>NC_133510.1:105613750-108520000 GCF_049354715.1 Callithrix jacchus | reverse complement strand
CTTACTGAAGACAAAGGAAATACAGATTGGGTAGAACAGAAGAAGTTAGCATCAATACTGCTATGACCAGCACAGAAATGAAGGCCAGCTACAGAAATGAAGAATGTAATTGCCATGACTATTTCTTCCTTCTTTTGTTAAAAACATGTTTGTCCATGTGTAAACTTGGACTAAGAAAATATCTTCATTTTATTTCCTTTCTTCTTTACCCTGTGACATAAGATTTATTGACTTCACATCAAGTTGATAACTGGTGGACTTGTGATGGTTAATACTGAGTGTCAATTTGACTGGATTGAAGGATACAAAGTATTGATCCTGGGTATGTCTACCAGGGTGTTGCCAAAGGACACTAACATTTGAGTCCATGGCCTGGGAAAGGCAGACCCACCCTTCATTTGGGTGGGCACAATCTAATCGGCTGCTAGCGAGGCTATCATATAAGTAGGCAGAAAAGTTTGAAATGCAAGACTGGCCCAGCCTCCCAGCCTACATCTTTCTCTCATGGTGGATGCTTCCTTCCCATTGAACTCCTAGTTCTTCAGTTTTGAGACTCGGACTGGCTCTCCTTGCTCCTCGAGCTTTCAGACAGCCTATTGTGGGAGCTTGTGATCATGTAAGTTAATTTTTAATAAACTCCCACATATCTATATCTAGATAGATAGATAGATCTTATTAGTTCTGTTCCTCTAGGGAGCCCTGACTAATACAATATATCTATCCTATTAGTTCTTTCCCTCTAGAAAATGCTGACTAATATAGTTTCCTTATCTATATGGTCTATATGTAGGGGTAACAATACCATCTACCTCCTGTGGTTGATGTGAAGACGAAATGAATTTTTACATGAGAAACACTTACAGCAGTGACTGACATGTGCTGCCTATGTGTTAGCCATCAGTTACACCTCATCCGTACAGATGGAAGCCTCAGTTTATGGCTACGAAGATGGAAAGTTTTACATTTTAATTTTATGTATACCTAGTGTATTAGTTCATTTTCATGCTGCTGATAAAGATATGTGTAAGACTGGGTAATTTATAAAGAAAAAGAGGTTTAATGGACTCACAGTTTCACATGGTGGGGAGGCCTCACAATCATGGCGGGAGGTGAATGGCATGTCTTACATTGGCAGCAAGCAAGAGAGAGAATGAGAACCAAAGGACTTTCCCCTTATAAAACCATTAGATCTCATGAGACTTAGTCACTACCAATAGAACAGTATGAGGGAAACCACCCTGTGATTCAATGATCTTCTACCAGGTCCCTCTCATAACTTGTGGGGATTATAGGAGCTACAATTCAAGATGAGATTTGGATGGGGACACAGCCAAACCATATCACCCAGGAAAGAGAAGTTTGCTGGAAGTAAGAAGGGAGAATGAGATGGGAAAGGAAATGTCAAAGCTGGAGAACCTCCTTCATGATTCAGGTCCGTTAACCTGGTTGGGCACCCAATGGGGAAAAAAGATGGAGTGGAAGCTGATGAGGACTTAGTGAGATGCTGGGCACAAGCAAAGCTGCTTTGGGGGACCAGTGGCAAAGTGGAATATAGAGATGTGAAGACTCTTTGACTCTAGCAGTATGACCCAGCTCCCTCCTGGCAGCAGCTAGGGGTGGGCCTGACACAAACAATGATGGCACTACCAGTACAAGAGGAAGAGAATTTTCCTAATAACCTGAGCAGGCACTGGCCAAGGAAAGGGCAGCTGAGCGGAAGCCAAATTGCCGAGTGATGCTTTCGGGTGACTGTGGCCAATGGGTGGCTTGGGAGCTACCAGAGATGCTGCGTGACTCAGGGAAGGAGATTGGGCTTTAGCCCTGCTGCTGGGCAGGGGAAGGTTATGGAGGTGGTAGACATCTGGGCTGCAGTTGTGGATGTGGACACACGACACACAAAAGTGCACTGATATCAGCATCCCTGACACAGCATAGGTGCCCTGAGAAAACAGGAAGGCCAGGAAAATTTTGCACGAGGAGGGGTGAAAGTATTTCTGATTAATCCTGAATCATAAAAAATAAAATTGATCAGGATCACGTACTCTGGGTCACTGTCTATATGAAAGAGAGTTTCATTCACTTGGGGTTGGGGGGAAACCAAGAAAGATATAACATTTTGTTTCTGTAATCCAAGTTGACACACTGAACATTTTCGAGCTTTTCAAGAAAAGTTGGAATTCAGCAAGGGCAATTTGACAGCACTGAAATTTATGTCTGGCTGGAGTGAGATAGTACTCTGCATTTTTAAACAGTTTTAGTCAGAGGAGAAAAATGTAAAATTGGTCCCTAGCTAATGAGGCCCTGATCTTCCTTTTATGGCTCTCTAGTATGCAATTAAGGTTAGCTTCATATAAACTGCCAGTGCGCTCAGACTTTTAGCAGCCTTATGTATGTCAGGAAGGAAAATAAATAGTCCCTGTTTGTGCTTTATACGGGGAAATTATTGAGATAAACAGCTTGGGCCTGACAGGTGTGACTTCTTTCGGCTTAACGTGATGGATTTGCCAGTGGAAGCTAGAGCTGATAGCACCAAACTGTTGATGGAAGAAAAACATGGTAAAGATTCTGACAGTTACATAAGCACCAGAGCCCGGCATGGTCTGACTTGTTACTGTGAGATTATCAGACTTTCAGTGTCTGAGTATGGAAGAAACTAGAAGGCAGAGATAGAGGAGACTCATTCTGCAGAAATAGGTCAAATCCTAGAGCTCTGGAGGAACTTAGACATAAGGAAGTGAGGCCTAGAGCTGCCCAGCTATTCAGAATTGGACCCACGGTCTCCAGACCCAGTGCTGTTCCCACTGTTCTAAACTACTTCCAAGCACCCTACCACATCATGCATTGATGAATTCAGTCTTGGAGACCTGTGTTTGGCCCCTGGTTTGGCCCACATTCCCTGGCTCTGGTCACCCCTTCTATTACCTCCACTATAATCCATATTTTTCACCACCCCTGGAGTTTCCTAAAATGCAAATCTGAGCATGCCTCACACCCTGTCCCTTATTTAAAATGCTCTGATGGCCCCTTCTGCTATCAGAATAAAGTTTTCAGTATGGCTTAAAAGGACCTTCCCAAGCCTGGTCTCTGCTTACTTCTCCATCTTCATAATCTCCAATTCCCTCCCACCCAAACTCTATGCTCTGGTCATTCTGAACTATTTGCTCTTTCCCTAAATGCAGGATAACCAGATAAAATACAGAATCCAGCTTAACTGTAACTTTCAGATAGCCAATGGATAACTTTTAGTATAAGTATATCCCATGAAATGTTTGGGTCGCATTTATCCTAAAACATTATTTGGGATAAAATCAAATAAATTTAAATTAGTCAAATTTAAATTACATATATATATAAATTATATATATATATATAAATTATATATATATATATAAATTATATATATATATATATATAAATTATATATATATATATATATATATATATATATATATATATATATGCCCAGGTTGGAGTGCAGGGGCGTGATCTTGACTCACTGCAACCTCCACCTCCCAGGTTCAAGTAATTCTCATGCTTCAGCCTCCCAAGTAGCTGGGATTATAGGTATACACCACCATGGTAGGCTAATTCTTTTTTTTTTTTTTTTTCTTTAGCGACAGGGTTTTGCCATGTTGGCCAGGCTGGTCTTGAACTTTTGATCTTAAGCAATCTGTCTGCCTCAGCCTCCCAAAGTGCTGGGATTACAGGTGGAAGCCACTGTACCCAATTATTTTTATTGGTTAAATGTGGCATAAATCTGGCAACCTTCACATTGGGCCTGGCTTTTCCTTACCTCTGGGACTTTTTAAATGCACCATCCTTCAGCTAAAACACCAAGCCTCTTTCTCATTCCTTGGCTCACTCATTGAGTCGGAGACACTAAAGCTTCATTTTCACATTTCACAGAGTGCAGTTATTGCTGGCATGTGGCTACCAAGTCAGCAACTATATTTCCAAGCCCTTTGCATCCAAGTGGGCCCTGTGACTAGATGACCCCAGTGTAATGTGAGTGTAAACATGCAGCCACTTCTGGGCACGGTGGTTAAGAGGCAGATGTGCCTTCTCTGCCCTATTTTTTCAACTACCAACTAGAAGTAAAGGACTTCAAGGTCCTAGGAGATGATGGAGCTACAAGATGGATGGAGCCCAGATCCCCAAATCACTGTGAGGAAGGTCATTCACAAACCAAATACATTGGCAGTTCCATGAATGAGAAGTAAACTTCAGTCATGTCAGTGAAATGAGGGGATGTGGGGGTTTGTTTGTTACAGCAGCTCTCATTACCTTAGCTAATATGCCCATTCTTTGGGTCTGAGTTTTGATATCCCTTCCTCATAGAGAGCTTCCCAAACTGGGTTAGTAGTTCCTCTTATGTGCTCTCAAACACTCCCATTCTTACTCCTCCAGTAACACCCACCATGCTGTATCATGGTGATCAGCTCTTTGCTCATCTATTGACTTTTCCTGCAGGACAAAATATTTCTTGGAGGTTGGTATTATGATTGTCTTGGCCATGGTTATATCTGCAAAGCATAGTACTGATTAATTAATTAATTAATGAATTAGTGGGGTCTTTCCAATTCTTTGAGCCTGTTTCCTTATCTTTAAAATTGAGAGGACAGACAAAATAATCTGTAAGATCTCTCCCAAATCTATGATTCAGGAGTCTATAAACATAACTGAAATGGATACCTGGTGTTTTGTCTTCCCAGAAACCCCCTTTCCTTGGGGGAAATACTTATTCCATTCCATGTGGTTCTGATGACCTTGAAATCATTGCAATTCATGCACCCCACACTGTCCCACCTTTTATCATCACAAAGGTGGGCAGGTTACCCAGGCTGGACTATAGGGTTTTATCTTCCTTCAGCAGTGATTGGTTGGGGACAGGACCCAATCTACATTTTTCCCTGAATATATATACACACACACACACACACACACACACAGAGAGAGAGAGAGAGAGAGAGAGAAAGAGAGAGAGAGAGAGATACATATGTAATTTCCCTGAAAAAAAATACACACACACTCACACACACACGTACACATACATATATGTAAAATTGGGGAAAAAAAATTTGGACTGGGGCCTGTCCCTGACCAATCACTGTTGAAGGAAGGTGGAACCCTATGTACATACATGAATTAAATATATGTCTAATTTATACATACATACATAAATTTATATATGTGTATACATATACATACATATACAATACAGACTTCAGTTTAGTCTTATTTTAAGGTTTGTGTATGGTGTAAGGTAAGAGTTGAGTTTCTTTTTTATATCTACACTTATGCAGCTGTGATACATCAGTTGCTGCAGGGTAACCAGAGGGGCCATTGGGCCAGACAAAAATATTTTTTTTAAACGATGGTTGTTGAAATTGTAGAGATATGGGCATATTTAAATGGCTGTGGGAAGGATTCAGTAGAGGCAGGGAAGCTGAATCCACAGGTGACCAACACATATGGCTCCTGAGGATGGAGGAAGGGCGAGGACAAAGAACATAGGAAAGCAGCATGGCCTGAGATGAGAGGAGTCACCTCCTCATGCAAGTGTGAAGAGAGAGTGAAAGATTTGCAATGGTCACTGTAAAAAATGGAAGAATGAACTGATCCCTTTGTGGTTGTTAACTATGAATTCACAATGATGTTCCTCTGCTTTGTTGTGTCGTTTTTTTGTTTGTTTGTTTGTTTGTTTTGTTTTTCTAGCAGTACACACAGTCACTTGAATTTGAAATAAAATGTTTGGATTCATCCAGGTTCTAAGTGAGATGAAAAGTAGAGGAGCAGGGGATCTCAAGATGGCCAAATAAGAAGGAGCTCTGGAAAGCAGCTCCCAGCGAGAGAGGCAGAAACCGAATGGTCTCCATAATTCCAAAAGAGGTACCAGGTTCATTTTGTGGGTCTGGTTGGACAGTGGGTATAAAACAAATAGGGCAAGTTGAGACAAGGCAGGCACTGCCCCACCCAGGCAGTGCATGCAACTGACTGGAGGACTGGGGGATCTCCCACTCTGAGACTTCCGTTCAGATACAGTGCTCCACCCAAGCCCTCTACAACCCAGAGAACAGGAGATCTTCACTGGGCTGAAAAGCCTCAGTGAGCTGCCTGAACAGGGCAGAACAGCAACTTTGGCCAGCACGGGGGCTGTCTGCATAGATCTAGGTGGAAGCACTGGCTGACACAAAAGCCAGAAAGCCAGCTGGATGGAGCCACCTTTCCCCAGAAAGAAGGGGAACTGAAAACAGGGAAATGGCCCATACCGTGGGATGGGTTCCCCCCACTGCTGCACAAAGCCCAGCAGGCTAAAAAACTCTCACTCCAGAGTTTCACACCCAGAACATCAGTTAGACAGTGACCAGGAACGATCAAGCTCGGTGGGCAGGAAGGGAAGCCGCCATTGCAGAAGTGGCCTAATTTTCCTGAGTAAGTAAAAGATGCAGCAGCTCCACTAAATACAAGGCAGCCCAGCAGCACCTCTGCAGGCAGACAAAGGAAAGGCTGCCTCCCCAAGCAGCTACCTGAGAGCAAAACTACATAAATCTAAGGAGATGGGAAGAAACCAGAACAAGAAGATTTAAACCATCAAAAACCGGAATGCCTTTCCCCCACCATGAGATCACAACTCCTCACCAGCAAGGGAACAAAGTTGGACAATGAATGAATTTGATGAATTGACAGAAGCAGGCTTCAGAAGGTGGGTAATAACAAACTTCTCTGAGTTAAAGGGACATGTTCTGTCCCAATGCAAAGAAACTAAAAATTTTGAAAAAAGGTTAGAAGAAATGCTAACTAGAATAACCAGCTTAGAGAAGAATATAAGCAACTTGATGGAGCTGAAAAACACAGCACAAGAACTTCGAGAAGCATACAAAAGTTTCAATAGCCAAATAGATCAAGCAGAAAAAGGATATCAGAGATTGAAGATCAACTCAATGAAATAAAACTAGAAGGCAAGAAAAGAGAACAAAGAGTGAAAAGAAATGAACAAAAAATGTCAAGAAATATGTGATTATGTGAAAAGACCTAATCTACACTTGATCAGTATACTGGAAGATGACAGGGAGAATGAATCCAAGCTGGAAAACACTCTTCAGGATATTATCCAGGAAGGCAGGCCAACATTCAAATACAGGAAATACAGAGAACACCACAATGATAATCCTCTAGAAGAGCAACCCCAAGACACATAATCCTCAGATTCACCAGAGTTGAAACGAAGGAAACAATACTAAGAGCAGCCAGAGAGAAAGGTCAGGTCACCCACAAAAGGAAGCACATCAGACTCAGAGTGAATCTCTCAGCAGAAACCCTACAAGTCAGAAGAGAGTGGGGGCCAATATTCAACTTACTTAAAGAAAATAACTTTCAACCCAGAATTTCATATCCAGCCAAACTAAGATAAGTGAGAGAGAAACAAAATCCTTTACAGACAAGCAATTGCTGAGAAATTTTGTCACTACCAGACCTGCACTACAAGAGTTCCTGAAGGAAGCACTAAACATAGAACGGAAAAACCAGTACCAGCCACTGCAAAAAAGAACCAAATGGTAAAGGCTGATGACACAATGAAGAAATTATGCCAACCAAAGGGCAAAACAACCAACTAGTAATAAAATGGCAGGATCAAATTCACACATAACAATATTAACATTAAATGTAAATGGACTAAATGCCCAGTCAAAAGACGGACTGGCAAATTGGATAAAAAGCCAAGAACCATCAGTGTGAATATTCAGGAGACCCATCACACAAGCAAAGACACACATAGGCTCAAAATACAGGGATGGAAGAAGATTTACCAAGGAAATGGAGAGCAAAAAAAAAGCAGGGGTGGCAATCCTAGTCTCTGATAAAACAGACTTTAAACCAACAAAAATCAAAAGAGACAGAGAAGAGCATTACATAATGGTAAAAAGGATCAATACAACAAGGAGATCTAACTATTCTAAGTATATATGCACTCAATACAGGAGCACCCAGATACATAAAGCAAGTTCTTAATGACTACAAAGAGACTTAGACTCCCACACAATAATAGTGGGAGACTTCAACACTCCACTGTCAATATTGGACAGATCAATCAGACAGAAAATCAACAAGGAAATCCAGGACTTAAACACAGATCTGGACTAAGTGAGCTTAATAGACGTTTACAGAACTCCCAACCCCAAATCCACAGAATACACATTCTTCTCAGCACCACATTGCACTTACTCTAAAATCAGCCTTGTAATTGGAAGTAAATCACTCCTCGGCAAATGCAAAAGAATGGAAATGATAACAAACAGTTTCTCAGATCACAGTGCAATCAAATTAGAACTCAGGATTAAGAAACTAACTCAAAACCGCACAACTTCATGGAAAATGAACAACTGGCTCCTGAATGTCAACTGGATAAACAGTGAAATGAAGACGGAAATAAAGATGTTCTTCAAAACCAAAGGGAATAAAGACACAACATACCACAATCTCTGGGACACTTAAAGCAGTGTCTAGAGGGAAATTCATAGCAATAAATGCCAACATGAGGAGGAAGGAAAGGTCTAAAATTGACAGCCTATCATCAAAATTGAAAGAGTTAGAGGAGCAAGATCAAAAAAATTCAGAAGTTAGGAGAAGACAAGAAATAATTAGGATCAGAACAGAACTGAAGGAGATAGAGACACAAAAAACACTTCAAAAAAAATCAACAAATCCAGGAGCTGGTTTTTTGAAAAGATCAACAAAATAGACTGCTAGCCAGACTAATAAAAAGAAAAGAGAGAGAATCAAATAGCTGCAATAAAAAAACGATAAAGGGGACATCACTACCAATTCCACAGAAATACAAAGTACCACCAGAGATTACTACAAACAATTCTATGCACACAAACCAGTAAATATGGAAGAAATTGATACATTCCTGGACACTTGCACTCTCCCAAGACTAAACCAGGAAGAAATCAAAACCCTGAATAGACCAATAACAACAGCTGAAGTTGAGGCAGCAAATAGTAGCCTACCAACTAAAAAAAGCCGAGACCCAGACAGGTTTACAGCCAAATTCTACCAGACTTATAAAGAGGAGCTGGTACCATTCCTTCTGAAACTATTCCAAATAATACAAAAAGAGGGAATTCTCCCCAACTCATTTTATGAGACTAACATCATCCTGATACCAACCAGGCAGAGACACAACAAAAAAAGAAAACTTCAGGCCAATATCCATGATGAACATAGATGCAAATATCTTCAATAAAATACTGGCAAACTGATTGCAGCACATCAAAAAGCTTATCCGTCACGATCAAGTAGGCTTCATCCCAGGGATGGAAGACTGGTTCAACATATGCAAGTCTATAAATGTAATTCACCACATAAACAGAACCAAAGACAAAAACCACATGATTATCTCAATAGATGCAGAGAAGGCTTTCAACAAAATTCAAAAGCCCTTTATGCTAAAACCCTCAATGAACTAGGTATCGATGGAACATATCACAAAATAATAAAAGCTATTTATGACAAACCCACAGGCAACATCATACTGAATGGGTAAAAACTGGAAGCATTCCCTTTGAAATCTGGCACTAGACAAGGATGCCCTCTCTCACCATTCCTATTCAATATAGTACTGGAAGTTCTAGCCAGAGCAATCAGGCAAGAAAAAGAAATAAAGTGTATTTAATTAGGAAAAGAGGAAGCCAAATTGTTTCTATTTGCAGATGACATGATTGTATATTTAGAAGATCCCATCACCTCAGCCCCAAATCTCTTGAAACTGATAAGCAACTTCAGCAAAGTCTCAGGATATAAAATCAATGTGCAGAAATCACAAGCATTTCTATACACCAATAACAGACAAACAAAGAGCCAAATCAAACTGAACTCCCATTCACATTTGCTACAAAGAGAATAAAATACCTAGGAATACAATTAACAAGGAACGGAAAGGACCTCTTCAAAGAGAACTACAAACCACTGCTCAATGAAATAAGAGAGGACACAAACAGATGGAGAAACATTCCATATTCATGGTTAGGAAGAATCAATATTATGAAAATGGCCATACTGCCCAAAGTAACTTACAGATTAAATGCTATCCCCATGAAGGTACCAATGACATTCTTCACTGAACTGGAAAAAAAACACCTTAAACTTCATATGGAACCAAAAGAGAGCCCGCATAGCCAAAACAATCTTAAGCAAAAAGAACAAAGCTGGAGGCATCATGCTGCCTGACTTCAAACTATACTACAAGGCCACAGTAATCAAAACAGCATGGTACTGGTACCAAAACAGAGACATAGACCAATGGAACAGAACAGAGGCCTCAGAAGCAACACCACACATCTACAATCATCTGATCTTTGACAAACCTGACAAAAACAAGCAATGAGGAAAGGATTCCCTGTTTAATAAATGGTGTTGGGAAAACTGGCTAGCAATGTGCAGAAAGCAGAAACTAGACCCCTTCCTGACACCTTACACTAAAATTAACTCCAGATGGATTAAAGACTTAAACATAAGACCTAACACCATAAAAACTCAAAAATCTAGAAGAAAACCTAGGCAAAACCATTCAGGACATATGCATAGGCAAGGACTTCACAGCTAAAACACCAAAAGCTATGGCAACAAAAGCCAAAATAGACAAATGGGATCTAATTAAACTCCACAGCTTCCGTACAGCAAAGGAAACAATAAATAGAGTGAATCAGCAACCAACAGAATGGGAAAAAAAATTTTGAAATCTACCCCTCTGACAAAGGGTTAATATCCAGAATCTACAAAGAACTAAAACAGATTTACAAGAAAAAAAAACAAACAAACCCATTCAAAAAATAGGCAAAGGATATGAATAGACACTTTACAAAAGACATCTATGAGACCAACAAACATGAAAAAAATGCTCATCATCACTGGTCATTTCAGAAACACAAATCAAAACCACGTTGAGATACCATCTCATGTCAGTTAGAATGGCAATCATTAAAAAATATGGAGACAACAGATGCTGGAGAGGATGTGGAGAAATAGGAAACATTTTTACATTGTTGGTGGGAGTGCAAATTAGTTCAACCATTGTGGAAGACAGTGTGGCGATTCCTGAAGGACTTAGAAATAGAAATTCCATTTGACCCAGCAATCCCATTACTGGGTATATATCCAAAGAATTATAAATTGTTCTGTTGTGAAGACACATGCACACGTGGAGTGGAAAAGAAATCAGTGGAAGTTGGAATAGCAAGGAACTGAAAGCATTCTAGACAAGTCAGGACTTGAGAAGGAAAGGTAGTAAACAAGATGTCAATGTGTTTAGGGAATGTCCAAGAGGCCAGTAGCTGGCAAAAAATGAAGAAGAAAATTATTTACTTAGGAGGAATGCAACTCAAAGCATCAAGATTTTTACCAGCCCACCTCCAGACCTGGCAGTATGTGGAAGATTTGAGAATAAAGAGCCATCACTTAAGAGGGCTACAGAGATGCACATCTTCCAGGGAAGCAAGTGGCTGGTTATGGAGCTGAGAAAAGTTGTTGACTATAAAGGAGAGTCAGATTTTGCAGATGTTCCCAGAGGGCAGTGATCAAGGGACCAGGAGGTGCAGAAGCAGAAGCAAGCTGCAGAGGTTAAGAAATTCAAGACACCCTATGATGAAACTACAGAGGAGCTCACCGACAGAAGGTGGGGAGAGGCTGAAACTTTGGGAACCAACTGAAAACGGGGATGAAAATTCAGGTTAAAGTTGGTCACCTTTAGCTGGTGGGCCCTGGGTTAAATGGCCAGAGAACAGGGATGACTGTCCAGAGTGGTCATGAGCTGCCCCAGGTCTCCAAGTCATATGCGGCAAAAGTGGAGGCTGGAACTCCGGTCTCCTGATTCTCAGCTCTAAAACCTTTGATCCCACAATCACAACCTAAGAACAAGGGAAATGCTCCCCATATGGGACTTTTTTCATTCGTGCATGTGTTCCAGGGGCCACTGCTGTCACATTGTGTCCTAGTTGGAGGACACTCCATAAAGTTGTGCCCCAGGACTGTGCTGGGTCAGTCATTTCCTCCTGCATATGTAGAGCATTTTGCAGAATAGTGAACCAGCAGGAAGCAGGCTTGTCTTCTCCTAACCTAAGACTTTTTCAGCAAGATTCTTTTTAGGAATTAGGGTCAGGAAAGAAAATTCCTTTCATCTTTGCTTTCATTAAACTATGAAAAATGTAAAACAATCAGTGTCCTTCTTTGACTTGGGTTCCAGGAAATGTAGACTTAAAAACTAAGAACCTCATTGTCATAGGTTCTTGAAATGAAGAACCTAGGAATATCTCTCCTAAGTAATTTCAAACATCTCTTTATTAAAATGATCCTGTTTTATGAGCTTTAATACTATCAACCACATTTCAAATTCTCTTTTAATGACAAATAAGACACAGATTTTATTGCTCAGAGTTCAAGAAATGGCTAAATAAGTTTACAAAGGTGAGGAGTAGTGGCTGACACCTGTAATTCCAGCACTTTGGAAGGCCAAGGCAGGTGGGTCACCTAAGGTCAGGAGTTCAAGACCAGCCTGGCCAACATGGTGGAACCTCCTGGTCTGTACTAAAAATACAAAAATTAACTGGGCATGGTGGTGGGTGCCTGTAATCCCAGCTACTCAGGAGGCTGAGGCAGGAGAGTTGCGTGTACCTGGAGGCAGAGGTTGCAGTGAGCTGAGATCACGCCACTGCCCTTCAGCCCAGGCAACAAGAGCAAAACTCTGTCTCAAAAACAAAAATGAACAAATAAATAAAGTTATATAAAGAGCTCTCAGAATTAACAGGAAAAGTTGAGCATAGTAATAGAAAAAGTATGACAAAGATAAAAATAGGCAATTCAAAGAGGAAAAACAATGGCAAATAAACATAAAGATATTCAAATCAATAATTAAAAAGAGTTACAGATTTTACAAAATATTAAGTGGTTGCACATACCCATCAGACTGAAAGATTAGCAAGACTGACAAAACCTAATTTTGGATAAGATGTCCAAAATTATTTCATGAGAAAGGGGTAGTCTCATGAGCTATGAAAGAGTATCCATCAGTAAGTACTTTCTGAATGGTAGATATTAACTATGAAAACTTTTCATGTATTTTTTGACACTGAAATTCCCCATTTCATAATGTATCCTATGAAAATCATTGCACAGCACATAAGAACATATGTTCATCACACGATGTTTTAAGACCAGGGAAAGTTATAAACAATCTAAATATCCACCTCAGTGGTACAAAAGAATATTATGTAGTCATCCAAGTGCTTATGAAGTTCTACATTAACACAGGAAAATGTTCACAGCAAATTATTGAGTGAGGCGGCAATTACAGAGCATAACGTATGCCATGTTCTCACTTACGTAAATGTACATATCTTTAAATAGGACTATTTGCAATTTACCAGATTCCTGAAATTCCAGGTGGTAGAATTTGTGATTTCTTCTTTGTAATTTTTCACAATTTCTGTATTTTTCTTAATAATGGCCAGGAATATATTTTGTAATGAAAGTTTAAAAATAGAGCAATTTTATTTTGAAGCGAGGGCATATACATGCCAGTGAGTGAGAGGAATGAGCCACTTGGGGCACGTGGCTGGAATGTGATTCTCAGCAAGGAGAGCCATTTCAATTAATGGTGTGTGGGCCTTGCCATGCATGCTAATGGGAGATTGGGCAGATCCTGAACCTGCCTCCTCTCCAGCTCCACTCAGCTCGGCCTTGGTGAGTCTGAGCCTGAGGCTCATCATTTGTGAAACAGGATTTTAGTAATTTGCCTCAAATCATGGAATTAAAAGATAAAAAACACATTGAATTTGAATGCAGGTAGCTGAGTCCAGAGGCTCTGCATAACTGCTGCTCTAAATAACATTAACTTCGCCCAGGAGAGCCGAGCAGCAAACCTTGGTTTCCTCCCTCAATCTCCTATTACAGATTTCCATCGGAGCTCCTGAAGACTTTGCTGCAGTCCTTTCTTGATTATCAGACATTTGCTTTAGATCTGTGCTGTCCAATACAGTAGCCATTCACCCCCTGTGGCTATTTCAATTGAAATTAACCAAAATTAAACTTTAAAACAATGTTTCAGTTGCACTAGCCACTTTTCAGGCACTCAATACCACGTACAGCTAGTGGCTTCTATGAGAGGCAACACAGACATAAAATAGTTTCATCATCACAGAAAGTTCTGAACTCTGGGAGGCCAGGAATGGTGTCTAGCTCACCACTGTGTTCTCAGCAGCTAGCTGAGTGTCTGACACCCAACAGACCGACACTGAAAGAGTAAGGAATTAATGATTCCATCCGTCAACTCCCAGCACATTGATGCTAGGTGGGAAAGGCATTTAGCAGGAGCTAACTTTTCAGCCAAGTCCCAAAGGTAATTATATAAATGGGTGGGTCGACAGAAGGGTAGAGCATTCCGGATGGGGAAAAGACATTGATTTAGTGAGAAATGTGAAGGGACTTGGCACCGCCAAGCTATTGTTCTCAGGCTCTTTTCTTGCTGCCAATTAGAAATCATCCTAGGCGGTGTTTTCTTATCAGGCTTCCTCCAGTGTGCACACAACCTGATTTGGTATTGTAAGGTCTGCCCTGACTAATTGAGCTCTTGGCAGTTTTAGATTTTTTTAAATTTTGTTTTGTTTCATTATTAAGTTTTGATTGGAGGTGAAACCATATACCCCAAAGAACTACAAGAAGTTTTCCAAGAAACCTTTAATCCAAATGCCCGTTAGTTCAAATGTTCATATAATCATTATCAAAATAGGTGTGCCTTAAATGGCCCTGGGGTATAGAGGAGCCAGCTGAATTCTGTACAGGAGCTTCGTTCCCTCCCCTGGCAGGAGATTCCAAGCCAGTTAGTTACTGCAGGAGGCATAAAAACAGAGTTGGTCACAAACTAGTTCTAAGAATCACCCTTTTTTTCCCCAGGTTTAATATTGACCTAAGCTACGTGGGGTTGAAACCCAGTTTTGCCCTCTACTAGCTGTGTGACACCTCTGAGCCTTTATTTCCTTTTCTGTAAATGGAGACAGATACTAGATGTGTTAGGAGTATTAAGTAAGCAATGAGTGTAAAGCGCTGTGCTGGTTAATTTCATATGTCAATTTGACTGGGCCCCAGCGTGCCCGATATTTGGTTAGACACTGTTCTGGGTGTGTCTATGAGGGAGCTTCTGGATGAGATGAACATTTGAATTGGCAGACTGAGTAAAGCAAACTGTCACCCACAATGTGGGTGGGCCTCATCCAATCCATTGAAGGCCTGAATAGAGCAAAAAGGCTGAAAAAGGGAGAATTCTCTCTCTGCTTGTCTTCAAGCTGGGACATCAGTCTTTTCCTGCTTTCAGATTGACTCTGACTAACAGCCCATCAGCTCTTTGGATGCTTGGACTTAAACTCAGACAGACTGGAACTCACACCATCAATTGAACCTGATTCTCAGGTCTTTGGCCTCAGACTGGAACTATACCATTGGCTCTTCTAGGTCTCCACCTTGCTGACTGCTAATCTTGGGACTTAATCTTCATAATCATGTGAGCCAATTTATCTCTTTATCTATCTATCATCTATCTAATCTCTATCTATCTCCTTTTGGGTCTGTTTCTCCGGGAAACTGACTGATAACAAGTTCTTAGAGCCAAGTACGTAGTAAGCACTATATGGGAGTTTAATACATCATAAATAACAAAAATGTGCATGCTTTTGCCATATTTCTGAATGCATTTCTGCAATTGACAAGTGTTATTAAGGATGAAAGTCATAACTGTAATGATAATTATTACATTAACTATTGTTTATTAAGCTCCTAATAAACACTAATCTTTACAACAACCCAGAAATGTCTGTTACTCCATCCTCTACCTCACCTCTATCTTGATCCACCATCATTCCACGCCTGCACTAGGGGAGTGGACATCAGGGGATCAGTAGCCACTTATCTGATCCCCTGGTGTCCACTCTGACCTCCCATAGGGCATCAGGGGTGTCTTTCTAAATAGTAAATCAGAGCTTATCATCTTCATACCCAAAACCTGCCAGTGACTACCCATCTAACAGAGTGGCAGAGCTGGATTCAACTTTGTCATAAGTAAGAATTTAAGATAATCACTATATCCAAAACACCATGTGTCTTATACTGTTATTTTCCCTACATCAGGGTGAGTAAATTGAGGCTCAGGGAGAATAGGTTGCTTATCAAAGGCTGGTCAGTAAGTTAGTGACAGGGCAAGGGTTTGAGCTCTGTCTAAATCCACAATTGTTCTCAATCACAGTGATGAATGAATGGTCTGTAATTAAAGAGCGCTAGGACCTCAGACCACAGGTGTTCTCAGTCCATTCCCAGGCTATGAGGCTTGGAAAGAGTCAGTGTTAACCTCCTGATCACCTTTCCCCTTTCACAGACAGGAGAAAGGATATGGGGTGTTCTCTTTGGTCATAGGCTCCGGCTCCTTGGATGGTAACGAGACTCAGTCCCCACAGAGCTTTTCTGCAGGCTTCCCTGTGCGTCTCCTGCCTGCCTCCTTCCGTGTCTCAGCTTCGCATTCCCATGCCCTGTCTTCGTGCTCCTTCCCCAGAATGTTCCCAGACAACAGAAATGCCTAAGACACAGCGAACATCCGTCTGGAATACCTAACATTCCCTGTCCAGTAACACAGCAGGAGGAGCCCTGATACACAGGCACACTACTGATTCTGTGTTTATGTTGTCTTTGAAGACAGACTAGCTGGGAGATTAAACGATCCCAACCTCCAGTGTATAATCTCTACCATTTGGGTGTCCATTCGACGTAAATCAGTAATCAACTTTTCAGTCTAATGTTATGTATTCTTCGTTCCTGAATATTATGAATAACTTAATTCTACTATTTACATGGTTTATGCATGTATTTAATTTCATATTTAAGTATTTTTAGATTCATATGTAGTTTCATGTATTGTATATATCATATGTTTACATGTCTATGACTCCAACTTCGTTACTAGCTCAACACTGACAACTCCCAAATTTATACCTCCATTCCAGACATTGCTCCTCGGTCCAGACCCATCTATCCAGCAAGCCACTCAACACCCCACTTCCATGTCTCCCAGACAAAAAATCAGCAAGTCCAAAACTAAATCATGATCTCCCTCCCAGAGCCTGTTTGTCTTCCCGTGCTCAGTAAATGTCAGCTCCCCTCCCACCAGGTGTTCAAGCTAAACACTGAGATGCCATCCTTGGCACTACCTTAGCATGCATTCCCAAATCTTGACTACCTTGCCTCTTAAACTCATTATCAGTCTACTCATTTATTTAATTATTTATTTTTAGCATTGTATTAAAATTGAATAATATAATGGTAAACAAGATAGATACGCCCTTGTCCCTCAGAACTCATAGTCATAAATCACAACAGCACATTTGGGTAAATGAATGAAGATAGTTTATACAGGATAGAGACTTTATATAATTTCATTAGTGTGCAATCACATATTCTGTGTTAGATCTCATCTATGAAGAGGCATAGTGTCTAGGGGCATGAACTTTAAAATCAGAATTATTTGATCAATAAGTTGATATGCTCTTATTACACATCTATTACATGCTAAGCACTTTGTAGGCATTAGGAATTCAGCTAACAATAAACAAAGTCTTTACACTCCCAGCATTTCAGAACACTTTCCCGCTCCAAGGAAGCAGTCCACCTTGATGGACTGACTAATTTATTCCCTCTGAGGGAGCCATATGCTCAAAAATGTGTATAAACAAGAGTGGTAACAGCTACATCTATTTCTCAGAGGCAGGAGTAGGAGATGTTTTAGCATGAGTGCCCTAGTGGTTACATTAGGAGTATAAGGTGCTGAACTAATTCAGTGATTCAGCCTGTGACTGGGAGAGCATTTCATGTTTGGTTCACCAGGGTCACTCAATATCTTTTATAAAAATCACTTGTTTCTACTAACCAATATTGGGTTCTGTGGTTTGTAACTAAGAATCCAAGGTGATATACCTGGGTTGAATCCCAGGCCTTAAAGATATTAGCTGGATGTTTCTGGGTAAATTATTTAACTTCTTTCACCCTGTTTCCTCATCTGCAAAATGAAAAATATTCAGTGCAATATCTCATGGGCTTGTCAGGAAGGCTGGCTGGGGTTTTCATTTGAGTTTTATAGCCTTGATGTCTCAATGTGCTCTTCTGAAATAACTGTCATTCTAAGAACTCAAGGAATGGGTTTTTGTTTCTCCCTCTACTTTGGTTCCTTCTACCTCTTTCCCGGGGAGGATCCTCTTCCTGAGCTTCCAGTCAATTCATGCAACTTTGAGAATTAAAACCAGGCCTCCTGTAAAGAAGACAGAATTCAGAGTGAGACAGACCTGGGTGTAAATCCCTGCTCTACACCTCCCAGCTGTGTAACCTCAGGTAAATTGTTCAGCACTACATTGCATACTTTAATTGCAAAATGCGATTTTCCATGCCCCTGCAAACATCACCAAATTCCAGAAAATGAAATGCTTGTAATGTAGTGCTATTGTTTGCCAATGGTTTATCAGATGGTGGGGAAAATACCCATACTGTCATACCATCAGCTCCTCTGACGCAGCATTTAACAGTTGGCAATGTTTCTATATCATCTGATATTTACAACAACCTGGAGTGAGCTGTGCAGAATCATCATCTTAATTCCCACTTCACAGAAGAAATTGACAGAGAAATTGAGACCAAGTCAGTATTTCTTCTGCTATACCCAAGTGTTAGGGGTGAACGGAACATTTCAATTATATCTTTTGTCTCTAGGATCAAAAGTGGTATTTAAAAGACAATCAATTGGCCAAGTCTGGTGCCTCATACCTATAATCCTAGCACTTTGGGAGGCCGGGATGAGAATTGCTTGAGCCCAGGAGTTTGAGATGAGCCTAGGCAGCATGTGAAATACCCTCTCTACCAAAAAGGATACAAAAATTAGTCAGATATAGTGGTGTGTGCCTGTAGTCCCAGCTACTGGGAAGCTTAGATGGGAGGATCGCTTCAGTCCAAAAGGCGGAGGTTGGGGTGAGCCAAGATTGCGCCACTGCACTTCAGCCTGGGTGACAAAGCAAGACCTTGTCCCAAAAAAAATTTTTTTTAAACTAAAACTAAAAAATCTTAAAAATAACTAAAGGATGGCTCACACCTATATCCCAGCACTTTGGGGAGACCAAGATGGCCGGATCACAAGGGCAAGAGATCGAGACCATATTGGCCAACATGGTGAAACCCCATCTGTACTATAAATACAAAAATTAGCTAGGCATAGTAGTGCATGCCTATAATCCCAGCTACTCAGGAGGCTGAGGTAGGAGAATTACTTGAGCCTGGGAAGCAGAGGTTGCAGTGAGCCAAGATTGCACCACTGTACTCTACAGCCTGGCGACAGAGTGAGACTCCATCTCAAAAAATATATAAATAAATAAAAATAAAATAACGAAAGGAATTAAATACAATACACTAAAGCTGCTAATTTTCTAGTCTATTTGATATTAATCTTTTGAACACCTTCCTGCTTTTGGAGGCACTCCCTATTAGGTGATCTGACTCTGAAAACAAAAGAGGACTCTCCCTGCTCCCTGGTTCCTGAACATGAGCACACAATCTGAGAATAGTCAACAGGGTGTTCCAACTCAAGTCTGTGACTACCGAGCAAGCAATCCAATGACACAGAAGACATTGGGACTTTAACTCAAATGACAGCAAGTTCAGTGCTAGAAGCTTGAAGGTGCAGTGGTGGCAGCAGTGGTGACTAGTGGCTACCTGCTAGCAAGCACCTCCTCAGGGCAAAGGGGATCTTCAGCTGTGGCCTAACTCCCTGGGATACATGCATTTCCAGAGCTGGTTCTCTGGTCTTCCATCAGTTTTGGAAGCTACTCAATATCTTCTCAGTACATGCATTTTCTTATTCAGTAAGAAAATGCAATAAGCCTAGGTGGTACCCCCAGGGAAACATTCACGTGACCTACTGAGTTGTTCTTTCTAATGCATCTGGCCTCAGAGCAGGATTTTTGGGTAAACTGGTCTGACTTGAGCTCCCTCCAACCTCCAAAGTCTGGAAGACTTTGTTTTTTTGTTTTGCTCTGGTTTTTGAGATGGAGTCTTGCTCTGTCACCCAGGCTGGAATGCAGCGTCACAGTCTCATCTCAGCTCACTGCAACCCCTGCCTCCTGGGCTCAAGCAATTCTTCTGCTCAGCCTCTCAAGTAGCTGGTAATACAGGTGTCCCTACCACACCCAGCTAATTTTTGTATTGTTAGTAGAGACGGGGTTTTGCCAGGTTGGCCAGGCTTGTCTCGAACTCTCGACCTCAAGTGATCCACCCGCCTTGATCTCCCAAAATGCTGGGATTACAGATGAGCGCCACCATGCCTGGCCTGTAAGACTTTGAGTCACAAAGGTGCTTTGAGTCACCTATGGGGTAGACCCATACTAAGGATCACAAGGACAATGGGCCAGCTGGCCTCCCGTGTCCTGTGGACCTATGTCCTGTTGTTTACACTGTCAGTTCTACCACCACATACAGACAACCTCAAGACACATACAATTCATGACAAACCAGAGCAAGTCTAGTAAAAGAATGCCTGAAAGAGCACTGTGAGAGGGCATTTTCAAAATGTTTTTAGTGAGCAGCGACCACTAAGAAGGATGTGGGCATGGACTCGGAGCAAAAAAAAGACAAATTTATTAGAAAGCCCAATGAAGATGGTTTAGGAGCTTCCTTGTGCAGAGCAGACACTCTGTGGGATTTCTATAATTTCAGAGTCTTTGGATAAGTCCTATTATTTATCAAAAGGAAGAGGCCCATAAAACTGCAATTAGGCTATGATGGAATCTTCCAAACTATTAAAACCTGCCTCCCATGGGTCTCACAAGCACACTTCACACATTGAATGGCTTTCAAAGCAGTTTTACAAGCTCTCTATTATCATCTTTGTGTTTATTTTACAGACGAGGAAACTGAAACTCAAAGAGGTTAAGTGACTTGCCCAGGGTCACACAGGTATTAAGTAGCAGAACTGGGAATTGAGCCGGCTCCAAACGCCACATTCTTTCCGCTAACCCATGGTGCTGTTTTCCTTCCCGAGGCAATTGTCAAGATCCTTTGCCAAGAAGTGCTAAGAACTCGTATCTGACAGCGGATGAACAGGAAGTCTCTCCGTGGCCCAGTGACATGTGGGAGAGACTGCCCATGAGATATGAGTATGTAGGAATGGGCCAGGCTGTCAGAGAGGCCGGGTGATTTTTGGCTTGGTTGTTTTTTCTCTGGAAAAAGTCTTGGTGGGGTCATTAATTCAGGAAGGGTGAGGAAGAGAGAGAGGAGTAGGGGGTAAGGCTAGGAAGAAGGCAGAGGGAGAGAGAGAGAGAGAGAGAGGTTTGCCCTCATTCATAACCTCCTTCTTCTCCTAAATGGAGTTTGCAGGCCCCAAATCTGAAAGAGCAGCTCCCCTCTGGAAGCATAGGGGGCCCCTTCAGAAGCCCCTCCCAGCCCCAGCTTTCCCCAACCTCCGAGGCTCTCCTGTAGTGCCTGTCCTGGCAGACACTGTTCCTCACACCTGTTCCTCAGCTGGACCAGAATTGCTTTGGCGCTGTATTAGGCAACGTAGATAGACATCATTTGGGATAGGAGGTAGGAAATGAAATAACTCTGAGCCTTGAACAGGGTGTCCTTGGAGATGATTTTATTAACATGTGACTTGCTTCAATTCAGAGCCCTCCAAGGGCACAGTCTCCCCTGTCTGCCAGCAGGCCAAGGAGAACACCTGAAGGAACAGAGGTTTCAATGGGAAGTGCAGCCTGTTGAAGCAGGGGCAGAGCTGTCCTTACAAAGGACTGATCTCCCCCTGGAGGGATGGCCACATCCCACACTGATTATGGGTTGACTATGACGAAAACACGAGGAACATTTGAGAGACAAGTTTGCCCCACTCTAAATAGTTACTGCTATGAGGGAGCTTTCCCCTGAACACACTGTGCCTCTCGTCTGGTCTCTTAGTACTCCCTGGGGAGACAGTGAGCTATCTGGCTGGTAAACAAGAGCCAGTCCTCTATGTTTCTTTAAGGGGGGGTTCTGACCCATCAAAGATCTCCAGGAGGGAGACTTAGCCTCTCTTCCTCCGCCCTTCCCTACCTGAAGAAGCGTGTGGCTTTGTAGATTCCAATTTGTCCACAGGTTGGTTGCTCCGAGATCCAGTTTCAGGGTGGAAAGTCAATAAGCCTTTGTGGGTTCTCATTCCAAGTCCTTGCTCCAGTCATATAGATGAGGATTGGACCCCATTTTCCTCATTCCTTTGTCTTTGTTCAGAATCAGAAGGGAAAGAGGCAATATTGATTTGTGTCTCCTCGACATCCCAGTTATAAAAAGTGATAGCTATTATTGTTAGTTTAATCATCATCATGCTTCTGAGGCAAATCTATGAACAATGAAAACTTAGGATTTTCATCTCCATTGGTTTCATCAGAAATGTTCCAGCGGGTTTGGGCCATTACCAAGAACCTGCTTGGTCAGGAGACCCCCATCCAGGTGGGCTGAGAGGCAGACACCCAGATAGCACAACAGAGTGGATCTATCCTGGGGACCAACAGCCTGAGAGCCTGCGGGGCTGACAGCTCTCCAGGACTTAACCCCAGAGCAGAGATTCATCCACATATTTATTTGATCTTTGACAGGTGATTCTTATCAACACACAGGTGTTTTGCATATACACCTGACTCAGGAATATACAAGGTAGGCAGCTGTTATCCACCTACCACTGATTATAAACTCAAAGATATCCTCCACAAAGGAACCATGGGGCAGGGTAAACTTAATGCTTCTCAACAGGCCATAATCCTGAAAGAATCCCCAATGCCATGATCCCAAATGTTGAAATGCCAAAAGATTAAAATCCCTAAAGTCTAAAATATTGAAAATTGCAATCTTTAGGATGCAATTTTAAGATGAAAATCTTAAAAATTCAACTCTGGAAAAAAATAATGTTTAAAACATTATTTAAAATACATTTACATTTTTAAAAGATGATTTATTTGAGAAACATAAGAGCATGGCAGAATACTTTATAACCTATGCAATAAAATAGGCAATAATAAAATTCATGTTTTTGGAGCATAAACATTCAAGTGTGCTTAGGACAGTCACATGGGTATAATAGTCACAAGCAGACAAGCCAGATTTACATGGAAATCAAAAAGTGAATTGTATAAACACATATCACTATGGTTGGTAATTGTGTGCACTCAGCTTCATAATTGCAGTCACCGGAAATATCATCATGGCCAAGCTCAGTCATTTGACAAGACAGGTAAAAGGACCTCAATGGGTCACCACCGCAGCATATGCAAGTCACCCAAAGAGCTGAGTTCTAGAGAAATTTTACCTGTCACAAGTGCAAATGTACAAAAAGGACATCTCTTTATTAAGGAAGTTTCCACATTTTTACATACACATACGATGCTTACACACAAAGCCAACATTGCGATAATGCACTTTCATGGAGTCAAATCTATAAAAAAAAATACATAAAACAAATTAGAATTCTTTTAAAAAGGCTTTACACAATTTATACCTTCGGGATTGGAAATGCAGCAAAGATGAAATATGTAACATAGCAAATTGTAAAAGATAACACTGATAATTTTAAGTAGTGGAGGAAAAAAACTTTAAGAATAAAAAAGAAGAGAAAATCAAAACAAAAAAGAAGCTCTGACATGAAAAGGTGTATTACAAGGCTAGATTATGGCAATTGCATGGAGATAGTCAGTAAGGCTGCCCAACTTTTACCATCATCAACTGTTTTGAAGTCTTGCACGGAGATGAACAGCTGCTTTTTTTTTTCTTTTAGAGTATGGCTCCCCATAGAGAATATGTTTACACTCGTTTTCTACATGGCACTGCTGTTTTTGAAATTCTTCTTTGATTTAATATACCTCAACATGATGAGATTCCCCATTAGATTTTTCCATCTTCTGTGCCATGTTTCTATGTTGCTTTGGACACTCAGGTACCTATTTGGAATGCATTTATCTACAGGCCACAAATTTGGCAGAAACAATGCTGGTTTATCAAACAGCGCCATTGTTGCATAAGTGGCTTCTTATCCTACCATACGCACAATTATTTTTGAACCAGTCAGTAACTCTGCTGGATTCTTCAGGTAAGTGTAGCATTCATTCATTAAAACTCCTAGAATTTCATCAGCTGGAAGGGATGCTAATGCAGACAACTGGCGCATCTTTAAACTGAAG
The DNA here is from genome assembly GCF_049354715.1 of Callithrix jacchus. Taxonomy (NCBI): domain Eukaryota; kingdom Metazoa; phylum Chordata; class Mammalia; order Primates; family Cebidae; genus Callithrix; species Callithrix jacchus. The sequence goes on along the minus strand of NC_133510.1, from coordinate 108,495,734 downwards.
ATTTTACTATTGCCATACTCCATAACTGTGTAAATGTTGATGCACCATTCTCACTTACTCCTTGTAATTGGGTGTGTCTCTGTGCTTTTTGCCATCTCTCAACTCCTAACATTTCCTTCATGCCATTCCTATAGATCTTAGGTATGGGTGAGACTTTCAAGAGCGGGGTTGGATCTTGAGTCACCTCTGTAACCCAGCACCCAGCAGAGCCTGGCACAGGGAAGAAGCTCAGGAAATGCTGGGAATGGAAAAGATGCATTTGGCTGTCTAGAGTGTACAGATTCTCTTCTAATTAACAACACATCATTTTAGACCCTCCCCAGAGGCTCTACAGTGAATCATCTGATAGGTCTTGTTGAAAGCTTGGCTGAACTATTAATGCTCCAATGGCGGGAGGTGGAACACAAACATCTTTTCAGGGTTTCTCAAGCATTTCCACCCTAAGAGGAGAGAGGTGAAATCGTGTTCCATACAGGAGTTTCCAGACATAGCCAAAAAGCATAGAATCACCACTTAAAGAGCTGACATTTCATTTCACCCTTGATTTTGTTGAGAGACAATAAAACAACCAGTAATACATGGAATGTCTGCCTATTAAAAGAAATCATTGCTATTGTGGACACCATCCATTATGATGTCCAGTGCCCCCTTTTCTTTTGCCATAGGCAAACTCATAAAGAGATGAAGTGAATCCACATGGTCTGGAATGGAAGGAAGACCCTACATGCTTAGCCCAGCAGAAGTCAAGGAGGCCCCTGCTGTTCTCAAAGCCAGGGAGCATGACCAGAGAACAGACAAGGGCAATACCTGATCTCTGCAGCTGCAGAAACAGGTAAGAAGACCACCAACCCAGAGAAAGGAAAGAGGGCTTCCTAGAGAAAGTGACAGCTAAGCTGAGAACATGAAGGTTGTGTAGGAGTTCACTGAAGCAGGAAGGGGGAGTGTTAAAAGTCCCACACAGAGGAAAGAGCATGGGAAAAAGCAAGTATGAGCATGACCCATTTGGAAAAAAGGAAAGTAGTTCATTATGTCTGAAACACAGACTATAAGCGGGGAGGGATGGACGATGAGAAACGCTGAAAACGTTTTTATCAAAGAGCAACAAGATGACATCGAAGGGCTTCAATAGGGGAAATACTTAGCCAGATAGACATTTTCAAGGTATTTCCTTGGCAAAAGTGTGGATAACAGATGGTGGCTGGGGCAGAGGGGATTTGGAGAGACCTAGGAAGATACAATTGCTATACTAGAGATGAGGTTGCAGTGGCTTTGATGGTAGAGAGGGGATAGAGAAAAGCGGATGGATCTGAAATATATATCTTAGAGGTAGAATGAGTAGGACTTGGTGAATGGCTGGGTGTGGGATTGAGAAGGAGTCAAGGCCAGCTCCCAGCTTGTGATACTGGAAACAAGACATTCACTGGGCCATGATTTACTATGGGCTGGGTGCCCATGCACTCTCAAGGGCAGGACTTATGCCCTAGGCTCTTCCTACATAGTGGGCCAAGTCTAATGTATCTCATCAGCTCTGTTTCAGCTCTCACATATCCGCGACTGGATGGAAAAACAAACGGGCTTCTTTTGCAGATCCCTCTTGGCTTTGTGGGAGGAGGTGATAGGAAATCTGCTTAGGCTTCCTGGTCTGCCTTGTACCCCAGCACAGCTGGCCAGAAAACTGTGCAATAGTGGCAGGAATGGGGGCAGTATGGAGAGGAAGGAGGTGTGAGGTGCTTGCCCAACTGTCACTAGAGTGGTATTTTGTTTCCATTCGGTGCTTAACCCTGGGGAATCAGGATCTCTCCATGGGGAATCCAAGAGGCAAGAAGGAGTGAATGATGAAAACCAGGTTCCTAAGCCATATTCTAAGCTCTTGTCTTTGTAACTCTAACATTGGCACACGGTAAACTCTAACATGAGCACATTTCTGCAATAAGCAATGAAGAAGGGAAGGTAAATACCCTTCTTAAGCCACGGCAGCAAGATCTTCCCCAGTTTTCCCACTCAATCCTAAGAAGGATTCCTACCCAGGGCCATTATGAGCAGAGTTCCTCTTGCAGCCTTGCAGAGAAAGTTCTAATTGCATAGCTCCCTGGCATCTGTCTGTACAGCAGAATTCCTGATGAAGCCTCCAGGACTACATTCCTTGGATCCAACCCAAGCTTTTAGGAAAACTGGCACTTGGGGCAACCACTCAAAACTAGGGAGACTGAGAGTGAAGAGGGTGGAAAGAAGGAGCACTGGTTTGGAAGCCGACCACTGTGCCACACAGCCCCAGACAGCACTGTCAGCACTCACTGTATCTATGTGAGGAGAGCCCTTGGGTGTTGTGCAGCACTCGCAGCCCAGGTGGAGAGTCCAGCAACCTGGTCCCAGCCCTGGATGTCTGACCTGACTGCATCATTACACACACACACCACGAAACCTCAAGCCTTGCATCTCTGAGTCCGGCACACTTGATGCCTTTCACAGGTTCCATATACTACCAACGTCCCATGCCTAAAACAATACACTGTTTCCCCAGACCTGAGTTCACAACACTTACGTGATGTGTCATGAGAAGAAAAATCCACGAGGAAAAAACAAATGTCAAAACGAAAGAGCCCAGGTAGCTTAATACCCAGGTGATGGGTTGACAGGTGCAGCAAACCACCATGGCACACATTTACCTATGTAACAAACTCGCACATCCTGCACATATGCCCCGGAATTTAAAAAATTAAATAAAAAACTAAACAACCCAGGCTTGACAAAGAAGCCAGGGAAAACCAGTCAATGGCCGAGGAGATTTCCTGAGATACAAACGCACTCTGCTCCCCACCACATAGAAATCAACTCCGCCAGGCCTAGGGCTTGGATGGCTTATCCTATCCCTCCCATAGTTAATGACTGTGTCCTGTGCTGAGTCTGCCAGGCCCCTACATAGCTCCCCCACTCCCCCACCAGCGCTCCTTCATGACAGGCCCAGGCTATGACTCCTCATTAAGACTTAAGTATCTCTTAACTGGAAAAACACTAAAAAAAAAAAATTTTAAAGAAGTAATTTACAACTTGGAATAAATGACATTTAATCTTTACTAAGGACCTACTGTATGCCAAGTCATATATACCATCTCTAATTCTCACTGTAGTCCTATGAAGTAGGTTTTATAAATATGGTCAATAAGAATTAGATTAAAATTAAGTTAGGAGGAATGTATTTGAAACCATGGACCTTCTGGCTCAAAACCAATATTTGGCCCACCACATCATGTAGTATTTAAGGGAAGATCTGATGTAGGCTGAGACAAGGAGAATCTTTGCTACAGGCTTGCAAGGTGACAGGGACACCACCTACAAGGGAAAAAGATGAAGAGCTAGATTCCAGGCGCTCTTCACTTTCAAAGTATTTTTTGACAGAGTTCAGGGGGCCCTTGAACTTAGGAATAATTGCTTCTTTATTTCTACTAATTCTAACCAAAGAGTATTCAATTATGAATGTGGACCACAAACCACAATAGTATAAGCAGTTGCTGTAAGGTTGCATGAATAGAGATCATAGTTTTTTTTAAATCACTTTATAGTTGGCAGAGCATCTCAAAATATCATCTGGACTCATTGCAACTTTAAAATTATAGTAGTTATTAGCCAGGCACAGTGGTTGATGCCTGTAATCCTAGCACTTTGAGAGGCCAGGGCAAGCAGCTTATTTGTGCCCAGGAGTTTGAGACCAGCTTGGGCAACATGGTGAAATCTCATCTCTACAAAAAATATAAAAATTAGCCAGGTATGTGGCATGTGCCTTTAGTCCCAGCTACTCAGGAGACTGAGGCAGGAGGATCACTTGAGCCTGGAAAGCAGAGGTTGCAGTGAGCTTAGATAGCATCACTACACTGTAGCCTGGGCTACAGAGCAAGACCCTGTCAAGCAAGCAAGCAAGTAAGCAAGAGGAAGGAAGGAGGGAGGGAGGGAGGGAAAAAGAAAGAAAGAAAGAGAGGGAGGGAGGAAGGAAGAAAGGAAGGAAGGAAGGAGGGAGGGAGGGAGGGAGGGAGGGAGGGAGGGAGGGAAAAAGAGAGAAAGAAAGAGAGAGGGAGGGAGGAAGAAAGGAAGGAAGGAAGGAAGGAAGGAAGGAAGGAAGGAAGGAAGGAAGGAAGGAAGGAAGGAAGGAAGAGAAAGAGAGAATAGTAATTAGACCAACTACATAATTCTTATGTAATTGTTAATATAAGAACCATTTATATATAGTACTCTATCCACAAATTGGAATTTTTAATATTCTTATTGCTGTATTTTATATAATAACTTTTTCCTTGTAATCCTATGTATTTTTTAGGATCTATATTCTATTCTAAGAAGGTTCTATGGGCTTCAACAAATTGCCAAAGTATTTGTGCATAAAGAAGCTAAGAACTTCTGGGTGAGAAGTCTAAGGCAATGGTTTGCCTATTTTTCAGTTTTACCTAACCCCTTGAAATCTATGTTTTATTAAGTGAAGTCTTTGGCCATTGATTGATTACCGGGAGGCTTGTTATAATACAGATGTCCAGGTCCCACATCCAAATTACGAAAATAGAATCTTGGGATTGTAACCTGGGAATCTTTGCTGCAACTGGCTCTCACTAAAGCTGTCCTATGCGGTGCCCCTGGGTGGAAGGAGCCCCTTGGTCAGCATGGCTTGCAGTGGACTGGACCTCCTCGGCCTAGTGGAACAACCTGCCCAGCTTCACCTGGGGATGCTGATCCTTCAGGTGATTTCCAGCACTCCCTAGAGCTTCTCGGTGAAGACAAGGATTAAAATTAAGGTAGAAACTGGCAGGATTCATTTTCTGATCATAACCCTGTGGACCAAAACAGGATTTGGTCCAGATAGGACAAAGTGAAAAGAAAAAAAAAAAAAACAGTAGGAATCAGCAGATGGTGATGAGAGCAATCCCTAGCTCCCCTCATTGCTCATTAACATAAGACACCACCACAGTTTACAAATGCCATGGCAATGACCCAGAAGTTATCACCTCTTTCATAGAAAGCTCTAAATAGTCTCCCTTCATTTGCATATAATTAAAAGTGGGTTTAAGTGAGTATAAATACAGTTGCCAAGAGCCCATTCTTGTTGTTGTTGGTTTGTTTGTTTGTGTGTGTGTTTTTGAGACGGAGTCTCACTCTGTTGCCCAGGCTGGAGTGCAGCTGCATGATCTCGGCTCACTGCAACCTCCACCTCCCGAGTTCAAGTGATTCTCCTGCCTCAGCCTCCCAAGTGGCTAGGATTACAAGTGCCCATCGCCACACCTGGCTAATTTTTTGTATTTTTAGTAGAGACAGAGTTTCACCATGTTGGTTAGGTTGGTTTGAAACTCCCAACCTCAAGTGATCCGCCTACCTCAGTCTCCCAAAGTGCTTGGATTACAGGCATGAGCCACCACGCCAGGCCCCTCAAGAGCCCATTTGTTGCCAACTCTGGGTGCACTGCCTATGAGTCAGCCCTGCTCTGTAGGGAGGAGTACTGTTTAATAAAAAGAACCCCCTCAGGCAAAGCCCCAGTTTGGGGGCTCACCTGCCCTGCATCATCATCACCGATTTGGGTTCTTGAGTTCTAGTTCCTTGTAATTGTGGTAACAAATTATCACAAATCAAGATGGCTTAAAACAATAGAAATTTATCCCTCACAGTTCTGGAGGCCAGAAGTCCAAAATCAAAATGTTAGCAGGATTGGACCCCTCCGGGGACTCTAAGGAGAATCTGTTCCATGCTTCTCTCCTATCTTCTAGAGGTCTCTGGCAATCCTTGGGATTCCTTAGCTGGCCATGCATCCCTACAATCTCTGTGCATCTTTACATGGTGTTCCACCCCATGTGTCTCTATGTGTCTGTGTGTCCAAATTTCCTTCTTATAAGGATACCCATCAATGGATTTGGGACCCACATTAATCCAGTATGACCTCAACTTCACCTGGTTACATCTGCAAAGACTCTATTTCCAAATAAAGTCACATTCATTGGTTCCACGTGGACATGAATTTTGGGGAAACAGTATGTATAGCTGACCTCCATCCCATCCCCAGGAGACAACTACTAGGGAAGGAAAGCAGTGGTTCTCAAACTGTGGTGCCAGCAGCAGCCTTGCCTGGGAACTTGCTAGAAATGCTAATGATCAGCCTCCAGTATCAGCAATCTGGGGGGGCCAGTGATATGCACTTTGACAAGTCCTCTAGAAAATTCTGATGCCTGTTCAAGTTTGAGAACCTAGAAACTATAGGTGATCTTCCCTCCAGTTGAATCGTCCATTCATTCAACAAGCACGTAGAGAAGAGACCCGCTGCTTGGGTGCAGCCGCATTTAAGTCACAGTCTCTACCCACTCGGAGAGAATGTCACACAAGATGAGACAAAGCACATGGACTCATATGCCCTTGGCAGTTATCCTTTATGACCCACAAAAGTGACAATTTCACATGGTTCACCCTAAACACAGCACAAAGTTTCCAGGTGCACCACGAAAATCTCCCAGAGGATGTGCTCACATATCCTGAGGTTGAAGAATAATTCAGGAAAAGTTCAATGAACAACTGAGGGAGTGAAGTCCAGATGACGAAACCACGCATGCCGATACTAGGATGTGCGAGAACCAGAGCCAAGACTTCCACAGGCTCTGTAAAGTCCAGGCTGACCTTACCCTGGCTTCCGTCTTTGCCACAGCTACTTCACAGTCACCTTAGTCTCAACTAAGGAAAGTTGCATCTAGGCACCAAGACAGTAAAGCCCCCAAGCAGGTTCTGCCAGACTTTTGATGTCTTCTCTTAATCTATAAGCACTGAGCTGACCTCCCAATCAAGCAGGTGGGCACAGTGCCTAGGGATTCCCATACTTTTAGGGGCTCACAAAATGTTTTCATTTCCTTAAAATCCAAAGGAAAGATAAATGAACTGATAGAATTGAATAAAATGTTTTAATTTTCTTTTTCTCATCAGAAAAAAAATGAAATGTTTAGGGCCCCCAATGATCTATTAAATTATTTTCATATGCTTACATGGAGGAAGGGGCCCAAAAGGCAAAAGTGCCTCAAATTCACAGAAGTCACAATGTGGCCGTGAACAAGAGAGCTTCTGAATAGTGGGGGTAAGAGGCCAGGGTCCCTTGGGTCAACTCCTGGGATTTCATAAATACTTAGTACAAAGAGTTGGGGGTGGCAGCCCAAGAGATCCCTTCCTCCCAAGGTTTCCAAGGGTCTCCACCATCTAGATGTTCCAGCCCAATCTCTCCCATGCTCCCATGGGTCTCCTGGATACGTCGTTCCCACTGGGAATGGAGGAAGCAGCCATCAAAGAAGAAAGTAGAGACAGGAACAGAAAGAAGGGGTTCTGAAACCCTGAGGGTGGGGTGCTTCTGAGAAAAAAATCAGTCACTAGCAGCTTGAGAAGTGGGAAGAGAGCCTTGAAAAGTCCCCTAAACCTGAGCAGGGTCTAGGCTCTGCCTCATGGGCACCGTGTCACCTGAGCAACGTACTCCACTGCCCCAAGTTTCAGTCTTCTTCTGTAAAAAGCTGTGATTTCTCCATTATCACCAAATACTTCTCATTAGGTATTAAATAAACTTCACCCAACTATTTCTTGTGAGGATTCCATGAGATATCACTAGTGCACATAACTCAGGTCTAATGCATACTAGGTACACAGAAAGAGTTAACTTCCTCTTCCATTATCAATCTATATCAATAAAATGTCACTTGGTTGCCTTCACCTTTTTATTTCAGAGATGTAGGAAGGCCCCTAGCCTAAAGATTAGTTTACTTTTTGCCAAGTACCACTTTGCCCGAAATCCTGCTGTCAGACATTCATCCTATAAAGTCAGGACCGTTCTCTCCCCAGTGTCTCTATTTATATACATAGACTTTGAAAGAATTATTTTATCAGCTATTTTTCTCCACTTATCATGATTAATATGGAATAGGCTCTCAGCAAAGACTGTCTCCCTTCTCCCAGCCACCATTGCAAAGCAGCAAAATAAGGTGACCTCAAGCCATCCCTCGAGCTGACAAAAATTTCTGCCTCCAGTTTTATGAGGTCTCTGGAGCAAATGGTTTTTGGCCTCTGGCCTCTGAGATTCAGGAAGCTTCTTGTAGTTTCATAACTTAACGTTGCAAATCAGACCATATCTCTGTCCCCCTCAGCCCTGCCCAATTGCTTCTCATTAGCTCTAAAAAGAATTTGAGGTGTCCAGGACACTTAACTGTCTTTCCTCCCGACTTGCTCCCACCACTATAGCCACGTCAGCCACTGATCGTTCAAGCTTGTCTCGGGCTTTTGCATGCCTGCATGGAATCCTCTTTTCCCTGCTGTCCTCTGCCTCCCTAACTCAAGTCATTTGAGTCATTGCTTAGCTGTTGTCATTGTTGTTTGGTTGGTTTTTGGTTTTTTATTTTTTTGAGATGGAGTCTTGCTCTGTCGCCCAGGCTGGAGTGCAATGGCATGATCTCTGCTCACTGCAACCTCTGCCTCCCAGGTTCAAGTTATTCTCCTACCTCAGTCTCCTGAGTAGCTGGGATTATAGGTGCATGCCACAAAGTCTGGCTAATTTTTGTATTTTTAGTAGAGGCGGGGTTTCACCATGTTGACCAGGCTGGTCTTGAACCCTTGACCTCAGGTGATCCACCTGCCTCTGCCTCCCAAAGTGCTGTGATTACAGGTGTGAGCCATCACACCCAGCCTAAACAGATCTTCACTGACCTTCTCCCACCTTCCCCTCAACACACACAGATCATTCTCTATATCCTCACCACCATCTCCTCCCATTTCACATACAGGATTAAATAAGGGTATAATCGATGGTAGGATTATGAATCAAATCAGAGTATTCTAAATATGAGTGTGTAGTGACTCCTCTGTCCGTCATTCACCAGTACTCAATATGTATCGTAAATACAGATTGCTTTCTATTAATAGTGGGTCAGCTGACTTCTTTTTGCAAATTCTTCAGTACTTTTCATAGAGTTCCCAGTGGAAGAATTCCTTCAGGTATCAGGATATAGACCTATCCATACTGTAAGGATATACTGGGTGCTGTTCTTTTTCTCATTTTCACTTGCATATCCTTCCCCTCATCAGTGTGATCATTGCTGGCCTTGAGAAGAGGTGGGACTGAGAAAGCAAAAACCGGGTGACTTTTTTCATTTCCAAAATAGTTTTTTGAGATTCAAAAAGGAAGGCTTTAGGGCAGAAAAGTGCAGAGTTTAAGCTATATGCATAAAACTGGAAAGAGCATGGGAGGAAAGACAAGCTCACTCCTGCGTCAGGGTCACCTGGTCTGGCAGGGGAACAACTAGACCAGATGCGTGATGTTACAGGAGATGGGAATTTGGCAGGGAGCACTAGAATGAAAAGGACCAAAACGGGCTTAAATAGGGAGAGTAGGGAAGCCATAGGAATCTGCTGGACAGTGCCTCGAAGGCCTCCTACCACTGCCTGCAGACTATAGTCTACTACATAAACGTGCACTCCAAACCAACTGGGTAAAGAAGTCAGCTTAGCTATGTATACCTGTACAGCACCTGTGAATTGCGCATTGATCCTACAGAAGAAAGTCATCTGCTGTGACTTGAGATTTATCTGAGCCCCATCAAACTCTCCTTCTAGCAACCCCCATTTTCTCAGTGACCTGAGACACATAAACTTCATAGAAACCACTGGTAGGATGGGAGAGAAAGCCCCAGAAATGGGCCCTAATAAAGGCTGGGCAATGGGGAAACATGCTCTTGTTAAAATGTAGAAAATGCTCAAGTCACCCTATCTCTTATAGTCAAGATTTTGGTATCCAGAGTGAGCAATACTAAATCGGCAGTCCTCTGTGCCTGATTACGTCATGACACCACTGTGTCACACATCGTGCATGCATGGGTCTACTATGGACATACAGTGTGAAGGCCATTTGGCCTGGGCTGGTAAAGGAAGCTTGGTCTTCTCAGCCTTTCTGAAATCTCCGCCTTTTACAACTATCCAGTTAACCAAGTATTTTTGGATGCCTACTGGGTGCCCAGTTGCTGAGGATACAGGGATAAGCAAACTACAGCTCCTGTCCTCAAGGATGGAGAAGCCATCCTTGTGAGCTCTCCTGTGAAGCCTCTGTGAGCCTCACAGAGCTCCCAGTCCTCCACCAATAGCCATGTTCTGATAGCCAACTCTAGGTCAGGCTCTATGCTAAGTGCCTGACATCGGACATGTCACTTAATCCTTAAAATATGTCATGTCAGTAATTTGCTCAAGGTCACACAGCTGGAGTGATGACAAATTCATGGAGAAGGGGTTCCACCTTCTTGCCAGAGGAAATATAAAGAATTAAAAAGTCATTTTCTCCTTTTCTGAACAAATAGCCAAGGAAGAAAATTAACATAACTTCTGTTTTTGTGTGTTTGATTTGATTTGGTCTTTTTCTTTCTTTTCTTCTCTTTGTTTCTTTTTCTTTCTCTCAGATAAGGGGAGGTGTCTCTCACCTGTAAAGTGAGGTGTGATGAGGCACAGTGTCTCACCAGTAATCCCAGCGCTTTGGGAGGCTGAGGTGGGAGGACCATCTTGCAGCCAGGAGTTTGAGACAAGCCTGGGAAACATACTGAGACCCCATCTCTTTAAAAAAAAAAAAAGGCCAAGTGTGGTGGCACATGCCTATAGTCCCAGCTACCCAGGAGGCTGAGGTGGGAGGATCGCTTAAGCCCAGGAGGTTGAGGCTGCAGTGAACCAAGATTGCACCACTGCACTCCAACATGGGCAACAGAGCAAGATCCAGTCCTCAAGTGAAAAATAAATAACATGCAATTTTAAAAAGGAAAGAGAGGGGAGAGGTGACCCATACTGAGATGCTATGTGTTTTCCTTGAGACTGGGGAAGAAACTGGTTTAAAATATCTTATGGTAGAGACCTATGGCACCAGATAGTGGATAATGAGGCTTGGGCCTGGAGAGAACACAAGGTGACAAGCTGCGTGAGCCTCTTCCAGGACCCCTTGGCCCAGGGCTGGGATGGAGGAAGATCAGGAGCTCCCTTCAAAATGGTACTTTGCAGGCCATGAGCAATTATTCCTTCACAGTGGATCCAAGGCCAGGAACATGCCTTTAGATCTTGCTGAATTACCTAATTCCCAGGGCTTCCTTATGTCCTCAAAAAGGAAAGAAAGAACCCCTCACTCCCCCCACTGCCCCACCAAAAAAGACATAACTAAGAATGGGTTGCCTGCCAGCCCTGGCAGGTGGAGATCCAAGCCAGATTTATTTGCTTTAGGAAAATAAAGAAAACGTGACGCTGCTCACACCCAAGTGTCTCAGAGCAAATCCGCACAGGTTCCAGCTGGTGCTGAGAATTTCACGCACCCAACCTCCCTCAAAAGAACACAGGGCTTCGCGAGCCTCTGCCCCATTAGAGAACGACCCTTTCCCCACTAAAACCATCACTTCTGGCTCGGCATGGATGAAGGCACAACACAGCTGGTGAAAGTGCAATAATTAACCCGAACACTCCTGAAAGACGATCACAATAATTTATATTTCTCCACCGCCCTCCATCCCCCCACGAGCTTTCCAGATTTTATGGCCATGACTCACCTCCGCTACTGCTGTGGGGCAGCTCCAAGGGAACGGGCTCACTCACACCACATCGCTGTTTAGGCAGAACTTAAAAAAAAGAAAAAAGAAAAAAAAACCACCCAACTAATTACAAGTGAAACGCTCCCTGTCACGAGCAGGCCAGCTGATTTCATGCCTGGGCGGCAGAACTGCGATAAAACTCCCAAGTTGGTCCTTATATTTTTTAAAAGTCAGATTGCTCAGCCATGATCTCACAGCCCTGCACCCCAGCCAGTGGCCCTGAGCCAGTCTTTGAAATATGACCTCAGACGGGGCTGGTGACGGAGTAGCCCTTTTTGGCAGGGTTCATCTTAAGTCAGTTTTTCTATACAGTCTCATCCTTTTCGAACTGCCTAGGAAGGCCCGTGTGCCCTCCCCATACTCCCCAGCACCAACTGCTTGCTTGACCCGATGGCAAGGCCACCAATGGTCCTGTGTGACAGCACCACGCTTTCTCCCGGCAATCCACCCTTCTCTACTCCTGCACATTTCTGTCTGTACTAGACATTTGGCTCTTAGCCACAGTCGCTCCTGTAGTGCGATTCAACTCCATTCAATCAGCAAATGTCTACTTGGAGTCATGATCGCGTCGTGGCTGAGAGCACAGCATTTGAATTAAGAAATAATATGGCTTTGTATTCCACATCTCTCCATTACTAGCTGCATGAATGTGGGCAAGTAATTTAATCTGAGACTCATTTTTCTCATTTGTAAAGAGGAGGAAAATGGCACATACCCCACACATCTCTTGATGTAGGAATCAATGCATAACACGGTGGTGTAGGCAACAAATTGTAGATTACCTCCTACCAGCAACAACAATGGCCTTCTGGGTGGGGTGGACATCCATATAAGAATCCTTCACATTTCAAAGGAGTGCTTTCGTTCAGTGATCCAGATGGCTAATGTTTTCTGACGGTTCCAGGCTTTGTGGTCCTGAAATTCCTTTGGACGTCGTTCTGGGACTCTCTCTTATCTCTATATGACCAAAATGTTCCATGAAGATAATGTCAGAAAGAAGACAGAGTCCTACCATCAGCTCATACTCTCAAACTGTATCATTTTCCTTTGGGAGTTAACAGAGAGGGCTCTGCAATCCGGCTTCCCAGATTCTCCCAGTTCAGCCTGACTTGATTTATAAGAGCTCAGGAGGCTGCCTGGTGCGGAAGACTGACCAAGCACTAGATTTGCAGCAAGGAACTCTAAATTTAAGTCCCAGCTCTGCCACTTTCTAGCTGTGCGATCTTCAGGAAGTCATTCACCCTCCGTGAGTCCCATTTTCTTTCTCTGTATACAAAGTCTATCATCCATGCTCACCATGAGGATCATATGTAAAAATGGAAGAAAGCACATTATGTAATACTAAGTAGGAGAAACAAACCATCCAGTAGCAAGTGCTCCCCTGCAAAGCAATCACTACCTGCCTCAGAGTATCTCAATTCAAATCAACAATTGCTGTGCTAGGCTTCAAACCAGAGGAACTAAAAGGAAGGATTGTAGCACTCTTCCCCCAAGAATCTCTCCGACAATATGAGAAATCTACCCAGAATCCATCTGGGTTCCCCCAAGCCACCCTGCAAAAGAAATGGCATTGAACTCACGAGAAACTATACTCTTCACCTTTCATGGGAACCAAGCCCTCTCCGCACTCCCTGCAGGCAGCTGACAGGTGGGCTCTTCACATTTCTTTGGCCCACCCACTCCTAGGTCACCTGGAATGCCATCAACCCATGAGTGAATGCCTTCTCTGGTTCCACAGAAATTCTTCTTGCTTCAGGAACTTTATCTTTACTGAAGATTTGGGAAATCCCAGGAAGAAGAAACATTATGCGGGACACATCATATTTCACCATCTCCCTGGTTGCTCCTCCATCCCCTGCCACTTAAGTACAACTACAGACACCCACTCGGGTTGTGTCAAGTGTCCTCATCTCAGCTCTCCCGGTCTCAGCATCTGCTGCCAGAGAGAACTCACGTTCTCAACAAACATGGATGAAACTCTCATGTCAGGGTCTAAGAAAGTAAAGCTTCAGCAGTAATATCACAAAAAAACGCAAGAACTCCTAGAGTATCAATCAGCATGTAAGTATCATGCAAAAGGTGTAAGATCAGCAGTACAAATGTGCAGAGGTGAGAGCAACTTCCCAGCTGATAGTGGCATCAAGGACTACCTCTTAACCAGGCCTTGAAGAGCAGGGCAAATGCAGCATCCTCAACAGCAGGAACAGCATGAGCAAAATCACAGGGTCTGGGTGCGGATGTCACCAGCATCCTCCCCAGACTCCTTCGGGGCCACTTAGCTTCAGAAAAGGCAATCTCCATGAGGTAGAGCCTGGATCTGCTTTCGTTTACAGGACGGTTTGGAGTTAGGTCTCAGCTAATATTTCAAGGTTGCTTTGTCTTGTTTTGTTCCATAGACGTTTATGTCCACAGAGACCTCTCCTGGATAGATTCAAATACACATGGACCCTTGGCCTGACTCGCTTGGTCTCATCCCTACCTCTGGCACCATTAGAAGCATCTCCTTTTGACATCACTTCTCTGAGAGAAAACCCTAAAGAAGACAAAAGGACAAATATGTGCTCTACTGTTTATGAAATCCATTTTCCTAAGGCTGGGGTAGAAGTGGAATGCACTAGAAAGGCTTTTTTCGGGGAGCCTTTTCCAGAATAAACCCTATGCATGGGGGGCATATGGAGACCTCAATTACAATGAAAGAAAATGTACCAAAAAATTTCATTTGGGGAGGTTGATTTTAAGTGGAAACTTCTTAACCTTTCAACTAGACTCCACAAATTGATTGCAAAAGCCCCATTCAGAAAACAAAAAACACACACACAAAAACCTATGGAGGGAACAGGCACATATTTCTATCCCCAATATGCCACTTCAAACACGCTGTCAGGTCACATCACTCCAAATAAGGAGAAAAAGAAATACAGCATCTTTGAAAAGAAAGCTGAGAAGGTGAAGGGGGCCTGAGGTAGGAGAAGGAAATGGGGGAAGATTACAAGTGACAGGAGTTTCCAGAGAAAGAGATTAAGATAACAGAAGTCTGTGCAGGAGCAGTCGGGACATGGGGACAAGGAAGAGGTGGAGAAGCCGATGTGGCATATGGGGGAGTAGGAAGCGGGTACCTGGAGAAGGGAAGGGGTCCTCACCTGGAGGGAGGGAGCTCTGATATGGATTATGCTGCGGCTCCGGGCGTTCAAATGTAAATCATAAATCACAGGGTGGTGTTAAGAGCAAGTGAGGCCTCTTGGTGGCTCCCGCCTATAATTCCAGCACTCTGGGAAGCCAAGGTGGGCAGATCACTTGAGGTCAGGAGTTCAAGACCAATCCAGGCAACAATAGGAAAGCCTGTCTCTACTAAAAATACAAAAATTAGCCAGGTGTGGTAGTGGGCACCTGTAATCCCAGCTACTCAGGAGGATGAGGCAGGAGAATGGCTTGAACACGAGAGGTGGGGTTTGCAGTGAGCCGAGATCATGCCACTGCATTCCAGCCTGCGTGACAGAGCAAGACCCTATCTCAAAAAAAAAAAAGAGTAAGCGAAGCGAGGGAACAGGGCATCTCAGAAGCTCTGATTTTTGGTATAATGCCCGGTGGTGAGGGAGATGCCTGGAAATATGGTGGCCATATGCACAGGAGATGAGGACATTCCCACCAGAGACAGGGAGCTGAGGACAGCCTCAATCGCTACACTCTTCCCCAACCCCTGATCTGTGAATCAGATTTCTAGCTCAGGCAGAGATGGGTTGATCCCTCTCCCATGAAGGGGTTGTCTAAGTGCTCCCCTGGCCAGCTGTGTTTAGGCCAGTGGCCATCTCGGAAGCATTCAGACCTTTGAGGCCACTGAGTGATCTAGAATGCAAGTCAGAGACCAAGTGAAGGGGATGCTTGTGGCCAAATGAACAAGCAGCCCCCCGCTCTTGTTCCCGGCACGCCCTGACACTGGGTTCCTGGGACAGCAAGACCAGCTCCAAGGTCCACCTGCTGGAGTACTTCTTGGCCTGGTTCAGCCTGGCAGGGCAGAACATTCTAGGGAAAAGTCCTCAGGGCCAGCCTCTGAGCTGGGGGAAAGATGGGCTGGCTGCCAAACCTAGCAAAGCTGCACAGATTCCCCAACACGGCCAGACTTCTAGACACAGTATCCTCTAGTTCACCTCACTCATTTATTCATTTACTTCATGATTCATTCAACCAATAGAGCAGAGTCTGCGGCATAACTCAGGCTCTGGAGTCAGGCAAAGCTGTGTTTGCACTAGCTGTACTACTTCCTAGCTGTGTGTCCTTGGACACGTTTCACAACCTCTGTGCCTCAGTTTTCTCACCTCTTGCAGAGAGATCATCATAATACTATCTCAGTGTGTTGCTGTGAAGATTAAATGAGGCAGGGTATTCTGTTCAGAATCGGAGCAGAGTCAGTACTTTGTAAATGGTCACTTTTGTTCTTATTATTGTCATTACTGTTATTCGTAGCAGGATTACATTAATTTCAAAAGTGTGAAGGTAGAGAATGCTTCTTCCTCACTCATGATGATTCCTTCTACGTGGGAGAGGTCCCACTTCACTCCTGGTTTCTCTTTGTCCCCTGACTTACTCCCCCCAAGGGAGAAGTGGTTTTCTTATTCTGATAAATCTGGAAAGAGAAACTGAGTATGTGCTGCCCAGCCTCTGTCTTTTCTCTTCTCCTAGGAGTGAGGCTGCTGTCAAGGAGGACGTTCTGCTGCCCCTCCATACACGTTCCACAAAGGTTTGTCCACAGCTGCTATGATTGGGAGGTAATAATTTTGGGGTTGGGAATTTGACATCAAGAAATCTACCAGAGCACAGATAAAAGCTACATTTTCCAGCATCCAATTAATGAGTAAAAAACTGATGCTCCACTTCGGTCTTCCTGTGCCTCGTCTTTTGATTTACTTCACGAACAGTTCAGATCCCTAGTGAAAAAAGGTGCTATTTATTGGGTGCCCTCTCAAATCCTAACAATTGTAAATAATTACATGCATACAAACAGCAGAGATTTGACCACCTGGATTCAATGAAACAGTTCAAAGGGAGAATTCAAATGTGAATTCAAATCCACAGATTTTTTTTTCTTCCCTTGAATCTCACCAGCGTCCCCCTCGACATGGCAAATGCTTGATGATCCTGTGATTTCTAACAGAAATTTACAGTTTCATTATGTAAAAGACAAGAAGAGGGCTCCTTGCTCACTTAGTCTTCTTGACCTGTGCCCCTCCCTGGAGTCAAGGTTAGCCGTTTTCATGAGTACGTCTTACTTTTTGTTTAGATCGTCCTTTCCTACTGAATTCCAGATCCTTATCCAGGCCCTCATGCAGGAAAGAGCTTCTTTCATGTGGGTTTTTGTTTTTCTTTAATAGGCTTCTAGGATTGAGCTACCTTTGGTAAACTAAGTCTTTGGCTCCCTGGTGATCACGAAAAGTTTCATTCGTGTAGGCTGACTCTTGTTTGGAAAGAAAAGTTTCATTCATGTAGGCTGACTCTTGTTTGGAAATGGTGATTGCATGAATCAGAGAGATTCTGAGATTAGGGGGGCCAGAGCATTCCAGCTCAATAAATCAATCCCTTTTTAATTGTGTCCCTGTCAGCCAACATTCTTCCAGAGACAAGAGGGCAGGGAGCTTGTTAGAGTGATTCCTCACTCCCATTTGTGTGCCGATCTCACTGTAAATTAGATGGAGCTGAAGCAAGAAGAGCTGTGCTACAGCTCCCGGGTCTGTCCCAGTCCCAAGAAAGAAGCCACGGGATCATCAATATGATGATCATCATATTGCTTGACACCAACTTGGAACTTTTGAGAAATTTCAACCTGGGTGTCCGTCTTTGCATAGAAAACTAAGTTCTAACCCCATTTGGAGAAACTGACCGGCTCACCTTGCATATTTCTAATGCCTTTAAGTTAAAGATCATTAAATCATGGGTTACATTTTCCAAGTTGCCTCCAAAAGTTGTTAGTCAATATGGTTTCTATTGGGTGTCTAAACTTACCTTTCCTCATTGATGCTCATAGCTCTATTGTTCATTTACCCCCGCAAGATGAATGAAATCCCATGTTATTCACAAAACCCAGACATCTGAGCAGTGTTTGTTTTTAAATGTGAATGGCCTAGAACCTTCATCTGCTACTCAAATTTTAACATATATGCAAATCCCTGGGAATCTGGTGACCACTTCAATTCTAATTCAAGATTTGTGAGCGGGGACCCCACAGCCTGCATTCTTCACAAGCTCTCAGGTGATGCCAAGGCCGCCAGTCCATGGACCAGACTTTGAGTAGAAAGGTCTAGAATCCACTTATACTTGTACCTGGATAACATTCAAAATCCATAGCGTTGTCTCCTCTGGGCTCTGTAGTCTCACAGACCTGGACAAGTTACCTAAACCCCATAAGCCTACTTTCTTCATCTATATCTCATGAGACAATGCATGAAAATACTTATAATAGTGCCTCGCACAGAGTAGGCACTTAGTAAATGGCACTGTTGAATAGCATCAGCATCAGTATCATCTAGATCAGGGTGGGCAAGCTGCAGCCTGCAGCCATATCTGTCCTGTCACTTATTTTTAGAAATCATTTTATCAGAACACGGCCATGCTCGCTGGTTTTCGTATCGTCTCTGGCCGCTTTCACACTACAGTGGCAGAATTGAGAAGCTGCAACAGAGACCTCATGGGGCCTACAGCCTAACATACTTGCTACCTGGCCTCTCACAGGAAAAGTTTGCCAATCTTTGATCTATATCACTCATTCAACAAGAAAAAATAACTATTAAGCACCTATTGTGTGCTGGGCCCTGGAGATAAAAAGTTTCTTCCCCTGAAAGACATGAGCACCTAATAAATATTTAATTAATCCTTGTGATATTCCCAACACACCCCTGCCTCCATGCACACACCTTTAAAACGAAGATCAGCCAGGTGTGGTGGCTCAAGCCTGTAATCCCAGCACTTTGGGAGGCCGAGGCGGGTGGATCACGAGGTCAAGAGATCGAGACCATCCTGGTCAACATGGTGAAACCCCGCCTCTACTAAAAATACAAAAAATTAGCTGGGCATGGTGGTGTGTGCCTGCAATCCCAACTACTCAGGAGGCTGAGACAGGAGAATTGCCTGAACCCAGGAGGCGGAGGTTGCGTGAGCCGAGATCACGCCATTGCACTCCAGCCTGGGTAACAAGAGCGAAACTCTGTCTCAAAAAAAAAAAAACAAAGATCATCATTACAGCACCTACTTCAGAGTGCTGCCACGTGGGCTTATTGTGTTAATGAATGTTAAATGCTTAGGATGATACCCAGAACATATTAAATGTTTAATAAATATTAGCCATTATTATCATTATCCTTATAGGTGTTTTCATGCAAATTTTACACCCACAAGGGAGGTTTATTACTGCTCTTTTATAGATGTAGAAATTGTTAGCAGTCAGAATCTTGTTCTTATTAATCTGAAGCTGCCCTATCTAGTCAGACCACAGATACCTCCCCATCATCTTCTCCTCAGTCCTCTCTGACAGTCTGGCTCAGGACAGTCCTCAAGTTCAATACAGTAATAATAATAGAAATATCACCAGTAGCTAATGCTTTCTGAGAGGCGGGTACAGGTGCATGTGGAATGCATGATCACAAGAAATCGCAGGCTATGAGGTAAGTACAACTGCTGTTTTCTGCACACACAGATTTGGAAACGAAGGCATCTATAGACCTTGTAACACCGCCGATGAGTGATAAAGCCAGGATTTGAACCTAGTTGTATCTGAAGAATGGTCTGACCTTAAGACTCACAACACAAGCCCTGTACTCTGCTGCAAACATCAGAAAGTGAGTGGGCTGGCAATAAACCCCTGAGATATTCTTACAAAGGGCAGGTATTATTCCAATGCTGAGCAACAGATATCATACCCACGAGAATTGGCAAAAACCTTCCCAGGCCTTTGGTTTGTTGGTAGCAGATAAGGCAATCACACAGTTGCGTTGGCATCTGCTGCCAGGAGTACAAACCAGAAACCAAAGGCAAAGGATGGTCAAAGCTATTCAACAGATGGAGTGACCGGAGGTAAGAAGCACAGGCTTTGGGTTTTAATCCTGGGTGAGGAACACACCTTTACCTAAAGCCTTCGTAATGGGCCTGGCCCTCATGCTTGTGAATACACAGTGAGGTAGCTGTGCATATTTTATATAAGGTTATATGATAGAGAGCTTTGAAATCAGAGACCAGGGTTCAAACCCCAGCTCTAGTCATTACTAGCTATGTTTCCTTGAAGCAAATTCTTACAAAAGGGGACTCAATTCCTTTTCTATACAAAGAGGCCCATGACAGTGCCAACTTTGTAGGATCATCGTGAAGACAGGTTGACATAAGGAATATCACATGTATAGCAGATACAGTACTACCAACTAAGCCAACAAAGAGTATCATTTGTTTTGATATTTATGACCCCACCCCAGTCCCAGGGTCTGGTAAGTCTCCACCAAATGTTACTGCCTTTCCCTTCTGTTTTTCTTGATATAAACCTGACTGCAGACATATGCAACAAGTCCTTCCCATTTTGAATCAACCCTTCACATCTTTTTGATGAATTGTTTCCTCAAGCTCAATTTTATGGCAAGAGAAAGTAGATTTCCTCTAAGAGTAAGTGGATTTAAAATATGTCGCAGCATGTAACGTAAATGCCTGAATCACCTTCTCTCCATTGACTTCCATTTTCATTTAGACACGCTCTACTTTCATTGCTGATTGATCTGTATTCAGCCAGCAAATCTTCACTGAGCACCTACTGTGTGCCTGATATTGTTGTCAGTGCCAAGATACAGAATCAAATGAGGCAGAAAGCAGGCCACTCCTATGAAGGCGATGGTCTAATGGCAAGAGACCGACAGAAAGCACATGAACAAGGAGATCATGTAACTTCTCATTGTGTGCTGAAGCGAATAGAGCAGAATTGTGTGAAAGCACCATAGGTAAGAGGGGAATCAGCTTTAGACTGTGTGGTCATGGAGACTCTGAATGATGGGAGAGACAAGGCAGGCAAAGGTGGGAAAGAATATTTGAGGTAATGAAACCAACCCAAATGTCCATTGATGATAGACTGGACAGGGAAAATGTGGTACATATACACCATGGAATATTATGCAGCCATCAAAAACAATGAGTTCATGTCCTTTGTACGGATGTGGATGAACCTGGAAATCATCATTCTCAGCAAACTGACACAAGAACAGAAAATCAAACACCGCACGTTCTCTCTCATAGGCGGGTGTTGAACTATGAGAACACATGGACACAGGGAGGGGAGCACTACACACTGGGGTCTGTTGGAGGGAAATAGGGGAGGGACAGTGAGGGGTGGGGAGTTGGGGAGAGCTAGCATGGGGAGAAATGCCAGATATAGGTGAAGGGGAGGAAGGCAGCAAATCACACTGCCACGTGTGTACCTATGCAACTGTCTTGCATGTTCTTCACATGTACTCCAAAACCTAAAATACAAAATTTTTTTAAAAAGAAAAAAGAATATTCCAGGTAAGCAGTATGGCCAGTGCAAAGAGTGCAGAGTGGAGAAGAACCTGGCCTTTCCAAAAACATACAGACATCCAGATGGCCAGAGCAAAGGAGAAGATTCAGCTAGACAGGGCTAAAAAGTGAGGGACAGGGGCCTGTTCAAAGAAGTCCACATGAGCTATGGGAAGTAGCATGGATCTTTTTCCAGGAGTAATGAGAAGCCATTTGAAAGTTTATAGTAGGGAAGGAATATGATCTGATTTTACTTTTAGAGCCATCAGTTTGGTTGTATATGGAGAATCAGCTGGAAGAGGCTGAATGGAAGCAGAGAGACCAGTTAAAAAGCCACTAACTGTTCTCACTACAGGTGAGAGGAGATGGTGACATGAACAATGGCAACACGTAGAAGCAGACAGATTCTGGATATTTGTACCAAGTCAAGCTGACTTGCCTAGTTGAATGAGATTAAAGAGAGATAGGTAATCTTTCACTGGCAGCGGGCCTTAATGTTTGTACCAATCTGCCATTTGATCAAGACTTTGATCTGGGCCATGACAGCATCTGTTAACTCTGATCTTGACCTGAGTTAAGGGCCATAGTAAAACCAGTTTTAATTGCTCAGTGGTCACTTTAGCAGGAATGGCCTAAAGGGTGAATATTTATATCTAGAGATATTTATAGACACCAGTGCACCTAAATGCCACTCAAGACAGGTGCCAGTCAAATCTCCTTGTTGCTTCTTCCTCCTGAGAAGCCATTGACACAACAGAAAGAGCAAAGGTTTGGACCCCAGAGGGGCCTGAGTTTTCTTACCTGAGATCTCCTCACCTGGCAGCTGCAGGATGGTAGTCCAGGTGCTAATTTCACTGAGCCTCAGGTTCTGATCTATAAAGCAGGAGCCTCCAGAGGTAATGAACACATGCCACCCAGCACATCATCAGTGCTGTGTAAACTGTTGTTAAACATCTCATATGTTCGCTCTTAGTAACCAGTGGTTTGTTAGCTTTTCTGCATTTTCTGAGCTGCCACTCCCTGAGGCAGGTTTTGCTCAGTAAGATAAGTGTCCTAGGCCACCACCCACACCCCTCCCGCTTGACTTGCTGTGTTAGTGTGAGTCCTCCAAGAAGCAGTCATTAAGAAAGGATTAAATGTATAAGGCTTTTATTAGGGAAAATGGGAGGGAACCTGGTAAGGCTGGGAGCTGTCAGATCACATTGCAGGTCTGGCCTTGAGTGAATGGGAAAGAGAAGAAGGGTGAGTAGAAACGTTCTAGAGTTCCAAGCTATCTACAAAGATTTTGGCAAAGTCATCAGAGTCCTCAAGGCAAAGTCAACCTTCACAGGACTCCGCGTTCTTTCTACCAGAACTTCCTCTCTTCATTTCCTTCATAGACCCTGTATTAGTCCATTCTCACACTGCGATAGGGTTATACCAGAGACTGGGTAACTTATAAACGAAAGAGGTTTAATTGACTCACAGTTCCACATGGCTGGGGAGGCCTTAGGAAACTTACAATCATGGCAGAAGGGGAAGCAAACACGTCCTTCTTCACATGGCAGCAGGGAGAAGAAGAATGAGTATACAGTGAAGGGGGAAACCCCTTATTAAAACATCAGCTCTCATGAGAACCACCTAATATCACGAGAACAGGACAGGGGAAACCACCCCCATGATTTAATTATCTCTGCATGGTCCCTCCCACAATATGTGGGGATTATGGGAACTACAATCCAAGATGAGACTTGGGTGGGGACATAGCCAAACCATATCAGACCCTATCATCACTGGATTCAGGCACTGGCTGGGAGCTCTTTTTGGGAGGCACAACTTTGGCCCAAACACTATGATGGCTTTCAGAGCCCAGCAGCAGAGCCTCCAGTCAATGACCTCTATGTAATCAGGGATTTGTGAGGGGCATTCTCACTGATGCAATGCTTGCTGAATCCAAAACCAAGGACTTCACTGGTTTAAAAAAGTTGAAGAGGCCGGGCGCAGTGGCTCATGCCTGTAATTCCAGCACTTTGGGAGGCCAAGGTGAGTGGATCATGAGGTCAAGACATCGAGACCATCCTGGTCAACATGGTAAAACCCCGCTTCTACTAAAAATACAAAAAATTAGCTGGGCATGGTGGTGCGTGCCTGTAATCCCAGCTACTCAGGAGGCTGAGGCAGGAGAATTGCCTAAACCCAGGAGGCGGAGGTTGCGGTGAGCCGAGATCGCGCCATTGCACTCCAGCCTGGGTAACAAGAGCGAAACTCCATCTCAAAAAAAAAGTTGAAGAAATCAAGCAATAGATAAACAGTGTTCAGGAGTTGCAAAATGCCAGACATCACACCATGTTCCCACCCTCCAGTACCCTTCCCTTGAAGGCTCAACTACTATACAGTAATCTGTGGCTTCTCTCTTATACTTTTGAGAGTTTATGAGGAGCTTTTGTTCTTCTCTCACAACTTGGTCCATAAAGTGGGAACTCCCTACAACACTGTGGGTCACTCAGAGAGCCATTCTCTTCACCACCTTTCTTGTGCCTCCTCAGGGCAGGAGTGGTGACCTAATGTCATGGTGATCTGGACAGAGCCTTTCATCCACTGAGCTGCATTAACAAAGAGGGGGTCTCCGCATGAAGAGACATTAACCAGGAGGCCACCACTTCCTTGCAGTGGATAAGACATGGGACAGGGCAGTTTCCTCCAGGTTGCTGCTGATGGGGCAAGACTGGCTCTGCAGATTTAACTCACCTCCTAAGGGATTAGTCTAGGCACTAGAATTGGAGGAGCAGAAGTAGAAAGTCTAATTTGAGCTTCTGCTGTAAGCCATATTCTCCAATCCAACTCTGGGTAATAAAAGAGGAATCTGAACACTTATTTATCACTCATTTCTATTTCTCAGATTGAACAGAATCAATTGGAAGAAAGAAGTATTATTAATTGGCACCTCAAATCTCAGTGAGGTCACACCTGAGATACTTGGATTATCGGCCAAGGATAGTTTCTATCAATAATACTGTTTGTGTGGTGGGATGCATCAACACTTCTTGAGCTTCTTCTCTAATCTCCGCTCCAAGCGGCTTTCCAAATGAGCCTTTTTCAGTGGTGGTCATGATTCCTGTCTCTCTCTCAGCCTTTTGCACCACTTACAGTCACTTGCCTTCCCTTCCCCTGTAAGCTTAGAACCTTAGAAATGCTAGGAAGAAGAAGTTTCCAACAGAAATTTCTTCTTCTTCTTCTCAGCTGCATACAGGCTCCTCCCCCCTGTACAGTTGGGCATTCACACACAAGAACTGTAGTTATTAGTTTGTAAAGTTTCCACCCTATCAGGGAGATCATCCTACAGCCCTCTGGTTCATGGAAGATCTGGCACATGGTGCTGACTCCCTCCCCTAAGCATTGCCACCATCCTAGGTGACTATTACATGCACAAGGATAATCGGATAATCCCCTACATCTTTTGACCTTGGTCTCTACCTCCCTCCATGCACTACTGTCTCAATCATGCATTGATTGGCCTTTCAGTAAAATTTTGCTCAGTGCCCAGAGTATTCCAGTCATTATATAAAGTAATAGAGCAGCTTTGTTTTGTTTTTTAACTCATGATCATTTGCCCTTGAGGAGTTCATGGCTGAGTTGGGGACAGCCACAAAGTCAATCATTCCTTGACTTCAGGAAGCACATCTCCACCTCTGAAGTCTTCAAATCAGACATCTTATTTTCTCCCCAAAGCCTGACATTTCAGAAGGTATTTGTGGGTGGGGCACAGACCTCTTAAATGATAACTTTCTGGGGTGTTTGTTAAATATGCCTATCATAGACTCCACCTCAGACTTACTGAGTTAGACTCACTGAAGACGTACGCAGAAATCTGCCTTTTTAACAAGCCCCTAGATGATGCTTATGCATGGTTGAGTTTGAGAACTACCATCTGTCGGTTCAGCCTGATGTTACCCTCACCACACCTGTCCCTTGAATGCACAGAGCCCTCACGTCCTTGACTCCTCCGTTTTCTCTCTACCAGAATCTCCTATCTTCACTTCCTTTCTGTTCAACATAGACACCACGGTCCATCATGTTATCCCTCTTATTTCAATTTCCTTGCCTAACTGGGCTAGCTTTGTCCAGCAAATCCCAGCCTTGGACAATCCAACTACCTTTTCCATCAGGGCTCATTGACTCATTTATCCTTTCAGTACAATTTTGCTCAATGTCCAAAGTATTCCAGTCATTATATAAAATAATGGAGTAGTTTTCTTTGTTGTTGTTTTTTAACTCATGATCATTTACCCTTGAAGAGTTCGTGGCTGAGTTGGGGAGAGCCACAAAATTATTTTGATATATTGTGCTAAGTTCAGGAACAGAAGTAAGCCCAGGGCGCTGGGTTGGAAAGGTATAGCAAGATCAGGAAAGCCTGCTTGGAGCTGTCTCAGAAGAGTCTTAAAGAAATGATGAAAAGGAGGTAGACAGACAAAGAGGAGGGGGTGCATTCCAGTGAGAGGTCAGTGTGAGCAAAGGCAGGATGTGAGAACAGCGTAACAGGTGTGGGACATGAAAAGCAAGTCAGTGCTGCTGAAGCGTGAAGTTCATGGCATAAAGGGGTGAGAATATTTTCCAAACAAAAACTCAGGATATATGACCCCAATGAGGTGGAATGTTCCAAATCAGGAATGTCTCAGAAAATACCAGAGATGATGTCACCAATATACCAGGTAGTTAAGGCTCAATCTGCCACCTCCTCTACATACTCCTGTCCCTACAAGCCCTCAACTTCTTGCTAGAATACACCAGACAATAAAACTCACTGTGCAAGATTCCAGGAGACCCTTTTCATGTCAACTCTAGTGTTATTGTAACAGCAAAATATAAAAATATCAACAGGTTATTGATTAAATTTACTGGGGTCTGTTTAATTACATCATATGCCATTATATTAGACTTCATTTGCTAACAATAACGTGAGAAAATCCTCACTTAAAATTATTTTAACTAAATCAAGTATATTCATATGTTAAGTGTGACCTCTACTAAAAAAATAAGTCTATGTATATCAGGCAATATAATAAAATCATCATAGAACAAATAAATGAAAATAATTGTTAGGTTCCCATTTTTTTCCAGTCCCATTCTATTCTCCATGCCACAGTCAGATTGATATTTCTAAAATGCAAACTTAACCTACCAAAAACCCTTCAAAATCCAATCTCCTTTATCATGGAGGATGAAGCTCAATATCCTCTGGCCCCTTTCCCACCCCCACCCTTGTTTGCCATCTCTCTTACCTCCAGACCTTCACACACACTGCTCCTTCTTCCGAAATGCCCTTCCTCATTCACCTCACCAACTTGTCTGCTTGACCAGCTCTGCTCATCCTTCAAGATGCAACTTAGATGTAACTGATTATAGGAAGCCTCCTCTGACCATCACCACTTTTAAGTTACACCCAGTGCCCCTTCCACATACTCCCATGGGATCCTGTGCTTTCCCATAGCACTTTCCACACTATATTGGTGTTGTCAGCTGACTTTTTTCTATGCTCCACTAGAATTTAACTTCTGTGTTGCAGAAGCCATATTCATCTTGTACACACACACACACACACACACACACACACACACAATCTGTATTAGTTATCTATTGCTGCATAACAAATTACCCCAAAACTTAGTGGCTTAAACCAGCAAACATGTATTATCTCACACAGTTTCTGAGAATCGGGAAACCAGGAACATCTTCACAGTGTGATTCTTGTTCAGGGTCTCTCTGGAGGTTGCAGTCAAGATGTTGGCCAAAGCTGTAGTCATCTGAAGGCTTTACTGGAGCTGGAAGATCCACTTCCAAGATGGCTCACTCACGTGGCTATTGGCTGGAAGTCTCAGTTTTTCACCACATGCATGTGATCCAGACATGGCAGCTGGCTTCTTCAAAGGAAGAGCAAACCAAGAAAAAAACGCAAGGACATAACAGAGTTTCAATATCTATTTTAGTCCTATTTCATACATAAGGAAACACAGAGAAGAGAGGAATACAGGTAATGTGCTTCCCCTGTGAGAGGATCACACAGCTAATTAGCATCAGAGGCAAGGTCTGAACCAGGTAGCCTGTCTCTAGAGCTGTTCTGCCTCTCTAAGCAAATCAGTATATATTTGCTAGACAGAAGAAACTGCTGTTTGTTAGGAGCCATGTGTTAATATATGCTTCCCTAAATGAGCTCATTTTTAGTTCATTCATACTATATGCCAAGCACTATGCTACATGCTTGAGATATCATTTCAGTTATACACACATCTATAATCCACATTGCCCCCAAGAAACTTACAATGGTCCAGGGCATCCATGGCTTGGAAAGAGAATGGCAGCCAGTGGCAACCGCTGGCCTTGGAAAGCTGGCCTCAAGATCTAGTTTCTTGGGAAGGGCCAGGTCTCTCTGGGGAGGCCACCAGAGCTAAGCTCCCTCAGGCCAGCAGGTCCAGCATCACTGTGGCTAAGGCAGCCAGCTTGCCCCAAACACCTCCCCCTTGGAGATTAGGATGGAGCCTGGGTGTGCAGGGTGAGGCTGACATCTGTGATTTGGGCCAGATGATTTCACTGGAGAACCATTCTGCAGCTGCCTTGCCCAGGCTATGAGAACCTTTAGAGGGAGACAGCCCAGCAGTGAAATCACCACTGAGGTACCAGGCACAATGGCACCCTTGTAAGATGTAGCTTGTGATCTCTTGGGCCCAAAACACTGGGCCATGATCCATACCCCTGCCCAGTCCCACCCAGACATAGCACGGTGTAGCTTACAATGTCCATGAGCTGGGATTAATCCTTTTCTCCAAACCTAGACTTGGAATCCACAAGAAGAAACCAACAATATTTGCCATGGACAGATTTTTCAACTATTTTCTCATGTTTAAAATCATAACAGGAGAACTTAAAAGTCCTTCCACTGAATTACTATTTGTTCCAGTTTAAATATAGGTGTTATTCACAATTCCAAAGCACCACACACACTAAAGGACCATATTTTATTCTTTTATCAAAAATTTTCCCCACCTTATTCAAAGAGGATTTAAAATTTAGATACACAAAAAGCAGGAAGATCACATGAATTATGCTGGAGAGAAAAAAGAGAAATCAATACTGGAACATTAAATGGAGTAATATGGTTTGGCTGTGTCACTACCCAAATCTCACCTTGAATTGTAGCTCCCATAATTCCCTTGTGTGGTGGGAGGGACCTGGTGGGAGATAATTGCATCACAGGCGTAGGTTTTCCCATGCTCATCTCATGATCGTGTAAGTCTCATGAGCTCTGATGGTTTTAAAAAGAAGTGTTTCCCCATCATTCTCAGCAAACTGACACAAGAACAGAAAACCAAACACTGCATGTTTTCACTCATAAGTGGGTGTTGAACAATGAGAACACATGGGCACAGGGAGGAGAACATCACATGCTGGGGCCCGTTGTGGAGTAGGGGGCTACAGGAGGGACAGCAGGGGGTACGGGGATTGGGGAGGGATAACATTAGGAGAAATACCTAATGTAGGTGATGGGGGGACAGATGCAGCAAACCACCATGGCATGTGTATACCTATGTAACAATCCTGCAAGACCTGAACGTGTACCCCAGAACTTAAAGTATAATTTTTAAAAATGCAAAAAAAAAAAAAAAAAAATGTTTCCCTGCACAAGCTCTCTTCTCTTGTCTGCCATCATGTAAGACATGGCTTTCACCTTCCGCCATGATTGTAAGGCCTCCTCAGCCACGTGGAGCTGCAAGTCCATTAAGACTCTTTCTTTTGTAAATTGCCCAGTCTTGGGTATGTCTTTATCAGCAGTCTGAAAACGGATTAATACTGAAAATGAACAAGCCAAGAACAAGGCAAATACTGGAAAGTATACCACAGAATCCTTCACACTTGGTACGGATGGCTCTACTGACGGCCCTGTGCTCCCCAGCAACAAAGTGAAGACAGAAGTGCAATCAAATTCAAAAATCTGTGTCAACATGGTTTTTTTTTTTTTTGCCTGTATATACTGAAGTATATATTTTTTCTTCAATAATTTCATTTCACAAAAATTATAATGTTCTTGAGATTAAAACCAGTCAGCACCCAAGAAAAACATAGCTACCAGAAGACAAAAAATAATTCCAACATTTGTCATAGGGAGGATGTAAAGTGAGGTAAGTAATATCCTTATAAAAATCTTTTGGTGCAGGCTAAGAGATTGGGTTGGATTATGTCATATGGCAAAGGTGATTGAACCTCTCTGCCTTGATTATGCTACTCTGTGTGTGACTCTGTCTTAGCAGACTGAAGAGAGAGACTTGAGGCCGAGGCGGGTGGATCACAAGGTCAAGAGATCGAGACCATCCTTCTCAACATGGTGAAAACCCGTCTCTACTAAAAAATATACAAAAAATTAGCTGGACATGGTGGTGCGTGCCTGTAATCCCAGCTACTCAGGAGGCTGAGGCAGGAGAATTGCCTGAACCCAGGACGCGGAGGTTGCCGTGAGCCGAGATCACGCCATTGCACTCCAGCCTGGGTAACAAGCACGAAACTCTGTCTCAAAAAAAAAAAAGAGAGAGAGAGAGAGAGAGACTCTCCTGCTAGCCTTGAAAAATCAAGCTGTTATATGTGAACTCCCAATAGAGAGACCCACATGGCCCGGAACTGTGGGTGGCCTCTAGGAACTAAAGACCTCAATCCTACAATCTCAAAAAGCTTAATTCTGCAACAACCATATGAACTTGGATATGACTTCTTCCCAACACAAGCCTCCAGATGAGAATGCAGCCCAGCCACCCACTTGATAGCAACCTTATGAAACTCTAACCAGGGTACCCAGCTAAGTCATGCCTAGTCCCTGGTCAACTGAAACCAATAAATGGTTGTTGTTTCAAGCTGCTGGCCCTTTACAGAAAAAAGTTTGCTAACTTCTGCACAGAAGCATAATTCATAAAGAAAATGATTCTATGAGGTATATATGGGCTTTTGAAAGCATACACAAAGAGCTGTAATAAGAATGTTCGGAAGCCCTGCTCTGGGTCAGTACAGAAAGAGCCACTAACATTGACATCAGAGAGTATATGACACAGCTGAGCAGGGCTCATGAAGGCAGCTGAACCAGTTAGATTTCTTTCGTGGCAAACAGCAGAAGTTGACTCTGGCTAGTTTACCTAGGAAAGAAATACATCTAAAACTTATCAGATAATTTGTGGAATCAAAGAAAAGACCGGTGAGTTATTCTCTGGGAAGGACAGAGACCAGGATAGTTCTGGGAGTCTAAGTAGCAGAAGTGACTCACAGCTTCAGCAGGACTCTGTCACTGGAATTGCTGAACCTTAATTGCTGGGTTATATTTTTTGCATCACTGAGTTCAAAATTCAAAGTCCCAAGAAAGAGAGGATCTGACTGACTCAGGCTAAGGAGAAGCACGCACTTTTATTTAACCTATCACGACTGCACAGAAGAGGAAAGAGATTCTTTCCCTAGAGAAAATCAGGATATTAGAGCTGGAAAATGGGGGAAAGGTGATGAGCAGCCATCAGCGATTACCACTGTAGCCTGGCCTCCATTCCTGTATCCTCACATCCCTGTATCCCCACATCCTCACATCCCTGCATCCCCACATCCTCCTGTCCCCTGGCACTCATCCAGTCCAGAAACTTTCCAGATGTCTCTCTGCAAGTTTTTGCCATGTCCATTTTTACACACTGATGTTCACCTCTCTGAAACATAAGCTTCAAGAGGACAGAAATGATGCTCACATTCTTCACAGACTTAACACCTGCCCAGTAGATAGTAAATGCTCAAGAAAGCTATGTTACATCAAATAAAAAGGCTTCTCCACAGCAAAGAAAACAATCAACAAAATGAATGAGTGACCTATGGATTGGGAAAAAAATATTTGCAAACTGCAAATCTGACAAGAGGTATCCCAAGTATATAGAGAGCTCACACAACTTAAGAGAGGAAAAACACATAACTCAATTGAAAAATGAGCAAAGAATTTGAGTAGTCATTTTTACAAAGAAGACATACAAATGACCAACAGGTATATGAAAAAAAACCTCAACATCACTAATCAGGGAAATGCAAATCAAAACCACAAGGAGCTATCACTTCACATCGATTAGTATGGCCATTATCGAAAAGACAAAAGAGAACAAGTGTTGGAAAGGTGTGGAAAAAAGGGAACCCTTGAATACTGTTGATAGGCATGTAAATTGGTACAACCATTATGGAAAACAGTATGGAGATACCTCAAAAATTAAACTAGAGCTACTGTATGATCCAGCAATCTAATCCCACTTCTGGGTATACAGCCAAAGGAAATGAAACCAGTATCTTGAAGCGATATCCGCACTTGCATGCTCATTGTAGTGTTATTCACAATAGCCAACATAAGGAAACAGCCTAAGTGTTTTCCCACAGATGAATGGATAAAGAAATTGTGAGAAATATACATATATATATACACACACAGATTTATGTGATGGAATATTATTCAGCTTTCAAAAAGAAGAAAATTCTGCCATTTTTGACAACACAGATGAACCCCGAGGACATTATGCTAAGTGACATGAGCCAGACACATAAAGAAAATACTGCAGCATCTTACTTATATGTAGAATCTTAAAAAACTCAAACTCATGGAAGCAGAGAGTGGAATGGTAGGGAAAACAGAAGGAGATGTTGGTCAAAAGGTACAAAGTCACAGCTATGTGAGATGAATAAGTCTAGAGCTCCAATCAACAGCATGAGGACTTTAAGTAATAATATTGTATTAGTTCATTTCACACTGCTATAAAGAAATATTCTAGATTGGGTAATTTATAAAGGAAAGAGGTTTAATTGGCTCACAGTTCCACATGGCTGAGGAGGCCTCTAGAAACCTACAATCACAGCAGAAGGGGAAGCAGCCACGTATTACATGACAACAGAAAAGAGAAAGAGTGTGCGTAGGAGGAACTGTTAAACACTTACAAAACCATCAGATCTTGTGAGAACTCACTATCACAAGAACAGCATGGGAGAAACCTCCCCATGATCCAATCACCCACCAGGTCCCGCCTCGACACATGGGATTATGAGGATTACAATTCAAGATAATATTTGGGTGGGGTGCTCGCTTCGGCAGCACATATACTAAAATTGGAACGATACAGAGAAGATTAGCATGGCCCCTGCGCAAGGATGACACGCAAATTCGTGAAGCGTTCCATATTTTTAATTAAAAAAAAATAATATTTGGGTGGGGACACAGAGCCAAACCATATCAAATACTGAACTGTATACTAGAAATATGCTAAGAGTAGACTTCAGGTGCTGTCACCACAAAAAAAGAAATAAAATTTAACTATGTGAAGACAAGGAAATGTTAATTCACTTGACTATTATAATTATTTCACTCAGTATACTTATATCAAAACATGTTATATACCTTAAATGTACACAATTTTTATTTTAAAAAATCATTAAAAGTAAACTGTGCTAAGTGGATGAATGGAGAAAGGAGAATTCAAATGAATTCTGAACCATTCCACCAAATCCCATCTGGACAAACCTATAGCATTTTCCCTTCTGCAAAAACAAAGGAGTGCCTTGCTTCTCTGTCTTCTTTATGTTCCTCTTGGCTTTCTCACCCTTTCCACCAGCTGTAGAGGAGGCTAGCAGACAGGTTATTTTCATGACCAACACCTGATAAGTGGCATTAGGAAAATAAATATCCATCATAACCGATTTTGCTGTGTTGCTCTCCTCCCGTAAAATGATTTATGAAACGCTATAAACATTATAGCAATGGTCCTTGCTGCCTCAAACAAGTGACGGTTTAAAGCTGGGGATGAAAGGGTGGAAGAAGAGGGGAGGAGCTGTTTCAAAGGGGTTCTTTGGGGCACTGGGTGCTTCTTGAGTCTCAGAAAGTCAGAGCCTTGCACAGCCATTAGTGAATGCAGAGAGCCTTGCACAGTGAGAAACCAAGGTTATTATTGCTCACGTGTTTGCAGGTTGGCTGGGCAGCCCTGCTGCTCTTAGCTGTGTCTGTGGTCACTGTGATTAGAAAAAGCAGCTCTGCTATTCAAAGCTGGATTCTCTCGTCATCTTTTTGGGAATCAGCTAGACGTCGACTGATCTACGCTGGCTTCGAGTTGGACAAATGAGCTCTTCTCCACAGAGGCTCACGTTCTCTGACTGACTATGCCAAGACTGTTCACCCAACAGAGTCAAGGTTCTAGGAAAGAGAAGATATGCACCCGATCTCCTGAGGCCTAGGTTCACAATTGGTACTGTTCCACTTCCTCACCTTCCGCTGGCCAAATCAAGTCACAGTTGAGCCCAGATTCAAGAATAGGCAAACAGGCTCCACTTCTCGATGGAAGGAGCTGCAAAGTCTTTCTGTAAAGGGCATATTAGTTACAACTGTGGAAGCAATCAGCCAATCACAACCACCTTGGAGCCCATGGGAGCGCTTCCTATAGGGCCTGGCTCTGGGCAGGTGCTCAGCTCCGGCAGACCATCAGCTCCTCATGGCAGAGACCTTACCTGGCTAGTTTACTTCTGTCTTTCTATCGTCTTGCACATAGGGGCTCAATAATTAGACATATTCATCAATTAAAGCAAACAGCTATGGGAAAGAAAGCATGTTCTTATCTCCTCCTGTGCGTAATTCCACGAACACAACCTGCCGAGTCATTCTCCTCAGATCAAGTCTCCATGAGTACTACGTGCAGAAAGGGGTTGTTAGCAGATGCTTCTGCCTGATGACGGTTTGAAAAATCCCTCAGACTTAATACCATCAAGGACTCCAGGATTTAAAGGAATATCTCCGCCCCCCAAGAGAAGAAAGAATCTCTAGCCACAGTGCCCCCACCCACTTTTTGTTGCCAGAGTGGTAATGTTTGGAGAGAGCAGAGCAGATGGAGCACTTCACCTTTCTTTCCATGACATAGAGCGTCTAAGAATGTGCGGTTGCTCCAGCCGGGGGTGACGGCGCGTGAGCATGCAGCTGGGATGTCAGCCCCCAGCACATGCTGCTCCCCTCAGCTCCAGAACAGGCTCGTTGGTGAGGCAGCACAGAGGGCTCCAGTGCACAAAGGGAAGAGGCTCTTTCACTGGACTGGAGCCCCCTGGTTGGCCTTGCCCCAAGCTTTTCTACCCAGCAGAGGATGTGGGTCAGCTAGGATGTCTTGAGATGGCCTGGGGTCTTGCCATGGTCTCTGAATACACACGTACACACGTACATACATGCACGCACACTGACACACATGTATACATGTGTGTGCACACTCACACATGTGCACATGTGCGCACATACACACACACATGCACACTCACACCCATGCGTGCACAGACAGGCACAACCTGAAACCAGCAAGTCTTTAGTGCTACCCAGACCACCCCTTTTGTATCCTCTTCCTGATTCCAGCCCTTATTCCTTATGACAGTTCTGACACTTTTAAGACTATTGAGGACATAGTCCACAGAACCTACAAGACTCTGTGTGGGATGCTGAGTTCCTGCCTCTTGGTTTCTGGTTTTACTCCTCCTTCCAACCCCCAGCCCACATCCAGCTGCAGTTCACCCCCTGGGATTGATGCTTCTCCCAGTTTCCCTCCAGACCCAGGTCTCAATCCCCTGGACACTTCATCCAGAACCTGGTTCCCAGGGCTAAGTTGGATTCTGCACCAGCCATTCCATCTTCAACTCACACTGCCCCAATGCCTCCCATCTAGAGGAAACAGACTAGTGTGGCCTTCTTAGGAGGCATTTGCACTGTAAGGGATCCTCTCTCAGGACTGGGTGAGGCACTGGCTGTGCTAAAGCCCCACGGCATGTTTTAGAGAGATGGAAATGTCCTGTATCTAGCTTTTGGTACACAACTGTATACACTTCTTGTAATTCATTGTATTGTAGGTCCAAAAAAGATTAATTTTATGGTGTATAAAACATTCCTCAATAAATCTGACTTAAAAATTTTTTTAGGAAAAGAAGTTTTCATTTGCTAGTTCTGTGACTCTTCTGCCCACTCCAACCAATCCTCAACTTTGGTGGTGAGGAAGAGTTTAGGAAAACCGTGCATCAGAGTGGTGCTTTAGGGGCACCAATCTCTTCCCCAATGCTCTTCCAGTCTTTATCTTGTGGTTGCTCCTCTCAGAAGTAGATGAGACTCTCCAGCAAAGATACTTACCAACATGAAGGGTAGGGAAGAGGCAGGATGGCACTGGAAATATTACTTCTAGCCTGAGATTCAAAAGATAAAGACAGGACCCCAGGAGAAGGTGAGAGGAACTGGGAGGGAGGAGGAAAACCAAAGGAGAAAGGATTCTAGATGTCCAGGAAAGAGATTCGGTATTGCCTGAAAAACCTTCTGAGAAGGAAACGTGCAGTTTCCTCTGGACTCTGAATGTGTTCAGAGCAGTTAAGATCCATGTACTCTGGAGGTGCCTTTACTGCTGGGGTTAAATGAGATGGCGAGGCTGCTACAGGAAAGGACCCTGGCCTGTCAAAGAGAAGAGAAGTCATCATGTAGTTTGTCACTATCATACCAAAAAGGGAGACATGCTTGAGCAGAGACCTCTTTTTACCACTACCCAAATGCTATGTCAGCCCAATCTTAGCTCCTAGCCCCCAGTCATAGATAACAAATAGTCCCATGCAAATGGGTTGATAACTTGCTGACCTTACTGATTCGAATGCAGTAGGGGCCTGTGGGGAACTTTTAGTTCCAGGAGGCAAATGATTGATACATTTGTAAACTCATCTCTGGAACTTACTCCTCTAGAAATAAGAAATGATCAAAAGGTGCAAAGCCAAGGAGAAAGAAATGGAGTGGACAGGTAAAACAGGTCTAACTGAGTCCCAGCCTGGAAGACTCTCCAGGACCACAAAAGAGACCTTGCATCTCCAGAGAGCTGTCCCTATAAATTGTTTCCATGTATTATAACAGCCAATTTGAATCTATCTATCTTTGAGAATCTTCACAGCCCATAAACACTTTGTGAAAAAAAGACTACGGTGAAGTCCAGAACTCTGGGGAAATCCTCATCAGAAATGGAGGGTTTTGAGATGAATTAAATGGAGCTTCCTCCATATTACATGAATTTTTGCAGTTTTTCTAATTTGGCAACTATGTATTTGGCAAGACATATGATGCAGCTTTGCAGCAATTTCTGATTACAAACCCAGAGGAAATCAGTGCATATGATACGCAAAAGAATGTTCATAGCAGCAATATATGTTATAACTCAAAACTGGAAATAACCCAGCTTTCTATCAATTTTACAAATATAATCAATTGTGGTATATTCAAACAATAGACTTCACTACAGCAATGAAAAAAAACTAATAGGACTTGCATAAAATTGATAGATTTCACACATAACATTGAGCAAAAAGAAGCTAGACAGGAGTGTGTGTATCTACAATTTCATTTATAGAAAGCTCAAGAACAAGCAAAATTAATCTCAGATGGGAAAATCCAAAGAATTTTTGCCTTTGGGGAATGACTAGAATAAGAGAGACTTCTGGGTGTTCTTGTCTCTTTCTTGATTTGGGTGTTGGTAACAAGGAAGTTTTCATTTCTAAAAAGGTTATACAGCTAAATATTTTGTGAGTGATAGTGTCTGGCTCTGTGTCCCCACCCAAATCTCATCTTGAATTGTAAGCCCCATGTGTCAAGGAAGGGGCCTATAATCCCCACTGTTGAGGGAGGGAAGTGATTAGATTATGGGGATGATTTCTCCCATGCTGTTATTGTCATAGAGAGTGAGTTCTCACAAGATCTGATGGTTTTATAAATGGCAGTCTTTCATGCGCTCTCACACATCCTCTCTTACCTGCCACCATGTAAGACATGCCTGCTTCCCCTTCCACCATAATTGTAAGTTTCTTGAGACTTCCCTGGCCATACAGAACTGTGACCTCTTTCCTTTATAAATTACCCAGTTTGGGGTAGTATCTTTATAGCAGTGTGAGAACAGACTATTACAGTAAATTGGCACTGCAGAGAGTGGGGTACTGCTATTAAGATACCCAAAAAATGAAAGTGACTTTGGAACTGTGTAGTAGCCTCTAGAACTGTTTGGAAGACTCAGAAGAAGACAGAGCAGTGTAGGAAAGTTTGAAACTTCCTAGATACTTTTTGAATGGTTTTGACCAAAATACTGGTAGTGATATGGGCAATAAAGTTCAGGCCCAGGCATTCTCAGATGGAGATGAGAAACTTCTTGGAAACTGGAGTAAAGGTGACTCTTGCTATGCTTCAGCAAAAAGACCGGCAGCATTTTGTTCCTGCCCTAGAGATCTGTGAAACTTTGAACTTGAGATAGATGATCTGAAATAGGAACTTACGTTTAAAAGGGAAGCAGACCATAAAAGCTGGGAAAATTTGCAGCCTGATGATACAGTAGAAAATAAAAATCTATTTTCTGGGAATAAATTCAAGCCTGCTGCAGAAATTTGCATAAATAAAAAGGAGCCAAATGTTAATCACCAAGACAATAGAGAAGATGGCTCCAGGGAATGTCAAGAGATTTTGGCAGCAGCCACTCCCAAGGCCCAGAGGTCTAGGAGTCAAAAATGGTTTCATGGACCAGCTGGCTCCTGTGTGCAGCCTCAGGACTTAGTACCCTGCATCCAGCCATGGCAAAAGGGGTCAAGGTATAGCTCAGGCCATTGCTTCAGAGGGGCAAGCCCCAAGCCTTGGTGGATTCCTTGTGGTATTGGGCCTGTGGGTGCAAAGAAGTCAAGAATTGAAGTTTGGGAACCTCCACCTAGATTTCAGAGGATGTATGGAAATGTCTGGATGTACAGGCAGAATTTTGCTGCTTGGGTGGAGCCCTCATGGAGAATCTCTGCTAAGGCAGTGTAGATGGGAAATGTGGGGTTGGAGCCCCCACACAGAGTCCCCACTGGGGCACTGCCTAGAAGAACTGTAAGAAGAGGGCCACTGTCCCCAGAATGAGATCCAATGATAGCTTCCATTGTGTGCCTGGAAAAGCTGCAGACACTCAAGGCCAGCCAGTGAAAGTAGCAAGGAGGGAAGCTGTACCTACAAATCACAGGGGTAGAGCTGCCCAAGGCTATGGGAGCCCACCTCTTGCATTGGTGAGACCTGAATGTGAGACATGGAGTCAAAGGAGAATATTTTGGAGGTTTAAGATTTAATAACTGCCCCGCTGGATTTTGCATGGGGCCTTTATGCCCTTTGTTTTGGCCAATTTCTCCCAGTTAGAATGGGAGCATTTACCCAATGCCTTCACCCCCCATTGTTTCTTGGAAGTAACTAACTTGCTTTTGGTTTTACAAGCTCACAGGCAGAAGGGATTTTAATATGTCTCAGATGAGACTTTGGATTTGGACTTTTAAGTTAATGCTGAAATGAGTTAAGACTTTGGGGAATTGTTGGGAAGACATGAGTGGTTTTGAGATGAATAAAGGATATGAGATTTTGGAGGGGCCATAGGTGAAATAATATGTTTAGACTCTGTATCCCCACCCAAATCTCATCTTGAATTGTAATCCACATGTGTCAAGAGAGGAACCTGTAATCCCCATGTGCTGAGGGAGGAAAGTGATTGGATTCTAAGAGTGGTTTCCTTCCATACTGTTCTTATATTAGTGAGCAAATTCTCACAAGATCTGATGGTTTTATAAATGGCAGTTGTTCCTACAGTCTCACACACACTCTCTCACCTGCTGCCACATAAGATGTGCCTGATTCCCTTCTGCCATAATTGTAAGTTTCCTGAGGCCTCCCCAGCCATGCAGAACTGTGAGTCAATTAAACCTTTTTCCTTTATAAATTACCCAGTTTCAGGTAGCATCTTTATAGCAGTGTGAGAACAGACTAATATAGTGTGCTTTACATATATTATTTTAATAAGATATATATATAGTATATCCATTTTTCTATGTATGTGTATCTATATATGTGTGTGCATGCCTTTACAATTGTGTGAGCCAACTCCCATAAATAAAAAACATATATAGAGAAGCTATGTGTGTATGCCAAGCAGTAGGAAGTTACCACTTTAAAAATGCACAATTCATGTCCTTGTGGAACTTATGATCTAGTGAAGGGCATAACATTAAGTAAATAGCCACCCAAAAGAATAAAGAATAACAAACCATGGTGTGTGCCATAAGAAGACAGTGGGAAAGCTAGTAACATGAGGTTAACTTTGACCCAACATCAGACAAGGCTTTTCTTGATAAATGACATTTCCTCAGAGTGGGCAGGTGTTAGTTGATGTGATGGTTAATTTTAGGTGTCAGGTTGACTGGGTTAAGGGCTGCCCAGATGGCTGATATAGTAGTATATCTGGGTGTGTCTGGGAAGGTGTTTCTGGAAAACATTGGCTGTTGAAACAGTGAACTGAATAAGTAATATTTGCCCTCACTAGTGTAGGTGGGCATCATCCAATCTGTTGAGAACCTGGAGAACAAAAAGGCAAGGAAAGGCAAATTTTGTCTCTCCTCTGGATCTGAGACATCCATCTTCTCCTGTCGTTGGACATCAGAGCTTCAGGTTCTCAGGCAGGACTGAGAACTGGACTTACACCAGCAGTCTCCCCAATTCTCTGACCTTTGCCCTTAAATGGAAAGTTAGAGCACCAGCTTCTCTAGTGCTGTAGCATGCACATGGCAGACTATGGGACTTCTCAGTGTGAGCCCATTTCCATAATAAATCCCCTCTTACATAACTGTATATCTCCTGGTTCTCCTTTTCTGGAGAATCCTGACTCATACAGCCACTGAACCTTCAGACAGAGGGACGAGAAGAGCAAAGGTGCTGACAAGAATGGGTTTGCCTCAGGAAGGACTGACAGAGTGAGGGACAATGGTACACAATGAGGCCAGAAAGGGGGCACAACAGGGACGAGTCAGACCATGTTATCCATTTGGAGTCCTATTCTGAGAAGAGTGGGGAACTATTGGAGGCTTTTCAGCAGAAAGCAACATAATCCAATCTGTATCTGTTAAAGATATCTGTCTTTGTTTACAGCTGAAATTTCAAAAAAGCAAAGCCATACATGGGGAGACCAGCTATGAGTCAACTGCAATAGCCTAGGCATGGACCACAGGGCTGGTAATGGAAAAAGCTTTACAGAGTTCAGTTATTAAAAATGTAATTTAACACCAATCCTGGTGAGAAAAACAAAAAACCACCACATTAGATGTAAGTAAAAAACAGTAGCAACAAATAAAACCAGTGACTGACAATAGCACCCATTTATTCATATGCTTAAATACACCTTGCTTCATCAATATCATGTTTAACTTAATCCCTACAGCCTCTTTAAATTCAGAATCTAAAGTTATTTTAATCACTTTTGGCCATGGGCAGTGATATAGTTTGGATGCTGTCCCCATCCAAATCTCATGTTGAAATGTAATTCCCAATATTGGCAGTGGAGCCTCGTGGGAGGTGACTGGATCATAGGAGCAGGTTTCTCATGAATGGTTTAGTACCATCTCATTGGTGCTATCCTCACAATAGTGTGAGTTTTTATGAAATCTGGTCATTTAAGAGTGTGTGGCATCTCTTTCTCTCTGTCTCTCTCTCTCTCTCTCTCTCTCTCTCTCTCTCTCTCTCTCTCTCTCTCTCTCTCTCTCTCTCTCTCCCCTACTCCAGTCATGTGATGTGCCTGCTCTCCCTTTGCCTTCTGCCATGATTATAAGTTTCCTGAGGCCACCCCAGAAGTTGAACAGATGCCAGCACCATGCTTCCCAC
This sequence comes from Callithrix jacchus, assembly GCF_049354715.1. Classification (NCBI taxonomy): domain Eukaryota; kingdom Metazoa; phylum Chordata; class Mammalia; order Primates; family Cebidae; genus Callithrix; species Callithrix jacchus. Next base: position 108,454,916 of record NC_133510.1, on the reverse strand, counting down.
ACAGCCTTCAGAACCAGGAGCCAATTAAACTTTTCTATATAAATTATCCAGTCTCAGAGATTTATTTATAGCAATATGAGAACAAAATAATATAGACAATCAGACAAAACATTAGGCATCATATCAAAAGTGCTGTGCTGCTTGTCCTAATATCTAACCTTTATTGAGCACTCATCCTTTGCAAAGTATTTCTTAGTGTTTACGTGTACTGACTCATTTAATCTTCATGAAACCTCTATTAGGTAGATGCTATCATTATCCCCATGTACACATGAAGACATTGAGAATAGAGAGGGGAGCCTAAGATTCCCAAGCTATTTAGCATCAGAACAAAGGTTTAAACCCATGCAGTATGGTGCTAAATCTTCATCCAAACAGTTAGGCTATAGTTCTTTCTCAGTATCAAATCATTGACTTTGAACTTTTTGGAACCTTATGACTACTAGCATTATTTCCAGGCATATCAAACACTGGAGTTTGTTTGAATTTCTGACTTCGTTAAATTCATTGTTCTATTTTTCCCTTTATGGAATTATACATTCCTGGAAGTTAAATAGCTTCTCTTGAAAGTCAGCCAGAAGCTTTTGATATTTAGACGTTGGGTGCTTGATGTCCTTCATGATGCAGGAATTGGTCACACCAGCTACTGTTGGCTTCAAAAAGTCTATGCTGTATTTCAAAATAAGTTGACAATTTCAACTGCATTAATGGCATTTCCTTTATGATGAAAAACCTATGAATTGAAGTTCTTATTTCAACGCTAAATTCTAGTGTAACTTTGTAAAAGCAGCATTATGTAGGAGGTAATATTAAGTTATAATCAGCCTGTAAGGCGCTATCAAATCAAATAAATCAACTAAAATGGCCATCAGATGCAGAGAGCAAAGTTGCACATGTGCTGGCCATGACAACTTTGTTGCAGTTGACTCTTAAGGAAATGTCTCCATTTCAGTGCTAGGCAACTGAACTCCACTGCAAGATGCAGCCCCTTTTTTAAAAACACAAAAGTGGGAAATATTGACTTCTAGACTTAGAATGTACGATAATTACAAACTATAAATAACATCTCTCTTCTTTTTAGGCAAGAGGTCAATCTCCTGCATGGCAGGAATCTACCCCTTCACTCTCCTAGTCTGGCTGTCCTGCATCCCCCACTAAATCCCAAAGAGTTTCCCCTGCCCACCTCATCTTAACCCCTCCCTACACTACACACAAGAATCCATTCCAGGTGTATTTTATATCTAAACATAAAACAATACAACTTTTAGAAGATAACACAGGAAAACATTCTAATAATCATAAATGGAACCACAAAAGGAAAAAGTGACTAATTGTACCATGATAATATGAAGAATGCCCTTTTCAAAGACACTAGTAATAGAATGAAAAGACAAGCCACAGGGTGGAAGAAGATATCTATAATGCATATGATCAATGAAGGAACTAAAATCCAGAGTACATTAAAAAAATGTCTAAATTGATAAGAAAATAATATAGACATTCCAGTTAAAAAAAAATTCAAATGACTTCAATAAACACTTTGTTAAAAGAAATATCCAAATGCCCAATAAAGATTTGGAAGGATAACCCTCTTCAGGGGAAATGCAAATGAAAGCCACAATGAGACACCACACACTGAGATCTTGATTTCTAAATACTATTCGCCAATGAAAGAAATTAGGGCTTCTTTTGTTTTTGTTGTTGTTTTGTATTTTTGTTTGTTTATTTGTTTGCTTTTGGGGGAGTCTCACTCTGTCACCAGGCTGGAATGCAGTGACACAGTCTCAGCTCACTGCAACCTCCAACTCCCAGGTTCATGCAATTCTCCTGCCTCAGCCTCCCAAGTAGCTGGGATTATAGGTGCCCTCCACCATGCCTAGCTAAATTTTGCATTTTTAGTAGAGATGGGGTTTCACCATGTTGGCCAGGATGATCTTGATCTGTTGATCTCGTGATCCACCCACCTGGGCCTCCCAAAGTGCTGGGATTACAGGCGTGAGCCACCACACCAGGCCAAAATCAGGGCTTCATTACAAAATGGGTGACTCTGAGGCTAGGGCAGGGAAAATATAATATAAACCTGGAATATCTTATAGTACAAGAAAGTAAAAAAGTACTTTAAAAACAAAAGGGTTGTGGGGATAGCACATTAAAGGAACATAGGAGCCACCTGAAAGAGCTCCCAATTGCCAAAGACAAAAAAATGTGAGAAACAAATAAATAATGTAGTATTAGATTATAACCCAAAGATTATAATTAACTCACGTTAATTAATTAATATTAATGTGAGTTCCTACTGATACAAATGAATGAGATTAAACAAATCTTCCTTGCAGAAAAATTCCAAATAATATACATAGATATTCCACCTCCCAAAAGGTAGAACTTAAGTCTCCCTCTCCTCCCAACTTGAGGGTGGGCTATGCACAGTGATCCACTTCCAAACAATAAGATTGAGAAAAAGAGAAATAGTGACTTTACAGTGGAGAAATCTGGGGAGAACACTACCTTCACCAAGTGATGAAGATTAACGTCATCAGTGATGCCATGTGGCTGTCATGTACTCTTTAATTTTGGTACAATGAGAAGAACACTTTACCTGTGTGACATTATTTCCAAAAACCTTACCTCCATTCTGTCCATAAGAAAAACATCAAACAGACCCAGAATGAGGGACTTGCTACAGGAGGCCTTGCCAGTATCTCTCAAAACTATCAAGGTCATAAAAAACAAAGGGACCAGGAAACTATCACAGACCAGAAGACACAAGGGAGACACGATAACCAAATGTGGTATCCTGGAGGAAGGGCTCCTAGGACAGAGAGAGGATAATAACGGAAAAACCAATAAAATCTAAATAAAGTGGGGAGTTTACTCAATAGCAACATATTAATATCAGTTTCCTCACTTTGACAAATACACTACGGTAATGGAAGATGTTCAGAAATAGGGGAAATTGAGTGAGGGCTATACAGGAACTCTTTGCACTATCTTTACAACTTTCCTGTAAATCTAAAATTATCCCATAATAAAAGATTTATTAAAGCAAACAAAAATATTAGATATCACTTCACCCCCACAAGAACAGCTAACGTTAAAAACAGTAACATAGACAGTATCAAGTGTTGACAAGAACTTGGAAGCCATCAAAACTTTCATACTCCACAAGTAGAAGCAGAAATGGACACAACCACTTTGAAAAACTTTGACACTATCTATTAAGCCTGAATACATGTACAATTTAGGTCAATTTTTCTCTTAGATATATTCAAAAGAAATGCCTGCACATGTTTATCAAAAGATCGGTATAAAAATGTCTATAGTAGCACTATGCACAATAGCTAGTCACTAGGAACAACATATGTATCCTTCAGGGTAGAATGGATAGATAAATTGCGGGTATTCAACACTTCCAGAGCATAGTTCGAACTCAGATGGTGGACAGCTGTCCAGGTGCGGTCTTACTTTTCTAAAGGTTACTTGTATCTCTATTTGACTATCATTTATTGAGTGCTTACTCTGAACCAACACATAGCTCAAAGAATACAGCATGAGATTGAGCAAATTATTGCAACACTAAACAACATGGATGGCTTTTACAGACATAATGCCAAGCAAAACAAGTTAAGCCCCAAGCAAAAAACAGAAACATTCTGCTTTATTTAATTTAATAGGAGAAAGTAATTAATGCTGATAAAAGTCCGAGTCGTGGCTACATTTGATGTGGGGGTGTTTAATGATTGGAATAAGGCATGATGAAAGATTTGAGAGTGCTGGCAACGCTCTAGTTCTTGATCTGGTTGCTGGTTATGCTGGGTGTTCACTTTACAAAGGCGCATTCCACCATGATCTTAGATTTGCGCGCTTTTCTCGATGTATGTTATACTTCAATAAAAACTACTTAAAGCTAAAAAATGATACGTACGTACTTCAAACCTGTTTAATTTTAACTTAAAACATATAAATGCACATTCATTCAGCACTCTTTTGATGTGGAGCCAAGGCTTTTCTTTGAGAAAGGGTCTGCTGACCATAGCTCCTTGTCATCTTTCTTACACACACCACACCCATAATGCATCATCTACAATTTCCAGCATCAGTTTCTTTGAAGTTGAGAGAGACCTTTAAGACCCTTGCAAGGCAATCTGAGTACAGAATCTTGCTAGAATTTTATGACTTTCTCAATCCTTTCATTGTCTCGTCCGCACCCAATTCCATAGTAATTTTTAGCAGTTCTCAGTCTGCCTTTACAAAGCTTTCAACTCAGCATGGATAGAAATCGTTCCCTTTTTTTGCACAATTTATTTTATTTTGGGATTAATACTGGATTAAGTAATTAATAACTAAGAATGCCATAAATGTTTAGGCTTGGAACCAAACACAAATGCTCCTTGATGGACATGCAATTCTGCTGATAGGAGCAGACATATGTAGGTTTGCTAGAGACGAATCCATGTTTGCAGGCACTCCCCATAATGCGGGCATGCATTCATCAGTGAGTTTTGCAGAGGAAAGAAGCTTCACTTCATCCCCTAGGTGTGTCAAGTGGATGTCTGATGTATGTCTCTAAACTCCCAGCTGCTGTCACTGGTCATTCTTGGGTCATCTTTCACCGGGGCCACCATGGAGGCCCCTTAATGGCTTTCTACATAGGAATTCTTTTTTCTAAAGTAAAAACTATGCACCTGTTTCCTGCTTAAAATTCTTTAAATGTAGAATGCCTAGAATACTGTGAGTGCTCAATAAATACACACTGAATGAGTGAGTGACTAAATGAATGGAAGCAGGAGTGTTCAGTTCCTCCAGGACAAAGTTCCAGCTCTTAGGTCTGTCCTACGAGTCTCTTCACGGTCAGGCCTGGTCCCCTTTCCAGTCCTCTCATCTCCTGTCTCCTCAGTGAATCCGGCACCAAGCCCTACAGAGCCCACTGGACCTACCGGCCCACAGGCCATCGCACATGCTGCTTCTCTGCTTGAAGTACCCTTTTTCCATTGTCTTCCCTAAGTAAGACCCAACTATTCTCTCCTCTTTGATTGCTGGTCCTGCCACATTCCAGTGGAGCTTATCCATAGTTCTGATCTCCTGCTTTACAAACCCTGTTATTAAAATTCCTTGTCATACCCCTGTCGCTCCCTTAGGCAGTACAACAGAGAGACTTGATGGCTGGGATTCAGCCCCTTTATTTGGCTTCACAATCTCAACGTCTAGCTTGGCTTTGGCATACAGTTGGTGCTCGACATAGGTGTGAAGGCAGAAGCCTGCTGGCAGAAGTTCACATCCTGACTCTGCCACTTGACAGCTGTGGAGCCTTCAGCAGATTCTTTCTCCAACACTCAGTTTCCTGTAAAACAGGAGCAATGCTGCTCACTTCACAGTGCTACTATGAAGACTAAGTGAGATCCTTGATGTAAAGAACCTGACACACCAAAAGCACTCAATCAACAGAAGCTAAAAGCATGTGGGAGTGTTCACTCTCAGGGTCTAGACAACTGTTCACCTGTGTCCACCCAGTTCAGATGGAAGTCTGGGTGTGGTGAGAACCCCAGTACCTGCACACAGCAGACACTCAGTATGTATTTGCTGAATGAATGGGTGATGTTCCCTGTCCTCCTCCCTGTCCTTTGTCTCACTCTCCTCTCTGCCCTTAGCACCATATTCTCCATATCCAGCCCCATCTCTGTGGGTAATTTGAAATTAAAATCCCAAAGTTATTTTTCATAAGCGAGAACAATCACTCTTGAGTCTGCTGGCACAGCATCCTGACAGGGGGCTGGCAATGGCCAGTTCACAGTGAGCCCTGCCAGGGGACTGTGCACATGCTTCTAAGAATAACTCAGTGTCCAAGAATTCCGCCTGTTCTATCGCAATCTGGGGCCGGCCAGCAGCTGGTTTGCATTAGCGTGGAGGGCGATGGTATTCCACTTTACTACAGTGAGGTTGCTGCTCCTCCCTCCCTCCCTCCCTCTACTGTTCCCACTTGGGGCTGTCATTGAGCAGGCAGAATCTTCATTTCACAGCCTTGAAAGCACCAGGAAGGGGTCTGGTTAGAGGTAAATGGCAGAGTAGATGATGTCTGCCTTTACATCTGGGTTATCACACTTCCATTTGGCCATTGTCCTGAGTCCCCAGTGAGCTAAGTAATCCAAGGCCACAGGAATATCCTATCTAAACCTGCCTTTATAAAAGGAGTCTGTGCTTGCAATTAGTCCTGACCATTCATTCATTCATTTCTACACAGAGTTACTGACTACTAAACCTAAAGGGGACCTAGGAAATCACTTAAGGAGGCGACTTGATCTATAGTGATATTACTCTTCTAGGGAAATTTGGAAACATCTGTGAGTATTTACTTTGGGGGTGTCAAAAAGGAAAAGAAGACTTCTGGCATTTAGTGGGCAAAAACTAAGGATACAAAATATACTGTCATGCACAGAACATTCCCACATGATAAAAACAAATTGTCCAGACAAAATATGTCAAAGTATCTCCCTTGAGAAGTGCAGCTGGAGTGGAGTTGTCATCCTGCGTCCACCCATTCTTTCCTTACTCCATACCATATTGGGTATGAGCACAGGCTTCCTCATTCCTGGCTCCTACATATCTTATCATCAAATAGTTGAAATAGATTTGTTTTGCAGTGAAGTGAGAGAAAAAGACCATGGCCATGGAGTCAAAAAGACCAGGGCAAATATTCTGTTCCTGAAAATCTAGCTATGGAAACTTGATGGAGTTAATGCTTCTTGGAACCCCAGACTCCACACCTATGCAACAGTGCTCATGATATCTGTGTAACATGATGGTTATGAATATGGGTGCCACAATGCACAACTTCTGGAATTGAGTAACATGAATCAGCAGTGAGAATTAAATAAGAACTTACATAGCATGCTGGATGCATACTGGACATTAAATATACCGTAGATGTTACAAGTAGAGTGCCTTGTACTCTGCCTGGCATACAATAGAGGCTCTATAAATTTTAATCCTGTCCCCTTCTCCATCCTATCTCCTCCCTCCTCCCAAGATGTCATGTAACTCACTGAAGGTCCTCTTTAATTCACTGATTAAGGGCTAGCTACATGCCTGGCTCGGTGCTGGATGGTTGAGTGGACAGAAAGCGTACTTATGGAAGAGTCATGGTCCCTACTGTCATAGAACTAAAATATTGGAGGTTCTAATAAGACCTGTATGTATACATGTGTTTGTACAGATGAGTGTGAGATGGGTACAAAAATATATTAAGCTATAAAGATTTTCAGTCTACCTCCTCTGCACTCTACTTCCCATTATTCCAGAAGGAAGTATCTCTTGATCATTTGGTTCATTACCAGGTCTTTAGCGTGCTGACAGAGAAGGTAGATAAAAGTATGAGAGAAGCCGAATTGCTCTAAATAAGACAGGATAAAACACGGGCAGAAAGAAACGGGGAGGAGACACCATAGAGAGTGAGAAAGAACGAAGGGGAGAAAATGAGTAGTTTTCTGGACAAGTGGGACCTTGGGACAAAAGATCCTGTACACCCGGCTGGGGACTGCCATCAGGAAAGCCCCATTGTAAGCCCCTGAGATATGGTTACGATCAACTAGAACGCCGCAGAGATTTTTCCCAAATATTTCTCCAAAGTGTGGGTAAAGTCCACTATGTCCAGACTCTTGCTTTTCTTTACCCATGCTTCAGATTCATACTCTGTTAACCCAGCTATAAAACCCTTTAATTTTCTTTAATTCCCTACAAAAAGCCCGCCAGCTCAAAGCTCTTGTGAGAGTGTCAGACTTCCCTTGAGGTATGGAGGAAGCAGAGAAAAGGAATGACATCAACGAAGCTCCAACAACTTCACAATGAATATCAGACACTCCCTCTTTTAAAGGCCCTTCACCACGGGGGGCTCTTCAGCTCTCAGAAGCCCCACCTCAGCTGATCTCACTGGTCTTTCTTCTCCTCCCCACAACTCCTCCCATCACCTCTCTTTTTTTCTCTTCCTCCCACCACTCCCCCACCAGAAGCAGAAAAGCAATGATTCTTTTTCTCCCTCAGGCTGAGCAACTGAGCCATCTCCCTTTGTTCCTCTGAGTCCACCAAAACCCATGCCTTTTGAGTTTTCTTGTACCCTCAATGGACAAATCGAGGTGTTTTTAGTCAACGCGGTTCCCTCTTTTAAAAGAATGAAGTTAGATAGTGGACTTTTCACCTCATTTTTCCTATTGAAACTTATAAATGAGTCCAAGTCATTGAAAGAAATGAGGCATGATGGAAGTCCAGTGGGCTAGTCGGGGAGGAGTTCCTAGACAAGGTTGACTTTAGGCCTTTGAAGGATAGATGGGATTTGGACAGAATTGAAGAGGGAATCCAGTGGTATCACAACATAAACAAAAGTGTGAGGCTGAATTGGCACAGAGCATACAAGGGAGAGTGAAGGACTGGTTCTAGCTGAAGCCAACGACACATTGGCTAATAGTAGAGGATAAAAATATGAGAGTTAAGATAGGATTGTGCATGGAAGACTCTGAGTGTGTCGGGCTAGGTACCTGACCAAAACCTGATCTCACCTTTGAGATAAGCCAATCCATTTTTTAGGTTTCCTTCCTTCCTTCCTTCCTTCCTTCCTTCCTTCCTTCCTTCCTTCCTTCCTTCCTTCCTTCCTTCCTTCCTCCCTTCCTTCCCTTCCTCCCTCCCTCCCTCCCTTCCTTCCTTCTTTCCTTCTTTCCTTCCTTCATTCCTTCCTTCCTCTCTTTTTCTCTCTTTCTTCTTCCTCCCTTCCTTCCTTTCTTTGAGAAAATCGTATCAATGATTTTTTTTTAGCTATGTGTAAAGGTTAACTTTATGCATCAACCTGACTGGGCCATGAGGTGCCCCTATAAACATTATTTAAACATTATCGTTTAACACTAAATTTTAACGTTATTGGTTAAGTGTTATTTCTGGGTATGCCTGTGAGGATGTTTCGGGAAGAGGTTCATATTTGAATTGGTAGACTGAGTGAAGCAGAGCTCCCCTCCCCAGTGTGGCCAGGTATCATCCAATCTGTAGAAGGCCTGAATAGGACAAAAAGTGGGGGATGAGCCCATTCTCTCTCTCCTTCAACGGGGACATCTATCTTCTCCTGCTCTCTCGCATCAAAGCTCTTTGGCTTTCAGAGCCCAGGACTTATATCCACACACTCTCCTACCCTCCAAGTTCTCTGGCCTTCAAACTCAGATTGAATTACCCCACTAGTTTTCCTGGTTCTCCAGCTTGTGATTACCAGAGGGTAGAACTTCTCAGCCTTCATAATCATGTGAACCAATTCCCATAATTAATAAAATCAATCAACAAGTAAATCTATTGGTTCTCTTTCTCTGGAGAACACTGACTAGTACAATATAGAAAAGTAAAGCAAGAACATCTGGAGAAAGTCAGGAACCTGATAGATTAAATACTTCCTTGTCTCATTTAGGTAAACAAGCTCGACACCTGTTTGCTGATGCTCAGCACCTCCTAAGCTATGTCTCAGTGAATACTATTGCCTTTAGGGGTAAAAAAGTTTCTTTGCTGTGAGGATTTTGTCTGCTACAGGAGCTAGACATTTTTCTATTCTTTCAGAGTTGGGTATATTCCCCTTCAAAGGATAGTTTGCAGGAGGATCAGAAATCAAATATACAGGTGCTTCAAAGGAATTGTTAAAGGCCCCTATCTGTCCCCCTCACAGAGGACAAGACAAGGAAAAGAAGCAGGACTGTGTTTGGTGCAGCTCAGCACAGACCTGTTGCTGTTATACCACTGTGCTGTTATTCAAGATGGAAAATACACATTTTGGGAAATGGACTTCTATAGGGACTTATGCATTATGTATTAGTGACCTTGTGACTTATGTATTAGTGACCTCGGTCTACTGAAGGCTGAAGGGGAAAGTTGTGTGTAGTGACAGGAAGTAGGTCTCCCCAGAAGGGAATGAATATTCATATGTTTATGCTGAGAAGAAGCAGTTGTTGATATGGGAAATTAGAGCCTTGGCCCGGGGTTGAGTGGGCATGACTTCCTACTTTCTATGTCTGAGCCCTACGCTCTCTGGAGCCTGGACCTAGAGATGCAGGCACACTCGAGGATGTTTCTGTTGGCAGCAGATGAGATGGACAGGGTAAGAGAGAGCCCTTTAGAGAGCCCCAGGAAATGAACCTCTGAGTTCAATTCTGTCTGGTAGTTAAGGTAGGTTTCTTTCATCCTTGTAGTTCTCTCCCAAAACATCCAGCAGAACTCTGTCAAAAGACACAGCCCAATCTTTGCCATTACTATAGGAAACAGGGAAGGTCCTGGATCCATACTTCTATACAGGAAGGAATGACAGCATCCTGCGTCAGCTGAAAGCCAACCAGTGGCAAGAAACAGCTCATGGAAAGAAGACTGCAGAAGTCCTGAAGGTAGACAGCAACTAGGATGGGTGTGTGGAATGGGCCAGGATTCCCACAAGGATGCCCAGACTCACCTGGAGAGGGAAAACTTGAGGAGCTGGAGTCATCGTCGCAGGTATCTCAAAGGAAGGATGACCTCAGACACGGGTGCATTCGGACATTTGGGTTCCTCAGAGAAAAAGAGATGACTGTCATTCATCACCTCGATTTGCAATTTTGAGGTTCATCAAAAACAGCTTGATTGTTCCCACAGCCTGGCTTCACAGTGCTTAATATAATATGGCATTGAAATTGAAAAACACATTCTTCAGGAAAAAAAAATACAGCTTATATTCATTTATTTTAATATTTGAGGCCAGGCACAGTGGTTCACGCCTTCACACCTGTAATCCCAACACTTTGGGAGGCTGAGGCAGGCGGATCACGAGGTTAGGAGTTTGAGACCAGCCTGGCCAATATGGTGAAACCCTGTCTCTACTAAAAATACAAAAAGAAAATTAGCCAGGCGTGGTTGTGTATGCCTGTAGTCCCAGCTACTCAGGAGGCTGAGGCAGGGGAATCACTTGAACTCAGGAGGCAGAGGTTGCAGCGAGCGGAGATTGTGCCACTACTCTCCAGCCTGGGTGATGGAGCGAGACTTCATCTCAAAAAGAAAAAAAGAAAAAGTAAAAGTAAAAAACATACTTGAAGGCTCCTCATAAAAAGTGTGCGGCTGCTAGAACATGGATAGCAATCAATGCATTTTGCTTGACTGGTTTAACAAACAATGAACTGATGAAATGGGTCCAAGTTAGGGACTAATTGGTCTAATTAGACAATGGGTCTAATCCTAGAAGTTCTGGGGGTGTGATCAAGAAAGAATCATTCATTTGTGAAAACATAAACCTAGAGTTGCCAGTGACCACCTGAAGAGCAAACCCCCAACCATATTAAAAGTGAATTCAGTGCCAAGGAAGGCAGAGGCAGAGAAAGAACCAACTTCCTCATTAAATCATGTGAGCACCTGGATCCAGCCATGGCTGAAGTCAGTAACCCGGAACATTTTACCATTAGGGGTGTATCATTAGGACTCTTAATTGTCTGAACACAGATGTGCTTGTTGACCTAGGAAAAATGGTGGCTGTGTTGTACTCTTCTCAAACACTTTTCCTTAAAAGAAAGCAAGAATAAACATTAACACAACAACGATTTTCTGAAAGTCTGAGGGAACAACTCAAACTTCGTGAAACAAGTGCAGATTCAACAGATGCCATGTCCCCGTGCCCACATCTGTCTCACTTCCAACCACTGTGTTTTTTTCAAAGGGTGTACAGCACTTCAGGATTTCTCTCTCATGGCCCAACATGGCATAGGGAGAAAGAGCACTGAACTCATTGCTGAAGGATCTGAGTCCTAGGTCCTACTCTGCCATGGATGAGGACCATGGAACCTTTCATGTGTAGGGCCAGCATCTACCACACACAGTCCATGGGCCAGGTTCTGCGATGACTACATTCTTTTTGTTTGTTTGTTTTTCTTTTGTTCTTTATTTATTTATTTATTTATTGAGAGAGAGTCTCACTCTGTCACCAGGCTAGAGTGCAGTGGTGTGATCTTGGCTCACTGCAACCTCTACCTCCTGGGTTCAAGCGATTCTCCTGCCTCAGCCTCCTAAGTAGCTGGGACTACAGGCTCACACCACCACACCAAGCTAATTTTTGTATTTTTAGTAGAGACGGGGTTTCACCATGTTGGCGAGGATGGTCTCCATCTCTTGACCTCAGGTGATCTGCCTGCCTTGGCCTCCCAAAGTGTTGGGATTACAGGCGTGAGCCACTACACCCAACCTTATTTGGTTCTTATAACTCGTCTTGCTGAAAGTGACCAAATATAGATGAACTAATTCAAGCCAAAGGGAGGACAAGGACATTTCTGGACTCTGTGAATCTTCAGAAGTTTCAGGAAAGTCCAAGCTGCATGTGGACTAATGACTGGGTTTAGTAAGGGAAATGCCTTAGTCATTTCTTAAAAATCTAGAGCTCTTTAAAGAATGAAGGTTCTCTAAGCTATGGCCTTAAACATCAAGAGATGAACAAATCTTTATACAACAGCAGGTCTCATCCACACATACTTTCACCTACCTCTCCCTCCTGTACCCTGGGCTCCATTGTCTCTGCAGGCTGGACTGGGAAGGAAGAATATAGAGGCCTGTTTGAGCAAAACATAGCCCAGGAGATATGGTCCAATCTCCTTTGGGATAGAAGTTTGAAATATAATATTGGAGCCAGATTGTCAAGGAAGTTTGCATTTATCCTGTTTGAAATGAGGAACCATTAAAGGCAGACAACATTCATTCAACAATATGTATTAAGTGCATAGCATGTACAAGGCCCTCTACTAAAGAAAAAATAATAAATATGCACAGCCCCTGATCTCAAGAGACCAGGCAGTTGAAAACAAATCTAGAAGCATCTAGAGCATCACTATCCAACAGAAATACAATGTACCACAAATGTAACTTAAAATTTTCTAGTAGCCACATTATAAAAAGTAAAAAGAGATAGGTGAATTTCATTTAATATCTTATTTAACTCAATACAGTACATTGAAAATATTATTTTAACATGTAATTACTATAAGAAAATTAGTAAGGAGGTATTTTTACATCCCTTTTTTCATAACTCTTTACTTGGTGTGTATTTTACATCTCAATTTGGACTAGCCCACTTCAGCTGCTCCATACCCAGTACCGTTAGTGGCTATCTGCTGGGTAACATAAACCTCAAAGATGTTAGTGGGAGGATCATTCCATGGAGAAGAAGTGAAGTATCTGTCTTTCTGAACATCCAGTGTCCTTTCAGCTCTTTTTCCTTAGTTTCCTAATTTTCCTATCCTGGGGCATGTGTCCTCTTCTTAATTCATATGCATTTTGGAGCGAGTTGACACCATTTCAGACCCATGGGTCATTATATAGCTGTAGAGGTGGTGAGACAGTGGTTGCCTCACCTACAAGGGGAGGGAGAGAGAATGGAGAGTGAGTGCTAATGGGTATAGGGTTTCTATTTGGGTTGATGGAAATGATCTGGATTTGGATAGTGGTGATGGATGCATGCCTCTATGAATATTCTAAAAACCACCAAAATGTATACTTTCAAAGGCTGGACTGTATGGTATGTGATTTATATCTTAATCAAATGGTTTCTTAAAAACAGATTAGGGTTCAAGGGAGAGTTCCTTAAAAGGTACCCTAAAATCGATCTTAGTAGGGAAAACAGTTTATAATAAACCAATGTATACTTGGTTAAAAAAAATTCCATGTAAGTTTACGAAGCACTAAAGTATTATAGAAATCCAAAAAATTAGTATATATACACTTGGAAGCCGACACACTAGTTGGGAACATGTGGTCAGGAAATAATATAGGTTACTTAGAATTTGCTAAGTTTCTACCGTATCAAGCATTTTACCTATATATTTTCATATAAATCTCACAACATCCTCATTTTTGAAAACTAAAAATTTGAAATTGAGAAAGGTTGGTTGAATTTCCAAAGACCATCTTGCTCTAGATAAAACAGCTGGAGTTTGAACCAAGGTCTGCCACAACTTGTAGCCAAATCAACGGTATCAGGTGTCATGAGTCTTGGGTGATGAATGCTATGATTTCTCTTACCTGGCTTTCATCTGCAACTAGCAACAGCCCTGCTACCCTGAGCCTTTCCGTGGGATATCTGCTAGACCATAGCAGAGCCCGACTGTCCTAGTGGGCTGTGTGGTGAGCTTCAGGAAGAACGTCCCAATCCATTCCAGAATGTAACGTATCAAACCCTTTCTTCCTGACACATGGGTATACTTGTTCCCCCTTGTATAAATGGCTTATTTCTTCTTAAATGTAATTTTGTGCTCTTGTATACCTACAACCTTTGTATTTCCAGCAGAGGAATTATGCCTTCAGATTCCAATCCCGTTTCAGATGTGCGTCAAGGGATCCCGGCTGGGGTTCAGTACACTAAACAGTAACCAAAATAAATATCCTGGAAGCCAGAATCCTAAGGTTGTCTCCCACTCGGGAGATTGTGAGGTTTCCATTGTCAGTGTGTGTTTCCCTTTCAAGACAAGGCAAGCTATGTGTGTGCTAAATAGGAATGTTACATGATCCACCACCCCCACCGGTGCTAAAAGGAAAATATGGGTCGAATGTAAGAGAAAAAAATGGCGCCAGAAAGAAAGAAGAGCCAAACTAAATTTGGCATTTCACCTTTCATTTCCCCCCAAATCCTGCCTATCCACAACCCCAACTCAGTGTCAGATGTTTCAAATGTTTTCATTGTTCCTCCCCCGAGCCCCACTCCAAATCCCAGAAAGAAAGGGGGAGGGGGAAATCAATGCCATACAGATGTGTTTATCCCCTCTTGCCTGGATAAAAGCCTTCTTTCAAGTATCGTGCACATCTTCCAGGCTGAGGCTCTGCAAGCTTAGGAATGCCACATGGCAGTTAGGTCAAGGCTGCTTCTCTGCTGTCCTTTCATGTCAAACCCAAGCTTTTGTTCTCCAATGCTAAGGTTGACAGATGTGTTTTCAGGCAGCCACACACTGAAAACACATGGCAGACTGAAGCTTTTGGGTTCCTGGACCAAAGCATGGCAATGACATTGGGGAGACAATTCTACAATTTCCCAAGAGACTCCAGAGGCTCCAGGACACCACTGGGGTGGAGACAGGTGAGATAAGGATGATGCAGGCTGGGACCATGCTCAGGAGAGAGGGAAAGGAGTAGGAACTTCAGAAAGACCTCATCTCTTCCTAGATCTGGTCTGTTTGGAGATCCCGGGTCATGACATAAAGTTGTAGCTGAGGCTTCCCACACCTTGTGTTACTCAACTGTGTTTCTCACGTCCACATGCAGGTAAACACACCTCTCCCTCTCTCCCTCCCTTTCCTCTGTCTTCCTTCCATTCCTTCTCCATTCTCTCCTTCCTTTTTTCCCTCTTTCTTCTCCCCGTTTTCCTTTTCTTATTTCCTTCCTTTCTTCCCTTCTCCCTTCCTTTTTCCTTTCTTTTTCTGCATTTCTACCTGTCTTTCTCTTCTACTTACTTGCAAATGCTTTTTTCTTTCATCTTTCATTCTTTCCTCTTTTATACTCACTTTCCCATCTTCATCTCTAATCTCTCTCCTCATGTCTCTCCTCCTCCTCCTCTCTCGTCTCTCTCTTTCTCTCCAATTTTCTCATCATGTATAGTAGAGACCCATTGTTTTCACCTGCCCAGTATCTACTCCACCTTCTTTTAGTAACAGCATATTGATTTTCCTTGAGAAACCAAGGTCCTCCTTTCTTAATCCACCTGGTTTGGTTGGTCCTGACATTCCTGCATCCTAGTCAGGAGACTCGAAGTCAGCCAATCTGTGTCAATGAAATTCTAGTCCAAAACTTCTGTTGTAACTATTAGAAAAAAGAAAAATGAGAAGCACCTGTCCTTCAGGGACCCTGGGAAAACAGGAATAAGTCTAGAGTTGCTGGCAGCCTTTTTGCTGCTTCGATTCTTTCTGTTAATTTTTGTTTCTTGGACCAGTTTGAGTTGGTTACTGTCACTTGCAACTGAAAGCAGTCAGATTATACCATATCTCTCTCCTATTTCTTCTCTTTTCTTTTTTTCTCCTCTTCTATCTTTCCTTACTGTGTCTCCCCTCCCCCTCCCTTCCTTCCACCCTTGCCACTGTCTCTCTCTCCCTGTCTCTCCTCTCTCTTAGCTCTTTTTCTTTCTCTTCTCTTTTTCTCCTTTTCTCTCTCTCTCATACACACACCTCTCACTCATGTGTTATTACCAAGTCTCAGAGCCTGAAACATACTGAAGGCTCCACATCCCTCCCCTTTATTAATTCTGGGTCAGGCCCTCTTCTGATGGTTTTGCCCAGAGTTCTGGGGCACTGTTTTAGGGGACTAGGACTGCTTTGGCTGCCTGCTAAAGCTTGAGCTACTCACCCATCTTAGCAGCACATCACTTTACATCCCAAGTTAGGTGGAATTTTTACGAGTGACTGAGTTTTCCCAGAAGCTCTTGTTCTTTTCTCTTGGCACAATGCAATCTCATTTCTCCCTGTTGTGTCAGTGGTGAACAGTATGGCTTCTCTGCCCTCCAAGGGTCAACACAGCCTTCCTTAACATAAGGGCCCAGGCTGACAGAGGCATTCATGTGGCCTGGTTCCTCTCCCTACTCTGTGCCTTTGCTCCAGCCAACTTGTCTGGGTCTGGAATTCACCAGCTGCCATCTTTGTGATCAGATGTTTTAATAATTTTTATTAAGAACTTAAGGGAAATTTAATCCAGACTTGTGATGCAGTTGGACTCAGTGGCATGCACCTGTAGTCGCAACTACTTGGGAGGCTGAGGAGGAGGATTGCTTGAGGTCAGGAGTTCAAGACCAGCCTAAGCAACATAGTGAAATCCTGTCTCTAAAATAAATTAAAAATTTTTAAATGAACAAAAGGAGCTGGGCACAGTGGCACACCTGTAGTCTCAGTACTCAGGAGGTTGAGGTAGGAAGATTGCTTTAGCTCAGGAGTTGAAGGCCAGCTTGGGTGATATACAGCAGGACTCCATCTCAAAAAAAAAACCATTTTTTAATTAAAAAAAAAAAACCTTGTGAGTGCTATGAAAAAAGCACAGATTGAGGGGTGAAGCAGATGTGTCACCTGTGTGGCAGAGCCTTCCGACAGTCTCCTTAGGTGCATTTTCCCTTCATTCCTCCATAATAGAACCCCCAAATCGATTGAGCACATAGTCACCAGAATAAATACTACATTCCCTGAGTACCCTCACTATTAACTATGGATGTATATGACAAAGTTCTAACCAATGGGATGTAAAAGGATATGACTTGTGTCATCCTCAGGTGTGTAAATCCTCATGTACTTACAATATGGAATGCTTATTCCATTTTCTTTTCTTTTTCTCCTTTCTGTGAGCTGGATTGAAGTTCTGATGGTTGGAGCTAGAGCAGCCACCCTGGACCACAAAGTAGAACCCTTGAATTAAGGAGGACAGGGCGACAGACTGCATAGAGCCTTCATTAATTGCTGATCATCAATGCATCATCTCATTCCTAAGCTACCAATGTTTATGTGAAAAGATAAACTTCTACCTTATTTAAACCACTGGTTTTGGCAGGGAAGCAGAGATGTTCTCTCACTGATTTTCCCCCAACTGCAAATGAAGGAGATCAGAATCTACGGCCTCTAAGTCCATTTCTGTTCTGAAACACCCGTGGTTCTAGTTAAAGTCATAGATTGGTTTACAGAGTGCAAACTTCTCAGTTTAACTTCAAATTCAGCCGCATAGGTCAGAAGAGCTGGCACAGCCAAAGGAAGCATAGGGTTCTGATTCCTTTTCTTCCCATCACTCTGCATGTTTAGTGGCCATGGCCCTGAGGGTAGGCAGAGTGGAGCCAAAACAAAAGTAAAATTGGTATCATTTATGGAATCCTTGCCTTGTGCTGAACATCAATTAATCTTCACAACAGCCCAGGAAAGCAGGTGCTATCACTATCTCGTTTCATGGTTGAGGAAACCAAGGCTCATAGAGAAAGTCAGGAATTGCCAGGATCCAACCATGATGTGTCTGACTTCAGAGCCGGTTGTCCCCCAAAATGACATCTCAATAAGGGAAATCCAGAGAACAAAACCCACCTAGGTAAGCCAGTGTGTGCATGCCTGTGTGGAAGGGGGAATGGGTGGAAGCAAAGAGGCCAAAGAAGAAAAACTAGCCCATTGCAAACCCTTCTTCCATGCCCAAAGCCAGAGACGCCAAATGCCCATACATCTTTGCTTGAGTATTATCCAGCTGATGTAGGGGAAAGTGACAGTTCCCTGGAACTGCATGGGAGATCTCAAGACAGGGCAAAACCCTGGCCAATGGGAGATACTGGGGCTGGGAAATGCATCCCTGTCCCCTGCCAACTTGAACAAAGGAGAGTCACACCCTGTTTGTCTATAGAGAACCAGGCTTGCCTTTTACTCCCTCTTAAAATCAACTCAGCTCAACTCAACCCCATGCCAGAAATACGTAAGGCATGGTGTCACCCTCAAGGAGACCACAACACAATGAATATAGCTGAGACATTCAGGAATCCTCAGTAGGGAAGGTTTTATTGTCCTCATCCTACCCACCAGGAAGCTAAAGATCAGAGAGACCAAATGACTTGCAGAAAGCATATGGTAGAGCCAGGATTTGAACCCTGCTCCGAAGACTCCAAAACCTGTACAACTCCTTGCTGAAAATTAGCCTTCTAAATGAGATTAGGGTTCTACTCTTAAAGTCAATGGCTCCTTCTAAAGAGCAAAGTCCATTAAAAAAAGATCATCATTTCTTCCAGCTCTTGTTTGCAGACATCATCCTACAATACCAACCTTCTTGTCTAGATGGTGCCTTAGAGAATATCTAGGCCAACAATCAACTTACAGTTGAAAAATGTGAGTCCTGGAGTGGTAACACCCTTGCCAAGGATCCCACAGCTGTCTATGGCAGAGCCACCATCAAACAGAAGGTGCTGACTCCTATACTGCACCAACCTGCTGCTTCTGTTTTGGGACGAGCCCACATAGACCAGTGTGTCAGCCTGTGAGTTACAGAATCAAGACAATCTTGGGTTCAAATCTTGGTCTCGCCACATTTACACCATGTGACATTAGCCTCCTCATATCTCACTTTTCCTTAGGCACACTTGGGCATAATCATAGTATCTGTAATGAGAAACAAAGGTGATACACCAAAGTGCCTGACATACAGTAACTCCCTGGCAAACACCACTGCACAGGCCCCTCCCTGCTCAACCAGCACATCCCACACAAGGGCATCAGAGAAGAAGGATACAATCAAATCAGCACATAAAACATGAGCATTTTCCCTCCATCTCAGAATGAATCAGGGATACATTCTGAGAAATGCGTTCTCAGGCAATTTTATCACCATGTGAATATCACAGGGCGTACTTATACAAACCTAGATAGTATAGGCTACTACACACCTGGTAGCCTTCCATGTCTTCTTTTGGGAACTGTCTATTCAAGAATCATTATAGATTATATATCATGTCTCAAAGAAAGAATTCTAAAGAAGGAGACACCAAGCCAGAACACTGGAGCCTCCCACCTCCTCCGCTCACCTTCTTATCTGCTAAGGTACCATTCAGCCTGTGCCTTCACACCTCATCCAGATGTAACAATCAGGTGCCAGTCTTCTCTCCTAAGTGAGTGTTAGGATTTCCAGAGGTGAGTGTGAAAGACACCTTAGCATCTAAATTCCTAGGAATGGAGAGAGAGTGAAGTCCCTCTCTTTGGCTTCCATTTCCTGCCCCTCCCTCACCCTCTGCACTCTCCCCCTGCCCTGAGCCTTTTCCAGCATCGAGCCCTTGGGAAGGGGGCACTGTATGAGGAGGGAGAGACTGTTAAGCCACAAATCGGACAGCAACAGGGATGCTGCCTACATGTGTTTTAGTCAAGCTTGAGAACAAATCCTAAGCACCCCAACCTCTTAAAGATTTCAGAATGCTTGCAAAATATAAGTCAGCTAGCTAGCAACCACTGTTTAAAACACAGTCAAAACCTGCCCCATTTTTGCCTTTGTCTATAGAGTCAGCTGCACTTCCAAAGTGGAGGAACAGGAACATGAGGTAGTGAGACCAACACAGGTGCTGAAGGCAGAGAGGCTTTGGATTGGCTCCCCCACCACTAGGAAAGTGGCCTTTAGGTAACCTACAGGAATTTAAATTTTAAAAGACAGCTTTATTAAGATATAATTCACATACTACACAATTCACCCACTAAAAGTGTACATTCCAATGGTTTTTAGGATATTCTCAGAGTTGTGCAACCATCAATTTTAGAGCATTTTCATCACCCGAGAAAGACACTCCATAACCATTAGCAGTCACTCCCAATTTTTCTCCCTGCCTCACCTATCCTCTCCCTCCCTCCCCCAGCCCCAGGCAATCACTGATCAACTTTCTGTCTCTATATATTGTCTATGCTGAATATTTTTTCCTCCTAACTATAAATGTCTCCCTATAAATATATCCCTTGGCCAGTATCTCCCCACCCATGTGGATGGGGAACCTTCCTGTACCAGAGGCTTGTATGGTTAGGGAGGGGGTCCCACTCACCACCCAGACCCTTTTCCTTCTTCTATGAGATCAGCATTTTTAGATTCCACATATAGTCATGTTGTAGCTGTCTTTCTGTGTCTGGCCTATTACACTTAACATAATATTCTCCAGGTTCATCCATGTTGTCCCAAATGACGGAATTTTGTCCTTTCGTGTGGCTGAATAGTATTCTATTGTGTATATGTAACACATTTTATTTATCCATTCACCTACTGATGGACATGTATTCTATTGTGTATATGTAACACATTTTATTTATCCATTCACCTACTGATGGACATACAGGTTGTTTTGATCCCGACATCCCCCCATAGTTCCATGTATTGGCTACTGTGAATATTGCTGTAATAAGCATAGAAGCACAGATATCACTTCTGCATACTAATTTTATTTCTTTTGGATGTATGCCCAAATTCGGCGGGATCGCCGAATCATAGGGAAGTCCTATTTTTCATTTTTTGAAGAACGTCCATACTGTTTTCCATAATGGCTATACTAATTTACATTCCCACCAACAGTGTATAAGGGTTCCCTTTCTCCACACCTTCACCAACACATATCTTTTTATTATATCTATTCTAACAGTTGTCGGGCAAGAGCTCATTGTGGTTTTGATTTGTATTTCCCTGATGATTTGTGATGCTGACCATTTTTTCATAAACAGTCATGTATTGGTTAACGGCAGGGATACATTCTGAGATATGCATCCTTAGGCAATTTCATCCCTAGGTGAACATCACAGAGTACTTATGCAAACCTAGATGGTATAGCTCACTACACACCTAGTAGTCTTGCATGTTTTCTTTTGGGAAATGTCTATTCAAGAATCATTGCCTAGGCTATATGATACAGCCCATTGCTCTTAGGCTACAAACCTGTACAGCATGTTACTGTACCAAACACTGTTGTAGCACAGTGGTAAGTATTTGTACATCTAAACATAGAAATGATACAGTAAAATGCAGTATAAAAGATTTAAAAATGGTACCCCTGTAGAGGGCACTTACCATGAATGGAGCTTGCAGAACCGGAAGTTGCTCTGGGTGAGTCGGTGAGTGAGGGGTGGGTGAATGCGAAAGCCTAGGACATTGCTGAACACTACCGTACATTTAAAAGCACTGTACACTTAGGCTACACTGTTTATTTAAGAATATGTTCTTCCTTCAGTAATAAATTAACCTCAGTTTATTGTAACAGTTTTATTTTATAATCTTTTTGAATTTTTTAACTTTTTGACTCTTTTGTAATAACACTTAACTTTAAAGCACACATTGTCCAGCTGTATAAAAATATTTTCTTTGTATCTATATGCTTTTGTCTTTATGGGATACACTAGGCAATAGGAATTTTTCAGCTCTACTATAACGTTATGGAACCACCACCCTATATGCAGTACTGACACTGACTGAAACACTGTTCTGCAGTGCATGGCTATACTGGTTGGCCATTTGTATATCTTGTTTGGAGAAATGATTATTCAAATGTTTTGTCCATTCTTTAATGGTGTAATATATTTTCTTGCTATTGAGTTGTTTTACTTCCTTATATATTGATTTTACTGTTGGTTGGTATGGTATGAAAATATTTTCTCC
The DNA here is from genome assembly GCF_049354715.1 of Callithrix jacchus. NCBI lineage: Eukaryota > Metazoa > Chordata > Mammalia > Primates > Cebidae > Callithrix > Callithrix jacchus. The sequence continues at coordinate 108,432,803 of NC_133510.1, read as the reverse complement.
CATTTATAGCTTGTCTCTCTGGGACATGTTTATTCAGGTCTTTTGTTCATTCTTTAATAGGGTGATATATTTTCTTGCTATTGAGTTGTTTTAGTTCCTTAAATATTGATATTAACTGTTTGGTGAATATATAGTTTGAAAATATTTTCTCCCATTCTATAGCTTGTCACTTCACTCTGTTGCTTGTTTCCTTTGCTGTGCAGAAGCTTTTTCATGTGATGTCTACTTTTGCTTTTGTTGCCTTTGCTTTTGAGATTATATTGAAAGAATCACTGCTCAGATCAATGTCATGGAGATTTTTCCCTACGTTTCTTCTACTAGTTTCACAGTTTTGAGCCTTACATTTAAGTTTTTAATGCACTTTGAGTTGATTTGGGTATATGGTACAAGATAAAAGTAACTTCATTCTGGCCGGGCGCGGTGGTTCACGCCTGTAATCCCAGCACTTTGGGAGGCCGAGGCTGGTGGATCACGAGGTCAAGAGATCGAGACTATCCTGGTCAACATGGTGAAACCCCGTCTCTACTAAAAATACAAAAAATTAGCTGGGCATGATGGCGTGTGCCTGTAATCCCAGCTACTCAGGAGGCTGAGGCAGGAGAATTGCCTGAACCCAGGAGGCGGAGATAGCAGTGAGCCGAGATTGTGCCATTGCACTCCAGCCTGGGTAACAAGAGTGAAACTCCATCTCAAAAAAAAAAAAGTAACTTCATTCTTCTGGGGCTAGGCACAGTGGCTCACGCCTGTAATGAAGAGACCACAAGTTTGATACCAGACTGGGCAACGTAGAGAAACCTCATCTCTACAAAAAAAAAATGTTCTTCTTTAATTAGCCAAGTGTGATGATGTGCACCTGTAGTTCCAGCTACCCCAGAAGCTAAGGTGGGAGTTTTGCTCGAGCCCACTATTTCAAGGTCACAGTGATCTGTGATCATACCACTACCCTCTAGCCTGGGCAAGAGAGTGAACCCTTGCCTCTAAAAACAAATTACATTAGAAAAGAAAATTTCATTCTTCTGCATGTGGATACCTGGTTTTCTCAACATCATTTATTGAAAAAAATTGTTCTTTCACCAGGTGTTCTTGGAATCTCTGTCAAAAATCAGTTGACTATAAGTGTGTAGATTTATTTCTGAGCTCTCTGTTTTGTTTTACTGGTCTATGTATCTGTTTTTATACCAGTACCATGCTGTTTTGGTTACTATAGTTTTATAATATATTTTGAAGTTTGGTAGTATGACACCTCCAGCTTTGTCCATTTTTGTTCAAGATTGCTTTGATAATTGACAGTCTTTTGTGATTCCTACCAATTTTAGTGCTTTTTAAAAAAAATTCTATGAAGAATACTATTAGCATTTTGATACAGATGGAATTGAATCCATAGTTCACTTTGGGTAGTATGGACATTGATCTACCAAACCACAAGCAGGCTTTTTCCTTAAGAGAGATGACTCATGTAACAGACAGTTTCGCTTTTCAAAATGGCTGCTAGAAATTTAGGGCCCAATTTGGGGTCCTGGAAATAGGATGTCATTAGCCTGGATTTTTCAGGCTCCACATTAATCTACATTCTTGTTTTGTTTTGTTTTTCCATAATACCTCTTTATGTATTTTAAGTATACTGCTAAGCTTGTAAATCCTTTTTGAATTGAGGCAATATATGTAAATAATAGAAAACAATGCCTGCAAAATTGTTTTCCAAATTATCAGTAATGTGTGTGAACTTCTTAATATTCTCACCAAATAGTGCTAAACAAATAGTAGATGTTATTATTCCTGTGGACTTCCACATGCATTATCTGGTTTGTTCTGTGCATTCACACTGAGGGAGTTGAGGTCAAATTTAACATGAAGAAATAGAAACTCAGATATGTAAAACACAGAAGCTAATCCCCAAGCATATCATCCCAAAGTGACAATTTTCTGATATTTTTTCAATTACATTTATGGACAGAATTGACTACAGTTAAAGGTATAGCTAGCAACAACAAATTACTCTATTGTTGAGAGTACTGGCTTTTAAGTGACACAGTGTGAAAGCAAAACCATGAACTACGTTGTGAAAGTAGGTAGGATTGAAGTTTATTGCCCCACTAAATTTATTACTAATCAATGATGCAAATGTACCACCCTACTACCACCCAACCTCACTCATTACCAAAACCACCACCACCACGTCCACTAAGTTCTTCACCTCTACCACCATCACCACCACCACCACCACCTCACCACCACCACCACCACCTCACCACCACTGCCACCATTACAACCACCACTGACATCACCACCAAAATCACCACCACCACTATCATCATCACCACCACCATTACCACCATCATGACCACCATCACCACCACCACCTCACCACCACCACCACCACCTCACCACCACTGCCACCATTACAACCACCACTGACATCACCACTAAAATCATCATCACCACCACCATCACTATCATCATCACCACCACCACCATTACCACCATCATGACCACCACCATCACTACCACCACCTCACCACCACTGCCACCATCACAACCACCACCACCATCAACACTGCCATCACTGCCATCACCACCACAATAATCACCACCACCATCATCATCACCAACACCACCGCTATAACCACCATCATGAACACCACTATCAACACCACCACCTCCACCATCACCACTGCCACCACTATCACTACCACCACCTCCATCACTGCCATCATTACCACTCACACTACCGCCTCTACCACTGCCACTGCCATCACAACCACCAGTGTCACCATTACCTACACTACTGTGTCTACCACTACCATCATTAACACCATCGTAACCATCACTCTGACCTTACCCACAGACTTATGTTAATGATATTAAAGCCCAGTTATGCATTTAAATACAAGCAAAATGGAAAGATGACTTTTGTTAAAGCAGAAAAAGGGCCAGGAATTCTTTTAGCCTAACATCAGTATAAGTGAGAGAAATGCCTTGTAAATGCTCTATGAAAATCTAAAGCCAGAGAAAAGAGGAGAGAAGGTTAAAGAGAAGAGTGTGTCAAGGAAAAAAAATATTTTCATCATCAAAATCACCACTAGGACAGGTGAAAGAAAGGGATCTATATCCTTGGGAAGTTGGAAGATGAGCTGAAAAGAGGCAGAGTCACATCCAAATCCCTCAATACCATACGGACTCTGTGAGTGCTGAAAGATGGGACTCAAATGCCCTAAAAAAGGATTCTTGTGTGCATTATTCTGAATTCTCTGAGTGTGCTTGGCTGGTTAACAGTGGGTGAACTTAATAATAAACTCTGCCATATCTACCCTCCATCAAAAGGGCTACAGAAATGGGATTATGTTTTGGGGTCTGTCTAGAGGAAATAGTTCTTTCAATCTTGTAAGTGAAGTGTTTTTCAAAAAGCAGATTTTTCATACTGCCAAGATGGGATTCCTCTTCATTGATTGTTTGGGATTGAGTTCCATTACCAAAGAATCCCTTTTCATATTGTTGTTTCTGAAGGGGCAGCAGCCAAAAAAAAAAAGAAAAAGAAAAATGAAGCAGCAGTGAAGAGGGAGAAAACCCGCATCCCATCATATTGATAGGCTCTCAACTAGCTCCAGCTTCCAACTTCACAGATGCCATACCAGAGGGGTTCAGAAGCGCACAGGGCATTTTCACTGCAAGGCAAGCTGGGTCATGGATGAACTATACGATCTTAAGTGAGTAACTTAATCTCACTCAGATTCTTGAGCATCTATAAAAAAAGGGAATTAGCTTAAACCATTAGAAAGCCCTCTCCAGCTTTATTCTTCTTACTAAATGCTTCCTACGATACACTTTCTATTGAACTGTAGCTGTCAGGTTTCTCAGGCAAGTCACTTTACCACTCTTGGCTTAGTTTTCTCATTGCAAGTCAGAAGCACAGACTGCGTTCCTATCACAAGTCAAGTACTGGAGAGACAAAGGTTAATGTGGTAGATTGCATTCTTGGTCCCCGTTTGTCTCCTCTCCATGTAGTCACGCCCTTTGCCATGTGACTTTGCACTTCTTTCCACTTAAGGGGCAGGGTACATTTTTCTGCTCCTTGAACTTGGGTTTAGCCGTGCAATTTGCTTTGGCCAGTGGAATACAAGAAAAGTGATGAAGTGCTAGTTCTAAGCCTGGGCTTTTCAGGCTGTGTGTGTTTCTCTGTTTTCCTTCTAGCAGCTCTGCCATCATTGCAAGAAGAGCATCTCAGCAAAGTGAGCCTGTTGGTCCAAGGAGAAAGGTCAGAGACACATGGAGCAGAACAGGCTCTTCCCACTGAGCCCAGGCTCCATCAGCAGCCCTTGGCCAACACCCAACTGTTTGAGCTACAAAGTGCTAACTATTGTATGCCTCTGAGTTTGTATGTTTATTTGTTATGCAGCATGATTGTGGCAATAACTAACTGATACAGTGAGTCATGAAGGAATAATTCATGAATGAAAAAATCAAAGGGCATTTAAACTCAGTCTCAAAAGACATGTAGGAAAAAGCCAGATTTGGCAAGGAGAGATTTCAGGCATGGAGAGAACAAAGGCATGGCGATTCAAGAGAGCAAGGCAAGGCTGCCGAATAACAAGGCGACCCCATGAAGAGCTGAGAAAGCCTGTGGAGAAGACATAGGACTTGAACGACCTAGCTATTTGAGAGAATTGCAATAGGCCCTTCCAGCTATCCAGTTCTACTTTCTATGATTCTGCTGGCTTCACTTAGTATGTCAGAATTTGGCATGGAGCTTCCTGCGCTTTCATTATCAAAAGCCTTTAATTTTGTTTAGTTTATCAGAGCAAGGAGCTGCTGCTTCTCTAAAAGGTCCTACTGACAGTCTTTCCAGGTTTTTGCACAGGTATTCCCTGTCTCATCTGTCTTTTAAAGCACATCTTCCCCACCTTGCAGGTCTCCACTAGTGTGCTTAGCACCTTATCTTTTCCTCGTTGTGGCATTTATCTCCCTGTTTTGTTTACTTATTTTCCCCCACTAACTTTCAGCCTCTTCACCATAGGGACCAGGTCTGTCTCATCCACTCTTGTAATGGAAGCTGCTAGCACACCCAGTGCCTGCACTGGAGTGAGAACTCCATACACGTGTGTTGAGATGGTCTGGGTGGGCCTGAAGCTCCCACCAAGAGCAGCCTCTGATGTTGACCTGGGTTTGCAGCATTATCTAGTCTACTCTTTAAATAGACCAAATCTTTATAGTCCTTCTTAAATAGTTTCAAAACAACATAACTCAAAATAAAGTCAAACAATGTAGGCTTCCCATATAAAAGAAAACAATTATCTTTCTAGAGAAATCCACAGATTATTAGTAGCATGGGCCAGGAGCTCATGTAATCTCCACAAGGACCCTCTGAGATGTGGCTTGCCATTTTGACAGCCAGAAGACAGAGCCTCAGAAGAGTTTGAGTAATTGCCCAAGTCTCACTGCTAGTAACTGGCAAAGGTGGGGTACAACCCAGGCCCAAACCAGAAGCTTCCCATTTATTACTCATAATGGCAAAACCACAATTGCTTTTGCACCAACCTATTATATGCCTCTGTCTTGGGGCTAATGGCCATGCTCACAAGATATCCTTGCCTGGGGAAGGAAAGCCTCAGTGAACAAAATTCCTCCTTGTCTGGTCCTTGAAAACAATTTTGAGACCATCTCCCTCAATAGTTGCATTAAACAGGGGGAGGAAAGCACACAGCAAACTGAAGAGTGGCGGGGTCTCCAAAAGCCAAATTTCTGCCATTCTTGCTTTGGGGTTTGTGAAATCCCTGGTGACCTATAGCAGATCCCATGCATTCCAGCAAGTGCGTAATGAAAACAGCCTGGTCTGTCTCTGTGGGTCTACAAGAGTCCAGAGCTCTCTCCAAAGTCAAGAGTTATGTTATTTCTCAGCCACTCACAGAAAGTCAAATCAGGCCGCCTCCGGAAAAAGTGAGGGGCCACTACTGAGGGCGACCCTCCTTTGAGCCAGATTCCCATCCTGTGAAACTCCATGTGAGATGCCCTTGGGAATCATTCATTGTTTGGAATTTAAACATCTCATACTTTTCCTAGATGTGGAGAAAGTATTTTTTAGGTATGCCAAGAATTAGCCAGCAAGGGCATCCATTTAATTGTATTTGAAACAGAAGCTAATGTTGTTAGTGCACCAGCCACGTTTGCTGATAGCATGAGGCAAAGAAGGGCAGTTGGGGGAAATTATAAAAATATGTGAGAAGAGAACCTGCTTGAAGCAGATCTACCTGAGGACAAAAGTGCTAAAACGGTCATTAGTAAACTGCATTCATCTCCTTTTTAGTAGGCAAGAAATGTCACTTTCTGTCTACATTCGCTGTATTGTCGGGACATCTTTGATCTCCCAAATCAGCAAGAATCCCAAAGGGAAGCTAGCCGTGGTTTTGATTATTATCTTTAAAGTCTAAAATTCCTTAGGTGAAATTCAGTATGAAACGCATCCGTGCAATGGGGAAGATGAGTGGCTGTGTCAACATCTGGGTCTTATTAAGGAGCAGCTATTTTCACTAGGCAGTGAACTGAAGAAACCAAATTCCTTGATAAAGCTTGAAATTTCCAGGAACTGCTTGTAAAAGGCATTTCTCCTGTCTGGTTATTTTGCATAACACACAGCACTGTGAGTTCCCACCCAGCCAACCCTTGGGGATAAAAGGCATTATCTATTTGTCGAGTTGTCTCTAAAGCTTTAATGCTCTGGTTGTTGTTTAGTTTTGACCTTTGTAAAACACTACGCAATTTATAACACCTTTCCACCTACCTCCTGCCTTTTGATCTCTGTAGCAGCCCTGAGAAGGGGGCTGATGCAGATGCTGTCCTCATTATGCAGTTGGAGAAACTGAGGCTGAGAGAGATCCTGTGATTCGAGCAAAGCTGGTGAGAGAGACAGTGCTTACCTTCAGTGAGCAGGTGAATCGTCTGGAGATCTAAGTAAGATGAAAATTCTGATCCAGTCAGTCTGGGGTAGAGCTCAGCTCCTTTATTTCCAACAGCTCCCAGGCTAAGGCTACTGGTCCATGGACCACACTTTAAGTAGCAAAAAGATGAGAGGCAGATTTGGGGCTCAAAATGGAGTCTTGAGTTTCCAAGCTATACTAAATCATGTTGCTTATGCAGAGATTAAAGTGTACGTTCTACGGAGCCTGACTCTCTGGGTTTATTTATTTAATTTTTTTTATTTTTTTATTGCATTTTAGGTTTTGGGGTACATGAGCAGAACGTGCATGACAGTTGTGTAGGTACACACATGGCAGTGTGTTTTGCTTCCTTTCTCCCCTTCACCCACATTTGGCATTTCTCCCCAGGCTATCCCTCCCCACCTCCCCCTCCCACTGGCCCTCCCCTTTTCCCCCCAATAGACCCCAGTGTTTAGTACTCCCCTCCCTGTGTCCATGTGTTCTCATTTTTCATCACCCACCTATGAGTGAGAATATGCGGTGTTTCATTTTCTGTTCTTGTGTCAGTTTGCTGAGAATGATGTTCTCCAGATTCATCCATGTCCCTACAAACGACACGAACTCATCATTTCTGATTGCTGCGTAATATTCCATGGTGTATATGTGCCACATTTTCCCAATCCAGTCTATCGTCAATGGGCATTTGGGTTGAATCCAGATCTTTGCTATTGTAAAGAGTGCTGCAATGAACATTCGTGTGCATGTGTCCTTATAGTAGAACGATTTATAGTCCTTTGGATATATATCCAGTAATGGGATTGCTGGGTCAAATGGAATTTCTATTTCTAGGTCCTTGAGGAATTGCCACATTGTCTTCCACAATGGTTGAACTAATTTACGCTCCCACCAACAGTGTAAAAGTGTTCCTTTTTCTCCACATCCTCTCCAGCATCTGTTGTCTCCAGATTTTTTAATGATCGCCATTCTAACTGGCGTGAGATGGTATCTCAATGTGGTTTTGATTTGCATCTCTCTGATGACCAGTGACGATGAGCATTTTTTCATATGATTGTTGGCCTCATATATGTCTTCTTTCGTAAAGTGTCTGTTCATATCCTTTGCCCACTTTTGAATGGGCTTGTTTGTTTTTTTCCTGTAAATCTGTTTGAGTTCTTTGTAAATTCTGGATATCAGCCCTTTGTCAGATGGGTAACGGTACCTGCCAAAATTTTTTCCCATTCTGTTGGTTGCCGATCCACTCTAGTGACTGTTTCTTTTGCCGTGCAGATGCTGTGGAGTTTGATTAGGTCCCATTTGTCTATTTTGGCTTTTGTTGGGTTTAAAACCTACCACTGGCACCTGTTAGCCTTACGCAGTTGTCCTCATCTCGCTATGCATCTTTTTATCATCTGCAAAAAGGGGGTTGGGAGGGGAAATGGTAACCACATTCCAAAGTATTGTAATTGAGAATTCAAGGCAATAATGCATTAAAACGGAACAGCATCTGGCACATAGCAGGAGCTTAGTAAATGTTACCTTTTTTTTAATTACTTATTAACCAGGTTGGAGTCAAGTCCTAATTGCAAAGATTCTCTCTCAGAGCCTCAGGTTGCTAATCTGCAAAATGAGAACAATAAAAGTTAATCCCTAGGTTCCTCAGAAAACCAAGCAATACCACTTTGGGGTATATAATCCAAAAGAAAGGAACTCAGTATGATAAAGAAATATCTACATTCCCACATTTATTTACAGCATTATTCACAATAGCCAAAATATGGAAGCAACCTACCCATCCATTATCAATGAATGCATTAAAAAAAATGTGGTATGGGTACATAATTGAATGCTATGCAACCTTTTAAAAGGAGAAAATTCTGTCATTTATGATAACACAGATGAACCTGGGGAACATCATGCTGAGTGAAATATACCAGACACAGAAAGAATGAATACTGCATAATGTCCATCACTTACATGTGGAATTTTAAATAGTCAAACTCATAGAACTATACAGTAGAATGGTGGTTACCAGGGGATGGGGAACGAGGGTGAATGGAGAAAAGGGGACATGTTGCTCAAAGACACAGACATTTCAGTAGACAGGAGGAATGGGCTTTCATGATCTTTTGCACAGAATGGTGATTATAATACATAATAATGCACTGTATATTTCAAAATTACTAAAATAGATTTTAAGTGTTTTCACCAAAAAAAGATATGTGAGGTCATGAAATTGTTAATTAGCTTGATTTAGTCATTTCATAATGTAAACATATAACAAACCACATTGTATCCCACAAACATATAATAAACACAATTATTATTTCTGAATTTAAAATAAAATTTATAGGCCAGGAACAGTGAACAGTGACTAATGCCTGTATTCCCAGCACTTTGGGAGGCCAAGGTGGGAGGATCACTTGAGGTCAGGCATTTGAGACCAGTCTGGCCAATGTGGTGAAACCCAATCTCTACTAAAAATACAAAAATTACCTGGGCATGGTGGCAGGTGCCTATAATCCCAGCTACTCAGGAGGCTGAGGCAGGAGAATCACTTGAACCTAGGAGGTGGAGGTTGCACTCCAGCCTGAGCATCAGAGCAAGACTCCATCTCAAAAAAATGTAAAAAATAAAATAAAATGTATAAAAGTCAGCTCCTAGGAGGTGTTGTGAAGAACAATAAATATAATGAATACAGAGTTGTTTATAATGATTCATGCCACATGCATACAAAAATTGTTGCTTTTGCACCTGCTCAGGCTCTTCTAGCCCAAAGTATCTAAGATGCCACTCACAGGGCAGGTTTGTGGGGTCACTGAACTTGCTAGTAACTGTACAAAACCTGTTACCCTTTCCCCACCTAAAGAGCTGCAGTTCCTTGAAAAGTTCTAAGCCTTTTTGCAACTATGGTGTTTAGCATAAATCCTGGGGCAGAAGAGGTGCTCACTCAAAGTGTTTCGGTGATAGATCCGAAATAGCTGCCCGCTTCCCCAAATCTATGCCTGGGTTCAAGAAAGGAAGGGGCTTTCATCTGGTCGAACCTGTTGGGGAAAAAAATGGCTTTAGATACTTTTAGAGCTAAAGTTCTTTGTATTCTTTCATAGCAAGGCTGTGGAAACTCCCAATCTAATCTCACACCCTCCAGACAAAATATGGAAAGGAGACTTTTCCATTGTCCTTTATAGATTCACTCTCCCTGTTTTCCTTCATCAGCACTTTGATATTAACTCAAGGGAGGGAAAGAATCTGCTGACTTTGTGTTTTGTCCAAATGAAAATCTCAAAAAGAAAAAAGAAGGGTAGGAAGAAAGATTGTCAACCAAGTGGAACCACAGTCGCCATCAAAATTCTGTAACAAGTAATGCATCAGCAGATGAGTTTGTAAAACGAAGAGGCCCTCTACACCAAGATTTGCATGTTTGAGATCTAGCTTCTGATGCATTGCAAATTCTGACGCTCCACATATTCAGGACTTGGCACAAAACAAGAGATTCTGTTATATACAATCCAGTGTTAGTCACTTGCCATATCAGAAAGGTGGAGGCCAATTCATTCATGCATCCATTCATTTAACAATTATTAATTGAGCACTGTGCTAGCTGAACAATTCAGATTTGTTGTATGAACTCCCAGAAATTACAGTCTGTGAGAGTTTTGAACTTAAAATTAGGTAATTACAATACATTGTTTAAGTATAATGATAAGAAAGTACAGACTGCTACAAAGTTTAACCATTTTAATATAGCAATACTAAACCTTCACATATTTACTAAAATAACCTCAAATTATATAGATCCAAAATTGACAGAACTATGGGGAGAAAATCACAAAACCATCATCTCAATGACTGATCAAGCAAATGAAAAATAAAAAATGTAGAAAATCCTAATGATCCATTGACAAGCTTGATTTAAGGACATATTTAGAATCCTGCTTCCAAAAATTAGAAGATGTGTGTCTTAAACACACATAAAATATTTACTTTAAAATTGCCATGCAGTACTTAAAGAATAAGTCTCAATGAATTTTTTAAATGAGCATCCTATAGTAGATATTTTAAATTCCAATTCAGTTAAGTTAGACATCAACAAAAAATTCAAACACACTAGGAATTATAAAAATAAACTTCTACATTGTACATGGGAAAAGAGAAACCAAAATGGAAATTTAAAAATACATAGAACTCAATTCTCATAATAATACTATATGTTAATACTTTTAGGGTATAATGAAACAATACTTCAAGAAAAATTTATACCCTTAATTTTTTTTATAAGAAAGAAGGAAGGCTTAAAATTAATGAGCTGAGCAACCAACTAAAAAAGCCATTAAAAGAATAGAATAATAATACCAACATAATATAAAACAAAAACATAGAAAAAAGGTCAACAAAGCTGAAAGTTTGTTCTCTGAGAAGACTAAAGACACTGATAAACCAGTAGTGAGGCTGTTCAAAAACAAACAAACAAATATGTAAGTGAGAAATATTAGGAATGAAAGGGAAATATAATATACAGACTCAAAATGATACATCAACATTTAATATTAACACATTTAAATTTAATGTTAATAAATTTGATGGTATAGATTAAAATATATAAATTCCTAGGAAAGCTAAATAACCAAAACTGACTCAAGGAGAAATAGAAACCTTGTATAATCCCATAACTGTAAGGAAATTTAATCAGCCATATAAATCTTTCTGAAAAACACTCAGCCCAAACTATTTCATAGAATATATTTCACAAACTTTCAAGGAACAAACCATTCAAATATTCAAATTCAAATATCTTTTCCAGGGAATTAAAAACAAAGAACACTCTACAACTCATTTTATGAGGCCAATATAATACACCAAAAGCAGACAAAGACGTTTTAAAAAAGAAAAATTATACATCAGTCTTACTCATGAACACAGATGTGAAATTTCCAAACCAAAGAGTAGCAAACTGACTCCAGCAGTTTAATAAAAAAAAAATTTTTAATTATGACTTTGTGACCAGGCTGACCTATCCAAGGAAATGCATGGGTAGTTTAACACCAGAAACTTGATAAATGTAATTCAACACGTAAATAGACTAAAAAGAGAATATATATATAAATTCTAAAAAGTTCCCTAGAAACAAAGGATAAAGTGTGAGTACTTTTCTAAGGCATGAGAGCCAAAGAGCAGGAGTGAGGAAGAAGAAAGGAGAGCCAAAAAGGAAAGAAAACTAACACCAAGACCAATTATGAAGCCGCTGCTGCATGAGTGGTGCAAGCCCATGGGACTGCCTGAATTGCCATGTAAAATGCATTTCAGCACTGTCCACACAGAAGAATGACAAATCCTTCTTCTCAATGAATAAATTTTGGTGAGTACCAAATGGTTCTCATACTGTCTCCCACTGTGGCATCAACAGAGATGAGAAGAGGCATGCAGTGACACCTTCTCAGTGACAGTTATTTGCTGTCAGGGTGCACCTGCATGAAACTGATCAGCGCTCACACAAAATCAGTCACTGCATCAGTGGATGAAATAAGAAAAAATTAAGGGTGCAGAGCTCTGAAGTTGTACACAGGAAATGCCCAAAGCACCACATAATCTTTTCAGTACAAACAGAAAAAGCTTTTGATAAGATTCAACAAATATTCATAATTAAACAACCACCAAAAAAGACTCTTGGCAAACCAGGATAACAACAGAACAAGTTTCATAACTTCATATGGCATACCTATTAAACCTGTAATAAGAATCACTTTAATATTTGCAAAATGTTAGAATTATTATAATTAAAATCAGGGAAAAGATGCCATTTTTAGTATCTATTTTTCACACTAACTGGAAGACATGGTAGAAAAATAAACAAAAGACATAAGGATTAAACAGAAAGAAACAAAACTCTATTAGCTGATGATATGATTGTCTATGTAGAAAACACAGTTGAATCTGCTGACAAATCAGTATAAATAACAAGAGATTTGCAAGGTCACTACATCTTATATCAACTTTCAAAATCCATTTTCATGTCTACACACTAGCAACAAACAAAAAATGTAAATTTAAAGATACAGTTTACATTTGCAGATGAAATAATGTCAAATTTGGGATTTTCTCTTTTGTTTGTTTTTGTTTGTTTGTTTGAGACGGAGTCTCCCACTCTGTCACAGGCTGGAGTGCAGTGGCATGATCTCGGTTCACTGCAGCCTCTGCCTCCCGGGTTCAAGCAATTCTCCTGCCTCAGCCTCCCGAATAGCTGGGATTACAGGTGCATGCCACCATGCCCAGCTAATTTTTGTATTTTTAGTAGAGATGGAGTTTCACCATGTTGACCAGGATGGTCTTGATCACTTGACCTCATGATCCACCTGTCTTGGCCTCCCAAAGTGCTGAGATTACAAGTGTGAGCCACCACACCTGGCAAGGATGTTCCTAATAATTCTTGGAAGGGTAGGAAGAGAACAGTCGTCTTCTTACACAGTGCCACCACCACCACCTCCACATGGTCATCATTACCATCTTTCCTACCTTCCTCAGGGAAAATCACTGCCACTTCTACCTCTCTCACCATTATCACTGTCATTACACCATTACTGCCATCCTATCACAGTCATTGCTACCACTACCACCATCACACTGTCACCATCATCTGTACCATCTCTAGTACCATCCTTACTCAAAACACTAATACCACCATTGCCATCCTCACCATCACCACCACCACTGTATTACTACCACCATCTCGACTACAATCTTGTTACTGACATCTTGATTACCATTGTATGGCCGCCGTCACCATTATCAGCAGCAGTGCCATCTTCACTACCATTCTCACGGTAAACCATTGCCACTATCACCACCATGATGATCAGCACAATCACCAATATAACTGTCTCTGTTATCACTATGACAACCTGCTAGAATCGTTACTACCACAACCATCACCACCATCCCACGGTCCCATCATCACCACCATCATCACTCCCAACCTTATAAGCAAACCATTACCAGCATGGCCAACACCCTCATCATCACCATCATTATTACTTCCATTGTAATATACTTGGGTTATCACTACCACAACCACCACTATCACTAGTACTACAGCCACCATCAACTAGAGGGAGGTGTCCCTCCGCTGTGCTCCCAAAGCCCACTGCATGCACTGCTCATACTGCTTTATAAAACCTGCTTACATGTTGTCTCTCCCACTGAGTGGTGACATTCTCAAGAGCAGGGACAAGAGCTTATGTTATTACAGTGTTCCTACACCTTACACAGGACCTGGCACATAGAAAGTACCAAATCAACATCAGCTAAGTGAAGAAATGAATGAATAAATGAAAGTTGCTATAAATAATAAGTAACAATCATGTAAGGCCTTCATGTCAAGCTCACATAATCCTATGAAGTGGGTAGTACTACCTTTATTTATTTATTTATTTTCAGACAGGGTCTCACTCTATCACCCAGGCTGGAGTATAGTGGCTCAATCATAGTTCATTGCAACCTGAAACTCCCAGGCTCAAGCAGTCCTCCCGACTCAGCCCCCTAAGTAGCTGGGACCACAGGTGCACACCATCACACACCCAGCTGATTTTTTAAAATATTTTTGGAAAAATGGGGGCTCGTTATGTTGCCCAGGCTGGACTAACTCCTGTGCTCTAGCAATCCTCCCACCTTAGCATCCCAAAGTGCTGAGATTACAGACATCAGCCACCTTCCCAGTCTACCCCTATTTTAAGGATGAGGAATTTGAGGGTTAGTGACTTGCCCAAGGTCAGATAAGTAGTAAATGGCTAAGCCAGAACATGAGCCCATGTCATCTGGCTCCAGGGCCATTGTCACTAACTGCTATATTATAGTTTGCCCCGGCTTTTCCCCATATTTCTAGCTGTGAGATGGACTCATGGAGGGAAAGCATTCATCTCATGGGAACCTCAAAATTCTTGGAATGTGAATTCCAAGAGCCTACAAGCCAGCTTAGCTACCCTGCGTTGGGCTGTGCCTCTCAACATGCCTCCCTTGAAAAATATCCCCGGTTCTCAGGGGACATTTTCAACTCAGGTTTGAAAGTTGGATCGTTTGTGCTTGTTTCTAATGAGCTTCCTGTCTTAGAAGGGGAAAACAAAGGCTATCTAATAAACACAGCTGATTAGCAAGCCCTGAAATATCCCAAACTCCTAAGAAAGGAAAGCCAATTGTGTGTGAGGGTGTGCAAACTCACACAGGGCAGTATAATTGAAGGAAGCTCTCAAGGAGTTGGTGTATTTCAGAAGAATGCATCATCCTCTGCCTTAAAGCTGAGCTCCCCGACCCTGGCCTTGGTTTAGCTGCTGGAAATGCACTGCAGCAGGATGGCATGTAACCATCACACATTCAAAACATCCTCTGCACATGCCAGCACTGCTGGGGGTGGGAAGTGTCTACAAGAAACACCTGACTTATTAAGAAATCCCTACTCCTTTAAGCCAGAACATGCTATCCAGGCTCCACAATGACTTGGCAGCACCACAGCAACCTTGCACACTCACCCAGCTTTGCTTTCTGAGCGGGACGCCTGGAAGAACATATTCCATGGTACCCTCCTTGCTCTGAGACTCTACTTCAGCTCAGCCACAGTATGTAAGCCACAGCCAGCAGCATCGTTCTTACTTATTTGCATTTATTGGGTTAATTGGGTATCATGCATGCTACTATTTCTCTGCATTGACTCAGCTGACATGACAACCCAATCAACAAGGTTGCCTTTGGATCTTTATTTTATAGACAAGGTAACCAAGTTTATTAGGCTATTTTCGCACTGCTGATAAAGACATACCCGAAACTGGGAAGAAAAATAGGATTAATGTACTTACAGTTCACATGGCTGGGGAGGCCTCACAATCATGGCAGAAGGCAAGGAGGAGCAAGTCATGTTTTACATGGAGCAGGCAAAGAAAGAGGACCAAGCGAAAGGGGTTTCTCCTCATAAACCCACCAGATTTCATGAGACTTATTCACTACCACGAGAACAGTATGAAGAAACCACCCCTACAATTCAATTAGCTCCCATTGGGTCCCTCCACTTCATGAGGGAATTATGGGAGCTACAATTCAAGATGAAATTTGGGTGGAGACACAGCCAAACCATATCACCAAGGATAGAGAACTAAATACTCCACCAGGGGGTTATAGGTCATGAGCACTGCAGCCCAAATTTCAACCCAGGCCTTCAGACTCCAGAGACTGTGGCTGCAACCACTGGGCTGCACTGCCTCCCCCAAGGACTTAATTAGAAGGCTCTTCCAGGGAGAGCGCCAAGTACATGTGAAAAGGGAACTCCTGCAGGTCCCTGGTGTTCTGAACATGCACACGTTAAATCAAAGTGCAAACTTTCCAGGTAACTTCTATGCATTTCATCTAAGGTTGGTGTGTGTGTGTATGGCAGTTCCCCTTGGTGGGTTGTAAATGCCCTCAAGGCAGGAACTATGTGATATCCTTTGTGTCTCCCATACCTAGCCAAGTGCCTGCCATATAGCAAGTGGTCTGGAAGTGTGTTTTTAAAGAGGGGAGTGAGGATGATGCTCCTAAGGAAATGATGCTGATCTCTGAGCCCTGTGGTTCTTTTCAGCCTGGCCTCCAACACTCTTCTGCAGGCAGCCTATACTCCAGCCACACTGATCACCTCCCCTAGTCCCATAGACACACCCACGCTTTCACGACTCTGTGACTTTGGCTACGATGTGGCCTCCACCTGGAATACTGTTCTCTGCTCTCTCATGCTTCCTTAAAAGCATCTCAATGCCACTTTCTTGGGAGACCTCCATGGGTCCCTCCTGCAGCTAGAAATAATCCCTCATTCTGAACTCTCACAGTTCCTGTTACTCATTCTTTCCCTACCTCCTCTCATCTCAGAGGGTTATTGTGATGCCGAGATGAGATCATGTTAAAGGAAGCTCTCTGTAAACCAAGAGGCACTATTCAAACCGAGGGCATATGAGGGCCCAGAGCTCATCAACTAAGGAATGATATGGTCAGTGGTGTCCAGTGCTATGTTGCTCAGTACAGTACTTCACACACTCAAGGAGTATTTGCTGAAAGCCTGTCCAAAGACCGCTTGCCCTTTTCCCTAGAGTCAGGTGTGTGCTCTTCCAAATCAAGTTGAGGTGACCCTCACTGGGTCAAAGAAAATCTCCTTAGGAATTAACTGGAAAACCATGGGAAAGGAAAAAACAGAAATATCTACTGAGCACCCCTCCAGAGGGCTTTCATATGCCAATTATTAATTCTATCATATCCAACATCCTCTTTTTGTGACAACTATTTTGCAATTGTCCCGTACTGTCCTGAAATGAAATTCATTGAGAATGTATATGGCAGTGATTAGCTAACTGCTCACCAAACCTTGTTCCTCCTCTTCCCAGGATCGCTAAACTGGATTTCCCAGCCTTCTATGCACTGAGATGTTGCAAGTGACTGAGTTTTAGCCAATGAATTGGGAGCAGCACTTACAGGCGTAGACCTGTGAAAACCTCATTCTAGCAAAACCTACGACTGCCCTGATCACCTTGGAAGCCATATTTTAAATATAGCAGAGTCTGACTGTGTGGACCCCAGCTCCTGAAAGGCCTATATGTAAGGAAGAAATCAACTTCTGTTGCTTAAGGCACTGAAATTTGGCAGCTTACCGTCTGTCTGTAGGCACCAGCATTGGCCTAACTAATACAATAAAATGTGCTTCTAGGTATCTATGGCTTCCAATCTTGAATCAACAGTGTGTTCTAGTGGCAGTAAGGAAGATCTGAGTAGAAAGAAAGCTGGGCCTAGAATCAAGAGAGTTGGGCTCTAATCCAGCCTCTGCCATTAAAGTAGCTGATTGATATGAGTCAAGTTCGTTCACTTCCTCAGGGTTTCAGTTTCTGTGACTGTCAAATAAAGGGTGGAAAAGATTATCTTAAAGGTCTACCCAGCTCTGCACCATAGGACTCCGCTGTCAGCTCCAAGGGGCCAGGGCCATGTCTGGCCATACCTGAGGTCTCGGTCTCTTTATGGCAGGGATATGTTTGTGGGCATGTGCAGATGAGAGATGTAGATGCCATACAGGAGAGGCAGAGAGAAGGGGGAGGTATAAAGTGCCAGGAGGATACCAACAATGGTCTCTGTCACACACACAAAAAGAGGATTTGATACCCCATAGACCTGTTGATATTTGGCAATTGTAAGAGAGCAAGTTACAAGATCATGAGTTTCATAGATTGTAGAATTCTCATGTAAGAAGTGACATATTAGTGTTAAAAAACACTGGTTTCTTTCTTTTTTTTTTTTTGAGACAGGGTCTTACTCTGTTGCCCAGACTGGAGTGTAGTGACATGATCATAGCTCACTGCATAATTTTTTGTAGAGAAGGAGTTTCACTGTGTTTCCTAGGCTGGTCTCGAACTCCCAGGCCCAGGCAATCTTCCCACTTCAGCCTCCCAAAGTGTTGGGATTACAGGCATTAAAATACCATGCTCAGCTGGGAAAAAAAAAAAACAAACAAACACTTCTTGAATGAGAGAATTGCAGCACAGGAGAGGAGGAACAGGGTTTGGTGAGCAGGTAGCCAGCACTTCCTTCCCTCTGCCTCTCTCTGCATCTCCCAAGTATCCCCCAAACTTGCACACACCCACATACACACCAGTCCCACTAAATAGACCCTGGAGACCAGGGCCATCCAAAAACTTCCATTTTTTCTATCCTTGCATATTCTGCTCCCATGTTCTCCAGCCCCTCCCAAAAGCCCCCAAGCTTTGTGACTCCTCTAGCTCCCCTAAACTATTTCCCTCTCCAAGTACTAAAATGCTAAGTATTTATTTTAGGATGGAAGAAAATTGCAGCCTGTAATTAGCACATTTTTCGAACATATTGCCTAAACCACTGCTGTGTGGCGGAGCCAAGAACAAGCAGTAGTAAAATTAACAAGGTTTATTAAACAGAAGAAGCCATTCAGAGCTGGGCTAATACAACAACCACATGGAAGTTCCTCCTCCCTCCTGGGGCAGCTCTCTCAATCATCCCTTAAAGAGTAATGACACTCTCCTCTGAAAGCCAAAGACATGCTTCTGGCAAAAGGCACCATTTGAACAAATTACCTTCTGGAGAAGTCATTTGCCAGGGAGATAAGGTAGGAAAGGGCCTTCCCATAAAAGGAAAACTCATTGAGGAAACACAGAAATGTGAAAGCCATGTCTCTCCGCATGTCACAAACAGGGATCAGGGAAAAGAGCTGGATTTATAACTCAGCTCTAAGATCTGTGAGATGTGTGACCTTAAGTTAGTCGAACAACCTCTCTGAGTCTCAGTTTCCCACCTGCAAAATAACAAAAACCTGTCTGATATACCTGATATATAACAGGGCTACTACAATCATATCCATGCATACAAGATCTAATGCACTAACACATGTTAAGGTGTTTTCTAAGCTTGAAGGCCTATAGTCTTTTAGGTTATTATTTGACACTTTTCTCTTTCCATCTCCTTTCTCTCTCCCCAACAACTCTCACATACTCCTCTCTCCAAGCCCTTGGTGTAGGACTGTGTCAGCCAAGTAGGAGGGTGCTTTTCCCTAAGTTTAATAAAGATGTCATATGGGTGAGTGGGCCTAATCTGGGATACCTGGAAAGCAACAGAAACTCAGGGGAGTGCTAGCAACATCCTCTAGGGCAGGTGGGAACGGCTTCTGGCAAAAGGCATCATTTGAACAAATTACCTTTTGGAGAAGTCATTTGCTGGGGAGAGAAGGTAGCAAAGGGCCTTCCCATAAAAGGAAAACTCATTGAGGAAACACAGAAATATGAAAGCCTATGGCCAGTTTGGAAAATGGCAAGTTGGTTCTTCTGGCTGAAGTCCTAAGAAGGTTGAATAACACTGAATGCTGGGAATTTATTAGATGTTTAGTCATGCATTGATTAAATATCTCATCTACTGAATGCCAGGTCCTGGGTGCTAGGCCCTGCAAAGTTTTTAAAGGATTGTTAAGAGAGATTATTCAGAAAGAAAGTAAACGTCCTTCTAATTGTGAATTCCAAGAGTCTTCATTCTCAATGCAGCATCCAGCCCTGCCCATTGGGTCTAGGGATGTAGGTTGTGGCATGAGGTCAACGATGAGGCTCCCCCAAACAATATGGGTTTCAGATTTTTCTCTGAGACTTCAACCAGTGAAATGCACAGACATCATGGATGGGCTGGGTGGTAGCCACAAGTGGGAATAAGCCAAGAATCTTTTTTAATCCAGATAGATTGGATGTGACCTTAGGAAGGCAGACTGAAGCAGTTTAACATGTCGAAATTTATGCTAGTGTGTTGTACCCAGTCTGAAGAAAGACTACATAAAGAGTAGAGGATGATTAGATCAAAATCTACCCTACCCGAGAAGTTGGCATGGCCTTCCAAGTGCCACTCAGTGGAAAAGGGGTCCTACACTTGCCACTCAGACACCAGTAGCATCACCTGGAGCTGGTTAGAAATGTGGCATGTTAGGCCCCTCCTTCAGACTCACCAAATTAGAATCTACCTTTCAATAAACTTTCTGAAAGGTCTGTATGCATATTGCCTTTTAAGAATCACAACTCTAGACTTTTTCCGTAAAGGGTCCGAGATGAATATCCTAGGCTTAGCTGGCCTTAGGGTCTCTGTCCCAGCTACTCAGCACTGCTGCTGCAGTATAAAAACAGCCATAGGCAAGATGTAAATCAATGAGTCTGTTCCCTTGAATGGCTCTGTTTTAACAAAACTTTATTTATGGACACTGAGATTTGAATTTCTTATCATTTTCATGTCACAAAGCAGCATTCTTCTTTTTTTTTTTTTAGCCACCAAAAAATGTATAAACCATTCTTAGCCCAGGGGCCATACAGAAACAGGGAGTGGGCCATATTTGCCCCACAGGTCAATTTGCCAACACCTGCTTAGACTACAAACTTGAATATCTATGCCAACTCAGTGCCCCAGGTAATTTCTCTGGTTTCGAAACTCTTCTATTTTTCTTTGTATAATGCATCCCTTAAATAGGAGTCTCCTGTGCACAGTTAATGTAAGTCAGCCCTGAAAAGCCACTTCGGCTGTACTGATAAATCAGGTAGATAGAAGAAGGTGGTAAACACACAAAGGTAAAGTCCTCCCTACGAATATTGTGAGTGGAGAATTAGCTGCCTTCCCTGTCAGGAGCCCTCCACTGCCTAACACTTTATATTTAAACCAGCACAAGAATACCTGGGCTGCCTTACAGATCAACTCCCACCAAAGCAGAATTAGGAATGTTCTTTGATATACAACTAAATTACAATAATTTAAGTAATCTTCAAATCCAAAATTTAACCTTAAAACAGTAGTTTTATAACCGGGATCTTTGTATATATTGTAGTTGCTTATAAATTACTGGGGAAAAAAGGGTTCAGCTATCAATATTAAAACACTTCAGAAACCTCTGTTCTCTAATAAGCCATCTCATTTCATTTCAGATCATCTCTCTTAGCACTCTGATGATGCCAGCTCAGGATAGAACTGTATTATTATATGACTGCGACACTTTGAGGGTTCAAACAAGTTTACCATGGGCCCTCTTCTTCCCTTTTAACCAAGCATAGCATAGAAAGAACCTTTCAGCCTTTCATAGTGAAAGGGGCACTATTGGGCCTAGGGTTTTGCAAGCTAATAAATGAGACTGCTACTGTTTCATAGATACTGGCAGAAGACACAAGACCCTTGGGTCAAAGACGAAGGATGTTATTACTCACAGCACAGCAAGCAGCAGGAGCAATAGCATGTTCATGTCAGTCTCCCTGGCCCCCGAGTCCCATGGTGACAACATGTTAAGGCCCAGATGGATGCTTCACATACAGTGAGTCTGCATTACAGCTGAGGAACTCTGAGCTTGGGGAATCTCCCACTTACATAGCAAGCAGTTAGCTGGCCTGATGTTTATCCTAGAGGGAGCTCATCTCTCAAGGGTGCTCAGTGCAAACATACCTCTGAGATTTGGCCTAATTAAAGAAAGGTCAGAGCCTTGCATTCTTGGCATACCCAGCAGACATGAGGAGTTTAATGATTTCTAGACTTATTTAGCCCAAAGAGGCAAACTGCGTGGAGCTCAGAAAATGCATTAAAGGCAGCTCTTTAAATTCAAAACATAATTTTTCCTGGCTAAATTTGGATTTGATTTTATTTGGATCTGATCTGATTTGGATCTGCCTTCCAGAAAATGCAACACTACCTCTTTCACGGATTTCAGCCACAGAACTACAATGGTCAATCTAATTATTCCTTGATAGTGCCCCTACCCACTACACAATAGCTCTATGAATACAGGGGTCGTGTCTTAGAATCTACTGGGATTCAGAGCATCTAACACAGTACCTGGGCTATACCAGGTATATAGTAAGTGTTGAATTATTGATTTAAAGTGTCTTATTTGAGCAGGGATTCCCAAACCTTGAAAAAACCTGCTCCCTCTGTTACAAAAACATTTAACAAACAACCATCCCTGGCATCACTAAGCATCTCTATAAGGACACCAGAGCAAATTTTGGGTGAACCTGAAGGCTTTTTAACCTTCTCTGAAAAGCCATCCTATTAAACCAAGAGCTAGCCAATAGCCAGAGCATTTGCTCCACCACCGATCTTTGCTGCTTGTACCAGATTAAAAAGTGTCTGGGAACAGAAAGAGGCATCTTGAGCAGGAATAAAAACCAGCTACTCCTTATCTCCAACTCTGGCCATTCCCAACTGACCTGGGAGTTTCGGGAATGCGTACCTGGTGTAACTTGCTTTATGACTACAGAGAAAGATCATCTGGTTATTTTTCCAGGAAAAATGGTGGTGGGGGACTGGGGGATAAAGGACCTTATTTTTAGCAGTATTTCCCTCCATATAACTACATAATTTCAGCCTTGAGATTCTATTTTATCAAATGTCCCCAAAGACATATTCCAGAGAAATAGGATTGTTTAAAGTGGGCCCTCCTGGCCTTCCACAATCGGCTATTCTCTCAGGACATTACCCATGGCCCTTTTCCCTCCCAGCAATATCTGTTCTCCTAATCTCACTAGGAAATTCAGGTCAGCTGGTGATTTCAAGCTCCTTTATCTGCTGCGATAATGAGTATCCCAGCGTGCCCCAGACTCTGCCAGCTCCCAGGCCCCAATGCCAAGTAGAATAATAAATAGTTGCCATGAAGGGCTGTCTCGACACCTACAAAAAGGAAGAGCAAACACAATGGCTTAGCAACAATACTTACATGCTCCAACTTGAGAGTTCTCATTCCCAGGCCAAGCTCCAAGATACTCACAATTCCCACTCATTTCAACGGAGGTGACGTTAGGCGAATGGTCTTTCAGGCCAGGCCCTTAATTGTTTCTGCAATATAACTATTTTATTTTTATAAATCTGATGAATCTAGTGTCAACTCATTGTGATACAAAGGGACCCGCTGCTACTAACTACAGAATAGAAGCATAAATTTTGAATCACAAGGGTATGGTTTAAAATCATATGAGGCAAGGGACTTTTTAAAAAAAAAAAAAAAAAAAGGAAATAAAGCCTTTTGCGGCAACTTGGATGAAACTGAAGGCCATTATCCTATGCAAAGTAATTCATGAATAGAAAAACAAATACTGCATGTTTTTACTTACAAGTGGGAGCTAAGCTATGGGTACACAAAGGCACATAGGGTGTTATAATGGACATTAGAGACTCAGAGGGGGAAGGGTCGGGGGGGTGAGAAATGAAAAATCATCTATTGGGTACAATGTACACTATTTGGATGATGGATACAGTAAGAGCCTAGACTTTATCCTATACAATTTATTCACGTAACCAAAAACCACTTGTACTCCTAAACTATTCAAACAGAAATAATTTTTAAGTCCATTAGTATCAAAGAGAAATAAATGGCAAATCCCCTTTTCCATTCTTATGAGGCAGGGGACTTTGGTCAAAGTGCCTTATTTCTAAGCTTCAGTTTTCTCACTCTAAAATGGAATATACCGCTGGCCAGTTGCAGGGATTTAATGGATAACTCATGAAAGTTTCTCAATAAAAATTTGTTTCTTTTTCTAATATGCTATGACTTGATAGGGGTCAGAAGTACCAGGGCTTAGATAGTGTTCCAAAACCGAGAAAAGTCACTAGCAGGGTTGAATTAAGAAAATGAAAAGACAACCCACAGAATTGGAGAAAATATTTGCAAATCATGATAAGAAACTTGTATCCAGAATCTTTAAAGCACTCTTACAACGCAGCAATAAAAAGACAATCTAATTTAAAAATGGGCATAGGATATGAAATGATATTTCTCCAACGAAGATACACAAATGGTCAATAAGCACACGAAAAGATGCTCAACATCATCACTCATCAGGGAAATGCAAATCAAAACCACCAACCGCCACTTTACGACCACTAAGATAGATTGAAAAACAGATGATAGCCAGTGTTGGTAAGAATATGGAGAAATTGGAGCTGTGATAGCCAGTGTTCGTACATTTATGGAGCTGTCAGGAAGCAAACTCAATTTATAGGATGCACACATGATATTATTGTGGCTCTGTGTAAATATTCATCTATTATGGTCACTGCTAAGTGTGACCGGGAACATTAGAAAATACTGTTAGATATTTTGTTTCTACTGTCTCTGTAGTAGTGTAATGTCATGATTTAGGAAAGGGTTAACCTAGAATCATACAGCACTTGGTTGAAAAATTATCGAACCATGATCAGAAAGCTTCTGTGTGTCAGGCAATAATTTAGCTGCTTTCTGCTTTCACACGACAGATAATGTCACGTGTGGAACAAGCTAGTGAGAAAATACTACGATTCCAATGTTCTGGTAAGAGCGCTGACCCTGAAGTCACATTGCCTGGGTTTTAATTCCTGCTACTTAACAGCGTGTAGCCTTGAACATGCTTTTTAACCTTCTCTGGCTCCTATAATAATAGCATCTACCTCATAGAACTAGAGTGAGGATTTATGCAAAATAATATATATATATAAAGTTCCTGACATAGCAAGGAGTCCACATTAAGCTCTTAGAAAATATTTTGTTACTACACTTAGTGAAAATTGAGCCTGAATAAATCTGAATAAGTTGTTTACCCAATGTACTTTATCTAGTAAGTGAGAGTCAAGATTTGAATCCAGATCTTCCATCTCCTATGATTCTTTCCCCATCTCATCATAGTTGTCTCACCACAATTTCTAATAACAAGGATGCATAGTGGAACATAAGTTACACAAATTGGGTGACTCTTCTTCTTTTCATGATGTCAGATGGGGCAGCAGTTGTAGGCGAGCTCTGTTGGACCTGCACATCCAGAAAGGTTCACCCAAAGATCTGGTACCTCAGCAGGGATAGTGGAATGCTAGACGTAACTGGGAGACTAGGATAGTTGGGTGACCAACACATGAAACTGGCAAAAAATTGATTTCTAGAAAGTATTTTAAAATTATAAATCAATAAGAATGAGGCAAACAACTCAGTAGACAAATGGGCAAAGTACATAGCACATAATCATTACACAAAGAAAAAATGTGAAAGGCAAATAAACATAGGAAACATAAGAAAAATATTCAACCATAATAGTAATCAAAGAAGTGCAAGATATCACTAAATACCACTAGACTGGCAAAAAACAATAATCTAACAATACCAAGTTTTGGAAAAGACACAGAGCAAAGGAAACTCCACCTATTATAAATTGATGTAATCACTTGGAAAACAAATGTTTCTATTTTGACTTTTTTCACTCCGCATTATTATTTTGAGATTTATCAATGTTAATTATGTGTATTAATAATCCATTCCATTTTATTGTTGAGTAGCATTCCATTGTATGATTATACCACAATCTGTATATACATTCACTTATTATTATATATACATTCACTTATTAATGGACATGTGTATTGTTTCCAGTTTGGAACTATTACAAATAAAGCTGCTATGAATATTCACGTGCAAGTCTTTATGTGGATCTATGCTTCCATTTCTCTTGGATAACTATCTAGAAATATAATAACTTGATCCTAGGGTAGGTGCATGCTAACGTGAAGGTTTGTATATTCCAGTGGCCAGCAGTTTGATTTCTGCAGACTAAGAGATACGCATAAAAATGTTCTTGGCAGCAATGTTCATTTAAAAAAAACTGGAAACAATCTAAATATGCATCAGCTACAGAATGGCTGATGCATATTTACAGTGCTACATGCATATAAAATGCCACAGTGTGGCATTTTCACTCAAAGAACTATTAGATAACAATAAAAATTAACATGCTAAATCTGTAAGTACCAAAATGGCTGAATCTTGGGAATGATACTGAGTAAATAAATAAATAAGCAAGTCACTAAACAGAACATCTGTATACAACATTTGTATAAAATTCAAGTTCAAAATCAGGTATGACTAAACTACATGTTACCTAGGGAATGTTATACACAAAATTCAAGATGGTAGCCAAATCTGGAAGGGCTTCAAAGGTAAATGGCATATTTCATTTCTTAAGCTGGGTAGCAGGTACATTGCTGTTTGGTTTAATTTTACCCTTTATACCTTACCCATATATTATTAAAACTCTTCTATCTATTCAATACTTAATAATGTGGCATGTGTGAACTCTGAGTCATTGTTAGTCCATTATGGTCGACAGCACACAACATCTTAATGCAAATGCAATTATCTTAAAATTTTGGAGCCATGTTTTGCCATAAAATATAGTGCTAAGACACCAACTACTGATTCTTCAGGAAAAGTCCCATCTACAGAAGACATGCACATTTCCACCACTATTCATGATTGCACCTAAGATGTCAACTCCTTGATATCAAGAACTAACCTGCCTTGTTCATTGGTTGGCCTCCAGAACTGTGCCTGGGACATGGCATGAGCTAAATAAATATTTGTGGGTAAAGGCAAAAGAGGGATAGAGGAAAGGAGAGAGGGAAGAATGAAGTGAGAGAAGGAAGGGGGGATTGAGGAAGGTCCTTTCAGAAGTGTATGTTGGTATTAAAGAAGTCAAAGATATTTCTTTAGACATAAAACTGTGCCTCTTGTGGGTCCATTTTCCATGCAAATACAACCCAGAGACTACCTTCATCCCCTCCTCTGTTATCCCCAGAGACAGTAAAGGACAGTATGATATCTCCCACGTGACTAACAGGTAGATACCACCTCTACCATACCACCTCTGCCATTCCTCCAATTCTTCAGTGGAAGCAGACAAGCACCAGAGCCCAGCCATTTACCACAGAGCCTGACCTTACCATTCTTATGGATTCCCTCCCTAGACTCAGACTCAGTTATATCAGAAACTCTGGAGATAGCACCTGGCATCGAAATTTCTTAAATCTCATTAACTAATTCCAAGGTATAGCCAAGAATCCAAGATTGAGAATGAGAGCCACTGGCCTAGAGGACAAAGAGCTCTTCATCAATACATACACATACATGCACAGTGACACAGAGAAAGACATATACACACATACACACAGAGAGACATACACATGCACAAACACACACAGAGACACATATATACACACAGACACACATACAGAGACACACACAGACATATACACACACAGACATGTACATATACACAGACACACACACAGAGACATTTACATACACACAGACACACACAGATATAAACACATACACACAGAAACACAGAGACATACACAGGCACACATGCAGATACATATAAACACATAGACACATACATGGAGACATACACAGAGAGACGTACAGACACAGAGACATATGCACATGTACACACAAAGGCATGACACAAACTGCATATACACATACGCATATACAAACTGCTCAAAACCTAGTTCTAAGAGCCACTGCATCAGAACTCCTCTTAGCATGTTGTAGCTGTGAACTTTCTTGTCCACTTTTTAATTTTAATTAGATTTGTACTTATCTCTTCTGCCTGATTATAAGTTTCAGGGATATAGGATTTGGTCTTCTTCCCCCACCTCTCAGTGCCTGGCAGCCCCTGCTGTGCATGGGTGCCCCATCATGGCTGACTGTGTGAGTAGCCTTGAAGGCAGCAAACATCAAGGAAAGCACTCCCAGCGGAGAGCTAGGCTTGTAGGAAATCCTTCAAGGATGTGGCCTGTACAGGCTCTGCTTTTCTTTTCTGACTCACTTCTTTTCCTCTGTGCTGGTTCACACATTCCTACCCATTTCCTGGCTCTCTAGCAAAAGTGGGGAGATCCTGGCCAAAAACCCAATTTTTCAGCATTGAACTGTGCTTTAAATAAATGCATCTGGGCATTTCAGATTCACAGCACAGACCCACTTCCATCCTTCCTACAGCTTTGGATCATTTGAACTGGCACAAGAGGGAACACAAAGGCCCAGACTTCCCTGAGAAGCAGTTAAGAAGCTAAAGAAGGGAGAGGAGAATGTCCAACTGAATTGGAGGCTCATGGGGCCTCTGACCACAATTCCTCATCAAAGACACAAAAATCAATTTTGAATGGATTTGGACAGATAGTCCCGCCAGGACATTCCAGCAGTGTCTAAATACCAGCAGCAGACAAGAATATTTGCTGTCCTGCAGGATGACCCTGTGCACCCAGGCTGCCAGGGAACTGGAGGCCTCCAGCTCCACCAGCTGTCCCCAGCCCCTGGCACTCTTCCTTCTCCACAAGACCCTCTATCCCCTGAGTCACCATCATGCATTGCTGAGTCCTCCCCAGGAAGCATGTCTACTGCTACCTTAAGAGTAGTGTGTTCCTTGCACTTTTTATTTCTTACTAAGCAGAGCAAATAAATAGAGATGCCACATTATGCCCAGAGCAGGTGAACCAGGTGAAGCTTTTGGCCTTAAAGCTAAGTCTACACGGAAGCTAAGAAAACAGCTTTTTCCACCCTCTCCAGCTTCCATGTCTTCTTAGCTGCAAGTTGCTGACAAGATGTCCCTACCACCAGCCTCCTGCATGCATAGTAGAAGCATCACTGAGGAAAAGGTAGGTGGCAGATGTTTCTTCTCTCCAATGTAGACTCCAACAGATTGATCATGCCTGCTGGGGTGCAGGCCCCCCGAGACACACACAAGGGACAGCAGAAAATCACAATTGACGAGTGATGTCTGCCACAGGCCTGGGAATGAAGCTTAGATGCTCACCTTGTTTCTGTCAGCCTATAGGGGAAGATGAAAGTTCCCTGTTGAACCAGAAAAAGGATTTTCATACAGATCAAGTACACAATGGTCAATATCTCCTTCTTATTGCGAAGAAGGAGATAGAAAGAAACGGGCATCTTATCTGTGCGACAAGCAAATTCACTTCATGCAACAGAAATGCAGAGTTTTTTCTATATTCAAGGTATTCTGCTTTTCTAAGAGGGGAGAAACTTCTATTAGACAAAGCTGGAGGAGGAGTGCAACTTTTGGTGGGCAGAGATAGTTTTCTTCCAAGGGTGGGCTCTTCCTCTTTTTGCTTCCTAGTAACTGAGGAAACAAGATAATCCTCTTAGTCAGGAATGTCCTGTATCTTAGAAGACAAAGACGGGAAGGAGGAAGAGGACAGGGCATGAGTGGCTCTTGGAAAATGAGCAAAAGGAATCTTCCAGACTCCCATCCCAGCTGTCCGGTCAGAAGGAAGGTAAAGAACAAGGGCTGAAGCTCTGAGTGTCCACACTTTGCACTGCCACACTTACCCCTTGCACAGACCAACCTAGAATCCTACATAGGATGGGGTGGGGGCACTGGGGCGAGGATTCAGGGCATTATGGTCCTTGTTATGTCTCCTTTGTCACAATGCTGTCAGTGAGGAAGGGTCTGATTGCAAAGAAGGAGCTGGAAAGAAACGGGCATCTTGTCTGTGTTGTTGGAGGTGAGAAATAAGACAGTGTTTTCTTGCTTATGCAGATCATAAAAAAAAAAAAGAAAAGAGAAAAAAACAATGTGCAGCATGCCAGCTAGAGGAAGCCTGGTTATGTAACAGCCCAACCAGAGAGGGGAAAAAAAAGAAAGAAAACTTCGGAGCCAGAGTGAACCAAAAGCTGGACCCGAATTTGCAAAGGAGCTTCTGTTTTGTTTGTTGGTTGGCTTGTTCTTTGCTTTTTGTAAAACAAAAAGGCTGAACTACAGTAACCTTGATGCTATCTAACAGCTTTGGCCCTGCTCCTACCACCTCCCTGTTCATCTGTGTCTGAGTGAAAATAAAATACAAATATGTTATCTGGAGTAGGGAGAAACACACACATTCCCATTGTCACATTAGTAGATTAGCTGCGCTTCAAGAGCAGGGCCGGAGGGAGCTGAGACAGGATGTTCAATTTTCAGCAGGGAAAGAAGAGGGTCAGAAAGGTCCTGAGGCCGGGCGCAGTGGCTCACGCCTATAATCCCAGCACTTGGGAGGCCGAGGAGGGTGGATCACGAGGTCGAGACATCAAGACCATCCTGGTCAACATGGTGAAAATCCATCTCTACTAAAAATACAAAAATTAGCTGGGCATGGTGGTGCGTGCCTGTAGTCCCAGCTACTCGGGAGGCTGAGGCAGGAGAATTGCTTGAACCCAGAAGGTGGAGGTTGCGGTGAGCTGAGATCATGCCATTGCACTCCAGTCTGAGTAACAACAGCGAAAGTCCATCTCAAAAAAAAAAAAGAAAGAAAAAGAAAGGTCCTGAGTGGGAGAAGAGAGAGTCAGGTACCTTGGTGTGGGGGTCTTCTGAAAACTGGGGGTGAGCAAAGGGACAATGAATGGCAGTCTAGATAAGGAAAGGCAAAACCGCTGAGAGCCCTCAGAGGAGAAGGGCAGAACTGCCGTGAAGTGGTACCTATGTCTCCATCTCATTGAGAACCAGTGCCAACAACTCTGCTCTCAGCTTGTCTCTGCCACATCCCCATGGAATCCATTGCTATTGAAATTAGCCACTCCTGAGGGAGCCTGTTAAGGTTTTCATTTGCTGTTTCTTCATCAGAGATAAAGGAGTTTTCCTTATTTAAACAGACACACACACACACGCACACACGCACGTGCACACACATGCACACACGCACGTACACACACACCAGGAGGACTTGGCACAGTGAAATCCCACAGAAAGACCTCTTTGGGTAGCTAGAGTTTCAACCTGGGGGATCTGGGTTTAGACAGACTCCTGGGAGTTCTGATGGGACCTTTTCTGAGAATTTTCTTAGGGTTTTGGCACGATTTTGTTTTCCTTCTATAAGATGTTTCCTACTTTATGAAAGGAAAAATTCTTAGCTTCTGTATTCAGAAACTTAACCCTCCCAAAAAACAAGGCCTTTGATGTCAAAGACAGTAAAACTGAGAAAACCATCCTCAGCAGGTATCTCAGCTCCATTCGGCCAGTCAGCAGGACTGGTTGACTATGGCTTTCTCTCTATACCATACTAAGCAAGACACCTGCAGAGCAGTTTAAGGCTTGCCCACAAGGGCGACAAGCAAATTCCCTTCATGTAACAGACATGCATTGAGTTCTTTCTATATTCAAGGCATTGTGCTTTTCTAAGAGGGGAAAGACTAAGAAGTCTGTTAGACAAAGCTCTGTTTTCAGAAACATATGCAAACACCTATAGGAAATAGAAGAATGTGGTAGGAGTTATAAGAGAGGTTCAGAGAAAGTGCTCAGGACTATGAGGAAAGGGAGAAATAAACTTCTAGCTGAGAGAGAAAAAAAAAGAGAGAGAGATGCCATGGAAGACAGAGCAGTTGAGTTGGGCAGGAAAGAAGTAGCTCTTAGCATAGGCTGCTCTCAGAAATGAGGCAGGTGGGTGACAGGGGAACAATGTGAGCTCAAGAGCCAGGAAGCCTGGCTTCCGGTGCAGGCTCTACCACTGGTCAACTGTGTGAAACTCTTTCCAGACAGATTTGTGTTTCTGAGCCTCAGTGTTTCTCATCTGTGAACGGGGGCCAATAATAGCTACCTCTTAGGGATGGTGGAAAAGATTACATGAGGTAATTAATGGTAGGCTCTCGGCATAACGTCTGGCACATAGAAAGTACTCAAAAAAATGTTACTTCATAGTTAGCTTTGAAAAAGAGGAGGGTCTGTGGGAACTGTGAGGGCGGCTGAACAGGAAGTCTTGATTGGCCAGTAGGGAAATGCCAGGGCAGAGATGCGAGATGAGAGGGTTTGATCTGCTGCCAAAAGTACCATGCTGAATGAGATAACTCAGAAGGACCAACTCACAGAATCCAAGTAAAAGGGAACAAAGACAGGACCAACAAGAGGATCCCTTGGCCCAAACCTCACTATCATAAATGTCCCAAGTTTAGATTTTTGCCATTACCTCCATCTGTGTTTATACATAAAATAAAGAGAGCCACTGCCAAGCAATGTGAATTTATATGAACATTTAATTCCACCAACATTTGGGCATTTCTTCCTTTTAAAGAAACTAGAGGGCTTGAAATATGGCAATGGCTCAGTCTCTGCTTGGCCTCTGAGAGCCTCTTGCAGGGTTTGGGCAGACCCAGGTCTGAAATCAAACTCAGCCTGACAGGGGGCCTTTCTACTTGGAAACAGCACCCATGCGGTATCTGACCTAAAGCAGCCATGCTCATAATCTGCATTATGGGATCTGGGCTTATGGAAATGGGACCCATCAGCTAACCTCATAGAGGAAACAGCATGAGGAAAAGTTCAGAAGGAAGAAAGCAAAATGCAGGCATAGGGACAACACATCCTGAAGACTGATGAAGTGTAGAGTCCAGGAGAGAAGGAGTGGGACCAGGGGCTGGAAACCCATGTGGGAGCCAGATCGTGGGGAATGCATAACCCAAGTGTCATTAACCCTTTTTATAATGCTGGCAATTTACACAACTAACAGCAGAGTACAAGGCATTTCTCAGCATCACAGCATTTATCCCTTGTTCTGAGACAGCATTCTTTGCTTCCATAACCTCGCAAGGCTCTGATGTTCCTTTAAGTGGTCCTTTCTTTTCCCAGCAACTGCCCAGGAATAGCATCAGCTGTTTCTTTTCACGCCCCAGGTGTGCTATTGACTCAGTCATTAAAGAATGAAATGCCCAAGGAGCAAAATGTGTCCATGGCCACCAAGCCATTCATTGCAAGGTGGTATCTGGTTTAACTCCTTGATTCTTTTTAAATGTATCAAATACCTTCTTGTCTATGTCATCTATCTGATGAAGGTCAAGTACTGGAGTACTAGAGGCTGTTTGTTCTGTGATGAAGACCAAAATATAGAGACATGCATAGGAAAAGGATTTTTATCAGGAGAGCCAGTCTAAGAGATACTACTTAGAAATAGAGAACACTGGATAGAGAACATGGGATATTTAGATGGCTTGTGAAGATTATGAGGCAGAATGTTGAAATGGGATTCTCCTAGAAACCCTGGGATGAAAGGGATGAAAGAGACTGTCAGTTGCCTTCCAAATGTCCATTCTCCCCTTGGAGGCAGGAAGCAAGAGACTCCCAATTGTGAGTTTACCCGTCCTCCTATCTGACTAAGTACTGGCCAATGTTAGCCAGTGTGCTGGATTTCCAGAAAGGAGCCATGAAATCTGACTGCTCTTCTGCTTTTCCTGCTTTTTCCAGGTAGAAATGCACATGTGACCATCAGAGTCCCAGTAGCCCTCCTAGCCCATGATGTGACCTTGACCATGAAAGTTAGACAATATGGATGGTAGAGTAGAAAGGAAGTTGCTAGATCTTTGATGACCGTGAATCCACCACGCTGGTCCTGGGCTACATACCTCTGCATTTCTTTCACAAGAAAAATTTATTTTTTTTTAATCCTTGTGTTTTAACCACTGTCTTTTCTTTCATATGCAGCTGTCTCTAATCCTAACTAATACTGAAGGCTGTTTATGCCCAACCACAGGAGAACAGACACATCCAAAGCCCATCTCTGCATCTGTCAAGTATCTTTGCCAATCTATCTCTGTAATAAATACCTAGCGCCAGCCAGACCCTGAAAGGAGGGATAAGAAAACATGCAGACTGATCCAGATGGTGCCTGTCTTCTTGGCAAAGTCCATCTTTTAAACACTACTCCTTCAGAAAAATCTTTTGTTAACTCCTAATTCAAATAAAGTCTCTATGTGATTCTCTCTTTAAGCACCTACTATGTTACAATCACTTGTCTCAGTGCCAAGGTACGGTCAGAAAAATGAGGGAGTCATGATCTTGAAGCCTCTCACAATCCAGTGGTGGGGAAAAGACATATTAACAAACTATTTCAATATGACATGTGGGTGACAAGCTAGAGGGCCTGTCTGAGACGATGTGAGAGCTCAGAGACGGGTACTTAGTACCACCCTGGCTGGGCTCTCCTGGGGAGATACCACCAGAGCTGAACCTTGAAGAAATGTAGTCTTAAGGGCCACACTTCCTAAAAGGAAAGCCTGAGATGGGGATTCCTGTACAACTTGTCAATGGGGTGATCTTAGAAGAGCCCTGCAGGTGACTGAAGAAAAGTTGAAAGGAAAATGAAAAACAAAGATGTGGAAGTAGTCGGGCTCAGTAGCTCACGACTATAGTCCCAGCACTTTGAGAGGCCAAGCCAGGCTGATCAAGCTTGAGTACATGAGTTTGAGACCAGTCTGGGCAACATGGTGAAACCCCCACCCTACAATTTTTTTTTTTAATTAGCCAGGCATGTTGGCACATGCATATAGCCTCAGCTACTCTGGAGGTTGAGGTGGGAGGATTGCTTGAGCCCAGGAGTTCGAGGCTGCAATGAGCTGAGATGATACCACTGCACTCCAGCCTGGGCAACAGAGTGAGACCCTGTCTCAAAACAAACAAACAAACAAACAAACACATGTGGAACCAGTGAATTCTAGTGTCAGCCTGATCTTACATGGAGTTCTAGTGCGAGTAGTCCCACAGTTAAATGTCTGTCCTTGAAGAAGGCTAGGACCTAGTAATCCAAATGCATTCAGTCCAGGGCTCTTGCCTGCCCCTGCAGAGATGCCTGGAGGGCATAACCTTCCAGGCATTTCCCTCTGGGACCATAACCAAGGCTTATTCTCTGGACAAGAGTACAGCAATGAGCCATTAGCAACCAATATTCAAAGCAGCTAGCAGATGGGTGCGCCAGGTCAGTAGTGAGGAAGCTCAATTGCATCTTCTCAGGTGAGAAGAATCATGTAAACAGAAGGAACAGCCTGAGCAAAGGCCACCCAATTTCTTCTGGCTGGGTATGGTTTGGAAGGTGGTATAGGCATTCCTCTCTAGCTCATATAGTATCAGGCCTTGAGCAGGGAGAAACCAGGCAAAGCAATGGGCAGAAGCTAGACGGATTCCTCTGTTATACTATGAAGTCCAGATTCCATCCTGTATTCATAATAATAACACCAACATGAATAATAATAGTGCAATATTTATTTCATGGTTAGTATGTGCTAATGTCTGAGGGCTTTCATTTGTTTTCTTTTTCACTCATGCAATGTCACTATGAGGCAAGTGGTATGATTCATTGCACTTTATAGACGAGGAAACTGAGGGTGAAAAAATTATGTAATTTGCCCAAGAGCATATGACTAACAGCTGGGACTGTAAGCTGCTATCTGTCTGAGCATACGCTCATCCCACCATAATGCAAGTGGTTTTAAGCAAAGGAGTGATGCTGCCAGATTGATTTCCATTTTAAATATTGCACTGGGGCTGCCCATCCTCCCTTGCTAATTTCTCACTGATACACATTTCTGGGGTCTTTTTCCCTTGCATTTTTCAGCTGGAGAAAAAAACAAAAACAAAAACAAAAAACTTGAATGCCCCGATTCTGGCCATCTAAATCCCATTCCCAGCTGCTGAGGCCCCTCCCAATGAAACCCCAACAACCTTCCCTTTCAGTTCCCCCTTACCCCAATCAGGCTTCCTAAGCAAGTCCTCCTCCACATCCCAAAAGAGCCAAGCCAGAGCCCCCGCCCTTCCACTAACCAGCTGCCAGCCCCAACCCAGACAGATCTGACCCTAGAATTTTTTTTAGCACCGTCTGTCATGCAGCTTGTTCCTTGGCCTCCTCTACCCAAGGGCAAAGCAAGGCAAAGGGCTTCCAGGGACCCGAATGAATAGAAGGGATGATCAGACAATACATCATGGTCAAGGCTCTGATTGTCTGATGTCAGAAATTTGGCAAATGGAACTGCCTGTGAGTACACACTCTCGGGCTATAGTCAAAGCAGTTAGTCCCGAGGAGGGCAGGCATAGGGAAGGCATCTGAGAGGTCTACAGAGGTAGATGGAAACTGCTGTGTTCTATTATTCATGCTTGTGGTCTTATTTAAAATAAGTAAATTAATACCTTAATAAAGAAATTTTAAAAGGTCTTACCCATGGGCCAACAATGAAAGCATTTCATGGACCAAGTATTTGTATGAACCTAGTTTGTGCTCCTAGGTCAGATATGCACATATCTCTACAAGGCAAAAATTACTGCTTAATGAAGGAGTCCCCACAAGGAAAATGCCTCTTAAGTTATGACTAGAAGGGGACAAAAGCAGTGGAGGATGGTTCCCTGCAGTGCTGATAGCATCCTTTTTCTACATCTGGGTGCTAGTTCCTTGGATGTGCTCATTTTGTGAAAATTCAGGGAGGTATGCTATGCTCTTTCTTCTTTATGCTTCAAAAACATAGCAAAGAACATTTAACATTTTTAATTGCTCTACTTGATCTGGATCCATATCTAAGACAGCAACCACTCCAGAACCCAACTGGGAGTACCCCATAATACTGTCTTTCGGTGAATTCCTTCAAGGAATGGCTTAGTAGCCTGTGCCATCCTGAGTCATACTGGAGCTAAAGCACACACACACACACACACAAAAAAAGTAAAACTGATTCTGGCTTTGGTTTAATGTGTGATATTTTGTTCATCGTTGATTGTCTACATTAACTTTGACTATTTTTGAAGGACACTGCTTTGTATATTGTTATTTCTCTTACTACTAAGCTTTTTGGTACTCCCTTAAATTCTGCATCACCCTATTCCTGACCCTCCTGGTACTCACCAAGCTCATCATTGAGCTTGACCATGAGAAACTCAAATTCCCTCTTCCTCACAGAAATATCTGTACTACCATGAGCCCAAACCATGAAACTCCCAGTGAGAATCTTGAGCTCCTTAATGACAACACTGGCCTTCCCAGTGACTTCAAGTTTATAAAGAGCATCCAAATAATCTCATTTATTCTCAGTCAGCTTGTGGGAAGGCATGAGCAGTATCCCAATTTTCCGGTTAAAATATGAGGCTTTGCAGGCCAGGCACAGTGGCTTATGCCTATAATCTCAGCACTTTTGGAGGCCGAGGTGAGAGGATCACTGAAGGTCGGGAGTTCAAGACCAGCCTGACCAATATGGAGAAACCCCAACTCTACTAAAAAAAAAAAAAATTAGCCGGGCGAGGTGGCACATGCCTGTAATCCCAGCTATTCGGGAGGCTGAGGCAGGAGAATCGCTTGAACCCGGGAGGTGGAGGTTACATGAACCAAGATTGCACCATTGCACTCCAGCCTGGGCAACAAGAACAAAACTCCATCTCAAAACAAACAAACAAAAACATGAGGCTTTGCTTTGATAGGAAAGTGATATTTCTAGGATGACTTTGAGCAGGGACAGTGTATAATTAATCTCTCTATGACATACAGTATTTAGCACAACTTCTTGCAGCTCAAGTCAGCCTGCATATCTTCAAATCCTGGATCCACCATTTCCTGACTTGCTGTGTGACCCTCGGCAAATTATTGAATTTCTCTCAGCCTCTGTTTTCTCATCTGCAAAATGGAGATCAGAATAATTGATTTTTATTGAGGATTAAACAAGGTTATCCATAAAATGCACTTAGCAGTATGTTTGGCATGGACTAGGTATTTGATAATATAAACTATGATTATTGCCCATAGGACAGGCTTGAAAATATTCATGAAAAGGAATCTGATGCCAGCTCAGGCTGTCAGAATCAACTTTTGCTATGAGGCACCTTTTAACTGCCATCAGATCACACAAGAAGAGAGATTTCAAAGCAATCTGTTATCAGAAAAATTATCTGAATTCTGGAAATAGGTGAAGAAGATTACCAAGCATTTCTTCACTGTAGTGCTGAACTTGACTTTCTATTTCCTGGGCTATTTTACAACCCTGTAGAGGCAGAGGCTGACTTATAGAATTTTGTCTAGTCCAGATGCAAATAATTTCAGTCTAGCGGATAAGATACCCCATAGATTGCAATACATATTAAATTGTGTGTGTGTGTGTGTGTGTGTGTGCGCGCGTATGTGTGTGTCCCAAGCATCTCAAATGCTCTTTGGACAGATTTTAACCTATTACTGCTTCTCTAATTAATAAATGAGTTGAATAAAAAATCTTTGACATGCATCTCTTTTGTAATTGCATGTCTTCTTTGGTTTTGTTTTTAGAGTCACATTTTTTTAACCTTTTGAAAATCATACTTTAACACCATGAACAGAGATAAGGCTTTCTCTGGGGACACAGATGAGGCCTTTAGGGAAGTCACATGATTCCTCGCTGAGCAAAAACATCCCAGCAACACCTTTCAGGTTGAATTGGCCACTGAGCAGCCCTGACCCTGGCCCCCTTCCTCAGACATTCCATCTGTAGGACTTCACTCCCAAGCAAGGCTTGGGGAGCACTGACAGCTTTCTTTCCCTGCCTCCAAATGAGAATCCACATCAGTGCAGAGGCTGGCTCCCTGAGGTTTACCAATTACTTGGCAAAGTATAGAGATAACATTCTGTGCAAATTTCCTCACATTGTTCTGCCTGGCTCTAGGTGTTCCCAGATAGAATAATCTAGAGATAAGTGAGGGGAAAAGAAGCTAGAACTTGAGCCTCTTCACAAACTCGCCCAGTCATTCCCACCACTACATTCTGCACTCAGGATGCTTGCAAACTCATCTCACCTTCTCATTCTGCTACTTTCTGGAAAAACCTAGAATTAAAAAGTCTTTTGCCTCCTTCAGAACCCCAGTGGAAATCCCCTCCTCCTGAAGTCAGAATAAAATTTTGTGGCCCAGTAGAGCTTGTGGTAATGGACACTACCTTTGAGCATGAATTTTTATGGTGCCTGGTGGTGCCCATCAAAGTGCAAGCCACATTCTAGTATCCTCTTCCCCTCAGCGCAGCCCTCAATCTGCTTCCAGGATGGACCTTCTTGTTTCCTCCTCTTGCTTTCACTCTATTCCCAAACCCCT
Organism: Callithrix jacchus; assembly: GCF_049354715.1. Taxonomy (NCBI): domain Eukaryota; kingdom Metazoa; phylum Chordata; class Mammalia; order Primates; family Cebidae; genus Callithrix; species Callithrix jacchus. The sequence continues at coordinate 108,393,742 of NC_133510.1, read as the reverse complement.
TCTTGATTAAAAGAGAAAATGTCTGATAAAACCCATCTTAGCCTTAAACATCTCATTTATTCAAATGATATTTAGTGAACTCTTCATATTTGTTAGATTCTGTGGTGGGTGCTGGGGTCACAATAGACCCTGGTTTTTTCCACATTTACTTTCTATAGGTAAGGAGGAAGACAGTAAATTGGTACATAAATGAGTGAACATATTACGGTGGATGCTATATACTAAATAACAGGGTGGTAGAATATCTCCCTTAGATATAGTTTTTAGAAAAATGTTATTCAAGAAGGAGACATTTAAGCTGAGAGGGAAAGGAATCAGAAACAGAGAGACTAGTAACTGCGGTGGTTCTGGATGTAAAAGGTCTGGTGTTTTGAGAAATCCTTAAGGGTAGCCAGCTCCCAAGACGGGCCCCAGTGATTCTCACCTCCTGAGACTCATGCCCTTAAGTAGTCCCCACCCCCTCTGGACAGAGCTTATGTGTGTAACCAAGAAGACATTTCAAACATGAAGGAATGTGCCTTCTAAGCCCAGGTCTTAAAAGACATTGCAAATTCAGTCTTGCTTTCTTGAATTATTCAATTTATGGGATATGAGCTGCCATGTTGTAAGGATACTCAAGCAGCTCAATGGAGCAATACACATGGCAAAGAACTGAGGCCTTCTGCCAACAGCCATGTGAGTAAGACCATCCTGAAAACAGATATTCCAGTCCCAGTCAAGCCTATAGATGATTGCAGCCTATGCTGACCACGGCCTTATGAGATCCCTTGAGACAGAACCACCCAGCTACCTTTTAATTCCTAACCCAAAGAAACTATGAGACATTAAATGCTTATTGCTCTTGTATACAGCCATAGATAACAAATATAACCATTTAAATATGGTGAACCAGATAGAGAGTGATAGAAGATGAAGCCAGAGAGGCCAGCAGTAGCCAGGTTACCTGGCCACTGGAGGCTGCAGTAGGAGTCTGGATTGTATTCCAGGTTAGATGGAAACTTACTGAAGAGTTTAGGCAGCAGGGTGGTGTGGTGTGATCTCATTTTATTTTATTTTCACTGTTCAAAGTTTATTGGGGGTTTTAGTTGGTGTAACACTTGGATAGTTGGTTGCATTGTTTATATGTAGATCTTTTTACATTGTATGATAATGTACACTACTGAAATATATAGTTCACAAAATAAGATCCTTTGGAACAAGACATGCGATATTGGATCTATACATTGAATGCCAGGATGTGATCGACTGGGAAAAATGTTGGACTAGGCATGTTCAGTGAAGGAGCCAGGCAGTTATATAACAAATGAACATCTCTCTGGCTCAAGGGGCAACTGCAGCATGTGCAGCACTGGCAGTGGTGCCTCAGAGGTGGCACCTAACCAGTTTAGGACTACACAAGGTTACCACCATCCAGCATCAGAATATAGCTGTAGGACTTTACAAAACATTCCTATTTCTAACTTCTGGAATTGATGTTTTTCACAGTCCATCTTAAAATATTACTGCTTTAATCACAGATCAGATAAAAAAGGACAACATGCACAATCTCCAACTAAAATCCTGTTGCAGCCTAGACAGTGAAATGGCATGACATCAGAAGACTAATATTGCAGCTCCTTTTGGATCCCCCAAAGTGTATCCACACTTCTTCAAACGGGCCTCTTCCTCAGGAGTCAGAGTCACCTTCACAACGTCTGAGATTCCATTCTGTCCCAAAATGCAAGGAACACTAAGGAAGACATCATCCTTTATTCCATAGAGACCCTTAATCATGGTGGAAATTGGGTGTACCCACCTAAGATTCTTCATTATAGTCTCTGCCAAATCTGCCACACAAAGTCCAATGGCCCAGGATGTGTAGCCTTTGAGTTTGATCACCTCGTAAGCACTCTCAACCACCTGCTTGTGAATCTCTTTCCACTGTTCCTTATCTGTATCAGTCCCTAAATCTGGGTGCAGAGTCTTCAGGGAGACACCAGCAACATTCACTCCACTCCATACAGGCACACTGGAATCTCCATGTTCCCCAAGGACCCACCCATGACAGCTTAAAGGGTGAACTCCCAGCCTTTCCCCCATCAGGTAACGGAATCAGGCTGAATCCAGATTGCAACTACTTCCAATAACATGGTTTTTGGGAAAGCCACATATCTTCCAAGCCACATAGGTCAAGATAACCACTGGATTTGAAACAATAAGCAACTTGCAGTTTGGGCTGTATTTTACAACATTAGGAATGATGAATTTAAAGATGTTCACGTTACGCTGGACCAAATTAAGATGGCTTTCTCCCTCTTGCTGACGTGCCCCAGCCGTAATAATGACCAGCTTGGAGTTTGCAGTTACATTATAATCTTTGCCAGAGACAATCTTTGGTGTTCTAAGGAAAAGACTGCCATGTTGGAGATCCATCATCTCTCCCTTCAGTTTGTCTTCAATGACATCAACAAGAGCAAGTTCATCTGCCAAGTCCTTCATTAAGATACTGATGGCACAGGCCATACCAACAGCACCAACCCCAACAACTGTAATCTTATTCTGGGGGGTCTGTTCTTCCTTTAGAAGCTTATGAATCAGCTGATCCTTGAGAGTTGCCATTTTGGTCTTGGACCAAAAGGAACCAGGAATGCACATCGGGAGGGCATCGGGGGCGCACAGCAGTGGGATCCGGACTCGGCGGCAGCTGCTCCAGCACCGATCTCATTTTATAAAGATCATCAATGTGGAGATCAAATTTTAGAGGGACAGGAGTAGAAATAAGGAGACCACCTGGAAAACTGTTGCATTAGTCCAGGATGTCAAGAAAGGTGATTTGGACTAGATAGGGAACAGCACAGATAGAGAGAAGAGAATGGATTCAGCATATATTCTGAAGGCAGTTATCATGACTTATAGATAAATTGGCCATGAGGGACGGTGGAAAGAAAGGAATCAAGATGATAGTTAGGTTTTTAGCTTATGTAACAGAGTGCAAAATAGCACCATTTATTGAAATGAAGATTAGAAGGAGTAGATTTGGAGATAAGAGAATCAGAAGACAAAGAGTAGCTCATCTCCCAGTTCCTATTATGTTTGGAAGCCTTTGGTACAATATGATCAAAATTATATGGATCATAATACAAATTATATTATTTGTATATATAATTATACAAAATTAATTATATATAATTTATATAATAATTAATTATATATTGGACATTAATTCATCTTAACCAAGTTCTATTTACCAGTCCTCCATCAGCTACTAAAATCTTTGCATTTTGTAAGATCCATTTGCCTTTCACACACTGCAGCTAGGTGCAGCAGCTAAGAGTCTCCTTAGCTGGTGGTGGTTTCTTGTAACCGTCCACTCAACAGGTGTTAAATAGACAATTTTGTGATGTAGATGATACTGAGGATGGTCTTGAGGTTGTGCAGTGCATCCTTTCTTAATACTTGTCTGTCTCTTATACAAGGTTAGCTCTGGGCTGGGACTGTGTCTGTTTTACACCTATATCTCCGGGACCCAGCATACTGCCTAATATATGGTAACCATACAAAGAAAAAGATGTGTTGAATGAATGTTCATTGTATATAATCCTGCAAAGCAAAAAATAGAAATAAAAAATTAAGAAAATCAGGTGCCATCCTACTACACAGAGATAACCATTGCCAACATTTTAATACAATTCCTTTAGTCTTTTTTCTATTCATCAATATTTGTGTCATCCATGTGTACATTTCCATCCATATTTGTAACTTTTCCTCTACTTCTTTTCAGTGAAACAGCCAGCAGCATTTACTGAAAGATTCGTGCTATGAAAGATCCATTGTAATAAGCCATACTTCTTGTGGGGAACTTAAAGCTCCTGGGAATTTAAAGTCTAGAAATAGAGGTGGAGTCATGGCTAACAAGGTACATCTGTCATGAGGCTCAATATTTTAAAATTTATCCTGGCGTTTTAAATATGAAGTGGGGAGAACAGTTGGTCCTAGCTCTGCCAGTAGGAATTTGAAAGACCCTAGGGGAACCTAGCCCAGGAGGAGTCTTTACTGAGGCTCTGACAACCAGTACAGTTCTCCACTTTATAAGAGCAATTCTTTCCTAAAAATCTCTTATAATAGGGCAAATCATCCAAAGTTGAAAACAACACTGTATTATTTTCAGTGAGAAAAAAATTTTGCATCTTAAGCCTTCAAATTTACCCCCATTCTACTAAAGAAAACCAAAATATTCAAGGACAAACAAGAAATAACCACCAAACCTCATCAAAATAGTCAAAATTACTTAATTGTTAAGTTATATCAACCTAACGAAGCATTCCCCCTTCATCAATTACTCCATATAATACTGCGATTCACTTGCTCTAATTAATCCGTTACACAGAGCAGAATTAAGATCTGCTTCTGAATTTTTAAAATGATGCTAAATTTTTAAACAATATGATCTTCAGAACAAGCAAGGAAAGAAGCCCAAACAAGGCAGTAGACACAAAAGAAATCAATTAAAGCAAAGAATTATTTCCCACTCTCTGAAGAGGTGGGTATCATTGGGAGCATAAGATTATTAATTACAAACAAGCAAATCACTAGGATTCTCAAACACCTATTAAGTGGACAGTTACACAAAAGCACCTCAAAGAGACTCTTAGCTGCTGCACCTAGCTGCAGTATGTGAAAGGCAAATGGATCTTATAAAATGCAAAGGTTTTAGTAGCTGAAAGAGGACTGCTAAATAAAACTGAGTTGATAAGATGAATTAATGTCCAATATATATACTTAATTATTGTATAAATCATATATAATTAATTTTATATAATTATATTTAGAGCAATTCTTTCCTGATAACATTTTTCCTGCAGATGAAAGTATGGTGTTTCCACAAAAAAAAAAATTTCTTTTTTTGTTTTTTTTTTAGTTTACAGAAAATTTTCAACTGGGATAGCAGTGACCTTGAGCAATTACAACACCATATGATAAGTGCATTAAGGAGGGGACAAAAGGCATCACTGTGAGCACATCTGAAGGTGGACTTTAGGAGTAAGGGAAGGCTTCCCATAGGAAGTGATGTTTAAACCAAACCTGAGAAGCAAGAATCACTTTTGTAACTAAGTAAAACAAAGGGTTTAAAAATTTATATTGGCTGTTATTAGACAATCAACTATTGAATGTTGCAGGTGAATAAATGAACAAATGAATGTATATATAAAAAATTTATAAGATTTTTTTAAAGGCAGAAAAATCAAATGATTAGTCTGCTCTACCACCAATTCAAGGGAGAAGCACAAGTGGAAAAACAATCATCCCACTCTCAGCCCTGAGCTCAAAGTGTGTGGTCCACAGCCCAGAGCATTAGCATCATCTAGGACTTGTTAGAAAAGCTGAATCTCAGGCCCAGCAAAGACCCACCAAATCAGAAGCAGGTATTTTAACACAGGTGATTTGTGTGCACATTGAAACTTGAGAAGTGCTAGACTGTGATTCACAATTTCAGCTGCATGTTAGAATCACCTGGAAGCTTATGCAAACCTGATTGCCCAGTGTAGATTGGTGGTTAAAAGTACAGATCCTGGATCTAATTCCCAGGATCCCTAGCTTATTAACCGTGGGATCTTCGGCCAAATCCATAACCTTTCAATGCTTCGATGCCTCTGTTTCTTCATCTATGTGGTAGGCAGCTACTGACATGATTCCCAAAGGCTCTGTCTCCTGGCATTCATATCCTTTTGAAATATCCTCCACTCATGTGTGGACTGGACCTAGTAACCTCCTTCTAATTAATAGAGTACAGCAAGAGCGACAGAATGTTGTCTTAATCAGTTTGTGCTGCTGTATCAAAATGCCACAGACTGAGTTATTTACAAACAACAGAAATGTACTTCTTGCAGTTCTGAAGGCAGGGAAGTCCAAGATCAAGACCCTGACAGGTTGGGTGTCTGTGAAGGCTGCCTTCTCTGCTTTCAAGATAGCATTCTGTTGCAGTGGCTTCCCAAGGGGAAGCACACTGTTTTCTCAGGTGGAGGAAGGGATGGAAGGGCAAGAGGGCTCCCTTCAACCTCAAGTTCTTTTATAAGGGTGCTAATCCCATTCATGATTTAGTCACCTCCCAACAGCCACACCTCTTAACACTGTTGCACTGGGAATTCAGTTTCAACACAAATTGTGGAGGAGGCACTATCATTCAAAGCATAGTATAATAGATGTCATTCCCAAGATTAAGTTACAAAAGACTGACTTAAATTTTGCCCACCACCTCTCACTGACTCTTCTCACTTGCTCAGTTGATGAAGCAATCTGCCATGTCGTGAGCTGCCCTATGGAGATAACCAAGTGGCAAGGAGCTAAGATTCTGAGTCCAACAGCCACAAGGAACTGAATCCCACCAGTAGCCAAAAGACTTAGCTTGAAAGTGACCCCTCCCAGGCTAGCCCTGAGATGGAAGTAGCCCTGACTGACACCTGGGTTACAGACTTAGGAAGACTCTAACCCTAAGAACCAGCTAAATCATGTCTGGATGCTTGATCCACAATAATGGTAAGAAAATAAATATTTGTCATTTTAGGCCACTAAATTTTGACTATGCAGTAATAGATAACTAATAAAATCTATAAAATGGTGATGATAGTTGCATTCACTGTACATAGTTAATACAAGCTCAAATAATTCACATAAAATGCTTACAACAGGGCCTGGCATATAAGAAGCATTATATACATTGTGCTATTAGCTATTTTAGAAGGCATTAATGCCTTTGATATCTGTATTAGTCCGTTTCCACACTGCTTATAAAGATAAACCTGAGACTGGGTAATTGATAAAAGAAAAAGAGGTTTAATGGACTCACAGTCCACGTGGCTGGGAAGGCCTTCCAATCATGGTGGAAGGTGAAGGGCACGTCTTACATGGCAACAGAGAAGAGAGAATGAGAATCAAGTGAAAGGAATTTCCTCTCATAAAACCACCAGATCTCATGAGACTTATTCAGTACCAAGAGAGCTCCACAGGGCAGCTCACAACATGACAGACTTATTCACCACCAAGAGGATGCCCCCATGATTCGATTATCTCCCACCAGGTCTCTCCCACTGGGTCCCTCCCACAACACACTGGAATTCTGGGAATCACAATTCAAGATGAGATTTGGGTGGGGACACAGCCAAACCATATCAGTATCTGCTGAAGAATACAAATTATTTTGCTACCATTAAGTGGCCCCAGCCTCCTCTGCCTCCTGAAGGCTTCCTTATCTACCTTCCTTGTAAATTAATTGTCACTCTTAGTTGGCATCATTATGTCAACTCCTGGCTATTCTTCCTCATCCAGAAAAAAAAATAAACTGTTTCTACTTAGCTATAGACTGGGAAACTTGATGAACCAATCTGTTATGATTGTGACTAAACTAAAATTAAGTAGGCTCTCGTTGAGGGTCTGAGGAGTTCTCCTATGAGTACAATGAAAGATTTTTGTTTTAAAACAAGGGGTTTTTTTTTGCCACCCTTTTGTATGCTGGAAGGGCCTGCTGCTTTCCATTTCTCAGCAATGTTCCAGTCAGCTGAGGTCACCACATTTAGGAGGCATCTCTGAATGTCCACCATGAGATCAGTACATTCTACATCAACTGCGTAAGTCAGCACTTCTCTGATTTTACTCACCCCTAAGTGCAATTCCCCTTGGCCCTATCCAGAGTTCGTTTATATCAGCCAAAATATGCCCTTGTTTTTAATGCCTCAGTTTAATCAAGTTTAACTTCTGTCTTTTGCTATCAAGAGTTTTCACTATAAAGGAATTAAAGGAGAATTCCTTGAGAAAGAGAAGATTAAAATAATACCTAAAGGAGAAGTTGAAGATAAATGTGCAGGAGAAAAGATGGGATTAGAAGATGCTTTAAGGCAGAAGGAACAACTTATGTGATTTCCCCAAGGTGGAAGGGAGCAGAAACAAAGTCAGTGTGGCTTGGCTGGACCCCTTGTGTGAGGGATAAAGTGCCTTGAAGTGGGCAGAGGCCAAAGCATGCTGGCCTTACACATTGGTTGGGAGTTTTAGTTTCAAAGGGTTTTAAGCAAGGGTTTGGCAAACTACAGCCCTTTAGCCAAATCTAGCCCTTGGCCTATATTGTTAAATCAATTTTTATTAGAACATAGCCAAATTCACTCATTCACATATTATCTATGGCTCCTTTCATGCTCCAAGGGCAGAGTTAAGTAGCTGTAACAGAGACCACACAGCCTGCAAAACCTATATTTACTTTCTGACTCCTTACAAAAGTAAGTTGCTGCCAGGTGCAGTGACTCACGCCTGTAATCCCAGCACTTTGGGAGGCTGAGGCAGGTGGATCACCTGAGGTCAGGAGTTCAAGACCAGCCTGGGCAACATGGTGAAACCCTGTCTGTATTAAAATTACAAAAAACTAGCTAGGCATGGTGGTGCATGCCTGTAATCCAAGCTACTCAGGAGGCTGAGGCAGGAGAATCACTTGAACCCGGGAGGTGGAGGTTGCAGTGAGCCCAGATAGTACCATTGCACTCCAGCCTGGGCAACAAGAGTGACAGTCCATCTCAAATAAATTAATTAATTAATTAAATAAAATAAAAGAAAGCTGCCTACCTCTGTTTTAGGCTCACGAGTTCCATGATCAGACTTGCCTTCTACATAGATTCTGGCTGCTGCTCGAGAATGTGCTGATACAGGGGCAGAGTTGCTGCTACTTTTTCCTTCCCTTACACACTTGCTGGAGCTGGAGCACAGTGAACTACTCTTGTGTTAGGAGAGTGGGGAGACAGAGGTGAGGCCAGTGGTTTGGATCACCCACAAACAGGTAAATCAGATCCTACAGAGACTGGTTGCATTTTTAATAAACGAAGGGCATATTGGAGAATAAGAGATGATATACAGACACGTGTTTTTTTCTTTTCATTGATGTATCAGAAAATGTGGTGACAAAAAACAAAGCAAGAACCTCTCATGGGTTAGTAGTTACAGAAACAAAACAAACAACAACAAGCCATTCCTTCCAGCCTGCCATCTGTGTGTGGTGACTCTCCCCAGGATGAACCAGAGAATGATACAAATCTGAGATTGCTGCTCTCATGTGATCAAAGGGAGACAAGTCACAAAGATGCGAAAAGACAACGTTAGTCCCCAAATGCTCAGTGGTGTAGGTCCTTCCTGGGTTTACTTGGCAGAATATTTGCTTTTAAAAAGAAAGTTATTATTCACTAAATTTGGTTCGGGCCAGCGAGATAGAAAACGGGAAGCCAATGGGAGTCGTTTCTTCAGGACGCTGGCAGAGACCCAGAGTACAAAGTTGTCTACAAACTCTCGAATCACTGTGAGACTTGAAAGAGAACTACGTGTTGCCAACGAGGGCTTGCCAGAGCGGAATTGAAACCATACCTCCACCTCATGCAGGCATCCTCCGCCGGGAGGCTGTTCTTATAAATCCCAGCCTTGGAGCCCATCTCATCTGCAACCCCCTCCCTGTTCCCCATCTCTTTCACTCCCCAAACCAGAGGAATATAATAAAGACAGAAGGCATGTATCTCTGCAGAGTACCTCTGGGAGGAAAGAAATGGGGAATCAAAAATCCGCAAAGGATGAACATGAGCCCTCTGGTCCCTTGTGATCAGGTTTCCAGGGACTCCGCCACTGTGGCCCATTTGACCAGGCCCCACTGTGTGTTATAAAGTCCATGGCTGCTGGGAGTAGACCCCACAGTGCCTGTAGTAGCAGGAGACCCCAGATCTTGCTGTTTGTTTGGTTTCTTTCACCTGAGCTACTCCTCCCAATATCTAGCCAAAGTATTCCAGGTTGATTTATGAAAATCTGACCTCAATCCAGAGAAACTCCCAAATGAGCCCAGTGGGAACACAAATATCTACAGCCTGGATTGCCACACTTGCAATGCAAACCAAGGATGAATCACAGCCACAGAAGTAGAGAAAAGAGCTTTTCGTTCTGGGACAGATTCCACTGTTTCCACCGGGAGGTCCTGAACTTGGTATTCAAGGACTCCCAGAATCTGACTCACTTCTCTCAACTTTCACTTCCTTCACAGACACTGTCAGATAGATTTTGTTCCCTGTTCACCCACGGGGTACCTCAGCCCCATCATTACTCCAGCTAGAAGACTTCACCCCCATCTGTTTCCTCCATATCCAGGAAAACCAGGAGGCACCTTATACATAGAGAGAGGAAGAATCCCTACCGAAAGGTAGAACCCGTATTCAACTGGTTCAGGCAACCAGGAATTTCATTTGATTTTATAGTGCAAATAGTTTTTGCCAAAGCATTTTTACCCAATGTGCTATCTCAAAAGGAACATGGTGCTATGTCTTTTTCTGAGTTCATGATATATATATTTATCTTCTCTCTGGTAATATCATTGTGCTACAAAAGTATCAAAAGAAGGGCGTTATTTCTATGGTATAGCTGTAAAGTCAAGATTCAGAACTACATTTTAGTTCACTCCAGGGTTGAAGGATAAATTGACTTCCTACATAAAAATTAAACCTTAGTTGTGAAGACTTGGGTGATAAGCTACTTGGATTCTCTTCACCAAAAAGGAAAATAAGGTTGGGCATGGTAGCTCACACCTGCAATTCCAGCACTTTGGGATGCCGAGGCTGGAGGATTGCTTCAGCCCAGGAGTGTGAGACTAGCCTGGGCAACAGGGCAAGATGCTATGTCTACAAAAAGTTTAAAAATTAGTTGGGTATGGTGGCACACTCTGTAGCCCCAGCTCCTTGGGAGGCTGAGGCAGGAGGATCACTTGAGCCCAGGAGGCTGAGGCTGCAGTGAGCCATGTGCAGCCACTGTACTCCAACCTGGGTGTCAGAGTGAGATGCTGTCTCAAAAAAAAGGAAAATAAAACTCCAGATAATTTCTTTGCCAATTATAGATGTTCTGACGAACTTCTTACAAAGTTAACATTTTGCCTGGTATTCTGCTTACATTTTAATTGAGAAAAATGAAAATAATTATATATTATTAGTCCTAGATTAGCAACAGTAAAGGCCAGTGATCAATGTTACTATAAGCAAGTACCTAGCACTTTGGTGATCATTTGTAAGCACTGCTCCCTTCTTCCATCATGAAATCCATTCTTCTCTTGACTTTCACTTTCTGGAGTTCTTTCTACCATTCGGGGCGCTTTTCTAATTCCACTTTGTAGACTTGTCCACCATTACCCAACCATTAAATGATGCAGTTCTCCAAGACTCTGCTCTGTGCCTTCTGTTCTTCTCCTCTACATTGTACTCTTGAGGAAATTGTGCGCATGCTCCAGGATTTGGGTGACATCTCTACATTAACAGCACCTATACTGGATTGAAAAGAGGTCCCAAAAAGATGTGTTCAAGTATGAACCATTGCCTGTTAATCTGATCTTATTTGAAAACAGGTTTTTTGGAGATGAAATTAAGCGAAAGATCTTGAGATGAGATTTTCTTAGATTTAGGTTGGACCCTAAATCCAATGATGAGTGTTCCTATAAGAGAAAAGAAAGGAGGAGATATAGACACACAGAGCAGGAGGCCATGTGGAGATGAAGGCAGCAGACTGGAGTCAAGCAGCCCCAAGCCAAGGGGTGCCAAGTATTGCCAGGAGCCAACAGAAGCTGAGAGAGAGACGTGGCATGCATTCTCCCTTGCAGCCTCCAGAGAGAACCAACTCTGCCAACACACTGATTTTGGACTGCTGGCCTCTGGAACTGTGCAAGAATAAGCTTCTGTTGTTGTAAGCTGCCAAGTTTGTGGTAATTTGTTACAGCAGCCCTGAGAACCTAATACAGCACTCAAATGTCCATCTACTTTCTGTGGCCTCTCTTTGAGTTCCAGGCAAACGCCTACACTGCCAAGGTTATAGCTCAGAGGAACCTAAACTCATTGTGTCTCTGATTTAATGCAACATCTTGTCTGCCCAAGCCTATACCCCAACATGGCTTCGGTCTGTCTCCCCAACTCAGTGGATAGTATCATTATGAATCTAGTTGCATCAGCCAGTTTCCTGGGTGTCACCCATGATGCTACCCTTTACCTTCTTCCCATAACCAATCACCAAGTCCAGGCATTTTTACCCCCTAAATGTCTCTTAAGTCTATCCATTTATGTTGATTTTTACTGCCATGCCTTAGTCCAGTGAACAGCAGCTCTTGCCTGTACTATTGCTGCAGTCTTTTCACCAGTCTCCCTACTTCAAGTCTTGCCCTCTACAGTCAGTTCTCAGCCCAGCAGCTAGAGTGATTGTATAAACAAAAATCAAGTCACATCAGAGTCCTTCAGTGGCCTCACATGGCCCTAGACCTGTGAGGCCCTCCATTGCCTGACCCCCAACTACTTTTTCAGTCTTAGCTCACACACTGTTTCCCCTAGCTCCCTGAGCGCCAGCCAGAACGCCCTGTAATATAGCAGGACCTCTTGCATTAAATACCCTATAACTCAAGTCCTGACTCAGCCTCTTCTAGCTGTGTAACTTTGAGCAACTTACTTAATTTTTGTGTATAGGTTAGGGGAAGCGGGTGGGATAGCTAGGAAGTCTATTTCCCCATCTGGAAAATGGTGATAATAATAATTTTACTTTACACAACTGCTGTAAGTACTAAATGACCCAATTCACATCAATCATTTAGCAAAGCATCCATTACATTCTTAAATATCAACATTATCATCTTCTAACAACTTTGCCCTCTCCCACCACAAGGAATCCCCTACACCCACCGTATCTCCACATCCTTCACCTAATTCATTTCTCTTTCTCTTTATCCTTCAAACATTGTGTCCAATGCCTTCAGGGAATTCTCCAACCATCAGCCTATCTTGGGGTCCTCTATAGAATTGCAGGGTCCCATGTAGCCTTTATTCCTCACACTTATCACAGCAAGACCTGCATCTTATCATGTACAACTCAAGTTACCAGAACAATTGCTTGTCCAACAATGAGCACATTGAAACCCTGGAATTCCTTCTAACGGGATTTTTTTGACCATCTGTTTTTTAATGGTATGATAAACAACATACTGAGAACAATTTTCAAGGTGAGTGATAATGGAGTGATTCACTAGGCAGCAATGACTAGTTGAAGATACTGTATCCACTCACTCTTTACACTGTAAACAGGCAGCATGGGTCACAATGGTTAGATCAAACATGACTCTGTTGGAAGTATTTCACTATGACAATCTTAACAGACTATAGATTGCTTCCAAATGAACAAGAGATAATGAGGTAATAGGTGAAAGATAACTTTGGAAATACAGGGCAAATGCAAATAGATAATATGAATAGATTGTATCCAACACATTTAAACATCTACTCCTTCATGTTCTGTAGAACCTTACCTGAAGATTTTCCACTGAAATCTGCTCTCACTTGGTTGTCCAATGACCAGGGACCCTGATAAAAATGGCAATAATATTATGCTCTCCCTAATGCAAGGTTCTTTGAACTGGCTGCACCATATGCCATATCCTAAGTCAAGCCATGGCTACCCCATGACCTGCACATACACTCCAGATGTCCTCCTGGAATTAGAAAGTCTGAAGTAACTGGAAAAGCCAAAAGGAGAAGAAATGATCAACCCTGTGGCACATAATTAACTTGGAGATATTTTTCTATTGTTTCTTATTTTCACCTCAACTGACAAGGCAACTGGACCTTGTAACAGACCTTGGTCAGCCTTGTGACTCCAGACCCTACGACCCTGTCCCAGCTTGCAAAAACTGCCTTAAACTATTAACTTCTGTAACTTTCCACTGCCTACCTCAAAACTATAAAACCAACTCCTATCCCACTGCCCTCCACTGACTCTCTTTTTGGACTCAGCCCACCCACACCCAGGTGAATAAACAGCCACATTGCTCACACAAAGCCTGTTTGGGGAGTCTGTTCAATCAGCACACATTTTAACATTTGGTGCCAAAACCTGGGACAGGGGTACTCCTTTGGGTGGACTCACCCCCTGTTTCTGCTTCCCCTCTGGGAAGAGACCCACCTAAGACCTCAACACATCAGACCAGACCAGCAGCTCTTGCTTAGCATGCCAAACAGCTCTGCCATCTTCAGATCAGGTAAGAAGTCTCTCTCTCTCCCTCTCTTCCTTTTCCTTTAGAGAAAAGGAGACAAGTCTCTCCCTCTTTCTCTCTCTTTTCCTTTAAATTCTTCTCCTTCTAGTACAGACAAAGGATATACTCTATCTGTGTAGAGACAGAGGAGATAAGTCTCTCCCTCTCACTCAAAAACTTCAACATTGGTCACAGACTCCGGAAGACAGTCTTCCCTTGGTGTCTGATCAATCGTGGGGACGCCTGCCTTGATCACTCACCCACGTTACAGCCCAGGACTCAGTCAGGGATGCCTGCTGAAAACCCTGGTAGCTGTTTGCTCCTTCTCTTGGTCTCTACTCCTCTCCTTAAAATTTACCTCCTTCACCAGGGGCAATGTTCCACCCTCTATTCCTGTCTTCTTCTCTAGCCTGCATCCTAAAGAACTTAAAACCTTTTCAAATGTCACCTGATCTGAAACCTAAACATCTCATTTCTTTTCCCTGTAACACGACCTGGCCTCAATACAAATTAGACAATGGTTTCAATGGCTAGAAAACGGCACTTTCCATTTTTCTAATCCGCGAGACCTAAACAATTTTTGTCAATGAATGGGCAAATGGTCTGAGGTGCCCAACGTCCAGGCGTTTTTTTTACACTTCAATCCCCCCCTAATCTCTGCTGTCAATGCAACCCGTCCCAAATTTTCCTTCTCTCCCTTCCGTCTGTCCCTCCTGCCTCTGCCGGCAACCCAGAATCCTCCTTGTTCATCGACCCTTCCGACCTTTTTCCTCCCCACCCATCCAAATCAGGCCCTAATCCAGGCCATAAACACCACCCCCAGGGCTTCCCTCCTCTTCCTCTGCCCACAACCCATCTCCTTATGCCCCTCTTGTCTCCTCCCACCTCATACCCTGTGACTAACTCCTCCATCCTGCCCACGTCCCCCTTCGAGAGGTGGCTGGAGCCAAAGGCATAGTTAGGGTGTCCGTTCCTTTCTCTTCATCTGTCCTTTCCCAAATCGGCCAGTGGTTAGGCTCCTTTTCATCAGATCCTACTAAATATATACAAGAGTTCTGATATTTAACCAGTCCTATAATCTCACCTGGAGTGACTTAATGTCATCCTTACTTCTACTCTCACCTTTGAAGACTGTTTATCACCCAATCAACCCCTGATATTAAACAACTACAGAAATTAGAATCTGGTCCTCAAACCTCACAACAGGAATTAATCCACCTCGCCTTCAAGTGTTCAACAATAGGGAAGAAGCTGCTCAGTGGCAGCGCATCTCAGAACTACAGATGCTTCCCTCTGCCATAGACAAACCCCAGTCACACCATTAGCTCACAAAGACTTCAAAGCTCCCAGACAGCAGCATCCAGCCGCCCCTCCCAGACCTTGCTTCAAGGGTCAAAAACCTGGCCACTGGGCCAAGGAATGTCCACAGCCTGGGATCCCTCCTAATCCCTGCCCCGTCTGTGGATGGCATGCTAAGCATGAGCTGCTGGTCTGGTCTGATGTGTTGAGGTCTCATGTGGGTAAACCAAAAGACAGGGGGTGAGTCTGCCCAAAGGAGTACCCTGTCCCAGGTTTTGGCACCAAATGTTAAAATGTGTGCTGAATGAACAGACTCCCCAAACAGGCTTTGTGTGAGCAATGTGGCTGTTTATTCACCTGGGTGTGGGCGGGAGAGTCCGACTAGAAGTCGGACTCTCCAACTCTTGTCGCTGCAGCTTGGCAACTAAAGACTAACACTGCCTGGACACCTCGGAAGCTCCCTGGACCATCACAGACACCGAACAGCAGTGATATAGTTTTTACTTCTGCATCCCTAATCTAAAGTTTAGGATCAGTCTCACAGGAACTTCTCGGTAAGTGCTAACTGATCAAATAAATGGATGGGATTTTTTTATACCAATTAACACAGTTGTCCCCTAGAGAGATCCCTCAGGAAGTATGGCCATTTGGCAAGAGTTTTAACCTGAGGGCTTCAGTGAACATTTGATACTACAATTCCTATGCAGCATGAACCAAAAAGTATCTGAGACAAGTTTCAATCAATTTCGAAAGTCTACTTTGCCAAGGACGAGTACATGACACAGCCTCCAGAGGTCCTGAGAACATGTGCCCAAGGTGGCTGGGGCACAGCTTGCTTTTATACGTTTTTGGAAGACATAATATGTATTCATCAATCAATATATGTAAGATTCACATCAGTTTGATCTAGAAGGGCAGGAGAACTCCAAAGGTGGGGGCTTCCAGGTCAGAGGTAGATTTAAATTTTTTCTGCTTGACTGTGGAGACTGAAGTTTCATCATGAAGATAAAGTCTCTAGGTAGCAGGCTTTAGAGAGAATAGATTGTAAATGTTTCTTTTCAGACTTAAGGTTCGTGTTCATGTCATGCTAGAGGGGTATAATGAGGCATGTCTGACTGCTCTCCCATCATGGCCTGAACCAAATTTTCAGGTCAACTCTGGAATGCCCTTGGCCAAGAGGAGGGGTCCATTTAGACGGCTGGGGTGGTCTTAGAATTTGATTTTTGGTTTACATAGTGTTTTGGGCTTCCCATAGCCAAGTTCCCAGGATTTTCCTCTGGGTAGTCTCCCCTCCTCCATTCTCATTCTTTATGCTTTGGGTGGAATACAAAGGTGAGGTGTTCAACCATGAGCTATAATCCTGGACATATGACCCTAGTCAAATCAGAACAACCCAAACCTAGTCAATCGGAACATCACATCCTCCTAGACATAGCAATTGGTTCTGAGATGGGCACATATGTCAAGTCATGGCAATCAGTTTAACTGAAGCCAATCCTGAGTCTTTTGTTTGAAAAACCAGAAAGAGTTGGTGAGAACCAGACTCTTTTCCATTGTTTTTGGGGAAGCGACCCTGCCAGCCAGGAATAACCTAAGGCCATCGGCAGAGGAGGGCCATCAGCAATGAAGTCAACCCAAAGGAAGGAGAACACAGAGAAGAAAAAATATCAGGTCTTGATGACATGTTTGGAGCCCCTGGATCTAGTTAGACCTGAACTCACCTAGCCCCTGGACCATTGCCACGTGACCCAACAAAGTCTTTTTTTACTTAAATTCGTTTGACTTTGCCATTACTTGCAGCAAAGAAGACCCTAATACTCTATTTTCTGAAAACATCTGAATTTTTTTATGCTTTTAACCTAAGAATTTCAACTTTAATACACTCTATGAGTGATTAATGATGCAGGTCTCAGGACGGTGTAGCAGGAGTTACAAGGTCACAATGGCCCCAAGGGTAACATGTGATGATCTAAACATCTCTATAGTATAACTATAGTGGCATCTGTGACTTCCAAGGACTCAAGTGGTTAAAGTTAACTGTATGTAAAATTCAAACACTAACTGGAATTAGTCACATTTAACTGGAATTAGAATGTATCAAGTCACCTATTTCCATTGTAATACCAAATCAGTTTCCATTAAGTAGCCCCTATTTATTTTCAGTCACTTGCTTCTGTCAGATATTTGTATTGGCATTTCAGTCAGGAAGACGTGAGCCAGGCCTAATTGCTCAGACTGTATTTCGCAGGCAGCCTGTGCTATCAGATAGCTCTGGAAAGAAAACAATAGATGGCTTAACATGCAACTCTAGGAATGTCAGGTATGTGGTTATAAAATCTAATAATTTCAGAGCAGGGAGAGCCTCAGATTAGCTGCTAACCTTCCCTATGGCCTAAAACATTAAGTGGCCCCAGAGCTGAACTCATTTCTGACTTTTTTAAAAGATTTTCCCAAAAAGTAAAAATCATGACTGTCATACAAATAGAAAATGAACACATATCAAAGGTTTTATATTATTTACCAATTAATAAGGAAACCCTAAGGTGATAAACTGGTTCAAAGGAGAATTCAAAGAGCAGACACAGAGGTAGGCAATCGGAAATGCCAGCAATGAGGAAATGCGTTTGTTAGTAGATGCAGGACTGCTTTTCTCCAGCGAATATCCATTTGCATTGACTGTGGATGAGAATCATTTACATTACTATGGTTCTGTTTTCATTTACGGAGTCATTAAATAGCTCAAAGACAGGGAAAGGTACAGGCCACTGCCAACTTAAAGAACCCTAATTAAAGTACAGGACAGCACACAGCCATCTGACACCCAGTGTAGGAAATGAGAATAAATAAAAGGTTCCTGTTCGAGGCTTTCCTCTTAGTTCATTGTGAATAAATAATAGTTTCTTCAAAGGTTAATTCACTTTAAAGCTTTTGCTAATAAAGTAGCTGTTAGTCACAATGAAGAAATAAGTGCATCCCGTGTTCTTAGTTCTTACATTTTAATCTAGATATTTGCCCTGACGTGCCTGGACAAGCCCAGGCAAGTCTTAGGTCAAAGCTTATTCTCCTTCCTTATTTGGAAATGTTATCACTGCTTAGGCATTCCTCAAGTTACTTCCTCATTTCCTTTATTCTCCTCTGCCTTTACTTCTTTAGAAAATTTCCACGTTTTTAGCCAATCGGGTCAAGCATAGAATGTGAGGTCCCGTTCTGGCCAATGGTAACTGGACATGGCAGTAGGGCAATTGTGTCAGATTATGAAAGTTATAAATGTCTGTCTCCCTTGTTCAGGTGTGCTCTTGTGGCAAGACTGCCAGCACCCTTCCTGCAGGAAGTAAACTAGCCTTGCTGAGTAATCCACTGTCTCAGTGTGGACTTTTCCCGACGTTATAAACCCATTTCCTGTTTCCAACACCAGTAATCCTTTTCTCTCCTTGCCATTCAAAGATTTTCAGTTTTTTCTTCTCAGTATATGTTTTCTTCTCAGTATATATTACACGTTAGAGCATTTTTGTGGTTTTTGAAAAACTCACTGAGCCCCACTTTCCTCATTTTGAAAAAAAAGAAATTGTAATATTCCTCTTGCAGGGTGCGGTAAAGATTAAACAGGATAATGTCTGGGAAATGCCCTAGAATAGCACACCAAGCACCTAGTTTGGGAAAAATATATGCTTCAATAGAAAACTAGGCATTGCCTAGGGTATTCTCTTCCAGATCATCTGATTCTGATTCCATGGGAGCTCTGTAACTTTATTACTGCCTAATAAAGTTGCAGTCATTTATCTAAGTATTGTAGTAATTACAGTAACTTACATACAGTAATTTCATCTATAGATATGCAAATAAATTCTGTCTGTTAGAGCAAGAACCTGTCTCCTCTTCCCCCCTCCCACCACCCCCAACAATAAAGCTGGTCTTGCGGTCACTTGCAAATTTGTTTCATTATTTCTGATCTATAAAAGTCTCTGTGGTTTGACTTCTCCTTTAAACCAGCTGTAACATCTGTCAAAGGCTGGCTCCACTAATATCACAGACACAACCTCCTGATAAGACAAAGCTGAGTTCATTGCTTACTGCAGTAAAGGAAAACCCTGTTAGGAGCAGTGAATCCATATGGGTCTGCAACAACCTCAATTCTTGCCTCCTCAGAAGAAAGAATTTGACAGAATGCAAAGGAGAAGGCATAAGACAGAGTGAGAGACTGAGGCAAGTTTTAGAGCAGGAATGAAAGAAAGTAAAGTACACTTGTAAGAGAGAGGCCCAAGGGCACGACTTGAGAGACTCAAGTCTGCAGTTTGACCTTTAATAGGAGTTTTACATACACTGGCATTCGGCATGCGTAGGGGCCGCCAGCACTTGGGGTCTCCCCATGCACAGTGTATTTACTTTAGTTATGCACATGCTCATATGCGGCTTCTTCCCTTACCAGTCAAGAGTTCCTAGAAGGTCATTTACCAGTTAAACACCACCATTTTGCCTTTTCATGTGCATGCTTGAACCTGCTGCGGATCACCAGCTTCAGGTGTTTTCTATCTACTGGGAGACTGCCTTTCCCTGGCACTGGCTGGGACCAATTATTTTAGAAACAGTTTAACAACCACCTAACCATCACCTGATTGTCACCGGACATTCTTGGGCTGGGAGTTCATGGAGCTCTCCTGCCCTGCTCACCATTGCCCAATTACCTACTGTAACCATACCACCTAGCAAAGCTGTGGCCATGTCACGTAGGAAGAAAAAGTCAGAATTTACTAATCAAATGTTTGATTTAAGGTGGGCTTTCAAAGCAGAGATTTGATTAGGATTGGGTAAGGTTCATGGTATGACAGTTCAGAATTGGCAGAAACAGCAAGGTGACAATTTGAAAGCAAGAGATGTGAAGAATCTTCAGGAAGTTTCAGTAATGAACATCTGCCTGGGTAGCCACCTCTAATGAAGACAGAAGAATAGCACAAAGTCGTGTTAATGCAGAGTAAGGTGTTTTTGGTTCTCAGCACCCAGCCTGACTATGAGGCTAGATTTCTGTCCTCAGACCCTCCTGAGGTCATTCTTCAGCCTCAGTTGAAGGATAAACCATTGATTTCTATGGATGTAATCAATTCAGATATTTACCACTGTTAGAGGTGTCATAACTGCATATCAAGATTCCATTAATAATTGCATCTAAGTTTCTGAAGGTGGTCATTTCAACCTCTAAAAGGGTTGGATTTTCCAGTTCTTTCTGCCTTCCTTTTGCTAGAACATTTGATGGGACAGCCACCGAGCAACAGAATTTATGACTCCAGAGATCGCACATGTAAGCCCTGTGACACAGACAAATATTAAACCAGAAATATGGTCAGTCTGTTCTTCACTTCTCAGTCAGGAGCCAAGGGCACCCAGGTTACACTAAAAGAACAGATTCCATCCCGTAATCTGAAGAGTTCACAGAACCAGACATGGAGTCATTAACCAAATGACTTAATTTTCTGATTTATTTGTTTACTTCCCCAGATATTTTATGAATATTAAAAATCTAAGAGAGGTCTGCAGGAATTTACATATAACATTCTTCTCCTAAAACAGCACGTTCTTCCTCCAGAGTCCAATATGATGTCTAAAGCAGCTCTGTCCTGAACCACCACTTGTCCAATTTCATCATCCTCTTGGATGAGGAGTTCTGTAGCTCGGAGGAGAAAAAAAAACAAACTGTTTCTCTACTCTCAGGTACTGTGAGTGGGACTTGTGAATTAATCTGAAAAGAGATTAAATGAGGGAAAAGGCATACAAATTGTATTTGATGTTAATATGTTAATATTTTAATTTTTATGTAGACATGCATTCTTAGAAAAGAAGTAAAGACCCCAAAGAAGCAGTTAGCCCTGGGGGCTTATATACCGTTTTAACAACGGACAATAAATTCTGTGTAAGAGATAAGGAAATAAATCCTGTGTGAGAGACAAGACAAAGGAAAGTGGGGATTTGGGCTCCTAGGGACAGTAAATTGTGGGAAGGTGACTAGAACATGTATGGTAAATAACGGTTGTTTAGTAAGGTTTGTT
The DNA here is from genome assembly GCF_049354715.1 of Callithrix jacchus. Classification (NCBI taxonomy): domain Eukaryota; kingdom Metazoa; phylum Chordata; class Mammalia; order Primates; family Cebidae; genus Callithrix; species Callithrix jacchus. Next base: position 108,372,370 of record NC_133510.1, on the reverse strand, counting down.
ATAAAGAGAGTCTTCCTTCTCGTCCTAATACAGGGGAAGGGAACACCTTTACAAATAGAAATTTATGTCAGTTTTACAAAGGGAAATATAAGTCTTGCTTTTAAGCAAAAAAGGGGAGAGCAGAGAGTTCTTCCTGTGCCTGCTATTTCTCAGTTTCCTTCAGCTCAAAATAGTTATTGTGCCAAAGTGTCATATTTTGGGGTGGCAATTCTCATACCCTGCAGTGGCTTTCATGGCATTGCCAAAATTGATTGCTGTTCTCTTAACTATAGCAGGTAGGATTCCTCCAACTTTTCAGACCTCTTATCAGTATGAATAATGAGACCTAAGGAAAGGGCAAAAATTCAAAATTCAGAATCCCCTTGAACTGAAGATCTATGGGTCTCCTTCTCCTAGAGGATAAATCATTGAGACAATAAATAAATAAGAAGCCTTTATATTACAGGTAAAGGCAATAAGCAGTAAAGGAAAGGAAACAAGGCCATCAAAACTGTACAAATTTTGTTAAGATTCTAACACTCTTTATAGCTTTTCAGATGACATTCTTCTTCCACAATCTTCTTTTTCTCTTAACCAAAACATACCTTATTACCTTCATAAAAACATGTACCTCTCTGCCAAGACTATTCTATTAGAGTCTCATTCAGGTATATTCAATTATAACTTTTAACCAAAGTAATTTCTATTTCCCAGAGAAAACTGAGATAAGCAGGGGGAGTGTGGATAATCGTCCACTGTCACACATCAGCACTTTGCAGACTAGTAGAGCTCATAAATATAACACAATTTTCTACAGCTACACACAACCCTAATATAACTTCTCAAAGTGGCAAAAATGATTACATTCATTAACAGGCACAAAAATAGCATAGAAAAATAAGACACAAAAGTATATAAACTTTAAATTATGCTTAGTAATTAATGTTTCAATATGCTATCTTACTCAGAAATTATATAGTCATCTAATGAATATCCATTCACTAACTAAATTTAATAGTTCTAAATATCTTGGAAATTAATGGTCTAAGACTATAAAACATAATTACTCTTATAAAATTTTCAGAATAAATCAACACAAATGTATATTTTTCATAACCATAAGCATTACATGGAAGTAAGGCTCGTTTATTTGATCAGTCAACCTGTATAATTTTAAAAACATACCCAATTAGAATAAAATCATAAGCTTCTATGATACTTTACCTGATAAATCAGAGAAAACATAACTTTTTCATTAAGTGAAAAATAAGAAGTCTTATTTGTAAAATTTCACTGAAAGTGTGTAAACTTAGACTCTTAGAGCATTTCAGTTTCTATAAGATTATCATCCTTAACATAAAAGAATTTATTGAATTTCTTTAATTTCTGGGAATTTTAAAAATTATTCGATTGATAGAAGTACTTATTTCAAATAAATCAATTAGAAGATTCCCTCTGAGCAACTCATTGATAATCACTGCATTTTTTACATACAGTCAGCCCTCCACATCCATGGGCTTTTTGTCCATGGATTTAACCAACCTCAAATTGAAAATATTATTTTAAAAATTTACATCTGTACTGAACATATAGTCTCTTTTTCTCTTCATTATGCTCTAAACAATACAGAATAACAGATATTTATATAGAATTTACATTGCCTTGGGTAATGATCTGGTTTGGCTCTGTGTCCCCAAATCTCATCTTGAATTGTAATCCCCCCATGTAAAGAGAGGCACCTAGGAGGACATGATTGGATCATGACGACAGTTTCCCCCATGCTGTTCTCGTGAGATCTGATGGTTTTAAAGTGTTGACAGTTCTCCTTCACTGGCTTTCTTCTCTCTCCTGCCACTTTGTGAAGAAGGTGCTTGCTTCTCCTTGCCTTCTGCCATGATTGTTAAGTTTCCTGAGGCCTCTCCAGCCATCTGGAACTGTGAGTTAATTAAACCTCTTTCCTTTACCCAGTCTCAGGAAAGTTCTTTATAGCAGTGTGAAAATGAACTAATAAAGTAGATTGGTACCAGGAGTGAGGTACTGCTATAAAGATACTTGAAAAGGCAGAAGCAACTTTGGAACTGGGTATTGGACAGAGGTTGGAACAGTTTAGAGGGCTCAGAAGAAGACAGGAAGATGAGGGAAAGTTGGAACTTCCTAGAGACTTGTTGAATGGTTTTCACCAAAATGTTGATAGTGAGATGGACAATGAAATCCAGGCCGAGGTGGCCTCAGATGGAGATGAGGAACTGGGAACTGGAGCAAAGGTGACTCTTGTTATGTTTTAGCAAAGAGACTGGTGGCATTTTGCCCCTGTCCCAGAGATCTGTGGAACTTTGAACTTGAGAGAGATGATTCAGGATATCTGGTGGAAGAAATTTCTAAGTGGCAAAGCATTCAACAAAAAGCAGAGCATAAAAGTTTGGAAAATTTGCAGTCTGACTATGAGGTAGAAAAGAAAAACTCATTTTCTAGGGAAAAATTCAAGCCAGCTGCAGAAATTTGCATAAGTAATGAGGAGCCAACTGCTGATCACCAAGAAAATGGAGAAATTGTCTCCAGGACATGTCAGAAATCTTCACAGCAATCTCTCTCATCACAGGCCTGGAGGCCTAAGAGAGGAAAGTGGTTTTGTGGGCTGGGCCCAGGGGCCCTGCTGCTCTGTGCAGCATTAGGACATGGCACCCTGCATCCCATACTCCAGCCATAGCTATAAACAGCTCAGGCCATTGCTTCAGAAGGTGCAAGCCCAAAGTGTTGGCAGCCTTCATGTGGTGTTGGGCCTGTGGGTGCACAGAAGTCAAGAATTGAGGTTTGGACACTGCATGTTCTCCCACTCATAAGTGGGAGCTGAACAATGAGAGCACACACAGAGAAGGGAACATTAGACACCAGAACTGCCAGGTGGTAAGGGGAAAGAGGAGGGAGAGCATTAGGACAAATACTAATATATGTGGGGCTTAAAACCTAGATGATGGGTTGATAGGACAGCAAATCACCATGGCACACGTGTACCTATGTAACAAACCTGCATGTTCTGCACATGTATCTGGTAACTTTAAGCAAAATAAAATATACAAAAAAGAAGAGGAAGAGACACCAGAATATCTCCTCTATATTGTTTGGTTTTCTAGACTTAAAAAAGAAAAAAAAGAATTGAGGTTTGGGAACCTCTGCCTAAATTTCAGAGGCTGTATGGAAATCCCTGGCTGTCCAGGCAGAAGTCTGCTGCAGGGCTGGAGCCCTCATGGAGAACCTCTGCTAGGGCAATACAGAAGGGAAATGTGGGATTGGAGCCCCCACACAGAGTCTTCACTGGGGCACTGCCTAGTGGAGCTGTGAGAAGAGGGCCACCATCCTCCAGACCTCAGAATGACAGATCCACCAACAGCTTGCACTATGCACCGGGAAAAGATGCAGTCAGTCAACACCAGCCCATTAATGAGCTACCCAAGGCCATACAAGCCCACCCCTTGTATCTGCATGCCCCAGATGTGGGGTGTGGAGTCAAAAACGGTTATTTGGAGCTTTAAGAGTTAATCACAGCCCTGTTGGTTTGGCCAATTTCTTCCATTTGGAATGGGAACATTTATCCAATGCCTGTAACACCATTGTGTCTAAGAAGTAATGAACTGGATTTTGATTTTATAGGTTCATAGGTGGAAGGGACTTGCCTTGTCTCAGATGATACTTTGGATTTGAACTTCTGGGTTAATCCTGGAATGAGTTAAGTCTTTGGAGGACTGTTTGGAAGATATGACTATTTTGAAATGTGAGAAATACGAGTTTGGGAGGGGCCAGGGGTGAAATAATATGTTTTGGCCTTTTGTACCCACCCAAATCTCATCTCAAATTGTAATTCCCATGGGTCAAAGGAGGGATGTAGTGGGAGGTGACTGGATCACAATGGCGGTTCCCCCATGCTGTTTTCATGATAGTGAGTGAGATCTGATGGTTTTACAAGTGTTGACACTTCCTCCTTTGCTGGCTTTCTTCTCTTTCCTGCCACCTAGTGAAGAAGGTTCTTACTTCCCTTTTGCCTTCTGCCATGATTGTAAGTTTCCTGAGGCCTCTCTAGCCATGTGGAACTGTGAATCAATAAAACCTCTTTCCTTTATAAATTATTCATTCTCAGAGAATCTATAGTAGTGTGAATGTGGACTATTACAGGTACTACTAGTAATCTAGAGATTATTTAAAGTATATGGGAGGTTATGTGTGGGTTATATGCAATTACTACACCATTTTATATTGAGTACTTGAGCATCTGCAAATTTTTGTATCCTGAAACCAACTCCTCATAGATACCAAAGAAGGACTATATTTTCTCTGTTTTTTTTTAGTCAATACAGGGCAATTCTTTTAGTAATGTATTTTTTTAAACATCTACCACTATCTTTATTAAGAGACTCCCTCCTTTGGAGTTGAATGACTAGTGTGGGAGCACCTAGCTGTTTTATTTGTAAGGCCATAAATTTATTTAAATTTCCACTTTATTTTTGTCCTAAGCTCTTTTCAAAGCACTCAGCAAAGAATTGGGAGTTCTGGCAGTAGGGTTGTTTCCCATTCTGGCATATTCTTATGTGTTAAATACCCAATTTCTGGCTTGGCAATATTTATTTGTAAAAAAGTTAAAGGAGAATCAGGGCTGCATTTTCTTCAAGATCTTCTAAATGATGTTTAAAGGTGTAAAGACCCTATCTCTGATATCTCAAAAGAATTCATCCTTTCCTTGCTTCCGACTGGATTAGAGTCTAATCTACCTACATAGAGAAGACTTTGGGTTAGACTCCAAAAGACCTTACCCAACATTGACAGCTTTTCTAAAGCCCTCTGATTTTCTGTAAAAACCAGGGTCATCTAAATCATTCTTGAGAGCTTCCAACCCTGTTCTTTCTAACCAGTCTTTAGCATGTGAGATTACCACTAGCACATGAACTTATTGATGAGATTAGTAAGTCCTACATTATACATTCATAAGATAATTTTAAGTTCCTCTGCAAATTTTTCCCACTCCTGTCCAGGCTTTGAAAAGTTTTTTGACAATGGCTCTCAGCTAAGACTGAGACCAGGGCTTGAAATCAACAGAAAAGGATTTTGTCTGTTCTGGGGGAAATCTAACTCTAAGTGACAACAGAGCTTAAGGTGATACAGGAGAGTCTAGAGGGAGGAAGAGCAAATCAGAAGGATAAATGGGGCAGAAGGAATGGAGGAGTATAGGATTTGGGAAGAGTAGTAGCATAAAGGCTATTACTAGGTTAAAATTGCCATTGAGGAGGATCTAAAAAGAGAAACTGTTTTAAGGTTATTTAAAATTTTGCTTTGGCCAAATAATATCTTAGAAAAAAGACTTTGGAATCTAAATATTTCAGATGTTTTTAATCAGCATTAAGAAATTAGAACCATTGGAAGTTCAAAGTGCTCCTTTTTTAACTGAACTTCTCAGTCCTCATGCCCTGTTTGAGGAAAGGGCTTATTTCAGTGTCTATGCTTGTCCACTTCCCCATGAATTTTCTCTTCCTGATAGATAGACAACAAATATGACAAGAACAGAGAGGCAAACAGCAGTGCTAGTACAAAAAAGTTTCCATCAACTACATACATTTGTTTTTTTTACAATTTGGGCACCTAAGAAGAGTTTCTTAAACCTAGAAAACAATATTATAAATTCAGAATCTGGGAGGTCAGTGAAAGAGATCAAAGTTCCAACCACTGCAAGCTTTATTCACCCCATTGATTAGGCCCTTATGACCTAAGCACTCTTAAAGTTCCCATCTCTGAATATTGTGACAATGGCAATAAATTTCAACATGAGTTTTGGAATGGACATTAAAGCCAAAGCAATTATAAAAGTGAGTTCAGCCCTCTCTTGTTTTTCCTCCCTGTGTGTGTCTCTCTCTTTTCCTTTCTCTCTCCTCTCTCTCCTGCTTTCTTGCCCTTCTGCCTTCTACCATGGGATGATGCAGCATGACCACCTTGCCAGATGTGAGTCCCTCAACCTTACACTTCCCACCCTCCAGAACTGTAAGCAATAAATCTCTCTTCTTTATAAACTACCTAGTCTTAGGTATTCTGTTATAGCAAGAGAAAATGAATTAGGACAGAAAATTGGTACAGAGAAGTGGAGCTGTTACTATAACAAATACCTGAAAATGTAGAAGTAGCTTTGGAGCTGGGTAACGGGTAGAAGCTGAGAGAATTTGGAGGAGCAGGCTAGAAAGAGCCTAGATTGCCACGAATGAAGCGTTAAGGGCAGGTTTGGTGAGGGTTCAGAAGAAGATAAAAATACCAAAAAGAACCCAGAATGTCTTAGAGATTACTTAAGTGGTCATGACCAAACTGTGGGTAGAAATACAAATGGTAAAGGCCATTCTGGTGAGGTATCAGACAGAATTGAGGAACAATGTATTGGAAACTAAAGTAAAGGCCATCCTTGCCATGCAGTTCCAAATAACTTGGCGAAATTGTGTCCATGTCCTAGGTCTTTACAAAATGCAGAACTTAAGAGAGATCAACTAGAATATCTAGTGGAAGTTACACCTATGCAGCAAAGCATTCAGGCTGCCAGGCTGCCGCATGGCTACTTTTAACTACATACAGTGAGATGTGAGAGGAAGGAAATAACAAGATGAACTTTACAATTAAAATAGAGGCAGAACAAAAAGATTCAGAAGATTCAAACCCTGGCCATGTTAAGTGTAAAAAAGTATGTCAGGAAAAAAAAAAATAAGGGTGTGGCCAAGAGACTGTTTGCTCAAGAGATTAAAATGGCTAGAAAGGTGCCAGGTACTATTCATCAAGACAGTGGAAGAAAGACCCCAAAGACATTTCAAACATCTTTGAGGCTGCACCTCCCATCACAGGCAAAGCTCTAAGAAGGAAGAATGGTTTCAGGGGACAAGTGAGTCCACCACGGGCTCACCATCCAGGGCTGCCTCAAAACTCTGCTCCCCACATTCCTTTGGCATCCCTCAGCCACCCCAGCCACAGTTCAAGTGGGTCTTAGCATGTCTCATGCCACAGCCCTAGAGGGCTCAAGGATTAAATCCTGGTGGCATCCTTATGGTGCTAGTTCTGTAGGTGTGCAGAGTGGATGAGCTACAAAGCCACGGTGGCCTCCATCTAAATCTCAAATGATTTTGTAAACAGCCTGGGGGACTAGGTAGAGGCTTGTCACTCGGGGCACAGCTACTGCAGAGAGCTCCTACCAGAGCAATGCCAAGCAGAAATATGTTGACAAAGTAACCACAGAGAGTCCTCACTAAGGCAATACCCAATGGAGCCATGGGAGCAAAACTACCTCAGAGACCCCAGATCTATAGCACTACCACATGCAATGCTTGCCTAGGAAAGCTGCAGGCCCAAGAGCCCAGTCAAAGAGGGCTCAAACAGAAGCTGAGCCTAGCAGAGCCATGGCAGCAGGGCTGCCTAAGGCCTTGTGGGCTAAGCCCCCACCCCAGTGTGCCCAGGATGTAGAATACAAAGTCCAAGTGTATTATTACCCAACATTATCCAGGGAAAAAGTTGTTTTCTGTTGGGTTTTGGACTCACTTGGTTCAGTTACCCCTTTTCTTGCCTATTTCTCCATTTTGGAATGGAATGGGAATGCCTTTCCTATGCCTGTCCCACCATTGTATTTTGAAAGTAGACAACATGTTTTTAGTTCACAGGCTCATAAATGGAGGAAATTTGACTCAGAATGAATCATGTCTTGAGTCTCACCTATATCTGATTTAGATGAGACTCTAGACTTTGAACTTTTAAAGTTGTTGCTGAAATGAGTTAAGACTTTTGGGACCTTTGGGATAAAATGCATGTATTTTGTATGTGAGAAGGGTATGATTTTGGGGGGTCAGGAGTGGAAATGCCATGGATTGAATGTCCCCTTCAAAACCGATGTTGAAATTTAATTTCTATTATAATAGTATTGAGAGGTGGGACCTTTAAGAGGTGAGTAGCTCTCGAATAAAGTAATGCAGTTATCAGGAAAGTGGGTTCATTCGCATGGGAGTGGGTCCCGCTAAAAGGATGAAGTTTGGCCCCCATTTGTCTCTCCCACACACTTGTTTTCTTGCCATGTAATGTCATCCACCATGTTTGGATGCAGCAAGAAGGTCCTCACAAGACACAACCCCTCAATCTTGGACTTCCCAAGCTCCAGAATGATAAGCCAAATAAATCTCCTTTCTTTATAAATTACCCAATCTGGTGTATTTTGCTATTGTGGCAGAAAAAGGACTAAGACAATAACAAACCCACTCTCACAATGCAACACATAACACTGTTTTGGTCAACGGTGGACCACAAATACAACACTGGTCCCACAAGATTATAAGGGGACTGAAAAGTGTCTATTGCTTAGTGATGTCCTGATGATTCTGACCCTGTGCAGGCCTTGTCTAATGTGTGTACCTATGTCTAAGTTTTTAATTTAAAAAGTTTTAAAAGTTAAAACAATTAGAAATATTAAAAAGTTTATTGAATAAGGATATAAAGAAAATAGTCTTGTGCAGCTGTACAATGTTTTTGCATTTTAAGCTGTGTTCTTATGAGTCAAAAAGCTTTTAAAAATTTAAATGTTTATAAATTGTCAAGTTCCAGTAAGGTAAGGTTAATTTATTATTGAAGAAATAAAATATTTTTATAAAAATCTAGTGTATAGCCTAATGTAGAGTGTTTATAAAGTCTATAGTAGTGTACAGTAATGTCCTAGGCCTTCACATTTACTCACCACTCACTCATTGACTCACCCAGAGCAACCTCCAGTCCTGCAAGCTCTATTCCCGGTGAGGGCCCTAAACAGGTGTATCATTTTTATCTTTTAATACTGTATTTTTACTTTACCTTTTCTATGTTCACATACACAAATACTACTGTGTTGCAATTGCCTATGATGTTCAGTACAGTAATATGCTGTACAGATTTGCAGCCTAGGAGCAATAGGCCATGTCGTATAGCCTAGGCGTATAATAGGCTAGACTATACCACCTATGTTCACGTAAATGCACTCTATTATGTTTGCACAACAAATCAAATCACCTAACCACACATTTCTCAGAATGTATCTTTGTTAAGGGGTGCATGGCTTAGTTGACTTGAAATTCAAACTCACAAAGTCAATTTTCAATAAAAAGTGTGTCCTATGGTCAGGGTAGCTTTGATATCATGAGAGGAAACTCCAAGAAGGCTACTCTGGCAGCCCCGGTGTCCCTCTATATCCCCAACCCCATCACCCATGTCAAAGTTAGAATCTTACAAAGCTGCCTGACACCCCAACAACTGGGTCTCCTTGTAATATCCTACCTGGTACTTTCCAGCTATGCCTTCCCATAAGCAATTTACAAGCTTTGTAGACTGTATCATCATAATTTCAAAAACAGCAGCCCGTTTTTCTCAGCAAAGAAAACAGTGTGAAAGAGAGAAAAAAAGAGAGAGATTTTCCAAAGACTTTTTAAAAGCCAAGAATCAATTGTGTGATATCATTGAAACTTTGGGTGGTCTTCCCCCCATCTCCACCCCCATTCCTGACTTTCTGGCCCTAAGTACTTCTGACTAAGATATCTTGAAGATCACCAGAAACAGTCTTACAGATCATGCATGAAGCCTTATCTTTTCCTGATTATGCTTTTATTTCAGAGGTCACCCATCTACAGCACTCCAGGAGGCTCAGAGCATTAATGAATCCCTTGCTGAATTTACAGTAGCAGCTCTCAGCCCACACATTAGTGCCACTTAGACAGAGATCAGATTTCCTTTGTAAGCCAAAACTTCAATAACTCACAGATCAGCCAGCTGACCTCTCTTTCTGACTTCCAATTTGAATAGTGCAGGGGAAGAGGGAGTGTCTCATGGAGCAGAAAATAAAAAACAAATTCCAATGCAACATTTTCCCATTTTTAAATCATCTCTAATCTTGTTTGTAAAGTATTATTTGCTCCAAGGAGAATAGGGAGTTCTTTGCTCTGCGTTTAAACGGAGAATGCTTCTTAGGAGAGTTGCAAAAATGTCTGATCAATTATTTCCAGTTAATAGCTGAGAGGCATCAAGGGTCCATTTCTCTGAACATCAGAATTGTCTTTCTTGTTGTTGTTTGAAACTTAGATGAACTATTGTGTTGGTAAACCTAAAGCCACATAAGTAACCATTTTAATAAGCTTAGGGGAATTATGTCAGGTTAAGAGTGATTAACATAAGCCTAAACACCTAAGTGTCTAATAAGACTAGTACTGTGATTCTTTGCAATCAGATATGCATAAAGATGGTAGAAGTGAATGGATCCAGTTATGTAGCTGGAGAAATGAACCTAATCAGCTTCCTTTTCCAGAAAGAGAGGAAGAAAATGGCCCCTAAGAATATAACTGGGCTCTTGTTAATAGTAATTCCAAGTCTTCCCCTAGGTCTTTGTGAAGCTTGAGATAGCATGTACTTTTTATTTCCAGTGGGCTAGAGGGGGGGCGCAATTTTTGTTTCTCTTTTTTGAGACAGAGTCTTGCTCTGTTACGGAGGCTGGAATGCAGTAGCATGATCTCAGCTCACTGCAACATCCACCTCTGGGGTTCAATCGATTCTCTTGCCTCGCCCTCCTAAGTAGCTGGAATTACAAGCATGAGCTACCATGACCAGTTAATTTTTGTATTTTTAGTAGAGACTGAGTTTCACCATGTTAGCCAGGCTGGTCTCAAACTCCTGACCTCAAGTGATTCACCCCCACCTTGGCTTCCCAAAGTGCTGGGATTACAGACATGAGCCACTGCACCTGGCAGATGGGGGCATAATTTGAAGATCACGAGAAACAGTCTTGTAGATCACGCATGAAGCCTTATCTTTTCCTGATTATGGTTTGAAAGCCAGTCAAGGAAACTGGGCAGAAACTTCATCATGGGAAAGATGCTTTGCTACCATTTGAGATTTGGCTATACTATAATTGAGAATTTTCTTTGGTCCTTGGGAAGGGTGTGTGTGTGTGTGTGTGTGTGTGTGTGTGCACGCGTGTTGGGTGTGTATGTGGTGTTTGAGGTGGGAGGGTTCCAACAATTACTAGCTGGAAAATCAGAAGAATGAAAGAGTCCAAGCTACAACTCATGCTGGTGTGGGGACCTCCAACAATACTTCATGTGGGTGCCGAGGACCACCATGGACTTCACCATGGGGCTTAGAGTATCAAGACTCAGACAGCCCTACCACACCCCACTCTTCCCCAGACTGTGCCTAAAACACAATGCCTGAGGGCAACTGTTGACTTACCACTACAGCAACTCTCCAGGGCAATTGCTCTCAGTAACTCAGAGTTAGGAAATGGCCCTAATTGCTCCTGTGAGCAGAAATTTTCTGAAAATTGGACACAGAGAACACAACAGAAGAATGTACTCAGAGAGGCCTTGAGCTGGGGCAAAGGGTTGGTGTTAGGAAGTGGGGATTCTCATAGAGCCCAACAGCACATGAAGAGTTTTAACTCCCTGGGTGCTTTTTCCTAGGGTGGGAATATTATTAAGAATAGTACAAAGTGCCTCCCTGTTAGTTATGCTCAATCCTGCACTGAAGTCTGATGCTCAGATACGGCCTGGAATAGCCAGGCTTTGTGGCGTAAAGGAGAGAGCAGGGACAGGATATGTGGCCTGCCTGTCTCCACCTCTCTGCTGCCATTAGTGAGAACCAAGCAATATCCTGGCAAGGGCTCTGTGTCCTGTTGCTCCAGGCAGGGATCAGGGCAACCGGGATTGGCAGAGGAACACAGAGTGCTAGTCATTCCCCCCGGGCTTTACCCTCCTCTCCAATCCCTCCCATCTCTAACCCATTTTCTTTCCCAAAAACCTTGAAGGAGAGAGAAAACTGGAACTTTGTCTTTAAATTACTTATCATAGCTTTAGAAACTTTTGAAACCATGTATCACTTTAACACCTTTTGATAGCTAACAAATGGTTCACTTCAATGCAATAAGCAGACATAAGCAATGGTCTGGGATGCTTCTGATCCATTTGGAGATCCTGTTGGATTTTGCTTTAAAACATCACTGATGGCTGTCAACCTCTTCTCCATTGCTACCTCTCTCAGTCTCCCCATTTAGGCTTCATTATCTCATACCTAAACTACTGAAATACTCTCCTAATGAACTGTCTTTAGTCTCTTACTGTTGCAAAATCATCCTATATCTTACTGTCAAAATTTCTCAAAGTATCACTACACACACACACACACACACACACACACACACAACCATTGTATCTCAATTTGCCTAGGACTTTCCTGGATTTAGCATGCAAGTCCCATGTCTCAGGAAACTCCTCAGTTCCAGGAAAACTGAGACAGTTCACTCTAACAGGCCAACCTAATACATGCATAAGCACACATGTACTCTCTCTCGTTCTCTCAATCTCTCTCTCTCTCTCTTTCAGTGACTCACCATTGCTTGCAGTGCTTCATATGTAGAGAGTATTCAATTATTGTGGATGAATGGATGAATGGATAAATGGATGAATGGATGCATGGATGGATGAAAGGAAGGGGCTAATTCAGGGCAAAATTCATACTCATCCTACAATGTTTTAAAATGTAATGAAGGGATGTTTTTTAGTTTGTTTTACATTGTTTGGCTTATAAAGCAATTTTGCCATATTAGTATTCAGAATACTCTGTATTTGTATCATGTATTCCCCTCATGTCACAGATGAGGAACCCAATCCTTGGGGAGGCTAACTTGTCCAAGGACATATAGCTAATGGAAGAATGGTGGTAATTCAACCCAGGTTCATGGTTCTAGACACTTTCAGCATCATTCCCTTCTACTTTGCTCACTCCTCTGCTCTATTTAAGTTGATCTCTTTCCATTCTTTAAATAGGCAACAAATAACCCTATTCTTGCTTCCACATATTTTCTCAAGCCATCCCTTTGGCAAGGAATGCCTTCACATTTCCCTACTGAATCATAATCCCAATGGTTGTCATTTACTGAGCACTTACTACATGTTGAGGGAGGAGAAAGAATTTAGATGACGATACACTGGCTCTTAAATATTTCAGCCTATGAGTGACATGCATTGAAATGATTCACATTTCAGTGGTTAGAACTCATCAGTGGCACACCTGAGTGCAAAGTGGCTGGGAAACAAAGTTATCCCACATGCCCAGGAAGGAGAGTAGAACCAGACAAGAGAGCTCTAGAAGGCCCTGTAAAGAAGCCAAAGCCAATGTTTGCCTTACGGACTGTAACTCATGGTAGACAAACTGGGGAGAAGGAAAAAGGAACATTGAGCCTCAGAGACCATAGCTGATACTCCAGCTCAGGACAGGACTCTGGTTCTCAGACAGGGGATCAGAAGTCAGTACTGGGGCCCTGCTTCTTTGGGTCACTCTACCAGTGAATGTGACTTTAAAATGCCTAGGCTCCTCATGAAAGCCTATCTACACAGTCACACAAGATAACAGCACTGTGTGACAACAACTTGAGTAGACACCAAACCTGAGTCCTGAGACAGGTGTATCTCTCCATCACTAATGGACATGTGCACACACACACACACACACACACACACACACAGACAACAGAAGACAGGATTTATATCCCCTTAGCTCTCTTGCTGTAGAACTCAACTGACGCACCCATTGCAAGAAACCTCACCTCTTAGAAGTAAAATGCTTAAACAGTTCATCAGTCTGCGTGGTTTAATAACTAAACTCTCTGAAATGTGTTTGCTAAAAGCGGTCTTTGTTTAGCTTGGTAACTGGGTTAGGATTGTGCCTATATGTTGGCCAGGTAGTACTGGGCAAAGAGGGTTAGTATAACAGACGTATATTGCCATAACAGACATCCAGTAATATTTGTTAACAATGCTGTTAGTGGTGGTGACCTTGACCACAAGATCGCTGATCTTGAATTTAACTTTGAGATACACACACAGGATAAAAGTGTCTCTCTGCCAAAGGCCCACTAGTGTCACCAAGCAGACAGAATATGAGTCTGGCCAACCCTGAAGAACTTCCATGTGCCAATTCTTAAGACTACACAGATAAACTATTTTGAGATTTTGCTTGAATATCTGGAAACTGAATATTTTCAAAATAACTGATTTTTAACTGAATTAAACTAAATGGTTCTAAACTATTCTGTGTGTACAGATACAATATGTTGTGCCCACCCAAAGGACAATAATTTCTAGCTTGAGCCGAGAAATTCATTCACAATTAATTAATAAATACTAGGATAATTTGTAGTATTGATAAGGCCAATGGTCACAAAATGGTGGTATGGGATGGCCATTTTTACAGCAAATGGACACGTCACTGGGATTTCCAACAGCAAAACTAAACTGCTGATTGTGGTGAGCCTGAAGTAAATTATTAACCTACCGTTATCGTTGCCCTAGTGTGTGCCTGAAGAAGTCTCTCTTTTTATCCAGGTAGAGCTTTGTTTCAGCTTACATTCTGGAGTCCTTGCAAATGGATTCAATTTCATTCCATTTTTATAGAAAGCCTACTTACACTGAGGATGGTATTTATATTATCCTTAGTATGATATAAAGATAATGATAATAATAATTGCCATTTTATAATATCCATTTTACAGATGAGAAAACTGAAACAGAGAGGTCACGTCAGCTGGTGCAAAGTAATAAATGGCAAAACTGGAACATAGAGAAGGGCTGTGTGGCCCCAAGTTCCACTTGTAACCATTGCTGCACAGCACAGCCCTGGACGTGCGTTCCTGTTCTTGAATCTGCAGAATGCATCACCTATAAGATCTGCATGCACCTTGAGACATCTGCATCACCCGCAAATTTAGGTCCATCCCATCTGCACCTTGCGCCAGCCCCACCCTGCCCCAGCCCACTCCTCTGTCTTACATTTCGGTCCTCTGAGAGCTGGAGAGCTGGCCCAAGCCTCAATCCGAAACACTCTGCTTGATTCAAGCCAACTTCCCACCAAGAACTCAGCCTGCTGCTCCCCCAAGTCCTTTTTACCCAATATTAAGGCAGTACAGGGCAGGTAAGAAAAGCTTACAGTTAGACTCACTGCTCTGAGGCTCAGTTCCCTTATCTACAAAATCAAGGTAATATTCTTTCCCGTTAAAGTTGAATGAAATAAACTATGTAAAGAACTCACTACAGGGCTTCTCTCCTGGGAGCTCCCATCTGCCATGAATCTCTCAAGATCGTAGTTGGCCAAAAATATTAGACCACCCTCCCTGCATAGCATTAAAGATGCTTCACTCAACTTGTATATTCCTTGGGTGCTTTGCACTGACACATCCAGTGTCTACCTCTGAAACCAAGCCAGTTTCCCCAGTCCACATCAAATTGGCTGAGGGGTCAAAGCCCCTGTTTCTCTCTGGCAGCCTTGGATGAGGGCCCAGTATACCTGCTCCTGTTTCCCCACCTCAAAATAGTGCTATTCAATAGAATTTTCTGGGATGATGGAATTGTGCAATCCAAAGCAGAAGCCATGAGCCACGAGTAGCTAGCTACTAGGCACCTGAAATTTGGTTAGTACAATTAAGGACTAAAATTTTAATTATTTTTTATTTAAATCACCGCATGTAGCTGTGGCTAGTGACTATCATATTGGACAGGATACATATGCAGTATGGCCAACCAGGTGTGTTTCCTGTCTCTCCACTCTGAGTCCTTACATCACCCCATATGGGGTTTCTAAACCACTCACAGTAAAGTCCTGCCCCACTGGTAACTCACCACACACCCGTTGGCTTTTGTAGATGAGCCTGTGATGGCATCTAGTACATTTGCCTCGTATTGAGAAATACACCTCACAGGTAACAACCCCTGAAGGGGTCACTGGGAGGTAAGGAAGAAACAGACAAGCAATCCAGCAGTGGGACTTCAGCAGCCAGAGCTGAGAAGGGGTGTTTATAATTACATATCCCAGAGCTGGAGAGGATTAGAAGTGCTACAGAAATGAATGTCAGGCAACATGATATTCCACAGGTGTGAAAGTAGGATTTCTACAGAGTTGGCCAACACTCTCTAAATCAAAAATATCTGCTGCCGAATGGGGGAAAAAAGAAAGTGAAGTAAATCATAAACTAAGTCAAATGGCATAGGAGACACAGTACAGAGTAGTTAGCCCAGCAGATCATAGAAACCTGACTGCCCACACCTTGCTCCAAAGGTTGGGTCCTTTATCAAAGGGACACGTGATTTAAATTGAAATTATACATTTAGAAAAACTGATTTTACAGATGACAAAGCTAAGGCTGAGGAAGGTGAAGTTATTTACTCAAATTTATGCAGTTTTTAAAACTTTTAACCAAAGTATGACACCCAGGCAGTGGGATTCCAGATTTCCATCCTTAATGACCCTCAGAATTCCCAAGGGAACTGAAGAGGTCATTTTAATGATCTGGGAATCAAGTGAAAATGAAAATGGACATGGAATCAAGGACATTTTAGTACCTACTGGGATGCATGGGACCCAAGAGCAGAAGGGAAGGATTCAAGAATAAGAATCTTATTTAAGGATCCAGATGATGAGCTGGGTTTCTGATGTGGACTCCACTGATCTGTAGGTTGCACTGATCAAAAGTCGGTTGGAGACACGGGACTAAAACTATGACAAGAAGTTGGAACTAGAGATAGAAGTGTCAGTTGAGGAATTGTTGCAAAGGTGGACAAAATCTCAAAAGAGCAAAGAGAAAGCAGCAATAGCCAAAGTATTGCCAGAGAGGAGACACTGGCAAAAACTGACATTAATTCCCCAGCATGCATCACTTTTGCTAGGTAGTTGTACCAATCTTTACTTCACTTCATTATCCACAAGACACATGTGTTAGAGAGATATGAGAGCAAACATTTGCCTTTTTCTTTTCAACATCTACTCTCTTTTTCTAGCAACTTCTGACAGACTAGGCTTGGCGATACTCTCCTCTAACCCATGGTAGAAATGCATCCAATAGAGGCCACATCTGGGGCAAGAACGAGTAATGTGACCTAGGCTGAACCAATCAACACCTCCTATTTCCCTCATCATAGTGATTGGTTCAGGGATTGGTACAAGACCCAATCAGCTTCAGTGAGACCCAGTGAGGCTTCCACTAGGAATGCAGGGACAGAGGCTGGCTGGCTTTTCTTTAGGATTCTAGCCTGAGATGTGTAGGGAATAGAGCAAATGTGTCTTTCTACCATTTGAAGCTTGAGATTGGAGTCAAAAATAAGGAATAGCAGTTTAGAAATTGGGTCCTCGGGTGACTATTGAGTAATGAATCAAAATATGCCTAAAATGAGAACCCACAGCCTTTCCACTCATGTGAGCCAGGAAATTCTGTTTGGGATTAGTTTTCTAGTATTTGCAGCAGAAGGATCTCTACTTGATGCAGAAACGACCAACATTTTCCAGCTGAGGCAAACAGAGGCTTCAAGAGATTAACTAACTCACCAAAGTTCACACAAATAACCAAACCAAGATTTGAAGCTGCTTTGTTTCACCTTGAAAAGCTGGTAAGGACAACAAACTGAATTTTTAACTGATTGCAATATGACGAACATACATGAAAAAATAAAGACACAACAGGAAGATGGAGTGAAAGAAGGGCAGAGAGTGAAGGACAGTGTAACTGAGGTAAACGTTTCAATGGTATCTGAAGATTCTGAAAATCTGAGGTTATCCTGGTTGCCCCATCTCTCCCAGTAGCTCAGTAAGATAGGAAATCAAGGCTAACTCTGATTACCTAGCTGACTATTTTAAACTCCAGCAATTTAGAGAGCATTGATTAGAAATCATTTCAAGCAAAGCATCTGCTCATTGCTTTGCTGAAACATCAATATATTGGCTTTCTAGGAGAATAATTTGCATTTCATTGCTAAGGAAAAAACATGAGTATGTGGAAACCACAGAAGGCAAATCTAGATCCACAAAGACCCTCAGTTTTCAGAAGGCAACCACCATGAATTATTCTAATTATTTGACCTCTCATACCAGAATAATCCAAAGTGAGCACCTGCAAAGGGAGTGGGGTGAAGTATCTAGTTCATAGCAGCCCTCAGCAGATATTCTATTTTTGAGATTCCATGTTTTCAAATTTATGCCAATTTTGCATTTTTCTTCATAATGCATTTGTTTGTTTCCAAATAACAGAATTTTAGCCAGCACTTTGGGAGGCTAAGGTGGGTGAATCACAAGATCGAGAGACGGAGACCAGAGAGACAATCCAAGATGGCTGAATAGGAATAGCTCTGGAGTGCAGTTCCCAGCAAAATTGCAGTGGATGAGTGATCACTGCATTTCCAAATGAGTTTTTACTGCCCACACACCAGGAGATTCCTGGGCAGAAAAGTGCTACAAGTCTCCAACATGGCTCTTTCAGCTGGCACAGTGGGTATCCACACAAAAACTCACACAAATCTGAGCAGCTGTTTCAACCAGCACCTGGAATGCCTGGGAGACAGAATCACCCATTCAACTGAAAAAAAGGGGGCTGAAACAGGGAGCCAGGTGATCTGGCTAAGCGAGTCCCACCCCGACAAAGACCAGCAATCTGAAACGTTCTGGATTGAGGGTTTCACAGCAAGCACAGCTGGACCCAGGACAGTCCATTACTGAAGCAGTCCACCATTACCAAGGCAGTCCACCATTACCAAGGAAGTTCTAACTGTACCTCTATAAACAAAACTGTAAGGAAGTTCACACAGCAGCAGGGCAAGCCCATGGCAGCTCAGCAAAGCCTATGCTGGCAGACTGTGGCTAAGCTACCTCCTCGCTGGGCAGGGCATCTCTGAAAAAATGCAGCAGCACATCAGGAACTTATAAATAAAGCCCCATCTTCCCAGGATAGAGCACCGGGGAAAAAAAGGCAGTTATGACTTCTGCTGCAGCAGACTTAAATGTACCTGCCCAGCAGCTTTGAATGGAACAACAGAGCTCACAGCTCACCACTTGAGCTCCTATAAGGGATAGACTGTCTCCTCAAGCAGCTCCCCAAGCCCTGTATTATCCAAAGAGACACCACATAAAGGAGAGCTCAGGCTGATATCTGGCGGGTAATCTTTTGGGACGAAGATAACAGAAGAAGAAACTGGCAGCAACCCTTACTGTTCTGCAGCCACCACAGGTAATCCCCAGGCAAGCAGGGTATGGAGTGGACCTCCAGCAGTCCTACAGCAGAGGGGCCTGACTGTTAGAAGGAAAACTAAGAAACAGAAAGAAATAACTTCATCAGCAACAAAAAGGACGCCCACTCAAAGACCCCATCCCAAAGTCACCAACCACAAAGACCACAGGTAAAAAAATTCACAAAGATGGGAAGAAACCAGTGCAAAAAGGATGAAAACACCCAAAACCAGAATGTTTCTCCTCCTCCAAGGGATTACTACTCCTCACCAGCAAGGGAACAAGGCTGGATGGAGAATGAATCTGATGAATTGACAGAAACAGGCTTCAGAAAGTGGGCAATAACAAACTTCTCTGAGCTGAAAGAACACATTCTAACCCAATGCAAAGAAACTAAGAACCTTGAAAAAAGGTTTGACAAAATGATAATGAAAATAAACAGCTTAGAGAAGGATATAAATGAATTGATGGAGCTGAAAAACACAACATGAAAATTTTGTGAAGCATACACAAGTTTCAACAGCCAAATCGACCAAGCAGAAGAAAGGATATCAGAGATTGAAGATCAATTCAATGAAATAAAGTGAGAAGGCAAGATTAGAGAAAAAAGAGTGAAAAGAAATGAACAAAGCCTCCAATAAATATGAGATTATGTGAAAAGACCTAATCTACGTTTGATAGATGTACCTGAATGTGACGGAGAGAATGAATCCAAGCTGCAAAACACTCTTCAGGATATTATCCAGGAAAATTTCCCCAAACTAGCAATATAGGCCAATATTCAAGTCCAGGAAATACATAGAACACCACAAAGATATTCCTCAAGAAGAGCAAAACCAAGGCGCATAATCATCAGATTCACTAGGGTTGAAATGAAGGAAAAAATGCTAATGTCAGCCAGAGAGAAAAGTCAGGTTACCCACAAAGGGAAGCTCATCAGACTCACAGAAGATTTCTCAGCAGAAACCCTATGAGCCAGAAGAGTCTGGGGGCCAATATTCAACATACTTAAAGAAAAGAACTTTCAACCTAGAATTTCATATCCAGCCAAACTAAGCATCATAAGTGAAGGAGAAATAAAATCCTTTATGAACAAGCAATTGCTGAGAGATTTTGTCACCACCAGGCCTGCTTGACAAGAGCTCCTGAAAGAAGCACTAAACTTAGAAAGGAACAACCAGTACCAGCCACTCCAAAAATATACCAAATGGTAAAGAGCATTGACACAATAAAGAAACTGTATCAACTAATGTGCAAAACAACCAGGTAGCATCAAAATGGCAGGATCAAATACAATATTAACGAAATTAACCTTAAATATAAATGGGCTAAATGCCCCAATCAAAAGACACAGACTGGCAAATTGGATAAAAAGTCAAAACCCATTAGTGTTCTGTATCCAGAAAACCCATCTTACATGCAAGGACACACAAAGGCTCAAAATAAAGTGATGGAGGAAGATTAACCAAGCAAATGGAGAGCAAGAAAAAGGAGGAGTTGCAATCCTAGTCTCTGATAAAATACACTTTGTTTTTATTTATTTATTTATTTTTGAGACGGAGCTTTGCTCTTGTTACCCAGGCTGGAGTGCAATGGCGCGATCTCAGCTCACCACAATCTCCTGTCTCGATCTCTTTGCCTAGTGATTCACCCACCTCGGCCTCCCAAAATACTGGGATTACAGGCGTGAGCCACCGCGCCTGGCCTAAAACACACTTTAAACCAACCAAGACCAAAAGAGACAAAGAAGGGCATTACATAATGGTAAAAGGTTCAATGCAACAAGAAGAGCTAGGAATTCTAAATATATATGCACACAATACAGGAGCACCCAATTATATAAAGCAAGTTCTTAATGATCTCCAAAGAGACTTAGACTCCCAGACAACAATAGTAGGAGACTTTAACACTCTACTGTCAATATTAGACAGATCAACAAGACAGAAAATTAAGAAGGATATCCAGGACTTGAACACAGATCTAGACCAAGCAAACCTAATAGACATATACAGAACTCTCCACCCCAAATCCACAGAATATACATTCTTCTCAGCACCACATCACACCTACTGTAAAACCAACCACGAAGTAAATCACTCAGCAAATGCAAAAGAACAGAATTCATAACAGTCTCTCAGACAACAGTGCAATCAAATTAGAACTCAGGATTAAGAAACTAACTCAGAACCGCACAACTTCATGGAAACTGAACAACTGGCTCTTGAACGTTGACTGGATAAACAATAAATGAGGGCAGAAATAAAGATGTTCTTCAAAACCAGTGAGAACAAAGACACAACATAGCAGAATCTCTGGGACACATTTAAAGCAATGTCTAGCGGAAAATTTATAGCAATAAATGCCCACATGAGAAGCAAGGAAAGATCTAAAATTTACACCTTATCATCAAAATTGAAAAAGTTAGAGGAGCAAGATTAAAAAAAACTCAAAAGCTAGCAGAAGACAAGAAATAATTAAGATCAGAGCAGAACTGAAGGAGATAGAGACACACACACACAAAAAAAAAATTCAAAAAATTAATAAATCCAGGAGCTGGTTTTTTGAAGATATCAACAAAATAGACAGACTGCTAGCCACATTAATAAAAAAGAAAAGAGAGAAGAATCAAATAGATACAATAAAAAATGATAAGGGGGATATCACCACAGATTACACAGAAATACAAAATATCATCAGAGATTACTACAAACAGTTCTATGCACATAAACCAGTAAACCTGGAAGAAATAGATAAATTCCTGGACACTTGCACCCACCCAAGCCTAAACCAGGAAGAAGTTGAAACCCTGAATAGACCAATAACAAGGGCTGAAGTTGAAGCAGTAATTAATAACTTACCAACCAAAAACAGTCCAGGTCCACATGGGTTCACAGCTGAATTTTACCAAATACACAAAGAGGAGCTGGTACCACTCCTTCTGAAACTATTCTAAACAATATGAAAAGGGGAAATCCTTCCCAAATCATTTTATGAGACCAACATTATGCTGATACCAAAACTTGGCAGAGATGCAACAAGAAAACAAAACTTCAGGCCAATATCCATGATGAACATACATACAAAAATCTTCAATAAAATACTGGCAAACTGATTGCAACAGCACATCAAAAAGCTTATCTGTCATGATCAAGTAGGCTTCATCCCAGGAATGCAAGGCTAGTTCAACATACACAAGTGTATAAATGTAATTCACCACATAAACAGAACCAATGACAAAAACCACATGATTATCTCAATAAATGCAGAGAAGGCCTTCGACAAAATTCAACAGCCCTTTATGCTTAAAAACTCTCAATGAACTAGGTATCAACGGACCGTATCTCAAAATAATAAAAGGTATTTACGACAAACCCACAGCCAATATCATATTGAATGGGCAAAAACTGAAAGCATTGCCTTTAAAATCTGGCACTAGACAAGGATGCCCTCTCTCACCACTCCTATTCAATATAGTACTGGAAGTTCTAGACTGAGCAATCAGGGAAGAAAAAGAAATAAAGGGTATTCAATTAGGAAAGGAGGAAGCCAAACTGTCTCTATTTGCAGATGACATGATTGTATATTTAGAAGACCTCATCACCTCAGCCCAAAAATCTCCTGAATCTGATAAACAACTTCAGCAAAGTCTCAGGATATAAAATTAATGTGCAGAAATCACAAGCATTCCTATACACCAATAACAGACTTAAAGAGAGCCAAATCAAGAATGAACTGCCATTCACAATAGCTACAAAGAGAATAAAATACCTAGGAATACAACTAACAAAGGGTGTAAAGGACCTCTTCAAGGAGAACTACAAACCACTGCTCACGGAAATAAGAGAGGACATAAACAAATGAAAAAACATTCCATGCTCATGGTTAGGAAGAATCAATATTGTGCAAATGGCCATACTGCCCAAAGTAATTTACAGATTCAATGCTATCACCATCAAGCTACCTAGGACTCTCTTCACAGAACTGGAAATAACCACTTTAAACTTCATATGGAACCAAAAGAGAGCCCACATAGCCAAGTCAATTCTAAGCAAAAAGAACAAAGCTGGAGGTATCATGCTACCTGACTTCAAACTATACTACAGGCTACAGTAATCAAAACAGCATGGTAATGGTACCAAAACAGAGATATAGACCAATGGAACAAAACAGAGGCCTCGGAGGCAATGCCACACATCTACAACCATCTGATCTTTGATAAACCTGACAAAAGCAAGCAATGGGGAAAGGACTCCCTGTTTAATAAATGGTGTTGGGAAAACTGGCTAGCTATATGCAGAAAGCAGAAACTGGAGCCCTTCCTGACACCTTACACTAAAATTAACTCCAGATGGATTAAAGACTTAAATATAAGACCTAACACCATGAAAACCCTGGAAGAAAACCTAGGCAAAACCGTTCAGGACATAGGCATAGGCAAGGACTTCATGACTAAACCACCAAAAGCACTGTCAACAAAAGCCAAAATAGACAAATGGGATCTAATTAAACTCAGAGCTTCTGCACAGCAAAAGAAACAATCATTAGAGTGAACTGGCAACCAACAGAATGGAAAAAAAATTTTTCAATCTACCCATCTGACAATGGACTAATATCCAGAATCTACAAAGAACTAAAACAGATTTACAAGAAAAAAACAACCCCATTCAAAAGTGGGCGAAGGACATGAATAGACACTTTTCAAAATAAGACATCTATGAGGCCAACAAACATATGAAAAAATGTTCATCATCACTGGCCATTAGAGAAATGCAAATCAAAACCACATTGAGATACCATCTCATGCCAGGTAGAATGGCAATCATTAAAAAATCTGGAGACAACAGATGCTGGAGAGGATGTGGACAAATAGGAACACTTTTACACTGTTGGTGGGACTGTAAATTAATTCAACCATTGTGGAAGACAATGTGGAGATTCCTCAAGTACCTAGAAATAGAAATTCCATTTGACCCAGCAATCCCATTACTGGATATGTATCCAAAGGATTATAAATCATTCTATTGCAAAGACACATGCACATGTATGTTCATTGTGGCACTGTTTACAATAGCAAAGACCTGGAACCAACCCAAATGCCCATTGATGATAGACTGGACAAGGAAAATATGGCACATACACACCATGGAATACTATGCAGCCATAAAAAACTATGAGTTCATGTCCTTTGTAGGGACATGGATGAATCTGGAGACCATCATTCTCAGCAAACTGACACAAGAACAGAAAATCAAACACCACATGTTCTCACTCATAGGCGGGTGTTGAACAATGAGAACACATGGACACAGGGAGGGAAGCATTGCACACTGGGGTTTATTGGGGAGGACTAGCAGAGGGACAGCAGCGGGTAGGGAGTTGGGGAGGGATAACATGGGAAGAAATGTCAGATATAGGTGATGGGGATGGAGGCAGCAAAGCACATTGCCATGTATGTACCTATGCAACAATCCTGCATGTTCTGCACGTGTACCCCAGAACCTAAAGTGCAATAAATTAAAAAAGAGAGAGAGAGAGATCAAGACCATCCTGGCCGACACAGTGATACCCTGTCTCTACTAAAAATACAAAAATTAGCTGGACATGCTTATATGCACCTGTAGTCCCAGCTACTCAGGAGGCTGAGGCAAGAGAATCACTTGAACCTGGGAGGCGGAGGTTGCAGTGAGTCGAGATCACACCACTGCACTCCAGCCTGGCAACAGTGAGACTCTGTCTCAGAAAAAAAAAAAAAAAAAAGAAAGAAAAAAAGTATTTTAGGTGTTTATCAACTACTTATTTCAACAAGTTTACTGGTGAAATGTATCCTCTGACTTCGTGCACCCCATGCGTCTTGCAACTTCTTTTCACACGTTAAGAACACCAACACCCCTGGGTGTTACAGATCAGAGAACCTGGGATAACAGTAACACAAAACAATGGATTCCTGCTTGCTACTTGTCAGCACCTGTTCTGGGTGTTTTTCATATATTAACTCATTGAGAAAACTGAGTCACAAAAGACTAAGTGGCTTGCCCAAGTCACACAAATTGTGAGGGGTAGAGTTAGGATTTCAATGCAATATCTGGCTCCTGACCACTAGGATATATGTCTCTCACGTTCATCAGTTCTTGACATTAAACCCTACCTGTCATCTGAGGACTATAATAAAGAGTGTGTTAGAAAGAGACAGGAATGTAAGTAGGCATAGACTTTAGGGGTGCCTCAGTAGTATCTATTAAAATTCTACATGCTCACCCCTGCAACCTGGCAACCACATTTTTAGGAATCCATCCTAGTGAAATATTTGCAGTAATGGACGAAGCATACTAGGCACCCTTGCCACACTGCTTTTTAAAGGGGAAAACTGAAAAAGTCTAAATAACCTTTGACACTGGAATTCTTTAATTCCAGACATTCATACAGTGGATTGCCATTAAGCCATTGTAAAGAACAAGGTCAATGTTTATGTGTGGCATGGAAAATTCTCCAAGGTACAGGATTAAGTGAAAACGGCAAGTTGCAGAAAGATATGTACAGAATGAGGCAGGGGTTTAGACATTTAAGTTGAAAACAACATGAACTGTATTTTTGTACATGAAGCAGGCTCCATGACAAATAGCAGTAGGAATTTCAGTGTCTGAAGGTGCTTAATGGTGGTCCCAAGAGACCCCTAAGAGACTAGATAGTAGACATTGCAGTTACCAGGAGCAAAAAGAGTGACAAGCACACTGGGGGTGTAAGAAAATGCCCCCCTTTGTCCAAGATGCTTAAGAAACTAGAAGAATGTCCTACAGGATAGCATGGGGGAAAATACAAAAGGACTTTTGGGGAATGTGGCATGGAATACAGACTGACAGTAATCCCTGTCCTGGCCTTTTGCTCTGACTGTTCAGAGGTTGTCAGCATCCCAAGGAGAGATGACTCGCATGGCTTAAAGTCACCCAGCTAGTTCGGGACTGAGCTGGCATTACATACCAGATGTCCTGTAAGTCCAAAGCACTCCACTTTCACTCACTCAGCTCTAGACTGTTGATCTTTAAGTTGCAAACTAAGGCCCAGGTCTCCAGGCTCAACTAAGGCCCAGGTCTCCAGGCTCAACTAAGGCCCAGGGCTCCTAAGGCTTTTCCAAAGAGAGCAGGTGTGTCATTTTCTATGAGAAGTTTTGGGTTGCATGTTCACCTTAAATTGTGCATAGGATTCTAATTTGAAATTCTTGATATTTTTCTCCATTCTGTTTTATTGCAGCCACTCACCAATAAATATTATTTTTAAAAAATTTACCTGTTCTACATGCTCTGCATCTCTTCTGGAACATTCTGTCACCCGGTCAGTTTGCTGTGCTTTGTACTCCTTGGTTTTTTTCCGCTCTGAACTTAAAAGGCCCAGATATAGTATTAGCCCAGAGGCAAATCAGATTGCTGCGGTGATACTGCCCTCTACAGGCCACTGCCATGCATTGTCCTTTAAGAGAGAAGCCCAGCTCCAGGATACAGGCCATTAGTAATAGCTGTTACATTCTGACTTCTTTATGGATTATCTCATTTAGTTTTCACAATACCTCTCCTGAGGTTAAGAACTATTATTATCTCCAGTTTTTGCAAAAGAAACCTGAATCCCAGAGGGGTTAGATAACTTATTCTACATCAGACAGCTAACAAGTAGCAGAAACAGGATTTGAACCTAAGCCATCTCTTTTCAGAATCTGTCCTGCTAACCACTACAGCAGACTTCTCAGAGGGAAGGTTACTGCCAATTTTTGAGCAGCTGTATCGTGACAGGCATCTTACATGCATTACCTCATTTAATCCATCTGTCAGCCAAAGGTAAGCAAATTAACTCAAAAAAACTAATTGACTTACCTGTGGTCCTGTGGCTGGTAAGTCAGGTCTGTCTGAGTCCAAAACATTGGCTTCATCCATGCGGTGCTCATGCAGGCGCGCTGCTCAGCTTTTCTTTCCAGAGAGCATTGCAATTGACTGCAGTTGGCCAAGGGTGCGATTGACTGACAGCCACCACCTGTGCACCTTCAGAATCAATGTGGCATTTGCACCAAGGCCACTGGCTCCCCGAATTCTCCCAGCCATGACTGAGCATGAGGGAGGACTAGAGCCAGGTGACATCTGCCCAGGATAGGCCTCCTTGATAGATCTGGTGCCTGGAGTCTGCCCCTGGGCCTGGGGAGGCCCTCTCAGAGCCACACTGCAGTCCTAGCTCTCCTCCCGAAGTCTTCCTGACTGCCTGCCCCCACTCTGCCAGTGGCAGGTGACATTGTGGTCTAAAGATCTCCCACCCACTCCTGCTCCCTTCTCCTTTATCCTTCATAGGTAATTTAGCAACTTCGGCACGGATCTTACCCTCATGTTGCTCACAACGAGAAATGAAGATGAGTCATGAACATTAGCAACTGTATGGCAGATGAACAGCCATGTCAAGGGAGAAGCCTGGGGTCTGAACTCAGAAGACCCGGACACAGTCCTGCATCTGCCATCTTGTACAACTTATTTCTCAGTCACCCAGCCTCTGTTTCCACCTCTATAAACGGAGCCCAGTAGAGCACCACAGGCCACATGCTTTGATGGTTAACAAAGCTTTGAAGTCAGGCAGACCTAGGTTCAACTCCTGGCTGGATAAACTAGAGTGAGGGATTTCGCTTCTCTGCACTTCAGTTTCTTCATCTGTGTAACAGGAACACTAACACACATCTTGTGGTTCTGCTGTGACAATTAAGAGTGGTATATATGTGGCCAGGCGTGGTGGCTCACACGTGTAATCCCAGCACTTTGGGAGGCTGAGGCCCGCGGGTCACCTGTGGTCAGGAGACCAACCTGGCCAACATGGTGAAACCCCATCTCTACTAAAAACACAAAAATTATCCGGGTGTAGGGGTGCATGTCTGTAATCCCAGCTACTCAGAAGGCTGCGGCAGGGAGAATCACTAGAACCTGGGTGGCAGAAGTTGCAGTGAGCCAAGATTGCGCCATTGCACTCCAGCCTTGGTGACAGAGTGAGACTCCGTCTCAAAAAAAAAAAAGAAAGAAAAAGAGAAGAGTGATATATACGTACAGAATCTGTTCACAGAAAATATGAAATGCAGGATAGTTATTCACCAAACGCTTTTGGTAGGAATAAGAAAAGATCATATATGGGGAAGTGCTTTGTAAGGAATACTAGCCAGACAAAGGTTAGTTATTGCTATAATTATAAATGCTGCAAGAAGAAATGGAATTAAGCAGTCTGGAATTCCAAGGAGACGGAGATTTCACAACACTAGGGAAAGAGGTGTTGGGCCTTGGAAAGGCAGAGGTGTGTCCAGGTGTGAAGACCAGCAAAGGCAAGAAAGCGCAGGGCCTGCTGGCAAACCCAAATGGGGCTGCATTCCCTCAGAGTCCTGTTGGAAAAGCACAAACGCATCTGAAGAAGGCACCCAGGACAGTGTGTCAACAGGAGGAATGTGTGGAGGAGGTAGAAGAGCCTCAGTTATCTCAGGCCTCAGGCAGTTTAACAGGGAATTTATCATCACAAGGAGAAACATACGCAGAATAGTATCCAAGACACTGTGGGATTGCTATGGGAGCCCCAAGGGCACCTGCCCATGGACATGGTGAGGGACGAAGAGCAGATTCCCTTACACAGGAGGGAGAAAGGAACGTGACCCAGGCAGAGGATCAGCACAGGCAAGGAGGTAGCAGCTCTTCATATTTGGATCCAACTTTCCACAAGCGTTCACAGACATCTGCCTGGCCACCATGACACTAGGAGGGACTAGAAAGACGGCCACCCCTTCAGCAAGCTCACCCCACGCACCTTCCACTCCAACTGGGTGGGGCTAATATTGCCCATGCAGCTGGGATGGAGTTTAAGATTCATGACAGTGGCATTCCTAGGTGGAGGCTTTGAGGCAGGGCAGGGCCATGCTGAGCCCACATACAGCATTTTTTACACCTCCCTACCCTGTTCTCCACATTCCTGACTGCACATGCGTACGTGTGCCTCACCGCCTCTTTAGTGAGCACAGCTGACTTTTTCCTTAGGCTGCATGCTCACTGTTGGGAGGTATTCATGTGTGGGATAAATTGAATAAATGACAAGTACCACTATTTCCAGTGGCTCAGTTAAGTTCCATTACCTTACAAGTGAATGCAAGGCTCCCAAGTCTCTGGTTCTTAAGAAGGACCCAGTACAAAGTAAAAGGTTGAAAGTACCCTCAATTTATTAGCTATGTGGCCAAGGTCATGATGCTTAGGGCAGTAAAACTAATGTCTACCTCAAAGGCTGATGTAAGAATTAAATGTAGGTAATGTAGGTAAACTTCAACCACCCTTGCTACCACCAAGTCTTGAGGAAATGCTGCTGAAATTCACAAAATGTTTGGGGTGGGTGGATTTCTTGGGAATGGCAGCCAGACACTGGGCTATGTTTAACATCCTAGAGGCAACGAGCAGTATAAGAGAAACAGTAAAAGGATACATTTTATAGATGTGATTAGCATCTGCAATAGCAGACACACACCGAGGGCCATTGAGTCAAAGGAGGCAGGAGACTGGCAGTGACATCGGAGAAATGCAGAGAACCTAGTAGCATGAAGGTCACCTATTTGCTGCCCCTCTACCTTTACCCACCCCTGCCTAGATAGGCTGTGGTACTAGAGATGCCACGGGGACAGTATCTAGCCAGGGAGACACTGAATGCAACTTGATCTGGGAAGGGAGCTTTAATGGAAGAAGCTCTTCCCAGACCTTTGGAAGGACTGTGCTCTGCTGGTTTACTAAGTAAGAATACGAGACCCAGAGCAAGGCCAGGGTGTATTCTGGGTTATGTGACAAGTGGACAAGTTCCTGGCCATGGATTGGACACTTCTCATGCCTGGCTTCCTATGCGCCCAAGGGGTAAAGGTTAACTTTTTTGTGTCAACTTGGCCAGCCTATGGTGCCCAGTTGTTTGATCAAGCACTAAACTGGACATTGCTTTGAAGGTATGTTATAGATGTGGTTAGCAGCTGTAATGGCTGACTCTAAGTGAAGGAGATGACCTTCCATATGCAGGTGGGCCTCGTCCAATTGTTGGAAGACCTTAAGAGCATAGAAAGAGATTTCTTGAAGAAGAAATTCTACCTCAAGACTGTAATATGGAAATCCTGCCTGAGTGTCCAGCATGCCAGTCTGCCCTGCAAATTTCAGGTTTGAGGCTGAGACATCAACTATTGCCTGGGTGTCCAGCCTACCACTGCCCTAAAATTTTAGATTTGCCATCCCCCACAATTGCATGAACAAATTCCTTACAATAAATCTTAGTGCATGGAGATGTAGACTCTCTTGGTTCTGTTTCTCTGGAGAACTCTGACTGATACACAGGGTAGTTATTTTTTGCCTTTTTTGTTTAACTTTCAAGTTCAGGGGTTCATGTTATGTAGGTAAACTTGTGTCATTCCAGTTCTCCCAGCACCATTTACTGACTAGGGAATCCTTTCCCCATTGCTTAGTTTTGTCAGGTTTGTCGAAGATCAGATAGTTGTAGGTGTCACCCAGGTATTAAGGTATTAAGGTTGGAACCCAGGACCATTTCCTGGTCCTCTCCTTCCTCACACCCTCCATCCTCCAAAAGGCCCCAATCTATCTTGAGTTAATTTTTGTATATGGTGTAAGGAAGGGATCCAGTTTCATGCTGGGAGAACTGCATGTGGCTAGCCAGTTCTCCCAGCACCATTTACTGACTAGGGAATCCTTTCCCCATTGCTTATTTTTGTCAGGTTTGTTGAAGATCAAATAGTTGTAGGTGTGTAGTCTTATTTCTGGGTTCTCTATTTTTTTCCATTGGTCTAATACACAGAGTAGCTATTGATTTCAGGCATGAGGTGAACAGAACAGCCAGTCTCAGATACTGTGCTCACACACAAGTGCCTTGGGAGGTAGGTTGTGGCTAGAATAGCCCATTTTACAGATGAGGAAACCATCACTTATAAGCAGTTATTCTCAAACCTCACATCTTATGGATGGAAGAGCAAAACGTAAACCCCAGTCCTCCTCCTCCAAAATGCCTCACTCTTGGGTTCACTCTCCTTCCAGAGCATCTTTCAGGCCTCACCTCTCAAAGCAGAGCACCTGGTCACAGACAGCTCTTCATCTGTGGAATTCTGGGGCCAGCTGTTAATGTAATACTTTACCACTCTCACTATGTTAATGGCATGTTAATTCTCCAGTGCCCAATCTCAAAAACACTAAGCCACATTTTATGTTCATCTTTTTCTCATTCCCCACATCTAATGACTTAAATTTTGGTGCACAAGCCTTGAAAATATCTCACATACCTGTCCTCTTTTTGTTCCTTCCCACAGAGGCCATGTGTGCCCAGGCCCTCAGTCCTTCTTATCTGTGGATTGGACATAAAAAACAGATTTTGAGAACAATTGAGCATCTATGGGATACAAGAAACTAATGGGAAAAAAGCCAGGTGCCGGTTTTTATGATCAAGACCTTGGATACCTTGGACATTTTTTAATGCACATGACCTTTGCTCCAGCCAGTCCTATTGTTACCATCAAGCAATCAGAAATCATTCATCCACCACCTGGGTGAGCTTCCTTAGAGCATTTCTAAATGGGGCTGCATCTCACTTCTAGAGGAGATAGGAATTTGTAGGGGCATTTTCTGTTCACAATGTTGACAGATAGCGTGCTACTAGAAATGAGTGAGTGAGGTATTAGACAGTCCTAAAAGGACACAATGAAAAAGTATCCCCATCCTAACAACTCTCAGATGTCCTGCTGGAAACTGCTACAGATGAAATATTTGTTTATAATTTTCTAATTATAATTTTGTTTCACATATAAATACAAGGTACCTTTTAGTGCATCTTTAATATCTACTTGAGTTTCTAGGAAGATGAATGCAGATGCGCTGTGATTCAGATTTAGAGCTTTACGAAGAGTTGTTCATTATTTTGGAAAATGACTCCTGGCAACACACTCCAGGGACAGCATTGCCACATGGCACCTACACGTTAGTGTGTTTTGTGGCATACGAGGGGCAGATGTGCAACTGCTGCATTGTGTACTCATGCAGCCCAGCTCCAGCCTTGGCATTCTGAAATACCACATACTACTTAGCTACCAATTGCTTTTCTATTTTTCTCATTTATAAAACAGTTATGCAGATGGGACCATAAAATAGTACAGCTTCTATGGAAAACCATAAGGCAGTTTTGCAAAAAATTAAAAATAGAGTCCCATATGATCCACCAGTTACACTTCTGGGTATATACCCAAAAGAATCGCAAGCAAGGACTCAAACAGAAATTTGTATACCCATGTTTATAGCAACACTATTTAAAATAGCCAAAAGGTGGAAGAGACCCAAGTGTCCATGGACAGATAAATGGATAAACACAATGTGGTGTACCCAGACATGAAGATGAAAGCAATAGACACCAGGGACTCCAAAAAGGGGGGGGGAAGGGAAGGGGACAGGAGTTGAAATCTTCCTATTGGTTACTATATTCACTATTTAGGTGATGGGTTTAAGAGAAGCCCAAACCCCAGCACTATACAATACATCCACGTAACAAACCTGCACATATACCCCCGAATGTAAAAAAAAAAAGTGCTATGTATATATACAACGGAATACTGTTCAGCTATATAAAGAAAAGCAGTTCTGACCCATGCTACTGTCCGACCTACCCTCTACAGGAAGACAGAGCTCGTTCAGAAAAAACCGGGCCGCAGGTTAGAAGAAAGTCTTAAGTTCAGGCTTTATTGAGAGGAAAGAGCCTCCGGGCGGACCAGCCGGGAAGAACAGGAAAATGGCCGCGTGCGCTCAGAGGAGCAGGGTTCTTTTATAGGGGGCTGAAGGGCTGAGGGAGTGGGAAGGCCAGGAGAGCCGAGGTGGCGGGCAATGGTTGGTCAGTTTAAACTGCCCGGCGGGGAAGCCGGGCTGCGGGAAGCTGGGGAGAGCTGATGAGGCAGGTGGTGATTGGTCAGCCGGTTGCCGGGGGAGGTGGCTGCAGCTGGGCGGGAAGGCCAGAACGGTATGTAGAGTGAAAGATAAGGGAGCCTCTTTGTGTGGGAGGGGAAGGGCTTTCACGACAGGGACAGAGTTTTCCAAACAGCTACCATATAAACTTTGAAGAATTTACGCTAAGTGAAATAAACCACACCAGGTGTGGTGGCTCACACTTGTAAATCACAGCACTTTGGGAGGCTAAGGCAGGAGGATCACTTGAGGGCAGGAGTTCGAGACGAGCCTGGCCAACATGGCAAAACCCCGACTCTACTAAAAACACAAAAATTAGTTGGACATGGTGGCACATGCCTGTAGTCCCAGCTACTCAGGAGGTTCAGGCATGAGAATTGCTTGAATCTGGGAGGCAGAAGTTGCAGTGAGCCGAGATCTTGCCACTGCACTCCAGTCTGGATTGACAGAGTGAGACTCTGTCAAAAAAAAAAAAGGAAAGAAGGAAAGAAGGAAGGGGAGAGGCGGGAATGGGAGGGCAGGGAAGGGGAGGAGAGGGGAAAAGAGAGAAAGAGAGAAAGCAGCCAGTTACCAGAGAGCAAATGGCTGTGTGATTCCACTCATATGAGGTACCTAGAATGGTTAAATTCATAGAGACACAAAGTAAAATGCTAGTGGCAGGGCTGGGAGAAGAGGGGAATGGGGAACTAGTGTTTAGAGAATGTAAATTTTCTGTTTGGGAGAATCATAAAAGTTTTGGAAATGGATGGTAGCTATCATGCAGAACAATATGAATGTACTAAAAACACAAAACGGTACACTTTGAAAGTGGTTAAAATGGTAAATTTCTTATTACGTATGTCTTCCCACCATTTTTAAGAAAAGAGTTTGTGCATTTTATTGGTTTTTATGTGTGTATCGGCAGGATAGTAAAGAGGGCATTTCAAAATATTTGTTTTTAAAAGGAAACATGACATGGGGAACAAGGTGTCTAGAATTTTATGCACTTTGTGTTTTATGGCATATTTTATTTTGTCTGGAGACTTTCTGGCACCCCTTGAAATATGTGGAGACACCTAGGCATTACTAATGAAGGGTTAGGGATTGTTGGGGCACAGAACGGAGGATCCCAGGGGACTAAGAAAATATATATTTGAGCTTATGAGAATCAGGGGTGAGGGAAGAACTACCCAAGAGTCAATTTAACTTGAATTTGAGCTAGCAAGCCTGGGACTACAAACATTTTATATTTATGGAGCTTCTCATAGTTTATGAGGTAAAGGCACTCTAAATGTATAGTCCGATAAGAGGAGGTAGCCATGGCAGAGTGGAAGGGGAGCACACTGGGGCCAGAGCTGACTTGGCCACTTAAGAACTGTCTGTGTGATTTAGAGCAAATGTCTTAACTTCTTTGAGTCCATTTGCTTCCATCTGTAACACATGAATATTTACCCATCTTTACTATGAATGCCTCCTTTTCTTCAGATACCTACCTATGAGCCAGGTGCTTGGAAGATATTTAGCCATTTCATCATTAATCATTTAATCTCTGTCACGGTCCTGTGACATAGACATCGTCTCCAGCACACAAATTAGAAAAATAAAATGGATGGCGTCGGTCCCCCAGACATTTCCTCCTGGCCAACGCCAGAGGACTTCCAGGTGGCTTCCTGTGTGTCTCCACCCCATGGCATTCTCTGGCTGCTTGAGTCTCCTCTGGCCACAGCAGGCAGTGTGAAATGGCCAAGGAGTGAAAACTTCCAAGTATCACCCTCAGCCAGTGAGGGATGGGAGTTGGTGGATAAACACCTCAGTACCCTCACCCTGCAGTCAACCAACCCTAGGATGTGTCCTGCACAGTCTTCAGGGCACTTGTGGCACTGAGACCAAGTTGCCCACTTGTGAATGCACCAAAAATTGGCTTTTCTCCCTTCCCTGGGTCCCTGCCCACTCCCTCCCGGTACATCCTGGGATCAGCTCCCAAATGAACTAACTGCACTCAAATACTTGTCTCGGGATGTGCTTTTGGGGGAACCCAAAGTAGGACAATAGCTGAGGTGTAGAGAGCTTCAGTTGCCCATGATCTCACAGTTAAAAAGCTTGGCTGAGCCACAGTTGATGACCCTCTTCTTCTGATTCCAAAGTGCCCGGTTCTTGTCTCCTGGCCTCTCTCCCTTATGCTCTACCCGGCTGTTGCAGAATTAAGTGATATAATGCAAATGAAAGAAGAGGGTCACATGGCAAGCGAATGATTTTAATGCTTTCACTGGCTGCCCCGTGGCCCTGTGAGGTAGACAAGAAGTTAATTTGATGCCCACTCTATAGAAAACTGAGACTCAAGGCCTTGTACAAAGTAACCAGTGAATAGGTGACAAATGACAAGATGATTCTCAGCTCCTCTGGGTCCATTTTTCATCTTTCTCTGCATTTCTCTATACCTGGGAGGCTAATGCCACTGGACATCTCCACCCAGGCCCCCTTGCCCGGTGGGCCTCTAGCTTCACCCAATAGAAGGCATCGACAGGAAGAGAGAAGAGGGGGTTATTTAGATCCCTAGTCCCTCTTGGATGGGCCGTGTTTCTCTACCTAAGCATAGCTCCCATTCAACCACTTTAGATTTTGTTGTTGCTGTTTTTTAACTAACTTGGATTTCTATAGGATTTTTTTTAAGAAATCTGAGATCCTGGGGAAGAGAAGAGGAAATTATGTCAGTTCACTAAGACCTCAGGACACTTTCCAAGTGCCAGTCGGCCCCATCCCTGTGTCAGGACTCCGGCTCTCACCAGACACTGTGGGTAGGAGCTCACCCTGGTCTTGCCCTTCAGCAGGCACTAGGGTTTCTGCTGTTTCTGGTCTCGGGGTGTTTCTCACCTGAGCCCACATCTTCACAAATAATCTTCATTATACACTCTTCACTTAAATCCTTTGAAGTGTCATCTTCATTTTTTTTTTTTTTTTTTTTGAGACAAAGTCTTGCTCTGTCACCAGCTGGAGTGCAATGGCACAATCTCAGCTGACTGCCTTCTCCACCTCCTGGGTTCAAGCGATTCTCCTGCCTCAGCCTCATGAGGAGCTGAGACTACAGGTGCGCACCATTGTGCACAGCTAAATTTTGTATTTTTTTTAGTAGAGTCGGGATTTCACCATGTTGGTCAGGATGGTCTCGATCTTTTCACCTCATGATCCACCCACCTCTGCCTCCCAAAGTGCTGGGATTACAGGCGTGAGCACTGGGATTACAGTGCTGGGATTACACAAGTCATTTTCATTCTTGTTGAAACTTTGGCTGATCTGGAAGCCTTAGCAGTCAGTGAAAGGGGGTGAGAAATAGAATACTTACGGAGAAATATCATTCTCCAGGCTCTGTGTTGAGTCCTTCTCATTCATGAGCCTCACGATACTGCTGTGAGGTAGGTACTAAGATGATTCTCATTTCGCAGATAAATGACTTGAGGCTAAGAAATGGTACATGGACCAAAATCCAGGTCAGTCAGAATTCACAGCCCGTGCTCTCTCCCCCACACCACAAAGACCGCACTGTTCTCTAACCTGACTTGCCTTCACTGTAAACAACTATTGCGACCAGAGCTCTCCAACCTTGCCCTAGGCATGTCAGGAAACCCGAGAACACCCTGCCTATGGCAAGGGTGTAGCATCTTTGTGGCAAATGAGCTTTCCATGAATGGAAACAGCCTTTCCCTTCGGTGAGGAGAGGCAGGATTTCATGTGAATGTGTGATGACTGGCAGGAAGCCAAGAATAAGAGCAGGAAATGGGAGCCCAAGTGAGATAACTGCCATGGACATTGAGGGGAGGGGGCAGGGTAAACAGAGGGGTTTCAATTTTGCAAAGCACTGGAGAGCTTGTTGGATTAAGGACGGCCCTTGGGGAGAGCCAAGGATATTAGGAAAAGGGGGAGCCAGCCTTAGCAGGCGGCGGAGACTGAGTGCTGGTGGAGCAATTAAAGGGCGGAGCAAGTGGGCAGGAAACCACAAAATAATGCAAAACCCAAAAGCAGGCATCTAAAACGTGCAAAAAAAAAAAATTAGAAGGCAAAACATAGCAGGCCAGAGTGTGTGCTTAGTAGCTAAAAATATTTGAGACAACATGTTAGAATGAGAAACATATGGAGTGAGAGGCAGCTGCCATTCAATTGAGCAGCTCAAGAAATGTGACTTGTCCCCATGGGCATTCAGAGGAGGAAACAGTCGGAAAGAAAGAGTTCAGAATTCTAAATAAAGACATGGGGCTGAATGGGCACAGAGGAGCTTTCCCCAATATTTGGCAATTGTGAATAAAATCAGAAATACCAGATGCATCACAAGAGCCATCAGAATAGTGCACATTTTATTCTCCTCACTCTATAGAAATCTACAAATTAATCATAACTTCCAGCTATTTAGTACCCACATTCCAGGCACTTTGTGTATATTATTTTGAATTCTCCCAACAATCCTGCAATAGTATTATTGTCCCCATTATGTAGATTTGGAAGCTGAAGCACAGAGAGTTTGAGTGACTTGCCCAACATCACACAAACATCTGATGAGAGGTCTAGTGAGGAGTTAAACACAGATCACTGCCCCCGGGCACATTCCATCACCCCGTGGCAAATCCCAAAATCTAGGCTTTCAAAATGATTGGTATTCTCATTTTCAGAAGAGAAAACAGAGGCATAAAAGGGGAGAGATGTATCCTACAGAAGTGGAGACCCTAGAATTTCACCAAAGCTCTAGGGAATTTGGGAAGGGAAATCTTAAGATTACTGAGCCCAATTCCTCTATTTTAATGTCAACTTGATTCCTCCACGATCCCAAAGCCAGGGCAGCAGGGTAGCGCATTTTTCAAGCACAGTAGCACAGATTCCTACCATTCATGTATTCATTTATTCAGTCAACAAACATTTACCAAGTTCCTACTTGGTGCCAAGAAATATGTACTATGAAAATATTTTTCCAGTAGGCAGCTAGAAGGTGCTTGGTTTGCCTTTCCTTT
Organism: Callithrix jacchus; assembly: GCF_049354715.1. Classification (NCBI taxonomy): domain Eukaryota; kingdom Metazoa; phylum Chordata; class Mammalia; order Primates; family Cebidae; genus Callithrix; species Callithrix jacchus. The sequence continues at coordinate 108,334,401 of NC_133510.1, read as the reverse complement.
TGGGTTTCTTTTTCTTTTTCTTTTTAGCACATTTCCACTTAATTCACTACATCAGGTCCTCAAATGCTCCTCCAAAAACTCAGTTCCTCTAATAATCAGCATACTGCCCTCTTTAGAACATTTATGATCAAATAACAGTTCTTTGTTTTTTCCAGTGGTAATTGTGTTTTCTGTTCAGTAACAATGGCAGCTCTAAAAGCTTGTATTTTCTTTAGCAAATATGAATAGTAAAGGTCTCTTATATTCCCTTTTCTGAGCTGAAGAAGGTAACTGAAAGAGTGCTTTGTAAAAGGCTCTGAAAAAAAAACATGGATTTGACTAGAGTTTTATTGGAAATCTAGAAACCTAGAGAGGGGGAGGAAAATAAGTTTCCAAATACCAGAGCATTCTGAAAAAACATGCTGGCCTACTCATCAATAAGCTTTTGCTATGTAACAAATGACTCCCAAAACAGTGGCAGAAGACAGCAAACACTTATTATTTCCCATGAACCACTGGGTCTGCTGTGTGGTTTGTCTGGGCCCCTCTGGCCGAGACTGGGTGGTCTAGGACAGCATCCTCAACCTTTTTGGCACCAGGGACCAGTTTCATGGAAGAGTTTTCCACAGACAGGGGTGGAGTGGGTAGAGAAGATGGCTTCGGGTTCAAACTATTCCACCTCAGGTCATCAGGCATTAGTTAGAGTCTCATAATGAACATGCTACCTAGATCCCTCACATGCACAGTTCACAATAGGGTCCATGCTCCTATGAGAATCTAATGCTGCCACTCACCCAGAAGGTGACAGGAGGCGGAGCTCAGGCAGTAATGCTCACTCACCTGCCACTCACCTCCTGCCGTATGACCCAGTTCCTAGCAAACCACGGATCAGTACCAGTCTGTGGCCTGGGGTTTGCAGACCCCTGGCATAGGACACCACAGACTTATGTCTGAGGCTTTGCCTGGGATGCACAGGGCCTCTCTCTTCCTTCAGGAGCCTAGCCTGGGCTTCTTCGCACACCATGAAAGGGTTCTCAGTAGCAAGCCTGGGCAAGTGCTTTTCAGGGCTTTTCTGTCTCGTGCTGGCTACTCTCCCACTGGCTAAACCAAGGTACAAAGCCAAGCCAGATTCAAGAGCTGGAAGAACAGAATCTGTCTCTTAAGAGATGGATCTACAAAATATTGCACCCATTCTTTTCTCTTCATTCCTTCTGCTGCTGAGACTTTTGCCAGCTGAGAGCCCCCAACTGTCATCTCTCTCCAGAAATTGTTCTTTTTTCCTTGAAGAAAGCTGCCTCACTCAAGGACACCCCACCTTCCCAGGGGCAGCCTGCAATGGTAACTGTCTTAGTCCATTTGGGCCACTACAACAAAGTACCATGGACTGGGTGGCTTAGGAGCAACAAAAACCCATTTCTCACTGCTCTGGAGGCTGGAATTCGTGGCTCAGGGTGCCAGCATGGTTGGGTTCTGGTGGAGGTTCTCTCTGGGTTGCAGATGGTCATCTCATTTTATCCTCACATGACAGAAAGAGAGCAAGAGAGTCTTCCGGGGTCCCTTTTATAAAGGCATTAATCCCACTCATGAGGGTTTCATCCTCAGGACCTAATCGCTTCCCAAAGGCCCCATCTCCATCACATTTGGGGGTCAGGATTTTAACATGAAGTTTTGGAGAAACACAAACCTTCAGCCCACTGCACCAGTCAATACAGGAATATAAAGGCCTGGGCCATCTCCCAAACCTGGGACAAATCTGAAGGTTCAGAGCTTCCCAAAGGAGTCAGCTGAGGCCTTAGATGAAACTGAATTGCAATTCACCACTTCTCTCTTCTCGATCTCGCTTCCTTCCCTGCCACCACAGGTGTCCATGCTGAGCACACCTCCTGGTGAACCTACACACTCGAATCTCTGTCCAGCACCTGCTTCCTGGGGAAATCAACCGAACAGCTGATGCTAGGAGTAGTCTGAGAAAGAAGCTGCTAAGACGAGATTTGAGGCTGCCAGTCAACGACTGACAAGCAATGAAAACCCAGTTACCATTGGTACACCGAGCTGACATAGCTCCTGACACAGGTTGGCGATGAAACTGGCAAAACTTCCATCAGTGTTAAAATGGAACGGGATACAGGTGGAAGGAAAGGCATTAGAGGGGCAATGTATCTGGTGTTAAAAATATGTGGGAAATAGTCATTATAAGGGCAGTAGAATTAAGTGGCTGTCGCTGAAGAAAAATGTATGCTTTGGAAAAACATGACAAACTACTGAGGGTGACAAATAGTCAACTGAAAACTGAACACAAAAGCTCAAGTGCCTCCTTAGCATCATTAAAAAAAAAAGAAAAGACTCTTATCTCCTGCAGCAAAGCAGGTTAAATTCTCAACCTTAGGTAGATTTGCATTAATAGGGTCAGGACCCTGGCTGGGAAAGCAATGATTTGACCTTGGGTATAGGATGACAGCTGGGTTAATGCCCCTGAAAAAGCATGAATCCTCTGACTTCTCTGAATGTCTGGGCCTGCAAAATAACCCATCTTGTTAAGCTCCATCCCTGTTTGCCTCCTGGAAGCTGATGCAGAGGCCTCTCCTGGGTAAGAGAATGTGTGTGCCCCTGTGATCTGTCCATATTCCTGCCTGGCCTCTCAGCCAGGTGCACATCCCAACTTGCAACACAACCCAGCGGTGGAGGTGCTGAACCTTATAAGGAAGAAAAGGACTCTACCCCGCAGGAGCTACAGAATCCTGCCAAGTCTTATCAGGAAAGTACAAATGAGAATGCATTCTAAGCATGCTGGATTAAGGAAGGTGTGAGAAATAGAAAACAAAACTGGATAAAAGAGAGTTTGTCATTATTGGGCACTTCCTCCAAATACAGGATTTAATACCTTGGCAGGGACCCTGAGAGACACCGCAAACATGGTGTTAGGATGGTTCCTAGAAGTATGGAGAAAACAAGTTGTTGGGTTTTTTTAAGTATTCCATCTTGGCTGGGCATGGTGGCTCATGTCTGTAATCCCAGTGCTTTGGAAGGCCAAGGCAGGAGGATATGGACTTATCTAGCAGTAGGATTAGAAAACACAGCTTGGATGTGAAGCTAAATGCAGGACTCTACTCCTTCCTCCCTGAATTAAATGCATACCCAAGCCTGGGCAACATAGCAAGACCCCATCTCTACAAAAAATAAATTAAAAATATAATAAAAAATTAGCCAGGTGTGGTGGCACGTGCCTGCAGTGTTCCAGCTACTCAAGAGGCTGAGGCAGGAGGATCACTTGAGCCCAGGAGGTCAAGGCTGCAGTGAGCTGTGATCATGCCACTGCACTCCAGCCTGAGTGACAAAGTGAGACCCTGTCTCAATGTATTAGTCTCTTCTCACACTGCTGTAAAGACATACCTGAGACTGGGTAATTTATTTTTAAAAAAAAGAAGTTTAATGAACTTACAGTTCCACAGGGTTGGGGAAGCCTCACAGTTGTGGCAGAAGGCAAAAAGCACATCTTACACGGTGGCAGGCAAAAGAAAGAATGAGAGCCAAGTGAAAGGGGTCTCCCCTTATAAAACCATCAGATCTCTCTTGAGCATTATTCACAACCACAAGAACAGTAGAAGGGTAATAGCCCCCACGATTCAATTATCTCCCACCAGGTCCCTCCCACAACACTTGGTAATTATGGGAGCTACAATTCAATATGAGATTTGGGTGGGGGCACAGAGCCAAACCATATAACTCAAGAAACATAATAAAAATAAATAAATGTATACCCAGTGTCAGATATAACTGCAGATTGGCTTGTTCCCTTCCAAAAACTCCTCCAGATGCTCAGCCTGCTCTGGGCTCTTTCCCTACAGAGGAGGCAGCTGTGAAGGGAATGTAGTTTATGGACAAACCCTGCCCCTGAGTTCAGAAGGGACTATGCTGGCTATGGTCACTTCCCCTGGTCTCAGTCTCACCCATGAGATATATCCTTCCTTCCCCTGGTGGGACACATTAGTAAGAGGGGTGGAGATAAGGACAGGGGAAAGACAAGGGTGGAAGAGAGAAAAATGGAGCTCCTTCCTCCCCTGCCCTGCAGAAGTCAGGACTGGGTAGGGCAGGTGTTAAAAAGCCCAGTTATGGTACTGGCCCTGGGTGGGGAAGGCATTATGACTTTTACAAATGATCATAACATTCACAGTTGAATTTTATGTTGTGCCAGACATCGTGCTAAGTGTGCAAATGGCCTGAAAATATTGGGCTCAAACTGGGCTCCTGTCAATATGCCAAACCCATATGCCATAGAGGCTATAAGGATTCAGAAGCCAGTTTGAAGAGGCTTCCATTGGCCAAAGATGGAAAAGTTTGAACATGAATAAAGATAATAACTAAAATGGATTCGAACATATCAAATGTATTTAATTCTATGAGCTTTCATGAGGCTTCCCAAAAACCCTAATTGCTCACTGTTGGAGGATGCTAATGAACTAACTCCATATTCGTGAAGCTGGGAGTAAAGGAAAAGGATCAAGCATTTATTTTGCCTTTTTTCTATATATACTATGCCACTGGGTAACTCAATGGTAGATGAGGAGAAGTTGTTTTTATTTTTAAGTGTTTCATCTTGGCTGGGCATAGTGGCTTACATCTGTAATCCCAGTGCTTTGGGAGAGCAAGGCAGGAGGATCACTGGAGGTCAGAATTTGAAACCAGCATGAGCAACATAATAAGACCCTGTCTCTACAAAAAATAAAATTAACCAGGCATGGTGGCATGGGCTTGTAATCTTAGCTACTTGGGGGGCTGAGGCAGGAGAATTGCTTGAATCCAGGAGTTCAAGGCTGCAGTGAGCTATGGTCACACCACTGCACGCCAGCTTGGGCAACAGAGCATAATCTCAGCTCTTCAAAAAAAAATCCACCTAATAAATACGGAAGTAATCAGAGAATTCATACCTAACCATTTTGCAAGCCCTAATAAATTATTAAATTTCAGCATTGAGCATTGATGCACCCACAAAAAGAGACAACCACTGAATGCCTCTAGTGAAATGACACAGGACCACCTATGGAACGGCCTTGCCAAGAAACATCAAATCTAAATATGATCAAGACTTTCTATTTAAATATTAATTTACATGGGGATGTCCCATCAATGAGTCCCAAATGGGAAACTCTATAGGACAAACAACCCAATTTGTTTAAGAAATAAATCACAAGGAAAAAAATACAGATGGAGACAAAGACATTTCACCAGCAAATCACAATATGGAAACCTTATTTGGATGCTGATTCAAACTGTTAAAAAAAATTAACCAGCTTTCATGACAAGTTAAAAAATAAAAGAAATTTTAAAACATTTATGAGACAACTGAAAATATAAACATTGGCCAGACAATTTGAATCAAAATAATACTGGGAGAGATTAGACGGAAGGACAGATCAAACAAGTTTGGCCATGACTCAGTCATTGTTGAAACCAGCTGATGAGTGCATGAGGATTTATGATATGATTCTGTATATTTTTATGTGTGTTCGAAATTTTCCATAATAAAAGTTTAAAAGTATATATGCAAAGGGGCCTGATGTGATGAGTGGATGAGTCATGGTAGAAAGAGTTCTTCCTCAAACACATCTGTGCCTCACAGCTGTATGTATGGATTGAGGGGAGAGGTCAGCTGGTGGCTGGGGTCCCAGGCAGAGGGGAGGAAGGGAAAATGCTAGGCAAACAGGCTCATCGAAGGGTCTATCAGAAGCAGGCAAGAACACTGAAAGAAAGCCCTACTAAAAGGTGGGAGGAAACCAACATGACAGACACATAGATACTTGCTGCTTAGGGCTGCCAGACTAATTTCCAGACCCCACCCCTTGGCAGACACAGGGAACTCAAAGTATTGCCAAAGCTGAGTAGATCGATTCCAGAAATGGGCGGGACTGAGCTTGCCAGCAAAGGTCCCTGGTGCCCAAGCCGAGCTCAGTGGGAGAAAGGCAGGCAGTAAGACCTGCAGCACCTTAACCCTCTGGAAAGAATACTGAGGCAATTTTAGGATTGAATGGGGGTCCATTACAGAAAGGGTTTTTTTAATTGCCTGCCTTCTTCTTCTGAGAAAAGCTTGCAATCCCTATGTGTTTGAGACCACCATGTTGGAACCACATGGCCAACCTGACTGATCCAAGAGTTCACATCTAATCCTTGAGGAAAAAAAGACCTGTAGGATAAGTTGGTCCGTCACATTTTTCTCAAGAATTTGAACTAAGAATCCAAGATTGAGAACGGTGAACCACACCATCAGATAGTGGAGCCAGTGAATGCATAAGATCATGTATTCCCATAGTGGGCAACTGAGTCAGACGAGGTGGGTCTCATTTGCCAGTGTAACTTAAAGTGAGTTACTTGGTCTCCTTGAATCTGTTTCCTTATCCGTAATGTGGGGATAATAAAGGTAACTATTCCAAAGTGATTTTTATGAAGATAAAATGAAAGTGTTTATAAAATGCTTATATAGTAAAAGTTCAATAACTATTAGCTATTATTATTATTGCTAGTAGTGGTAATACCACTCTTGGCTGTGGCTATCCTGGACCTTGTGAGAGCAAAGGAAGCCCATCGCAAGAGACAGACAATGCTAATTGTCTTGAACACTGGCGAACACCAGGCACTGTGCTAAGTACCTGAAAGCTGTTAACCCACCTAAACCTCACAACACCCCCCAAGTCTGGCAATGTTCATTTCACCAATGAAGAAACTGAGGCACAAACTGAGTGATTTGCCAAAAGTTTAGGAAGTGGCAATGACAGGAATGAACAATGACCTTCTGTTTCTGGATCTATACTCTTAATCGCTCTGTGACTGTTCCATTATACAGATGAGAAAACTGAGGCTCAGAGAAGATCTTGCAGCTGCTGAGAAATGGGAGAAAGAGGGAACCCCTGCACTGACTGAGAACCAGAGAGCACGACCTGTGCCCCTAAAGTCCAGCTCTGGTCCCTGCAAGGCCCAAGCTTCTTTGTTTTCCAGTGTGATGATTATCTGTTTTCACCTTCAAATGAGTCCCCTCATTTAAACCACCTTAAATTTTGTTTCCTTAGCTCTAAAACAACAGGAACCGCGATGTGCTTCCATCACCTACATTCGAGTCCTGTGCCCTAAACCTCTGATGAAGTGGTTGTGGTGCCAGGAAAAACCCCTTGTCATGGGATTCCATCTCAAATGTCTGGTTATTCTAATGAAGCTCACTATGTCCCTGCCCCACCTGATGATCGCTTCTATACGGCATCCATGTCAACCAGAATAAACACTCAGCCCCTCTGCACAAAGAAGGCCTTGACAGAGAGGGTGGTCAACACTTGGCCAGAACAAGATTCGGTGTGGATAATTCCCTTTTGAGAAAATCCCCCTTAGCCAGGACTCACAAAATAAACAGAGACAGGGTGAAACCACAAAAAAGAGAAAAACTTAAAAACCGAAATGTTAAGGAGAGTGCAAAAAGAGTCTTCTAAATGAGGCCAGACTCAAAACTCAAGACCTTCTCCTTTGCCCTGCCTGTTTTTCCACCCATCACCTCCAACCCTCAAATTTTCAAAAAGAAAGTCATTTAAAAAAACTATAAATTATTTCATCTGAGACCAAAGTTGTTCAATGTAAAGAAAGAATGTAGCAAAGAATTCCAGTTGTCAAATATCTGAAGCTAACTAGTAGGCCTCAGCCATCTCCCATTTCATCTAAAGAGAAACCACCAGCCCCACACCTACACCCACACCCAAGAGTCAACAACTGGGAAACAATATAATTGCCCATAAAACTTGTAAAGTCAACATGGATTTTAAAAGAAAAAAGAAAAACAGAATGATCCCCTTTAAATAGGGCAAGAGCTTAGAGTAAAGGCGTGCTATTTGAGTTGATGGGGTGAAGCACTGTAACTCCAAAATCATATAGCTCCAGGCCCCTATCTAGACACTGCCACTTAGCAGCCAGTGACCTTGGGCAAGTGACTTTGCCTCTCAGGGCCTCAGTTTCTTCATCTGAATAATGGGGATGATAAAAACAGAACCTACTTCAGAAGGTTGCTAGGAAGACTCATGCACAGTGGCATACTGAACACACTCCATGTATGCCCATTGTTATTTTTTATAATAAATTTAATTATATAAATATTCATGTGATCACAAGGACATGTTTAATTAGATAAGTAGAGAAACCAAAGTTGTCCTCAAAGGCGAAGCAGCATATGTGACTCTGGCGTTGACGGAAGCCTTAAAACAAAATGGCGCCAATTTTCCATCCAGAATGTGGGGATTGTGGAGAGGAGAGCATGAGCTTTCTACCGCAGTTTCCTTGGGTGATACTGGAAGAGTGAGTGAAGGAGGACTGGTAGGAAGCACCTGAGCTAAGCACTTCTCCACTGCTGGGTATGGGGCTGAGAGCCACACACGCACACACACGCCTAAGCTCATCCAATCTCCATGATTCCACCATGAGGCAGGTATTATTAGGTGGGTACAAAAGTAATTTTGCACACTGGAAAAGCAGTACAATCATGCCTTTCCAGCAGTCCCCTAAAGTCTTAGCTCATTTCGGCATGAGCTAATTTTTTTTTCCACCAACCTAATAATACCTGCTTTACTCTCAATTTCCTCACCTGTAAAATGGAAATGATAATATTAGGTTGGTGCAAAAGTTTTTGCCATTTTTTTAAATGCAAAAACTGCAATTGCTTTTGCACCAACTCATATTATCATTCCCATTTAACAGGTGAGGAAATTGAGAGTTAAGAGACATTCTGTGACTTGCTCAAGGTCACGTAGCCCGTAAGTGAAAGAACTGGGATTTTGATCCAAGTAGCTGTCACAACTATACTGCACTGATTTCTGATCACATGCAGATATCTCCCTTCCCTGGGCCTCAGGTTTTTCACCTAAAAAATAGGGTTTGCACTAACAGCCTTTGTAGCACTCATATTCTATGGCTATAAATATTTTTAAGATGTCATTCAGCCAGCATCGCATTTTCCAGCCAAGGGAAAGAGGAAACGGGCTGATATATGTTCCCTGAGCCTTTTCACAATTTTGTTTCTTGAGCTAGTTACAAATGGAACTGAATGGAGAATGATACTGTAGCCAGTGAAACACAGGTGTCCCACAGGATGTCACATTGATGTCACACACCCACACTTGGTTTTATGAATGGGTGTGGAGGGCGAGAGTGTTGCCAGGAGGACTGACACTGGTGTTCAGCACATCGAGTCAGCAGGTGGACTCTGTTCTGTTGCCCTTGGTATTACTGTCCCAGCAAAAGGCCTATGGCAGAGCAAGGGTGGCCTCGTCGTGCTGTGGTTCAAAGAACCAGCTTTGGAATCCATCAGCCTGAGATCAGTTCTCTGTCCATTCACTGACCAACTCCACAGTCTCAGACAAATCACTTCACCTGTCACAGCCTCTGCTTCACCACCTATAAAACGACGGTAGTGGTGCTTACTACACAGGTGTGCGGAGGGTTGGATGAGATAATGCAGGTACATCACTTAGCATAGTGCCTGAACCTTAAGTGAAAAGCAGCCCTTATTTTCAAGGGATGACACAAGAGCATTTCAGCTCAGAAAGCCATCGAGCCTATCACAGCCCCAAAACATCAAGAGCACAGACTTCAAGATCAGTTGGAGATTAGAACCTACCCTATCTTCACATAAAAAATGTCCAGGCCAGGCATGGTGGCTCATGCCTGTAATCCCAGCTCTTTGAGAGGCTGAGGTGGGCAGATCTCTTGAGCTCAGGAGTTCAAGACCAGCCTAGACAACATGGTGAAAACCCTTCTCTACAAAAAAATACAAAAAATTAGTCAGGCATGGTAGCCACCTGTAGTCCCAGTTACTCAGGAGGCTGAAATGGGAGAATCACCTGAGCTGGTAGTGAGCCATGATTGTGCTACTGCACTCCAGCCTGGGCAACAGAGCAAGACTCTGTCAAAAAAAAAAAAAAAAAAGTTTAGATGTTGAGGCTAGGGTGGAACAAAAGTGCTGATCCTAATGAACATAATATTTCCAACTATTAAAAGTGAATAACTTAGGCAAACATTTCTGGGTATTCATGAAATGAACTCAGCAGAGTGCTGCTGAAAATTCTGGAGGAAAGACAGTTTATCACAGTGCCCGCAAGTCTGCCAAAAGCCTTCTCCAACAGCTTGACTCTCAACCGCACATCCCTAGTTGAAAACACACCATTTAAAAAGCCATCTGAAAGGCTCTGGCCAGGAAAGGAAAGTCACTTTCCATGGGTCAGCAAAAAAGAATCTACTCCTGACAGCCAAAGCCTCCCCACTACTCCTCTCACTAATTAGCAAAAATACAACCTTGATCTCTAAACCAAAATAAACTGCTTCCATTGTGTGGCTTTCACAGATGATTGAGCAAGATCAGCACCTGAAACCCCTTCAGGTATTGCATTAGTCTGTTTTCATGCTGCTAATAAAGATAAAGGCATGCCTGAGACTGGGTAATTTATAAAGGAGAGAGGTTTAACTGACTCACAGTTCAGCATGGCTGGCGAGGCCTAAGGAAACTTATACAATCATGGTGGATGGGGAAGTAAACATGTCCTTCTACACATGGCAGCAGGAAGGAGAAGAATGAGAGCCCAGCAAAGGGGAAAAGGCCCCTCGTAAAACCATCAGATCTCCTAAGAACTCACTCACTATCACAGGAACAGCAGCAGGGGAGTAACTGCCCCCATGATTCAACTACCTCCTACCAGGTCCCTCCCATGACATGTGGGGATTTGGGGGACTAGAATTCAAGATTAGATTTGGTGGGGACATATCCAAACCATATCAGGTATGCTATCCCAAGGGACAGAATCCAAGGCCATGTTTAATACTGCAAATTAAACTCCCTATGCTGCATCTTGGGAAAAGAATGAACCAATATTAAAGAAGGATATTTCCATCACTGAATCCTTCTCTGAAACAGCCAATGGCCAAAAAAAAAAAAAAAAGACAGGAAAAGCGCTCAATAAATGCACAGAAATGTGCACCATGAAAAGAACTCAATTATATTAATACACATATGAAGGGAAAAGGGAGAAAGAACTCAGGAATTCAGATAAGAAAATAAGACAGTGTATTAATAATATTCATTTCAGCATAACAAACTAACCCAAAGTTTAGCAGCTTAAAACAACAAATATTTATCATCTCATACAATTTCTACGGGTCTGGAATTCTGGAGCACCTTAGCTGAGTAGTTCTAGCTCAGTCTGTCATGAAGATGCAGTGAAGATGTTGGCCAAGGATGCCTTTATCCGAAGGTCTGGCTTGAACTGGTGGATCTGCTTCTGGATGGTTTATGTACAAGGTGTTTGTTGTTTTCACGAGTCCTCAGTTCCACCTCCATGAGCTACTTGAGTGTCCTCACAACATAGCAACTACTCACCCCAGAGAAAATGCTTGAAGAGAGAGCAAGGTGAAACCACAATGTCTCTTCTGACCTAGCCTCCAGAGTAACTCACTGGCATTTCTACAATATTCTATTGTTTGCACAGATCAGCCCCATTCACCGTGGTCACTGACACAAGAGATGCATATCAGGAAGCAAGGATCATTGGAACCATCTGCTAGCTACCACAGACAGACAAACAGAAAAGAGGTTAGCTTACAAATAGATTTTAATTACTAAATTATGGCATAATCGCAAATGACAATTCAGCCAGGGAAAGTAATGATTTCTCAGGCTAGTAACATCAGTCAAGAGCACACACGGTACTTCAAAGAGGCGAAATGTAACATAATCGATACGTTATGTGTTATAATGCCGATTTTATTTATTAATACCTTTGTGCCTCCTGAAAGGACACATGAGGTGGAATAAGTTCCACGTGCTGCTAATTAGATTAATACAACTCAAATGAAGACTGTTGAGTTAAGAAGAACATGAGGTTGGCAAGCTTTGACTTCCTGCCAAAGCCAAGGCAGCCTTGGCTCAGTTCAGGGCATTTCCTATGCAAGGGTGGATCCGGAGAAATGCAGGTGTGGAGTTCCCACAGATCTCAGAGAATCCCCGACAGGAAACGATGAAAATGCAAATTCAGCAAGGACACTAATTGCAATAAGGTCCAGAAATTGCAATAGAGAATTTGGGGATTTATTCAGCGCTCCTTTCCCCCAGCCCCACAGAGGTCCTTAACTATAGTCCTTGCTTCTTCAACATCACAAGATGGCCAAACAATATACAAACTACATTTCAAAGACTTTCTGCCTGCCTCCTGTCTTAAGCCATTTCAGAAATCAGCAAATATCGTAAGAGGGAAATTGACCTTGAATGGGATCAGTTCACTGCTCCTCCCTTCCCCCTGGGATCTTGGGCCCTGAACCTCTACATTGTGTCTTTCTAGCCCTGTGGAACAGCCAAAAATTCTGCCTCTTATTAGCAGCCCTTCTATCCAGACCCTTTGCCTCAGTTCTCAGATTCTTATCCCATTCCCAGAATGGTCAAATGCCTCAAGGGGAAAGTGGCTATAGAATGTCAACTAACCTCTGTGATTCCCTCTTCTCTAGGAGTTTGGCCCCTCAAGTCTTGGCTGTCTCTGGAGTTCTCTCAGGCCTTTAAACAGATTTTTTTTTCATATCTTTACAGGTTTTCTAGTTGTTCTTGGAAGATAAGTCGTCTAATTTGAGTTATTTCATTACCTGCAGAAATATACTTTTAAATTTCCAGATATATAAAATTTTTTATTTCCCATTTTGTTAGTGATTTTTAACTTCATAATATTATGTTGTCAGAGATTTCTTTGCAATCTGTCGAGACTTCCTTATGGCCTAGTACAAGATTTTTTTTTAAATGCAACTACCCAATGTGTGCTTGAAAACGAATATTCTCTAATTGCTAAATGCAGAAATCTGTATATGCCCATTAGGCCAAGCTTTTTATCTTTTTCAGACCACTTAATTTGCATAAGTTATTGCACATATAAAAGTTTGAAGAGTTCATCTTTCAATCTGGTATAAGAGAAAGGATCCAGAGGTCAGAAAACAGTAAGAATTTTTGGTCTAATAATAAATCACTAACAATGGCTTCCATTTCTAAATTATTGTGTTGCTTAGGGGAATTTGATGAATAGGGTTGACAGCCAATTTAAATTTTCCTTGAAAAAACGAAACACTTTTAAAATACATCTTGACACACTCAACAACATTTTTAATTATTGGAAACTTCCATTTCTGTCTCCGTTGGATATTCATAAAATGCTTCTAAACCATCTAATTGATTTGGTTTAAATGTTGAGTCCAAAGCTTAGTCTTTCAATTACTTTCATGAAGATTTAACTGCTCCTATAGGCATGGTAATGTAGTGAGCCCCACATTGCTATACTGAAACCATTCTGCTTACCAAAGTCAGAACTACAACAAAAACTTTAAATGTGAAAATTATCTATGACATTACATTGTCACAACTCACCATGTTTTTTATTCTGCTGTTACTACACAGCTGATCCATTAAGCAATGATAGAGCCTCACCCAGGCCGTACTTGAGAATGGCCTGCACATATAAGAATGTGTTCACTTGCACAGTTTTAGGTAAGTATATAAGTGCTAGCCTAAAGTGCTTGAAATATTAGTGTAACACCCCACCTGCATAAGTCAACGAGACTTCCACAGGAATTCTAAATATATGCAGAGCTCTAGTCCAAAGTTTACATAAACCATGCAACATAAAATAAAGGACCAACTGGTGGTGGTTTCCATTTGCTACATTTAGGTATATAACACATTTGAATCTGTGTTGTTTCTATAGTCTTTTAAATCAGTTTTATTGAGGTATAATCAACATGCAATAAAATATATCCATTTCAAGAATGTATTTCTATTAGTGTTCTAAATGATTAAAATGTAGACCAGGTACAGTGGATCACACCTGTAATCCCAACACTTTGAAAGACCAAGGTGGCTTGCTAGAGCCCAGACCAGCCTAGGCAAAATGATGAGATCTTGTCTCTACAAACAATTTAAAAATTAGCCAGACATAGTGGTGAATATCTGTAGTCCCAGCTACTTGGAGCTTGAGGTGGGAGGATCACTTGAGCCTGAGAGGTCAAGGCTGCAGTGAGCTGTGATGGCACCACTGCACTCCAGCCTGGGCGACAGAGCGAAATTGTGTCTCAAAAAGAAATCCATTTTTTAAATGATGGTTTAGATGACAATCGTCAGCATTTCCACTAAATCTAATCTTTTTCATCTTAAATATATCCTCCCTGGGATGGGCATGACCAGGTGTTTTGAAATATTACAAAGCTATCACTAAATAGTTTGGTATTGCAGTATTGTATTAGTTTGCTAGAGCTCCCCTACTGGAGTACCACTAACTGGGAAAAATGTATTGTCTCACAGCCCTGGAGGCTGGAAGATGAAAGCAAAGTGTTGGTAGGGTCATGTGCCCTCTGACGCCTTTAGGAAAAGCTTCCTATTTTGCGGCTTCCTAGCTTTTGGTGGTTAGCCAGAAATCTTTGGTGTCCCCAGGTGTATGGAAGAATCACTCCAGTCCTCAGCTTCGGATGGCTGCCTTCCCCCTGTGCATGTCTGTCTCTGCATCCAAATTTCCCCTCTGGTAAAGACACCAGCCATACTGAATTAGAGCCCACCTAATAACCTCATTTTAATTTGATTACCTCTAGAAAGACCCTATTTTCAAAAAAAAGTCAGTTACCGTAATATTGGTGGTTAGGACATTAACATATGTCTTTTGGGGGACATATTTCAACCCATAACAACCACAAACGGCAGATGGGATAAAATCTTGCCAGAAATTGACCCAAATACAAAAAAATATTAGAATCCTAAAATGTGGCATTTCAAACCAGTTGAGAAAAAATAGATTACTTAATACACAGTGTTTGAACTATGAGGTAGGCCTCTGTTGTGTCAGCAGTGAATTCTTGTACCAAGACCTAATGCCTGGCACCTTGTATGCTTTCTAGATCCTGATTCTTGTCCCTGGGGAGGCCTTGCTGTCCTTAGGTGTCCCTGGGTTTATAGAGAATGCTCCTATGTCCCTCCTGAGTCAGAATATGCCTGTGTCCTTCCAAATAAATTTACCTTTTTGCAAGGACTGGATTGAGTTGGGTTTTGTAGCTTGCAACTATTTTAAAGGCTGTGGCCTTCTAACTGGACATTCTTTCTCCTAGTGAGAAGTGTATATGTTCTTCCTGAAAAAGCTTTCCACACTATCATCCTGCCTCCTTCCCAATTCCATCTGGTTTCTCACCTCTACCTGGAAGTAGGCTATTTGAAGTAAATTGGTTACTTCTGCATCTTCCATCATTCTGGGCCTCCCAGGAGAAGTGATCAGTCAAAGCAGAAGCTGTCCTTTGAGGGCCACTAGGAAGTCTGTGAAGCCAGCTAAGATCACTGCTATTTTAAAAGCCAGACATCAAAGTATTTGGATGGAATCCAGAGTTTCCTGCCTCACTGCAACCTCCTTCCAGAAGATAATCAAAATGTGGGGAAGAGGGAAAACTGCTCTAATTGAACCCCTAATTCCCAAAACTGCTATTGGACTCCTTGCCACAGAAAGGGGACTCCTTGGAAGTGAGCTTATGAAAATATTTTTCTGAAAACCGATGAGACCAGGGGCTGTGCTAAAACCAGACAAAGTGTGCATCAGGCCAGAGGCTCTAGTTCTCTTCCAGGTCCCTCTCACATTGCCCAGTTTTGCTTTTCAAAGAGCAACAGTAATTCCCATCTATTATGTATCTTGCACGTATACAAAAAGACTCACATGATTACATTATTTAATTATTGCAACAGCCCCATAAGATAGTTCTATTATTATTTTCATTTTCCAAATGAGGAAACCAAGTATCAAGGAGTTCAGCTAAGTTGCCCAACACCACATATTAAGTAAGTGACGTGGATCAGATTTGAACAGAAGGCTTGGCTGATTCCAGAGTCTGTGCTCTTAACCTCTACTTTCTAAGTCCCAAACCAAAATATCTAAAGACACCACGGGACACAGGCATGAGGGTGGGTGGTAAGGAGTGGCAGGAGGTAGAAAGGGACAGAACGGCGAGCTGGAGAGCTTGGGCCTCATCTGCAGAAAGCAGGCTCTTTGCAACATAGCCCTTTGGGGATGTGAGCCCAGTGTGGCCAGATTTTTCTGTAGAACCTTGAAATCTGGATTTTATATAAAAAATCTTCCAACTTTTAGGTGTTGACTACCAATTCAATTCAATTTATATATATATATATTCAACTTATGTATACACACACACACACACACACACACACACACACAGTGCAAGCTAAAAAAATAGGCATCTACAGCCCACCACTAGACAGGACTCTTATTTCCCACTCCCCATGCTTCCCACGGGAGGAACTTGAGCTAGACTACCCTCATTTCTCATCTTTTGCCTCTAATTGGTGAGTCTTGGAGAAAGACTCAACTTATCTCCTTCCTCCTGGAGAGGCAGCCTGCCCATGGAGGGTCTCTACTTCCTGGAAAGGGAAAGTCTGTCTATTTAGGGAGGAGGCACCCACAAACCCACTTCCTTGCAAACAGAAAACCAATTCTCCAAACTGCCTGGCTAGCATTACTTTTCTGTGGCTGCTGTAACAAAGTATCACAAAATGGGTGGCTTAAATCAACAGAAATTCATTCTCCCACAGTTCTGGAGCCTAAAAGTCCAAAATCGAGGTGTCAGCAGGCTCGTGCTCCCTCTGTAGGCACTGGGAAAGATCTTTCCTCACCTCCTCCAGCTTCTAGTGACTCCGGCAATCCTTGACATCTCTAAGCTTACAGCTGCATCACTCGAGTCTCTGCCTCTGTCTTAACAAGGTGTTCTCTGTGTGTCTCTGACTCAGTCTTCTCTTCTTATAAAAACACTAGTCATCGCATTAGGGTCCACCCTAATCCAGAATGACCTCGTCTTAACTGATTACATCTGCAAAGAGCCTATTTCCAAATAAGATCACATTCTGAGGTGCTAGCAGACATGATTTAGGGCTATTCAACTCAACAGAGTTGTTTTCACTTTCCCTTCTTAATATGTGACATTTTAATATTCACCTGTCTGATTCCCCATCTGTCTCTACACTGGTTCCAACTGGGAGAGGAAGAAAGGACCTTTGTTTCCTTATCTCCGGGAACCCAGCAGCCATATTCGACATGAATCCACCAATCAGCAACCTCTAAAAGACACCATCATTAGCTCATTTCTCTCGTCTCTCCTTTTTTTTTCTCTTCCTTCCTCTCATTTCCTCTTCTCTATCTTTCTTTGTGTTATTAAGCACTCCTTTGCCATTTAGATCTCTGGTGCATGCTGCTGCCTTGCTTTAGTGGAAAGGCACTAAAGTTTTACAGACTTGGGTTCAAGACTCCCCCCACCACCTACCAGTCCTTACGGCCTGACCCTTTGTAGACATTCAGTAAAGGTGTGGGTGGAACCTGCCAGTGGATGAGAGGCCTTGAGGCAAGTGCATTGCTCTCCTGTATCTCAGTTTCCTCTTTTGAAACATGGGAGTGTTAATAAATATCAAATCTCTGCTTAATGAAAAAGACTATGAAATAAATGGTTCTCATATGAGTGGGATCAAGGAGACAGAAGTGTTATATGGTCAGTTTTTGCAGATATTAAGAGAATTCACAGCAGCTCAGTGTAGTAAACAGAGCAGCCCTAGAGGCTGCCTTCCGCCACAGTTGTAAGCTTTCTGAGGCTACGCCAGAAGTAGGTGCTGGAGCCACGCTGGTACAGCCTGCGGAACCATGAGCCAATTAAACCTCTTTTCTTTATAAATTACCTAGTCTCAGCTACTTCTTTAGAGCAACACAAAGAACGGCCCAACAGGGTGCTATTGGGCTGCATACTTGATACACTCCTGAGAAATAATCTGGCTCTTCACCGAAGCCACTGAAGCCAGAAGAGGTGCATGTTGCTCTCAAATACCATTTCAGAGTGTTTGTTGTTTTCGTTGCTGCTTTTAGAGACAAGATCTCCCTCAGTTGCCCAGGCTGGAGCGCAGTAGCTTGATCATAGCCCACTGCAGCCTGAAACTCCCAGGCATAAGCAATCCTCCCACCTTAGGCTCCTGAGCGGCTGGGACAGGCACACACCACAATACTCAGCTAAGTTTTAAATTTTTGTAGAGACAGGGTCTCACTATACTGCCACCAGGCTGGTCTCAAACTCCTGGGCACACTCAATCCTTCTGCCTCAGCCTCCCAAAGTGCTGGGATCACAGGTGCGAGCCACTGCACTTGGCCTCTAGATTGTTTTTAAAAGTGATTTGTCACCGGGTATATCCCAGCACTTTGGGAGGCCAAGGTGGGTGGTTCATGAGGTCAGGAGTTCAAGACCACCCTGGGCAAGATGGTGAAACCCCATCTCTACTAAAAATAAAAATTAAAAAAATCAATTAGCCGGGTACAGTGGCAGGCATCTGTAATCCCAGCTACTCAGGAGGCTGAGGCAGGAGAATCACTTAAACCCTGGCGGCAGAGGTTGCAGTGAGCTGAGATCGCGCCACTGCACTCCAGCCTGGGTGACAGAGTGAGATTTTGTGTTTTAAATAAAAAACAACATGATTTGTCTGACCGGGCACTGTGGCTTGGGCCTGTAATCCCAGCACTTTGAGAGGCCAAGGCAGAAGAATGACTTGAGCCCAGAAGATTGAGACCAGCCTGGGCAACATGATGAGACCCATCTGCACAAAAATTTTAAAAATTAGCTGGGCATGGTGGTGCATGCCTGTGGTCCCAGCTACTTGGGAGGCTAAAGCGGCAGGATTGCTTGAGCCTGGGAGTTCGAGGCTGCAGTGAGCTATGATCATGCCACTGCACTCCAGCTGAGCAAGAGACTGAGACCCTGTCTCTAAATAAATAAATAAATGTGATTCTTCTTCATTGAGGCATGAATAAGAAAAAATGAAAATAATAGCAGCCAGCACCAGGACCTGAAGGAAGAGCAAAAAAGAATGGGCGGGAGACCCTTGGGAGAATTCTTGCAGAGGGGGAGCATTTTGCTTCTGGAGCTCCATGAGAGTCCATGCATGTGTCTGTGATGATTCTATCTTGGCTTCTGCTGGGCCAGGGAAGGCTTCCTGGAAAAGGTGACAGCTGAGCCTGAGGACGCCTCCACCATAGTGGGGTGAGCTGAGCCTCCCAGGTAAAGAGAAAAGATTGTTTAAAAGCTTGGTGACAAGAAATCACATGGCCTCCAAGCCACTCACAATGACTGAAGCATTGTGGAGGGAAAGGCCAGGTGGTGAGAAGTGGGATTTGGAAAGGGCGGTGGACATGCGTCATGTTGGGACCATCCCTCTTATACTGGAGAAAGTACCATGTTATGAGTCCCTCCCTCCTCCCCAGGGGAGGGAGCCAGAACTCCACCTGGCAGCCACCCTTGCAGCTGGGGTCAGTCATGTGACATAGACTCCATCAGTTAGATGTATGCATTCCAAGCTCACAAAGTGAGGACAGGAGTGCTAGAAGGAGCAGGGCATTGATGCAGATGGCAGAGCCTCAGGTGTGCAATCCCAGAATCACGAGTGGGAAAGCAGAGTCGGTGCTGAGCACAGCAGCAGCAGAAGCAGAAGCATTGGGGTCTTCACTGGGGCACCCCCATGGGAAGAGTTGGGTGTTGCTTCTAGCTGAAATAGCCTCAGAGCCTGACACTCTCTGCCTTCCTTCTCCCTCCTCACCCCCAAGATTCTTTCACTTCCTAATATCCTTTAGTACCTGCATTTTCTGCCACAATTAGCTAAAGTGGATTCTGCTGTTACGACAAGAGCCCTGTTACAGTAATCAGTATTAGGAGTGATCTGAGGTGGCCAAACACTCAAGGAAATGAAAATCAAGGATGAATTTTCTGGCATGGTTGGATCTGAAGTCAGGAGAATACAGCTAAAAATAGAGGATCAGGCTCTGACAGTGCATGTCCTTATGTGTGTAAATCCAGCCACTGCACTATCACTGTGATCTCTGGAAACAAAATGCCCCTGGAAGGCAGAGCTTTAGGGAACCCCATAGCGATCGTCCTCAACAGTGTGATGAGCATGCAGAATTCAAGGACCATGGGTGGTAGTGGTTAGTGGATGACGGGCTCCTCTTCATGCCTCTCCAAAAGGAGTATGCATCCTTATCATAAAGCATGCATCCTGAGCCTGTAACTTCCCAGTGCTTCTCAGTAGGGTAAGAAGCTTCATCAGCCTTATCTCATTAATGATCTGACCCAAAGAAAATATTTTAAACAGAAGGTGGGCGGGGTGCAGTGGCTCACGCCTATAATCCCAACACGTTGAGAGGCCAAGGTAGGTGGATCACAAGGTCAGGAATTTGAGACCAGCCTGACCAACATGGTGAAAACCCATCTCTACTACTAAAAATATTTTTTTAAAAAAATTAGCCGGGCATAGTGTTGCACGCCTGTAATCCCAGATACTCAGGAAGCTGAGGCAGGAGAATTGCTTGAACCTGGGAGGTGGAGGTTGCAGTGAGCCAAGATCACTCCACTGCACTCCAGCCTGAGCAACAGAGCAAGACTACATCTAAAAAAAAAAAAAGAAAAACAACAACAACAAAAAACCAGAAGGTGTAGGCAACCCTTTGAGGAATTTTGCCGTAAAGGGAAACAGAGAGCAGAGCCCTAGCTGGAGGGGTCATTCTCATGGCCCTGGTCTTGAGAATCACTGAGAAAAATGTAACTCTACCTCACCTGGAGGAAGACTGTGGTGATGCTGAACTCTGCTTCTCAGCTCCTGATATTCCTTCCATATGGAAGAAGCTCCACCCTTTTTCCATCCCTCTCATTTTTGCTGGGGAAGAAGAAAGATCTCTGGTTGGAAATTTGGGGAGCAGTTAGTGCTGTGCTGGTAAATGTTCAACAACTGGTTCTCTGGGGCAAAAGCTTTAATTTGCAGCATTTGATAACTTCTGTGCTGTAAAGATACCCATCTCAGCATGGCTGATTCCAAGCTACCAACCAGCACTCACTGAACCTTGAGCTGAGAAGGGATATCCACAAGCCAGTGCGGGCCAATTCTGCTAAAAGCAGGTGCTGCACCAGGGCAGCTCAGCCCTTTTCCTCCCTTTCTCCTTGGGAGAGGACTCCCTGCAGGAAATACACATTCTCTTCCCCACGCCCTACCACCACACACACACACTGAGGGTTTTCTGGGGATACTCCTGTGTGTGCAGAGGCCCAGAGTGGCCCCGCACTGCTGGTGGCTAGGTATTTCTAATTCTGGGGTTCAGTAGTAGGAAATCTGCTTGCCCACAGAAAAAAAAGCCACAGTCTCCAAAGTCAGCTTTATCAGCAACAAAAGTGACATCTTGCTCTTCCATTTGCCTTACTCTTTTGTTCTATTTCTCAACTCGTTCAAAACTCAGTAGGAAGAGTAATATTTTCTTGGGCCTCTTCACATTCCAACAGAAGGAAGAGAAAGGAAAGTATACCTATAGGTGTGAGGGCATTAAAATCACTTTGTCTCCAAATTAAATTCTCTCGCAGTAAATAGCCATACATGGAAATCCCAAACCATTGCATAGAGAGTTAACCTTGTTATAGTATAATAATCTCTATAGTTTTCATTTCTCTGTGGCTTTAAGAATTAAATGAGAGACTAAATATAGAAAGGATCTAACACTGGCCTGGCCCAAATAGTAAGTGCTCAATAAATGTTTGCTCAGTTTTCCTCTAAATCTTGCATGATGAATTTTCCTCTAAATGAACATCTTGTACTATTCCTTTTCAAGTTGTGGGGGAGAAATTAAGCAATTTGTTTTCCATTTTTTCAAGTTGACATTTCATGTTGTAGCCTTCACTGAATGAGTTACCATTTCTCAGGCCTTTGGGCATTGCTCTCAAAACCAATAAATAACTCAATCAGGCTTCGCGTGGTGACTTGTGCCTGTAATCCCAGCACTTTGGGAGGCTAAGATAGGAGGATCACTTGAGCCCAGGAGTCTGAGGCCAGTCTGGGCAACATAGTGAGAACTTGTCTCTACAAAAGAATAAAAACAGTCAGGTGTGGTGGCACGTGCCTGTAGTCCCAGCTACTTGGGAGCCTGAGACAGGAGGATTACCTGAACCCAGGAGTTGGAGGCTGCAGTGAGCTATGATCATGTCACTGCATTCCAGCCTGGGTGACAGAGTGGAAGGAAGGAAGGAAGGAAGGAAGGAAGGAAGGAAGGAAGGAAGGAAGGAAGGAAGGATGGGAGGGAGGGAGGAAGGGAGAGGGAGAGAACGGGGAAGAGAAGGGAAGGGAGGAGAGGGGAGGGGAGGGAGGGAGGAGAGGGGAGGGGAGGGAGGGAGGAGAGGGGAGGGGAGGGAGGGAGGGGAGGGATGGAAGGAAGGAAGGAAGGAAGGAAGAAATAAATAAATAAATAAATAAATAAATAAATAAATCGGGGGCTCCTAATGTCTTCAGCAAGTAAAATGAGCGTGGATGAGATTCCATTCTACGCTCAACAGAAAGGTAAATGGCAATGAATTGCATGACAACATCCACCGTGCCCTGTGTGCACCTTCACAGCATCGGCGTTAGAGGGAACTGGTGCTTTTAGGTGAAGGACACGTGGGGGCAGCTGCCCATTTTCCGTGAAGTAGCCTGTGCTGTCACTGTAGTACTCATCTTCAGATTAGAATCAGCACCAAGCTCTACTTTCCATGGAGCACTCTGTGACCTGGCCATTCCCTAGAATGTTCTCTCATATTTCCTCGGCTTTCTATGAGATGGCTTCTGGTGCTCTATTTGTTTAAAAAAAAAATCAAGTCCCAAAATGTACTCCCTCCCACCCCTAATAATTTCCATTCATATTGGAATAAAAATTTAATTTTCATTTATTTATTTTTAAATTTAAGTTGTTTGAAGTTCAATATTTAATTTTGCATGATTAGCCTTTAATCAAGAATCAAATTTAATATCAGTTGTTGAGAGTTCAGAAACAGTCACACTATTGCATTTCTTTTGTTTGTTTGTTTGTTTGGGTGTTTTGTTTTGTTTTTGTTTCTTTGCTTTTTTGAGTTTTGAGATAGGATCTCAGGTCTCACTCTGTGGTCCAGGCTGGAGCGCAGTAGTTTGATCTTGGCTCACTGCAGCCTTAACCTCCCGGATTCGGGTGATTCTCCCACTTCAGCCTCCCTGGTAGCTGGGACTATAGGTACACACCACCACACCCAGCTAATTTTTTGTTGTTGTTGTTGTTGTTGTAGAGATGGAGTTTTGCCATGTTGCCCAGGCTGGTCTCAAATTCCTGGGCGACCCACCTGCCTCAGCCTCCCAAAATGTCAGGATTACAGGCATGAGCCACCACACCCGGCCTGTTGCATTTCTTAACACAATACCTATATTTTATTTTTTAAATGCAGTGTTGTCCTAGTCCGTTCAGGCTGCTATAACACAATACCATAGACTGGGTGGCTTATAAATAACAACAACAACAAAAACAACATATTTCTCACGGTCCTGGAGCCCGGGAAGTTCAAGATCAAGGCTCTGGCAGATTCAATGTCCGGTGAGGGTCCCCTTCCAGGTTCATAGAGGACACTTTCTTGCTGTGTCCTCACCTGGTAGAAGGGATGACCAAGCTCCCTCAAGCCTCTTTTCTAAGGGCCTGAATCCCTATGACCTAATCACATCCCAAAGGCCCCACCTCCTAATAACATGAAGTTGATAGTTAAGATTTCAACACATGAGTTGGGGTGGCGGCGAGGACGTAAGTATTCAGACCCTAGCAAATGTAAAGGATTTCTCTTCACAAAAGTCCACACATTGGTTGTGTTCTCATCTTCATCTGTGTCCGTGATTCTTTTGCTTCTGTTGGCATCAGCAGCGTGACGGACTTCATAAGGAAGCACTGAGCAAGAGGCCAGTACTTCGACCAGTGCAAGACACTCGGGGGCTCAGGGTGTAGATGCGTGAGGAAATGAGCAGGCTAACAAACCACATGCACAGCTGTGGGTGCCTTCGCAGTTCCTTCATCCCCACTGCTCACACTCAGACCTGGGAAAATGTGAGGAAAATATATGGGGATCCCCTTTACCACTAGACAGCTGCATCCTAATATAAATACTCAATCTGCCCATTCACTCTTCCTTCCCCTCTCCAAAGATCTCCCCAATACACTCAAGAGTGAAACAGGCTGACCTTCTCAGCCTCTGGAGAAATGAAGACTTATGTTCTGACTTAACAAGTGTCTAGAAAACTATGAATATATAAGCATAGCTCATTGTTTGATATAGTGTATATTTTGTTACACAAGTGAATGGTATGTGTTGAAAATGAGAGTTCAAGTCTGAACAAGGATCCATGGCAATGCCTCTGTCACAGAACCAATCCTGTAACACTAACAATGACCAGGATGTTAGGGGACACTTGCTATGTGCCAGGCCCTCTCTAACCATCTTCCCTGTATTAATTCATGTGATTCTCACACTTCTCTATGAAGTAGGAACTATTTTCTCCAGTTCTTGATTTCCTTATTTATAAACAGAAAGAATATTTGTGTCCACTTTATTTATTATTTATCGAGACAGGGTCTCACTCTGTCCAGCAGGCTGGACAGTGGCACGATCACAGCTCACTGCAGCCTCCACCTCCTTGGACTCCCATCTCAGCCTCCCAAGTAGCTGGGACCACCCGTCTAATGCTTTTGTATTTTTTGGAGACAGGATTTCACCATGTTGCTCAGGCTATTTGTTTCCATTGTGTAGGCCATTTTAAATCTTGTGCAATAGGGTTTTTTGTAGAATTTTAGTGACTTAATACAAGTTATGTAGTAAGCACTTCATATGTATTCATTTTAAATATTTTATGATTGATACTGTCTCCATTTTACAAATTAAGAAACTGAGTCATGGAGAAGATAAGTAAATTGCCCAAGTTAAACAGCTAATAAGTGGCAAAGCCAGGACATGAACTTCCTGCTATTATGAAGAAACTGCTGAACCTTGCAATCCATTAATCTCTGTGTTGAGGAAAGTGAGAGATGGATTACTCCTGCCAGTAATAAAGGGGGAAAAGCCAAGCTGCGGTTAGAAGATGAGTCCACCAGGGGGAAGCAGATGCATGCATTATTTAGGCATGAGGCTAGCCTAGAGAATTTTTCTTTTAAGATGTTAAATATTAAGTTTAATCACTGCTTTAAATGGGTCCCAGAGATCTGGTACGTTGTGCCTTCATTCTCATTGGTTTCAAAGAACATCTTTATTTCTGCCTTCATTTCATTATTTATCCAGTAGTCATTCAGGAGCAGGTTGTTCAGTTTCCATGGAGTTGTGCATTTTTGCGTGATTTTCTAATTCCTGAGTTCTAACTTGATTGCACTTATTTGATAGATGACGGGGTGATGGATGCAGCAAACCAACATAGCGTGTGTATACCTATGTATAAACCTGCACATTCTGTACATGTACCCAAAACTTAAAGTACAATAATAAAAATTAAAATGACAAAAAGTTTAATCACTGATTTGAGACCAGTGGTGAAGGAAGAAACTGATTTACATTATTTTTCCATTACCTGAAAGTGTAGCGG
Source organism: Callithrix jacchus (assembly GCF_049354715.1). NCBI lineage: Eukaryota > Metazoa > Chordata > Mammalia > Primates > Cebidae > Callithrix > Callithrix jacchus. The sequence continues at coordinate 108,308,936 of NC_133510.1, read as the reverse complement.
TTTAGAAATGACCACGTATGTAAAATTGACAGGTAAACCGTCAAGTAAATGAAAGGACTTCTGCCAATACTCCAGAGATCAGTGGTTGTTCACTTCCATGAGCCTGACCCATCGCTAGCGCTGGGGATCAGGAGGACAGGCATGACGTTCACTAGACAGCAAGAGGCAAAGACCAGCCACACCATCCACCACTCTCCACTCACCCTGATTCTGTGTTAAAAGATGACTGATGGCGCAGGCTTGGTCTCCAGTGCAGGCAACAGAGAGGGAAAGAAATCAGTGGGCTCAGTGCAATGTGAAGAAAATGAATGGAACTGAATTTCGAAAACAGAGGGACAAGTGCTACCTTGGGGCAGATTTGCCATGAAGTATAGGAGTGCAGGAGAGAGAAGGAGTGGTCCTGCTGAGAGATGACATCAGAAACCAGCTTTTACAGATGCAGAATACCTGGCTGGGCAGATGGAGGGAAGTGGAAAATAGTCCAGAAGAAATACCCTAGACAATAAAATACTTCGGAAATGAAATACTTTGGAATGTCGAAGGTCCTCATGCCTTTGGAGAATAATAAGAAAGAGGATTGGCTGTGGAATGAGTCAGAAAGAAGGAGGAGAGATTAGCCCTCCCTGTTCACTCCACCCACCCTACCCCCAAGTAAGAATACAGCCAAGATAGGCCGTACAATAATCATTTTCTTTAGGGGAAGGGGGCTTATGTACTTCTGATTACAAAAGTCTCATTTTAAACATTTTAGGAAAATACATAAGGAATTTGCATTTCATCACAAACAGAAAAGCAGTATTTCCTGTCTTGTAGACACACTATTATATTTATGTGTATATATATATATGTGTATGTATATATACACACATTCATGTATATGAGATAATTCTATACAAAATTTCATCTTTGCTTTCTGAAATAGACAATGCACATTTCCCCATTAAGTTGCATGTTCTTCGAAAGTATAATTTTTATGACTATACAATATTCCCTTGTATAGCTGATTCATAATTTTTAGGCAGTCCTTTATTGTTGGACATTATATGGCGTCCAACTCTCCTTTAAGCAACTTTGATGAACATTCCTTTTGAAGTCGCTACATCTCATTATTTATTTATATATGTTTTTGAGACAGGATCACCTGGGCTGGAGTGCAGTGATGTGATCATGGCTCACTGCAGCCTTGACCTCCCAGGCTCAAGCAATCCTCCCACCTCAGCCTCCTGAGTAACTGGAACTACAGATGAGAGCCACCATACCAGGCTAATTTTTATATTTTTTGTAGAGACCAGGCTTTGCCATGTTGCCCAGGCTGGTCTCAAACTCCTGAGCTCAAGTGATCTGCCTGCCTCGGCCTCTCAAAGTGCTGGGATCACAGGCATGAGCCAACGCACCTGGCCTTGATTCAAATTGCCAAACTGCTCTCTAAAAAGGCTTTAGTGGGCCAGGTGCGGTGGCTCACGCCTGTAATCCCAGAACTTTGGGGGGCCGAGGTGGGTGGATCACCTGAAGTCAGGAGTTTGAGACCAACCTGGCCAACATGATGATATGCTGTCTCCACTAAAAATACAAAAAATTAGCCAGGTGTGGGGGCATGGGTGCCTGTAATCTCAGCTACTCAGGAGGCCTGAGACAGAAGAATCACTTGAACCCAGGAGGCAGTGGTTGCAGTGAGCTGAGATTATACCTCTACACTCCAGCCTGAGCAACAAGAGTGAAACTCCATCTCAAAACAAAAAAAAAAAGCTTTTAGTAATTGAACCTTCCAAGCAAAGATGAGAGTGACCATTTGGCCACATTCATGCCAAGGCTGAGAATTATCACATTTAATATCGTCACTCAAAAACTACTTATTAGGTATTTACTAAGTGCCAGGCTCTGGGCTGGCTGCTGAGACACAGCAGTAAGCAACAGAGAGAAGGATTCCTGCTTCCTGGAACTTCCATTCTTGTGCAGGAGGCTTTCAGTAAATAAGAGAAATCAGTAAAGTATATAGCATGTTCATTGTAAATGCTAATAAGAAAAATAAATCCAGCAAGGACAACTGGAAGCGTTGGGTGAAAAGGAACATGAATTTTAGAAGGGGTGGGCAGAGAAGGGCTTACTGGGGAGATAGTTGAGTGAAGTCCTAAACAGGGAGATGGCATGCAAATATCTAGAGGAGAAGATTGCAGACATGAGGGATCAGCAAGCATGAAGGGATGAGATGAGAGCCTGGTTGACAAGTTCAAGGTAAAGCAAAATCAGTGTGCCGGAGAAAGGGAGAGAGAAGAGTCATGCACGTAGGTGAGGTCAGAGGAGTAACTGAAATCAGAAGAGAAGGAGGAGATGTGTTGTGGAGGACCGTGTGCACATCAACTTTCCCTGGAAGAGAGGGGGAGCACTGGGATTTAACAAGATCCCTCTGGCTGCTGTGTTCACAACAGGCTGGGGCAGGCTGAGGAACGAAGGAGGCTAGTGCTGTAACCCAGAATGGAAATGATGGTTACAATGGAATAGATGTGATGGGGATGGTAAGAAGAGATTGAAATCTAGAGACATCGTGAAGGCAGCTTGTGCACCTACAGGATTAGCTGATTCCGGAACTGGAGAGAGCTAAGAAAGAGTCAGGGTGAGTCCCAGCTTTTTGGCCTGAGCAGCTTGGAGAAGGAAGTTGCCATTTATTAAGTTGGAGACGTCTGGAAAGGAACAAAACAGAACAGAGGTAGAGGGTGGATATCAAGACCTCAGATATGGGCTTATTAAATATGAGAAACAGGTTAAGACATACTAGTAGAGGTACCAACTAGGCAGCTGGAGAGAGAACTGAAGCTTAGGGAGAAGTCGAGGTTGAGGACACACAGGAATTAACAGCACATGAAATAGACAGAAAAGAGGATCCATCCAAAGATGAAGGCTGTGGGCATGCCTGTGTTCAGAGGTTTGAATGCCAGAAGGAATCAGCCAAGGATACTGAGGATGAGCAGACAGTGAGCCAAGAAATCAATGAGGAGAATGCAGTGACCCAGAAGCCAAGTGAAGTCTCTGGGAGGCTGGAGGTATCAGGATTAAGAGGAAGACTAAGAATTGACCATTAGATTAGCAACAAGGAGGCCACTGGTGCCCATGAGAGTCAGTCTTAGTGGAGTGAGAGGAGCAAAGACCTGACTGGAGTGGATTCAAGAGAGAAAGTGGAGACAGCGATTGTAGACTAATCTTATTAGGAGCTTTGATGCCAAGGGAAGGAGAGAAAGGGGCAGTCAAGAGAGAGGGTTCTTTTTTTAAGACAGGAGAAATAAAATCATGTTTGTATGGTGATGGAAATAATCCTGTAGAGGAGGAAGAACTGACTTGAGAATTGTTGGGTCAACGTGCTTGGTTGGGTGCAAGAGGATGGGATGCTATGCACATGTATAGGGGTGTTCACACCATGTCCCAAGGAATGACGGGAAAGGGGGAGAAGTGGCACCCATCGTGAGGGAAGCTCAATTGTTTCCACGTTGTTTTGTTTTGTTGTTAGTGAGACAGGAAGCAAGGGTGTCAGCTGAGAGTGAGGATGAAATGTGTTGGAGGTTTGAGGAAAAGTGAGAAGATCTGAAATAGTCATCTAAGGAAAGGGAGAGTGAATGGGCTCAGGAAGCAGAGGGCGGTACCCTGGCAGCATGTGGACCTGCTGGAAGTCCCTGTCCACGTGGTTGTCTATTTTTATGCAGCCATACCAGCTTGGCACATGCATGCAGGGACATGGCTTCAACCAGGGTTGTAGTCAGGCAAATGATTACAAGAAAAAGATAGAGGGGCAAGAGAGGGATGACACAGCGATCTTGGTGTTTAAGCTGAGGAAGGAGGGACAGGAAAGGCTAGCGGTGAAAAGAGCAGTAAGCGAGCCCTGAGGCCAAAAGATGGCTGGAGTCAGAGACAGAAAGAGAGGAAATAGTGGCCCAAGTGTGGGATTTTAGAAACTGCCCTTGAGAGAAGCGGTAGTTATGGATTATAAAGCTGGGTGTCAGGATGGGAGCAGATGTCAGAGGCTGGGTGGAGGACAAGTTCATTGGAGAAGGGAAGATCAAGGAGCTTCGAGGCCAGGGTGCTGCATGGTTCCTGCACTTGGGTGTGGAAATCACCAAGGAGTCATGTTGATTATAGTGACCAAGAACAGAAGTCCTCATGGACCAGCAGCCCCCCACGGTCCAGCTAACAGCCACAGTAGGGGTGGTGGGCAGTTTCATTTGATGGGTGAAAACTGTCTTTCATTTTTTATTCCCAATCATTTGACTTTAATGAGGCTCAATTCACTCCTATGACTCACGGCCATTTATATTCCTTTGTACAAACTGTCTTTTTGTTTCCTTTGTTAGTAATTCTCTTAGGCCCTTCATCTAAGAGCTCTTTACAAAGCATATTATTTCTCTGTCTGTCACAAATGTTCCCTTGTTTTCCAGTCATTTACCTTTTATATGTTTCCAGCCTTTTTTTGTGTGTATGTATGTGTGTGTGTGACACAGAGTCTCACTCTGTCACCCAGGCTGGAGTGCAATGGCGCAATCTTGGCTCACTGCAACTTCTGACCCCCGGGTTCAAGTGATTCTCCTGCCTCAGCCTCCTGAGTAGCTGGAATTACAGGCACACACCACCATGCCCAGCTAATTTTTGTATTTTTTAGTAGACACAGGGTTTCATCATGTCGGTCAGGCTGGTTTCAAATTCCTGACCTCATGATCCGTCTGCCTCGGCCTCCCAGTGCTGGGATTACAGGTGTAAGCCATCTCGCCCAGCCCGTTTTTTTCCATAGTCAGATCTACCAGTAGTTTACTTGATAAATTCAGCTTCATGCAGCATTCACGTAAATCTGTTTTCTAATCTCTGGTCAGATAGCACCATTCACCAATATTTTCTTCAGTTTTATGGTTGTATCATTTATGTTACGTTCAAATCCACTTGATTATATTTATAGGACAGTAGGTGACATGTGACATTTTTCCACCTATTTAACTATTTCCAGCACCATTTTAAAAAATAACTTTCTTTACATTCCAAGGAATGACATCATCATATGCAAAATGTGTATAGTATAAGTTGTTCCCTCTTCTGTTCCATCCATCTATCTATTCCTGCTCCCGTCCTCCTGTGTCTACTGTGGCTACATAAATGCTTTGATATCCAGTAAGGCAAGTTCTTCTTGTCACTTCCACTCTCTCAAGTGACATATTTTATGACTGTAACTGCACTAACGCTATTACATAGATAAACAATCATTTGTTCCTAAAGGATACAACCTCTTCATATCACTCCCTCACAGCAAATACCACCTTTAGGGAGGGAATTAGGAAGTTCAGGTTACAGATTTTATTCTTTTCTCCAGACAGAACTACATCTGTTATAAAAATATACCTAAGCCAACAATTATAACAGACCTAAATATGAGAGAGTTTCTACTAATAGACTATCTGCCTAATACAAAATTAATACTCCCAGACTTTCTTCTCTGCTCCCATCGGCTTTGTTTTGATGGAAACCTGTCCTTGTGAGAGTATGATTATTCTACCTATTTGCTAAATACCTCATTCAGCATTCTTTTTGTGTGCTTTCAAGGACGCCAAACTCTCCTGTTCTTCTCTCTCTGTCTCTCTCTTTCTGGCTACTTCAGCACTGACACGTTTTCATCTTCCAGATCCTAAACACTGGGTGGCCAGGACTAGCCCTTCAAACTCTTCTTTATCTACTCACTCTGTGGGAGGTCCCAGCCCTATGGTGCAAATATTCTTTACCTAACTGATAGCCAAATACACACCCAGGTATGCACAACAAAAAACTGAAAGCTCAGCTCTGACTTCTCTCCTAATATCTTGCCTTCCTATTCTATGCTTCCCCTTTGAAGTCCAAGATGCATCTCAAACTTCATGTGCCCAAATCACCTGATTACCCTCATACCTACTCCTCCCGCAGTCTTCACCATCTCAGCAAATGGCAACTTTATACTAGTGGTTCAGCCAAAATCTTTGGATTACTCCTTAGTTCTTCTTCCACTCTTCTACCCCATAGCTAACACATCCGTAAATTCTGTCCACTCAATCTTCAAAATCTATCCAGAATCTGATCACTTCCAGTACTGTCACCCTGTTCCAAAGTCTTATCCTCCTTTCTAGATTATTCTAACAGCCTCTCAAGTGATCCCCCTGCTCCCATCCTTACCACACCTGACTCAGCAGCCAGGAACTTGCCTTGAACTTAAATCACATGACTCCTCTGCTCCAAACCATTCATGCGCTGGATGGTTTCCCAAGGTGAAAGCTACCCGGGAAATACACTTGGTGATCTGCAGGAGACCTGATATTCCTCCAGATCCCCCTCCCAGCGACCCTTTAAACTCTCCTAATACTCTCCCATTTGCAATCTTTGCCCAGCTACACCGAATTCTTGGCTTTCCTGCAAATAAGCCTGACACACTCTTGCAGGAAGCATTTTAACCTGACCTTCTGGGACTGTCTTCTGATGGGTACCCGCATGCACAGCTACTTCTCCTTCAGGTCTTTGCCTTTAAAGTTCTTCTTTCCGGTGAGTTATTCCCTGATCATCTATTTAAGATAAAAATTGCAATGCTCACCTTCCCAACTGGCTCTTTTTCTTCTCTGGTATTACTGTAGCGATGACATGTATATTATTGATTCATTTAATGCGCCTCCCTCTCTAGAACATAACCCCAGGATGACAGAAACTTTTTTCTCATTTGTTCACTGCTACATCTCAAATCCCTAAGACAATATCCGGCATATTAACAGATACTCAGGGAAAATTGTTGGTGAAAGAATCAATGAATACATAAATTCTGCTAACAACCTTAGAATTAGAATTCATTTTATCCCATTGACTGAAAATGTCTAAGGTACAGAAAAGCCAAATAACTTCCCAAAGGCCCTAAAAATAATTCCAAAGATACTGCTGCTCTTTTTCTTTTTTCTTTTCTTTTTTTATTTTTGAGACAGAGTCTCGCTCTGTCGCCCAGGCTAGAGTGTAGTGGCACAATCTCAGCTCACTGCAACGTTCGCTTCCCAGGATCAAGCGATTCTCCTGCTTTAGCCTCCCAAGTTGCTGTGATTACAGGCGCGTGCCACCATGCCCAGCTAATTTTTGTATTTTTAGTAGAGACAGGGTTTCATGATCTTGGCTAGGCCAGTCTCAAACTCCTGACCTCATGATCCACCCGCCTCGGCCTTCCAATATGCTGGGATTACAGGTGTGAGCCACCATGCCCGGCCAATATATTGTTGCTCTTAAGAGAGATAACACTGTAGATGCCCAAAAGGCCTATCTCTCTCTGGGGAAAAAGTCACAAATTATTTTACTTTTACACAAATACAAGGCCTTTTCTTCATGATGGGTCCCTGAGGCTTGACTGTAAGAATTAAAAAGAATATACAAAGCCTGTGCCTTCTAAGGAGTCTGCAGTATTTTAATATTAAACATTTGGAGAATATCCAAATTATATAATTGAATGCTTCATTATCTAAGTGTTACAGACTCCTCTGAAGGAAAAATACATTTGTCTTTTTCTTTCTTTTTGAGATGGAGTCTCGCTCTATCACTGGGCTGGAATGCAATGGTGTTATCTCAGTTCACTGCAACCTCCACCTCTTGGGTTCTAATGATTCTTTTGCCTCATCCTCCTGAGTAGCTGGGACTACAGGCACATGCCACCACATGTGGCTAATTTTGGTATTTTTAGTAGAGACGGGGTTTCATCATGTTGGCCAGGCTGGTCTCAAATTCCTGACCTTGTGATCCACCTGCCTCAGCCTCCCAAAGTGCTGGGAATGCAGGTGTGAGCCACTATGCTCAGCCAGAAATTTGTCTTAATGGAATAGTTTTGTGAAAAAAGAGAGAGGAAGCTGAGCATGGTGGCGTATGCCTGTGATCCCAGCTACTTGAGAAGTCAAGGCGGACGGATTGCATGAGGTCAGGAGTTCGAGACAAGACTAGCCAATGAGGTAAAACCCTGTCTCTACTACAAATACAAAAAAAATTAGCTGGGCGTGGTGGCACGCAGCACCTGTAATACTAGCTACTTGGGAGGCTGAGGTGGGAGGATCACTTGAACCCAGAGGCGAAGGTGCAGTGAGCCGAGATCAGACCACTACATCCAGCCTGGGTGACAGAGTGAGACTTCATCTCAAAAAAAAAAAAAAAAAAAGAGGGGAGAAATATGTGAAGCAACAGGATAACCCCAACATTGTCACAAACCCTGAACTAAGCAGCTGGTGATTATACCTGGTGCTGGGATAGGCATGGCCCTGCCCTAATGGAATGTTCCTGACACACTTATTGCCTGGCTACATCTACCCCCACACAGTGCACCTGCAAACTACAAGTAGTTTGTATAATATTACAGATTAAATGGGAAAGCTGCACCTTCATAAAACATGGTAAGTACTACTATCATGCCTACTACAAGTATTTATCATGCCTACTACAGAGACCCACAAACCAGGCACTGGAGGGGAAACTAAAACCAGTCAGGACGGCCCCTAAGCACCTGAGCTCCATGACTGCTTCATTCCCCAGTGGCTTCCCACAAGCCTCAGAAGTTCAAAGGTGACCCTCCAGGCTCCAGGCAAGCTCACCTTGCCTGCCTCTCCCATCCCATTACCATCACCTCCCACCCAGCCAGGCTCAACTCCTAGCACTTCCCAGGTTACACCAAGGGTGTTCCAGGTGCCTTTGCATCTGTAGTTCTCTGCCTGAAGCTGCTTTCTTCCTTGACGTGTGCTGGCAAACTCACACCCTCCCTGTGGCTCTGCACCAGGGCCTGCCCTCTGCAAAGTCTTTCTTCGCCCACCATTCTGACTCAGGCATCCCTGCTTTGTGGTTCCAAAGTAATCATGCAACCCCAGCCACTACTCCAGATGTTCCTTACAGGCTACCCAGGTATCCACCACTCATCTGAAGAGCCTTGAGTGCACAGATTGGGTCTTTCAGCTGTACCCCAGTAACCACTGCCCATCTGGGGCACAGCAAGAACTCAACTGGTGATGACTACAAAACAACTGAAAATCAGAATTGGGTACTGGGACAAAATCTACGAAAAGCACCTTATACTTCTGAACTGCTTGAATTTACCAGGTGCATTCAGTAAATGTAAATAAGTATATAAAATACAAACTATCTTCCTGGGAATGAGTTCCTTACACAACTTTTCCACTCCAGAAATTCTTCACACCCCTGGGCATGGATACAGTACAGATACACTGGCTCCCATTTGCAAGACTAATTCTGTTTTCTCTTCCTCTTCAAACTCTTGACATTCAAAAAACTGGAAAGGCAACTCCCCATTGTATTAACTTACAGTGCCTTCAATCATTGTGCCTCTCTCCCCAAAGCCTCATCCAGATCACTTTCCAACAGACCAGTATTCTTCATAACACACCAGAAGCCAGCTGTACCTGTCAAAACCAGAGTTTTCTACATTCCAGAGTTCAAGCAGTTTCTCCAAAACTAAATTATAGCTGTCTTCTTTGAGTCTAGTAATGAGTGCCTTCTAGCTTAGATTTTTTTATTGCATTTTAGGTTTTGGGGTACATGTGCAGAACATGCAAGACAGTTGCATAGGTACACACATGGCAGTGTGTTTTGCTGCCTTCCTCCCCTTCACCCACATTTGGCATTTCTCCCCAGGCTATCCCTCCACAGCTCCCCCCCTGCCGCTGTCCCTCCCCTATTCCCCCCAATAGACCCCAGTGTATAGTACTCCCTTCCCTGTGTCCATGTGTTCTCATTTTTCATCACCTGCCTATGAGTGAGAATATGCGGTATTTCATTTTCTGTTCTTGTGTCAGTTTGCTAAGAATGATTTCTTAGCAAATAAAACCCGTTTTATTCAGACAATCTTATCAATCAGAAAATCTCAGAAACTCATCTCTTTGTTGTATTTTTAAATAATAATCTTGCAAAGAAACCATATGTTGTTTGAAAAGGCATTAATTCTTAAATTTCAGACATTTTTAAGTATTTACCCATCTCTCACTTTTCTTCTGAAATGTTTTAATGTTTATTCTTCTCTAAGTTCTTCACTCAAGTTTCTTGCAGTACTTAATAAAAATTACAGTCATTAGCTTTAAGATATAGGTAAGTGGGTGGCAAGTGAGAATCACAAGGTTCTAAATTTAAAGAACGTCTAGTTGAAGGAAAATGCCAACCAAGACTTGTCACAATATGGAAAGCACTATTCAGTTACGATGAAATATGAGAAAGTTTTAGGAATGTGTTTTAAACTAACTTTTGAATTGGATTTTTATTTTAGAGGGCTGCTTGTTACTAAACATCAACCAAAGGTGGGGACAGGGGTGGGGAGGAGGATAGGGCATGTCAGAGCCAACTTGAAAAAGCTCCCAGAGGCCAAAGCTGGAACAATTTGAGCAACAAAATATCAAGAGTATTGGATTATAACCTAAAGGACAAAATAAATATCCAAAAGCCTATACTGATGCAAATGAATGATTGAATAAATAAGTAAATGGGGAAAAAGGGGCAAATGTTCCTTAGAGAAGAATTCCAAATAATACAAGTATAGAAACGAGGGAAATGGAAAGTCACTATTTTTATGCCACATAACAGATGCTGCAGATGAGACCTAAGGATGACCCTAAAATTCGTGGGCAAAACTCTAAGGAGAAACAGGGTATTTGCAGGGTCTCAAACTATCTTCTCCAAAATACTTATTAATTACCATGGTGCCTTTAACGAGTGTCCAAAAATTCCTTGATACTCTTTTCTCCAAGAGGTGAAGCTTAATTCCCTGTCCTTGATTGTGGTCTCAACTTAGTGGCTCACTTATCACTTACAAGGAACAGGGGATGAAAAAGGAAAACTAGAGGCCATGTGTGGTGGCTCACCCCTGTAATCTCAGCACTTTGGGAGGCTATGGCAGGAGGACTGCTTGAGGCCAGGAGTTCAAGAACAGCCTGGGCAAGAGAGCAAGACCTCCACCTCTACAAAATAAAAATAAATTAATTAGCTGGGCATGGTGGCATGCACCTCTAGTCTCAGCTACTCAGAAGGCTAAAGTGAGAGGATCGCCTGAGTAAAGGAGTTTGAGGCTGCAGTGAGCTGTGATTGTGCCACTGCACTCCAGCCTGGGCAACAGAGCGAGCCTGTCTCCAAAATAACAAAAAGAAAAAATTAGAAACTTTATCGAAGAGAAAGCTGCCAGATATCATCTAATCAAGTAATCAAGGTTAATATCAGCAGTAATAAGTCATGTTGAGATCATAAGATATAATGATATGATCTAATGAGGGGGCCACTTCACCTCTGTGGTCCTCTTCCCAACAATCTTTTTTCCAGAGACAGGGTCTCGTTCTGTGGCCCAGGCTGGAGTGCAGTGGTGCAATCATAGCTCACTGCAGCCTCAAACTCCTGGGCTCAAGCAATCCTCCTACTTCAGCCTCCTGAGTAGCTGGGAATATAGGTGTGTGCCAACACACCAGCTAATTTCTCCTCCTAAAAATCTATAATCCTAGTCCAATCATAAGAGAACAGACAAATTCAATTGAGAGATGCACTACAAAATATCTAATCAGTAGGCTACAAAAGTGTCAAGGTCATGAAAAACAAGGAAAGATGAAGAAAATACCAGGAAAAGGAGAGAAAGGAGACAAATGGAGAAGAAGAAGACAGGCTGACCAAGTGCAGCAGAATGCAATGAAATCTTGGATTTGATCCTGAAACAAACGAAAAGGACATTAGTAGAAAAACTAAGCAAAACCAATTAAAGGCTGCAGTTTATCACGTCGTACTTATGTTTCATTTCCTACTTCTGACAAATGTACTGCAGTCATGCAAGATTAACATTAGAAGTAGCTGGGTTAAGCACATAAAGGAATTCTTCATAGGATGTTTACACTCATCCATGAATCTAAAATTATTTCAAAATGTAAAGTTTTTAAAGAGTCAATCTGGCTGGGCGCCGTGCCTCACACCTATAATCCCAGCACTTAGGGAGGCTGAGGCAGGTGGATCACCTAAGGTCAGGAGTTTGAGACAAGTCTGGCCAACATGGTAAAACCCCATGTCTACTAAAAATACAAAAAATTAGCCAGGTGTGGTGGTGCATACTACTTGGGAGTTCCACTACTTGGGAGGCTAAGGCAGGAGAATCTTTAAACCATGGAGGCAGAGGTTACAGTAAGCCAAGATCATGCCACTGCACTCCAGCCTAGACAAGAGAGCAAGACTCCATCTCAAAAAAAAAAAAAAAGTCCATTTATCTGTCATCCTTAATAGGACATACTGCCGATATTCCACATAAATACCATTATGGACTTGTGGATATGAGACAGGAATGAGTGTATTGGGATAATTTCTTAGTAATTCTTAGCTTTGACATTTTTAATAAATTTGATGTCCCTGTGGTTGTTATATGGACCAAATATATAAGATAATGCCTTTCTTCTTAAGAAAAACTGTTTTTTCATAGTAACCTACTTATACATTATTTTCTTTATATATATATAATGTATCTATACATCACAATGCCATGTATGACTTCTTTAGCATTCTTTTGAAAAATAAGAAATGTAGGTGAACAGGGATAAAAATGTTTTAATCGTTGAAATAAATTGGTAAATCGAGTAACTTACATTGCAATACTAAGTACATACACAAGTCATTATCAAATTAAGAACTTTCCAGATAGCCCACTAACCATCCAAGTCCTTGAAAACAGTTACAGAATTAACACGATGAGACGCTGTGATGCAGAATGAGCAACCCAATGACTACGAAGTATTTGTAGTTGCATATGCCTTTCACGAAAGAAAATAAAAATGTAATCCACATGTGCCTATGGCATGCCAATTTGAGTTTATTTTTAATATTGCAATGAAATACACTGTTCCTAAAAAGGAAATTCTGACATTTAAATGAAATTTGAAAAACAAATAGTAAAAAACTGAATGAGATAGTTGTAAGAATCCATTTACCAATTTTACAGCGAAAAATTAACATGAAGTAGAAATAGCGAAAGATAACAGACAAATATATTATTTTAAGTCATTCATTTATAGTGCCTTATCATCTTAAGTTATAAATAGAATAAGGATTTTGTTATATAAAAACTATCAAAAAAGTATCAGTGAAAAGCCATGACCTCCATGGATTGTGCTGAGTGGCCAGGGTGGAAATGTTATCAAAATGCAGCAGCCCTGGCTGGGCAACAACAGCCTCCGTGACAGTTCGTTAACTTGTCTTTCGTAGGTGGCCACAGAAAGTTCCATCAACAGGTGTACTGCCTAACCAATTCCCTTCCAGTACCATAACAATATGTACCCAGGGTTTTACGTACACACTTCAGATTTGGGGGAACGAGAGAGGGAAGGGTGACTATTTAGAATTTCCTTGGAAATGTCTGTGCACATTGCAATGTCCCACGGAGCCAAATTCCTTCCAAATTGATGAGCAAGCTACAGAGACAACAGAAGAGGAGAAAAGAGTGAGCAAAGGTACAACTTAGGTCAAAAAATATATTAGCCTTAAGCCTACAAGTTATTTACTGACTTTCTTTTAAGTAAAGCACATTTAATATTCGCCCAATATTAATTTAAGACTTCCGTGGCCACTATAGAGGTAAGCGCTAATGATAATTATATAAAGAGGCAAAGATGGGTAAGAAAAGAGACTTGCAAACTTAAAATTAAAATATATCTTGATAAGCAATACCCAAACCTAGCTGCATGTATGTTAACATCATCCAAACTAAAAAGAGAAACTGTTTAGCCACAATTCTATCCCTTCCCTACTTGGTCCAAACCTCCTGGGAGAGCCTAGCCCTCCATATTACATGGCACTCCCCCAGGAGATTCTGATGCAGCCAGTTCATCCATTGTCATCTGAGAACCATCACTTAAGCCCATCTGTGCTGGAAATACTCTGCACATCTAAGTGGGCATACCTTTCACCACAGGGTCATCTGCAGAAGAAACTACACATTTGCATCCTGACATAAGTAATTCTAAGGGTTTCTGAAATCATTTCTCAATTTGTTTCAAAATCAACAAAACCAAACCAGCTTTGAACTTTGGTCATTGCGTGAATTTAGTTCAAAGAGAGTCTACACGTTAGGTAAAAAACAAGCAACAATGAAATTGTCTCCAATCCTTTCCATCAAACATCTCTTTCCTAAAGAATAGTCTTCACATCAGAATTTCTGCCCAAGAACTAAAGCCTAGAAAGCCATGAGTTCAGACGTGTCACAGATAAGCACCACCACGGATACTCAGCATCTACGGAAAATGCACAGCCTATCAACTTAGAAAATTTTTCAGATAATTCAAAGGAGGCTACAGAAAGACCAGGATCAAATTGATTGTTTAGAGAGAGACTTAAACACTGCATGTTCTCACTCATAAGTGGGAGCTGAACAATGAGAACACAAGGACACAAGGAGGGGAACATCACACACTGGGGCGTGCTGGGGGCTGGGGGGAAGGGGAGGGAGAGCATTAGGACAAACATCTAATGCATGTGGGGCTTAAAACCCAGGTGACAGGTTGACAGATGCAGCAAACCACCATGGCACATGTATACCTATGTAACAAACCTGCACATTCAGCACATGTATCCCAGAACTTAAAGTAAAATTGAAAAACAAATAATAAATAGATAAAATGTAAGGGTAGTAGGAAAAAAAGAGAGAGTTAAAGAATGGGGAAAACAGCTAAAGCAGCACACTCAAAGTCAAAAAAAAAGAGATGAACCTCACTGTTCTAAGAATGAAGGGCCAGCACAGCCACCACCACCCATCATGACAGATTTGGATTACACTCATTTTACAAACCAGCAGAGTTCCACATAGCATTTCTCAAAATTAAAGTCCTCTCATAAAGGTTTTCATTACAAGCATTAAAAACCCAGGAATCTGCCTTGAAAATGGACTCACTATAACAACTATTACTGGGTGATAGAGAATGAATTCTACACTTATTTGTCCTCCTGTGTTTGCATTTCTGGGATTTATCCTTGTATTTCTGACCATAAATAATTTAAATTCATTTCAAATGTTTTGGTTATTCATGATCACCTGGGCAGTATAAGAAAATGTAGCTTCTGAATATTGGCTACCCCTATGGAGCATATACTTCCTGGGATATATTAACTAAAAGCTCTGTAAGCTGCCATTTTGTAAGGTATGGAGTTTGGTATCTAGGGAATAGGCCTTATTTAGCAATTCAAATTTTATGGAGATGAATGATCAAAGTAAAACAATGTAGTAAAACAATGTTTGGATGCAATGCAGAATAAAAGAATATAAGAAATTTTTAAAAAAAAGAATGGGGAAAATTGAGAAGAGGGGTGGCAATGAAATAAAATATATTTACAGCCACGAACAGTAAGAAATGTTTTAGCTAGCTGCCTAAAGTTACATGGGCTTGCTCACCAGGATTATTGCTAAAGTGTTAGGGGCAAACTTCAGATCCACCCACAAGGGTGAGCAATCATCGTATCTAACACTCCCATGAGAAAACTGATTGAGAGGAGTTAAGGGACTCATCTTAGGTCTGTGTTGGTAGCAGAGCTACCCAGTCTCTTGATAGCTATCTAGACAGCACCCCTTTCCACTCTATTCCTATGCTTTTTGAAATGCATTCTGTTTCCAGGAGGGTAAACGACAGTATATTCTGGGTTTTGACTCACCTTTTCTATTTCATACAAATAATAGAAGTACTTCTGCACAGGAGAAAATTATTAGGGAACCCAGAAAACTATATGGAGGGCTAGAGCTATGTTAAAAATACTAGAAATAGAAAATCTCCAGTGACTTCTCAAAAAGAAACCGAACACTCTGTTTGTGGCTACTACGGGATAAACCTCCATAATGCTGCCTTGAGAAAATCTTCAAAGAAGTAGCTACCCAAAGATTGCTCTAGTTCTTGTCAGGAAGAAACTGGTAACAGTTTCTATGTCTCCTTTCCCCAGCAGGAAAGCTTGTTTGTCTCTACTGTGAAATTAGTCTGTAATCCCACCCCATCCCAAACAGAACTCCGGTACTGGCCCTGGGTAAGAAGATGCTTCAGTATCAAATCAGTTGTGCATTTGGTCTGCCAATGATTAGATTCTGGTTATCAAAAAAATTAATAGTATGGTGATGATGATAATGGTGGTGACGATGATGACAGCAGATGCTACCATTTATTTCATATTTAATCTTAACAACAACTCTTCAGTCTAAGTCTTGGTTCCATTTTTCAGATTACAAAACTGAGGTCATAAAGGGGAAGGAAACTGCCCGGCTAGTAAATGAGAGCCTGAATTCAAAACCAAGGCTGCCTGACTTCCAGAAGAGAATGGGCTCTCTCAGGAAATAAGACATTCCTAAACACTGGAGGCTTCAAAAGAGGTTGGATGTCATTCAGCAAGACTAAAATGCAATGGGGAGCCCAGCATCGAATGTGTTGTTACACCCCTGTTGGACCCAGTGAACTAAGATTCTTTGCCTGAATGGAAATGCTGCTCCACGTCCTTTAGAGACTGGTATGCAGGGTAGTTAATACATGAAAGCTATTTTTCTCTTGTCCTTTTTCTTGTTTGTCTTACTGTAATTCTAACTCCTAGCTCTTCGCCATGCCCATACTGAACGTGTTTTGTAAAACCAATCTGTTAACTTATTCCCTGATTCTTACTATTCCTTCCTGCATAACTACATTTCTGTTCGGTTAGATTAGAATCAATATTGTTTGGCATTTAACTGATTGATTGCCCATCTCTACTGGAGTTTTGGTACTGACACATCTCCTCTCTGTATATTAACCACTGGCTAGTACCACTTAATATTGATTCTAATGTAATTCCCAGTTCCAGCCTCTCTGGTCTCTCTCTGTCATTTCTCAAGTCCTAGGCCCTCAAAGATTTTTTGCAATGAAAAAGGGTGAGATCTCAATGTTTTAGGTAGACACTTAGGTTGCTCTTACTAAAGTTTTATTTTTAACAAAATGAAATGAAAGAAAGTAGCTGAAAAGAAAATTAATCTAATTATTTACCTCTTTGCAATAAAACACACTCAATTCCATAGGATGAGACCCATCCTTTAAATTATAAAGTGCAAGATTTCTTAGAAATATAGAGCAAATAATATCTATAGTCCATTCATCAACAAGTCTAAATATATAGAATTATTTAGAAAAATATACAGCACCTCTTGATTCTTGAGTCACGAGGTTATTTTCTTCTAATCTTAAAGAGAAAATTAAGAAAAGTTAAATGTTCAGATTATAAAGAGCATATTCTAGTTTTCTATAGAACTACACAGTAATGACATATATGTATGTGCTCGTCTAAATCACAAAGTACAGAAAGAGCAATGAGGAACAAATATAGTATGTTAAAAATAATGTAATACAGCCTTGTGTATAAAGTGAACAAACTATACATCAGACAATACACTGTACAGTGGTTTTGTAAATCGGCATTGTTTACCCTGAGCCTCACTTAAAAATTGACTTGAACAAGAAGCTATCTGTCAGTCAAAAGGTGCCTATTAGTCAAAAGGACTTCATCAGTCCAACAATCACTATTAAAACTCAGAAAATAGAACCTCATTTCATTTAACTATGCAATAGGCAATTATTTTCCTTGAAAAAGCAGATTGCTTATCAGTCAATCATCTTATATTACAGAAATTTACCTTTCTGTTCTATGAAAACTCCATAAGCTTACATAAATATTTGCTTTCATTTCCATACCCGATCATTACTGAAATTAACAAGAAATTAAAAATACGGAGCATAACCACAAACAAACGCTAAATTTTGCTCTGGAATTCTTCTTACCCTGTGGGTGGTCATTTCAACCAATGATTACAATGAATAGATGGTACTTGTACATGGCTCACTGCAGCTGATACACAGGTTAAGTAAGCCAAAATATAAATTTCACATTTTTTCATAAAACATAAAAATAAATAATTAGGGAAAATCAATAGCACATGATTTCACTTACTTTTCCGAACTGTCTTTGTTTGACTGGATGCCATATTGACAGCTTCAGATGGTAGGCCAACATATACTCCCCCATAGTTTCTTAATAAAAAGAAAGCAGACCAATTTCAATGGTACTATCTAGTTACAGAAAGCAACAGAAGCATGAAGTACTCCAAACAATTATATAATTATTAAAATAAGTCATGATTTTTCAAAAGTAGAATTTAGAGTATTATTGCCCTTGGGAATATAATTGGTTTCCCATGTTAAAAAGAAGTTTTTTTTTTTTTTTTTAAGAAACATGTATTGAGTTAGAATTTTTAGATATTTTGCTTGAAATATCTTAAAATGATATATCTAGAATTTTTAGATATTTTGCTTAAAATGAGAAAGAAGAAAAGAATTTAAGATGCTATAATTTCGTATGGTACTAAAAATCAGTAGAGTGATGTGCTACAGTTAACATTTATCAATAATTCAGATGGCTCACACCTGTAATCCCAGCATTCTGGGAAGCCAAGGCAGGCGGATCGCCTGAGGTCAAGAGTTTGAGACCAGCCTGGCCAACATGACAAAACCCCGTCTCTACTTAAAAAAAGTACGAAAATTAGCCGGGTGTGGTGGCACAGGCCTGTAATCCCAGCTACTCAGGAGGCTTGGGCAGAAGAATTGCTTGAACCCAGAAGACAGAGGTTGAAGTGAGCCAAGATTGTGCCACTGCACTCCAGCCTGGGCAGCAGAGTGAGACTCTGTATCAAAAAAATAAATTCAGAGTGGTCAATGTGGTATGATATTAGACATTATGGACACACAAAGATATCTTACTAATAGGGAGATATAAAATGAGGGCAGAGAGAGCTAGAAAGAAATGAGGGTGGAGTGCAGTGAATCAGAGAAGAAGGAGGAATGGGAGGCCGAGAGAATGAAGGGAAGCTGTCCATTTAGGAAGAAGAGCACACCCAAAGGTCACAGGATGAAAATTAGCACATGCCACATGCACAGGACAAAAACCAAGTTTGCTTGGAAGGAGCAAAGATGATGAATCCTGGGCAAGTTCTTTTTCAGATCTTATGCCCCTACTTGTATTTCTGTGCCACAGTTTTCCTGGCGGAATCTGCGCTATTGGGAATGTGCTACAGTGTGTGAAATCCATGAGGTATGGCCAAAACCATTCAAACTAAAGCCAACTGCAACGCCAAACATACCTCCTCTTGTCATCTTCTGTTATGGATTCTTCCGTTCTAAAAGGTCAGAAACATTGGCTATGAGACACTTGGTTACATAGTTGAGGACTTCATTTTTGGTTCTAAGAAAAAGGGACTACTGAGTTAAAGGTAATTTGATTTCAAATGTTTCCATCAGACTTAAGCAGAGGAGCGAAACTACCCATCAAGTGTTTCTGTGACAATATTCTGCCTTCACCTCAATCGCTCATACATTAAAACTTGGTAATTTTCTACAAACCAAAATGTGTGAATCCAGCAAATGCCAAAATGCACAACTGCCAAAGGAAATGGAAAACTGAGGGCAGCTGAAATTGGAAAGAAGCCTGAGCTCTCGTCTTGTGTATGCCACCCACTCCCTGTGTGACAGACAGGCTGTGGGTGAGCTGCCACCCTGTGTTTCATTTGTAAAATAAGCTGGTTGACCAGATGACCCCTCAGGTCTCTTCTAATCCTAATACATTATTTTAGATCTCTTATGCCAGTTCAGTGGCACAACTATAGGTACAGAAAGATTTCTTCAGTCTAAAAACAGTTAATGTCTATTTGATTTCTTTTTATCTAAAAACATGAGCCATTTCACATATGATCTATGCAAAGAGAGGGAGAAATGTTTACAAGGACACTTTTAGAGGGGATCACTACTTTAAAATGCACAGATTCTTTCCTTGAATTAAGAGGAGTCCAGGCTGGGCACGGTGGCTCACGCCTGTAATCCCAACACTTTGGGAGGCCAAGGCAGGCAATTTGAGACCAGCCTGGTCAACATGGTGAAATGCTGACCTGTCTCTACTAAAAATACAAAAATTAGCCAGGGCCTGGTGGTGCACCCCTGTAGTCCCAGCTACTCAGGGTGAGGCAAGAGAAACACTTGAACGCAGGAGGCAGAGGTTGCAGTGAGCCAAGATCACGCCATTACATTCTAGCCTGGGCAACAGATACTTGGTCTCAAAAAAAAAAAAGAGCAGTCCATATTCTACAAGAATTTTTTGACATACTTCTAAGAGAATCAGGATGCTTTCCTTGAAGCACTAGTTGGCATACATTAGTTGCTTTTCTGAAAGAAAACAAAATTCAACAAGATTCTAATGTATCCAGTACATCTGGTTAAACTCAACTTGTGATGCTAAGGGGCTTCAGTTGAGAAGAAAGCAGACTGGAAACATCTAAACATCAGACTGGAAACATCTAAACCGGCCGAGCGCGGTGGCTCAAGCCTGTAATCCCAGCACTTTGGGAGGCCGAGGCGGGTGGATCACGAGGTCAAGAGATCGAGACCAATTTGGTGAAACCCCGTCTCTACTAAAAATACAAAAAATTAGCTGGGCATGGTGGTGCATGCCTGTAATCCCAGCTACTCAGGAGGCTGAGGCAGTAGAATTGCCTGAACCCAGGAGGCGGAGGTTGCGGTGAGCCGAGATCGCGCCATTGCACTCCAGCCTCGGTAACAAGAGCGAAACTCCGTCTCAAAAAAAAAAAAAGTTGTGAATATTTCAAATGTGACTATAAATGTGCATGAGATTTTTTGCTTTATTGCAACAGCCAGTAAGTCCAAGTCTATGAAGAAGGAAAGCGTAGATTTGACAATTATCTGGTAAATGCTGCCCATGAACAGCTAATACTGGAAGAGAGTGCAAAATCCATCTTGAGACCTAATTTATCCAGACTGAGCATATAACCTAACTTCACCAGACAGTCATCAACTTCATTTACCTCTTGTTAATGCTGGATCGTTTTTTAATTCAAAAGTGTCAAAGTCATACTAACGGTGTTATGCTTATTGATGTGGTATAAGACGGTGTTGTTCACTAGTTTAAAATTAAAATGGATTTATAATCCTTTCATATAGATAATGGAGAAATGGCGATGACAAACTTGCTCAAGATGATCAGAACTGTTTACTTTGGTCCTGAGTGCTTAACTTTATCATGAAATCACTTGAACCTATATGTAACTGGTAGCTTATGACACACATTTCCTGCCATGACTGTTCTTTTCACATCCATTTACATATCTGTTTATTTTAATTCTTTCTCCTTTTGCCTAACTGTGCTTAAGGATATATTCAAAGTTTTAAAGTACATTTTCACTTTCCCAAATGTAAGAAAATAGTCATTTACTTTCTCCTATTAATTATTCAATTATCTTAAAACTCAATCTATGTTCTCCATCATAAAATTAATCAACAACCTTACACATACAACTGACACTAAATGATAATGTAGTTGCTATATTTATTGGATAATAAATTAAGTTTCAGATATAATGCCAAATCTTAAAAAATACCACCTATAAAGCCTTATAAGATGTCCACCCTTCTAAACCTTCTAATACATTGTAAAGCCTGCCTTTGTATACACACTCCCATGTTTAAGACTGTCACTCTGGCTGGGCGCAGTGGCTCATGCCTGTAATCCCAGCACTTTGGGAGGCCGAGGCGGACGGATCACAAGGTCCAGAGATCGAGACCATCCTGGCACTCTGTTGCTCACCAAAGATGTGATTGTTTTCTTTTCTGGTCACTACAGCTCCAGATGTAGGACAGTGACCACTGCATGGCCTGCAGCTGGGTTTGCTGATGGACTGCAAAATTTGTCCCCCAAACCAGAGAAAGAAATGGGGAGGGAGAACAGAACACAGAGCCACACCCTCCCCAGCCTTGTGAGAACAGCAGCCACTGATAGGGCCCAGAAAGTCCTTGGAAGGAGGCAGCATGGCCCTAGTTTCTACAGTCCTAATGCAGATCAGTAAGAGCAAGGAATGAGATTACTTCACCCTCTAGAATCTTCCCTTAGAGAGCAGAGCCTGGAGATTGAATTATTCTGTGCTGTGGATAAACAAAGTGAAGATGAGGGCAATTCACAGTGGATGAAACTAGAAAAGAGGTCAAACTGTCCTGCTGCACGTGATCACACTCTTTGGGAGTTAATTGGTCCAAATCTCTCTACGAACTCAGTTTACCCATAATCTTGCTCCCTTAGAAGAAAAGCAAGTGGACATACAGCAACCAGAATAAATCTCTCATAGTACCATAGTAATTTTTATTATTTATTTTTTATTTTTTTTGAGAAAGAGTCTGGCTCTGTTGCCCTGGCTGGAATGCAGTGGCACAATCTCAGTTCACTGCAACCTCCACCTCCTGGGTTCAAGCAATTCTCCTACCTCAGCCTCCCAAGCAGCTGGGACTACAGGCACACACCACAATGTCTGGCCAATTTTTGTATTTTTAGTAGAGACGGGGTCTCACCATGTTGGCAAGGCTGGTCTTGAACTCCTGACCCCAAGTGATCTGCCCACCTCAGCCTCCCAAAGTGCTGGGATTATGGGCGTGAGCCACTGAGCCCAGCTAGTAGTAATCCACTTCTAAATAATAGCCTCCTGGGGCAGGGGGCATACTTCAGGAGGCAATGCCCAGACACCCACAAGCCAAGGCACCAAAAACTGGAAAATGGGAGAGAAGCAGCTTGGGGACAACAAGAGTATCTCTTAATCTACTGTATGGGGAAGAAACCTTGAGAATAAGGCTTATACCAAGAGAGACAAAATGCAGTTAGAAGAGATAAGGGATTAGGTGCCACAAAACCAAATCATCTAAAATCAAAAAGTAACAGGTGAATTCTACCAGTTTCTGTCCCACCTCTTCTGCCCTGGCCCCAAGAATTGAGGCTTATCAGGACTTCTCCAATTTCACAACCATGGAATCAAATGCTGGAGCCAATGCAGGGGAAGAGAAACTAGCCCAAATTACCAAGGGATGGAGGGTAATCTAGAAACAAGCACATAGCACATCAAGACAAAACCTGCTCTTGCCAGGGCACCTGTGCTAGATGTTAAGTCCATTAGAGAAGAGAAAGGGGAAGGAAGACGCAAGGGAAGGGACAGGAACCAAGAGCTGGGGTTTGGTCGAAACACTGTTCGCTTTACAGCTGTGACCAGAGCCAATCTCAGAAGGAAGACTGATTTCTGGAGTCCAAAGAGTGCTGGAGGAAGCCAGTGCTAAAGTATTTACATTAATTTTACTGAGCAGTGTTCCATTTTCTCGTTAAACACAAGCCACTACTCTAAAGAATAAACTTGTATGATAAGCTCATTTTTCCAGAGTATGACTGAAAACCTATCGATAAGTTGCTTTCTCTGGTATCAAGACAATGTTTTATTTCTCATCATATACACAATTGAAAACTGTGTGGAAAGTGATGCAACATTTGAAAAAATGTAAGCAAGAAATATTTTTAATCATAACCTCAAATACCATCTTAGAAAAACCTTTATTTATTTATTTATTTTTAATTATTGTATTTTTTTTTCTGAGACAGGGTCTTCCTCTGTAGCCTAGCAGGCTCAAGTGATGCTCCCACCTCAGTCTCCCTAGTAGGTGAGACCACAGGTGCACACCTCTGCACCTGGCTAACATCTATTTTTTTTGTTTCTGTAGAGATGGAGTCTCACTATGTTGCCTAGACTGGTCTCAAACTCCTGAGGCTCAAGTGATCCTCCCACCTTAGCCTCCTGAGTAGTTGGGACTACAGGCACGCACCACCACAACCAGCTAGAAAACCTCTTAAACCATGAAAACACTCCCTAAGAACCATGGAACATGTATTCACCAATTTGGACCAGGCTTAAAAAATACACTGGGCCCAGTGCAGTGGCTCACATCTGGAATCTTAGCACTTTGGGCAGCTGAGGCAGACAGATCTCTTGAGCCCAGGAGCTCAAGATCAGCTGGGGCAATGAAGGGAGACCCTGTCTCTTCAAAAAATACAAAATAAAATAGCCAGGCACAGTGGCTTGCACCTGCAGTCCCAGCTACTTGGGAGGCTGAAATGAGAGGATTGCCTGAGCCTGGGAGGTCAAGGTTACAGTGAGTCATGATCGCACCACTGCACTTCAGCCTGGGCAACAGAGCAAGACCCTGTCTGTCTCTCTCTCTCTCTCTCTCTCTCTCTCTCTCTCTCTCTGTCACACACACACACACACACACACACACACACACACACACAGAGAGAGAAAATATAAATACATTGGGCATTTAATTAAAATCAGGTCTCCTTTTGTTAACAAAAAATATAGCTTCTTTTATTAAAGAGCAGGTGATCAAGGAGAAAGAATGAGTTGAGGTTCAAGTCACCCGCTAAGTATTGTAATAATCTTCTGGCCTAAGGTCACATGCTTACAAGGCTCTGACTTGGACTTTCAGTCACAGCATTAATAAAATTGTTTGCAGAAACTGTAATTCAAGTTGGACCCCCGTAACTAATATTCTCCCCACTTTCAACGCCATTTGGGATTGTTGAAAAGATAAATCCTCAGTTGATGGTTTGAATATGACTCACTCTTGTAGAGTAAGATACTGTTTAGTGATATGTATCTTACCAAAGTTGGCTTGACACTTGGCATGCAAGAAAAAGAAAGAAGAAAAGAAAAGAAAGCAACTGACCAAAGGCAACCACTGCAACTAAGATTACAGACAGATAACTTTGGGTTTCCTCTGTCTGAGTTTTTATTAATTCTACTTCTAGCCCACCTCCTGTGAACTTGCTAAAACCAGCCAGGTGCTCTTCTTACCCCTCTCAGTGTGAATATGAGTGCTAATCCAGATTCTCTAAGTAGTTATGCACCCTTCTGTTTCACACTAGGGTCACAGACTTTTTCTGAATGAACCAGAGACACCGAATGTCTCTCTAATCATAAAAAGCTCTGCTTTCTTTTAGATCGGGGTTCTGGAAGGTGGGCTGCCCCCCATAACTACCATGTGTCTGTGGCTGCTCTTTGGGGCGGGTGGGCTTTTGCCTACCTGGCTTTTGTTAGTTAATGTATTTTGTGCATGCCTATTTAAAACCAAATATCTGTATGGAACACCTAAACCTTACAATAATTTCACATTACTATGATTTACCTTATCAATAACTATCACTTTCATTGAAACCTTATTCAGTTAATATATAAAATATGAATCTATTTTTTCTTCCTCAGTTATATATGGTAGTAAAAATTTTTCACTATATTTGCTTAGTTGCCGGGTTGTATAAAACAGCTATCCCAAGCGACCTAAAGATTTTAACAGTGAAATAATGGAACCATGTCATGATCAAGGACGAATACAGATGACAAATATTAGAAAGCAGCCAGCCACTCAAAACAGCATCTCCCAACTCATCCTTGCTACAGCTTGCCTGAAAATTCAAAAAGTTCTCACTTCCCTTAGCCTTCCAGAACTAACAAAGTTATGTGGCAAAGAAATGACTTTTCTACTTATTCATCAAGAAAAATGTTCTAAATATAAGCTATTCTTATTAGAGCTTAGCTAAAAAGCAAAAAAAAAAAAAAAAGCCTGTAGTCTTTTCTTTTTCCATATTTGCAGTGTCACTAAAGAGACTAAACTTATTTTGATTCATAAACAGTAAAAATTGAATATGGAAACCCTGGCGACCACGGCTCCCCTGATCTGTTTCTAGTTACCATTCATGATAGCCTTCTGGAGTGGGTTTATTAATAGACTGTGTTTACTTCCATCTACACTACAATTCTCCAGATAAAATATAATTATTTAATTTTCTTTATAACATGTTTTCATGATGGTTCCGGCTCCTTCGGGTGGTTTCAGTCCATTCTAGCAAACCCTTAACTACGCAATGACTTCTGACTGAATTAGGTTTTGCCATTGGCTGTTTGGGCCTATGTTTATTATCATTCATTTCTTCCCAATTTCAAGACTTCTTTGGATAATTTTTTTCTATCTCTCTCCCTGGATGAGCCCCTTGGCCATTATTAGTCCCTTTCTTTCTTCCAGAATGTATGACTGGAGAAGATGAGTAACATTCACTTCAAAGGAACGCTGTCAACATCTCTTTGTATGGAAGTAAGGGACCAAGAGCTGGACTGCAAATTTCCTGCACTCTCCGGCTCTCCTCCTAGTTGTTCTCTTCCTAAGGAGCACACAGTGTTTAGAATTATTTCAGTATTGGCTGTAGAAGCATCATTTGATATAAGGCAAGAGTGCTCTCTTCATCTCCTTAAGAAGTTTTGCTTTCCCTTTTAGGCATCAGTTTTCTCAAAACTTCAAGAATACGCAGCTTGTTCTCACCTCTCCTAGCTTCTCGTAACAGGAGATGGAGCCAGCATGCTCCATCCCCACAGAGCTCTCAAGGTGAGGCAATTTCATTTTCACTCAGAATGTCTCCTCTCTGGGGTCTAAACCCTACCATAACTGTCCCCAGTGCACCAAAGATTTTGGCCCTGACCCAAAGTGTTTGCTTCTAAGCACCATTAGCTTGGTCAATTTAAAGATCCATGAAAACCACCCATAACCTCTCACCTCATATTTTGCTGACTTCTTCTATCCCAACAACTTCTGTGTGCTCTTATAACACACACCCATGGGTGCTCTGTGGAGCTTAGTTCTCGGAACTATTTTACCACGTTGTAGAGTAAAAAACCCCACTCCCTAGGGAGAAAAAAAACCTTCCTTTCGATATTTCCATCATTCTCAAGAAGCCTGCTTTCTTATTGCACCATCAGTTCCAGTTCGCCCATCCCCCTCCATCCTCCCCATCCATCAACCCCTTGCACTTCCCTTCTGTCTCTCCCTGGCATATGTCTTGCAGTCAAGTGTTTCTGCAACACTTGCTGGTCACCACCCATTCCTCTCCATCCCTGGATGAATCATCCATCTGTTTTCTCTTTTCCTGCTCCTATTTCACAGAGTCCTACCCTAAGGCAAATCTGATCGTGGCTACCAATATGAATATATGACTTCTAACCACACCAAGGCCCTCAATATGCTGGGTCTTCTGCCATTAAGTATTCATAACAGAGGCCCTGCCAAATTTTTTCAACAACATTTTAAACTAATAATTCTAGCTGTCATTCACCAGGGGTAACAAGTGTGATGCCAAGTATTTTCCTAGGATATTAAATACACTGTATTTGTAATCTGTTCCTCAAGCAGTTACTTCAGTTCTCTGTGCTCCCCAACTCCTCACTTGCAAAATGAAACATCATTATTCTGTCCATCAGATTATCATGGGTATGAAAGGTGATAATGTACAGAAAATACTGGAAGTCGGTGTATGGTACACAGTCCTCAGTAAAGATTAGCTACTAATGTAATAATGGTCATGATGAAGATAATTACCTTGCACAGCTATTATATTATGCCAATTTCATAGAATTATACTAAGGACACAATATAACACAGCTAGTAAATGGTGATGGGAATTTTAAACACAGGTCTCTCTGCTTCCAAAATGCAGGCTTTTCCAATGCTACTTCGACCCCATCCTCTTCACTCTCAGACGACAGCCCTGCCTCCTGCTACATGGATGAGAAAAGAGCCCATCAGATACTCTCAGTTCTGGATCTATGAGGAACAAAGAGGGCTCAGCTGACATGAGTGCATTAGACATGGGAAATTTATAAAGGATCTCAAGAAACTCAACATAAAAGATGCATCATTTCTTTTTTTCCAAACACAAAAACAAATACAAATCACCAATGGGTTTTATGTTATTTCATTCTAAAATAGTTTTCTCTATATTTGCTAACTTCCATAATAAATAAAAAAAAAACAGCTTTGCTAAGGAAAGAATATCAATAAAATTCATTTTACCTGTTTTAAGTGAAAGAAGTATTTGAATTACATTGTTTACATTGAGTAGCTATGGGTTTTTTTTTATTTTCAACAGCAAACATTGCATTTGAGTCAACTTATTTAATACTGCTTCTTATTTGAAACATATTCATAATATTCTTAAAAATATCACTTAAACTTAAAATCAAGACTTTTTTAAGAAAACGAAGATTGGCCTACATAGAAAACATGCCTTCAATTCAATTCCAATTGTTTCTGTTTGCCCAGTTACAATTGCTTCCCCCTTTTCTGATAATGGCATCCCAATTTTTCTATAAGGAATCACCCCCCTCCCACTTTTTGGCCATGTGGTTCATGACACTGATTGGCTCCAGTGGTGAACACATGACCACAGCCTGGCCAATGAGAATCCCACATTCTCCTGGCCCACTGACTCAGAGATAGGAACGTGACCCCAACTGGCCAGTGAAAGCCCATCCCTAGGACTTTTGATTAAACTACAAGGAAAAATAAGCTATTTTTTTCCACAGGAATTACGAAGCGGATAAGATATAAACTGGTCCTGTTTGTCACCACTTGGGGAAAGCTGCCTAAGAATGGAGACGAAACCAGAGAAGACAGTTTCTTGTCGTCGTTCAATCACCTGGATCCGGCTGTGACTGAAGCCAAGTCCCTGGAGCTTTTCCACTACACATGCCAATAAATTCCTTTGTGTTTGTTTGTTTAGACCAGTTTAAACTGGGTTTCTGCCATATCCTACCAAAAATATCGCAACACAGCCTATTTGTGTCAAATAGCTAAGAATCTGCTACACTAAAATAAAAACATGGTTGATGTTTGCAGGTCTGTGAAAGCAGCCAAATGGCATCACCTTGAATTCACTTCTGTTTTTGTTTGTTTGTTTTGTTCAGTGTGTTGATTTCAAAGAGACAGAGAGGAAAAGAAAGGCTCATTTTCTGATATGCATGTAGGCTTCTCCTTACGGTGATTAAATTTCTAGACATTGTTAACCATGCCTTCAAATTCTGAAGGTTAACCTAGCTAGGTTTTGAGTTCTCTAGTCTGTTGTAGGATCTACTTGCATCATTATTCTCTCCGTCACCACAGGAAAACCTCCCCAAACCACCATCAACTTTTCTTACTCTCCTGGTTCCTGCCTTTTAGCCTACAGGAATATAATATCCATGCGTCCTCCATGTCAAAAAACAATTTAAAAAAAAACAAACAAAAGGAAAAACAAACTTCAATCCACAAAATCAACCATACTCACCATTGGGCAGAAAAAAATAACCAAAAACACTTGAAGAAAAGTATAAAATGTTCATAATGATTGTCTCTGGTGGCAGAATAATAACTGAATTTTTCTCTTAAAAAATGCTTTCCTGTACTTTCCAAATTTCCCTGGTATTCTTTTTTATAACACAATATACAGTTGAAAATTCGCCTCTTCTTAAAGCCACCAACATCTCTCCACTCCTTACTGCCAAACAGCATAAAATGAAAGACCCACATCACTCTCTCCACTTCCTCGCACCTGGCTCACTTCCACTTTGACTTCTTGTCATTCACACTGCTCAACTGAAACTACAGTCCCCAGGGTGACCAATGTGACTATGATGAAACAAGCGAAGACTTCCCTTCCACCTTCGGCCCCAGTGACCTCTTTGGACTATCGGCCATCCCTTCCTTTGGCTCAAGTTTGACTGCAGCACTAACCTTAGAATTTCCTTTCCTTTCCTTCCCCATTCAGTCATTAAACACATCTTACTAATTGTATTTACTAATGCACCTTGTATGCATCACCTCCTTTCCCTCTGCCATCTGACCCTCTTGTAGCCTCACTTCCATTATTCCTCTATACCTCCACCCTCCCTCATCCCATCTGTCACACTGCTTTGGGAGTTACTGCCCTAAAACTCAAACATAATCATTTAATTCCTCCACCTTAAAATCTCTATTGGCCCTTGAATGCATTAAAAAACAAAACAAAAAAAAGCACAATTATTGGCCTTGCACCCAAGGCCCTTCACAAGCCAGTCCTGGCCATCAACCTCATCTTTCACTTCTACCCAGACTGTACCACAGGCTCCAGGAGATACCACCTGGCTGGCCGTTCCCAGACCTACTGTCCTCTTGCACTCCCATGTCTTTTTTCATGCTTGTCCTCTGCCCTGGATTGCCATTTTCCCCCTTTTCTGCATGAACTCTTGTTCATCCTTCAATGCCCAGGCCAGAATTAAATTCTGAATATTGTAATAATTAGCAATTATCACACCGTATTTTGGTCCCTAGTAGAGTGCGATCTACTTCAGGACAAATACATCATTTTATTTGTTATCATATACCAACTTCTCAGCTATAGAAAATAGCAAATAAATACGTAAAAAGGGGGAGGAGTAAAAATTGCAGACCTTTCCTAGAGAACTGATTTTTTTTAATATATAGTAAGGGAGTAATTAAAGTATTTCTGGCTTCCAAAAATAACTACCATTTTCCTACAAAGACTTGTCTGTGGTCTGTGTAATATTGTGGCTGCCCTATTCAAAGTTCCTTACTCTCAGTACTTATTATATTACTTTGGCCAATTCTTCTGGTTTGGCATCAGTCTGTTTAGATTTTTTTTTTTATTTTAATGGGCATAATAAAAAATTTAAGTCATCTTAATTTCTTAGCTTGTCATTCAATCACGGTATCACCTAATATTATAGTCAAGACATATAAATCTATAGCTTCCACTTAAAAAAATTGAATGTGTTTGAATACATTTTTTGTCTAAGGAAAAGTAATATTATAACATTCCTTAACTTTTTCTGGTTAAATTTACTGCATTTATTTTTAAACGGTCATGTATTTAATAAAATTACTTTATTTTAAAGTTATAGGACACAGAATGAGGTATAGTCATAGAAAACCTAAATCTGAAGAATTCAGAATTTAAAAGAGTGAAATAGTTAAGTAGTTAAATGGCATCTGACATCCTGGAACAGTTAATTCTGCTGACAAAATCATCACTAAATTTCATTACAAAAAGAAAGATGTCATGAAATCACTCTGTCCTTGAAGAGAAATGATGGAATTGATTCAACAACTATTTATTCAACACAAACTATGATCAAAGCATGATATGAATAACTCTAGAGCACTATAAAATGAGTAAGACAGAGGGACAGCAAGGGGTGGGGAGTTGGGGAGAGATAGAATGGGGTGAAATGCCAGATACAGGTGATGGGAAGGAAGGCAGCAAATCACACTGCCATGTGTGTACCTACGCAACAATCTTGCATTTTCTTCACATGTACCCCAAAACCTAAAATGCAATAAAAAAAAATACAAAAAAAAAAAAAAGAGTAAGACATTTCCCCACTCTTAATCCTTAATCCCCAAGGAAAAGAAGACAAGAACGTGAAGAACTACAATATAAACCCAAAATGATGCATCACAAAAAGGTCCAAAATGCTGTGAAGGTTCTGAGGAGAAAGACACACTATGCAGCTGAGACATCCAGGAAATACTTCTCACGAAGGATGACACACAAGCCCTACAGAACAGATGGCATTTCTATAAACAGAAAGGGAAAGGGCCTTTCCAGGCAGTGGGCACAGCAAAACACAAGGACAGGAGCAGGAAACATGATGTAGCAGGAGCCCCGTGAGAACAGTGGCCTAGAGCAGCTCTGCACTGCCCTCCTGGTCCTGAGCTCGGCTCACTACTCACTGCAGCATCTCCTCCCATACCATGTAAGCCAGTTGGTTTGATGCTAAAACATAAATGCTCTTCCTATTCCTAATAAATCCTGGGTTCAGTCTAGTGGACAATGGGGAATAATTGAAAGGTTTTGAGCAGAGGTCCTATACCAGTGCAGGGCGGTGCTTGACGAAAATTAATCTGGCAACACATATAGAAATTGAAGGGAGCTACTGAAGGAGAGACAAAAATATTGCAATAATAGGAATAAAGTCAGAGTGCACAACTTACTATTGCTAAATGTTTGGGTAATAAGCTACAACACTGTAACCAGGAGTTAGAAGCAACTGATTACTACTTCCTTTGTATCTAAAGTCCTGATTTTAAAAATGCATATTTAATTCCCAGAAAGCTTTACGACCCCATTCTCATCTTCTCTAAATTTTTTTGTGATAAGAAATAAGAAAGTCTGGCTCTTATTTATTTATTTATTTATTTATTTATTTATTTTTTCATTTTAGATACAGTCTGGCTCTGTCACCCAGGCTGGAGTACAGTGGGTGCAATCTCAGCTCACTGCAACCTCCACCTTCCGGGTTCAAGCAATTCTCCTGTCTCAGCCTTCCAACTAGCTGGGATTACAGGTGCCCACCACCACATCTGGCTAATTTTTTGTATTTTTAGTAGAGACAGGGTTTTACTATGCTGGCCAGGCTGGTCTTGAACTCTTGACCTCAAGTAATCCACCCTCCTCAGCCTCCCAAAATGCTGGGATTATCGGCGTGAGCCACCAGGCCTGGACCTATTTTTGATATTTGACCATTGACAGCTTTTGAGCCCCATAACTCCCCTTTTGCCACACATCTGTATAAGCCAGTAAGAAAGGAGGGGCACT
The DNA here is from genome assembly GCF_049354715.1 of Callithrix jacchus. Classification (NCBI taxonomy): domain Eukaryota; kingdom Metazoa; phylum Chordata; class Mammalia; order Primates; family Cebidae; genus Callithrix; species Callithrix jacchus. The sequence continues at coordinate 108,276,596 of NC_133510.1, read as the reverse complement.
TCTTTCCTGTGCCAGCAGGAAAATCAAACCTCTGCCCATTCATAAGCAGCCTCACCCCAGCCCACTCTCCAACCAAAATCACTCATATCCTTTCCTTCACTCTAGCTGAACAGACCCATCTGGATGGCTGCCCTGCTCTCCCCAGAAAGGCTCATGTGAGTAATACATCTTTTCACACCCTCCTAGGGTGTGGTGAATCAGTCTTGATATCCAACCCAGTTTTGGGTGGGAGAGTTGATCCCACCCTCCACTGGGTAACCACAAACACTCTTAAAAGAGGGAACTGCTGCGATGTCCTCAAGATAGCTATCTTAGAAAAGGATGATGCAGAGAGAAGGGGCATGGAAATACTGAATATTCCTGAGCTCCAGAACCCTGGGCATAAGGGAAATGCCCATGATTAAATGTCCTATGCTCTAAAGATAGCTCAATGTGACTGTGTTGAACAGCCCTATATATTCACTTGAATATCTAGTTATCAACTTTAAAACAACTCAATGTGCACTGGGTAACTGCTTGGCCCCAGGCTTTTCTCCCTGGCTAACTCTAAAACACTGCACAGTCATAGAAGCTACGTGCTTAATTCTCCTATAATCACTACACAAGTTGGGATGGAAACACAATTCAACATTTCCCCTTCTTAAGATCCTGAGTTAAAGTGCCCAGGCAACTAAAAGGCTAAAATGAAAAGCACAAAGAATATTCTCCAAATAGCACTTTAGTTACAAACCAAATGATCATCTTCACATGTGCATTATACAAAAAGCATTTTCATGTCTTTTCAGCCATACCCACAGAGATCTAAAGGTCATAATCACGAAAAAAAAAAGCAACTTCCTCAGAAAAAGAGCTTAAAAAATCATTAATATTCAATACTTACACATCTTTAGCTGCTCCTGCAGGGCCTAGAGAAAAAGAAAGAAGATAGGTTTGTGTTGGTGTGATAGTTTTGCTATAAAAATGTTGTCTAATACCTAACTAAAATACAGTAATATTCCTAAAGAGACAAGAAAATGATTTTTTAAAAATTTCAAAAACAGAGAAAGGAGGGCAAAACATCATAAAATTCAATTTTTTAATTTTTTGAATCACGGTCTCACTTTGTCGCCCAGGCTGGAGTGCAGTGATGCAATCTCAGCTCACCGCAACCTCTGCTTCCCGGGCTCAACTGATCCTCGCACCTCAGCATCCTGGGTAGCTGGGAATACAGATGCATACCACCATGCCCGGTTAATTTTTGTATTTTCTCTTGAGATAGGTTTTCACCATGTTGCCCAGGCTACCCTCCAACCCCTGGGCTCAAGCAATCCTCCCACTTTGATCGCCCAAAGTGCTAGGATTACAGGCATGAACCACTGCACCTGGCCTAAAATGCCAATCTTAAATTTCAAATTTAGTTTAAGTTTCAAATCTTAGCTTTGGAATCTATTCTAGCCATCTTCAACAACTCCTGTAAATTACAAGGTGCCAGTTCTGAAAAAGATTTTACAGATCACCTAATCCAACCTCTCATTTTACGAATTTTAAAACTGGCAGACTTCGAGAAACTTTTTCTTTTCTAAGCCACACACCTTCAAAGTGGGTGTCTGCATGGCATGGTTGAGTCACACTGTGCACTAATGCAAGCAATGGACGACATTAATTAGGAAGCCTCAAAGACACCAGCCTAGTTCCAAAAAGAGCCACATGCATCCCTAACTGCCCCACTGGCTTTCCATGTGTGATGGTTAACACTGAGTGTCAACCTGATTGAACTGAAGCATGCAAAATATTGTTCCTGGGTGTGTCTGTGAGGGTGCTGCCAAAAGAGATTAACATTTTGAGTCAGTGGACTAGAAGAGGCAGACCCACCCTTAATCTGGGTGGGCACCATCTAATCAGCTGCCAGCGCAGCTAGAATAAAGCAGGAAGAAGAAGGTGGAAAGAGCAGAATTGCTGAGTCTTCTGGCCTTCATCTGTCTCCTAAGCTGGATGCTTCCTGCCCTCAAACATCAGAATCCAGGTTCTTCAGCTTTTGGACTCTTAGACCAGCAGTTTGCCAGGGGCTGTAGGCCTTCAGCCATAGACTGAGGGTACACTGTTGGCTTTCCTACTTTTGAGGTACTGGGACTGGGACTGGCTTTGTTGCTCCTCAGCTTGCAGATAGTCTATTGTGGGACTTTACCTTGTGATCATGTTAGTCAATTCTCCTTAATAAACTCCCCTTCACGCATTCATCTATTTTATTAGTTCTGTCCCTCTGGAGAACCTTAAAACACCACCCATGAGAAAAAGACAGCCCATCTCTTTTGGTCCTCATCCCCTTTACTTCTCAGATTCTCTGCCCACATTTCCTCCTCCCAGTATCTTTATTTGGGAGGCACAGTACTTGATTCCAGCTCTTACAAGATATACGTTATTAAGCATCCTTTAACCTCTTAAGATCTCATTTCCCTCATGTCAAATGAGGGTAAAAGAGTATCTTTCTCAAAGGTTATTGTGAAGATTTTAAAAGACAATGTGTAAAAAGACAATGTAAACACTCAAAACAAAGCTGGTGCATATAGAAATGACACTTGTTAATATTTTAATTTTGAAATTAAAATAACTTCTGCACAAGTCACAGAGTTCAAGACCAGCCTGAGTAACAAGGTGAAACCCTGTCTCTATTAAAAAATACAAAAATTGGCTGGGCATGGTGGTGCATACCTGTAATCCTAGCTACTCAGGAGGCTGAGGCAAGAAAATAGCTTGAACCCAGGAGACAGAGGTTGCAGTGAGCTGAGATGGCACCACTGTACTCCAGCCTGGGTAACAGCGTAAGACTCCAAACGAAATAAAAAAATAAAAATAAATAAGTCAAAGTATTTTACTCCAAAATATATTTCTTTGACATATTTTGAAATGGCCAAGCAAAGCTGTTGCTTGTAGGGAAAAAAAAATCTATATTCTGTAGAGAATTCTCTTCCCTTTCCAGGTCTCTTTCCTGATCTAGGAGAGAATTAACTTAGTGTCTGGCACCTCTATTTTTTTGTTTGTTTTTTTGAGATGGAGTCTAGGTATGTCGCCCAGGCTGGAACGCAGTGATGCAATCTCGGCTCACTGCAACCTCCACCTCCCAGGTTCAAGCAATTCTCCTGCCTCAGCCTCCTGAGTAGCTGGGATACAGGTGTCCACTACCACACTGGCTAATTTTTGTATTTTTTAAGTAGAAATAGGGTTTCACCATGTTGGCCAGGCTGGTCTCGAACTCCTGACCTCAGGTGATCTGCCTGCCTCAGTTTCCCAAAGTGCTGGGATTACAGGTGTGAACCACTATGTCCAAGCCTGACACCTTTTTAAGTCTGATAAGAAACATTTAAAGGAGCTTCATCTGCATAATAAAGCCTTCATCTCCACAACCCCTTATCTTAACTCAAACAATTCCTTAACTCAATTGATTACAGATTTTTAAATAAACTCTTTCAACCAATTGCTGATCAGGAAATCTTGGAATCCACCTATGACCTGGAAACAACCCCCCACCCCCACCACCTTTGGGTTGTCCTGGACCAAACCAATATACATCGTACATGAATTGATTGGCATCTTATGTCTCCCTACAACGTATAAAACCAAGCTGTAGCCTGACCACCCCGGGCACATGTCCTCAAGACCTTCTGAGGCTATGTCACAGGCATGTCCTTAACTTTGGCAAAATAAACTTCTAAATTGATTGAGACCTATCTGAGACACTTTTTGATTTACATAGACTTTCTTCTAGATTCTCATGCTTGTTTGACTCTAAAACAGAGCGCTCATTTTCATGGATTTATGGTGGCACTACTCTTTTGTTTATTTTTTGCTATCAAAACACTACTGTTGGCAGTTTTCCCTATGTTACATTTTTTTTAAGTTTAGAATTTTTTGGTTTAATAATCTCTGATTCTAAAGCAGTTTTACATATGTATGATTTAAACAATAATTACAGCGTAGAAATGTTCTTCCCTGAAGAAAGGAACTAAGTTTATTACGAAGTTTAGGTTTATTCAAAGCCTTAAAAGAATTTGAGACATAGCCTCGATTATTTTTAGGATCAGCCTTTAATTTGCAGTATTTCAGAGGGAAAATTAATATCATTGTTGAATTGTTCTTACAATTTGGCAATAACTTTCCCCACAGACTTATTTACTTACCTTGTAGCACATCTTCCTTTTTCTTTACACCTTAGTGTAAAGGAAGTTAATTCTCTCCTAGATCAGCAAAAAGATGTGGAAAGGGAAGAGAATTCTCTACAGAATATAGATTTTCCCCCACAAGTGATAGCTTTGCTTGGCCATTTCAAAATATGTCAAAGAAATATATTTTGGAGTAAAATACTTTGACTTCTTTTATTTTTATTTTTTATTTCGTTTGGAGTCTTACGCTGTTACCCAGGCTGGAGTGCAGTGGTGCCATCTCAGCTCACTGCAACCTCTGTCTCCTGGGTTCAAGCTATTTTCTTGCCTCAGCCTCCTGAGTAGCTAGGATTACAGGTGTGTACCACCATGCCCAGCCAATTTTTGTATTTTTCAATAGAGACAGGGTTTCGCCATATTGCCCAGACTCATCTCGAACTCCTGAGCTCAGGCAATCCAATTGCCTCAACCTCCCAAAGTATTAGGATTACAGGCATGAGCCACCACACCCAACCTGAGATCTTTTAGAGCCTGCTATCTGTCATGTCAGTATCTTATTGCTACAAAGAGTCTGCTTTGTCAGTCTTAAGGACTGTTTTAATGTTAAATGCTGGTCTGCTGTGCCTGAATTTCAAAGGAAGGAGGTTATAATCAGGTATGTACAATCCCCACTTCCCGTCATGGCCTGAACTAGTTTTTCAGGTGAACTTAGGAATGCCTTTGGCCAACAGGAGGGGTCCATTTAATTGGTTCAGGGGATTAGAATTTTCAGTTTACATCTAGAAAGAAAATAAAATCTTTTTAGCTTTTATTTTCTTTTTTATTTTTGTGGAAAAGAATAAAGAATGTGTTTGGGTTTTCCTGTAGTCAGGGAATGGAGAGCCAAAGGTGAGCCTTTGATTCTGCAAGTTTTACACAGAGAAGAAAACGATGATTACAATGTGGACCATGAGTCCTCAACTTTTGTTTTGAGATGGAGTCTCACTCTGTTGTCCAGGCTGGAGTGCAGTGGCACAATCTTGGCTTACCACAACCTCCACTCCCCAGTTTCAAGCAATTCTCCTGCCTCAGCCTCCTAAGTAGCTGGAATTATAGGCACCTGCCACAATGCCAGCTAATATTTTTTGTATTTTTAGTAGAGACAGGGTTTCTCCATGTTGGCCAGGCTGGTCTTGAACTCCTGACCTCAAGTTGTCCATCTGCCTCGGCCTCCCCAAGTGCTGGCATTACAGGTGTGAGCTGCCACACCCAGCTGAGTCCTCAACATTTAAAGACTAAGGGCGATCTACTACAATCCACAGGAAGAAGAGAGTGGCCAAGGCTGCCTCCACTACATCTCAGGAGTGGCAGCAGGGTGATGGGGTAAGAACAGCATGGAATCGGAAGGCAGATGACTAGAGTCAGGTCCCTGCGCCAATATTTGTCTAACAGTCACTAAAGCACTTTGTTTCAGCATCTAATAAACAAAGACATACTGGGCCAACAAATGCAGCTAGGAAGGCAAAGCACAGTAACATGTATGAAATGAGAAATGAGTTTATAAATGGCCACATGTTGTGCATTCAGTGTTTAATCAGCATCAGAAACTCTCCATCTACTTCACCTTGATTGCACCAAGCTATGGGCACTATCAAGGGCCTCTTCCCTGCTGGGCTCATCATTTAACATCCCAGCAGGCCCAAGGGAAATGCATGGTGCCACATCATTTAAAACAAAGTCAACAGACCATTCCCTCTGTTCTAAAATGGCCCTCCTTTGGAAGGGCATCATTGACGGAATAACTGCAATGGTAGGAGTGGGGCAAAGAAGTCAGAAACACTGCATGAAGCATGTGTGTGTATATATATGTGATTATAAAATATACTCCATGTTTTAATAGGGAAGAAAATGTGCATCTTAGAAACAAGGAAACATGGTGGAGTTTTTTGTTTTGTTTTTTTGAGATAGAGTTTTGCTCTTGTTGCCCAGGCTGAGTGCAATGGCACAATCTCAGTTCACTGCAACATTCGCCTCCTGGGTTCAAGCGATTCTCCTGCCTCAGCCTCCCAAGTAGCTGGGATTACAGGCATGAGCCACCACGCCTGGCTAAGTTTGTATTTTTAGTAGAGATAATTTTGTATTTTTTGTTTCTTCTGGTTGGTCAGGCTGGTCTCGAACTCCCAACTTCAGGTGATCTGCCCACCTCGGCCTCCCAAAGCACTGGGATTACAGGCATGAGCCATCGCACCCAGCCATATGGTGATTATTGATAAGCTTGTAACCAGGGTAATGAGAATATGGCTCCCTAACACACAACTTCCCAAAGGAAAAAAAAAGGTTCCAACTTTGTCCCTGGTTCCTAGTACAGAGCTCCTAAAACCCCTGGAATTTTCTGAGTGATGAGTGACAGGAGCCTGTCTCTGTGAGACTTCTAATGAGATGACTCTTTATATATGGCCAAGCTCAGATATAGCTTCAGGATGGGGGCTTGATTAGAAGCTTGGGACTTTCAGCTCCACCCTGCCATCTGCAGAGAGAGGAGAGGGGCTGGAGATTGAGTTAATAACCAGTGGCCAAGGATTTAACCAGTCATACTGGTGTCTTGGTCCTTTTTGTGTTACTATAACATAATACCACAGACTGGGTAAGTGATAAAGAAAATAAATTTATTTCTTACAGTCTAGAGGCTGGGAAGTCCAAGATTGGGAGGCTTACATCTGGTGAGGGCCTTTATGCTGCTCCATCCCATGGGGGAAGGTAGAAGGGCAAGGCAGCAAGAGAGCAAGAAGGGGCCAAACTTGCTTTTATAACAGCCCTTTCTCTCAATAACCAACCCACTCCTCTCATCCCCTAGTTTATTGATGATTAAACACATTAATCCATTCATGGGAGCAGAGGTCTTAAGCTCTAATCACTTCTTATTGCCCCACCTCCCAACACAACTGCATTGGGAATTAAGTTTCCAACACATGAACTTTGGGGGACACATTCAAACCACAGCACCTACAAAAACCTCAAAATAACTGGATGTATTAGTCTGTTCTCACTCTAATAAAGACATACCCTAGACTGGGTAATTTATAAGGAAACAGGTTAATGGACTCACAGTTCCACATGGCTGTGGAGGCCTCACAGTCATGGCGGAAGACAAAGAAGGAGCAAAGTCATATCTTACATGACAGCAGGCAAGAGAGCTTGTGCAGGAGAACTCCCATTTATAAAACCATCAGCTCTTGTAAGACTTATTCACTACCACAAGAACAGTATGGGGGAAACCACAGCCATGATTTAGTAATCTCCATTTGGCCCCGCCCTTGACATATGAGAATTATTACAATTCAAGGTGAGATCTGGGTGGAAACAATTAAACTCTATCACTGAATTCAGTGAGCTTCCAGGTTGGTGAACATATCTACGCACCAGGACTGTGGCACAGCCCAACTCCACTGGGGTCAGAGGCTTCTGCACTTGGGATGCTTCCAGACTTCCCCAAGTACCTCTTCCACTGGCTATTCATTCAGACCCTTTATCATCAAACAGTAAACATGAGGTAAGTGTCCTCCTGAGTCCTATAAGCTATTCTAGCAAATCACTGGGCCTGAGGAGAAGATTTGTGAAGATCCCCGAATCTATAGCCAAGCTGACAGAAGTATGGCAACCCAGACGCCGGATATTTGCAACTAGAGTCTGAAGTGAGGGCAGTATTGTGGGACCGACCTGTTAAACCTGTGAAGGCTGACACTATAACTCCAGGTAGTGTTAGAATTGAATTGAATTGTAGGACACTGGTGTTGGGAGAATTAGATGTCAGGAAGGGAAGAAAAAAAAACCTCTCAGACATTCTTTATGTTTTATATAAAAAATTTTATGTTTCCTAGTAATGGCTAAGGTTCTGAACAGTCCTGAAGGACTTTATGAATCATACCGAGATTGCATCATGCTGTATTTATTTCAGCAAAGAATTATTTATACTCCAGGTATAGAGTTTAATAAATTTTCTTATTTTCTAATTTTGTCCCATTCCTGAACAACTGCAGAAAAATATTGTCTTGGTTTCCCATCGCTGCTATAACAAATTACCACAAACTAGATGGTTTAAACAACAGAAATCCAGGCACTCATAGATCTGGAGGCCAGAAGTACAAAATCAAGGTGTTAGCAGATCCACACTCCTTCCAGAGGCCTTAGGGAAGTAACCATTCCATGCCTCTCCTGGCTTCTGGTACAGTGAGCATTCCTTGGCATTCTTTGGCTTGTGGTCCCTCTCTGCTCCACCTCCATTTTCACATCACTTTCCTTTCTATGTCTGTCTTCTCTTATATCTCTCATAAACACCCTTCTCATTGGATTTAGAGCCTACTCAGATAATCTCATGTAATCTTCTCATCTCAAAATCCTTAGCTTTATTACATTTGCAAAGATCCTTCTCCAAGTAAGACTGTATTCACTCACTGCAGAGATGAAAACATGGACATACCTTTTGGGGGGCTACCATTCAACCCACTACACCTTCTTATCTTTGTCCTTCCCTGGCTCAAAAAAAAACAAAAAAAAACTCTTTTAAAATACATAGTAAAATATCTGGGGAGAAACTAAATTTAATATATATATATATCATGCACGACACAAACAGAATTTTATTCCTAGTGAATGATAATGCAAGCCAGCTACAATTTACTGCGTTGAGTAATTTTTTCTCTTTTTTCTTTTTTTTTGAGATGGAGTCTTGCTCTGTCTCCCAGGCTGGAGTGCAGTGGCACAATCTCGGCTCACTCCAACCTCTGCCTCCTGGGTTCAAGCAATTCTCCTGTCTCAGCCTCCTGAGTATCAGGGACTACAGGCATATGCCACCATGCCTGGCTAATTTTAGTAGAGACAGGGTTTCAGCATGTTAGCCAGGCTGGTCTTGATCTCCTGACCTTGTGATCCACCCGTCTTGGCCTCGCAAAGTGCTGGGATTACAGGCGTGAGCCACCATGCCTGGCCTGCATGGAGTAATTTTAAGTAGATACAATATCTTGGTTCCTACACACAGATGGTCCTTGGAGAGCTAATCAGCCTGTCTTATACATTAAAAACTGAGTCATAATGTCCAGCATGTCTTCGGTATTATACAGATTCAAACATTTATTGATGTGAGAGTTTCCTCCCACATTCCAAATTCCATTATGAAGAACATACTTATATCTTTTGAAAGAAAGAAAAGGTCATATACATTTTATGTATACATTTTACATTTTAAAACAATAAGTCTATTAATGCCTTTAATGATCACTATACTATACAGACTCTATAGACTTTATAAAATATACTAGAAATATTCACAGATAAATGAATTGCTATGTTACATATTAAGTTATATTCTTCAAACCAAGTGGTGATAATTCACACACACACACACACACACACCAAAAATAAAATTATGTATGTGAAGAATTTGTTAAAAAAAAAAAAAAACCTAAAGATTTACAAAGCACTCTTCTTTTAGTATAAATAATCAGAAACATAAATGCCTATGGCTCTTATGGGAAATAATAAAAACATGCAGGAATGTTTTACTCCTTGTTTGTTTTAGAAAAGAAACAGTCCCTCTGAGAACTATATAAATATAACTGCAGAGAAATAAATAAAATTCCCTTTAATTCTGACAGCTTGCTATGGCTCTTCTGACCCATAATAGTTATAAAATTATGTCATAGTCTTGGTTTGGCCAAAAGAAATGAACAACAGCTTACTACTTCATCCAAAGCAATGCTTATTTTTCAGAGGACAATAAAAAAAACACAGATTCGTAAGTGATTTCTTCAAATAATGGAGGAAAAAATTGAGGTCAATGTGTCCTAGAAATATAAAATTATGTCAATGAAAATGGAAGCTCTTATAGAAAATCTCATTTTTAGAGGTCATCCTTGTTGAGTAGTGCTAGAGTTTGGTTTATTTCTCCTTGTTTGTCCCCTCTAAATCTCATGGGGGTGGGTCTAATGGGAGGTGTTTGGACCATAGCGGCAGATCCTTCAGGAATGGCTAGCAGCAATAAGTAAGCTCTAACTGTATTTGTTTCCATGAGAGCTAGCTGGTTGTGAGCAAGAGCCTGGCACCCCTCTCCCTTCTCTCTACTGCTTCCACTTTCCCCGTGTGATCTCTGAATGCTATGGCTCCCTTTCACCTTCTGCCGTGAATGACAGCAGCCTGAAGCCCTCAGCAGAAGTAGATGCAGGTGCCATGTTTCTTGTACAGGCTGCAGAACCATGAGCCAAATATACCTCTTTCCTTTATCAATTACCCAGTCTCAGGTATTCCTTTATAGCAACACAAAAATGAACTAAGACATGTAGCTATACTTCAGGCAAGCAAAAACCAAAAAAGAAAATGGCCAGGCAGAGTGGCTCACACCTGTAATCCCAGAACTTTGGGAAGCCAAGTCAGGTGGATCACCTGAGGTCAGGAATTTGAGGCCAGCCTGGCCAACGTGGTAAAACTGCGTCTCTACTAAAAATAGAGACATCATGGTGCCATGCGCCTATAATCCCAGCTACTCGGGAGGCTGAGACAGGAGAACCTCTTGAACCTGAGAGGTGGAGGTTGCAGTGAGCTGAGATCTCGCCACTGCACTCCATCCTGGACAACAAAGCAAGACTGTGTCTCAAAAAAAAAAAAAAAAAAAAACCCAAAAAAATAAATACAGCCATATAAGAAGTACAGGCATAAATAAGTTAGTGCACTGACATTTAACTGATATAATACAACTTAAGCCATGCCTATATGGAGCTATAAGTGGCTCATGGTAAACCTACCTTTGCTGAATTATAAATGATGAGAGAAATTTAATATATAATTGACTCTGTTTTGCTTTGCTTTTAATTTCACAAGCTTTTTTTTCCTTTACTTATTCTAATGTGGAAGCCAAGATAACTAAGAGAGGAATTTAGTTTGTACTTAAACTTTGAAGCAAGGAAAACTGACCCTCTCACCCCCCTGATACCCCTGTCCTTGTTCAGAGATCAAAGCTGCATTCATATGGCAAGGTTAAAATTATGATACGGACTTAAACTTTACTAAAAAAAAAGGCATAAACAATGACCTGCCATTGTTTAGTGTGCTTTCCTCTAAGTTGCCTACTGCCCCGGAATCATGTAATCAGGGGTCACAAGATTTCCAACTTCCCCAAATACGACTATAGATGACATCACATTGTGAAACCTAAAGACCTGGTCTTTGAGATATTTTTCAGATTTCATATTTTGGTAGACCAAGGGATGCCACCTGGTTCTGAGAACCAACCCTTTCCTGGGAACTGACTTGACTGCCCAAAGATATTTTAGATGCCCCTATGACTTCATCCCTAGCCGATCAATGGTTCCAATTCCTCAGTAACCCCCTGCCTACCAAGTCCCCTTAAAAAACCCTAGCCTCTGAATTTTCAGGGAGATAGGTTTAAGAAATTTCTCCTTGCTCTCCTCACTTGGCCATCCCTGCAATTATTAAACTCTTTCTTTGCCACAAAAACTGCTGTTCTCTCTCTCTTTTTTTTTTTTTTTTTTTTTTTTTTTTTTTACATAATGGGGTCTCACTCTGCTGCCCAGGCTGGAGTGCAGTGGCATGATCTCAGCTCACTACAGCCTCACTTGCAACCCTCCTGGGTTTAAGCAATTCTCCCACTTCAGCCTCCCAAGTAGCTGGGATTACAGGCACGCACTACCACACCCAGCTAATTTTTGTATTTTTAGTAGAGATGGGGTTTTGCCATGTTGGCCAGGCTGGTTTCGAATTCCTGACCTCAGGTGATCCGCCTGCGTCGGCCTTCCAAAGAGCTGGGATTGCAGGTGTGAGCCATCGTGCCTGGCCCTCACTGGTTTCGTTTAGGGCAGTGGGCAAGAAGAACCTACCAGGCTGTGACAATGGCAGAAATGAATCACTCACTTTGGATGCCTTTATGAACCATTCACATGGTTGTATCACCAATTCTTCGGAAAGAGAGCAAGTGAATGATGCACAGACCTTCTTGGTTCTGTCTTACCAGGGATTACTACCTGAGCAGAGGGGTCTCTATACCTCTCTTTATTCATCATCACTCCAAACATGGTACATTCAAGAGCATGTTGATCACTTGCCCCTTTCTACCTTACTTTTAGAGTAGCAACTCCTTCCAGTTACCCCGGCTCTAACAGTTTAATTTTTACTTATCCCTATTCCTTCATCCCACATGTGCAGCCTCTCCTTAGCCCAGCTGTCTTCTACGTATCTCTGACCTCAACGCTTCTCTACCACTCAGGGCCCACAGCCATGATCCAGGCCCTCAGCACTTCCCCGAGTGCAGACAGCAAGCAGCTTTGAATTATGCCACTTCAATATGGACACGTCTTCAGTAGCTCACTCCTTCCTTCTATACCAGCTGTGTCTTTCCCTGTATTAACAATAAATAGTATATTGGGTACTTACAACATACAAGTCACTGTTCTAAACACTTGACGCACATTAACTCACCGAATTTACAGTAGGGTTTCTTATTACTCCCCCATTTCATGGTCAAGGAACCTAAGGAACAGACGGCTTCAGCAAGTTGCCCAAGGTCATACAAATGATGAATGGCAAATGTAGGATTTACACTTGGGCCTTTTGGCTGCAGAAACCACTCTCAACTCTGAGGCCTCAGTGCCTCTCTGTCCTCCTCATCCTGTATCCTAACCGTTCTTTCTTCCCATTACCCTGCAACCAATGTGAACAACTAAATCCAATCAGGCTAGACTTCTTACTACCCTGAAATGCACCAAGCCCATTTCCGTATGCAGGACTTCCTACAGCACTAAAAATGAACTGCCTTCCATTTTCTGCTATCCAACTCTTACCTATTTTTCAAAGCCAAATAAAGTTCTACTTCCTTCATGCTATTCTTCAAAGCCAAACAAACTTCCACTTCCTCCACACTATTCTTCAAGGCCAAATAAAGTTCCACTTCCTCCACAAAAGTTTCCCTGACTTCCTGAGGTTTTATTCTCTTCCCTCAATTACTACACCAGTACAGTGTGCCCACACCAACTTAGGACTTCATTTTATATCTTTTTTGTTTCCCAAATATACTCATTCATTCAACAAATATATTTCAAGGCCCAAAAAACCCATTAAAATTGTGAAAGCTGGTCTAGATGCTGAGGATACAGCTGTAAACAAAATGTATAGGCTTTCATGAGGCCTCCGTTGGGAGAGGGGAAAGAAAAAGGCAAGAAATAAACATACTATCAGCTCTCCAGCAAAAACGTGTTTCAAACAGAGAGAAAACAAGAGTGAGTTCAGCATGTGTGAAGACAGAAAGAAGAATGGTACATAGTTGTGGGAAAGGGGAGTAGTGCAAGATAAAAACGTTGGATGATATCAACAAAATTTTATATTATTTTTAAATTATTTCCCCCACAAATGTGGGACTAATGCTAAGAACAGTTGCATCATTTCAATACCTACCAGACCATTTAAAGATGTAAATTAAGGCTGGACCAATATAGCTACCTCAAAAGAATGCAATTATCTAGCTAATTGAGGACAAGGACATAATTAATCTAAATAATTGGACCCAAAAGGATTGTATTAACTTTCTGGGTACATTGATAAAACAGGGTAAATAATTATCAAGCTCCTCCTCCTCAGACTATTGTTACATAAACAGCAGAAAAAACGATGATGGAAACATTCTGACAATAAATTGCCTGTGAAGTTAAGATCAGTTGCCAATTACATATCTCTGGCAGAAAAAAATTCAACTAACCAATTTAACCAAATATCATGAGCCAAATATTACTGCTGCTGCAAATAATTTCTACAGCTTTAGGCTGCATTAAAATAGGCTATTGTAGATGGGGGAACTATCTAAAACTTTGAAGGGATTTTTCTGGTTTACATAAAAAGGAATTTCTGATTTATATTACAGAGACTTGCTTCATAGTCTATATGTATGAAACTGTATAAAAGGAATGACTGATCTGCTGTACACCATTAACTCAAAATGCAAGGTTGCTCATTTCTCTGCCTAGTCAGGAGGTATGCTGGGGGAAAAAACAAGCAAGTAGAGAATCTGATTGCAGAGAAAGAAAGTGAGAGTGAGCAAGAGTGCAAAGCTCCCTGCCTTGTAATAAATGCTACACTTTAAAATGAACTATTCTATCCAGCTGTTTCTCTATAATTTGAGGTCTAGACTCTATGCAGAAAAAAATATACTGAATCCTCAATATAGTTGTAGGTTAGGAAAAATCAAATTCCCACCTTGAGAGAGTGATCCTATCAAAATGTGAAAGTGGAGAGCTTCTGGGTACTCAAAATGCCTCTCACAAGTCCATCTAGGCTGATAGCTCAACTCCTCCAGGAGGACTTCTTTGATTAAACTGTGTCATTCAACACCTCCTGAAAAATTGGATGTCCAGGTTATATTCTATTATACACTGCTTTGCAATCATTCTCGATTGCTTAATCTTCCTACCTAGACTATCAATTTCTCAAGAGCAACAGTTTGACTTCATTCTACAAACATCCATTGCTGACTGTCCCCACCCTTGCCCTAGAAGTTCCTAGCAGAGGAGGTCCCACGTAGGGGTGGAAGATACATATGCTTACAGTTATTAATAGAAACATACTCCAGGGGCAAGTCTTCCCAGAATTATCAAGGGATTGATCCATCTCACTACTCCTTATGGCCACTCGACCATTGTACTCCATACCAGTTTCTCCACACATCAAGCAAACGGAATTCACTTAACTCAAGTACACTGCTACATATCAATCTGTCCTGTTAATGGAGTCCCCAGACAAAAGCCAAGACAGCCAGCTGTCCTGACAGCTCAGGGAAAGGGGAAACAATTATTTTGTTTCCCCTCAAGAAGTAAAACAGGGCTTACAATGGAGAGTTAAAATTTAGGGGCATTGTAATAATATGTCAATGCACGAAAAAAGATTTGCCATGTTTTTATAGAAAAATACTCAAGGAAAACTACTTTGCCTTCAAAATGGTGATAATAATACTATTATTATATAGTAATAATTACAGTTTACAGAGTGCTTTCATGTTATTTTTGAGTTTTTGTAGCCTTATGAAACAAGATACACCCAATTATTCCCATTATATAAACAAAGAAACCAAAGTTCCAAAAGGTAACATGAAACACACACTATAATGCAATCAGCACAGCACCAAACCCAAGCTTAAGTTCACTGTCCAGACGCTTAAGTTCAACACTCTTTCCGCAATCTCTTTGTACACTTTTTTTCTGAAAAGTTTAAGTTTGGCTATTGAATTGTATGACTCCTGGGACATACGGGAAGATGTGCACTGTGAGTAGTTAGAAGAAAGGGACAACGTCTCTTTAATGCATTTCGTATTGCTGAGTTCAGTCCTCCAAGTGTGCAGCTTGGTCAACAGTGTAGTTGGCGCTGATGTCCAAGCTCACAGCTGAAAGAGATTTTCAGTGCCTTTGCATTGTGGTTTATTTTTCTTAACCTTACATCTCTCATTCCAATGCATTTCCTCTCTGAAACTAAATTCCTACCACCAACTGACAGAACATTTCAAAATAACAATGACCAATTCCCAAAGTCAGCCAGCTGGACGCACAGGCAGGGAAATGTTTGGGAATGGCTTCTCCAAGACAAGCACAGATCCATCAAAGAGGTGATGCGATAACTCTCTGCTCATCATGTTGTGTCCTGCATGATTTGAGTCTGCACTCACTATCTTGCTCTCCTCTGAACAAAAAGTAATTTTTGGCAAAGAGCAAGCTGGAGGAGAGAATACCATGCTCTCACGTGCACTGTCCTTCACAAACGAAAGTGAAGCTGCTCCTCAAACTACTCTGAGTATTTTTTTTTTCCAATATTACTTCCCTTTAGGTGATAAGGGATGTGCTCCTAGGGAAATAAAAAAAAAGTCAATCAAATATTATTAAAGAGAATAGTTCTCCAAGAAATCATATTTTCCCCCAAAATCTGATCTTTACATTTTAGAGCTAGCTCATCAGACCTTACCATCATTCTACTATTTCCTTTTTTTTTTTTTTTTTTGAGAGGAATCAGAGTTTCACTCTTGTTGCCCAGGCTGGAGTGCAATGGTGTGATTTCAGCTCACTGCAACCCTTGCCTCCCAGGTTCAAGCAGTTCTCATGCCTCAGCCTCCCATGTAGCTAGGATTACATGCAGGCGCCACCACACCCAGCTAATTTTGTATTTTTAGTAGAGATTGGGTTTCACCATATTGGTCAGGCTGATCTCGAACTGCTGACCTCAGGTGATCCACCCACCTCGGCCTCCCAAAGTGCTGGGATTACAGGTGTGAGCCACCACGCCTAGTCCAGCATTCTGATTTTCATTTGGTAATGGTAACCCCCCTCATCCCTAAAACTGACAAGGAATACATTAATAAATCAAAATGGGAGCCAGGGGCGGTGGCATAGCGTAAGGCATAAGCTAACCTTCCCCACTGTTACATGAATCTAAAAAACTTGCTTTCCTGTGGTTCTCTGTATATCACCAGGACAGGATTTAACTCAAGATGGTAAAGGTTAACTGTAAGTCATACATTTTTCAATGCATAGCTACCTGGGTTCATTCATATCTCTAGGACTAGAATTGCACACATGTTAGCCCCTTCTCTTGAAGTGGAATATTCCTGATGTGTGGCAATGACAGCCAAGGAGGAAAAACAAACTTGGCCAAGTAATTGAGTAGATGCCCACATCCGATTCCATTACATGAACGTTAAAATAAACTGCAACGTAAATAAGTAAGTCTTGAGTCTTAAACTATTTTTTTTTTTAACCGGCGTCTGGGTTAAAGGATGTGACAGGCCCAAGGTTACAAAGTCATTGCCAGGGCCTCCACAGCCACCTAGGAAATACTGCAGCCTCCGACTGCTGTTTCATTTGCTGGTTAGGCTAGGATGTGGCATCTGATCGATCTCAATTGGAGGAGATAGGAACCCTTTATCCAAAAGGACACTGAAATAGGTCAGCAGATATTACTCAAAACAGATCCAGGCTACCTTAAATCCAGAGACAGAAGAAATAGAAGGGTGAGTTTTGGAAAAAGTCACTTGACACAAAGCCTGGCTGGCCCGGGAAAGCTAGAAAACCTGGCCTGCCAATCAACAAAATGAAGTGATATAAAAAGTTTCGATCTATCTGTGTATGTGTGTGTGTTTAAATGAAAAGTATCTTAACTGACTGTTAATAACAGACTGTCTCACATATGTAAAACATCCTTACTGCTGCAGCTTCTCAAAGAAATCCTAAGAGCATCCCAGGCGGTCTTAGGCATCGAGACTGACACGGATGCGTTTTTGCAGCTATGCTTCTAGTTCTCCCCAACCCCACTCCCACCTTTTCCCCGCTTCCTGCCCCACCACCACTGTCCTAAAAGTCCTGTCTTGCGCTGCACTTTTCCAGGTGCAGCGCTTGGATTCCGAGGAGGTGGGGAAGAGGCCTGGAGGAGCAACTGTGGGAGGCGGGGGACCGGCCGGGGGCCACCTCCTGGAATCCTCTCCCCCAGGAGGGCGCCGAGCCCCGCCGGTGGCAGGGGAACCCGCCACAGTCCTCCCAGCGCTCCCTAAGCAGAGATGCCCCGCAGGCTCGCCTGCTCCAGGCGCTACCGCCCCCGCGCGGGGGACTTGACACGCTTTTGGTCTTTCCAGAAACGAGCGGTCTGCTCCTGTCCCGAAAATGGGGATGGGGAGAGGGGCTGCGCGCCCCCCACCCCACATACCCGCACCCTTCCTTCCCGCCGCCTCTCCCGGCCGCCCCCGCTGGCTCCTGCCGCCCACTGCGCTCACCTCGGCCCGCGCCCGCGCTGGTGGCGGTGGAGTTCCCGCAGCCCATCGCGCCGCCGGCCGGGGAAGCTGAGCTCCAGAGCTCTCAGCCGCGGGTCCTGGAGGCGGAGACCCAGAAGGAGGGCGGCGCGTCCCGAGCGGGAGGCTGACTGGGCTGCTCTGGGCTGAGGACTGAGTGGTGGCCGCCCCCTGCGCCGCCGGGGGGCGCCCGCCTGGGCGCGGCTGGCTGCGGGCTGCGTGGCGGAAACCACCCAGCACCCCTCGCCCCCGCCCCGCCCGGGACCCGCCAGGCCCACCCGTTGCCCCGGCAACCGCGGCGCCGGCCAATCCCTACTTTCCTGCGCGCTTCACCATCGGCCATTGGCCGTCGTTACGAGGGGCGGGAGTTTAAATTAGGCTCGGGGCGAGGGCGTGGCCGGTGCTGGTGGGGCGGGGGTGCCTACCTGCCCACCCTCCGCATCCTCCTTGCCTTTGCTTTGCTTTTCTTCCCTCACTTCCCCTCCCTGCCCCAGGATGTGGGGAGGAGAGGAAGTAGCAGGGGGCTCCTGTTTTCCTCACAGTGGACGCCCAATAAATGCTATTGACTGAATGATGTTCAGGTCTGAAGTCAAAACCGAAATCCCCTGCTGCTTTAACAGAAGGCTAACGCAGCTGTTTCCCACCCGCGCTGACTGGCAAAGAAAGTAAGTTCTTCCCCAGACTGGTCATATTAACCTATTCCTCTTTAAAACAAATGTCTGCCACGATTTCTATAACTTGGATTCAGGACCTCCTCTCTGCTAAATGAGAGAATTATGGATGGACACGGTGCTGTCAGTTTCAACCTGATAGTTGGGCCAGTGTTATTGCAGTCAGACTGTCTGGGTGACAGTCTTCGTTCTGCCCCTTGATAGCTCTGTGAACCTCAGGAAAGTAACTTAACCCATCGGTACATCCATTGTTTCACCTGTAAAATGACAATAACTCGGGTACATATAAAGTACCTTACAAAGTTCCCTATCCTCAGTAAATATCAGCTATTATCATTATTATTATTAACTCTACTAGAAGTGACTACAAATTTCTTAAAGGGAAAGACTCTCTGATTTTTCATAGCATCCTCCTGGCTTGTAATACAGACTCAATAAATGTTTTGTGAGGTGAATCCAAGCCAGGAATTAAAGATCCATTTTAAATTCACTTAATATTTGTAGGGAGCCTAGCCTGTGCCAAGTCCTTTGTTAAGTTCCAGTGATACAGACATGTGGGAGCCAGTCTAACCAGACAGATGGATTACAATAAATTAATTACAATATAGCTGGGATGTTAACAGAGGAAACAGGTGCTATAGAATCCCAGAGGATGCTGGGATGCTGGTTAAAAGACTTTCCTGAAACCATACTGTTGTGTTTAGATAAAAATTTGGACCAGAATCAAGGACTTGGCAGTTTTGAACGTGACCTTTGAGGCAATGGTGGGTTCTGTCATTCAGGATGCAAAATACATAGCATTCTCCATTTGCAAATTAGCTATGCTCACCATGTGCTGAGAGGATAATTAATTCGTGGATAAAGGCATTTTTGAGTTGACTTCTAGAAGTACTGCTTCTCTACCTTGGCCTGTGCTGTCTTCGTTCAGTGTCCATCCTAATACAAATCCAGAATTGGGGAAAAGGGGACTATCAAGTAGCCAAAAGATATACCCCTACTTATTTCTGTGCTGACGCTAGACACCAGCCCTAGGACACTTGTAAGAGGCAGAAAACGGACCTTGACACCTAGAAACTGGTCTGGAAGTTGTGACACTCCCAGCTGGGCCTTTGCATTCTCCTATTAATCACAGTTGTACAGAACACTGGTCTCGCACAAGGCCCCTCTATAAATTGTGAAATGAGACAAAAAACAAGGCCACTCAGTAATCTTGTCTAAGTGCTGACAAAACAAGGTCATTGTGCAAACCCCCAAGACACCGAACATCTTCCCATCCTGCCTGATATGAATGACTGCTGATGCTTTACCAGTTATGGTTTTAGCCCTGTTCTCATCTTCCTGCCTTAGAGGTGAGGTTCATTAAGAATCTCCAATCATAGAATTGTCCCTGCTTCCTGACAATATCCAATGCAGAAAAAAAAAAGTCCTGCTCCCTTAAATCCCAACCAAAATCACCTATTATGAACCTAAATACTGTAAGTTCTTTTCTAAGACTCACTTATTGAGATACCTCATGGTTCCTCATGGTGTGCATTCTGCCTTATAATGTTATAGATTATGTTATTTATCAATTATTTCAACAAGCTCTATTGAATATCACCTTAGGAGCTCCAGCCGTGAGAAATTACCTGTTGGGTACAATGTACATGATTTGGGTGATGGTTACACTAAATGTCCAGACTTCACCACCACCCAATATATCCGTGTAGCAAAAATGCACTTGTACCCCCAATCTATTTTTTTAAGTGCCAGCCACTCTTCTAGATGTTTGAGATCCAGCAATGAACAAGACAGGAAAAATCAAGTGGGATTTTTGAGATACAGCAATAAACAAGACAGAGAGGAAAAATCAAAATCACATTAAAACAAATACAATGAGACAATTTTAGATACTCTTAAGTGCAGTGGGGAAAAATAAGTGACTGGAATAGAAAACTATTGGTAGAGGAAGAGTTGCTATTGTAGATATAAGGTTGGTGCAAAAGTAATCATGGTTTTTGTTTGCAATTACTTTTAATGACAAAAACCATGATTACTTTTGCACTAACCTAGCAGGAGGGTTACAGAGGCTCTCTGAAGAGAGGATATTTTTGTGGAGGTCTGATTGAGGTAAAGAAATCAGACATGAGAAGATCCAAGAAAAGAGGATTCCAGGCAAAGAGAATGACAAGAGCAGAAGCCCTGAGGCAGGAATATGCTGGGTGTGTTTCATAAACAGGAAAAAAAAAAAGGCCAGAATTCAAAGGCCCATCTGTGCAGCAGAGATGGGGAGGGTGGGGATTTCAGAGAGGGAGATCGGAACATACACCTTGGAAAGGAGTTAACGTTTCATTCAAAGGGCAAGCAAGGTCACTTGATGAGGCAGAGTATGAAACGTTCCTAGTAAAATGTCAGGCATATAGTAAGTACCCAATAAATGTTAGTACCGTTCCTAATGTAGAATGAAACAAGTCTAGTGCCTCCTTTTTCCTTTTTAGGATATTATTTTGTCTTCTAGACAACAGTTAATTACATGTGGATGTTTTTATAAACAATGAGTCAAAAGAAAATTATTAATACATGCCTCATTTCCTGAGTGGTCAATTTTAGCTTCTTTCTCTGTGCCAGTCAGCTCACACCACTTAGCTGTTGTTTTCATTCTTCTAACCAGAACTGATCTGGTATGACAGAGAGGGAAGAGGTGTATGAGTGAAATTAATCTGACAAGAAAAAGAAAGCAAGAGGTAGGAGAATATAAAGCTGAGTAAGTCTTAAGTTTTCATGATTTTCTTCCCATAAAAAGCTCCCCACAAAAAGTTTGGCAGCCTAGATTTTCTTTTTGCTTTTCTCTTTTTCCCTGTTGACATGCTCCAGCTTGCAAAGACCCCAGAAGAACATGTGGAGATGTTGGCTCTTCCATCAACCTGCACCACTAAGTCACTGCATGGCTTGGAGCAGAGGACCTCACCCACACCCACACTTACCCTGCAACATGAAGGAGAAGGAAACATTTGTGATCTGTAAGCCACCTGAGATCTTAGGGTTGTGTAATCATCACATACCATGTTTTATCATAGCATAGTATAGCATAGCGTACCACAGCAGGTGCAGCAATTAGCTGTGTCTGCTACATTATACATTTCCAAATATATGGGCCTACAACTGATAATAGTGTTTTCTTGTGGTGATTGTAATCTCTGTTATAAATCTGTGGATGTGCCTCCTTTTGCCTTCCCATAGTGTTTATTTGCATTTTTTCCTTCTTGATTAGTCTTGCTATAGATTTGTTCATTTTATTGGAGTTTTCAGAGTACGCTTTTATTTTTTTTTACCATCTCCCTCTTTTATCTGTTTTGTTTTCAATTTCATTTATTTCCAGTCCTCGCTTTTTTTATTTTCTTCTTCCTAATTTCTTTGGGTTTACCCTGGTATTATTTTTTACAACTCCTTGAGTTAAATACCAAGTTCATTTAAGTCTTTTTCTTTCTTCTGAATATTGCTTAAATTGCATTGGATAGCTTGGATACTTATTATTTTCATTGTCCTTCAGTTTTTAAATTCCCTATAATTTTCATTGCCTATTAATCCATGAATTGTCTAGAACTGTTAAGTTTCAAAGTAAATTTAGTTTTCAAATACATTAATAGTTTTACTCTTGATTTTTAAGTTGTTTTGGAGAGAGTTATTGTGAAAACGATTCTTTGAAATGCATTGGGACTTCCTTTGTTATTCTCCTTATGTTTAATATTTGAAGATGATTCAAAACACTTTCTCCTAGCATATGCTACTTATTCAGTCCATAAATAACATATTTTTACAGACAGCGTTGAATACATGTATTTATATCTCTGTGTTTAGACTGTTAGTTCCTTGATGGTAGAGATAGTGTCCTCTATTTCCTTACTGCACTACAATAGCACATAAAAGGTCTGTGTATGAGTGCAAATGTGGGAAGGAAGACAGAGAGAAGGAAGGAGAAACAAAGAGAGAGAGGGAGAAAGTCATTATAAAAAGACTTTTTTGTTGTTTGTTTTTGAGAGGAAGTTCTGTTCTGTCACCGGGCTAGAGTGCAGTGGCGCAATCTCTGCTCACTGCAACCTCCGCCTCCTGGGTTCAAATGATTCTCCTTCCTCAGCCTCCTGAATAGTTCCTCAGGCACACGTCACCATGCCTAGCTAATTTTTGTATTTTTAGTAGAGATGGGGTTTCACCATGCTGGCCAGGATGGTCTCAATCTCTTGACCTCGTGATCCACCCGCCTCGGCCTCCCATAGTGCTGGGATTACAGGCATGAGCCACCCTGCCCAGCAAGACTATTTTTTGTTTTAGCTACAATGTTGCTAACAAACCACAATACAATATTAAAATTATATTATTAATCCTAGGGCTGGATTTCAAGACAATTCACATATCTTTCTGAAAATAATAATAATGAAAATATTTTGAGTACTCACCATGGATCAGGCCCAATGCTAACTACTTTGCATGAATGTTCTCATTTAATCCTCATAAAAACCCAAAGAGTAGGTTTTATCATTATAGTTACTTCATAGATAGAGAAACAGAACCATGGGCTCACTCAGCTTCCTTTTACTTTTCTGGTCAAGTGAAACTATGTTTTCCCGAGACATAAATGTATTCTCTCACCCTGATGTCAGGTATTTTTCTCATCATTATGAGGAGGGCAGAAAATGTCATTCTTCACTAGAGGCAGAAAATTCTTCCACAGTTGGGTGAATGAATGAATGCTACATTCACCATTTAATATTGTATTGTGGTTTGTTAGCGACATCGTAGCAGTATCTGACATACCGTTTTAATACTTAGGAAGCACTATTTATAAGGCAATGTGCTGTGTGCTACAGAGTTTTTAAAAAAGAGTTACATCTGATGAATGGCTTCAAGGAATCTCTAATTCAGTAAGGGAAAAATGACATGTATGACACCAGCAACCATAAATGTGATGCATGCATTAAGATGGTATTTTAGCTACTGTTACAATATTGCTAACAAACCATCCCAATATTCAGTAACTTACAATAACAATTATTTATTCTCATGCTCACAGATCTGCAGGCAGATCAACCATGGGCCAATTCATCTGGGCTGGGCTCAGCTCGGTGGCTCTGCTTTGGACTGAGGTTGGCTGGGCTTGGATCCTAGCTCTGAGTTGTTTGTTCTGGGGCTGAAGAGGCAGTGGCTACTCAGGGCGTGTTCTTCTCATAGTACATCACCAGAATGCAAGATCCAAGCCAAACTGTGACAACGTATTAAGGCTCTTATTACATCTGCTAATGTTTCTTTCTTTTTTTTTTTTTTTTGAGGTGGAGTTTCGCTCTTGTTACTCAGACTGGAGTGCAATGGCACGATCTCGGCTCACTGCAACCTCCGCCTCCTGGGTTCAGGCAATTCTCCTGCCTCAGCCTCCTGAGTAGCTGGGATTACAGGCACGCGCCACCATGCCCAGCTAATTTTTTTGTATTTTTAGTAGCGACGGTGTTTCACCATGTTGACCAGGATGGTCTCGATCTCTTGACCTTGTGATCCACCCGCCTCCGCCTCCCAAAGTGCTGGGATTACAGGCTTGAGCCACCGCACCTGGCCATGTTTCATTGACCAAAGCAAGTCACTTGGCCAAGCCTAACATCACTGGTGCTGGGAATTGTACTTTGTCCACAGTGAAAGAGCGGAAGGAGTAAATATTTGTTGAATAATAATTCAAATTATCACAGAGGAATACAAAATGCTTTAGGACAGAGGTTATCAAACTATGGCCTGCAGGCAAATTTGGCCCACCACTTGTTTTTGAAAATAATGTTTTATTGGAAACCAGCCACATCTGCTCATTTACATACTGTCTATTTCTGCTTCTATATTACAGCAGCAGAGTTTAGTAGCTGCAACAGTCACTGAATGGCCAACAAAACCAAAAGTATTCACTGTCTTGCCCATTACAGAAAAGTTTGCTGATCCTGCTTAAGGAAATACAAGAAGGAAACAGTCGGTCAACATGGAGGTTCCGCACCCATGCACATGCGCCCTAAGGACAGCTTACCCATGCTACTCTTTAGAACTTCTTCCAATACATTTAGCAGGGGAAAGAGACATGCAAACATTTATTTTCCTGCTGACATGAATTATGTCATCCTGTCTTAAAAGGCAAAAATGACTCTAGTTAGTTTGGGATTTTAATAACATGGGTGTCCTCCATTATGTATCAGTCAGGATACTGGAGATGCAAACAACAGAAATGGACTCTGGTTAATGTAACCAGGAAAGGGATTAGCTGTAAGCATGTTGGGTGGTCCACAGACTTGATAGGAAGGTTGGGAAACCAGACCTGAGATGCCGTCAGAAAGCCAGGGAGGCTGAGCGAAGGGAAGATGCAGCCAGCATGCAATGTGCATGTCCCCCAGTGCCACACTGCTGCCACTGTGTCTACCCCACGCTGCTGCTGTCACAAACCTAACCCCACCTTCACTTAACCATGTGCCTCTCTCTCCAGGTTCAAAGTCCAGAAGGAAAGGTCCCAGGTCAAATTCTGTATGGGGTCAGAGAGAGTTGCTGTCCTCCTTTCAGTTGAGAGGATGGAGGAGCTCTGACTCCCATTGTGACATAAACACTAACCCCAACAAGTTTTTCCAGAAGTTGCGAGAAGCTTCATTTCCTGAGTAGTTTTAAAAGGCAGTTATCCAGTCTGATGTGTATAACATCTGATTTAAGAACACTGAATGAGATGTTTTTATTTGCAAATGAGGAAAACAGAAGCCCAAACAGGTCTGGCTCACAGTTCTTTTATGAGTTCTCAGAGCAAGAACTTAAACTCATGGCTTACTGTTTCTTGTCCAGATCTCTGGATGGTTCTGCCCCTTTCATCTTGAAAGACAGAACAGAGCAATGTCACTCCCTGCCTGTCCTCCTCCCTTGCAGATAGTATTCTTCCTTTGGGAGAATAAGAGGTTGAGGTTTGTGGATGGATCAATGAACCACCAGACTTGAGAGGCAGCTTTGGCCCTGGAAGCCTAGAGAGCTGGCTGAGGGGTCCAGAGGAGCTGGCTGGGGAGGCAGGTACTTAGCAGGCAGCACCCACCATAGGTAAGAAAGAAGGACGATCATGGTTTTCTCCCAGCTCCTGGCTGCAAGCACATCTCCCTGGAGCTGAAGCTTGTCGTCAGTGGCTGCCCTGTTCCCCACCTGACCCCACAATGATCCCTGGCTTCCAAGGCACTGAGACCTCTCTGGTTCCCTGGTTCCCTCCCTTTCTCCCTCAGGTCAGCCAAGAACTGACCAGAGCTTCTCAAAGAGACTTTACTAGGGAACCAGAAGACAACAGCACCCACAGTGCTAAGCCTTCAGCACACAGAAGGGTAAATTTACACAGCTACTAGCTAATTAGACCAGATTACCAGACACCAAAAAAATGCCTGTTCCCAGGAGGCAGCCAATTTGCCCCTGCTCCTCCTCTGAAAGCCTCTCTGCTTGGCAGGAGTAGCCCAAACAGGAAGTCCAGCTCCTTCTACAGTCCTGATCCAGCAGATGGGCATGCCCAGGAGACTTCTTCCACACCCCCCTCCTGCCTACGAACCCACTGACTCTTTGGATAAAATTTGGTATAGGCAAAGCAAAGCAGAAGTGGATTGGCTTATGTAACTGAAAAGCACAAAAGCAAGGATGCCTTCTGTTGTGCTTGGACAAGATATAAAAGCCATTGGGACTTGGTTTCACTCCATTTGTAGGCTCAGCCTCACTCTCAGATTCCACGTGGCACCTCCTGGTAGCATCAGGCTCTGACCTTATGGTGGTAAGGCAGCCACAGCAGCTCTTCATGTGATCTTAAGTTCAAGGCCAACAGGAAAGACCATGCCATCAGTTCTGCTAGTCCCTGCTAAATACCTGACAGCGCTTCTGATTGAGCCTGATTTTCTTACATGCCCATCCCTGAACCAGTCACTGAGGATGGAGGATGTGGCAGTTTGGCCAGGCTTGCTCCATCAGCCTTCCCCGCAGGCTTCCTGGACTAAGAATGAGGCCAGGGAAGAGCAGCATCCAAGCAAGTACTCTTTCTCTTTCCATACCTTGTACTGAAGAGTGGCTTTCAGAATGTAAACTGACCAAATCACCAACCCCGTCCTTTTTCTTGGATTCTCTAATAGCTTCCCATTGCTCTTTTGATAAAAATACAAGTCCTTCACTGGGCCTACAAACCCCTGCTGGGTCCTACTTCTACAGTCCATTTATCACCTTCTTTCAGCTCCTTGTACTGCTGGGCCCTTCCCACCAATGGGCCTCTGCACAAGCTGTTCCCTCTGCCTTGAACGCCCTTCCCTCTCCTCTTTGCCTAATTAATTCCTGCTTAGCCTTCAGGCTTTACTCAAGTGTTGGTTCTTCACAGAGCCTTGTCTCACCTCCCTGATGAGGTTAAATTTTCCTATTAGAGATCCTGTTGGTCCTCAAAGCTGTTGTCACAGTTGCACTTTTTAAGATTGTGTATGATTCTGAGATGTGCTTCTCTCTCTCCCTCTAGACTATCCTTCATTGGGGCAGAGATCAGGCCTGATTTTGCTTCATTGTTGTTTGTCAGCCTCAAATAATCAAAAGAGCCAGAATCTAGTTTTTTTGTTGATTTTTTTTTTTATTTTTAGAGATAGGATCTCACTCTGTCACCCAGGTTAAAGTGCAATGGCACAATCATAGCTCATTGCAGCTTCAATTTTGACCTGGGATCCTCCCACGTTCAGCCTCTCAAGTAGCAAGGACTACAGGTGTATACCACCACACCTGGGTAATTTTTTTTTCCACTTTTTGTAGAGACGAAGTTCTCACTATGTTGTCCAGGTTGGTCTTGAATTCCTGGCCTCAGGTGATCCTCCCACTTCAGCCCCCTAAAGTGCTGGGATTGCAGGCATGAGCCACCATACCCAGCCAGAAGCTAGTTTGAAGAGAGTTTAATTCAAGTTCGAAAGTTGAAGACGGCTGCTTGGGAAGCACAGATTCCAAAGAATGAAAGTCAGTGTTCTGAAGTGTAGAAGTTTGGGATTGTTTACATAGACAAGGTTTAGGGAAGCTTAGCAGAATTTCAACATTTTTCTGTATAAGGCTGAATGCAGAGTTACAATGATCTAATTAGTCAAGGTGGTCTTTTCCTTTCAGGAAAGGTAACATTCCACACTGAAGCTGTAACAGTCACAGATTCTTTTATACCGTTTGGTCTGAATTAGGTACAAGAGAAAAATGGAGGGGCTTAATCTACAACAAAGATCAGTGATTGGAAGGGAAGAAGTTCTGGTCTCTGTTCTAATCATTTACAGAACAAGAACAATGCAGAAGAGAGTTAATCTGTAATCTAAGAAGTAAGTTGCAAACGTGCAACATGACTCAGTTTTCAGGGTTTAACTTCCCCCTTGACAAAATGAATTTAAAGGGTCCTGAAATTTTTTTCTTTCACAATTACAACACCTTCATTGTCCATCTGTGTTGGCAATTCACAGAGCTCAGTCAAACTTTATACTAGGATCTCAAAAATGTGGCTAACACAGCCAGAACGTCAACATCATGTCCAGGTTTAGTTGCTCATTAACCTATCAAATGGCACTGTTGCCATGACTAACTAAACAATATACATGAATGGTTAAGATTAAATTGCTTGGAAAAGAGGGAGGGAACTGGAAGGTGCAAAGGAGACATTTAATCATTATCTAAAGCAAAAGGAATTTGGACTCCTGCACCTGGAACCTGGACTCAAAAGGGATTTCTAAAGGAAGTGATTTTCAAATCCAGTCCCCTTTAGTAGAGAAGAATCTGTCAGGATTCAGAGAGATAATGAGGACATAATTTTCTGATTTTAAATGCTACAACAGATGTTTTTTTTAAAAAAAAAAAAAAAAAGAAGAAGATTAAATAAACTACTACAGCATTTTGTAGCTTGAAGATCTTGAAGTGTGATTTCAGATGGTGTCTCGGCTGGAAATGTCCTAGATTGAGGCTGCATTCTGAATCCCTGTTTCTTGCAGACTCAATCCACCCACCTTGAGCTTCTCCAGCTTCACCCATAACTGGCTGCTGCTAACCCCACCATGAATCAGACTTCTCCCTGCGATGCTTTAATTGAGCAGAAATTTCATTTTCTAAATGTCTTAGTGATGACCCTGGTGAACACTCACATTATGTTTAAGATAGAACGGGGCAGGAAATAGAAGGCTTAGGACTTTGGAGCCAGAGAAACATGGAGTCAGCTCCCAACCCTGCCATTTATAGCTAAATAACCTGAAGCCTCCTAACCTCTTTAAGCCCTAGGGATGGACATAGTCTATAGAGCAGACAGAACACAGACTCTGCAGTTGTAGTGCCTGGGTCCAAATCCTAACTTCACTTAAACCCAGGGGATGGAGAGTCTATACAGCAGACAGAATGCAGACTGCAGCCACGACAGTTCCTGGATCCAAATCCTAACTTCACCACCACTTACAAGCAAGTTACTTAATCACTGTGTATCTGTTTCTTTTTTCTTTTCTTTCTCTCTCTTTCTTGCTTTCTTCTTCCTTCCCTCCTTCCTTCCTTTCTCTCTCCTTTCCCTTCCCTTCCTCTCCTTTCTTCCTTCCTTCATTCCTCCCTTCCTTCTTTCATTTTTAAGACAGGGTATCCCTGTTGCCCAGGCTGGAGTGTGGTGGCACCATCCCAGCTCACTGCAGTATCAACCTCCTATGCTCAAGCCATCCTCCCACCTCAGTTTTCTGAGGAGCTGGGGCTACAGTCATGCACCACCACATCTGGCTAATTTTTGTGTTTTCATATAGATGGGGGTTTCACTGTATTGCCCAGACTGTTCTCAAACTCCTGAGCTCAAGCAATCCTCCCACCTCAACCTCCCAAAATGCTGGGATTACAGGTGAGAGCCACTGCTCCCAGCCTCTCAGTTTCTTTATTTGTAAAAAAGGAAAAGAATAACATGATCATCCCTCAGGATTTGCAAGGAATTGGTTGCAGGAACCACCCCCAGCCATTCCCCATGTACCTAAATCCACACACACTCAAGTCCTACAGCCAGCTCTGCAGAATCTGCTCATAGGAATTTCACATCCCTTGAATAATGTATTTTCAATTGGGCTTGGTCGAAAATAATTCACTTATCAGTAGACCTCAGCAGTTCAAGCCTGTGTTGTTCAGGGTCATAAAAAGGTTGATATGAGAATTAAATGGGTTAATATAAGCAAATCACTTCAGTGTCAAGCACGTTAGGCACCATGTGACAGTTTGATTTTAGTAGTAGTAGTATTCATGTTATTGTCATTATCATCTAAGTTTTGTATGGGAATTAAATGAGATTGTAAAGCACCTCACAAACAGTAAGGATCCAGTCAATGGTAGTTATTACATATGCACAGCTTCAGAAAACATGAGAGCAGAGGATGCTTATTCTCATTTATTTAACAATAAATATTTTTTAGTGAGTCATTATAAAATGCTGGATTCTGTGCCAGCTGCCAACCATAGGGAGATGCAGATGGGAGGCCAATCCTCGACAAACCATCAGCCTGGAAGGGAAACAAAGTGTACGTGAAGAAGTTTCAGACTCTGTGATCCAGGTTTACATTGGATTCAACAGAGGTCAGTGGGACGGGTAGGTGGCCAGGCCATGAAGATCACAGAGAGATCCCTAAAGGAAGCAATGCTTGAGCTGAATCTTTAAATATGAGTAGTGCTAGTCAGATGGAGAAGACAAGGAAGGCATTCAGGAGAGGAAGCAGCCCACACTGATGCCAAGCACTTTTTCTGTCGTAACATGTCTGATCATATCATTCTACTTTACATCCAATCTTGGCTTCCCAAGAAGATAAAAGCAAAGCTTTCTAGCAGACATTCAAAGCTTTGTCCCAACTGGACCCTATCTGACCTTGTCCCAGCCTGACACATCTTCGGCCACTCTTCATCATGAGTACTGTGTTCTAAGCTCTCCACATGGGCTCCCACCACCATACCTTTGCTCACGCACGTGCTCCCTCCAGGCACACTTTCCTCTCCTCCTCCACCCAGCACCTTCATGCTCTACCTTCAAGGCCCATCAAATGCTGCCTTTTGGACAAGGCTTCTATGTGCGTGGGAAGATCTACTTCCTCTTCCCTCCGTATCTTAGGGATATTCCTTACCACACTGCATCATTATATCTTATTTAGATCCCCCTGTACCCCATCAACTAAAGTATAAACTCCATAAGATCAGGGTTTTGACTTTGCATTCCCAGAACCCAGCCAAACGTGATAAGCATGGGTAACCTCCCATCGACTTGAGCTATTATTTTTCTGATGGATGCTGAGCAAATGTTCATTGAGTCAGGAAGTCAGTACAAGTAGAGCTTGTTTGAGGAAGGAGTCAATAAACCAGATCAGAGATTGTTCAAAGCAATTTGGTGCAGCATTTTCTGACTTCCTCTCTCCTTGATTTCCTGAGCACAGGCTTTTGAAATGTACAGCCAATAAGAAAAAGTAATTGGAACAAATTACACCTTTGGAGTCCCACATCCCCTTGAAACACACAGCCCTGGGATTTGGGCTTCTCTTGCCATCCAGTTAGCACTCATTGGCCGTTAGAGATTGTGACCTAGATTTCCCCGCACAATAAATCAGAATTAATTTCTGCCTATTGGCACAGAATGAAATTCTTATCCTGCATCCCTTGCCAGGGACATACATGAGATCAATTTGGCTCTGCTACTTGAAGTAGGGACTTGGCCCTCAGCTCCCCAGAGTGAGGTGGTAAGAGCTTCTTCAATGTAACTAGGAATGAACCACACCTACTAGGGAAGGTCTATGACAGCAAAAGTAAGATAAGGCCAAACAATAGCTCCACATTACAAAGCCCCAGGGGGCACCATTCACATTTTACATGTCACCCCAGGAACACATGGAGTACAATGAAAATGTACCCCTTGGATTTATGCAACACAGAAACACTGGTCTGATGAAACTGATTCAGTAGTTCTCAGCTTTTAGTAAGCATCAGAATTAGATGAGTTTCTTAACAAAAGTGCATTGCTAGGCCTCAGTCTCAGAGATCACATTTAGCAAGTTTGATACGGGCCTACAAATCTGCATCTTAAATTAGGACACCCACCAGGTGATACAGATGCAAGCCTCCTTGGGATCATTTGTTGATCAACATTGACTGAGCAAGTACATTGTTACAGGAACACTATGATAGTGCCTAATATTTTCTTCTTCCCACCCTCCTCAGTCTAACTTTAAATTGCTATGGATTTTAAATCAGCAAATTTTCTTTTCTCTCATTTGTCATGTAGTATTAGTCCATTTTCATGCTGCTGATAAAGACATACCTGCTGCTGATAAAGGCTGGGCAATTTACAGAAGAAACAGGTTTAATGGACTCACAGTTTCATGTGGCTGGGGAGGCCTCACAATCATGGCAGAAGGTGAAAGGCACATCTCACATGGTGGCAGACAAGAGAAGAGAGCTTGTGCAGGGAAACTTTCCTTTAGAAAACCATCAGACCTCATGAGACTTATTCACTATCATGAGAATAGCATGGAAAAGACCCACCCCACGATTCAATTATCTCCCAACAGGTCCCTCCTACAACACGTGGAGATTATGAGAGCTGCAATTCAAGATGAGATCTGAGTCGGGACACAGCAAAACCATATCACCACATCACTAGGCTTAGGCTGTTGGGGTAGTCACATAATGTGGCCATGCTCATAAAAAACTGAGATGGGCATTACCAATCCCATACCACATGTGAAAGCACCCATATATAATTTTGCTGCAAGTAAGTAACCCTCTGCCTGCAACTCCACCCTCTCTGCTACCAAAATACCAACACTTTTACCACTTTCCTCTCCTGCAAGGAGCATTGGGGTTTATTTCTTCTCTTTAGGACTATGAATATCTCCCCTCATTACAGAAACAAATTCTATATGGTTCCTTTCCCCACTGCTCTTTCTTGCTGTCCTCACTTCCCCAGGGTACAGGTCACCTCTGGTCTCTCTGCAGTCTTTCTAGGTGTATACAGCATGAGCATTTGTTGAGCTCCTTCTGAGACCACCAGCCTCGGGACTTACCACCTCAAAGGTGGGGAGACACAAGCACAATCTCTCCTGTTCCCAATACTGTGGGGTATTGCTGCTTGATGTCATAATTGATATTCTGGTAACAGCAGTGGCCTGCTCTGGTTTTTGCCCCTTTCTTTCCATTTCTTCCCCTTTTCTCTTGTCACACACACCTGACTTTTTTGGTGGATAACTGTCCACCTCCCACTCATTGTGGTTTTGCTGGGACTTGGAGCCATGCTAGCGCACCAAGCAGAAGGAATGGTTGAAGGGTATGCTGTCATCCAAACTAGGCCAATCCAACTCTCCCCCAAGAATCTGCACCTTGAACAGAGGGACACGAGGCTGGAAAGTGGTTGAAGCTATCATCCTGATGACAGTGCCCAAAAGGGCCTGTTCATGGCATCTCCAAGGTTTTCCTGCTTTGAGGCATCCTTTGATATTGTAAAGCTATGTAGTTTTCTTTCAATATATGCCATTTTCTTTAAGTTAACTTGAGTTGGTTTTTATTTTTTATTTTTTATTTTTTTTTATTCTTATTTTTTTATTGCATTTTAGGTTTTGGGGTACATGTGCAGAGCATGCAATACAGTTGTATAGGTACACACATGGCAGTGTGTTTTGTTTGCTTTCACCCCTTCACCCACATTTGGCGTTTCTCCCCAGGCTATCCCTCCCCACCTCCCCCTCCCACTGGCCCTCCCCTTTTCCCCCCAATAGACCCCAGTGTTTAGTACTCCCCTCTCTGTGTCCATGTGTTCTCATTTTTCATCACCCACCTATGAGTGAGAATATGCGGTGTTTGATTTTCTGTTCTTGTGTCAGTTTGCTGAGAATGATGTTCTCCAGATTTTTAACTGTAACCAAAGAAATGTAACTGCTACAGTGACTAATAAATATATTATTAATTAATGAATGCTTCTTCAGAAACCAACTGAGAAGTACAAACTAAACTATGCAGTTTTCTCAACATTATCATAATTATAATATGCATTCTCATGCAGTTTAACTTTTTAAAGTGATAGTTTCCAAAATGGGATAGTTCCGTGGCTGATAATCAAACTGAAATCTCTGAGGGTGTTCTTTGAAAGTACTCAGCTTCTATTCCAGTTGTTACTGTATATAGATGGCAAAAAAGAATTTTGCTTAAAAGGAGGTCTTTTGAGTTTTGTTCGAGTTTTTTTTTTTTCATTTTAGAAAATATAATGCAAATATTTTAAAAAGCTTTATTTTCATTCCTTGGGAACACATCACTTCTGCTATTTGTCACATGCTGGGGAGATGGTCAGGTTGGAGGTACAAGTCCCTCTCTAAGCTAAGGAATTTAAAAGATCCAGTATTCTTATGCCCCCTCCCCCATACTATTCATAATCTTTCCTAAGGGAGAAAACGGACTCTAACTTAAATTGCTTTAATTAGTGTTCTTGGCAAGTCTTAATTTGTCCTGCCAAGATTCATCCTGTAGAAAAACATGTTTCACTGCTGGTAGATGACAAGCCACCTAGTGCAGAGGAGCCCAGAGAAGCTCCTTGGCAGGCTTATTGACTTGTAATTGTTTCCTGGAAAACTATTCAAAATCCCCACCAATGGCTTTAAATAGCTCTTTTCAAAAATGAAGTCTTTGTCCCTTGGCAGAAAAAAATAGTTAAGGCAATTCACAGGAACCCAAGTTCAAGGTAAAGATTATTTTGATAGAAGAACATGCTTTCAGCTTAAAAAAAAAGTATTAAATTTTAACTACTTTGCCGTTATTTATCTATCTATCTGTGAACGTCAGACATTTATTCTGGGCTCTGCATGCAGACCTGTGAGTGCCATGCTTAGATTGCCTCACTCTGACATGCTCTCAGTAGAACATCGCCTTATTCTTATGATAAATCCCATCTATTATCTTCCATACTTGCCACAGTTGCCAAGGAAACTTTTCTTCCTTGTGTATACAGTAGACTTTTGTTGTGTCTTTAAAAGAATCTCTTTGGGAGCAATTGTGTCTCAAATTTCTTGTTCTTATTAGGCAACAGGAAAGAAAATACAGTTTCTAATCTTCAGTGAGGAAAAGATTCAGCCAACCATGGAAATCATTTATCTTAAAACATGTTTTGTCACATGAACTAAGACGGTGGTTTTGAAATAGTAGTTCATAGACTGGCTTACATCTGAAATCATGGGGTAGCCTCTTCAAAAGCGTAAATCCCTAGTTCCGGCCTATTCCACTAAATCAGAATAGTTTGAATGAAAAACGTGCCCATTTCAAAGAATAAAGTAGAGCTAGATGTGCTGCAGTAAAAGGTATCCAAGATACTGTGGACTGGAAAAGCAAGTTACAGAACAGTAAATATGGAATAATCATATTTATGAAAAAAAAGAAAATGCATATGATTATATTATGTACCAACATTTTTGGAAGGCAAGACACAATAATATATTAACAGTGGGGTTATTCTAGTAAGTGCAAAGTGGAGGAGGGGTCATTTATCTTCCACTTTTCACCCTTTGTACCATTTGAATTATTTTAACCAAAAGCATGGACTACTTTTATAATTGAAATTAATTAATCAACAGTGAAAAAAATATTAAAAACTTCCCAAGGGATTCTGATAATCAGCCAGTTTCAGGGGCCATTGCACCAGCCAAATGAGATAAAGGTCCATTAGTTTGATTTCTCAATTAAAGGAATTCAGCTTCCTCTCGAGTTGCAAATTCTTCCAATTATCCTGTAACTACCAGGCCTCAAGCAATGTTGAAACCTGCTAGCACTTGTCTACGCAGCAAGTAATACAGGAGAGAAGACATGATAAGGGGAAAAAACTCATTTGAAATCTGGAGGTGAAACATTATAGGCTGGGAAGTGGGGGGAAGCCCTAAAACCTTTTCTACCGGGACAGCAGACAGGAAAGCTAAATTCCTACCCACCATCTTATACTTCCAATATATGAAGTGCTTTGTCTTACTTCCTTTGATGAAAAGATCTATATATAAATCAAGCTAAAATTTTAATCGTTTAGTTCCTTCACACAAAGTTTAAATTTTGCTTGTTTAATGGCCAAGATACTGAGTGTTATTATTTCAAACTGCAATCATCTACATTTCAATGTAGGTCTTAATGAAATAGGATGACTCAACACCAAGTGGAATATTCTTTACTATTCCTCAGTGATAAAATCCCACTTCTACTAGACAAAGAAACTAGAATCTTCTGCTCTTTAGGTTATGGTTTTGAAACACCAGCTTTTCCACTCTTGCTCTCCTTCATGTAGGACCCAGCCCAACTCCCTGTTAGAGATGAAGGCACCTTTACAAGCATGTAGAGAAACCTTAGGACAGAAATTCCTACAGGTAGGAATTTAGAAAGATACAAATGATTCTCAACTCAGGCTCTTCATCAGAACAACATGCAGTGCCAATTCAATATTCAGATTCCTGATGGCCACATTTAATAAGTTGGTGACTGTGCCCAAGAATCTGAATTTTAGCCAGTGCTCTAAGTGATTTTGATGCTGCCTTTAGAGGAGTCATTGGAGTGGAAATAGTTCTGAACTGAGAGTTAAAATACTTAGATAATAGGCTGAGACCTGGTATTGTCTGGGTTGTTCTGAGCAAGTCACATCACCTCACTATGCCTTCATCTTCTTTCTGTTGAATGAAGGTTTCGAGTATTATAATAATGTACTACAATTATAATTATTAATTATAATAATGTCTGAGGCCTCTTCAACCTCTAAACTTTTATGATGCTATAAATTAACACAGGGATCAATGAAGCTTTTATGGAACCTCTTCATGTTTCTTCCTAATTCTGCAGTTGCTTCTGTTACCACTTAATGCAAGAACATTCTTTATGGGCTCTGCTGGAAATCAAGGAATCCAGTCCTTTTCATTAGATATCTCTAAGTGTTATTTTCAAGGCCAGACCAGGCTAGATGACAGCATTGCTCTGAAGCACGTAATCACTTCAATAATCACTAACTCAGTAATTTCTAATGGGTCTCCAAGCCATGGAACCTCTCTGTGCCAGTGTTTCTCTCCTGACTTGAGCTGGTCACTTGGGTAAATTCCACTTGGGTAATTGGTTATCACTTTCCCCAACCAGGTGACTAATCATCTAGTCATGCTTTGACGGATGCTGATTGCTGACCCAACATTCATCCGCACCCCTACTCTTTGTCCCTACTAAGAGAAGCTCAATTTTTTTCAAGGAAGCTGAAAATATGCAGTTTCCCAATTTTATTTGTAGCTAGGGATGGTCATGCCACACGGTTCTGTCCAGTGAGATAGGTAGAAGTCCCCAGAGAAGCCATCCTTTCCTGGATAAAAAGTCAAATCCTTTTGCTCCTTTGTTCTTTGTTCTCCCTGTCCCCTTACATACTTTTTTGTGTGTGAACTTGGATGTGAGACCTGGAGGTGTAACAATCATATTGAAACCCCAAGATAAGATGTGCAAGGATGAAAGCCTATATGGTCAGGTTAGGAAAATGGAAAGATAGACAATGCTGGGACCCCGATGGTATTTTTGAGCCATCATACCAGCCCTGGACTGCCTACCCTAGACATGAGACAAATAACCTTCTGTGTTTAAGCCATCAAATGGGTTTTTTTGTTATTTGTGGCATCCGATGAAATGCACACCTCCTTAGTTGGCCAACATAGCTCCCTTGCCCTCATGTAACTGCCATGCCTACTGGCCATCAGCTTTTCTGAAACATTTCCTTTTCTTCTTTCCACTCTTGTTCCCAATGACTCATTACATCTTTATACTTTTAACTTTGGGGACATCTCTCTACTCCCAAGAAGTTTGTCCTGCCTTTTCCTGTAGTTAATATTTTCAAAATGTAAATATTCCTAAATATGAGAAATCCTCCATATAGATTAATTTATTATAAAACAAGTTACAATATAATCCACATAAATTGAAAAGGTTTACAGACAGCTTTGAAACTGTCATTCTTCTAGCAGTCATAAGCTCATCCATTTATTCATTTATTAATGAATTGCATGTCTATAATCTGCTTGTCACCAAGTAATGCACTAAGCACTGAAGGATGTTCAAAGGGAATTAGGTCCATCTTCCCCCCCTGGAACTGGGATATAAGAGATATACAAGACTGAAACTGTTATGTATTAATGCAAAGACAGTAGGTGATCAAGTGACAAAAGAGAAGATTTTGCAAAAATAAATTATTATTCAGAAAGGATGGAAATTACACTGGATGCAACAGTTCCTACACAATTTATTTTTCTAAATAAGACATTTGCTTCAGCAAATCAAGCTCTTCGGACACATTTTTTCAAAGGCAAATAGTAAGTGTATTTTGGAATAAAGAGGGTTATTTAGAGAGAGAGAGAGAGAAAGTGAGAAATTGTTTGTAGAAGAAAGCAAATGTTTTCATGTCCAGCCCTCAGTTCCAAATGCCTCGTTATTTTCCCCGAAAGACACATTAAACCCTGAGTAAATATGAAGCTGGCCGGGCGCGGTGGCTCACGCCTATAAGCCCATCACTTTGGGAGGCCGAAGCGGGTGGATCACAAGGTCAAGAGATCGAGACCATCCTGGTCAACATAGTGAAACCCCATCTCTACTAAACATACAAAAAATTAGCTGGGCATGGTGGCACGTGCCTGTAATCCCGGCTACTCAGGAAGCTGAGGCGGAAGAATTGCCTGAACCCAGGAGGCGGAGGTTGCCGTGAGCCGAGATCGCGCCATTGCACTGCAGCCTGGGTAACAAGATGAAACTCCATCTAAAAAAAAAAAAAAAAACAAATGAAGCTGGATTCCAAATCTTTCCTGCCAACTAGAACTCCAAAATGGTGATGCAAATGATTTTCTTATTGTATCCTGTTTTTGTGTGTACTGTGTACTCTTACCAACGAGACTGCAATCACATGGAATGCAAAGACTGGCGCTTAGTCAGCTAACTCCCCACGCTGCTAAGCAAAATGCCTGAAATCTGGAGAGGAAGAAAACCTTTGAATTAAAACACAGAGAAAATGTATGTGAAAACACATTAAAGGCAAAGAAATTTCTGTGGAAATAAGGCTGTGTAATTGTTGTCTGATAAATATGAAAATAGAACCCAATACAATGTTTATACTTTCCAGTTTTATTTCATCATTTCATTTATGTTTTTTTAACAGACAGAGCCTCTCGCTATCTCCCAGGCTGGGGTGCAGTGGTGCAATCATAGCTCACTGCAACCTTCAGCTTCTGGGCTCAAGCAATTCTCCCACCTCAGCCTCTCAAGTAGCTGGGACTACCAGTATGTGCCACTGACACACAATTGTACATATTTCTGGGGTACAGTGTGATGCTTTGATACATATGTATCAAATCCAGGTTATTAGCATATCCATC
Organism: Callithrix jacchus; assembly: GCF_049354715.1. Taxonomy (NCBI): domain Eukaryota; kingdom Metazoa; phylum Chordata; class Mammalia; order Primates; family Cebidae; genus Callithrix; species Callithrix jacchus. Next base: position 108,237,604 of record NC_133510.1, on the reverse strand, counting down.
ACCTCAAATACTTGTTACTTTTTTTGTGGTGAGAACATTCAATATTCTCTCTTCTAGCAATGCATTATTGCTAACTATAGTCACTCGACTATGCAACACAGCACCAGAACTTATCCTCCTATCTGACTGTAATTGTGTTCCCATTGATCGGTCTCTCCCCAGCCTCTGGTAAACATTACTCTATTCCCTAGTTCCATGAGATCAACTTTTTTAGATTCCACATATGAGTGACATTATGTGGTGTCTGTCCTTCTGTGCTTGGTTTATTTCACTTAATATAATGTCCTCTAGGTTCATCCGTGTTGTCATAAATGACAGAAGTTCATTTTTTTCTATGGCTGAATAGCATTCCATTGTGTATGTAAATGGTATTTTTAAAAATCCAATCATCCACTGACGGACACTTCAGCTGATGCTGTGCCTTGGCTTTTGTGAATAGTGCTGCGATAAACATGGGAGTCCAGACATCCCCTCGGTGTACTGATTTCCTTTCTTTTGGGTAAATGCCTTGCTAAATCATAGGTAGATCTATTTTCAGTTTTTTGAGGAACCTCCATCCCATTTTCCATAGCAGCTGCCCTACTTGACATTCCCTCCAACAGCATACTGGCATTCCCCTTTCTCGCCATCATTGACAGTGTGTGTTACTTTTCATCTTTTTGAAAATAGCCATTCTAACTGGCGTGATGTGGCATCTCACTGTGGCTTTGATTTCCAATTCCTTGATGATTAGTGATATTGGGCATTTTTCTCATATACTCATTGGCCATTTGTATGCCTTCTTTTGAGAAATAGCTATTTAGAGCTCTTGCCCAGTTTTCAAGCAGAATAGTAAAAAAGAAACAAGTAATCTCAATTTTTTCACATTTTTTTGTTTCACTATACAGTCAGGTATTTCCTTCAACATGTCAGGCAGAAAACCTAGATGCTATAGTTTTAGAATAACAGAAATGTGAACCAATTAGAAATGTTACAAAGAATGCTACTTTGCATAAGGTCACTTTCCCTGAGTACCAGAAAGTTTACTGTCTTTGTTAAAAGGCCAGGCACGGGGGCTTACGCCTCTAATCCCAGCGCTTCAGGAGGCCAAGGCAGGAGGATCACTTGAGCCCAGGAGTTTGAAACCATCTCCTGGGCAACACAGTGAGACGTTGTATCTACAAAATATAAACAAAATTAGTTGGGCGTGGTGGCATGTGCCTGTAGTCCCAGCTACTTGGGAGGCTGAGGTGAGCAGATCGCCTGATCTAAGGAGGTCAAGGCTGCAGTGAGCTGAGATCATCCCACTGCACTCCAACCTGGACAACAGAGTGAGATCTTCTGTCTAAATGAATACATTAATTAATTAAACAAATGAATATATATTTTCAAAAACCTGTTTGCTTTATTAAATAAATGCCATCATTTATCAGCCATATTTCTCTTATCCTAAAATAGTTTGTTTTTGAAAAACAAGTTAAAATGTTAACTTCAGGATTATAGTTGACAGCTTCTACTCTGTCACAAATACCAATAATAATCATCATCGAAAGCAGAAAGGAAAGGATGTAGTAAGTACAGCCTTGTTTAAGGTATCCCCTGGACTTCCCAGAATAATCCCAATGTCAAATATTCTGATCAAACCAAGCATCTCTCTAATGGGCATCTATTGTTTTTTCTACTTAGCGTCTCATGCTTTGCAAGAACTGCTCCCAACCTGACTCTAATCAGGTGATTTTGTTGGTGGCTCTAAATTAGAATATCAAGCATGGGCACGCAACCCTTAAAAACAGTGTGATTCAAAATAATAAAAGCTATTTATGACAAACCCAGAGCCAATGTCATACTGAATGGGCAAAAACTGGAAGCATTCCCTTTGAAATATGTCACAAGACAAGGATGCCCTCTCTCACCACTCCTATTCAATATAGTACTGGAAGTCAGGCAAGAAAAAGAAATAAAAGGTATTTGATTAGGAAAAGTGGAAGCCAAATTGTCTCTATTTGCAGATGACATGATTGTATATTTTGAAGACCCTATTGTCTCAGCCCAAAATCTCCTTAAACTGATAAGCAACTTCAGCAAAGTCTCAGGATACAAAATCACTGTGCAGAAATCACAAGCATTTCTATACACCAATAACAGACAAACAGAGCCAAATCGAAAGTGAACTTCCATTCACAATTGCTACAAAGAGAATAAAATACCTATGAATACAACTAACAAAGGAGGAAAAGGACCTCTTCAAGGAGAACTACAAACCACTGCTCAGTGGAGTAAGAGAAGACACAAACAGATGGAAAAACATTTCATGCTCATGGTTGGGAAGAATCGACATTGTGAAAATGGCCATACTGCCCAAAGTGATTTATAGATTCCATGCTGTCCCCATCAATCTTCCAATGACCTTCTTCAAAGAACTGGATAAAACCACTTCAAACTTCATATAGAACCAAAAGAGAGCCCACATAGAAAGCTCAGAAGCAACACCCCACATCCACAATGATCTGATCTTTGACAAACCTGAGAAAAACAAGCAATGGGGAAAGGATTCCCTGTTTAATAAATGGTGTTGGGAAAACTAGCTAGCAATGTGCAGAAAGCAGAAACTGGACCTCTTCCTGACACCTTACACTAAAATTAACTCCAGATGAATTAAAGATCTAAACATAAGACCTAACACCATAAAAACCCTAGAAGAAAATTTGGCAAAACCATTCAGGGCATAGGCATAGGCAAGGACTTCATGGCTAAAACACGAAAAGCTATGGCAACAAAAGCCAAAATAGACGAATGGGATCTAATTAAACTCCAGAGCTTCTGTACAGCAGAGGAAACAATCATTAGAGTGAACCAGCAACCAACAGAATGGGAAAAAATTTTTGCAATTTACCCATCTGACAAAGAGCTAATATCCAGAATCTACAAAGAACTAAAACAGATTAACAAGAAAAAAACAAATAAGCCTATTCAAAAGTGGGTGAAGGATATGAACAGACACATTACAAAAGAAGACATATGGGGCCAAGAAACATGAAAAAATGCTCATCATCACTGGTCATTAGAGAAATGCTAATCAAAACCACATTGAGATACCATCTCACACCAGTTAGAATGGTGATCATTAAAAAATCTGGAGACAACAGATGCTGGAGAGGATGTGGAGAAATAGGAACACTTTTACACTGTTGGTGGAAGTGCAAATTAGTGCAACCATTGTGGAAGACAGTGTGGCGATTCCTCAAGAACCTAGATGTAGAAATAACATTTGGCCTAGCAATCCCATTACCAGGTATATACCTAAAGAATTATAAATTGTTCTATTATAAAGACCCATGCACACATATGTTCATTGCTGCACTGTTTACAATAGCAAAGACCTGGAACCAACCCAAATGTCCATCAACAATAGACTGGATAAAGAAAATGTGGCACATATACACCATGGAATACTGTGCAGCCATAAAAAATGATGAGTTCATGTCCTTCATAGGGACATGGATGAATCTGGAACTCATTATTCTCAGCAAACTGACACACGAACAGAAAATCATACACTGCATGGTATCACTCATAGGCGGGTGTTGAACAATGAGAACACATGGACACAGGGAGGGGAGCATCACACACTGTGGTCAGTTGGAGGGATCTAGGGGAGGGACAGTGGGGGGTGGGGAGAGTGGGGAGGGATAACGTGGGGAGAAATACCAGATATAGGTGATGGGGGAGGAAAGCAGCAAACCACCTTGCCATGTATATACCTCTGCAACAATCCTGCATGATCTGCACATGTACCCCAGGACCTAAAGTACAATTAAAAATAATAATAATATGATTTTTTTAAAGCTGTGATTACTATATCCTCTTGATTAATTGGTCCCTTTAATATGATGAATTTACCTGTGGCCTTTCTTTAGCCCTGGTGATATTCCTTGCTCAGAAATCTACTTGATGAATTATTCCTAACAATAAACTTGCATGAAGTTTTGTACATCAGGGCTTATATGAATTAGTGATTTCAGGATCTTGATGAAGAATAATGCCAAGGAACAAATTTTAGATTTTTTTTTCATATCCTAAAACTGTGATCACTATGAAAAAGCATTTTCATGAAAAAGGACCATAGATACTTTCACTGGCTTTCATTTTCCTTCACTGAGAAGTATAAGGTTAAAAAATTTCAGAGGGTATGAATTCTCAGTAGCTTACAGTATATAGGCTTTAACTACTTTAAAGGCTTGTATCTGGATCTAGGCTACACTCCAACGTGAATGGATTTCTGCCTCTTGAAATCTTCAAGAACCCTTATACCTTTGAAAAATTGTGTTAAAATACACATAACATAAAATTATCATCTTAACCATTTTTGAGTGTACAGTTCAGTAGTGGTTTTTTGTTTTTTGTTGTTGTTGTTGTTTTTGAGACAGGGTCTGGTTCTGTTGTCCAGGACAGGTTACAGTTGTACAATCATAGCATACTGCAGCCCTGAACTCCTGGTCTCAAGTCATCCTCTTACCTCAACCTCCTGAGTAGCTGGGACTTCACCTTACCTGCCTAATTTTTTTTGTTTTTTTTTTGTAGAGATGGGGGTCTTGCTATGTGGCCCAGCCTGGTCTCTAACTCCTGGCCTCAACTGGTCCTCCTACTTTGGCCTCCCAGAGTACTGGGATTACAGGCATGAGCCACACGGTGCCCAGCCTCAGTTCAGTAGTGCTAAGTATATTAATACTTTGTGAAGCCAATCGTCAGAACTTTTTCATCTTGCACAAAGTCTATACTCATTAAACAACTCAACACTTCTCCCTCCCTGATTCCTCTGGCAACCACCAGAGTCATAGAGACTTTCTGACTTTGAGTTTCCTTTACCTTTTAAACTACATTACACTTCATCAATATCAAAGTATTCTGTTGTTTGCATAAAATTCAGATAATTTGGAAATGTACAAAATAGAACATTAAATCTTTCCCAATCCCACAATCTAGAAATAGTGACTAATAAGGTTTATGGGCATGCCACCATGCTTTTTCCCTATGCATCTATGAGAAAGAGGGGAAGGACTGAATCATATCCTCTTCCCATAGAGTCCCCTGATCACCATGCTTGTAGGTTGTCCTGCTGTTGTTCATTCACTGTGGAACATTTTGTACTGTTCACAGACTATAATTCATGGACTCCATGACCCATCACCTCCACCATGGTTAATTGGTAATTAATTGGTAATTAAACCACTCTCCTTGTAGAGACCAGGAAGCACATGTAAACATGGAGATTCATGGAGTTTCAGTTTAGGAACCCATCATTTACTTCCATTCTCAATACCAACTGAGAAAAAGCAGTATGCTTTACTAAGGGACAGTATAAAAGACTTAAAATAGCTGATAATAAATAAAATAGTTTATTTATAATAAACCATCTACTAAATATTACCTTTCCCACCAACCAAAGGAAAACCTATTCGTGTAAACTTTTCCCAGGAGCTCCCCCATGGATTCATCCTGGTACTATTCTTGTTCCGTTGGCCTTGAGTTTGCCATTATTTCTAAGATACCTCCTTTTTCTAGGCTATGTCAAGAAACTGTCACCCCATTTTTCTAGAAATCACACCCTCTACTGGCAAGGTTGTTCTCACCCAAGTTCTCTCACCTGCCTCAGCACCACATATGCCTAAGTTATTCAGTCCAAAATAACACTCCAGGGACTCCCATAGTTCCCCAGGACTTCCCATTCCAGGTTACCACAACCTGTAAGTTACAACTGTATGTCAACATACTTTCAAGTCTCCAGCCGGATCAGACACTCATGAAACCACGTGGTCATCCTCCACAACTTGTTGTTAATGTCTTCATCATTTCAGGACTAACATAGCACTAGCTCCCAAGACAAATAAACCCCCAAATCTCAGTAGCTTGATGTGTGAAGCCTAAGGAGGATGTTCTTGGTTGGTGGCAAATCTTCCATGTAGTCATTGAGGAGCCAGATCCCTTTTATCTGTTGCCCTGCCATGCCCTGGATCCTCAAAATTTTCCACAGAGAACCCTTTGAAATTTCCTACTTTAGTTAACAAACATGGACAAAAGAGTGTGAAGGTGCATGCAGGAGTTCTGATGGGCTAGATCTGGAAGGGGAGTGCATCACTTTTGTCCATGTTCCATTAGCCAGAACTCAGTCACAAGACCCCCAGCCACCTGCAAGGGAGGGCAAGAAATTCAGTATAGCTATGTCTCAGAATGTAAGAGGAGTGGATTTTGTAAATACATAGCAGTCTCTGCTACAGCCTCCATAGTCTCAGTTTGAAGCACTCCACCCTCTCTTTGATGACCACCTCCTGTTTCCAACTCATTTCCTCCCACGCCCATGTACAGCAATGCTTTGTCTTCCCAGCAACTCCAGTGCATTGAGTCCATCATTCCTTCACTCTCTATTCTGCCACCTCCTACGTCATCACCTATATTTTTACTTGGAATGGAGGCTCAGTTCCATTATTATGAGCACCCTCTCTTGTGCACCCTTGACCCTCTTGTTTCTCTCTCCCTCTGTCTTAGCACGTCTGTTAGTTGATTAACATCATCTCGATGCTTGAGCCCATGTAACTCTCTGCACATATACCTAAAGCACTAGTTTCAAATCTTCTATTTCACGATCTGGTTCAAGTTCTTGTGCTCTGCTTGCTGGTTTTATGGCCTAACTAATCTGCCTATATGGATATGTGATTTTTCTTTCCCAGTTCCCAGATAGACCCACTCTCAACTCTATGAACTTTTGCCTTGCAATGTTTGCTTGCTCTTCTAAAGCTATGTAACTCTGAGTCCTTATCATCCACTGTTCCTGAAATCTCCTTAACAAAAAGTTATTGCCTTGATCAACCCTACCTGCTCCCATATCTACCTCTCTAACTTCTGCCTAAGGGAGATCTCCACTTAAATCATGATCACACTCCAAACTGACAGTGGAGTTTGAACAAGAAAAATATTCAGCATTTCAAATAAAAGGAATTAAATGAGAAAAAACACAATGGTAAGGCTATGGATAATAAGGTTAATTAGACTGGGGAAGGCCCTCCCTTGGGGACAAGCTATATGGAAACTGTAGGAGTAGACACTTGCAAACAATTAAAAGTTTCTGAGAAACATTAAAACATATTTACAAAGCTACAATAATTTTAAAACAGTGGGATTTTCTTTACAGGTATTGATGTGTAAGGTGGGCATATTAATGAAATGCAACAGAAAGTCCATAAATTGACTTAAAACTATATAAGAATTGAGTATGTGATGAAGGTGACATTTTAAGTTGGTAAGAAGAAGAAAGATTAATTATTAAGTATGGAACAACTAGGTAACCATCTCCAAAATAATAAAGTTGAAGTCATACCTCATACGTCACCCCAGATAAAGATTTAAGTGTAAAAAAAAAAAAAAACTTTGCAAGTACTAGATACAAAGTTAGGGGAATTGTTTTAATAAATGTTGAGTATGAAAGTCATAAGTATGAAAAAATTTCCAGAAGTCAAGAAATGATTATTACATTTCATTTTCCAAAAGACAAGCAACAAGTTAGTAGGAAATGTTTGAAACTCTAGACTGAAGGTTAATTTTCCTAAAATATAAAGATTTCCTCAAAGTAATAAGAATAACCTCAAAACCCAGGAGAACAGACAAAAAGAAGAGTCTATTGCCAAAAAAGAAAATACAGGTGGCCCTTAAACATATGGCAATATGCTCAACTTTATTCATAAGAAGAAAAACATGTAAACATTATCTCCACACTGAGATATCCTTTTTTCTCTGTCAGGTTAGTGAACTATGTTAGTGAAGGTTTGAAGAAATAAGAATTCTCTCACACAGAGATGGGGAAAATGTAAATTGATAAATCTTTCTGGAGGCTAATTTGGCAATATTAAAATTACGTATCCACATAGCCTTTGATCTAGCCATCTTCTAAGAATTCTTCCTACAGATACGTGCAAAATAACTTATGTAGACAATTATTCATCATGGAATTATGGGTAACTGCAAAAGATTGGGAACAACTAAAAATCCCACCAATAGAAATCTGGTTAAATTGATTTTTCATACAGTAGTACCCTATGTATGTAGTCTTTTAAAAGACAGGGAGAGCTCTGTGTATTGATATGAGATAATTTCCAAGTTATATTGTTAAATTTAGAAAACAAATATGCAGCACAAAAGGTACAACATGCTATTATATGAGGGAAAAAATATGATGGGTAACAATAAGTGTATAGAATAAGGTCTATATTTGAATTGGTAGCATTATACCAATATCGTTTTTATTGATTATATGCTATGCTAATGCAAGATTACCACTTCTGTTACTTCTTGTGATGTCACAAAAAAATTTTGAAATATTTGCTATAAACTACTTCAAACTAGACAGTTACCTTTAAGGAGGATTTGATATACCTATGCAGGTGTATATGTATTTGACTGTGAATGCATAAACTCTCTGGAGTGGGGAATCCATGACCAACTGAAAACATTGATTATCTTTGGGAAGGGGAGCTGGCTGGCTGGGGAAGTAATGGAGGATATTTCTTTGTATACCCTTGTGTTCTTTGTAAATTCTAAATAAGGTTTGAAAACACAGCTTTTCTCAGAAGGTTTTGAGCAGTGACAGAACATGATGAAAATGAAGGAAGAGAATCAGAAATCAGAAATGAACGTTCGTTTTCAACCTTGCGTTTCTCAGAATGTAATCACAGCAGTAAGAGTAAGTTTTTCTCTAAACTAGAAAGGAAGTGCCTACCTTCTCCACTGTTTGCTTTGTTCTTCTTTTGAAAATGATTTGCTGAAATGAGCACTCTTATAGCAATGTAGTAAAAAGGAGTATCTAGTACAAGATATGTTAAAGAAATTCACAGCCTAATGTTTTCAAGATTTATCCGATTTGTATGTATCAGAACTACATTCCTCTTTAAAGCTGAATAATATTTGATTTTATTTATCTATCACATTTTGTTCCTCCATTCATCTGTCAATGGACATTTGGGTTGTTTCCACCTTGTGGCTATTATAAATTAATGCTGCTATGCACATGAGTGTACAAGTATCTGTTCAAGTTCCTGTTTTCAATTCTTTTAAGTATATACCACCGAGTAGAATTGCTGGTTTCTATGGTAACTGTAATTTTTTGAAGAACTTCCATAATGTCTTCCACAGTGGTTACACAACTTTACAATTCCACCAGCAATGCACAAGGGTTCTGATTTCTCTACATCCTTACCCACACTTGTTATTTTTTGTTTTTTGATAATAGCCACTCTTTGGGTATTAAGTGGCATCTCATTGTGGTTGTGATTTGCATTTTTCTAAGGATTAGTGATGAATCTCTCCTTATGTGCTTATTGGCTATCTGTGCATCTTCCTTGGAGAAATGTCTATTGAAGTCCTTCAATTAAGTAAATTAATTACAGTCCATTAAAGTAATTGAAATCCATTTTTTAATTGAGTTGTCTGTTTATGTTGTTGAGATGTAGGAGTTCTTTATATATTCTGGATTTTATTTTATTTATTTTTATTTTTATTTTTTAGGAAGGGAGGAAGGCAGGAAGGGAGGAAAGGAGGAAGGGAGGGAGGGAGGAAGGGAGGGAGAGAAGGGAAGGAAGGAAATCAAGCAATGAGAGAGACATTGCCGACCTGGATCTAGAGGTCTACAAGTTGGTTTCTTTTTTTCTTTTTTGAGAGAAGGAAAGAAAAAAAAGGAGTGAAGGAGAGGAAGAAAGAGGAAGAAAAACAGGGAGAGAGAAGGGAAACGTTGCTTTATTCTAAAAAAAAAATGGGTATTAATAATGGCCAATCAATGTTTCATTTAAACCTATGAGTAGGTGTGATGTGGTATTGACAAGAATGTGTATTTTGTTTATTTAAAGTGGAGAGCTCTATAAATATTTATTAAGTTTACTTGTTCCGGATCTGAGTTCAAGTCCTTGATATCCTTATTAATTTTCTGTCTCGTTGAGTCTAAGTCTCTTTATAGGTCTTATGTATCTGGGTGTTAGGATCATTAGCTCTTCTTGTTGCATTGATCCTTTTACCACTATATCTTTGTTGCTTTAAGATCTATTTTATCAGATACGAGAATTGCAACTCCTGCTTTTTATTTATTCATTTATTTTTGCTCTCCATTTGGTTGGTAAATCTTTCTCCATCCCTTTGTTTTGAGTCTTTGTGTATCCTTGCAAGTGAAATGGGTCTGGATGTAACATGCCGTTGGGTTTTGGTTGTGTCTTTTGATTGGAGGATTTAGTCGATTTAAATTTAGAATTACTGCCATTTGATGTTAACTGGCTGTTTTATCCATTCGTTGATGTAAATTCTTCTTTATGTTGATGCTCTTTACTTTTTGGCATATTTTTAGAAAGGCTAATACTGGTTGTTTCTTTCTATGTGTAATGCTTCTTTCAGAAGCTCTTGTAAAGCAGGCCTGGTGGTAATAAAATCTCTGAGTACTTGCTTGTTCAAAAAAGATTTTATTTTTCCTTCAGTTGTGAAGTTTAGTTTGGCTGGATATGAAATTCTGGGCTGAAAGTTCTGTTATTTAAGGATGTTGAATATTGGCCCCCACTCTCTTCTGGCTTGTAGAGTTTCTGCTGAGAGATCTGCTCTAAGTCTGATAGGCTTGCCTTTGTGGGTAACCTGACCCTTCTCTCTGGCTGCCCGTAGTAATTTCTCCTTCGTTTCAACCCTGGTGAATCTATTGATTATGTGTCTTGGGGTTGCTCTTTTTGAGGAATATCTCTGTGGTGTTCTCTGTATTACCTGGGGTTGAATATTGACCTGCTTTGCTAGTTTAGGAAAATTTTCCTGAATAATATCCTGAAGGGTATTTTCCATCTTGGATTCATTCTCTCCGTCGCATTCAGGTACACCTATCAAACGTAAATTTGGTCTTTTCACATAGTCCCACATTTCTTGGAGACTTTGCTCATTCCTTTTTATCCTTTTTTCTCTAATCTTGTCTTCTTGTTTTATTTCATTAAGTTGGACTTCTACCTCTGATAGCCTTTCTTCTGCTTGAACAATTCAAGTGTTTAAACCTGTGCATACTTCTCGGAGTTTCTGCATTGTATTCTTCAGTTCCATTAATTCACTTATATTCCTCTCTAAGTTGTCTATTCTCATTAGGATTTCGTCAAATCTTTTTTCAAAGTTCTTAGTTTCTTTACATTGGGCTGCAACACGTTCTTTTAACTCACAGAAATGTCTTATTATCCATCTTCTGAAGCCTGATTCTGTTAATGGGATGCACTCGTTCTCCATCAAGCCTTGTTCCCTTGTTGATGAGGAACTGTGATCCTCTTTAGAGGGAGAGGCATTCTGATTTTGAGTATTCTCAGCCTTTTTACGCTGGTTTCTTCCCATCATTGTAAATTTATCCACCTGTCGTCTTTGTAATTACCAACTTTCAAATTAGGTCTCTGAGTGGACGTCCAAGTTGTTAATTCCCTGGGCCGAAATATGAGCAAACCACTGTGCCAGCCAAAACAGCGGTGTTAAGACTGATGGTGCTTTTCTGCCCGGGAATCTCCAGTCTGGCTTCCTTCTTGAGTCCGTAATAGGCGACTCTGCCTTCCCAGAGCTCCAAACCTCGGTCAGAAGAGGAACCAGTCCCGTTTACTCTGCACCGAGAGTTGCCATGCCGAGGTGCCGGGGAAACCGCTGCGCCAGCCAGAAGAGTCGCGCTGGCGACCCATGGAGCTCCTCCACTGGGAATCTTCTGCTCCGTGAGCGACCAAAATTTGTCTGAAAGTGTGGCGTCCTCTCATTGCCTGAGCTTTCGCTGGGAGCTGCAATCCCGAGATGTTAGTGATCGGCCATCTTGGATCGTTCCCATATTCTGAATTTTAATCCCTCAACAGATATATGATTTCCAATTATTTTCTCCCTCTCAATGGGTTGCGTTTTTCACTCTGTGATAGTATCATTTGCTGTTACAAGTTTTCTATTTCGTTGAAGAAATTTCTTCTTTTGCTACCTGTGCTTTTGATGTAGTATGCAAAAAATCATTGCCCAATTCATGTCATGAATGTTTTCTCCTATCAGTTTAATAGTTTGGAGTCCTATATTTAGGTCTTTCATTCATTTTGAGTTGATTTTTGTGTACAATCTTTGAGAAGGATTCATTTGCTCTTTCCCCCTTTGAATTATCTTAGCAGCCTTGTCAAAAATTATTTGGCAATACATGCAAGAAATTATTTCTGGACTTTCTATCCTATTTCACTGTCTTTATGTCAGTAACTTACTATTGATTATTGTTGCCTTGTAGTCAGTTTTAAAATCAGGAACTGGAAGCCCTCCATATTTGTTGTTTCTCAAGATTGTTTTGTCTAATTGGGGTCCCTTGACATTCCCTATGAATTTTAGGAAGGGCTTTTCTGTTTCTGCCAAAAGTATCATTGACATTTTTATAGAAGCTGCATTGAATCTATCTATTGCTTTGGATGGTATTGCTATCATAACTGTAATCAAGTGCTTTCATTCATGAATACGGATGACTTTCTATGTATCCAAGTCTTCTTTAGTTTGGTACTTATGTACAAGCCTTTCTCCTCATTGGTTAAGTTTATTCTTAAGTGTTGTATTCTTTTTTATGCTATTAGAAAGGAAATTGTTTTCTTAATTTCACTGTTGGTATAAAGAAACACAATTAATTTTTTTGTGTGCATTGACTTTGTATCCTGCAACTATGCTGAATTCACTTATTAGTTTAACAGTCTGGATTTCTTAAGTGAAATCTTTAGGGTTTTCTAGATGTAAGATTATGTCCTCTGTTAACAGGTAATTTTACTTCCTTTCTGGTTGGTATTGTTTTTATCCTCACTTTATAAACTGAGTATATCAGATAAGGATGCATTCAGCTGTAAGTAACAAATTTTACTGGGGCTTGACAAATGAATTGTTTTTCTCACTGAATAAGGAGTCCAAAGTCCAGAACTGATGCAGAAACTGCACTATTCAATTAAACTACTGGACTCTAAAAACAAACAGCAACAACAGACAACTGCCAGGCTCCTTCTGTTTTCTCTTCCTTCCCTCTTAGCATGTTGACTCTCCTTTCCAAGCCACAAGGAGGTTGCTGCCCCCACAGAATCATGTCCGCATCTAGGCAGGAAGAACAAGGAAGGCTTTTCTCCCTCTGAGGGCTTGCTTTCTATTTGGGATGCATTATGTTCCCAACTTTCCTCAGCTGACTTGCCTTTCCATCTCTCTGGTTATAACTGGGTTGCAAGCCCACCTTTAGACTAATCCCTGACCTAAGGGAGTAGATGTCTATGAGTGTTTTTGATAAATCATGATTCGTATCCTGGGCTGAGTTAGGGCATAGGAACACTAGAGGTCAAGGGACATCACACTAATATCTGAACAGATCTGTGTTCTGCTAGCACCAAAGAGGGAAGAGATGGCTTTTAGCAGGTGATGTCAGTGGAGCTGAGGAACACAAAGGTCAAGTGATAGAGCCAAACTTCAAATTCAGACAGTTTAAAGCCTGCTCTCCTAACCAGATCAACAGAGGAGTAGGAGGCTCAGTGCCCAATAAGCCAAACTGAGTTAATGATTGAGTAGGGCTTATTATCTTAGGATACTAATGAGAGTGGGGACACCAAGAGATAGAGATATCAGAATCCCCTGGAGGTCTTCTTCTAAACTATGGCCTCTCCCCAGAAAATTTGCCATGATCCCCAAGAATACTGTGGCCCACAACCAACCTGCATTGGAATTATGTGGTTCTGAGTCCCTGTTAACAATGGCTTTGTCGAATTTGTCAGGAGGGAGAGGACTGAGAACCACTCTGATAAGAAATTTGCAAACTACAAAGAATTCAGTTTTATGTCTTTTAACTGGTTTTGAGCAATTTGCTTTTTTCATTTTGTATTCTGATATTGTTCCTTTAAAAAAAGATTCTGAGTCTTTGTTAAGTGGAAAAGGAATTTGTCTCTAATGAGTTTCAATGCTTATGAAGATGCTTTAAAGAAGCAAATGTCTAAATATTAACCACTTTAAGTCCTTTTTTGGAACAAGACAAATAAGTAATATGAGAGAGAAAGAGAGTGTGTGTGTGTGTGTGTGTGTAATTGTTTCTGCATTTAGGATCGTTGAACTGAGATTTAGTTCATGAAGTTCAATCCAATATTTACCAAGTGCCACATACAAGACTCTATATTTGTTACATAAATAAGTAGTTTTGCAAAAAAAAAAGTTCAGGGAAATCTGTAAGTCCTTAAATTTGTTTGCAAAATTGCAGGATATTTGCTTAAATGATACATATATCAGTAAAGAAGTCTTCTTAACCTTCATCAGATGCTTGTGTCCGTGACACACATAAGGTTGACCCACTGATCAGAGTGGTCAGTGCCTATAAGTGGGATGTGGCCGCGGTAGTTTTTAGGCAGCAACAAGATGCATTACAAGGTGATGTCATTACTCTGGTTCCAGGAGGAACTTCCCCAGGGATGAAGGAAAATTCTAGCCACTGGACATAGAAGAGAACATAGTTCAACCCCCAGAGAGAAAAGACTAGTGCAAGTTCAGCCACACAAGTCATGACTTACCTCTGCCAGTCAGACCAGACATGCAGGGTGGGTGAAGGTGGAAGGCTAGAGTCGGGTAGTTTCACTGGTGTCCAGGGAGTCGCGCAGGCTTAATAAATGCTCATTTGGGGGTAACGACAGAAATTCTGATCTCCCTTGCCGTGCAAATGGGAGCATTTTATTTGTTATCAGGCTTGGTGAGCACTGACTTAGGAGCTGAGCCTACCTATGGGTTGGAAATCCTAGATAGCGCAGACCCCTGGATCGCTCTATCTCCAACCCATGGAATTTTAGTGGTGGCTGGCTTGTAGTATGGGAAGATGCACAGAAAAATCTAATAACTTGATTATAGATAAGGGCTATTGTAACTGAGTTATTTGATTTTTCTGTGCATCTCCCCATGCTACATACTACATACTCTAAGGGCTAAGAGTAAGGAAGAGACCAGGTAAGCATGCAGAGAAATTTCATGTGTACAGGATAGGAGCTGATGCACTTAGCTTTGTGAGTGAAGTGAGACTTCTGCAAGCCCTGACCATGCAGGTTTCCATAGCCATTTAATAACCAGAAGCAGCAGTGAAGAAGAGATGGCTGTCAGTAAAGTCCAGTGGATAACGCAGCACAGTGTGTTGGTGTCCTCTTATTAGGACCCCCTCTCCAGTTCCTTGACTGTGGGAGGGGGGTCTGTCCCCTGTGGTCCCTCCCTCTGATGCTCCAGGATTCCCTGAGCTCACTTTTTTTTTTGGCAATTAGTGGCAGATTAATTTTACTAATTAATAACATTCACCAGCATGAACTCTGGCGCTAGACAGCCTGGGTTCAAATTCTGGCTCTGCCCCCTAGTGGCTGTTTAACATTAGGCAAGTTATTTAATGCCTGTGCCTGTTTCATGCATCACTTAACCATAGGTATTCATCCTAATAAATGCATCACTGGGTAGTTTTATCATTGTGTGAACATAATAGAGTTCACTTACACAAACCTAGATGGTATAGTCTACTACACACCTGGGCTGTGTGATAGAGCTTGTTGCTCCTAGGCTACAAACCTGTACAGTATGTGACTGCGCTGAATGCTGTAGGCAATTGTAATACAATGGTAAGTAGTAGGTTGGTGCCAAAGTAATTGCGGATTTTGCCATTGAAAGTGATGGCAAAAACCGCAATTACTTTGGCACCAACCTAATATTTGTGTATGTAAACATATCTAAACATAGAAAAGGTATCATAAAAATATGATATTATAATAGTATGAGACCACTGCCATACATGCAGTTAGTTGTTGACAAAAACATTGTTATGCAGTACATGACTGCATTTAGCCCGTAGGTTGTGATGATTACACGGATTAATCTTCAAAAATAGCTGAGAACAGCGTCTGACACAGGGTAAGCATCCTAAATCAAAATCATGATTAAGGCAAGGTTGAGAGCTACCAGAAAGTCAAGGAGGTGAGGGGATTTAGGTAGATGTGATGAATTCATTGATGCACCATATGAGCCAAGGTAGAAAAGAAGAAAATGAAATGAAGGCAGGAGGCGGGTGACTGGGGTGGAGTCAAGAAGGAGACATAAAGGGGAGGAATGATTTTAATAGATATATGATCATGAAAAAGGTAGACTGATAAGACACTTCTTAAGATTTTTTTATTTTCTAGTTTTTGTGGGTACTTACTAGGTGCATGATATGGCTCTCTGATATGAGAGGAAGCTCACAATTTTAACTTCTAGAGATGGCCCATTTGGAGAAATGGCAAGTCCCAAGGTATTGATCAGGCAAGTGGAGGCAGCCAAATGGATAGAAGGTGAATGTTACTGGAGCAGAGACAGCACAAGCAGAGAAACAAAAAGCCAAGGGCCAAGGCCCTGTAGTCCAGCTTGCCTTCCCACGTGTGAATGCCCTCCGTCCTATCCCCACTTCTAAGGGATCAAGCAGGTGGTAGTTTAATAGTGTATGGACTCTGGGGTCAGTACTGAGAGTCCTGACTGCATGCTGTTTTACTCACTGCTGATACTAAGTTCTTCAGGACTCTAGCTCATCACTTGTAAAATGGGACTCAATATCTGCCTAATAGAGTTTTCAGGATTAAATGAAATAATGTGTGTGAAGCATTTAGTGCATGCACAGTCCGTGCTGAGAGAGCAGCCTTGAACATCCTGGCACTGGGCAGATGCCCACACCCACGCCATGTTCCCCTACTGGATATAAACAATATTACAGGACCTCAGTGTCAGCCAAGGCCACGCTGAGATCATGATAAAGTGAGATAAAACACGACTGTGCAGCCCACAAAATATTAAACATTCCCCTCTCTAGGCTGAAATAAGTGGCTGCTACTTCTTTACCAATTTTGGTTTTATCCCTGCTCTAGTCTGTCCTACCTAGAGAGAATATTTATTGAGATGCCCAGTTGAAGGACTGCCCCCCTTTCTTACAATACCCATTCTAGAGTGGGTCCCTGCTTCATTAGACCCACCCTAAAATGACCCAAGCATGCCCCAATCCTATAATAAGTTCCTTCTGGCAACCACACCCTGAGAAGCTCTGTGGTTTTCTAAGGTATGAGTTCTCCCTCAATGAAGTGAGCAGTGAACCCAGCTTATTCAAGCACAGGTGTGTTCCTGTGAGTCTTGGCTGAAGAACATCAAAGTGCTCAGTTAGACATAAGTATTATCTTGGGAGTCCATTTCTCTTCCTCTTCTGATCCTGAAACATGTTTATGAAACATAAATATTGAATTTTCCATTGGTGTTAAATTGGAAAATCCAAGAGCCTATATTAAACTGACGGCATTATGTGTTGGTTTCATGAAAAAGAGAATAATCTTGGTAGCATTTTTTTTCTTCTTTAAAGACAGCATCTAGCTCTGTCTTTAAACTCTGCCAAGCTGGAGTGCAGTGGCATGATCATGGCTCACTGCAGCCTCAAATTCCTGGGCTCAAGTGGTCCTTCTCCCTCAGACTCCTGAATAGCTAGGATCACAGGCATGTGCCACTATACCCAGGTTTTTTGTTTGTTTCTGTAGAGATGAGGTCTCACTATGTTGCCCAGGCTGGTCTCAGACTCCTAACCTCAAGCAATCCTCCAGCCTCAGCCTCCCAAAGTGCTGCGATTACAGGGGTGAACTGGTCTTTTGTGTTATGTTTAATCTCCTCTGGTATCACTGAGTGCTGGCTAAAAAGAACTATCAAGATGTTACAGAATACTTTTTCCTTTATCTAGAATTCTCTGCACAGTAAGTACAAGGTTATTTGGCTTATAATCACTTGGCCCTTGTTAGTACAGCACGTCCCAGATTTGAAATGATACTAAGTTTCAGTTTTTGTAAATGTCCGTTACTGATCCCAGTACAATGAAAGCCACATAGGACTGTTGGAACATGTTGGTCCCTAGGAGTAGGAAGAGAGGCAATGACTATGTGGTGTCATAAAGGGGCATCTGGAGCAACTATTTATGAACTGCTACCAGGGCCCCTTTTCCCTCTCATCATATCTGCTAGAAGCTTGTTAAGGTTCTTTTTTATGCTAAAATTCTAGCAGACTAATACTATATTTTAAGACACTTGCTCTAACAGGCTTCCAATCTATTTTTCTTTGCCCCGCAACATGGAATAAATTCAGCAAACCTTTTCTGAGCACCTACTATAAGCAAGGGACAGTACTGGGTACTGTGGAGATTATAATGATGAATAAGACAGTTCTCACCTTAAAAGAGCTGAAGAGTAGATGGATAGAGTAGGGTGACATTAGGATACAAATGAATAGGCTCATGCAGGATGTGGAAATGAATTTGGGAGGGAGGTGCCTTGGTAGAAGGAACTTGAAGGAGAGAAATTGCCATTTAAGGGTTGCCAACTGCTTCTCTATATGGAGACTGTAAGTCATCTTGCTGCAAATATTCTCTATTCTAGAAAGACTTATGTGGGTGGCTCCTCTTAGTGGTGTAAATAAAAGGGAGGGTGGTAGCTATTGTCGTGGGGGAGGGTGTCACAGAACTCTGGGCTAACAAACACTACCCTTTGGACGATCAGGAGTATGAAAAGCTGTTAAAGAATAATGCTTTAAATATATCATGTGTATTTAAACGTATCATGACTCTCATACAAATGTAAGATGCACATTTGTCAAAATTTTATTTAACTTGCTGATTAATGAGGGAACCAGTAAGATGTTGCAATCAGTTCAAAGGCAAATTCAAAGTACCACATTATATAGGTCAACCATGAATGCTAAAATGAATTTACAAATAGATGCAAAACTGGCTTCTTTCATAAAGAAGGGGAATCAGTTATCTTTACACAGATTTTACATTTACATTCCTATCAGTTGTCTACAAATCAGAGTTATAAAATTGTTCAAAGACAATGAAAGTCACAGAGGTCTTATATAATCAGATAATCCAGAAAGTTGTGCTAGATAAAGACACTCAGTAATCTTTTGGTTCATTTTAAAGTCTTGAACAATTTTTCCTTGCAAATCTCTTTGGGACACTGGTATTGTCCTAATAGAATTCTACTGAGAGAGAAAGGCATTAAGAGCCCCAAAAGGAAGTCTCCATGAGGGAAGAGGTGAGCCAGGCTCTGCACTAGCATCCAGAGGGCTGGTCCTAGCATGTGGCCAAAGCAGTCTTTCTGCTCCTAAGCCCCATAGCATTGTGGACATGCTGCAGGAACCGTGACAGAGTATCTGAGTGCAAGCCCAGGACTTGGAATTTTGGAGACCAAACAAGAGGCCTGTGCACTACCTTGGCCGGCAAGGGCATCACTATGGCAGAGGACAAGACCCCAGTGACTGTACCACATGGATTTTAAGTGGGGGTGCTAGTAGTAGCTGAGAATTGGGCCCCTAAAAGACCAGTTAGATTTTCTAGTTCTTCAGCTTTATAGGGTATTTGAAAGTGATCCCCTGGAGTCTGAATTTTCAGGGGAAGCAGAATTCTGGAAAACCTCATTGTTTAAAAAGCAGGTAGTTGGCAATTTCTTCTATAAGAGTTCCAAGAGAGTGGTGATTAGAGAAGCCAGGTTATAAATGGCTGAGAAATAAATGGGAGGTTAAAAAATGATGGCAATGAGTGAAAGTAATAATAATAATATAGCAAATTCCATTTTGTATCTGTTTAAAGCAATTTAAACGGGTTATTGTTTAATTGAAAGAATAGCTAGAGCGTGGCATCATAAGAAAATCTCATGAATAATTTTAGGCGTATATAGATTTAAAACACGTAGTTGGGCCGGGCGCGGTGGCTCAAGCCTGTAATCCCAGCACTTTGGGAGGCCAAGGCGGGTGGATCACGAGGTCAAGAAATCGAGACCATCCTGGTCAATTTGGTGAAACCCCGTCTCTACTAAAAATGCAAAAAATTAGCTGGGCATGGTGGCGCGTGCCTGTAATCCCAGCTACTCAGGAGACTGAGGCAGGAGAATTGCCTGAACCCAGGAGGCGGAGGTTGCGGTGAGCCGAGATCGCGCCATTGCACTCCAGCCTGGGTAACAAGAGCGAAATTCCATCTCAAAAAAATAAAAATAAAAATAAAACACGTAGTTGTATGTATAGCCATTAATCAATTGATATTCTACAAAAAATACCTTTTATTTAAGTATAAGTCTGTGATTAGAGTTCAGTGTTATGTTTATTGAATAAATCACATTAATAAATAATTTTGTGTGAAGAATCTCCATAGAGCTTTATAATTTTCCTCAATCTTTTATAAAGTTTTGGCAATATCTAATTTTGTAGCATTCTTTTTAGCGATTCACTTTTACTAAGTTTTGAAAACATTCACAACGCATTCAAAAGAAGTTTCACAAAAAGCCGTTTTGCACTTATAGGTCATTGGTTTGTATTATGTGATTATAACAACACACACAGCACGAATAAACAGGTTTTGAGCCAATTGCAATTCAAAGGGTGAGAACAGACACGTCCAGATACTTAGCATGTCTTAGAAATAGATTTCCCGCCTAAGCTTACAGAAAGGCATGCATGTAGAAAAGCACAGCATTTTAGCCATTAACATCTTTTCAAATGAAATATTGCCTGGAATTCTAAGATCCAAAATTGTAGTTTTTCAGGTTGAAGTTGGTGCAGAGGACCTGAGGAGCACAGACCAGCAACTCCAGCTGTGGCAACTGTGTTACCTAACAAACTCTCAGACGTATAGTATATGATGGTGGCTCTTGACAAAGCACAGAATAGAATTTTGATGAGCCTAATGGTTTTTGAAATCTCTTTGTCAAATCTTGTCATCTACTATGAGGATCCGTCAAAATGACAATCTGCACGCCCTGCCAACATGATTAATTCCCTAAAACAATCAGAAAACTTATTACTTAGAAAGAATAAAATATAGAAAGATACGTTTAGCATCCTCTTTCTTTTAACAATTATGTGGCTTATAAAACAGACAGTAGGTATAGAACTAACACTGTGATTTAATTAGGACAATAGTTTCAAAATGACTCTATCAGAAACTAGAGAAGGGAATATCTTTGGAGAGCCTGGGCCTGTGTTTCAAACCACTGCAGCAGCAGAGCAACTAAGAAAAGAATAATAAACAGTTGTGATGTTTAAGGGTGGACAATTTTAAGCAGTAAATAAAATCATTATCACCATCATCATCATCATCAAATCTAACACTTTGAGCATGGAGCCTGTGTGGGGCACTGTGCTAAATATGCTGTGTGCACCCCCTCATTTCATCCTGACAGCCCTCCGAGGGCAATGCTGATATTATCTCTGAGAGATTAAGTGACTTGCTCAAAGTCACATAGCTGATAAGGGGCAAAGCTGGGGCCAGACCTCAAGTCAACCTGTCACCAAAGTTCTGTAATACAACTGAAGCTTGTGAGTAAGTATTGGAATGTGAGGAGCCCAATATCCCAAGCACAGATCCATAGCCAGGGGTTTCAGCGCTCATTGGAATTTGGTCTCCCCCTCCTGACTTCAGTCACTGAAAAAGGATGACTCTATATGTGAACCTGCACAAGTCTGGGATTCATGGCACCTTATGTGGAATTGATTAGTTCAAAGACCTCAAGCAGAGAGTCTCTCCTTTATTTTCTCAGTAGGTCTGTGAGTTAGGGAGAGGAAGGTCTTATTATGGCTGACATCCATCCTGAAGAAGAAAAAATAGAGGCACTTACAGGTCACTGGTTTAGTATTGTGTGATTATAAAAACTTTTCAGTCATACAGGGAATCCTCATGACAGCAAGTCTTTCTGTAATAAACTACTGGCTTTCATGCTAAAACAGACTTGTGGCCCCAGAAGCAAAGCCTAGACCCTGGCCTTCCCCCTTCTCACCTTCCTACCAAAGTCAGGGCCTTAACAGGACCTTAAAAACAGGATCAAAATAGCTAATATTTATTGAGTTTTACTATGTGCTTTATGTATATTACATTATTCATACATCTCTGAACCCTTCTGTGGTAGGCACTATGTCCCCCAGGTTAGAAGAAAGGAAAATAGAGATGCAGTGTGGTTAAGAAACGCTCAGGATGGCACAGCTAGCTGAAAACACAGCCAGAATCTGAATTTAACCAGTCTTTCTTCTAATTTATGCTCTTAACCTGGCACAAATCAGCCATGTCCATTGTACAAAAGGATTACGTTTTGATTTGTTTGTTTGCTTAGAGTTGGAACATGTTTTCTCATAGAAACAATTTTTTAATGGTAGGGCTCCCAGATCAGCCCACAGAAGCCTATTTATGCCTTGATGTTCAAATTCTACCTATTTGCAGAAAAAATAGCAGGAACAAGATGTTTCAATGATGATAATGAAAGTACAATGAATAAGGAACATTTTTTAAATCTTAAATATCTGTGTTGGGAAACTCCAAAATCACCAGAAGAGGTAAATGAAAATTTTGGGAAAGCTTCTGAAAATTTCTCCCAACCAATTTCAAGTACTTTAGAGGTGATTACTGCTGGCCATTGTTATTTTCCTCTTTCCTAATCCAGATGTAACATCATTAATCATACAGTCATCAAAAATATAAAGGCTATTGTCTTCCAGTTTTGCACCCAAAAACAGAGATGTGTGATACAAAGAAAATGCATGAACTTTGAAACCTAGCAGGGATTAAAATCAAAGTTCTGACAAATAGAGAAGCAATGAGAAAATCTCAGTCCCACGTTAGCAGGGCTTACGTGAGTCTGTAAGTGGAAAGCTGTAAGTCTGGGTTTTCTGGTCATTCCTCTGAACAGAATAGGGTATAAGACCCTGGGTATCACATGAACAGATAGTTTGAAGAATTGGGGTGACTAAGTAAAAAAGCTAACATTAAGAAAGATTAGAATGTATCATGAGAAACAAAAAATTGAAACGAGTTAGGAGAAATTGCATGTGAAAAAAAATCAACTCTCTTTCCAGGCTTGAAAGAAATCATTCTATGAACAAAGTAAGAATATTAATGAATGCCCAGAGGAGACCCACTGAACTGGTAGCTTTCCAAGCTATCCCTCGCTGCAGGCAGCCCATGGGAGTGTATTATAAGAAGAGACTGTAAAAAGTGAACCAGTACATTTCTTGCTTTTGCCTCAAACTGCTCTTTCATCAAACCAGAAATCAAACTGTGGTCCTTTACTTCAAAATACCCAGATGATACTGCAAAACCTTTCTCAAGAACAACTATTAGAAAGTGACATTCTTTTGAAAACTCAATAACCATCAATTTTTATTAAATATTTTGCCTTCTTTTATTTTTATTTATTTATTATTTTTTAATTATTATTATTATTTTTTTTGAGATGGAGTTTCACTCTTGTTACCCAGGCTGGAGTGCAATGGTGCGATCTCGGCTCATCGCAACCTCCGCCTCCTGCGTTCAGGTAATTCTCCTGCCTCAGCCTCCCGAGTAGCTGGAATTACAGGCATGCGCCACCATGCTCAACTAATTTTTTGTATTTTTAGTAGAGACAGGGTTTCACCATGTTGACAGGATGGTCTCGATCTCTTGACCTCATGATTCACCCGTCTCAGCTTCCCAAAGTGCTTGGATTACAGGCTTGAGCCACCGCGCCCGGCCTTGCCTTGTTTTATACTCTTGCCAATTTGACCTTCAGTAATGTTGACTGGGAGATTGATTGGCTTTAAAATCCAAATCAAATTCTGAATCCTAACAGTTTAGAGCCAACTAAATGCAGCTATTATCCATCCTTTTTTAACGCCAAAGTTTTTTTTTTAATACAAGGCTTTTTTCAGTATGTCAATAATATCTCGGTAAAAAAGGAAAACCTTTAAAATTTCAATATCTTTTGTATGAAAGGTAACTTTTTAAAAAATGCATTTATTTTTCCATTTGAAAAATAAGCACACAGGTACAATCAACAGTTTATATCTGGTCCTTTTAGAGAGTTTGCAATACAATGAAGATTTTCTCTTTTGACAACATTTTTCTTTCCATAAAGCAATTATTGTTCAGGGACAGATTTCATTATTTGTGTGAGCCACAGCCACAAACTGAGAACAGAACATGGAGGTCCTTCAGGCATCTTGAGATAAACAGTTCCCTTGGAAACCCGCAGTACCTTCTGTTTCCTCATCTTCATTGCTAGGAAAAGAGTCACTCTCCCACTAGTGGAAAAGTTTGGCTCAGGTGTTACTTATAGGACTAAATCACAGCCTAAGAGCAGACAGAGCCAGAAAGCCATCTGACAGCTGCAGAAGTTCTCTTATATTACTTTCTCGAAGTTTCTTCAAGCCCTGGGAATGCCAATCTAGATCCTATTTATATCGTGTATGCTCACTAACAGGGTGATGACTTGACAAAAAATAGGTCTTTTCCAGTGTAGTCGGTAAGACGTAGCCCTCTCAGGTCTAAGTGGGGCTTGTTAAAGCTACATTCAATGAGAGCAGTCTCTTGTCTCACTACTCCAAGAACTATGTGTGTGTGTCTTTGTGTGTACTCACAAACACAGAAACACACACACACACAGACACACACACACACGCATATATATAAATTGAAACTGTGCCAGGGTTGACTTGACACACATTTTTTAGTTGATGTTCACAGCCACCTCATAAGCTGGTGCTAATCCTTAAGTTTAAGAAAGGTTACAAATTTGCTGAAGATCTTACAGCTGGTAATGGTAGGGCTGGGATAGGAACCACATGAACCTGGGTAATTGCAGTGTGGTTAATGTAGTAGCTGTGAGTGTCCTGCTCACAGCCTTCACCGACTGCACTGCAGCTGACACAGCTCCCAGTATGGGCATCTAGGGCCTGGAGGCTCTTTTTGTCACCATGCGAAACTACTCTAACTGGCATGTGCTTGTGCAGGCACCAGGAAATTATCACAGCCTCTCTCCGCTCCCGTAGCCCTCCAAATCTATCTCCCCCTAGCCACTTGCTGCTCAGGAAGAATTATTCTGAGATGTGTCTTTTACGCCATTTTTCAGAACATCCCTGTAAAATTACATTTCAATTGCCCACGGCAGTAGTTGGTTTGATAATGGAGCCTTTGCTAACTTCCCTTCCTGTGTCTCTAATCCGCTTCCCTACCAGTATTCCCTGCACTTCCCAGATAAACGACTTATACTCACATTTTTGTCTCAGGGTCTGGTATGGGGAGAACCCAAACTGAGACAGTAACACAACCCAGTTCAGATATGTAGATCCAGAACTATGGCTTTCCAAAGACTTTGTCTTGGGGTTTTACAAAGACCACAAAATGAAGAGTGCAATTGAACACAATAGAAAGGAGAACTATGTACATTTTATTATTGAGTTGAATACAATTGATCACAAGCCCCCACTTGGTGGGGTTTGACTATCATTTTCCTATTCCCTCCTCACAAAGGAAGTGCAATGATAAGAAAAGAACCCTAAGAAAAGGATGGTCAAGGTAAGTCTTCTTATTCTGGTCTTTGGGCTGGAATCATGTGTACTGCTGATGTTCTGTGTCTTTCTTCTGGTCTTTGGGCTGGAGTCATGTGTACTGCTGATGTTCTGTGTCTTTCTTCTGGTCTTTGGGCTGGAGTCATGTGTACTGCTGATGTTCTGTGTCTTTCTTCTGGTCTTTGGGCTGGAGTCATGTGTACTGCTGATGTTCTGTGTCTTTCTTCTGGTCTTTGGGCTGGAATCATGTGTTCTGCTGATGTTCTGTGTCCACCACTCTGACATGCTGGGATGGGACTTCCTGCATGGGGCTACTTATTTCTGATATCTGCTCCATGGATTTTTTCAAGCTTTAATTTACAGCGTTTTTAAAATAGAATTTAATTTTGGGGGTAGCTTTACGTTCACAGAAAAATTGAATAGATAGTACAAAGAGCTCCCATGTACTCTCTGTACCTCCCCCAACACAGCCTCCCACACTGTCAACACCCCCACGCTGGAGTGGCTGCATTTATTACAGTGGATGAGCTGGCAGTGTCACCTCATTATTGCCCCAAGTCCATAGTTGACGCTCTTGGTGTTCTACATTATGAATATTGGCAAATGCTGAATGACATGTATCTAGCATTATAGTATTACACAGGACAGTTTGGATTCCCTAACATTTCTCTGGGTTCTGCCTCTTCATCCTCCCTCCTTGCAACCCTTGGCAACCACTGGTACTTTCACTGTCTTCATAGTTCTGCCGTTTCCAGAATGTCACATAGGTGGAATCATACAGCATGTAGCCTTTTTCAGATGGGCTTTTTCACTTTGTAATATTCTTTGAAGTTTCCTCCATGTCTATTCAAGCTTGATAGTTCATTTCTTTCAAGTGTTGAATTATAGTCCGTTGTCTAAATGCACCCTAGTTTATTCATCCATTCGCCTACTGAAAGACGCCTCAGTTGCTTCCAAGTTTTGTCAATTATTAATAAAGCTGCTATTAATATCCATGTGCAGGTTTTTGTATGGACATAAGCTTTTAATTCATTTGAGTCAATACCAAGGAGCACAATTGCTGGATCATATGGCAAGAGCATGTGTAGTTTTGTAAGAAACAGCCAGATTGTCTTCCAAAGTGGCTGTACCATTTTGCATTCCCACCAGCAATGAATGAGGGTTCCTGTTGTTCTACATCCTTGCCAGCATTTGGTGTTGTCTGAATTTTGGATTTTGGCCATTCTGATAGGTATGTAGTGGTATCTTATTGTTGTTTACATTTAGGCCCCATTTTTTACATCACTTACATTGCTGAGGAAGGCTGGCCCTACAAAATGTCAAGGATGTGCTGCTTATCCCTGAGGGAGTAGCTTCTCTCTCTGTTTGCTTGAGGACACAGCTCTGGCAGTTCACCTCTGGAGGGAAAGGGATCCAGTTCTATTACTTTTGGGGAACAGTGTCACTTCCTGGTGCAACTCAGGAACAATTCCTCTCTGGGAGCTGGTTCCATAACACTTCCAGGTAACGTCATTGACTGTTGCCTGGGACAAGGAGTTACTGTTCAGGGCTTTCTTACCCATTTCATTTTCAATCCCTTTCTTGCTAAGCATGCCATGAAGGCCAGTGGTTTTCAATCTCATTTGTCTTGTCATTTGACAAATAATAAAGTTTTCTAATGATTTGCACTTTGTCCTTAAGTTTAAAAATATGCAAGATTATCTTTATAATAACTTCATCTTTCAGTTGTTTTCCAAAATGCTTTCTTTTGTAAGAGGGAAAGGGATGGAGTAGAGCCAAATGGGAGAAACCTAGAAATTTCCATAGTACATGGGAGTGTCATGGAGAATTCTGAGAACCTCTGGAGCAGGCTCTTATCTTACAGGGCAATGCTCAGCATTTGAAAAAGCTGACGATGAGGTGGGGACGAGAGTTAGACATGAATGCAGAGACTTAAAGTTTTACCAAACAATGACCTAATAGCAATAATTTACTTTATTTTTTTGAGACAAGAGTCTCACTCTCTCATCCAAGCTGAAGTGCAGTGGTGCAATCATGGCTCACTGCCACCTCTATCTCCTGGGCTCAAGTCATCCTCCTTCCTCAGCCTCTGAGTAGCTGGGACTACAAGCACACACCACCAGACCCAGCTAATTTTTTGTATTTTGTGTAGAGACAGGGTTTCTTCATGTTGTTCAGGCTGATCTCCAACTCCTGGGCTCAAGCAATCTTCCTACCTCCATGTTCCAAAGTGCTGGAATTACAGGCTTGCCCGCCTGCTAGCCACTATTCTAAGAGCTTTGTATGTAGGTTGCATTTAGACTCAAAACAATACCAGGTACTTTTACTATCACCTCCATTTTGCAGAGAGTTTAAAGAACTTACCCATCACTCCAGTGGCGCAAACAGTTACTATATGGTACTCTTAAGAACTTACCAGACATCACAGAGCTACAGACTGAATCTAGCCAGGCTGATCCAGGTTCTGTGTTCCTCAATGTACTGCATCACCTTGATGCTAAGACTCATCTGAGATCTTCTCAATGGCATTTCCTCAACCCATGCTACCTCCTCTGTTAATAGCATGATATTATTAGGTTGGCACAAAAGTAATTGAGGTTTTTGCCATTAAAAGTAATGTATCCATTCGCCTACTTAAAGACATCTTGGTTGCTTCCAAGTTTTGTCAATTATTATTAAAGCTGCTATTAATATCCATGTGCAGGTTTTTGTGTGGACATAAGTTTTGATTCATTTGGGTCTCTCCTATGCCCCAACCCCTTGCTATCTCTTCCCTAGCACAATGGCTGGATCATATGGT
Source organism: Callithrix jacchus (assembly GCF_049354715.1). Classification (NCBI taxonomy): domain Eukaryota; kingdom Metazoa; phylum Chordata; class Mammalia; order Primates; family Cebidae; genus Callithrix; species Callithrix jacchus. The sequence continues at coordinate 108,209,439 of NC_133510.1, read as the reverse complement.
AAGAGCATGTGTAGTTTTGTAAGAAATAGCCAGATTGTCTTCCAAAGTGGCTGTACCATTTTGCATTCCCACTAGCAATGAATGGGGGTTCCTGTTGCTCTACATCCTTGCTAGCATTTGGCGTTGTCAGCGAACCTGCTCTCCCCTCCATTCTATTAGGTTGGTACAATTACTTTTGCACCAACCTAATAGAATGGAGAGGAGAGAGAGTTTCCCAACTACTGTCCTCACTCACCCATGCATTTATTCATTCATTTAACTGATAACTTCCCATCAAGCTCCAGCTGTATGCTGGGTACTCTGTTCAACCTTGAGAATACAGCAAGGAAGGGGACAGATTCCCTCCTGCTCTCATGGGCAGTACATCCTTCGGGTTGGAAACCAACAATAAACATAAACATGGAAACTGTGATGGTGACAAGTGGTGGGAACAGAAGAAACATACACAATAGATAGTGTCTGGGAATTACTTTAGATTCAGTAGGCTGAGACCTGAGTCACAAGAAAAGTCTTCATGAGAAGATCCAGGTAAAGAGAGCTCCACATGAAAGGAAAGGGAACTACTGCGTGTGTTTGGAAGCAGACAGTAGCGTGGCATTGTTGGCGTGAAGTAAGGGGGCCCATGGCTCGACCAGGTAGAGCTCTGTAGGCCATGGAGAGGACCTTGTATTCTACAGCATGTGTAACGGGGAACATGGGAGTGTTTGAGCAGAGGAGTTAGATGATCTGCATACACCATTTTTTAAATTATACTTTAAGTTCTCGGGCACATGTGCAGAACATACAGGTTTGTTATATAAGTATACACATGCCATGGTGGTTTGCTGCATCCATCACCCCATCATCTACATTAGGTATCTTTCCTAATGCTATCCCTCTCCTATGCCCCTACCCCTTGCTATCCATTCCCTAGCCCCCTACCCCCTGACAGGCCCCAATGTGTGATGTTCCCCTCCCTGTGTTCATGTTTTCTCATTGTTCAATACCCACTTATGAGTGAGAACATGCAATATTTGGTTTTCTGTTCTTGTGTTAGTTTGCTGAGAATGATGGTTTCCAGCTTCATCCATGCCCTGCAAAGGACATGAATGCATCCTTTTTGTGGCTGCATAGTATTCCATGGTATATATGTGTCACAGTTTCTTTATCCAGTCTATCATTGGTGGGCATTTGGGTTGGTTCCAAGTCTGCTATTGTGAACAGTGCCACAATAAACATACATGTGCGTGTGTCTTTGTAATAAAATGATTTATAATCCTTTGGGTATATACCCAGTAATGGGATTGCTGGGTCAAATGGTATTTCTAGTTCTAGATCCTTGAGGAATCGCCACACTGTCTTCCACAGTGGTTGAACTAATTTACACTCCCAACAGTGTAAAATTGTTCATATTTCTCCACATCCTCTCCAGCATCTGTTGTCTCCTGATTTTTTAAAATAATCTCCATTCTAACTGGCGTGAGATGGTATCTCAAAAAACACCACATTTTTTAACGTTTTCCTTCCTTTCGGGTGCAGTGGCTCGGCTTGTTATCCCAGCACTTTGGTAGGCTAAGACAGGAAAATTATTTGAGCCCAGGAGTTTGAGACCAGCCTGGGCAACATAGTGAGATACTATCTCTACAAAGAGATTTAAAAATTAGCCAAGTGTGGTGTTTGTGCCTGTAGACCCAGCTACTCAGGCGGGTGAGGTAGGAGGGGTGCTTGAGCCCAGGAATTTGAGGCTGCAGTGACCACACCACTACACTCCAGGCTGGGTAACATAGCAAGACTTAGTCTTGAAAAAAGAAAAATATGGTTTTCATTCCCTGATTTCACCTGTAGCAGGAGTTGCCAATTGATTGGCAGAGACCTTTCTGCCTCTGTTAGTGTTTAGTGTTTTATCCAGCTGATCTTCAAATGGGTAGCTGCCATCATACTCCTCTTCCTGCTGATTCCTGGGAGTCCCAGCGAGCCAGAATCTGAGTGGCCCGACTCTCAATCTGTGCCTTGCTCTTAGGGCACCAGAGAGCCACAAACAGACTGCAAAACTGTCAGCCAGCCCCTAGGTTGTGCCCACATTCTGTCTGGCCTGTGTGTACATCAGTGTGTGGAGAGGTTGCTCAGAATCCACCCAATATCCAAAGGGATTCCTAAGCCATGGAAACATTAAATCCACTGCTCACCTGCATGAGAAAAATGTGATATGAGAGAACCCCTGACAGACAACTCTACTTGTAAAAGTAATACCTGGGATCATATTGAGTCTATGTGAAATGCTTACAACAATCATATCAATTTTGGAGATTAATGTTAAGTGCTTGACAAATATTTGTTAAATGAATCAATGAGAAAGTATTCAGTTCCCCATCCCTTGGACATTTCACAGTTGAGGAAACTGAGGTCCAGATGAGTTTTCTATTTTGCCCAAAGTGACATATTTAGAATGTAGCAATGCTGGGCCTCAAACCAAGATCTTTCAACCTCGATAACTGAACTCTCCACTTCAGTACACATCATATTAAAGAACATATTAAGGAATATTTGTCACAAACATAAATATCTTCCTGGGATATTAGAATGCAATAATCATAATAGATAACCTTTCCCTTGCACTCACAATGTGCTACCCAATCATTTCATCCTCTCAATAACCTCATGAGGTAGGCACTCTCATTACCCACAATTTACAACAAGGCCCCTGAGTCACAGAGTGGGTAAGTCAGTTATCCAATGTCACACAGAGTGGCAGTGGCAGTAGTCAAACCCAGGATCTGCATGCTGAATGCCATACAGCCCCTCAGACTGAGTTTGTCACTTGCAACCTCTTATACTGGAAACCTGGGCACAGCTTGGGTACAAGAAGACCCTAGCCAGGAGGTTGATGGGTTCTTAGCAGTCAAAAACAAAGTTCCCAGGATGCAAAAGTCCAAAACACCAAGAAAACTCTATCTGACTTGTGAAATGAAAACTCTTTCCACAAAAATGTAAAAGCAGAAGGAATTAACAGTAAAAGTAAAAGGTTAGAGAAAAAGCATTAAGCCATCTAGAATACAAAATTAGTGGGCAACAAGAAGTTTTACACATTGAAAGTAGCAGTTATTTATGTCTGTGAGACTTTTATGGTATTTTCTTGACAGTTACATAGTGAAATTATTTCAAAATTGGCCCACCAAGTTTATTAGCATTAAAACAAACAAACAAAAAAAGCCCTTGGCTGGGCATGGTGGCTCACACCGGTAATCCCAGCACTTTGGGAGGCCGAGGCGGGTGGATCACAAGGTCAAGAGATAGAGACCATCCTGGCCAACATGGTGAAACTCCTAAATATAAAAATATAAAATTTAAAATACAAAAATTAGCCAGGTATGGTGGTGGACATCTGTAGTGCCAGCTACTCAGGAGGGTGAAGCAGGAGAATTGCTTGAACCTGGGAGGCAGAGGTTGCAGTGAACCAAGATCACGCCACTGCACTCCAACCTGGAAACAGAGTGAGACTGTGTCTAGAAAAGAAAAAAGTCCTCCCTAACAAAAGAAGCCTAAAGCAATTGTTACTTTTATATCATTTTATTTTGCCCTTATTTTTCCTGCTGAGAGTAGGATATTTTGTATACAGACCTCGTATTTTTCTCTTGGGTGTATTCCAGCTTTCTCCCAGGTTCCCAAAGCAACCCCTGGAAGATACATGTCACAGACTCAGCAGTACTACAGATGGCTGGATAGGTTTTCTCTTCTTCCCTGAATTCTGATGAACTAGAGTTACCTTGTTTTCTTTTAGAAAGCAATGCCTTCAAATTATTTTGAATCCAGTTTTGACATATGATCATTTCCAATTTATAATTTTAGTTTTGTAACAGCACTGTCCCTGCTGTTTAAATCGTTATCCAGTGTCATGATGAAAGACATCAAGACTTGTCACAGCCAACTATAAGTTTTTTCAGGTGGTACATGTGAGCTTATAGGTACATTGGAGCGAAATAGAAAACAACGTGTAATTTGAAACCTTGTATGTATGTAGTGTAGGAAATAACTATATGTCCATATGCAAAAGAGGGTTAGAAACCGAGGGAACCAAACGTTCAAAGGAATGAGAAAATCTGAGCTCCTTCTGTAATAATGCCCCATGACTTAGCTAGGATACTTAACTTCATAGTTTCATTTCCCCATTTGGAATAATAAACTAGGTGAGATTGCTTTTATTGCCATCATTAAAGCTGGTTTTCAAGATCTCTGGAGAAATAACCATTGTATTCCATTCCTTCTTTCTGGTTCCTTGAGTGCACATAAGTGGGAGGAAGCAAAGGATTTTCCGTCTCCATTTTTTTCCTAGTTCTTTGTTTGAATCCACATATTTGAGCCAAGAATCTCTTGCCTATAGCTGAGAATGCACCCAGCAGTTGATTTTTGGTTTGTATCTGCTTATCTCTAAGAAATTCTTCTCTATTCACCAAGGTCACAAACAAAAGCTGTTCTCTGTGAGACCTTCCCAGACCATGCCCTGTGACCCTCCCGAAAGTCAATCATCTCTTCCTCCATATCCAATAATACTTTGAAATTACCACTGGTACAGCACAGAAGTCATCATACCACTTTTATTTGGGGAAGAACTGTTCCTTATTTATCTTTGCATTCCCAATGTCTAGATTTATTGCATGTGTATCAGTGTCAGGCGTAATACTGAGTCCTGTTATTATTGACTGAAAAGAATACAGTGAGGTTTTAGAGACCTCACTTAAATTCCTTGAATGTAATGAATATAATAAGGAGAAGTAGATGAGTTTGTGCAACAGAGACTCATTTCAATACTCCTTTTCCCTTTCCTCCATTGTAATAGAACTCTTGGTTTCTGGCTGGGCACAGGGCAATGTCAAGGTAAAGGTTGAATTTTCCAACTTCTTTGCAGCTAGGTATGGCCATGTGACTCAGTTCAGTCCAATGGGATATAAGTGAAAGTGTCATATGGCAGCTTCAGAAATCCTTCTTAAAAGAGACCTGGCAAATACCACTTACTATTTCTTCCTCACCCTTTTCTACTTTCTGCCTGGAATGTAGATTCAATGGCTGGAGCTAAGCAGCCTTCTTGGGCCATGACATAACCTATGGAGGCTACATATGATGGAGCTTCAGGTAGAAGGAGCCTAGATCCCTGAAGACCTCATGAGGAAAAGCTACCACATTAGCCCTAGATGGACAATTTTGGACTTTTATGTGAGAGAGAAAATCTGTGTGTTTAAGCCATGGTTATTCAGTGGGTAGGGAAGAGGGCTCTGCTACCCAATCTTGATACTGGATTGGGTTTTTCTGCATCCTAGTCAAAGTGTTTTGTAACAATCTCAAACTGAAAAAACAAAACTTCCCTCAAAGGTTTAGATAAGTCATCTGAAATCCTTAAGCTAGAAAATTAAATTTATTAATATCACTGATTCCCCTACCCCTATTCTTGGGCAAAAATTAGTAGCTTTTGTTCTTTCACTCTTTTTTGTTTTTTGAGATGGAGTTTCACTCTTGTTACCCAGGCTGGAGCGTAATGGCACAATCTCAGCTTACTGCAACCTCTGCCTCCCAGGTTCAATCGATTCTCCTGCCTTGGCCTCCCAAGTAGCTGGGATTACAGGCGCTTGCCACCACACCCAGCTACTTTTTGTATTTTTAGTAAAGATGGGATTTCACCATGTTGGTCAGGTTGGTCTCAAACTCCTGACCTCAAGTGATCTGCCCGCCTCTGCCTCCCAAAGTGCTGGGATTACAGGTGTGAGCAACCGCACCCTGCCTGTTATTGCATTCTTATTGTATGCCAGAAATAATAGTAATCTTCACAAGTATGATTTTATTTAATCCTTGTAAAAACCATGTGAGGTAGGGACTTGTATCATCTTCACAGTAGAGATGCTAAGTAAAGAGCTACGAGTGATCAAAACAGACTCAAAGACGGGGCCAACTTCCCTCCTAGCCCATGCATTAATCACTGCTGGACCCTCGCTGCAAGGAGCAGTTAGGGAGCGACCCTTACTCTGTCCACCAGGGAGCTTCACTTGCAAATTTAGTGAGTACCAATGTGGCAAATGCCAGATCATCAGGGAATGGAATTCTGCTATCAACAAGGTTACCATTGTGTACACCCGCACGAGGAGAATGAACTGGTTTAGGAACTTGTCTGCTGACCTCTCTATAGAGAGTCAGAGGCAAGAGAAACTCATCTCTTATGAGGAAGCCAAGGAGGGGTGAGAGGTGAGGAGAGAATATGGGATGGATCAAGTAGAGTCTTGCAGCACAAGAATAGGTGGGGAGGTCTGCCTACAGCTTAAAATGACCTCAGCCATAGAACCAAAGTCAAACATAGTGACACAGGCACACAGAAACAATAGAGCCAGCTTCAGATTTTAAGACTGGAGAGTCAAACACCCAAAATTCATATTTAAAATGAAAAGCATTCAGAAAAAAAGGTGTATACATTTTGCTACTCTGACTTCAATACAACCCCCCAATCATAATGAAAAAGTAATTAACTACCTTTTTATATTTATGGTATAAACACTCATTCATTCCAGAAATGTGTATTGAGAGACCACTCTGTGCGTGGGCTGTAATAAGCAGGGACTATGGCATAGAATGGGATGAGGTCCTCCAGGACAGTGCAGTCAGGTGGGAACACCTGCCTATAAACAGATTCTTACAGCACAAGGGGCCACGTGCCATATGGAGGTATGTAAGGGCTGGTGAGGCTTAAATGAGAAGCATCCCACCTTGGGGTCAGGGAAGGTCTCCAAGGAAGATGATTAAGTGGGGTCTTGAGGGATGACTTTGACATCCCTCAAAACAGAAAGAAAAACAAAGGGAAGTCATGCTGGTTAATATAGAGGAAACCCCTCTCCCTCACAGACAGCCTACCATAGCTCCACGGATAGCACTATTCATGTTAGAGAATCACAATACATACTTATAAAAATGGCCTTAACACACCAAGAGTAGAATTAGTTATGTTCTGTCTACTCTGTTTAATAAGGCTAAGAAGAACAAAGGCACTTTTCTCCCAAGGTTTTCTGATCCCCCTCAAAAGTATATTTTAAATAACAAACTGACAATTCAATTATATGGGGAAAAAACATCGTATTCCTAAAAATACTAGATCAAAGGAATCTTTTTTTTTTAAGACAGAGTCTTGCTTTGTTGCCAGGCTGGAGTGCAGTGGTGCAATCTTGGCTCACTGCAACCTCCACCTCCTGGGTTCAAGCAATTCTTCTACCTCAGCCTCCTGAGTAGCTGGGACTACATGCACATGCCACCATGCCCAGGTAATTTTTCTATTTTTAGTAGAGACGGGGTTTCACCAAGTTGGTCAAGATGGTCTTGATCTCTTGACCTCATGATCCGCCCACCTCGACCTCCCTAAGTACTGGCATTACAGGCATTAGCCACCGCACCTGGCTGTCAAAGGAAACTTCTCACAAGCAGAACTCTCCTTATCCACACATTTCCATTGCTCCTATTTAAAAAAATTTTTTAATATGTTAATGATTACAGGTACATAATAGGTATATGTATTCATGGGGTACATGTGATGTTCTGATTCAGGCATACAATATGTAATAATCACATCAGGGTAATTTGGGTGTCAAGGACTTTTCTTCAATTTTATAGCATCCCAGAAGGCAAGATTCAGGCATAGAATCACATTTTCAGGGCAGTTCCGTGTGGTGGGCAAAGCACAGGCATCAGAGTCAGCTAAATCTGAGCCCAAATCCCAATGCCACCTCCAAACTTGCTATGTGAGCCTCTGTTTCCTAATATACACAATAAGAATAATGATACATGCCTTGTGTGGTTGTCGACCTCAATTATATAAGCACCTAACACAACATCTAACATACATTAGGCAGGTATCACGGTCTATGATTGCTGTCACTGTTGTTATTCTATCCCAAGCACTCCAAAATGTTGTACTAGATAGACAAAGTTGCTATAGAACAATTTCCAGCAGAGTAGGACAATCCCATCTGCCTCATTTGAATTTTCAGTGACCTTCTGGGTGAGCAGAGTGACTCAGAGAGCTATGACTAAGAGCCGAGTCCTCCACAGTGTGTTAAAATCATGATTTAACTTTATTCAGGAATGAGAATTCCATGAGAACCTATTTGTGGGTTGGGAATGATTTCAAGTGGTCATTGGATCCAGCAACCCACTCTCACTTCCAATGAGTCAGAGCTCATTGGAGTCATTTAAATTAATGAATTGCAGTGAGTGGCTGAGGCCAGAGATATGGCCTCTACTATGCCCTAGAAGGACCCAAACTATTCAGCAAAGGGATCTTCAGGGAATCCAAGCTATTCCACAGTGCCTAGGACTTAACAGAGGCTTACCAAAAGTAATTATGACCCTCATGCAACTTCTTCACCTAAAACACGTCTACAACTTAATTTTCTAGATCTTCAATAGTTTCTGAAGTGAGTTTGCTCAAACTTTCCAAAATATTTCTTCTTTTAGACATGATTAAGCCTGAAAAATTTCATCCTAGCTAGGAGAACATTCGTGAAAAATAAGCTATGTATGAGTAAGCATACTTCTATAAAGGAGATCTTCGTGACATTCTTCTCTACTGGAGGACACTTTGAAATCACATGAAGGCAGAAGGTTGATGGGTTGAGAGCTGGGTAGAAAAAAATGGGGAGGATGGAAAATAGACCTATGTCATCAAGAATTCAAGCATCAAACAACAAATCTGTTCTCTCTGGTTAGCTGGAGTTGAGCACTGTAACCAACTGCACTCCAAATGAGCGGTGCGCAGTTTTGATGACCAGATATGGTATGTGTTGCGAAGCAATAAACCTCAAATTTGTGAGAGAAGCTATTAAGTGAGGGGAAGAGATGGAAAACGGTTGATATGGTTTGGCTCTGTGTCCCTACCCAAATCTCATCTTGAATTGTATTCCCCACGTGTCAAGGGAGGGAGGTAATTGAATTATGGGGACAGTTTCCCCAATGCTATTTTCATGACAGTGAGTGAGTTTTCACAAGATCTGATGGTTTTATAAGTGTCTGGCATTTCCCCCGTTTGCTCTTCCCTCTCCTACTACCATGTGAGAAAAGTTCTTGCTTCCTCTTTGCTTTCCACCATGATTGTAAGTTTCCTGAGGCCTCCTCAGCTATGTGGAACCGTGAGTCAATTAAACCTCTTTTCTTTATAATTACCCAGTCTCAGGCAGTTCTTTATAGCAGTATGCGAACATACTAACGCAACAGTATTCAACCTTTAGTGGTCTTCTCAAGTCTAAGGGGAATGACCTCTGTGCGAATTTAGTGAGAAGTCTTGAGCGCTGGCCCAGGAGCTGGTGCAGCTGTTGCAGCAACTAAGGGACTAATTTCATATTCATTCTATGTTGATCTCTGCAGTGGTTGAAGAAAAAAAATGACAACTCTGGCGAGACTGAGCATCCATCTTTTGGTATCTGAAAATGGAGCAAAGAAGAGAATCCTGAGCAGAAGGTGGAAGCAGATAAAGCCTTAAAATATGCATGACTTGATCTGGTTACTTGTGGGAGGCACAGTAAGAAGGAGAGGAAGTGAAATGACATTTACCGAGAGGCAACTAGAATGTAAGGTCATGGAAGGAAAGTATTCTGCCTGTCTTGTTCTCCAATGTGTTCCCAACTCCTAGCATAGATGCTGACATGCTGTAGACACTCAATAAATATTTGCTAAAGGAAGGAAGGACTGGCTGGGCGCAGTGGCTCATGCCTGTAATCCCAGCATTTTAGAAGGCTGAGGTGGATGAATTACCTGAGGTCAGGATTCGAGACTAGACTGGCCAAAATGGTGAAACCCTGTCTCTAATAAAAATACAAAAACTAGCCAGGCGTGGTGGCAGGTGTCTGCTAATTGGGAGGCTACTTGGGAGGCTGAGGCAGGAAAATTGCTTGAGGCTGGGAAGCAGAGGTTGCAGTAAGCCAAGACTGTTCCACTGCACTCCAGCCTGGGCAACAGAGCGAGACTTCATACTTTAAAAAAGGAAAGAAGGGAGGGAGGGAGGGAGGGAGGGAGGGAGGGACATGCCACAGGTCTCATTGCATAATGGATGGTCAGTAATTTTTTTTTTTGAGATAGGGTCTCATTCTGTTGCCAAAACTCAAATACAGTGGCACAATCATGTCTCACTGCAGTCTTGACCTCCCATGCTCCAGTGATTCTCCCACCTCAGCCTCTCAAGTTGCTGGGACTACTGGCATGTGCCACCACATTCAGCTAATTTTTAAATATTTTGTAGAGACAGTTCTCCCTATGTTGCCCAGGCTGGTCTGGAACTCCTGGCCTCAAGCAATCCTCCCACTTTGGCCTCCCAGAGTGCTTGGATTACAGGTGTGAACCACGGTGGCTGGGCTCAGTAAATATTTTTGAAAGACTCGTTTAATTAATGAGAACCCACAGTATGCAGGGCATTGTTTCATTGCTCATTCCATTTACAAATATTTTACTGAGTGAACTCCTATCATTCGCTAGATAATCTCTTGGACACTGTATTCAAAAAAGAAATGAAACAGTTCCTGTCCTCAAGGAGCTCGTAGTCTTGGGGAGAGACACACCAGCAATGGCAATGAAATATCTAATGACCCCAGGCTGCATCAATGTGCAGGGAAACACAGAAGAGCATCCGAGTCTTCCTGGAAGAGCTGAGGCAGTCTACTGAGGGGGGCAGCCTTCAAACAAAGGAGACTTAGGATGAGCAAGGGCCTTCCAGGCTTTCCAGGCAATGAGAATGGTGAGAGAGGACTGCAAAGAGGTCATTATTTGCAGAAGCAGAGATTGCTGTGGGGCAAAGAAAAAGGTGGGAGAAAGGAAAGAAACGAGGCTTAGGCCATCATAAAAAGCTTAGTCTTTCATTTAAAGCTGCTTGAACTCACCCTATAGAAAATAGGAAAGAGGACCAGCTTTGTGGGCACGTGGCCTGTGCCCTTAAGGCCCCTGCACTCAGAAGGGCCCCAGGCTTGGTTTAATGTTCTGCTGTCGACAGTCTTGAAATTCTTCATAATTTTATCTTGGAACTTGCGTTTCATTCACTTGTCATGGAGCATGAGCAGAGGAGATGTGTGCAATATGTATGTTCACTTTCTCTTGCCAATTCATTTAAATATGTTCTGAAGCCCCGTGGGCACAGAATTGCACTGTACCTACTATGTGTGGGAGTTTGGCAAGACTCAAAAAGCAAGTCCGAGGTATCAAGAAGTGAAATAGTGTAAAACAGTTGGATTAGTTTGCACAGCATTTCCGCTGTTGCGGTAGGAATGAAATACAATGGGCTAAAAATACAAATTGCATAACTTCAATGATTCCACATATGTGTTAAATGCTCTTATACTTTCATGTAAAACTGGCATTGCCAGTAAAGGTTATATTAATAATTTATAATTCAAATTGTTCTTTACTTAGAACACTAAGTAATAAATAAAAAGAACTATGACAAGTTGAGACAGAAACTATGAAAAAACAAAAATGTTTCTATTTTAGTCCAGCTAATGACACTTTTCCCTTGCTTTCTGAACATTTTGCTTTGGGCCCCACAAACTATGTAGCTGGCCTTGATGAGGCACCATTAAAAAATCTTGAGTAAGGAAGAGACAGGACATGACTATCATTTTGGGAAAATGACTGTCACCAGAGTGTGGACATTACAGCAGGGGGAGAACAAGATGACAAGGAGCAAGAGGACCAGTCCTTGTGGGCTGCACAAGCTGATGAGGTCTGTGCTGGAGCAGGGTCAGAGTGGGTGGAGAACGGGACAGATGTGTGAGGAGTTAGCGTGCAGAACCCTAGGGCTTGAGGATTTATGACAAGTGGGAGATAAGCAAGAGGAAAGAATACAGCTTGGCTCCCAGGTTTCTGGCTTGAGACACTGGTGATGCTCTTCACTGAGATATGGAGTAGGAGGAAAGGAGTTGGGGTATGTGAGGGAGGAAGGATGGGTTGACTGGGTCTGCGACATGGGGTAGACATGTGCAGACAGGGGGTAGAGAGGTAGACATGTGTCATGTCTGGGTGTGTGCATTACCTCTCCCCATCCCCATTCTTCTGGTAACAGACTCCACCTCCTCTGGCCTCAGGGCTGTGGCACTGACCTAGGCTGGGCCCAGCATGGTACCTGGTGGTATGCACACACACACACACACACACACACACACACACGTCACAGCTAGGGGTACAGGAAGTTGGCAGGTAGGTGTCTGAAGTCAGGATAATCAGAGTTCTTCCCTAGGATTTTTGAAGCCAAAGCCAGGAGATGTTCCTTTCCTCTCTTGGACCAGAAGTGAGCCTGCAGCTGCCAGCTGATAAAGTTCTAGCGACTCTGAGACTCGGGTTTCAGAGAATAAAGACAGCATGGAGAGATGTGTTTGCATGAGTGGGGAAGAGAGAGCCTGAGGGCTTTGACAGCCTAGTTCCAGGAAGTTTCCGTCCTCACCTCTGCCCTTCCTGGTTACAGAGTTCAAAACATCCAGCCCCACTACCACCACCTCTACCACCACTAGCAGCACCTGCTCTTCTAGTTTTTTTTGTTTTCCTTAAGCTAGCTGGAGTTAGGATCTGTCATTTGCAACTGAAAAAAATCCTGACTAATACAGAAACGTAGATAGGTGCCTATGGAAGCAGGACATAGTAGGTGTCATCATGCTTAGATCATAGAGAGGTGAACTGAGGTTCAGAAAGCTTAAATACATTTAGGAAGTAACTTGCGCAAAGTCTCATGGCTAGCAAACTGCAATGCCAGGGCTTGAACGCAGGGCTAACTCCAAAGCTGATGATCCTCTATGATGCTACACTTTTCCCTTCATCTGTTAATTATTCTTTGCACTCTTTTCTATAAACTCAGGGTTTCAAATTTAGGAATATTCATGCCGCTACTCCCTCGAGTTTCTTGCTTAATAACCGAAAGTGATGAGGGCCAGACCATGATTCCTCTGGAGTGTTTCCCGGGCTCTGACTACTCCCACTTTGAAAGTCACGGATAAGCAAAGGGCCAAGTTACTAATGTTGCAGAAGTTTAAGGTCAGCGACCTTGTGGCTTGGACATTATTTCCCTAAGCTTTATCTTGTTCTATGAGTTTTAATGGGAAGTCAAGGCTTAATCCCTACCAAGAGTCACAGGAGTGGTAACAAACTGAGCTGAAATCTCTGGAACTTGGGAACATCTCGCTGTGCCCTTTTCTTGGGCTTTTTCTATGTGTATCATTGTGTTCTCCCTTTTTCTATTTCATTTTTTCCTTCCTATTCCATTAACTCAAGCCTATTCTAAAGAGAATCTTTTCTAACTCATTCTAGGGAACTGCAACAGAGATCATTGTCCCCAAAACAGTATTTCCTCCTTTTTTATTCTCAACAATAGAACCCATTTTTTAAAATTTTATTTTGAGACAGGGTGTCGCTCTGTTGCCCAGGCACAATTATGGCTCACTGCAGCCTTGACCTCCTGGGCTCAAGTGATCCTCCCACCTCAGGTTCCCAAATAGCTAGAACTACAGGTATGCATCCACAGCTGGATAATTTAAAAAAAAAATTTTTTTTTTGAGACAGAGTTTCCCTCTTGTTGCCCAGGCTGGAGTACAGCGGTGCAATCTCGGCTCACTGCAACCTCCATCTCCCAGGTTCAAGTGACTCTCCTGCCTCAGCCTCCTGAGCTGGAATTATAGGCGCATGCCACCATGCCCATCTAGTTTTTGTATTTCTAGTAGAGATGGGGTTTCACCATGTTGGTCGGGCTGGTCTTGAACTCCTTACTTTGTGATCCACCTGCCTCAGTCTCCCAAAGTACTGGGATTATAGGTGTGAGCCACCATGCCTGGCCGCAATTAAAAAAAATTTTTTGTAGAAATGAGGTCTCACAATGTTGTCCAGACTGGTCTTGACACTGTGAGCTCAAGCGATCCTCCTGCCTCCACCTACCAAAGTGCTGGAATTGCAGAAGAAAGCCACAGTGCCCAGCCTACAACCCATTTTTAAAACTTTATTTATTATTTTTGTATTGAGATATAACATAAAATTGACCATTTTAAAGTGCATGATTTAATGGTTTTTAGCAGATTCATATGGTTATGTGATCATCACCACTAATTCCAGAAAATTTTATCACCCCAAAAAGAAACCCTATACCTGGTAGTTGTCACTCCCCATTCCCTCCTCACTCCAGCTCCTGGCAATGACTATCCTACTTTCTATCTATATGGGTTTGCCTGTCCTGAGCATTTCATATAGTAGTTGGAGTTGTATAATAGATGGCCTTTTGTGTCTATCTTCTTTCAATTAGAATATTTTTTTCAAGGCTCATCCATATTGTGGCATGCATAAGTGCTTCATTCCTTTTTATTGTCTAATAATATTCCACTGCATGTGGATACTATAAACCACCTTTGATTTATGTATCAGTTGATGGACATCTTGGTTATTTCCCACTTTTTGGCTACTACAATGCTGCTATGAACATCCATGTACAAGTTTTCATGCGGACAGATATTTTCAATTCTCTTGGGTATATACTAGGAAGGATCTGGTGAGTCCCAGATAACTCTACATTTAACGTTTTGGGGCACTGCCAAACTATTCTCCTCAGTGGCCGTGCCATTTTACCTTCCCACCAGCAACGTATGTTAAGAACCCTTGATTCTTAGTTGTGCATACTGAGCCTGGAAGAAGGCCAACTTCACAGCTTCCCTTGTAGTTGTGTGTGGCCATAAGACTAAGCTCTGGCTTATGGAATGGGATATTGCTGCAGAACTGCTGTATGCAATTTCTGGTGGAAATGTGTTCTTTTTTGTTGCTTTCTCCAACCTGCTGCTTGGAACAGTGACTTAATGACTGGAAAGCAAATAACCAAGTCTTGGGCCATGGAGTGACTTTTGGAAGGGAAGCCAGAGCATAGGACAGAAGGCATCTATGTCTGCTGCTATGAAGGGGCACACTAGCCCAGGACTGGTCACCTCTGGGCTTCTTGAATACAGGAGAGAAATAAAATGTTATCATGTTTTGGACATTTTTTTTCTTACTAGATACAACCAAATCTAATCCTAATTGAAACAGTTACTGAATTCCTTCACTGGCTGAGTACATTTTTACCTCAAGTCAATGAAAAGCCAGGTTCTAGGCAACCTACAGAGTGGGAGAAAATTTTTGCAATCTATCCATCTGACAAAGGGCTAATATCCACAATCTACAAGGAACTTAAACAAATTTACAAGAAAAAAACACAACCCCATCAAAAAGTGGGCAAAGGATATGAATAGACCGTTTTCAAAAGAAAACATTTATGCAGCCAACTAACATATGAAAAAAAGCTCATCATCACTGGTCATTAGAGAAATGTAAATCAAAACCACAATGAGATACCATCTCATGCCAGTTAGAATGGCAATTATTATAAAGTCAGGAAACAACAAATGCTGGTGAGGCTGTGGAGAAATAGGATCACTTTTACACTGTTGGTGGGAGTGAAAATTAGTTCAATCATTGTGGAAGACAGTGTGGCGATTCCTCAAGGATCTAGAACCAGAAATACTGTTTGACCCAGCAATCCCATTACTGGGCATATACCCAAAGGATTATAAATCATTCTACTATAAAGACACATGCACATGTATGTTTACTGCAGCACTATTTACAATAGCAAAGACTTGGAACCAACCCAAATGCCCATCAATGATAGACTGGATAAAGAAAATGTGGCACATATAGACCATGGAATACTATGCAGCCATAAAAAAGAATGATTTCATGTTCTTTGCAGGAACATAGCTGAAGCTGGAAACCATCATTCTCAGCAAACTAACACAAGAACAGAAAACCAAACATTGCATGTTCTCACTCATAAGTGGCAGTCGAACAATGAGAACACATGGACACAGGGAAGGGAACATCACACATGGGGGCCTATCATGGGGGTGGGGGACAAGGGAAGAGAGAGCATCAGGACAAATACTTAATGCATGCAGGGCTTAAAACCTAGATGACGGATTGATAGGTGCAGCAAACCACCATGACACACATATAGCTATGTAACAAACCTGCACATGTATCCCAGAACTTAAGGTAAAATAAAAATAAAAGTCAGTTTCTGAAGTTGGTGCTAAAGCAATAAAGACACATGAAATAAGGGCCTTATAATTTAAGGGCTCACTGTTCAGTCCAGAGAGATAGTTACATTAAATAAATAAGACAATGGCATAAGTGCCAATAAGAGCATGTGCCAAGTCCCATATATGGATGGAGGAAAGACAGATGAAATCAATTTTAAGCAATTTAGAGAAGGTCTTAGTTTAGCTACTGCCCCCACTAGAGGTTTCCAGATTCCCAACAGATATCATTCTTTGGGATTTGGGAACAAGAAATCAGATTTCCTGGAAAATCTCAGGAATTCTTAAATCATAAGCTATTCTTAACACACTTCTAATATCATATTCTATTTACTTATTACTATGACTATATGCAAACTAATAAATAAGAACTAATAAATTTAGTAGTACTTATAAGGAACTGTTGCCTGTACTGAACATTCAAACACTGGGAATGACAGTGAATATTACTGGGTGGCATTTGAAATACACTTCTCCTAGCATGAGAGAAGCACTACACAGATTTTTTTTTTTTTGAGACAGAGTCTCAGTCTGTGTCCAGGCTGGAGTGCAGTAGCATCATCTCAGCTCACTGTGACCTCCACTTCCCAAGTTCAAATTATTCTATTGCCTCAGCCTCCTGAATAGATGGGATTACAGATGCCCACCACCATGCCCAGCTAATTTTTATATTTTTAGTAGAGACAGGGTTTCACCATGTTGGTCAGGCTGGTCTCGAACTCCTGATCTCATGTGATCCACCCTCCTCGACCTCTCAAAGTGCTGGGATGACAGGTGTGAGTCACTGCACCCAGCCACGGATGCATTTTTCTTCGAGAAACTTGTTATTTCTTGGAACACTGCTCAAAATATTTACATAAGGTATAACATATACATAAATGCACTAATATGTATTTTATTTGCTCTTGCAATGCCTTATCATAAGCAGTAGACAGGGCCACAAACACACAAACATGGCAACAGCTACAGGCAAGATTGACTGATTAGATAGTGGTTACCTTTCTCTGTACATTCCCATCCTGTGCATCCCCTATCAGGACACTCATCCCAGAATGTTGACCTTAGCCTATGACTCCTTTACCATGTGCTCCCTGTATCCTGTATGTTGTCTCCTACCAGAACACTCCTGTCTTTAATCATCTGTCATTATTAGATGGGAATCTCCCCTGAAGGGCAGGAAGCCCATGTTTCTTTTACATTATTGAACCTGCAGTGCCTACCTTGGTGCTTGGAACAAAGTGCATCCTTCATTAATATGCATGGAATTGAATTTCATTGACCACAGAAGTGATATTTAAGCACAGCTTTAGAAGATGAATTTGTTGAGAGGCTCATGGTGGAAGGGCATTTGAGGGTGATGAAAACAATCTCTGCAAAGACACAAGCATGGGAAATAGTACATTTTCAAGGGCTACAGGGAACTTTGTATAGCACATGTACAAAATGTCATGGCAGAAGATGATGGCAGCACAGTCATCAAGCAGGGGCTTGTGTACCCTGCTAAGGGAATGCAGACATTATAGTGTAGACAGTGGGGAGCACTGAAGGAAGCATTGGAAGAGGCTGGAGTAAGAACACATATTCCACAGGTTTGAATCCCACCTCTGAAATTAGCTAACAGTGGGTAAGTTCTTTAAGCTTTCTAGGCCTCAGTTTCCTTATCTTTAAACTGGGGATTATAATAGCAAATAACCAATGAGGTTTTGAATAAGATTTTAGGAGATAATGCAGGTAAAATCCTTAGTATAGTACCTGGCACATAGTAATAGCTCAGTAAGTATCTGTTTGCAATTATTGTTGTTCCTCTTATTCTCACCAAAGAGTTTAGAATAGAAGAGTTGCAGGATCAAATCTGTATCCTGAGTGAAAGTCAACGGCCAGTCCCCACCATGAGATGAATACTTGACAACTTACAAGCTTTCTTCTCCCCTTCACTGTTTTCCATGGTGATCTCTCAGACCTGAAGGACTCCAAACCTCCTTGGAGGTCCTGAGTTTCCTCTCTGTTTCCATGAACTGGCTACACGGGGGTAAAATGAGTGAGAGGACAGTCGGTGATACAGAACCTGAGTCATGAGAGTTTTGGGTGGAGAGAACAGGATTGAATGCTGCCATTCAACAAGAATTTGAAAAGCATTTGTTATGAGTCAGACACTACGTAGGCACCCAGGAGGTAAAAAGACAGGAGTCCTAGCATCAGGTAGTCTGAAGCTTCCTACTGGGCAGACTTCCTTCTTCTCTTTGGGGTGCAGTGGGCAGAGCCCTGACATTTAGAATTCGGGCCCTGTCACATCATTTGCAGTTGTAACATTTATAAAATGAGTACACTAATACTTATGCCTCACCTTCCTGTGCCCCAAGACGACTATTTTATGCCATCTCTCCTCTCTCCTCAAACCTTCAATACCATCTGACCATTATTGCTTTGAGCTGATTGCCTTGCTTCTTATCTCACTGAGAAAAATAAAAGCAATCAGAATAGAACGCCTTCATTCCTCCCATTTAATCTATCAACCTACTGTCCTTGTATCACTATGAACGTACTGTCCCTGCTTCTATCTAAGACCATCCCTATCTCTTGTGATTTTTTTTTTTTTTTAAGAGCCTCGTTCTGTCACCCAGGCTGGAGTGCAGTGGTGCGATCTCGGCTCACTGCAACCTCCATCTCCCAGGTTCAAGTGAGTCTCATACCTCAGCCTCATGAGTAGCTGGGATTACAGAGGCTCGCCAGAATGCTAGGCTAATTTTTGTATTTTCAGAGAAACAGGGTTTTACCATGGTGGTCTTGAACTTCTGGTCTCAAGTGATTGACTTGCCTCAGCCTCCCAAACCTATCACTTGTAATTTGGATTCTACTCCTTTCTGTGGAATCCAAATTACACATTAAGGGAGGCTTGAAAGCCTCCCTGATTTTAGTCATCCCCTGCAGTTACTTCCCTTTCAACCATCCCCCTTTATTGAAAAGCCTCTTGAAAGAATTGTCTTTGTTTGTATTCCCTCCATTGCTCTTGAACAGACACCATCTCACTTTCAAATAAAATTGCTCCTATCAAAGTCTCTTACCAAATTCACCAAATGACCTTCCTATTGGCAAATTTAAAGATCAATTTCTGGTCTTCATTCTTTCTTGATATCTTCGCTGCATTTGACATTGTGGATCAATTCATTTTTGAAAGCCCTTGGCTTTTAGGATGATAATGCCTCTGAGTTTTCCATTCATACGGCTTCTAGGGTGGTCTATCAGTCTCCTTATATTCCTCCTACTCCATCAGCTGCTGGATCTTGCTTGGGGCTCAGTCCACCAAGCTTTCCTCTTTCCTATCTGTATTAAATTCCTAAGAAATCTCATCTACTCTTTTGGTTTAAATAACATTCCCATGTTGGTGAGCTCCTGGATTTATACCTTCAGCCCCAGTCTCCCCATAAACTCCAGAGTAGTGTAAACAAGTATCCACATGACACCTCCACTGGATTGTCTAATGGGCGTCTCAATCACAGCAGCCTGAACTGCTCTATTGATGCCGCCGCCACCACCAACCTGCTTCTCCCCAGGGTTTTCCATCTCAGTAAATGATAGGACCATTTACCCAATTGCTTTCTCCCTTTCTCTGACATCCTATATCCAGTATATCTTATCAGTTCTACTTTCAAAATATGTTCAGACTTCAACTACCCCCCACCGTTTCTATACCCTAGACTTTGACCTATACCTCTAAATCTCCTGCTTGAAGAGTCTCTTCAGAACCCAGAGATATTCTTTAAAAATGTACATCAGACCCTGTCATTCAGCTGCTCATATTGACAGTGGCTTCCTGTCATATCAAGAACAACATTCAAAGTCCCTCCCATGGACTCAGCGTCCTCTGTGAGCCAGTGCTCGGCATCTCTCCAGCCTCATCTACTCCCATTCTTCCCTGCCTCACTCTACTTAGCCACATTGGCCTTTCTGCTCCTCCACAAAGTGTGAGCACACCTCAGGGCCCTCACACTTGTTCTTTCCTTCAGGCTAGGCTTCCCTGATTCAATTCTCAGCTCAACTTTTGCCCACCTCAAAGAATCCTTTCTGCTACCCATGATCCTCTATTCCTTTACTAAATCTTATCATATGCTTACCAACTTGTATATTTGCTTCTTCTTATTTCCTCTTTTAGGATATACACTCCATTAAGGCAAGGACTGCTCTTTGCTTCAGGCTATATCCTCAGCTTCTAGAGAAGAATCTGACACATAGTCGGTGCTACTTAGAAAATGATTAATGGCAAAGCAGCATTGTGCTATCAAATGAAATGAGATTCATGAAAACACTTTTTAAACTCTGGAGTATCAATCATGTGTGGGTTATAATAACATATTTTAATAAGTATTTATCAAGAAACTGCTATTGTGCTAGGTAATGTACTAGGCACTCCAATTACAAAAATAAATAAGACAAAGTTCCTGCCCATTCTAGCTGGAAGGTTGGAGGTGGAAACAAATAGAGGTTAAGTGTGATTCTAGAATTATCTTGGCAAGTGCTACTGAAGCACACTCAAGGAAAGGAAAATGTATTTTGCTTGGGGGGACAGGAGTAAATGAAGGCTTCATCAAAAAAGTCACATTAAACTGGGATTTGATGGTTGTGCTTGGGTTTGTCAGACAAGAGGCAGGAGAAAGGGCTTGACTGGCAGAGGAGAAAATCTCAATGCATGTGCCCTTCCATGCAGTTTGCTAAGCATCATCCCAAAACAGCTGCCTTTTTCACTCCTGCCTTTCTCTCTTACTCCTGGAGCCCCAGGTATTCTCTGACCTTTTTGGGTCTCACTGTGTCCTTTTACCCACTGGCTTTCAATGGGTCACAGACTACAGCTCCATAGAATTCATCCTCTCTCCAGAGGTCATGACAACTCCAGGCTGTCCATCTTTGTACTTCCTTCACCAACTTCACAGCTGTCTAGGGATTTCAGAGACAGTGGGGTGGATTTCTAAAATTCACCTTCATAATAGTTTAATAGGAACAGATACTCTTTAAGGAAACATTTTAAAATGTTCATGTTGACATAAAAATTCCTCTTATGTAGTTTCTCACAGATTATCAGAGAGGAGGATATTTGCCTTCAGAATTCAAATGAGAATCAAACAAGTGAGAGAAAATGTTTCACACTGAGCAGTCTATATTTACTACGTGAATGAATGACTGGATGAATTAACACATGAGATAAACTAAAACCATTTACATATGTGTCGTATTTCCAGATCTAGTTTTGTAACTTGGTTGTTTTGAATTTGGGATACATTTTCCCATAGAAACAATGCTGTAAATAGTTCTTAAGTGCCAAGAAATCCCACTAAGGCTGTTTAGCCCATAATGTAGCAATAAAATGCAGAAAAGTAATGACACAGCTTAAACAGTTTTTGAATACTAGTATTTGAAGAAAATTAACTTTAATTAGATGAGGTAGTACATGAAAAATGCTGTGATTCCCAAAGGGGTGTCTGAGCCCTTTGAAGGGTTCTGGAGGGCACTCACTTCTTTTAATGTATATTTTCAAATTAAAATGTGCACTTTCTTTCCCTTGATATAATACTATTCTTGTACTGTTCTTGCAATTAGGCTGAAGGAAGAGCATGAATCTGGCCTTGAGGAAGACTATTTTAGTGAGAAGAGAGTCTGGGACACTGGATGAGGTAAAAATGAACTGAATGGCATTTGGTATAAAAGAGAGGAAAAGGAAGAAATACGGTGTGAGCCTGATTCCATCTATAGGGAAGACAGAGTATGGTGGAGGCAAGTAAGGATAGGGAAGAAAGAATATTGTGGAGGAAAAGATGGTAGATGGAGGCCATAAGATGGTTCAGGTCAGGTTGACACTGGCCAGACCAAGGGCATAATGGTGCTGCAGTTTTCAAGTGATCAGGCAGCATGCTACTAGACTTTCAGTAATGCAGATTCGGTCTTGATATACCTAAGGGGTCTTTGTGGAATGTAGAATTTGTATATTACCATATCCTCTCTGTTGATTTTGGTGATATACGTACTACTGCACGAGTCTTACTGATTTCTAAAGAAGAAACTTCAGAAACCCTGCCTTCCGTATAAAAAGATGTCAAGTTCCACTTGCCAGTCTTCCCCCAACCCATCACCTTCCTTCTCTTCTTCGTCTAGCGTTTACTGACCCACGCTGGACAGATCACTTATTTCTCTGGGTCTCATTTTCTTATCTCTAAACGACAACACTGAAAACTAGATTATCTATGCCTTCCAATTATGCCCATATCAGATAGCTGTGGTTTCCAAAGTGGTTATTTCGGATGATCACAGACGAGTCAGTTTCCAGCTTTTCTCTTCTTTTCTTTGTTCCTTAGGATAGGCCACCTCTTTGCTCTCAGAGCTGTTTCAGGGGCGTTGAAATTTGTCTAGAAAAAGTGGTGTGGGAAGTGTAGGTTTTTCCTTCCATTAAATGAAAAAAATCGGCCAGGGGCGGTGGCTAAGGCCTGTAATCCCAGCTACTTTGGGAGGCCAAGAAAGGTGGATCACCTGAGGTTGGGAGTTAGAGATCAGCCTAGCCAACATGGTGAAACCCCGACTCTACTAAAAAAAATACAAAAATTAGCTGAGCGTGGTGGTGGGCACCTGTAATCTCTGCTATTCGGGAGGCTGAAGCAGGAGAATTGCTGGAACCCGGGAAGGGGAGGTTGCAGTGAGCCGAGATCGTGCCATTGCACTCCAGCCCCGGCCCACAACAGCGAGACTCTCAAAAAAAAAAAAAAGAAAAAGAAAAAAAGAAAAAAAAAATCTGTTCGCTCCTTCAACTAAAAGACTTTCTGGGTAGCCACAGGCAGATAAAACCTTATCTTTCCACCTTCTAGTTCCTCCTTTGGACTTCATATGCACTGACTTGACGGGCCTTCAGCGCAGAAAACAAACACCTGAAAAGTTCGCTCAGCTACGGGGCTAGAACCCGGAGTCAGTAGCTCCCCGCGAGGCTGCAAACACAGGCGGAAGCGCGGATGCCACATTTCCGGTGTCCGGAGTAGAGCACACCATATTTCCGGTTGCCTGGCCTGGCCCTCGCCACACTTCCTGTTGATCCGGCTCGGCCGGGGGGCTGGGCCGAGAGGAGGGCCCAGAGGAGGGCCGGCGGGCGGGCGGCGGCGGCCACTGGCCAGGCGTGGACGCGCGCTGGGCCGCCGCGGGCACGAAGTGTCTGCCGCGTTGCCTGAGCCAGGATCCTGGGAGCATTCTCGGCTGCTGCTTCTCCCGCCCTGTGTCCTTCCAGCCCGGCCTTCGGCTCAGACGCACAGCACCATGCCCGCCGTGGACAAGCTCCTGCTAGAGGAGGCGTTGCAGGACAGCCCCCAGGTACCTCCAGCCGCTCCGGTGCCCCTCTCCCTCAGGGGTGAGACGGAGGAGGCCCCTCCAGCCCCGGGGTAGAGGCCGCATCCCCGGCCCGGCAGCCGCGGGATTGAGCCTGGCCCCCTTACGGCGCCTCCCCACGGGTTCCCTCGAGCTGATGAGGGGGTGGGCCGGGCCCCGAGTCCTGAGCAGGTGCAGAGTTGGGGAACCCGGGAGAGCTCCCGCGGCCGGAGTCCTGGTGTCGTGACCCCCCTCCAAACTCAGCTGCAACCGAGGCTGCGAGATCTAAACTTTCGACTCCATGAGTTAGTAGCTGAGTGCCTCAGGAGGTGGTTTACGCTATTGTGCCTTAGTTTTGTTATCTGTAAAATAGGAATAATAATTGTACCTGCCTTAGGTTGTTAGAAGTCATTGAGAAATACCTGTAAAGTTGTCAGAGGACAATGAATGAGTCAGTCTTATTACTGCTACTCCTAATGATGTGATGAGACCTGTGCCAGAATGAGAGGCAGAGAGCCTGGATCTCTTTCCTGGCGGTACCAGGCCGCCTCTTGTGGCACCGTTTTCGTATTAGTGAAGAGAAAAATACAATACCTGCCTCATTTGTCGCACAGGGGAACTTCATTAGCACACTCGAGATGAGAGTCAAGTCCTTTGAGCTCTGCAGATGAAAACTGATGTGTAAATAGAGCAACTGAGTGCAGAACGACATTGGTTCATAATTCAGCACACCTTTCCCCAGTGGTCTTTTGTTATCCTTTATTTAACATTTCCCCAGCTTCATTTCAACTCTTCTGGTTCAGCATCCCGTGGTTATTTAAATAAGTGCCTTTATGTCCTATTATCACAACTCCTGAACAAAACGTAGAATAAGATTAACCTGTTTTTCTTTCACACTTTCCCCTCTCTTTTGGGGTTCCTTCCCTTTTTCTTCTGAGTGAATAATACCTCCCACAATGATCCTTGTGTGGACTTACCTACATCAGCAGTTCAGAATAAGTCCAAGGGGCTTGTAGGCATAGGTGTCTTTTGTTCATTTCTTGTGATCCTCCTAGTGTAGGTAAGTAAGGAACTGTAAGCAAGCTGTGATTTTTTAAAAAATTTTTTATTTTTGGTAAGTTTGCATCTATTGGACTGACTTTTTCAAGGCCTCTTTTAAATAGCTATAGACTCCCGGCTTTTTTTTGTTGTTTGTTTTTTTGTTTTTGTTTTTGAGATGGTGTCTCACCCTGCCACCCAGGCTGGAGTACAATGGCACGATCTCGGCTCACTGCAACCCCCGCCTCCCCGGTTCCAAGGATTCTGGGCCTCAGCCTCCTGAGTAGCTGGGATTACAGGCATCTGCCACCACACCCAGCTCAGTTTTGTATTTTAGTAGAGATGAGGTTTCACCATGCTGGCCAGGCTGGTCTCAAAGTCCTGACCTCCCAAAGTGCTGGGATTACAGGTGTGAGCACCTGCACCCAGCCCCAACTCCTGGCATTTTAATCAGACTAAAGCCCTTGGTAGAAGGTGTTTTGTCCATGCTCTTACCTGTTTGGTATCTGAAGATAGCAATGTAAGATTTTAAATGATCACTTTGAACAAGAATCTCTGTTTACCTTGCAGTTGTGGGAACGGAAGTGCACAGATATCTTGCTTTTCCAGCCTACATGGTGATGCCTAAGCCAGGTTACAGAGTTTATACTAACTGATTCTTCATGTTGTCCTCACTAACAGATCACATTCTCAATTTCCAGCTCTCACATAAAGGAATATACACTGTTTCTGAGTGGCTTAAAGGATTTGCCCAGCTCTGAGGAAGTAGGACTGGAGAGCAAGTCAGGAGACCTGGGTTCTAATTCTGGCTCTCACGCTCACTTAGGATGTGATGTGAGCGAGTCTCTTCATCTCTACCCTGTGGCTGGCTCAGTTTTCTAATGCAGAACATCTACAGAATGAGAGACGGAGGGAGCCAGTGATCTTCAAGGTGCTGTCTTCATGGTGTTTAACTTTGAACTTGTATGTGGCAGAGGAGGTTTAGAGGCATTATCATTCTTAGTTAATATGTTCCTTTTAATATAGGAAGTTTATTTGTCATTGCTTTTGAGACTTGGCTGTCACCCTCAAGAGGGCTCTTGATGATGCTATTGTACAGAATGGAAACTGACTTTAAGAAGGTCTTTAATGATCATCAGAGCATATTTATGCAGTACTGTCTTGTATGTGACCTGTGCACTCATGTAGCCTTACTCCCAAGGTGACTCATAGACTTGGAACTGGAAAGGATCTAATCCATCCCCTTCATGGAATGTTTTAATGGAAAGCATAAAAACAATAGCAAATGCCTGTCTCGTGGATTTTATGTGCCAGGGACTCTTCTAAATGCTTTACATACATTAACTCACTTCATCCTCCCAATAGTCTTAAAGTACGTTCTCTATTTAAATAACTAAGGAGCAGAGAAGTAACTTGCTCACAATTATACACCATAAAGTGACAGAGCCAGGACTGGAACCCAGGCAGCTTGCCTGTACTAGGGATACTGTTCAAGTTAGCCCAGCTCTCTAGGACTGGGCTTTTCTGTCATCAGTGACCTAAAATATTTCACTAAAAGGAAAAGATCCGACATCTACTGTGTGTTTTCTCTAGTTTCATGAAGAGTAGTTTTCAGAGTTGCTTCAGTAATGTGATTGCACAGGATTAATTAAATGAACACCAAAGCTTTTGTAATTGAACTGGGTGACCCAGGAAGAGCTGAATCGTGGTTAACTGACCTTAAACACATCTATTCATGGACTCCTTTTTAGTTGGCAGTGCTGCACGATGTATTGTAAAACTAGTCTATGTGCATACACATGCATTATTTCTGCTTACTTCTGATATATGAGAAGCAGGACATTTTAGGGATTAAGACATTTGCCTCCATCGCTCTTTGAAGCCTCTGCTCTTTTCCTGGCACAACTGGCTGTTGGGAATGTGATGATAAATACATGTGCCTACTCTCGACTGGTTCACAGTGTGTTCCAGAGACAGATAATGAGGCAACACTTCCAGTACAGTGTGAATACTGCTGTGATAGGAACACAAATGTAGCTTTGAGCTCCTGTAGCCTGCACTTCTTCAGGGGCTTATTCTCTTGTCCTATAAGTGTTACATTTTTGAGATAAGGTGAAGACAACAGGCTGTTGCTTGCTTGCTTTGTGTTTTGTTTCTTTTGCAATTGGCGTAACTGAAACAAAGACATGAAAGATGGAGTTCTGAGGTTATGCAGTTGAGTGGTCCAGCTGGGAACAGCCCTCTCCAACCAAATCAGGCCTTTCTTTCCTCAAACAAACTATCTCAAAACATAACCTGGTGGTTTCGTATGTCTTTGTGCTCCACAAAACATTGTGGAGGTGTTTTGTGCTGTTCCTCTTTTTGTTTATAACCTAATTTTCCTTTCAATAGACTTGGTTTTTTTTTTTTGTTTTTTTTTTTGAGACAGGATCTCACTCTGTTGCCCAGACTGGGGTGCAGTGACATGATCGTGGCTCACTGCAGCCTCCGCCTTCTGGGCTCAAGCAATCCTTCCACCTTAGCCTCCTGAGTAGCTAGGACTACAGGCATGCATCACCATCAGTAGCTAGGACTACAGGCACGCATCACCACACATGGCTAATTTTTTAATTTTTTGTAGAGACAGAGCCTTGCTATGTTGCCCAGAGTGGTCTTGAACTCCTGAGCTCAAGCGATCTTCCTGTCTTGGCTTCCCAAAACCCTGGTTCTTTTCACTGGACATTTCTCTCCCTCCACCAAATTATAGAGATAAGAACTTTGTTTATAACCTGAAAATTTTCTCTAATAGTACTGTTAAAATGGGGTCATTACACAGTGACACACTATTTCTGAGAATGTCTAGGAGTGTTTTATTAGGTAAGATGCAGTTTGTTTGTTTTTTTCTTTTTTTTTTTCTTTTTCTAGACCCAGTTTCTTTAAGGTAAAGGAGTGATAGGGAGCCAAGGCTGTATCCGTAGCATGCTTGGTTTTGTTTCTCTGGCCAAGCATACCCTTAAGAGTGTTGTGCAGTAGAAAATGGATGGAATTCAACTCCTGAATCTGTTAGTTACCTTTGGAAAGTATGTCTCTGAGCTTGTGTTTGGAGGTATGTAAAATAAAAATAAAAGTAGCTATTGACTTGTAAGCAAGAATAAATAACATATGTAAAGTGTCTCCACGCCAGCATCCCATAGTAACCCCATACATGATTGCTCTTGTTATCTTTATAAGGGAGCTATATCCGTGTCTTTTTGACCTTTCTGTGGGATTTTGAGCTACTGCTTTATCCTTGGTCTCATTCCTTCTTTATGTCTCAGAATATCCTGTCGTTCCAAACCTGAGTGTGAGCAGACACAGTGTAGTGAATGTGGATATCCAAACAGTGTCCAAGGTAGCTGGTTGTCTTTTTCCAGAGGTGATCACTGCCATGTTTAGAAAGGTAAGACCAGAGTTTTCCTGTCAGTTCTAATGGGCATCCCAGTCACATATCCAGTGAATAAAGAAAAAGGATGCTTATGATGTAGTTCTCTGGCAGGTACTGTGGGTAGGAGCATGGTAATAGCATCCAGCCCCAGTCTGCCCCGTCCTGCCTGCAGTCAGGGCTATAGGCTGTGGACCAGAGAGCACATACTCGCTGCTGAGAGCCACCCTACTCGTGACTCAGTGCTGCGACCTTACCTGGGTTTACATCCCAGCCCTGCCACATTCCTGCAGTGCGAGGTTGAACACATTTCTTAACCTTGATGAGCCTCAGTTTCATCATCTGTAAAATGAAGTTAATGGAACCATGGTATCTACCTCACAGAGTTGCTAGAAGAATTAAATGAAGTCTCAGATGTTTAGTGCCCAGCACAGCATCTGGCACATAGGTGGTACAGAGTAAGTGGGAGTTTTAGTTTCCTTTCTACCCTCTTTGTGGAGGATATTTTTGCAAGCCCTTTCTTTCCTTTTTTTTACCTCTTTTCTTCCAGTCTGTTTTTATTCCTAAGAGCATTAAAAGCAATAAACAGGATTTGGCTAAATGGACATCAGTAGTATTTTTGAAAAAACTAGCTGCAATTCAGTTATATCCCTTCTCATTCTCTTAAATCAGTGTTTTTAACCTACTGGCCGACATCCATTAGTAGATTATGAAACCCAGTGGGTCACAAGTAAAATTTTTATTTACAAATGGAATAGACTAAAATAGGAAAAAGTCACAATGCATATGCATATTATTAATAAATGTTGTTTGGGAAACCTTTGTTCAGGTCTTGATATATTTCATACTGTGGTTGTGAATTTTTTTTTTTTTTTGAGATGGAGACTTGCTCTGCTGCCCAGGCTGGAGTGTAGTAGCACCATCTTGGCTCACTGCAACCTCTACCTCCCAGGTTCAAGTGATTCTTCTGATTCAGCCTCCCATGTAGCTGGGACTACAGGCACATGCCACCACATCGGCTAGTTCTTTTTTGTATTTTTAGTAGTGACAAGGTTTCACCATGTTAGCCAGGATGGTCTCGATCTCCTGACCTCGTAATCCGCCTTCCTCGACCTCCCAAAGTGGTGGGATTACAGGTGTGAACTACCACTGCCAGCTAGTTATGCATTTTTATAAGTTGAAAGCGCTCGTGTAACACAAATCATACACTGTATGAGTTCTATGTTGTTTTTCTTTCACTGAGAGCTTTTTTAAACATTATGTTACAGTTTCCTTATTCATTATTGCACTATGGTTCTTCTGTGGCTAAGCACTGGTACTGAAGACAGTATATCAGTCTTGGTGTTTTTAGCCCAGAAGACCTGGGCAAAGCAGGATAAGCATGCATTGCTATGAAGTGCATCAGAGTTTGTGGAGCAGAGTCAGGAGTAGAGCATTGTGGGTGACACTCCCCTTGGGCACTGAGGAAGGAGAACTGTCTAGACCCCAGGCACAATTAGTGCCTGAAGAATATCTTAGTTTCTAGTGTTATTACTCAGCTATTTGCTTTATATAATCCTTTATATATAATCATATATTAGTATATAGAATTAGCGTCTGAAGTATAACTTACTGCTTACATATATCTAGCTTATATAATCATACTTAATATTTATATCTAACATACGTAGTTCTATATAGTCTTTCTATATAATCATATAGGTATTGTAGTTGAAGCTGTACTGACACATTTAGTGCTGATTTATATAATCCTTCCATATAACCATATAGTAGTTTGTAGTAGGAGGAGTGCCTAGAGCAGTCACAGGACAGAAGTAGTACATGGGAAAACAGCCAGACCAGGACAAGAACCAAAGACTCAGGCAGTGGCGTCCCTGCCTGAAAGGGTATATGCTGTATGGCAGGCTTGGAGCAAGAGCCTCTCTTCCTGATAAAGGAGTTGTAGTACCTTGCATCCAGTTCCTGTGGAAAGTAGGTCTCAGGCCTGAGATCCTGGAAGTAACTGAGGGAGAAGAACCCCTCTGGTGTGACCAGTCATGGCGGCTGTACACCCTGTCAGTCTTTTCTCACTTCTGTGCTAGATCAAATCATCCTCCCATAAATATCTTAAGAGAAGAGCACAAGTCTCTCAGCTCCCACTGCATTCGCTTAGAGTACCTTCTATTAGAAATCCTTTGAAGTCTCCAGCCCCTGGATAAGAAGTGTTGCGCACAACACCTGTTGCACACAGCCCACCTCCTTGCCTTGGTGACCTAATGGGGTGGACCCCTTTTCTGTACACGACCCTCTACTACTGTGCATGGCACGATCCCCTACTGTGCACAGTGCACCCCTCTGCCCAGATGGCATAATGGGGTGGCCCCTTCACTTGTGACTCACGTGATTGATTATGTATGCCCTATCACTAAGCCAGTAGATGATGACCTCACTCACGACCTTGCCCCCTGCTTGTATCTAATAAATACAGATGCTTCTGGGCATTTGGGGCCCTCGCTGATCTCAGCTCACAGGTTACGTGGCCTCCCGAGTCCAGCTGCTCTTCACCAGTTCTTCAGTGTCCTGTCTCTTGACTTCTTGGATCCTGCACCTTAGCACAGCATAAGGGACACCCCACGACCCTGTGAGGCCCAACAGCCCTACAGAGCATCATGGTGGGAGGTAATCATCCCAATGTGTAGGTTCCCATTCTAGTTTTTTGAAGGTGCTTTGGGGTCAGTTACTGTACTCTTCCCTGAAATATGTTAGAAAAAGAAAATAATGAGCCTTAGTGAGTAGTTTTTGGTGAAGTGCTTTGATATCACCTCAAAGGCATTCCTGAAATTTATTCTCCATTCTGTGCCTGATGGGTTATATTTTGAAGTTGAGATCCAATTCTTGATAACATAGTATTTTAAATTCCCACTGTGCTGGACACATTAACAAAAATCCCTAGAGTAGATCTGTCTCTGTGCACCTTGATTCTTGTTCGTACACCATCCAGCATGTGAATATTTCTTTAGTGCTTTCTGTGTTCTAAGCGCTGTGTATGAAAAGGATAGGAAATACCTTTCAGCTCAGGACTTTGCTCGGCTGCTCTCAGAGCACTGAGGAGTTTGTCTTCCTGAAAACAGTAAACTAGCATTCTTGTTAAGTGGCTATTTGAGTTTTATGCCCAGAGCTGCTGCTGGTGGGCCCAAGGAATGTGAAGTTTTCTGGCTGTGAGTTTGAAAATTGGTTGAATGAAATATAATTAAAAACAAGCAGGCCAGACACGGTGGCTCATCCCTGAAATCCCAGCACTTTGAGAGGCTGAGGTGGGTAGATCACCCGAGGTCAGGAGTTTGAGACCAGCCTGGCCAACACGGTGAAAACCCTTATCTACTAAAAATACAAAAAATTAGCCAAGTGTGGTGGCAGGTGCCTGTAATCCTCGCTACTCAGGAGGTTGAGGCAGGAGAATCTCTTGAACCCGGGAGGCAGAGGTTGCAGTGAGTGAGATTGCGCTGTTGTACTCCAGCCTGGGCAACAAGAGCAAAACTCTGTCTTAAAAAAAAAAAAAAAAAAAAGAAAGAGAAAGAAAAAAACAAGGAAATTGTACTACCATAAGAGGAAAGAATGACACACACTTGCACTCCTGCAAGACATCCAAGATTACAGAAAACCAGACTGCTGGTTCCTGCTGGGATGACCACACTACAGCAGTGCTAGGTGACCACACCCCAGGTACACAGATAAGCCTGACCTGTGCTTATATTATGTACCTGAAAGGAGAGGCTGCCCTTTTAAACACATTGTTTATTGGATGGATTTTACTGGTGCTTACGTAGGGGCTAAAGTCAGAACAGATTATAGCCCTTCAATCATAATCTTTTAGAAATTGCCTTTTCGTTTCTGG
This sequence comes from Callithrix jacchus, assembly GCF_049354715.1. Lineage (NCBI taxonomy): Eukaryota > Metazoa > Chordata > Mammalia > Primates > Cebidae > Callithrix > Callithrix jacchus. The sequence goes on along the minus strand of NC_133510.1, from coordinate 108,177,713 downwards.
CTTCAGTGCCCTGGCACTGTAGTCTAAAGATTAGAAAGCGAGTTTCAAACCAAATTGTACTGGTATTATCAATAAAAGAACTCAAGAAAACCAACAGGTACCTTTCTTTTCCCCGCATTTTGGTTTCTACATGTGTTTGTGTGTGGATCTTCCTCCTCCTTTCTAACTTTTCCACTTAGAAATAAAATTGACCTTTTTCTCCTTTTCTTCCAGACTCGCTCTTTACTGAGCGTGTTTGAAGAAGATGCTGGCACCCTCACAGATTATACCAACCAGCTGCTGCAGGCGATGCAGCGCGTCTATGGAGCCCAGGTATGCCACCACCCCTCACCTGGATCCCAAGAGTAGGCATTCTCTCCCTTCATCCTGAACTTCACTCAGAGGTTGAAAAATTCGAGTCTGAAAAACATCACTGAAAATTTCGAAACAAAATCAGAATTGTTATCTCACTACTTTTCACCTCAAAAAACTAAGGGCATTCTGTTCTCATCACTGAAGAGTGATTTTTCTTTAATTAGAACCATTAGAGACTGACCACATAATTGCTTCTTTTTTTTTTTGAAATTCAACCCAATGGGAAATATTTGAGTCTCTTCTTCCTACTTGTGAATGAGTGGGTCCAGTATTTTGAGGCATACTCTTTGTCTTTTTCATAAATGGGCCATCTTAGATGTCAGTGTGGGAGGGTAGAGATGTTTTTTCAAACTGCTTCCTCTGAAAAGACTTGAGTCACAGTTCTGAAACTGTCAGGTGGCTTCTTTGTTTTGTGGAACAAATGTTTCTGGCTTGCAAAACCATGGAAAATAAATTGCTGACTCGCAAAAGTGAATCTTTTAAATGTCAAGAAGTGCCCTTGTATGTTGCTTTCTAAGAGAAGATTTATGAGTTACTTAAAAATAAAATGCTTTATGTTATCAAGCACTGAACACATCACAATATTATGGTAACTGATCATTTTCATTGTTGATTCCTTGCTAATTTAAATCTTACGTGTTAGTGTTTTTCTCATCAATGATCCTTTAAAAAATATAGATTGGGCATCCCCAATTTTAAAATCCCAAACCCAAAATTCTCCAAAATCTGTAACTTTTTGAGTGCTGAGCTGACACACAAAGGAAGTGCTCATTGGAGCATTTTGGAGTTCTGAATTCGGGATGCTTTACTGATACAGCAAATATTTCAGAATCTGAAAAAAATCCTAAATCTTTCTGGTCCCAGGCATTGCAGATGCAGGATACTTAACCTATACTACACTCAATGATATATAGCTGGTACTAATCATATATAGTAATTTCTTACAATAGCTCCACTACTCATATTACTGTTCATTGCTTTATTAGTCATCTCCCATTATATGGGAATAAGACTCAGTCCTTGCCATTGGGTAGCTTACAGTGGGTTGGGAGGCAGACAAAGCAATCACCCGAGAGGGGCTCAGAGAGGAGGGCCGCCTAACCTAATGGGGTTGTGCTGGGCACCCAAAAGAAAGGTGATTGTGAGGGTTGAGATTTATTGAATACTTAACAGCATCCAGGAAGTTCCAGGGGCTTTTATGTTTATTGTCTTATTTCAGTTCCCCTAACAACTCTGAGGTGGGTATTGTTGTTATTATTATGCCTGTTGTACTGGTTGGGAGACTTAAGGATTCTGAGGTTGAGTAACTTGTCCAGGTGCACCCATTTAATTCATGGCAGAGCCAATCAGCTGGAGCCAAGCTCAGACTCTTCACTCCTCAGCATTGGGGAGGTGGCAGTAGAAATGGAAAGAAGCAGCTGTACTTGAGAGGTATTTAGGAGGTGGATTAGTGATTGATGGGGTGTGAGGGGTCAGGTAATCAAGAATGATGTTCAGGTATTCAGCTGGAACTGCAGGGTGGATAGGTGGGAGAACACAGGAAGAGGAGCAGGTTTGTGTGTGAGTGGAGTGTGTGTGCATGCCTGTGAGTGCCCATCTGTTATGGGGATGCCCAACTGTAATTCTTTGTGGAAACACTGATTCAGAGGAGGCCGTGGGTCATCGTAGTGGGTAAAGAGATCTTGTTGAAAGTTCAGATCCAGAGGATAGGGCTGGAGATATAGATAGGCAAACCACACATTATAAGTGTATAAGTGTAACTTATTAATTAGAACTAGCTTTGGGCCAGCCTGTAATCCCAGCACTTGAGAGGCCAAGACAGGAGGACTGTTTGAGGCCAGGAGTTTGAGAGCAGCTTAGTCAGTATAGTGAGGCCCTATCTCTACAAAAAATTTTTGTAAATATTAAAAAAAGAACTAGTTTCTTTTTTTTTTTTTTTAATTTTCAGAGATAGGGTCTTACTCTGTCACCCAGGATGGAGTACAGTGGCATGATCATAGCTCACTGAAGCCCCTGACTCCTGGACTCAAGTAATGCTCCTGCCTCAGCCTCCTAAGTAGGAATACAGGTGCATATCACCACACCCAGCTAATTTTTTTTCTATTTAATTTTTGATAGAGATAGGGTCTCACTATGTTGCCCAGGGTTGTCTCAAACTCCTGGCCTCAAGTGATCTTGAGCCTTCTGAGTAGCTAGAACTAGTCTTAATGACCAAAAGAATTACATGCTCATCTGTGATTTTATGTGTTTTGTTAAGACATTCAGAATTTAGAGACATGAGAACTTGGTCAGTTTTTTATTTGAAGTCCTGTTTATTGATATTGTATGTTTTTTATTTTTCCTTAAATATTCTAAATTTAAGAAAACAGGAATGTTCTTACTGGGCTTATACCTGAAATTGCTTGCTATTGAGCAATTTGTATTTCATCACTAAATGATTTGTCTCTTATTTAAGGCTTAAAAACCCCAAGACGTAAGAGACTGTGTCTCTGCCACTGCGGAGCCTCTGTTCTGCCTTTGTGTCAGTTAGAATCATTTACTTGGGGATTTCCAAACACTGTCTCATGCATTTTTTTCTTTTGAGGCAGAAAATGACATTTTGCCAAAATTAAGTGGGTCTCTCATTCCTAGAGGCTGTAACCCAGCTTTTAATTCGCAGCGCATGATCATCACGTGGGTTCTCCTACTGGCCAGAAACCCTTCCTCCTGCCTCAGCATTTCCTGCAGCAGAAGCTGGTGAAAATGTCCGGTTAGTGCTGCCAGATTCAAAGACAGTCAAGCAGTGATCGGCTGTGTTCAGATTGGCTGGGTCAGGGGCACTTGGTTTTTCAGGTTTATTTGAAAGCTTAGGTGTTTTGTTTTTAATTGAAGAAAGAAATCTTTTCTGGTTCCCTTTTTCATCTGTTTTCTTATATGCATTTTAAGATAGTAATACTTCTGTGTTTCCATGCAAGTTTTTTCCCCCTAAAGTTGTTTTCTCAGTTTTATTGCACACTATTCCATAAATATTTTACACCTAGGCATGTTGAATTTGATTGATAAAGTTTTATAATTTCCTTTTTAGAAACAGACTCTTAGCAACATAGAGGTTTTCATTATCATATTTTCACAACCACCAGACTTATGCTGCTGATAAATGATAAGTATTCATAAAAGATATTTTAATCAGACTACATGGTAAATTTCTGGATGCTGATATTGCAGTTGCTCTTCAGAGACCTTAGTTTTAGAAAGAGGAAGAAAAAGAAAAACCAGAGGAAAACTTCTATGAGCAGTTTTGCTGATTGTGGCTAGTTGGGGAAATTTTAGATTTTATTTGGCTTAACCTCTAGAATGAACTATATAGGCTCTAAGCTGTTTTCAGCATCTTACAGTAGTCCCCGGAGTCACATCTGGTCCCTTAGTTGTCAGATGTGCCTTTGCACATACTGGAAACTGAATAGAGCACTGTGGGTCCTTTGAAAGAAGCAGTATACTTTTCCAATGCATTAACAGAGAAGAGCCCGGTTACTTAGAACACTCTGGTTTTCAAACTATTGGCTAAATAAGTTAAAAACTTCTGTTATGTCTAAATAGGTGCATATACATACATATTCAGCTCATTCTGCTCAAATTTTGAATTCAATGCATTTGATGTTTATTTTCATTCTGTATCTCAGCCATAATATTTATTCTTTCCTAAAGCCGTTTAAAATTTTCTGATCTTTTAAAATGGATTTGTTAGGGGCTTACAGGAAATGTATTTAGGTCATCTTGCTTCTCCTCTCAGCTGTTGTACCGAGAACGTGGGGGCGGGGGTAATAATGTTCCTGCGGGCAGGACAGGAAGGCTGGCCCCTGCAGTATTCATGAAACCTGGCAACCCTTGTAACCTGGCGTTCTCTTTCGCCAGATGATGAACCTTTGCAGTTGCTGCCTTCAGTCTGTGTGGGATTTTTTTTGTTTTGTTTTTGCTTTTTTTTTTTTTTTAAGTAAATTTCAGATGGTATTTTTTTGAAGTGAGAACCATGATTAAGACTCTCAATTTCCTTCAGCAAAACAGGTTTAATTTAACACAGTGACATGTCTGCAGTCATTGTTAACCAAAGGTTTTGGAATATAGAACTATTGACCCAGAAAACTGATCCTAAAACTCCCGATCCTAAAATCCTGAATTGGAGGTGGGAATAGTATTTTCTCAAATTGGAGTAAAGACAGCAGGAGGGAATAGGAGGAAAGTATGCATAATTTGTTATAAAGAAGAAATACTTTTCTTTAAAATGGTGATATAGATAGCAAGCTAAATAAGTTAATGTACCAATTAGGAAACCAGGTGAGAGTACTGAATGTCCGGGAGTGTGAGCTTGTCATGGGGGAGGGAGAAGCACGTGGGAGGGAGTCAGGGTCAGAGCTGCGTGTTTTAATGGTGAAAACAGTGGCCTTTATTTATTATACACATGAAAGTGCCACACATTAGGCTGAGCATTCAGCTTTCACAACACAGGCAAGGTATTTGTATAGTATGTATTTACAGATGAGGAAGCCAAGACTCAAAGAGGTTAAGTAGCTTAAGATTGCACAGCTGATGAATGGCAGAACCAGAATTTTAAACTCAAATTTGACTGCAAAGCCCGCACTCTCAACCACTATGCTTGCTTGCTCTTCTGACACGCTAGCCACCATCAATGGCAGCAGAGGCCAAGAAAGTGTGAGCTTTTAGAGGCTCCTCTTGTCATTATAGAAGAACCACCCCTATTTATCAGCCCACAGCTTTGTAATATGTTAGAGTCAGGACTCAGTTCCTTTTTGTATCCCAGATTAACTTTCTTGGTTTAATGAGTTTTCTAATCTGTGTGTTTTAGCAGCCCTGAAAACCAGTCCATTGAGACTTACCTGACAGGGACTGAGTGGAGATGTGGGCATAGCTTCAGGTTGGAGGGAACAGAGAGCCTGAGTGGCTCTTGGAAACGACGTCATGGACCTGGGCCCTGCTTTTGGTCTGCACGTGGGGTCTGCACTTTCCCTCACGCCGGCTTTCAGACGGCATGAAAGACTATTCTGGGCTAGGCTCATTCACTCAGGTACAGGAGTTAAGTGTGCGACCTTGGACTTCGCAAATCAGAGTTCCAGCCTTGGCTCGGCCACTTGCTGTGTAACCTTGGGCAGGTCAAGCCATCGGTTGATGCCTGAGTTTTTTTATCAGCTAAACAGAAGCCATAGGAATACCCACCTCAGAGGGTTCTTGTGAGTTAATCGTGTTTATACTTGTAAAATGCTAAGGTCAGTCCCTGATGACGGAGTGCTCTTGATATTAACAGAAGTGTTTTTTGTGTTACAATAATAATAGTTACGATGGCCCTGTGCACCGGCACTGTTATTTGGGTTAGATAGACGTTTAGTCCTTTCCTCCTTTCTTGAAGGAACAGCTGTATTTGCCGTCTTTGCCTCCTCGCCAGACATTTGATGTTTGTTCTTCAAGCCACCTCAGTTTGGTCTTGGCCTCTGCCTTGCATGGGGCGCTACTTAGTGCCTGGTTCACAGCCTCTCTCCACTCTGCCCGTGGGCAGCATCTGATTCTGTTAACGACAACCCCCTTGAGACTGTCTTCCATTGGTTCCTCTGACAAGCTCTCTTTTGGCCCGCTCCTGGTCTCTGCCCCTTGTTCTTGGTGGTTCTCTCCTGGTACCCTTTTGCTACATATCCCTCAAGCCTTGGTGTCCTCCAGGATTCCTTTGGAATCCTTCTCTGGTGAGTATCTGTTCTCTCCCTGGGCGAGATCACTTTAGCAACTGCCTGGCCATTTCTGAATCCTTTTCTAGCCCTTGCCACTTTGTGAACTCCGGGTGTTTATTCCAGACAGCATTTGCCTATTGTTATGTGCCGTTAGCTTTAGCTCTTCCCTGGGCTATTGCAGTTCCTGTCTTCAGGAAGAGGTCTTCCCCCTTTCATTCTTCCTCCACGTCGCAGCTGGATTACTCACATTAAACCTTCCTGTTACCTCCTCATCTTCAGATGCCTTCATGGCTCTCTGTAACCACAAGGGAAAGGCATAGAGGCCTCAGCAAGGCACACTGAGTCCTTCGTGAACTGCGTCTCAGCCTGCTCCTCTTGTCTTATTGCTGGCTGTTGTAGAACATGCCAGACCCTTTGCACACCTTCCACTCTGCTATGCCACTCCTGCTGCCTGTTTCCTTATCAAACCTTTGCCCTGGCAGAGGTCCTTCCTGGCCTCTGAGACCGACCGTAAGCCTGACAGAGTTCCTCTGACACCTTCTCTTCCTTCCTTCTCTCCTGGCCAAAGTGCCCTTGCCCTTCACCAGTGTGCCCAAATGCCTTGTGCACTTGTTGGTCAGAGCGCTTAAGATGTAGCGATGGGGTTTCCTTGTCCCTTTGTGGACTCTGAGCTCCCATAGAGCAGATTGTCTTTGTTGCCAGTGCCCTACACCACGTCTGGCCCCATTCAGTGTTGGGTGGGTGTTGAATGAAGGACTGAATTTGGGACAGCTCCACCTAAAAGCAAGGACCTCTCAGCTGCATACTTTTTTGTCATTCCCAGATCCAGTATCCCTTCCTCAGTTCCTTGGCTGCAGGCACCGTTCTCCATCTGGCCTTCCACATGGGCAGCACGGTTCTCTGCCTCCGCTGCCTTCCTCACTCACCGCACCCTGCTGTTTCTGCCGCAGGAACCCCTCCATGCCCTGCTCTGCACAGTCTGCCTCAGGCTCAGAACCTTGTTTATATAAACTTCTCCAAGTGGCCTGCTGATCAGTCCCCCTCACCTGTCTTCTGTCTTCTTTCAGGGTTTCCTTCCCACCACCACCACTCCTGGTTTTCTTCTGCCCGTGTCTGAGCTTGCCATGCTCCCATCGAGTTCCTGGGTGCTTCCCCATTGCCCCTGGAATAAAGTCCAGGTCCAGCAGGCATCCCCCCATGGCTGCCGTGCCATGCATGAGACACTCCAGCCACTTTCTTCACATGCCCCTCGCTCCTCCCTGAGTGCATCCTGCCTTGAGAGGCTCCTGACAAGTGCAGCATGACTGCCAGCTTTGTAGTAAACACTGAGCGCTGAATGTGACTTTCAACCTCTTGGCTCTGGGCCACATCTCCAGCCAAATAGTTGGTATAGATCGATGTGGATTTCCTCTGCCCCACTCCCCAGCCTCTCCATTCATATTCACCATGGATGCTGCTGTGCACAGAGGCCCTTGGGTGGTCTCAGGTGACAGTTGCAGTTCGTTTGCTCTCTATGCCACAGAAAGATAAACATTCCTTTGCCAGAAGCCCAGTTTTCCTTTTGGGCTTGCTAGCCACTTGACTTTCTGCCTTGGTGACAGCCCTGAAAGGTTCTGTTGAATGTGGGAGATGTTGTCAGTAAACCGTCCTCAGGGCATCCTTCCAGCACTTTTCACCAAGCAGTGCATAGTGTCGATGGCAGCCAGAGTGCCCTTAGTGCCCAAAACAATGCTGGAGCTCCATCGAGGATTCCCATTTTAGGCCACCTCTTTTGCTCTTTTACTGCTGAAAAAGTATGGGGCTTAGGTTCGTATCCATGGACCCTACAAGTCCTACCCACCTGAGTATTGAGTAGGTACAATTTTTGGACTTTAGATTGGAATAGCATAATATTCAGAACATGGGCTTTCAATTTTGAGTCCAGCAGACCTGCGTTGAGTTGTTACTGCCAGTCACGAATCATGGGGCTTTACAAAGTTATTTATCCTTTCTGAAGCTTAGTCTCCTCGTTTACAAAATGGAGATAATAATAGTATCTACTTGATGAGTGCACTGTGAGGATTAAATGTGATAATATATGAAAACCATTTAACAGCAACATCAGGTACTAAGAGCAGACTCAGCCAGTGTTAGCAGCTATCTTTATTGATGTTATTACTAATATTTACTCTTCACTCGGGCTCCAGTTTTGCAAGTCCTGTTGCAGAGCTATTTGTGCAGGCTCACTCACAGGGCACAGGGTGTGGATTAATTAGCTGATGTTGGTAAAGCATTTCATACAACCTTTGTGTACAGTAGATGAGGTATGAGTAAGATTAAAGTTGATCTTGTTTAAAAGTCTTTGCACACAGTGTGCTCTGTTCAGGGCAGGTGACAGGCCGTGTTTTAAGTATGTTAGTTCCCAATTGTAGTTGGCCTTGCAGCCTGAAATATTACACATGGGAAAACACACAGCCTTGCCTCTTGTCTTCCCTCTCCTCTCTTCTCTTTTCGGAGTTTTGCTCTTGTTGCCCAGGCTGGCGCAATCTCGGGCTCACAGCAACCTCCACTTTCTGGTTTCAAGCAATTCTCCTGCCTCAGCCTCCCAAGTAGCTGGGATTACAGGCGCCCACCATCACGCCCAGCTAATTTTTGTATTTTTAGTAGAGACAGGGTTTTACCATATTGACCAGGCTAGTCTTGAACTCCTGACCTTGTGATCCGCCCACCTCGGCCTCCCAAAGTGGTAGGACTACAGGTGTGAGCCACAGCGCCCAGCCAACACACAACATTTTCAAGTGGTATTTCTAGGAGAAACCAGGAGAGTCTGGTTGTTTGAAGTCATTTTGGAAGGCAGCTGTGCCCCTTCTTCCCTGAGCTGAGGTGGAGCTGTATGGCTGTGTGGGTGGTACATGAGTATCCTCTTGAGCTCTGAGTACAGCCTAATGCCGGCAGTTCCCTGCAGGTCTCTACATTACATTCAAAGCACTTGCCAGTAAGCTTTAAGGAAGAATTCGAGTGGCCTGTGGCTCTGGCTTGTTTGGAAGGCCTGGAGGGTGGGTATATGTGTTGACCAGTCTCTGAAGGAGGCATATATGGAGAAGTAACATGTTAGAGCTGACTAAAAGAAAAGGATGAATTAGAAGAGTAGAAGCTCCTGGGATCTGAAATAGTGTAGCTTATGAGAGCCTCGGGGGGAGGATGTGGCAAAAGAACGGGTCTTCTGAGACATCTGATGACAAAGCAGGATCAGCAATCCGTGGCTCTCGGGCCCACATCTTATTTTTGTAAATAAAGTTGTATCAGAATGAAGCCACATTTACTTGTTTACATGTTATTTCTGGTTTCTTCTGTGCTACAAACCAGAGTTGAATAGTTGTGGCAAAGACCATATGGCCCACAAGCGAAGAATATTTACTCTCTGGCTCCTTAGAGAAACAGTCTGCCCACGCTAGTGTAAAGCAGAGGCCTTCTCATCTCCTGCCTTATAGTAGAACTTGGGATCTTAGGAGTGTGTAGAAGTGTGGATTTTAGAATCAGACAGCTCCAGGTTCACATCCTAGCCCTGCCACTCATCAGCTGTGTAGCCTTGCACAGGTGGCTTAAAGTCCTCGTGCTTCAGCTTCTTCATCTATAAAATAGAGTTATTAATTAGAACCCGCTTTACAGGGTCATCAGATTAATTGAGGTAGCACACAAAATGCATATAGCATGGGGTCCGGCATGAATTAAGCACTCCGTAAATGTTAGCTGCTGTTACCGTAATGATTCTGTGGGTCTCCAAATCATATTCCACATGGTGCTGCCCTCAGGCGGATGCCAAGGTAACTTGAATGAATCCATCTGCTGCTAACTCGGAGAGGAGGAGCAAGAGATTTTTGGTTATAGCCGAGTATCAGCCCAGTGAGTGTGATAAGACCTTTGTTCCCGTGCACTGCTAAAGATGGTTGACAGGTCGTAGTTCCTGGCCAGTTGCTTCGTGTTTTATTTCATTTGTGATATTTCCTTATATAGCTAGGAAGGATTTTTTCCCCTCACACCATGATTTCAAGTATTGTTTTAAACTTGGAATTTAGATGAATCTTCTAACCTTGTTCATTCATTCATTCATCAAACATTTGTTGAGTGCTTGCTGTGTGCTAAGAGCTGTTGGACGTTCTGTCTAAATGAAGGATACAGTGCTTGTGGATTTGTCTACTTGCTGCCTTCTTCACTATGTGGCTAGAAGACACATTTCTGGTTGGTTTGAAAGCGGTCAAATACCAGTAGGATGCTGAAGCCAGGCACGTTGGTTCTATTTGTCTGACTTTCTTCTGAGGAGAAGGAGCCACATTTCCTGGTCTATTAATGCCTATTTCTTAGGGCAGAGCAGGAAGTCAGGGTTGGCCAGTTGTCCACAAAGAGGTCCAAAAAAATTTGGCTCTGCTGTATTCTGCCAAGTGGGACTGGGAAAAATACAAGAAGCTCCTGCAGAGCTCAGGACTTAGCCTTAAAGGAACAGCAACCCCAGGAGAAATAGGCAGTGGAGGCCAAGGCCAAGAAGGTAGGACAGTGTCCTCCCATCATCTGTGCCATGGTGGCTCTGCTCCTTAGGAATAAACCCCTGACTCTTTTTTTTCTTTTTTTTTTTTTAAATTATATTTTAGGTTTTGGCGTACATGTGAAGAACATGCAAGATAGTTGCATAGGTACACACGTGGCAATGTGATTTGCTGCCTTCCTCCCTATCACCTATATCTGGCATTTCTCCCCATGCTATCTCTCCCCAACTCCCCACCCCGCACTGTCCCTCCCCTATTCCCCCCACAACAGACCCCAGTGTGTGATGCTCCCCTCCCTGTATCCATGTGTTCTCATTGTTCAACACCCACCTATGAGTGAGAACATGCAGTGTTTGATTTTCTGTTCTTGTGTCAGTTTGCTGAGAATGATGGTTTCCAGGTTCATCCATGTCCCTATAAAGGACACGAACTCATCATTTTTGATGGCTGCATAGTATTCCATGGTGTATTTGTGCCACATTTTCCCTGCCGAGTCTGTCATCAATGGGCATTTGGGTTGGTTCCAGGTCTTTGAAACCCCTGACTCTTAGCTTTAACTGAGCTTTAGAAATGTAAGGCAAATTTTCTGGGCTGGCCACATCAGTGGCAGGAGCATAGTGGTAGAAAACTGCTGTGCAGCCAGGGATTAGAGGAATAAATAAGAAGAGAAGAAAATGAGCAGTACCGGCTGGTGAAAATAGCACAAAATGGGCCTCCTAGAGCATCGCAGCTCTTGGGACATTTGGGTTTAGCTGTGCTTCTGTTACCATCCATTATTGCCAGCGAATGTTCTAAGCCTGCTGGAATCTGACCTTGTTATATGCTACTTCAGTCCCCCCCATGCTTCCGGTATGTCTGAGCCTGGGCCCTGGGGACCTGCACACCTTCCCACTGCCTCATTGCCAGCCTGGTCTTGCCTCCAAGCTCACAGCCCTTGCTCCAGCCACTCTCCACTTCAGAGCTGTTCATATAGGCAGTGCACTTCTTCCCCTTGTTGGCCCCTCCTGGAAAGATGGTCCCCGTGGCTGACTCCTAGTCTTTCTTCAGGAGCCTGCTTAAAACATCTGTTCCCTAGAGACTGTCTGTCAAAGTCTCCCAACACATCCAGTATTTTTCTTTTGCAGTTCTCATCATACTTGTAACTATTTTTTTGATGCCCGCTTCCCCAAAAAGCCCCATGAGGACAGGGACTGTGCCCTTATTGAATGTCTGGCACATTATAATAGCTCACTGTATTTGTTTATGGACTGAATGACCAGAAGGAGCAGTCATTTGTAAAGGGTTAAAAAATAAACTAGCAAGGTTTAACCTTTTGATTTGTTTTGGTCTTGTTTTCCAAATGTCTGAACAAAACATTTTATTATTTGACAGGTGTACACATATTCTTCTTTTTTTTTTTAGCTAATCTGCTGGAAAGGGATTTTTTTTCTTTTATACTTTTTTTTTAGAGACACAGTCTCACTCTGTTGCCCAGGCTAGAATGCAGTGGCACAGTGATAGTTCACTGCAGCCTCAACCTCCTGGGCTCAAGGGATCCTCCTGCCTTAGCTTCCTAAGTAGCTGGGACTACAAGTGCATGCTATCCTGCTTGGATAATTAAATTTTTTATTATTATTATTTGCAGAGACGGAGTCTTGCTATGTTGCCCAGTGTGGTTTCAAACTCCTGGTCTCAAGCGATCTTCCTGCCTCAGTCTCCCAAAGTATTAGGCTTATAGGCATGCACCACTGGGCCCAGCCAATATTACTTTTTAAGGATTCTCTGAGATGGCATTTTTCAGTGATTGTGTATACATTGACTAATCTTCCTTGCTTTTTCTCTTTTCTCCACAGAATGAGATGTGCCTGGCCACCCAACAGCTTTCTAAGCAACTGCTGGGATATGAAAAACAGGTAACTTGAAGTTTATGTGGCCTACCATGCCGTGTTCAGGACTTTCTTAAGTGGAATTTTTTTAAAGAATTATCCAAAGGCATCCTTTAGAGTCTTAAATTATTTGTTTTTTTCCTTCATATTTTTGTCTTTCCTTTTCCCTCCCACTGATATATTGAAACCAGTGATTATCCCTCAGTCATTATGAGGTATTCTAATTAGCCGATAGAAGTGATTAACTGCCATTGAGGGTTCTGAGTCTCCAAGGGACTACAAGTGAATCAACATTAGCAATTCCAGGAAATAAACACTCAAATAAAGGTATCATTATGTTTGACAGAAAGGAATGGCCAGGGAGGGTCAGATGAGTGCACCCCGTGGGCACAACAAAGGGGATAGCTCTGACTCCCTCTTCAGGTAGACACTTCTGACGGAATGGGCTCTTGCAGAAGAAAGGACACCGATGTGGAGGGTCGTGTTTTGCAGGTAATGCTTCGTGCTGAATTCCCTGGCATTCACTTAACACCTGGCTCTTTTATTCTTTGCTCTTAGAACTTTGCCCTTGGCAAGGGTGATGAAGAAGTAATTTCAACACTCCACTATTTTTCCAAAGTGGTGGATGAGGTAAGATAGCAGCATAGAAAATTTGTATTTGAGTCTTTCTTGAACTTTCTTTTGTTGTTATTTTGGCCCACTTTCCATTTTTAAATATCCACTTAAATATCTGAGACGGTATCTCAACTTGTTGATCTTCCAAGGTTCCTTTCATAGGAGAGGTTGTATATTATTTTTGTTTCTGGTTTAAGGGGAAAAGCTTCAATATATATGAAGAATAGATGAAAAAAAGATTTCTAAGAATTCAGTTTCCAAAGGAGAGTATATTAGTTTCTCAGGATTGCCATAATAATTTCCCATGAATAGGCAGCTTCAAGCAACAGAACTTTATCCCCCCAGTCAGTTTTATAGTACTAGGCTTATAGGCTGGAAGGCTGAAGTCAAGGTGCTGGCAGGGCCACCCTCCCTCCACTGGCTCCAGGGAGAATCCTTTTGCATCTTTCAGTGGCTCCAGGTGTTCCTTGGCTGTGGCAGCATCACTCCAGCCTGGCCTTACATCCCAACTACCCTCCAAGTTTTTCCATTCCCGTGTCTTCTCTTCTTATAAAGATACTTGGCATTGGATTTTGTGACAATACAGGATGACCTCATTTCAGGATCCTTCATTACATCTGCAAAGACTCTTTTTTCTTTTATTTTTTTTAAGACAGAGTTTCGCTCTGTCGCCAGGCACCAGGCTGGAGTACAGTGGCACAGTCTCAGCTCACTGCAACCTCCACCTCCCGGGTTCAATCAATTCTTCTGCCTCAGCCTCCCACGTAGCTGGGACTACAGGCATATGCCACCACGCCCAGCTAATTTTTTTATATTTTTAGTAGAGATGGGGATTCACCATGTTGGCCAGGATGGTCTCGATCTCTTGACCTTGTGATCCGCCCACCTCTGCCTCCCAAAGTGCTGGGATTATAGACTTGAGCCACTGCGCCTGACCTGCAGACTCTTTTTTTTAAATATTGCCGTGTTCTGGGTGGATATATCTTCTAGGGGAGGGGCACAGCTCAACCCACTACAAAGGGTTTGTTTTTATGGGTTTTTTTTTGTTATTAATTTTGTAGAGACTGCGTCTTGCTTTGTTGCCCAGGCTGGCCTCAAGGGATCCTCCCATCTAAGCCTCCCAAAGTGCTGGGGTTACAGACATGAGCCACCATGCCTAGCTCACTACAAAGGGTTTAATACAACTGTTCTTACAGCTGTATTGTATAGTACATTTGGAATATTCATAAGAAACAAAACAAACGAAAACAACCAGGTGTTATAGAAAAATAAATTCTAATTGTAAAAAACATAAGAGCTTAGATGGTACTGGTGTTGGACAGAACTCTGCAACATTAGGTAGGTATAAGTAGTTGCATCTTTTAAGGAGTTTCTAATATTCATAAAACTGCGATAAAGAATAGACATAAAAGAATGTGCAGATGCCGTTTAACTCACCAGTTACGGATCTGCAGTGGATGCTGTCTTTGGTTTACAAAATGAGATACATTCATATAAAACTATACTGACTGCATTTTCATTTATTCAGCAAGCCAGTTCAAGACATTATTTATTCAACAAACATTTATTGATGATCTCCTATTTAGCAAACGCTTTTCTAGGCACTGGGGATATAAAACGGATATAAAAGTGAATACGTCATATGGTTCTTACTGGGCTTTGTCCTCTACCCTACTAAAGAGTAAGGAAAAGACAAACTCTGTCTTTCTGTACTTTCAACACTCAGCATACTTCTGGTCACCAAAAAGCGTGGGTTTTCCCCACATCAGGCAATTCTGTGACACTAACTGGCCATCCTACAGTTTAACTTAATTCCGACTTATGTATTTGGAGATAGCCTCAGATCTCACCAGTTAAGGGCATGATCCCACCAGCCTGCCCCCTCCCCCACACTTCCGATGCCAGTTGCAAGTCTAGGCTTCTGGTACTTCTGACAAACCAGCTATAAATTGGGGGTTCCCACAACATCCCCCTGGGCTTTGATCACTTGCTAGAATGGCTCACAAATCAGGGAAACACTGGCTCACAAATCAGGGAAATTTACCAGTTTATTATAAAGGATATTACAGAGGACACAGATGAACAGCCAGATGAAGCAATGTATAGGGCAAGGTACAGGGGAGGTGGCATGGAGCTTCCATGCCCACTCTGGGCACATCACCCTCTTGGGCACTGCCAGGTGTTTAGTGACCTGGAAGCCCTCCAAACCCTGCAATTCAGGTATGTTTGTTGGCAGCTTCATCACATAGCTGTGGTTAACCTCCAGCTCTCTCCCCTTCCTGGAAGATGGGGGTGGGGCTGAAAGCTCCAAGCTGGTAACCATGGCTTGGTCTTTGTGGTGACCAGCCCCTGTCCTTGAGGCTACCAGGAGTTGCCTCATCAGAACAGAAGACACTCCCATCACCCAGGAAATTCCAAAGGATTAGGAGCTTTGTGTCAGAAACTGGGGTCAGAGACCAAATATTATAACAAAACATGCTCCTAGCATCCCTGTTGCTCAGGAAATCACAAGGGTTTTAGGAGCTCTATGCCAAGAACTGGGGGCAAATACTAAATATATATTTTTTATTATCTCATGATATCACATGCAGTGCTGTGGCTCTCACATGTGTTGAAATGGGGAAGATGTAATTATAGAGGAGCAAAAGTTGATTTTTTGGAAGGTAAGGGGAAGAATTTTTTCTTAATTAACAGTGGAAAGATAACCCAGGGCGAGAAGCAATAGACTGCACCCTGAGTCACATGTTTCCTTGAGAAGAGAGTTGCTAAGTGGTTAGTTGTCGAAACCCCTAGAAGCAAGATTTCCAGTTTAAGGTATTTCCTCACAACCATCTTGTCATGGGCAGGAATGATGATTGTTTTAGTGGGGAGTGAATAGTTCCCAAAGGACGAAGTGTGGTTTTTATAGGTGGTATCATGGCACCTTGGAAGGTTAGTTCTGCAAGGAGTTTTCAGACAAACCTATTGATGTAAAGACCTAGAGAGTAAAAGCAGTTGGCCCAGATGGGGCCTAGATCTGGGAAAAGGAGAGTAGCTTTTGAGGCTATTTTCTCTACCTGGGCCTAAACCAGGTTGAAAAAATTTTAAGACAAGTCATTTGACTTAGAAATTAAAGGAAAGTTCAACCAAAAGTAGAGACGTATGTGGCTCATATTTAATAGAACTCATTGGAATGAGATCTTCCATGTTGTAAGTTACAGAGAGATTTCCGTACATGGTAACTTCCCTAAAAACAGAGTTTCTGGACCACTTCCTTTGAGTGCACCTGAGACAGGAGGTCATCATAATTACGGAGTTCACTGACTGAATACTGGGCACGTATGTCAGGCACTCTGCTCTGAGTGCCTCCTGTTCATGTCACTTTCTTGTCCTCACATGTCTTAGCGATGCAAGGAAGATGCTATTGGCCCCATTTTTTATATCGCGATGCTAAAGTTGGGAGAGGTGGCCCAGGCTCTTTCCATTCTCCTCTTGGAGGGTGCTGTGGTCAACAGTGATTATCCTGTACAGCTCACAGCTCAAAAGCCCCACATTAAAAGCTGATGATATAACCCCCTTAATCCTTTAGGAGAAAATGAGTAGCTGGGAAATTTGCCATTTGTGAAATGCATAACCCTTGGAAAGCCACTTAATCTTTCTGAGTTTTGGTTTCTCCATCTTGTATGGCAGCAGAAAGTCTCACTTAGTTGGACTGTTACATTGATTGAATTAAATAATGTCTATCAAAGCGTCAAGCACAGAGCCAGTTAACTGTTAATGAAAAACAGTACCTTTCTTATGGAAGTTATTCTGGAAAATAGTCAACACATTCTGTCCTGAAGGCATTTACTGGCATGGCTGTCTTCCTGTGTTACCACCAGAATACAGCTGCCCTGCTTCAGCTTGGCTGAATGATAGGGAAAGCGTTAGCAGTGTGCTCCGTGTTCTCTTGCCTGGCAAGTGGTTGACCTTAGGCAAGTCTTTCAGTGTGTAAGAGTGGCCTCTGAATCCACAGCCCCAAAGGACCAGATCTGTTGGGAGATGCATGTGTGTAAGGTTGATGTATATGTGTGACTGCCAGCACTGCTAAAGGAAACCTTGCCACATGTTGAATCCAAAAATAATTGCTGGTGATTTCCCCTTAGTCACTCAGCAGGAATCCCACAATATCTGGAAGTGTGCAGTCTAGTGGGAGAATCCCTTCCACCGTATTCATTGCCGACGTCTAGATTCTCAAACGTGCGCATCAAGGACAAATTCTGTATCCCAGGCTATGTAGTGGAAAGTAAACGAATCTTAGAGCCCAACAGCCCAGATTAAAAGTCCAGCCATGCTATTTATTTGCCCTCTGGATTTGGAGAACTGTTCGCCTGTCTGTAAAGTGGGGATGATAAATAATACCTAACTCACAGAAGGGGTGAGAACTACACAGTATAGAACATATAAAGCTGGCACACAAAAATACTCAAAGATGCCCTGATGGGATGATTTTTGTTTCTCCTAGATAATTTACAAAGATAAGATTTACTGAGTCCTTGAGGTAGAAGGGGAGAAAGAGTCAAGAGCTGTTAAAATCATCTGGTGAGGAGCATCACATTCAAATACAGTCATCTTATTCTCAGAAAGGCTCTTTTCTAGACTAGAGGTCTGAAATCTGGCAGAGTTGTTTCAATAGGGAGTATTCTTTCTCCAGTCACTCCCAGACCATAGCTGGCTGTGGTTTTCAGGCGAGTAGGTTCCCAGCAGTCCTGTTTTCCAGGCTTGGTTTCAGCCTCCCTGGAGAGTGAGAGAGCAGAGCAGCCTGGCGAGGTCCTGAGCCATGACCAGCACTGAGAGCTGGCTGTGTTCTGTGGAGGCACATCCAAACATTCCGATTCTCCAGTGGGGTGGGGCTGAGTGGGAACACAGAAGAAACAGAGTCAGCCCAGTGAACAGGGCAACTGTGGGCCCAGCACTCTGTTAGCTAACTTCACTGGTGCCCTGGTCAGTCAGAACCTTGCATTTCATTTTTCATGCTTGTAGGCCAGTATCATTTAGTGCTTTATGAAGGGTACTATTTGCTAAGGAAGTCTTATTGGGCTGTATAACCACACAGATGTGTTCAGTGTGATTCCTTGGTGAAATGAGACTATGTCGATAATCATAATCTATTTAATTTTCTTGAATAGCATTCTCTTTCTTTCAGCTTAACGTTCTTCATACAGAGCTGGCTAAACAGTTGGCAGACACGATGGTTCTACCTATTATACAATTCCGAGAAAAGGATCTCACAGGTAAAGTAACTGAGTTCAATGCCAGTTACCTTCAAAATACTGTGTACTGCACTTAATAACAGTTCTTACTGCATTACTTTCTTTAAATGTGTGGATTGCTGGGAAATGCCTTTTTTTTTTAATTTTTGAAAAAAATTCAATTCAGTGAATTTTTACTGACTTCCCTCTATGTTGCCAGCTCACCTAAAGTAGGTCACAGGCCAGTGAAAACACAGGTGTGGAAACAGATCGTTGTGATGTCATGTGATGAGGGCAGCAGGACAGAGTTGCACATGGAGTAGAAACAGCACACAGAAAGGCAAAAGGCGTGGTCACCTTTTTTGGGGATAAAGTGCTAGGGAAGGCTTCCTGGAGAAGGTGATTTCTAAGCTAAGTTTTGAAAAATGATGTTAAGGCCATGTTCTAGGTTAGGGGACATTTGTAAAGTCATGCTGTTCTTGAGGGAACAGTGAATGCTTTGGAATGGAAAGTTGTGGGGGTTGGAGAAGACGGGATGGGAACCTTGCTTTCTCTGTGCTAGACTCTGGGGATGCAGCTGTGAATGGATGGATGGGGACTGCTCTCCTGGAACTCATAGTCAGTGAATAAGGGAATCTGTGAGTCATGCAAGAACTTAGTTGTCCTTTTGAACTAATTTTGGCTCTTCAACTAAAATAAAGCAGAACCATTTTATATTTCTTAGAAATCAAAGTAGTCACAAAATACACAGAAAAAAGAATGAATCAATCTTGAAAAACTTTCAAGATGTTAGAAAAGGGACTACAGATTTTCTAGTCCTATTTTCTCTTCATTGAAAATATTTATTACTTAGAGTTTAAGAATTGCATTTTCTAGAACACTGATATAAACAATTGCTGGCCCCCCAAAAGCGTAAGCCTGAATGCTAAAAGATCTGCTCAGTGTGTTGCTTCCTCTTTAAAAATATATCGCCTTAAACTGTTTTTGTGGGTGGAGGGAAGAGTTTGCAGTAAATCTAAAGATAAGTCTTAAAGGTAAAGATTTTCTCCCCTTACTTTGAAATCCTCTGTGATCGTGTCACCTGAGGCTAACGGACAATGTTAGAACTGGCATAAACTCTACCCAAGGTCAGTTTGGGAGCACTAAAACTTAATACCTAAAAAATTACAAGTAATACATCCATTTGCTTTCATAAAGGGAACCCTCGATTAAACAAAGCAGGAATTTAGTGCTTTTTTAGTGTTGCTCATCTATCATGGCATGGGAAGCTGAAACATGCTTGATGCAGTCATCTGCTGATTATTCAGTCCTCACTGAAGGCCTTAGCGGGTGCGTTTTTTGAAAGGTTTTCTCTAAATAAAATCATTAGAAGTGAGTGTGATGTCATTTTATTATATTATATTTATTTATTTATTTTTCTTTGAGCAGTTGACTGCTAGGGATGTCATTTTAAAAACAGACTTCAAGTCTGTTGCAAAGAAAATAATAATCTCCTAAGGCCTGTGTTGTCAGATTTATGTCTTTCAGGTTTGTTGATGGAAGGCAGAACAGGACTTTAGAGTGCCCAGTGGCATTAATGACAGTGGCCTCCGATAATCCAGAGTGACCCCAAACGTGGATGAGTAGTATCTGCCCAGGATGGTGATTTTTTGAGTGGAATAAAACTGCTCATTAGTAGTAAGAAGAAATCTTCTTAGTATCTTTGAAAAAAGTTAAATATCCTTTTCTGATGCCACCAGGACATCGCTTTGAAGTATTTGGCCCCAGGTCATACCTGAATCAACATCAGAAGCAAATCAGAATCTGACCTCCTCTCTGCCTAGAGAGTGGTGTTTTATCTTAAATTTCTTGGCCTTTATTTACTCACCAACACAAGTACATAATCTGAATGAAGAGCACACAAGAGCTATTAAGGAAGCTACTTAAAATTGATCAGTAAAGAAACTTAACACTTGACTCCAACAAGAAGTAAAAGATAGGAGAGAAAGAAAGAAAAATGCAAGCAGGGAAGGGCAGAAAGCAGCCTGATCTCAAAAGAGGATGAATAATGTGAACAGAATTTAAAAGCCGGAGGCAGTCTGAAAACCAGTATAACCAACATAGATGTGAATGGCTTTGCTTTGTTACAAAATGAAAATGGATTGTTTTAGAATTGTAGAAAGTGTCACTTTCTTGTAGGTATCAATCGCTGTGTTTTTAAGTTTCTAACCTTGGACAGCCACTGCTCTCAGTGCTCTTTTTGGATCTGTGGTCTTGGACTTCGTTCAGCCATCTTTGCGCACAGCGGTGTAGCACTCATTTGGAGTAATGGTTATTGGTGTGGCCTTGTTGCAAGTACAGTATGCTAGATTGTGTCACATTTTTTAATAATACACACACCCCATATTCCTTTGGCCAGGGGTGACTCCAGTAACTCAGATATTAAAATGTCAACACAGGAAGCTTCTAGGTTCTGGGTGTAGTCCTGACTGCATTCTAAAGAAAGATGATTAAGACACTCTATTTGGGGGCTGAGGCATCAGAACTTAAGTTGATACTCCAGGTCTCCATGAAAAGTACCTGTCCACCATGGTGTCCAGCCCACCTCCCTGGCATGCCCTCTCCCGCACAGACCCTGAGCACTATGTGGTGAGCCAGGGCTGCTCGGGCTATCAGGGTCACTGGGTGTGGGGCATGGTTGAAGCCATAAGTTCCAGTGAGACCAGGTCCAGCCTCTGGGCCAGGCCTGTGAGAGCAAAGACGAGAGTACAGAGCTCTCGGTTGGCATGTTTTATTTTTCATTGCTCTAAGACAGTCCCTTTTCTCCTTTTCAGAAGTAAGCACTTTAAAGGATCTGTTTGGACTCGCTAGCAATGGTAGGCATCTTCTCCATTCCTGGTGTGTGCTGTGCGGACTTACTGTGGCGGGGAGGAGACCCGGAATGAATGTTCTTGCCCTTCAACCCCGACCCTGCTGGGTGCTCAGATGTCTGTTTATTTTTAGAGCATGACCTCTCAATGGCAAAGTATAGCAGGCTGCCTAAGAAAAAGGAGAATGAGAAGGTAAGAAGAATCCTTTACGTGTTGTTTTTCACTTCATTTCCATAAAGGCCTTCCATGTCTTCCTCTTGCAAATTTATGCCATAAGGGGTGTCATAATTTTTTTTAACTGTACGTGGACTTTTTAAATTATTCACTTTAAATCTCATAAGTAGACCTCCACTTCTCTATTCTGTCTTTTCAAACTGGTTTATTAAACACCAGCCTAGAGCCATTGTAAGATTGTGATCACTCAGGGGTTTCGACTTCAGCCTGCCGCCATGCCTGATTCATTTATCACCCAGATCACCTGAACTCCTTACCCCTGGTGTTGACTCTGATTCTGTAACCCATGCTTTTTAGGACTTTTGCTACTATAGATAATATGAACTATTTTCATGCATATAACTTTTTACTTCTTTTTTTTTTTGAGACAGAGTCTCACTTTGTCACCCAGGCTGGAGTGCAGTGGCACGGTCTCAGCTCACTGCAACCTCTGCCTCCTGGGTTCAAGTGATTCTGCTGCCTCACCCTCCCAAGTAGCTGGGACTGCAGGCACCTGCCACCATACCAGGCTAATTCTTTGTATTTTTAGTAGAGAGGAGGCTTCGCCATGTTGGCCAGGCTGATTTCCCTAACCTCATGATCTGCCTACCTCAGCCTCCCAAAGTGCTGGGATTATAGGTGTGAGCCACTGCACCCGGCTGCAACTTTTTACTTCTGTTACATGATTTCTTTGGGCTAAATTATTTCCTTGGCATACAGTCTTATGAGTGAACTAGAATGTCTGTGGCCTTCTTCGGTGCATGTTGCCATATTGTTTTCCTAAAAGACCGCAGGACTCTGCACTATTACCAGGAGAGTACTGGCTTCACTGCTCCCTCAGGAGCACTGAGATGCTGTCACTTGCATATTTTTTATTTGGATTTTTTAAAGTAGAAGTGCAGCCTTATCTGTGTTTTATTATATTTGTCACAAAAAATGGTTATAATGCATAAACACACGTTTTGGAGTGCACGCTTTTACAGAATCGTCGTGTACAGTAGACAACTTGAAGTTTTCCTTTTATCTTTTAACCAGGTGAAGACCGAAGTTGGAAAAGAGGTGGCCGCGGCCCGGCGGAAGCAGCACCTCTCCTCCCTTCAGTACTACTGTGCCCTCAATGCGCTGCAGTACAGAAAGCGGATGGCCATGATGGAGCCCATGATAGGCTTTGCCCATGGACAGGTAGGGGAGTCCCTTCCCTGAGGGCTGAAACCTAAGCCAGCTGTGGCTTTCTACTGAGAGAGCACTCAGAAGAAACTGAAGCTTCATCATAGAAAGAATTGCAAATGCCCAACCTCCCTGGCAACTTTGTGGGATTCCGCACTTGGAGAGTGTCCAGTTGAGCTGGGTCATCATCAGCTGGACATGCACTGGCCTCAAGTCAGACCATATGTTCAGGAAATGATGGCCTGGGGGTCAGGCCTCTCTTGGGGAGGGGCCTGTGTGGCCCCTTTTTCTAATCCGAATGAAAGCCAGGCTGGGTGCAGTTTTCCTAGAAGCATCAACTGCAGGGTTGGGATAGCTCACCTGCCACCTAGGATTCCCTGCTCTCCTTGCTGCTCTGTAGTAAGGCCCACCCTCTGCTGGCTTCTCAGGCGGACCTCTCCTAGGTGATCCCCAGCACCTTGGCATCTGGGCATGGGGAAACGTTGCCAGTGCTTTATGAGGTCTTCTGTATTTACTGGGTCTCTGTCCTCCACTTCAATGATTAATATTTGTCTTAAGAGAAGCTCTACTTTAAGGATGGGGACTTGACTATGGTGGCACCATTGAGGCAGGGAAAAAAGTGACCGTGAGCGTAAAAGTGACTGTGAGTGTGAGGCCGATAGCACCACCCCCTCACTGCTACCCTATCCTGCTTTGCCCCATTTATGTTGACTCCAAAGCCACCCTTTGGCCCGTGAGAAAGGCACCCAGGAATCTTCTCTCAGTGGACAATCTAGGAACAGAAAGGGATGTGAGGAAGCAAAATGTTGATAAGAAAAAGTCACCAACTTAAAAATACCCGATATATGAACATCTGATACTTCTAGAATACATTTTTAAGGCACATATAGTAAAAAAACAAAACATATCTCACATCAATGTCATTTGACAAAAAGGGGAATGAGAGAGGAGCTCTAACCCAATTCCTGTTTAGAGAAAAAAGTACAGCTCACTGCCAGCACAGTTCTCTCAGGGCAAACAGGAAATGGGTTGGGAAAATGTCTGAGCTCAGTTCTTTCTTCTTAATCTAGTTGTTAGGTTGTTGAATGGTGAGTTCACTGAAGTCAGCCTGCGCCTTTGGAAGTATATTTAAAAAGAGCAGTAGAGTCTTTCTGTGTCATCGGAGTAAAGTAGCACTGACCAGCTGAGGGCATCAGTCTTCAGCAGACCTTGGGAGCAGTCCAGGTGCCAGTGATGCGCCCTGGTACACACAGGTGTACAATCACTCACACTGTTGCCATCCCCTCTCCTGCAGGCATATCGCAGCTGGCAGACAACGTAGCTATGTTAGAGAATGCTGGGGCTCTCTTTGTTCTCTTCAGTTTAACATTTCCTGTCCTGTGTGCCCTCCCTGGATTGGCCCCATCCATCTGGGACTGTAACCTTGCTCAGTCAGATGCCCAGGGTCAGGAAGGGTCTCAGATCTAGTGTCTCGGAAGGACGAGCAGCTGTGGCCCTGACTGGTCAGTGCTGTAGCACTTGCTTGGTTAGAGGGTGTCCTGCAAGGCTTATAGGACAAGCTTGATGATACCAGCTGGTTTCATTCTTGTTCATGTCCAGGGACTTTCTCACTGGACTCTAAGTGAGTGCTGCTGGCCACAGAGGGCGAAAAGGAGCTGTGGGTACCACAGCACACATGCAGCCTGGGCCTGGGGGAACAGCAGAGCACACCATCAATATTAGGTGGCAGGAACATCAGTGTTGAGAGCTGAGAGTGGCGTCTTTCCTTTTTCATATACAGATTTCAAGACACAAGATCAAGTAGGCCCTTTCCCTATGGAATTTTTAAATGCAAATGAAAACAATAGCTCCTTCTCCTAGGCGAGTTTGTTGACTGGCACCATGGAGTCATCTTTTGGATGATTCAGAAGCATTAGCTCTCCTCCTGCCTCATCCAACCTTGGCAATCAGGATTTCTTGAGAACTGGCCTCTGTGAGCTGATGGTTCTGTGGACATAGCACTTCCTGCTGCTCACTAAGGCACATGTGGAGACTCACCAGGCTTCTCGGCACCACCCACCTTTGTGGAGGTGTGGGGACTCCATTCCTGCCTTCTCCAGCCCTTGTCAAACTGGTTTTTGATGAATTCATGATTCAGTTCATATCCCTACAAACTGAGGCTCAGTTATCTGTGTGCAGGTTTTTGAGAACAGAACAGTGACTTCCAGTGTCATATTGACAGGGGACGGGCTGTCATGCAGCTGTAGAGTCAGGGTCTTGTCCTTCCATTCATCCATTTGCCCACTGTTCTTAGGGATTATGTGAGCCCCTGCCCTAAGGAGCTTACAGAATAATAGAGGAGCTAAGACATGACCTAGGAATCTAAATTCCAAAGGAGTTCAGGGAGGGGAAGGAGAGAGAGGCCACCATGACATGGTGCCATTAGAAATGCAGAGTAGTGATTTAACAGATTAGTGATATTAAATGGTTAATATTCATTTTGACATTTGACATTTCAGGAGTTCCAAATGACATTTCCAGTGTCTGTATGATTCAAAGATCATGGGGCCAGAACACCCCCTTGCGTGAATCACCTGGGTTAGGATGACCACAGTCATCCGTGTTTAACTTGTGATAACTAAGCACATCGGAATACTTGCTTTCCCAGGGTGTCTGGGGAACAGAGGCAAGGCCGTCAGAACTATGCTGAGAAAACCTGCTAGCCTCCTCTGGGTCAGAGGTAGATTTTGGTGCCCGCCATGCCAGGAAAGGTGGGCTTCCAGGTCAGAGAGAGGAGCAGGGTTAATATGAGAGAATACCCATGCTCACAGTGAATGTTTTCTCTCTTTTTTCATCACCAAGGCTTGCAACTGTTACTGTTACCTCTCAATCATCAGACATATTACAATGGAGCAGTTCATATCTAATGGCCAGGTTTTTAAAAGTCATGCCCATGGAAGGATGGAAGCTTGAGCTATTCAGGGTGGGATGCAGATGTCAGTAATGCACAGAAATGTTCTTCCTCTCTCCCATACCCCTGCCCTTCGGGGTTTGTCAGGGACCAGACTTTCTGGGAAGTGAGTATTAGACAGGAGTCACAGGGAGTAAGGAATCCCTTCCATTGGCACCCAAAAGCCAGCAGCTGCGGTTTCATTTTCAAAGTGCATAGCGCTCAGGTGTCCTAGCAGCACTCGCCCCTGGGCAGAGAAAGCACCTGTCATAGAACATTGCATGTGGGGGAGGAGGGGCCTCACTGTGTGGAGCACCCACCTGGTGCCTGGTGCCTGGTGCCTGCTACCTCCTATATATACAGTAATCCTCTTGACTGTGATGTCAGGGCAGGAAGTTTTCCCTCTGTCTAGTTTTCCCTCTGTAGCATCTCAGCCAAGCTGCAGCCAAGTCGCCATCCATCCATCCAGCGTGTGTTCCGAGTTGCTCGTGGCTCAGTGAGTGGGCCCAGTCACTGGGGGGCCTGTAGGGTGGGGAAACTTCTCATACTGTGCTACAGGAAGTGCTTGTCGGTTTCTTGCTGGTACTAAGCTGAATAAGACCTAATCCTTGCCCTCAAGAAACTTTCTAGAATTCACACAAGAAAAAAGCTGCTGCTGCTGCTAGTATCAAAAATAATTATCACTAGGAGTTACTGAAACACTTGGTATGTACCAGGCACTTAACTTACATCATTCCTGATATTTGCAGCCATTCAAAAAGGTAGCTCGGCTTCCCTGTCCCCATTTCATGAATGCACTTGGGACTTGGCCATAGCTCTCAGCTAACACTCTGGAGACTCAGCAGAGATGCCGCCAGTGCCACGTGTGAGGCAGGCTGGTCAGCTGCGACGGCTGCCATCACACTGCCTGTCTCACCTTCAGTGAGTTCACTGATCACCTTCCCTGGATGCTTTTCAGAATATCATAATTATATCTTTCAGATTAACTTCTTTAAGAAGGGAGCGGAGATGTTTTCCAAACGCATGGACAGCTTTTTATCCTCCGTTGCAGACATGGTTCAAAGGTAATGCTGCACTCCAGCTGGGTCTTATGTGCCTCTTGCCTTTCCTGCTGATATGCCATCTCTGGGAGGTCAGTGGGGAGGGTTTTGACTGTTGAGGGTCGCACAGAGCCTCTGTCCACTCCAGAAATGCTCAGTGCCCTCGCTTTAGCTGCCAATATTCATAAATATCTGGGGCACACTGGTGGAGTTTTCTCAGGATCTCTTGTGGATATTGAAGTTTCACATGTTATAAGCCTGGGAGTCCAGCTGAGCTTTGCTGTGGTGTTAGAAGAGCTCTTGGCTTTCTTCTTTGAGAGTACATGGGAGTAGCAGATGGAAGTGCAGTCGCTTTTCAGGAAACTCTGACCAGCGCATTTATAATAGACAAGGGAGGCATAGAGTCTTTTAAAAATTAATTTGAAAACTGCATTTGCTTATTTTAAGAAATGCAACATCACTCTATTCAGTAGTTGAGTAACTGCCACACTTACTGGAAGCTGTGGCTGCCCTGCCCCCCATCCCTCCCCAACTTCCATGATGGGCGCTCTGAGGGGGCCTCTGGCCCCTGCAGTCTTAGGCTTAGTCTACCTGGAACACAGCGTGGGCTCCCTCAAGTGCTTGCCACGAGTTCCGGAGCATAGAAGAGCATAGAAATATGCTCATCCACGCGTGTGTGCATGTGTGGGATGTGTGTGTGTGTGTGTGTGTGTGTGTGTAATTGATAAATAGACAAAATGGAAATAATAGGAATTTTTTTTCATGTGGATACCTAAAGAGAAAGTTGCTCATGTTTGTGAAGAGGTAGCATTTCATCATATCTCCTGAAGGCTAAACAA
The DNA here is from genome assembly GCF_049354715.1 of Callithrix jacchus. Taxonomy (NCBI): domain Eukaryota; kingdom Metazoa; phylum Chordata; class Mammalia; order Primates; family Cebidae; genus Callithrix; species Callithrix jacchus. Next base: position 108,150,401 of record NC_133510.1, on the reverse strand, counting down.
GGGAATTGATTTAGGTAGAAGTCTACCTTTAATGCTCCAAAAATAACCAGTCCCAAGAAAAACCAGTGCTGAGCATTGAGACAGATGCGAAGGGAGAGTTGAGAGCATATACCCCTTCCTGAAAGTCACTGAGCTGTTTTGCGTAGAATAATTGGCAGCAGTGAGTGACGTCACTTTGATTTATAATTATGCTAGAAACCAACTTCTGAAGTCCAATTGCAGTTTCTTGCCTTTTACTTTATTTGGTTATTAGCCCCTTGGAATGTTAGGAGGAAGCAGAAGATGAGAGCCTGTTAAATGGTCACTTATGAAAGCATCCTCTCCCTCATCTTTCACTGTCTCTTTCTCATCCTACGTTAACTCTCAGACTTCCTCAGCCTTCTTTGCTCTGGAAGAACCATCTTTGCCTCAATTTTTTCCACGCACCTGATTATTTTATTAACAGGTGGCACAACATTCATGCCCATGCGGTGAAATGCCGTGTTTCCTCTTTCTGCAGATCCTCGAGCCTGTGTCTTCCCTTCTTGTCAGCGTTTCCATGAGCTGTTATTACGCCAACCCAAGCACAGCCCCAGCCGTTCCAAGAGAACCGCAACCCGGGCGCTAAAGTCAGAGTCTGCGTCCAGGCTACATGGCCTTCTCCGTGCAGGCTGGGCCAGTTCTGCGAGTCACCCCCTCTCTGACAAGTTGTATTTAGTTGCAGGGGTGACAGGCAGCTGGTGGGGTTTCCAAACTGAACCTTGCAGCACTTGGTTCAAATAGCTAAAGCACTGTTTGAATGCTCCTTTTCCTGTCATTGTTCATTTCATGTTGGTGAGTAAATATGACCGTTCTCCAAACCAGGGCGGGTAGTCTTGCTACCCCATTGCTAGGCATTAGCAGGCAGCCTGCGCAGGGAGGCTCAGAGCAGGATCTGGTGGTGACACTGAAGCTGTGCAGCCCTTCCCCAGGAGATGGATGCCGCAGGTGCTCTGTGCTTTCAAGGTGCGGGCAGATTCAGAACCCAGTGTAGGAATCCAGACAGCACAGCATGGTTTCTAGCCACCTCACAGAGCTTTCTTTATTCCCTAACCCTAGAGTCATACAGTTCTACCTTTCTGCAGCTCTTATCTACCTACCTACCTGTCTATGAAACATGCTTTTTTTAGTTTATCTTTGAAGAGAACCAATTGAAAGTTAATTTCATCCCTGTTCCTTTGGTTCCTGGGAACCTTGGATGGGCTCCCAGTGTTAGAACCTGAGTCTTTGTGGGGCCCAGGAGGGGAAGGCAGGGCAGGTGTTTAAAATCTTTTGGAGTTGTACTTAAGATGCCACCTTGGTGCACGTGAGTGTCTTTCTGGGGACAGGATCTTTCTCTTGGATCACATCTTCAAAGAGGTTTCTCACCCATAAAATCTGACCCTAAGCTCTTGACAGACTCTTGGTTCCTCTTCCTTCTTCCCCCCGCCCCCTTTCTCCTCCCGCCTCCTGTGTGCTGAGCGTGGTCTCCCATTCCATTCTCTTAGCCAGGGCAGTGACTAGCAGGTTAAGCTAATGAGGCTTGTCCTCCAGCTTGCCTGTCCTAAGACCACCAGTGGTAGAGTCCCACATCATCCTAGTCAAATGTCAGAAAAGCCAAAATTAGATTGACACTTGTGTCAAGCTGCATTAAAGAAAAGGAGCAGTGGCTCACACCTGTGATCCCAACACTTTGGGAGGCCAAGATGGGTGAGTCACTTGAGGCCAGGAGTTCAAGACCAGCCTGGCCATCATGATGAAACCCCTTCTCTACTAAAAGTACAAAAATTAGCTGAGCGTGGTGGCAAATCGCCTGTAATCCCAGCTGTTTGGGAGGCTGAGGCATGAGAATCACATGAACCTGAGAGGTGGAGGTTGGAGTGAGCCAGGATCGCACCACTGCACTCCAGCCTGGGTGCCAGAGTGAGACTCACCAAAAAAAAAAAAGGAGGGGGCATATGGAATGTCCAAGCCCAATGTTGCTTAACTACAGAAGAGAGAATCTTGAAGTGCTCACATGTAGAAACACTGGACCCCTATTTGCTTCTGTGATTGTCATAACTCCTGTGACAGAGTGCAGAAGCAGAACACCTCCTCCGAATTGTACTTTCTCAGACAGACGGGCCCTGTTGGGCAGATTGTGTTCAGGATTTGTAACCAAGACTGTCACTACTGGGTGGGGTGGCCTGGTGAGGCCTAGCTTTGTGGGGGAAAAGGGAAGCCACCGTGTCCATACCTCAGCACATACATCCATGAAAGTCAGGGGCTAATGTCCCAGAGCCAGGCCATCTGCCCATGTCCCCCTGTGTGGGCAGCCCTTGGCCTGCTAGCCCATGCAGCCTCAGGGCAGATCTGTGGCTGTTAAGGGAAAAGCATTGCCCATGGCTTTGTTGCTGCATCTTAGTACCACTTCCCGGTCGTTTTCCTGTCTCCACCACCCCTGCTTAAACCAAGAGCAGGGGAGGCACGGCTGCCATTTCATTCCTTCCTTTATGGAACTTGCTTAGGCTGCCTGTGTGTGGAGGATGGGCTCGTCAAAGTTTTTCTCCAAAAATTGGCATCAGCGGTGCTGAGCATGGATACCTCTGTCAGCAGCAAAACTGTTTAGCTGGGTTCAGGCAGTTCAGTGGCATCCCTTGTGTTTTGTTTTAATACAGCAGTCATATAAACCCATTTAGTACTGCAAAATTCTAATTTAGTCCCTGTGATCTGTATTTTCAGGGCCCGAGGATAGAGAGTTGTGGCCCTGTGGGAGGCTGGCAGCTCCATCTGTAAGGCTGGATGCTTTGCGGGGGTGGAGTGATGGCTGCCAACGGCTTCTTAGTAGTGCTGGGTTGGCCAGCAATGAGTAACTGACCCAACACCTTCTGTCTTAAGCATTCAGGTGGAACTGGAAGCCGAGGCAGAAAAGATGCGGGTGTCTCAGCAAGAATTACTTTCTGTGGATGAATCTGTTTACACTCCGGACTCTGATGTGGCTGAACCACAGATCAACAGGAACCTCATCCAGAAGGCTGGTTACCTTAATCTTAGAAAGTAAGAATGCCACTGTCTGCCTCTTTTTCTGAAATCAGTTTTCCCTAAGAAGTGGCTGAAGGCAGTCTTACGTGCCCCATTAAAGTTGGAGGGAGGTGGGCAGGCGTGACTGGGAAGAACTCCCATCACAGCAGCCTGCCTACTTGTAAGCAGGAAACCTCTGGGGCCCCGGTGCCAACTGCACTAAGAGATGAGGCTGGAAGCGAGTCCTGTAAGAGCTGGTGCTGTGGCCTCCAGGACACTGTGGCCACATGTAAAGAGAACACTCTTAACTGTTGTCCTGGACCTCTGACAGTTTTTATCCCCTCATGTACTTCCCCCATGCTGGCTGGCAGATGAGAGCCATGTGCTGGGGACCCACCTGAGAGGCCAGAGGCAGGGTCAGGAGGCTTTTTGCGGCAGTTCGACTCATACTGATTGAGTCACACATTTACCACTCAGGTCTTTTAAGTGTCCATTTTGAATGGAATGGACGGTCAGGTTTAAGGGCTTCTGTGAGCACAGAGGATGTTGTCACGGTATGTTGTGAAAAGCACTGACTTTGGAATCAGACACTCCAGCTGGGCTGAGCCGTGTTCTCTTCATCTGTAAAATGGAGCTGATGACTGCACCTACTTTATGAAGTCAGAAAGATTGAATGCAGTCATCCCTACCAGACAGTGAGGGCTCAGATGTCAGCTGTTGCCATTTTGGGAAATTAGGGCAGGAAACCCAGTGCCTTTGTACATAGTTGCTACGCAGTAAATACTGAGCCAAGTAAATGTATTTGATATCCCCCAGCAGAGGGTCTCTGGAGAGGAACTGCCAGCTGTTACCAGGCTGGAACACCTCTAGGATCTGTGAACTTGACAATCACAAGCTAAATATCCCCTGTAGTTCTGCAGGTGTAGAAAACCCAGCAGCTTCTAACGTTATCTGCCAGGAACTAGATTTTCCTTTTGTAAGCAGCCCACAAAACAAGAATGACCTCCAGCTGGAGCAAAACCCAATCTGTTGAGAACCTCCTGGGACTGTAGTGTGGGTACTGTGGGCCAAGGCAACCCTGACTACATTCAGAGCAGCTCAGCCCCATGTCTCAGAGAAATTATCGTCCAGGTGTTTAGTTCTTACTGGTGACAGACTCATTCTACTTCCAGATCCTGGTTTAGCAGTCGACATGTGGCTGCAGTGGGGAACTCAGCCCTGGGACTGCTGTCTCCCTTGGAAGCAGAGCCCATGATGTCCCGGATCATTCCAGCTAAATTGTACCCTTCTGCTGCACTTCCCACTTAAATAGGCAGTTTTGCTTTAACAGTATAAAGAAACACATTATTTCTAAAATGCCACCAGTTCCCATAACGAGGTAGCAAGACTTGGAGGTACTTTCTGGTACTAACAGGCTTTTAAAAACGCAACTCACAGCAAAACAGGGCTGGTCACCACTACCTGGGAGAGGCTTTACTTCTTCACCCAAGGCGGGAATCTCATGTGTCAGCCCAGGGGAGCCGTGGCTGGAGGTTTGATCCAGGACCTGGACAACTGCTCAGTGATGGCTGTGGATTGTGAAGACCGGCGCTACTGCTTCCAGATCACCACGCCCAATGGAAAATCGTATGTCTCACACATTTTATTTGGGAGGAGAACAAGTGTAGTGATTTCACCCTTGCCAAGGGCTTCCTAGCTCATTCCTATGTGCCAGCCCTCCATGGGAGAGGCCCCAATCTAGGTATTGTTGACCTTTCAGGAGGATGACTTTATGGTCTCTTTAAACAAGCCCACATGACCCATATGGGATCCAGCCTGCCTTATCCCATATCGTGATAAGTGAGGGTTTGTCTGTGGCTTTGGAGAAGAGATGACCTACATGTATGAGACAGCAACAGAAGTAGTGCTTGCTAGCATAGATTCTCAGAGAGAGAGAAGGCTGTGGCTATTCCTAACCTGTTGTAAAGAAGCATTTGTGTTTGAATTGTGGCGGGGAGGGCAACTGTATTATGGTAAGGACGACTGCCCTGAGAAGGCCATTTTTCCAGCAGAAGCAGGAGATGTGAGCAGTGCACTCCACTGCAGCAGTATCAGCTGCCATGCCATTCCCACATGCGCTGTGTACCCAAGGGGCCCCAAAGAGGTGATACTTAACAATCCGCAGCCTCGTGGTCATTCACAGTAGATCCCATCCCAGTAGGAACCACTCTCCGAGCAGTGGTTTTCAGACTGTGCTCTAGGGAGGTCAGAGTCCCATGGAGGGGCTTCAGGGCTTGCCTGCCTGGGGAGAGGAGTGGCCCTACCCTTCATCAGAGATGCTCTTCTCACACTGCTTTCTATTAAGATTTGATCTGAACAGCAGGGGTTGGGGTGGGGACAGCATTGGGATGGTGTGAATGTCTCTCCTCCCGGCTTGGCAGAGCAGCTTTAGACCTCATCCCTCCTGCTTCGGTGATGGGAAATGACTTGGGAATGGAGATTCCTAGATGCTCGTCATGGTCCTTTGCAGTTCCCTCCTTTGGGCCTCACTTTCCTCAGATGTAAAATAGGGATAAGATCTGTTACCCCATCTGCCATAGATGGGAAGAACAAGGGAACGAGTCTCTTTAAAGCCTCCACATAGGTAGGGCAGCATAACAGTTACCTTATTCCTGGGCCTCCATACGCACTTTTCAGTTCCGGGAAAGGAGTGAATGGGCTACCAAGCCCTTCTGTGGGCATGGCTGGAGGAGTGGCTGGGTGTGGAGTCTTGGTCATCTTGGATCATTAGAGGAGGTCAGCAGAGGGATCTCCATGTAGAATCACAGATGGGCTAGAAGATCTGAGTCCCACCTTCTCATTTCATAGACGAAAATGCTGAGGCCCAGGGAAAGGGCAGTGTTTGTCGAAGATCACATAGTGAATCAGGGCAGAGTCAGACCTATAACCCCATTTCCTTTTTTCTTTTCTTTTTTTTTTTGAGACAGGGTGTTGCTCTGTCACCCAGGCTGGAGTGCAGTGGCACAGTCACCGCTCACTGCAGCCTCAACCTCCCAGGCTCAGTTGATCCTCCCACTTCAGCCTCCCTAGTAGCTAGGACTACAGGCACACCACACCACTCCCAGCTAATTTTTGTATTTTTTTGCAGAGATGGGGTTTTGCCACATTGCCCAGGCTGGTCTCGAACTCCTAGGCTCACGCCATCCTCTTGCCTCGCTCTTCCAAAGCACTGGGACTGCAGACGGGAGCCACTGCACCTGGCCCTGGAACCTCATTTTCTTTCCTTTTTATCATGCTGCCTTTGTGGCCTTTTTCTTCCCACACACCAGCTAAGTTCAGTTTACATAGAATAATCGCTAGTCACTGAGATGGGGAAGCACTTAATTACTTAGATGCTTTTGTTTCAGGGGAATAATCCTCCAGGCTGAAAGCAGAAAGGAAAATGAAGAGGTAAAGCTTTTGTTTGTTGAACCTCTTTCCTAGTGTAGTGGGTGACTTTGGGATTCAGCGTTCTTTTCTAATGTCCTCTGCAGTGGATATGTGCAATAAACAACATCTCCAGACAGATCTACCTGACCGACAACCCGGAGGTAATAAACAGCCGCCTGCATCTCAGCCCTTTTCTCAACCTGGAAGGTAAGCGTCCATGTCCTGGGACTGAGCGTGTCTTCCTGTGGATTTTTAGGCAGTCGCGATCAAGTTGAATCAGACCGCTCTTCAAGCAGTGACTCCCATTACAAGTTTTGGAAAAAAACAAGAAAGCTCATGCCCCAGGTAACTAAAGGACAAAGGAAAACTAGCTTTTGTGGAGCCAAATTATGGATTAGGAATATGAAATGAGTTGTTATTTAATCCACACAAACCAAGGCATATTGTTCCGCCTGTTTAACCGAAGCAGTAATGATGGCTGGGAGAGGTTAAATGATCTGCCCGTGTTCACACCATGTGTGAGTGGCAGAGCCAGCATTCCTGTTCCTCCCACTGGGCCATGCCGCTGCCGTCCAAGGAAACAGGACTCGCGCGGAGGTCCCGCTAGTCGAGTTCTCCCCACATTTTCTATCAGCATCAACAAAGTACCGAAACCAGAGCAAATTTTTTTTTTTTTAAATAAGGAAGAAAAAAAATCACCTTTTATGTATCCATGTTATACCGCCCAGGCCTTATCTACACATATATTTCACATGTTGTTTTTTACTATTTCTACATTTTTCAGAATTGTTTCTTTGAGTAACTACGCCCTGTTCCGCCATTTATTAACCATTGAATATTTAGGTTACCTCCCCTGTGTTTACTGATATCATTGACAGCAAACATTTTCATGCATACAGCTTTCCTCGTTTTGAATAATGCTTTAGGATTTATTCCAGGAATCCTACCTTTTGTCTTAATGGGAGTTTCCATCCAGTTAAATAGTAGAGGGCTATATTTTCATACTAATGGAAGCCAGGCATTAAAGGGTAAATTAAAAGTATGACTATATTTGGTGTTCGTCTTTTAGTGGCATGGTAGAAAGAACCCCATTACATTTTTATATTTAATGACCCCAGAAAGAAGTCATTAGAAAACTCAGTGGCGGGTCTGGCGCGGTGGCTCACGGCTGTAATCCCAGCACTTTGGGAGGCCGAGGCGGGTGGAACACGAGGTCAAGATATCAAGACCATCCTGGTCAACATGGTGAAACCCTGTCTCTACTAAAAGTGCAAAAAATTAGCTGGGCATAGTGGCGCATGCCTGTGATCCCAGCTGCTCAGGAGGCTGAGGCAGGAGAATTGCCTGAACCCAGGAGGCGGAGACTGCGGTGAGCCGAGATCACGCCATTGCACTCCAGCCTGGGTAACGAGAGCGAAACTCCGTCTCAAAAAAAAAAAAAAGAAAACTCAGTGGCTAAGTAACTTCGCAGGATCTGTGCAGTGTGGAGCCAGTGTTCACACGCCAGGCACGGGGTACCTGAGAAGGAATGGAAGAAGGTAAGGACAGAAAACAGGTTTGAGTCTGACTGGAAAGGCCTGGGTGCCCTGCTTAGGGAGTTACAGGCAGTGGAGCAGAATGGACAGTTTTGGAAAATGGGCACCAGTCAGAACCAGGGTGAGGAGACTGTTCTGCAGCACCTGTAGGGTAAATTGGATACGGGTTGTGGGAGGAAGAGGGGAGTACAAGATCCGGCGGGATACTGATGTAGAAGTAGCTGTGAAGCAGAGCATGAGAATTTGAAAAGGTGAGAAAGAGGCAACAAGTCCGGGAAACACTTCAGCACCGTAACATAAGGATTTAACAGTTTATACAAGTCGCATGCTTTATTAAATGAACTCTAGGAAAGCACTCTGTGAAAGGAAGTGGAACTGAAAATCCAGTCAGTGAAGGTTAATCCTATAGCTTTCTCCTGGGTAAATATATCTGTCTTCTCTTTGTAAAGTTACAGAAATGTCTGATGTGCACAGTGGAGGGAACACTAGACCTGCAGTTGAGAGACATGGGTTCTAACGCTAGCTCTGCCTTGTATTATATGAGGCTGCATGTCCCTAAGTAAGTCAGGAAATGCTCTGGGCCTCTGTCTTCTCAGCCTGTAACATACAAGGAACTAGCTGACCTCCTGGATCCTACATCTCTTGATATGCCATATTTCAAGGGTGTTAACATACAGTTAGGAGGATTAGGAATTAGAAGGTATGATAGGTTTCCTAAAAAGACAATTTGCAGCCAATATTTAAGTTTTCAGTAACTGATTTTTTTCTCCCCTATTCTAGAATAAGCAAATCACATTCTTAGACCAAAAAGACCCCACAGAAGGGACACAGAAGACTCTCTGGGAAAAATAAATGACACTAGCCAGCCAGCTGAATTAGCCCAGAGATTGGATGGGTGACAGATGTGGCTGCCAGATGGCCCCAGAGCTGTGGGGGGAGGGATAGTATCTCTCTCAGGGTCAGCCTACTAAGAATAAAGCAATGTTTTGATGACAGTGGGGGAAAGAATCAGAGAAATTGTGTTTTTGGGAACAAACTGCCATTTACTTCTAAGCAAGTATCATGTGTGGCCTTCCCTCATTCTGCAGTTACTATATATCTACTGTTCATTCATTAATCCAGCTACTCAACAAATAAATTTGAGTTGCCCAGGCCTGGCCTAGGTAAGGAAACAGAGATTACTGGGGAGAAAAGGCAGAAGGTAAGCACGTACTGAATTAAAACAGGCGAAGAAGCTCTGTGACGTTAAGGAGACAAGGTGCTGTCACGGAGGCTAAAAAAGAGACCTGTGCAGGGCCTGGCTGTGAAGATAATATTCAAACTGCAAAGTAAAAGATAAGACGTGGCCACTCTTGCAAAGACCCAGGGGGATTCTTGGTAGCAATTGTGGAGGTAACAGGACAGAGAAGAGCTTAGCTTAGTGTGTCTGAGGAACTGAAAGGAGGCAGTGTAACAGGACAGTGTAGGCAGAGGGAGATCATGGGGCAGGATGAGTAGGGGTGGGAGGGAGGCAGGGGCCGATCATAAAGAGGCATGGGGGGAGCTGTGGAAGGGCTCTCCGAAGGAGACAGATACCCACTTTCCATTATTCAAAGTAGCTCTGGCTGCTCTGGAGAACACAAAACAGAGCAAATCAGTAGCCAGTGAGGAGGCATCCCAGCAGCCCAAGAGAAGATTATGGTGGTTTAGACCAGGATCATGGCAGAGATGAAAAGCAGATGGATTTGGACTTACTCTGGAGGTAAAACCTATGGACTTCTGATGGATAAGCATAGAAGGAAAGGACAGATCAAAGGATGACTCCAGTCAGGGCTGAACACCTGGGCAAATGGCAAATGGTGTTTTTTAAAGAGAGGAAGAGTTCAGTTTTGGACATGTTAAGCATGAGAGGCCTGTGAAATATAATGAGTTGTCAAACAGTCAACTGATGATACAGGTCTGGAGTGCAAAGAAAACGCCTGGGCTGGGTGTATGAATTAGGGACTCATTAGCACTGAACAGCAGTGGATGAGGTCCTCTAGGGAGAGGGAGGGGAAAGCAGAGCCTACAACAGAATGCTCAAGAATTCGAGCATTTAGGGTATTGAGAAGGAATATCAAGAAAGGTAGGAAACTCTAAAATGTGGCACCAGCAGAAGCCAAGAGAGGAGTTCAAGGAGAGATCAGCTATGTTAGATGCTTTAAGAAGTCAATTATGATGACTGCAAAGTGTCCATTAGAGCTGGTGACATGGAGCTCACAGGTGAAACTGAACACCATGTCACTCCTATGTTCAGTCTACGGTAGCTCTCTGTACTGCTGAGTCAAGCTCAGAATCTCCCTGACTGTATAAGGGCCCCACCCTATCTTGATTGTGTTATCTTCCCTTTGACTCTCTGGGGAGCCAAAATCTTGGACTCATTTTCTGCCCTTTAAGCTTTTACTCATACCTTTCTCCAGCACTTACCATTTATTATATTATAACCCTCTCTTAAAGACAGGGTCAAACAGCAGATGTGACTCTCCCATTTGGGGTTACTGAAGCAGTGTGAAGTCCTTGGGATGCACTCTACTGGCAGTAAGGAGACCCCTGTTTTTAATCTGGCTCACCCACCAGGTAACTGAGTGCCTTCAAAACTGCTCAGTTTTTCCAGAGGCCTCAGTTTCCTTTTCTGTTAACAATGGAGGTTAATAATGGAGGTCAAACCAAGTGGTCTCCAAGGGCTTGCCTTGCAGTGACCATCTACAAGCCTATGTACTATGTTTCAATCCACATTCCAGTCAGGATAATAATTTGTCAACTGGCTGTTGTAGTTTGATATACTACATTCAGTTATTGACATGTTTGAGAAATAGGAAAATACTGACATATCAAATGAACAAAAAGATCACTGAGAGCTTTTTATGGTCCAGGCAATGGAAGAAATCAAACTACTTGGATATTCTTTGCCGGTCAAAGGAGTTTACAGCCTGGCTGGGGAGAAAATACTTTTAAAATGTTGAAAAGTTAAGTTACAGTATTCTGAGACTGGAAGAGAAGAAAATTTGGTGCCTGGTTAATCTCTCCACAGAGAGCACAGTGCTTGATGGGCCACGATGTCAGCAGTGAGTGTGGACACAGTACAAGTTCAGTAGGCACACAGGGCTGCAAGACTGGGCCTGTGACTAACTGAGAAGAATCACAGGAGTTCAGAGGAGGGAGCGGGGTGCAGGCTGGCCTAGTGGATGAGGAAGAATTTGAGCTGGGGTGGGAGAGTTGGATGAGCAGCAGAATTGGGATGAAGATGAAAATGAGGAAAAGCATATGATACATGTAGTACAGCTCTCGTGGAGGGGCATTAAAGGAGTAGAGAGGGAGGCTTTTGGGAAATTACAGCCAGATTGTGATGAAATGCCAAGCCAGAACCTTTGGTTCATTCAGCTAACATTTTTGAGTGCCTACTTTGTGCCAGGAATACATACAACATACCTATAGCATAGGCCTTCCAAAACCTGCCTAATAGAGAGAAGGATACCAACATAAAATTAGTAGCACAGTGCAAGATGCCGTGCAGCAGAGAGAGCTGCTGGAAATGGGGCAATCTGAAGAATTTTAGCCAAGGATATGAAGGAAGTTTGAAGATTTATTTGTATAATGGATTAAGAGATTGACTTAAATCTTTTTGCCTTGTATTTTCATTTATAAAAGTCACCTTAGTCTTCAACAAGTATTCACTTGATTATAAAAGCGTCAGGTTAAGGGAACTGATTTTTTTCCCCTTCAGCCAGAACCTGAAAAATTCAGAGATGGAAAACGAAAATGACAAGATTGTTCCCAAAGCAACAGCCAGTATACCTGAAGCAGAGGAGCTGATCGCACCTGGAACGCCAATTCAATTTGATATTGTGCTTCCTGCTACAGAATTCCTTGATCAGAACAGAGGGAGCAGGTATGGGCTAGGAGAGGTTATCTCTGGGAGAATTTAAGGTCTCTTTTGTCCCATCCACCACCAAAGTCTTGCTTGGTATTCTGACTTCCAGTTCAAGTGTTAAGTGCCCTCCTAGCTGCAGCTGTCATGTTTGTTCAACTCTGGCTCTTCCCCTAGGCGTACCAACCCTTTTGGTGAGACTGAGGATGAATCATTTCCAGAAGCAGAAGGTAAGTGTCTAGTTTGGTGTGCTTATTCTTTCCCCTGCACAAAATGATAAGAGCCATTGAAATAAGATGGGAAATCATGTTTTAGAGAGCTACGATTTGGAATATGAATTGAAGATTTGTCTAAAAGTTTAGTAAGATATCTGCAATGGAGGCAGGTCTTGGATAAAACTGAGGAGTAGCTGAAAGACCATCCACAGCTATTTCACCGTTAGCTATAGCCTTTCTATAGCATGGCCTTTTTGTAGCATAAAAATATTGTGAAATCTGAATGCGGTATCACATTCGAATGCAGTCTTGGTGAACTGGAAATACACTGTTTCATTTTAGAAAACCCAAAGCGCAAATAACTAGTTCTTGAATTTGAAGATAACATAAATAAATGATATTTAGGTCTTTCAAATTCAAACTTTTGGTTTTTTACATTCTTATAATGTACTCAAGAACATATTCCATGCCTGGATGCTCTGGCTCACCTGTAATCCCAGCACTTTTGGAGACTGAGGCAGGTGGATCACCTGAGCCCAGGAGTTCAAGACCAGCATGGGTAACACAGTGAGACCACACCTATACAAAAAAATAGCCAAGTGTGGTGACGGGTGCCTGTAATCCCAGCTACTCAGGAGACTGAGACATGAGAATCACTTGAACCCGGGAGGCAGAGGTTGCAGTGAGCTGAAAACACATCATTGTACTCCAGCCTGGGCAACAGAGTGAGACCCTGTCTCAAGAAAGAAAAGAAAAACTTTCTTTGATCTTCTAGTTAAGGTGGCTTGGAGTCAGTTTTGTCAAGTTCAGCACCACTGTCAGCAGCCAGTGCTGACTTCCAAACATCACTGCCTTTCAGTGATGAAGTGATGAAATGCATGAGACCCAACATCACATCTTATATCCTGCAAATAAATTTTCTGTTATAAGAGGACTTTGTCAGTGAGCCACAGTAATGAATTTTCTATTGTCTAGTGAGCACTCTTTTCAGAGAAAAGGTACAGTGTAGTCCCCTAGAGTCTCAGCGTTAGAAGGATGTTCATCTGGTACCACCATCATCTCACTTTGTAGATGAAGAAGAGCCTTTCTAGTCTAATGAAGTAGTTCCAAACTGACAAAATGTAGACAATAGAAAATGTGGAGCTTTGGCAATACTGGGCTTATAAAAATGGTATTGAGAAATTTGGGTAGAAAGTCCTCCAGAGAAAGCAGGCAGAACCAGCACATCTGACACCTGTGTGCAGATCAACAGCAGCAGGAAGTAAGTGAGATCCTGAGGAGAAAATGCTGTCTTGCAGATTCTCTTTTGCAGCAGATGTTTATAGTTCGGTTTTTGGGATCAATGGCGGTTAAAACAGACAGCACTACTGAAGTGATTTATGAAGCGATGAGACAAGTATTGGCTGCTCGGGCTATTCATAACATCTTCCGCATGACAGAATCCCATCTGATGGTCACCAGTCAATCTTTGAGGTACATTAAGTTTTATTTTCAGACTTTCTTATGGCTCCAGCTAATTCCCCTTTTAAGGCTGATTCATCCATCTGAAATGTTAGTGTTGTAATATTTGTTTGATTGGATTAAATGAAGAGTCTACTCTTGCTTTCGCACCCACCACTTTCTACATAAGATAGCCTGGAAAGTGCTCCTTTAGAGACAGGAATTGATATCTCCAAAAATTTGGTGGTGAATGAATACTGTTGTTCACAAAGATGCCATCACACTAGTTATTCTCTGTATCTCAGAGCTTGAAAGCAAAAGGCTTCTGGTTTTTGTTTTTTCATTTCTGAGAGTACTATTTATAAAAGTAACAGAAAAAGCTTAAAAATCTGTCTAAATAACTAGGCCATTATAGAGAGAGCAAGCCATATTAACTACATGATTCAGGATATGGGTTTCAGATAGGATTGAAGTCCTGGTTATGAACACGGGCAATACTGTAGCCACAGGTAGCATCTGCAGCATAACTAGCCTTAATTGAAATGCATTTTCAGGGTTAAATACATACCAGATTTCTAAGATTTAGAATATAAAACATCTCACTTAATTAAAAAATTAACTTTAAAAATTAATTTTTTAAGTTAGTCACATGTCTGGTAATATTTTGGATATACTGGATTAAGTAAAATTAATTTCACCTTTTACTTTTCCCTTAATTTGGCTACTGGAAAAACTTCAATTACGTATAAGGCATCCATTACATTTCTAAGGGACAGCACTGCTTTCGAGCCAGAATATCAGTTTATTCCTGGCTTTGGCATTTCTTAGTTGTGTGACCTTAAGCAAGTGTTTTAGCTTCTGTACCTCAGTTTCTTCAGCTACAAAATGAAAATAACTATTCATATCCTGTACTGTCATGAGAAATAAATGTGTTAATATATGCAAAACATTTACAACTGACTGGCACATGAAAAGTGTTCAATGGATGTTAGCGTCAAAAAAGGAACTAGGACTATGGCAGAAATCAGGATATAGCTTCTTCCATTCATTAAGCCCATCCTTTTTATTTGTTATGAACCCTATCTGGGAATTCAGTTCTTATTAATAAAACCTTATGTTTATTTAAAGCTTTTCCTTCAGTATGTCCTGGACCTTTTACAGAAATGGGTTCATGATTCCTATAATCCTAACAGTCATGGAATATCACCAAAAAGATCAAAGGAAAATATATGTAAAAGTACTGTGAAAGACCACAGCGCATCAAAGTGAAAAGACAAGCTGAAGAATGGGAAAAGTATTCGCAAATCCTATCTAATATGGATCCAGTACTCGAACCATACAAAGAACTCATAAAATTCAACAGAAAGACAACCCAGTTAAAAAAATCGACCAAGAACTTGAAAAAGACATTTCTCCAGAGATGATATACAAATGGCCAATAAGCACATGAACAGTTGCTATGTGTCATTAGGGAAATGCAAAGCAAATCCAAAATGAGATATGCCACTTCACACCAAGATGACGCTACACACACACACACACATACACACACACACACACATTAATGGAAAATAAGCTTCTAGCAAGGATGTGAAGAAACTGGAACCCACTGCTGGTGGGAATATAAAATGGTTCAGCTGCTGTGAAAAAATAGTTTGGCAGGCTCCTGGGTAGTTACCTAAAAGAATTAAAAACAGGTGTTCAAACCAAAACTTATACACAGATGTTCATAGCAGTCCTTTTCATGATATCCAAAAGGTGGAAATAATACAAATGCTCATCAGCATATGAATGGATCAAAAATATGTGATAGAGTTGAGCATTCCAAATCTGGAAATCTCAAACACTCCAAAATCTGAAACCTTTTGAGTGCCAACAGGATGCTCATTAGAACATTTTGGATTTTGAGATGCTCATACTGGTAAACATGCAAATATTCTAAAATCTGGAGGAAAAAAAAGCTGACATCCAAAACAGTTTTAGACACAGGATACTCAATCTGTATATCCATATGATGGATTATTATTTGGCCTTAAAAAGGAACAGAGGACTGATACGTGCTACAACATGGATGAATGATGAAAACACTGTGCTAAGTGAAAGAAGCCAGACACAAAAGGCAACATACTGTAGGATTCTGTTTATATGAAATATCCGGAACAGGCAAATCCAGAGAGACAGAAGACAGACTAGAGGAGATTGCCAGAGGATGGGAAGAGGAATGAGTAACTGCTTAATGGGGATGGAGTTTCCTCTGGGATGATGAAAATGTCCTGGGACTAGATAGCAGTAATGGCTGCACAAAGTTATGAAGACACTAAACATCATTTATGGTAAATCTGACGCTACGCATATGTCACCACGGTAAACATACCCCTGCAATGGAGTAGGTTCTGATACCATATAGAGGTCACACAGAAAATCAGAAGATTTAAAAAGAGAAATTAATTCCCAGGGAAGATGGCCTAATAGGAACAGCTCTGGTCTGCAGCTCCCAGCTAGAGCAAAGCAGAAGGTCAGTGATTTCTGTGTTTCCAACTGAGGTACCTGGCTCATCTCCTTGGGACTGATTAAACAGTGAGTGCACCCCACAGAGGGTGTGCAGAAACAGGATGGGGTATTGCCTCACCCAAGAAGCACAAGGGGTTGGAGAACTCCCTCCCCTAGCCAAGGGAAGCTATGAGTGAGGGATGGTGCTATCCAGCACAGATACTACGCTTTACCCACTGTCTTCGCAACCTGCAGACCAAGAGATTCCCTTGGGTGCCTACACCACCAGGGCCCTGAGTTTCAAACACAAAACTGGGTGGTTGTTTGGGCAGAAACCCAGCTATCTATAGGAGTTTCTTTTCTACCCCAGTGATGCCTGGAATGCCAGCAAGATAGAACTGTTCACTTCCCTGGAAAGGGGGCTAAAGCCAGGGAGCCAGCTGGTCTGGCTCAGTGGATCCCACCCCCACAGAGCCCAACAAGCTAAGATCCACTGGCTTGAAATTCTCGCTGCCAGCACAGCAGTCTGAAGTTGAACTGGGATGCTCAAGCTTAGTGGGTTGAAGGGCGTCTGCCAATACTGAAGCTTAAATAGGCAGTTTTCCCCTCACAGCATAGACAAAGCCACCTGGGGACTGGACTGAGTCTACCACAATGCCGCAAAGCTGCTGTAACCAGACTGCCTCCCTAGATTCCTCATCTCTGGGCAGGACATCTCTGAAAGGCAGCAGCCCCAGTCAGGGGCCTATAGATAAAACTCCCATCTCCCTGGGACAGACAGAGCACCTAGGGGAAGGGGCAGAGTTTCAGCAGACTTAAATGATATCCCTGCCTGTTCTGAAGGGAGCAGCAGATCTCCCAGCACAGTACTCAAGCTCTGCTAAAGTATGTAAGTGGAATCCGCCTCAAGTGGGTCCCTAACCCCTGTGCCTCCTGACTGGGTGACACCTCCCAGCAGGGGTCGACAGACACCCCATATAGAAGAGCTCCAGCTGGCATCAGGTGGGTGCCCCTCTGGGATTCAGCTACCAGAGGAAGGAGCAGGCAGCAATCTTTGCTGTTCTGAAGCTTCCACTGGTGATACCCAGGCAAACGGTCTGGAGTGGACCTCCAGCAAACTCCAGCAGACCTGCAGAACAGGGGCTTGACTGAAG
This sequence comes from Callithrix jacchus, assembly GCF_049354715.1. NCBI lineage: Eukaryota > Metazoa > Chordata > Mammalia > Primates > Cebidae > Callithrix > Callithrix jacchus. The sequence goes on along the minus strand of NC_133510.1, from coordinate 108,133,276 downwards.
AAAAACTAACAAACAGAAAGCAGTGACATCACATCAACCAAAAGGACCCTCACACAAAACCCCATCCAAAGGTCATTAGCATCAAAGATCTAAGGTAGCCAAATCCACAAAGATGCGGAAAAACCAGCACAGAAATGCTTAAAATTTCAAAAAACAGAATGCCTCTTCTCCTCCAAATGATCACAACTCCTCTCCAGCAAAGGCACAAAACTGGATGGAGAATGAGGCTGACAAATTGACAGAAGTAGGCTTCAGGAGATGGGTGGTAATAAACTTCTCTGAACTAAAGGAGCATGTTCTAATCCAATTCAAGGAAGCTAAGAATTTTGAAAAAAAGAGGAATCGCTAACTAGAATAACCAGTCTAGAGAAGAATATAAATGACCTAATGGAGCTGAAAAACACAGCATGAGAACTCCATGAAGCATACACAAGTATCAATAGCCAAATCCGCCAAACAGAAGAAAGGATATCAGAGATTGAAGATCAACTTAATGAAATAAAGCGGAAAGACAAGATTAGAGAAAAAAGAATAAAAAGGAACGAACAAAACCTCCAAGAAATATGGGACTATGTGAAAAGACCAAACCTATGTTTGATTGGTATACCTGAAAGTAATGGGGAGAATGGAAACAAATTGGAAAGCACTCTTCAGGATATTATCCAGGAGAACTTCCGCAGCCTAGCAAGACAGGCCAGCATTCAAATTCAGGAAATACAGAGAGTACCGCAAAGATACTTCCCGAGAAAAGCAAACCCAAAACACATAATCATCAGATTCACAAGGGTTGAAATGAAGGAAAAAAGTTTAAGGGCACCCAGAAAGAAAGGTCAGGTTTACCTACAAAGGGAAGCCCATCAAACTAACAGTGGCTCTCTGAAGAAACCCTACAAGCCAGAAGAGAGTGGGGGCCAACATTCTTAAAGAAAATAATTTTCAACCCAGAATTTCATATCCAGCCAAACTAAGCTTCATAAATGAAGGAGAAATTAAATCCTTTATGGACAAGCAAATGCTGAGGAATTCTGTCACCACCAGGGCTGCCTTACAAGAGCTCCTGAAAGAAGCACTAAATATGGAAAGAAAAAACCAGTACCAGCCACTGAAAAAACATACTAAAATGTAAAGACCATCAATACTATGAAGAAATTGCATCAACTAATAGGCAAAATAACTAGCTAGCATCATAATGACAGGATCAAATTCAGACATAACTATATTAACCTTAAATGTAAACAGGCTAAATGCCCCAATTAAAAGACACAGACTGACAAACTGGATAAAGAGTCAGGACCCATTAGTGTGCTGTATTTGGAAGACCCATCTTGCAGGCAAAAACACACATAGTCTCAAAGTAAAGGAAAAGAGGAAGATTTACCAGGCAAATGGAAAGCCAAAAAAAAAAAAAAAAAGCAAGGGTTGCAATCCTAGGCTCTGATAAAAAAGACTTTAAACCAACAAAGACCAAAAAAAGACAAAGAAGGGCATTATATAATGGTGAAGGGATCAATGCAACAAGAAGAACTAACTATCCTAAATATATATGCACCCAACATAGGAGGATCCAGATTCATAAAGCAAGTTCTTAGAGACCTACAAAGAGACTCAGACTCTCATACAATAAGAGAGAGAGACTTTAACACCCCACTGTCAATATTAGACATATCAACGAGACAAAATTAACAAGGGTATTGAGGACTTGAATTCAGCTCTGTACCAAGTGGACCTAATAGAACATCTACAGAACTCTCCACCCAAATCAACAGAATATACATTCTTCTCAGCACCACACAGCACATATTGTAAAACTGACCACATAATTGGAAGTAAGATACTCCTCAGCAAATGCAAACAACAGTGCAATCAAATTAGGATTAAGAAACTCACTCAAAACCACACAACTTCATGGAAACTGAACAACCTGCTCCTGAATGACTTCTGGATAAATAACGAAATTAAGGCAGAAATAATTAAGTTCTTTGAAACCAATGAGACAGCATACCAGAATCTCTGGGACACAGCTAAAGCAGTGTTTAGAGGGAAATTTATAACACTAAATGCCCACAGGAGAAAGCAGCAAAGATATAAAATTGACAACCTAACATCACAATTAAAAGAGCTGGAGGGCTGGGTGCGGTGACTCACACCTGTAATGCTACCACTTTGGGGGGCCAAGGTGGGTGGATCACCTGAGGTCAGGAATTCAAGATCAGCCTGGTCAACATGATGAAACCTCGTCTCTATTAAAAATACAACAAATTAGCTGGGCTTTTGGTGTTGGGTGCCTGTAATCCCAGCGACTCAGGAGGCTGAAGCAGGAGAATCGCTTGAACCGAAGAGGCGGGGATTGCAGTGAGCTGAGATCGCACCATTGCACTCCAACCTGGGCAACAAGAGTGAAACTCTGTCTCAAAAAAATAAAGAACTAGAGAAGCAAGAGCAAACAAGTTCAAAAGCTAGCAGAAGACAAGAAATAACTAAGATCAGAGCAGAACTGAAGGAGATAGAGACACGAAAAACCCTCCAAAAAAAATTAATGAATCCAGGAGCTGGTTTTTTGAAAAGATTAACAAACTAGATCACTAGCCAGACTAATAAAGAAGAGAGAAGAATCAAATAGATACAATAAAAAATGATAAAGGGGATATCATCGCTGATCCCACCGAAATACAAACTACCATCAGAGAATACTAGAAACACCTCTACACAAATAAACTAGAAAATCTAGAAGGAATGGATAAATTCCTGGACAAACACACCCTCCCAAGATTAAACTAGGAAGAAGTCAAATTCCTGAATAGACCAATAACAAGTTCTGAAATTGAGGCGGTAATTAATAGCCTATCCACGAAAAACACCCCAGGACCAAATGGATTCACAGCCAGAGGTACAAAGAAGAGCTGGTATCATTCCTTCTAAAACTATTCCAAACAATAGAAAAAGAGGGACACCTCCCTAACTCATTTTATGAGGCCAGCATCATCCTGATAACAAAACCTGACAGACAGCAAAAAAAGAAAATTTCAAGCCAATATCCGTAATGATTATCAATGTGAAAAGCTCAATAAAATATTGGCAAACCAAATCCAGCAGCACATTAAAAAGCTTATCCATCACGATCAAATTGGCTTCATACCTGTGATGCAAGGCGGGGTCAACATATACAAATCAATAAACGTAATCCACCACATAAACAGAATCAATGACAAAAACCACGATTATCTCAACAGATGCAGAAAAGGCCTTTGATAAAATTCAACACCCCTTCATGCTAAAAACACTCAATAAGCTAGGTATTGATGGAACATATCTCAAAATAATAAGAGCTATTTATGACAATCACACAGCCAGTATCATACTGAATGGGCAAAAGCTGGAAGCATTCCCATTGAAAACTGGCAGAAGACAAGGATACCCTCTCTTACCACTCCTATCCAACACAGTATTGGAATTTTTGGCCAGGACAAACAGGCAAGAGAAAGAAATAACAGGTATTCAAATAGGAAGAGAGGAAGTCAAATTATCTCTGTTTGCAGATGACGTGATTTTATATTTAAGAAAACCCTATTGTCTCAGCACAAAAACTCCTTAAGCTGGGAAGCAACTTCAGTAAAGTCTCAGGATACAAAATCAGTGTGCACAAATTACAAGCATTCCTTTACACTAATAATAGCCAAATCATGAGTGAACTCCCATTCATAACCGCTACAAAGAGAGTAAAATACCTAGGGATACAACTTAAAGGGATGTGAAGGACCTCTTCAAAGCTAACTACAAACCCCTGCTCAAGCAAATAAGAGGATACAAATGGAGAAATATTCCATGCTCATGGATAGAAAGAATCAATATTGTGAAAATGGCCATACTGCCCAAAGTAATTTATAGATTCAGTGCTATCCCCATCAAGCTACCATTGACTTTCTTCACAGAATTAGAAAAAACTACTTTAAATTTCATATAAAACCCAAAAAGAGCCTGTATAGCCAAGGACAATCCTAAGCAAATAGAACAAAGCTGGAGGCATCATGCTTGACATCAAACTATACTACAAGGCTACAGTAACCAAAACAGCATGATACTGGTACCAAAACAGATCTATAGAACAGTGGAACAGAACAGAGGCCTCAGAAATATCACCACACATCTACAACCATCTGATCTTTGACAGACTTGACAAAAACAAGCAATGGTGAAAGGACTCCCTATTTAATAGCTGGTGTTAGGAAAACTGGCCAGCCATATGCAGAAAACTGAAACTGGACCCCTTCCTTACACCTTATATTAAAATTAACTCAAGATGGATTAAAGACCTAAAAAAACCAAAGAGCTTCTGCATAGCAAAAGAAACTGTCATCAGAGTGAACAGTGAACCTACAGAATGGGAGAAAATTTTTGCAATCTATCCATCTGACAAAGGGCTAATATCCAGAATATATAAGGAACTTAAATTTACAAGAAAATAACAACCCCATCAAAAAGTGGACAAAGGATATGAATAGACACTTTTCAAAAGAAGACATTTATGCAGCCAACAAACATAGGAAAAAAAGCTCATCATCACTGGTCATTAGAGAAATGTAAATCAAAACCACAATGAGATACCATCTCATGCCAGTTAGAATGGTGATCATTAAAAAGTCAGGAAACAACAGCTGCTAGAGAGGATGTGGAGAAATAGGACTGCTTTTACACTGTTGGTGGGAGTGTAAATTAGCTCAGTCGTTGTGGAAGACAGTGTGGCGATTCCTCAAGGATCTAGAACTAGAAATAACCCTTTGGCCCAGCAATCCCATTACTGGGTATATACTCAAAGGATTAGAAATCATTCTACTATAAAGACAAATCCATATGTTGTTTATTGCAGCACTATTCACAATAGCAAAGACTTGAACCAACCCAAATGCCCATCATTGAGAGAGTGGATAAAGAAAATGTGGCACATATAGGCCATGGAATATACTATGCAGCCAACAAAAAAGAATGAATTCATGTCCTTTGCAGGAATAGGGATGAAGCTGGAAACCATCATGAAGCAAACTGACACAGGAACAGAAAACCAAACACCACAGGCTCTCACTCATAAATAGGAGTTGAACAATGAAAACATACGGGCACAGGGAGGGGAGCATCACACACCATGGGTGGGAGGCACTAGGAGGGATAGCATTAAGAGAAATACCTAACGTAGATAACAGGTTGATGGGTGCAGAAACCACCACAGCACGTGTATACCTATGTAACAAACCTGCACGTTCTGCACGTGTATCCCAGAACTTAAAGCATAACAATAAAAGAGAAATCTAGGTTACCTGATTTAAACAGTAAGCTTCTGAAAGTGACCCACAAAATAATGCATATGTTAAGTTTTCACTTATAAAGGAATTTTACAAAATACCTCTGAAAGTTTTTCCAACTTGAGGGAAACTTTATGATCTATATTCAAAAAATTATCAAATTTATACCCATTAATAGGGACATAAAGTAACATTTCTTAAGCTTTGTCACTTACACATTTCTCATTAACTGTCATAACCACCTCTTGGAAGTGGGGGTTCTTACCACAGTTTTACAGATGAACCAGTTGTGAGAAGTCCAGGTGACTTGTACAAGATCAGGTGAGGAGCCAGGGTAGAACTCACCTCGAGTTTGTTGATTGTAAATCTTATGCTTTAATACAAACTATTAAAATGCAAACGTATTTCAAACTGTAGCCTTCTGGGGAGGGGACGGTACAGTTGAGATGTAATTCACATATCATACAATTTAAATGTGCAGCTCAATGGTTTCTAGTATATTCAGAGTTGCGCAGCCATCACCACGATCAATTTTAGAATTTTCATCACCTCAGAAAGAATGCTCATTATCCCCTTGCAACCCACCCAGCCCTAGGCAACCACTAACCACTAAAATTCCCATTGCTATAGATTTGCCTGTTCTGGACATTTAATGTATAAATGGAGTTATAACCTTTTTCCACAAACAATATATTTTTTGCTCTCACCTATAAAATGTATAGTAATAATTTAATATTTATTAATTTAAATACCATGTTAATTATTCCAACACAAGTACAATACAGTAGAAATTTATGTCTACATATCTAAAATAGCAATAAATTCTCAGTTTTTTAGGATTTATCAACTGAATTATTAGATGCTTAAAATACTGTTAAATATATTCTGAAGGCTGCACATGGGGGCTGACACCTATAATCCCAGCACTTTGGGAGGCTGAAGCAGGAACATCACCTGTGTTCAGAAGTTCGAGACAAGCCTGGTCAACATGGGGAAACCCCATCTCTGCTAAAAGTACAAAATTAGCCAGGTGTGGTGGTGCACACCTGTAATCCCAGCTACTCGGGAGGCCTGAGGCAGGAGAATCGCTTGAACCCGGGAAGCGGAGGTTGCAATGAGCCAAGATCGTGCCACTGCACTCTGGCCTGTGTGACAGAGCAAGACTGTCTCAAAATAAATAGTAAAAAATGAAAAAATATATTCTGGGATACCGGGATACCTTCTTAAACATTATTCCTCGTATACCCAAACTATGATAAGAGTTTTGTCAGAATCCCTTCACTATTCTCTCACTCCTACCCCATCTTTTTAAGAATGTAAATTTGGACTAAGTTGATCTAGCACTTCAGCGACATTAAAGTAGCCAATGGATGTTTGTTGAGAGGGAGGCTGTACATAATATAATCCGTATTATATAGCAGATCTATTCAGAGTTACAATGCCTTTTTGGGTAAGTCCCAGAATCCTATGAACTTAAATCTTCTACTTACTATGTAATCTTTCATTATAGATACCCCGAGCTTTGGCTATACAGGTTCCATAAAGGCAGAAAGGAGGACATGTCGTCACACAGAGCTGTCTCGCCTCACCCTCAATCAGGCTTTATCTCCCTCTCTTATTTGGGGGAATTTGTGTTATTTTATTCTGGACTTCTACAAACGCTTCTAGGAATACTAATCCAACATTTGTGATATAAAGTATCTTTTAAAATTTCAGGTTGATAGATCCTCAGACTCAAGTATCAAGGGCCAATGTAAGTACCTCATTCAGATTCATGTTAGTGATTATTCCTTAATTCACCTTTGTATCTACCTTAAACACAGCCTAGGCACTTAATAAAGATCTTCTACTAGTAGAATACTTTTTCTCACGACTTTTCTGTAGAGTAACTTTGTCAGTTTTTAATTCTAATAGTTGTATGATCTGTTGCCTTTCTTTTTTCCAGTTTGAACTTACCAGTGTCACACAGTTTGCTGCTCATCAAGAAAATAAGAGACTGGTTGGTTTTGTCATCCGCGTTCCTGAATCCACCGGAGAAGAATCTCTGAGTACATACATTTTCGAAAGCAACTCAGAAGGCGAAAAGGTCTTTTTCATGTGAAGATTTTGTAATATCCCAAACAAGTCCATTTTATTTATTATTTATTTATTTATTTAGGCCAGCAACTTAACGTTCTTGGAAGTCCATTTTTTTAAGTCTTCTGGCATTACAGCCTTGGCTCTTTGCTTGATTATTCTGCATGTCTCCATCCAGGAGTTCAGATAATACCGCCTAAGAAGGCCCCACTGAAAGAATACTAACTCGATTGAAATTTCTCTGTGGAAAATACCTACCAAACAGAATAGGGTGAATGAGGAAGAACTGTAATGGCAAGACATATTATTTAGTCGGGATATAAGGAAATGTTGAAAGCAGTTCCCCTCAAATTTGTACTTCAAAAAAAAATTAAGGCAAAAGCTACAATAGAGAATAATTTAGTCCCAGGGTGCAAACCAAGGAAGGAGATACCAGAAAAGTACACATAAGCTGTTTGTTTAGTACAAAAAACTTGGACTATTCTGTGACTTAGAATTTGAGGTCAGGAGATTGAGACCATCCTGACCAATATGGTGAAACCCTGTCTCTACTAAAAATACAAAAATTAGCTGGCCTTGGTGGCATGTGCCTGTAATCCTAGCTACTCAGGAGGCTGAGGCAGGGGAATCACTTGAACCAGGGAGTCGGAGGTTGCAGTGAGCCGAGATCGCACCACTGCATTCCAGCCTGGAGACAGAGCAAGACTCCGTCTCAAAAAAAATTGTCAAATACTTATTTCAGTAAGTTATCTGTTTGCCACTGTGTATATGAACATGTAGTGGCCAAATACATTTAAGAGAGGAAAAAAAAAATTCCCATTAAGAATTTTAAACACTGGAATTACCTAAGTTTCACTTACCTGGAATATTTTTTATATGGCATAAATTGGCAAGAGGTCAGGACAGTTGGACGATAATGCCCGGGCCCTATGTGATGGGCTTCCTGCAGCCAGGTCCTTTGTTTCCCATGTGAGAACAGTGAGTACAGTGACCTCACTGTACTCCCAAATCACATTTGTTCTAAAATTTTATCCTTTTCTACCTTTGCCAATCACCACTTTTCTCTTTTGCAGATATGTTATGCTATTAATTTGGGAAAAGAAATTATTGAGGTTCAGAAGGTAAGATGCATTCTGGTGCTGGTTTAGTAGCTATTTAAAATGCATCTGTGTATACATACTAAGAGTCTTTTCAAAAAGAAAGGTGATGTTCACTGGCAAGTGTGGCCAACTTTGGGATTTCCTTTTAAGTATTCTAACCACCAGACATTTTTGATCAACTGGTTCCTTCCATGTTCATTGGTAACACATGAGGACTTCTTATCACTGCTGGAGCTCCTGCTTATCTGTTTTCTTGCTTATATACTAGTTGGCTAGATTTCCTTTCTTTCAGATTAAGATGATAAGTACTCACCATAAGCTCTAAAGCCTTGCTCCTCAGAGTATGATCACAGGCCCCACAGCATTGACAGAGATCACCTGGGAGCTTTTAAGAAATCAGGACCGAGACCTCTCTTTCAGCAGCTTCTGATCTTTTGTTCATTCAGCAAATTTCTGAGAGCCTAGTTTGTATAAGAAAAGCCCTGAAATTATAGTAGTGAACAAGACAGATAGAGTCCCTGCCCCCAGGGGGCTTCCAGTTCAGCAGTGTACAGAACTTTATGCAATAATAGAAATGATTAATATCTGCACAGTTAAATATGCAGATTTAATGTGGCTAGTGTGACTTGAGGAACTGGATTTTTAAATTTAATTTTAACTCAAATTTACATAGTAACATATAGCTAGTAGCTACCATATTAGTGCAGTCTGCTGGAGAGCTCAGGAAGACTTAAGGACTAAGGTCACATACATGAAATAACAGCAAGCATTGCAAGCTAGTATTTAATGGTATTAGGTCAAAAGTTGGCAAACTTTTTCTATAATGGGCCTTTATGTTTTTGTTGCTATCTTCGCTGCAACAAATTCAGCTCTGCTATTACAAAACAAAAATAGGCCAGGTGTGGTGGCTCATGCCTGTAATTCCAGCACTTTGGGAGGCAGAGGCAGGAGGATCACCTGAGGTCAGGATTTCGAGACCAGCCTGGCCAACATGGTGAAACCCCATCTCTATTGAAAATACAAAAAAATAGCCAGGCAGTCCAAGCTACTCAGGAGGCTGAGGCATGAGAATCATTTAAACCTGGGAGGCAAAGGTTGCAGTGAGCTGAGATCACACCACTGCACTCCAGCCAGGGCGACAGAATGAGACTGTCTCCCCCCACCCCCGCTAAAAAAAAAGCAGCATGAACACTATGTAAATAAGTGGGCACAGCTATTTTCCAATAAAAAACAAGTGGATAGCCAAATGAGCACAGTTTGCCAACTTCTGGTATAGATTAAATGAGAAAAGAAAGGAGTTTAAAGATATAGAAAAGTTTTGTGAAGGAAATTCCTCTATGGAATCTGGGAAGATGGTATGAACTGACTATGTAAACAATATTTTGGCTCAAAGGAAAACAGTCTAGATTCTAGAAGTGACATACCTGAGTTAGAGAAGCAAGGAGACTCAGCTGAAGGCACACATACACAAGAGTCAAGAGGAATGAGACTAGATTACAGAACATGTCGAAAGCCAGGCCAAGGGGGTTTAAATTGCATCTTAAGCTTTTTCTTTTTTCCCTCTTAAACTCTCGTAACTTCAGGACCCAGAAGCACTGGCTCAGTTAATGCTGTCCATACCACTAACCAATGATGGCAAATATGTACTGTTAAACGATCAACCAGATGACAATGATGGAAATCCAAGTGAACATAGAGGCGCAGAATCTGAAGCATAACTCACTTGCGCCTGTAGGGGAAGAGCAAACAGGAAGGAGAGCCGCCTCCTAAGGGTTTTCAACTTCTCTGACATATAGGCACACTGACCTGATTTCGGAATGCGGACAGTCGTTTGTGGAATGTACTCTTGATGCCTTGATACTGAGACTTGGGAGGGAAGCTAAGAAATGGTTGACAGCGTTCCCACCCATCTACAAATGTTACTTTAGGTGCTTTGTGGTAAGTCTTTTTCTTAGATTGCACTAAGATTTCTTAGATTGTTCAGCACTCAGAACAAAAGTTTGAAAAATGCGTTGTTCATTTGAATGTCATCTTTTCAGTTTCCAGTATCCTTTTTTAAAAATGGCAAAACCCTAGATTTACAATTCGAGGAACACTAAATATTTCCTATTAATGTAATCTATTTTTGTATTTTACTTAATGAGCTTTAAGTGCCTATCGTTCTGAAAATTGTGTATTTATAATCCAGCTTATCCCATAATTGGACCTAATAGCATTTCTTTGTGCAGTTAAGTGATGCGCACTGCTTTGAGGCCCAAGCACTAGTACAGATGCGAGATGCAGGTCTAGTTTCAGTAACTGTTCCAGACATCATGCAATAAAAAGACAAATACCACTAAAGATGTTTGATTTTACAGTGGAGCCTTACTGAACCAGCATTCAGAAGTTTAAGGTCCTCCTAGGTATTTTCAGTGGTGGGTGACTGTGGACAGGGTATAGCTCTATCATTCCTATTTCTGAGCCAGACCCTCCTCAAGGAAGGGACCAATTAATTTTAAAACTCACTTGAAGCACAGCTGGTCATAGGGCTTGGTATAAAGTTCCTATTTCCACCCTGATACTTCTGTCTCCTGGAACCCAGCCCACTCCCCTATCCCGCCTCCCTATGAAATAAGTATAATGATTTTGAATGTTTAACTGTAACTAAGTTCAACAGACTATTATCTTTGTAATAAATTAACCTAGCAATAAAAATTATTCTGTTTCTTTCTTTTGCTTGTTGTGGTTATTTTCTAGAACATCCCTGGACAAAAACTAAAGTCAGTTCTATAGCTTTAACATTTAATTTCCCAAAAACTAGGGCATAATGAAATTACAGAAGGGATACAGTATCAAAAAATACTTCTAGTCAACATGAGTAGAATGTGTGTTCCCATTGCCAAATTTTTTAAAGGTGTTGCTTTTTAAATGGTGGATTAATAAATCTTTTGCAATCCAAAGTTAACATCATAGGATCCATTTGGAATGTATACACTATAAAAAACACAGTAAGCCAGTCTAAGCCAGTATGAGATTATGCACCATAAAATTATTAATTGTTCACTAATGCCTTACACATTTGTATGACAGAACTGCTTTAGATCCACTGGTTCTCTGACAGACTGCAAGAACCACAGTTCCCTCAACTTTTTTTTCTTACCTAGACTTTTTTGGGAGAGGGGTAGCAATCTCAAACCCTAAACAATTACTAGTTTGAAAACAAACACTATTAAGACTGCATGGCTTAAATAAGACACAAAGCACACACATCATTAAGGAAACATAAAAAGACTGAAATTCAGTCCATTAAAACTAACTTCACCAAAAACCACCACAGAGAATGAAAACACACAGCGAAATCAAAGATACTAGCAAGCACACAAGACCAACAAAAAATTAGCATCCAGAATATATAAAATACTCCTACAAGTAGAAAGATAAACTGAAAAAAAAAGTCATGAAGGCATTTCATACATTAAAAAATACAAAGGGCTCAGAAACAGACTCCTTATAGTAATCAGAAAAGTACAACTTAAAGCCACAGAGACATTTTATATTCACCAGACTGCAAAAATTCAGCGGCTGATTGATAGAAATAGAGCGATGGGGAATCTCATCTGGTGCTGAGATGAAGCAACAGTTTGGCATTCTGTTGCTTCATCTAAAAGTGCACCTGCCCTACTACCTAGCAGTTTTACTTTGGGTACAGAGCCTAGAGAAACTCTAAACACATAGACCCAGGGACATGTTCAGTAATGATTACAGCATTGTTATGTACAATATTCCAAATGTGAAAATAACCCAGATGTCATGAACAGAAGATAGCTGTATTCATGTAACAAAATGCTAGATAAAACTACGGTCATATGCATCACTGTTGATGAACTTTAAAAATAATGCTGAAAAGGTCATAAAAGCATATAATAAGATCCCATTTATATTTAGTTTAAAAACTGTGAAACACAACCATATTATCAATATTTAGGAAAATACAATCAGCTATAAAACAAGGGAAGAGCAAGAGAATGGTTACCAACAAACCCCCATGTGGTTTCCTCAGGCAGGAACTACAGGAGCTTCTAAAGTGTTCTTAACTGATGTGGTAGCCTCACCAACTGCTTTATTTTCATTCTTTAAATAGTATAATACATATTACATACCTTGCATGCATCGAGTATTTTGAAATAATTTTAAAACTTAGAACTAGTGAGTGATTTGCCTGTTTTCTCCACTTACTGAAATGTATATTAATAGACATTAAAGCACTCTGAAACAGATTAACAAGAGCCATGTCAATGAAAGGTGGGAGGAGAGGAAATGGGACCCGAAGCCAGCTATTCTTACCAATTCCCACTTCCCAAGTTGTTTAGCCTCACATACCCATCAGACCTTCTTTAGGAAAGGGCAGGGCCTTCCTCACATTGTCTACATCTACCTGAGCCACTTAACAAGAATAGTTCTTTAGAGACCCACTTAAAGTCAAACACAGACTCTATTTTCATTTTCAATCTTTCCACCTAAAAGACTAGTTAACACCTAATGTTTATATGCCAAGTGTATTTTTACCTATGAGAGTACAAATAAGTAATATAGTAATAGCTAATGTTTATAGTAGTTATATACAATAGCAGCTAATTTTATACTAATTACTGTTCCCTAAAGTGCTTTACACAAATTAACTAAATCCTCAACCTATGAGCTGCCTACTGTCATTATCATCCCATCTTTTGCCCAAGAAAATGAAGCACAGAGACACTAAGGAATCTGTTCCTAAGCAGGAAATTAGGATTCAAATTGGTCTGGCTCCAGAGTATATGCTTCTATCCACTCTGTGCTATATATAGGTGACCTCAAGAGACAACCAGATAGAAAGCAATCTCCAAATGTTTCTCAATACATTAAGTTTTGACAATTTATTCAGTAGCAGAACCAACCTAAAGTATAATATCCTTAATACTTTGCTACCTTTTGTACAGATTCTGAAAAGATTAAATACTTTAATAGTAATTGGATATAGACAGGTGCTTCCAGGTATAAAAGTTAACTCCTTCCCCCATTAAATGAAGACATTATTAAAGAATGAAGGAGAGAGATCCAAGGTGGCTGGTTAGCAGCAGCTCAGGATTAGCACAGAGAGTGAGTGGACGCCACACTCCCAGACGAATTTTTGTTGCCCATGGACCAGAAGATTCCCAGCGGAGGAGCCCCACAGGTCGCCAGCCTGACTCTTTTGGCCAGCGTGGCTGTTTTGCCAGTGTTCCGGCACAGCGGTTCTCAGTGCAGAGTATACGGGACTGGGTGCCCTTTTAGTTGGTGTTTGGAGCTCCAGGAAGGCAGAGTCGCCCATTCAGCTGATTGAAAAGGGGACTGAAATGGAGCCAGACCAGGAGATTCCCAGGCAAAAAAGCGCCACGAATCTCAACTCCACTTTTTCAGCCAGCGCAGTGGGTTGCCGCAAGGGAAATTACACAGGTTCCAGTGCCCTTTCAACAGGCGACTGGAACACCAGGGAAAGAATTGACTGTTCAACTAAAAAAAAAAAAAAAAAAGGCTCTGGACAGGGAGCCAGGTGATCAGGCTCAGCTGGTCCCACCCCCACAAAAAAACAGCAATTGGAAATGCTGAGGATTGAGAGTTTCACAGCAAGAACAGATGAACCCGGGAAGGTCCAGCTCTGGGGGGGGAGGGGCATCCACCGAAGGAAAACTAAGAAATGGAAAAAACTTCATCACCAACAAGCTGGACGTCCACTCAGAGACCCAATCTGAAAGCCAGCAATTACAAAGACAACACGTGGATATATCCACAAAGATGGGAAGAAACCAGCACAAAAAGGCTGAAAACACCCGAAATCAGAATGCCTCACCTCTGACGGGGGATCGCAGCTCCTTATCAGCAAGGGAACAAGGCCTGATGGAGAATGAGTGTGACGAATTGACAGAATCAGGCTTCAGAAGGTGGATAATAAGAAAATTCTGTGAGCTAAAAGAACATGTTCTAACCCAATGCAAAGAAACTACGAACCATGAAAAAAGATTTGACAAAATGCTAATGAGAATAGACAATTTAGAGAGGAATATAAGTGAATTAATGGAGATGAAAACCACAATACGAGAAGTTCACGAAGTATGCACAAGTTTTAACAGTCAAACTGATCAAGCAGAAGAAAGGATATCAGAGGTCGAAGACCAACTCAATGAAATAAAACGAGAAGACAAGATTAGAGAAAAATGGGTAAAAAGGAATGAGCAAAGTCTCCAAGGAATATGTGACTATGTGAAAAGACCTAATCTATGTTTGATAGGTGTACCTGAATGTGACGAAGAGAATGAATCCAAGCTGGAAAATATTCTTCAGGATATTATCCAGGAAAACTTTTCCAACCTAGCAAGACGGGACAATACTCAACTCCAGGTAATACAGAGACCACCACAACGATATTCCTCAAGAAGAGCAACCCCAAGGCACATAATCGTTAGATTCACCAGGGTTGAAATGAAGGAGAAAATACTAAGGGAAGCCAGAGAGAAAGGTCAGGTTACCCACAAAGGGAAGCCTATCAGACTCACAGCAGATCTCTCAGCAGAAACCCTGCAAGCCAGAAGAGAGTGGGGGCCAATATTCAACATCCTTAAAGAAAAGAATTTTCAATCCAGAATTTCATATCCAGCCAAACTAAGCTTCATAAATGAAAGAAAAATAAAATTCTTTGTGAACAGACAAGTACTCAGAGACTTCATCACCACCAGGCCTGCTTTACAAGAGCTTCTGAAAGAAGCATTATACATAGAAAGGAACAACTAGTATCAGCCATTCTAAAAACATACCAAAAGATTAAGAGCATCACCATAATGAAGAATCTACATCAATTAATGGGCAAAACAGCCAGCTAGCAACAAATGGCAGTATTAAACTCACATATATCAATATTAATCCTAAATTTAAATGGACTAAATGCCCTAATCAAAAGACACAGGCAAACTGGATAAAAAGCCAAAACCCATCAGTATGCTGCATCCAGACCCATCTCACATGTAAGGATACACAAAGACTCAAAATAAAGGGAAGGAGGAAGATTTACCAACCAAAGTGGGGGGAGGAGTTGCAATTCTTGTCTCTGATAAAATAGACTTTAAAGCAACAAAGACCAAAAGAGACAAAGAAGGACATTACATAATGGTAAAAGGATCAATGCAACAAGAAGAGCTAATGATCCTAAATACATATGCACGCAATACAGGAGCACCCAGATACATTCTAGTTCTTAATGACTTACAAACTCTCCACCCCAAATACACAAAACATACATTCTTATCAGTATCACATCATACCTATTCTAAAAGTGACCACATAATTGGAAGTAAATCACTCCTCAGCAACTGCACAGCATTTCACAGGTTTAAATGAAATATTGGTTGGCTGCTTGTTTTTTTTCTCCCTTATTCTACATCCTGTCTCCATTGTTAAGCACAATTATTGGCATAAAAGAGGTTTTTAATACCTATTTTTAGACTGCATTCTAGCCTGGGCAAAAGAGCAAGATTCCCATTCTCTCTCCCTCTTTCTCTTCCTCTTTCTTTTTTTCTTTCTCACTCTTTCTTTTTTCTTTCTTTAAAAAAAAAAGAATGCTTGGCTACATGCCACTCTTACCTACAGAATGTATTTATATTCCTTAGAGATAATCCAAGAATTATGTTATCAGATCTGCATCAACTGAATAAATTTCATCTACATTCCTGAGTATATCTCCGCTAATGGGAAATGGAAGTATCAGGTAAACTGAGTGGTAAAGAGGAGCCAAACTACTGAAAAGAAAACACTTCGTTGCCCAACTTTTCTTATACACCATATATATGCTGACTTGTATTATAAACTGAACTCTAACTTGGCCATCACCATCTTTGAGTTCATTGCCTTTGCTTAATCTCTACAGATTTTCATTTTTTCTGGATTCCCTTTTCAAACTTCAAATCTTTGACAGCCTATTAAAGTATTCCTAACACCTAAAAACCTTTGTTTAAAAAAATGTGGCATTAGAACTTCTCTTAAAAAAAAGGAATACCATCTTCTGAAACATCTGCAACGTGAAGCTGGAAAGAAAATCCCATTACTATTATTAGAATCAATTAAAGCCTTCCTTTTACATTTAGCAGACTCAGCATAAAAGAGTAACATGAAGTATGCAATATTTTCTCACTTTTTCCACAATCTTACAAATTTACTGCCTTAGAAGAAAAAAGGAACAGCAATCAGACTCTACCAAAATGATTTCTGCAGTGTAACAGTTAAGAGGGTTATATCCTGTCTCCAGTGTAATACTTTGAGGGTTCTGTGATTACTGTAGTCCTTGCTTATCTGAGAGGGATACACCAAGACCCCCAGTGCATGCCTGAAACTGTAGATAGTATCTAACCATATATATATACTATGCTTTTCTCTATAACCACATACCTATGATAAAGTTCATAGGTTAGGAACAGTAAGAGATTAACAATAACTAGTGATGAAACAGAACTGTAACAAACACTGTCACCTATGTCACTGATAGAAGATTCATTCTTACCACAGATCTTAGTAACTCCACATAGTATTTTTTTCTTTCCTTATTGAGAACTTTCATGTTTTCACTTGAAGGATGCATTTTAAGTCTTCTCTTACAGCAAATCTGAATTGCCAGCATCACTACTCCTGTACTTTGGGGCCATTATTAAATAAAATAAGGCTTACTTGAAGACATACACTATTGATTTGACAATCTAGCTACCAAGTGACTCATGGGCAGGTGGCACATACAGCATGAAGATGCTGGACAAAGGGATGATCTACATCCCAGGCAGGATGGAGCAGGACAGCATGAGATTCCATCATGCTACCCAGAATAACACACAAGTTGAAACTTACTGTTTCTGGAATTTTCCATTTAATATTTTCAGACCACACAGGTGACCACAGGTAACTGAAACTAGAAAGTAAAACCACATATAACGGGAGACTACTGTCTTGTTTTAATTCAACTCATGTTTGCAAATATCAAACATGATATAGCTATTACTAACATTAAACACTGCATACTGAAAATCCCTTTCCAGGATTAGGATTTAAAATAACTTCATATTGGTTCTTTTTAATGGAAAAAAGCTCTGGGAAGATCAAAAATGTATAAAGGAAAAAAAACACCTTTCTTTTACCTGAAATACACTGATGGGAAGCCAATTTTATACTTAAAATTTTTTGCCTATGTGCATGCATTTAAAAAAAAAAAGATTCCATACATTTCCATTCAATTAAGGGGGACCCCAAAAAGGTTAATATTAAAAACTGTTGGTTTAAGACATTCAATTTTGAACATAAACATCCAGGGGAAGGAAATTTTCAAAATCATGTTTATTAATGTTTTAGTATACACATTGTATTCTCTTAGAGTTGGGGAAGAGGGAAACCCCACTCAAGTGAGGTAACAAACTTGCCATCTTTTACAAAATTTAATTAGAACTGACAATGTTATGGTTAGTCCTTAATTCCTGAGAATTTGAATTATCATTAAGTTTTTTGTGAACTTAAACACTGACATTACTTTTTAAATTACAGTATGTCTGAAAAAATAAAATCAATGTTAATATGTTATCAAGAAAAACCATCATCCAAATGTACATATGAACTTAGGTGTGAATATACTGAAGCCCTGTTGCTCTGCAGTTTGAAACCATTTAAATACTTCTTTCCAAGATCTTATGTCAAAAATATGAACTTATAATTTATCCAGATTGCAGTGACATTATTTTGAACTGAAGGACAAATAATTGTCATTTTCTTCTCAATTGTAGATATCCAGGGAGTCAGCATGAGAACTCTATCTAGTATTGATAAAATAATTAATTTACATGTGTAGGGATAATGAACAGAGAACATCTGATTCTCTTCTAGTAACAATTTCCATCCCTATTAAAGGGGATGATTTCAGGGAAGTTAGAGAAGAAAAACAGAGAAAACAATACTGTTGCTATGAAATGATGACAAAATTGACACAACCAAATGCAAGATCATTAATATAAACATTTATAATGAAAATATAAATTATTAATTATGCAGCATGCTTTAGGGCCATTTCTACAGTTATTATGAATTACAAATATTAAATGCCTTTAATCTATCCATTGTCCATAATCCTGTAAGCCATGTTTACATAATAAACAAAAAACATTTCCTACATATTCTGTCTCTTCTGACTTTTAACAGTTAAAGTATTTATTTGGGCTGGCAAGTTATCCTGACCCTAACCAGTAAGTACAAAGAGGGCATCATACACCCAATCTAAAAGCTGGAATCAAAGAATAATGTTAGAAGTACTTGCAGGATTTATCCAAAGAAATGTTTAGCAGACAAATGCAATAGAAAAAAATCAAGCATTTCCCAAAATGACATTTGCATTAGAAAGTCTTAAACTTTTATCTTCATTGTAAAGGTATCATTTTATTACATTTTTTAAAGGCCATGATTAACCACTTAACTAATAACTTACATACCTTTACAAAAATAAAACAGCTTGCTGGGCACAAAATTTACTCAAAATCTTTCTGTACTTTTAAAATCAGTAAGTGATGTATGTTACTAGCACTTCATTCTCACAGTGGTATTTTTTTTTAATGCCTGAAAAGCATAATTATTTAATCTGATGTCTTAAATCATACTCAATTAAAGAAAAAAAAAATCTATGCAAACCATCACCAAGATTTTAATTCAATCTAATGTAGAAGAAACCTGAGTTTGGATGTAGAAATAATTCAATTTTTTTCTGACATCATACATCATACCTTCAACCAAAATAGAAGTGAAGTTTCAAACAGGACTCTATGGCTTTATCTGAATTTTCTTTGAGTATTAAGTAAATCTTAAATTTAAAGCAGCTGTCGGAGGTTAAATGTTCTCAAAGCAATGTAAACTAGTTATAAAGTGTCTCATCTAAGACATCAGCAGCTCTTTTGAGTCACATGAAATTAACAATGAAAGAATGATCATCAGTTATACTGTATAGAGAGTACATAAAACACTTGTACCTCACCTCTAGTATCAAAGCCATCTTCATATATTCCTTTTATAAGAATATTGATATGTATTCTTCATTAATTTCAGGCTCATTCCTTTTGTTAAGCATGTATTTACTGGCTGTATATAGTATATGCATTGAACTTCCCATGACTTGAGATGACTATAGATCAAAGATCTATGCAAATACAAATTACAAACTCTCACGTAGATTATAAAAATCTGAGGTGATCGTTTATAAATCTGGATTTGCCCTTTTTTAACTTCACTTCAAATAGAAACATCTTCTACCCTCAAGTCCAGGCAAAAATCCAATTTTAAAATCTCATTCTCGACTTTTTAAAGTAGAGCCTTTGGAAACAGAATGGACTTCACTTTAGAGCACTGCCTTTAAGAGTTGTAACATCTATTTTCCAGAGATGTGACCCAGGAAACAATTCATCAATAGTTTATCCATTCCACTGGCAAAAGTTTTAACACAATTCTGACGATTTCATCATGTGCTGTGCATACCATCAGTATCATTTCACAACAGGATCAGCAGACCCAGTGCTGTCGGACAGGTCTCCGTTGTTTGTTTTAGTTTCTTCTGGAAGCATGAGTGAAAATAATAACGGATATTTATGTTCATTTTTAAAAAACTAAATTAAGAAGTAAATAAAATGTAGAAGAGCTATATTGCCAAACTTCAAATTAAGGTTGCATCCATCAAATGTTTCTCTAACATTACAAATTACACGTCATTTATACTTTAAATTTTTTAAAAATCTAGGCTAAGCACTGCAAATGTTTCCACTGGTTTTTAATGGAAGAGTGGACTTAAGGGAGCTCAGAACTGCATTGGGGTGGGGCTTCAAACCACATGGGCTCCTTTGTCCTGAGGAATCTTGATATTCCTGGTCTAAGGAAGGCCTGCACCAGTTCCTCCAGCTGGGCCAAGAAAGCGCCACTATAGTACATGGTCATTCCTGGTAGGAACATGGCTGCAAACTCGCATATCCAAACTGTCCAAAATGAATAACTTTCCATTTTTATGTATAACTTATAATAAATTATATGTCATGTATATTTCTTAAAATAACAATTTTAAATGAAGCAGCTTTTCACTGTTTTTGACAGAATAAATTCCTGGCTTTTTGTGCAAAATGTCATGTGCACATATTTGATTAACAAAGACTATTTGACTAATGTATTCAGCAACTATATCTCTGAGCAATCTTTAGCAGAAATAGTCTTAGAACAGTTATGTGAGTGATATTTAACAACTGGAACCCTGGAAAGTTCCTTAAGAGGAACAAGCCAAAGCAAGGAATCCCACTGCATGACCCTGAAGGGCTGTATGTTTTCTTTTAATGATTTAGGCTGGAAAGCAAATGTCCAATCTACCTGCAGAGTTTTCCCAGTCACCTGGGCTGGAGAAAAGGTTTTGGCATTATGAAACACATGAGCAGAACCAAGGTAATAACTGAGTTTCTTCATAATTTAGGTTATATTGATTCAAATTCTTCCAAATGGCTTTGCTAATTTATCTTATCCTTGAAAATGAACACAAAGGCAGTATGTACAAATTTTCATTTAATACTATCTTTCAGATTAATAGGCTGAAACAATTTTTTCAAGCATGTTTATTAGTCTAGATGCAATAAATACTTGGATATGTACCTAATTAATATTAGTAAATAATATTTAATTTATGCAACAATGTCAAGAAATAAGGCAGTTCATGTAAGTGGTCTACCCAAATGAGTCACCTCTATTCTATATAAAGAAAAAAGACGTATTTTAAAAATTAACATAAGATTAACAAAAACATCTTGTTTTATGAAGAGCTTTATATCTTGATTTATGAAAACTTCATGAAACAAAGGAGAAAAACTTCATGACAAAAAGGAGACTAGTAATCATGAAAATTATAAAGGTCAACTAGTCACTGTACCTAGTTTTGATCTTCAAAGCAAAGAGAAAGATGTACATTACATAATTTGCATGACAGAAAAAGGGAAACATCTTTTACTCAGAGAAGATGATTATTCCTAAACTTCAAATCTGAGAGAAATATATCATGGGGACATCAAATATGAAACATTGAACAACGCTCTTAAGCTTTAAAATGTATAGATTCCTTTCCACCAACCGACATAAAATACAATGGACAGAATCCTTTCCTTAATGATTGAAGTTCATTGAAATGACTTATCAGTTATTATGGCTATAGTGCCTGAGTCTCCAGGGCCTGACTATGAAAGAAGGCAGGATGCTATTTACTACAACTGAATAGCTCCCATGATTTCATACTTCTTTAATCACCTGTCCCATCTCATTCAGTCTACATCTAGTCATCAGCAGCTCTGCCTTCAGCAACATTTAGCTGTCCTCCTCTAATTTGTTCCTTTGAATCTGATTTTGAGCCATGAAAGAAAAACCAAAGTTGTTAAAACTCTATTTAAATTAAAAGCAGATGATCCTGAACAAGGACTTAAAGGGTTACCACAGAGTGAAACACATGAACTATATAAATTCCTTTTCAATATCACACAAGTTCTATATAGGCTTTACTTTTTTTAAAAGACTTATTGCCTGGTCTGTGTTATTTTCCAAAAGGACAAAGAAGCTAGAAGTCTAACCAGATAAAGTGGTGCATTAGTGTCTATTACTAAAGACATTTATTGGTCTTTCCAAATTTAAGCCACTCACTGACCTTCCTTCTCTTTCTTTTCTTGGTTTTCTTCAGCTGCAGTCTTGTCTGCTCTGAAGAAAATTCTTGCACTGCTCAGTGAGAAATACAGCAATTCAAATTCCTAATTAAAAAATTTGAAATAAAAACCAAAAATATTTATTATGGCAAAATAAAAATATTTACATTTTTATGCCTCTTTTTATTATTATTTTGAAAAGCCCTAGTGGAAATAATAAATACAGAAACTGAAGTAAGTAACTCATCCATTTTTAAGATCTGAGTCAAATGGCTTCCAAATAACATTCATTTTAAAATATAATCTTTTTTGCCATTATTCATTTTACTTGTTTAAAACAGAGGGTTCTATATGGCTTCTGTTTCTCAGACATTAAGAAGTCATGGATATCAAAAGGTAAGTGAAAGGAGATGTGACTCTTAGGCTCCTCTACCTGTAGATAGACATCCAGTCGCTTTTGCGTGAGATTCATGGTTTGTAAGAGTTTTTCATCTTGACTGGTTGACTGCACATTCTGTTGCTTAGCAACTGCTCTTATCTCCTTCAGGTATTTCTCTCTAACAGACTGGAACCAGTGAAGTGAGTCAAACTCCCGGTACTGATCCAAAAGCTTTAGAATATAAGCCACACCTGCAGGCATCAGCAAAACTACAGTTAAATTACAGTGAGTACAGAAGTTGTATTCTACTTCTTCACCAGTAATTCCTAGCACTAAGCATTTTGAGTAATAATTCCTAACATTTTAAGTTCATCCCCTTTCAAGTTACATTTTATAACATAAATGAATGACAGGTTTAGTAAGATGGCTTAATTCCTTCTTTAATAACAATGTAGGAGTATAACAAACTAAAGACAAGTCAATTAAGAAGAAAATAAATAAATAACATGGCCATGTAAGTCACCTGGAGAAACGATACAGCTGTAAGGGTAAAGAATAAAATCTTCCATGACTTGTGCCTGTAATTCCAATACTTTGGAAGGCTGAGGCTAGAGCACTGCTTGATCCCAGGAGTTCAAGACCAACCTGGGCAACACAGTGAGACTCCTGTCTCTAAAAAAATTTTTTTCTTTATATTAGCCAGTTGTGGTGATGCATGCCTATAGTCCCAGCTACAGGAGGGTGAGGTGGGAGGATTGCTTGGGCCCAGGTCAAAGCTGGTGAACTATGATTGCAACACTGCACTCTAGCCTGGCTGACAAAGCAAGACCCTGCCTCAAAAAGAAAGGAAAAAAACACTTTGCTAAAAAGATAGCCAGACTGGGCATGGTGGCTCACACCTATAATCTCAGCACTTAGGGAGGCCAAGGCTGGTGTATTACAATGAGGAGTTCAAGACCAGCCTGACCAACATGGTAAAACCCCATCTCTACTAAAAATACCAAACTTAGCCAGGCAAGGTGCTGGGTGCCTGCCTGTAATCCCAGCTACTTGGGAGGCTGAGGCAGGAGAATCACCTGAACCCAGGAGGCAGAGGCTGCAGTGAGCCAAGAGTATACCATTACACTCCAGCCTGGGCAACAGAGCGAGACTCCATCTCAAAAAAAAAAAAAAAAAGCCAATGAGGAAGCTACAAAGAAACCAGAGAAACTAAATTTATGACGTTAAAATGTACAACCCCAAAAAAAACAAAGCCTAAACAAACTAGACAAGTGATCAGCAATAGTAAGAGGGCATTAAATAAGTTATAAATTATAGAAAACAAGTATTGTCAATCACGTATTCCAGCTAAAACCACAGTAAACAATGCTCATGAAAAACAAATATATAAAGCGCATACAGACCTATTCTCAAGCAAATGTTTCTAAGAATCCATTATAAGGTGAACATAAAATTAAGGGAAAAACAATTCCATTAAGCTTACCCATGGCAAAGCCATCATCAGTAAAGGCAGCTCCGATTTTATTTTTTTTATTCAATTTTTCCTTGCAACTAATGGAATGCTCTACAAAGTTGAGGGTCTAAAAAGATGTAAAAAGATGTCAGAGAAACAACTGTGCTAAGAAAATCTTCAGAATTCCTAAAACAGACATTTCAACCATTATAAATAGAATCTCTTCTAGGTATCTGTCCTTTTCATCTGAAACATTTGCTTCAGGTACTCTGTTGGTGAAGATACAACCTATACAAGCATATCTTTATGACTCTCCTTTCCAAGTCCTTTAAATATGGGCACTCCCTCAATCACTACTTAGCCCAAGAACAGTGCCTTGTATATCTCATTATAAAATATTATACACATTTTACAGAGAAGGACACTGAGGCTTGGGACATTTATTATCTCACCCAAAGTCACATAATAAGTGAACACTGGAGTTAGCCCGCTTTACTTCAAAGCACAAGTACCCTTAAAAACACATATAAGACAGTCCTTAACTTACACCTACCTGATTCATTCTAAAATACTATTTCTTTTCATGTTCTTAAGTGTGAAATCCTCAAAACAGTACGTCTCTTGAAAATTCAACTCTTCCAAAATGACTTATCTAATCATATCTTTTATTCAACAAAGATTTACTGAAGCTTACAATACACCAGACATCAAGTACTTAACGATTAAACAAGTCTAGAGCAACACTGTTGGCAGGGATGGAAATGTGAATCTGTACCGTCCAGTACATAGAGTAAGCTGGTAATCACATGCAGCCACTGAACACTTAAGATGAGGCTAGTGTGACTGACAAACTAAATTTTTAATTTTAAAAAAAAGGATTTTTATTTTTCCTTGGCCTTATGGTGAATTTTTAATTTGATGAAATTTCAATTAATTTAAGTAGCAACATGTGACTACACATGAATAACACAGCTCTAGAAGAGTAAACGCAGTGTATTTAAAATAATAATAATAATAATTATTATTATGATACGGGAGGCTGACTGAGGCAGGAGAACTGCCTGAACCCAGGAGGCGGAGGTTGCGGTGAGCCGAGATCGCACCATTGCACTCCAGCCTGGCTAACAAGAGCGAAACTCCGTCTCAAAAAAAAAAAAAATTATGATATACATGTGCTAAGTACTATAATAGCCTATACTGGAAACAAAACCAAGTTTCATTTTTTTGACTGTGAAACTTATTCAGCAATTAATCACCTGCTTGTGAAATTTTTATCAGTCATTAATTAAATCTTCTTTAGAAATCTCATTTATACTTGTCTTTTTTCCGGAACTACACTACAAACTCAAGCACAAGAAGAGTATTCTATACTTCTTTGTAATGTTCTTAATCCACTTTGTTTCCTTCGGAACTAAGAAAATTCTGACAACTGCTTTGTAAAACTCCAGACTTTTGCTTAAGCTTACCAATGGGTTCAATGATGTCTACAATGATTTGAGTATATCGCCCTTCAAATTAAAAAAATATGGTAAGAACTCACCACAAGTTAACTATAGTACCAAATAAGATACTCTCCCTCCAGTTTGACACTATCTTAAGATGAAAAGATGCTTACCAGGTGAATATGAACTTTTTTTTGCTATATCACAGTTAAAATACAATTATGATAGAAAATTTACAAAAAAAAAATGTATTAAAAGAAACAAAATTCATGGAAAAAAGCTGCTTATGGGCTATTAGCTACTTTCAATAGACAATAATGATTTTAATATGTAAGAAGATGTGTTAACAACTCGGACAGCAATATGAAAAGTCGCCATTCCTGATCAAAATTAAATATAATGAAGAGCTTCATCTGCTGGGTGATATTTAGGTTTTAGAGCTATCTACTCATAATTTTTTTAAACCTTATAGAAACCTTTAGGCAAAAACAACTCTTACTACTAATATATACCTCTTAAATTCTTAACTCCATTTTCCCCAATGGAACAACTGTTTTATAATGCAATATTTGATAACTTAAACTATTTCTAGATACCAACTATAGAGTTAGAGCAAAAACACACTATATACTCTAAGAAGCATTAAAAATTTAGTCTAGATGTATTTACTACTGAACAGAGAGAATTTATATTCAAACAATATGCTCTAAGAAATATGTTAGAAAAAACTGTAACAGCTAAAGTTAGTCTACATTAAGCACTTAAAATGATTATTTATTAATAATTCTGCCCAAAGTATATTCCATGGCATATACTCATGTAACTTAAAATACACTTGAATTTCTCTGGTAATTATTTTTAAAAGTAAGAATCTATCTTAGGCCACATGCAGTGGCTCACACCTGTAATCTCAGCACTTTGGGAGGCTGAGGCAAGAGGACTGCTTGAGCCCAGGAGCTCAAGATGAGCCTGGGCAACATAGTGAGACCCCATATCTTAAAAAACAAACAAACGAATAAAAATTAGTTAGGCATGGTGGTGTACACCTGTAGTCCAGCTACTAGGGAGGCTGAGACAGGAGGCTGGCTTGAGCCCAGGAGGTCAATCCTGAGTAAACCATGATCACACCACTGCACTCCAGTCTGGGTGACAGAGCAAGACCTCATCTCAGAAGAAAAAAAAACTACTTTAACAATAAGTAAGTGTCCTTCAGCATAGGTAACAAGTAAAAATTCTATGTCACATTCACTGAGATCACATTTAGTTTTACATATTACCAAGAAATTAATAATTAATAGTGCAGTCTGTATGTCTATATGCATTTCATGTTACAAAGAAACCAGATCTATTCATTCATACTTTTTTTAAAAATTCAGTTTCTGGAAATACTCACCAGAGGGGGAACAATTATATAGAAATTTCGGAGATGTATATTCTTTGGCCTTCGAAACTCTGGAGCAAAAACATCTACAAGCATTTTGAAATATTCTGTGCCTTCAGCAGAATTTCGTGTGTGATCACTGAGGACTGAATCCAAATGCCTAAAAAGCAAATAAATTTTTGGTTCCTTTCTCAAAAGAAGGTATGGCTTTGAAAAAATCCATCTCTCATTAGTTTAGATAAGAACATTCAAAAAGCAGGAAACACTACAAGACACTTTTAAGAAAATTTTCTTGGAGTTCAGAATAAACTCATTTTCTTATGAACAGAAAACTGACCAACATTAGTAAATTTAGTTCCCAAAACAGACATAGTTCTGTATGTCTTCTTCCCAGAATAAGGCCTGTAGAACTACCCTTCATTGTAAATAACTTCCAAACCCACTTAAATCTCTAACATTTCTCCTACATCCCCTTACCTGAACTTAAACCTGGCTCTCTTTTCAAGAACTTAATTTCCCTCTCAACCTTCAAAAACATCAGCTGCTTTTCTCCGGCATCCCTCATGTGCAGCTAACATAACTTTCAATATTATTCCTCTACCACTGGAAAGTAGAAATCTTCCTTTGTGACTCACATAAGCCAACTATATCTAATTACCCAAATAGTCAACTACTTCTTCAGCAGACATCTACTAACCTTTTAACCACTGTCCTACAATTATGTAGGATTAGGATCCCTGCTCCAGTACTTCATTGTCTATGTAGATGAATGTCTATTCATTATCGTGACCCTACAATTCCTTGGCTTCACCCGTCATGACCTTTCCTTCATTTAATGTCAATCAACCACTCCCTTGCACCAATTTGGATCTTGCAACTAGCTGTGAGATCTTATAAGAAAATACATCCTACTCTCTGATTTCCTCACACTGCTTCAAAATTTTTTTTTTAATGCTCAACTGTTTTAGTGAATAGCATCACTTAACATAAGGTAAAGGTCTGATTCTTTTCTTTGAGATACACACCACGAACTATTTAAACCATTTTCAGGCACATGACTTCAAATGGCTTATTAACTTGGTACATGCCTTATGTAATCTTGCAAAGAGCTAAGCTATCTAACAGACTATTTCAGAGCAAAGTTTCTGTGCTGGGGCTTTATTCTCATAGAAAGGCATGCATTTTCCAATATACTTTCATTTTTGTTTTATTTGTTAAAATTTCAAGCCTACCAAAAAGTTAAACTATAGTACAATGAGCACCTGTATACCCTTCAACTAGATTTATCACCTGTTAACATTTTGACCTAACTGTTTTCTCTATTTTTCTGAAACACTTGAAAGTTGTGGACCTTTTATTACTTAGTCCATTAATGCTTTAGCATGAATCTATTAAGAACTAAAACATTTTTCTACAAAGCCACAAAAAACTGTCATATCCAAGAATAAAATAAAGTATTAACTAATAGACAATCCATGTTCAAATCTCCCCCATTATTCCCCAAATGTCCTTTACAGCTATTTCTTTCCTTATCTTCGACAGATTAAGTATCATCCATTACATGTGGTTATCAGGTCTTTTATTCTCCTAATAACAGTCTCCTTGTATTTTTTTGTCCAGGCCAAGTGTTTCATAAAATGCCCACATTCTAAATTTCTCAGGTTACTTCCTCATAATAAATTCAGGATAAACATATCTGGCCAGAATACAAACTAGGTACTTGCCATTACATTGGCCAAGGTGGAATGTATTTCTCCACTGTAAAGACAGTTTTCCCATTTGTAAGTAATAAGCAATTTTATGGTATGAATTTCTGAATGAATCCTGTTCATTACAAACTTTTCACCTAATGTTTTAGAAACCACTGGGTATTCTTGCCTGATTTCAGGTATTACAGTGATGGTTACGATTTCCCCTCTAAATTTAACAAGCATTCTTTCATAAAGAAATGACTTTCAGGCCGGGCGCGGTGGCTCAAGCCTGTAATCCCAGCACTTTGGGAGGCCGAGGCGGGTGGATCACGAGGTCAACAGATCGAGACCATCTTGGTCAACATGGTGAAACCCCGTCTCTACTAAAATTACAAAAAAATTAGCTGGGCACAGTGGTGCGTGCCTGTAATCCCAGCTGCTCGGGAGGCTGAGGCAGGAGAATTGCCTGAACCCAGGAGGTGGAGATTGCGGTGAGCCGAGATCGCTCCATTGCACTCCAGCCTGGGTAGCAAGAGCGAAACTCCGTCTCAAAAAAAAAAAAAAAAAAAAGAAATGACTTTCACCGGGTGAGGTGGCTCACACCTGTAATCCCAGCACTTTGGGAGACCAAGGTGGGTGGATCACGAAGTCAGGAGTTCAAGACCAGCCTGGCCAAGATGGTGAAACCCCGTCTCTACTAAAAATACAAAAAATTAGCCAGGCATGGTGGCATATGCCTATAATCCCAGCTATTCAGGAGGCTGAGGCTGAGGCAGAGAACTGCTTAAACCCAGGGAGGCAAAGGTTGCAGTGAGCCGAGATCGTGACACTGCACTCCAGCCTGGGTGACAGAGCAAGACTCTGTCTCAAAAAAAACAAAAAAAGAAATGACTTTCATTCCTTATCATTATGATCTTCTTATGATAATCCTTCTTATCATTATGACTCAATGATTCTTTTTTATTCAACAGATT
Organism: Callithrix jacchus; assembly: GCF_049354715.1. Taxonomy (NCBI): domain Eukaryota; kingdom Metazoa; phylum Chordata; class Mammalia; order Primates; family Cebidae; genus Callithrix; species Callithrix jacchus. Next base: position 108,103,771 of record NC_133510.1, on the reverse strand, counting down.
TTTATCATTATTCTTTTTGATCAAACTGTCTCCCCTTTGCCCAGGAGTGCCCCTTCATGACTGATTCAATAACCTGCTAGACGTATGAATAAAACAGTTTTCTAAACATATTCTTAACAATCCTGCATGCCTCTCAAGTTTTATGTTACAAAATCACTATGGACCCAAGTCTTGCACTGTCCAATAAGATAGGCATAGGCTATTTAAATTAAGATAAAATTTAAACTTCAATTCCCCAGTCGCATCTGCCATATTTTAAGTGTTTACGAGCCATACAGTAGTGGCTACTGTACTGGACAGTGCTGCTATAGATCACATACAAGGAAGAACTAGCATCCTAGAACACTGCTGGTGAAGAGAAATATTTTAAAAAGTAAAAAGAAAACAGGTGAAATGAATTTTATGATTGAGGTATTTGACATTCCTCCTCTTATACTAAATCTTCAAGATTAGTTATGTACTTTATACTTGAGCATATCTCAATTTGGACCAGCCACATTTTAGGTGCTCAAGAGCCATGCGTGGCTAGTGGCTAAAATACTGGACAGCATGTTCTAGAAGCTGGAAAGATCTTAGAATACTGAAGTCTTAAAAATTATACTTCATGAACTGAGAGGCATATAAACGACCTATTATCCTCTAGTCTCTTTAGAATGTTTTTTATAAGCACACTGTATCTCCAAATTTAGATTACCTTGCTGCTTTTAATGTTTCTTCTGCAAGACCTTCTTCTTTTACTAGTTCCTCAAAATTTACAATATCTTCAAGATCAGGAACGAATCTACGTAAGAATTTGGGAAGGCATTTATTAGGTCAAGTGAGAAATGTGCAATTGACACAGATAAGAAAGTAGTATTGCAGGACTCTAAACTTTCAACTATGTATTAGGAAACAACTGTGCATGTCAGTAATATTATATCACCACTTTACTTCCAAACTGAATTTTAGATATGAATAATTATTTTAATCCTTAAAATCATGTAATCTTTGCATGCATTCATAAACCATATTGATAAATTAACTATAACCTTAAGAGAAATATTTTCAGAAGTCTGCTGCAGTCTTAAAATTTGAGAAAAAATCTAAAATTAATAGTTTTCTTCCATATTTTATCGCAAAATATATCAACAACAAAACACCTTATCTACAAAATCACTTGTAACACAGATTTAAAGGACATAGCTTTTAAAATGGCATAAACAAGGCAAAAATGATGTTTGCATCCATACCTAATGGCATTGCTGCTACAATGAAGACCACCAGATCTTATCATTCGTACATAGCCCATAGCATTACCTTAAAAACCACACAAAAAAATCAGATATTTATATAAATAACTAAGTTCTAATAGTCAGAAATATAGTTATATATTACCAAGTAGTAAATTACAAGGTTTCCACTCCTAAGTACCAAAATATTTTGCTGTATTTTACTTCAGTTCTTGTTCCATAAAAAGTAAAACTGTTACATATTTCTGCACTTAAAATATAAATATACTTATATATTAAATATTTAAAAATAAATGTTACTTTCATTTGATAAACTAAAATCATTAAATGCTGACTACATTAAAATGGTCAAACTTCAAATTATAGTATCAATAATTTTTCCACTCTCACATTGACAGTCAATCTCAATCTCAATCTCTCTCTCTCTGACACATACACACACAGCTGGAAGTGATAGCAAGAAATCTTTATTTGATGCCTCCCAAATTTATAACTCTGGCCTAGACTCCTCCTCTGGTGAACTCTAGATTTTTTATTCAATGCCTATACCTTTATGTCTAATAAGAATTTTATATTTAATAAGTCCAACTCAAACTCAGGGTCTTTATCCCAATTTTGCCTATCCCAGAAATAGGCAATTCTGTCCTTTCAGTTGCTCAAGCCAAGTGGCTTGAAGTCATCCCTAGCTCCTTTGTCTCACAATTTATAATCCAATTACTGGGCAAATTATGTTGGCTCTGCCTTGAAAATGTAGCCAAGATCCACCCACTTTTCATTCACCCCCTTCAAAAATATCCTCCCTCCTATGCCAATCCACCACCGTCTCTTGGCTGGAGCACTACAATATGCAATGGCCTCCTCATTTCCCTGCTTCTACCTTTAGCATCCTGCCACACTCCCCAGTGTTGTATAGTATCTACAGAGCGGCTAGCAAATCTTTAAAAACTAAATTAAAGCGTATAAGGCTTTTTCTTTCTTTTTTTTCTTTGAAACAGTCTCACTCTGTCGCCTAGGATGGTGAGCAGTGGCATGATCTCAGCTCACAGCAACCTTCACCTGGGGGGTTCAAGTGATTCTCCTGCCTCAGCCTCCTGAGTAGCTGGGATCACAGGTGTCCACCACCACTAGTCCACCTGGCTAATTTTTGTATTTTTAGTAGAGACAGGGTTTCACCATGTTGGCCAGGCTGATCTCGAACTCCTAACTTCACGTGATCCACCTGCCTCAGCCTCCCAAAGTGCTGGGATTACAGACGTGAGCCACCACGCCTGGCCCCATATCATGCTTTTTCTGAAAACACTGTAATGGCTTTCCACCTCAGAATAAAATCCAAATTCTTTACGTGATCAGTATAGCCCTGCATGATCTTGCCCCTTGCTGCTCTTCAGATAGCATGCTCTGCCACTTACATCTTTGCTTACTCCATTCCAGCCCCTGACTATTTCTCAAAAATGTGAAGTGAGTCAGGGCTTTTGCACTTACCGTTGCCTCTGTCTGGAATACTCTTTCCCCAGATGCACATGGCTTATGCTTCAACCTTATTTAGGTCCCTGCTCAAATGTCACCTCCTGCTTTCCCTGAACATCACTGACTAGCAGTGCCCAAGCCCCCCTTCCATCTCCTTACCCAGCACTTATCACTGACATACTATGTATCTTTCTGTCTGCACCTTCCCCCACCTAGAGTGCAAAATCTGTGAGTACAGCCTTTGTCTTCTTCACTGCTCCATCCCTACAACCAACAGGTCCTGGCAAATAGTCGGAATTCAATTTATAATGGAACTCACAAATTTTAAAATGTTAAATTTTAACGTTAAAATTTTTTTAATGTGCAACTTTAAAAAAAAAATCAAATGTCTAGTTTCATCGTTTTCCTCCAAACCATCAAACCAAAGTCTGATGAAGCAAAATAGGAGAGCCTCAAATAGACCAGAAATTAAGAGCGAAAAAAAGCTCTGAAGCCAGGCCACCTGGGTTCAGATCTGGTTTCCCACATGTTAGCTAAGAGACCTACAACTTATGTTACCTCTCTGAATCTCAGTCTTTTCATCTGGTAAATTAAGCTCAATAAGGACAGAGACTTTGTTTACTGTCATAAATATCACCAGCACCTAGAAACATTTGTTGTTAATATTTCAATGCTGTGGTAAGATTCATATGAGTTAAAACATATAAAGCACTAAGAATAGCATGGCACACAGTAAATGCTCAATAAGTGTTAATTATTATTTCAGCAGGCAAGTTATTAGTCAAAAAGGCTTTCCATTTTGCTCCCAGATCCTTTACACCTTTTCTCAAGATATTTACTAGACTCCAAAGCACATTACAGTGATTTATAAGCAGAGATAAGGAATTTATATTGGCCGGGTGTAGTGGCTCACACCTGTAATCCCAGCACTTTGGAAGGCCAAGGTGGGTGGATCATGAGGTCAGGAGATCAAGACCATCCTGGCCAAGATGGTGAAACCCCATCTCTACTAAAAATACAAAAATTAGCTGGGCATGATGGCACATGCCTGTAGTCTCAGCTACTTAGGAGGCTGAGGCAGAAGAATCACTTAAACCCGTGAGGCGGAGGTTGCAGTGAGTGGAGATCAAGCCACTGCACTCCAGGCGACAGAGTGAGACTCTGTCTCAGAAAAAAAAAATATATATATATATATATTTTTTTTTCTAAGAAGAGAATAATGAGTAAATAATGGATTCAAGTGAAAAGGATAATATTCCCCAACGTGGACTACAACCTGGTAGTAACCAAGGTGACATTAGATGGCACACCTAAGAACACTTTAGTGATTATGTATTTAGGGGGAAAATGACTAGCACTCTAAGGCCCATGATTTAACAACTGTTATTTCTAAGGAAAAATCATACTTTCAAAAAATACAAAAACATGAAACAAGTAATAGTGCGGGCAGTATACACAGGATGCAAAAATTCTGAGTATGTGAATAAATAAAACTTAAGCAACACTGCTCTACACGGACAGCTCTTAATCTGAGCTCCATAGGCCCAAGCTTTAAGCATACAGACTGTAGCATATTATATACAAAATTGTGCGAGTATGTCATATAGGCATCAGCTCTAGGGGAATCATCCCAATTTTCCTCAGATTCTCAAAAAAAATTAAGAACTATTACTCCATAAGTTTGCCGCCTAATATTAAATGTCCTCTTGAAGAAAACAGTACTTAATTTGACAATACTTCATATTAAATGGTTTACAATAAAACATTTACAAAGGCAAAATTCTCTAAGTTCTTGTACTAAAACAAAATAGAAATATCTAATATACAAATCAATTAACTGACAAAACTTAACTAGCATTCAGTGACTTTACTCCAGAATGAAATGCTTATAACATATTTCCCACTGATAAATTCAAAACTCCCAGAAAGCAAAGGGGTTGTTATTCCCAGCACCTAACAGAAAATGTGGCATAACAGACACTTAGTAAATGCTTGATAAATAAATAAATCTCAAGAGACAAAATTTTCCCAAAATATAGTCAGTAAGATTTTACTAACTGCTTGGTGTTAATATAAACTGTCAAGAATATAAAACCCATTTGGACTTATAGCTAAATAACCCTGGTTTAAGTCCCAGAAACATGACTTATTTCTTTCTCTAAGTTTCTCTTTTTTCATCTTTAAAACAATTACCTGCCTATCTCACAGGGTTACTGTGAACATATAAAGATAATGTATGTGAAAAGCTCAATTAAGTATAGTTTTGTTAAGCTATTATTCTGAAATGTAATTCTTGCTTTTAAATATAAAATACTATATGTTAGAAGACAAGTTCTACTATATGCACAAGTAAAATGCTGTAACATAAAACAATAACTTTTCATGTAAATATTTTATACCTTCATATTTAGACTGTAACTTCACGGAACATTTTAGAAGCCCAAAACAGTGCCTTGAACAGAGTTAGGTATCCAGTAGGTATTTACCAGTTTACAATTATTAATATGACCTTTGAGATAAGTTAGTTATTAAATAACTTTTATTATAATTGAAGAGGTTTTATTTAAATGATTAGTCTTCAGTCTATCAATTATTTCCGTACCAACAGTCTAATCATACTTACAAATTTTGGGGTAAGAAAATTACCTGATGGGAGTAAAGTTAAGCTCAAGCACTCACATGAGCTGTTTATTAGTGTGAAATAGTCAACATATGAGATAGATTGGGGGATCTATACTTGATTTCCCAACACTTTTATCATAACTTACCAATTTGGCTGATGAGTTGCCTGAATTGATCAAGGTAACTCTGTCCCTCAGGTGTTATTCCAAGTTTTCTGATGCCTCGATTGAATTTTTCTGCTCTATCAAAAGGATACTAGACAGAAATTTTTAAGGCTACTTTTAATAAAGATTTCCACAGCACAAAATCTCTCCCAAATAAACCATACCAATATTACTCTCCTTTCTAATTTTGTATTTCATTGTGCTTAAAAATATCACTCAAGATTAAGTTTTAAAAATTCATAGAACAAAAACTACCAATGTTAAAGGTCAATATAATTTTTTTACTTTTTGACATTAGCTAAAGGGACTAATAATCAATGCCACTAACCTAATTTCCCTACCACAATTATTTTCTTCCTAACATCCAACAACTGCAACAGACAGAAAAAAGAAACTAATTCCTCCCAGAAACATTTGTTCACAGATGTGTGACCAAGTTTCCGTGGGTTGAATAGGTATTAGGGACTTAGAAACAAACTCCTTCCCAATGAACACATATCAGCTGGGTTAACATTCCTAGTAACCATCACCAATTTAAAAACTACCTTTTAGTCTTGGTTATTAGGAGATTTAAAAAATTACTTATTTTGTAATAATAAGAAAGCAATTCTTACTTAATAGCATGAATATTAAATACTAGGAATTTCTGCTCCAATAAAAATGAGTTAATACAATTCTCTACTAATAAACGTAATCTGTAATTTTATTAGATTATTCCATGAGAAAGTAGTATTTTGCTACTCTGACATTGAAGAGAGCTACCAATCATTATACAAGAGAGGTGGAACTAGGTGAATCTTAAGAAAAGTAATAAAAATAGGGCCGGGTGTGGTTGGCTCATGCCTGTAATCCAAGCACTTTGGAGGCCAAGGCGGGCGGATCACCTGAGGTTGGGAGTTCAAGAAAAGTAATAAAAATAGCTCCATATGTGGCAAATCAAATATAGGACCCATCTAAGCCTGCTGGTTTTCTATCCATATGGCTATATGCTCCTGCTGCCACTTAAAGACAATTCAACAGACTCTTCATTTCACTATGGGAAAATTCAGCGTAGAAGGTCAAAGGACAACAGCATTTTTTTTTTTTTTTTGAGACAAACTCTTGCTCTGTCGCCAAGGCTGGAGCACACTGGCATGATCTCGGCTCACTGCAAACTCCACCTCCTAGGTTCAAGTGCTTCTTGTGCCTTAGTGATATAGTTTGACTTTGTCCCCATACAAATCTCAATTGAATTGTAGTTCCCCATGTGTCCTGAGACGGACCAGGTGGAGACAACTGAACCATGAGGGTAGTTTTCCCTACCCTGTTCTAGTGATAGTTCTCACAAGGTCTGATGGTTTTATAAGGGGCTTCCCCCTTCACTGGGCACTCATTCTCCCCCATGTCACCCTGGGAAGATGTAACTTCTTCCATGATTGCAAGTTTCTTGAGGCCTCCCCGGCCATGCAGAACTATGAGTCAATTAAACCTCTTTCCGTTATAAATTACCCAGTCTCAGGTATTTCTTCATAGCAGCATGAGAATGGACAATATACTTAGCCTCCTCAGAGCTAGGACTATGGCATGGGCCACCATGCCCAGCTAATCTTGGTATTTTTAGTAGAGATGAGGTTTTGCCATGTTGCCCAGGCTAGTCTCAAACTCCTTGCCTGAAGTGGTCCACCCACCTAAGGCCTCCCAAAGTGCTGGAATTACAGGAATGAGCCACTGTGCCCAGCCAACACCATTCATATAAATTATCCGTGGGAATATCAATTGTGAAGTATTTCTGGACTGCTAGACAATATGTACCAGAATTTTAAATGTTCCTATTCTTTGTCCAAGAAATTTCTCTTTAAGGAAGTTTTCAGAAACTTGATTTTACAGAGAGAGATGTGTAAAGATGTTACTTAGCACTGCTTCTAAGAGGGAAAATTAGAAAAGTCTAAATATTGGTCAACAGAAAAGGGTTAAATAAGGTTAAATAAGTTATGATATACATGGATACTCTTAGAATGAAGCAGATCTGTATGTACTGACATGTGATGAGCACAGTGCAGAATGCTATGTATATTACTTCATTTTTACTATTAATATATGTATATAAATATATATGTCTATACACAAAGATAACTGAAAGCCATCGCACTACATTGTTAGCAACTGCCTCCAGAAAATGAAATTGAAAGAAAAATGAAGGTGGATATTCAATTTATTCACCCTATATTATTTAAATGTTTAAAAATAAGCATAAAATAAAGTATCATCTGGCTACATTGATCATTTAATTTTTTTCTTATCTTAAGCCTACAGATAATGCAGAGTAAGAAATTATAGGGAAAATAAAACTAAAACGCCAAGAGAGCTAAATAATGCATTTCAGCATAAACATTTGCCATATACTCAACAGCTGAAACAAATACCTTAAAAAGAATAGGTAGCCTACCTTATGATCATTTTGGTCCTTAATTTCCCTGAAAAATCGAATATCTTTAATCAGTCTGGATTTGATGTGTTCATCATACATAAATTGGCTAAATATATAGAACTTCTTTTTCAAAAACTGGTAGGTGAAATTAACCTATAAAATTAAAATTCAAAAAGTTAATAAAAAATATAAATATTAAAATCAATTCCTATCAGTTTTACTATATAATAATTACCTATTTATACTACCTATAAAGTACTAATTATAAAGTCTATTTCATATTGGACCTGAAAATATCTAAATAAAGTTTTTTTTTTTTGTTTTGTTTTTTTTTTGAGACGGAGTTTCGCTCTTGTTACCCAGGCTGGAGTGCAATGGCGCGATCTTGGCCCACCGCAACCTCCGCCCCCTGGGTTCAGGCAATTCTCCTGCCTCAGCCTCCTGAGTAGCTGGGATTACAGGCACACGCCACCGTGCCCAGCTAATTTTTTGTAATTTTTAGTAGAGAAGGGGTTTCACCATGTTGACCAGGATGGTCTCGATCTGCCGACCTCGTGATCCACCCACCTCGGCCTCCCAAAGTGCTGGGATTACAGGCTTGAGCCACGGCGCCCGGCCAATAAAGTTTTTTATTGCTCAAGTTCATAAAACTTTCAGCTCCTCTGACATATTTTTACTAAAAAAGTGGAAAATATTCTCATGATAGGACTAAGAGCTATAGTGAGAATCACAAAACAAGACTGAAGACCTTCATTTTTAAGCCATGGTCCAGTCATAAGTTTCTCTGTTTCTCCATCAATAAGATTACTTATTGCTAATCTCCAGGTCTAGAGTGATACTAAACATGGTACTCTCTGAACTTTCCTGAAGATACCACACATTCGATTATCTATCCATAAATATTTCTGATCACCTCTTACATGCAAGGCAATGTGCCTTCTCCTATGCTAGACATGGTCCTTGTCTTCACAAAGTTTATATTCTAGAACAGGTGACAAACATTTTAAACAGGTATTGTTAAATAAATTATTAAACCTCTACTGCAATAATTTCTAAAAATGTGTGTGCTTTAAGAATAACAAAAGGGCCTGACGTAGACTCAGAAAATCCTAAGAAAGTGAGGTATGAGCTGAGATTAAAGTCAAAATAGCACAATAAAATTAATTCTAATCTACAGATGAAAATAGCATAAGATTAATTCCAACCTACAGATGAAAACCCTAAATTCATTTCCATCCCCACCAACTCTCAAGTATTACTAATGATTCTGATAAAGTTGTGCCCTTTTTACTCAGTATTCATTTACCCAATTATGGAAATGGATGATTTTCGAGAACTTACCTTGTACCTTAAACACTGTACTCCCCTTGTTTTTTCTTTTGCTTTTTTTTTTAATCTTGTTGGCAGTCTTTTTTTTAAAATACTTTCACTCTTAATTGTGGGTAACTATTCTGCCATCCTCTGATTTCTATGATAATTTCAACAACAGACATCAGTAATCTACATTCATTGGTGTAGTTAACTAATGAATATCTATATGCCTGTGATTACTGTGAAAGCAGGAAATGTTTTTCTCACACTAGTGCCCAGCACAGTGCCTGACACATAAAATACATTCATATCTGTTACATGAACATTTGATAGATGACAGAAGTCAAGGAAGATCTTACTCTCAAAAGTTTAGAGTTGTATTTATCCTCAAAAGGTACAAACATGATCATTACATGGATAACTCCTTATTTTGAATTTAAAATTGTATGTTTCATTTCTATATTGATAACCACTATAATGGAGCTCCAATCATATCATTGGCTCAAAATCTTCAATGCCTTCCCACTGTATACTAAAATGATCCTAAATTAACTTTCCATTTTCTCCCAGTTCCCTACTCCAAACGTGTTTAATAATATTGTACTACTTAAGCATTCAGTCTTCTCCCCTAAAGGAGAAATTAATTGTGCACTGAAAACTAGGTAAATTCAAAGACTTCTCTTTTTCTACAGAGGGAAAAACAGCATACGAGTTCAAATGAGTCTTTCAAGTGAATGCCCATTTCTAAGAAGATTCAATGTATTTTTAGTAAGTTCCTACTTATATGGATAGCAAATAACTAGTAACCCCTGCAGCAAAAAAGGGCATAAATAACATTAAATAAATTACTATCAATTATTCACTTCAGAAATCACAGAATTGACAGATAAACATAAATATATATGTGTGCACACATATATTAATGTGCTGATGTCTTCAAATATCTAATGCTATTTAAAATGATGGCTCTGAGATGGTAAGGTATCCTAAAGTGTCTTTTGTATCACAGCTCCCACCACATCCAACACAATTTTAGCACCAGCTATTTTAATTATTGCCAACCAGAAGAAAAATGGAAATTCATGTAAAATATAAACTAGTAGTGTACATTTACCGGAATATTCTATGAGAAAACCATCTTCCAAACTATCAAACAGGTGTCTATTACCCATCCAACCCCCAAAGAAAAGTTCTTACGGTTGTATTCATAATTCCTGTGCCATGTGTTCGAATTGAATTAGCAATATGCCGAATATTAATAGTATTCAAATGCTTGTTATTGCTTGTTCGTTCAATAAAAATCTGCAATGAAACAAATTTGTGCTTATAACAACACAACCTATAGCAAACACTGGTCAAACAGTTATCCAAAGATAATTTCAGAATCCATTTCATTAAAGAGAATTCAATTGAAAATGCATTCAGGAAGACAGTAGAGGTGAGTATCCTCAATCAGATAATCTGAAATCCAAATCCTTAATCTAAAAACCTGAAATCCAAAATGATCCAATGAGCATTTTCTTTGAGTGTCATGTTGGTTGTCAGAAAGTTTATGATTCTGGAGCATTTCAGATTTTGAATTTTCAGATTAGGAATGCTGAACTGGTAAATATGATACAAATGTTCCAAAATCAAAAAAAATCTGAAGTCCAAAACATATCCCAAACATTTGAAATAAAGGATACTCAAACTGTATAATCAAAGCAAAGAAATAAATAAAGCTCCTAAAACAATTATTTTTTGTTTCCTTTAATTTTCACCCATGAGAATTCCTTGCCCCTCAGCCTTCCCACCGTATATCCACCAAATTTTAAAAAAATTTCTAAACCCTACTCACCTGATTGTTGAGATTATAGAGGTATCGGGACACAAATATATGAATGTTTCTCATAATTTCTAAAACATCAAGTCCCTACAACATAATCCACAGAAAGTTTTATTATAATTCATTAAAATAATCAGTTAAACTTGTATCCGCATAGTGACTTACTAATTATATTGCTAATATTTTTAAGTTATTTCGAAGAACTATATAAAAGGTATTATCAAAGATTAAAAGACCATCAAGACTATCTCCTTAGGGAAACCTGGCTGCTTATTACTTTATCTTTTGCATAGACAGAAACAGTTATATTTAAATACTCAAAGGTCCACGACCCACAGTTATCTCCCACCAGCCTTGAGAATATTTGTCTCTTCAACAATCTTCTCTACATTTTTTTCCACAAAGTAAACTAATGGCCAGATTTTAAAAGGTAGTCAGGATATGTCGTGACATTTATAAAATACATACTATTTTTCAGGTAGTTTGCAAGGTTCCTTATATGTAATTCTAAAATATAAGGTATCATTCTAAATTCCACAAGTAACAAAAATGAAGCTTAGAAAATTCTCTGAGGCAAAATAGCTATGAAGCAGCAGGGCCTTGGGATTTTAAAAAGTCTAATTCCAAATTGTTATGCTTCTTTTGAACACACCAGACCACTTTTAAAGTACAAGTTATCTATTAATCCTTCATTCTTCAGATATTACTCTAACACCCAATGGTACCATATAATTGGTTCCATAGACTTTTCTAATTAGGGCTCAAAGTAGCATCACAATACCTTTTTAAGTTTTTATTAAAACGTTTATCATATTCTAATCTAAAAGTTAGTTTACACATTTTTTCCTCCCACTAAACTGTACATGAGCTGGGACTGTTTCTATTTATCTTTGTATTCCTAAACATAGTTCAGTGAATGAATGAAAGAATATACGAACTAATGCTAGAAATAATCCCTACATGCAGCAAGATAAAGGGAAAACCGGAATCCTCAAATTTTAGAACCGAATAAATGTTTTTTGGTAAATATTATCTGGATCATCTCAGAAAGAACTCCATGCAAATTATCTGATAACATAAATTATTACATTCATGAGATACTGCCACACTGTACATTAACTAATTGAATTAACAAAGCTACATGTTTTTCTATACTCCTCATTTTAAGAACAAACACATTTGTAAATTTAAATTTAACCATTTTTCCTAAGATATTAAATTTTATATACTCTAACCAGGATTAGAATTCTTAACTGACTTTGATTGAACTTCTTAAAATTCTACAGAAGTCACCTCACTATCTTAGTGTGTTCTGAAAAGCTATATATATATATCTCAAATGCTCAACAGAAGGCTGAATGTAAGCAGGATGCCAGTGGTAAATTCTTTCATAAAGCAATTTAGCAGCATCTAATTTTTTACTGTTAAGTATAAGATTTTATATGGCAAATAATTTCTTAAAAAATAAACACATAAATAATTTCTTAAAAAATAAACACATACTAAATGAAGCAGAAAAAAAAAAAAGACTTCCTTAAAAAATACTGTTATGATCAAGAGTCAGAGTATGCTAAAAAAAAAAAAAACAAAACATTTTATACTATACCTGTTCCAAAGTCTGACTGGGAAGATGTGCCTCTGTCATAACCAGTCCATAACGCTGAGTAGCTAAGTTTCTCATCTCACTATAAGTGGCCCAGTCATGAAGGGCTACTGTTGTTAAATTGTAGAAAGTCTTGTCTAGGTAGTGAGTTACATAAGCTACAAAAAAAAAATCTCAGTTTATCAAACAGTAGAAAAGGAAGAGAAATAAAACTAAAAAGGAAAAAACAACTTGTCCTTGAACATCAGATTTGTTTCTCTAAAATAAGATATTAAGAAATACAAATAAGAAAAGAAACAAAAAGTAATTAAGGAATAACAATACTACAATATAAAATTTAAATATACCCTGAAAGTTTTGTTTATTTAATAGTATGGCAAAAAAAAAAAAAAAGAGAGAGAGAATATGACTCTAAGAAGGAAAGCAAAACACTCACCCCGAATGTCAATGAAACGATTGAAAAACCGAATGGGATTCAGAGAGAAAAAAAGAGCCAGGTCTTTCATGCCAACTTTGAAAGGGTTGCGGTCATCCAGCTTTAAATGAGTATGCACAGAAAGTCGCAGATCCTTCTCTATTTCTTTGCATAATTTATCCAGCAAATGCTATTCACAAAAGATTTGATAGTTTAGTTTCTCAAAATGATACTGCAATTGTAATGTTACCCTACATGTCTATGCTCCATTTTAAACCAATAGGTTTTTTGGTTAGAAGTAGTTACATAAATTCTACGTCTTTATTTTCATTAATGCCTTAAGCTTAATACTCTTGAAAAGAAAATCTAAAACTAACGATTGATGGCATCATTATAAAAAACATGAATATGCAACTTAAAGCATAAAATTTATGGAAACCAGCAACAAAGGAGGAAAGGTCATGAGGACATGCAAGACAGAAAAGGAAATCACCCTCTAATAACCATTTAAAAAATTACAAAATTCATTGTGCTAAAGGTAATAAAATTAATCATCTTTTCTGGTCTACCAAGGAGTTCTAAATGACTAGCCAGGCATGTATTTTATTTTCTAAATAAGAATATTTAATACAAGAAATTATAAAAAGTTTTTCACAATTTCATCAAACCCAAGTAGGATTATATTGTAAAATTTCCTCATTTTTAATTCCTCCCTCCTAATAAAATATTGCTAAATGGAAATTTAATGTTAAAGCTATCAGTGTTTATAATACAAAATTCCTTAAAAAAAGAAGCACATACATATTGGGTTCAAATTACTTTCATTACACACTAAGTCTTTTAAATAGACAATTTCCTTCTCTCAGGAGCTCTGTAAATAAAATTCAGTAAAATATTAATAGTTAAGTTGCTTTAACTGGACTATTAGCAGGACTCAACATTCAAACCTATTTCACATTTGCATTCTTCTAATAAACAACTTTAAATTAAAGTATCTATTTACAAAAGTAAATCTAAAATTTCCTAATCCCTAGTCTGACTTCTAAATTAGGAATTACAAACCAATTAGCATAACAGTGATACTGTAACTAAAAACAGTTCCTTGTTCTACCCAGCAGTATATAAATAATTTTAACTCACTGATAGTCTGTTTTAATCAAACATTTTTTTCAAACCACTATATTCCAAACATGTTTTAAGCTTTTCAATCTCAAATATGATGTTACCTCATTTAAAATTTCCATAATTTCCTTGTCATAGCAATCCAGAAGTATCTCATAGGACGCTAAATGCCTTGCATGCATCATAGCAGGTACACAGTCGCGCAAAGCACTGAACATGTACTAAGAAGAAAATTAAAATGTACATGAATTTAGAAAAACCAAGTCTCTAATCTAAACAATATTACAGAAGTTAATTATCTTGAAAGGCAAAACCTCAATCTGAAGAAAAAATGATTTTCCACAACTGTCTTAACTAAGAAAAAGAACCTAAAGCATGCAATTTAACTAACTATACCGAAAAAACACAATCACTAATCCTTTCCTATCTAGTGCATTCAAATACTTATTTCCAAAAAGAAAGAAAAATTCAAATATTTTTAAATATTTTTTTCTCATTATAATTTGCTGATGAGTAAATGTCAGACCACTAAGACAAACTAAAATTAAGTGAAATGAGAATGAGTAAGAACATGAAGAAATTAAATATATTAATGTTAACTTCATTTACAATAACATAAAATTCAACTACAGGCTTATAAACACTGAATATGCAGTTTACAAAAGTCAATTTTAAAATAGCTTATTAAATTAATCTATTTTAAACTGAAATGGTTTATAAAGTTACTTTTAAAATGATGGTGTTATTCTTTATACTATTCTTTACTTACATGTAATCTGGCTGCATCAACAGCGTTTTCATATACATCATCTAAATAAATTGGGAAGACAGCTCGATGCCAGTATAAGAAACAACAGTCACATTGTGTTTGGACTCTACAATGTAAAGTAGTAATCAGTCACACCAAAACCGAAGAATGTCAAAACAGTATGAAAGGAGCGACATCTAAGATAAGAGTTCCATCTTACACATTTTTCATTCCCTATATCACTTAACACACATAATATAGAAAACTCACAAAAGAAATACTATTGAAATGAAACAAAGGTAACAAACACTCCAATACCTCACATTATCAGAATTCTGCACATATGCTTTAGTTATAAACCATACTCGAAAAATGATATGCATAATATTCCAATAGAAGAGTTTAAAATAAACTTATTTACCATTTTTGGTTTTGGTAAATAAAAACAAATAAATTCATTTTCAATATTATTTGCTATGACTAGACTTAAATACTTGCATTACATGCTCCATTTTCCCTGACCCTAAGTTGGAAAGCAAAAGTTTTTAAAAAAAAAAGAAACTGTGACCGGACAAACAAAAAATATTCCACACTTAACATGTCTATAATCTTTGCCAAGTGACTATTTCACACCTTAGAGGGCAACAGAATGATTATTAAATATCTTATAATGAAGAAGTTTCAATATTTATTCCAAGAGCAGAAAATTAAATTCCACTAACAAGAAAAATGTCAGCTTCTCAGAACAAAAAATAAGTTATAAATATGAATACTAAATGAAATTGTGCTGTAACCTTAATTCAGCTGGTAATAAAAACTCAAAACACCTATTTCCCTTCAAGAAACTTACTGCTTACTCAACAAGAAGAAAACAAGAAAACCAGACGTAGCTACAAAAACAAGCCTTATAAAAACTAATTCAACAATGTAATTCAAATTCATGTCTGAAAACAAAATTATAGAACACTATATATCATGGATCTCTAAGTCTCACACAAATAGATGAAGCTGTGTTATAAAGCAGTAATTTAAGTCCACTAAAGATACCCAACATAATAATCACAATATGCATCAGAGTCTGCCAGATGCTCTGAGGTTGCACTGCTTTTCCTCATGTGAGTTTTTCTAGGGGCTACATGCTTCCTGTAGGAGCAAAGCTAAATAAATATGATCCCTAGTCACAGTCTCATTTTGGTCATGCTAAAGAAGTTACAGAAAGGAACTAATGCTCTATCTGGATTTTATTTCTTCTCTTGCTATGCCAAAAAGAAAATCAATGTTTCTATTAACCCTGCCTTTAGAGTACTACAGCATATCCCAGTCCTACTTACCGTTCTCTAAGTTCACTGATAAGATCCAGTTTTTTCATGACTACTTGAAGTGGAAAGAGTTCTTCATCTTTAAATGTTTTCTATCAGGGATGGAAAAAAAAAAGAGAAGTTGTAGTCAAAGGCTTCTAGGGTCAGTAACAAGGGAACTGTGAAATCTCAGATCTCATTTCTGTTCCATAATAGCAATATGCTTACCATCTGTGTGCCAACACTTAGTGCCAAAGAAACAATAAGTCGCCGTTGCTTTGTGCTTGGTCCATTTAGAGTGTTTTCAGCCAAAACCAGAGCAGAGAGCACATCAAGACGCTGTTCACTGTATTTTTTGTCAGAAATCACTCTTTTCTTAAAAATAAAACAGGAAAAGTATTTGTTTTGTTTCTGAGGCAGTAACAAAAAGACTCAGAAGAAAAACTTCTTGATTGTCTTTTCCATGATTCAATTTAAGAGAGCATATACAAATACTTTCCCCGTTGAGCTTCTAATAATATTTTATACTTTACTTATATAATATCATCCCTTAGTATTGTCAGAAACAGCAAATGTATTAGGCATACTTTAATATTTCCATATTAATTTAATAAGAAATCATAGTTTTAAATGATGCATCAATTTCAAAAGTGCAAACAATGTCTTTTTTAAGAAGCGTATTAATGTATTACATGCTGCAATTTCACAGAAAAGATAATGCCAATAACTCGAAGTAAAAACTGTAAAATACTATGGAGATAAATAACCAAGCATATTATGTTTGAAGGAATGGAGTAAACAGGTTAAACCAGAAAACATATAAAACTACAGAAGAACAAACAAAATGATAACATAATTATACTAAATACATAATAATTTGCATACCTTGGCCACAGAAATAGAATTAAGAGCCTGATGCTGAAGGTGCTGCGTTATATGTGAAACTGAATCAGCCACAACCATGCTTCTCCTATAGAACATATGCTCTATTGCCTAAAAAGAATCAGAAATAATTTTGTAACAATCAAAACTTTTAGGCAATTATAGAAGATCTTTATGACCTTAGGCTAGGGAAGGGATTTGTAAATGAGATACAAAAGAACTTTACAGGCCAGGCGAGGTGGTTCACGCCTGTAATCCCAGCACTTTGGGAGGCTGAGGTGCGCAGATTACAAGATCAGGAGTTCGAGATCAGCCTGGTCAACATAGTGAAACTCCAGCTCTACTAAAAAATACAAAAATTAGCTGGGCATGGTGGCATGCATCTGCTGTCCCAGCTACTTGGGAGGCTGAGGCAGGAGAATCACTTGAACCTGGGAGGCAGAGGTTGTGGTGAGCTGAGATGGCGCCACTGTACTCCAGCCTGGGTAACAGAGCAAGACTCCATCTCAAAAAACAAAAAACCTTACAAAGTAAGCATAGGGCTGATAAATTCAACTATACTAAAATTAAGAACTTCTGTTCACCAAAAGTCACTATAAGGAAAATAAAAACGCAAGCCAATATATCACAAAATATCTACCAGGTACAAGTGAATAGTGTTCAGGATATAGGAAGACCAAAATGAATGAAAGACTTTGTTTTTTAAAGGTACACAATCCAATAAAAAAAAAATGAAAAGAAATGAACAGATTTTTCACAAGAGAAGAAACACAGTTAATAAATAGTTGAAAGGATGTTTACCATCACTAACAATCAGGGATTAAATATTAAAAATCATAATCAAAACCAATTATACTCACTAATTTACCAAAAAAAAAAAAAAAATGAAATTCAGTATTACTAGTGTTGACCAATTAGAAATACAATTTTATTTCTAATGTAATTTTCTAATGTATTATGGGAGGCATATACATATATATATACGTATATGTATATATATTCTACATCTAGAGAGACAATGTGACATCATCTTGAAAAGCTGCACATATGCGTAAGATACAATCCAGTAAACATCTTTTAGGTATATAATTCCTTAGAAAAACTCTTACACAAGTACACCAAGAAACACATACAAGAATGGCAGCATTGTTTATGATACAAAACTGGAAATAACCCAGAGTCTATCCACAGGAAAGCTATACAACAATGAAAATGGATGCACTACTCATCCTAACATGGATACACTCAAATACAAAATGCTGAGTAAAAAACACAACACTGAATAAAAAAGCCAAGCAAAAAATACGTAATATACTACTCCACTAATATAAACTTCAAAACATACATAACAATTAATGTTTTACAGATTCATCTGTATTTGGTAAGCTAAAAAGAAAAAGAGGGGAATAATAAACACTAAATTCAGGACAGTAGTTTCCTCTGAGGTGGACGGGTTGAGATACAATTAGGAAGAGACACACAGAGTGCTTTGAAAATACTGGTAACATTTTATTTCTTAAGGGGGACGATGGGTATTTAGGCGTTTATTATTATTTTTAAAACTATGCTTATGTATTACATATATATTCTAACACACACATATACTCTTCTATATTTATATTTCATAAAAATAAATCTAACATATAAATCTGCCAATAAATAATATAAAGAAAAATAAATAGCCTTATGTTAACTAACTTCATATCCATGTAAACATTTTATAATGGATAATGTTAGACAAGTTTTTTTTTTTTTTTGAGACGGAGTTTCACTCTTGTTGCCCAGGCTGGCATGCAATGGTGCAATCTTGGCTCACTGCAACTTATGCCTCCTGGGTTCAAGCGATTCTCCTGCCACAGCCTCCTGAGTTGCTGGGATTACAGGCATGCGCCACCATGCCGGCTAATTTTGTATTTTTAGTAGAGACGGGGTTTTACCATGTTTGTCAGGCTAGTCTCAAACTCCTGACCTCAGATGATCCACGGACCTCAGCCTCACAAAGTGCCAGGATTACAGGTGTGAGCCACCATGCCTGGCGACAAGTTGTTTTTTTTTTTTTTAACTCATGCAACGTTTTTAAAACTTCCATGAGTAAAACTTTACTAATAATATTAAAGCTAACTTTTCCAATTTCTTTCTTTTCTCATTACATTAACTTTTTTTTTAACTAAGTCTGAACTGGACAGATTAGCTTTATTTAATAAAGTTTAAATATAATGACCACTCTTAAGTAGTTACTCAGAAATTTCTTTAAATGGGTAGTTCCTTTATTCAGCTGAGAGATAAGCACTTTCTTATAATTTTTTGTTCTCATATAGTCATGTAGTCAAATCTTACAAGATTATCCAAATTTAAGCCCAGGTCATTTCTCAATTATGATGGCAAAGCAGAATAATCTAAAACCTACCTTGAGAAGTTCAACGAGTCTGCACAATGCCTTAACTGAGGTTTTGGTCATTGGCTTTTGCATGGACATGTAAAGATTCATCGTAGTTTTAATAATGGTACTAATACTATATGCATATAAGAAGCCCTGTAAAGAAAAATATTGATTACAATCACAAGGAAAAAATTCTTCAAGATTTCAGTATCTATGTAACAGCTGTTATTCCTCAATTTACCAATAACTAATATTTCTAAAGTTCATTTTAAAGCCAACTCCTAAGATTTGGAAATACTCTTCCTCAGAGATAGTGTTATACATGGTGGTTAAGTTTCAAAGCAGCCCTTAACCGTTTATATTTATCCCGTACTGTCAAAATAATACCAGAAGTTTATTGTACTGTACTGACAGAAGTACTGTCAAAATAATAGTGTACACTTGAAGTTTAAGAATGGCTCCCTTAAAAAAGCTTTGAATGAAACAATTTAGATGTTAGAAAGGTATCTACTCATCCTTATCTTACCTGCCAAGGAAGAGAATAAAGACTCCTATCTGTTGCCACTTAAGGCAAGAGCTGAGTACTCTAAGGAGTTACAAATTGCAAAATAAGGAGAAAGAGACCTGCTCTGTAGTCAATACAGATATGCAGAGAAATTTCTGAGTTCCAAGCCAACTCCCCCTTTCCTCTTCACCTAGACCAATCCCCATAGTCCATCTGCTATCTTGTCCTTGCCTAGTTTGGTGCTAATTAGGCTTTCTCTCCTTCCAACCCAGTGAGAACAGATTGTCCCCTCCCTTTCTATTCATGATGAAAGCCAGGTCTTGTGAGGTGTTAAAAATCTTTTAATGGTATTAGACTCAGGAAAACAGTGGAATAAGAAAACAGGAAAAAAGGGATATTACTTCTCAAATATTTTTTCATTTAAAAAAGGGACACACAGAAAGACAAAGATAATGATAGAGATTCTTTGGGTCTATAAAGGTCCCAAAAGAGACATATGTACAGTTTAGTAATGAACCTTAACTATGTTATTGCAGATACATTCAACAAGATAGGTTAGAAGCTATATGCCAGTGTTCCTCAATCTTTTCCTCCTGTCCCACCACATGTGACAGTATTCTCCCATCAGAAACAGCAGCTCACTAAAGGAATGATACAGAGCACAAAGTAGGAGTTCCTCTGAACCACTCACAAAGTTTCTCTGTGATGAAGAGACATGCTAAATTAAGAAAATGAAAAAATCAAAGACAAGATAGCATCCTAAGAAAGCTGACAGTAAGACCAAAGCTTGGCACATACATGCAGAAAGAGCCACAAGTTTTACCTTGTTGGCTACAGGACTATTACATCAAACCCTACCCTAGTGCAACCCCAGGAAAAATTAAAAAGCACAAACAAGGAAAGCAAAAATCTAACTCTAGTCAGGCAGAAAAGGGAGGCTTCCCTTTGTTAGGGGGACTTGAATTCAGTACAGAACTCCAGGGCCCATCTTACCTCATTCCCAGATAGCCATTAATTTGTGAAGGAATGTATTTTGAAATCTAAATTGTAGGGGAGAGGGTAGTCTGGACTCTGTATCAGTTAATGATAGAATAAATAATTTAGACCAGCCTTCCCACTGAGAACAACTAGAAAATCTGGGCAAAATGGTTTTAAAATGCCTCACAGGGTATCAAAGAGGATTCAAAAAAATAAGGAAATATAAGGCCAAGATCTGGAAGAAGACAGAAACTCAGAGAAGTGAGCCTGGCATTCAGGGTTGCTTTCTCTTAGAGCATCTGCCTTAAAGACAAAAGCCAAACATATCTTTCAATACGATCTCACAGGGAAGGGAGATTAAAAATAGGAGCTCAAGGCTCATCAAGGAGGTTAGCATCTGAGTTAGCATCCTGAAGGATTACCCACCAAAAAATAAGGGTGAATTCAACCACCACCACAGGATCAAAATCCTGCTTCAAATCATCTCGATCTATGACTAGGTTGATATAAACTGGGCTGCTAACTGTCCAAGACGAGCTTATACAAAAGCAAATACAAATCCCTTCTGGAGGGAGAAAATATCCAGATCCTCAAATTACATGGACAGCTTTTCATATACAATGTGTGGCAGTCTATAAAAAATAACCAGGTAGGCTGGGCGTGGTGGCTGTCACCTGTAATCCCGGCACTTTGGGAAGCCAAGGCAGGAGGATCATGAGGTCAGGAGTTTGAGACCAGCCTGACCAACAGGGTGAAACCCTGTCTCTACGAAAAAATATAAAAATTAGCCGGGCATGGTGGCACGTGCCTCTAATCCCACAACTTGGGAGGCTGAGGCAGGAGAATCACTTGAACCCGGGAGGCAGAGGTTGCAGTGAGCCGAAACCACACCACTGCACTCCAGCCTGGGCAACAGTGCAAGACTCCATCTCAAAAAAAGAAAAAAAAAACAGGTACATCAAGAGATAAGAGATGTACAAAAACAAAAGAAACAACAAATAAGACAGATATCCAAATAATGAAAGTATTAGACATGTGCTTCAAAATAATTAAGCTGAATGTGTTAAAGGAAATAAAACACAAAATCAAGCATCTCAGAAGAGAACTGTAAACTGAAAAGTAAAATTATTAAAATTTATAACTCAGTAAATGAAGTTAACAGCAGATTAGAGACAGATGAAGAGAGAATTAGAACAGAGAAAATAGAAAAGAAGTAATGCTTGAAGAGTTAGTTAATGGTAAAGAATCTTCCATGAATTCAAGAAGCTCTACCGATCCCAAAGAAGCACAAACACACAAAGAAAAACCACACCTAGGGGTATTGCAGTGAAACTGCTAAATGCCAAAACGTAAAGAAAGATATATATTTTAAAAGCAACAAATGTACAGTTGACTTCTTAACAAAAACAAAGGAAACCAGAAAACAATAAAATGACACCTTTAAAAGCTAGAGGAAAAAAAAACCCTACCAACCTAGAATTTTAATGCAGGAAAATGATTGAAATGAAGACATATTCAGACTAAAAATGATTACAATTTCTCAACAGAGACTTGTATTAATGAAATACTAGCAGGTATTCCCCAAGTAGGAAGATGAAATTAAGAGATGTAGGAAGAGTAAAAAGCGACAGAAGAGTTCGCTTTTACTCCAAATGTAGTAACGTTAAAATGTCTAGAGTAACCACTAAAACAACAGTAAAATAAGACAGAATTAACAAACTAATAGGAAGAGAAATAAAACAAAAAATACACCAAAAGAAAACAAGAAAGGAAAAGAAAAAGGACACAGAACAAGTGAGACAAATACAAAGCAACTAGTCGGGTGGTAGTTTAAAACCAAACATATCAAGAATGACATACAGAAAAAAAGAGTACAATGAAAAAACGAAGATTATCAGATTGGAGAAAAAAATTTATGCTACTTACAGAAGACATGCATTAAATATAAGCAGCCAGAAAGGCCAAAAGTAAAAGGATCAAGAAAGGTAATACCAAGTAGACATTAACTAATAGAAAATGATTACAGTTATTATCATACAAAAGAGACCTACAACAAAAAGCATCACTAGAGATAACAAGGGATGTTTCTTAACAAGAAAAGGTCCTATTTACTAGGAAGACAGAACATTACTAATCATTGTATACTTAGCCTCAAAATACATAAAACAAAACTGGAATAAACAGAACAAGGATAAACAGAAAAATCCACAACAATAGTGGGAGACTCTAAGATGACTCTCAGTCACTGACATACACAGACAAAATCATTAATAAATATGACCTTCTTGTCAAATACAAAATGCTACAACTGACAAATACAAACTATACATTCTTTTTAAGTATACGTGAAATGTTTACCAAAGCTGACGACAGGCTATGCCATAAAGCAAATTTCAAAATACTAAGATTATTTAATTATTGCTACAACTCAATAATAAAGTAACTAGAAAATCCTCATATATGTCAAAATTAAGAAATCTTTCAAAAAACCCACAAAGAAGTTATAATGAAAATTTTAAAATAAATAATAAAAATACAACATATTGACTCATAGGATACAGCTAAATAGTCAAGTTTTGAAGGAATGTAGAGCTTTAAATGGGTTGTTAGAAAATTTAATAAGTCACACAGATACCAACATAACAAAATCAATTTGTTTTAAAAACAAAAACATACTCTATCCTTTTTCAGTTTTTTCAAAGTTTAACTTCTGTAAATCAGATTAACAACCAAAGATTCTCCAAAGTATTGTAAGATGCCACTACCTGTATAAAAACATTACATCTGTTGGTGAGATCTTCAGCAAATTTATCCATTCTCTGCTCTTTAGATAAAATAGATTCCATTTTCATCATCCATGAGCTCACAAAGACGTAGTAAGACTGTACATCTCTAACAAAGGAAAAGATTGAGATTACTCAGCAAAGAAAATTTACTTCCATTTCTTGATATTGATTGGCATACATTATTTCCCTGCAGTAGCCATTTCATCCTTCTGGTTTTCAAAAGATAGGTATCATATAGACATATATAATTTACTCATTCAACAAACAAGCCAGGCACTGTTTCTGAGAACAAAACAGTGAAATCAGCAGTAAATAAAATGAATAAAAATCCCTGCCCCCATGATGCTTACATTCTAGAAAGGAGAGTTGTATAATAAAGAAATCAGTAAGTAAAATTTTTAATTAATTAAAAGATACATACTACAGGAGAAATAAAAGCAGAGAAAAAGAATAAGGACTGGGTTAGAGGTACAATTTTACATAGAGTAATCAAAGTAGGCTCATTGAGAAGGTGATTTTGAGCCAAAGTTTGAAGCAGATGAATAAGTAATTTATGCAAATACACGAGAAGTGTAAAAAGTGAATGACAAACGCAAAATCCTAAGACATTTGGAAATGTATCTGGCTTGTTCAGGTAACAACAAAAAAGTCAGTATACCTGGGGCACAGTGAGCAGAAGGTTTAGATCAGCAAGATACAGAGGGAGCGGGTGGGAGAGTAGAAAGGTGGGGAGATGGGGAAGGGATATGTGGAAGGCCTGGCAAGGAGTAGGGATTTTGACTCTGAGAAAGACAGAAAGCCACTGGAGGGACTAAGCAAAGTAACCTTATCTAACTTTAGTTTTAAGAGGATCTGATGAGTTGAAAATAAACTACAGAAGGGGCAATGGTAAAAGCAGGAAAACCACCTAGAAAGTTACTACAATAATGCAGAAGAAGGAATTTGACAGCTTGAACCAGAATAGGAACAGTGGAAGTGGTCAGACATCTGAATATAAAAGCTAATAGTTATTGAATGCTTACTATACAACAGCTACTGTTCCAAGCACTTTACACACACACACACACACACACACACACACAGACACAAACCACCTCTTTCAAGCCTCACATTAACCTGATGAGGTAGGTGTGAGAACTTCCACACAGAAGAAACTGCTACACAGAGAAGTCAGCACCAAGATCATAAGCTCAGCCAAGATTCAAGCTCACATCCAGGAAGCTTCCCCATCCCAAAAGACTACAGCAATGCAAAATGTAATTCTCTCAACTATTCAGGATGATTACAAATACTAAATTACTCCATCAATGTTTCCCAATTCAAGCTCATGCAAGACAGGAACCTCTTTATATTCACAAACTGTTTACACTTTTTCTTTAAAAAACTTAGTATGTGGCCAAGCGTGGTAGCTCACGCTTGTAATCCCAACACTTTGAGAGGCCCAGGTGGGGCAGACTGCCTAAGGTCCCAGGAGTTCATAACCAGCCTGGCCAACATGGTGAAACTAAAAACACAAAAATTAGCCTGGCGTGGTGGTGCACACCTGTAGTCCCAGCTACTCCGGAGGCTGAGGCAAGAGAATCGCTTAAACCCAGGAGGCAGAGGATGTTGCAGTGAGCTGAGATCATGCCACTGCACTCCAGCCTCGGTGACAGAGAGAGACTCCATCTCAAAAAAATAAAATAAAAACTTAGTATGCAAAAATGGACAATTCTCCTTTATGGAATCCGACATTACCAACTCTTTTTTTAAAAATCTTTTTTAGTTATACAGAGTAAAGAAATATCCTATTCTTACAGGTCAGAATCAGCTAGAGGATAGCTCTTCAGGGCAAGGGACTGAAGACACTCAATTAAGTTTAGAATTCCACACTTGAGTCAGTGGCTGGGCAATCTGTCAATCTCAAGAACTCAATCTAATGAGGGATCCTGTCAAAATCTCTAATAAATGTGACTTAGGGAGTGGAAACCCTAGCAAAAAATCTGAGAAAAATGGTTTCTACAAAGCCATAATTCCATTAGACAAAAACATAAATAGCTGTACTTTGTGGCTTTGCTTCAAATGGTGCTGAAACATTGTTTGACTCACAAATTATTCCTTTTTTAAAAGTCTGGTCCTTTTTTAAAAACAGAGAGCACAGTCCTAGAGCAATGCCTCCACTATTGAAGAGGTGGTATGATCAAGACTCAGCAGGAATCCCATGTACAGGACAGAAAAGTCATGAGCAAGGACCAGAGAAAGAGACCTAGACTATGGAACTCTCGCTGATAAGCAACTATGTCAATAACACTATGAAGAAGGCAATAATACATAGTGAATGGCATTCAGCCAACTTTAGATAAGACTGTAGGATAATGCAGAGGTTTATATGTCACTGCTGCCCATCACTCTGTGATCACATCCAGATGACAATCTTTATCTCTTGTAAATACATAAAAATGAAATTGCTTCAAGTTTTAAAAAGTAAGTTAACTGACGAAGAGTACAAAAATGGTCAAGTGTCTTATTGGATTGTCAGTTTCATTTCAAAGTACAGACAGGAAAAACACCAAGGTAAGAAAACAAATCTCCAGGCTGGGCACAGTGGTTCACATCTATAATACCAGCACTTTGGGAGACCAAGGCAGGCAGATCACCTTCGGGAGTTCAAGACCAGCCTGACCAACATGGAGAAACCATGTTGGTCTCTACTAAAAATAAAAAATTAGCCAGGTGTGGTGGCACATGCTTGTAATCCAAGCTACACAGAAGGCTGAGGCAGGAGAATCAGTTGAACCCAGGAGGCGGAGGTTGCGGTGAGCTGAGATGGAGCCATTACACTCTAGCCTGGACAGCAAGAGTGAACTCTGTCTCAAAAAAAGGAAACAAAACAAACAAATCTCCTGCCCCAACATAAAGCACTAAACAGTGTCAATGCCTGTATGTCAACATGGGGGTCTGAAACGAAGATTCAGACCTCTATGCTCTAAAGGCAGTATTTTCCAGTGTTAAAATGGTTGTGAATCAAAAGCAAAATGCAGCAATCCACAAACCTTGGACTCTAGTCAAGGAGGCAGCTGGGACACTGGCCACTTGGGATCTGGTATATGGTGTAGGGGCAGAAAACTCTTGCTCACTGCTCTCTATTGCTCCCTCTTTACTCATGTAAACTCTGAAGCCTGATCTTGGGACACCTCTTTGGCACCTCTTCAACTTTCTCTAAAATGTCAGGACCAAGCCCATGCTGATCACAACATCATCACTCGTGATTTTCACTTTAGTGGAGTGAATTTTAGGTTTCTTTGACATAATTGCAAAGAGGTGAAAAAGATAACTGTGCCCTTCAGCTCCATGGATCTCTGTAGTAAATAATTAAGAAATAAAATTTTATCACGCAAGAAATCTTTGAAAGTCAACTTACTCAACTGTCCACCTAATAAGACTCACTTCCCAGAAATCTTGTACTGTCATCTATATTTTGCCCACACTGCTTTAGTGAAGGAGACTGTATTACCTCAGAGAAGCCCACACAATGCTACCTGCTGCAGAGGCACTAGAACAGGACTGGCGCTGGTTTGAATGCCCTCTCTGACATGGACTTAGCTGTGTGACCTGGCAAAGTTCATTTCTCTAAACCTCATTTTCTTTATCTATAAATGGTATAAAAAATAGTCTAAACTAGAAGTTAACAGCCTGGGATGCAGAGTTGGACTGCCTGCATCTGCCGCCTACTACCTATTAGTCGTTTAAACTTGGGCAAGTTTAATCTCTTTGTAGGATTTTCTCATCTATAAAATGGCAATAATAACAGTATCTACACATCATACAATTTTCTGATCATTAAAGGAGACGATATGTGTGAAGTTCCTGGAATAGCTACTGGCTTATGGTAAGCACGCCATAAACATTAGTTGTTACATTTATTATTTTCTGCCAGAAGGCTGTTACATGCTTTACACAAGAAAATACATTTAAAGCCATTGGCATAATGCCTGCCACAGAGTTAAGAGATTCATAATGTTGGCAATTATTATTACTATCTGTCATCTTCATCTTTTGGTTTTAGTTTAGCCTACTGGAGCCACAGAGATTGAATCTGTTCCCTTTTCATTCTGAATGCCCCTCAGATATTTAAAGAAACCCACTACATCATTCCACAGATTTCTTTTTTAAAGGCCAAACTCTACAGACACTAACAAAGAGAAGATAAACAAAAAGGCCTGGTTCTCAGACCTTCTGACATCCTGATCAGCTTCATCTAGGGATGCTGCAGTCTGTGACCCTCTCAAAACATGGCACCACCAAACACCAACTATGATCTGACCAATAAGAATTCCATGGAATATACCTGGGTTAAATAATCTGTACAACAGACCCCCATGACACACATTTCCTATGTAACAAGCCTGCACTTTACCCTGAACTTAGAAGTTTAAAAACAAAAAATAAAATTTTAAAGAGGCCAGGTGTGGTGGCTCATGTCTGTAATCCCAGCACTTTGGGAGGCCGAGATGGACAAATCACCTGAGGTCAGGAGTTTGAGACCAGCCTGGCCAACACAGTGAAATCCTGATTCTACTACAAATACAAAAATTAGCTGGGCATGGTGGTAGGCACCTGTAGTCCCAGCTACTCAGGAGGCTGAGGCAGGAGAATCACTTGGGGGAGGCAGAGGTTACAGTGAGCCAAGATCATACCACTGCACTCCAGCCTGGGAGACAGAGCAAGAAATTATCTCAAAAATAAATAAATACATAAATAAAAAGAATTCAATGGAACTACCAATTCCCATGACCTAGATACATGATGAGTAACTCTCATCTGAAATGGTTGGGACCAGAAGCATTTCAGATCTTGGAATATTTGCATTATATACTTGCCAGTTCAGCATCCTTAATCCAAAATCCAAAATGCTCCAATAAGTGTTTCTGTTGGGCATTATGATGGCACTCAAAGAGTTTCCAATTCTGGAGCATTTCAGTTAGGAATACTCAACTTGTACTGTAACTAACTAGTTTCTACAACCTAGGTATTACAGATTTTTAATGTAATCTAAGTATGTATGGCATTTTGAGTAACTGCATCACATTGTTACAAAATACCAAGATTCTAAGAACTTAAATACCCACATTTTTTCCACTTACTGCCACTAAAATGGAAAAATAGATCTCTCTCTTGCTAACTCATATTACTTAATTCAGCTCTTTAATCTAAATCTAAACATTTGTTTTTATTCCTCTTCAACCCTTGATTTAGGATGTCTACTAGAGCTCTGAAATGAGTAGACCTGTCTAAACTGGTTGTAGTTCTCCATTTCATTTTAATCAGAGGACATGACAGTACTAAAAACGCTTTGAGGGCTCTCCTTTATTCCAGACATGCTCGTCCTTCCCACAATGTGTAGTGACCCAAATTCCCTATGATAGCCAAAATCAACAAAGTAGGTAGGTATCCCCGTTACCTCTTTAGCCATATCACAAACAAAAATCTGTTACCAGCATGGGGCCAACGGAAGAGTCCTACATCATTTCACTCAAAATCTTTATCCAAGTTAACGTGATTTTAGCTGTGTACTCAAGAAAGAATGTGCAATAAATTAATTGCTGAAGCTTGGTGATGGGAACATAGGGGCTCTTGATACTATTTTCTCTACTTTCTGTATGTTTGAAAATTTACACAATAAGAGATAAACAAAAAATAATATAAGTATGAGAAGAAACAAAGAGTTTAAATGTTCCTTTGGAGAGCAAGACTGAAATGCAGAAAGGAATTGGGAAGAGCACAATTATCTTTCCCTTTAAGCTTTAGTACTTTTTGATGTTTTATATACATGCATATATTATTTCATAAAAATAAAAATAAAGGGGGGAAAAGGAAGTACATCAAGAAAAAGTCAACCCCTCCCAAAATCACCATGGACACACAATGTTTTTAATGTCATCAAAAGATATCTACTGCAATGAAATCAGAGACTTCACTTCATTTAAACGAAAAATATATAACACAGATGATAAAAACTATGTACGCATTTGTATCCATAAAGTATAATCTGTCTACATCTTAAATTGACTTTAAGCATATTTTTGACAAAAAACTTCTAGAAAACAAATCTCCTAGAGATTGACTGACCCTTAAGTACATTTAATCTCATAATTCAAATGGTACTATACATTTAGAGCCAGTATAAAATTTGAATATAGAGAATATATATTTTCATTATACTTGTTTATAAAACCTACTTGGTAAGTGATTGAGCTTTCTGCTGTAGAAAAGTATCCCTGTGTATTTTAATGGCTTGAAGACTTTTTCTGTCTAGAAGTTTGGCAGCTGCTGGTATTTTCCGGATCAGAAAATTATCAGGAAACCAAATAATATTAGCAGTTAGAGTGATAGCTGGTACCTGAAACAGAAAAGGGAAAGGGGGAAAAAAATCGTTAAATGCAGGTTAAACAATAAGCTGTTTAAAAGTTCTATGATACACGTGGAAGACGATTCATTTAAAAAAAACACACACACACAAAATACCTATCATATTATGAGACAAATATCTTTAATTGTGGCAGTTAAAGGCATTTCTACATCTGGTGTTGAGCGTGACAATTTTATTTGCCGGAATATTAAATAACATACACACAAAACACTCTCTCATGGATTTTCAGATAAACAAAAATGCAACAAGTAAATAGAAACTTGAATCTTTGTGTCCTTTAGTTTCATTCTACATAAGTTTAAATAAAGTTGGCTGGGTTCTCATAGTCACTATCACTTGATGTTACACACAAACTAATCTTTCAATTTTGAAATCGGGTGCCACATGAAAATAGCAAAGACGGCCGGGCATGGTGGCTCATGCCTGTAATCGCAGCACTTTGGGAGGCCAAGGTGGGCAGATCACGAGGTAAGGAGATCGAGACCATCACAGCCAACATGGTGAAACCCTCTCTACTAAAAAATACAAAAAAATTAGCCGAGTATGATGGCACACGCCTGTAGTCCAAGCTACTCAGGAGGCTGAGGCAAGGAAATCACTTGAACCCAGGCAGTGGAGGATGAGCCAAGATTGTGCCACTGCACTACACCCTGGGTGACAGAGAAAGACTCCGTTTAAAAAAAAAAAAAGAAAAGAAAATAGTAAAGACATAGAAAGAAATATATTTCAAATTTTTTCTTCTTCAGTAATAAAAATCAGAGGCAAAGAAAAGGAAAAGCAAAAAGGTAAAAAAAAAAAAAAAAGTAGCATTAGTGGCACCAAAAGAAAGTTAATGTACAGAAAAAAAAAAAAAATCTGAACACTCTCTACCAATGTGTATTAATATGATGTGGAAGTATGGTATATTTTCATTCACTAAGTTACTTATTTCTGGAATACCTGAATTTTAAAAGTGAATATTAAATTATTTTTGTAAACAGGAATAAAATGCATTTTAAAATATCTAGTTTTATCTGCAATCTTTTCAATCTACTCAAATGGAAAAATGAGTTTCAAATTCTTACCTTCTTACAAATATCCAATAAAGACTTATAAAACTTTTTATCAATAGTTCGAAAAATCTGAAAGTGCAATACAAAGAGTCCACAAATTCCAACATATTTGTCTCTCTGGTCAATTTCAGAAGGTTCTCCTTACAAATCAATAACAAGAGAGAAAGCAGAACAAATATACTTCAATTATGCTTTTAAGGAAGTGCAAATTTTATAAACCAAAACCAAAAATTGCAATTTACATTACCAAGTTTGGCTTCTACGTTTGCAAAAATTGACCGAATACTATGTGCAAATTCCTCAGCAAAAGTGCTATTTTTTGACACAGATACTCCTCCATTGAGAGAATCAAATTGTTGTTCTATACAGGCCTAGACAGGAAACATTTAAAGAGAAATTCAGACTCTCAATAATAAACTTTCAAATATTTAAATATAGTATATGATAAACTTCTATACTCATCATTTAAATTTTACTAAACTAAAGCTCAGGTTCTTAATCTAATCTAATATTTATCTCTGTTTGAATGAAAAATATGTATGTATTTATATATTTGAGTACTAGTTATATGAAAGTAATAAAGGTGAATGCAAATCTATAATCCTGTATGAAGAGATACACACAATATTCAGACATGTATAGAAGATAAAGCATTTTTTTATTTTACTTCGCACTTTTAAGAGTTTATGTTTTCTGTTTATAATTACTTTCCTAGTACTTTATTATAGTGTGTATAGAAATGTCTCCTGGAAAAAGAATCAATAACAAAAAAATTATCTTCTTAACCTATTGACCTAACATTTAAATTGATACACAGTTGACTCTTGAATAACATAAGCTTAGGGGCACTGACCCCCATGCAGTCAAAAATCTTCATATAACTTCTGACTACCCAAAAACTTAACCCGTAATAGCATACTGCTGACCAAAAGCCTTGTGGATAACATAAAACATGAAGTCAATTAACAGATAAATACACTAGTATCTGCATATATTTTACACATTCATGACATACCTAACTTTTTCCTAAGTTTTCTTAATGTTTCTAGGCTATGCTATTTGTCTGCAAGTTTCTTTCAAAATGTTGCTAACGTTCAAAAAATGTTTTAATACATTTACTGAAACAATCTGTGTATAACTAGACCCGTGCACACTTCAAACCCATGTTGTTCAAAGGGTCAAGGAAACAAGAGTTGGAATCAATCGGTTAAAAACTGTGATCATGTAAAATATAAACTAAAGGTAACCTTGAAGTATATTATAAATGGAATATAATGCAATTTCCAAGGAGTACTGTCCAACAGAACTTTCTGTGATGATGAAAATATTCCACATCCGTGCTGTCTGATATGATGGCTAGCCATGAACCACATGTGGCTGTTAAGGACTTGAAATGTGGCCAGTGTGACTAAGAAAGTCAATTTTGTATTTCATTTTAATTTATTTACATTTAAATAGCCACATGTAATTAGAAGCTACCATTACTGGACTGTGTAAACCCAAATTATATTCCCTGAGCGTAGGAAAAATTAAACAAACTTGTTAAGGGTTGTCTTAAAACCTAAACAGCAAATGCAATATAGGTACACTTCACAGAGATTACAGATTCAGTTCCTGATCAGTGCAATAAAGTGAGTGACACAAATTTTTTGTTTTTCCAGTACATATAAAAGTTATATTTACATTATAATATAGTCTATTAAGTATGCAATAGCATTATGTCTAAAAAAAAGGTACATTAGTTAAACAATACTTTACTGCTAAAAATGGTAATAACAACAGCTGAGGCTTGAGTGAGCTATCATCTTTTTGCTGGCCGAGGGTCTTGCCTCAATGTTGATACGCTATCATCAGGCTTTGTTGTTCCATTTATAGAGAAGAGGCCGAGGAGATTAACATAATCTTTAAGGGCCCTAAGATTTTCAGAATGGCAAATGGGCACTGGCTTTTCCTCTATAAAAGTCATAGATGACATACAATATTCAACAGAAGGCAATATTCATCTGTCGCTTAGTGTGGCCACTCCTATCAGTGATCTTTGCTAGATCTTCTGGACAACTTACTGTGGCTTTTACATGAGCACTTGCTGCTTTTGCACTTTGATGTTATGTAGATGGCTTCTTTCCTTAAACCTCATGAACCAACCTATGCTAGCTTCAAATTTTTCTTCTGCAGCTTCCTCACCTCTCTCAGCCTTCAGGGAAGTAAAGAGTTAGGGCCTTGCTCTGAATTAGGCTTTGACTTAAACTAATATTGTGGCTGGTTTCATTTTCAATTCAATCCAAGAAAACTTTCTCCATATGAGCAGTAATGCTGTTTCACTTTCTTATCATATGTGTGTTCACATCATTTTTAATTTCCTTCAAAACTTTTCTTTTGCATTCACACATTGGCTGATTGTTCAGAGCAAGAGGCCTAACTTTTGGTCTATCTCTGCTTTTTTTTTCTCCTCCCAAGACACAGTCTTGCTACGGTCGCCCAGGCTGGAGTGCAGTAGCATGATCTCGGCTCACAGCCACCTCCACCTCCCAGGTTCAAGCGATTCTCCTGCCTCAGCTTCCTGAGTAGCTGGGATTACAGATGCCTGCCACTAAGGCTTGCTAATTTTTGTATTTGTAGTAGAGACAGGGTTTCACCACATTGGCCAAGCTGGTCTCAAACTCTTGACCCCAGGTGATCTGCCTGCTCAGCCTCCCAAGTGCTGGGATTACAGGCATGAGCCACCACGCCCGGCCCTATCACTGCTTTTGATGTGACTTCCTTGCTAAGCTTAATCATGTCTAGCTTTTGATTAAGAGATATCAAACTGCTCTTATTATTTGAACACTTAGAGGCCACTGTAGGGCTATTAATTGAACTAATTTCAATATGGTTGTGTCTCACGGAATAAAAAGGCATGAAGAGAGAGAAAGACGGGGCAAGCACCAGCCAGTTGATAAAGCAGTCAGAACAAACACAACATTTATCGATTAAATTCATAATCTTATGCGAAACTATTTTTGTAGCACCCCAGAACAATTACAACAGTAATGTCAGAAACCACTGATCACCATAACAGCTATAATAATAATGAAAAAGTTTAAAATATTGCAAGAATTACCAAAATGTGACACAGAGACAAAGTGAATACATGCTGTTGGAAAAATGACGATCAAAGACTTGCTTGATGCAGGGTTGCCACAAAACTTTAATTTGTAGAAAATGCAATTACCTGGGAAGTGCAATAAAGTAAAATGCAATAAAACAAGATATGCTTGTACCTAACCACTCAGACTAGGTGTTAATCCTCAAGTATTTTTATCCATTCCCATAATTTTTCTAAAACTCTTACTCCAGATACAACTAATACACTATTAATTTGGTTTGCTACTAGATGCTGAAATATTTTAGTACTCTAGCAATAATTTTAAGCCAAAGGACTGTTTAAAGGAAAATATATTCAACAGTGTTTTACTATAATTCTGAGCTGTGTCATCTAATATGAGCCCAATTGTTACAGCCTGATACGGACCTACTTACCTGGAATATCATTCCATCCAGTAACTGCCCTTCTAGCTTCAGCAAGAACTTTTCAAATGGCTTTAGTTTTTCTTCCTGAATTCCAAATTTTGAAGGATTATGATGGACAGATTTCAGTAACCTTGTGGACAATTAAGAGAAAGATCTTAAATCTACCTAATAAATTCTTAAATTAAAAATTAAACATTTTCCTGGAAGTAAAAATTTTATTACTTATATTTCTTCTTTGGCTCTACATATTTGAAAACTTGAACAGAACAATCCTAATAGATTTTCTTATGCTTTTTGATATCATCTTAAATCAAAATGCCTCATACTCCGTACATACCAAATATTTAATAAGTACTTCTAACGTGAATAAAATAAACCACCATGGTCTAAAAAAAAAAAATCAGTATATATAATAAAATAAAATCAAGCTCAGGAAAGAAAAGCTGTCACCTGAATAGAACCCACGGAAAAAAATAAATCTGAGTCCTAAGCTAGGCAAAATAACTTTCTACTACTATAAGAATTAGGATTTATACCAGTGTATTATACTCACCCCAACAAACTCATGTGAAATTAAAGAATGGTTACTACATTCATGAAAACATTTGCTATGAGCTCCTTCTAAATATCAATCCCCAAGTCTTTTAGAAAATCTGTATTATTTATATTTGTTTACTTTTTACTAACACTAACCAAATATACTAACCAAAGTAAGAGAATATTTTAAAATATTTTAATTGGCATACCTTTTATACATAGTCCAGTGGTCTTTCAGTGTGATATGATTATCAATAATTTCATCCAGGGTGAGCAAAACTGTTAGCAGTTCTCCCAAGTGCTCATACATAGTCTGTCAAAAAACCTTTAATGATTATCATTTAGTCACTAGTTAGAAGTTAAGCCTCACATAGACTTTTAAAGTAAAATTATTTGGGCTAACTACTGGATTAGTAAAAGCAGTGGGTAAATCAGTTTATTAAGCTACAGGGTAGCTCCTCAGAAAGGACTGTTAGTCTTTTAGTCTTAAATAGAGAAAACTCTTCTCTTCTTAAGATGAACAAAATTTCATCCTTAATTGCAATATTGCAGATTTATTTCACTGTCCAAAGAGATCAATTAGAGAATCTGCATTAGGGCATTCCTGGGAAAAACTAAGTTACACTGATAATGGTCAGTAACACTGCCTCAACTTCACAGACGAAAGAGGACAAATGCAAACACACACACACACACACACACACACACACACACAGACACACACAAACCCCTTTAAGAGTGTTGCTGTGTCATACTCTCCAACCATATATAGTAAAAAATTACAGTTTTGCAGATCAAGCTAAATGTCTTTTACCTGAAAATGAACTCCAGTTGTCTCTATAATTTTGGGTGCAATCCTGTAATAAAATAACAACCAAGTTAAAAAAAACTTCCCTTTTTGTCACAGTTTATCCTTATTTCAAATACAGGAGCAGATGATCTTGGAATGTTAGTATTTACCTTTATTAAGGCTCTAGTCATTTAAAATTTAAGAGCGTCACGTCCACTTTCCCAAGAAGAAAACTACCTTGTGCATACTATTAGGGTGGTGCAAAAGTAACCGTGATATAAAAACAGCACTAATTTTTGCACCAACCTAATAGTATTATTTCCTATATCCCACTCATGGATAGGGCTATGATGACAGGTGGCCTATGAGTAACCCTAACCATTTAAACCCAAAGGGTGTATCTTGGGATGAAGGTAGAGAAATATTAAAAATCGTATTCCTATCTTTCTAAACTATTAGAATTTCTCAATTACCAACTAGAATCTTTGTTATCCTATACAAACTGGCCTTTAGGAACCAGTCCCCTCTTCAGCTGGGTTTGTTTCTGAGTTCTCATCCCTACTGAAAAACAATGCAGGCTGGGTACAGTGGCTCACACCTGTAATCCCAGCACTTTGGGAAGCCAAGGCAGGTGGATCATGAGGTCAGGAGTTGAAGACCAGCCTGACGGACATGGTAAAACCCTGTTTCTGCTAAAAATACAAAAATTAGCCAGGTGTGGTGCCACGTGCCTATAATCCCAGAGGCTGATGCAGGAGAATCACTTAAACCTGGGAGGTGGAGGTTGTGGTGAGCCGAGATCGCGCCACTGTACTCCAGCCTGGGCAACAGAGCAAGATTCCGTCTCAAAGGAAAAAAGAAAAAAGAAAACAAAAATAATGCATACTACCAGAATTTTAATACCAAAGTCAAAAGCCAAAGAAATATTCAATTCTATCTCCTACTTAATTTGCTCAACAAATTTTAAACAGTACTTATAATATCAAAGCACACATAGATATCCTACAAGATTGAATGCATATTTTAAAATTAAACACAAAAGTCAAATAAATTTATCCCTCTAGGGCAGGGGTAGGATGAGGGGAATCTTAGAACTATCCATCAGGTACTCCAGGGGGTGGCTATACTCTCATTCTCTCCTGCCATGAGAGCTTCAGTGAAAAGACAGAACATAAAATAAATACCTAACTGAGGGGGAAAATGGGAGAATAAGAAACAGCTAACACTCCAGTAAAAGAATGTGCTGCTGATCAAAAGAACGGCGTCAAAACTGCTAGGGACTCTTGCTATCTCTTCCAGGCCTCAGTTATCTCTTCTCATCGTTAATAATCCCCAGACATAGAGCTAAACAAAGTTACTGTATTAAACAGTAAATGTGGGGAAAAAATTTTAAGTATAAAGAACTAATCAAATGTGAGATATTATTTTGTGGTAAGAACAGCAAGGGCTCTATGAAAATCTCATCACATTTCTTGGTTTAGGGTAATGGTCCAGCAGCAGCCAGGCAGTGCCACCTCCTCAGAGGCATGAGCACCGATTCCATGAGCCTTCTGCTCTAAGCACCCAGATTCTGTTAACCTCAATCTTTTCCCTTCTCTTCCCTGGATGGGGATGTGCTATCTGTTTCCTCTGGAAAACCTCATCATTCTCTTTTTCCTTTCAGCCCTACAACTCTGGTGTAACCATTTCTCCACATTAAATCCCCCCTTTCTTAATTTAAATAAATTTTACTATGTATATTTAAGGTATATTTTACTAAATATATTTAAGATCATTAGAACTACTCATAAACTTTCTTCAAATGTTGATTCCCTAGCTCCATCCTCAAGATTCTGTTATCTAAGAAAAGTCTCAAGTGACTCTCATCAGTCAGGCAACCATTCGTGTAAAGAGGAAAGGAATATAGAGAACACAGAACATGTACTAATTCTATATTAGCCTTCTTCTGTATGGTCAAATTTCTTTAAGATTTTTCTTGTAGACACTCTCTTTCAGACAGATAATGGGTTCGTTCACCATGGTAGAAACTGCATCTTATTAACCTATGTATTATGCACATCAAGTAGTGTTCGAAATGTCATAAGTGTTCAAAGAATGCTGAATGAATGTACAAAAAACTATTTCAAGTCATTAATTTTAGAAAGAACATTTTCTGCATCTCTATTATAAGAGCAAAAATATTTCTAAAATCCATTACTTGTTACTGATATAGAGGGCAGCCAACTGGTGGACTACATTCATCACCACTTCATAGCACCTCGTAACAAAACAAGATAGTTCCTGAAATGACAAGGTGGGTATATATTACAAAGTTGCTTTTTAAATGTCACCATTTTTTACTGAATTTTATGGTAACTCTAACAAAAACAAAACAGTTTTCCAGTAAAGCCTCCAGTTAACCAAAAGTCAGACAAGTTCAAGCATCCTTTAAGCAAATAATACTTAACTCACCTCCTGCATTCCAGGGTCATTCCTATCTCTTTGTTCCCACTGCATTTCATTCATGCTACTATCTCAAGTCTAATGTAGTTACTCACGTAACTCCTAAATGATAGGCGCTGTCTCATTCCTTCTTTGAATATCCACTGCCTAGCATAGTGACTAACACTCAACTGCTTCGCAATAAATTTCTACACTACTCCATGAATAAACATCTGAGTGAATAAAGGAGCTCAAAAGCTGTCAGTATAGAAAGTACGATGATGGCAAGAAGGGGTTTCCAGAAGTCCTGTAGAATAACTTCAAACACTGATCTAAAAGCAGGCTTGGCACACAGCAAGTGAACTGTCACATCACTTATCTTAGGGATATGTTTTTCATTAAATAAGAATCAGTTCATATCTAACATATCCTAGACTTTCTGAAAGCCCATTTTCAGAAGCTCTTAACTTTTAAACCTATAGAAAGTGTGTATCTGAAATATTTAAAACCTAATTAAAACTATGCCTATCTAAATTTTAACTTCTATGAGAACAGGAATTTCTGTTGGTGGTGTAAACTGCTACATCACTGGCACCAATACAGTTTCTAGCATATATTAGGCACACAAAACATATTTGTTGAATGTTTAAAAATCAAATTTTTAGGCCAGGCATAGTGGCTCAAGCCTGTAATCCCAGCACTTTGGGAGGCTGAGGTGGGCGGATCATGAGGTCAGGAGTTCAAGACCAGCCCAGCCAACATGGTGAAACCTCATCTCTTCTAAAAATACAAAAAAATTAGCCAAGCGTATCGGCACATGCCTGTAATCCCAGCTACTCAGGAGGCTGAGGCAGGAGAATCGCTTGAACCCGGGAGGTGGACGTTGCAGTGAGCTGACATCACGCCACTGCACTCCAGCCTGGGTAACAGGGTGACACTCCATTTCAAAAAAAAAAAAACGGAATTTTTCTGCAGCAGTGAGATCTAAAAATGATGTAAAGCGTTTTTAAAAATGAAAATAAATAATGCATTTTATTTTTAAATCGTTCTCGTTTTATATGTCCCAATAAACTTCTAAAAGTTTAACAAAGAACAGAAAATGCAAGACAACTAGAAAGCACAAAGTAAAAAGGCAGAAACAAGCCCAAATATATATAAAGACTATGTAAGATAGACCTAGAAATAGAATAAATTAAGCAATTAAAAAACAGGTATTGTCAGACTGCATAAAAAAAGCAAAATGCAGATATATGTACTTTTAAATAAACCCAACTAAAACATGAAAGGCTGCCAGAATGGAAAAAGCAAGAAAATGTTAACTAAAACAGAGCCATGGCAGCATTTATTATACCAGCAGACAAAACGGACTTGATTAGCGTCAGTATAGTAAACTGCTATACATGCAAAATATATATACATAATCACATACACATAATTATGAACACAGCTAAGAAAGGTCACAAATGATGATAAAAGATTCAATTTACCAGGAATGATGAACAATTCTAAACTTGTACACACTGAATAAATTATCCCAAAAATGAAAAATGCAAAATTTCCATATTTACTAGGACCTTACAAACTATATTTTAGATACCTTGCTGAAAAAGAAGTCAGCAGCAGCAGCCAGGCAATGCCACTCCTCAGAGGCATGGGCATTAGTTTCACGGGGCTTCTCCAAGCCCCCAGATCCTGGCAATCCCAATCTTTTTCCTTTTAGTTCCCTGGATGTTTAGTTCTGTTTCCTTTGGACTACGTCAGTATTTTCTTTGTCCTCCAACTCCTGGGTAACCAATTCTCTATACTGAATCCCCTCTCTTATTTAAATAAATGTTATTGTGTATATTTAAGGTATACAACATGTTATGGGACACATACTGATAATAAAAAGGTTACTAGTGAAGCACATGAACAAATCCATCATCTCACATAGCTAAATCATTTTTTTGTGGCAAAAGCAGTTAAAATCTACTCACTCAGCATGAATCCCATATATGGTAGCTTTATTACCTGTAATCCTCATGTTGTACATTAGATCTCTAGACTTAGTCATCTTACATATTTGCTATTTTGTATCCTCCAAGCTACATCTTTTGAAATACCTTGTATGGAGTTTTCTAGACAGGACCCTGAATAACACAGATCATAATATCAACAAAATGCTCTCAATTAGATCAAATAGACCAAAAAAAAAAAGTAGTAAAGATATAAAAGATTTGAACAGTACATGTTAACATGCCTGATTTGATGAAATACAAATTTTGTAACCAATCAGACTAGAGGTGGGACTATGAGTATTTTTTCCTTAGCTTCAATTTTTGCTTTTTTTTCACATTGTACATGCATTATTATTTTTTTTAAAGACGGAGTGTCGCTCTTGTTACCCAGGCTGGAGTGCAATGGCGCGATCTCGGCTCACCGCAACCTCCGCTTCCTGGGTTCAGGCAATTCTCCTGCCTCAGCCTCCTAAGTAGCTGGGATTACAGGCACGCGCCACCGTGCCCAGCTAATTTTTTGTATTTTTAATAGAGACGGGGTTTCACCATGTTGACCAGGATGGTCTCGATCTCTTGACCTCGTGATCCACACACCTCGGCCTCCCAAAGTGCTGGGATTACAGGCTTGAGCCACCGTGCCCGGCCCATGCATTATTTTTAAAATAAAGAGAGGAGGAAATAGAAGCTATTTTATTCGTTTGATCAAGAGTAAGCCAAAGGACGTACAATCACTAAAACTTGGCAGTGACGAAAAGCTGTCTAAACTGAAACAAGCTGTTAGAAGCATCGAGGGCTACCACTTTAAAAACTTCATCATTGCTCATGTAACAGCTTAATCTTCTCCATTAACAAGTTTTCTTGATGTAATTTATCTTTTCCAGTGGGTACAAAGTTTAAATTATTTTGAAAGGCATGGGGACAAGTTGTCCATAAAGGAAAATATACAAAGAAACCTATTTTGATAGTCTTTTTCCACTAGAAATATGTGGAAATCTTTTAGGAGTTGCGATCTCCCCAACTATAATGCAACGCTAATTAAGTGTCTTATCCTCAAAGTACACATCTTTAGTATTTGAAAGGTTCAGAACTTTTTAAGTGTTGTGTAATTTACTTAAACTTCAATGTAAAAGCTCAGTAGAAAGTAAAAATCA
This sequence comes from Callithrix jacchus, assembly GCF_049354715.1. Lineage (NCBI taxonomy): Eukaryota > Metazoa > Chordata > Mammalia > Primates > Cebidae > Callithrix > Callithrix jacchus. The sequence continues at coordinate 108,062,162 of NC_133510.1, read as the reverse complement.
GTTACCTGTAAGAATGAAATAAATCGCCCCATTTGAATTTGACAATCACCTTCCACCATGCTGGCATCCGTAGCTGTAAAAGGCAATATGAATAAGTGTATTTCATTTTTTAAATTTAAACTCAATCAACACCAAAAAAGGAGAAAAAAGTGATTTTTTTTTCCATTGACACATCTTTTACTCCACAGAATATTGAAAACAGAATTTTTACACCAAAGAGAAAAATGAGGCAATCACTAATCAAATAATTAAAAGTATTTGCTTAACTAATGAATTCAAGGAAAATTATCATCTAGCTATGGTACTTTATAACATACAAATATATCACAAATTTTCTGCTGTTCCATCAGATTTTTTTACCCATTTACCAAACAAACATACCAACAAAAAATACAAATGTTTATTTTCTCACACTAATATATAATCATAGTAGTCCTGAAATTGTCTGTTAATTTTTTTTTCATTTCATTATCAAAAAAGGCATCACATTACAATTTTGAATTTTAAACTTACCTCCTTCTCCATAAAACAAGAGACCATTGTAAAATTTAGTTTCAGCCTGTTTTTAAGAAAAAATTAAAATAATTTTAAAGGTTGTTTTGTTTTGAAATTCCTATGCTCTCTTAGATCTGCATATTTAGTAATAAACAGAGGACTACATCATTTACATACAAATTCATTTAAATTCAAAAACTGCTTATGAAGCAATTCATCTTTAGAGTAACAAAAATATTACTGATACTCAAAGCTGTATCTTGATTCCTTTAGCCTTTACTTCATCTTACCTGACCACTCTCACTGTCCAACATCCTCTCATTAGTTCATGGGAAATACAGAGCAACCGCACAGCATCAAAAAGCAAGAGAATAAAATATGAAGTTTGCCAACTTCTACCAGAGTTTCATTGGTTCTTGGGTAAGGAAACACCAAACTAAATGCATACTAAAGACTGAAAGCTTTAAAAAAAAATCAGTTTTCTCTACATAGCCAGTATATATGGCAGGTAACACAGACTATGGAGGTTTGTAAACCTAGATTCAAACTGTTAATTACCAGTAAGATGTTAGGCAAGTGGCACTCTCTTTAAGCCTGTCATCATCAATGTCTCACCTACCTCCTGGGGTTACTAAAGGAATATAGTGTTATCCTGGTGTTTTGCACATACTATGTACTTAATGAATGGTAGTCAGTATTAGTATTATATTAAATAAATAATTCATTCAACATTCAATAAATATTTATTGCACACTGTATATATAAAAATATATACTTGCTTCTAAATTATCTGTTTTTAAAGTTTTAAGACAAGAATTCAAATAATTACCTCATATTTTAATTTCTTGATTTCACAACAAAGTGCAGCATAAACAGTGATGACTTTGTTTAAGACCTAGTTTCATGAGTAAAAACAAAATAAAAAGTAAATTGTAACATAACTAAAACCTTTTTCAAATACATTTTTAGATTTAGGATTCTGTACCTTGTTTTCAGTCTTTATGAGTTCCAAAAGAGAAGACTGTTCATAAGGCAAAAGCTATAGAAACAAAAGAAAAGAACATTTCTTTTTAATTTGAAAAATAACCGAAATTTTAAATACACAAATTGAAATTAGCTTTATTCTACTTAAACCTGTTTAGATCCTGTACTCAACATTAGCACCATAACAACTACTTCATCCAACACAATCTCATTAGACGACACATAAGGAAAGAAATGACCCAGTATGACTCAATCATGTTGCTACAACTCTAGTTGTCCTACAGAGCATAAGGTGGCTGATTATGAGTGCAGTATAAGAAAATGCAAGGTAGTAAGATAATACTAACATTACTAAACTCCATTAGTTATGATCATGAGGAAAAACCACTCATCATTTTTAAATTTTTTTTTTCTTTTGAGACCAAGTCTCACTCTGTCACCCAGCCTGGAGTGCAGTGGCGCAATCTTGGCTCACTGCAACCTCCGCCTCCCAGGTTTTAAGCAATTCTCCACCTCGGCCTCCTGAGTAGCTGGGATTACAGGCATGTGCCACCACACCTGGCTAATTTTTGTATTTTTAGTAGAGACAAGGTATCACCATCTTGGCCAGACTGATATTGAACTCCTGACCTCCTGTTCCACCTGCCTCAGCCTCCCAAAGTGATGGAATTACAGGCGTGAGCCACCGTGCCCAGCCCATTTTTTAATTTTCTATACAGTCACAAATTTAATAAGATTGTAGTTAAAGGGTCAAAATAAAAATAAAACAAGATAGAAAAAAATATCTTTTCTTATCTAAATCTATGCTCAGAAACACATAAAACAGTGTGTGGAGTTCATTCCTAAAGCCAGTTCAATTTCCACCTCTTCATGATCATCAACTTTATGTGATCTCTTTATTAAGTGAAATCTTAGATCTCCTTCTGGTTACATACTAACATTAACTATTTATGCAAGTAAGTTATTAAATACCCTTTCTCATTAGGTTGTAATTTTTGTTCACAGAGGTTTTATCTGAGTTTGCGGTTTTTCCCAAAATACTAAGTAAAGAATCTTGTATAGTAAAGACAATAAAATAACTATCCAATAATAGAATTTAAACAGAGGTTCCAACGAGGGCAACTGGGGAGACGGAGTCTGTAAGATAATAAAATTGTAAAGATTAGAATGCTTCGGAAGGAGAAAATAAACTAAGAGATGATGTCATCCTTTTATAAAATCTGAGAGTTGAGGCAAAAACAGATTTTACAATCATATCTAGAAGAGGCCCTTAAAGCCAAAAAGCAAGTCTTAAAAAAACAACAAGCATTACTTAATGGCGAGTGACAGATACATGAAACTTATTACCTTCAGAGACAGTACAGGTTTCCTAGTAGAGTTCTTATGACTTACATACGATGATTCACAAAGTGTTGAAGAACAAAAAAATACAATTGCAAATTTGGGGGAAAGATTTTTAAAGTAAGACTAAGTCTATCCAGCCTGCAAGAAAGAGTCAAAGGAAAGTAATTTCAGTTTACAAATGGGCACAGGCTCTGGAGCCAAGGTGCCTGATCGTCATCATTTAACTAAATGTGTCACTTAATCAAATAAGTTACTTTTCTATGTCTTCGTTTTCTCATTTACAAATGGAAATGACATTTTTATCTATCGACTTTATAGGATTGTTGTGGGAATTAAAAGTCAATACTTGTGCTATAATGCAATACTATAAAGATAACCCAATTTAAAAATGGGTAAAGGATCAGAACACACATTTCTCCAAAGAAAACAGACTCATGGCCATAAGAACATGAAAACATGCTCAACATTATTAGCCATCAGAAATGCAAACAAAACCACAATGAGCTATCACATTCACTAAGATGAATATAATCAAGACAATAAATGCTGGCAAGGATATGGAGAAACTGGAATCCTCATACAGTGCTGGTAATATAATGTAATGTAAAATGGTAAAGCCACATTGGAAAATATTCTGGCAGTTCTTCGAAAAGTTAAACACAGTTACCACATAACCCAGGATTTCCACTCCCATACACACACACACACATATATACATTATATGTATATTATATATGTGTGTGTATATATATAAAATACGCATTATGTGTGTGTATATATATAATATACATACATTATATATGATATACATATAATTTATGTACATTATATGTATTTTATATATATATATATATATATATATAATATACATTTGTATGTCTATACAAAACCATATGCCCAAATGCTTGTAGCCACATTATTTATAATGGCCAAATAGAAAAACCCAATGTCTATCAATTGATGAACAGATAAATAAAATGTGGTTATCCATTCCTTACAATGGAATATTATACAGCAAGAGCAAAAAAAAAAAAAAGAGAAAGTACTACCATGTGACAACATAGATGAGCCTTGAAAACATTAAGTTAAAGAAGCCAGCCACAAAATAGTACATATGGTATGATTTCATTTATATGAAGTGTACAGAGGAGACAAACACATAAAGATAGAAAGCAGATTGACTGGTAGTTGCCTAGGGCTTGTATGGCCTGGTATGAACTAAGGATTGCCAATGGGTACGTGATTGCTTTTTAGGGTGGTGAAAACATTCTAACATTGACTGTTGCGACGTTTACACAAGTCTGTGAATATACTAAAAACAAATAAATTACACAATTCAAGTGGGTGAATTGTATAATATATAAATCTCAAGAAAGCTGTTATTAAAAACAAGTCAGTGCATGACTTAGGACGGTGTCTAGTACATAATATGTGTTCAATAAATTATTCAAGTGGCAACAAACTAGCTATAAAAGTAAAAATATTTCAAAATGGAAAGAGTGACCTATTTAATACATTAAAAAATTACTCACACATTAAGATCTCCTATATCACATGAGAGAACTTTTCAGAAGTGATGAAAATATTCTCTCTTAATTGGGATATGAGTTACACGTGTTTGGCAAAATTAAGAGTACATGCATTTCACTCTATGGAAAATAACCTCAATTAAGAATAAACAAAGCCTGAATATTTATCCAGCCCTCATCATCTTCTTAATGATGAAAATCAAAGACAAGCTCAAAGACTTGGAGTTTGTGTCATTCTTTGACACTACACACTTTGTGTTTGTGTCATTCTTAAAACAAAAAAAGAACACATTTAAAAACCACCTGCATGGCTTAGAGAAAAGGAAATTAACAATTTTCTTCATCTTTCATTTTGTTCCTAGATTTCAAATAAAAATACTTTTTCTATCAAAAAAATTATGTTTTCAGGATATAGTATGTCCAGAAAATATATACGTAAATTTTAAAAATCAAATCTAACCTTTAATGCTATAGGATCAAGATTGAAATCCCAAACATCTCCAATTGAGTCATCCAGTGCATCCTCAATTCTTCTCAGTTGAGATGTATACTCCTCAAGAAATTTCCCATAATTCTTAAGCTGGACTTCAGCATGAATTTCTAAGTTTAAATTTTAAAAGAGTATGTGATAAGTACAAGTAATGAATTACAGAACATTTACTTCAAATAACCTCAAAAGGCACAGCAAAGCATTGCTAATTATTACTTTGGAATGTCTGGACTTCTTGAAAACAAAGTTTCAAAGTTAAACAGTAATTCAGCTTTCAATCTTCTCCATACACTTAAAATAATTTTAAAAGCGGTAGATGTTCCCATACACAAAGATACTCTCTTAAAACCCTCACATATCATGAAAAAGTCAGTAGCCCATCTACCCCACAATAGAGAGCTTTGAATGCATCTGAAAAGTACCTTAGACAACTCAACATCCTGATTCTATCTTTTTGCCATAAACAACTCCTTTGCAAAAACAAATACTCATGACCTGAAGCAGGTAAAAAAACAGTGTTGTCACAGAAGCAACATTTAAAAATGAAGTTTTAATTCTACACACGCTAATGTTTAATAATACACCTAAATATTTTTAAATAGAGGTTTTAGACCTGAGCATATTATTTCTATAATGTCTAAAATTTAACCAAGATATCTTATTATTTAACATCATTATCAAGTTGCAAAAACCAGCAAAGAACACTGCTTGAGTACAGAATACTATGCTGCTATTCCAAGAATTTACACATTCATAGATAACTGTAAAGAATCATTGTAATAAGCTGGATTTTTTTTTTTTTTTTTGAGACAGTCTCGCAGTGGCACATTGTCGGCTCACTGCAACCTTCGCCTCCCTGGTTCAAGCAATCCTCCTGCCTCAGCCACCGGAGTAGCTGGGACTACAGGAGCGCGTCACCACGCCCAGCTAATTTTTGTATTTTAGTAGAGACAGGGTTTCACCATGTTGGCCAGGATGGTCTCGGTCTCTTGACCTCATGATCCGCCCACCTCTGCCTACCAAAGTGCTGGGATTACAGACATGAGCCACTGTGCCCGGCCTGGAATAAACTGGATTTTAAAAATATGCCTGTTCATCCAAATGCATGTAAGTACTTCAGGTTATACACAAAAATTCATTACTTGTTCCCAAAGGCAATAAATTCAACTCCAACTTAGTTTATTTTATTGATATGAAAAACTTTATTCAAACTTTGTCTTCTGAAAAAGGTAAATATTTGCTCTCCTCAAATTAGCAATGTGAAGCAACTAAGTGTGTTCTGACTCATGCTGTATTAAAGTGTAAAGACTCAGGCTCCATTCTCCCTTATTCTTCAACCACATAAAGTTCTGAATTAGGTGAATCCATTTAGTTCATTAAGGTTTGTCTTATTATAGTATTAATCTAGGCAATTTTGGAAAACAGTCTAGAAATGATTCACAGACCAAAAATTAATGAAAGCCAAGCACAGGGAAATGTTCTCTTCCCTACAGCTTACATATAAAACTGCCTAGATTCTCAGCACCCCAAAGAGTTGTCTTATTCTCAGTTACACAGGAAATGACCAGTCAAAGTTGCATTTGACCAGCAAATGAGTTATTAAAGACAATGCTAGGCTGAGCATGGTAGCTCATGCTGGTAATCCCGACACTTTGGCAGGCCAAGGCAAGTGGATCGCTTGAGCTCAGGGGTTCAAGACCAGCCTGGGCAACATGGCAAAACTCTGTCTCCACCCCAGTTAAAAAAGAAAAAATCAGCCAGCTACTAGGGAGGCTAAGGTAGGAAGATCACTTGAACCTGGTAGGTCGAGGCTGCAGTGAGCCGTGATGATGCTACTGCACTGGGCAACAGAGTAAGACCTTGTCTCAAAAAAAAAAAAGACAATGCTAGGAAACCCGCCAGTAAATCACTCCATTAGTATGTTTAGGGATTCACAAAGAAACAGACAACAGAAAACCTAAAATAACATTATAAGTTCCTTGATGACAATAAATTGTTGCAAATTTGGTGAAGATTAAAATAACAAAAGTTGAGATAAGAACTACACGGTAATTTTTTAAGAGTAAAAATTCCAGAAATCCACTTAACATGCTCATCTTTATCAACAGACTGCATTCCCTGTTTTATCTTTGTATCCCTAATACCTAGCACAGGCACTGGTTTTAGAAAATATCTGCTGAATCAAATCATTCTGCTCTAAGCTGAACCACTTTCAAATTCAATTAACATAACTCTATTCCAATATTTTTGAAGATACCAGAGTTGGTCATCTTTGTCCACAAAACTTCATACATGACAAGGTACAGTTCACTTTATAACATACAGAATCCCTCCACAAAAAAACTTAAAGATTTTGTCATTACCTACAAGATTAATTTTTACGCTGCGTAAGAGCTAATATCTTATTGTCGCCCAGGCTGGAGTGCAAAAGCATGATCTCAGCTCAGTGCAACCTTCACCTCCCGGGTTCAATCGATTCTCCTACCTCAGCCTCCAGAGTAGCTGGAATTACAGGCGCACGCCACCAGCCCGGCTAATTTTTCTATTTTTTAGTAGGTAGAGACGAGGTTTCACAACGTTGACCAGGATGGTCTTGAACTCCTGACCTCAGGAATGTTTTGTGAAAAACTGCAACCCATCCTGGATATAGCTAATTCTTCTCTAAAAGACATGTAAAACTTAATTACACCTAAGTTTGTAGACATTAGTCTCTCTTTGTAAAATCAAGCAAAATTCACCTGGAATTTTAAAAGGGATGTTCGACCTTTGGGAAAACTATGCTGAAAAAAATCACAAAGAGCATGCTCCGATATCTCTTAGATCACTTACACAGATCAGTATCACCAAAGATAAGAAACAGATTGCCAACTTGCATTTATTTCAAGTTGAGTTTCACTACAATAATTAGTTTGGACTCAATATTTTAATGAAAGAAACTGAATTCGTTCGTTTATTTTTGGTTGGACTTCTAAGTTAAAATCAGAATTCTATCTTGTGAAGCAAAATTTGAAGCCGATTTGCTGTGATTTTTGAAGCCTTTTTAGCTTCGATGGAAACTGCGGCACATCACTGAAAAAAATACCACTTAGCATAAATAAAGGGCCTGGGAAGGGATAAAATAACATTCACGTGTTCATTTTTGCGGGGTGAAGAGTTCTTTTCTCGCTGCCTTCTACGGTTATAGCAACACGATGGGAAACACGCCCAAACTTCCAAAAGTTGATTTGAGAGGAAAAGAAGAAAAACAGGAAACCGAAACAGGAACCCAGACATCAGCGTCCCCCAGAGCTGAACGCTCTAAGAATCTGGCGAAATCCCCAAGAGGCCAGAGACAGAAGCAGCCAGGGCTCCTGGGGACGCTGGGCCTCCCGGGCGCGCCCCGCCCAAACCCCGGGCAGCTGTGGCGGAACGCCGCTCACCGCGGGGCACCGCAGGCTCCTCCAGGGAGTCCCCGCCTCAAACGCCGAGCCCTGAGAGGGAAAGCCTGACCCGCCGTGGTTGGGACCCCAACGCCGAGAGTAACGCTGGAGAGCGCATCCCTCGCACACCCCAAGGGCTCTCAAGTGTCCTGCACTAGACGGCTACGCAGCCGTCCCTCTCGCAGAAGCGCTGCCCAGGACTGCGGCGGGCCAGAGGAGCGTCCACCCGCAGCCCTCGCCCGCCGCTCCCTTACTCTGCGAGCCGTCGTCAACGCGGTCAAACTCCCAGTCCGGGGACAGAGTCTCCACCGCCATCACCTCGGCGCCTCCAACAGACACAGTCCCAACCAGCCCGTACGGCGGCGACGGCCTCACCCCAGCGACTGTCACAGCACGTGACTTCCGGCCCCGGCCCCGCCTCCGCTCGCGAGGGCCGGCCGGTCTCATTGGGGGCCGCTGGGAAAGCGAGTCCTCCGCGGTGGCCGAAGGCGGCCGCCATGGCGCCGACTGTCTGCGTAGCGGTCGTGCGACCTGGCTTGGGCATCGTCATCATTCACTGTGTTTCTCAAGCCACTTCGGCGCCTTTAATTTCTCCAGGCTCTCTCTAGACGATTTTTAACACCTGGGAAAGTTATTCCTCAGTCTAACCTAAAAAGGGTAGAATTGATGAGGTGGGGAATTAACAGGAAGGCATAATCCTTGAGGACATCGCTGACCAGGCGCTTCTTCCTACAAGCCTGTTTCCGATTCTCTTCCCGTCGCCACCGTAGGAGTTCCTACAGCCTTACTGCACATTCTGTGCGGATTGTTTTTTAGTAAAGAAGGCTGTGCGAGGGAAGGAGTTACTTTAAGAACACCCTAACAGGGAATCTTACTATCTCTCCCCTGCTCTCCACTCAGTCCTTTTAAAAACGCGAGGTGGGATGAAGAACGCTACTGAAGTGCGTTCTAAAATGCTCCCACCTGCTACCTGGATTTTTGGAGAATCCGGATCGGTGTAAAATTCTACATGCACACATGTATTTGCACGAGGCTGTTTATTGTAACGTGGTTTTTAGTAGGAAACTATCTCGATGTCCAAGTGAATTACGTAAAGCTCAATACATCCATACTACGAATCACTGAAGAGCTGCTAAAATAGATGAAATATAATGGCATGAAAAACCGACACAAGACAGTTGCAGAGTCACGTGTGTTTGTGATTACATCTATGTTTTTAAGTTATATAAACGCGTATGTGCATATGTGTATGTAAATTCACAGGAAGACAAATCACAGGATGGTAGTTACCCGGGGGAAATGTGTTGGTGAGTAACAGGATTTTCAAGTTTTGATATGTCTACTTACATGTTTTGAATCTTTAACAATGAGAATTTATTAACGTTTTACTCGTGTAACCTTAAAAAATACCGAAAGAACTAATCAGTGTAGGCAAAAGGTCTGTGGAAGAGTATTCTGCTGAAGTCATTGGATCTGCCCTGGGTTAGGTGTTTATTGAGTGACCACTGGGTACTGGGTACCAGGCACCATGCTAGATGCAGAAACTATAAAACAGGTAAGAAAATTGATCTCTGACCCTATGGCAGACTTAGTGGTCATTTTAGAAAGAAAAAAATAATCTTGAAAATGACAGACATCATTAGGGCCTTAATGGCTGACAAACTTTTTTCCTGTACTTTCTCTGTGACCATGAGTTTGACTTTGCTGGATTCTTTTTTTTCTCTTTTTTTTTTTTTTTTTTTTTTTTTGAGACGGAGTTTCGCTCTTGTTACCCAGGTTGGAGTGCAATGGCACGATCTCGGCTCAGTGCAATCTCCGCCTCCTGGGTTCAGGCAATTCTCCTGCCTCAGCCTCCTGAGTACCCGGGATTACAGGCACGCGCCACCATGCCCAGCTAATTTTTTGTATTTTTAGTAGAGACGGGGTTTCACCATGTTGACCAGGATGGTCTCGATCTCTTGACCTTGTGATCCACCCACCTTGGCCTCCCAAAGTGCTGGGATTGCAGGCTTGAGCCACCGCACCCTGCCCGACTTTGCTGGATTCTTAACATTTGCGCTAAATCATTGTAATTAATCTCCCTGCAGCTCATTGGGATAACCTGAAGTTACAAGTGAGAACAATTTGAATCTACAAATACACGAATCTATTGAAGTTAATAGATTAGTAGCAAGAGGCAGTGTCATGTAATAATTAAAAGCACAGTTTTGACTGCCAAATTGCCTAGGTCCAAATCCTGGCTCTGCCACTTACTAACCATGTGATTTGGTTGTAATTTAACCACCACCTCAATTTCCTCATCTATAAAATGGAAGTAAAAATAGTAAACACCTTGTGGGATTCTTACGAGGACTAAATTAGTTAATACATGTAAGGTACATAGAACAATACCAACCACGTACTGTACCAGGTTGCTATTATGAATCAATATAGAGTTATCTTAAAAAGATCTCCAAAGGAGGCCACGCGCAGTGGCTCAGGCCTGTAATCCCTGCACTTTGGGAGGCTGAGGCAGGTGGATCATGAGGTCAGGAGTTTGAGACCAGCCTAGCCAACATGGTGAAACCCCCCTCACTACTAAAAATACAAAAATTAGCTGGGAGTGGTGGCATGTGCCTGTAATCCCAGCTACTCAGGAGGCTGAGGCAGGAGAATTGCTTGAACTGGTGAGGCAGAGGTTGCAGTGAGCTGAGTTTGCGCCACTGCACTCCAGCCTGGCAACAGAGTGAGACTCCGTCCCAAAGCCTAGGCAACGTGGTGAAACCCCATCTCTACTAAAAATACAAAAATCAGCTGGCCATGGTGGCAGCTGCCTGTAGTCCCAGCTACTCGGGAGGCTTAGGCAGAAGAATCAGCCTGAGCCACTGCACTTTATCCTGCGCAACAGAGCAAGACTCTGTCTCAAAAGAAAAAAAAAGAAAATATCAGGGATTGTCTGCCTTGATCTTAAATATGTTTAAATCAAATTCCACAGCCTATAATTTCAAATTTTGTTAGAGAATTACAAGTCAGATACAACACATTCACAAATGAAAAGTGCTATCTGAAATAACTTTATAAAGTTATAAAAATAAAAAACTTTATTATTTATAAAAATAAATGTCCTGGGCCAGGCGCGGTAGCTCACACCTGTAATCCCAGCACTTGGGAGGCCAAGGCAGGCAAGGTCAGGAGTTCGAGACCAGTCTGCAGAAGGCAAATCATTAAGTAATTATATATTCTTCATTCTACTACTCTTCATTCATACAGTACTTTCTGAAAAGCAAGCTTGGAAATTATTTCACATAGACAATATTGTGCTATTCTGAGAGCTCCTGCGATCTTTAGAACAGCTGCCTATGGAAGGTGTCTGCCTGCCAATTCCTAGGAATCCCTGCCTTTAACTTACAGCCCCATATGCCCACACCTTAAGTACCAGTTTATTCCATACCAAAATATTTTATGTATATATTATATAGCTAAGGTCTTGGTGAATTTGTTTCTTAATTTACATTTAAAGCCTTCTTCCAACTGCTATTCAACCCAGCAATCCCATTACTGGATTTTTATCCGGAAGAATGTAAATCGTTCTACCATGAAGGCACATGCATGCAAATGTTCATTGCAGCACTATTCACAAAAGCAAACAGATGGAATCAACCTAAATGCCCATCAATGACAAATTAGATTTTTTAAATGTGGTACATATACACCATGGAATACTATGCAGCCATAAAAATAAACAAGATCATATTATTTGCGGGAACATGGATGGAGCCGGGGCTGTTATCCTTGGCAAACTTAACACAGGAACAGAAAACAAATACCACATGTTCTCATTTATAAGTGGGAGCTAAATGATGAAAGCTCATTAACACAAAGAAAGAAACAATAGACACTGGTCTAATTGAGGGTGGAGGGTAAGAGTAGGGAGATGAGCAGAAAAGGTAACTATTAGGTTAATACCTGGGTGATGAAATAATCTATACCACAAACCCCCATGACACAAACCTTCACATGTAATCTAAACCAAAAACCCCTGTGTAACAAACCTTCACATGTACCCCTGAACCTAAAATCAAAGTTTAAAATAAATGAATAAATAAAATATAAAATAAATAAAATCTTTCTTTAATAGAAATTCTATGGCAATAACTCACTAAAGACATTTCACTTAGTACTTTGTCACAGAGTTCTGCGTGTATCTGTTAAAAAGATTCCTAATATGTTAATTCATGTATTTTTTTACAAAGCAATCTCTCACTTGGACAACCACTGTGGATATGTGACAGGTCTTCTCTCTCCACTGTCCACATCCTCTGTGTGAAGCTTCTCAAAACCTGTCTGATTAGGTCATGCCCCACTTTAAATCCTTCCTATTGCCTATGGTATGGAGTTTATGCTTGGCATGTAACTCAAGGCTTCTTCCAATCTGCCCTTTGATTTAAGGAATCCTAAAGTCATTATACGGTGGGTTATCAATGATTGTGGGATCATACAGATTACCACTCTATTTTTAGTAGAGATGGGGTTTCACCAGGCTGGTCTGGAACTCCTGACCTCAGGTGATCCACCCATCTCAGCCTCCCAAAGTGCTGGGATTACAGGAGTGAGCCACCGCGTCCAGCCTAGATTAACATTATATCTAATTCCCTGAATCCCAAGTTGGACTGAGTGCTTCAGCCCTGTGCTTCCATAGCATTTACTACTATGAAGTTATCTATTGACATAATTATTTTCCCTATGAAGTATGTATTAGTTTCCTATTGCTGCGGTAGCAAATTGTCCCCAACTTCATGACTTAAAACAGTACAAATTTATTATCTTCAAGTACTAGAGGTCAGAAGGCCAAAATCAGTCTCATCAGGCTAAAGTGAAGGTGTTAGTAGGGCTGGTTCCTCTTGAACACTTGCCTTTTTCCGCTTCTGTGCATTACTTGAACCTCTTGCTTCTGTCATCACATTTCCTACTATTGACTGATTCACTTGCCTTCCTCTTAAATGACCCTTGTGATTACATCGAGCTCACGCAGATAATCCAGGATGATCTCCCTATCTCAAAATCCTTACCTTAATCTGCAAAGTCCTTTTAAGCATGTAAGGTAACATATTCGTAGGGTCTAGGGATTAGGACATAAACATCTTTAGGCACCTGTTATTCAGCCTAATGCAGACTATCAGCTCTTTGGTATCAAGGACCATGGTTTATTCCCACATTGTACAGTCCCTGATACATGTTAAGCACTCAGAAAATATTTCCAGTAAATATAGGAAATCAAGAAGCCTGAAGTCTTTTCTAATAATTCCAATATTTGGATTTCCTGTGGGTCTCTTTTCTGTTGTCTGGTGATGTTTTCTTTTGTCTTTTGTTTCATTTTCTTTTGGTTTTTCCATCATTTGGCCTTATTTCCTGGTAGAGCTGATAATTTTTTTAGTGCATCCTGACCTTTATGTATCAAAAATTGTAGAGAGAAATTAAGGCTCTAAATGATGTCATCTTTCTTTGATGAGGATTACTACTTTTTCTGGAAGGACACTAGTGTAGGGGCAGATTACTTTAACCCAGTCTAGGACTGTTCTGGTTTGAAGCTGGGTTTCTGTCTTTGTGAGAGCTCATCTATTTCTGTTATCACTTCAGTCCTAGGGCATAGCTATTTGCAGGGGTGGTTGGCAGGGCCTGCCAATCCTGATCAGCTTTTCCATCTCTCAGCTACTGCTATCTGCTCCCCAGCCTCATAGATTCCCAGCTTCTCCATTACAAATAAGCAGATGTCTTGAGGTAAAATGTGGTGCCAAATGCCAAGTTCAACTTCTTGGATCATCTCTCCTGAATGTTGGTTCCTTGAATCCTCACTGTCCTGTGTCTCCAATGCCTTCAAAAAGGTTTTTAGCAAAAAAAATAAAAATGGAAAAATGGGATAACATCAAACTTAAAAACTTCTGCATGTTAAAGGAAATAATCAACACAGTGAAAAGGCAACCTATGGAATGGGAGAAAACAATTGCAAATCATATCTGATAAGGGACCTATTTCCACAATGTATAGAGAACCCTTACAACTCAATCACAGAACAATTTTAAAATAGGGCAAAGGATCTGAATAGACATTTCTCCAAAGAAGATATACAAATGGCCAACAAGCATATGAAAAGATGCTCAACATCACTAACTATTGGAGAAGTGCAAATCAAAACCACAATGAGATATTACCTCACACTCATTGGAATGGCCACTATCAATAAAACAAAAAAATAACAAGTAATGGCAAGGATGTGGAGAAATTGGAACCCTGTGCACTGCTGGTGGGGATGTAAGATGATGCAGTCGCTATGAAAAACAGTATGGATGTTCCTTAAAAACCAAAAATAGAATTACGGTATGATCCAACAGTCCCTCTTCTGGGTATATATCCCAAAACAGCCTGGGCATGGTGGCTTATGCCTGTAATCCCAGCACTTTGGGAGGCCAAGGTGGACAGATCACTTGCAGTCAGGAGTTTGAGACCAGCGTGGCCAACATGGTGAAATCCCATCTCTACTACAAATACAAAAATTGGCTGGGCGAGGTGGCTCACACCTGCAATCCCAGCACTTTGGAAGGTCAAGATGGGTGGATCACGAGTTCAGGAGTTCGAGACCAGCCTGGCCAACATAATGAAACCCCATCTCTACTAAAAGTACAAAAATTAGCGGGGTATGGTGGCAGGAGACTGTAATCCCAGCTACTCGGGAGGCTGAGGCAGGAGAATCACTTGAACCTGGGAGGCAGAGTTTGCAGCCAAGACTGTGCCATTGCACTCCAGCCTGGGTGACAGAGAAAGACTCTGTCTCAAAAAAAAGAAAAAATACAAAAATTGGCTGGACGTGGTGGTACATGCCTGTAGTCCCAGCTACTCAGGAGGCCGAGGCAGGAGAATTGCTTGAACCCGGAGGCAGAGGTTACAGTGAGCAAAGACCATGGCCATTGCACTGCACACTGGGCAACAAGAGCGAAAACTCTGTCTCAAAAAAACAAAAAAACGTGGAAAGCAGGATCTCAAGGAGATATTTTCACACTCATATTCATTGCAGCATTAATCACAATAGCCAAGAGGCAGAAGCAATCCAAACGTCCATTGAGGAATGAATGGATTTTTAAAAATGTAATATATATTTACAGGATGGGGTGCAGGAAATGCTACCCCAGCAGCTTCCAATTATGCTTACAGTAATATAGCCTCCCACTTGTCTCTAAGCTCTATAAACATCTAAACCTTATCTCTTTGATGGAGTTCAGTGCCACGTATAACGCTTGGTACATAGATGATAAACATGTATTTGTTGAATGAGTGAACCAATAATTGTCATTTTTTTCAAGTGCTCTATAATAAATATTCAGTTTACAGGAAAAGTATTTCCTCCTAGTTCTTCAATAGATGGCACTGTTTGTTAAAGAGTCTGTAAGGATAAAATAAATCATGTAATAAAATGGCTGTTTTTAGTTCATTTCTTCAACCAGTATTTATTTATTTTTTTTTTGAGATGGAGGTTCACTCTTGTTACCCAGGCCAGAGTGCAATGGCATGATCTCGGCTCACTGTAACCTCCACCTCTTGGGTTCAAGCAATTCTCCTGCCTCAGCCTCCCGAATAGCTGGGATTACAGGTATGTGCCACCACGCCTGGCTAATTTTGTATTTTAAGTAGAAATGGGGTTTCTCCATGTTGGTCAGGCTGGTTCGACCTCAAGTGATCTGCCCACCTCAGCCTCCCAAAGTGCTGGGATTACAGGCCTGAGCCACCATGCCTCGCTTTCAATCAGTATTTAATCAGGACTTCCTCTGTTTGATATGTCACAGTGACCAAAACTCTTCCAAGAGCCCAATGTCTGGTAAGAGAAATTTTTCAGATATTTTAACTTAGGGGTCAGCCAAGTACAGTTAGCAGATCAGTAAATAAAATATTAGACTACAGCTCTGCCCATTAACTTACATATTATCTATGTTTGTGTGTTGTCTATGGCTACTTCACACTAAAATGACAGCTAAATGGGTAGTTATAGCACAATCATATGGCCCACAGTAAATAAAATATTAGACTACAGCCGTGCCCATTAACTTACATATTATCTATGTTTGTGTGTTGTCTATGGCTGCTTCACACTAAAATGACAGCTAAATGGATATAGCACAATCATATGGCCCACAAGTCTAAACTATTTATTACTTGGCCCTTCAAGAAAAAGTTTGGGCCAGGCACTGTGGCTCATGCCTGTAATCCCAACACTTTTGGGAGGTCCAGATGGGCAGATCACTTGAGGTCAGAAGTTCGAGACCAGCCTAATCAATATTGTGAAACCCCATCTCTGCTAAAAATACGAAAATTAGCCAGGTGTGGTGGCGGGTGCCTATAGTCCCAGCTACTTGGGAGGCTGAGACAAGAGACTTGCTTGAACCTGGGAGGTGGAGGTTGCAGTGAGTCAAGATTGTGTCACTGCACTCCAGCCTGGGCAACAGAGCAAGACTCCAACTCAAAAAAAAGAAAAAAAAAAAGAAAAAGAAAAAGTTTGTCAGCTGGGCATGGTGACTTACTTCTGTAATTCCAGCAGTTTGGGAAGCTAAAGTGAGAGGGTAGCTTGAGCCCAGGAGTTCAAGACCAGTCCAGGGAACATGGTAGGACTCTTTCTCTAAACAAAATTTTTTTTTAATTAGCTGGGTATGGTGGCATGTACCTATTGCCCCAGCTACTTAGGAGGCTGAGGTGGGAGGATCGCTTGAGGTCAGGAGTTCAAGGATGCAGTGAGCTGTGATTGTACCACTGCACTCTCTACCTGGGCAACAGAGTGAGAACCTGTCTTTTTAAAAAAAAAAGAAAAGAAAAAGAAAGAAAAGAAAGAAACAAGTTTTCTGACTCTTGTTGGAACTGTAAAGGAGCAAAATAATATAAAAAAGGTTTTGCTATATAAGTTATGTAAAGTAGGTTGGAATAATCTACTTTCAAAAGAGTAGACATTTTAGAAAATCTTCATATCCATATAACTGACATGGACACTTCTAATAATGGAGGCAGCATAAAGTGGTCAAGTGAACCCATCTACAGTTAATAACTAAGAAAAGTAGCCAAAATATCTAAAAATGACTTTTTAAAGATCTGAAACAATAAAAGCAGGCAAAAACCAGAGGAGAATTTCTTCAGCAACTGTTAAGCATTATGAGTTTGTGGCTTTTTGTCTGATGGTGTCCCTCACCCACTCAGGCTCAGCACTGCAGGCCTACTGGCTCACACTGTCAGCAAACTGAATACAGGGTTGTTAGAAGAGAAATTATCAACTTGAGGAGTGACCTACAAAATGGGTGAGATCCAAAATCTGGGTGTAAACTTTGCCCAAATCCCTGGCTGACCACAAACGTCCTCCTGGTGAAATAACAGGAGTCCCTGAAACATAGAACTGCACTGAGTGAAGTGTGTGTGTTTGCTGCTCTTCCAAATGCATCTATTTCCCAACCAAGGTACACTTCAGGTAGCAGAAAGCTGAAGACTTAGTAATGGAGAATAGTAGAGCTGGCAAAGCAGTTTAGAATTTAGAAGGAAAGACTGATAATTAGGGCAACTGTAGATGGGTGTAACCCCTGCAATCTAAGTATAAACACTGACCAAATCCTTCATTAAACTAAGAACTAAGCAGAATATAAATGGCTGCACTCTACTGAGGAGACAGAGTTTGAGTCTAGGCAAGTTTACTTTATTTAAAAACAAATAAACAGGCATGGTGGCTCACACCAGTAATCCCAGCCCTTTGGGAAGCAGAAGAGGGAGGATCACTTGACCCCAGGAGTTCAAGACCAGACTGGGCAACAAAGTGAGACCCCATCTCTATAAAAAAAACTTTTAAAAATTATCCAGGTGTGGTGGTATGCACCTGTGGTTCCAGCTACATAGGAGGCTGAGGCAGGAGAATTGCTTCAGTCCAAGAGGTCAAAGCTGCAGTGATCCATGCTCCTGCCACTGTACTGTAGCCTAGGTAACAGAGTGAGAGCTTGTCTCAAAGAAAAAAACAACAACAACAACAAAAAAACAGTCAAATAATTCTCTGAAAAAAAAAATAGAATCGAGAGTAGCAGCATTATATTATATACAATGTACAGTTTTAACCAAAAGCTTTATAAGAAGATAACAAAATCCAGGCACTCAACAGTCCAATTAAAAATCTTGAAATATCCAATTAAAAATCCAATTAAATATCCAATTAAAAATCATGAAACATGCTAAGAAGCAAGAGAATCTGACCTATAACCAAGAGGAAAACCATGTAATAGACACAGAAAGGATAAAAATGGCCAGACACAAGATTGATCCAAGATGGCTGATTGCTAACAGCTCGGGATTGTAGCTCCCAGTGAAAGCGCAGAGAACAAGAGGATGCCACACTTTTAGATGAATTTTTGTAGCTCATGGACCAGAAGATTCCCAGTGGAGGAGCCCCATGTGTCGCCAGCATGACTCCTGTGGCCGGCGCAGCAGTTTTGCTGGCGCCTCGGCATGGCAGCTCTTCATGCAGAGTAAACGGGAGGAGATTCCCAGGCAGAAGAGCGCCATCAGTCTTATCGCTGCTGTTTTGGCTGGTGCAGTAGGTTGCTCAGATTCCAGCACTGGGAATCAATAAACTGGACGTCCACTCAGAAACCCAACTAGAAAGGCGGTAATCGTAAAGAAAACAGATGGATAAATTTATAACAAAGGGAAGAAACCACCTAAAAAGGCTGAGAATACCCAAAATCAGAACCCCTCTCCCTCTACAGGGGATTACAGTTCCTCATCTGCAACGGAACAAGCCCTGATAGAAAAGGACTGTGTGCCATTAACAGAAGTAGGCTTCAGAAGGTGGATGACAAGAAACTTCTGGGAGTTAAAAGAACTTGTTCTAACCCAATGTAAAGAAACTAAGAACTTTGAAAAAAGGTTTGATGAAATGCTAAAAAGAATAGACAATATAGAGAGGAATACAAATGAACTAACGGAGTTGAAAAACACAACACGAAAACTTACTGAAATATGCACAAGTTTGAAGAGCCGAATTGATCAAGCAGAAGAAAGGATATCAGAGGTCGAAGACCTACTTAATGAAATAAAATGAGAAGACACGAATAGAGAAAAAAGGATAAAAAGGAATGAGCAAAGTCTCCAAGAAATATGGGACTATGTGAAAAGACCTAATTTACATTTGATAGGTGTAACTGAATATGATGAAGTGGATGAATCCAAGCTGGAAAATACTCTTCAGGATATTATTCAGGAAAACTTTCCCAATCTAGCAAAGCAGGACAATATTCAACCCCAGGTAATACAGAGAACACCACAAAGATATTCCTCAAGAAGAGCAACCCCAAGGCACATAATCATTAGATTCACCAGGGTTGAAACGAAGGAGAAAATACTAAGGGCAGCCAGAGAGAAAGGGCAGGTTACCCACAAAGGGAAGCCTATTAGACTTACAGCAGATCTCTCAGCAGAAATCCTACAAGCCAGAAGAGAGTGGGGGCCGATATTCAATATCCTTAAAGAATAGAACTTTCAGCCCAGAATTTCATATACTGCCAAACTAAGCTTCACAATTGAAGGAAAAATAAAATCTTTTATGAACAAGCAAGTACTCAGAGATTTTATTACCACCAGGCCTGCTTTACAAGAGCTTATGAAAGAAGCATTATACATAGAAAGGAACAACCAGTATTAGCCTTTCTAAAAATATATCAAAAAGTAAAGAGCATCAACATAAAGAAGAATTCACATCAACAAATGGATAAAATAGCCAGTTAACATCAAATGGCAGTAACCCTAAATTTAAGTTGACTAAATCCCCCAATCAAAAGATACAGCCAAAAGCTAATGGTATGCTACATCCAGACCCATTTCACATCCAAAGATACACAAAGACTCAAAGCAAAGTGATGGAGAAAGATTTACCAACCAAATGGAGAGCAAAAATAAATAAATAAATAAAAAGCAGGAGTTGCAAATCTTGCATCTGATAAAATAGATTTCAAAGCAACAAAGATCTAGTGGTAAAAGGATCAATGCAACAATAAGAGCTAATGATCCAAACACCCAGATACATAAGACCCATAAAGAGATTTAGACTCAAGGAGACAGAAAATTAATAAGGATTTCCAGGACTTGAACTCAGATCCGGAACAAGTAAACTCAATATTTATAGAGCTCTCCATTTTAAATACACAAAATATTGATTGGCCATTACTAATACCCATTTTTAGAATAAAGCTACATTCCCATTTTCTCTCCCTCTTTTTCTTCCTCTTTCTTCCTCCCCTTCACTCCTTCTTTTTTTCTTTCTTTCAAAAAAAAAAAAGAAAGAAAGAAATGGCCAGGCACAGTGGCTCACTGCTGTAATCCCGGCACTTTGAGAGGCCAATGTGGGCAGATCACTTGAGTGCAGGTGTTCAAGACCAGCCAGGGCAACATGGCAAAATGCTGTCTCTACGAAAAATACAAAAATTAGCCGAGCATGGTGGCATGTGCCTGTAGTCTCTGCTACTTGGGAGGCTGAGATGGGAGTATCACTTGAGCCCATGAGGTCGAGGTTCCAGTGAGCCAAGATTGTACCACTGCACTCTAGCCTGGATGACAGAGTGAGACCCTGTCTCAGAAAAAAAAAAAAAAAAAGAAAGAAAGAAAAAAAGAAAAGAAAGTATGGGAATAGTGAAATTTGCAGATGAGAATGTGAAAACAGCATTTAAACTTATGTTTTACAGACAATCTAAAGAATGGGAGAAAATATTTGCAAACTATGTATCTGACAAAAGACTAATATCCAGAATCTACAAGGAACTCAAACAGATCAGCAAGAAAAAAAACATATAATCCTATCAAAAAGTGGGCAAATGACATGAGCAGACATTTCTCAAAGGAAGATATACAAATGGCCAACAAACATATGAAAAATGCTCAACATGACTGATCAGGGAAATGTAAATTAAAACTACAGTAAAATACCACCTCACTCCTACAAGAATTGCCACTGGTAAAAAGTCAAAAAACAATAGATACTGGTGTGCATAAGGGGAAAAGGGAATGCTTATACACTGCTAGTGGGAATGTAAATTAGTACAACCTCTACAGAAAATAGTATGGAGATTTCTTAAAGAACTAAAAGTAGATCTACTATTCAATCTGGCAATGCAATCCCACTCCTGGGTATCTACTCAAAGGAAAATAAGTTGTTATATCCAAAAGACATCTGTATGCAAATGTTTGTTGCAGCACAATTCACAATTGCAGAGACATGGAACCAACCTAAGTGCCCACTGACTAATGAGTTGATAAAGAAAATATGGTGGCCAGGTGTGGTGCTCATGTCTGTAATCCCAGCACTTTGGGAGGTGGAAGCAGACGAATCACGAGGTCAGGAGTTTGAGACCAGCATGGCCAATATGGCAAAACCCTGTCTCTACTAAAAAATACAAAAAGTAGTTGGATGTGGTGGCACACGCCTGTAGTCCCAGCTACTCCGGTGGCTGAGGCAGAAGAATTGCTGGAACCCAGGAGGTAGGGGTTGCAGTGAGCCAAGATTGCACCACTGCACTCCAGCCTGGCAACAGAGCAAGACTCCATCTCAAAAGAAATGAAAAAAATGTGGTATACATACACCATGGAATGTGATTCAGCCATAAAAAAAAAACGACTAAATATGTCTTTTGCAGCAACTCGGGTGGTGTTGCCTGCTTCTGCCTCCCAAAGTGCTGGAATTACAGATGTGAGCCATGGTGCCCAGCCTGATTTAGTTCTTAAAGAAAAACATGGACCAGGCACAGTAGCTCACACCTGTAATCCCAGCACTTTGGGAGGCCGAGGCGGGTGGATTAGCTGAGATCAGAAGTTCAAGACCAGCCTGGCCAACATAGTGAAAGTCATCTCTACAAAAATGCAAAAAATGGCCAGCATGATGGTGGGTTCCTATAATCCCAGCTATTCAGGAGGCTGAGGCAGGAGAAAGGCTTAACTTGGGAGGCAGAGGTTGCAGTGAGCCCAGGTTATGCCATTGTCCTCCAGCCTAGGCAACAGAGCAAGACTCTGGCTCAAAAAGAAAAAAAAAGTAAACATGAACACAATGAGGAAAGAAATGTAACATATAAAAAAGAGAAAAAACAAAAACAAAGAACCAAGCAAATTATAAACTTAAATATTTATGGAATGAAGTTAACAGCAGAGTAGGCACAAAGAAGAAACTGTCAATAAATCTGAAAAAAATACCAATAGGAACAATCTAAACTCAAGAGAGAAAAAAGAAATGAAAGAAATTAAGACAATCTCAGAGACCTTTGGGACAATATCAAGTGCTATAATGTACATATAGTTGAGGACCCAGAAAAGGAAAGATGGGAAACTGTTTTAAGAAACAATGACGAAAATGTTTGCACTTATGAAGGAAATAATAAACTTATATACCTTAAACTCTCAATAACCCCAAGTAAGACACACACACACACACACACACACACACACACACACACTCCATCATGTTAGGATGCCGAAAAAAAAGATCATAAAGAAAAAATCATAAAAGAAGTTAGAGAGAAAAAGGCAATATGCCTTCTTGTATAGAAGAACAAAGATAAGAATTACAGACTTCTCACCAGACACTATGCAAGCTAGATGACAATGGGCTGATAAAGTGCCAAAAGGGCACAAAAACAAACAAAAGGGCCTGTACCCAGACAAAATATACTTTCAAAATGAAAATGAAATAGCACATTTTTTTCCAAATAAAAAAAGGGCTGGAAGAATTCATCAGCATTGGACCTGTATTACAAAAAAAAATGTTAAAACTGCTATACTTATGATACGAGATAGAAACTTGGATTAATACAAAGGAATGAAGAATACTAAAATAAGTAAATACATGTGTAAATAAAAGATTTTTTCTTATTTAAAAATTTGAACTATACCTTTTTATGAGACTGATTACTCCAAAATAAAAAAGTTAAAAAAAATTAACCTTAGGCTGGATGACATGGTAAAACCCGGCCTCAACCAAAAAAGAAAAATTAGCCAGGTGTGGCAGCACGTACCTACAATCCCAGCCACTCAGGTGGGTGAGATAAAGGGATTACTTGAGCTCAGGGAGACAGAGGTTGCAGTGAGCCATGACTGCACCACAGCACTCCAGCCTGGGCAACAGATGGAGACCTTGCCTCAAAAAAAAAAAAACCTTAAAATTCTATGTAAAAGTAAAATATATGATAAAATAGCACAAGGGACAAGAGGGGTAAATGAAAAAATACTGTTGTAAGATTCATACACTAAACATAAAATGGTATGTTATTGGGAGGTAGACTGTGATAAGTTATGACATATTTTTTTAGCTTAGAGTAAACATGAAAAAAAAAAAAAAAGAGGTGTAGCTAATAAGCCAACAGTAGAGAAACAATGGTGTGGGTAACGCCGCCTTGGGAACTGAGGAAGAAGAACTGTCCAGATCCCAGGCACATTTAGTGCCTGAAGAATATCTTAGTTTATAGTGTTATTACTCAGCTATTTCCTTTATATAATCCTTTATATATAATCATATATTAGTATATAGAATTAGCATCTGAAGTATAACTTACTGCTTACATATATCTAGCTTATGTAATCATACTTAATATTTATATCTAACATATGTAGTTCTATATAGTCTTTCTATATAATCATATAGGTATTGTAGTTGAAGCTGTACTGACACATTTAGTGCTGATTTATATAATCCTTCCATATAACCATATAGTAGTTTGTAGTAGGAGGAGTGCCTAGAGCAGTCACAGAACAGAAGCAGTACATGGGAAAACAGCCAGACCGGGTCAAGAACCAAAGACCCCGGCAGTGGCATCCCTGCCTGAAAGGGTATATGCTGTATGGCAGGCTTGGAGCAAGAGCCTCTCTTCCTGATAAAGGAGTTGTTGTACCTTGCATCCAGTTCCTGTGGAAAGTAAGCCTCAGGCCTGAGATCCTGGAAGTAACCAAGGGAGAAGAACCCCTCTGGTGTGACCAGTCACAGCAGCTGTACACCCTGTCAGTCTTTTCTTGCTTCTGTGCTAGCTCAAATCATCCTCCCATAAATATCTTAAGAGAAGAGCACAAGTCTCTCAGCTCCCACTGCATTGGCTTAGAGTACCTTCTATTAGAAATCCTTTGAAGTCTCCAGCCCCTGGATAAGAAGTGTTGCGCACAACACCCGTTGCACACAACACCTGTTGCACACAGCCCACCTCCTTGCCTCGGTGACCTAATGGGGGTGGACCACTTTTCTGTACACAACCCTCTACTACAGCACACGTCACGACCCCCTACTGTGCATGGCCCACCTCTCTGCCCAGGTGACATAATGGGGTGGCCCCCTCACTTGTGACTCACATGATTGGTTATGTATACCCTATTACTAAGCCTATAGATGATGACCTCACTCACGACCCTGCCCCCTGCTTGTACCTAATAAATACAGATGCTTCTGGGCATTTGAGGCTCTCACTGATCTCTGCTCACAGGTTGCGTGGTCCCCCAAGTCCAGCTGCTCTCCACCAGTTCTTCAGTGTCCTGTCTCTTTACTTCTCAGATCCTGCATCTCAGCACAGCATAAGGGACACCCCATGACCCTGTGGGGCCCAACAGCCCTAAAAATGGGATAATGAAAACTATTCAATTCAAAAGAAGGCAGGGACAAAGGGAAAAAAGAAAAGAACACATGAGGAAAATGGAAAATAAATAGCAGAATGATAGATTTAAAACCAAACCACATTAATAATGCCATTGAAGGAAACAGGTTGTAAGCACTCCCATGGAAGGCAGAGATAGGGGAGGCAGAGCAAGATGGTCGAACAGAAACCGCCAGTGATCATCCCCATTGCAGGAACACTGCATTGAATAACTATCACCCAGAAAAGCACCTTCATAAGAGCCAAAAATCAGCTTGGGTGCCAGCTCAGTCACAGTGGGGTACAGCAGCAAGTGGGCTCTTGGGGTTTCCAGTTCCAAGGCTTGGCTTACATTTCTGGACCTGCCCTTGGCCAGAGGGGAGCCTATTGCCCTGAAGGGAGAGACTAAGAACTGGCAGCATTTCTTACAAGCTGACTGAAGAGCCCTTGGGCCTTGAGTGAATATCGGGGGAGCAAAATAGTACTCATTGAAGGCCTGGGGCAGTGGATGCCACTGGGAGAAACTCCTTGCTTGAAGAAAGGGGAGGGAAGAATGGGAAACACCTTGTCTTCCAGCTTTGGTGCCAGGTTCAGCTGCAGTAGAATAGACACCAGGTAGATTCTTAAGGTTCCCGACTCCAGGCCCTGGATCCTAGATGGCATCTCTGAACCCTGTCAGGACTATGAGAACTCACTACCCTCAAGGAAAGGACACAAGCCTGGCAGGATTTGCCACTTGCTATCAATCTGAAAGAAAAGGACATTAATTAGCAGTAAGAAATCATCTGGGCGGGGCACAATGGCTCACACCTGTAATCCCAGCACTTTGGGAGACCGAGGTGGGTGGATCATCTGAGGTCAGGAGTTTGAGACCAGCCTAGCCAACATGGTGAAACCCCATCTCTACTAAAAATTTAAAAATTAGCCAGGTGTGGTGGCACGTGCCTGTAATCCCAGCTACTTGGGAGGTTGAGGCTGGAGAATTGCTTGAACTCAGGAGGCAAAGGTTGCAGTGAGCCGAGATCCTGCCACTGCCCTCCAACCTGGGTGACAAGAGTGAAACTCCATCTCACACACACACACACACGCACACACACACACACACACACACAAGAAATAATCTGAAGGTACAAAACTCACTGGGAGTACTAAGTACACAGAAAAACACATAATATTAAAAAACTATAATTGTGGTGTGTAAACTACTTTTAAGTAGAAAGAATAAAAAAATCCTATCAAAAATAATAACTACAACTTTTCAAGACATACACAGTGTAAGATATACATAGAAACAACAAAAAGTTGAAAAGCTGGAAGATGAAGTTAAAGTGTAGAGTTTTTTAGTTTGTATTAGTTTTCCCTTTGTTTATGCAATTATTGTTATCAGTTTAAATTAATTGATTATATGATACAATTTGCAAGCCTCATGGCAAGCTGAAATCAAAAAACAGACAACAGATACACCAAAAACAAAAAGCAAGAAATTTAAAATTACCACCTGAGAAAATCACTTTTCTTTAAAGGAAGACAGGAAGGAAAGAAAGAAGGAAAAGGACACAAAACAACCAGAAAATAAATGTAACATTGAAGGTAAATGGACTAAACTCCACTCCAAAGACATAAAGTGGCCGAATAAATCTATTGCCTGTAAGAAACATATTTCACCTATAAAGACACATATAGACTGAAAATAAAGGGATGGAAAAAGATATGCCATGCCAATGCAAAAAAGAGCAGGAGTAGCTATACTTAGACAAAATCGATTCTTTCAAAACAAGAACAAAGAAGGTCATTACAGAATGATAAAAGATTCAATTCAGTAAGAGGTTATAGCACATGTAAATATATATGTACCCAACACTGGAGCACCCAGATATGTAAAGTACACATTATTACCACTACAGAGAGATAGACACCAATACAATAATAGCTGGCGATTTCAACACCCCACTTTCAACATTGGACAGATCATCCAGACAGAAAATCAACAAAGAAACATCAGAGTTTATCTACACTATAGACCAAATGGACCTAATAGACATTTACAGAACATTTCATCCAATGGCTGCAGAATACATGTTCTTCTCCTCAGCACATGGACCATTCTCAAGAATAAACTATATGTTTTATATATAGTTGAACAAGTCTTAAAACATTCAAAAAATTGAAATAATATCAAGCATCTTCAATGGAATGAAGTCAGAAATCACAAGAGGAATTTTGGAAACGATACAAACAAATGAAAATTAAACAAGTTGCTCCTGAATGGCCAGTGGGTCAATGAAGAAATTAAAAAGAAAATTGAAAATTTTCTTGAAGCAAATGATAATGGAAACACAGCCTACCAAAACCTACAGATACAGGATACAGTGACAGAAGTCCTAAGAAGGAAGTTTATAGCTATAAGCACCTACGTCAAAAAGAAGAAAAACTTCAAATAGATAAACTAATGATGCATCTTAAAGAACTAGAAAAGCACAAGCAAATCAAACCCAAAAACTAATAGAAGAAAAGAAATTATAAAGATCAGGGCAGAAATTAATGACATTAAAAATGAAAAAAATACAAAAGATCGATAAAAGGAAATGATGGTTTTTAAAAAGATAAACAAAACTGACAAATTTTAGCAGACTAATAAAGAAAAAAATGAGAGAAAAGCCAAATAGATAAAATCTGAGATGAAAGAGAAGACTTTAGGATTGATACCACAGGAATTCAAAGGATCATTAGTGCCTACTATCAGCAACTGTATGTCAATAAATTGCAAAATCTAAAAGAAACGAATACATTCCTAGAAACCTACAACCTACCAAGATTGGGCTATGATGAAATCCAAAACCTGAGCAGAGCAATAAGAAGTAATAAGATCAAAGTTGTAATAAAAAGTCTCCCAGCAAAGAAAAGCCAGAGACCTGATGGCTTCACTGTTGAATTTTACCAAACATTTAAAGAAAAATGAATGTCAATCCCTCTCAAACTATTCAGAAAAATAGAGGATGAGGGAATACTTCCAAATTTATTCTGTGAGGCCAGTATTGCCCTAATACGAAAACCAAAGACACATGAAAAAAAGAAAACTACAGGCCAATATCCCTGATGAACATTAATGCAAAAATCCTCAAAAAAATACTAGTAAGCCAAATTCAACAAGACGTTAAAAAAAGCATTTACTATGACCAAGTGGTTTATCCCAGGGATGCAAGGATGGTTTGACATATGTAAATTATTCAATGTGAAACAGCATACCAACAGAATGAAGAACAAAAATCAATGATCATCTCAATGCTGAGAAAACATTTGATAAAATTCAACATCCCTCCAGAATAAATCCTCAAAAAACTGGGTGTAGAAGTAACGTACCTCAACACAGTAAACAAATCCACAGCTAGTATTATACTGAATGGAGGAAAACGTAAAACCTTTCCTGTAAGATCTGGAACAATGACAAGTATGCCCACTTTTACCACTGTTATTCAACATAGTACTGGAAGTCCTAGCTACAGCAATTAGACAAGAGAAAGAAAGAAAGGGCATCCAAACTGCAAAGTAAGAAGCCAAATTATCCTTGTTTTCAGATGATGTAATCTTACATTTAAAAAAATCTAAAGACTCCAACAAGAAACTATTAGAATTAATCAACAAATTCAGAAAAGTTGTTGTATACAAAATCAACATACAAAAATCAGTAGTATTTCTACATGCCAATAGTGAACAATTTGAAAAAGAAATCAAGAAAGTAATCCCATTTAAAATAGCTACAAGTAAAATAAGATACCTAGGAAAAATTTAACTAAATAATTAAAGATCTCTGCAATAAAAACTATAAAACATTGATGTAGGAAATTGAAGAGGACACACAAGAAATGGAAAGATATTCTATGATCGAGAACTGAAGAAACAATATTGTTAAAATGTCCATACTAGCCAAGGCAATCTACAGATTCAGTGCAATCCCTATCAATGTACCAATGACATTCTTCACAGAAATAGAAAAAAATAGTTCTAAAGTTTGTATGGAATCACAAAAGACCCAGAATAGCCAAAGCTATCCTGAGGAAAAAGAACAAAACTGTTAGGTATATCCCCAAAGAATCACACTGCTAAGTATACAACCCCCAAAAATGAAGTCAGTATGTTGAAGAGATATATTGCACTCGCTCCCATATTTATTGCAGCACTATTCACAACAGCCAAGATTTAGAAGCAATCTAAGTGTCTATCAACAGATACATTGATAAAGAAAATGTGATACATATACACAATGGAGTACTATCCAGCCATAAAAATAATGAGATCCTGTCATTTGCAACAACATGGATGGAACTGGAGGTCATTATGTTAAGTGAAATAAGCCAGGCACAGAAAGGCAAATAGTTCAAGTTCTCACTTATTTGTGGGAACTATAAAAGAAAAACAATCAAACATATGGGGATAGAGAGTAGTATGATGGTTATCCGAGGCTGGGAAGGGTAGCGGTGGTGGCAGGGATGGTGGGGGGCAAGTAGGTATGGCTAGTGGGTACAAAAATAGATAGAATGAATAAGATCTAGTATTTGATAACACAACAAGGAGATAACAGTCAAAAATAGTTTATTGTACATTTAAAAATAACTAAAAGAGTATAGTTGGATTGTTTGCATCACAAAGAAAGGATAAATGCTTGAGGTGATGGACACCCCATTTACCCTGATGTGACTATTATGCATTGTATGTCTGTATCAGAATATCATGTGTACCCTGTAAATACATACACTTACTATGTACCCACAGAAAGTGAAAACAAAAAAAGAATGCAGAGATAGAGTGGGTAAAAAAAGAAGATCCAGCAATACGCTTCAAATATAAAGACACAAATTTTATGCAACAAAGGGATAGGGAATGATATATGAAGCTTACTATAATCATAGGAAAGCTGGAGTGGCTGTATTAATAGCATACAAAGTAGAGTTGGGAACAAAGAACATTATCTCAAATAAATAGAGACATTTCACAATGACAAAGAGATTAATTCATCAAGAAGATATTACAATCCTAAATATATATGCACTCAATAACAGAACTTTAAAATATATGAAACAAATTCTGACAGAATAGAAAAAAGAAATAGATGAATTTACAATTATAGCTGGAGACTTCAACATTCCTCTTTCAGTATTTGATATAACAAGTAGACAGAATGTAGACATATATAGAAGAATTAAACAATATTTTCATCCAGCGTGTCCTAATTGATGTTTCTAAAACACTCCATCCAACAACAGCAAAATACACATTTTTTTCAAGAGTATGGGGACTATTCTTTAAGATAGGACATGTGGTGGACCACAAAATAAATCCCAATAAAGTTAAGTGGATTGAAATATAGTTATGTGCCAGGCATGGTGGCCCACGCCTGTAATCAGCACTTTGGGAGGCTGAGGCAGGCGGATCACCTGAGGTTGAGAGTGTGAGACTGGCTGACCAACATGGAGAAACCCCATCTCTACTAAAAATACAAAATTAGGCAGGTATGGTGCCTCATGCCTATAATCCCAGCTACTCAGGGGGCTGAGGCAGGAGAATCACTTGAACCTTGGAGGCAGAGGTTGCAGTGAGCCAAGATCGTGCCATTGCACTCCAGCATAAACAAGAGCAAAACTCTGTCTCAAAAAATATATACATATACATATACATATATATAGTTATATCACTACAGTGAAATTACAGAAATCAGTAATAGAAGCATTGTAAACTCCACAGAAAATGCTAAACATTTGCACAAATCTCGAGGGCATTATACTGAATGAAAGAAACCAGGCTCTCAAAGTTACCTACTATTGTGTTTCCATTGATTTGACAAGTACATTCAAGTTACAGTCATAGAGAACAGTTCAGTGTTTATCAGGGCGAAGAGGTGGTTAATAGATATCACTACAAAGGGATAGGCTAAGGAATTTTTTCAAAGGGTGAGGAATGCAACTATTGATATTCTGACTGTAGTGTTCCCTACACAAATATATACATGTGTTAAAACTCATAGAATTGTATACCAACAGTAAAGTCATTTTTACTGCATGTTAATTTTAAAACATCTAGTGTGGGGTTAGCCTTTATGTGCATCCGGCTTCAGGATTCGAATGATGCCCACTGTTTGGATTTTTACTGTTTCTTTTATGTGTCTTCTACAGTTTGGGCTACATTCCTTAGATTCCTATGGTATTCCTTGGCAACTTCAGGCTCACATTATCACAAGGCATCCGCCTTGCTCATCTCTCTAAATCTAGCATCTAGTACAGTGCCCAGCACATGACAAATGCTCAAACATTACTTAGTGAACAATTGTCCTTAAATTTAACACAGAGCTTGGTGGAGTCAGGCATGGAGCAACATATTATTGCATTATTGCACAGATTACTGGTGATAATACGAAAGTGAGAATGGTTATATCTACCCAGTTTAGCACTTCTCATGTGGTACTGTTTTTTCTTTTGCTCATCTTTCTTAATGTCCCTGTGAAATGGCTCCATTGTCTAGGGTATATACCCTGATTCTTTGTCACTGTCTATTGTCTATGGTATATACCCTGGTTCTTTGTTATAGCTGAGAAAGAATTCACAACACGGACACACATGAGGAGTGGGTTTAGGAATGGAAAATTTAATAGACAAAGGAGAATAGAAAAAAAAGGCTTCCTCATGCTGAGAAAGCCGGTTGCCCAAAAGGGTCTTCAGTTTGGGGTAGAATGCAATCTGTTTTGTACAGAGGCTTGAGGAAGTGGTGATTGATTTACACAGGGCTCAGGGGATTGGTTTGACCAGGTGTGTCATTTATACAGAAAGTGAAAAGACGGCCCTTCCCACCCTAGCCTTTTATTATGCAAATACAGCCTCCACCTGGCGGCAGCCCTGATAGCTGTACACGTGATTTTACCTGAAAGCTGCTATGATGCCAGCAAACGTGGTGACAAGGAAAAGAGGGTGAGAGACACATATTGAATGTACCTGGCTTTCAGGTACAGCTGTCTACATTTACATATAAAAGCTTCTAGTTACCATATCTATGCCTGACTTTCTGTTAGAGAAGAAATGGTTTGGGGCTGTTTTTTATTAAAGGAAAATTGGAAAATTCCACTGAGAACTTTCACCCTTTCTAGCTGCATAGAAATTATTTCTTAATAACTCCTGTATTACCTGGTCAGTTATAATTGAATGCAGAATAGTGAATGAACACTTGCAGGTTTTCTAGATGATGTTATTTTTCTCCAGAGAGGATTGATCCTATCCTTTGGCAGGCAACTAAAGTCAGGCAGATCAGCTCATTCCAATCAGGGCTGAGCTCATGTGAGGCTAGGCTGTAGTCTTACAATAGCTGTACTCTCTCTAGTTTGCACCCTTTCCTAGGGTAATGTCATTTAAGAGTACCAGCTGAGAGCTTGTAGTGTTGATTGAACGTCTTCCTTCTTGGCAGATGCTTGTTAGATATAGCAAACTCCAAGTTTCTCTTCAAAGAATCAGTATATCAGTATGCTCAGCTCTCTTATTCTTTAATTCTCTATTTTAAAGCTTAATTTCCTTGTAGTTCCAGTAAACAACCTTCTCCACCAGCTCTAATCAGTAGTTCGCATCTATTCCCCTGGCCCTGGCTCTGTCCTGACTCATCCCAGTCACCTGCTTCAGTCACCTGTTCTGGTCACCTTCTTTGACCTAGGTCACCCTGGGCTACCTGCTCTGACCCACCCTTTACCGTCCTTCCCACCAAACCACCCACCCTGCCACTCCAGCTCAGACCCCTGCTGTCTTTAAAATAGCCAATCGAGATTAGTCTAGCTTGTGTGGTCTAACCCTAGCCAATAAGGGAGCAACAGCAGTAGGGGCAATCCTCATCAGGCATAAGTACCCCCTTTTCCTCCTTTGTCCAAAAGTGTGGTCACTGTTGCTCCAGCCATGAGCTGTATCCTTTTACAGAAGTAAACTGCATTGCTGAGAGGATTTATCTTCAAGTGCTATTTCTTTTGAGGCATTGAAATTTTACTTATAACTTGCTAAACTCCAATTTCTTGGTACAGAAAACTCTGCTGTGCTATTTAGTCATTTCTGCTTGGTTTTATAGCCTCTAGTCCCATGCAAGTAAATGCAGCTGAAAACAGGTATGATGAGCTGAGTGTACTTCTGCATCTGTTATCTCTAAGATACTGGCTCCTCAATTCCTGGAGGCTCAAACTACAGTTTTTTTGTTCTCCATCCCATTAGATTGCTGAAGATTGCTAGTTTCTCTAGCATCTTCTTTATGCCTGTCTTCTCACCCCAAACCAAAAATTTGTAAATCCTGAAGAGGGAAGCAGAATGCAAAATATTGGATTCAACTCAGTGAGCTGCTTTTTCCTCCAGGACATCAGTACATAGTCTTGACTGCTGTTTCAGCTTTCTGATGCTTTCAAATAGATATGCCAAAAAATTTTAGGGAAATGTACTAGCTGTTCTGCATATGAGTATTAATCTGCTGCAAAGGACTTTATCATAGCTGAAAAGGAAGTCTCTTCTGATGCTTTTTCAATTTTTTTGCTGCCCGGGCTAGAGTGCAGTAGCATGATCATGGCTCATTGTAACTTCAAACTCCTGGGCTCAAGGAATCCTCCCACCTCAGCCTTCCAAGTAGATATGATTGCAGTTGTGTGCCATGACTCTTGGCAAATTAAATAATAATAATAATAATAGATACCAGGTCTCTCTATGTAGCCCAGGCTGGTATCAAACTCCTGGCTTCAGGAAAGCTTCCCACCTCGGCACCCGAAAGTGCTGAGATTACAGGCGTGAGTCACTGCACCCAGCCTCTTTTTGTGTTTTTAATGTCTTTGTAATCTATACTACTGTCCAATTTTCTGTTCTTTATATTTGTTATTTATTTTTTCTTTATTACTCTCACCAAATGTGTACCAACTTTATATGCCTTTTCAAAGAACCCACTTTTGGTTTTGTGGTTGTTTTTCATGATATATATTATTGATACAGCTCCAATGAGTGGAGGAACACCAGTTCTCTTGTCTCATGTCGAATTGGATAAAACGACATAGACACACGTGGAATGGTTTTAAGGAGTGGAGAATTTAATAGGTAACAAAGAAAGAAGAGAGAAGGGAGAAGCTCTCCTGTACAGAGACAGAGGGAGGAGGGCTCCAAGGCCCAAGAGAGGAAATCCCAAGTGCTGTCGAAATACTGCTGCTTATATGAGGAGGCTGGAGGAGGTGGTACCTGATTTGTATAGGGCTCAGGGGATTGGTTGACCAGGCATGTCATTCATGTAGCCTGTAGTGGGGGGATTGGTCCTCCCACCCTAGGCTTTTAATATGCAAATTCAGGGCGCCCAGATGCTCTATAAACGTGGAGATATGTAGGGCCATGGTTCCAGGCACATGCAAGGGCAAGAGGGCAAAGGTGGGAATTGCCATATTTGGGTGGACCCAGTTCTAATGGCTGGGATTTGCATATCAAAGTTTGCCAGCCTGGCTCTAAGGGCAGGGTCTTTCCGTTTCTGGAGCTGTTTTAAAAGAGACAAAAACTTTCTGAGGACCCCTTTTTCCTCTCTATCTGCCTAAAATAATTTCTTAGTAACTCCTATAACATTATTACAGGTTTCCTAAAATGCCAAGATGAAATTAGACATGCAAGAGATTTATTAGTGGAAAACAGCTGTTAGGGGAAGTGAGGAGGCTGGGAGGGGAGACTGGGAGAGCTATTCAGGGCCACAGTGCAGGTCTGACCTTTTGTGAAGCAGGCTAAAGAAAAGGTTTAGACTGCTAAGAAAGTCAAAGAAAGTTCAACAGGCCAATGAGGAGTCACCCTGGCAGAAGTGATCCACATTCCCCTGAAATTGAGGGACTGTGTTAAGGAAAATTGAGTCCACAAGGAGTGTGGTTTCAAAGACAGGAATTTTCCAGCGCCATGCCTCCATCCACGTCCCCATCCAGAAGAAAAAGTTTTGTCTGACTTTCCTGCCCACAGTCAGTTAGAAATTCCAGGTGAGCCTCTTCGTTCAAAAAGCCCTCAAAAAGCTCTGGGAGGAAGGGCCTCTGTTGCAGACCTAGCAGCCAATCCAGTATCAGAGTTGAAGATCAATCATTCCAGAGGAAGTTTAAAAGAACTCCTCTCATTGGACGAGAATATGAATGGGGCGGGAATAACTACGGCGTTAAAATCTCCCTGCCCCTGACCTGTGCAGAGTCCTCCCTTGGATCCCGTCACATAGCGTAGGAACTCTCTCTCCTTTTCTCTTTCTCTCTCTCTCTCTGCTTAATAAATCGCTCTCTGCTAAACTCTTTGGGTCTGTGATATTTATACCAACGGTAAGCCAGCCCACCAGCCTCTGGGACCCCTTCCTCATTCCTGGGATAAGAGAGGCCAAGGACTTGGGCACATGGGGAAAACATCGGATCCAGGAAACTGAAAGCATCTTCGGGATGCCTCTGCTCCCTCTCGCCGTTACAAAATGATCTATCATAGCATTTCTGCCACTCCCAGTCATTGGTTGGGTGAACCACCGTGAGAAGCAGAGACTCGGTGTGTATGCAGAGATAAATGCAAGGAGCACAGCAGCTGAAGCCATCGGTCTTCACCCTGCAGTTGAAGATCTGTCAGTGGATATGCTCAAGGTTGCCTCTGTAATTTTGAGTCACAGGATAGTGCTTATACCAATGGAAACAAGATCCAAAAGAAATGCCTGGTTCAAAAGGTGGGAGGCTTTCTGCAAGTGAAAGATGAAGAGGAAAAACTTAAAAAAGTTATTTTAGGCTCTTGATGCTCATTGTTATGATGCATCCTTGCAAATTTGTCCCAAGAAAACTTTATTAAAATTCATATACTTATTTTTTCAACTTATATTTATTTTTCTTTTTTTAAATATATATTTTATTGCACTTTAGGTTCTGGGGTACATGTGCAAAACATGCAGGATTGTTGCACAGGTACATACATGGCAATGTAGTTTGCTGCCTCCATCCCCCTGTCACCTATATCTGGCATTTCTCCCCATGTTATCCCTCCCCAACCTCCTACCCCTAAAATTCATATACTTAATCAGATCAACCACAGGAAGAAAAAGAAAATGAACATTAATCTTAATGGGACATTCACAGAAGTATAAGACCTAATTATTTACCAGGGGCAAACTCCATACGGTATCTATATTAGATAATATATTTGTATTAAGCTTAATTCACTTAATTCATTATTAAAATTATTTACCAGAATTCGGTTCTTCTTGTTACACATTCCTAGGCTGGCGCTTGCAAGTGTTTGTTTTTATCATAAAATTATTTTTGCTTAAGCAATAATTAAGCATTAATAATTGTTTTAATAATTGTTTAATAAAAGTTCAAGAATGCTTAATAACCTTGAGATTGAGGCCAGACACAGTGGCTCACATCTGTTATCCCAACACTTTGAGAGGCCAAAACAGGAGGATGGCTTGAGCCCAAGAGTTCAAGGCCAGCCTGGGCAACATAGTAAAACCTTGTCTCTACAAAATTTAAAAAAAATTAAGTGTGATGGTGCATGCCTGTGGTTCCAGCTACTCAGGAGGTTGAGGCAGGAAGATCACTTGAACCCAAGAGATTGAGGCTGCAGTGAGCCTTGTTTGTGCCACTGTACTCCAGCCTGGATGAGAGTAAGACCCTGTCTCGAAGAGGCAGAGAGAGAGAAAGAGAGAGAGAGAGAGAGAGAGAGATTCATAAAGAAATTTATAAAAAAAAAAATCACTTTTTTTTGAGTCAGAATCTCTGCTCTGTCACTTGGCTGGAATGCAGTGGTGCAATCATAATTCACTGTGTCCTCAAACTCTTGGGCCCAAGTAATCTTCCTGTTTCAACCTCCCAAGTAGCTCAGGCTACAGGTGCATGCCACATGCCTGGCTAATTGTTATTGTTGTTGTTTTATATTTTTAAGCAATGGAGTCTCCTTACATTGCTCAGGCTTGTCTTGAACTCTTGGCCTCAAGCGATCCTCCCACCTGAGTTTCCCAAGTCACTGGGATTATAGTTGTGAGTCACTATCCCGGCTCACATCACTCTTATATACGATAAAACAGAGTATTCAGCAGAACAAAATTAAAAAATATAGAGAGAAACAGCAATGTTTCCAATTAGTCAAAACAGCTACATGTTAATTTCAGTGAAATAAGCAACCAAACAAGAAGAGGGCATGGAATCCCATCGAATTTTGGGTTTCCTCCAAGTTGATTGTGGAAGTAAAAATGTTCTACACACATTTTTAGAAGTTTACAAATTATATGACTTGCAATTTCATAAAATTATGAGTGAATGTTGTGTCTGGGACAAAATAGATCCCCGATCAATGTATTATATTTCCACAAGGCCCCTAATGTCACAGATAGTAGTCACTAAACAAAACATTTGTCTATGGCAGAATGAGTAGATTCCAATGTAGGGCCAGGCGCAGTAGCTCAGGCCTGTGATATTAGCATTTTGGAAGGCAGAGGCAAGCAGATCGCTTGAGCCCAGTCAGGAGTTTGAGACTAGCCTGGGCAACATGGCAAAACCCCATCTCTACAAAAAAGACAAAAAAAAAAAAAAATAGCTGAGCATGGTGGCACGTGCCTATATTTCCAGCTACCTGAGAGGCTGATGTAGGAGGATAACCTGAGCCTGGAGAGGTTGAGGCTGCAGTGAGCTGTGATCCCACCACTGCATTCCAGAGACACCCAGTCCGGATTTAAAAAAAAATTCCAATTTAGTATTCTGTAACCCCAAGACCATAATCCACTCTTACTGTGCAAGCTTTACATAAAACTCTAACTTCCATACTGAGTTTGTGTGGGAATTCTTGGGTTTCAACTTGGCACATCATCTATGTACTTCCTAATGTGTGAAATTAATCCAGACACAAAGTTATTCAAATGATTGTATTTACAAAAATGGCACAAAGTGATTAAATAGTCTATTTACATGCATATATATTTGAACTCCATAAAACGTTATTATTATTGTCCTATGCAATTAATATTAACTTAAATTTGCCCTCATATTTACCCTTTAAGTTGCTATTCATGCTTTCATCTCTGAGTTTCCATCTGGGATTATTTTCTTTCCTCCAAACTTATCCAACAATTTTCTATTGTCATTTGGATATTTGTGTATTATCATGAATACATATAATGTTTTATTATATTAATTATAATAATATATTATTGTTGTTCATATGGTTAATGTTCACTTTTTTTTTTCTTGAGACAGGGTCTCACCCTATCACCCAGCTGGAGCACAGTGGCACAACCACAGCTCACTGAAACCTCGATCTCCCAGCTCAAGCGATCCTCCTACCTCAGCCTTCTGAGTAGCTAGGACTAGGGACACACAACCACGCTTGGCTAATTTTTGTATTTTTTTTGTAGAGACAGTGTTTCGCCATGTTGCCCAGTCTGGTCTCAAACTCTGCCCACCGCAGCCTCCCCAAGTGCTGGGAATACAGGCATGAGCCACCATGCCCAGTCCAACGTTCACTCTAAGTTTGCTCACGTCTTTGACTTTTTTGTTGGGCTTCTTGCATTTCTAGGTTTCCATGTGGGTAAATTTTTTTCCTGCTGGAAGGATACTCTTTCATATTCCCTTTATTGTCTGTTTGCTGATGGCAAGTTCTCTTAAGCCTTTGTTTCTAAAAATAGCTTTGTTTTATCTTTATTTGGAGGAGTATTATTGCTGGGCATAGAAATCTAGATTGGCAGGGGTTGGTCTGTTTGTCAAACTCTGTAATTGCATCTGATCTAATTTCCAGTTATCAAGGAAACTACACTTTTGGTTCTTCCAGGAAAATAAAATGTAGACACCATTAATATTTCATTATATTTGAGTGAACATAAACTCTATATTTCCTAAACTTGGGAATTAAATATATAACTATGGAATCTCATTCAGAAAAAAAACACACTCCTTGTGCACCCTTCTAGTATACACGGATCAAAATAAATAAAGTGAATATCAATATTTGGAAGTTTAAACGAGCAAGAAGTCACAAGATGCAGTCAGGAAAGTGAGTTAAGCTGGCAAGAAGTAGTGCTCAAAGCAAAACCCTGGATGTTTGTTGCAATTCTCCAAGCTTTAAGGATGGTTCTTTTTGTCTCCTTACCCTTTTAAACACATTCATTTATTTATTGCCTCTTTCAACAAGTTTTTTTCTTTAAAGCTCTGGTTAGTGTTAGATACTGTAAATCCTGATTAATCAGACATAGACTCAGCCTGCAAGGAGCTTCCCAACAGAAACGTTAACAGGTCTACAAACACCAGTAACAGATTGAGACAGCCACAACAGATGCATAGACAAAGATTATTCCTCGTTAAGAGGAGTGAATAATTATTTGTGGGCAATAAAGAGACTAAGGGAGAAAAGAATCAGAAAAAAAAAAGTCTCCAAGAGGCAGCATGTAAGCAGTACCTTTAAGAAAAGAAATGGTGGTGCCAAGATAATTACAAACGGCAGGTGACAAAGTTTTCTGGGAAACATTGTCCAAGAAGGAATAGGCAAGAACTGCGGTCAAGCAGAATTACATATGTAAAAGAGCAGTGAGAAGTAAGAGAAAATGCCAAATTGCAGACGGCCTTAAACGCTGGGCTAAGAAGTCTGGTTTGAGACAAACGTCCAGCTAAAGCGCATCTGAGGGTTTTTTCCAGAGAGGGGAGGGAGAAGGGCATGTATCTATTAGGTTGGTGCAAAAGTAATTGTGGCTTTGCTATTAGTTTCAGTGGCAAAAACCACAATTAGTTTTGCACCAATTGATTTAATTAATTTATTTTTGAGATGAAGTCTTGCTCTATTGCCCAGGCTGGAGTGCAGTGGAGCAAGCTAGGCTCACTGCAACCTCCGCCTCCCTGGCTCAAGCGATTCTCAAGCTTCAGCCTCCCGAGTAGCTGGGACTGCAGGCACGCGACACCACGCCCGGCTTGCTTATTTATTTATTTATTTATTTATTTTAATTTTTCGTAGAGAGGGGGTTTCACCATGGTGGCCAGGCTGGTCTCGAACTCCTGAGCTCAGGCCATCCGCCCACCTCGGCCTCCTAAAGTGCTGGGATTACTGGCATGAGCCACGGCGCCCGGCCTACCATCCTACGAGGCAGGCATCAGGATCCCTACACAGTGAAGGCGCGACCACTCCGTATCTGTCTACAGGCGTGCCTGTTGCCTTCTGCGGGCTGTGCTATGGACAGCACTTGGGATGTCAGATTGACCCCTAATAAGGTAGATTCGTAAATACTGCTGCGGGGCTGACTAACTGATAGACCGGCCCAGCTAGAAAGCACCTGGACCTCGGCTGGAATTGGCGGAAAGTCCAGGCAGCGGAGAGGAGCGGTCCCTGGGACTGCGCGCGCTCTTGGCACCAGGGTCAGAACTCACGTGTTCCAGGAGACCCTCGCGCGCCTCCAGGTTGCATAGAATTGGCCGCCAGAGTTCCGCCAGCTGTCGGAGCCAGGCCTTGCCAGCTGGGGGGCGGGGCTTTGCCAGCTAGAGGGCGGGGCCTTACCAGCTAGGGGGCGGGACCTTGCCGCTGGTAGGGTGGGGCGGGCTGCGGGCGGTGGGCCTGCGGCCGGGTCTGGACTCGCCAGAGACCAAGAGCCGCGAACTGGGCAGTCCCTGGGCTGCGCCGCCCGCCTGTCTCTAGCGCCGCCGAGCCGCCAGTGCGAGCGCTCTCCTCCAGCATGCTGCGGCGGGGCAGCCAGGCTCTCCGGCGCTTCTCCACCGGCCGGGTGAGTCCGGCCCGGGTGAGCGTCCCGGCTGTCACCCTGTCCTGGTTTCCAGACACCAGGGTGGGAGGGCCGGGGCGGTGGGGCTGGGAATGGGCAGCGATGCTTAGACTTTGCTAAAAGGCAAGACAGCGTTTAAAACAAACGAACAAACAAAAACCGAGACCTCAGAAAAGGGCCCGGGGAGGGTCCCGGATGGGAACTGGCACGCAAGCCATTGTCTTCTGTCGGGAAGGGGCTGAGGATTCAGTTTTTGGATGTCAGGTCTGGCTGGGCTGGCAAGGTGGGAACAGTCACCTGGTAAGGAGGACAGAGTCTGCTTCCTTTTCTTTGTCACTTAAATTGCGAGATCACTGGTCAAGAGCTGGATCCATAAAGGACCGAGCCCTTCTCCTGGAGGAGGGGAGTACCAAGTCAGTCGGGTCCTCGTTGGCGGCCTGGGAGGTGTTAAGCTCTCGGACTGGCACGCAGTGCCGGTTCAGATAATGGCAGTCAAAACTGTTGGCGGCAAACTCAGTATTCCTGAGCTGAGCTGCAGATGGCAAAATTTCTGGAATTGCCAGGCGCTGCAGAGACAGCCACACTGGAACGCTATTCTACTGTAACACAAGAACCGAGCTCTGGCCCAGCCCCGCGCCCTGGAATTGCATCAGCTCCTTCAGAAATGGAACCGAAAGCGGACACGTTGCATTGTGGTGCTGCCTTCAGCACCCAGGGGGCCTCGGGACTGGTTAGGGAAGACAGAGAGGGAGGAAAAAAAGCTGTCTTATGTACCTTATCTCTTTTATAGGAAGTACATACAAGAATTTGCTTATCGATTCTTTTTCTCGGTCATGCCAAAGACATATATGTACATTTCTAGATATAAAAAACTTAGAGGCAGAAAGAAGTCTTGAATAGCACCAAAAACTGGCCCAAACTTGCATCAGAGGAAAAGCTTTCTGTATCCCAGACAACCCAAATAATGAGAATTCTTTTTACTCTTTGCAACAAGTTCTAGTTACTTTGAGGTATATTCACCTTTTATAAAATGAGGAGTGGGGGTGGGGAAGACCTGCTCTTCCAGGTCTTTTGCCAGCTCTTCCCACCACGTGGCACATGGGATAGCAGCTGGATAGCACAGAGAGCAAGGGGCTGTGCCCAGTGCCTGGGCCTGTTTTGTTGGCCTCCTCTGTCAACACCTTTCATTGACTTATCTTTTTTGGAGACTGGAAGGAAGTCTTGAAGAATGAAAAGATTTTGAGAGTGGGGTTTGCATAAGATTTCTGTAAGAAACCAGGTGCAGTGGCTTGCGCCTATAATCCCAGCACTTTGGGAGGCTGAGGTGGGTGGATCATGAGGTCAGGAGTTCAAGACCAGCCTGACCAAGATAGTGTAACCCCCATCTCTACTAAAACTACAAAAATTAGCTTGGCATGGTGGTGGGGTTCCTGTAATCCCAGCTACTTGGGAGACTGAGGCAGGAGAATTGCTTGAACTTGGGCAGCAGAGGTTACAGTGAGCCAAGATAGTGCCACTGCACTCCAGCCTAGATAACAGAGTGAGACTCCATCTGATTTCAGTAATAAAAGGTAAACATCCCAGGTGGCAAATGGCATAAACAAAACCATGGATGTGGGGAAGCACTGGCATGGTCAGGGTCTGACTGTACCCAGGGGTACATGTGGAAAAGCAGTGACACATATAGCTGGGAAGAAGACAGTTTCCTCAGTGGTCAGAAGGAAGATACTGAGTGATGAATTAGAATGTGGGATGTTTTATACTGTAGAAAATGTTCTGGGCTGTGTTTTACAAGAATTATTAAAAATCAAACAGATACAGGGCTGGTGGGAATATAAAATGGTATAGCCACTTTGGAAAACTGTTTGACAGTTATATATATAGTTAAACATATACCTATCCTATGACCCAGGAGTCACACTCCTAGGTATTCACCCAAGAGAAGTGAAACCTTACTCGTTCACATAAAAACCTGCTGATTGATGTTCACAGAGGCTTTATTCATAATTGCCAAAAACTGGAAATAAATTGTCCTCAGCTAGTGACAGGATAAACAAGCTGTGGTATATCCATCCATACAATGGAGTTCTACTCAGTGAGGGGAAAAAGGAATTAACTACTGATGCATACAACATGGATGAAACTCAAATATGTATGTTAAGTGTAAGAATCAGACTCAAAATGCTACATACTTTATGATTTCATTTATCTGACATTTTGGAAATCATAAAACTGTAGGGGCAGAAAAAAGATCAGTGATGTCTGGAGCTGGAGAAAGGAGGAAGATTGATTATAAACAGGCATAAAGGAACCTGGGTGGTAATGGAACTGTTTTACATCTTGATTGTGGTAGTGGCTACGTGACTGTGTGTTTGCCAAAACTCACAGCACAGTACACTGAAAAGGGTGCGTTTTACTCTAGGCAAATTAACTCTTTTTTTAAATTTTTTTATTGTTTTGAGACAGAGTCTCACTCTGTCACCCAGGCTTGAGTGCAGTAGCATTATCTCGGCTCACTGCTATCTCTGACTACTGGGTTCAAGCAATTCCTGTGCCTCTGCCTCCCTAATAGCTTGGAATTACAGACATGCACCACTATGCCTGGCTAATTTTTGTATTTTTAGTACAGACTGGGTTTCACCATGTTGGCCAGACTGATCTCAAGTGATCCACCTTAGCCTCCCAGAGTGCTGGAATTATAAGCCTGAGCTACTGCGCCTGTCCTAATTATCACTTTATCTTTAAAAGCTGAAAAATCAAACAATGCTTGTAAGTTTATATTAAAGCAGAATGAAGGATGAATTAAAAGAAATCTTTTAGAACCTAGCAAAATCCAAGGTGAAAATTAGTTTATAACACTTCCTGAGAGCATTCATTTTTCTATCCTCAGCCTTAAATAAAGGGACTTAGAAACACTTAATGATTTCAGCTTAGTGATATGGCTGGATCTTTCTAACTAAAACAATGGTTTGCTTTGAAACCCTTTGCCAATTAGGTATTATTGCCCACCTCTGCTATTCCGCCTGGCTCACTGCTTCTTCTCGCCGTGGTAGGAGTTATTCAGCCCTCCGATTCATTTGGCATCCTGTTGTTTAGCTTTTTCTGCCAGTGTCTGGGTCAAGTCTGTCTGGTAGCTCTGCGTTTATGACCTGACTTCAGGTAACTTGAGGTTACCTTATGATCCAGCCCAAGAGGTAGGACCCTTCCTTGCTCTTTGGAACCAAGTACCTGCTTTATTTCTCAGTTCTGGGAACCAGGTTCTTAACTTGCTCCCCCATTCCCTGGCTTCTGCTCTGGTGTCTTGTCTGTTCATAGGATCTCCAAATTCAACTTCAAACCATATTATTGTCTATTATACACTGAGCACTCTAAATCCTGAGAATATAATAATATTAATAGATAGCATTGATAAATGCTTTACCTATACAGTTGTCCCTTGTTGTCCCTTGTATTCATAGAGGATTGGTTTCAGAACTTCCTGTCGATATCAAAATCTGATGATGCTCAAGTCTC
Source organism: Callithrix jacchus (assembly GCF_049354715.1). Classification (NCBI taxonomy): domain Eukaryota; kingdom Metazoa; phylum Chordata; class Mammalia; order Primates; family Cebidae; genus Callithrix; species Callithrix jacchus. Next base: position 108,018,025 of record NC_133510.1, on the reverse strand, counting down.
TTATATAAAACGGGGTAATATTTGTATATAACCTATGTGTATCCTCCTGTATACTCTAAATCATCTCTAGATAATTTATAATAATGAATACAAAGTAGATACTATGTAAATAATTATCCCACTGTATTGTTTATGGAATAATGACAAGAAAATTATACATGTCTGGTACAGATGCAATTTTTTTCTGAATGTTTTTGATTCAGAGTTGGTTGAATCCATGGATAAAGAACCCGCAAATACAGAGGGTGACTCTTACTCCTTTATCCTCACGACATCTCAATGAAGTAGGTACTATAGGTTGAGCATCCCAAATCTGAAAACGTGAAATCTGAAATGCTTTAAAATCTGAACATTTTTGAGCACTGACGTGACACTCAAAGGTAATGATCATTACAGCATTTTGGATTTCAGGTCCTCAGATTTGGGATGCCCATCTGGGAAGTATAATGCAAACATTTCAAAATCTGAAAATATCCAAAATCCAAAGTACTTCTGGTACCAAGCACTTTGGATAAGGGATTCCTAACCTAGATTATTATTATTATTATTATTATTATTATTATTATTTTTAAGCCAGTCAAATTTAACAGTGGGGGGTCGTATATCAACTTTAGTGACACTAATGTTAATAAGTTCTGATAACCCACTACCATTGGATCAGCCCTAACCTAGGTTATTATGACCACTTTACTGATAAGAAAACTGAGACCCAGAGAAGTGAAGTGAAGTAACTTTTTCAGACTCTGATTACAAAAAAGATAAAACAATAAAGAAAGAAATAGTCCCTGTTTCAAAGAGTTCATAGATTAGTGGGACAGACTATTAAATCTGTTTTTTAGAAAAAGAATAATAGTACATAACATATTAACTATATACCAAAAAGGAAATACAAATGAATAATAAAATATGAAAATACACTCAACCAAACTAGTAATCAGACAAAAGCAATTTAGAACATGATACCATTTTTCAGTCATTAGGGTGGCAAAAATCATAAATTTGATGATATTGTGTGTTTACAGGGGTGAGAAAACAGTTCCTCCAATACTCTAGAAGTCAATTTGATGGTATTTAAATTAAATTTATGTTTAAAAATTATTGCAGTTTTACTTGTAGGTATCTGAGAAAAATACTTCCACATGGGCACAGGAAGCATGGACCATGATATTCATTGCCATGGTATTTGTAATAATGACACATTGAAAGCCAAAATGTTTTTTAATAGGGCCATGAACAAATAAATTGAGATATAGCTACACTAAGGAGTACAGTGCAACAATTTCAAAGAATGAATTATCCATACCAACAAGGAACATTGTAGAACATTACACATAATATGATTTCATTTGAATTGTTTTTGGAAACACAAAATAATAATACTTTTTTATATACTTCCATGTATTTTTATGCCTAGAAAAAGTCTAGAATTCACACCAAACTACAATAGCAATTTCCTCTGGGGAGTGAGGAGGGGATATGGATTGGGAGTGATGGTCAAAAGGGACTGTAGTCTTATCTGTGACCTTTTTTTTAATTAGGAGATTATGTGTATATGTAATATGTATAATTAAAAATTAGTTTTATAAAATTTTATACAATAAAAATATAGTAAATGCTGTGCACTGCAATCCTGCCTCTCTAGTACTGGAGTCTGATTCTGGACTTGAGCCCTTTGGACTGTCTCTCCCTTTACTCAAAATCTGTGCTCTGTGGTCACCAGCCCTGCCCCAGGAGCTTTCTCCAGCCTGGGTCCTGGGCATCCCCCTCTGGCATCATCTGCTGATAGGCCCCTGTACTGACATTCCTTTCTTTAAAGTCTTTTATCCTTTTTATGATGAAAAAACAAAAGTTGGCCAGCCATCCAAGAAAACCCTCACTAATATCTTCCTTATATAATGAGACAATAGGAAAATCAAGTTGCACAAGTTTGCCATTTATGGTGGTATCCTGAATCTTGGTTGAATCTTGCAGACCTGCCTCTATGTAAAGTGTAATCTGTTCCTTCTATTAGTATGAGAGTTTGTTACAATCGGTTGCAAGAGCTTTTGCATTATTCTAAACTATAACCTGTGAATATGCTAAAGGTGGATTGCTAGGCCAGCTTTCATTTTCACCCTCTGCTCCGTTTTCAACACAAGGCACATGCCTACCCAGAGCTAGTTCATGCCGCCAGAGCTGCTGCAGCAGTGTTAGCATAGAAATTAGACTCTCCTGCTTTCAGTTAACTCTCCTGCTTCAAGTCGCTCAGTGAATCTCATTGTCTTCACAATAGGTCCAAGTTATCTGCCACAGGGCCCTTCATAATATCTCTCTCCAGGGTATCACTTGTCACCACTCCCTGACTGCCTGTATTGGACACGCTGTGCACATGCATTTGTTTCTTTGTAAATATTGCTCCCTCTGCCTGGAACTTCCCAAGAAACTCCTACAATCCTCTCCCTTTTCTCTGCCAACTCCCAAGATGGATTCTTTAAGATTCAGCTAAGGAGCTCCCTTCTGGAGAAATCTTCTCCTTTCTTAACCAAACTGTGCTCTCCTATTCTAGCAGTGTTGCTATGTCTTAACTTGTGTGTCCTCCCTACTAGTTGGTGGATTCCTGAGGACAGGGACCACTTCTTTGGATCTTTATGTAAGGGGTCACAAAGAGGCCAAACAGGTAAAGTAAATGAGGGATTTGAGCTGGATAGAGGGCAAGACCATGTCTAGGGTAAAGGGGCCATTACTGCTCAGCGCTTGCTAACTGTTGCTATACGGGACCATAGACCAGGGTTAACAAACCTCCTGAGTTTCTTTTTTTTTTGTTTTTTTGAGACAGAGTCTTGCTCTGTTGCCCAGGCTGGAGTACAGTGGCGCAATCTTGGCTCATAGCAACCTCCGCCTCCCAGGTTCAAGCGATCCTCCTGCCTCAGCCTCCCAAAGTAGCTGGAACTACAGGTGCATGCCACCGTGACCAGCTAATTTTTCTTGTATTTTTAGTAAAGACAGGGTTTCACCATGTTGGCCAGGCTGGTCTTGAACTCCTGACTCAGTTGATCCGCCCGCCTTGGCCTCCCAAAGTGTTGGGATTACAGGCATGAGCACCTGGCCAAACCTCCTGAGTTTTAAAGATAAGTTAGAAATTCTGCCTTCTGAGGCGAAACCTCCTAAAAATTTTAACACAGTCCTCTTAAAAATGCTTTGTGGGTCAAATAAAACACCCCTGCCAGGCCAGTGATGTGCTACCTCTACCACGCACTCTGCCCAGAGCGTGGCAGAGCCAGAAAACATGCTTGTTGGATGAGTCTTGCACAGTCAGGCACAGTTTGGGGCACTGTGTGCTGGGTGCTCCATAAAGTGTTAGGCATCTCAGGGTCTCAGGAAAATGTACTTTTTAAAATTCTTTTGTGTGAATGTCCTCTGTGTAAAACTGCCAGTTCTCTCCTGGATAGCTTTGGCCTTATTTTACACCCTGGCCAAATGGTTCTATTAAGGTAGCATCTGCCCAAAGGGCTTCAGATCAGGGCAGACTTGGCACTGTGCCTTGAAGTTTTCTATGGAAAGCTATGCGTATCTTTTTATAATTCTTGGAGTATAGTCAGGGTTAACTTGCTTATAGTTAACTTGCTTCCTGAAGAATCCAGAGGGTGGTTAGCCTGGGAATGCAAAGGCTCTGCTCCCTGCAAAAGTCTCTTCTAATACGGAATGTTAACTCTAAAGAAACAAGGCTGGGCTCAGTGGCTCACGCCTGTAATCCTAGCACTTTGGGGGGCCAAGGTGGGTGGATTGCCTGAGCTCAGGAGTTCAAGACGAGGCTGGGCAACCCAGTGAAACCCTGTCTCTACTAAAATACCAAAAAAGTTAGCTGGATGTGCAGATATATCACTCTCCACAGAGCAGAGATTCTCAGACTTCTGTGTACTTATGAGTCACTGAAGAGTTTGTTAGTGTAGCTTCCTGGGCTTAAGATTCTGACTCAACAGATCTGAAGTGGGACCCAGAAATCCACATTTTAAACATATTCTCTCAGTTACTTCTGCCAACACAGGCAGGCAGTCCTCAGATCACACCTAGAGAAATAAGACTGAAGTAAAATAGCCTATAATCTCAGCACTTTGGGAGGCCAAGGCAGGTAGATCACCTGAGGTCAGGAGTTCGAGACCATCCTGGATAACATAGTGAAATTCCATTGCTACTAAAAATACAAAAATTAGCTGGGCCTGGTGGTGCACGCCTGTAATCCCAGCTACTCAAGGGGCTGAGGCACGAGATTCTCTTGAACCCGGGAGGCGGAGGCTGCAGTGAGCCGAGATCACGCCACTGCTTTCCAGCCTGGGTGACCATGGAGTGAAACCCTGTCTCTAAATAGAGTAAAACATCTCCGTCCAGGTTTCTGGAATCTTGCTAACTTATTATAAACAAGTTATAAAATCTGAAAACTTCTCAGAGTTAGAAACTCCCCTTTATAGCTTTAGCATAAAGCCCAGAAAGTGTTTCAATGGATGTGGTGTTTCCAAAGATACTGACATGGTTTCTTTTGTTTTGTTTTGAGACAGAGTTTTGTTCTTGTTGCCCAGGCTGGAGTGCAATGGTGCGATCTCAGCTCACTGAAATCTCTGCCTCCTGGATTCAAGCGATTCTTCTACCTCAGCCTACGAAGTAGCTGGAATTACAAGCACTTGCCACCACACCTGGCTAATTTTTTGTATTTTTAGTAGAGACGAGGGTTCTCCGGGTTGTTCAGGCTGGTCTTGAACTCCTGACCACAGGTGATCCGCCCCCTCCCCACCTCGGCTTCCCAAAATGCTGGGATTACAGGCGTGAGCTACCATGCCCATGCCTGACCGACATGGTTCCTTTAAATGTTGTCTTTCTCAGATAGGACTGAATCTAGAATTGAACTCCAAATAACCAGACGACAGCTGAGCTGAGTGGCGCATTACATTTGAGTCATCTCAGTCTTTTGGCTCTTATGTGTTCTAAAAGTAGTATTTTAGATGTCTTAAATATCTGGCATTGGTAATGGTGTGTGGTAAAGCCAAAATTTTTGTAAGGTGGCCAACATGTCAATTCTATTTCAAGCATCAGGATTAGTTACAGAGTTTGAACGTAATAGAGAGAATATTTTGATTTTTTTGAGGAGAGGAAATTAAATGGTCAGCCATGCATTATCTGCAGGTGAATTTGCTGTTGTTACAGAGTTAATCTGTTTGCTTGCAAGTATTTGTTGAAGCTTAATTAGGTTCTTTGGGGATAGAAACTTTGGCTGACCCTAGAAAAGGATTGCTTTAAATTAAATTAGTTAAAACTGTGCTTTATCATCAGCTCAATTGCAGAGAAGTTGTGATCTGATATCCTTTTAAGTTCATGCCTAAAAACAGGATGTTATGTATGCCTCTAATGAAGTGGGAAATAAGGGAAAATTAAGTTTCTTTGTAAAGATTTTCTCAATGAGGCTTTACTAATTTAGAATTACTTTCCAGAACATTAGAGAATCCCATTTAGATTGGAGGGGAATAGACATTCTAAGTTCAGATCCTGTGGAGCCATATTCGAACATGAAAGAATGTAAGGTAGAGAGAGTTCTGGGGAGGCATTGCCAAGAAACGAAGCTCGTAGGAAGTCATGACCCTCTAATTACCCTCTCTTAATCCACAGTCCTGCATCTACTTTACTGTACATGATGGTTCTTCATCATCATCTTACAATGATCATGTCCACGTATGAACTTAAGCATTGTGAAGACTCCATTTTGGGAGAATTTGTAGAAGATGTAATTGATCAAAGACATTCTTAAAACTGGAAATTCTTTAGTGCCACTCTTATCTACATACAGTAGGAATAGCTGGAACTATAGGTGTTTATGTTTCCTGGTAACCACTGTATTTTGTGTATCAGGGTTAATTAATAAATAAGGTGGAAGAAATGGGTAGTTGTAGTTTATGTTAAGTATTTTATTTTTAATTAATGTTTGTTTTAGAGACAGGGTCTTACTAGGTGGCCCAGGCTGGAGTGCAGTGGCTCAATCATGGTTCACTGCAGCCTTGAACTTCTGGAATCAAGCGATTCTGTTGCCTCAGCCTCCCAAGTAGGAATAGCTGGGACTACAGGCACATGACACCACTCCTGGCTAATTTTTAAATTTCTGTAGAGATGAGGCTGGGCGGGGGTGGGCAGGGGCCGAGGGTGGGTCTTGCTATGGTGCTCAGGCTGGGCTTGAACTCCTGGCCTCAATCAATCCTTCCATCTTGGCCTCCCAAAGTGCTGGGATTACGGTTGTAATCCTACTTACATGCCCAGCCTAATTTATTTTTAGGTATGTACATAGGCTTTGATGTCAGACAGACCTGGATTTACGTTCCAGGTTCTCCTCATTTCTAGTAGTGGATACACTTAACATTTCTAAGCCTCAGTTTCTTCATCCATAAAATGGTGCAAAATGGGGGTTAATAAAAGAGCAAAGATGTGAAGAGTAAATGAACTGAAATGATATGCAGGCCTTGATCCCTTAGCTAAAAACTTGGGGGCAAATATGTTTTAAAGTTCAGAATTATTTACAATTTAGAAAGTTAATATGGTACATGGGACATTACACAAAATTTCCAGCAGGCTCTGGGGCAGTACCATAAAAAAACACATTGATTTTTCTGCAGCAAACATGTAACTATTCATATGGTGTTTATAAATATTGTAAATAAAGACTATAAACAGCATGACATCAGTTCAGGCTGGGTTTGAAGCTAATTGAGTTTGTGTCAAATTTATAAAAAACCTGTAAGGACTACAGAGAGCATTACATTAGATCAAGCCAGGTCTTGAGGCCAAATGAGTTTGGGCCACTTAACAAAGATTTTTAAATTCTGAACTGTATGAGAAAACATATAATAGAGTCTAGTATATTGCAAGACCTTTAAAAATTATTAAAGCTTCTACTTAGACAGTACTTTATGGCACATACCGTACAACACCTGATGTTTACATCAATAAAAATTGTATGAGGGCCAGATGTGGTGGCTCATGCCTGTAATCTCAGCACTTTGGGAAGCCAAGGACGGAGGAACACTGAACCCAAGGGTTCAAGACCAGCCTGGGCAACATGCTCAGACCATATCTTTACAAAACAATTTTAAAAATTAGCCAGGCATAGTGGTGTGCACCTGTGGTCCCAGCTACTCAGGAGGCTGAAGCACGAGGATTGTTTGAGCCCAGGAGCTTGAGGCTGCAATGAGCTGTGTTCGTGCCACTGCACTCCAGCCTGGATGATAAAGCAAGACTGTCTCAACCAAAAAAGAAAGAAAGAAAAGAAAACAGTTATACGATGATGATATTGGTATTATTATCATTCCCATTTTATAGATGAGAGGTAGAAAAGGCGAATAGATGGGCAACATCTCACACCTATAATCCCAGTACTTTGGGAGGCCAAGGTAAGAGGATGGTTTGAGGCTGCAAGTTCGAGACCAACCTGGGCAAGACCTCATGTCTACAAAAAAATTTAAAAATTCAGCCAGGAGTGGTGATATGCACCTGTATTCCCAGCTACTCAGGAGGCTGAGGTTGGGGAATCACTTGAGCCCAGGAGTTCAACGGTGCAGTGAGCTGTGATTGTGCCACTGCACTTCAGCCTGGGCAACAGAGCAAGATCTCTAAAAGCAAATACAAAAACCAAAAGGCAAATAGAGTTAGTTCCTTGCTTACGGCCACACAACTAAGTGGGAGCAAGAGGTTTTGACCTCAGGCATCCTAGCTCTGAGGCTGTGCTCTTAACCTCTGTGTTATATTAACACTAAATGTTAGCTCTTGGCCTCTTTGGGAGATCAAAGATAAGTCTAGTTATTTCTGTATTACAGAGTAATAAAAGCATTGTCACACTGAGGTAGATCCTGCTCAGAATTGAACTCCTTTTAACTTCGGCACACTTACTTGTTTACATGTGGCCTTATTTCTCCAAGGAGCTGAAATGGCTTATTAAAATACATGCACTCTCTATGATTAAGTGAATAGTCAAGGAAATTAGGGCAAAGGGAAGATAAGCGATACTTAGGTGTGATATGATTTTTATTACTAGCCATATGTAATGTAGCCTGTGTTCAGTGTACATCAATAACAATTTTATTTTGTAGATCTTTGAGCTTTCATCCTCAAGTCATCTTTTTTTCAGTATGACTGAAAGGAAAAGTTTATTATCCAATGTACTTAAACAATTTTTTTTCTTTTTATAAATTATGAAAATTTTACATTTATATATTTAGGAATACAAGGGCAGATTTCTTTTCTTTTTTTCTTTCTTCTTTTTTTCCTTTCCTTTCTTTCTTAATACAAGGGCAGATTTCCTTCCTTCCTTCCCTCCCTCCTTCCCTCCCTCCTTCCCTTTTCTTTCTTTCTCTTTCTCTCTCTCTCTCTCTCTCTCTCTCTCCCTTTCTTTCTTTCTACAGGGGCAGATTTCCTTCCTGCCTTCCTTCCTTCCTTCGTAGCTGGGATTACAGGTGTGCACTAGCACACTCAGCTAATTTTTATATTTTTAGTGAAGACAGGGTTTCCACATGTTGGCCAGGCTGGATTTGAACTCCTGACCTCAGGTGATCCACCCACCTGAGCCTCCCAAAGTGCTGGGATTATAGGTGTGAACCACCACGCCCAGCCAAGAGCAGGTTTCTTACATGCATATATTGTGCAGTGATGAAGTCTGGGCTTTTAGTGTACCTGATACCCGATGAGTGAACATTGTACCCAATAGCTAACTTTTCAACCCTCACCCTCATCCAATGTCTTCTATCCAAGCTTATGTCTTCATCATTGAATTGTTTCATAGGTTTATTTCAAAAACAAGCTGAAATTGGCACTCATTGGCCAGAGCCTCTTTGGACAAGAAGTCTATAGCCACCTCCGCAAAGAGGGCCACCGAGTAGTAGGGGTGTTCACAGTTCCAGACAAGGATGGAAAAGCTGACCCTCTGGGTGAGTACATCTTGGGATGACTGGGTCAAGAATTCTCAGGTCTGGGCTGGCCATCAGCTGGTGTGGCAACTCTGCATACACAATACATGCTCCTTCTACTTGTTGTTTTACCCTTACCAATGCTGGGCTTTCATCTCATGGTCCAGGGCAGCTGCCTCAGCCCATACTATCACGTCTGCATTCCAGCAAGCAGGAAGGAAAAGAGTGGGAAGCGGGGGGAAAGCTTTTTATTAAAGGTGTAACCCAGAGTTGCACGTATTCCTCCCACTTGTATCCCATTGGCAAGAACTTAGTCACAGGCAAAATCCATTTGAGGAGTGGCTGAGAAATATAGATTTGATTTGGGGTGGTTATGTGTTCAGCTAAACTAGGGAAATTCATTGCCAAAGGCTGAAGCGGGATAAGTAGCGTCTCTGCAATATACATGAACTTCAGAAACATTGCAAGCATATAACTTTTAGACCTTTCAGAATGAATCCTGGGAAATTGACTCTTCCCTGGTGCCTGGTCCCAGGGTCAGGACTCCCTTTCCTTTGGTCATGGCCATTGGGCTCATGGCATAACTCAGAAATAGAAAAACTACCAACCTCACTTATAGAGTCACCTATAGAAAGTGATACAGCATGTGGTTAACAGCATAGGTTCTGGAATCAAGGAACGAATTCTGACTCTGCTATTTACCAGCTGTGTGACCTTGGGCAAGTTGTTAATCTTACTAAGCCTCAGTTCAATGGTAGCTGCCTCTTGTGGCTGCTATGAGGATTAAATTAGATTACTGTACACAAAGTGCTCAAGCTATGCCTGGCTCATAATAAGGAAGCATTGATGACAGTAGCTGACTGTTCCTGTGAGAATAGTCAACTAGGACAGCCAAAAACTGAAACGGAAGCCCAACACTTGGATGTCTCAGCCCGTCCCAGTGGAGTACATTTTTTACAATGAAGATTTCTAAGTTTCCTCCACCCGTTTTTCTTTGCCATATGATCTTTCACAATATTCTCCCATGATCACATTTTTTAATCACCATTTATCCATTTTCCTGTCATCTGATATGTGAGTTAAGTTTTTTGAACATCTTATGAACATTCACGTTTCGTGAACATTATTGTGCTGAATCCTGATGTTTGGGGTCCTTCAGGACTTCCTGCCAGCATTTAGGTTTTACGGTGGAGGCATCATCTCACCCTGAGTCAATGAATTTTGTTGTTCAGATCTAGGAGAAAGGAAAGTGACACAAAAATGCAGATGAAAAGCTTCAGTTAAAGACTTCTGGAAATTGCCTAAAATTAACATATATGCTATTATATATTAAATACATATATATATACTATTACATTATAAAAGTAATATATATTACTATATTATAAAACATATAATATAATATACACTATCATTTCTGTAATATATACCATTATGTATTAATAATAGTATATATATATATAAGGAAGCATTGATGACAGTATATATATATATATATATATACTGAAAAAAATTTTTAGAGACAGGGTCTTACTTCATTGCCCAGGCTGGAGTGCAATGGCGTGATCATGGCTTACTGCAACCTGGAACTCCTGGGCTCAAGAGATCCTCCTAAGTAGCTAGGACTATAGGTATGTGCCACCACACACAGCTAAATTAAAAATAAATTTTTTTTGGTAGAGACAGGGGTCTCATTATGTTGTCCAGGCTGGTCTTGAACTCCTGGGTTCAAGCAATCCTCCTCCCGTGGCTCTCAAAGTGCTGGGATTACAGATGTGAGCCCCTGTGCCTGACTGGTTTTTAAAATATATACTACTTATATATAAAACTGTATACTTAAAGACATATATATATATATGTATACAGATACTTAAGGTATAAGGCACATAGTAAAAATGACATTTCATTATGGAATAAATAGGCTTGTGCTGTTTGCACTTTGGTGGACCGTTCCATTTTCATATGGGATTAGGATAGAGCTATTTGTGTGGGAGAGGACAGCACTCTTCTCAGGAAGGAGACCTTGGTCTGTTCAGGGCAAAACCCATAGTGGGAGCTGAGCATGTACTCTACATTCTTGGCCTCTCACCTTCCTTAACTTATTTGTTTGGTGAATTTGGGAGAAGGCAGTAGAAAAGTTCAGCTCAGCACTTGTGCTCTTCATCTTTCAGGATCGACCTGGTTGGCAGGGAGAATGTGTACTGGTCTACAGTTTATTCTGCACAAGGAGGGGAGAGATTCTTGGCTTTCTAATTGTGCCAGGGGTGGATATGTTAAATTGGTGGGTAAAGTATTGGCATTTGGCTCCAAATCTAAAGCTATGTTCTTAAAAGGTTGTATCAGCAATAAAGGTACCATTTCAATCTAAAAAAGAAAAAGCTTTCACCAAAATCTTAAAATATCATCTAGCCAAAAACTTTTCAGTTATAATTTATTATGCCTTAAGTATATAGATAAATATCACCTTGGTGTGATATAATTGCAACAGGTGAAGTTCTAGTCACAATCTAAATCGTTCTTCATAATGTTTTATTTGTAAATATTTCATGAAACTATAAAATTACAATATGTGAATTCATAGCAATATAAAATTATGGCTAACTTGTAAAAGAAAATCTTCTTTTTTATGCTCAGCTTTGGTTGCAGAGAAAGATGGAACCCCTGTGTTCAAGTTCCCTAAATGGAGAGTCAAGGGCAAGACCATCAAAGAGGTGGCGGAGGCCTACAGATCTGTGGGTGCAGAGCTGAATGTGCTCCCTTTCTGCACTCAGTTCATCCCCATGGATATAATTGATAGTCCAAAGCATGGCTCTATCATCTATCACCCATCCATCCTGCCCAGGCACAGAGGAGCCTCTGCTATCAACTGGTGAGCTTTTCTTTTTTTACTTTTTTTTTTTTGAGATGAGGTCTTGCTATGTTGTCCAGTCTACGTTCAAACTCCTGACCTCAAATGATCCTCCTGCAACGTAGCTGAGATTTCAAGAGTGTGTCAGAACACCCAGTGAGACTTTTTTAATTACGAGAGGATGAGTCTATTTCCATTGCCTACCTGTTTTTTACCTAGGCAATCAAGAAATAGGCATGCTTGAACAACTGTGAGGTCCTGATTGGTTACTACTATTGCATGAACTCCCCTGAGATCTAGACATACGGCGTGAAGCAGGACAGTATTTCCCAAGAATAGCCTATGGAGTACTAGCTCCATTCATTGACTGTTACTAGGTATTAAGCAAACAAAGGTTTTATGATCAGTAAGTTTAGTTTGTGCTGGATTTTTAATTGCTGGATTCATTTGAGCTATTAATATGGGCTTTAATGTCAGTATCAAAATCCCCTAGAGGAAATCTGAATATGCAATGTTCCCAAACTTATTTGACCACAGAAATTGTTTTTTTGCATAGAGCATCTCAAGTACATTTCAGGAAATACTGATTCTTGAAATGATCATCAAGTAATTACTTGCAATGATGAAATGATCATCTTCATTGTCTATCATCCCCATTCAACTCCAGGCTTCTTGAGGACTTTGCCTAACATTTGTATTGCAATTTTCCAGTGTCAAGAACAGTGGCTGGTAAATTGTGGGTACCTAACACCAAAGGGACACAATGCTGTGGGTTAAGGTGGGCCTTCCGACCCTTTCTGCCTTCTCTCCTTCACCTGCCTGTCTTTCTAATATTCCTCTGTGTCAAGTTGTTGGAATAAGCCGGAAGCCTACACTTGGTTTAAATGTGATGAAAAATATTAATTGTATTTTAATTTTGATTACATGACTTGACTTCTTTTTGGCTCTTATACATAGTACACTATTATTTAGTAAATATCTTTGCACTTAAACTTGTATTTTTTCTCACTTTACACTGTTCCCACATGCAGCATCATTGGATCAAAGCATATCAATATTTTCAGAATCTTGATAACAAAGCCAGTTAATTTCTTAGTATTTCTGAAGAGTTAGTGATTGATTGATTGATTTAGGTCTTGATTTGTAGCTCAGAAGCAGAATTTATTTACCTCATGGGCATGGCTGACTTACCATCATACTCTCTCTGTATTAGCTTACTCTCTGATATGCTTTTAGATGTATTTATTCACAGATATAGCTTACTGTTTGTGTTATAAGCTTCTGGGGGGCCAGCATTTTTCTCATAGGCTGAGGTTCATAGTGCACAAAATACAAATAGTTGAATTAATCAGCCATCTTATACTATAATTTATGTAGACAATCTAGAGCTAATTCTAGTCCTAAATAAGTCTTACACCTGAATTAATTAGCACAACTTGAATTAATAATCAGTTCTGTTCTTCACATTCCACAGAGTATCCTATTTTATCTTCTGTTCTTATTCTGGCTAATACAGGGTCAAGTTCAATGTAGGAATTGAACCCAAGTGGGAAAATTACTTGATCCTGAAGTAGAAAGTCAGTGAGTGGTGGTAACGATAGACTCTAATGCCTTTTTGAATTCACTGCAAGTCATTACTATACATTAACAAGAAAGACTGAAGATATGAGGATGTATTATATAAAATAGCAGTACCGGTAGGCAGTGTTTTTTATGAGCTGCATCTCCCAGTTCTACTGTTAGCTTCTCATGGCAGTTTCATTCATTGTCTACTTTTCCATTATAACTACCTTACACTTTAATATCACTAATTCATCACTTTATGATATAGTCAAGCAACGTTTTAAATTAAAATTCTTCTTTTCACAGGACTCTAATTATGGGAGATAAGAAAGCTGGGTTTTCTGTTTTCTGGGCTGATGATGGCTTGGATACAGGACCCATCCTTCTTCAGAGATCATGTGATGTTGAACCCAATGATACAGTGGATACACTTTATAATAGGTTTCTTTTTCCTGAAGGAATCAAGGCCATGGTTAGTATATTTTGCCATCCAGAATTTAGTAAACCTTTAAATATTTTTGAAAGTATTTTTTCTTTTATTAAGAAATTACCATATGAATTTTCACTAAAAATATAAAATTTAAAAACAAGGCCAAGCATGGGGGGGGTCACGCTTATAATCTCAGCACTTAGGGAGGCCAAGGCTGGTAAATCATGGGGTCAGAAGTTCAAGACCAGCCTGGCCAACATGGTGAAACCCCGTCTCTACTAAAAATACAAAAAATTAGCTGGGCATAGTGGCGGGCACCTGTAATCCCAGCTACTCGGGAGGCTGAGGCAGGAGAATTGCTTGAATCCGGGAGGCGGAGGTTGTGGTGAGCCAAGATCGTGCCACTGCACTCCAGCCTGGGCGACAGAGCAAGACTTCATCTCCAAAAACAAACAAAACAAAATTAGGTTTTCTTTTTTTTAACTAACGGGATGGTACATTTAGGATTGAAATCTGAACTTTTCAATTTCTTAGTCTAAGAAACTGACTTGTTCTTCTGACAGCAGTGATCCAATGGATACAGTAGCATTTAAATGGCTCCATTTCTTTTGCCGAATACTTGAATCCTCAACTGGCCTACAATGACTAATTGTAAACAAGTATACAGAATCTGAAGACATTTTGCTATGTAATTTGTTATGGAAATGTAAAAGTACTTCAAATTAGGCTCTGTAACAGGGTGAAATTTGGTGTCACTGTATTTATTCAGAGGTGCTCTGGGGCAAAAAAATCCCAAAACATGTAAACCATCAAATAAAAATATTGAAATATTAGCCTGTAAATATATTGAAAGCCTCAGCTGATAATTTTGATGTCATTTAATTTTTTTCAGAGCTAGTATGAGAGAATACGGTAGTAGCCGCTGATTTAGGAGGGAGGAGAGCAGTGCTTTGCTTGCATCATTTAATGATTAAGAAAGTAGGGCTTTGAGGTCAGAACGAACCAAGCTCAAATTTCCATTCTACGTCTTCTTTGGTGTAAGACAACAGGCAAGTCACTTAGCCTCTTTAGCTTTGGTTTCTTCATGTATATAGTGTGGATAATACCACCTGACTTGTAGGGCAGTTGTGAAAATTAAATGACATTATTTGGGTAAAGCATCTGGCCCATGGTAGCTACTCATAAAATTATCACTACAATCAATATAGTGTTATGTGTGTTCAGTGACATTTGCTGAAGCTGAAATTCCAGACCTAGTTATAGCCTAGATGGAGGTGGGTGGACTGAGCTGTGAACTTGGCTCTGTTCTACTGCTCCCTCCATGTGTTTTTGGGAGGTTTGGTCAACAGCTGTGAGTCCTTAGAGAGAAATCTGAGAACTTGAGCTCGCATAGGCCTCTCAGTGAAAATAGGAGGCTGTCGACTCAAGGCAAACATAAATAGGACAGAGAAGAAAATGCATGACACTTCCCAAAGGCAATCAAACTCATAGATAGATTTTAACTTTTTTTATTCCAGGTCTCCTAAACTAGAAAGCAAGTTGAATTTATTAAATACAATAAGGTGTCATTTTTTGGAATCATCATGATGAGTAAAATAACCCACAAAGACTTATAATTGTATTCCTAACATTTCCAGTGAATCACCCAGAGAAGTGGCAGTTTGTTTAAACAAAGGAGCCATTTTTAAGAGGGCAGACTTCAATTGGCAATAGATAGACCAAAACCTGTTTCTGACACCTACAAGCTCGCCCTGTGATCTCGAGCCAATTGCTTAGCTCTTTTTCTAAGCCAGTTTCCTCATGTGTGAAACAGGAATAACAATATCCACCTTGCAGGATTTGTGTTCTATTTACAAAGGATATTTTACGTAAAGTAGCTACCAGACTGCTTATCAGGATGGACCTGAAGAAATGGTAGTTATCATCATACTCCGACTCTCTGAACAGCTTTATAGGTAGTAATTCTGTTATGCAGAAATTTTAGTCAAATATACCATGCCATTGTTGATCACTGGGCTGTAACACAGGTGACGTCTTTGGCCTTAGGTAGAAGCTGTCCAACGCATAGCCGATGGAAAAGCTCCTCGTATTCCCCAGCCAGAAGAAGGGGCAACATATGAAGGTATCCAGAAAAAGGAGAATGCTGAGGTATTTATAATAACTCAATGACACATCTCAGAGTTCACGGCCCTCTACCTTCCAGTAGTTTCCCACACACTACGATCTTGCCAAAAGGTAGATCTGCAAGCCAGCCTGCCCTAGCCCTACCTGTTACAGTAGACAGGTAGCCAGACAGAAGCAGGAGAGGGGAGTCCCCTAAAGAAAAAAAAAAACCTGGGAAGACTCACGTCTGAGAGACTACCCTAAATTTGCATATTAACAGTATCCCTAATGCTGGAGTGGGTGGGCACTTACTCAAATGTGCACAAAAAGGAGAGGCGATACTATGCAAATGAACAAACAAGCAAACAAAAAATGCCCAGAAACCCCTCTTAAGACTGACTGCTCAATAATCCTTCACTTCAGTAAAATGTCAAAATATTGCTAGCTACATGCTAATGAAAAGAGCAAAGGGGATATTCCTTAAACAAAACCTGGCATGTTGGGCACACTGGGCGCGGTGGCTCATGCCTGTAATCCCAGCTTTTTGGGAGGCTGAGGACGGAGGATCACTTGAGGCCAGGAGTTCAAGACCAGCCTGGCCAAGACAGTGAGACCCCTGCCTCAAAAAACAAAAAACAAAAACCTGGAGCCGTAAGTACAGCTTAGGGCAGAGAAAGAAATTCCAAAAAAATACGCAGCTGCAATAGGTATAGATTTGGCCACCATACAACCTTCCTGTGGTGATGATAGTAAACAAGCAACCATCAGGTAATATTCACACCCAACACCAACCCACACATACACACCAGCTAATAACACGGAGGGGCCCGTAACCTGAGACAAAATCTAGGTGCAGACAAAGCAGAGAACTAAGACCACAAACAAACTAGAAAAAAAAAAAAGAGGCAGAGACTTAACAGAGGTGGGGACTTAAAAAACAAAAATCCAACCCAATAAAAACCCAACATAAAACTCTCCAACAGCTATTGGCCCACTTCCCTCAACAGCCCACTCTACTTCATCTTTACAGAGCATACTGTCCCTTTAAATAACCCTCTGCTTTCTATCATCCTTCAATAAAGTCTCTTTTGCTAAATCAGCCACCTGACTAAATACTTTCTCCAAATAAAACTAGGAGGTAAAAATTCCTTTACTTCACAATAACATACCCATTTCTCCCTCTGATGGTAAGAAGCATTTTTTATTGCCATTGAGGTTCACAGTCTAGGAAGCTCAGCCTGCGTTTTGTGCCCTCCTAGATTTCTTGGAACTGGTCTGCTGAAGTTTTACATAATTGGATTCGAGGTCATGATAAAGTCCCTGGAGCCTGGACAGAGATAAATGGACAGGTATGTTCTAGGGACCACCTCCCCTCAACCTCCAACCCCAATTATAACCTTTGTAGGAGGTAAATTACAGATAAATCTGGGCTTCCCATGGTTCTTCCTTGGTCACGAGGCTTGTCTGTGATTCACTCTCCTCTTTACTCAGCATGTATTGAGCATTTATTGTGCAGCAGACCTTAAATCCAGCCCTTGATCTCAAGAAGCCTGCAGTTTTATGGGGAGTGCAGAGAAATAAACACTCTCAGTGCAGTAAGATAAATGCTATCATGAAGGCTGACACTCAGGCATATTAGGAAAGCCTTCCTAGAAAAGCTCATTGCGCCGGGCACGGTGGCTCAAGCCTGTAATCCCAGCACTTTGGGAGGCCGAGGTGGGTGGATCACGAGGTCAAGAGATCAAGACCATCCTGGTCAACAAGGTGGAACCCCGGCTCTACTAAAAATACAAAAAATTAGCTGGGCATGGTGGCACGTGCCTGTAATCCCAGCTACTCAGGAGGCTGAGGCAGGAGAATTGCCTGAACCCAGGAGGCGGAGGTTTCGGTGAACCGAGATCGCGGCATTGCACTCCAGCCTGGGTAACAACAGCGAAACTCCGTCTCAAAAAAAAGAAAAACTCACTGCAGCCAGGCACGGTGGCTCATGCCTGTAATCCCAGCACTTTGGGAGGCTGAGGTGGACGGATCACCTGAAGTCAGGAGTTCAAGACCAGCCTGACTAATATGGTGAAACCCTGTCTCTACTAAAATTACAAAAATTAGCTGGGCGTGGTGTTATGCACCTGTAGTCCCAGCTACTATGGAGGCTGAGGCAGGGGAATAGCTTGACCCGGGAGGTGGAGGTTGCAGTGAGCTGAGATCGCGCTACTGCACTCCAGCCTGGGCAACAGAGCGAGACTCCGTCTCAAAAACAAAAAAAAAGAAAGAAAAGGTCACTGCTTTGCTTGAACTTCAAGAAGAGTTAACCAGGTTGAGAGTAAGACAAATAGGTGAAGCCCCAGAGATGAGAGACTCCAGCACCTACTCAAGGACTTGCAGAAGGAGTTCAGTGAAGCCAGGGTCTGGACTGTGAGGACAGCATGGGGACAGCTGAGGCCAGAGAGGTGAGCAGGGGCCTAATGGGTCTTCTATCCATGGGTAATTGACTCAGCCCAGGCTGTCAGGTTTCACCTCTTCCAAGGAGGCTTCCTGATCTCACATGTCCAGCCTGGCAGGGTCGGATGTCCCGTCTCTGGGTTCCAGCAACACTCTATATCTACCTCTGGTATGGCATATCATATATTGTGAGGGTCTCTTTATCCATCCCCCACAACACTAGACTGTGAGCTCCTTAGGAGCAAGGGGTTCATGTGATTGTCTTGATAATCTCAGCAGTTAAACAGGATTCTGGGTACATACTAAATGCCAATAAAAATTCATGGGATCAATGGGGGAGCAAGGGAGGGAGTTTAGTTTAATGGTTAAGAGTGCAGGATCTGGGCCAGGCACAGTGGCTCATGCCTGTAATCCCAGCACTTTGGGAGGCTGAGGCGGGTGGATCACAATGTCAGGAGTTTGAGATCAGCCTGGCCAACATGGTGAAACCCCGTCTCTACTAAAATTACATAAATTAGCCAGGTGTGGTGGCGGGCGCATGTAATCCCAGCTACTTGGGAGGCTGAGACAGGAGAATCACTTGAACCCAGGACGTGGAAGTTGCAGTGAGCCGAGATCGTGCCACCGCACTCCAGCCTGGGCAGCAGAGTGAAACTCTGTCTCAAAACAACAACAAAGAGTGCAGGATCTGAAGCCAGAATGCTTCTATTAAGATTCTGGCTGTCCCACTATTTACTGTGTAACCTTGGGCAGGTTACTTAACCATTGGGTGCCTTAGTTTCCTCATTGTAAAATGGAACTAATAATACTACCTCTCTTAGGTTAAGGGTAATTGTGAAGATTAAATGTGTTGGCCGGGTGCGGTAGCCCATGGCTGTAATCCCAGCAGTTTGGGATGTTGAGGTGGGAGGATCACCCAAGGTCAGGAGTTCAAGACCAGCCTGGCCAACATGGTGAAACCCTGTCTCTACTAAAAATACAAAAAAAAAAAAAAAAAAAAATTAGCCAGGTGTGGTGGCGGGCGCATGTAATCCCAGCTACTTGGGAGGCTGAGACAAGAGAATCACTTGAACCTGGGAGGTGGAGATTGCAGTGAGACTGCACCACTGTACTCCAGCCCGGGCGACAGAGCAAGACTGTCTCAAATTTAAAAAGAGTTTAATACATGTTAACTCATTTAAGTACTTAGTCCCTGGCCTAGAGTAGGTATTCAACAAACCATTATGACATAATCGTAATAGTGCTCCATAAATGATAGCTGTCATCCTAGGATTGCAATAATAAATCAGTCAGTGTCAGTGTCTCTTGGTTACAGTCTGGATCCAGTCCTGTTTCCATGAACGGACTCACAAAGCACCCTGTGCTTCTCATCACTCATCACCCTGCACTGTAATAGTCTGGTTATCACTCTGCATTGCCCCTCACTGATGCCCACTCCAGCATCTCCCCACCCACCCAAACCCTACCTTCAGGCTATAAAGGCTGAGAGCTTTCTTATCTTATTCACCTTGGTATCAATGTGAATATGTGCTAAATGCATACTCGTGTCACCTGGATGTGGGGCATTTTGGAAACTCTCCAATGACATATTCACAGACTGTCTCTTGCATTGTGTCATTTCTACAGATGTTTGAGAGCTTCTCCCATTGTGGTGTCTCAATTTTATTCCAGATGATAATCTGAACTTCAGTGTTTTTGCAGGGAATGATGCTTGTACATACCACTGTGAACAGCTTTTCTCCTGATTTTACAATCTGGGTTTGATCTCTTTACTAGATGGTCACTTTCTATGGGTCGACATTACTGAATAGCTCTGTGCCTTCTGGAGAACCACTGGAAATTAAAGGTGCCAAGAAGCCTGGTCTCATTACCAAAAATGGACTTGTTATTTTTGGTAATGATGGAAAAGCAGTGAGTGTTCAATATGGCTGCCTATGAAATAACCTTTGATTTTCTTCTATAACCCAAGCTATTAAGGGAATAGCTTTCACAAGGTAATCTGGCTTTGCACTGAGATATAGGGAGGCTAGGACATCTGTACCCCCATTGCTGGCTGGGGAGGAGCTGGCTCTGAGTGTCCTGATGGAGATGAGGTGTCTCAGGATGGGCCCCACAGACTTCTATAGGCTGCCTTGTATAAAGGAGAAAGAGGCTGGAATTCAGTGGGGAGACAAGGGTGTGAGTCCCAGCTTCCCACCCTCTGGTCTTGGGCAGGATGATTCTCCCCTTTGAGTCTGTTTTGCCATCTATACAATAGAGAGGAGAATCTGTCATCTGTCTGCCTTTCCACTGCCTGATTCTGGGAGGATCAAGTGAAATGGATGTGGCCCTCCTCAGATGCCCCTTGCCACTGATCCACCAGGCAGGTGCCACCTACACTGCCTATGCTCAGGAGGCTTGGCCCTGGGCCTCAGTGTGCCCTTGGAAAGCTTCCCAATGAAGCATGCAAAGGTAATTTGTAGCTTACGGATATTTTCCAGTTGCTGCAGGATAAATCAGTTAAGACTGTAGGCTTAGAGTCCTGCCTGTTCCGGGTTCTACTCCCGCTCTGTTACTTACTATCTGTGTGGCACTGAGCAAATTACTGAACCTCGCTGAGCCTCCCTTTCTGTATCAGGGAATAATAATGGCATCTGCCTCCATCAGCATTTGTGAGATTAGGTGAGATCCTTCAGCACATGCATGCATCCTTTTTTTTTTTTTTAGCATCTGTGCTGCTGAAGTGAGCACCCATGCATGCATTCTCCAGCATGGTGCAGAGCAAGTGCTCGGAGGCAGCAGCCGCGGAGATGTGGCAGTACTAGTGGTGTCTGTTATTTCATAATAGATTCTAGACACTCAAATACCTACATCTGAGTGTCAAATTTTCCAGGACTTATTTTCTATTTTGAGATGTACCTATCCCTAGACCTAACTTTCTCCTTTCTGCTGCCATCATTCAAATGCCATTTCAGCCCTTTTGCACATAATGGTGAATGCTTTTAATCCATTTTTTTGTATGTTTCCAAATAATCTTGCCCTTATTTGCGTATATCTATAGGACTCCTCCCACCAGCCTCACTTTTGTATTGTCCCAATTTTTATGCTTGTTTTGTTGCTATTTTGTAGCTGATGGTGAGAAATCTGCAGTTTGAAGATGGAAGAATGATTCCTGCCTCTCAGTACTTTTCAGCGGGTGAGACGTCAGTGGTAGAACTCACAGCCGAAGAGGTGAAGGTGGCAGAGACTATCAAGGTGAACACATCATGACCTTAATCTTACTGTTACCTTGGAAAACTGAAGCATGTTTGTAACTGGTACCATCAGTCCTCAAAGTAGTGGGATCAGAACTTTATTTCCTCTTTTTTTTGTACTAGCTGCAAGAGGAAATTCATATGCTCAAACACAGTACATACAAATTGATTTTTCACATATGTCATCCAAGGCTTCCAGGTTGGCAGGAGGGTTAGGGGTAAACCCATTCAAGGACCCAGTTTCTATTATTTTCAAGGTCTCCCTGGGGGACATCTCCATTCCAGACAGCCAGAAGGGCAAAGGAGCGTGTAGAATGGTGTGGAGGAGGTCTTCATGGGCCAGGACTGGGGTGGTGCAGGTTACTTCCACTCCTGTTCATTGGCTGCATCTAACTTGGAGAGATGCTGAGAAATGTGGTCAATCTGTGCATACAAGGTGAAGAGGAAATTGGTTTGGTGAAGAGCTAGCCAGCCCCTGCCACACTGTTCTATGTGGCACTTTCCTTACAAAAGTTTCCTTTTTGTGTAGGTCATCTGGGCTGGGATTTTAAGCAATGTCCCTGTTATTGAAGACTCAACAGACTTCTTTAAATCTGGAGCAAGCTCAATGGATGTTGCTAGGTAAAACCACGACCTTATGACTCACTAGGGATTTCCTCACTAGGAATTTTGACTTTGGATTTGACAGTGAAATTTACATTCTTTGTTCCGGATTTGATTTCCCTATCATACCTGTCTACGGCACATCTCTATTCTTCATCTTTTTATTGTTGTTTCCATGGTCAAGCAGACATATCTATCTGTTCAGTTCTCTTTGTTGCTAACTATCTTCTGTATACCTGAAAAAGCAACCTTTAGAACTGTTTGCATCTTTTAAAAATTTGTCCTCCCATTTTCTTAGCTAATTTTCCTCCAGTATGACATCAGAATTGAGAAGCTCTGGGTGAGAATGCTAACAGAGAATTTCCTATGGAGCCTGATCCAGAATATTATCTGAATAAGATCTGATACCTGATATTAACTATGCTTTCCCCAAAATCTTTTTTTCTTCCCCCCGCCCAGTAAGATAGATCTAGAATGAGGGTTAACAGGCTATTTGCAAGGACAAGTGTAATCACCCTATAGTCAGAATTTCTCCACAGAGGTTTAGAGCAAGTTGAAAGGGCTGGAGTCCCAGAAAACCTCCTTTATGGCAAGAAAAGTGGACCAGGATCCTACTGGTGCAGCATCTTGCAGAAGTTTTTTTCTTTGAGTTACTGGGATAATGAGACAGCTGGGAGCTCACAAGGGGCTGTGCAGTCCCTTGATGGTGGGTACAGCAAATAGAAGCTAAGAGGATTTGATCCCAAGCTACATTGTGGCCATTCACTAATTAAATAAGATAAAAATCTTCCTCCTCTTGACAAAATCCTTCATATTGACAAAGCAGTGTTCCTGATATATATTCTCTCTCTTTACTCACTTAACAACATTGATTGAACATTTACTACATGTCAAGAACAGTTTTAGCACTGAGGATATAGAATGTAAACTAGACAAGGTCCCTTTATTCATGGAGGTTTTATTCCAGAAATCAAAACAATCATTTCTTTTTTGTTTGTTTGTTTGTTTGAGATGGAGTTTCGCTCTTGTTACCCAGGCTGGAGTGCAATGGCGCGATCTCGGCTCACTTGGGTTCAGGCAATTCTCCTGCCTCAGCCTCCTGAGTAGCTGGGATTACAGGCATGCACCACCATGCCCAGCTAATTTTTTGTATTTTTAGTAGAGACGGGGTTTCACCATGTTGACCAGGATGGTCTCGATCTCTTGATCCACCCGCCTTGGCCTCCCAAAGTGCTGGGATTACAGGCTTGAGCCACCGCGCCCGGGCCATCAAAACAATCATTTCAAGAGTGTTTTCAAAAGTCAAGAGTTTTGGTTCCTCAAATTATAGATTTCTCAGAGCTGTGATTCATGAGTTCCCAGAAACTTCTAATTAGCTTAAGATTTTAATACTACATTATGGTGACTGTTATTACAAATAGCGTATCACTGTCACCTAGGCTGGAGTGCAGTGGTATGATCACAGCTCACTTGCACTAGCAGCCTTGCACTCTTGGGCCAGCCATCCATTCATCTTAGCCTTTCTAGTGGCTGGGATTACAGGCATGAGCCATCACACCTGGCCTCCGTACTGTATTATTAGCACTTTGTTTTCTTTTTGCTAGGAAGATACTTCTGCAGGAATTACTCATTTTCTGTTTGAATGTCCAACTTACCATAATCATCGGATATTATTATTTTGATTATAAAGGTATCATTTGTTTTAGAGAATAAATGATTGAACGACGACCATGGTGGACTTGCCACACTGTACCTCGTATGCTATTGCTACTCAAGAAATGTCAGATAACAGCTGTAATTTGACAAACTAACAGTGAAAACCAAAGGACTGGAAAGACTTCAAAAATTATATTGACCTACTGCATAGTTCCAGCTGGTGCCTATGTTAACTATGTAATACAAACAAATGTCTATGTAATTTAGAGAAAATATTCTACAATATGACATTCATCTCTTATAATCTTTACAGTTAGGAAGTGTCTTTGTTTCTTATTCCTTGAGTATATATGCAAGGAAAGGAGTTGACTTTCTATGCTCCTTGCTATCTTGCTTATAAGTAATTAAAATATTTTTGCCTTGATTTCTTTTGTTTTTAGTCATGGATAAAGTTTTTAAAAACTGCCACTGTCCTTCAAGATATATTTATAATTTCTTGCCCCTAGTCTTATCAATTTCTCTGATGAGTACCACAGAAGATCTCATAGGATATAAATAGGCACGTGATGTCTTACCTCAAAACAACTTGACAAATGCAAATAACACAGTCTTGCTAACCCCTTTTAAAATCTAAGTAATGCAAAGCTGATTCTTACTTTAAGGCTGGTGGAAGAGATCAGACAGAAATGTGGTGGGCTTCAGTTGCAGAATGAAGATGTCTATATGGCCACCAAGTTTGAAGACTTTATCCAAAAGGTCGTGAGGAAACTGAGAGGAGAAGATCAAGAGGCGGAGCTGGTTGTAGATTACGTAAGCCTTTCCTTGATGTTACAACACGAAATCAATGAGATCCATACAGTATAAAAGAAGCCGTGCCTATTGCCCTTTGGTTTTTATATTTATAACCTTTAAAAAATAACAGCTTGGCCGGGTGCAGTGGCTCACCCCTGTAATCCCAGCATTTTGGGAGGCCGAGGCGGGTGGATCACGAGGTCAAGAGATTGAGACCATCCTGGTCAACACGGTGAAACCCCGTCTCTACTGAAAAAATACAAAAAATTAGCTGGGCATGGTGGTGCGTGCCTGTAATCCCAGCTACTCAGGAGTCTGAGGCAGGAGAATTGCCTGAACCCAGGAGGTGGCGGTTGTGGTGAGCCGAGATCACGCCATTGCACTCCAGCCGGGGTAACAAGAGCGAAACTCTGTCTCAAAAATAAAAAATAAAATAACAGCTTTACTGAGATCTAATTCAGATGCCATAAAATTCACCCTTAATTTTTTGGATAGAGTTTTACTCTTGTTGCCCAGGCTGGAGTGCAATGGTGCAGTCTTGACTCACCACAACCTCTGCCTCCCGGGTTCGAGTGATTCTCCTGCCACAGGCTCCTGAGTAGCTGGGACTACAGACATGTGCCACCATGCCTGGCTAATTTTGTATTTTTAGTAGAGATGGAGTTTCTTCATGTTGGTCAGGCTGGTCTCAAACTCCCAACCTCAGGTGATCCGCCCACCCTGGCCTCCCAAAGTGCTGGGATTAGAGGTGTTAGCCACCATGCCTGGCCCAACCCACCTTTTAAAATGTATATTTTGAGTGGTTTTCAGTTTATTCATAGAGTTGTGCAACTGTCCTACCATCCAATTTTGGAACATTTTCATCATCCCAAAAAGAGGCCCTGTACCCATTGGCAGTCATTCTTTACTGTTTCAGGCCTACCTCGTACAAAAAATGTTCCAAAATTGGATAGCATGATAGTTCCTAGAAAACATTAATCTCTTTTCTGTCTCTATGAATTTGCCTATTTTAGAGATTTCATATAAATAGAAAATAACATGTGGCTTTTTGTTTCTGGCTTCTTTCTCTTAGCATAATGTGTTCAAGATTCATCCATGTTGTATCATCATTTCATTCCTTTTTCTGGCCAAATAATATTCTATTGTACAAATATACCACAGTTTGTTTATCCACTCATCAGTTGGTGTACATTTGGGTTCTTTCTACTTTTTGGCTATTATGAATAACATTATGAAAATTCATATATAAGTTTCTGTATGAACATATGTTTTCAAGTCTCTTGGGTATATACCTAAGAGTGGAACTGATGAGTCATATGGCAACTCTATGTTTAACTTTTTTGAGTAACTGCCAAACTGCTTTCCAAAGTGGCTACACCATTATATGATCCCACCAATGTATGAGGGTTTCAACTTCTCCATATCCTCGCCAATATTTGCTCTCGTCTGTTTTTTCTCTTTTAGCTGTCCTAGTGGGTGTGAAGCAGGATCTCACTGAGGTTTTGATTTGTATTCCCTAATGCCTAGTGATGCTGGGCATCTTGTCATATACTCATTGGCCATTTGTATTTCTTCTTTGGAGAAATGTCTGTTCTTTCAAATCCTTTGTCCTTTTTTAAACTGGCATGTCTTTTTATTGCTGAGTCCTAAGGGTCCTTTGCATATTTTGGATACTAGATCCTTATCAGATATAAGATTTGCAAATATTTTCTCTCATTCTGTAAATTTGCTGGAAACTTTCGTGAGTGAGCTTTGACACACACCAGGTTTTAATTTTGATGAAGTCTAATTTATCTATGCTCTTTTACCACTTATGCTTTCTATACGTCTTATCTGACACCTTTTTGTTCCTCTATTTCTCCTTCACTGCTGTCTTTTGTGTTAAATATGTCTAGTATGTCTTTTTAATCTCTTATTTTTTATTTTACTATATTTTTAAGCTATTTTCTTAGTGGATGCCTTGAGGATTATAACTAACATTTTTGCTTAAAACAGTCTGGTTCAGATGAATACCAACTTAATATCGATAGTATAGGAAAGCTTTGCTGTAACATAGTTGTTATGAACTCCCCTAATTTGTGCTATTATTGCCATACAAATTACATTTTTAAACATCATGAGCCCATCAACAGTTTTATAATTATTGCTTTATGAAGTTGTATTTTTAATGAGATAGAGTTAAAAATATATTTGTACCAATGTTTATATTTACCTATGTAGTTACCTTTACCAGATCTCTTTATTTCTTTGCATGTATTCAAGTTAACCGTCTAGTGTCTTTTCATTTGAACTTGAAAGATTCTTCTCAGTATTTTTTAGGCCAGGTATGCTAGCAATCAATTTTCAGTTTTTGTTCACTTGGGAATGTTTTAATTTCTCCCTCATTTTTGAAGGATGTTTTTGTTGGGCATAGAATTTTTGGATGGTATTTTTCTTTTATCGTTTTAAATATTTCATCATATTGCCTTCCAGCCTCCATGGTTTCTGATGATAAGTCAACTGTTAATTTTATTAAGGACTCTTTTGTATGATGAGTTCCTTGCTGCTTTTGAGATTTCTTCTTTGTCTTTTGATTATTTGTTATGATGTGTCTAGGTGTGGAGCCTTTGAGTTTTCCCATCAGAATTTGTTGAGCTTCTTAGATTGTGCATTCTTGCAATGTGCAAGTTAATGTTTTTCATCAAATTTAGGAAATTTTCAGCCATTCTTTCTTCAAATATTTTTCCTCTCCTTCTCCCTCTCTTCTCTTTCTGGTTCTCCTTTTATGCATATGTTGGTATACGTGATCATATCCCACAAGTCTCTGAGGCTTTGTTCATTTTTCTTTATTCTTATTCCTTCCTGTTGTTCAGGCTTTTTTCACCTGCTTGAATCTGCTGTTGTGTCCCTCTAGTGAATTTTTTATTTCAGTTATTGCACATTTCAACTTCAGTATTTTTATTTGGTTCTTTTTAAAATAATTTTTATCTCTTCATTGATATTCTCTATTTGGCAGGATGTTATTCTCTTACTTTCCTTTAATTCTTTAGACATGGTTTTCTTTAGTTCATTGAACATACTTACAAAAGCTTATTGAAAATCTTTCTTTAGCAAATCCAAAGTCTAGGCTTCTCCAGTGATGGTTTCTATTAGCTGCTTTTTCCACCTGTGTGTAGGCCATACTTTCTGTTTCTTTGCACATCTTGTAATCTTTTGCTGAAAGGTGGTCATTTAAAATAATAGACTGAGGTACCTCTGGAAAGCAGACCTTCACACCATCTCCCTTTACAATATTTGTTGCTGTTGCTGCTACTGCTTTTTTGTTGTTGTTGTTCAATTACTTTCTTGATAATTCTATAAAGTCTGCATTTTTTATTGCTTGCCACTGCTGAAGTCTCTTTTTGGTTACCTTAATGGTCATCCAACGATCGGGCATAGATTTTCTTAGACACCTTGAATCAATAAGCCACCCAGCCTTTGCGAGGGGGCTGTGTGTGTGCATGTGCTGGGATACACCTTCAGTGTGTGCTCCAACAGGCAGTTGACAACTCTGCCTTCGACTTCACACTTCCTGCCTGCATAGAGCCTCAAGGTCATCCAGAGTTAAGAGATAAGGGCCTTCTGAGGTCCTTCTTGGGCATGTGCACAAGCCCTGCATGTGTATTGGCCTTCTGGATTCCCAGGAATATGTCAGAGCTTTTCAATGCCTCCTATGTATATCTCATTCCCAGTTGTTCCTCTTAAATTATTTGGTCAGCCATTTGTTAGTCTCAGTTAGTACCACTGCTGTGGGCAGCTGCATTATTAAATAATTGCCACTAATTGTTTTTGACAAATGACCCAGGAACAGGGTTGTTTGTGCATAACAAGCTCTGAGTCAGAACAAATAAACAGAAGCCCAAGCCAGGGATGGTAGCATGTGCTTGTAGTCCCAGCTACTCAGGAGGCTGAGACAGGAGGATCACTTGAGTCCAGGAGTTTGAGGCTGTGATGCACTTGATCACACCTGTGAATAGCCACTACAATCAGCCTGGGCAACATTGTGAGACCCTGCCTCTAACAACAGAAAATCTCTCAGACTGGAGCTTTTCAGGGAGCTTCCAGGAAGGCCAAATAGTAACAGTTCTTTGGGGATGAGGCTTGTGGAGAGCTCCAGACACATTTCATTGCCATCAGTGGCTACTAGGCTGCTGGTTTTCACAGCTACCATAGCTGCAATGATGTTGGTTTTTCAAGACTATTGCAGAGCTTTTGAGAAAGATGGAAATAGGGCATTTAATAGACCATAAAGCTCACTTTTCTTACTGTGATTCAACTATTCTTCTTGAAATGGATTATTGCAAGCCTTTGGTTAATTTCCAGAGTTCTGAGAGACGTGATTTTAACAATATTTTCTAGTGTTCTCATTGCTTTTATGAAGGAATAGATTTTCAGAGGTCCTTACTTTACTGTCCCAGAAGTTCTTCTCACCCATTTGTTTTTAACAAGAATTCGGAAAATCTGGAAAGCAGTTTAGCATCATCTGGTTAAGAACATGAATTTTGGAGTCAGACCAACCTAGGTTTGAATCCAAGTAGCATGACTTACTAGCTGTGTGATCTTGGGCAAGTTACTTAACTTCCCTATGCCACAGTTTGCTCCTATTATTACCCTCCATTATTATTATTTCGTCCATTATTATTACGCTATTTATAGGGTATAAAATTTGATTCTTTCAACAATTCTCTGTGGTGGATATTATTATTATTATTATTGTTATTACCCTACAGATTGGGTAATTATTATTATTACCTACAAAACATTCTAGTATGCATGTAATATGAAACATGTCTTCTGTTACTTGATTCATATATTATAGGGTAATAATAATGTTATATAATAATATATTATATTATATAATGATAATATCTATCTACCTCAGAGAATTGTTAGGAGAATCAAATTAGGTGCTACATGTAAGACATTCAGCATATTCCCAGAATGATAATATTAGAAAAGTGGACTGTTTGCAGGGACTGAGCACATTAATTCCCATAAAATTTCCTTCATTATATTCTACATAAACACAACGGAAATAGCTCATAGATCATGAGCACTCTGTGGGAAAAGGCAAGAGACCTTCTTCCTATTTTTTGTTTCTTTTTAAAGCATTGACAATTCCTCTAGATGAAATAATTTTTTTAATAATTAAATTTCCTTTTAATACTTTGTATTGACATATTACTTCAGTTTTTCCTCACAATAACTATAAAGCCAGTATCATTATCCCCATCGCACTGTTGAAAACAACTGATCCTCATCAAAGTTCATTGACTAACTTAAATTTTCTTTCCAGCCACTGGCAGAGAGTACAATTTAGGCAACACATGTGTAATAGACAAAAAGTGAAAACCAGGAGGAACTTAAGGAAAGCAAACTTAAAATGGCACCAGTGTAAAAGGAAACTTATTGACAAGCGTTTTCAAGGATTTTAGTGAAAGCAATAGCTGCGCTCCACCAATGCTGCCACTAGATGGTGGTGTTTCCATTATCTAGAGGTCTTGTGAGTTACCTTTCATCTGCGTAGGAAAGAAAATCTGAGATCTCTGTAAAGCCTGGCCTAGAGCACTTCTGTCATCACAGCTTCTAACCTCCTGGCCAAGGCAAGCATCTTGAGGGCCAAATCTCACATATACATATCTTCTGTACAGTCGGAACTAGAATTCCATTGATTTCTCTCTCTGCATGAGTGAATATGCTTCTTTATTGCTGTTTAACATCAAATAGTTAAACACGGAAATCTACTGAATCTATTGATATAATTCTCTCAGGTTTCAAAGGAAGTCAATGAAATGACAGTAAAAATGCCATACCAGTGTTTCATAAATGGACAGTTCACAGATGCAGACGATGGAAAGACTTACGACACTATCAACCCAACGGATGGATCTGTGAGTAATTCTTCAGTGTGTGTAGTGATCACTGGTCATGGATTTTTAGTTTATACACTGTGGTAAAACAGGCAGTCTTAAGAAGCTCGATTATTCTCTCGCTCTGCCTCTAAGCACTTCACACAAATGGACTTCATGCTTTTCTTTCAATGACTCAATTCTGGTACCAGCTGCTATGAACCGTAGTAACCTATTTTATAGAACATTTACGATGAACTTAGGTAGCTTTACGTATACAAATCAGAGGCACTCATCTGCATAGAGCTATATGTGAAAAAAATTTTCAGACTTTGAAGACTCATGGCAAGAAATTCAGCTAAATATGTTCTTCCATAAAGTAGTATGACATGAGAGGTACTAAATTTCTGTTTCACAATTTTCATATTAAAACTGTTCTTTTTCTTTACCATAGCACTGGATATACTCATTTTTCACCATATTATATTTTATCAGTAATACCCTATTTTTTTCTATTAATACAATATTAATTCCAAGAACCACATTTTCATATCTCTCATGTGGCCTATTTTTACTTACCTTGAAATAGATAATATGCAAAGTATCCTATGCTTCTTTGGCGGATGTTGATAAAGCAGTAGCAGCAGCAAAAGATGCTTTTGAAAATGGCGAATGGGGAAGAATGAATGCAAGAGAAAGAGGAAGACTGATGTACAGGTATTTTTTTTTTTTGGAAAGCAAGTCTAGTAGAGACAGGGTTTCACTATGTTGGCCAGGCTCAAACTCCTAACCTCGGATGATCTGCCTGCCACAGCCTCCCAAAATGCTGGGATTACAGGCAGGAGTGGTAGCATGTGCCTATAGTCCCAGCTACTTGGGAGGCTGAGGCAGGAGAATTGCTTGAACCTGGGAGGTGGAGGTTGCAGTGAGCCAAGATTCCACCACTGCACTCCAGCCTGGGAGAGACAGCATGACTCTGTCTCAAAAAAAGAAAAAGAAAACAAGTCTACAACCTTTGGATATTGGCTTACATTGCCAAGCTTTTAAAAATTCCTGCAAAACATTCTAGTATGTATCTAATATGAAATATGTCTTCTGTTACTTGACTCATATTAAATCCCATATATGTGAGTCGTGATTATGTTAGTACACTTGCATCAGGCAGGGTCTCAGCTGGAAAAGAAGTTTAATAAAGAACTATTTACAAAGATGTGGGCAAGGTCAAGGGAATCCAATAAAGGATAATGAAGCATCCAGGCAGCAGGGGGAAGCTGCTATGCCTTTAAGGTCTGAAGGGACAGAGGAAGGAGCTGTTACTGGAATCTGGCAAGATCTGCATCTATAGGAGAAAACCACTCTCCAGTGGAGGGACATGGGAGCTTCTGAACCACAGCCTATCAGTGAGGGACCCAGAGAATCCAATTCCCTGACAACTTTTTCCTTCAGTGCACCAATCTCCTGCGGGTACCTCCCAGTGGCCTCTCATTGGCCAAGCCCAATGTGAGAGCAAGGGAGCCAGGTGATGTAGTCTGTAAAGGTCATTCACCAGGATCAAGGTCACATAGCAGGGTGGAGAGTGGATACAGAGAGTGGCAAGTGGAGAATATCTAGCACTCCGTTGTTATAAAAAACAAATTTTATTGGGAGGCCAAGGCGGGTGGATCACGAGGTCAATAGATTGAGACCATCCTGGTCAACATGGTGAAACCCCGTCTCTACTAAAAATACAAAAAATTAGCTGGGCATGGTAGTGCGTGCCTGTAATCCCAGCTACTCAGGGGGCTGAGGCAGGAGAATTGCCTGAAGCCAGGAGGCGGAGGTTGCGGTGAGCCAAGATCGCGTCATTGCACTCCAGCCTGGGTAACGAGCGAAACTCCGTCTCAAAAAAAAAAAAAAAACCAAACAAACAAAACAAAAAAAACAAATTTTAGATCAACTTGATGTGTAAGGAGTAGGAACAAGTAAGAAAAATAATAAGGACTGAGAAGAATATTATAAATCAGTAACTAAGGATATAAGGAGTAATTAGATTCAATCATAAATTCCATTTGCTGTTTACCTAAAGTAAATATCTGACCTAGATCAAAAGATCTCTTAGAGCAATGATATGATTTGGCTGTGTCCCCACCCAAATCTCATCTTGAATTGTAGCTCCCATAATTCCCCTGTATCATGGGAGGGACCAAGTGGGAGGTAATTAAATCATGAGGGCAAGTCTTTCCTGTGCTGTTCTTGTGAAAGTAAGTCTCACGAGATCTGATGGTTTTATAAAGGGCAGTTCTGCTGCACATGTTCTCTTGCCTGCCACCATGTAAGACATGCCTTTGCTCCTCCTTTGCCTTCCGCCATGATCCTAAGGCCTCCCTAGCCCTGTGGATGTGTGAGTCAATTAAACCTATTTCCTTTACAAATTACCTAGTCTCAGGTCTGTCTTTATTAGCAGTGTGAGAATGAACTAATACAAGCAAGATCTGGAAGAAAGATTGTGGGGGGGGGATTTCAAGCTGCACTCTACAGTGGCTCCAAAGGAACAGCTCAGAGAACCACTACAAATACAGAAGAAAAACAAATAAGAGAAGTTGAACACAAAAGATGAATTTTTACAATATCATAGTCATTATACAGTCCTGCACTTACTTTCCCATAAACTGAACACCAAACAGAAATCTGTCATGGTATTTGTAATTCATTCTGTATGTTTCTATCTTATCTCTTTAGTTAGTATTAGAAATATTTTTGTGTCAACCCGAAATCCTCAAACGTTCATGTGTTCTCAAAAGGTGTGGGTTGCACTCCAGTATCTCCCTGTATATCCATGAACTGTCCACATCCCCACTGTTTTCTATCATCGATCTCCTTGTTTTACCATGACTCAGTCATTGTTCTACTTCTTACACATATTTGAGGCAAGTTGTACACACTTAATACCTGCTGCTTCTCCTTTGTAATTCTTGAAACAAATGATTTATGAAATTATTTGTTTACTGCTTTCTTCCCTACTGGACCATGATCTCCATAAGGGCAGAGATCTGATCCATATGTGTTTACCTCTGAATTCTCCATCCTTAGGATACTGCATTCTATGTAACAGAAGCTCAATCAGTACTTGTTGAGTTAATTTCTTTCACTGACTACACAGACTTGCAGACCTACTGGAAGAGAACCAAGAAGAGCTGGCGACCATTGAAGCCCTTGATTCAGGGGCTGTCTATACCTTGGCTCTGAAGACTCACATTGGAATGTCTGTGCAAACATTTAGATATTTTGCTGGCTGGTGCGACAAAATCCAGGTAAGCACAAATGTTATTTGTTCTGAAAGAAAAAGAGACTAACATTGATTAGTTTATACCAGGCACTGTGTCAGATCCTCTTTTTATGAAAGATCCTCTTTTTTTACACCAACATAACAGGGTTGCCTTGGTCCATTTTATGCTGCTATAACAGAATACCCAAGACTAAGGAATTTATAAAGAACAGAAAGTTATTCTCTCACAGTTCTGGAGGCTGGGAAGTCTAAGATAAAGGTGCCAGCAGGTTTGGCCTCTAGTTTTAAGATGGTGCCTTGTTGCTACATCCTCTGAAATAGAGGAACATTGTGTCCTTACCTGGCAGAAGAGTAGAAGAGACTGAACCCACTCCTGCAAGCCCATTTTTTAATTTTAATTTTAATTTTTTTTAACTTTTGAGACAGAGTCTCACTATTGTCTCTCAGGATGGAATGCAATTGTGCCATCTCAGCTCACTGCAACCTCCACCTCCTGGTTCAAGCAATTCTCCTGCCTCAGCCTCCTGAGTAGCTGGGATTACAGGCACTCACCACCATGCCTGGCTAATTTTTGTACTTTTAGTAGAGATGGGGTTTCACCATGTTGGCCAGGCTGGTCTTCAATTGATTCACCCATCTTGGCCTCCCAAAGTGCTGGGATTACAAGTGTGAGCCACCGCACCCGGCCCCTGCAAACCCTTTTTATAGCAGCGTTGATCCATCCATTAAGGTGGACCCCTCATGACCTAAACACCGCCTATTATGGCCCTACCTCCCAACACTGTTGCACTGGGACACGTTCCCAGCACATGAATTTTGGGGGACACTTTCAGACCCTGGCAATGGTTATAACATCTACGGGAAGTAAATGGATAGCTCTTATCCCCTTATTGCATGTGAAGAAACAGAGGCTTGAGGACATGGATGCCTTTCCTATAATTCACAGCAAGTAATCCATATAACCAGATTTGAACGCAAGATTTTCTGAATCTAAAGTCTAATGATATTCTTTGCACTTTACTATAATATCTCCTGAGGGTGTTGAATAGTTTTCTAGACATTTTGGAGAAAACTTAGTATCATGTAGGGTTTACAAATTCAAATACCTACATTGGCCAGAGAGCTACTGTAGATGTTGGAAGCAGACTGAGTATGAGAAAAACTTTGTCTTTGAACATGTGTCCTAAGAGAAATAAATTTCAAAAAAAATGTTTTTTTTTCTTTGAGATGGAGTCTTGATCTGTCACTCACTCAGGCTAGAGTGCAGTGATACCATCTCAGGTCACTGCAACCTCCACCTCCTGGGTTCAAGTGATTCTCCTGCCTCAGCCTCCCAAGTAGCTGGGATTACAGGTGCCCACCACCACACTCTGCTAATTTTTGTATTTTTAGTAGAGGTGGGGTTTCACCATGTTGGCCAGGCTGGTCTCAAATTCCTGACCTCAAGTGATTCGCCTGCCTCAGCCTCCCAAAGTGCTGGGATTTCAGGCATGAGCCACCGTGCCTGGCCAAAAAAAACAAAAAAACAACAAAAAAAATTTTTTCAAAGAAAAATTTTGATAAAGACATAGGAACAATAAATAAATATTTCATTTTCCTTTTACTATAAGATAATAATAGCAAACATGGGTGATAAATGGCAGCAATACTAGCTCCAGCACTGGGGGTACAGAAGGGAAAGGTAGGACCTGTAGCAAACTGCAGTATGCGTGTTCCCCAAAGACTCATGATAATCACTGCGGTACCAGTCATTGGAACCACCTTCCCAGCTGCAAAAAGAAGAAAGTGAGGAAGCAGGAGTGGTAAAAGGAATTTATAAAGCATTCTTACTTGCCAGTACCTTTTGCTTATATCCCTCTGTGGCCAACTCTATCTGCTAAGGAGACTGAGAAACATCCTATTTCATCTGGGTACGTTGCTGACACCAACGTTAATGTACAGTCAGATAGACCTGAGTCCAAGTCTCAGCGTTGGCATGTATCAGCTGATGTTGTTAAAGTTATTTTCTCTCTCCGAACCTTACTTTCTTCCTCTCTAAAATGGTCACAATAATACATACTTTGCAAGTTATGTTTTGAGGATTGGAAATAAGTATTTGTATGCTACAGGATTAGTCAAGTCTGCAACACAGCAGGTTTGCACAAAAATGAAGTTTTCATTGTGGTTCACCCACAAAGTCATGCATATATTGATATTCACTAATCACAGTTCAGATCCATCTCTTATCCCCAGTTATGAAATCCAGATAGCTCTGAAACCCAAAAATTGTTTGATTGTTTCAAATTCATTTGATGCCAAACTCTGACCTGAATGAACATAATCTATTAATAATATTTATTTACATCACCAAGAGTGAATATTCTAATGTTTCAGTGAATAAATACTAGTGTGTTTGATTATGGGAATTCAAACACAAATACCTTATATTATCTACTACCCCAGAAAGATTTGGGTAAGATTTCCCAAATCTTGGGAATTTCCCATAATCTTGAGAAATCTTACCCAAATCTTGCTGGGGTAGTAGATAATATAAGGTATATGCACTATATTACATTTCTGAAGTCCAAAACATTCTTAATTCCAAAACATAACTGGCTACAAGTATTTTAAGAAATTGTCCACTCTATTAGTAGTAGCAATAATATTTTCTGTGGCAAAGCAAATGAATAGCTTTCATTAGAGGATACTATTGTGAATCTGTCAGGATTAAGTTGGCTGCATATAATGGCCAATTTAATCCTATTTTTTATCCTATTATTTTTCTCTCACTTTCAAGGAGTCCAAAGACAGGCAGCCAGGACTAGTATGTGAGATGCAAACTCTTTTTCTGTCTTTGCCAGGCCATCTTTAGTACCATGTGACCTCCACTCTCAAGGTTGACTCATGGTCTCAAGAAGACCAATGCAGTGCCAGCCATTTCAGCAATAGTCTGAACAGGAAGAAGGAGGAAATAGACACGGAAGGAAGAATAAAAGAGTTGAGTTAGCCTAGTTTAAATAGCATTCGCCTTCCAATGCTTTGTGCTTGTATCTTCCATTGACCATCCCTAATCTGGAGGATGGGAACCATAGTCTTTGATCTGGGCATATTGCTGTCCCCATTATTAATGTAGGGATTCTTTTACTAAGGACAGAGGGGAGAGTGGATAATAGGCAGGCAATTCACATTCTCTGCCATGCCAAGCAATTGGGAATGGACTAAATTAGAATTACATTTATTCTACTGTGTTTCATAGTTCTCCTGAGAAACAAATAGCTGTTCCTTCTTTGGCATGGATCTAGTTCTTATCAACAAACACTTTTCATATCAGCCAAGAAAAAGTAAGAGAGACAAAATGGAAAATGGATCCTTTGAGATTAAATTTACTTATTTAAATCAGTAAAATAAGTATCAACTTTTCTTATCCTTAGGGTTCTACTATTCCAATCAACCAAGCCCGTCCAAATCGCAATCTGACCTTCACCAAGAAAGAACCACTCGGGTAAGATAAGGAGAGTGCCTCTGAGTGAGTCATGAGTTGTGTTATTTGAAACAACTAAGCATGTCGAATTTCTTCCACTGCAGCGTCTGTGCCATTATTATTCCCTGGAACTACCCGCTGATGATGCTGGCGTGGAAGAGCGCTGCATGTTTGGCAGCAGGCAATACCTTAGTGCTCAAGCCTGCACAGGTAAGGCCACGAAGGGCAGGTGCAGAATCACCTCCTCTCCTATATCCAGTACTTCAAAAAAGTGACATGTATTTATAAATAGCAAACAAAAATGAGATGATATGGCATTTTTCTCATATTTCATAGACTTTTCCTATCAGTAAATATTCATTATTAATGGCTACCTAATACATTGTGTGGAGATCCCACAATTTAAAACTTTGATCATAATAGAAGCAAGCATGGTGCAATCAGTGAAGTCCCTCCACTTGCCACAAACCAATTCAATTCTTGCAGAATGCCAAATGCCCAACAATTAGGGAATTATTTAGAGTAATTATGAGACATCAAAAAAAATATTATGCAGGTATTCGAATTTAATTTTCAAAAATACTGTAAAGGCAGAGGTTGCAATGAGCTGAGATCATGCCACTGCACTCCAGTCTGGGCAACAGAGCTTGACTCTGCCTCAAAAAATATATATATATATTCACTATATATACAGTGAAGATGGAAGATGAGGGAAAAGCTGTAAAAGAACGTCTGTAATTGTGGCAACTCTGTAAAAATATATCCAGATGGATAACAAGAAAATACTTTTAAGAAGTAGTTCAGTTAGTTCTCAAAGAATCTTTTAGTGCTACAATAGGTTTTTAAGAAAAACATATAGCAGCCAAGTTAACACTGGCTGAGCCTTTACTATGTAAAGTACAAAGAAAAATAAACTTCTTCCTTGGGTTTCTGTTATATGCAGGTAACTGTATTATGTGGTACACTTTCTGAGGTGTATAAGTCATGGAGAAAACTTGGTCATTATTCTAGATTGTATAATCTGCTACCTGTCAACTCTTCTATTTCTTCTTTCAGAACTTAAAAAATACAGTTTCATTCGGCATAGCTACATGGTCATGTGGCTGTGGCCATTTGTTTTAATCATTGAAAATGATTTTATTTGAAAAAGTAGGTATACATGTAAAGTTTTCAAAATTCAAAAGATACAAAGAGGTAAATAGTGAAATGTCTCCCTCCCGTCCTTATTCCCCAGCCAACCAGTTTACCTCCCAGAGACAACCAATGTAATTTTCTATTATCTGTTAGTGGCTCAGATATTCCAGGGGTAGTCTCTACATATATATGTGTATATTAAAGAACATGTAGTTTTATATGTATATGTTGAGAGATACATATTATTATATGTAGATATATCTTATTGTGTATGTGTATATGTATATATTGCTACTTAATGGGCATAAAGCTTCAATTATTGGCCAGGTGAAGTGGCTCAAGCCTGTAACCCCAGCACTTTGGGAGGCCAGGGCAGGTAGATCACTTGACGTTAGGAGTTCAAGACCAGCCTGACCAACATGGTGAAAACCCATCTCTACTGAAAATACAAAAAATTGCCTGGGCATGGTGGCAGGTGTCTGTGATCCCAGCTACTCCAGAGACTGAGGCAGGAGAATTGCTTGAACCCAGGAGGTGGAGGTTGCAGTGAGCAGAGGTTGCACCATTGCACTCCAGCCTGGGTGACAAGAGTGAAACTCTGCCTAAAAAAAGGAAAAAAGCCCTTCAATTATGTAAGATGAATAAGTTCTAGAGGTCCTCTGTACAACGTTGCACCTAGAGTTAACAATACTATATTTTACCCTTCAAAGTTTGTTAAGAGAGTAGAGCTCAGGTTAAATGTTCTTACCACAATAAAATAAAAATTTTAAAAGCACACACAAAAAGTAGCATTCTATATACTTACCAAAGGAAAAAAATCTTTTTTTTTAGCAGTTCCCATTGTATAGCTAAAACAAATTTTACTTAACCAATCTGTAATTATGGATATTCAGATTTTCTCTCCTTTTTCTGTATAAACCATACTACAGTTAATAACCTTATAAACCTTATAAGTATAATGCATATGTGCAAGTGTATTTATAGGATCTGTTTCTAGCAGCAGAATCCCTCAGTGAAAAAATACATATATTTGTGTGATAGATATTGACAAATCCAACCATGGGGGTCATATTAGCTCACCAGCATTGTACAAGAGTGCTGTTTCCCAGTCTTGTTTAACGGGTGCACAACCCATTAAACAGCAAGAAGCTAGTTGAGTGAAGTGAAGAGACAGGTAATCTAGCCCAGTGGAGCTCCACACTGGCTGTACATTAGAATCACCTGAAGTT
This sequence comes from Callithrix jacchus, assembly GCF_049354715.1. Classification (NCBI taxonomy): domain Eukaryota; kingdom Metazoa; phylum Chordata; class Mammalia; order Primates; family Cebidae; genus Callithrix; species Callithrix jacchus. Next base: position 107,978,491 of record NC_133510.1, on the reverse strand, counting down.
CTCCTTTTAAAATACTGATATCAGGCCCCACTAGCAGAGATGAGGCTTGATATCAGCATTTTAAAAGGAGAGATCTGATTTAATTGGTTTAAGTTGGAGACCACGCATTAGTATTACTTAAAAGCTTCACATTCTTCCAAGGCACAGCAAGGGTGGAGAACCTGTAAATGATATCCAGTCAGAGTGCTAATCACTGAAAGATGGCAATGAGTATACAGAGTGTCCAAAAATTACAAACATTTCTTGAGTGTATAGCAGTTTCCAGGCAGGCAGTAGTGATGAAGATATACAAAGTTTCTGTTCCCATGGAAATTACAGTCTGGCTGTATCTGCAGTTTAAAACTGGTAGTTTTATAGTTGAAGATAATTTAAAATCTGAGAATGAAAGACCCAAAGGTACCACTGTTATGCTGGAGTGTTTTATTTTACTGGATAATATTATGCAGTGATGCATTTATAATATTAGGGCTCTGTATGAATGTCAGGAGGATTGAATTTAGATGACTCTTCTTAAGCTGGTTGTCTGCTTTGTTATATGTGTGAAAGATTCCCTCCTGGCTTCATACAAAAGAAAGCACCAATTTCTATGGCCTAGAGTGGCTGGTCCAGGTGTGACAAGTTCTGACTTTATTAACCTAATACTTAGTAATGACCTACCGTAGCCCGGAACCATACTAGAGGCTTTCTCACATATTATGCAAACCTATAATCCTACAGAAACACTGAATAGCCAAATGGAAGAAAACCAATAGAAATGAAAAGAGTTGTGATAGAGATGAAACCATTTATTTTATTTATAAATCACATTTTAAAACCTTTATATTCTTACTTTAAAAGAATTATAAATAATTTAGGATAGTTTTTAAATGTTTTTCTAATAATGATGGTTGCATACCAAAGCATAATAAGATACACTTGGGCTAGGATAATCTTCACCTATAGATGTAAATCCACTTTCAACGGTCTTGATAATTTCAAATGTTTTGGGGCAACTTCTGATCGAGTTAAGTCTACACTGACATTTTACCAACCTCACGATGTGACTGTCATGGACCTGTTACTAGAAGGAGGAAAACTGGTAGCCGTGCCTCTTCCTCGTTTGCTTGTGGTTGTCTTGTTACTATTATTATTTATTGTGCAGTTTCTCTGCACATTTTTTGGCCACTTGTTCATTTTATGAAGACGAGGTTAATTAAAGTAACAGCGTAGTCTGTGAACCCATGTAATCAAACCTGTAAACATCATCAGAGGGCAATCTTCTGAAAGCAAATGAGCAAGGGAAGGAACCACTGCCGCCCTCTTGGACTTGTGAATGCCTGTTCTTTCTTGGGGCACTGCCCATGCCTTTGTGACCCATGACCATATGACCTTCATTCAGACTGTGTGACAGCACCGTTATCCAGCCATACAGTAAATGTTAGTTATGGTTCATTTATTTCATATCTTTGTCAGCTAAAATATATAAATAGAAGTTCCACTATTTTCTTCTCACACCTCAATGGATCCTCTTGCACACCCAATTTTTAGAGTCCAGGCTAACCAAGTACTAACTTAAAACTGAATCAACGTTGGCTTTTAAGAGTGTGAAAGTACTGCTTTCATTTTGCCTTGGAGATTTGCATTGCTATAATAGATATTTAAGGTCAGACCCATATTATCCCACTTTTTATGTGAGAAAGAAGGGAAAATAAGAAAATATGTGTTTGCTGATTTGAATAAAAGGAAACACAGGAAAGGTAAGTGGAGACTAGAGACTAATGAAATTGATCTATAGAACATGGAGCTGGAATGGGGTAGAAAGGAGGGTGGGAAAGCATTCTCTGAATGGACCATTTGAATAGTCCTGACTTTTGGAAGCATATTCCCCATATTCAATGACAACAAACAAAGAAAAGAAATGTAATCAACACAGATAGGGCAAAAACCCTAAAGTTAAACATAAACAAAAACAAATTCAGCCATATTTCAAATGAATAACATGACCCCATTGAAGGGAGTGAGGAAGCATGAACCCAAGTCACTTTTGACTAACTTCGGACTATATGTCCTCAGGATAAAGGCAACGCAAAACAACAACAAAAAACCTCAATACATATTGAACTCTAATTAATAGGCTTTTTTTGTAGGGACATGGCTTAACAATTCTCAAATTACTCTCTCTATGTTTTAGGATTAAGCAAATAAGTAAATATATTGTGGATAATAGGAGCCATGTCTCTCTTTCTTGGAGAAGAGAATCACAAATGTAAAAAGGGCAGAAGGTTAGAATCGCCCCTGAGATATCAGATGGAGGTATCCATGTAAACTCATGGGTTTTAATGTATTTAGATAGCTAAATAAAGAAATGGATATAGTTATATGTGGGATAGATACACACATACATATAAACATGTGTGTGTGTTGTGTATACATACATCTCTTTCCCAGCTCTGTCTGCTAAAAGGGCCTGGAAGCAATGACCCCTCAATAATGTCCAGATATCTTGATTTCTAAATACCATCTTCTCTCAAAGAAACCTGGGCTCCTTGGAGAAGCAGCTGAAGTAGGGAAGAATCAGATGAACCTGAAATATTTCACTGGGCTTGAAAGCAATGTAATGCCCAAAGAGTAATAGGGGCATGTCAGAATGATACAGGGGCCATACTAAAGGAACTCCCGCAGCCAAATCTAGAACAAATGAACATCAAAATCACTAAAAACAGTAAAAGATGACAACCTGCTGATTCCAGTAAGAATCTATGCATGCACACTGATATGAATTAATTAAACAGAAAGGAAAACACTTATAGGAGAGAGCCAATTAGTACATGTGGAAGGAATGATGAGACTGGAAAATCACCATTTGGCAACCATCATAATGATGTATGATTACTATCCAGAAATTATCCATGGATACTAAAACTAGTGGGTGAAAATTTGAGGAGTATCTCCCCACAAAATATTTATTAATGACAATGTATAATATAGTAACTTACAGTGATGAAAGCTGGCAGACTACATTCGCCAAATAATTAAAACTAACATTTCCAGTACTGGGACTATTCCACAGCATGTGCCTCCTGATGTGATATCCTGAGAAAAGCTCAGCCATCGCTCCAGTAGCATTGTTGCCAAAAGTGCATAACTTGAATCTAATCATGAGGAAACATCAGACAAATCCAGACAAAGAGATGTTGTATAAAATAACTGGCTTGTACTCTTCAAAAATGTCAGTGTAATGAAATAGAAAACGCAGAAACTCTCTTAGATCACTGGAGACTACAGCTATAACTAAATGTAATGCAGATGTTGGATTTTCTTTTGCTGTAAGATATTATTGGGATAATTGGTGAAATCTGAATATGGTCTGCAAATTACGTATTCTGTCAGTTATTAATTTCCTGATTTTGATAATTGTACTATGATAATGTAAAATAATTTCTTGCTTTTTAGAAAATGCACACAGAAGTATTTAGAAGTATGGAGTATGTCTTTACCTTATTCTTAAACGGTTCAGAAAAAGACATCCCTTAAATTTATCTTTAAAAAATAGTTTAGAAAAAAATATATACAGAAAGACAAAGCAAACATAATAAAATATTGATATTTGAGGAATCTGAATGGAAATGTATATAAGGAATTCTTATACTATTTTTGCATCTTTTTGTAAGTCTGAAATTATGGCAAAATAAGACAATGTACAATAAAAATAAAATGAGCTCTAGTACAGCTATCAAGGGAAAACTGGGTTCTGGGCTAAAGGGCAGGACAGAGCCTGAAGAAGGTAATTGCTGTCTGCTTCTCTCCAGGTCACGCCCTTGACTGCTTTGAAGTTTGCAGAGCTGTCTGTGAAAGCAGGATTTCCAAAGGGGGTCATCAACATCATTCCAGGCTCAGGTAAGCCACTAAATGACCCACTGTGCTATAACTAATGAATGGTACTGGGGTAGCTGAGTGGCTGTTTTCCCACTAGAGACCTGTCCTGAATTATAACTGTATTAAAATTAAATACAATTTACCAGACTGTTAAGGATGAATATACTTACCACATGCTAAAATCTTAAAATGGAAATACAGTGGTGGGTGAGTGGCAGGGGGGAAGGGGGTTGTACAGTCATGTAAAATTACCCTAAGATGTTCCATTTCGATTTTCAAAAGCTACTCTGGAAGATAAAAATCAGGGATTACCCATCATTATTTTGGAGTCTGATAATTTCATAAAGGGCATTATTTTAGACTTTTACCAGTTTGCACTTAATACAGAAATTTAAAACTAAGGAGCCGATGAGAGCTTAGAAATCTACTTCAATGAATTTAAAGCCATCTTCACCATAAGCATTTGAGTATGTTTTAATTCATTTTATTCTCTAATTCTACAGGTGGCATAGCAGGACAACGTCTGTCTGAGCATCCTGACATCCGCAAACTGGGTTTCACTGGTTCCACTCCTATTGGCAAACAGATCATGAAAAGGTATTGGTTTTAATATGCTGATTCACTGCAGATTCTGTTAAACTAGGTTTCAATTTTTGTTTTAAATAGGGTACTTTTGGAATGAGAAAATCTACATCTAATTTGGAAGAGACATTTACTTATCACTGCTGAGTAATGAAATATTTGAATGTAACAGAATACTTTCCAAAGCATTAAAGCCCAGAGTCAATAAAAGCAAAGCTATGTTGAAATTCTACACCCTACTAGTAGTTTTAACAATTCAGCACAAAAGAGTTTCTATATTAAAGCTGTGGCCCAAATTGTTTTTGAAGTATGGTTAAAAAACCAAAAAGATATATAAATATCAAATTCATATATTTTATATGACAAACCCAGATTATTTATAAAATGGAGTCCCCCAAGCAATATTTTTTAAAACTGAAAGCAATCTAAATGTGCAAAATAAAGCAGTTGTTAAAATATGTCAGTGTAATAGGATACTGTACAGTCATGTTCATAGAGAATTTTAATAACATTGAAAAGTATTATTAAAATAATAAATGGAAATAAAGATAAAGTATAACGTTGTATACATTGGATGATCTCAACTATGTTAAACAAGGCAAAAACTATGGTAGGATAGATCACAAATAGGTAGTATATCAATCAAAAGGGTAAAAACAATGGTCACTGGAGCATGGAATGGAATTTTGTGGTTTTTTCCTTCTGTGTGCATGTTGGGGAGGTATTTTCAAAATGTTTTAAATACGAATAGTATATCAAATTTCTTTTTGTAAGAAAGGGAAAATAAACAGCATACTTCATCCTTTAAAAAATTGATTATTTTTTCTCCCACTGCTTCAGTAGACTGGTTAGAGGTTTAATTCCTTGCCAGGCCTTTATGTAACCAAAATTCCTAAAGAATTTGAATTTACTTATGAGAATCTCTAATCATGTGATCAAAACATTTTTAAAAACTTTATTATGGAAAATTTCTAATATATACAAAGCAGAAAAGCAAAATGAATTCTATGTACTCATCGCTCAGCTTCAATGGTAATCTTCATTCTACCATCTATGTTTTATCTATGAATAAGTTTTCCCTTTTTCTTTCTTTTGTTTTTTAAGAGACAGGGTCTCACATTGTCACCCAGGCTGGAATACAGTGGTGATCACAGCTCATTGCAGCCTCGAATTCCTGGGCTCAAGTGATCCTCCTGCCTCAGCCTCCCAAGTAGCTAGCCCTATAGGCACACACCACCATACCTGCCTAATTTTTTAAATTTTTTGCAGAGATGAGGTCTTGCCATGTTGTCCAGGCTGGTCTCAAATTCTGGCCTTAAAGGGTCCCTTCTGCCTTGGTCTCCCAAAGTGCTGGGATTACAGTTGTGAGTCACTGTGCCTGGCCTTGAACAAGTTTCTTAATATTTCTGAGGCTCAATATGTTTTCCACGCCAGGTAGTAACTTAAAGCTTAAATGTATGTGTGGGGGGGTGGAGGGGTGGGGGAGTCAGAGAGAGTGGGGGGAGACAGAGAGAGAGATGTTAACTAAATGCTCATTTCTCATTTATTTTTCTCTAGCTGTGCTGTGAGCAACTTGAAGAAAGTTTCTCTTGAGCTTGGTGGCAAGTCTCCACTTATAATATTTAATGACTGTGAACTTGACAAGGCTGTGCGAATGGTAAGAGTGGGCCAAATTCAAGTAAATATGTGCCTGGGCTGGGTGGAGTGGCTCATGCCTGTAATCCCAGTACTTTGGGAGGCCGAGGCAGGTAGATCACCTGAGGTCAGGAGACCTGCCTGGCCAACATGGTGAAATCCCGTCTCTACTAAAAATGCAAAAAAAATTAGCCAGGTGTGGTGGTGGATGCCTGTAATGGAAGCTACCTGGGAGGCTGAGACAGCAGCATCGTTTGAACCCGGAAGGTGGAGGTTGCAGTGAGCTGAGATCACGCCACTGCACTCCAGCCTGAGTGACAAGAGCAGGACTCTGTCTCAACAACAACAATCAATAGGTGCTTGCTTCTAAAACACCTTTCACCTCCTTCTTTACCAGAGGCCTTAAAATGAGATTCGGTTTTTGCCTGGTCGTAAAATAAAAGCATCCTTTTTATGCTTAGATTTGGAAATATAGAGCACCTAGTTTTTAAAAATAATGTCTTTATAATAACCCTACTAAGGTGTTTTTAAAAAGGATGTAAGTCATAGCAGGCATGTAAAAAAGTTCCAAAGATATTCTATTAGGGCTTTTAGCTTCTCCCTCCTTTCCCACATCTCATCCCATCAGCCTGAACAGTCCTATTTTTACCTCTTTTGCACACTGAGCTTCTGGTAAGAGTTTTAGACACAACAAAGGGTTTCATATTTAACAAGTAATTGGCAACATCCATTTCCCGGTTTTAGCAACGTACAATGGTTTTTTAAGATGTTATCATGGGGAGGCTAGGTAAAGGGCACACAGGAACTCTTTTACTATTTTTGCAACACCTTGTGAGCCTTAAACTACTTCAAAGCATAAAGGCTAATTTTAAATAAAATACAAAGGTTAAAAAAAACACTGGCCTAGTTCTCATTCTTCACATCTGAGATATAGGCATAAAATGAGTCAATGGTTGGCATAGGTTGCTAAGCTTTCTTGTAATTCTGGGGGAAACTTATGGTCTTCCCAGTTCTGTACAATTGCCCAGCTATGCACTAAGCAGACTCTGTTCCCCATTTCCCCTAAATGTCATTTTAATGAACACTCACAGCCAAAGCTCATCACATAAGCAATCCAAAGAGAATGGAGTGGTCTGGGAGTGAAGAAGGGCCATGTGCCCCTGCGCCCAGGGCCTTTGAGTAGACTGTGAGGTTTCAGTGACAGACAATGGCTGGGGTTACATGAACTGACTTCAGGGGTCGGGACTCCCCTGGATGTCTGGATTAGAAATGTAAAACTTTAAAGAGTCTTTGTTTTGGCCGGGTGCAGTGGCTCACACCTGTAATTCCAGCACTTTGGGAAGCCAAGGCAGGTGGATCACGAGATCAGGAGTTTGAGACCAGCCTGACCAACATGGAGAAACCCTGTCTTTACTAAAAATACAAAAATTAGCAGGGTTTGGTGGCGCACACCTGTAATCCCAGCTACTCAGGAGGCTGAGGCAGGAGAATTGCTTGAACCTGGAGGCGGAGGTTGCACTGAGCTGAGGTCGTGCCACTGCGCTCCAGCCTGGGCAACAGAGCGAGACTTAGTCTGGAAAAAAACCAAACCAAAACAAGAATCTTTGTTTTAACCATTTAAGAACCCCAAACCCAAGGTGGTCAATGTATTTTTGTAATGTTTAAAGGTAAAATGTATGCACAGGAAAAACATGTGATTTCAAAGCATTCGTTGTATTTTTTGTTTTTGAGATGGGATCTCACCATGTTGCCCAGGCGAGTCTTAAACTCCTGGACTAAAGTGATCTTCCTGCCTTGGCCTCCCAAGTGGCTGGAATTACAGGTGTGAGCCACTGTACCCAGCCACATCCATTTTTAAAAATACAGTCCAGAGAGGTTTCCTGTAGGTGAATTAGAAACTGGATTTATAAAAAGGGAAAATGAACAAAATTCATCGGTCTTCCAAATCTGTCATTTTTGAGCATCATCATTTCAAAGATTTCTCAAACTTCTCCCTGAAAAATAGTAGTTCTTTCATGAGGGGGTTAAAAAGGCTTTCTAAATATTTATGATTCATGGCTGGGTATGGTGGCTTATGCCTGTAATCTCAGCACTTTGGGAGGTCAACGGTAGAAGGATTGCTTGAGCCTCTCAGGTTTCATGACCAGCCTGGGCAACATGGCGAAACCCTATCTCTACCAATAAAAATAAAATAAGCCCAGCGTGGTAATGTGCACCTGTGGTCCCAGCTACTAGGGAGACTGAGATGGGAGGATCACTTGAGCCCAGGAAGTTGAGGCTGCAATGAGTCATGATCACACCACTGCACTCCAGCCTGGGTGACAGAGAGAGACACTGTCTTAAATAAACAAACAAATAAATAAATAATTTATGATTACATAATGTAGAGTTTTTTTTTTTTTTTTTTTTTTTTTTGAGACAGAGTTTCCCTCTTGTGACCCATGCTGGAGTGCAATGGCACAATCTCAGCTCACTGCAACCTCTGCCTCCTGGGTTCAGGCAATTCTCCTGCCTCAGCCTCCTGAGTAGCTGGGATTACAGGCACGCGCCACCATGCCCAGCTAATTTTTTGTATTTTTAGTAGAGACGGGGTCTCACGATGTTGACCAAGATGGTCTCGAGCTCTTGACCTCATAATCCACCCGCCTCAGCCTCCCAAAGTGCTGGAATTACAGGCTTGAGCCACCGCGCCTGGCCTAATGTAGAGATTTTTAAAAGCAAAACTTGGTGTACAAGTTATAGGCCAAGGCAGGAGGATTGCTTGAGCCCAGGTGTTGAGACCAGCCTGGGCAACATAGTGAGACCCTGTCTCTACAATAAATAAAAATTTAAAAATTAGCTGGGTAAGGTGGTGCACACCTGTAGTGTAGTGCCAGCTACTTGGGAGGCTGGGGTGAGGAGGAGAGAGACTCTATCTCTGAAAAATAAACTAAAAAAGAGAATAATCTAGATTTTATTTTAATACCAAATTTGTTTCTAATGGTACATCTTTACTACTACACATACAGTTTTTGAAATGCTCATGGACCAAAAGGGGAAAGGATAAATAAAATCTCTCAAATAATGCCAAATCAAAACAGAGTGTCTCCAAGAAGCTCTCATCACTGACAAGGCCAAGGGGATTTTCTATGACTCCTCTGTGTTGTCTGCTGTCTTCCAAAAACAACTGATTCCTTCTGTGGACAGCTCTATGAGAATCTTGACTCCTCAAGTGATGTCAGCAATGTTTTCTCTTCTCCCGCTGAAGGGCATGGGGGCAGTGTTTTTCAACAAAGGAGAGAACTGTATTGCTGCTGGGCGGTTGTTCGTGGAAGAATCCATCCACGACGAGTTTGTGACAAGAGTGGTGAGGCGCCTTCACATTTACTCTATGAGTTGTTTAGAAATTGCTTTTACTTGAAAAATCATACTTCTAGGATTGCTAATGAATTTTCAGGTGTGATTAACAGTATTGTGATTATGTTTGAAAAAATCAGTCCCTAGTATTTTTTTTACAGCTACATATTGGCATACTTACAGATTAAATCATATGATGTCCAAAATTTGCTTCAAAATAACCCAGGAGGACAGGAAGTGAGCAGGGAAATAAATTGGCCAGGAATTGGTAGTTGTTGAAGCTGGGTGATGAGTACATGGGGTTTCATTATATTATGTGTCTATTTTCACGTGTTTATGATTTTTTATAGTAAAAAGAGGTTTATATAAAAACCTGATAAAGTATACTGAAGAGCCTTACTCTACATTTGTATTATATTACATCCTTGACACTTGTGAGAGTTACACTCCTAGACTTTTATAGATCTCTAAATAAGCTATGGGAGATACACCACTAGATCCTTACAAATCCCAATTGCAGTTGACATGATAGCATATAATTTCTTCCACTAAAAAAACTAAATAAATAGCCCCAGTACATTGATCATGACTCCATAAATATGGGACTAAAACTCATCTATAGGACTGTTAAGATGAATTATGTGACTAAAATAAACCTAACTTATACTATAATATGTCATTATGAAGGTAGTATTAATCATGAATTTGCTTATATTTGCAAAACAGTACCCAGCTATTTTTTCCCCAGAGCCAATTCTCTATACCCCAACCCACCCAAAAAACAAAGGTATTCTTCCTTCATGAGAATCAGTAACAAGGAAGTCATACAGAGAGGCAGATGGAGGGCAGTCAGGTAGGCAGTGGTTGCCTCCTGAACATCACAGTGTAATTTAATTTTGTGTTTCATTAAAATACGGTCTGCAGTGCTACATATCATGGGCTTTCACAATCAGCTACAACTTGTTGAAATTTCAAACACTGAGACCAGAAATGTCAAGGATTTGCTACATCAACAAGCATGTTGTACACATATGCTGTTTGTATTCATTCGTCAGCAGAATTTCCTGAGCACTTACTTAGTACCAAACACTGAATGCTGAGAATATGAAGGTGAACAAGGCAGACATGGTCCCTGGCCACTCAGAGCTTCTCATCCAGTGCAGAACCCTGGGGAAGGCACTAAGAGATTATGGCCAGGCCTAAATTCAAAGTCGTGGACCTCCTGGGTCATGGTAACTCCCATTCTTCTTACCAGAATGGGACCTAACATTAGAAGATGCAGAAATAGATTAAGATAACTGAGGAGTACAAGAGGTAATTACAAAGACACGTCAGTGATGAACATCGGGCAGTAAAGATTGTTTTTCATCAGGGCATTCTAGTGAGTCATCTGGCATGGCTATGCCATGAGAATTTTATAAGGGCAGTCTGCCACATTTGGGGAGGAAAAAAAAAGATAACAATGTGACCATTTTAAAAATTATTTTGCCATGAAGAGTGAAGTACATGATGTTAATAAACATTTCAGAACATCAGTTTGCTCTTCTTAATGGATTAACATTTCGGATAATTTTCATACAGTGTATGTAGCTTATGTTGTGCTAGAACATAGTCGTTAAGGACTTGGGATTTCAGGTGGAAAAAAGTCAACAGTATTTAGTGGTTGTATGTGCTTATTTAACCCCTCTAGGCCTCAGTTTCTTCTTCTGGGAGGCTGAGGTGGGAGGATCACTTGAGCTTAGAAGTTCGAGGTTGCAGTGCGCTATGCCATGCCACTGTGATCCTCCCTGGATGACAGAGTGAGTGAGACCCTGTCTCCAAAAGGGAGACAAACAACAAACCAACCAACCACCTACCTCCAGTGCAATTGTAAAGACTAAATGCCAACACATTGATAAACACCTTAGTATAGACCTACCACATGTTTAGAAACGAAACTCTGTTATCGTTATTAACAGTGAACTGTGTTTTTATGGACTGGGTAACATGCAGGTAGAAGAAATTAAAAAGATGAAAATTGGTGATCCACTTGACAGATCCACTGATCATGGGCCCCAAAATCATAAGGCCCACCTGGAAAAGCTGCTGCAATACTGTGAAACTGGAGTGAAAGAAGGGGCCACTTTGGTGTATGGGGGAAGACAAGTCCAAAGGCCAGGTAAGATCACCTCTGTGGGGGTTTACTGGGTGCCGCCTTCTGCAGTTGCAATGCACAGTGACAGTTTGAGACCAGCCTGGCCAACATGGTGAAACTCCAACTCTACCAAAAATTAGCCCAGTGTGATAACATGCACCTGTAATCCCAGCTACTGGAGAGGCTGAGGCACGAGAATCACTTTAACCTGGGAGACAGGTTAAAGTGAGCTGAGGAGATTGCAGTGAGCTGAGATCAAGCCACTACACTTCAGCCTGGGCAACAGAGTGAGACTCTGCCTCAAACAAAACAAGGAGGGACAACTGGATAATGTGTCTCCTGATGGAATAAAACGTGTAATACACAGTATACCTATGAAATGTTCCTGCCAAAAAAGCTTAAGCTGAGTCAAATGATACCTTTAGGTCAACCTTTATTTTCATAAGAACAACAATAGGAAGCAGGGAAGGAACAGGAAGTTATTTTTAGTGGGTATAGAGTTTCAGTTTTATAAGCTGAAAATCGTTTTGAAAATGGATGGTGGTGAAGGTTGCACATTGTGAATTTCACAACACTGAGCCGTACAATTAAAGATGGTTAAGATGGTAAATTTGATGTGTATTTAACACAGTAAAAATCATTGGAAAAAAAAAAAGAAATATGAGATAGAGAAACAAAAATCACCCAAAGGAAGCAATGATAAATCCAGAAAGAAAGGGAATGTGTAGAACAACTGAGCCAGTCTCTTTAACACGACAATGGAATAAAAAATAAAGAAAGGACAAAATGGAGAAATGTTTTAGAGTAAAAGATCCTTAAGAGCTAGATCTAAACACCAAATACAATGTGTAGAAGAATTTGAATCCTCAATCAGACAAACCAACTGTGAAAAAGCTTATTTCTAGACACTAAGGAAAATAAAATATAAACTTGGAATCAAGAGTAATTACTGATTTTGTTAAGCATGACACTACATAGTGGTTATATAAGAAAATATCCTTATGTTTTTACAGATTTGTACTGAAATACTTAGGTGTTAAGATTATGATATCTGGAATTTGCTCTAAAATATTTCAACAAGGAAAAGATAAATACAGCAAAATATGGATACTTATTGTACCATTCATTATACTGTTTTCTCTACTTTTACATAGGTTTCACATTTCATAGTAAAGACATTAAAAAGGAACCTGGGCATGCCAACACCAAACAGAGAAATGAAATTCTTCTTGGTTTTACTAAGCCAGAGGAAAAGAAAAAATTACAATGTAATGAAGTGAGAGGACTATTAATCGAAAATGACTTAACCTATAGTTGACATTTTTTTCTTTGTTTTCTCCAAAAAGGCTTTTTCATGGAACCAACTGTGTTCACAGATGTGGAAGACCACATGTACCTTGCCAAAGAAGAATCCTTTGGGCCTATTATGGTCATTTCCAAATTCCAAAATGGGTAGGTTCTTCAAATGCAATTTAACTTAGGTTTTGACTAGATAACTCATTTTTCCCCTCTGCCACTGTGCTGTATACAGAGCATAAAATTAATGAACATGTAATTTTCTACCATAAGAATAATTAACTTAATTAAATAATTAGAAGTTATGCTTTTGCTAGCCATCATAGATCATAGCGTATTTTTGCTTCTCAGCTTCAATTAATGGCCTACATTGGGCTTTTAGTTGATTCAATTTTAGTTTTTCTGCACTCGACATTTGAGATGTCTGTGGAACAAAGCTAATAACTGAGAAATAACAAAACCAATTTTCACATTTACATTCCTAGGGTAGGTGGCGTCTGTGAAATCATATCTCCCCAAAGAAAGAGTGCTGCTGTAACAGGGGATACTGCTCCCCAAAGCTTGATACTCAACTTTTCATAGACATGTTCATAATCATCATATAATCAACTGTAAATGACATGCTGGTTTGTGATACTACATGAAACTTTGCAAAGAGTTCAGCTTATCGAAGACAGCCAAGTGGTAGCTGAGCTCATAAAACAATACTTAAGAGAGTGGGGTCTCATGGTATATTGCCCAAAATCTTCAGAATGGCTTTAGATTTATTTCAGCCAATGAGAACTTAAAAACAGAATGGACTTTCTTGGTCTTTGACAAATAAAATATAAAAGATTTTAGGGGACTATAAGGCTTAGTAAGTAACCTTTCGATACATCCATCCAAGGATGCCTGCTATCCCGTTTCTCATTATACATTCTCCCATGGGATAGTCTTGGTGTTAAATGTGCAGACATTAGAAATTGTAAGGGAATCTACTGTAACGTAGACAAGTCAAAGCCCCTGTCCTTAAGGAGTTTTCTATCTAATAGGGGAGACAGACAAAGAGATGCACAGTTAGTCCACAGAGGGTCAGAGGCAGTGGGATGGTGCAGCGGGTCAGAGGACAAACTCTGCCTCCTCCCCTCACTACCTCTGTGAGCTTGGGCCAATTACTTAACCACTGCACCTCACACCTGTAATCCCAACACTTTGCAAGGCCACTGTGGGAGGATAGCTTGAGGCCAGGAGTTTGAGATCAGCCTGGGCAACACAGGGAGACCCTGTCTCTACAAAACATTTTTTTTTTTAATTAGCTAGGTATGGTGGCACGTGCCTGTAGTCCCAGCTACCTGGGAGGCTGAGGTGGCAGGACCACTTAAACCCAAGGAGATGGAGGCTGCAGTGAGCTATGATTGTGCCATTGCACTGCAGCCTAGGTGACAGGGCAATACCTGGTCTCAAAAAAAAAAAAAAAAAAAAAAGAACGAAAGAAAAAAATTAAGCAGATGGCAGTAATGTTTTCCTGTTTTTAGCATAGATGGAAAATTTTCAGAACGTAAAATGAGTCTTTTGCTTTATATTTAATGAAGTTTTATGTATTCCTATAAACATAAGGATATCGTTAGAGTGTTGCAGTGAGCAAATAATACAGAGGATCGTTTGGTAACAATGTCCACCTCCTTAGGTCATTCTGATATTAAAAAGCAAAGTGTTTCCTTTTGCTGCTGGAATCAATATATGCTTGTCATTCCTGTGGACATAAACAATGTGCAATGGAGCTACGCTGTTTCTTGATAGTCCTCAACAAGAAATAGCATAAAACCATCTTTCTCCCTGTAGTCCATTCTACAAATATTTGGGTCCCTACTATGTGCAATGCATCAAGAAGTGTTAGAATTTTAGCAGAGTCCAAGTTCACTCCAAGTTAGGTTCCAGATTTCTTGTGCAAGAAGAATTTCTTGTGCAATTAAAATTTTGGATAGTCAAGATGCCTTTGAAAAATCCCTTCATAAGGCACTACATTGAAATCTGTGCTGTCTCTCAATAAATTCAGCACAAATTTTCCCTCCAGTTTTGGAACAGATTCTGTGTCTTTGCTGGAGCACCAGATGAAATACCTGGCTTGGCCAAGCACAGTAGCTCACGCCTATAATCCCAGTACTTTGGGAGGCCAAGGTGGGCGGATCACTTGAGATCAGGAGTTCAAGACCAGCCTGGCCAACATAGTGAAACCCCGTGTCTACTAAAAACACAAAAATTAGCTGGGTGTGGTGGCATGTACCTGTAATCCCAGCTACTTGGGAGGCTGAGGCAGGAGAATCGCTTGAACCTGGAAGGTGAAGGTTGCAGTGAGCTGAGATTGCACCACTGCACTCCAGCCTGGGTGACAGAGTGAGACTCCATCTCAAAAAACAAAGCAAAAGAAAAACAAAAACCTGGCTTGTATTTGCTGGCCATGTTGTAGAAAATGTGTGTGTTTTTAAGCATTAGGATCACACTAGAAGAAGGTGACATAAACTATGACAGGCACATTAGAACTGAGAAAAGAACAGGTTCCTGTCTTCACCTACTTGGATGTGTATACGAACTAAGTCAAAAGCAGGGAAATCACGGGACCTATTTTGTGGAATAAGCACAAGTAGTCCGATTCACTCTCATTTGATGATGCAACAGTACAGTATAAACAGATACAAGAGACGTTATCCCTGCCCTCGGGGAGCTTTCATCTTCTAATTTATGGAGGGCAAACCACTACGTACAGGAGGAGTTAAGCCAGCACTATATAATTGGTTCTACTTAGAAAAATATGTGCTACCTGTTGATAGCTGGCTTTTATTGAATACTTATTGTGTTCCAGGCATGATTTGTTCATTTCATCCTCATGACAAGTAGACAGGTCCTTTTACTATTACTTCCATTTTTCACAATAATAAATGAAGGCATGGGGAGATGAAGTCATTTACCCAAGGTTACCAGGCAGTCTGGCTACAGAGCCCTCTCACAGAACTACCCTACTCTGCCACCTTGACAGTGACCCTGGTGGGATCTGAAATGGCTTCAAGCCTCCATCTAAGGAGGCTTGAACCTTGAGTGCAAAGTCTGAAGAGATGGAAGGAAACAGGGAGGATGCTCTAGAACTCCATGTAGAAGTGGGGCCCATGGGAGAGGGGAGGAAGTAGGGAGACCATGAATGAGAACCATTGAAGAAGACTGAATATGACTCTGGGTCGGATTTTAAAAAGTGTTGCATGACATATATGAAAAATGTGATACTAGACTTGTAATATTTCTTTGGGACTGTCTTTTAGTGTAACCCTGAAATTTTTCATTTATAAAAATGTAATCAGTATAATCACAATCAGGCTGCTTGTCTTAAAAAAACAGTTTAATCAGGCTGGACGCAGTGACTCATGCCTGTAATCCCAACACTTGGCAAGGCCATGGCTGGGGGATAGCCTGAGGCCAGGAGTGTGAGATCAGCCCGGGCAAAACAGGGAGACCCTGTCTCTAGAAACATTTTTTTTAAAGTAGGTGGGCATGGTGGCACGTCCCTATAGTCCCTGCTACCTGGGCGGCTGAGGTGGGAGGATCACTGGAGCCCCAGGAGATGGAGGCTGCGGTGAGCTATGATTGTGCCACTGCACTGCAGCCTAGGTGACAGAGCAATACCTGCTCTCTAAAAACAAAAACAAAAATAAAAATAAATTTAAGCAGATGGCAGTAATGTTTTCCTCTTTCTAGCATAGATGGGAAAACTTTCAGAACACAAAATGAGTCTTTTGCTTTACTTTTAATTAAGTTTTATGTCTTCCTAAAAACATAGGGACATCGATGGAGTGTTGCAGCGAGCAAATAATACAGAGTATGGTTTGGCCTCAGGGGTTTTTACAAGAGACATAAACAAAGCTATGTATGCGAGTGAAAAACTAGAAGCAGGAACTGTGTTTATTAACACATACAACAAGACAGATGTGGCGGCCCCATTTGGCGGAGTTAAGCAGTCTGGCTTTGGAAAAGACTTAGGTACGGCTTTACTTTTCTACCTCACATTCCCTTTGTTGTCACATCCCAGAAACATCTGCTCTGTTTCATGACTTGTATATGGTTTTGAGGGGCATTTCCTACACGGCGATTGGATCTAGGTTTACAAAAGCACTGGTTTTTAAAAATATTAAACATTCCTATTGAACCTGCCATACATACAGACAAGTACACACATTGTGTGGGAAGTTTTCTTTTCAAATGATTCATGTTTGAAAGGAAAAAGAAATTGCAAAAATATACTGTAGCTGAAATATGTTTGGTGTTTAATTTGACAATCGGCATGAACTTGGGTTAGCTTTCACGAGACTAAATGGAACCAAGACAGGCAAAAGGGTGGAGAGTAATAACCAGCAGCTTCCAAGAATAAATCCTGTCTTGGAGCTCCTTGGCAGGCTTTCAGAGTCAACACTGAAAAAACCCTGCAATTGGCAGGGTTTTGTGGGAGTCTGAGCAGTAAGGCTTAGAGTTTGTAAAAAGCCCAAAATGTAATTCACCGCGAGCAGTGACACTAACACCTTTCAAGCAATAGTTACTTTCCATGCTAAACACATGCCAGGCCCCATTCTACTTAACCTGTATAAGCAAAAGCAATTCTCACATGAGCTCAGAGGGACAGGTACTATTATTATCTTATTGCACAGAACAGGAAAATGGGGCTCAGAGAGGCTGAGTGAGTTGCCTCAAGTCACAGAGCCAGACAGGCACTGGCAGAGAGAGTTCAAAGCCAAGCAGCCTGGCTGAGGAGCTCATCTCTTATTCCCCTCAGTCTGGCATGTTGTTTGTGATTTACTGAAATTACAGTCTGCAAATATAAGTTTAGTTCATTCGGAGTATTTTTTTTTTTACATTTTTTTTTCCCTAATGACTTTGGCAATGTATTTGCAGCAGTAAAAGTAGTTCTCATTTTAAATTCCACTGGGTGAAGGTAAGGGCTTTTTTCCACCCCCTTTTCCATGTCTTTAATCTGGTTTTTATGCCTGAATCCAAATCACAGTGGTAGACTTTCTTAGGGAACTTATTATTAGAAAGTGAGGCATCCCTGTTTCGCCTTTTAAGAGAGTATTCGATCAGTTTCAGGTCTGTTGTACTATAAAATACCACAGTTTTCCTAATTTTTTTCCTCCCCCAACTGTCTTTTTTTTGGGATGGAGTTTTGCTTTCATTGCCCAGGTTGCAGTGCAATGGCGCGATCTCGGCTCACGGCAACCTCCACCTCCCAGGTTCAAGTGATCTCCTGCCTCAGCCTCCTGAGTAGCTGGGATTACAGGCATGTGCCACCATGCCTGGCTAATTTTTTGTATTTTTAGTAGAGATGGGGTTTCTCTACATTGGTAAGCGTGGTCTCGAACTGCCAACCTGAGGTAATCCACCCACCTTGGCCTCCCAAAGTGCTGGGATTGCAGGTGTGAGCCACCGCGCCCGGCTTCCTACCCCATTTTTAAAACCCCTTAGCTCAGTGGTTGTCAACTTTAGCTGCACGGTGGATTCAAACCACCTGGAAGCTTCAAAAATACAGAGATTCTGATCTAATTGGTCTGGGGTGTGACCTGGGGTCAGAAGTCTTCAAAGCTCCCTGAGTGATTCTAATGTGGGGACAAAGTTGACAGCTCTTGTTTTACCTCAGCTTCCAGCATCACACACTCACTAGTTTCTCCATGGTACCCACTGCCCTTTAACTGCCATAGAGATTGATGATTGTACAGGCTCAAAATAGAAAGAGTCAAAGAAAGGCAAGCCTATTTATTTTTGCCTAGACAGGTTCCCCTGTGTTTCTAACAAACAATATAAACTGAATTTTCCTTATCTAAAATAAGATTGAACCATATGATGTCAAACTTTTCTGTGCTCAGTTCTGCTTTAATATAATCTAGAAGACAGTATCCTGGTTACTTCTGTTTAGCTTAAATGGAGAAAAAGGCAGAGTCTGTCATCAAGTAGGGAAATAAAAGAGAGGGGTTTTGGTTTGCAGCTGATCAGCCAACACTCTCCACTCCTTAGAAGGCCTGGTAGCCGATCTGGGCTGTTATTATTCCAAGAGTGGTCCATGGACCACTAGCATCAACATCATCAGGGATGGTGAGAAACACATAACTTCTGGGCCCACACCAGACTTAATCAGATCAGGATCTGCAGCTTAACCCAGTCTTCAGATGGTTAGTACGAACTTTAAAGTGTGAGCAGCACTGGCTTAGGCCACATTTCATTTGCTTAGTGACCTATACGCCTGTGTACACCTATGTCTGAAGGTCTGAAGACATCACATCTGCCTTTGAACGTGGTCCATCAACTACTTTTCTCTTCCCTAGGTGAGGAAGCTCTAAATGAATATCTCAAAACCAAGACGGTGACGCTGGAATATTAGAGCAACACCATCATCAGGAAAGCCTTCACAGACAGCCCTTTTCAGCTCTGGACACTCTTAAGAAGCCTAGGTGTGCTGAGGCAGGAGGTGTCAGCCAGAAACCAAAAAATACACAGATGGACCATGATGAGGGTCAGGCCATGTCAAAGCACTGACACTCGCGACTGAGCATTTTCTAATACACTAGTCCAATGATTTGCAGTTCTTGGGATTTGACTATACTGTATATCATACATATTTCTAAAAAAATCAAGCTGTGGGCCGGGCGCGGTGGCTCACGCCTGTAATCCCAGCACTTTGGGAGGCTGAGGCAGGTGGATCACTAGGTCAAGAGATCGAGACCATCCTGGTCAACATGGTGAAACCTCGTCTCTACTAAAAATACAAAAAATTAGCTGGGCATGGTGGCGCATGCCTGTAATCCCAGCTACTGAGGAGGCTGAGGAAGGAGAATTGCCTGAACCCAGGAGGCAGAGGTTGCGGTGAGCCGAGATCGCACCATTGCACTCCAGCCTGGGTAACAGGAGCAACACTCTGTCTCAAAAAAAAAAAAAAAAACCAAGCGGCTTTTCCCCTACCTAGACAAACCTATTCATGGTTTCCATCTTGAAGATGTCAGTACCATGCAGTTATAATACACAAGGTGCATTTATTGGAAACTTTGTATTATAGGTACAGGTTTTTAACCTCTGAACCATACATAAGGGGATTATTAAACAGATTTTCTATAAGTCTGCTTCTAAGGAACAGTATAACCTGTAAGGAATGTGAAGGTAGTTCTTTTTTATTATTTGGAAAAAAATACATCTTTGTGTCTTTGATGTTCTATTTTTTAACCCACTGTGAGGGGTGATCAACATGTTTTGAGCAGCTACTAGGTACAAGGCGTTCTGTTCTGAGGAGTATACAGAATTTAATGACATGATGGTTGGCCCCCACATGGTTTAAATTTTAGTAAATAGCTTTTGAAGTGAATTTTATGTATAATATAGTAGAAAGTAAATAGGCCTTGAAGGCTGATCCTGGTTCGTCTCATACCATCTTAGTATCTATGTGATTCTGGGAAACTCTTGCAACTCCTCTGAGCCTCCACTTCCCTATGTGTAAAACAGGGATAGTGGCCGGGCGCGGTGGCTCACACCTGTAATCCCAGCACTTTGGGAAGCCGAGGTGGGTGGATCACAAGGTCAAGAGATCGAGACCATCCTGGTCAACATAGTGAAACCCCGTCTCTACTAAAAATACAAAAAATTAGTTGGGCATGGTGGTGTGTGCCTGTAATCCCAGCTACTCAGGAGGCTGAGGCAGGAGAATTGCCTGAACCCAGAAGGCGGCTTGCGGTGAGCCAAGATTGCGCCATTGCACTCCAGCCTGGGTAACAAGAGCGAAACTCCGACTCAAAAAAACAAAACAAAACAAAACAAAATAAAAACAGGGATAGTAATGCCTTCCTCAGGACCCTTATTTTAGGAGAATTCTTGCAATAATATAAGTAAAGCATCTCACATTAATGCTTTGCTCATGGTAGGTACTCAAATTTAACTGTTTTCCTCTGTCATTATTTTAAAAAGATATTGAGATAGTTTAATTAACTAGATGAATTCATTTCCCCCAATCCTCTTCAATCATTAATTCCTAAACTATTTTTCTCATCCATTGTTCCGACACACTGCCTGATACAGCAGCACTGAAAAATGCCATGTAATGAAAAATGGCAATGGCACAAGGAAAAGGGGTGCTTTTCTTTGGGCAGCTTGCTTGTCCTTCATGGGACATTTTACCTTCCATTTTTCCACCTATTGGTTCTGGTGCTCATTGGCTATGTGATCTTGGGCAAGATAGTAATCTAGTATCTCAGCGCCTAGGTTGAGTATAAAATGAGAATCAAATCTCGATCTCAGTAGTTGCTGCAAGGATTCAGTGAGATAATACACATAATGCACTTAACAGGGCGTTTGGATCATAGCGTTGAAGAAACAGAAACTATTAACAGCCCATTTCCTGTTGGGAGACAGAATTAGTCAGGTGAGTACATTTTCACCATCTATGTGTGACCAGAAGAAGGCAAATTTCTGAATCACAGGAGTTTCCAGAAGATAGCCAGAGCAATGCCATTCTATCAATCCTCCTTTAAAAATAAAATTTCAGTTGACATTCCTTTTTCTTTGGCTTTGAAGATGCCCTTAGGGAATATTTGTCATTTTGGAGACTTAGCAGTATAACATGAGGGGATTGCAGAGAATCAATAAAAAATAAAACAGCAAAATCAGAGGCAGGGAACATTTTCAAAGGGAAAAATAGCAAGTTTGATTCCAGCACGACAAATAGAGCGAATTTGGCCTGGCAGCACTTTTTATTATACTATAGCTCATTTACCATCCCGGAGTTCGGCACAGCTGAAATTCTAAGTTGGAATGAATATTCACGGGGCCCAAGATGACAGTTCATATTTAAATAAAAGTGACAAAAGCCATTTTATAAGCAATCACTTTGAAGTGAAATGTTTTAACTAATTTCATGTGATTTAGAATATGATTTAATCAAATTATTTTAATGATAGATGGAGTGACAGACAAAAGCATGCCTGTTCTTCTAGACTGATTTTACTTTACCTTCTAATATTCATCTCAGTAGCAGCGTTTAAAATACTCTCTGGGCTGCAAAACTCTTTGAGAATCTGATAAAAGCTATGGACTCTTTACGTCCCACTTCGATCCCCAAATTCATGTGCACACACAGAATTCTGCAAATATCTTCAATGGGTTCACAGACCTCGCAAAGGCAATGCTGGGGCCCCAGATTAAGAACTCCTTTCTCCATAGCAAGTTCTAAACATTTCGTACCAGCTTATGTTTTTATATCTGGCTGATCAGAATCAAAGGCTCAGTGTGATACATAAAGTTACCAAGTGAACTGGAATTGGAACATCACGATCCCCAGCCTGCTGGGTGATTTAATAACACACAGAGTAATAAAATCATCACTCTTGCTTCAGATCACAGATTATTTTGCTAAGCTAAAGGATGAAGCTGTGATCTTATTATCAGGTGAGTTGGGAGGTGTGGACACTTTAAGCATTTCCATTTTCCTTCTAATTCCGCATCCCCATGCCTTTGCTAAAGCTGTCCCCTTTTTGTCCTAACACCCTTCCTGGCCTTTCCTACCCCTAGCTGGACTAAGTGTCTCTCCTCAATGCTCCCACTTGTCTCAAACATAGCACTTATCACTTAGTACTAAAATTACTTGCCTTCCTAACTAGATATGAGCAACACTTCCCCCACTCTAGGATGGACCTTGTGTCAATAACACGACAGCTACCATTTATTGAGGGCCTCCCATGTGCAAGACCTTAGGCTAAGCATGTTTTAAATGCTGTTTAATTTTCACAATGTCTGAAAAAATGAAGATGTTGAGGTGCTTCTCTTACTACCTCTCCCCCTAAGCCATCTTACCTCTTTTTTTTTGAGATGGAGTTTTGCTCTTGTTGCCTAGGCTGCAGTGCAGTGGTGCAGTCTTGGCTCACTGCAACCTCCACCTCTTGGGTTCAAGCAATTCTCATGTCTTAGCTTTCCAAGTAGCTGGGATTACATGTGTGTACCACGACGCCTGGCTAAGTAGAGACGGAGTTTCACCATGTTGGCCAGGCGCGTCTCAAACTCCTGACCTCAAGTGATTCACCTGCCTTGGTCTCCCAAAGTGCTGGGATTCCATGCATGAGCCACTGTGCCCAGCCTGTTACCTCTTTCCTATCATTTTGTTCAAGTCTCCCAACTGGTCTTCTGGATTCCTCTCTTGTGTAGTCCTGTTCAAAGCTTAAGTCACATGGTGTCACTCCTCTGTTTAAAACCTGTCAATGGTCCCCAATTCATTTAGACCAAAGTCCAGTGTATTTAACATGGCCTACCAATCTTGCTCCTGGCTACCTGTGACCTCATCTGCTGTCAATTTCCCTCTCATTCTGTTCCACCATCCTGACTGCCTTGACTTCCTCAACAGAAGAAGCCTGCTCCTGCCTCGGGGTCTCTGCCCTTACTGTTCCTCTTCCCAGGAGTGTGCTGGTAAAATATTTAAGTATTGAATATTTTATTTACTATTCAAGTAAAATATTAATATTATTAAATATTCAAGTAGTTCTCAGAGGGTGGGGTGGGGGGGAAGCCCTGATTTGTAGCATTTGCAGGTATCTGTGTGTAAATATTTTCATCAAGGCTATTTTTGAGCTACTAATTTGCCTTCACTAAACACAGAGTTTGGGAAGAGATGCATGCCATCAGGACAAATACAAGCCAGCACCAGCACACCACTGCCTCCTGCAACTCTTGCCCATGCACAATATCATGGCTGGCTGGCTCACTTCCTACTGTCTCTCCTCAAATATCTGACTAGAGACACATTCCCTGACTATGCTTTCTAAAATAGGCCATATGCCCTCACATTCATACCCCATTTGCTGTCATTCTTTCTTCTTTTTATTCCACATTATTTTCATAGCACTTACCACTACCTGTTGTATATTAATCAATGATCTTTTCCCATTAGAATGGAGGTTTCATGAACAGGTACTTGTTTTGTTTAAAACTGTATCTCCAGTCCTAATATGTAATAGGAGCTCAATAAATGTTTGCTTTCGAATGGAAAGGTTAAGTAACCTGCTCAAATCAAACAGCTATTAAGTAGCAGAACAGGTTTTCAAGCAATGAATCTAGTGGTTTTAATCAAGTTGAGATAGTTTTTAATCCTAATACCTAAATCAGGGCCTGGGTAGTAAGCTGCAGGCACATATTAAGTATTGGTTAAACTAAAAAAAAAAAAAAAGCAAACGGACATTATCTGTAAAAGCTTTTGTAGAATTGGCTAGAGGTAAGGAACCAAATTGGGTTCCCCATACCTGCCCTCCAAGAAAATAAAGCTGGGCTGAGAGTAGGATATGAGGGATGATGGATAAGAGATGAGACATGAGAGATAAGGGGGATTAAATTATTATTACTATCATACAAATAATGCCTGAGATTTTTTTAAATGATTAAGTACTCAATTATGTAAAACAATTTATAAAATAGGAAAGATTGACTCAACCAAAATTTGTTGAGTCAACCCAAAAATCTATTTGATTATCTCCAAACAGAAATAACCTACAGATACATTTGAGATTGTTCCAAACTTTTTCTATGAATATCTATACTTTTTTACATAGTTAACATAATACTGTATATTACTTTGTTACCTGATTTTTCAATTAACAATATATCATAAGCATCTATGTTAATCAATAAACACAATTCTGCATATTTCAATGACTTTAATTCAACATGTTCTCTATTGTTGGACATTTAGATTTGCTTTTTGCTATTTTAAATGTTGCAATAAATCTTATATAAAATTTATTACCAAAGCTATACTTATGTAATTAGGACAAATACCTGGAAGTGGAATTCCCGAATCAACAATTCCACCAACAATTTCCCCAAATCTTTGCCACCATTGTGTATTATAAGTTATGCACTTAGTATCTCTATGCCAATTTTCTCAGCTGTGAAGGGAATATTCGCATATCTCATAAGGTGATAGCCTTTTTTTTTTTTTTGAGATGGAGTCTCACTCTGTCACCCAGGCTTGGGTGCAGTGGGGCAATCTCAGCTCACTGCAAACTCCATCTTCTGGGTTCAAGCTATTCTTGTGCCTCAGCCTCCCAAGTAGCTGGGATTATGGGCGTGTGCCATTGTGTCCGGCTAATTTTTGTATTTTTAGTAGAGATGGAGTTTCACCATGTTGGCCATGCTGGTCTTGAACTCCTGACCTCAGGTGACCCGCCCACCTCAGCCTCCCAAAGTGCTGGGATTATAGGTGTGAGCCACCATGCCCAGCCTTTTTTCTAAAAAAAAAAGAGGAAATTTATTCTGCCACCAAAAACGGAGCCCAGCAATAGTGCAGTATACAGGTTATTTGATGCGGTGACTCAATAATGTTCTTTGATCCTCTCTGCTATCTGTGGTGTGCTCACTTTACCCTCAAGAGCTGGCTCCATTCATGGACACAAGAAAGAAGTTCCAGGAATCATATCCTATCATAATGATAGGGATAAGATACAGGAAAATTTTGGGCTTGAAGATCATGGGTCCCCAGCGAGGGCTCCGCCCATAACCCTGGAACCACAGCCCAAAATGAGAACATGCATTCCTATTTTCCTGCTCAAATGCTGCCTTTTCCAAAACCACCCATGGTCCATTCTACACCTATCCTATGCCCATAAAAACCCGAGCCTCTGCCAATAGAGAGGAGAAGAGGAGCAGCAGCTGGCCATCCAAGACTATGGTTGGATTTGGAGAGAAGCAGCTTGACTTCAGAGGGACAGCTTGATGTGTTGCTTCAAAGAGGAGTCCAGCCAGGCCAGGAATGGCTGGACTCTGGGGGAAGATTATCTTCCCATTCCATCCCCTTTCCAGCTCCCCTTCCCACTGAGAGCCACTTTAATCGGCAATAAAACCCCTTGCATTTATCTTCTCCAATTTTCATGCCACCTCATTCCTTCTGGATGCTGGACAAGAATTCGGGTGCAGGTGCAAAAGGCTGTCACACTGACCCTCCACTGTTAACGCTTAAGCCATCTACGGATGGCAAAGCTTAAAGAGCATGGACTGTAATGCTTTCTGGGGTTTCAGGGGTTGTAGGCAGTCCCCTAGATGATGCCATGAGGCCGCATGGAGTTTTGCTCCTGCCAGTGCCCTAAAGCATTCATCAGGCTCCTGCACTCACTAACGTACACTCCCCTTCCTACGAGGGGAACATAGCAGGACCCAGCAAGTGGAGTCTGCCCCTTTTGGCACTAAAGCACTGGCTAGTTCTAGCACTGTGCATTCCAGTTCCCACCCACGAAGCAGTTAGGGAAAATTTCCTGCCTCGCTAAGATATCTTGTCCTTTCTTCTAAAAGAAAGGAATCATTTTGTCATGTGCCTCCTTTCTAGGAATGAGAAATACAGTCATGTGTCACATGACTCCTTCTGAACAATGCAACATTAGGCGATGTTGTCATGTGAACATCATAGTATATTTACACAAACCTAGATGGTATAGCCTACAACACACCTAGGCTCTTTGATACAATAATCATCTCGTCATGTGCTTCCTTTCTAGGAATGAGAAATAGTCATGTGTCACATGACTCCTTCTGAGCAATCCTGTGGCGATTTTGTCATGTGAACATCATAGTGTACTTGCACAAACCTAGATGGTATAGCCTACAGCATGCCTAGGCTGTATGATACAGCTTATTGCTCCCAAGCTACAAACCCGTACAGCATGTTACTCTACTAAATACTGCAGCAACTGTAACACAACAGTCAATATTTGTATATCTAAAAATATATGTATATAGAAAAGGTACAGAAAAAATATAGTCTTATAATATTATGGGACCAGTGCTGTATATGTCGTCCATTGTTGACCAAAATATCATTATGCAGCAGATGACTGCACTATCCTTTCCAAAAGTCTACAGACTTTCCTCAAGCTTCACTGGTTAGGTTCATATCATGTGCCCATTCCTAAACCAATAACTGGCACAAGTTTTCCATGAATAGATGGTAGGGAGTCAAACACAAAGATTCCAACATTAAAACTTTTGGGAAGGCCGGACACAGTGGCTCTTGCCTGTAATCCCAGCACTTTGGGAGGCTGAGGCAGACGGATCACGAGGTCAGGAGTTCAAGACCAGACTGGCCAACATGGTGAAACCCTGTCTCTACCAAAAATTACAAAAATTAGCAGGGCATGGTGCCTCGTGCCTGTAATCCCAGACACTTGGGAGGCTGAGGTAGAAGAATTGCTTGTACTGGGACCCGGGAGGCAGAGGCTGCAGTGAGCCAAGATCACGTCACTGCACTCCAGCCTGGGATACAGAGTGAGACTCCATCTCAATTTAAAAAAATTAAAAAAATAAAACAAAAAACTTTTGGGAAATGTCTACAAATCATATATATCCTGTCTTTTTGCTTCAGGATTTTGACCCAGGATTGTGAACTGATGTTTAAGCTGAATTATTTTGTTGACATAAAGAGAAGGAAATAATGGTTAGTTTAATGAACATTTACTGTATATTCTAACTGAGTGAAAGGCACTATGCTAGGCAGCGAGAGAAATACAAATGAAAGTAAGACTCAACCTCTTTTCTGACATTTATTTTTCTTTTTTTTGAGACAGAGTCTCTCTCTATCACCCAGGCTGGAGTGCAGTGGCATGATCTTGGCTCCCTGCAACCTTTGCCTCCTGGGTTCAAGCAATTCTCCTGCCTCAGCCTCCCGAGTAGTTGGGATTACAGACATGTGCTACCACATATGGCTCGTTTTTATATTTTTGGAGAGACAGAGTTTCTCCATGTTGGCCAGGCTGGTCTGGAACTCCTGACCTCTGGAGATCCACCCACCTCGGCCTCCCAAAGTGCTGGGATTACAGGTGTGAGCGACCACGCCGGCCTTTTCTTACATTTCTTATCATAGTCATGGATACAGGCACAGTAACACAAACTATCCCTGCTAGGCAGTTTTTAAAAATAAGTACCATATTTGATGCACAATTAAAATGTTATTGGAACAGATGGAAGATTTATTCAGAATGAGATTTTTGCTTCAAAAGCCATTACGTCTAATTTTCTGATCTGTAACTGTCACAGAGTCATAGAAAGATTGTACTCCACAAGTTGAAGGGAACATTTCATTCGTTTTAGGAGTGCTACTGTTCTCCAAATGACTGCCATCATTTCACACCTAAGCATCAGTCAGAGTAAGCAAACGGTTGGACAACCAAAGCTCAACTGTGATGTACTTTCCACACACTGTAGGGCAAACTGCTTACAAACAACACAACTGTTAGATAAGGCCATAACATACTGGATATGGTTTGGCTGTGTCCCCACCCAAATCTCATCTTGAATTGTTGCTCCCATAATTCCCATGTGTTGTGGGAGGGACCTGGTGGGAGGTAATTGAATCAGAGGACTGAGTCTTCCCATGCTGTTCTCGTGTGAATACGTTTCATGAGATCTGATGGTTTTATAAAGGGGAGTTCCCCTACACAACCTCTCTTGCCTGCCACCATGAAAGACATGACTTTCTTCCCCTTTGCCCTCTATCACAATTGTGAGGTCTCCTCAGCCATGTGGAACAGTGAGTCCATTAAACCTCTTTTCCTTTATAAATTACCCAGTCTTTTGTATGTCCTCATTAGCAGTGTGAGAACAGACTAATACACATACATATAATAAAGTCCTCAAAAGTTAAATTTACAACTCCATTAGCCTTTACATATGTATGAGTGATGGTAACTCTTAACTTAGAATAGTGGCTAACCCATAAAGAGCTTGGTAAGTACCAACTACAGTTGAATCTGCCAATTTGATAGGTGAAGAATGCAATCTTGATTTCATTTGCATTTCTCTGATAAATGTAGTTGAACTTTTTTCTGTGAATTACTTGTTCATTTCCTATGGTCTTTTCACTATTTAGGTATCAGTTATTTTTCTCTAAAATGTAAAAGCCCATGATGTGTTAATGAAACCCTCTGTCATGTTTCAGGTATTTTTCCCAGTATTTCCCTTTTGAATTTCTTTGCAACCCACTAGTTTTTAATATTTATGGGGATGAATTTTCCACTCTTTTCCTTTACTTTAGGCTCTGATGTTATGCTTTTAAAAAATCTTTCTTGACTATTTTATTAAATGTAAATCTATATTTTGGTATGGGACCTTATAATTTTTTTTACATTTAAATCCTTAATCCATATATAATTCATCTTGGCACATGATAGCTGGTTCTCACATTGTTTATGAATAATTCATCCATTTTACCAGATTACACAAATAGTCTCTCTTTATCCATTGGGGATCCATTCTAAGACCCCCAGGGGATACGTGAAACACAATAGAACAGAACCCTATACATACTGTTTTCAGTCTGAGAATCCGGATGGCTACTAGGTGACGAAAGGTGGGTAACATTTACAGTGTGAATATGCAGGACAAAAGGACAATTCATGTCCCAGGCAAGACAAAGTGAGAGAGCCTAAGATTTCATTGCATTATTCAGCAACTTAAAACTTAACATATTGTTTATTTCTAGAATGTTCATTTAATATTTTTATATTGTGGTTGACCACGGATAGCTGAAATTGTGGAAAGCAAAACTGACAGTACCAACTGTATTTGAAATTACACCTTCATATTCTCCTGCCTGAAACAGTCTATGATGGCTTGAAGTATCCTGTACACCTTCATGCATCCACTTAATTCATTTATTATCATTATTCCATGTCTACTGTGTACCTCACACTATGGCAAGTAGTGAAATAGACAAATGCAAATGTTCGCACAAAGTAGCACAGCATCCAGTAGAAGAAAATCTTTAAATAAGTATTTATGCCAATAATTCATCATGGCTGTGTACAGTTTTGGTGTACTCTTTCCAGCTGAAAAAAATCTTGCCTCAGATCTGTTCATTTCTTTACACATTTAGCAAGTGAATCACAGTTAAGGAGAGCTGGTTCCAATTTCCAATAAGAAAGACCAGAAAGGACCTGGATAATTACTTCAGAGCATTACAAGAAGCCTCAGGCCAATAAGAGGAACTGGAAAGAACAGAATTCAAAGAAAACCTGAAAACACTGGCAAAGTTCCAACAGCTCTGCAGACTCACAGATAGTCCTTAAATTCTCAGGTCTCTTTCCTGAGCAAAATTCAGGCTCATGGCAGATGAGACCGAAATAAATTTAGTAAGACCAACAATAGGGCAGAAGGACAACTCCAGCCTAAGATCATTCAGACCTTTGGAAGAGAAAACAAACTGTTGTCCCTCTTTGTACCATACCATCCTAATTTTCCTGTGATGTCCCTATTTTCTAAATATGATAGGTTTTGAGCTGTGGGCAACTGTGTGGAACAGTTTTAATAGGTCAGATAAGAAGTTTTGCTTTACAAAAAAATCAACTAAAAACTAATTTTCCCAACCAGTAAATTCTACATGCATTGTATGACTGCACTGTCACCAACAGTGATTACACTACCAAGCATCAGTTTTCCAACTCAAACTAGAAAGGAATTTTTAAAATAAAAATAGGTATGTTTGAGAATAGCTAAATACAGTTGACACTTGAACAACACAGATTTGAACTGTTTGGGTTCAGTTATACATGGATTTTTTTCAATATATTTTTAACGTTTTTGGAGATTTGTGATAATTTTAAAAATCTGCAGATGAACCTAATGGCTTAAAATATCAAAAAAATTTTAAAAGTATGTCAAAATGTATAAAATACATGTAGATACCAGTCTATCTCATCGTTTCTACCATACTATATATATAAATCTATTATAAAAAGTTAGACATTATCAGCCCTTACCCAGACAAACACTTATAGAAGGTACCTAGTGCCGTTTGCAGTTGAAAGAAATATAAACAAATGCAAAGACCCAGTATTAAATATAACTGCATAGTTAACTCTAGTACTGTAATAATTTTGTGATCACCTCCTGTTGCTATTGCGATGGGCTCATGTTGCAAGTATCTACTCACAATGCCATGTGACACTCACCATCTTTGTGAGAACAGTTCCTCTCTGCAGTAAATTGCCTATCACAGTAAAAAGTAATTTCTTGGGTGGCTCGCAAGATGACCCAATAGGAGCAGCTCTGCTCTGCAGCTCCCAGCAAGATCAATGCAGAAAG
This sequence comes from Callithrix jacchus, assembly GCF_049354715.1. Lineage (NCBI taxonomy): Eukaryota > Metazoa > Chordata > Mammalia > Primates > Cebidae > Callithrix > Callithrix jacchus. Next base: position 107,947,554 of record NC_133510.1, on the reverse strand, counting down.
TGGGTGATTTCTGCATTTCCAATTGAGGTACCTAGCTCATCTCACTGGGACTGTTTAGACAGTGGGTGGAGCCCACGAAGGGCGAGCCGAACATTGCCTCATCTGGGAAGTGCAAGGGGTCAGGAGCTCCCACCCCTAGCCAAGAGAAGCCGTGAGGGACTGTGCCGTGAGGAATGGTGTACTCTGGTCCAGATACTGTGCTTCTCCCACCATCTTCACAACCCACAGACCAGGAGATTCCCTTGGGTGCCTATGCTACCAGGGCCCTGGGTTTCAAGCACAAAACAGGGTGGCCCTTTGGGCAGATACTGAGCTACCTGCACGATTTTTTTTTCCATATCCCAGTGGTGCCTGGAACACCAGCAAGACAGAACCGTTCACTCCCATGGAAAGGGGGCTGAAGTCAGAAAACTAAGTGGTCTAGCTCAGCAGATCACACCCCCATGGAGCCCAGCAAGCTAAGATCTACTGGCTTGAAATTCTCACTGCCAGCACAGCAGTTTGAAATCAATGCAGGATGCTCGAGCTTGGTGGGGAAAGGGACATCAACCATTACTGAGGCTTGAGTAGGTGATTTTTCCCCTCACAGTGTAAGCAAAACCACCAGTAAATTCGAGCTAGGCAGAGCCCACTGTAGCTCAGCAAAGCCACTGTAGCCAGACTGCCTCTCTAGATTCCTCCTGTCTGGGCAGGGCATCTCTGAAAGAAAGGTAGCAGCCCCAGTCAGGGACTTATAGATAAAATTCCCATCTCCCTGGGAGAGAACACTTGGGGGAAAGGGCAGCTGTGGGCATAGCTTCAGCAGACTTACATTCCTGCCTGCCAGCTCTGAAGAGAGCAGCAAATCTCCCAGCACAGCACTTGAGCTCTGCTAAGGAATAGATTGCCTCCTCAAGTGGGTTCCTGACCCCCATGCCTCCTGACTGGGAGACACCTCCAGGCAGGGGTCAACAGACACCTCATACAGTTCTGGCTGGCATCCAGTTGGTGTTCCTCTGAGATAAAGCTTTCAAAGAAAGAAACACGCAACAATCTTTGCTGTTCTGCAGTCTCTGCTGGTGATACCCAGGCAAACAGGCTCTGGAGTGGACCTCCAGCAAACTCCAACAGACCTGCAGCAGAGGGGCCTGCCTGTTAGAAGGAAAACTAACAAACAGAAAGAAATAGAATCAACATCAACAAAAAGGACATCTGCAAAGAAACCCCATCCAAAGGTCAACAACATCAAAAACCAAAGGTAGATAAATCCACAAAGATGAGGAAAAACCAGTGCAAAAAGGCTCAAAATTCCAAAAACCAGAACAACTTTTCTCCTCCAAAGGATCACAACTCCTCATCAGCAAGGGAACAAAACTGGATAGAGAATGAGTTTGACTAACTGGCAGAAGTAGGCTTCAGAAGGTGGGTAGTAACAAACTCTTCTGAGATAAAAGAGCATGTTCTAACCCAAAGCAAGGAACTAAGAATCCTGAAAAAAGGGTTGGACAAACTGCTAACTAGAATAACCAGTTTAGAGAAGAACATAAATGACCTGATGGAGGTGAAAAACACAGCAAGCAAGAACTTCGTGAAGCATACACGTATCAATAGCCAAATCAATCAAGTGGGAGAAAGGATATCAGAGATTGAAGATCAACTTAATGAAATAAAGTGTGAAGACAAGATCAGAGGATCAGAGAAAGCTTTCAAGAAATACAGGACTATGTAAAAAGACTTAACCTACAATTTGATTGGTGTACCTGAAAGTGATGGGGAGAATGGAACCAAGCTGGAAAACACTCTTCAGGATATTATCCAGAAGAACTTCCCCAACCTAGCAAGGCAGGCTAACATTCAAATTCAGAAAATACGGAGAGCACCAAAAGGATAATCCTTGAGAAGAGCAACCCCGACAAACATAATCGTCGGATTCACCAAGGTTTGAATGAAGAAAAAAATGTCAAAGGCAGCCAGAGAGAAAGGTCGGTTTATCCACAAAGGGAAGCCCATCAGACTAACAGCAGATCTATCTGCAGAAACCCTACAAGCCAGAAGAGAGTGGGGGCCAATATTCAACATTCTTAAACAAATGTTCAACCCAGAATTTCATATCCAGTCAAACTAAGCTTCACAAGCAAAGGAGAAATAAAATCCTTTACAGACAAGCAAATGCTGTGGGATTTTGTCACCACCAGACCTGCCTTACAAGAGCTCTTGAAGGAAGCACTAAATATGGAAAGGAAAAACTGGTACCACTGATCCCACAGAAATACAAACTACCAACAGAGAATACTATAAACACCTCTACGTAAGTAAACTAAAAAATCTAGAAGAAATGGATAAATTGCTGTACATATATACCCTCCCAAGATTAAACCAGGAAGAATTCCTGAATAGACCAATAACAAGTTCTGAAATTGAGGCAGTAATTAATAGCCTACCTACCAAAAAAAGGCCAGGACCAGATAGCTTAACAGCCGAATTCTACCAGAGGTACAAAGAGGAGTTGGTTTCATTTCTTGTAAAACTAATCTAAACAACAGAAAAAGAGGTACTCCTCCGTCACTCAGGTCGGAGTGCAGTGGCTCGATCTTGGCTCACTGCAACCTCTGCCGCCCTGGTTCAAGCAATTCTCCTGCCTCAGCCTCCCGAGTAGCTGGGATTACAGGCACCTGCCACTGTACCTGGCTAACGTTTGTAGGTTTAATAGACACAGGGTTTCACCACATTGGCCAGGCTGGTCTTGAACTCCTGATCTTATGATCCACCCTCCTTGACCTCCCCAAGTGCTAGGATTACAGGCCTGAGCCACTGTGCCCATCCTTCTCCCTAATTTTATGAGGCCAGCATCAGCCTGATACCAAAACCTGGTGGAAACACAACAAAAAAAAAAAAAAAAAGAAAATTTCAAGCCAATATCCCTGGTGAACATTGATGCAAAACTCAATAAAATATTGGCAAACTGAATCCAGCAGCAGATTAAAAAGCTTATCCACCACGATCAAGCTGGCTTCATCCCTGGGATGCAAGGCTGGTTCAACATACGCAAATCAATAAGGGTAATCCACCACATAAACAGAACCAATGATGAAAACCATGATTATCTCAATAGATACAGAAAAGGCCTTTGATAAAATTTAACACCCATTCATGCTGAACACTCTCAATAAACTAGGTAATGTTGAAATGTATCTCAAAATAACAAGAGCTATTTATGAGAAACCCACAGCCAATATCATACTGAATGAGGAAAAGGTGGAAGTATTCCCTTTGGTACCAGCATGGTACTGGTACTAAAATGGACATATAGACCAATGAAACAGAACAGAGGCCTCAGTAGTAACACCACACACCTACAACCATCTGATCTTTGACAAACCTGACAGAAACAAGAAATGGGGAAAGGATTCCCTATTTAATAAATGGTGTTGGGAAAACTGGCTAGCCATATGCACAAAACTGAAACTGGACCCCTTCCTTACACCTTATACAAAAATTAACTCAAGATGGATTGAAGATTTAAATGTAAGACCTAAAACTATAAAAACCTAGGCAATACCATTCAGGACATAGGCATGGGCAAAGACTACATGACTAAAACACCAAAAGCAATGGTAATAAAAGCCAAAATAGACAAATGGGTTCTAATTAAACTAAAGAGCTTCTGCACAGCAAAAGATTAGAGTGAACAGGGAACCTATAGAATGGGTGAAAATTTTTGCAATCTATCCATCTGACAAAGGGCTAATATCCAGAATCTAAAAAAACTTAAATTTACAAAAAAAAGAAAACCCATCAAAAAGTGGACAAAGGATATGAACCAACACTTCTCAAAAGAAGACATTTATGTGGCAAAAAAAACATGAAAAAATACTCATCATCACTGGTCATCAGACACATGCAAATCAAAACCACAATGAGATACCATATCATGCCAGTTAGAATGGCAATCATTAAAAAGTCAGGAAACAACAGATGCTGGAGAGGATGTGGAGAAAGAGGAATGTTTTTACACTGTTAGTGGGAGTGTAAATTAGTTCAACCATTGTGGAAGACAGTGTGGTGATTCCTCAATGATCTAGAACCAGAAATACCACTTGACCCAGGGATCTCATTACTGAGTATAAACCCAAAGGATTATAAATCATTCTACTATAAAGACACATACATACACATGTATGTTTACTGCAGCACTGTACACAATAGCAAAGACTTGGAACCAACCCAAATGCCCATCAATGATACACCGGATAAAGAAAATGTGGCAAAAAAAAAAAAAAAATGTGGCACATATACACCATGGAATACTAGGCAGCCATAAAAAGGATGAGTTCATGTTCTTTGCAGGGATATGAATGAAGCTGGAAACCATCATTCCATTCTCAGCAAACTAACACAGGAACAGAAAATCAAACATCCTATGTTCTTACTCATAAGTGGGAGTTGAACAATGAGAACACATTGACACAGGGAGGGGAACATCACACACTGGGGTCTATTAGGGAGTGGGGAACCAGGGGAGGGGTAGCATCAGGAGAAATACCTAATGTAGATGACAGATTGATGGGTGCAGCAAACCACCATGGCACATGTATACCTATGTAACAAATCTGCATGTTCTACATATGCACCTCAGAACTTAAAGTATAATAACAATTTTTTAAAAAGTGATCAATCATGGTTATCCCATGTTTTTCATCTTTAGTGGAATATCATAAACCTTGAATAACGCCATGGGTAGGAAACATATACAGTGCTACTAGTGATGTTGGAATTTCTTCCAAGAGGCAGAGAAAAATCATGACCTTACAAGAAAAATATGAATGGCTTGATATATATCCCAGACTGAGGTCTGCATCTGTGGTTGCCCACCATTTCAAGATAATTGAATCCAGCATAAGGACCATTGTTCAAAAAGAAAAGGAAATTTGTGAAGCCACTGCTACAGCTATGCCAGCAGGCACAAAAATCTTTTTGTAAAATACATTTTTATTTCCTACTGAGAATGCACCTTTTATGTGGGTGCAGGACTGCTATCAAAAAGGCTACAGAATGATTTGAAAAAAAGGGAACTTACTATATGACAACTTAGAGAAAAAGGAAAGTGAAGGGTCTAACGCCAGAGAATTCAATGCCAACAAAAGATGCTTTGATAATTTTAGAGGTTTGACTTAAAAAAAAAAAAAAAGGTCAAGGTAAGCAGATTCTGTTGACCTAGAGGCACCAGCCGAGTTCCCAAGTGCCAATAAAAAAATCATTGAGAAAAAAGGATATCTTCTCAAACAGGTTTTTAATACAAACAAAAGTACTCTCATCTGGAAAAAAAAATGCCAAAATGAAATAATCTGCACACCAAACCCCCATGACACACAAAATACTGACATAAAAAACCTGTACACAAGTACCCCTGAACCTAAAAGTTAAAAAACAAATGCCAAAAAAGACATCAATTAAAAGAGAAGTGAGTGTGATTTGCGGCAGGAAGTGATAGACTAACTCTACTGTTTTGTGCAAACGCATTCAGGTTTATGATCAGGACTGCCCTTATCTATAAAGCTGCTAACCCCTGAGCCTGGAAAAGATAAACACCAATTGCCATTTTTTCTGGTTGTACAACAAAAAGGCTTGGACAAGACCCCCTTTTCTGGATTGGTATTGGTTCCATCAATGCTTTGTCTCTAAAGTCAAGAATTACCTTGCCAATAAGGAACTGTCTTTTATAGTTCCTTTGATATTAGACAATGCCCATGGTCACCCAGAAACCCATGAGTTCAACAGTGAAGGTATCAAAGTGGTCTATTTGCCCCCAAACAGAAGGTCTCTAATTCAGCCTCTAGGGTCAGGGGACCATGAGGACCTTTAAGGCTCATTATACATGATACTCTATGGAAAAAAATTTTCAAAGCTATGGAAGAAAATTAATAGAACTTCATGAAATTCTAGAAGGATTACACCATTGAAGACACTATCTTTGTCATAGAAAAAGTTGTGAAAGCCACCATCTAGCCTGAAACAATAAATTTGTGCCGAAAAAAACTATGTCCAGATATCATGCATGAATTCATATGATTTACAAAGAGCTAATAGAGGAAATCATGAAAGAGATCGTGAATGTGGCAAAAAGGGTGGGGCAGGTGGGGTGAAGGGTTTCAAGATACGGATCTTAGAGAAATTCAGAAGCTGACAGACACCACACCTGAGGAATTAACAGAAGACAGCTTGATGGAGATGAACGCTTCTGAGTCAGTACCAGACGATGAGGAAGACGGAGAAGCAGCAGGCAGTATCAGAAAAGACGTCGATACTGGACAATCTGGCAGAAAGGTTCTGATCATTCAAGGTTGCTTTTGACTTCTTTTACAACATGGACCTTTCTATGATACACACACTAAAACTAAAGCAAATAATGGAAGAAGATTGGTACTGTATAGAAACATTTTTAGAGAAACTGAGGCAGGAGACTAGGATCTGGAGGCAGGGAACCTGAGGCAGATTCACACTGACTTCCTAAAACTGAATGAAAAGGAAAACTCCAACTTTCCACACCCAAGTCCCTTTGCAACTCCCTACTTTCTGTGTCACAGATGAAAAATGGCAAATACCGATGGTCCCCTCCCACAACCAAACAGACTGGACACAGGTCTAGTCTTCATTTACACAGGGTTGTAATTCTGTAACTTCATTTCACCTTCCACAACCAATCAGATGTTTGCAGCCTCTGTAACTTCAGCCTCTGATTGGTCACCTTCAGCAACTAATCAGACTGGCTGCAGGCCACTACTTCATTTACCTATGGTGTAAACCAAGTAACCAATGGGAAACCTCCAGAGGGTATTTAAACCCCAGAAAATTCTCTAACCAGTGCTCTTGAGCCGCTTGCTCGAGCCTGCTCCCACTCTGTGGAGTGTACTGTCGTTTCAATAAATCTGTGCTTTTGTTGCTTCATCCTTTCATTGCTTTGCATGTTTCCTCCAATTCTTTGTTCAAAATGCCAAGAATTGGCAACTCATAGCCAAGACCCTCCACTGGTAACAACACGAGTAAGTGAAAAAGTCAGACGGAAATTATAATGTATTTCCATCAAGCTATACTGAGTATCCCTTCTCCTTCTTCTCTACCTCTTCTACCTCTGCCAATCCCTTGGCTTCCTCCTCCTCCTCAACCTACTCAACCTGAAGACAATGAGGATGAAGTCCTTTGTGATGATCCACTTCCATTTAAAGAACAGTAAATATATACTCTTCCTTATGATCTCCCTAATAGTATTTTCGTTTTCCTAGCTTACTTTATTGTAAAAATACAATATATAATACATATAACATACATAATATGTGTTGATCAACTATTTATGTTATCCCTAAGGCTTCTTGTCAGTAGTAGGCTATTAGTAGTTTAAGTTTCTGGGGAGTCAAAAGTTATACATAGATTTCTGACCAAAAAGGGGGTCAGCACCCTAACTCCTGCATTGTTTATGGATCAACTGTATAATTCTTTTTTTTGTAAAACCTTTTTTCTCTTTCATATATTCCTCTATTATTAAACCCATTTTGATGTTAACAAATAAGTGTGACTTTATACTAACCTTAAAAATAGGTTGTTTTATTCAAGAGGATAATTTAAAACAAAACTGGTAATTTTTATTTTTTTGAGACAGGGTCTTGCTCTGTCACCCAGGCTGGAGTGTAGTGGAATGATCTTGGCTCACCACAACCTCCACCTCCCGGGTTCAAGTGATTCTTCTGCCTCAGCCTCCCGAGTAGCTGAGACTACAGGCACATGTCACCATGCCAGGCTAATTTTTATATTTTTAGTAGAGACAGGGTTTCACCATAGTGCCCACACTGGTCTTGAACTCCTGACCTCATAATCCACCCGCCTCAGCATCCCAAAGTGCTGGGATTACAGGTGTGAGCCGCTGCACCCAGCCTTTATTTTTTACTTTAAAATAAAATTGACATTTCTGAAATCTATGCTGAAGAAAAAAGATGCTAACAAATTTACTCATCACCATGCACAATTAAGCTTTCTAAACTCAGAAGAGATTAAAGATCATTCTACCCTTAGAAGACATCCAAATGCTATATATTACAAATCTTTATTTCTTTTTTTGTGGGGAGGCAGGAGGGGGAGCAAATTCCAAATCTTTAAAAACTAGCTCTGGTTTCTCTGAGAAACAAAATACATCCAGTATTAAATATGTGAAATTAAATAAGCAGGAGGCCATTAGCCTGAGATGGTCTTGGTAATTTGATTTCCTATATAACAAACCACAATCTACCTCAGTAATAAACAAACCAAAACCTATCTTAGCAATATACTTTTGTAACAAATAGCCAGGTTTAATTAAGCTAGACAGAAACAGCTGAGCTTCAGCCAATCATACACAGTCAAGTTGTCAAACTATGCCCAAATAGGGCAAATGCCTAGCAGTAACCAATCAAGTTATTTCTGTAGTTTATTTCCATGTATGCATGCTGTCCATGCTGCAGAGTAGAATACTCTAAACCTCTTTCAGTTGTGAGTACTAATTCATAAAATTGTTCTTTGCTTGAATAAACTGTTTAATTTGTCTAGAGGTTTTAACAGTTAAATTTTTGGTGTCAGAAGTGGGATATAAAGGTGACTTCCAGCAACCACCCAGGAGCACCCTAGTGACCAAGTGAATATATTTGCTGGGCCCATTATCCATTGCTTTCTCACAGCAACTGGAGGTTGTGGGTGGTTTCCCTTTCAGATTAGAGCTACACAGATTTGTGTTTTGAGCTCTCCAAATTTACTTGAACAATTATTTTACCAAACGGGGTCCAGAGACTGGGTCTAGTAGAAGGCCTATGATAAGTCACAAGAAGACAGGGAATCATGAGTTCATCTGAATCCATGGAGTCTAGAACTCCTCCATCTGGAACTACAGCCAATTTTGTGTATAAGAACTGTAGACTCGGCGCCTGTTGTTTTTCTAGAGAAATGAGTGAACCTTCCAAAAAATAATTTAGGATTATAGTGGCCCACAATATATAGTGACTATGAACCTACACAAAATTGTTCATCTGCAAGGCAAATTACAAAAGAAAGAATAAAAAATGCTTCATAAGCAATGAGATGCATTTTTTTAATTGGTACACCCAGGGAACTAAAAGATTCCTTACAGAAGACAAATGAAAAGCTTAACTAGCTTAAGGACGATACAAAAAATGACTATACCTTGATTGATTCAACCGTTTTGTTCTTTCTCTTTACCCATCTTTACCTCAATATTATGAGTCTAATAATCTTTTTGCTCAACTACTCTTTCATTCTAAAGATAATGAAAAAAGGCAAGTTAGACAAATGCCTTACAAAATGAGATTCTCTGATCAGCCAGGCCTGCCTGCCATAACCATCTTTACTCGGTCAAAAATTAAGCTTCTAGCCATGGTAAAAGACTTACCCAGCCCAAGGGAACACCCTCAAAAATGTACTGAAGATTTTAGAAATCTCACAGGAGATTACATGCCAGAAATCCCTGACCAATTTATTAATATGACACTGGGACACGGCAAAGCTTGAAAATGTATGACAACAGAATGGGAAAAACTTAATGAGGATATTAAAGATTCCCCCAAACCTCATTAAGAGTAGGGCCAGGGAGAGCTTTAAAATTCAATTCCTAAGATTTTTCTGCAAAAAAAATTACCAGTCCATCATACAACCTCATAGACAAAAAACAGAATGAACCAATTTCAGGTTACAGGGCCCATACAGAAAGACTATTTGTAAAACATTTCAGGCTCCAATACTCCAAGGGATACTTCCTGCAGTGCCTGAAACAGGATTAACTGCTCTGTTTGTAAATGGGGCTCATCCTGAATTTAGTAACCTAAATAAAAAACATAAACCAAGATGGGAAGCTATAGATATGATTGAATTGGTGGCCCTAGTCAAACATGAGAGAATTCAAAGGCCAAAAATCTTCTGTGTCTCTAATTACAATAATCACAAAGACCAAGACCAAAGGGACCTCCTCTTCCTTATTTTAAGCTAAAAACAAGAGGTCTTAGAACAAGAAATTATTTGCCCCAAGGTATCTCCCTTCATTGCAAACAACTAGGATGCTGGCAAAAAGATTTCACACTCTTATGTCAGTATGCCAGTAAGCCTCCTTCCTTTGGGCCACACTATTTCCCCACTAGAGTGAGTCCACAAGATCTTGATTCTAGAAATAATAATCAACATTGATAAGCATCCAAGGAACTCTCCAGAACACTGATCCCCATAATACCTTTAAAGAAACATGGATAAAACAGCAACTCAAAGTACTGTTAAAAAAAAGAAAAGAGGCCAGGTGCAGTGGCTCACGCCTGTAATCCCAACACTTTGGAAGTCTGAGGTGGGTGGATCACGAGGTCAAGAGATGGAGACCATCCTGGCCAACATGGTGAAACTCCATCTCTACTAAAAAAACACAAAAAAATTAGCTGGGAGTGGTGGCGCGTGCCTGTAGTCCCAGCTACTTGGGAAACTGAGGCAGGAGAATTGCTTTAACCCGGGAGGTGGAGATTGCAATGAGCCAAGATCACGCCACTACACTCCAGCCTGGCGCCTGGTGACAGGGTATTATCATAATCCCTAACACCCTTAACTTTCTGGGAAGGTCAAAATAACAAATGAAACCTTAAACTGAAATTGGTAAAGTTAACTGAATTGACTGAATTGCCTTGTCCAAAGGTATTACCATTGGCCTTATGGGCAATTAGATACACCCCAAAATACAAAATCAATTAATTTCTTATAAAATAGTTACTGAAAAACCTATGCCCCTAATAATAAAACCTCATGTATCTTCTGCTCTTATAAACTCTGACATGACTAAATACTGCAAGGCCTTAATGCATTATGCCAAAGTGTATTTTCACCAGATTTAAAAAAAAAAAAAAAAAAAAAGCCTTTCGTGATCTACCAATGGAGGACAACAAAACCTTTCAGAATCCGGAACATGGAAATTGGGTCTTCCGGAACAATATCAGAGGAACAGTGTCCTGAAACCCCTGTGGAAGGGACCGTACCAAATTCTTACCACCCATAGTGCAGCAAAACTTCAGAACCTCAAGACTTGGGTCTACGTCTCACAAGTCAGAAGGGCCTCCAGACTCTTAGAAATCTACACTGGAGACTTCAAAGTGAAGCTAAACAGGGAGGTTTCTCCCCAGAAGCAAACATCCTAGATGTGGACAGCTTTCCCAAGATCATGGATCAAGACTTCTCTGTCATCGTGAAAACTATGTCCCTTTTCTTTTTCCCTTATTTCCTACTGTCCTAATCTTTCCTTTTCCTTACAGGAAAATCCATGAAACCATAATTTGCAATGGCTTTAGATGAGGCTTATGCTCTAGAAAAAAACCAAAAAAACACAGAACAGCTGTTTGTGGGCCAAAGTGTAAAAACCAGGAAACAATTCCACTAATGCCAACACCTCTCTGAGTCCCAAAGAGAATTACCCTGAAACCCCAAAAGAGAAAGCAATCCTTGATGTTCTAAACGTCACTGCTATTTGCTTGCCTGCACTCACTGAAAGCAATATCCTAACCTTTCCAATGAATAACCTAACCACAGTCAAATATAGAAACTCAAACCAAGTGATGCCTACAAAAGGTGTATTATGCTTCCAGGCATCACATACTCAAGACCTGGGGACTCTCTATGTGGGTACTAGTGATTATTTGCATAATGTCATTGGATTAAATATAGTTAGATGCTTTCCACTAAATGTGGTTACACACCGTTATCACATGCTATAAAGGGAACAGGTCGGAGACAAGATGACCAATTAGATGTAGCTGGAAGGAACATCTGCCACCAAGAACTGGGATATCAGGAAGACTGGTACACTACTATCTCCAGAGGAAGGGCATTTGAGAGTGCATGAAGGGAAGACACAGACTCTGGGCTGAAAAGGGAGGAAGCGGGGAACCCTGCAAGGGGCTACCACACACTGGGACTCATTCCTGGCCTCTGACTCCTGGGAAAGGGGTGAATTGAGCAGGCCTCTGGAATCTGACAGCAGGAGACTCCAGGACCCCCATGGACCCTTGAGCTTGCTGGGCGAGCTGCTTAGAGAAGTGGTAGGGACAGAACTCTAGCTGGTGCAGATCCCAGAGGCTTTGGTGCGGGAGCATCTGTAGTGGATCGTAGCCAGGGATACCCATCCCTCAGACTCAACTTGCTCCCCTAAGAGACTTTAACCCTAGAGAACTATCACACCTGAAAAGTGCAGGGTGGTCTTGCCTATGAGACCTGGCCGATCTGAACTCAGTTTCCTGGCCTCTCCCTGGGCCTCAGCCTGGCTGTCCCTGCTTGCAGTGTAGCCTTGGATGCCCACATGGGGTATGCCCTGGGGGCCTGCACCATAGCATCTGAGCTGGAGGATTGTGCCTGAATGTTGGAGAACTCCAGCACCACTCCCACCTTCAACAGACTGTGCACCAGACCACTTGATCCCACTCTCTCTGCCCATTGCAGCCTCCCCCATGCCACTCTGCCTGCAGGCACTTGCATGCAGCCAACTCCCGAAATCACTTTGCCAGCATCTGTGCACACAGACCTTGCTTCCAATTTCCTGCCAGTGTGTGGGAGCGTGTGCACCTGGCCATACTGCTACTGCCAGATTGAGTACACCGCACCCAACCACCATGCTGCCACTGCCCTTGGAGCAATTGCAGGTACGGAGACGACCTGTACCCACCTCATGGCAACACTGAGAACAACACAAAACTAAGCACAGTGACCAGTGGACCTGCCCTGCACCCAGTGCAGCCACTGCTGCCAGCATGAACATGTGCACATTTGGCACCAGTCCTGTAGCCACCAGTACCCTGCCCCGTGTCACCACCAGTGGCATGAAACTATGCATGGAGACCAGTGGCCGGCTCCTGCCCTGTGTGGCTATTGCCGTCCATGTGAGCACAAGCGCAGAGGGCACACACAATCTAGCAGTGGCCCGGAGCACCCCACCCCCATGCTAACACCACAACCACTGCAAATGCCTGCACAAAAACAGCACCCCTGCAACTGCCAGCACCCCTCCGAGGCTGATGAGTGTGCACTGCACCCCACTGCTACTGCTGGCACATGCATATGAGGACAGATCCTACTGCCATACAGAGTACTTTGGCCGGCACCACCCATTGAAGTGTTCTGACCAGTGGTCCAGAAATATTATGGCCCCTCTAGTGCAGCAGGTTCCTAGCCTCCAGTGGCCAGAGAACAAAGCTGGGGGCCTGATATCAGCATCCCAGAATTACAGCATACAGTCTGGGAGCCCTGAGTTGAGCCTTGGCCCTGGAAAACCTTCTAGAAATAAAGCCAGTTGACTACACTCACTTCATACCACAATCAAACACACAAGGACATAAAATAGGATAAAAGAAAAAAAAATCATCCAGAGGTTAGCAACTTCAGGGACATCAGCCCACAAAGATAAAAAAGAACCAGTGCAAGAACTCTGACAACCCAAAAGCACTAGAGTGTTGTGTTACCTCCAAACAAATACACTATTTCCCCAGCAATAGTTCTTAACCAGTCTGAGATGGCTGAGATGGCAGAAATAAAATTCAGAATATAGACAGGAATGAAGATCATCAACATACAGGATAAAGTTCAAAACCCAATCCGTGAAATCTAAGGATTACAATAAAACAACACAGAAGCTGATAAACCAAATGGCCATTATAAGAATAAACCAAACTGATCCGATAGAGCTGAAAAACACACTACAAGAATTGCATAATGCAATCACAAGTATTAACAGCAGAACCGACCAAGCTGAGCAAAGAATCTAAGAGCTTGAAGACTGGCTCTCTGAAATGACTTAGAGAAAAATAAAGAAAAAACAATAAAGAAAAATGAAAACTGAACAAAACTGTCAAGAAACATAGGATTATGTAAAGAGACCCAATCTATGACTCATTGGTGTGACTGAAAGAGGGAGAGAAACCAAGCAACTTTGAAAATATATTTCAGGATATTGCCAGGGAAAATTTCCCCAACCTTGCTAAAGTGGCCAACGTTCAAATTCAGAAAATGCAGACAGAACCCTCATGAAATACTACACAAGCAGACCAACCCAAAGACACATAGTCATCAGATCCTCCAAAATGGAAACAAAAGAAAAAATGCTAAAGGCAGCAAGAGAGAAGGGGCAAGTCATCTACAAAGGGAACCCCATCAGGCTAACAGCAGAAGTACCGGCAGAAACTCTACAAGCCAGAAGAGTTTCGGGGGCCTATATTCAGCATTCTTAAAGAAAAGAATTTTCAACCAAGAATTTCATGTCTGACCAAACAAAGCTTCATGAGCAAAGGTGAAATAAGATCCTTTTCAGACAAGCAAATGCTAAGGGAATTTGTTAACACCAGCCCTACCTTACAAGAGGTTAGGGAGTGCTAACTATGGAAGGGAAAGACTGGGTTACCAGCCACTACAAAGACACACTTAAGTACATAGATTAGCAACACTATAAAGCAACCACACAGACAAGTCTGCATAGTAACCAGCTAACAATATGATGACAGGATCAAATCCACACACATCAATACTGCCCTTGAATGTAAACGGGTTAAATGCCCCAAAAGGCAAAGTGTGGCAAGCTTGATAAAGAAGCAAAACCCCATGAGATGCTATCTTCAAGAGACCCACCTCATGTGCAATGACACCCAGAGGCTCAAAGTAAAGGGATGGAGAAAAATCTACCAAGGAAACGGAAAGAAAAGGCAGGGGTTGCTATTTTACTTTCAGATGAAACATACTTTTACAAAGATTTTTAAAAAGGTGAAGAAGGTCATTACATAATGGTAAAGGGTTCAATTCAACAAGACCTAACTATCCTAAACATACATGCACCCAACACAGGAGCACCCAGATTCATAAAGCAAGCACTCAGAGACCTACAAAGAGATTTAGATAAACACAATAATGGGAGACTTTAACACCCCACTGTGCATTAGACAGATCGTCAAAGCAGAAAACTAACAAAAGATATTCAGGACCTAAGCAACCAACACAGGAAGAGAACACAAATACTGCATTTTCTCACTTATAAGTGGGAGCTAAACATTGAATACACATGGATGCAAAGAAGGGAAGAGACATCAGGGCCCACCTGAGGAAGGAGAGTGGGAGGAGGATGATTTAAAACTACCTACTGGGCACCATGCTTATTACCTGGTGACAAAATAATCTATACAACAAACCCCCACAATACACAATTTGTCTATATAACAAACTTCCACATGCACCTCTGAACTTAAAAGTTAAAAAAAAAGAATGAAAATAATAAAATGTAAAATATCTTTTTAAAAGGAGGGGAACCATAAAAAAGTAAGTTTCCTCCTGGACTTTGTTCAGGAGCTATGCAGACGTACCAGTGGATCAACTGAACTGACTCCTGCTCAAATATCACTAGGTAGCCTCTTTTCCAGCCTCAGAGGGTTTGCCTGTATTGGTCTGCAGAAAATATGCTTACTCAATTTCGCTCCCCACCGGTTAGGATCTTGCTATGTGGCATGATTCAAACCTGCCTTCCGAATAGCTTCCCCGAAAGTCCCCATAAATACCTCCTATGATCAGAGTCTAAAATGGTCAGCAATTGAAATTAACACTAACCTTGGAATAGATGAAGAAAATAAAGATAAGCTAGTTTCCACTGAGGAAAGATTGCAATGGGGACTCATCTTTGTGGTGGTTGGGTGACATGGCATTTAAAATTAATGCACAGATAAGAAAAAGTCTTATTTTATGACCAACTGGACCTCCTGGGGTAGAAGTCATCCTCTGAAAGCCTTTAACTAAAGTACTTGATGGGATATCATGCAGCCTTAGATCTTCTCTTTGCTCATGTTGGGGGTTATGTGTGGTGCTAAACAAAACTGAATGTTGTACCTATTTTTCTACACGTTGCTACTATAGAAAATTCAATAAAATACATAGCTGATACTACTGTTTCTTTAGACACTGCCACCATATTCATGAAAGAAATTTCTCAGGGGAACAGAACACACGATGTTTGCAGGAGGAGCTAACAGTTGGTTTGCAGGCATCCTAAATGGTGGAAGGCAAGCTTGACTTTTCCAAGGTGTTCTAATCTTTATGTTTCTTCCAGTGGGTCTCTAGATTCCTATGACTTCTGTTACAAGACTAATGGCAAAAAATGATTACCTCTTTAAATAAGACCATTTTATAGTAACCACAGTCCTTAATGACCATCACTTCCCAAACAAACACTATGATTAACTGGTCTCAAATACTGGTGAACCACCTATATTGCCTGAATTTTGACTTGTTTGATTTTGATGAGTATGGTTCATAGGGGCTCCTGTCAAGGAGTATACTTCAGTTTCTTGGTATTATTTTCCTGAAAGTCACCGTAATAGTCTCCTTGGTGTATGACATACTCTCCTTAAGTATTTTTATGTAGCCATCCATTATGCCTTAAATGGTCTTACAGACCTGATATTATGACTTGTGAATTCCATCCCGAGAGCAAACGAGTCCATGATAACGGTGATGGAGAGTGGCATCACTTCCTAAGGTTTTGGTCAATCTCTTGAAGATCGAGAGACTGATCAAAAGGAGGAAATTGTTAAATAAGCAGGAGGCCACTACTAACTGCAATCTAACTTAATACATGAACACAGCAAAACCTAATTTAGGAGAGTATTGTTATAACAAACAGCCAAGCCTCAGTCCATCAGACGAGGCAGCCAAGGGATTAGACCATACCTATGGGACATCAGGCAGCCTTAGGTCCCCTGTTTGCCTTATTTAGGCAAACACCTAGCTATAACCCATCAAGTTATTTCTGTACTCTACTTCTGTATTCAGCTTACAAAGGCACTTTCCAAGCTTTAGAGCAGAGGTCTCTGAACCCCTTTCAGTTTAAAATGCTACCTAACTCATGAATCATTCTTTGCTCAAAGAAACTCTGTTAAATTTGTCTCAAGTTTTTAACACATAAAAGCACCATCGGTAACTGACAAGCAAAAGAGCCAGTGAATCACATTCTTTTTCACAGAATTTGCAGACATATGTCACCTGTTTCATTTCAGATTAATTTATTTGGCTATTTCTTTTTTTTACTTGCTGGACTGTCCAAAACTTCAATCTTGCCTTTTCCACCTTCAGAATTGGGAAGCTTAATGTTATCTATGGTGACTTCAGATGGGATGCTGTCATCTTCATCCTCTGATTCTGAACTGTTCTCTGAACTGTCTTGTGAACTTTCCTCTGAACTGTCCGCTTCTTTTGAATCCGACCGATTCATCTCAAACAGAGCCACATCCTGCAAAAAGTAGTGGATGGGAAATCTATTTCAGAGCAGTTCCTTAAAAAGCTGTAATAAAACAATATTGGGAATAACCAACACTCAGCGAAAATACTGAAACATCCCAGGCTGGGGTGCAGTGGCACAATCTCAACTCACTGCTACCTCCACCTCCTGGGCTTAAGCAGTTCTTGTGCTTTTCAGCCTCCTGAGTAGCTGGGACTACAGGTGTGCCCCACTACATCCAGCTAATTTTTTAATTTAATTTTTAAAACTATACTTTAAGTTCTGGGGTACACATGCAGAACGTGCAGATTTGTTACATATGTGTGCACATGCCATAGCGGTTTGCTGCCTCCATCACCCCGTCGTCTACATTAGGTATTTCTCCTGATGCTATCCCTCCCCTAGACCCCCATCCCGACAGGCCCCAGTGTGTGATGTTCCCCTCCCTGTGTACATGTGTTCTCATTGTGCAACTCCCACTTATGAGTGAGAACATGCAATGTTTGGTTTTCTGTTCTTATGTTAGTTTGCTGAGAATTATGGTTTCCAGCTTCATCTATGTCCCTGCAAAGGACATGAAGTCATCCTTTTCTATGGCTGCCATGGTGTATATGTGCCACATTTTTCTTTAGCCAGTCTATCACTGATGGGCATTTGGGCTGGTTTCAAGTCTTTGCAATTGTGAACGGTGCCGCAATAAACATACGTGTGTGTCTTTATAATAAAATGATTTATGCTCCTTTGGTATATACCCAGTAATGAGATTGCTGGGTCAAATGGCATTTCTAGTTCTAGATCCTTGAGGAATCGCCACACTGTCTTCCACAATGGTTGAACTAATTTACATTCCCAGCAACAGTGTAAAAGTGTTCCTATTTCTCCACATTCTCTCTGGCAGCTGTTGTCTCCTGACTTTAATGATTGCCATTCTAACTGGCATGAGACAGTATCTCATTGTGGTTTTGATTTGCATTTCTCTTAATTTTTAGTAGAGATGGAGTTTCACCCTGTTGGCCAGGCTGGTCTTGAACTCCTGACCTCAAATGATCCACCCCTTGGCCTCCCAAAGTGCTGCAATTATAGGCATGAGACACCACAGCCGGTTGCAAGGATAAAAAATGTTTTAACGGCTGGGCACGGTGGCTCAAGCCTATAATCCCAGCACTTTGGGAGGCCAAGGTGGGTGGATCACGAGGTCAAGAGATTGAGACCATCCTGGTCAACATGGTGAAACCTCGTCTCTACTAAAAACACAAAAAATTAGCTGGGCATGGTGGCGCGTGCCTGTAATCCCAGCTACTCAGTTGGCTGAGGCAGGAGAATTGCCTGAACCCAGGAGGCGGAGGTTGCGGTGAGCCGAGATTGCGCCATTGCACTCCAGCCTGGGTAACAAGAGCGAAACTCCATCTCAAAAAAAAGGTTTTAAAGACAACATGGCTTTTTTATACTTTTGGTTGCCAGCGTCTGTCATAATGATGAGTTGCATTTACTACAAGCGTCTAAAATATCTGCTATAGCCTAATTCTATATATCCTAATCACATTAAATAACATTTCATTCAGCAAATGCTAACATGGGTTAAGCACTATACTATGTACTAAAGACTCAACAACAACAAAAAAAAATCAAAACAAAACCCTCAGGCGGGCATGGTGGCTCACGCCTATAATCTCAGAACTCTGGGAGGCTGAGGTGGGCGGATCACAAGGTCAGGAGTTTGAGACCAGCCTGGCCAACATAATGAAACCCGTCTCTACTAATGAGCCAGACATGGTGGTGCACACCTGTAATCCCAGCTACTCAGGAGGCTGAGGTCGGAGAGTTGCTTGAACCTGGGAGGCAGAGATTGAAGTAAGCTGAGATTGTGTCACTGCCCTCCAGCCTGGGTGACAGAGTGAGACTTGGTCTCAAAAACAAACAAAAAAACCCTCACCTTGGTGAAATTTATAGTTTCGGGCAGAGACCAGTATACTACAACCAGCAGGCCAAATCCTGCCCACTGCCTACTTTTGTTCAGCTCACACAGTAGGAATGTTTTTTTCTATTTTTAAGTGGTTGGGGGAGAAAATTAAAATATTGCTATTCACAAAAGGTGAAAATAATATGAAATTCTCATTTCAGCACCCATACACAGTGACACACTGCTCTAACCAGGCCAATAAGAGATCACTCAGGGCCTTTTATTGGAACTGCTGACAGAGAAATCTGAGTGACTGACTGAGTTGCGAATCTAAGGCTGAAGCTGCTGATAAACCGGCAACGTGCCACAGCTGGGGGAAGAGCATGCTCTAGATTAGGCCAACACTAGCAAAGCAGAACCAAGAGACAGAGCAGCTGACCTCTGAGGACACTGAGCACCTGAAATCACCACCCCTGGAGTTTTTTTTTTTTGCCCAATAAAAATTTTTCCCCTTGCTTATTCATGTATATGTTTTCAGTGGCTGCTTTCACACTATGATAGCAGAATTGACTAGTCACAACAGACACAGGAAGACCCACAGAACCTAATGTATTTACTATCTGGCCTCTTACAGAAACATTTGTTGACACTTGTTCTGGAGGCAAAAGAAAGACAATAAACAAATACAAACAAAGCATAATGCAGGGCAATGAAAGTAAGAAAAAATAAAGCAGGATAATATAATAATAGAGCTACCAAGGAAAGTCTCCTGATGAGGTGACAACTGCACAGAGACAGAGGGAGTTGAGATGGAGAAATCTGGAGAAAAGCATTCTGAGAAAACTGCAGGGGAGAAGGCAGGGTGCAGGGAGACTGCTGCTGGAGGGCAGACAATGATAAGGGCTGTGCAGGAAATAGGTCAGACAGAGCAGCAGCGCCCACCCTCTTTGGTATCAGGGACCGGTTTCTTGGAAGAAAATTTTTCCAGGGACCTTGGCAGGGATGTTTTTGGGATGAAACTGTCCCACCTCAGATCATCAGGCATTAGAATCTCATAAGGAGTGCACAACCTAGATCCCTTACATGCACAGTTCATAATAGGGTTTGTGCTCCTATGAGAATCTAATGCTGCTGCTGACCTGACAGGAGGCGGAGCTCAGGTGGTAATGTGCACTCACCACGGCTCACCTCCTGCTGTGTAGCCTGGTTCCTAACAGGCCGCAGACCAGTACCAGCCCATCGCCTGGGGTTTAGGGATCTCTGAGACAGAGAAGTACAGGCAGAATCATATGGGCCCTTTGAAGGACTTCGTTTATTTGAAACGTGATGGGAAGCCCCCAGGTCCCAAACTGTGTGAAGAACAGACTCTGGGGAAGAAACAGTGAAAGCAGGAAATCCTGCTAGGAAATTGCTGCAATAGTCCAAAGGAGAGACCATAATTACCTGGACCAACAAAGGTCCATATGAACAGTGGCGGTTGTACAAAGTGACTGGAGTTGGGATATATTCTGGAGGTAGAGCTGACCAGACTGACTAATGAATTACATATTATTCACAACTGTCTCAGCTCTGTCCAGGCAGAGATATTATAAAGAGAATTCCAGTGCAGAAACAAGAGATGAGTATAAACGAGAGAACATTTTTACACAGAGCCTATGTAATCAATTGCTCTCTTCCACACATCATTTATTTTTATATACTGAATAAATCAGACTATAACTACCTCTTTTGGAGCTTGGACAGAAAAAAATCCAGTTAGGACATTTAGCAAATTAATGCTTCAGAATAACAAATGTAATATTTGACTTGGGGAAAAAAAAAACCCTCCTATGACATATGACTAAATCATAAAATGACTATGTACCTATACAACATTCGAAACATGAGCTAACACCAGGAAAATGACACTTGAAAATAAAATGGAAAAGTTCTCTCTTCTTCTCAGGTAGCAAGGTGAACTAGTAATTTCACCATATGAAAACAAAGCAGTTACCATTTGTATAACTTTGCCATGAGTCCCATCAATGTTTTCAATGTTGAAACGACCAGGTGGTGCAGCTGCCATTTCTTTTCTTAGCTTTTCATTTGCCTGTGCCATCTGTGGGAGAAAGGTCTGTACCTGATCCAACACTGTGGAAAGTAAATACAGTATATCAACATTTATGCCAGTAAATTCTGAAACTCAGGATTTCCTATAAACACTTCTGAATTGAGTACTAATAATAACAACCATAATTATATATCTTTTAATTCCCTTCTTTGAAAAACCCTTCATCCTCTTCTGAATAAAGCAGTAGGACAATACAATTCAGCAAAAAATTGTTTTCAAATGTTTTTATGTTTCTCATATATCCCCAGGACCGTAAACTCTTAGAAGGCTGGCATTCAACAAACAGTAACTAAATAGGGAGGCAGTGTGGCTTAACAGTTAAGAGTACCAGGTTCTGAGGTTTTAGAGTAAGACTGACTAGGTTATATATAGAATCCTAGTTCTACCTCTATCTGAATTACCTTGGGCCTGCTAATTAAGTAGTGGTTATTTCTGCCTACCCAACATCTGTTCCCTTTCTTCTGATCATATAACCCCGGCTTTCCTTTTAAGCTTGTGTCACTTTTAGTCACTCTTGTCCCTCACCCCATACATGCCTACATCCTCCATATCCTTAGTCACTGTAATGTGCTTTAGTGGCATACCAGTGACACAACGCTCTAGTCGGGCCAATAAGTTAACTCAGGGCCTTTTGTTGATCTGTTGAGAGAGAAATCTTGCTGAATGACTGACTGAGTTGCTGAATATAAGGCTGAAGCTCCTGATAAACTGGCAACTTGCCACACCTGAGATAAGAGCATGCCCTAGATTAGGTCAACACTAGGAAAGCAGAAATAAGAGACAGAGTGGCTGATCCCTGAGGACTTTGAGCACCTAGATCCAGATGTACCTGAAATCACCACCCCTGGAGTTTTTTTCCCCAATAAAAACAGCCAACATAATTTCTTTTTTTTTTTTTTTTTGCTTAAGGCTATCTGAGCTGGATTTTAGTCATTTGCAACCAAGAGTCCTAATTAATACATTTAATTATTTAATTTTACCACTTGAAACCTAATCTATAAAAGAGGAGTGATAATTGTCAGCCATTGTGCCAAGTACAGAGCAATCAATGAACTAAGGATATTTATTTATTTTTCTCTCTCGAAAGAGGCCCAGCACATAACCATGCATATAACAGGCTCTCAAAACTTATGTCAGTGCTATGGCTACATAATAGATGACTAAAATGTCCAGAGTATGGAAGAAGAAATAAAGTGGTGGTCAAGGTCAAGTAGATGACCTTTATTTGTAAAATAAGGTGCTGGAAGGACTCCCCAAGAGCATGTTCACAAACAAAGCCCTACACAATAGTGAAGGGTAGCTCTTATTCCCCTTCAGAGAGACAGAGAAATTACTGATAAAAATAAAGTTATTTCTCTGTCCTCAGATTTAAATCTATTGCTAGAGATAGAAAATCTGGTTCTGTTTTGTTTCCAACTAATGAATCAAGTAGAGCAAAACAAGAACCAAAATGTGTGGCCTGAACCGTGATTCTCAGAAGCCAAATATTTCCATGGTACTCTTGGAGAGTATATGCTGAACCCTGAGGCTAGTCCAGTTGTAGTTCTTCTAAATTAAATAAAATCCATCATACAAACCATAAGATTCAAAATGTCCAGCATCTAATAAAAAATTACCAAACATGCAAATAGATAGGAAAACCAAATACATAAAGAGTAGGGGAAAAAAATAGAAATAGATTCAGAAATGATACAGACAGAATCAGCAATAAGAATGTTAAAACTGCTCTTACAAATATGCTCTATATGTTTAAGGAAGAAAAGCAAAGCACAAACCCAAGGAAAGAAACAGAAGATGTAAACATCTCAAACTTCTAGAGATGGAAACTGTATCTATCTTGAAAAAACATATTTGATGGAATTAACAGATTAGACAATATAGAAGAACAGTGAACTCAAGAAAATCAGCAATAGAATCTATCCAAATTGAAACACATAACATGCAATACCCAATCAACGAGCTGTGGGGCAACTTTAACTGGCAAAATTAGGTGTAATTGGAGTCCCTTTGGGAGAGGCAAAGCAGGCACGACGGGAGCAACAACAACATAATCTCTAAAAAGTTCCCCAAATTTGATAAAGATTATAAACTCATAGATCCAGTATGTTCAACAAACCCAAGCTCAAGACGCACAAAGAAAACTACAAAGGGCACCTCACCATAAAATTGGTAAAAGCCAGTGATGAAGAGAATCTTAGAGGCAGCCAGAGGAAAAAGGAAACACCATATTCATGACACAAAATGACAGTAGACACTGGCATCAGAAACAATGCCACTGAAAAGACATCTTTAAAGTACTAGAAAAAAAAGAAAAAGCAAAACACCACACTGTCAACCTAGAATTCTAAATCCATTATAGCATCTTCCAAAAACTGAAAACAAAATAAAGACTTCCTCAGAAACACAAAGGCTGGTAAGTCTATTGTTGGCAGAGCCGCACTATTACGAATGATGTTTACCATAAGAACCTGATTTTTTTAAATGCATTCAAGATTTGAACAGGCACTTCAAAAAGATGCACAAATAGTGACACATGAAAAGATGCTCAACATTATTAATCATTAGAAACAAATTAAGATTACAACGTGATACCACTATATCTGCACTAGAATAGCTAAAATTAAAAAGACCATACCACATTTTGATTAGGATGTGTAGCATATAAACTCTCATACCTTGCTGGCGGAAATGCAAAATGGCAATTTCTTCTTCATAAAAAAGAATTTTACACCTTCCATATACCTGCAATCCCACTCCTAAGTATGTAACCCCTCAAAACAAAAACCTATATCCACAAAAACTGATTTTTGGATGGACAGCCACCATGAGGTCATTTTAGCTATTATGGATTTACTGCTACAGAAATAATGCTAAGGTTAAATTCCCCTTTCAGAGTACTCATGATTTCTTAGTTTATTGATGTGACACCTTCACGCTTATTTACATAAGTTTTCATTGAATTCTTGTCTTTTTTTTTTTTTAACATTAAGAGTGAATTACACGGTGGCTCACGCCTGTAATCCCAGCACTTTGGGAGGCCGAGGTGGGTGGATCACGAGGTCAAGAGATCGAGACCATCCTGGTCAACATGGTGAAACCCCGTCTCTACTAAAAATACAAAAATTAGCTGGGCATGGTGGCGCGTGCCTGTAATCCCAGCTACTCAGGAGGCTGAGGCAGGAGAACTGCCTGAACCCAGGAGGTGGAGGTTGCAGTGAGCCGAGATCGCGCAATTGCCCTCCAGCCTGGGTAACAAGAGCGAAACTCTGTCTCAAAAAAAAAAAAAAAAAAAGGAGTGAATTCATAGAGGACATTCATGTAATACAGAAAGTCTGAGTGTGGGACATACTTATAAATGTGTAATATAGCAATGCTACAGAATAATTAACAGAGAATTGGCCCTGTTAAGCTGTATTCTAAGTAATATTTATCATTTAAATAATTGTGTCCAATTCAATAGGATGTGGTTGAGGTTTTCCATCCATATGTATTAAGTTTGAGGCTCACTAACCTCTAAAAAAACTTGCCATGGAAATTAACAATAGTTGTTTTTGACTTCTTAAAATTCATCCCATATGGAGTTTTTCATGCAAAAGTTACTCTCTTAAGGTAGAGAAATAATGTAACAAATTCGATCCTGTGTACTGACTTTATCATGTAAATCCCAAGTAAGACTTGTTCCACTGGACTGTGGATACCTGACCATGAAGGCAGAAACTGTCCCATCAAATAACAGCATAATTAGACAAAACTCAGCATTAGAGAGGGTGAGAGAGGGGAAGAGGTACTTACAGGGACTCCTTTCTATCCGAACTGTTTGAAGAGTGGAAGTCTTTCTGGACTTAGGTTGGGGATTGATGAGCAACCTGTCCCATAGACCTGAAAATATAGACACACAGACACCCTTAATTTACTACAGCATAAAAAAAACAACGGCCCATCAGCAAGCCTCTCACATGACCAGTCTTAAGTCTTGACTGTTCATACTCCCCAAGATTTTTTTTTAAAAAAAAGCGCTCCAAGTTCCAATACAACATTTTAATCCTTTATGGACAGCCACCTCTCCTTTCTGACACCATCTCATTCACCTCTATCACCAATGGAAGTAATAAATGCACACTAAACTACCCCTTTCTGGATCAGAAATTCATCAGGAGACAAATGTGGGTCTGTAATGACAGAATGGAGGAAACAGTACAGAGCATTAAGAGTGGTTAAGCGGTGGCTCATGCCTGTAATCCCAGCACTTTGGGAGGCCGAGGCGGGTGGATCACGAGGTCAAGAGATCGAGACCATCCTGGTCAACATGGTGAAACCCCGTCTCTACTAAAAATACAAAAAATTAGCTGGGCACTGTGGTGTGTGCCTGTAATCCCAGCTACTCAGGAGGCTGAGAGGCAGGAGAATTGCCTGAACCCAGGAGGCGGAGGTTGCAGTGAGCCGAGATCACGCCATTGCACTCCAGCCTGGGTAACAAGAGTGAAACTCCATCTCAAAAAAAAAAAAACAAAAAACAAAAAAACAATGGTTAAGCGAAGCCAGAAACGGTTACTAGTTGTGTAACACTGGGCAAATTACCTGACCTCCGAGCATTTGTTTCTTCATTAGTAAAACATGCTTGCCTGGTATTTCCCCTTCCGTGAAGATGTTCAACCCAAACAAAGCAGCCTTTTGACTACATTATGTCACCCACTCTACCTTTTCAGCCTCATCTCTCACTACTCGAATCATCCCAACTCTCTATCCCATCAGAGTTCCAAGAGGGGAACCTAACAAAACTCAAGGCTCTGCACGCCCTATTTCTAATATCCGAAAAATCCCTTAACTCTGGTTTAAAAACAAAGCCTGTTCACCTGAAAAGCACAGTGCAACACACATCTGCTAAATGCTTGCTACTTAAGGCCTACTGGATTCGTGATCAGAGCACAGACTCTGGAGCCAGAATACCTGAATTCAAGTCCCAGTCTTGCTACTTTCCAGCCACATGATGTCCAGAAAGTAAATTACCTGTATGGTAAATCATGTATCGACTTTCTCAACTATAAAACAGAGACAATAAATTTTCTGCAAAGGGTTGTTGTGAGGATTAAATGTGTTAGCTCCTGGGGCATACACAATAAGCACCACATAGGCTTCGGTTATCATTATTACATGTCCTTAGGAATCTCTGGGTTTTCATAAAGCCTTTTCTTCAACCTAGTATTTATTGACAGCCTGCCCAACCCTTTTATGCATTCTCCTCCTACAAAAATGCTACAGGCACTATTACTACCTCCATTTTCTAAATGCAAAAACTGAGGCTTAGAGAATGAAAATAACTCTAGGGCCTACTAGTTAATTACTAGTGGAGGTGGGATTCGAACTCATGCTTTTAAATTCTATCTGTAGTGTATAAATGCTGTGTGGATTTCCTGGATGCACGTTTCCCTCTACAAGACAGCGGCACTAATGGGTGGTCGGTGTGCGTATGAAGAAGGAAGAGGGACGGTTAGACATAATATTCCTCTGCCTCCCCCTACCAGTCAACTGCTCCGACCCAGGAAGCCCGACCAAAAGCCCTCCCTTCCCCGAAAGAGTTCGAGAGCGTCCCAGCTTCCAGGGCAGCGGAGGTGCCCGGCAGCAGCGCCTGACGGGGTGGGCGCTCACTACCTTGCAAAATATAAGAACCACTAGCTAGGGAAGCCGTTCCGGGCCCGCAGCCGGGTGCCCACTCCAAAGCCCCCACCCCTGCCGCGAGCAGGGCACCCTGGAGCCCCGGAGAAGTCCCCGAGGCTCCCCTCGAGGGTGTGGAGCCCGGGCAGAGAGCCACCGGCCCCGAGCTGCTCCGGTCGCGCCTCCTCCGCCGCAGAAGCGCGGCCCACGCCGTAGTCGTCCGTCCTGTCACCTCCGCGACCGTCGCTTCCCGTAGTCAGCAGCTCCCTGGACACTGGGACCCCCGAGCAGTCCCGGCTGGGAGACGAACAACTCGGGCTAGCCTGGGGATTTCCATGAACCTCCATGCTTCCCGCAAGCCTCCCAAACCTGCACTCTCAGGCCCGGATGCCGGAAAGAGGCTCGAGTAAGGGGGCGGGGAGAGGGCCGCGATTGGAGGAAACTGCAGTGGGCGGAGTAAGGAGCGGAGAGAGGGTCTGGGCGTCCCGTGGGTGCAGCCGGGAGGCTGCGCGGGAGGTTGGGCCGTTCGTACTGTTCGAAAAAGGAAGGTTCTGACACTGTCATAGTAAAAAGGAGCTGGCAAAGCTCTATTTCGCCAAACGAATTGGGGCATAAAGAGCAAAGCATTGGGCTGCCGTCCTCTATCCTTTTTTATTAAATTTATATTTTTAATTAGTGAGAAAAAATAACAAAATCTACCTTCTTAACCGATTTTAATTGAACAATTCAGTGGTGTTAACGATGTTCACATTGTTGTGCAGTGGACCTCTACGTCATTTTCATCGTGCAAAACTGAAACTCTGTACCCATTTGCCCCTACCCCAGTCCCTTGGTAACCACCATTCTTCTTTCTTTCTTTTTTTGAAACAGTCTTGCCGTGTCACCCAGACTGGTGCCTCAACCTCCAGAGTAGCTGGGATTACAGGTGCACACTACCAGGCCCGGCTAATTTTTGTATTTTTGTGTAGAGGCAGAGGTTCACCATGTCGGCCTGGCTGGTCTCAATCTCCTGACCTCAGGAGATCCACCCACCTTGGCCTCCCACAATGCTGGGATTATAGGTGTGAGCCATCATGCCTCGCTACCACGTTTCTACTTTCTGTTACTATGAACTTGACTACTTCAGATACTTCACGTAAGTGGAATCATACAGTACTTGTCTTTTTGTGACTAATTTCACTTAAAATAATATCCTCAAGGTTTAGACATGTAGCACATAACAGGATTCTCTTCTTTTTTAAGCCCGAATAATATGCCATTGTATGTATATGCCACATTTTTTTACCGTTCATCTCAACAAATGCGTGGGTTGCTCTCACCTCGTGGTCATTGTGAAGGATGCTGCAATGAACATGGTTGCACAAA
Source organism: Callithrix jacchus (assembly GCF_049354715.1). Taxonomy (NCBI): domain Eukaryota; kingdom Metazoa; phylum Chordata; class Mammalia; order Primates; family Cebidae; genus Callithrix; species Callithrix jacchus. The sequence goes on along the minus strand of NC_133510.1, from coordinate 107,919,249 downwards.
TATCTCTTCAAGACCCGCTTTTCGATGCTTTGGTATACATATCCAGACGTGAGATTACTGGATAATATGGTAATTCTACTTCTTAGCTTTTTGAGGAGCCTCCATATTGTTTTTCATAGTGGCTGCACCATTTTACATTCCCACCATCAGTGCACAAGAGTTCCAGTTTCTCCACATCCTTGTCAATAATGTATTTCCTTTTTTGTTGTTGTTTGGTTGCTTCATTCTTTTTGACAGTGGGCATCCCAGTGGGGGTGAAGATATCTTGACGTTTTGATTTGCATTTCTCTAATGATTTAGTGATACTGAACATCTTTTCATGTGCTTGTTGGCTATTTATCTTCCTCGGAGAAATGACTATTCAACTCCTTTGCCCATTTTTATATCTAGTTATTTGTGTTTTTGTTGCTGAGTTGTAGGAGTTCTTTATATATTCTGGATGTTAACCTTTTATCAGATATATGATTTACAAATATTTACAAATCTCCCATTCTGTAGGTTGTCTTTTCACTTGATTGTTTCCCTTCCTCTGTTTTTTTTTTTGAAACAAAGTCTTGCTCTGTCGCCTAGGCTGGAATGCAATGGCATGATCACTCACTACAACCTCTGCCTCCTGGGTTCAGGTGATTCTCCTGCCTCAGCCTCCAGAGTAGCTGGGATCACAAGTGCACGCCACATGTCTGTCTAATTTTTGTATTTTTAGTAGAGACGGGGTTTCACTATGTTGGCCAGGCTGGTCTCGAACTCCTGACCTTGTGATCTGTCTGTCTCAGTCTCCCAAAGCGCTGAAATTACAGGCATGAGCCACAGTGCCTGGCCCCTCTTTGTTCTTTTAACAGTTTTATTGACCACCTGCAGTATGCCCAGACCCCTCTTTTATAGGGTTCAAAGCAGAAGAAGCAGAAATCTTGAACTGATCTTTTCTGCTTATTTCTGACAGAACAGAGACTCCATAATCAGCCTGGAGTGGATTAAATTCAATATAATAGTGTTCATTTAGTAGCTGTGACTTTGGGGAGATCACTCCCTGAGCTTCCGTCCTTCTCTGTAGAATCAGTATAATAATACTTCACAGGCATGTTATAAGGAGTAAAAGAGGAAAAGGAGTAAAATGTATGTAATAGCACTGGTGATACAGAACGGTTGGGCTCCCAGGTAAACCCCTCTCTAAAGCATGGAACCGTGGCCCTAAGTGAAAACAGCTGACCCTATTTTCACCCAAATGTTGCTTTTTTTAGCCTGCGATGCCCCTATCCTGTGCCCATAAAAAGACTTCAGCTGGCAGAGCAATATAAGCGGCTGAGTGTTGGGGATACAAGCAGAGACTACAGATAGGTGTAACCAATATCAGATGGTGCAGCTTCAAAGAAAGATCACCTTCTCCCCATACCATCCCCTTTCCAACTCCCCATTCTGTTGAGAGGCACATCCATCACCCAGTAAAATCCTCCACATATACTACCCTTCAATCTATTCATGTAACCTGATTCTTTCTGGACACCAGACAAGAAACTGTGAGGGCAGGGGCTGGGACATTGCTCCAGGGCCCACACAGAGCCTGCTCCCACCAGAGAGGAGCAACTGGCCAGTTCCAGCATTTATTTACTCCAGTTCCTGCACTCTCTTGCACACTCCCTCTCATGAGGCGTGGCCAGCAGCAGTTCTAGTTCCTGCCCATGAAAGGGGTCAAGGTCAGGGGAATAATACCATCTCACTGGTAGTGGCATTATTATGATCATAATAATAAATTAATATTATATTATGCCAAGTTATAAAAGCTAGACTACAAAGACTTATAAGAGAAATGACAGTAGGCACTGAGGAAGAAAACACTGATTAATGCATTTTAAAAGTTATTTCACAGCCGGGCGTGGTGGCTCATGCATATAATCCCAGCACTTTGGGAGGCCAAGGCGGGTGGATCACGAGGTCAAGAGATCGAGACCATCCTGGTCAACAAGGTGAAACCCCGTCTCCACTAAAAATACAAAAATTAGCTGGGCCTGGTGGTGCGTGCCTGTAGTCCCAGCTACTTGGGAGGCTGAGGCAGGAGAATTGCCTGAAACCGAGAGGTGGAGGTTGTGGTGAGCCGAGATTGTGCCATTGCACTCCAGCCTCAGTAACAAGAGCGAAACTCCGTCTCAAAAAAAAAAAAAAAAAAAAAAGAAGTTATTTCACTATCTTCCTACTTCCAGTTAAAACCTGTTAAATCTGGAGATCCTTTGCATTCCCAGTGCTGAGCTTGGAATAGGTATATAGTTAATGATTAATCTGTGTTTGATGAAAGAATAAAGAGAACATGAACAAATGAATAATTCTTCATTAACTCTTTGATTGATTGACCACCTCGACAAACCTGGATTCTAGCCACTGGAAATATCCTCAAATCACTTTTGTGAATTGTTGGTTGATATCTGAAGTACCTCACAGGTACAGCATCCTACAAAATGAATGGGGCATTTGTATTAGGCTGTTCTTGCATTGCTATAAGAAAGTATCCAAGACCGGAAAATTTATAAATAAAAGAGGTTTCATTGGCTCACCATTCTGCAGATTGTAGAGGAAATATGATGCTAGCCTCTGCTAAGCTTTTGGGGGGGCTTCAGGAAACTAATGATCATGGTACAAGGCAAAGAGGAAGCAGGCACATCATATGGCCAGAACATGAGCAAGGAAAAGTGAACAAGGTGGCTGGTGGTGGCTCGCGCCTGTAATCCCAGCTACTAGGGAGACTGAGGCAGATGGATCACTTGAGTCCAGTGAACCTAGATCGTGCCACTACACTCCAGGCTGGTCAACACAGTAAGATTCCATCTCAAAAAAAAAAAAAGACAGAGAGAGTGAGCAAGTTGCCACACTCACTATCATGAGGACTAAACCATTCATGAGACATCCACGGCCATAATCTAATCACCTCTCACCAGGCCCCACCTCTAACACTGGGGATTACATTTCAACCAAGATTTGGGCAGGGACACACATCCAAACTATATCAGTACTACTACTTTGTAAGAATAGCTTAGAAATGAAGACATTTGGATCTTGCCAAGATAGTGTAGAAAATGCACTGGCAGAATTTAGTTTCCCTTCCAGGAAATTATGTTGTTAACTGAAAAAGCAGTTTTGTAAAATATGAAGGTAAATATAAAACACAATTTTTCTACTTCTAATCTCTTTAAAAGATAAGTGTTTAAAGCAAAAAATGTATTTTGGGGTTTATAACAAATATAGAAGCAAAATTTATGGCAAGAATAGCACAGAAGGTGGAGGTGGTAAATGGAAATGCATGTTGTAAGGATATTATATTTTATGTGAAGTGTTTTTAGTCGGGTTTGAAAGTAGATGGTCATAAGTTAAAATTTTATATTGTAAATACTACAGCTACTACAAAAAATTTTAAAGATGAATATCTAATCAGCCAATAGTGAAGATAAAATGGAGCCATAGGCCAGGTACAGTGGCTCATGCCTATAATCCTAGCACTTTGGGAGGCCAAGGATTGCCTGAGCTCAGGAGTTTGAGACCAGCCTGGGCCACACAGTGAAATCCCATCTCTACTAAAAATACAAAAAATTATCCAGATGTGGTGGTGTGTGCCTGTAGTTCCAGCTACTTGGGAGGCTAAGGCAGGAGAATTGCTTGAACCTGGGAGGTGGAGGTTACAGTGAGCCAAGATAGCACCACTGAATTCCAGCCTGGCTACAGAGAGAGACTTTGTCTCAAAAAGAAAAAAAAAAGGAAACATAAAATATATTCAATTAATTCAAAAGAAAGCAATATAAAAAATAAAGAGGAACAAAGAAGAATAGTTGGGACAATTAGAAAACAAATAATGTACAGGTAAGCTATATGCATTTCAGTAATGACATTAGATGGAAATTGATGTCTTCTTCCATTTGGGCTGCTATAACAAAATGCCATAAACTGGGTAGCTTATAAATAAAAGAAATTTATTTCTCACAGTTCTGGAGGCTGGAAAGTACAAGACCAAGTGCTAGGAGATTTGGTGTCTGGTGAGGGGTCACACTCTGAATCACAGATGGCCCCTTTTTGCTGCATTCTCACATGGTAGAAGGGACAAGGCGCTTTATAAGGGCATCCTCCTATTCATAAGGGTTCTACCTTCATGATGTAATCACTTCCTAAAGGCCCCACCTCTTACATCATCATTTTGGCAGTTAGGATTTTAACATATGAATTTTGGGAGGACACAAACATTCAGACCATATCAATTGTTCTAAGGTGTAAAGGCAGAAAATGGATAGACTAGATTAAACAAAACCCAACTGTAGGCAGTCCGCAAGAAATGTGCTTTCATTGGAAAGATACAATTAGGTTAAAAGTGAAGTGATTAAAACAGATAAACTATGCAAATACTAAACAAAAATAAAGCTAAAATAGCTATATTGCTATCAGACAAAATAGATTTCAAAACAATATTACCAAGGATAAAAAGGGACTTTTCATAATGATAAAGAGATACATTTGTCATGACGATATAACAATAATAATTGTATTTGCACCTAATAATGGAGCTTTATAAGACAAGCAGCAAAAACTAATAGAACTGAGGGGAGAAATAGACAAATATTATATTACTTTTGGAGATTTCAGCACTCTCAGAAATTGGTATGGAACAAGTAGACATAAAATCAGTAAGCATAAAGAAGATTTACTGTCAAGGCCGGGCATGGTGGCTCATGCCTATAATCCCAGCACTTTGGGAGGCCAAGGCAGGTGGATCACAAGGTCAAGAGATTGAGACCATCCTGGTCAATGAGGTGAAACCCCGTCTCTACTAAAAATACAAAAATTAGCTGGGCATGGTGGTGCACACCTGTAGTCCCAGCTACTTGGGAGGCTGAGGCAGGAGAATTGCTTGAACCCAGAAGGCAGAGGTTGCGGTGAGCCAAGATCGTACCATTGCACTCCAGTATGGGTAACAACAGTGAAACTCTGTCTCAAAAAAAAAAGATTTACTGTCAACCAACTTAACCTAATTGACATACAGACCCTGCAACAGCAGAATATACGTTGAACTGTTCATAGCAATCAATGAGATAGATTATATGCAAGGCCATAAAACAAGTCTAAAAAACATGAAATTGATGAAATAATACAAAGTTATCTGATATCAACTAAACTAAGCTAGAAATCAATAACAACAGATATTTGACAATCTCAAAATATTTGGAAATTAAACAGCTCAGTTCTAAAAAACTCATGAGTCAAATAAAAAATACAAGGGAAGTTATAAAATATTTTGAGTAAATTAAAATAAAAACAAAATATTAAAGTTTGTGTGATAAAGCAAAAGCAGTGCAAAGAGGGAATTTTATAGGATTAAATGCTTATATTTAAAAAGAAAGTCTCAAAAATTTATCTAAAGCTTCACCAATAACTAGAAAAAAGGAGCAAATTAAATTCAAAGCAAGTAGAAGGAAGAGAATAATAAAGAGTAGACTAAAATAAGAAATAAACACAATAGAAAAATAATCAATAAAACCAAAAGCTATTTGGAAAAAAATTAATAAATCAACAAATTATATCCAGACTAATCAGGAAAAAAAAAGAGAGGACAAAAATTATCAGTAAAAAAAATTAAAGAGGAATATTGTTACAAATTCAACACACATCAAAAAGATAAGAGCATATTCTGAAAAAATTTTACCAATAAAATTTTTAATTTAGATGACAGATACAAATTCTATGAAAGATGTAAACTGCCACAACTCATTCAAGAAATATAGGTGAATATATATGAATAGCCCATATCTTCTGTTTAAAAATTCATATTTGAAAATATTCTCATAAAGAAAACAGCCACAATACTGATTGTTAAATAAAACTTTTAGGAAAGAAATAATAGAGGTTCTACATAAACTCATCCAGAGAATAAGAAATGATTGTACTTCCCAATTCATTTTAGGAGGTGAGTTTGATATTAAAATCAGACAAAGACATTACAGGAAAACTATAGACCAATATTCCTTATGATCATAGATGCAAATATTCTCAACAAACTTTTAGTTAATAAATTTCTTTACATATAAAAAAGATAATATATGTTACCAAGTATAATTATCCAAGAAATGGAAGGTTGTTTTAACTTCAGAAAATCTATCAATGTGATTTATCCTAATAACAGACTGAGGGGAAAAAAATTATGTCACAATCTCAGTAAATGGAAAAAAATCTTTTGACAAAATTCAATACCTATTCATGATAAAAAGCTCTCCATGAACTAGTAATAGAGGGGAATTTCCATAACCCAATAAAGAACATCTATGAGAAATCAACAGCTAACATAATAAATATTTTTTTCTCTAATTTTGAGAATAAGGCAAAGAAGTCCACTCTCACCACTTCTGCTTATCATTTAATTAGAGGTCCTTACTGCTGCAATAAGGCAAGAAAAAGAATAAAAGCCATAAAGATTGGAAAGAATGGATTATAACTGTCTTTATTCGCAAATGAGATGATCATCTATAAGGACAATCCTCAGGTTTATCAGTTTTATTGATCTTTTTCCAAAGATCCAGCTACAAAAAGTATTAGAATTCAGAAATAAATATGGGAAGGTAACATGATATGAAGTCAGTATACAAAATCAACCATTTTTCTGTGGGCTAACAATGAGCAATAGAAAATTAAGATAACTTTATTCACCGTATAAACATAAAATACGTAAGGATAGAATTATCAAAATATGTGGGAGGAGGTTACAGTGAATACTATAAGAACTTGGTCAAAGAAATTAACAAACAGCTAGAGAAGTATACCATGTTAATGAGTCAGAAAACTCATTATTGTTAAGATGTCAATTCTCCTCAAATTAATACATAGGCCCAATGCAGCCTAGTAAAATCTCAGCAAGCTGTTTCGTAAAAATTGACAAACTGGATTTGAAATTTATATGAAATGAAAAGGCAAAACATTTCTGAAAGAGAAGAATAAAGTTGTAGGACATAACACTGGTTTGAGAACATATTATAAAGATAACAACACTTAGAGTGGTTTGGTGTAAGGACAGACTATTAGACTGGTGGAACAGCATAGAAATCCAAGAAATAGGTCCACATATATATAGTTAATTGCTTTTCAACATAGGTATCAAGATAATAATTGGGAAAAGGTACTCTTTTTTAGTAAATGGTCTTGGAATAATTGGATCCATATGCAAATTAATGAACCTTGATTCTTACTGCACACCACAAATGTAAGTTAAATTTAAATGAATCTGAGAGGCTTCAGCTAAAACTATAAAACTTCTAGAAAAAAAGAGAAAATATGTGTAACCTTCATTTAGACAGAGCTTTCTTAGGTAAAACATGCTGTTGGCCGGGCGCGGTGGCTCACGGTGCTATAATCCCAGCACTTTGGGAGGCTGAGGCGGCTGGATCACGAGGTCAAGAGATTGAGACCATCCTGGTCAACGAGGTGAAACCCCATCTCTACTAAAAATACAAAAATTAGCTGGGTATGGTGGCACACGCCTGTAGTCCCAGCTACTCCGGCGGTTGAGGCAGGAGAATTGCTTGAACCCAGAAGGTGGAGATTGTGATGAGCCGAGATCCTGCCATTGCACTCCAGTCTGGGTAACAACAGCGAAATGTCTCAAAAAAAAAAAAACAAAAAAAACATGCTGTTGTCCTTTCAAAATTCATAGGTTGAAATCCTGACTGCCAAGGCGATGGTACTAACACATGGGGCTTTTAGGAGGTGATTAGATCATGAGGACAGAGCTCTCATGGATGAGATTATTGTCCTTGTAAAAGAAGCCCCGGAGAGCAATCTTGCCCCTTCCACCAAGTGAGGATGCAGCAAGAAGGGGCCATCTATGAACCTTAGAGCAAGTTCTTTCTCACCAGTTACCAAATCTCCTAGTGCCTTGATCTTGGACTTTCCAGCTTCCAGGAATGTTAGGAACTACATTTCTATTTTTCATAGTCCACCCAGTTTATGGCAATTTGTTACAGCAGACTGAATGGACAAAGACAAGACACAAAAGTTATAATCATACAGGAAAAATGTATAACTTTTCTCCAGCAAATTTAAAATCTTTTGCTCTTGAAAGGTGCTACCCTAAATAAAAAGGTAAGCCAAGACTGGGAGAATGTATTTCCAAAACCTACATCTAATGAAATATAGGCATACGCCACATAGTAACATTTCAGTCAACAATGGACTATATATTCCAAGGTATTTTCTTAATTTTTTTTTTTAAAGATGGGGTTTCACCCTGATGGCCAGACTGGACCATATATTCCAAGGTATTTTCTTGATTTTTTTTTTTTTTTTAAAGATGGGGTTTCACCCTGATGGCCAGGCTGGTCTTGAACTCCTGACCTCAGGTGATCCACCCACCTCGGCCTCCCAAAGTGCTAGGATTACAGGCGTGAGCCACCGAGCCCGGCCATATTCCAAGGTATTTTCATATGATTTAACACTATATTTTTACTGTACCTTCCCTATGTTTGGATATGTTTAGATACACAAATACCATTGTGTTACAGTTGCCTGCACTATTCAGTACAGTACCATGCTGCACATGTTCCTAGGTTTGTAGCCTAGGAGCAATAGGCTACACCTATATACAGCCTAGGTATGTTGTAGGCTGTAGTGTCTAGGTTTGTGTAAGTACACTCTATGATGTTCACATGACAAAAATCAACTAGCGGCACATTTCTCAGAATGTATCTACATTGTTAAGTGATGCATGACTGTACTTGTATCTGAAAAAATATAAACAACTATTACAATTCAATATTAAGAAGACAAACAGGCTGGGCACGGTGGCTCATACCTGCAATCTCAGCACTTTGGGAGGCCGAAGAGGGTGGATCACGAGGTCGAGAGTTCAAGACCATTCTGGCCAACATGGTGAACCTCCATCTCTACTAAAAGTACAAAAATTATCTGGGTGTGGTCCACATGCCTGTAGTCCCAGCTACTCTGGAGGCTGAGGTAGGAGAACTACTTGAACCCAGGAGGCAGAGGTTGCAGTGAGCTGAGATCACGCCACTGCACTCCAGCCTGGTGAAAGAGTGAGACTCTTGTCTCAAAAAAAAAAAAAAAAAAAAAAAAAAATCCAATAAAAATGGGCAAAAAAGCTCAATAGATACTTCACCAAAGAAGGCATGCAAATAAGCAACATCATTGATCATGATAAAAATGCAAATTAAAGCTACAATGAAAAAAAACTACATTCCTGTTAGAAAGGCTAAAACTAAAAAGACTAGAAATACCCTGTTAGTTAGGATGTGGGGCAATTCAGTGGTTTTCAACTGTGAGTCATTTTTCCCCAAAGGACATTTGACAATTCCTGGAGACATTGTTGGTCATCGCAATCACAAGGGAACTATTGGCATCTCATGCACGGAGGTCAGGGATGTAGCTACACATTCTACAAAGCAAAGGGCAGCTTCCAGAACAAAGAATTATCTGGGTCAAAATGTCAATAGTGCCAAGGTTAAGAAACCTTGGATCAACTGGGAACTGTCATACATTGTGGGAGGGAAAACGAAATGGTATAACCACTTGGGAAAATAGTTTAGCAGTTTCTTATAAATGTACTTGTGTCCTGTGACACAGCAATTCCATTCCTAGGTATTTGTCATATGGCAGACAGTCTCCAGCATAGCCTCCAGTGATCCAATCTCCTAGTTTTTATGTCCTTATGTAATCTCCTCATCTTGAGTATGGACTAAATATAGTGAATTGTTTCTAATGAATAGAATATAGTAAAGGTGATGTGAAACAGTAAAACATCTGAAATTAGACTACAAAGAGACTGTGACTTCTGTTTTGGCTGCTTTCTGTCACTCTGAGAGAAGCCAGCTGAGGTGTTATGAGTTACCCTATATGAGTTCCACATGGCAAGGAAATGAGATTGGCCTCCAGCCAATACCCAAGGCAGAACTGAGACTCTCAGTTCAATAATCCCCACAAGGAACTGAATCCTGTCAGCTGTCAGTTCCTTGTATGAGTTTATTGCATAAGAGAGTTTGGAGGCAAATCCTTACCTGATGAAGCCTCTTTTTTTTTTTTTCTAGAGACAGAGTCTCACTCTGTTGTCCAGCCTGGAGTGCAGTGGCATGATCTCGGCTCACTGCAACCTCCCACCTCCCAAGCTCAAGCAATCTTCCCACCTTAGCCTCCCCAGTAGTTGGGGCTACAGGCACATACCAACTATGCCTGGCAAATTTGTTAATTTTTTTTGTAAAAATGGGGCCTCATGTTGCTGCCCAGGCTGTCTCAAGCTCTTGGGCTCAAGTGATCCTCCCGTCTCTGCCTCCCAAAGTGCTGGGACTACAGGTGTGAGCCACCTGCAAACCTGATTGAGCCTTTTGATGAAACTACAGCTCTACCAACAGCTTAACTGCAACCTCTTGAGAGACCTTGAACCAGAGTCACCCAGTTATGGTGGTGAGCATTTTACAGTAGAATTGAGGCTGAAAAATGGGAGTAAGTTTGAATGAATAGTATTCAATTTTTATAGGTATTGATAATGTAGATATAATACAAATCAAAAATGGGGAGAAGGCAGAGTCTGAGAAGAGAAAATACTGCTTTTAAAAAATGAAATAAAGATATGTTAAATTAGGTGTTATGGAGCAAGAGGAGCCAGAAAAGAGGAGGTTACTAGCTCATTTTGATATTGTTGATAGTAGGAAGATAAAGGACAATATCAAAATAAGAGTAGTCTGAATAGTATCATATAAAGTTATTAAAACTATAAAACAGGAAAAGGAGAGCAAATAAAACAGACGTCATATGAGTTATACAGAGAAAATTGAGATGAAGCATATCAGTTGTATCACTACATGCAAATAGGCTTAAGTCATCTATAACAGAAAAAGGATTTCCAGATTGGATAAGTAGTCAAAATTCAATTCTATACTTGATACAAATGATTCATCTTGGCTGGGCACGTTGGCTCATGCCTGTAATCACAGCACTTTGGGAGGTTGAGGTGGGCAGATCACCTGAGGTCAGGAGTTCAAGACCAGCCTAGCCAACATGATGAAACCCCGTCTCTACTAAAAATACAAAATAAAAATAAAAATCTGCTGAGCTTGGTGGTGCATGCCTGTAATCCTAGCTACTTGGGAGACTGAGGCAATAGAATCACTTGAATCCAGGAGGCAGAAGTTGTAGTGAGCTGAGATCATGCCATTGCACTCCAGCCTGGGCGACAAGAGCGAAACTCTTATCTAAAATAAAAGATAAAATAGTAAAAATAAGAGGGTGGTTACATATAAACCAGGCATACGCAAGTAAAAACAAAGCGGAGGCACAATTTTGTTATTAGACAAGCAAAAATTCAAAAGAGATAAAAAGACACTTTGGGATACTAAATGACATGATCTAAAAGAAAACATTCATATTTGTGTGCCTAATAGTACAGCAACAACCGTTGAAAAGCAGAATAAAAAGAGAAATAAGCAAAAACTGTAATAATTGGAAGTTTAATATCCTTTCCCAGAAAAGAATAGACCTAGTTAGACAAAAAAATTAGTATAGATTTAGAGCAGCTAAACAAAATCATCGACAAAGTAGATTAGTAAATACAAATTAAACCCTGAACCCTGATAACAGAGATTAAACTTTCTTCTGAAGTCACATGAGTATTCACAAAATTGAAATATCATAGGCCACAAAGAAAATAATGAATTCCAAAAATACAAATGATATGTTATATTATGTGACCACAATTAAATGTAATTTAAAAATGACATTTTTTATAAAAGTCTCTTTTACCTAAAACTGTAAAAACATATTACTAAGCAATCCTTGGATTGAAAAGAAATAGTAACATAAAACTGCAAAAAAACCTAATTTTACTATTATAATTAATATTGTTTTTGAGACAGTGTCTCATTCTGTCTCCTGGGCTGGGCTGCAGTGGCATGATCTTGGCTCACCTCTACCTCCACTTCCTGGGCTACAGCAATCCTCCCACCTCAACCTCCCCGAGTAGCTGGGACTGCAGGCCTGTGTCACCTTGCCTGGCTAATTTCTGTACCTTTTTTTTAGTAGAGACAGAGTTTTATTTATTTATTTTTTTACGACAGGGTTTCACCATGTTGGCCAGGGTGGTCTTGAACTCCTGACCTCAGGTGATTTGCCTGCCTTGGCCTCCCAAAGTGCTGGGATTACAGGCATGAGCCACCGTGCCTGGCCAAGATAGAGTTTTGCCATGCTGCCCATGCTGGTCTGGAACTCCTGGGCTCAAGCAATCTGCTCACCTTGGCCTCCCAAGGTGCTAAGATTACAGGTGTGAGCCACACTGCCCAGCCACAGCTAATTATTTTTTAAAATCAACAAACTAGACAAACCAGTAGCTCACCTAAACCAAAAATGGAGAGGAGGAAGATCTGGGGGCATAAATATACATTAAATAAATAATAATGGAACAATAACCATAATAAAATCAGAGAAAATTTGAAAACAATTTAAAATGACTACTTTGTACAACTCTATGCAAATAAGTTTGAATACCTATATAAAACCATTTTACCTCTAGAGACTTGTACATTAATGCTGAAAATTATGGTGTAATTATAGTGAAAATCATTTATTTTGGTTAGCTCTTAACCTATTTTAATCCTATGGGTAACATAAAACATTTGTGTCAAAGGAATGCTTTGATTTCTAGCAACATAAAATTTTCAGTGGTGGAGAAGCAGGATTTTATTTCTAGTAGACTACTATTCTGAAGAGTAGCCATCTTCAATTGGACTTAACCTTGATTCTGTGTCTCATGCGCTGGAATTTTTTAATTAGTTCTTTAAGTGTTGAATTTTTAACATAGTGTAGGGAATCATTTTTTCCTCAAAATTTCACCCATGGCATGGCATAAAAAAGACTGATGTTAAATTTTGCTAAATATCAATGAATCAGAAATGGCAACTTGGTAACAAAGGGTGAAAACGTGCACAGGGAGTTGGGTGGGCACTGTCTTTTTGAGACAGTCTTGCTCTGCTGCTCAGGCTGCTGGAGTGCAGTGGTGTGATCATGGCTCACTGCAGCCTTGGACTCCTGGGCTCAAGCAATCCTCTCACCATGCCTGGCTACTTTTTTAAATTCTTTTTTTGTAAGGAAAAAAGAATTTTTTTTTCTGGGCATTTTTTTTTTCTGGCAACTACGTTGCCCAGACTGGTCATGAATACCTGGTCTCTACAGATCCTCCTGCCTCAGCTTCTCAAAGTGCTGGGATTACAGGCACGAGCAACTCTGCCTGGCCATGGGGAATGTCTTAGTCTGTTCAAGATGCTGTAACAAAATACCTTGAACTGGGTAATTTACAGACAATAGAAATTTATTGCTCATAGTTATGGAAGCTAGGAAGGTGCCAGGATCTAGTGTCTGGTGAGGGCTCACTCTCTGTTTCAAAGATGAGGGTTTCTTGCTGAATCTTCACATGGCAGAAGTGGCAAACAAGCTCCCTTGGGCCTCTTTTGTAAGGGCACTAATCCCATTCATGAGGACAGCACCCTTATGATCTAATCACCCCCCAAAGACTTCATCTCTTAATATTATCACCTTGGGGGTTAGGTCTCAATATATGAATTTGACGTTGAGGGGACACAAATATTCAGATATATAGCAGGGGAACAATTTCCTATTATATAATTAATTGGTTTTTGATCAAAAGTATTTTTCCATTTTATTCAGTTTTAGTTATTTTTATTTCCTTGTAGTTCTTCTCCAGGATCTTGTTCTAGCAAAACAAAGTATCTAGGGCTAGGTCACTAGCATTTCCTCAGAAGTATTCAGGAGACATAGAAATAATTAGGCCGATATCTATGCATTCTGATGATTTGTTTTATGACAAGTGTACAATCTGATAGAAACTATCAGAAGAGAGACTACACAGAAGAATTAAATAAGGGGAGAGGACGGCAAGGAAACTTTCTTTTTACGTCAGTAAATTATGTACAGTTTGTACTGTTCCTTTTTTCTCAGCCTACTCTACCTCTTTTTATCTCTGTTAAGAACATTTTGCAAGCTTACACATTCTGATTACAAATGGCTACAGGGCCCCTAGTTGCTCTCTGGGACAGAGAGGTCTCAATTATTTCAAAATGAGTACTTACATACAGTCACAATAGCTGTCTTTCCTTTTGAAGCTGACCAAACACACCACCTACACACTGGCTATCAGTTCCTGCTTTATTTAACCAAGAATACAGGGAATATGAGAAAAAGAGGTGGCTACAGAGAACAGGAACAGAAACAGCATATCTTTGTAGGGCTTTTACGTCTCTGCATTGGTGGGTGGGGTAGCAAGCCAAAGTAGTTTGCTATGTCCCTGTCCCACCATTCTTTATTTATTTATTTATTTATTATTATGATTATTTTTTTTTTAGAGATGGGGTCTCATTCTGTTGCCCAGGCTGGTGCACTGGCACAATGATAACACACAGAAACCTCAAACTCCTGGGCTCAAGCAATTTTCCCACCTGAGCCTTCTGAGTAGCTGGCACTACAGGTACCCTATCTTGTACCTTTTTATTTTGATATAATTTCAAATTTACAAAGAAGTTGCAACAGCAGTATAACTCCTGTATGCCCTTTACAGATTAAAAAATGGGTACATTGTGCTCCACTTGTTTTTTGCTTTATCACATCTCGTTCTTTCCATGTCTTTCTTCCTACTCCCAAACTTAGAAAAAGAATTCAAGGGCAAGTTGTAGACTTCATGCCTGTTTATCCCTAAATACTCAGTGTATAAATTCAAAGTACAACAATATTATCTTATATACCTAGAGTACAATGACCAAAAGCAGAACATTTAATTGACATAAATATAGTACTACTATGGAATCTAGTGTCTGCCTTCAAATTTCAATTATCTCAATAACATCATAGCTTCATTTCTTTCCTAGTCCAGGGTCCAACATAAGATCATGCATTGCACTCGGTCTTCTCTCGTCAATCTGTGACGGTTCCTTGGTCATTTTTGTCTTTTATGTGTCTGACATTTTTGAAGAGGATAGGCTAGAGAATTTTTAGAATGTTCCTCAGTTTATGACTGTCTGCTGTTTCCTCATGATTAGATTCAGTTTACACATTTTTGCCAAGAATACCACAGAAGTGATACTGGGTCTTTCTCATTGCAGCATATCAGGAGGCCCAGATGTTGCAGATTTGTCTCATTACTGGTGATGTTAACTTTAATCACACGGGTAAGGGTGATTATTACTAATCACCCTTGAAAGTAGTAAGGAATTACTACTGTCCTCTTTGTAATTAACAAGTATTTGTGGGGGTATTTGTCAACATCTTGTCCCTTACCAAACTTTCACTCCAAAATTTTTCCATCTACTGATGATTTTCTAATGTTTTTATTTGCTAATGTATTA
Source organism: Callithrix jacchus (assembly GCF_049354715.1). Taxonomy (NCBI): domain Eukaryota; kingdom Metazoa; phylum Chordata; class Mammalia; order Primates; family Cebidae; genus Callithrix; species Callithrix jacchus. The sequence goes on along the minus strand of NC_133510.1, from coordinate 107,903,878 downwards.
GTTGGTATTCTGTGAGGCAGAACTTTTCTATTCTGCCATTTACTTATTTATTTATATCAGTTTTGACACACATATTTTTATTTAATGAGCTTTAGTCCATTATTATTACATTTTATATAATAGTAATTTTATTATACTTGATACTAAAATTCTCCAAGAAGAGCTCATGCAGTATGCAAATAACTCCTTTTTATATATGTCCATCTTTCTTTCTCCTTCCTTCCTTCTTTCCTTTTCCTCTTTTTCCTTTCCTTTTCTTTCTTCTTTTTCAAGAACAGAGTCTTGCTCTGTTGTCCAGGCTGGAGTGCAGTGGCACAATCTTGGCTCACTGTAACCTCTGCCTCCCCAGTTCAAGCGATTCTCTGGACTCAGCCTCCTAAGTGGGATTACAGGCACACCAACACCTTGACCAGCCAATTTTTGTGTATTTTTAGTAGAGCCGGGGCTTCACCACTTTGGCCAGACTGGTCTTGAATTCCTGACCTCAAGTGATCCAACCTTCTCGGCCTCCCAAAGTGCTGGGATTATAGGCATGAGCCACTGCACCTGGCCAATGTCCATCATTCTTTAAGCACTTCCTTAATTTCTGGTGTAATCCATTACTTCAGGCTCCTTTTGTACTATTCTGTTATACTCCAGCCCTAAAAGAAGCCTTTTCCCCAAGGAATACTGGTTCCTTTGCAAGTGGAAAAAGGTATTTAGAACTTTATATCTAAAAGCAACATGTGCACTTGCTGCCAATCTGTCCTAGCTTTTAGGTCCTCTCACTGCAGAGGGAAAGGAGACAGACACTCACCCATATCCTCATAGATCTATATTTATTTCTTTATCTATTTATGCATATTTTAAAACTTAACGAGAAACCTACAGTGGTATGCCAGTTTGCATCAACTCATAAGGCTGATTACTAAAGATTAATAATTTTGTGAGCTGGTTTTGAAATCAGCTATGGAACTATTTACAACATAGCAATTAGCAAATGCTACAGATCAAAGTGTTTTTGTTTTGATTTGTTTTGTTTTTACCCAGAGAGCCAGTTTAGCAGCCCACCTCTGGAAACCTTACCTTCATTCAGCATACTCAGAAACTAGTTTCAGACTTGCTCACACATAGCACTGTGAAAAGCAAATCTAGGAATCAATATTTGTTTACTGTCCTCTTTTTTTACAGGTATAATTTACATACAGTGAATTGCACAAATCTTACATGTACGATTAGATGAGTTTTGATAAATCCATGTGCACATTTAACCCACATGACTATAAAGATACAGAATATTTCCAATACCCCAAAAATTCCCTCAGGTGCCTTTCTAGTCAATCTCTCCCCACCTGAAGGCAATCATCTTTCTTTTTCTTCTCTTTCTCATTCCCCTCACCCCTCTACTCCCTTCTCCTCGTCTCTTTTTCTTTTCTTCCTTCCCTTTTCTTCTTTTCCTTCTTCTCCTTTTTAAAACCATAGCTGAGTTTTGCCTACTCTAAAAACTTTATATAAATAAAATCACACAGTGCGGTTGGCATAATGCTCCCTAAAACCCCCAAATAATTACATGTCCTGATTCCTGAACCTGTTAGATTACAGGGGAATAGGGAATTAAGGTTGCAGATGAAATTAAGGTTGCTAACGACTTTAGAATCAAGATTCCTGGATTATCTGGGTGGGTCCAATATAATCACAAGGGCCCTTGAAAGTGGATGAGAGAGGCAGAAAAAGAGGCAGAGAAAGATGTGAGGATGGCAGCAGGCTCAGAAATGCTATTAGGCTGGTGCAAAATAATTGTGGCTTTTGCTTTTGAAAGTAATGGCACAAACCAACCACAATTATTTTTGCACCAACCCAATATATTGCTGTCTTTGAAGACTGAGAAAGGGGGCCATAAGCCAAATAATGTGGGTGGCCTCTAGAAGCTGGAATAAAGTTCTCCCCTAGAGCCTCCACAAGGAATGCAGCCCTGCTGACACCTTCATTCTAGTGCAATGAGGCACGAATTAGAACTTCTACCCTACCAAGCTGTAAGATAGCAAATTTGTGTTAATTTAAGCCGCTAAAGTACAGAAGCCTAGGATGTATTTTTTTTTCTATCAGAGCTTTCTCTCTTTCAGAATAATGTTAGTGAGAGTCACAATTTTGTTAGGCATATCCATAATTTGATTCATTTTATTACTTAGTAGTATTGCATTGGATGAATATGCCCAAGTTAGTTTTCTCATTCTCCTGTTGATGAACTTTTGGATTATTTCCCGTTTTGTGCTACTATGCTAAAGCTGCTATCGGCAGTTTTATACAAGTCTTTTTGTGGATAGATGAGCCTCCACTTAAGGGAATGGTAACAGATACTCAGTTTCCATAGTCCTTAAACCAAACAGTATCAGGAAGGGCACATTCTCAGAAGAGCAGTCAATGCCGGCACAAACCTGACAAAATCAGGTTAAGGAAGCCAAGATACTGTAATATATAATTAAGATTTAAAAATAAATAATTCTCCTAGATCCAGAATAGAAAATCAAAATGTCAGTAACAGCACCACTAACAGTCAAGGGAGGTAAATTTAAATGTATCCATTCATTTAAATGGATGGCGGGGGGAAAGTTATTGAGTATTCACTTAGGGCTAACAACATCATGCTAGCCTGAGATATAAAGAACTTGTTGATAACCTAGTAGAGAGATGGACAGATAAGCAAACCTTTATGATTTTGTATTTTTAAGAGTTGATCATGTTATTCAATGACTGTTATGGAAACAAAGAGGACTGAGACCCTTAAATCCACCTGATATGGATCTGGGAAGATTTCTGGGAGAACAGAAGGTCTAAAGTCTGGAGGCAGGAACTCGTGGGCATGGCTAAGAAGCAACAGGGACCCAGTGAGCACTCAGGACAGCAGACTTCTGCCTTCTCAGAGATACCTTCTAAGGACAGCAGAAATAGAAATCCCTTGAAGCGCTGTTGACAGCTATTGTAAAACTTCATTTTTTATCTTCTTAGTTTGAAAGAATTCAAACAGGACACACATGGCATAGATTAATTTACTGCAAAGGAAAAAGAATATTTTGAAAGTTACATGCAGAATAAACAGTATGCCCTGAGGAAGAGAGAATTCAGGGTAGGCTGCTTGTAGGGGTGGGCAGTGTTGATTAATGCTGGAGAGACTCCCTTTATGAGAGTCTTACATGATTATTCATAAGGAGGTGGGAAGAGGTGCTACTAGTAATCAAGTTCTGGGTGGTCTTCTGGGTGCACATTCACAGTAGCTGTTCATGCTTGTTCATATATTACATGTTTCATTAGCATCTTAAATCTCCACCCAACGGTGTGTTTTTTACTGTTATACTGAGCAAAGGGTCAGTTTGAGGACGGGTAAAATCAAAATGTGCACGTTCTTTAGAAGGCAAAGTCCCTACTGAAGATAGCTTTGCTTGAACGAACTCAATTACAGTGCCAGTACTGAGGCTTACTGTGCTGGCAGTACGGTCACCATGGTTGCTGTGTTCTGAGAACATGGCCGTTTCCTTGACTACCTATCCTGCCTCAGCATTACCATGTACTTGTGGAGAAAAACTCTTAGTAGGGACCAATCAATAAGGTACTCTGAGAGAATACAAACATCACACTGAAATCCTTTCAATTACTCAAAATTGCCTCTCTTTTTTTTCTGTACAAGCAGTTCCCTCTTCCTGGAATATGCTTTCCTTCTTATCCCCAGTCCTAAAGTTTCTCTTAGCATGTGTCTTAGTTTGTTTTATGCTGCTGTCACAGAATATCACAGACTGGGTAATTCATAATGAACAGAAATGTATTTGGCTCACAGTTCTGGAGGCTGAAAGGTCTGAGATTGAGGGGCTGTATCTGGCGAGGGCCTTCTTGTGGCTTCATAAAATGGCAGAAGGCATCACAAAAGGGTGTGTCTATGTGTGTGTGAAAGAGAGAAAGAGAGAGCAAGTAGGCATGTGTGTAAGAGAAGGTCGAACTCACTTTTATAACAAACCCACTCTCGTGATAATGAACCCACTCCCAAGATAACAACATTAATCTTTGCAGGAGGGCAGACCTCTCATCACCTAATCATCTCTTAATCACACACTTCTCAACACTGTTGCATCAGGAATTATCTGCCAACACATGAGCTTTGGGGGACACAGGCAAACCACAGTAGCATGACTATTGACTCTTTAGCTTTTAGTCTAACACTGCACCCTCTTAGAAGTCTTCCCTGATGTTTTTCTGCCCCCACCCCCAAACTTGGAAAGATGCTTCTGCTTTGTATAACGATAGCCTCTCGGACTTTCCCTACCATAACTGTAGATACTGTATTGCTTATCTAATTGTCTGGCTTCCCTGTTAGGCAATGCAGCTGTAAACTCAGGAGTATCATTATTCTCATTTTACAGACGTGGAATCTGAGACATATTGTAGGGTAAAGCCTCAACTCCTCATCTATAAAACAGTAATGAAAGTAGTACTTGTCTTAGAGACTTGTCGTGAGCACTGAAGCAGTTCGTAGAGACAAGGCAGTTAGAACAGTAAACCCCCACTCGGTGATCTCATACCTGCCTCAAGTCTTTATTCTCACAGTCATCGTTTCCATTGCAGTAAATGGGAATTCCATTCTTCTAGCTGCTTGAGCCAAAAACCTTGGAGACATCTTTAACTCCTCTCTTCCTCTTAAACTCTGCATTTAATCCATTAGGAAATCCTGTATTTCAGCTCTACTCTCAAACAAATGTATCAGAGTTCTGGGCCTCTCACCACTGCCTCTGTGCCCACCCTGAGCTGGGCTACCATCCTTCTCATCTAGATTATTACAAAAGCCTCCTCAGGGGTCTTCCTGCTTCTGCCCTGGCCTCTGCACTTGAGTCTCCACATTGATCCCATTAAAACGTAAGTCAGAGTGGGCCACTTCCACTGAGATTCTTTTGGTGGCTCTCACCTGGCTCAGAGTCAAAGCCAATGGCTTACAAGCCCTGCCCCCTAGCCACTTCTCTGATGCATCTGCAAATTTAGTTTTTTCTTTTTTTTTCTTTTAGATGGAGTCTTGCTCTCTCGCCCAGGCTGGGATGCAGCGGTGCGATCGTGGCTCACTGCAACCTCTGCCTCCTGGGTTCAAGCCATTCTCATGCTTAGCCTCTCGAGTAGCTGGAATGACAGGCACGCACCACCAGGCTTGGCTAATTTTTGTATTTTTAGTAGAGACGGGGTTTTGCCATGATGGCAAGGCTGGTCTCAAATTCCTGACCTCCGGTGATCTGCCCGCCTTGGCCTCTCAATGTGTTGGGATTACTGGCGTGAGCTGCAGCACCTGGCCTGCAAATTTAATTTTGCTTCATCTCAACCACATGATTGCTTCACTACAGACAAAGGAGACTCCTTGCTGTCTCTTGAGCACAACATACACACTCCTGTCTTAGGACCTTTGTGCTTGCTGTACCTTCCCCAGATATCATTGCTGCTCCCTTACTCCTTTCGTTCAAGCCATCAGTGTCTCCCTGGATTACTTTATGTAAAACAGTCCCTGGTCCTCTCCACACCTCCTCACCCCTGCCCCCAAACTCTCTATTTCTTTTCATAGCAGTTATCACCATATAGCTTGATCTCTATTTGCTTATTTGTTGATTGGTTATTGTCTTTCCCCATTTGAATACGAACTCTGTAAGGCAAGTATTCCTTCACATTGTTCACTACTGTATTCCCAAAGCACAGAACACAGCATGGCATTTAGTTAAGTACTCAAAAAAATACTTACAAATGAATGAATGATGATTTATATTTGGCACAAAAGAGACCCACAATAGCTACTTGTTGAATGAATGAACAAATGAATATTGCAGAGATTCCCAGGAAGGGCACTGATAATGGGGGTAGGGGACAGAAGCTAGCACATGTGTCTGGAACATTGGCTGCATGGGCTGCATGTCCCCTTAATGATGGTTTTTCTCTAGTCCTTTTTCTTTATGGGCATTTTATATGGTTTGTGAAACCAATTTTAAGTAGGCACATTGTGGTTCTTGAACTTTAGTTATTACCAGAAATATCCATGGAAATTCTTTTTTTTTTTTTTTTTTTTTGAGATGGAGTTTTGCTTTGTCACCAGGCTAGAGTGCAGTGGTGTGATCCAGCTCACTGCAACCTCTGCCTTCCAGGTTCAAGCGATTCTCCTGCCTCAGCCTCCTGAGTAGCTAGGACTGCAGGTGTGCACCACCACGCCCAGCTAATTTGTATTTTCAGTAGAGACAGGGTTTCACCATGTTGGCCAGATTGGTTTCGATCTCTTGACTTCATGATCTGCCCACCTCAGCCTCCCAAAGTGCTGGGATTATAGGCATGAGCCACTGCACCCAGCCAAGATTCTTATTTAATGGGACTGAGGTAGGACTTGAGAATCTCAGTAACTTTGAGCAAGGATTTAACCTTCTGTTTCCTCATATGTAAAATTGGATTATAATTATCTTATAGAGTGTCAGGATTAAACAAAATAATCTCTGAGAAGTGTCTCACACATGGTAAATATTAGATTCCCTTTGCTTCCACTCAGGTATTGTTTTTTTTTTGAGATGGAGTCCTGCTCTGTTGCCCAGGCTGGAGTGCAGTGGCATGATCAAGGCTCACTGCAACCTCTGCCTCCCAGGTTGAAGTGATTCTCATACCTCAGTTTCCCAAGTAGCTGGGACTACAGGCTCACGCCACCATGCCTGGCTAATTTTTGTATTTTTAGTAGAGATGGGGTTCACCATGTTGGCTAGGCTGGTCTTGAACTCCTGACCTCGACTGAGTCACCTACCTCCGCTTCCCAAAGTGCTAGATTACAGGTGTGAGCCACCATGCCCGGCCTGCTCAGGTTTTCTCTGAAGTTTAGAGGTTAAATGCTTATAAAGAGTTTATATTATGTGCTCACCTAAAATTTAGGTTTGATTCATCTTAATCCAGATCTTTACTTTGAGTTGGAATTTATTTTTCAAATATATAGTCAGCATCTTCACTTGAATGTCTCATAGAGGCATCAAACTCAACATAGCTAAAGCCACTCCAAATTGTCCCCTACTGACCTCCTCCCCCACATTTCCCAAGTCAGGAAATGGTATAAACTCAAATTAGAAACTTGGGAGTCATTTTTTGACAATTTTTCTCCTTTACCTTCCATGCATTCGATCAAATCCTTACAGTTCTAACCCTGACCTATATCTTCAATTCACCATTGTCTCCTAATCTCCATTGCCTGCAAACTGGTTGTCACACATCCTCCGTTGCACCCTTCTCATTCATTCTCCACTCTGCAGTTAGAATAATCTTTTTTTTTTTAAGAGACAGGGTCTCACACTTTGCTGCCCACACTGGAATGCAGAGGCGTGATCATAGCTCACTGTAGCCTTGAACTTCTGGGCTCAATCAGCTGTGGGCCACTGTGCCTGGCTAATTTTATTTTATTTTTGTAGAGATGATGGGGGTCTTGCAATGTTGCCCAGACTGGTCTTGAACTCCTGGCCTCAAGAGATCCTCCCACCTCAGCCTTCCAAAGTGCCAGGATTACAGGTGTGAGCCACTGCGTCCAGGATTATCTTTTACAAATGTAACTTTTCATGTCCAGATGGGCCCGTTTCAACTCTTCATTGGCTTCTTTTGTCTTTAGGATTAAGTCAAAGTCTCCAAACTGACCCTCAAGGGCCTGCCCACCTCTCCTTCCCAGGTAGCTCTCTGTCTAAGCACCATGGCCTTTTCCCAAAGCCTTCACAGGCAGAGCCCCTCCCTACCAAAGGGCTTTCAAAACTGCAGTTTCCACAGCTAAATGCACTGCTCACCCCACCCACTTCTCTCTGTTGCCTGCCCTAACTCCTTATTCTTTTAGGCTGAGATTAAATGTCACTTCCTCAAGGAGATCTTTCTTACCCCCTAACACACACAGGTTCCTTTGTTACACACTCTCATAACTCTCAGGCTTTTTTCCAGCAATCACAACAGCATTACTACACAGCCTCAATTCTGAGCCACTTGCTTCACATTAGAAGTTGCCAGCTGTCAGACCCAAGATGAAGTAGGAACGTGATCATTGTTGTCTGCACTCATTAGGATTTAGTTTTTCACAAGGGGGCACTTCCTCACCTGATTCCAATGTGAGTTACGTTCAGGGCTGAAATTTGATTTAAATTTGGATTCCCATTTGAAGCTTAACATATCTCCAAAGTACACAGTACTTTGTGGCACTGAAGGAAGAATATAAGTAGAAGGTTGCCTGCCACATGCCATGTAATGCTCTGAAGGGCAGTAGAAACCACCAGCTCTCTCAGAAAAAAAAGGTGGTAAATTTTTTTAAAAGCAAGAGAGGCTGGCTTCTATATATGCTTTGTGTAGAAATCTTGAAAGATTACATGCTCTGGGGCGGAATACCTATTGGTTGGAATTTCTGCCAAGCTTTCAAGAGTAGCTACTTACTTTCTAGTGATCTGTAATTCAAAAAACAACCAGAACAAAAACCAGTTGGAAATGCAGTCAAAACATTGCTTTTCCATATTCCTTGCAATTATACTTTATTAGCTGGTGAAGAACACCAGGATGAGCTATTATAAAAAGCATTACTGCAGATGGCCAGGAGTGATACTGAAGCACCCTTCACCCTGAAGGTGAAGGTTAAAGCTCAAAGTCTGATCGCAAAGCATAAGGAAAAACAAAACAAAGCAAAATTGGATAAATGTATGCTGGTGTCCTTCAGCACCAGAAAAGCTGCTACTAAATCACTGGTGTGGCTTGGACTTGATGGAAGCTTTGATTTGAAAAAAAGTTATCATTAGCTGTGTAATGTTCAGCTGTTGTTTTAGAGACAAGGTCTCGTTCTGTGGCCCAGACTGGAGTGCAGTGATGCGATCATAGCTCCCTGCAGCCTTGAACTCCTGGGCCCAGGCGATTTTCCCACCTCAGCCTCCTAGCTACTCCAGGTCTTGCTCTCGCTCTGTTTGCCCAGGTTGGTCTCAAATTCCTGGCCTCAAGCGATCCTCTTGCCTGGTTCTCCTGAAGCGTTGAGGTTATAGGAATGAGCCACTAAGTCTGGCATTAGCTGTGTAATTTAAAAAATAACAGTCTTCACCGGACCAACAGCTTTCTTTTTTCCACTGGAGCATCCCTGGGGTGTGTCTCATTCCCTGAATCATACGTAGCAGATGCTCAATAAATAGGTTTTTGGTGTTTTTTTTTTGAGACGGAGTCTCACTTTGTCATTCAGGCTGGAGTGCAGTGTCGAGATCTTCGCTCACCACAACCTCCGCCTCCCGGGTTCAAGCGATTCTCCTGCCTCAGCCTCCTGAGTAGCAGGAATTACAGGCGCGTGCCACCACGCCCAGCTAATTTTTTTTGTATTTTTAGTGGAGACCAGGTTTCACCATGTTGGTCAGGCTGGTCTTGAACTCCTGACCTTGTGATCTGCCCGCCTCGGCTTCCCAAAGTGCTGGGATTACAGACAGGCATGAGCTACCGCTCCCGGCCAATAGTTTTTTTTTTTTTTTTTTTTCTTAAAATAAATGAGCTCTCTGATTTACATGCAGACTTTGGATCAGTTTAATCTGGGTTTAAAAGCAAGTGTGGGCAAACTTGAAAAGCCTGGCACCCCAGCCAACTCCTCGGCGCCCCGTGCACTTGGCGCCTACACCTGCTTGGCACGGGGAGGGTGCTATCCGGGTGCCCTAAACCTCACGCCCTCGGTGGTGGTCCTTGCCCTTCTCCCTCGGACCTCGGCTCCTGCACCGCCCACACTATGAGCTGCTGGGCCGAAAGGCACGTGCTTGGGTGTTAACCCCAGTCTGCAAGAAACCCGACCTCAGCCAAAAAGAGGCCGCTGGTCTGAGAAATAATGAGTCACGGATTCGGGGATTCGGACCTTTGAGCAGGAGGTGAAGTGGGCGTGCGTGGGGTGGTGGGGAGGCGGGCTGTCGAAGGGGGCCGCAGGCCTTCTCTCCTGGGCAGGCTCCCCCGAAAACCGCCCCCTCGCCGTAGTCCAGCGACCCCGTTCCCCGCAGCCATCTGCTAGGGCGCGGCCCGGGGTCCGGGCGGGGCGGTGTTGTAGCTCCGGGTAGTCGCCCTGCGGGCCACATCATCAGGCCCGGGTTTCCCCGGCGGCGGCGCGGCTGCGCGTGCGCCGGACTGCCGCGCGGGGGCGGGGAGGGGCAGCCGGGAGCCAAGGGGCCGCGGGCGCCTGCTGCCGGGCTGTCAGCTCCGGGCCGCCGCCGCGCGAGGAGGCGCACGAGCAGGAAGGAACCGCGGGTTGGGAGCCGCTGTCTTCCCCGTCACCGCCGGTGCCCGGGGGCTAGGTGAATGCCCCTTCAGTTCCCCACCCGGGTGTCTCCGTCCGGTCTGGGGAGACGGGGACCCCTCTCCTCAAACTGGCCGCTGCCGCGCTTCGGGACAGGTAATCGTGGAGGGGAAGTCTCGGCTTCGGCTCTGCGCGCCGCGTTCGGGCGCATCCCAGGTGCAGGAGGGAGGTGGGGCAGAGAGGCCTGTCTTGGGACCCGGCGGCTCGGGGAGCGGTGGGGGCATTCACTCCCGAGCCGCCGTGACCCCAGCGGGTCCCTCTACGGGCTGCCGGGCAGCGCCCGAGCCCAGGTCCCTGCGCCTGCCCCATCTCGGGCAGAGGGGAAGCTGCTCCGCCGGACCAGTGGTCTCGGGCGCCCAAGGTAGGGACAGGCGGCGGGTGGTGGCTGAGTGATGGGCGAAGGTGAGCTGGGATGGAGATGCTGCGAGGCTCGCTCTGGCACACCCCAGATGCCTGTTCAGGGCTCGATAAGTGCCCGGTCACCCTGTTCTTTCATTCTTCTTTTTATATATATGGAGTATATCTCAATTTTAGAAGCCCAAATGCTCATTTATAGAGAGAGATGACACGTATCTATGTGTTATTGACATACATTGATATGAATATTACGCGTATATGTCATCTTTTTTTGTAGTGGACAATTTTTAAATTGAGATATACATCACATGCCATGAAACTCATTCTTTTAAAGTGTGGATTTTAATATATTCATGAAGTTTTGCAAATATGGTCACTATCCAGATCATCATCCCCAAAAGAAACCATGTCTCTCTTAGTAATCACTCCTCCTTTCCCCTTGACCCCACCCCCCTAGCCACTACTAATCTACTTTCTGTTTCTATGGATTTGCCTATTGTGGAAATCTCATTTAAATGGAAGCGTACAATCCATGGCTTTTTGTGTCTGGCGTCTTTTGCATACCATAATGTTTTCAAGGTTCATTCATTTTGTAGTACTTATCAGTACTTTACTTTTTATAGCATATTAATATTGTTGTATAAGTGTATCACAATACCACATTTGTTTATTTAGTTGATGGACATTTGGGTTGTTTCCAGTTTTTGGCCATTGTGTATAATGCTGCTATGCACATTGTGTACAAGTTTTTGTGGACATGTGTTTTAAATACTCTTGGATATACCTAAGAGGGCAATCGCTCTGTGTTTAACTTTTCTGAGGAACTGCTAAGCAAAGCAGCTGTACCATTTTTCATTCCCACCAAGGTTTCTTCACATCTTCCCCAACGCTTGTTACTTTTTACTGGTGATTTTTTATTGTAGCTTTCCTAGTGAGTGTGGAATGGAATTTCTTTGTGGTTTTGATTTAGATTTCTCTAATGACTGGGGATGCTGAGCATCTTTTCATGTGCTTATTGGCCATTCATACATTGTCTTTGGAGAAAATGTCCGTTCCTATCCTTTACCCATATTTTAATTGGGTTGCTTGGCTTGCTTTATTTATTTTGGAGATTGACTCTCAGTCTGTTGTCCAGGCTGGATTGTATTGGTGCAATCTTGGCTCACTGCAACCTCCACCTCCTGGGTTCCAGCGATTCTTCTCCCTCAGCCTCCTGAGTAGCTGGGACCACAGGTGTGTGCCACTATGCTGGGCTAATTTTTGTATTTTTAGTAGAGGCGTGGTTTCACCATGTTGGCCAGGCTGGTCTCGAACTCCTGACTTCAAGTAATCCACCCACTTGGCTTCTCAAAGTGCTGGGATTACAAGCGTGAGCCACCATGGCCAGCCAGGGTTGCTTGGCTTTTTATTGAGTTTTATTGTTCATTTATGGAGAAAAAATTTGATTAACAGGTTTGGATACTGGCACTGACTTGAAAAAATCCAACCAATCTGATACCGAAAAACTTAATGCTTATTCTTGGGTAAATGTTGAATAAGTGCCACTTCAGTCTTTAAGAATACCCTACCTGTTAATTCTTGGACATCTTAATGCCCCTTTACATTTACTGCCCTGGTATTTTGAGCAAAGCTATAGAAGGCATGTTTCTGACTGGAGTCAAGAGAGACCACCCTTAGTTGATATTTCCGTATATTCTATGCTCAATTTGAAAATCCCAGTTATCACTTTAATTACAAATAATTTATATTAGTGGTCAGGTAAACAAACTAATAATAAATGGCAAGCATAAATTACTCAAAATTTTATATGTTTAACTTCTCAGTAAAGTGGAGAATCTTAAGTTTGTACAGTGTAGTTTTTATTACAATTATGTTCATGTGTGGGTGTTAAATAAATATTTTTGATGGCACTGAAGTTAAGAGCCACTTACAGCTAAATGAATGCTGCTGTGCTTATTTCATGGTTAATTTCTGAGTGCACACAAATTCAGCATCAGGTCTTTTATAGCAAAAGACACCAAAAAGCCCTGATGTTTCCTTCCAGGAATTCAAGCCCGTTTTTCCACTGATCCAATATGATTGTTGTTAAAGAAAAAAGTTATTCAATGATACATGGTAAAGCATGGTAAAGAAGACTACTCAGGACCACTGTGGTGGGTAAGGGACCGTGGAATGGGATTTTGCAGTGTGGGAGGAAGACAAGGCTCAATTCTGAAAATGGCATGGGCAAATGGGAATTTATAGCCAAGGTCAGTGGACGGAAAAGTACAGAGAGGAAATATCGGCCGTGGTGGTGGTTCATGCCTGTAATTCCAGCACTTTGGGAGGCCGAGGTGGGTGAATCATGAGGTCGGGAAATCAAGACCATCCTGAACAACATGGTGAAACCCCATCGCTACTAAAAATACAAAAAATTAGCTGGGCATGGTGGTGTGTGCCTGTAATCTCAGCTATCCAGGAGGCTGAGGCAGGAGAATCACTTGAACCAGGGAGTCGAAGGTTGCAGTGAGCCGAGAATGCGTCACTGCACTCCAGCCTGGTGACAGAGTGAGACTCTGTCTTTAAAAAAAAAGAGAGAGAGAGGAAACATCGGTGGCAATGGGTAGTCAGACCAAACCAACCTAACAGGATTCTTGCTGAAGACAGGCCAGAATGATCAAACACCACCTGGGGAACAGTGGAAGATGAGGAATCTCATCAGATTGTGATGGCAATCAGATGGTGAGGGTAATCAGGTAGTGAAGGTAATCAATAATCGAGGGCCAGCCAGGTGTGGTGGCTCACGCCTGTAATCCCAGCACTTTGGGAGGCCGAGGCAGGCAGATCACCTGAAGTCAGGAGTTGGAGACTAGCCTGGCTGACATGGCGAAACCCTGTCTCTACTAAAAATAGAAAAAATAGCCGGGCATGGTGGTGGATGCCTGTAATCCCAGCTACTCGAGAGGCTGAGGCAGAAGAATTGCTTGAACCCAGAAAGTGGCTTAGGTTGCAGTGAGCCGAGATCACTCCACTACACTCGGGTCTGGGGCAACAGAGCAAAATTCCATCTCAATTAAGAAAAAAAAAGCGAGGGCCAAGAGTCAGGGGCTCTTGCTAAACTGACTTAGCAAGATTCTTTGATAAAACTACATTTTACAAGGAAGTGCAGATGAGCCCAGGAGAAGGTTTAGAAGCCTGACCGAAGTTGCCTCAAGAAAATAATCTGTCATTGTTTAAAATTATACTACCCAGTTTACAAAATGTTATAGAAAATAACAGTAAAGGTTTCCAAATGGAAATAATAGATAAGCAACTGATAAAAAGCGCAGCCTGACTCTGGTCTTCAACATATGCATTACAAAACCATGGATATATGAGTTAACCCTTTTATGTCTCTGTCTTTATTTAGAAGAATGAGGGTGGTAATTTCAGGCTTATAACCCAAGCGTGTGTTTTTACTTTGTTTTAACTAATGAAACGATTATCAAACATATTGAAAACATAAACTATCTAACCTGATATTGATTGTTACTAACCCAATGATGTACAGATATCTTGCCACTGTAGATGTTTTCCCAAATTGTCCTTCTCTGCCCCCTGGAGTTTTTACTGGCGCTTATTGGGGAGGACTGAAAGTAGAGGGCAGTGACAATTGGGAACAGCTATGGAGATATGATCCCTCCGAAGCGATGGTCACAGCTGACCTGTCTCCTTTATGGTAGTTGAGGGCTAGGGACCCCTTATCTTCTCTCTGAAAACACTGTAGTTAGATTTATTTAGCTTAAAAATAACAAATATAGAAATATTTAGGTGAAAATGACTAGAACTGTCAGTTATTCTATTTTAATGTGAATGGATTTAATCAGATTGCTTTCTTCTTGGTTAGCTGCACTAAGGAAGCGGGAGTTTTGACTTGAGGAGGGATAGAAGATGTAAGTATTATGGGATCGTGGAACATTTTGGAAGTTTGGGCAAAATTTGCCCCATTTCTAAAAGTAAGGATGTTAAAAATGGAAAGCTTTAGATAGCATGAGGGATCTGAGAGATGAGGAAAGAAAAGCAAGAATGAAACAATTTGGAAGGAAAGGTTGCAGGATATAAAGACAGATTCGACTTATTTCAACATTTTTGCACAAGAAAAATATCAAAATAGGAAAAGTGGAAAAAACCTTTTCCTTCATTTGATCCCTTTTCCCTTTTGCCCCACCTTGCTCCTCTGGGCTAACTGTTCTCCTAGGACCCAGAAATGAGGCTGGGATTACTGTTGTTCATGTTGAAGCTTTCAAGTGTGTCAGTTACATACCCCTTCTCTCTCCAGATTCTAGTCAGATTGAGATCAGGCTCAAACCAGATGAGGATTTCAATACTATTAAAATAATAGTGTAATTTTCATTTCTGATAAAGCTGAATTGGGGAACTGAGCTCAGACCCATGCTTACTGTTCTTTCTTGACTTACCCAGATGAAACTGTTACACCAGGAAATAGAAGGGAAAGTCCTGTCCTAAGGAGCTTATCTTGTAGGAGTTAGAATGGAAAGGAAAACTTTCTCTCCTTGAGGGCATAGCGAGTGAGTCCAAGAGAGCCAGTGAGAGCTCAAGGGTGGAGCCTGTCTAAAACGTTGACCTTTATACCTATCCTAGCAATTAGGTAAGTAAGGTGCCTGGTTCCTGTGGGAGGAACTACTGATGGGGGTGGAGAGAAAGAAAAGTGTTCCTTTAATCTTGTTTTCTCCTACTTAGAGGAGTGAAAGTTCTGTTGTCATTGTAGAGAAAAAAGTAAACAACCATTGTCTCACAGTTAAGTGTGTTATGGGTAATAAATAGTGTTTTGTAGGTTAGCCTAGGAACTAATTCACCATATATAAAAAAAATATATATATATTTTTTTCCTTGGAAATTACTAAATCTCTTAGAAACTTTTGAATGATCTTTTTTTTGTGTAATTAAATATATAGATTATTCAAGTCTATTTCTTTGTTTTACCAGTACTGGTTAAATATTTATGGAATGTCTTGATATGTAACAGGCACTGGTCTAGGCTTTGGGATTCAGTGGCAAACAAGAATGGGTCCTTTGCTCTAGGAGTTTACAAACTAGAAAAATAATTAGTACAAGTACCATTATGATAAAGCATAATAAGCTAATAAAGTGTAGAGTGCTTTGGAACCACAGAAGAGGGAGACCTTATCTATGAGGGCCAGAGACATGATGTTTAAGAGCTGAGATCTTAAGTTGAATGGGAGTACCTAGGTAAAAGGGAAGAGTGAGGTTGAGCAAAAGTGTTTTGGGCAAAGGGAACATGTAGAAAGGCCAATAGGAACATGGAGAATGTGGTACACTAAAGTGACATTTGTTTTTTAACTGCTGGCATGTACTAGTAGATTGTGAAAGCAAGTTAGTAAGTTGTAACCCACATTTTTTTTTTTAAAGAAATACAATAAAAACTAAGGGTGTGTCACTCTTAGATACTTACTGAATTATAGAGGTAGGGGTGTTTATGCAGGATTTAATTAACCTTATTAAAGAATTTGGATTTATCTTAGAGGAAATGACAAGCCATTGAAAAGTTCTAATCAGGGTCTGATTAGAGATCTTTACAAAAAAATCTCTTAATTCATTGGCCCAGCATTACAGGTATTCCAAAATCTGGTTCCCATCTATTCCTTGTGAAGAATTTTCCCACTGTTTTTGTTATTGGAATATCCCAGTTCCTAAAGATTCATTTGCCTGAGTACCTTTGCACCAAGACCAAAGGGTCTGCGACAACAAGTTTCACTTCTGTCCTTTCACACTGAATCTTTGGCAACTAATCTAGTGCCTGGTTCACAATATAGAGACTAAGCAAATCTTTGTTGACAGAGTCTAAATGCCTTTAATATTAGGAACATTATGCAATAGTAGACGTGACATTGCTCTTTCTAGTAAAGCCTGTTTTGGGACAAAGAACAAGTTTTCATTCAAAATTTTTTTCTCAGTTGAAATCATGTTTAGTGCTAGAACTGCATACGTTTATTAAAAAAATAATTTAACAAAAGGTATTCTTATGTTAAAAGAGTAGTAGAGAAAATAGAAAGAACAGTAAACATTCTGGTTTGATGTTTCTCCTCCCAGGGAGTACAGGGCAGTGACACAGATTGCTCAAAGGAGCAGCCAATCCAGAAATCATTTCTGTTTTGTTTGAACTTAGAGATATTCTCTGAGCACTCATCCAAAGGCATCACCATTTTAGAAAAATGGCTGAGGACAAAAGGAATAGATTATTAGGTTGGTGCAAAAGTAATTTCAGCTTTTGCAGTTAAAAGTAATGACAAAAACTGCGATTACTTTTGCACCAACCTAAATGAGGTAAAATATATCAATCAAATGAGCTTAATGAAGAGCCAACAGAAAATAGATTTTGTTCTAACAAATGAAAGTAGAACATCCATATACCCTAAAGAATTTACAAATAAGAATTTAATGATGTCAGTTTGTTGCCAGAGAATGATTCTACTCTCACAGTATTATGACTTCACAGAAAACTGTGAAACCCAACCATGAAGGAAAAATTATTTCAGTGTTTGGTTCTGATAAGTGGCAAAAGAAGTTAAGAAAAATTCTTAAAAGGTAAGGAGATTTCAGTTCCAATTCAAATCTGTCTTAGTAAATTTTTGACTTGTGAAAATTTTGCTCATTAGTTTTTCAGTTAGGGTTTGTGTATCTTAACTGGAATGCTAAAATCAAATTTTGCTAATATGAGATGGCTTTTAAAAAGCACTCAGAGAATTTTATCTTTTTATATGCCACAGAGTCTTATTTTAAGCAGTACATTGTAGAACTAAATGGAAACTCTTAACTTGTATAAATTTATCCTAAGGAAATAACTCTAAATATGGGAAAGTATTATGCACAGAGATACTCATTTTCATTGCAATGTAATTTAGCCAAGATAATATCCTGCTATAGGGAAATTATTTACAAAAATTTGGCAATCCATTTGAAAAAGTTTAACCATTAAAAAGACTTTTTTAGAGCAATAGTTTCTTTCTGTTAATTTTTAAATAAACAAGTAAAAAGTGCTCAACTTAAATGAAAGTTCATTTAATATAAAAATATGTAGAATCAAAAAAAAGTGGAAATGGGATTTCAATCTTGCTTTTCCCTGTTGCCTACCCCTCCCTCAGCCACCTCTATCTAGGCATACCCAGTTCTTTAGAGGTAAATGCTTTGAGCACTTTGATATTTGCCTTCCAGATCTTTTTCTAACCCAGGGGTTTTTAAACTGTGAGGAGGAGTTTCAGGGTCTTCTCAAGTTGGGTAATATGGGGATCCAGTGCCTAGAAATCAGGATGCTTCAACAGGTACTGCTTTGCTTTTACAAAACTGTTTTATATACTGGGATTTCACATAGGGTTTAATTTAAATCAAGGGTTCTTCTGCATTGAAAATAAAAGGTTTAGCCAGCCGCAGTGCCTGTAGTCCCAACTACCTCAGGAGGCTGAGGTGGGAGGATGGCTTGAGTTCAGGAGGTCATGACCAGCCTGGGAAAAGTAGTGAGAATGTGTTAGTCCATTCTCACGGTGCTATAAAGAAACACCCAAAAGTAGTGAGACTGTGTTAGTCCGTTTTCACAGTGCTTTATTATAAAGAAATACCCAAAACTGACTAATTTGTAAAGGAAAGAGGTTTAATTGGCTCACAGTTCCACATAGGTGGGGAGGCCTCAGGAAACTTACAGTCATGGTGGAAGGCAAAGGGGAAGCAAGGACCTTCTTCACATGGCAACAGGAGACAGAGAAGTGTGAGGAGCGAAGTGGGGAGAGCCCCTTATAAAACCATAAGGTCTCATGAACCCGGGAGGTGGAGGTTCCATTGAGCCCAGATCACACCATTGCACTCTAGCCTGGGCAACAAGAGCAAAACTTCATCTCGAAAAAAAAAGATTCAGTGCACCCATTATTTTATTCATTCCTCCTTTCAACTTGTAGTTGGTGAACACTTACATTTTGTCTAATACTGTGTGGGTTACATGCAGAATTTTGTAGCAAGAGCTCATAGACTAGTAAAGGATGATCATTGTGTAAATAAGTGATGTAATGTGTTATAAAGTAGGAGCATTCCAGGAGCAGGTACTAAAGTTAGCAGTGGTCTGTTATTTCTTCCACACTGTTTTATATTGGTACTTATAAACAAGATGATTTATGATATGATTACATTTCTGGGTCTTCCGAAAATATTTGTTCATTTATTAATTAACAGAAGACAGTATAGAAATGGTTTACCTATGAATCAGAGGTGAGACCTGGGAAGGAGCTGTTTACATTCTTGAGCTATAAACTGGGTTCAAAAATAACTTGAATCCAGTTTACTGGGTTCTAGTGTTGGGCATGAAAGGAGCTGAGAGAGAACACTAGAAGGACCTTGGTTCTATCATTCTCGTGCCCATGGCTGTGTACTGGTGCCAGAGATCATAGCATAGAGAAATGTCTGCAGTGGCTTCCTTATCATTAACTGGTTAGTCAGAAAGTGACCAACTCAAATATTGTGTCTTTATCATACCAACGTCGTAACTTTGGGCATATTACTTAACCTCTCTGAGATGCAATTTTCTAATCTGTGAAGGATGAACATGGCTATCTTCTAGGTTTTTTACAAAAGATAAAATGAAGTCAATGTATATGAGGAAGCAATTCTTTTGGCTTTACATAGTATTGATGTAGATAGAATGGGTGATCTCCTTTCCTTTAGGTTTAAGTTTTTATATCTTTTGGAGGACTTACTGATTAGACTTTAGTTCTTTGGAGCAATGGTTTTGTAGTCTGAGGGTGTCATTTTGATGAGCTATTCATATTCTTGGTAAGTATAAATGATGTAGGAAGCAAATTAGGCCAAAGGACTACTTCCTGGAGAAATAAACATTTTTTTGGTCCTTATCCAATGGTCTTAATGAAAGGCTACTCTTATACATTTGAAAAAGAAGCCGGTGTGGTGGCTCACGCCTGTAATCCCAGCACTTTGGGAGGCCAAGGTGGGTGGATCACCTGAGGTCAGGAGTTTGAAATCAGTCTGGCCAACCTGTCAAAACCCTGTCTCTACTATAAATACAAAATTAGCCGGGTGCGGGGGTACATGCCTGTAATCCCAGCTACTTACTTGGGCAGCTGAGGCAGGGGGATCACTTGAACCTTGGAGGCAGAGGTTGCAGTGAGCCAGGATTGTGCCACTGCACTCCAATCTGGGCAACAAGAACAAAACTCTGTCTCAAGAAAAAACAAACAAAAGAAAGCAAAATTATTAGGGATCCCTGCATCCCAAAAGCTCAGCTGCTATTTTCTTCATTATATCCGCTATTGTCGCCTGTCTTTTAGATAAGAAACAATAAAGAATTTCCAGGGCGGGCGCGGTGGCTCAAGCCTGTAATCCCAGAACTTTGGGAGGCCGAGATGGGTGGATCAAGAGGTCAAGAGATCGAGACCATCCTGGTCAACATGGTGAAACCCCATCTCTACTAAAAATACAAAAAATTAGCTGGGCATGGTGGCGCGTGCCTGTAATCCCAGCTACTCGGGAGGCTGAGGCAGGAGAATTGCCTGAACCCAGGAGGCGGAGGTTGCGGTGAGCTGAGATCGCGCCATTGCACTCCAGCCTGGGTAACAAAAGCGAAACTCCGTCTCAAAAAAAAATAATTTCCATAGTAACAATTTTAATTATTTCCAAGAAAAGTCAGAAAACTCTGTTGTGGCATTTCTAGATTAGTGGAGTTTCAAAATGACCCCAGGCAAACCATGGTGGATTCTAATGCTTTCATGAGTTCTGGTTGAGTAGACTTAGTTCATTAGCATAAGATTTAAGATAATCTGGTTTATTTGTAAATTATAAAAATGTTATTTAGATGTCTTCTATAAATTAAAATATATATGAGATATGATACTTAAATTAAAAAACAGTATTAGGGCTAGTTCCTAGTCCAACTTTCATTGTCTTTTTTTCCTTTTAAAACATCGTGGTTCCCTGAAGACTTATACTTTTTGGTATACATATGTGTACTGTTTAGTATGTATTTATATTGGTCAGTGCATATATGTATGTAAAATATATATGTAATTAAAATACTGGCAATTTAATTTAGTGAAAAATAGGATGAGTTATATAAAATATGAATATTAAAATCCAGTTGATTTTTTAAAATAGATTAGAACAAAATTTTTTTGTTCTAATCTATAAAAAAACAAAAATTTTTTGTTTTAATTGTTCAAAATAGTTTATAAATTTGAACAAAACAGTTCATCTTAAAATTAAAAGCCAGTGGTTGGACGTGGTGGCTCACGCCTGTAATCCCAGCTTTGGGAAGCTAAGGCGAGTGGATCACCTGAGGTCAGGAGTTTGAGAACAGCTTGGCCAATGTGGTGAAATTAGCCAAGAAATTTGTATTTCTCTACTAAAAATACAAAAATTAGCCAAGCATGGTGACACATGCTTATAGTCCCAGCTACTCAGGAGGCTGAGGCAGAATTGCTTGATTGCTTCTCCCAGGAGTTGGAGGTTGCAATGAGCCACCTGAGATTGCACCACTGCACTTCAGCCTTGGCGACAGAGTGAAACTGTCTCAAAAAAAAAAAAAAAAGAAAAAAAAGATAAAAATAAATTAAAAGCCAGCAATTCAGTACAGCAATGTACAACATTTTTGTGATTGTGTGACATAGCATGTTTATTGGTAAGAGAAGAAAGAGGTGGGAAGTTAGGTTTTGAGCCTTTTATAAAAATGTGTAATAGTGATGAATGATGATAATATTAGCTAACATTTATTGAAGTCTGTTCTAAGCACTTTGTATGTATTAAGTCATTTAATCCTCACAATAAACCAGTGAAGGAGATGTATTTACATGAGAAAACTGATGTATAGAGGCATAGGTCCCACAGTGAAAGTCACGATGTAAGCCAGTTTGACTCTGAAGCTCCAGCTCTTAACTGCTCTTATTATCATTAGTGTGTTGACACTTCTTGACAGTTAATTTTTGCAAGAAGATTGTCTTTCTTAATTGAAATGTGAAGATTTGACAAATAAGTCACTTGAAATTTCCCTATAAAAATCACTCAATACAAGTCATATCATTTCATCAAATGAAAGCATTGCAAACATCTCAATAAGCTTTGTATAATTTCAAACATAGCATAAAGTACTTGCCATAAAGATTCCACATGAATAATACAACTTTGAATAAGTAATTAATATTCTCCTTTTAAAAATGTGCCTGGATCAGGTGTGGTGGCTCATACCTTTAAACACAGCACTGTGGGAGGCCAAGGTGGGAAGATAGCCTGTGGCCAGGAGTTCAAGACCAGCTGTGCAATGTAGGGAGATTCTGTCTCCACAAAACATTTTTAAAAATGAGCTTGGTATGGTGGCATGCACTTGTAGTTCCAGCCTGCTAGAGAGGCTGAGGTGGGACGATTGCTTGAGTCCAGGAGTTCAAGGAAAAAGTGAGCCAGGATCACAGCACTGCATTCTATCCTGTTTATCCTGGGCAACAGAGTGAGACCATGTCTCTACAAAAAAAAAAAAAAGTGCCTGATAGAAATCTGTCAACTCAGATATGGGATTTTGATTGTGTATGGATTTTATAACCTGAATTTAAAACTCTTATGCTCCTGATTAGAATAAAAAAATCTATTCCTTTCTCAATCCCTGGGAACAATGCTTAATATGCAATCAAAACATCTTTGAGCACTAGAAAGGGTCACCAAAAGAGATAAAAAAAAATTTAATGTTTTATACTTTTTTTTAAAAAACGATGAAGTAGAATTCATGGTGAAAAAATCATACCTTTTTGTGACTCTTATACTTGTTTTGTTTGTCATTATTTTAATTATGAATTGTATGTGGTGGATTGAAGGGGAGGTACACCGTGGACTTGGTAACTTGGTTTCACCTTGGAGCTTGATGAGTTGTAGTTATTTACTTACAATCATGTAACCAATATAAGATATAAATGAGTCATGGCTGCGAAATAATGGAATACAGCAGAATTCTGAATTGTCTGAAAGTATTTAGAGTGTATTAATTGAATGAAGGCTGTTGCCTTTTATTTAAAGATAACTCTAGCATAATGTTAAGAAAATTTTATGGATATTTTATGAATTAGAAAAAACAGGATGCAAAGCAGTGTGTTCAATATGAGACTATTTTTGTTTCAAACATGTATTTGGAAAAAATATAGTAAATTTATGAATGACTATCTCTGGATGGTGGATTTTCAGGATAAACAGTTTTTGTTTATCTTTTTTTCTTTTTCTTTTTTTTTCCCATTGAATACGTATTACTTTTATGAAACAAAAACAACAAAAGAGAACTCTATACCAGTGGATATTAGAAATACACTTTTAAATAATCTGGGAAAGAAAGGTAGTTGGGAATTTTTTTTTTTTTTTCTTTTTGAGACAGTCATTCTTTGCCCAGGCTGGAGTGCACTGGCGCCATCTCAGCTCACTGCAACCTCTGCCTTCCAGGATCAAGCAATTCTCCTGCCTCAGCCTCCCAAGGTAGTTGGGAATTTTTATGAGCAAAGACCACTATATGACAGCTAAATTGGCCTTTGGGATGGTTTTGAGAATAGTTTTAGCTTAAATTTCAAGTTGGGCTTAGAACCCTCCAGAAGAGTTCTTTTGAAAACAAATAGTCAAAGTGGTGTTTGAATAAAATAGTGCACAGCCCTGACTGACGGATAGAAGAGAGACTTGATTGCAGTGAGTAAAGAACTCAGTTAGGTCACTGTTTCAATTTGATGCCAAGATAATTGAGTAACATGCTACTGTGTACCTGTGATTGACTAATCTCAATTTAGTCTGTTCTGATGAGTTGACACACTCGAACTGATTTACAGGAAGTGCAGTTTGGGGAAGGTAGAAGATTGGTTTCATTCCCTGGGTGGTGCCATTACGAAGGTATCCTGGTGAGGGAAGGTGATGTTAGGCCTCCACCTAAGGAAGATCGTGGTGTGGAGGCTGTCCTACACTGCCACTTCATCATCTGATGGGGGGTAATGTGTTTCAGTGCTGCCAGCTCAGAGTAGAGCCCTGCTTCTCTCTGGGGACAGGGGAAAGAGAAGGGCTTATGGATGAGTGCTCCAAGTAAGTATTTATTATTTGATAGCCATAAAAATTATGAGAGATTCGTGGACTAAAATTGTAGAATAAAAAGGATAACCTTACAGATGGCAGGTAATTTTTTTCCTTTTACTTAAAAAGATAATTTTGTTGTTCTTCTAAACATTGATACATTGGCCTCTTTTCTTTCTTTCTCTTCTCTTAAAAAGGTCTTTGCTTTTTTTTCCTTTTAAACTTGGACCCATTGGCATCTTTTCTGCACCTTAAAATTCTGGAAGCTTTTAACTTTCAGTTTAATTATATAGAGTCAAGTGTATATTTTAATTTGGTTCCTGAGTGGGTTTTGCATTTTAAAAATCAAATTCTGAGAGGATAAAAATGTGTTCAGGATGAAGTATGGAAGTATACTTTTATATGAATCCTGAATAACAATTTCTACTCATTTGAAATGCTAATGAACTGCAGTTATTTAGTTTCTAAATTTAGCTATTTCAGATTTATAAGTGCCAGGAAATCACTATTTCTTGTAGGTATTTTTTTTTTTTTTTTTTGGGGGGGGAGAGGAAGGCAGGAAGGGAGGGAAGAAGGACGATAGGGAGGAAGGAAGGGAGGAAGGAAGGGATGAAGGAAGGAAGGAAAGAAGGAAGGGAGGAAGCGGGGAGAGAGGGAGGGAGGGAGGGAAGGGAAGAAAGGAAATCAAGCAATGAGAGAGACATTGCTGCCCTGGATCTAGAGGTTTACAAGTTGATTTCTTTTTTTTTTGAGAGAAGGAAAGAAAAAAAAATAAGTAAAGGAGAGGAAGAAAGAGGAAGAGAAAGAGGGAGAGTAAATGGAAATACTGCTTTATTTTGAAAAAAATTGGGTATTAATGATGGCCAATCAATGTTTCATTTAAGTTTATGGGTAGGTGTGATGTGGTATTGACAAGAATGTATATTTTGTGTATTTGAAGTGGAGAGCCTTATAAATATTTATTAAGTTTACTTGTTCTGGATCTGAGTTCGAGTCCTTGATATCCTTATTAATTTTCTGTCTCATTGCATCTAAGTCTCGTATCTGGGTGTTAGGATCGTTAGCTCTTGTTGTTGCATTGATCCTTTTACCACTACATCTTTGTTGCTTTAAAATCTATTTTATCCTATATGAGAATTGCAACTCCTGCTTTTTATTTATTTATTATTTATTTTTGCTCTCCATTTGGTTGGTAAATCTTTCTCCATCCCTTTGTTTTGAGTCTTTGTGTATCCTTGCATGTGAAACATGTCTGGATGTAACATGCCATTGGGTTTTGGCTGTGTCTTTTGATTGGGGGATTTAGTCAATTTAAATTTAGGGTTACTGCCATTTGATGTTGACTGGCTGTTTTATCCATTCGTTGGTGTAAATTCTTCTTTATGTTGGTGCTCTTTACTTTTTGGTGTATTTTCAGAAAGGCTAATACTGGTTGTTTCTTTCTGTGTGTAATGCTTCTTTCAGAAGCTCTTGTAAAGCAGGCCTGGTGGTAATAAAATCTCTGAGTTCTTGCTTGTTCATAAAAGATTTTATTTTTCCTTCAGTTGTGAAGCTTAGTTTGGCTGGATATGAAATTCTGGGCTGAAGGTTCTGTTCTTTGAGGATGTTGAATATTGGCCCCCACTCTCTTCTGGCTTGTAGAGTTTCTGCTGAGAGATCTGCTGTAAGTCTGATAGGCTTGCCTTTGTGGGTAACCTGACCTTTCTCTCTGGCTTCCCTTAGTATTTTCTTCTTCGTTTCAACCCTGGTGAATCTAACGATTATGTGCCTTGGGGTTGCTCTTCTTGAGGAATATCTTTGTGGTGTTCTCTGTATTACCTGGGGTTGAGTGTTGACCTGCTTTGCTAGTTTAGGAAAATTTTCCTGAATAATATCCTGAAGGGTATTTTCCAGCTTGGATTCATTCTCTCCGTCGCATTCAGGTACACCTATCAAACGTAGATTTGGTCTTTTCACATAGTCCCACATTTCTTGGAGACTTTGCTCATTCCTTTTTATCCTTTTTTCTCTAATCTTTTCTTCACGTTTTATTTCATTAAGTTGGACTTTGACCTCTGATATCCCTTCTTCTGCTTGAACAATTCGAGTGTTTAAACCTGTGCATACTTCTCGGAGTTCCTGTATTGTATTCTTCAGTTCCATTAATTCACTTATACTCCTCTTTAAGTTGTCTATTCTCAATAGGATTTCATCAAACCTTTTTTCAAAGTTCCTAGTTTCTTTACGTTGGGCTACAACATGGTCTTTTAACTCACCAAAGTTTGTTATTATCCATTCCTCGAAGAGTGATTCTGTCATCAGGAGGCGCTCGTTCTCCATCAAGCCTTGTTCCATTGTTGATGTGGAACTGTGATCATCTTTAGAGGGAGAGGCGTTCTGACTTTGAGTATTCTCAGCTTTTTTACGCTGGTTTCTTCCCGTCATTGTAAATTTATCCTCCTGTCGTCTTTGAAATTACCAACTTTCAGATTAGGTCTCTTGAGTGGACGTCCAGGTTGTTAGTTCCCAGGGCCAGAGCAGCGGCGTTAAAACTGATGGTGCTTTTCTGCCCAGGATTCTCCTGTCTGGCTTCCTTCTTGTGTCCGTAGTAGGTGACTCTGCTTTCCCGGGGCTCCAAACCTCGGTCAGAAGGGGAACCGGTCCCGTTTACTCTGCGCCGAGTGCTGCCGCGCCGAGGTGTCGTCGCAGCCGCTGCGCCGGGCTCTGGTGTCCTGCTGGGGCCCTTGTGGGTCCTCCGAACCTGTTTACTCTGCTCCGAGAGCTGCAGTGCCGAGGTGCCGGCGGAACTGCTGCGCCGGCCACGAGAGTGGCGCTGGCCACCGGTGTGTTTCCTCCACTGGGGGATCTTCTGCTCCGTGAGCGACCAGAATTTGTCTGAAAGTGTGGCGTCCTCTAGTTCTCCGTGCCTTCCCTGAGAGCTGCAATCCTGGGATGTTAGTGATCGGCCATCTTGGATCGTTCGTCTTGTAGGTATTTTTTAATAAGCTGACTCTGCGTGACAAGGTAGACTACATAAGAATAAAACATAAACGCTACAACTTAACAGAGTGCCAGATAAAATAAAACCAGGAGTATAACGTTAGATGAGTAAATTGAATATAAAATTTGAGTTTCAGATGTAGCTGTAAGTTTTTTTACTCCTGAACTAGAAAAAAAAAAGCTGGCTCAATTTTTTTTTTTTTCCTCTCACTTCTGTAAGCTGGCTCAATTTTTTTTTTGAAGAAAAGCAAAAATACTAGTTTTAGTAGCAAGGTCTTCTATAGCTATAATTTCTAAATAAATGTTCTATGACTATAAATAGGGGAGAAGGTGTTGAGTGATGAGGTAAAGTTCTCTGAAATTCTGAAATAGTTTTCAGGAAATCAATGAATTTAACATGTCAATTTTTTTTTTTTGGTGACAAGATTTCACTCTATAGCCCAGGCTGGAGTGTGGTGACACGATCATGGCTCACTACAGCCTTGACTTCCCAGGCTCAAGTGATCCTCCCTCCTCAGTCTCCAAAGTAGCTGAGACCACAGGAATGTACCATGTTGCCTGGCTAAGTTTTGTGTTTTTGTAGAGATGGGTTTCTGGCACATTGCTCAGGCTGGTCTCAAACTCCTGGGCTCAAGCGATCCGCCTGCCCCAGCCTCCCAAAGTTCTGGGATTACAGGTATGAGTCACTGTGCCCAGCCACATGTCAATTGTAAGAGAGAGTATTAAGTGTTTGGTAGTTTTTAAAAAATAAGATACATGTAAGAAATGTTTAAGAAAGAGTAGGGGAATTAAATATACCTCTTTTTTGTTGTTGTTTAAAAGTACTTTCTCAACTTCAAAATAGAGTTCTCTAGTTCAGCTGGTTTGCTATCCATCTACTGTTTGACTTGTCTCAAACAACAGCAGCACTAACACTTTTGGTAATTGTTTGTTCCTGTGTTATAAAAGCAGGATGTTTATTCATCACTGTCAGTTTAATCAGAATTCCAAGTTAAATGATTGAATTATTTTTCACTTTTTATTTATTTATTTATCTTTTTCTTTAGAGACAGAGTCTTGCTCTGTCGTCCAGGCTGGAGTGCAGTGGCGAGATCTCAGCTCACTGCAACCTCCGCCTCCCAGGTTCGAGCAATTGTCTCTGTCTCAGCCTCCCGAGTGGCTGGGATTACAGGCACCCACCACTATGCCCAGCTTATTTTTGTATTTTTAGTAGAGACGGAGTTCCACCATCTCAGCCAAGCTGGTCTTGAACTCCTGACCTTCGTGATCCACCTGCCTTGGCCTCCCAAAGTGCTGGGATTACAGGTGTGAGCCACTGCACCTGGCCTTATTTTTCAGATTTTAAAATTAATTTTACTTTAAGTTCTGGGACACATGCAGAATGTGCAGGTTTGTTACATAGATATACGTGTGCCATGGTGATTTGCTGCACCTATCAACCTGTCATCTAGGTTTTAAGCCCCACATGCATTAGCAATTTGATATTTTTCACTTTTCAGTTGCTTGGTTTGATAGGGGCTAGATAAAATCTGATAGAATGAACTGTACTCTGTTTAAGCAATCCACTTAGTTCTTTGGACACGTAACATATTTATTCTGTCAAAATTTTCTCAGTTAAGAGTTGGTTTAACTGGATTGTGTTTTAGTTGATTCATTGGCTGGCTTTTGTTGTATCCTTCCAAATGAAAATTCCTTTAAAAATTTCTATTAATTTTTTCTGGGGATGTGGGAGTTGAGAGTTGTGATTCTGAGAACAAAACCAGTGGCTCTGCGTCTGGTTTTATTGAAAAATTATTTGAGATGTGTTGAGGACCTATTATATAGAGGATTCATTCAATATATCCATTATTACTTCTGTAGGCTTAAACAAATCCTTTACACATGTTTAGGTATGTAGAAGCTTAAGGACTGATAAACATCATAACATTATTCTTTTCTGTCAGTAGGGAACCCTAGAAATGAGTGATTGTTTTATGGAATCAGCTAGCTCTGGGGCATCAGTAGCTATGTTGTGTCTGAGACGTCTTAAGCTCTCAAGCTTTTGTGTTTGTGCAGATAATTCAGTACCATCTATTTTGCAGCAATTCAGTGTTACTGACATGGCAGTTAATTGTCCTTTCACCTCTCCTCCATGTTCCCCAACTTGTTAAGAAAGTTTGACATCACTCTCTATTTCCTAAATTAAACCTATGTGAGTTCTTGAATTCAGTTTCAGTGGAAAGTTTCTAGGTTAAGCCAAAAAGTCAAGATTTTTATTAGAAGCTTTTCTTTTCTTTTTCTTTCTTTTTGAGATGGAGACTTGCTCAGTCACTCAGATGGGAGTGTGGTGGCACAATCTTTGCTCACTGCAACCTCTGCCTCCTGGGTTCAAGTGATTCTCCTGCCTAACCCTCTTGAGCAGCTGGGACTACAGGTATCTGCCACCATGGCCAGCTAGTTTTTTGTATTTTTAATAGAGACAGGCTTTCGCCCTATTGGCTAGGCTGGTCATGAACTCCTGACCTCAGGTGATCCACCCACCTTGGCCCGCCAGAGTGCTGGGATTACAGGCATGAGCCACTGCGCCCGGGTAGGATCGAACTTTATTTTAGCCAAAACAAAGAAAAAAAGAAAAAAAAAAGGGATGAAAGGTGATACTTTCTTTTTTTGAGACTGAGTCTTGCTATGTTGCTCAGGCTAGAGGGGAATGGTGCAATCTCAGCTCATTGCAACCTCCACCTCCCGGGTTCAATTGATTCGCCTGCGTCAGCCTCCCAAGTAGCTGGGATTATGGGCACCCATCACCATACTCAGCTAATTTTTGTATTTTTAGTAGAGACAGTGTTTCACCATGTTGGCCAGGCTGGTTTCGAACTCCTGACCTCAAGGTGATCTGCCCTCTTCGGATTCCCAACGTGCTGGGATTACAGGGCTGAGCCACCGCTCCTGGCCAGGAGTTAACTTTATGTATTTTAGCCAAATAAGTAAATAAATAAAAGGAGATAGGAGATAAAAAAAAAAAGGTACTTTCAGATAATTTCATTTCATTTTAGAGATGAGCCTTTTTTTTTTTTTTTTTTTAATAGCAAACAGAAACATAGAGGAGGTATACTTAAAAAATGAAAAGCTGGGCACGGTGGCTCATGCCTGTAATCCCAGCTCTTCAGGAGGCGGAGGCGGGTGGATTGCCTAAGCTTAGGAGGTTGAGACCAGCTTGGGCAACATGGTAAAACCCTGTGTCTACTAAAATACAAAAAATTAGCTGGCCATGGTGACATGCGCCTGTAGTCCCAGCTACTCGGGAGGTTGAGGCGGAAGAATTGCAAGAACCTGGGAGGCGGAGGTTGTGGTGAGCCGAGATCACACCACTGCACTCCAGCCTGGGGGAAAGAGCGAAACTCCGTCTCAAAAAAAAAGAAAAGTAAAAATGAAAAGAATGGAATGTACTCTTGCAGAGTGACAAAAGAAAGAATATAAAATAATCATAAAATCAATTTCTATGTGTGTGTGATAGTACTGTGGATTTTAGTATGTTTATATAAATTTACCTGCTTTACAAGTTTTGAGATTTTCAACTAAATGAAATGGTGGTAATAGATTACATTAAAAAAATTTTTTTAATTGTTGTGGGGACAAAACAAAATGTTAAACTCCCATTTAATACCTTTCTTAGAAATTAGGAGTGACCTGTGTCTTCTGACTTTCAGCTCTGCTGGATTTCCTGAGTTGTTTTTTAACTTTTGCAATGGAACACATGCCTCTTTCAGTACGATAGGCAGAGTTCCTCCAAGATTCGGTTTGGTAAATCCACACACATACAATATACTTTATTTTATTTACTTTTAAAAATAAGCCATTTTATGACTGGGTGTGGTGGCTCATGCTTATAATACCAGCACTTTGGGAGGCATAGGCTCCTGCTCTATGCTCTTCCTAGAAGTGATCACTTGAGGCCAGGAGTTTGAGACCAGCCTGGGCAACATAGCAAGAGCCTATCTCTACAAAATATTTAAAAATTAGCTGGGTGTGGTGTCTTACACCTATTGTCCTAGCTACTCTGGAGGCTGTGGTGGGAGGATCACTTGAGCCCAGGAGTTTCAGGCTTCAGTGAGCTATGGTTGCACCACTCCACTCCAGCCTGAGTGACAGAACAAGACGCTTTTTTATTTTTGCAAGGTTGAATTCATAAGTAGTGATCTGATCTTATTTTCCTTTAAGTCAATGATCCCCGACATGACTCTTTAAACCAGTGGTAAACTATGACAAAGCTCTTGAAAGAAACATGAAATGAACTTTTCCATAAATCTAAGTGTGTTCAGTGAAAAGTTCTGCCCTTTACTGAGATTTTGTCCTTTCTACATTTTTGGTGTTAAAATGTTTATGTATATTTTAGGAAAAGATTGTTTTTAACTTTGTAAAATTTTGGGAGGAAATTTTGGTTTTTGACATTCAAATGTTTGGAAGCCAGTTTTTTTTTTTTTTTTTTTTTTTTTTTGAGACAGAGTTTCGCTCTTGTTGCCCAGGCTGGAGTGCAATGGCGCGATCTCGGCTCACCGCAACCTCCGCCGCCCAGGTTCAGGCAATTCTCCTGCCTCAGCCTCCTGAGTAGCTGGGATTACAGGCACGCGCCACCATGCCCAGCTAATTTTTTGTATTTTTTCAGTAGAGACGGGGTTTCACCGTGTTGACCAGGATGGTCTCGATCTCTTGACCTCGGGATCCACCCACCTTGGCCTCCCAAAGTGCTGGGATTACAGGCTTGAGCCACCGGGAAGCCAGTGTTTTTAAAT
Source organism: Callithrix jacchus (assembly GCF_049354715.1). Taxonomy (NCBI): domain Eukaryota; kingdom Metazoa; phylum Chordata; class Mammalia; order Primates; family Cebidae; genus Callithrix; species Callithrix jacchus. The sequence continues at coordinate 107,872,411 of NC_133510.1, read as the reverse complement.
TCCTTGACCATAGACTGGAATCTTTAAATGCTCAGTATATCAGAGAGACTCTCCTAAACTAAAATGGATAGGAATGTGTGGGTCAGATTACTTTTTGAAACATACACTTTTTAATTAGCTTTTGTTAGGTTTTGCTGTAAATAAACAATTCCAAACTCTCAATGGCTTTCTGGGGCAAAGCTTTCTTTCTCCTGCTATGTGTAGCCTGTGGATTGCCATGGGGTGGCTGTGGTCGAGGTATCTCTCCATGTGTCTTTGTCTTGGGACCCAGTCTGAAGAAGGAGCAACTGCCTAGGACATGCCATTGTCATGACAGGGGGAAGAAAGAGACAGACCTGAATTGTTTCTGTTGGTAGGTGTTGCTGCTGCTCTTTTTCTCTTGGCCAAAGTGAGTCCCATGGCTAAACCTGGTGGTAGTGGAGATGAGGAAGGATAATTTTCCTATAGTCCCTGCAAATCATATGACAACAGGTAGAGACAGGAATCATCCTGTAGGAGGGGAGCAGTAATGGGGAGTAATAATAACATCCATCACAGTATCAATCATATTGAAGCACTCTTGTATATGCACAATTTGAAGACCAATAATGAACACTAGGTACCCACAACCAAGCTTAATCAGTGTAACCAATACCTTTGAAACCTCTTGGGTGTGTTTATATCACTTCACCAAATGTAAGCACTCTCTTGAAATATGTGTTTATCATATCCTTATTCTTATATTCCATTGTATAGATATGCCACAATTTATCCTTTCTCATGGATTAATTCCATTTATTTTGCTGTTATGAATAATGCTACCAAGAATATCTTTCGTGCGTCTTACGGTGTACAGTGTGAATTTCTTCAGGGCAAGGATTTAAGGATGAAAATGCTAGATTGTGGGGCACATGCCTCTCAGTTTTGGTAGATAATGCCAAATTGTTTTCCAAAGTGGTTTTGGCAGTTTATATTTGCACAAGTAGGGTTGTATGCAGTACCACTGCTTACATCCTGTTCACACTTGAAAACCTGGTAATATCAAATGTTTGGTGTATTAGGAATGAATCAGGTTCCTTTTTGAATGTATTGGGAGGTGCTTCTCAAGCTAACACAAATTCTTTGGGATACCATTAAAAATGAAGATTTGGATTGAGGAAGGTGAGTTGGGATGGGAGCTGACTGAGGCCCTGTATTTCTTAGTCTCCTAGTTGATGCCATGTCATTGGACCCGAGACCACACTTTGATAACAAGAATCTAAGGCACTAAATACAGTCATACATCTCTTAATGAAGGGTTTAATGATGGGGATAAGTTCTGAGGAACATGTTGTTAGTTGCATTTCATCACTGTGTGATCATAGAGTATGCTAACACAAACCGAGATGGTAGAGCCTACTGCACATCAAGGCTGTGCGGTATGGCCTATTGCGCCTAGGCTACGGTACAGTAAGTACTATACAAACCTGCATAACATGTTACTGTACTGAATATTATAGGCAATTGTTACACAATGGTAAGTATTTCTGTATCTAAAAATAGAAAAAGTATAGTAAAAACGTAGTATAAAAAAGTAGAAAATGATACACCTGTATAGGGCACTTACCATGAATGGAGTTTTCAGTACTGAAAGTTGCTCTGGGTGAGTCAGTGAGTGAGTGGTGAGTGATTGTGAAGGCCCAGGATGCTACTGTACACTATTGTAGACTTTATAAATATACTTAGGGTACACAACATGTAGCCTACACAACTTTTCTTTGTTAATATTAAACTAACTGTAGCTTACTATAACTTTAATTTTTTTGTTATTTCAATTTTAATTTAAAAAATTGTTTAGATGCAGAGTCTTGCTCTGTCATCCACTGGAGTGCAGTGCATGGTCATAGCTCATTGTAATCTTGAACTCCTGGGCTCAAGTAAAACTCCTGCCTTGGCCTTCTAAAGAGTTGGGATTACAGGCATGAGCCACTGCACCTAGTCTGTAACATTTTTACTTTATAAACTTTAAATATAAAAAAATTTGACTCTTTTGTAGTAGCACTTAACTTAAAACACACATTGTGGGCCGGGTGTGGTGGCTCATGCCTGTAATCCCAGCACTTTGGGAGGCTGAGGTGGGTGGATCACGATGTCAGGAGATCAAGACCATCCTGGCCAACATGGTGAAACCCTGTCTCTACTAAAAATACAAAAAAATTACCTGGGCATGGTGGTGCACTCCTGTAGTCTCAGCTACTCAGGAGGCTGAGGCAGGAGAATTGCTTGAACCCAGGAGGCAGAGATTGTAGTAAGACGAGATTGCACCACTGCACTCCAGCCTGTGTGACAGTGCAAGACTCCGTCTCAAAAAAACAAACAAAAATACGCATTGTACAGCTGCACAAAATATTTTCCTACTTTGTATCCTTATTCTATACACTTTTTTCAATTTTTTTCTTTTACTTTTTAAAACTTTTTCATTAAAGTCTAAGACACACATTGATATAGTTTGGCTCTGTATTGCCACCCAAATCTCATCTTGTCACTCCCATAATTTCCATATGTTGTGGGAGCAACCCAGCGGGAGATGACTGAATTATGGGGGTGGGTTTTTCCTGTGCTGTTCTCATGTTAGTGAACGTGTCTCACGAGATCTGATGAGTCACTCTGCACTACAAGCTCTCTCTTTGCCTGCTACCATCCATGTTAAGATGTGACTTGCTCCTGCTTGCCTTCCACCATGATTGTGAGGCCTCCCAGCCGTGTGGAACTTTGAGTCCAACTAAACCTCTTTCTTTTGTAAATTGCCCAGTCTTGGGTATGTCTTTTATCAGTAGCATGAAAATGAACTAATACACACCACATTGGCATAGGCCTAGATAGGGTCAAGATCATTGTCTTCCACCTCCACATCTTGCCCCACTGAAAGGTTTTCAGGGTCAGCAGCACACATGGAGCAGGTATACATGCTAAAATAATATAAATGTATTATAGTAAGTACATAAACCAGTAATAAAATAGTTGTTTATTATCATTGGCAAGTATTATGTACTATATATACATAACTGTATGTGCTATGCTTTTATATGACTGGCAGCACAGGTTTATTCAAACCAGCACCACCGCAAACGTGGCTAATGCCTCCTGCTATGGCATTTTGACAGCTACAATCTCACTAGGCAACAGGAACTTTTTGTTTTTGAGACAAGAGTCTCACTCTGTCACCTAGGCTGGAGTGAATGGTGCAATCTTAGCTCACTGCAACCTCCGCCTCCCGGGTTCAACCGGTTCTTGTGGCTCAGCCTCCCGAGTAGCTGGGATTACAGGTGTACACCTCCATGTCCAGCTAATTTTTGTATTTTTAGTAGAGATAGGGTTTCGCCATGTTGGCCAGGCTGGTCTCAAACTCCTTAAGTGAGCCGCCTAGCACAGCCTCCCCAAAGTGCTGGAATTACAGGTGTGAGCCACTGTGCTCTGGCTGGCAATAGGAATTTTTGAGTTCCATGATAATCTTATGGGACCACCATCATATATATGTGGTCCATCCTTGACCAAAATGTTGTTATACAGCACATGACTGTAGTCAGAGGGGCCTTTGTGTTGTCTGCCTGTAGCATCTAAAGAGTATCTGAAACAAACCTGGTAAATAACATTTGTTACATCCAGTTGAATCTATGATTTTTTAATTGACATTACATGAGCAACTTAGATGATTCTTAAATTTTACTTATTTTTAATAAATAGTAACTATAATATATAATGTGATATTTTGATCTATGTATACATTACAGAAAGTAATCAAGATAACTAACATATCACCTCACTGACTTTTTTTTGTAGTGAGAATATTAAAAATCTGTATGTTTTTTTTTTTTGCTGTTTTAAAACATAGAATACATTATTAACTGTAGTCAACATATAGTGCAATAGATCACCAAAACTTACCCTTCCATCCTGGGCGCGGTGGCTCATGCCTGTAATCACTACACTTTGGGAGGCTGAGGCAGGCTAATCACCTGAGGTCAGGAGTTTGAGACCAGCCTGGCTAGCATGGTGAAATCCTGTCTCTATTAAAAATAAAATTGGCCAGGCATGGTGGCACGTGCCTGTAATCCTAACTACTTAGGAGGAGGCTGAGGCAGGAGAATTATGTGAATTCGGGAGGCGGAGGTTGCAGTGCTAAACTCCTCAAAAAAAGCAAACCAAAACAAAACAACAACAAAAAAAACCCCTTACTCCTCCAGTCTTGCTGAAACTTTATACCCTTTGATCAACAACTTTCCTTTCTCCATTCCTCCTCCTCCCCACAGCCCATTGTAACCTCCTGTCTACTCTGTTTCTAAGAGAGAACTTTTTTCAGATTCCACATAAGTACAATATTTTTCTTTCTGTGCCTTATTTCAGTTAGCATAATGTCCTTCGGTTCCATTTATGTTGTCAAGAATTACAGAATTTTCATACTTTTTAAAGCTGTACAGTATTTTACTGTAGTTTATAAACCACATTTTCTTCATTTGTTGATGAACACCTTGATTGCTTCCATATCTTGGATATTATGAATAATGAAATGAACATAGTGCAGATATAATCCCGAGCCATGATTTTTTATTTTTATTTTTTTGAGACTGAGTTTTTGCCCCTGTTGCCCAGGTTAGAGTGAAGTGGTGTGAACTTGGCTGGCCACAGCCTCTGCCTCCCAGATTCAAGCAGTTCTTCTGCCTTAGCCTCCTGAGTAGCTGGGATTACAGGCATGCACCACCAGCCTGGCTCTGTATTTTTAGTAGAGATGGGATTTGTCCATGTTGCTCAGGCTGGTCTTGAACTCCTCATGTCAGGTGATCCTCCCACCTCGGCCTCCCAAAGTGCTGGGATTACAGGTGTGAACCACTGTGCCCGGCCTAAGCCACGATTTTAACCACTCTACTTTTTGTGCCTGTTGTAGATTTCTCCAAACCTCGGTCTTGTACAAATATTGGCCATTAAGGAATAAAGTAAAGGATCTTTTTTTTTCCCAAGCATTTGTTGCTTTATGGTTGTAGTTACAAAGACAGTCGAGAATTTAAACCTAATCCATCTAAGCTTCTGAATAGCATATACTGGAGTAAGAATACTGGGAGGGGTTTTTTTTTTTTTTTTTTTTTTTTGAGACGGAGTTTTGCTATTGTTACCCAGACTGGAGTGCAATGGCACGATCTCGGCTCACCGCAACCTCCGCCTTCTGGGTTCAAGCAATTCTCCTGCCTCAGCCTCCTGAGTAGCTGGGACTACAGGCGTGCACCACTATGCCCAGCTAATTTTTGTATTTTAGATGGGGTTTCACCTTGTTGACCAGGTTGGTCTTGATCTCTTGACCTCGTTCGTGATCCACCCGCCTCGGCCTCCCAAACTGCTGGGATTATAGGTGTGCCCGGCGCTTGAATAGTGTTTTATAAGTCACCTAAGAAACTTATAAATACTGGGAGTTTTAAAGACACTGGTTCTTTGCAGCTGGGCTACTATTAGATTAGTATAGCTTATCTCCAGTAGCTACAGATAAACATCTCAATGGTACTCTTTAATTTAAGCACATTAAAGCCAGTGGAAACTGCCCAATTTGATTTTTTTAAATTTACTTTTTTTTTTCTTATTCACTGATGGATAACAACTACAAAGTAACTGATTTTAATTTTGTGGTATATATGTGCAAAGCCCATTTTAAATAGACTGTAAAGCTTAAACAATTTAAAAAAAAAATTTAGTAGCTTTATGAGTACAAGTAGTTTTGGGCTACATGGATGAATTGTATAGTGGTGCAGTTCAGGATTTTAGTGCACCCATCACTTAAGTAGTGTGCATTGTACCCAATAGGTAGTTTTCATTTTTTTACCCGCCTCCCGCCCTCCCCCTTTCTGAGTCTCCAGTGTCCCTTATAACCCTCTGTATCCTTTGCATACCCATAGCTTAGCTCCTACTTAAAACTAAGAGTGTGTTGGTTTTTCATTCTTAAGATAAGTTACCTAGAATAATTGCGTCTAGCTCCATCCAAGTTGCTGCAAAAGAAATTATTTTGTTCTTTTTTTATGGCTGAGCAGTATTAAATGGTACACACACACACACACACCCCATATTTTCTTTATCCACTCATTCACTGATGGGCACTTAGGTTGGTTCCATATCTTTGCAATTGTTAGTTGTGCTGTGATAAACAGATAAACATATCAAGGTCATCCCTGGCACTTTCAAACTGCATTATTTAAAAACAGAAAGAAAACAAACCCATCTGTTAGGACAGAAACACCACTCAGCATAGCTTAAGCAATGAAGGAGATTTATTGACCCAAATAGCTGGGAAGAGCAGGAGTGGAGCGGGTTTTAACTAAATGGTATAGAGATTCTAATTATATTCTCTGGACTCTCTCATTACCTCCTAGCTCTGACTTCCTCTTTCTGCAGATCCTCTTCTCATGCAAATAGCTTTCTTCCAAGTGGTGGTGATGGTGGTGGTGGTAGAGGGAGCTTTGTGAGGAGGAGAAAGACAGTGCCAGAAAGCTTCAGAATTAAGTCATTCCAAAGGAAAGTGAGGACTTTCTTCCCCCAAAGGCCTTCCCCTCTGAAATAGCCCTGTAAGTCATTTATTCTTTATTTAATCAAGTGTTTCCTACATAGCTTTATCACAAATTATCTCCTTTATTTAAGCGCTTACCTGATTATTGTTTCTCCTTCCGACTACAAGGTAAAATCTATCAGAGCAGTAACTGTGCCTACTTGTTTCATTACTGTAGCCCCAGCATCTAGTAGGCACTCAGGAAATAGTAAGCAGCAAATATATAAAATTCCAGGAAGGGAGTCAGATCCTCCTTGAACCACTTGTCATTATTGTGGTCTGCAGGGTGGTAGGGTCCTGTGATTGATATACCTACTAGAGTCTCACAGAATAGGGGAATGAGTTTACCACAGGTAATGGGGATACCATTAGCTAAAGGAATTGGGAGAAGATGCTGAGCAAACAACAACAAAAAGTATCTGTCCACCCTATGTGTTTTATGTTCTTTAAGGACAGTTTCATATTTTAGCCAACTGCCTAGTCTGATGTAAGGTTATGCAGATTCTGCACTGCATGTAGGTGCTTGTTTTAACATGGGCAAAATCCAGCCCAGAGCTCCACTCACAGGGGCTCCTTTTTCCAGCAGGCATTCTGTTTTTAATTTTATACACATTTGGATGGTCTCTGTGTACAGTGTCCCTGGTTGAATAACCATCTCTCCATCTAACCTTCTGAAGAGCTTATACTGAAGTAAAAATACTAGGAGCAAAAGGATGACCTGAATGTGTCTGTGCATCTGGACCCCACGGGCCAGCTCAGTATTGACTATGTCCTTAGCCACGTTCTGCACATATTCTGAGAGATGACTGGTCTTGGGAAATTCTGAGATATGACTTGTCTTGGGAAATTCCCCCTTGTGTCTTTCCCTCCTCTCCATTTTTCTGCCTACTCTTGCTAGTTGGTTAGGTTTTCAAAGCACAGATTTTGAGCTTTCTGAACTTTAGAATGGCTGAATGGTGAAACTGTCATCTCTCTTTCTTGTTTACCTACATTTCCCTGCATTTCCATTTTTATCATCCTGATAATTCTGCATCAGGAGAAAGATGTTTCCTGTCACTGGTCCTCCTGTGGAATAGACCTGTCTTATAGCTCAATCCCTTTGGGGTTTGTTTTGCATTTTATTTGATTAAAGATCTGTTGGGGCAGTGAAATACACTATTTTTTAAAAAGATGAGTTGAAGAAACAGACACCCCTCCGTCTAACTCATGTAAGGCTGCAGGGAATCTCCTAAGTTCCAGATGTATAGCTGAGCCTTTCATTACATGAAAGGCTCTGTGTTCTTCTTTCTCTTTCTGGAACTGTATGGTTTCATCTCTGCTTCCCTCTGGCCATTGATTTCATTAATTTGATTTTCTTTAAACACCAACTTCCTCTGTGTACTGACCAGCCTATAAGTGACAAAAATGGCAACTAGTGCTTAATCTCATTGTTGGATTCTCAGTGCAAGTCCACAGGAAGTCTGCACCATAATCATCACATGGAGAAGTTAAAAAAGATTTATGGGCCTCAAACACAGACATTCTGAAGTAAATAGGTCTAGTGTCCTGGAATATATTTTAAGAGTGTTCCCCAGAAGGAATTCCTAGATCCCAGACCCCTCCATAATCACAAGAGAGAGGAGAGAAAAGGGAGTGAGTAATGAAAGTGATGAACCAGGCCCTAGCACCCACTTATGTCCTATATAGCTCCTTCGCTTTTTCCCTTTGCCACTCCTTGCTATTGATCTTCTTGTCCAGAGAGGAGACAGATATTGAAGATATTGGAAACAAACACTGAGGAATATAGAAGTTTTCATTAAAAGCAGCAATAGTAGCAGCAATAGTTCTCAGTCCAGCTTTGCAGGTACACAGTCCAATTAGGTGGTGGGGCCACCCATCCTGTATCAAATCAGTGCCAGCTTTTTGGTTTTGGATGCTCTTGGAAGTATAAGACAGGCCTGCATGTTTCTGAGAAACACCTGATAGCTTGGAAAGCCTTCCTAGCTATGGCAGCAATTGTCAGGCTGTCTCCCTGGTCAAGTGGTGGGTGACCTTGCAGCTTCAGTGCCCATCACTCTGATGTGCCACAGTTATGTGTCTGTGTCTTTTAGTTCAAAGTCTTCAAAGACAGTCTAGTCAGTGAATGGCCAGCCAGTCAGGGGCCTACTCTGGGATTATGGGCCAGAGCAGACAGAACCGTGAATGGACAGAGCAGAGTATAAATTAGTGCATGACAAGCTTTCTTCTGTCTGGCTTGCAAAGGGAGGTTTAAGTGAATATTTGCAATTTCTTTTTTGTGTTGTTATTCCTAAATGATAGAAGATTATATTCCTAAATCAAATACAATGAGTTTTTATATTTCAGAACTACAAATATGACTCCAGTCTCATTTTAAATATGGAATAAATGCCCTATACAGTATTCAGGATACCTACCAAGTGTTTTATAGTAAACATCACCCTCGTTTCTTCATATCTTAATAAAATGTCTATTATAAGTTGTAAATAAAGTAATATGGTTTATTATTTAATGTTTAAAGTGTAACGCCATATATCTTACTTTTGCTGTGTACTGACATATGCAAAGGATGTAGCAATTTGATTCTAAGTCTTTGCAATGGTAATAAAAGCCATTACTTTATTTACGGCATTTGTCCACTGTGGGATTTCAGAGGTAGTTGAAGACCTTACGTGGATTGATCACATATGCAAAGATGAAAAATACTTTTAACCAAGCTTGAGCACAAAAATAGCTTTGTATTATATTTCTGTACACAAAGCAGTTGTATGGCACAAAGGAGTTATATTTTAAGCTTACAAAATATAATATCAATACCTTAGGGTTGGTTTAAGAACATGTGTGTTCCATGCCTCTATGATAATTTAAGTATCTGTCTTCATACTTGAAACTATCTTGTTTATCTGATTCTTAAAAATTATTTTATTTTTCCAGATGCAGTCCTTGTGTGGAACTTCTGAACATCTTTTATTAGTGGGAATATTTTCTACACAATGAAGTCAACTTAATTTAAACCAGTGTTTGTGTGGTTCTGATTCATCTGCTGTGGTTCACGAAGCTTGAGATCTAAGGAGTCCGGGGTCTTTTGCAATGACAATATGACTAATAGTAAAGGAAGATCTGTTACCGACAAAACAAGTGGTGGTCCAGGCGGTGGAGGAGGTTTTGTAGATTGGACTTTAAGTTTAAACACAATTCAATCTGACAAGTTTTTAAATTTACTCTTGAGTATGGTTCCAGTAATTTACCAGAAAAACCAAGAAGACAGGCACAAAAAAGCAAACGGCATTTGGCAAGATGGATTATCAACTGCAGCACAGACTTTTAGTAATAGATCTGAGCAACTCATGGAGTATCACAGTTTCTCAGAGCAGTCTTTTCATGCCAATAATGGGCACGCATCATCAAGCTGTAGCCAAAAGTATGATGACTATGCCAACTATAATTACTGTGATGGAAGGGAGACTTCAGAAACCACTGCCATGTTACAAGAGGAAGATATATCTAGTGATGGTGATGAAGATGCTATTGTAGAAGGGAGTCAAAAATTACCAAAGGAATCCAGTGGCATCATGGCATTGCAAATACTTGTGCCCTTTTTGCTAGCTGGTTTTGGAACGGTTTCAGCTGGCATGGTACTGGATATAGTACAGGTGGGTTTTCATCTTTGTTTAACTTTACTGTCTTTTTTGTTATTCCATTTCTGTTTAAAATGCTTTATGTAGGTTACTACTCTCAAACATTTACTTTAGATTTGATTTATCCCTTGTTAAAATGAACAGATGCCGACTCTGGTAGAGAATCTATTTCTAGGTAGGAATTATTCTTTTTTCCCCCTTTAGAAATTCTGAAAGAATAGTTATTTTGACTATAAAGTAATTCTTGTCTACAGACCTCTACAGACCCCAAAATAGCTTGATTAAAAGAAAAATTTCCCAAAAATGTTATATTTACATACTTTCTTTTAAAATGAAAATGAATATATACTGAATACCCTCTACTGTTTGAAATGAATACAAACAATAGAGAGCATTAAGTAAAACAAGAAGTTTCCTTTATTCCTTGTCTCCAAATCGAAACTCTCCTCCCCTCCAGAGATGACCATTGTGAAGAGTTTGTTGTGTGTGCTTGCAGGCTTTTTCTCTATGCTTACATATATACAAATGAGAATTTTTTTCAAAAATAAAAATGAAATGTTATATATTTTTTCTGCAACTTATTTTCATTGTTTAATAGAATCTCTCTCCAAATTGGTACACAAAGATTTTCTGCATTTTAACTGAGTGCATGATATTCCATTGTATGTATATACCAAAATTAACTTACTCATTCTTCCTTGTTGGAGCTATAATAACTATCCTTATAAATATAAGGATATATATTTATATACCTATACTAATATTTTCATAGGATAGATTTAAAAACAGCATTGTTGGATATTAGGGTACATTTTAATATATATGTTTAAAATTTCGTAGATACTGTCAAGTTGCATTCCAAAAAATTTCTACCAATTTATACTCTTACTGTCAAAATAGAAGTACTTTTGTTTTTTCATTTTCCAATCAACATTGGAAACGAATCAACATTGGGTGTTTTGTTTTTGTTTTTTTGTTTGTTTGTTTTGAGACAGGGTTTCACTCTGTGGCCCAGCTCACTACACCTTCAACCTCCTGGGCTCAAGTGATTCTCCCAGCTCAGCCTCTTGAGTAGCTGGGACTACAGGCACACTACACCTCGCTAATTAAAACAAGTTTTTTTTTAGAGGCAGTGTCTTCCTGTGTTGCCCAGGCTGGTCTCAAACTCCTGGGCTCAGGTGATCATCTCACCTTGGCCTTGCAAAGTGCTAGGATTACAGGTATGCACCACTGTGTCTGGCCAACACTGGGTCTTCTTGATCTTTTTCATATTTGCCAAATGGCAGGAAAGTGTTATCATATTTTAATTAACATTCTTTATTATTAATATTTAGCATATTGTCATATGTTTATTGGCCATTCTTTTTCTGTGAATTATTTTCTGTATCTTTTATTTATTTTTAAAATTTATGTGCTACTTATTGATTTGTAGGTATTCGTTGTTTTTTTTTTTTTTTTTGAGATGGAGTCTAGCTTTGTTGCCCAGGCTAGAGTGCAGTGGTGTGATCTTGGCTCACTGCAACCACTACCTCCCAGGTTCAAGTGATTCACCTGCCTCAGCTTCCCGAGTAGCTGGAACTACAGGCTCACACCACCATGCCTGGCTAATCTTTGTATTTTTAGTAGAGATGGGGTTTCACCATGTAGGTCAGGCTGGTCTTGAACTCCTGACCTCAGGTGATCTGCCCACCTCAGCCTCCCAAAGTGCTGGGATTACAGGCAAGAGCCACCAAGTGAGCCGATTTGTAAGTATTCTTAATGCCTTATGGCTACCAAGTACCTATTATATAATTATCTTTCTAAAGTAATAAATTGCCAAAATGTGTCATTTTGTTCTGTCAGTTTTTGTTTATCAGTCATAGAAAGGTTGACTCTGGGAAAGTATTAGGCATATTATCCTGTAATGTGCTCTTATCTTTCATTGTTTATTCCCTAAAGGAACCTCAGGTTATTTGTGACTCTAAGATGCTTTTCAAGAGGTAACATGTTTATCTAAATGGAAAATGTATGTAAATAGAAACATTTTTCCACCATCAGTTGGAGAAAGGATATGAGAGGAACTGTATTGCAGTACATTTATAAATAGATAATAGTACCAGAGAGATCAAACCTGCATCCACTTGAAATATAATTGTTTTAAGTACTTATAGTAGTATCACAGCTGTGACAATAAATAGGCTGGTTTGCTCATGATTTTTTCTTGTTATACCAATTATTCTGAAGAAACACTCAGTATTTCTAGAATGGTAACATCTATAGGACTAAGGTATTAGAGTATAGATTAGCAGAATTTACATAGCTCCTTATGTATCTGGAGCAATGTTGGCTTCTTGATACTGAGATAACAGCACACATATAATTGGAAAAAGTTCCTTTTATAATTTTATGAACTTTTACAGTGCTAACCTGAAGGACTTTATAATGTTAACCTTTAGTGTTAAACATCGTAGAAGAATAAATATTTTTTAAAGATTTTATTTGAAGGTGCTCTTTTAAACTTTTTAATTGAAATGTAATACATCTAGAGTATACAAAACAAAAAATAGAGCTCAGTGAATTTTCTTTTTTTGAGATGGAGTCTCGCTCTGTCACCCAAGCTGAAGTGCAGTGATGTCATATTGGTTCACTGCAACCTCCGCCTTCTGGGATCAAGCTATTCTCCTGCCTTAGCCTCCCATGTAGCTGGAATTACAGGCACCCACCACTACACCTGGCTAATTTTTGTATTTTTTTAGTAGAGACTGGGTTTTGTCATGTTGGCCAGGCTGGTCTTGAACTCCTGACCTCAGGTAATCTGCCTGCCTTGGCCTCCCAAAGTGGTAGGATTACAGGTGTGAGCCACTGTGCCCAGCCAAATTTTCATAATATTAACAACCACTTAACTATTAACCAGCTCAAGAAATCTAATTTCTCCAGTACTGCTTCTTTAGTCCTTCTTGTGCCTTCTTCCAATTGCTGCCCTTTTCGTCTCCATCACCAAAGGTAATCACTAATCTGGTTTTCTGATAAGCACCTCCTTGCTTGTCTTTACAAGTGTGTGTCCCTAAACAACATAGTTTGGTTTTACTTGCCCATGTAATGGAACTTTTAAACTATGTAATGGAAGTATAGAATATGTTTTTTTGTGTGTGTGTCTAGCTGTTTTTCCCTCAACATTATATAAATTTCATGAAACCATAGTTTATTTCCATTGCTGGATAGTAATCCATTATATGAATATACTATACCATAATTTATCCATTCTGCTACTGATGGACATTGGGTAGAATGGTTCTTCTGTACTCTTGGAGCACATGTGCATGGATTTCTTTTGGGTATATGTGTAGAGATGGAATTTCCAGGTCTTAGGATATGGAGATGCTCAAATTTAGTAGATGTCATATGATCTTCCACATTGTTTGTATCAATTTACAGTCTAATTAGTAGAGTATGAGAGCTCTTAATACTCTATATTATTATTTCTACTTGGGATCGGTACTCTTTATTTTTAGAAATTCTGGCGCATGTGGAGTGGTATCTCATTGTAGTTTTAATGGAGATTTCTGTGATGACTAATGATGTATACCAACCGTTTGGATATTACTAGTAAAGCTTATTTTGCCCATTTTTCTATTTGTTTTTCTTATGGATTTATAGGAGCTATTATTTGTTTCTCTTATAGATTTGTAGGAGTTATATTTTGGACATGAGCCTTTTAGTGCTATATATTTAAAACATCTTTTCTCCCCTCTGTGGCAGAAGTTCTTAATTTTGAAATAATTTCCTCCTACTTTTTCATGGTTTGTGTTTCATGTCTCTTGTCTAAGAAATCTTCCCATATCCTGTGGTAATTAAGAGATTCTATTACATCACCTGGTTGAAGCTTTGTTGTTTCGCTCTTACATTTAGATCATTCCCTCCCTGGAATGGATTTTTGTGTAGGTGTGAAATTGGGGTTATGTTTGGTTACTGGTTTCTTGATGTTTTTCTATTTCTTCATGGTTCAATGGTTGGATGTATCCAGAATTTATCTTTCTTGCAGGTTTTTAAATTTGTTGGCATATAGTTGTTCATAATAGTCTTTGATGATTCTTTGTAATTTTGTGGTCTCTTTTGTTATGAATCATTTTTCATTTCTGATTTTATTTATTTGGAACTTCTCTTTTTTTTCATAGTCTAGCTAAAATGAGTTTGTTTATTCACAAAAATAACTTTTTGTTTCATTGATCTGTATTTTTTAGTCTGAATTTCACTATTTCTGCTCTGATCTTTATTATTTCTTTCTTTCTACTAATTTGGGGTTTGGCTTATTCTTGCTTTTCTGGTTTCTTGGGATGCATTGTTAAGTTGTTTATCCGAAGTGTTTCCATTTTTTCTTTTTTGAAATGGAGTTTTGCTCTTGTTGCCCAAGCTGGAGCGTAATGGTACGATCTCAGCTCACTATAACCTCCGCTTCCCAGGTTCAAGCAATTCTTCTATTTCAGTCTCCCGAGTAGCTGGGACTATAGGTGTGCACCACCACTTCTGGCTAATCGTTTTGTATTTTTAGTAGAAAGGGGGTTTCACCATGTTGGCCAGGCTGGTCTTGAACTCCTGAGCTCAGGTGATCCTTCTGCCTTGGCCTCCCAAAGTGCTGGGATTACAGGCGTGAGCCACCGGGTCAGGCCAAAGTCTTCCTATTTTTTTGACGGAATATTTATTGTTATAAACTTCCCTCTTAATACTGCTATTGCTGTATTCTATAGATTTTGGCATGTTATATTTCCATTTTCATTTGTTTCAAGAAAATTTTAAATTTTAAATTTCCTTCTTAATTTCTTCATTGACTCATAGGTCACTCAAGAGCATGTTGTTGAATTTCTACATGTTTGTGTAGTTTCTGAGGTTCACCTTCTTATTGATTCTAGTCTTACTCCATTGTGGTCTACAGAGATACTTGATATGATTTTTACATTTTTGAATTTGTGAAGAATATTTTGTGGCTTAAGATATAATCTATTCTGGAGAATGTTCCACATGCTGATGAAAAGAATGTGTCTTCTGTAGCAGTTGGGTGAAATGTTCTCTAAATGTTAGTTAGGCCCGTTAGGTCTAATGTGTGGTTTAACTCCCATGTTTCTTTGTTGATTTTCTGTCTGACTGATCTGTTCAGACTCCACTGAGAGTGGAGTGTTGAAGTCCCCTACTATTATAGTATTATAGCCTGTTGCTTGCTTTTTAGATTTATACTTAGGAGCTCTGGTGTTGGGTGCATATATATACATATAATTGTTATGTCTTCTTGCTGAATTGACCCCTTTATCATTATATAGTGGTTCTTTTTCTCTTTTACTGTCTTTGATTTGTAGTCTACTCTATCTGACATAAATATAGCTACTCCTTCCTTTTTTCTTGGTTTCTAGTTGCATGGATTATCTTTTTCTAGTGCATCACCTCCAGTCTAGGGGTTCTTTATAGATGAAGTGGGTTTCTCGTGGGCAGAAACCTGGGTCTTGTTTCTTTACCCATTTAGCCACTCTATGCCTTTTCATTGGAGAATCGAATCAATTTACATTCAGCGTTATTATTGATAAGGACTTAAAACTGACATTTTGTTATTTTCTACCTGTTTTGTAACTTGTTTATATTGTTTTCCTCTGTGATTCCTTTGTAATTTTTCTCTAGTTGTATGTTTTAATTTGTTGCTTTTTATTTTTAGTGAGTAAGTTATAGATTTTTGCACTGTGGTTACCATAAGGCTTAACAAAAGATCTTATAGATATAATATTATTTTAAAGTGATGACAACTTACCTTAGATCACAACGAAAACAATGGAAACAAAAAAATTAAGAAACTCTGCACTTTAACTCCACCTCCTCTGTTTTGACCTTTAGTTATTCCAATTTTTATATTTTCATATTGCCTATCTCTTAACAGGTTGCTGTAGCTATTATTATTTTTGATATATTTATGTTTTAGGCTTCATACTAGAGTGATGAGTGGATTGCATACCCTAATTACAGTATTAAAGTATTCTTGGTTTTGCTGTGCACTTACTCATACCAGTGGATTTTATATCTTCAAGTATTTTCTTTTTGCACATTGGTGTTTTTACCTTCCAGGTCAGAGAGCTCCCTTTAGTATTTCTTATAAGACAAATCTAGTGGTGCTGAATTCTCCTTGCTTTTGTTTGTCTGGGAAAAACTTTCTCTCCTTCATATTTTAAGGATAGCTTTGCAAGATATAATATTCTTGGATGGTGGCTTTTTTTTTTCAGCACTTGGAAAATGTCATTTCACCCGCTCCTGGCCTGTATGGTTTCTGCTGAAAAGTCTTGTTGCCAGTACAGCTGGAGCTCCTTTATATGTTATTTGCTTCTTTTTCTCTTGCTCTTTTTATTCTCTGTCTTTGACTTTTGAGATTTTATTGTTATATGCCTTGGGGTAGTCTTATTTGGGTCAGATCTATTTGGTATTCTCTGACCTTACTGTATCTGGATGTTTATAGCTTTCTCAAGTTTTGAAAAGTATTCAATTTTTTATTTCTTTAAATAGGCTTTTTATCCCTTACTCTTGCTCAACTTTCTTTTCAATATGAATAATTATTAGATTTGGTCTTTCAAGGTAGTTTTTTATAGCTTGTAGACAATCATTGTTCCTTTTCTTTTTTTCTTTTTTTTTTTTTTGTGACTGAGTCTCCCTCTATTGCCCAGGCTGGAGTGTTGTGGCACAATCTCGGCTCACTGCAGCCTCCACCTTTCATGTTCAGGTGATTCTCCTGCCTCAACCTCCCAAGTAGCTGGGATTATGTGGTGGTGCCTACTACCATGCCCAGCTAATTTCTGTATTTTTAGTAGAGACAGGGTTTCACCAAGTTGGCAAGGATGGTCTTGATTTCTTGACCTTTGATCTTGTGATCCACCCATCTTGGCCTCCCAAAGTGCTGGGATTACAGGCATGAGCCACCTTGCCCAGCCTTTTTTTTTTTTTTTTTCTAAGAGACAGAGTTTCTCTCTGTCTCCCAGGCTGGAACCTGACTTCAAATTTCTGGGCTCAAGTGATCCTCCCATCTCAGTTCCTGAGTAATTGGAGCCACAGGCATGTGACACCATACCCAGGTAATTTTTAAAAATTTTTGTAGAGACAGGGTCTGTTTTGTTGCTCAGGCCATTTCTTTCTCTTTCTTTTCTTTCTTTCTTTCTTTCTTTCTTTCTTTCTTTCTTTCTTTCTTTCTTTCTTTCTTTCTTTTTTTCCCTCTATTTTCAGATAGCTCACTGACTCTTTCTTCTGCTTGATCCATTCTGCTGTTGAGAGCCTTCAATGAATTTATCAGTTCAGCAAATATATTTCTCAGTTTTAGGATTTCTGTTTGCTTTTTAAAATTATTTCAATCTCTTTGTTAAATTTCTCTGATAAATTTCTGCATTATTTTTCTTTGTCATCTTGAAGGTTTCATAGAATTCCCTTTTGAATCCCAGCAAGATTTTTTATAGATGCAAATAAGATTATTCTAAAATTCATATCCAAAGGAGAGAAAATAGAATAGTTGTAACAATTCTGAGAAAGGAAAAATTTCAAGAATTATTATATAGCTAAATAATCCAGACTGCATGATATCAGAGAATGGAAAGGCACAGAGATCAATGCCACCGAATGGACAACCTAGAGAGAGATACCCACACAAATATATCCAACTAATTTTGGCAGAGGTGCCAAAGCAATTCAATGGAGAAAAAATAGCCTTTTCAGCAAATGGTCTTGGAGCAATTAGACATCCATAGGCAAACAAATAAATTTTGACCTGAGTCTCATGGTTTATAAAAATATAAACTCAATATGGACCACACACTTAAATATAAAATGTAAATGATAACAATCTTTAGAGAAGAAACAGGAGAAAAATCTCAGGATCTCAGATGAGGCAAAGAGTTCTTAGAGTTGACACCAAAAACATAATCCATAAAAAGAAAAATTAATACATTGGATTTCATAGAAGAAAAATTTTACTCTGCAGAACCCTAAAAGGATGAAAACACAAGCTACAAAGTGGGGAAAAAAATATTTCAAACCACCTATCTGACAAAGGATTAGAGTATATAAGAACTCTCAAAGCTTAGCAAAAAACCAATTAGAAAATTGGCAGAAGACCCAGAGCAGTTCACTGAAGAACATATACAGGTACAGGTGGCAGATAAACACATGAAAAGAAGTTCAACATCTTTAGCTATTAGAGAAATGCAAATGAAAACCACAATGAACTATCACTATACACCCAGCAGAATGGCTAAAATAAAGCATAGTGACAACCCTGAATGGAGTTAGCATGTAGAGTAAGGATATCATTCATGTATTGCTGATGGGAATTTAAAATGGTACGGCTATTCTGGAAAACATTTTTGCAGTTATTTAAAAACCAAACCCTAAATATTAACTACCATGTGACCTAGCAACTGCATTCCTGGGTATTTATCAGAGAATGCAGACTTATTTTCATACAAATCCTCTACAAGAATGGTTATGGTAGCATTATTCATGATGGCTAAGAACCGGATACAACCCAAGTATCCTTCAACAGTTGAATTAAACAAACTTTGGTAAATTCATATGATGGAATACTACTCAGCAACAAAAAGAAATAAGCTATCGACACATGCAACAACCTTGATGAATCTCCAGAGAATTAAGCTGAATGAAAAACTAATCTTAAAAGATTATAGAATGTATTATTTCATTCATATAAAATTCTCTAATTGATAACATTATAGAAATGGAGAACAGATTAGTGGTTGCCAGTGGTTAAGGAGATATTGGTAGTAGAGAGAAATGACTCTCAAGGAGTATTAGGAGAGATCCTTGTGGGGATGGAAATGTTCTATATTTTGACTGTATCAATGCCATGTCTTGGTTGTGATATTGTACTTTAGTTTTGCAAGATACCATGGGGGAGAAACAGAGTAAGGGTTACATGGGATCTCTCTGTATTCGTTTTTGATAACTGCATATGAATCTACAATTACTTCAAAATGAAAAGTTTAATTAAAAAATTATATATATATACCTGATTAAGCATATTTAAGCAGTATGAAAGAATAAGTAATGGAGAAAAAAGTCTCTCCTCTGCTGTGTGCACCCTTATCCTGGACCTTCCTCAGAAATGACTGTTTTTAGTTTGCTTTGTAGCTCCTTCCACAGACATGAGATGCATGTACTTGCATTAATATATGTATTTTCTAAAAAACAAAAACCAAATAACACTCTTTCGTGTTGCTCTTCATTTTGATCTTCTTAATTTGTCTTAGAACTCTTTCTATGTAGGTACACACAGATTTACCAAATTCTTCTCAGATAATGCACTAGTATCATAATTAATCTATCAAGTTAGCTTATGAAGGGGATTTTAATTGTCCCAAATCTTTGGCTGTTATGAACAATGATGAAGAAGAGTCCTTATATGGGTGTGTCTTTGATCTCATATGGAAGTTTGTTTGTAGGTCAAATTCCTAGAAGTAGAATCTGAGTCAAAATTATGGGCCTTTTACATTTGATAGGTATTATCAGATTCCACCAAAGAAGTTAAACATTTATATTTTCACAAGCAGTGCAAAAGAGTGCCTGTTTCTTTACTCTTAGCAAAAGTGTATTCTCCAACTTTTTGATCTTTACCAACCTCATTGATGAAAATTTTTCACCTTCTCATTTGCATTTCTATAATTGTGATTGAAGTTGGTAATTTTGTCATGTGTCTAAAAGTGAATAGGTTTATTTTCAAACTAAGATTAAATCACAACACTTTTCCACGTATGAGGATTTAGTATGTGTTTTTTTTAACTGCATAACCTTCTTTTACCAATTAAAAAACAATGTTGGCTGCGTGCAGTGGCTCATGCCTGTAATCCAGCACTTTGGGAGGCTGAAGTGGGTGGATCACCTGAGGTGGGGAGTTCAAGACCAGCCTGACCAACATGGAGAAACTCTGCCTCTACTAAGGATACAAAATTAGCCAGGTGTTGTCAACAAGAGTGAAGTTCCATCTCTGAAAAAAAAAAAAGTTTTCTGTTATTTTAAAGTTAGGAGTCTATAGATGTGTGCTTCAACTTACTATTTTTAATTTTCAGTTTGTTCTTTTGGATTTAAACAGATGTTTAGGTTTTGAGTGTAAAATTTATGTAGGTAAACACCCACAAGTCAAACATAATGTTTGCAAACATAATGTTTGACTTGTGGGTGTTTACCTAAGTTTCTGTATTGATGCAAGTGCATAGTTAGATATGACAAGAAGTTGATTTGCTTTAGGGAGGTTCGTAGCCCCAGAACACATTGGATGTTGGTAAAATTTGTAAGTAAGTGAACATTCTTTTTAGTACTAACTGCCTCAGCATTCCCTCTCTGGACATTTTCTGCATTATGTCCTCTTGACTGGAAAATGAACTGTTAATGCATCCTGGTCTTACAGCTAATAAACACTCAGTTAATTACTGTGTGAAGCCACAGTCCTGAGCAGAATCTTTTGAGGTGGTACATCTATGTCCATATTTTAGTTGCAGAAAGTAAAGCATAATTTTGTCCAAATCACACAGTAAGTAGTAGAGTCAGAATTTCAGTGAAGGCGATCTGAGTCTAGAGCCCTTGCTGTTGACCCCTGTGCATACTACTTCTCACTATTCTGGTAGTTCCCAATTGTGTGTCAAGACACCCCAGGGGTCCCATGGGATAGTTTAAGTTTTTTTTTTTTTTTTTTTTGGGGGGGGGTGGAGGAAGGCAGGAAGGAAGGGAATAAGGACGGTAGGGAGGAAGGAAGGGATGAAGGAAGGGAGGAAGGGAGGAAGCGGGAAGGGAGGGAGGGAGGGAGGGAAGGGAAGAAAGGAAATCAAGCAATGAACGAGACATTGCCGACCTGGATCTAGAGGTTTACAAGTTGATTTCTTTTCTTTTTTGAGAGAAGTAAAGAAAAAAAAAATAAGTAAAGGAGAGGAAGAAAGAGGAAGAGAAAGAGGGAGAGTAAATGGAAATACTGCTTTACTTTGGAAAAAAATTGGGTATTAATAATGGCCAATCAATGTTTCATTTAAACTAATGGGTAGGTGTGATGTGGTATTGACAAGAATGTATATTTTGTGTATTTGAAGTGGAGAGCTCTATAAATATTTATTAAGTTTACTTGTTCTGGATCTGAGTTCGAGTCCTTGATATCCTTATTAATTTTCTGTCTCATTGAATTTAAGTCTCCTATCTGGGTGTTAGGATCGTTAGCTCTTGTTGTTGCATTGATCCTTTTACCACTATATCTTTGTTGCTTTAAGATCTATTTTATCCGATACAAGAATTGCAACTCCTGCTTTTTATTTATTTATTATTTATTTTTGCTCTCCATTTGGTTGGTAAATCTTTCTCCATCCCTTTGTTTTGAGTCTTTGTGTATCCTTGCATGTGAAACAGGTCTGGATGTAACATGCCGTTGGGTTTTGGCTGTGTCTTTTGATTGGGAATTCAGTCAATTTAAATTTAGGGTTACTGCCATTTGACGTTGACTGGATGTTTTATCCATTTGTTGGTGTAAATTCTTCTTTATGTTGGTGCTCTTTACTTTTTGGTGTATTTTCAGAAAGGCTAATACTGGTTGTTTCTTTCTGTGTGTAATGCTTCTTTCAGAAGCTCTTGTAAAGCAGGCCTGGTGGTAATAAAATCTCTGAGTTCTTGCTTGTTCATAAAAGATTGTATTTTTCCTTCAGTTGTGAAGCTTAGTTTGGCTGGATATGAAATTCTGGGCTGAAGGTTCTGTTCTTTGAGGATGTTGAATATCGGCCCCCACTCTCTTCTGGCCTGTAGAGTTTCTGCCGAGAGATCTGCTGTAAGTCTGATAGGCTTGCCTTTGTGGGTAATCTGACCTTTCTCTCTGGCTGCCCTTAGTATTTTCTTCTTCGTTTCAACCCTGGTGAATCTAACGATTATGTGCCTTGGGGTTGCTCTTCTTGAGGAATATCTTTGTGGTGTTCTCTGTATTACCTGGGGTTGAATGTTGACCTGCTTTGCTAGTTTAGGAAAATTTTCCTGAATAATATCCTGAAGGGTATTTTCCAGCTTGGATTCATTCTCTCCGTCGCATTCAGGTACACCTATCAAACGTAAATTTGGTCTTTTCACATAGTCCCACATTTCTTGGAGACTTTGCTCATTCCTTTTTATCCTTTTTTCTCTAATCTTTTCTTCACGTTTTATTTCATTAAGTTGGACTTTGACCTCTGATATCCCTTCTTCTGCTTGAACAATTCGAGTGTTTAAACCTGTGCATACTTCTCGGAGTTCCTGTATTGTATTCTTCAGTTCCATTAATTCACTTATACTCCTCTTTAAGTTGTCTATTCTCAATAGGATTTCATCAAACCTTTTTTCAAAGTTCCTAGTTTCTTTACATTGGGCTACAACATGTTCTTTTAACTCACCAAAGTTTGTTATTATCCATTCCTCGAAGAGTGATTCTGTCATCAGGAGGCGCTCGTTCTCCATCAAGCCTTGTTCCATTGTTGATGTGGAACTGTGATCATCTTTAGAGGGAGAGGCGTTCTGACTTTGAGTATTCTCAGCTTTTTTACGCTGGTTTCTTCCCGTCATTGTAAATTTATCCTCCTGTCGTCTTTGAAATTACCAACTTTCAGATTAGGTCTCTTGAGTGGACGTCCAGGTTGTTAGTTCCCAGGGTCAGAGCAGCGGCGTTAAAACTGATGGTGCTTTTCTGCCCAGGATTCTCCTGTCGGGCTTCCTTCTTGTGTCCGTAGTAGGCGACTCTGCCTTCCCGGGGCTCCAAACCTCGGTCAGAAGGGGAACTGGTCCCGTTTACTCTGCGCTGAGCGCTGTCGCGTCGAGGTGCCGGCGGAACCTCTGCGCCGACCACGAGTCGCACTGGCGACTCGTGTGTTTCCACCACTGGGGTATCTTCTGCTCCGTGAGCGACCAGACTTTGTCTGAAAGTGTGGCGTCCTCTAGTTCTCCGCGCCTTCCCTGAGAGCTGCAATCCCGGGATGTTAGCGATCGGCCATCTTGGATTGTTCTCCAGTTTAAGTTTTTGAGAGAAACACAACCTTGTCTTGTGGATGCGCTACAGACTACTAGCCCAAGGTGGCTTAACATTTCAACATTAGATTACAGTCCGTTTCTTTCGATGATATGTCTTTGCAAAACTGGGTTTTCAGCAGTGCTGTGATAAAAAGCAAGAGTCACACACAAAAAAAACAATATAAAACAGGAAATGAAGGTGACAGTTTCTAATTCCAACATTTGATAAGTTGTGCAGTGCCCAACAGGTACATATATCCCATTAGTAAATAATTGTGGTTGTAAAAAATGATATAAAATACTATTTTTTTCTTTCAATTTACCTGTATAGGTTCTTCAAATGGTTACTAAATTGTTAGGAAATGAATAGTTATTAGGTTGTTCAGACCTAACTACTTAATACATAGGTTTGTTAGGTATTCCTTTTGTCCTAAGGATGCTATGAAAATATTTCTCAGATACTAAGCCTGCCATGAACTGAGAAAGTTTGAGAACTTCTGCAATCGCATCAGCTGGTGTTAACTTTTTTTTTTTTTTTTTTTGAGACAGAGTCTTGCCCTGTCACTCAGGCTGGAGTGCAGTGCCACCATCTCAGTTCACTGACACTTCCACCTCCTGGGTTCAGGTGATTCTCCTGCCTCAGCCTCCTGAGGAACTAAGATTACAGGCACTTGCCACTATGCCAGCAAATTTTGTATTTTTAGCAGAGATTGGGTTTCACCATGTTGGCCAGGCTGATCTTGAGTTCCTGACCTCAAGTCATCCACTTGCCTCGGCCTCCCAGAGTGTTGGGATTACTGGTGTGAGCCACTGCTCCTCCTGGTGTTAACATTTGAATGATGAGGTTCATAAATTTGGAAAGGAGAACTTTATTTCTCATACAGCATTATGTATGAGAAATATATGCATAACCTTGCAGGCTGGCCATTCTGACAGGCTGGGAAGCATAGCCTCTAGTCAGAAGCCAGAAACAGACACTTCAAGGGAGGGGGAAAAAGGAAACAGGAATTTATGCTGAATGAGGAGGCATTTTATAAAAAGAGAAAAGTGTGCATGTGCAATGGAACTTTATACCCCCTCATGAGTAGCATGTAGACTGGCCAGAACCACTCTGTGCTAGGTGGTCTCTTACCAGGAAGGAATGCTGGTCAGTTGTTTTGTTGAAACCACAAAATGGGGTGGGAGCAGCCAAGATTAGCTGTGGAGTCTTTTGAAAAGGTTGATTTCTGTTTAGCCGTTAGGGAAGAAAGTCTAATGGCAGTTAACACGGGAAGGAGTGTAATGGGGTGTGGTTGATCTCCCTTGTTGTTCTGGCCGAGAACTCAGTTTTCAAGGTTACTCTGGGTTTCCTCTTGGCCATGAGGGGTTCCTTCATTTGATTTGGCGGGGATTCAGATTTTATTTTTATTTCTCACTAGTCTGGAAAAAATAATGTAGAATTTTTTTGGCACAAGATAGGAAATCAATAATCCATAGCTCTTATTGTTGTCACACCAACACTAAGTTGTTAAGTATTTCATAGTAATTCTCACATAAGTATTTCATTTGAATTGAATGTGGAAAGAGTAACCAAAGGGAGTAACCTACAGGCATGCAGTTCAACAGGTCTAAAGCATGCTGGCATATGATGCTTTTATGTCACAATAACCAACACAGAAGACTTCTGTGACCAAATGTGTGGGGGTTTTACCCCACACACCAAGCAAGCAATCAGTTCTGCAGCAGACACTGGCTGGTGCAGAATTAATGTTCTCCAATTCAGTCTGACATTGTCTATCTAGAAGTAGCATCAGATCCCACAGGTGAGGGCTCAGTCTGCAAGACTGTCCCCCACCTTGAGATACCAGACACAAGTCTTGGCCTCCAGAACTTCTAACCAACTGGCTTCAAGTTGGGGTTCCCATGATCTCCTCTTTGGGTTTGATTGGTCTGCTGGAGCGGCTTACAGAACTCAGGCAAACACTTATGTTTACCTGTTTATCATAAAGGATATTACAAAGAATACAGATGAAGAAATATGTAGGGTGGGTATGGGGCAGAGGCATGGAGCTTTCATGCCCTCCCTGTGTGCTCCCTCATCCAGGAACCTCCAAATGTTCAGCTGTGTGGAAGCTCTCCAAACCAAGTCCTACTGGATTTTTATGGAAGCTTCATTTTGTAGGCATGATTGATTAAAACACTGGGCATTGGTAGTCAACTTAAGCTTCAGTCCCTCCATCCTCCCCAAAGGTGTTTGTGTGGGCAGGGGGAGTTTGAAAGTCCCAATCCTCTAATCATGCCTTGGTCTTTCTGGTGACCAGCCCCCATCCTGAAGCTAACTGGGGCTCTCATCAATCAGCATACACAAAGACATCACTTAGGAGATTCTAACGATTTTAGATATATGCCAGGAAACAGGGTTGAAGACCAAATATATGCTTCATAGTATCACACCTGATGACCTAGGTAAAAGGTATTCTGAATTATATCTGGTATCTGATAAAAATCATACCTATCTCTTAGGTTTGCTGTGAAGGTTAAGTGAGTGAATCTAAAGAACAGTGCCTGGAACATAATGAATGTTAGATAGTATTAATATTTTTATCTTTTATTCTCATCATCATCATCATTGCCACCAATGTTTCTGAAAGATACATATTTCACTAGCACATCAGAATCGTTAGCCCATCATAAAATACGGACAAAATTGTTTCCTGGTTAATTTTTAAGACTAATAATCTGGGGTGCCACTGAACCTTCCTCCAGTGCTTTTTTAGGCCCATCCTTAATTGGCTTGAACCCAGTTTGAGGGATTTCCTTTGTGAACTCTTTAAACCAGGATTTTAGAGAAGACTGATCTGATAAACATTTTCGGAGGTCTCTTTAGGACCCAGTTCTACATCTATTTGGAGCAGCCTAGGGAAAGTGTGGGAACAAATTGAAATTTTCTTCATTTATCTGTTAGATAGAAGTTTCACTTTTCTCACCTGTCTTGGTATTCATGACAAGACATGTATTTTTGATACTTTTTGGCATAAGGTTAATATGCCTAGCTCATAAAATCTCTTACTGGGGCAATCACCTCTTAACAGCACTTGTGAAATGTCACTTTGTGTTATTAAGATATTTGTATCTTTAACATCTTTATGTGTATCTTTAATATCTGTTATTTTAATTTTCATATGTAAACCAAAAAGCATCTGAGATAGGTCTCAATTTAGAAGTTTATTTTGCCAATGCTACAGATCATGACCTATGATACAGCCTTAAGAGGTCCAGAGAACATGTGCCCAATATGGTTGCTTTGTAGCTTGATTTTATACAATTTTAGGGGGACGGAAGTTATAGGCAGACATCAATCAATACATGTAAGGTATACATTGGTTTGGTTCAGAAATGTGGGACAACTTAAAATGGGGGCTTCCAGATCATAGGTGGATTCAAAGATTTTCTGATTGGCAGTTTGTTTAAGGAATTAAATTATTTGAAGACCTGGAATCAATAGAAAGGAATATATGGGTTAAGATAAGGGGTTGTAAAGACCAAGATTCTTACTATGCAGATGAAGCCTCCACATAGCAGGCTTCAGAGAGAATAGATGATTTCTTATCAGACTTAAAAAGGTGCCAGACCCTTAGTTAATCTCTCCTGGATCAGGAAAAGACCTGGAAAGGGAAAGAGTTTTGCTACAGAATGTAGATTTTCCCCACAAGAGACAGCTTTGCAGGGCCATTAAAAAATATGTCAAAGAAATATATTTTGGAGCAAAATACTTCAGTTTCATTCAGGGTCTGCTGTCATGTGATGCTATGCTAGAGTCAGTTTGGAATTTGGTATCCCATTGCTGCAAAGAGTCTATTTTGTCACTCTTAAGTTCTCTGTTTTAATGTTAATGTTGGTCAGTTGTGCCTGAATTTTAAAGGGAAGAGGATATAATGAGGCATGTCTGACTCACCCCCTTCCCATCATTTATACATGGTATTTCTCCAAAGGCTAGACAGAGTGGATGTTATTTTCATTTAATGGATGAAGAAATTGAGATCAGAAAGATACATGACTCATCCAGGATTATGAAGCCAGGTTATGACAGATCCTTGGCTAGAAGCACAAAGCTTATTTCCAGTTTAGTGCTGTTTTTATGAACCTCTCTGCCTCAAACCTTAAAATGGGGATCAAAACATGGGATTGCTTAGTACTCCTGGGGTCAATTCTAGGTCCCATCTTTTGATCTTGGGGAAATAATTTAATCTCTCTGAGGGTTTCTTCCTTCATTTGTGAAATTAGATAGTAATAGCACTGTAGTTTTCCAGTGGGTTAGTTGTAATTAGTATTGGAAGCAAGATTCAAATCAATTATCTGGTTCCAGAGTCTGTGCTCTTAACCACTAGCCAGTCTAACTCTTATCATCATAAAAGGATAAAGTAAAACCTTTAAGAATATAAGGGATGTAGAATGGGTTGTAGCAACATAGCTGATTCCCAGTTCTAACTGCATCTTCTAAAGTGACTCAGAGCTTCAGAGCTCAGGAGAATGGGGTTAAGCTAAGGGCTCATGATTCCATGAACTGTATAGCTATTCAAAATGTAGATGCCAAGTTGGGAAAAAGGCTGATTTTTAGAAATGTCTTTGTTCTAAACTGTTTTTTAAAGAGTGTCAGAAAATTTTATTTTTTCTTACAGCACTGGGAGGTGTTCAGAAAAGTTACAGAAGTTTTCATTTTAGTTCCTGCACTTCTTGGACTCAAAGGGAACTTGGAAATGACATTGGCATCGAGATTATCCACTGCAGTAAGTTTTTTCCCACCTCAAATTATGTGTATTACCTATACTGTTTTTCTCTGTTAAGGGGAATTTGTATTAGGAAAAGAGATTTCTTTCTCTGATACACTTCTGCACTTCAGGACTATGCTAAGTAGTTGTGCCTGATATCATACTCTGGAAGATTGTCTCATCTGATAATTATTGGCTCTCCTTTATCCCAAGAAGTAGTTACTTGCCTCCTTTGATGCCAGGACATTCTGGCATTTATCATCAATGCTTAAGGCATGGGGTAAATCAGACATAGAGATTCTTTATGGCTCAATGGTTGATTGATTGGTATTTACACTTTTTGCAATTGTAGAAGTAATGCATGCTTATTATAAAAACTAGAGAAAAGGGAAAAAATATAAAGAAACTCTAAAGCTACCCCTAATTATCCACTTAGATATAACCACTATTAATATTTTGGTTATATCCTTTTATACCTGCATATCTATACTTATATATAGTTAGGTATTTCATAATGTAAATACATACTGTGTATTCTAAAGAAGAACTAGACTTCTATATATTCTTTTTTATAATCTGTGATCTCCATTTAAAAATACATCATGATCATCTTTCCGCATCAGTAATTGTGTCGTTATTGACTTTGTACTTTTCTGTTGTATAGCTCTATTACAGTTTCCTTCATCTATTATTGGATGTATAAGCTCCTTCTAACATTCTTCTATTATAAACAATGGGATGAATATTGTACACCATTTTTTCATTCTTATTTTTTAGGGCCAATTCTAGGATTGTAATTACTATTCAGAAAAAAACATGTACTTTTAAGTCTTTAGCTATATATTGCAAAATTGTCACTCAAAAAAGGTAAATATTTAAAAAACTGCCACTAGCAGAGTTCTAAGTTACTTTTAGAAGCTCAAAAGGACATTGTCATCTTATTATAATATTTTTGGAGTTTGCCATTGTGTAACCAAGTTATGGTTAAAACTACGTAGCTAGTGAGGTTCACTTCAGTGAGCTGTCTGCTTATGAAATGTTAGCCAGAAATTAACTAAGTCACCAGATAATGTTACTAATTGAAATACTTTTAGTATATAAAGTTTGTTTTCCTTTAAAGAAGTTAGAGCAAGATAGTGTTAATCGATCTATCAATTAGGAAAAAAATTGTATGTATCTAAAGGTAATCAAGAAGTGGGAGCTAAACAATTATGCTGTTGATGGGAGGACTCTCCACCCTCCGTCCAACTTTTCTCCCCCTTTTCTACCCAGGCAACTGTGAGTTTCCTAAAGTTTCTTGAGTAAAGCAGATGCTTGGAAAGGAAATACATAAAATAATGTTGTATTAACATTACTAGTTTGCCTAACTTTTTTGTTATTTGAGACGGAGTCTTGTTGTTGCCCGGGCTGGAGTGCAGTGGTGTGATCTCAGCTCACTGCAGCCTCTGCCTCCCAGGTTCAAGCGATTCTCCTGCCTCAGCCTCCAGAGTAGCTGGGTTTATAGGCATACACCATCATTCCTAGCTAATTTTTGTATTTTTAGTAGAGATGAGGTTTTACTATGTTGGCCAGGCTTGTCTCAAACTCCTGACCTCAGGTCATCCGCCTGCCTTGGGCTCCCAATGTGTTGGGATTACAGGTGTGAGCCAGTGTGGCCAACCTGGTTTAATTAAGGGAAAATGGTTCATGTGGCCTATGGAACTTTCGCTCCTTCCTTATGTAGTGTATAAAAGGTCATATATTTCATTTATTTATGACCTAAGAGTAGAAAAAAAATAAAAGATCATACAACCATATCTGCAGAAGGCAATAATGAAATATCTGGTATTAGTGAGCTCTTATTATATGCCAGCTCCTGTGCTAACTGCTTTCCAGGTATATCTCATACCAACTCCATGGAGTAAGCACTATTTTGCTTTACAGAGGTAGAATTGAGGCTTAGAACAGTTGAGTAACTTTCCTGAGGACACACAACTCTATATATAGTGGAATAAGTCACATTCCAGAACATTCCTTTTACCTGCACAGGGTAACTGTCAGAGTTTATAAAACCAATAAAAAAACAGTAGTAACAAAAACGTAACAGCTTTCTCATATACCCTGTAAGAATGATCTGCTAAGGTCTTGGTCTTCGCACCAATACATAATATTTTTGGTGCTTAATATTTAAAGTGTTTAAATATTATTTAAAAAAATATTATTTACAGATCTAATGCTTTTCCATGTAGTTAGCTTGCAAACTATAGATGACTTCTGGGGGTATCAGCCAGCCACTTAGGTAGGGCCAAACTCAGAGTAGAATTACTTTGGTAAATTCACTTTAGTCTATAGCATATAGTCATTGTAATTACTGCATATTAAAAGGACTGAAAAATAATAGGAGCTCCTTGGGCTGGAGCAGAAAAGTATACAATGAACCTGGAACATCTTGTGGTGCCAGAAAGTAAAGAAAAGAAGTGCTAAAAAGGAAAAAAAAATGGGGACATGACAGAAGGAGAGAGTGACATACTGGCCAGATCTGGGAAAATTGGAGCCATACAACAAATAATGACAGTAGCAGATTATATATAACCCATGGAATAAAATAAGAATCCATTAGTCTATACATGAATAACAAGCCAGGCAAGGTCTCTGCTGTGATGGAATTTGCGTAAATTCGGATATCAGTAAGGGAAGTGAAGAAAATTGAACAGTATAATGTGATGACCGGTGATTCCTGAGGGCTATATTATACAATGTGGTCAGGGAAGACTTCTCTGAGGAGGTGATGTGTAAGCTGGAAACTGAATAATAAATGAGCCAGCCATATCAGAATCTGAGAAAAGATGAATCCAGGTTGCTATTGTATTTAATAAATGTAACAATGTTAAATATTTATAAGCATTCTAGACAGGTCTACTTTAACAGCTGGACTTGGGGTAGCAATACAAATGGAGACCTATATAACATATGTCTACATAGTTTAAAATTATACAACGAACTTACACACTTGAAAAAATTTCTCCTTCTTTCTACCTTGACAAATGTATTCTTAGGAAGACCTGGAAGTCCAAGATCAGATTTAGAATTTTTGAACTTCTTGGGTTCTGTTTTGGAACATGGTATTGTGGAGAGGGCCATCCCTTGGTCTGAGGCCTGCCCCAGTTCCTCTCCCACCCTTGGCAGTATGTACTGCACTTTGAAAGACCTCACACATGCACCAGGCCCCATATCCAAGCTCCATCTACACCTCCAACAAATACCTAGTCCTTGGCACTTTTGGGTTTGGTTGGCACCTAATGGTGGCATGGTCTGCCTTCAGGACACTAACATTTGATACCTTGCTCTCAGGTGTCTGGAGCATATGGTCTAAGATTTACATTTGTTCCTGTATCCCAGTATTTCCTTATATAATGGTGACATTTGGTATCAGCTGAATGTTGAGTTCAGCACTTGATCATTTGGCATTCAGCTGCAATGTGTGTCAAGTATATCTCTAGCTTTTATCTTTAAGAAGAAAAAATAAAAAACTTTTATGTAGTCTTACTGCGATTTTGAGAATTAGTGAAATTATATGCATGCGTTTCATCTTTTCCTAGTTGCATTATCTTATAAGAACTGGTGGATTACCTCGGTAGATAGAAGGCAATCCAAGAGGCTTTTTGGCAGGAGAAGAGAATGAAGAGGCCTTGTGAAACCAAAGTGGCAACATTTGAAGAAGAAATTATTTGGAATGGGAGTTAAAAGGTGGCTTTAGTTTCATTTGCTGGAAAATGAACTTTGTTCTGATAAATATAGTTAAGCATACAAGAATTTAAGCAACTCGATAACTTTGCCAGGAAAAGTGAAGTTTTGGCCAGCTTGCTCAAAGAAAATATTTCAAAAGCATTGTTCTTGAGCATTATCCAGAATTTGTTTAAATTCAAATCATAGATTTAAAATGCCAGTCTGTTTTGAAATAGACCATGCTATGGGGAATCTGGTTAAAAAACGGTATGCTACAAATGCAATTTGCTGTTTAATTTGATCATGTACCATTAAACCTGAATGAAAGTGAATTCAATTGTTTTTCAGCATTAGTTTATTTGGTGTGGTGACTATATTTTACATGGTGTATTTTTCTCAAATGTCTGGTTATTATATTTGTCCATATTTAAGTGGAGGAGTCTCCAGAGTTGATTAGAAGCTCAGCACATGGGAGAAGCTTGCTTTCTGTGGTCTCTACTCTACTGCAGGGTGATCTAACTGAGCCTTTCTTTGGAGAGGTGGGGGTAGAGCTGCCAGCTTCCATAGATTGAGAACTGTGCTACTGATAAGAAGATAGATCAGTCAAGGAAATAAGAAAATGAAGCATTGAGATGATTTGGGATAGGAATATCCCAGGCAATGCAAAGGGCCAGAGGCAGAACTGCTGTTGATACCTTAGATCAGTAGTTCTCAAAGTGTGTTCTTCTGATCAGCAGCATCAGCAACTTGTTAGAAATACAAATTCTCAGCCTTACTCCAAAACTACTAAATCAGAAGCTCCAGTGGTGTGGCTCAGCAACCTGAATTTTAATGTACTCTGCAGATGATTCTGATATCTATTGAGGTTTGAAAGCCACTGTGTTAGATAAAGAGCATGGAGGCCAATAGGGCTGGGGCCAGTGAGCGAGGGGGGACAATTTTAGGGGATGAGCTAGAGGCCAGATTATATATGATTTGCCTACTTTGTGAGATAAGAAACCAATGGAAGGTTTTAAACAGAGAAGTTCATGTGATCTGATAGATATTTTTAAACAGATTATTTTGACTACCATGTTAAGATATGAATATAGGGGGCCAAGGACTGAAGCAGGGAGACCAATTGGAAGTCTGTTGCAATAATAAATTAGAGATGATATTCAAGATGGTAATCGCAGATGCGATGAGAGGTAGCTGTAGTCTAGAATTAATTTTCAGAGAGAATCCACAGAATTTGTTGATGGATTAACTGAAATTAAACACTAGGAGCCATCACTAAAAATTCTTTCTGGATCTGAGAAGGGTAAAAGCAAACAAATTGGTAGATGGGAAAGTAGCAACTTGTGGCGCTGAGTTATGATAACATGGTATATTCTTCTAGTTTACGGTGTTTTTTTTTTTTTTTTTTTTTTTAGAGACAAGGTTTTTCCATGTTGGTCAGGCTGGTCTCAAACTCCTGACCTCAGGTGATCTGCCCACCTCAGGCCTCCCAAAGTGCTGGGATTACAGGCATTAGCTGCCGCACCAGGCCGGTTTACAGTGTTTTAATTGCTTAGAGAACTAGATCTTAAGTTTGCTGGGTAGAGGACTACAGTTCTTACAGAACGCTAGAGAAGTGTTGTTGGGTATACTCCAATTCTGATACTCGATGGGCTGTTAAGAAACTCTAGGTTAATGACTTATTGATGGCGAAATCCCCAAAGCCTCATCTTCTCTGGACTTTTCACTGATTATTTTCTAGTTGAAAACTTTATAGCCCTTGGCTTTGAGACCCCACTGTCTTCTCCTTCTCCCACCTCTTTCACTGCTGCTTTGTTAGTGTACATCTTTCATTTGCTTTTCTTTGCTTATTCTCTAAATCTGGGGTTTTCTTGAAATTTTAGTACCTTGCTCTGCATGTTCTTCCTCAGTAATTTCATGTAGTCCAGCACTGCTTTCACGTTGCTCTTTATAGATCCATATCTCCAGACTTTCCTGACCTCGAGAGCTGAACTTTCAGTGCCTGTTGGATACCACTAAATATATTCTAAACTAAACTCAATTAGTTTCTCTTATTTTCAGCCATATTATTTTTCTGTATTTCCTATCAGTTTATTAACATAACCAATCACCTTGTCCCTCTTCACTCTCCATCCAGTTGCTGTCCGGTCTGTCAGTTCTACCTATGAAATTCCTCTTCCTTTTTCCTTATGCCCCACCTGTCACCACCTTAATTTATTTGCCTGTTGTCTGTAATTGGGACTACCGAAGCAGATTTCTGACTGTACTCAGTGGTTCCAGGGAGAAGGGTGAATGAGTGTAATTTTTTTTTCCTGCCCCTCCTCTTCCCCCAAGTGTAATTATTTTTTAACTTAAAGCAATCACTATTTGAAAGCTGTTTTTTTATTTATGTGCAAAACCAATAATGCTTTTAAGCATTTTACAGTTTATTATGTAGTATTTGTTTTTATTTATAAAACTACAAGAAAAAATAATTATAGCTGTAGAAGGCCAATCAATGGTTACTTTAATCTTTTTTGCTCCATTCAAGGGTCCTTTCTCATTTTTATGATTATCTGAAGGAGAATCAGGATAAAGAGCTTATAAGATTATAAGGAAGGCCTTTGGTAAGAATAAAGAACTTAAAACGTAACCTATCATAAGGTACAGTCCACTCATTCAATCTATGGAAGGTCAATTGTTTTTAAAGCTTATTATTCTTCAAAGTTGAAGACTAAATGTTCACAGATAAAAAGATATTTTAATAAAATAGGTTTCCAGCCTGAGCAATGTGGTGAAGTCTCATCTCTATAAAAAATAAAAGAATTATCTAGACATTGTGGCATGAGCCGTAGTCTCAGCTACTTGGGAGCCTTGAGGCAGGAGGATTGCTTGAGCTTGGGAGGAGGAGGTTGCAATGACAGAATGAGACCCTGTCAATCAATCAATCAATAGGTTTCCTATTTTTACAAGGGAATTAAAAAAATGGTGTATCCAAATCAACTTTATCTTGCCATCTTACTTGAGTCAAAACTTGTTTCTAAAGGTATGATGATTAACTTGAATAATTTTTTTCCAGGATTTTAATCTTTTCAATAGTATATATAAAATTATAGTAGATATTATTATAGATATATAATAGTAGTATATAATTAGAAAATGAACCAAGTACAGTGATTGTAAACATTGCTGAGTTTTTCTATTGTTTGAGGTCTGAAATTTTCTGCTTCTGGATGTTAGGTATAAAGGAGTCAAAAATGGTGTTCAGTGCCCTAAAGAGAGTATTTTAAAAAAAAGTTTGTAAAACTATTTCCCAGGAGCAAATCACTTACATAATTTGTCTCTGATTTCTATTGCCTCAAACCTCTTCTCAGAGAACACTTGATTATCTAAATTATTTAGTACACTCTACCTTTCTTATTTAGTAGTGCAAAAACATTTTTTGAAGCCAGCTGGGCGAGGTGGTTCACGCCTGTAATCCCAGCACTTTGGGAGGCCAAGGTGGGCAGATCACAAGGTCAGGAGTTTGAGATCAGCCTGGCTAATATGGTGAAACCCCGTCTCTACTAAAAGTATAAAAATTAGCTGGACATGGTGGTGGGTGCCTGTAGACCCAGCTACTCAGGAGGCTGAGACAGGAGAATTGCTTGAACAGGGGAGGTAGAGGTTGCCCTGAGCCAAGATAGTGCCACTGTACTCCAGCCTGGGTGACAGAGCAAAACTCCATCTCAAAAAAAAATTTTTTTTGTAGCCCTTACTATATGCCAAGCACTGCTGTATGTACCAGGAGATCAGTAATAAACAAAACAGATAATATTCCTGCCTTCATTGAGCTTACAGTCCAGTGGTGGGATATAAGGGATATGAAGAAGTTGGCAAAATCTCTTCCCCTAATAATTTAAAATTAGATTTCCAATTCAAATTGTCAAAGTCCTAAAATAAAGTCAAATTAAAGCCCAGATATTGATATTAATAACTATGACACAATTTAGATAGTTACAATTTCAGTATTATTTTCTAAATTTGGCATAATTCTACATGTTCTTGTTGTAACAAACTGATTGTTAGATACAAATGGGATTGCATATTCCTGTTCTTCATTTTAAAGTATCTTATAAATATCAATCCCTAGCCATAGCTTTGTGGAGTAGAACTACTTATGTATAATAAAAAACTGTTATAGTCAACTAGGTTTTTAATCGATTAGGTTTTCCTCCCCATCTTTTTTTTTTTTTGCAGCTTTATTGGCATACAATAAACTATGCAATTTTAAAGTCTACAATTTACAGAGTTTAGATATATGTAATATGTACCGGTAAAAACTACCACCGTGATCAAGAAAATGAGCATGTATATCATCTCTGTACATTCAGACAATATTTGTGTGTTTTTTTGTGTACATTTTTTTAATAGAATATTTCAAACATGTGAAAATATGTAACAGTCTTTCTAATTCTAATTAATGGCTGAATGAAATGGTTGGGTGGGTGAAGCCTCCAGAGATTAACAATTATAAAATCTAGAAAACTATTTGAAGGCAATGGAAAGTGATCAGAAGCTGGTAGAAAGCAGGGTTTACGTTTAAAAGACCATACTATAATGAGTAAGAATTGCAAAGTTTGTGATGTTTTGCCTGAGGGAACTCCCCTATCCCTGGATCTCATATGGCAGAAAACTGATAGTCTTATTTAGCTCAAAGTGGAGTTCAGACCTGGCAGAGTGGCTGGAAATTAAGGGAGGAAATTCTAGAAGTGCAGAAAAGGGGAGATCCAAAATCTGAGTATAAGATCTGCTCAAATATTTGGCTAAGCACTGACATGCATATGCGTAGGAATAACCTGAATGAGTCTGGCAACAAAAAAACAAAAAAAGTAGACAGAAATGTGAGAGGAGCCTACACTTGAAAAACAAATATGCTGGTTAAGATTTCTGTGTTTCTTGACTGAGCGTCTTCTGGGACCTATACATAGATCTATAGTGGCAGAAAGTTGAAGTTTTAGTGGCTTGGATTATCAGATGACAGCACTGGGAGCTGACAGAGCAGATAGAAACTTATAAAGAAATCTCAGAAGCAAGAGAATTGCATAAAGAATGAGCCCTGAAATCTGAGCATAAATTATGCCCAATTCTTTGTGTAGTTTAAACAAACTACACAACCAAAGAATTGGGCATTAAACTACACAACCAAAGAACTGGGCACAATTTATGGTACAGAAGACATCTCAAAGGGCTATACAAAAAGGCATTTATTGGAAACTGAAAGAACGAAGCAGAGAAATGAGCAGCTTCACTCTATGGCAGAGACAAAAGTCTATAGCTTGGGTCTGGGCAAGTTCACTGCCTATTAGAAGGAAAGCCCAATCATCACAAAAGCATAATAGTATCCAGAGTCACTACAACATATTATCTACACTGTCTAGTTTCTACCCCAAAATCACTAGATGTGGAAAGAAACTGAAAAGTGTGATTGATATTCAAGAAAAGTATGATTAATATTCAGTTAATGAAAATGACTTTAATTGGACCCAGATATTGGATTTTATAAAGTCTTCAAAGCCATTAGTATGAATATGTTCAAAAAACTAAAGGAAAATATGTTCAAATAATTAAACAAATATGTTTTAATGAGTGATCAGATAGGGAGCCTTAAAAGAGAATTAGTAACTATAAAAAAGAATTAAATGGAAATTCTCTAGTGAAGAGTACCATTTTGCATTCCCACCATCAGGTCAACTAATCTCATAACAGTAGGCCTAGCAAAGGCCTTTATACCAGCAGTGAAT
The DNA here is from genome assembly GCF_049354715.1 of Callithrix jacchus. Taxonomy (NCBI): domain Eukaryota; kingdom Metazoa; phylum Chordata; class Mammalia; order Primates; family Cebidae; genus Callithrix; species Callithrix jacchus. Next base: position 107,835,015 of record NC_133510.1, on the reverse strand, counting down.
GACAGTTCCTGTTGCTCTACATCATCACCAGCATTTGATGTTGTCAGTGTTCTGGATTTTGTCTGTTTTAATAGGTATGTAGTGCTATCTTGTCTTAATTTGCATTTCTCTGATGTCATAGGATGTGGAGCATCTTTTCAAATGCTTATTTGCCATTTGTATATCTTTTTTGGCGAGGTGTGTGTTAATGTCTTTGACCCATTTTTTAAATTGGATTGTTATTGTTGAGTTTTAAGAGTTCTTTGTGTATTTTGGGTAGCAGATGACAGAGCAGATGGAAATTTGTTAGATATTTCTTTTGCAAATATCTGTTTTTAAATAAAACAATTATACTGGCACTAAATGTTCACTGACAAGAATTTGAAAAATTCACTAAAGAACAAAGTAAAAAGTAAAAGTTATCCATACACCTAACACTTGGAAGTAACAAGGGTAACTTTCTGGTTTTTAAAAAAAAACTTATCTATTTGTTTGCACATATAGTTAAATACATGTTTGTTAAGATCTGTGGAGACTTTCAGTACCTTTGTTTCAAGTATTTATTCATTAAATATGCTTTTTTCTAGTGTTAATTGTAGTGGCTATATTTATAAATCTATAATTTCAAGGTCATACAAGACCACTTTTACATTTAGCTCCAATAAATCATAAATCTTGCTCATAATTAAGATGTCTCACTGTCAGATAAGTTACATCTGTTTATGCAAAAGAAGGATGTTGGGATTATAAAAACTAGAGACAGGAGATTCCACCTAAAGGCATTCAGATTCAAAAATTTTAAAACCACCGTGTTGGCTAAACATAACACATCTTCTGGCCACCTCAGCTGTACTCTTTCCTAAAAAATTAGTTGATGTCTCTGCAAAATATTGGCCTATTTTTCAAATGCTTTAAGATATACATAATTTAAATAAGACCTGGTTATACAGAAGTCTTTACTAGATCATACCCTACTATGTTTTATCACCATCTCTTTTTTTTTTCCTCTAGAAATAGGATTTCTCCATGTTGGTCAGGCTGGTGTTGAACTCCTGACCTCAGCTGAGCTGCCCATTTCGGCCTCCCAAAGTGCTGGGATTATAGCCTGTTTTATCACCTTCTAAGCTCTTGCTTTGTCTAGCTGGGCACCATCAGGTCAGCTAATCTAATAAAAGTAGGTCTAGCAAAGGCCTTTACACAGAACACTCATACTTCGCCCTCTCCGCTTGAGAAAAAACTTAGATGACTCACATTAACCTGAAACCACTGGACGGTAGAATGGGTCAGCCTAACTCTTGGTGTGGTTTTTACAGGATGGAGGCAACAAAGTCAATTTTCTGTGTACTACCATACTATGCTATACATATAGCATACAGGCTAGATGCAAGCCTTACTATAAATATTTTCCCTTACAAGATAAATTTGGGGCAACATTTCTCTTTAGTTTGCTTTTAAATCCTTACTTCTGAAAATCTTTGTTTTATAAAATAAGTTATTTATAAATATATTCTATATTTTATCATTTTATGCCATACATTGTTTTAATTTGTTATTTATTGTTTAAGAAGAGTAAAGATTCAGACTTCTAGATTAGAAAGGGACTTAGAGAATGTGATTTTCATCATTTATAAAACAAATGTAATTGTTTAGTACCGTCCTAGAGATCATGAAAAAAAGAAACTGATGAATTGAAAAGTATTGCTAGCTGCAGTGGCTCACTCCTATAATCCAGGCACTTTGGGAGGCCAATCACTTGAGGCCAGGAGTTCAAGACCAGCCTGATCAACATGGTGAAACCCTGTCTCTACTATAAATACACAAATTAGCTGGGCATGATGGTGGGCACCTGTAATCACAGCTACTTGGGAGGCCTCTGAGGCAGGAGAATTACTTGAACCTGGGAGGTGGAGGTTGCAGTGAGCTGAGATTGTGCTACTGCATTCCAGCCTGGGTAACAGTGCAAGACTCTGTCTCAAAAAAGAAAGAAAAGAGAGAGAAAGAAAAAGTGTCACTCTGGGTTTGGTCAGAAAAACAGAGCTGTGGTATGCATTGCATCAGTAGGGAATTTAATAGAGAAATTTGGGGTTTTTTAACATAGGAGAATTTAGAGAAATGAAGATCTGTGGTAGGAAACTCAGAGAAACCTCCTGAAGCCCTGGAGCAGGAAAGAAAGCCATGCATGCATTACGGCTAGGAAGTCTGAACACCTGCCATGTCTGATAATCTTCCAAAACTAATAGCCTCTGCTTCACTGGCGACTTGCAAATCTTAGGCAAGTTCTTCTCACTAGCAGACAGTAACCTGAAGCTTTAGGGGAGAGGATTTTGGGGAATGTAGTCCAAGCCTTAGAAGGGAATGGTAGTGATAGTGCCAAGTTAACATGGCACGGTTGCAAACCCAATTCATAGCACTCATTCATTCTGTAACTCCTACCTTTCTTGATCTTTTCCTGGACCCGAATGTATGTATATCTCCATTGTTTATTAAGCAACCCTGGAGTCTCGATGTCTTATACTTTTTCATGGAATAATTTTAGATTGCTTCCTATAAATATAGACATCTTTCTAAGAGTTTTTAAAAATAAGACTAATTTTACTCATTCCTATTTCTTGAACTCTAAACCTGAGGTAGGTTCACTTTGTAAACATTGCTTGTACTGTCTTACTCACTTGAGCAAAGCCCCAGGTTGTTAGAACTACAAACATGAACTTCACCAATGATTTAGATTCCCAGGCTTAGTAAAGAAATGTGTAAATAAAGACTACATCAATAATTATTCTGAAATACTGAGAAATCTCAATATTTGCATTTGCTGGATGCTTTGAGACTAAAGTCCACAATGAGATTACAGAATAGAATCTGTTTTCCAGATTGATAGAGGAAATGTTTATATAGCACTTAACCAGCTTGTCTAAAGCCAGTGACCTAAACTCTAGTCTGTACCTCGTTAAAACTACTCATAAATAACAACCTTTACTTACCTTCCTCTTTATCCATTCACCTATAGATCATTTGAAAGTCTTTCATGAGAAAGCAGATGATGAGTAATTGAAATGCAACTCAATATCGTGTTTTTACTAAATGATTGTTCATTGCTTTCCAAATGACTATATTGGACAAACTTGGCAGATTTGGTTGGATATACACTTTTTGAATCCTAAGTGGTTGAGAAGTTTGAATTAGCTTACAGAGCAATTGAGTATGTGAGTGATAACATTATTTTGGAGACTATTCTTTTATTTAGTAGAAAGATGTGTTAAATTTAATGGTTGAGGTACATGATCAAAATTGACTTGTAAACTGAATGAATTTTATTGCTAACAATTTTAGTCATGACTCAGATATAAATTGTGTACATGTGAATGATTTGTTTATATCTTATTTTTTTGGGTCAATAATTCTACATTAGTTTTATAATGTGGAATTAACTGCTAGTGGATCAAAATTATGTAATTACTTACACTGGACCTCAATACACAAAATTTGGCATGCTAAGATGATACCTGATGATGCTAACTGTAAGATAACATCAGTGAGTAGGTGGGTAATACTAATGGGTCCACTAGTTCTTGCAAGACAGGTGAGTAAAAAAAATTTTTTTTCTAAACTCGTTAGGCAAGCCTAGTGTTAGCTGAAAGAGTGGTAGTGAATTCAGAATTATTTTCACAGTGCAATGTGAACTCACTGGACTTACTAAAGAATTATTTTGGGCTTTAAGATTTCATATGCTATTTAAACACAGTAGACAGCATGTAGATTTTCTTCAGTGATACATGAAAATATTCACTTTAACAGGTAAATATTGGGAAGATGGATTCACCCATTGAAAAGTGGAACTTAATAATTGGCAACTTGGCTTTAAAGCAGGTAAGTGGTACACATATTTGTTTACAGATCTTGGGTGTACAGATTTGGAGTGTTATCTATAAGATTGGTGTACATTTTAGTACTGTGAGTCTACCCTTTAACTGCTTTTGGAAACACCAGAACAATAATTTAGTAACTTGGAAGACTGATGGAATATATGGATACTCATGAATTCTGAAAGCTATTCTTTAGAAACTAATTTTTAAAATTATGAAAAATGTATAATATATAAAATATGGAAAAAATATGCAAAATATTTTCTATCATAAGTGTGTGATAGAGCCAGAATTTGCATTAATGTATCTGTTTAGTAAATATTTAACACTTCATTAAGTGCTGATTTTTTACTTTGAGATTTAAAGATAAGCTGAGCTCTTTCTATGTATTATGGTCAGATGTGTTTGTTTTCCTTAATTTGTTACTACTATTAATAGAAACCATACAGTAGTTTATCAATTACATATACACTGAACTATGAACTGTGGATTGTGTATAATCTACAGCTCTTTCTAATCTTGGGTGAGTACCTCTTTCTCTTTTCTCTTCACCCTCTCCTATCCCTAAAACTGAAGGCTGCGACTACCCCTGAATATCTAGCTAGTGTGAACTTAGGGAATGCACACTAATTTTGACATTAGCTCAGCTATGACATAATGTTGAGAACATGGCTGCAGGTACAGAATTTCCTCTAATGTAATTCAAGGACAAAGAAATAAAGCACATTTTTTTAATATGTGTGTAGTTGCTTGTAAGATCACAGATGTGGAAATAAGAAAATCTGAGATCTGACCTCAGCTTTAACATTAAACAGTTTATAACCTTTGTTAATCTATTTAACTTTTCTGGGCTTCACTTTTCTCTTTTATTTATTTTTTTCTTTGAAATAAATTTTAATTTTTTTTCTTTTTGCTTTTTGAGGCAGGGTCTTGCTCTGTTGCCCAGGTTGGAGTGCAGTAGTGCAGTCATGGCTCACTGCAGGCTTGACCTCCTGAGCTCAAGTGATCCTCCCACCTTAGCCCCCTGAGTAGCTGGGACTACAGTTATGTGCCACCACGCCGGGTTAACTTTTGTATTTTCTTGTAGAGATGGGGTTTTGCCATGTTGTACAGGCTGGTCTTTTCTTTCAATTTTTAATTTTTGTGGGTACATAGTAGGTATATATATTTATGGGGTACATGAGATGTTTTGATACAGGCTGCAATGCATAATAATCACATCATCTAAAATGGTATATCCATCCCCGCAGCATTTATCCTTTGTTACAAACAATCCAATTATACTCTTTTATTTTTAAATGTACCATTAAATTATTATTGACTAAAGTCACCCTGTTGTGCTGTCAAATACTAGGTCTTTTTTTTATTCTATTTTTTTTTATACCCATTAACCATCCCTTCCTCCCCCGCACCCTCCTACTACCGCTTCCCAGACTCTGGCAAGCATCCTTCTACTCTCTATCTCCATGAGTTCAATTGTTTTGATTTTTAGATCCCACAAATAAGTGAGAACATCCAATGTTTGTCTTTCTGCTTGGCTTATTTCACTTAGCATAATGACCTCCAGGTCCATTGTTGCAATGACAGGATGTCATTCTTTTTTGTGGTTGAATAGTGCTCTATTGTGTATAAGCACCACATTTTCTTTATCCATTGATCTGTTGATGGACACTTAGTTGCTTCCAAATCTTGGCCATTGTGAACAGTGCTGCAACAAACGTGGTATTGCAGATATCTCCTTGACATACTGATTTCCCTTATTTGGGATTCTATACTCAGCAGTAGGATTGTTGGATCATATGATAGCTCTACTTTTAGTGTTTTGGGGAACCTCCCAAACTGTTCTTCATAGTGCCTGTGCTATTTACATTCCCACTAACAGTATATGAGGGTTCCCTTTTCTCCACATCCTCACCAGCATTTGTTATTGCCTGTCCTTCAGATAAAAGCCAGTTTAACGGGGGTGAGATGATATCTCATTGCAGTTTTGATTTGCATTTCTCTGACCATCAGTGTTGTTGAACAACTTTTCATATACCTGTTTGCCATTTGTATGCTTTCTGTTGAGAAATGTCTATTCAGATATTTTGCCCATTTTAAAATCAGATTATTAGATTTTTTCTATAGATTTGTTTGAGCTCCTTATATATTCTGGTTATGAATCCTTTGTTAGATGTGTAGTTTGCAAATATTTTCTCCCATTTTGTGAGTTGTCTCTTCACTTTGTTGATTGTTTCTTTGCTGTGCAGAAAGTTTTAAGCTTGATATGATCTCATTTGTCCATTTTTGCTTTGGTTGCCTGTGCTTGTGGGTTATGACTCTATACATTTTTGCCCAGACCAATGTCCTGGAGAGTGTCCCTGATGTTTTTGGGTAGTAGTTTTATAGTTTGAGGTCTTAGATTCAAGTCTTTAATCCATTTTGGTTTGATTTTTGTATATGGTAAGAGATAGGGGTCTTGTTTCTTCTGCATATGGATACCCAGTTTTCTTAGCGCCACTTATTAAAAAGAATGTCTTTTCCTCAGCGTATGTTCTTGGTACTTTTAGCAAAAATGAATTCACTGTAGATATGTGGATTTGTTTCTTGGTTCTCCATTCTCTTCCATTGGTCTGTGTCTGTTTTTATGCTAGTACTGTGTTTTGGTTACTGTAACTCTGTAGTATAATTTGAAGTGAGGTAATGTGATTCTTCCAGTTTTGTTCTTTTTGCTTAGGATAATTTTGACTATTCTGAGTCTTTTGTGGTTCCACATAATGTTAAGACTTTTTTGTTCTATTTCTGTGAAAAATGTCATCGACATTTTGATAGGGATTACATTGAATCTGTAGATTGCTTTGTGTGGGATGGACATTTTAACAATATTGATTCATCTAATCCATGAACATATTTATACTTTTTGATGGCATCTTCAATTTCTTGCATTAATGTTTTATAGTTTTTTGTGTTTTTTTATTTTTGAGATGAGGTCTTGCTCTGTCACCCAGGCTGCCAGGCAAGAGTCAGTGGCGCAATCTCAGCTCACCGCAGCTTTCGCCTCCCAGGTTCAAGCAGTTCTCCTACCTCAACTAGGGTTACCAGGGTGTGCCACCATGTCTGGCTAATTTTTGTATTTTTAGTGGAGATGGGGTTTCACCATGTTGGCCAGGTTGGTCTCGAACTCCTGACCTCTGGTGATCCACCTGTCTCAGCCTCCCAAAGTGTTGGGATTACAGGTGTGAGCCATCACGCCCTGTCTGTTTTTTTATTTTTTAGATGGAGTTTCGCTCTTGTTACCCAGGCTGGAGTGCAATGGTGTGATCTCGGCTCACCGCAACCTCCGCCTCCTGGGTTCAGGCAATTCTCTTGCCTCAGCCTCCTGAGTAGCTGGAATTACAGGCATGCGCCACCATGCCCAGCCAATTTTTTGTATTTTTAGTAGAGACAGGGTTTCACCATGTTGACCAGGATGGTCTCAATCTCTTGACCTCGTGATCCACCCGCCTTGGCCTCCCAAAGTGCTGGGATTACAGGCGTGAGCCACCGCGCCCGGCCCTGTTTTATAGCTTTTATTGTAGATATGATATCTTTCATGTCTTTGGTTATTTCTAGGTATCTTATTTTCCTTGTAGCTATTGTAAATGGGATTACTTTCTTAATTTCTTTTTCAGATTATTCACTGTTGGCATATAGAAATGCTACTGATTCTTGTGTGTTGATTTTGTATCTCACAATTTTACTGAATTTATTATCAGTCTAATAGTTTTTTGGTGGAGTCTTTAGGTTCTTCCAAATATAAGATTATATCATCTGCAAATAAGGATAATTTGACTTCTTTCTTTCCAATATAGGTGCCCTTTGTTTCTTTCTCTTTTATGCTTGCTTTATCTAGAACTTCTAGTACTATGTTAAATAACAGTGGTGAAAGTCACTTTCCTCTTTAAATATCATCATTGTGTTAGAGCTGCCTAAGATCTTTTTCAGCTTGAAATTTTAGGAATCTATGCAGGGGTAATAATAACAATATTTAACAACCAGTAGCATACTATAAATAATATATAAAATTTGAAAATATATTTCATTTATTTTTAAATACCCTAAACTCTTACAAAGTAATATAAGTTGTAGTGTAAATTATTTGTCAAATTATCCTAACAATTTTCATCTCAACTTTTCATTTTTCCTCCCATTCTTAGTCTTTACTTTTCCCTTATCATCCTCTCTCCCTGCAACTCAGTCAAGATGGGAGTCAGACAAGGGATTCATTGACTCTAGTTGCCATAATCTGAAGCCTGTGTCTTTATGTGCCCTACTTCACCAAGGATGTATGAATATGAAGAACAGGGAACCCCAACCAGGTCCCTCAGGACACATCTGGTGCCAGCCACCGGGGCAGCAATTGGTTGAAGCCCAGTCACAAGTAGACAAAAGTGAGAAGAAAAGACAATGGGGCAGTGGGGGTAGTAGTTGGGGGAGAGGGTTTTTTCTTTCCAAGGCTGCTTCTGCTAACACTTGTGAAGGAGTAGATGATGAGTGTGGGGAAAGGAGTAGGATGGGTTGGCACAAGTTTCCTCTGCCTGGAGACTGGCCATGGAGGGTAGAAAGAAAGAAGAGTAGAAAGCACAGAGGAGGCCCACACTCCTGCTTGCTCAGGGGTGTGCTCTTCTCATTATTAAATGGAGTCCTGGCAGATTGCCTGTCACAGACTTTGTCACAATTGTACAGAATGGCCTCCTGGACCAATACATAAGTAGTCAAATAAACCAAAGTCTCCAGTCCCATCTGAGGAACTGTTGCCTCACCAGGAGGGACGTGTCCCGTACCAAAAGCTCTTCAGGCCTATGGCCCCTATTAACCTTCTCATCTACTACTAGAACCGAGACATCACTTTCTCTTGGGTATAATTAGTCATTTTTCATTTAACTTCCTCATCTCAGCTTGTGCTTTTATTTTCTCAGAAATTGATAGACCTGTACATGTATACATACATATATACATACCATGATGTCTGTAGTAGGCTCTCTAGCCCTGTGTTCCAGTGTCAAACCAGACAAAACTTGGAATCATAATGCTAGAATTTATATCATAAATTAATTTTACTGCTTTAAAGTGCAATTACGTTGTTTACTAACCAGAATGAAAACACTGAAATGTTTTAACTGCTACAGTCGTCATTGGCGCTTATTAGTTTGAATCTCAGCTCTGAATCTGTGAATGACATCTACAGGAGCTATAATATTAATACATGATCATGGGGCAGGAGTCCAGGATACCTGGACTCTTTAGTCCTGGCTCTTCTGTTGATTTACCATATGACTACCTCAGGAATTTTTTACTTGGAGCCCTCGATTCCAGCACATGGATTGGCTTCAGAGAGGCCATGAACACCAAGAAATTCTATTCAAAATATTGAATGCCTCTGTGTTTGCCTAGAGAAAGAGAACTCCATTCTATAGAGTTTTTACCGGATTGTCAAAGGAGTCCATGACACAAACACAACTAAGAATGAGTGCAATAGATGATTCCCTTAGGGTTACTTTTAGTTCTGACATCCTATTAATCTGAATCTGAGTTGGAGATCAGTGTTATTTCTTAGTTGTGGGTTTTTTGAGTGTTGCTTTGTGTCAGCACTATGCAAAGCATTTTATATATTTATATAATTAATTTAAATCACAAAGTTTGAGATTTTCATTATTGGATTACTAATGAGGAACTGAAATTTTCATAGCCCTAATCACAATTGTGCTTATTTGTGAGGTTATTTTCAAATGTCTGTCTCTCCCACTGACCAAGAGCTCTGTGAGGGCAGGGAATAAATCTGTGTTGACCACTGCTGTAGCCCAACACAAAACATAGCATATTATACATAGTAGAATCTAAATAAATACTCATTGAATGAATGAATTTAAATAATTTGCTGCAAAATTACGTGCTAGAACCAGGAGTCAAACTTCTTGTTCGATTATAAACTCCAATCTCTTGCCAACACTACCTCTGGAGTCAGACTTCAGATGTGTGGATTGGGTACTTCTCAGTCTGAAGGTGGCATTTTCTTAGGTAATCTATGAATTATACCATCAGCATCACTAAGGGTGCTTGTTAAAAACAGATTCCTGGACTCCGTTCCATACCTGTTGTCACCAGATCATCCGGGCAGTTTGAGAACCCACCATCTTAGGGAATATTAAAACTAAAATATTGTAACTACTCGAAAAGGTAATGTAGCTCATTTACGCAGTACTTTTTTTCCTGACTTTTCATAGTAATATTTACATAATCAAAATTTTAAAATATGTTGTTAAAGTGAATAATTCAGTTGGATTTATAAAAAAATTTTTAGGTTCAGGCAACAGTAGTTGGTTTTCTAGCAGCTGTGGCAGCAATTATATTGGGCTGGATTCCAGAAGGAAAATATTACCTTGATCATTCCATACTTTTGTGCTCTAGCAGTGTGGCAACTGCCTTCATTGCATCTCTTCTGCAGGGTAAGTGAATTTATAAATGTCTACTCTATAGCCTTTTATATTTACATGGTTTATTTCTTAAGATAATGACTTTTTATTTAAATGATACTTGTTTGTTATGAAAACAACAGAAAAAACTTATCTACAAACTTTAAAAAATGCCCTAATTATTCCAGATATATTTATATTTTATTATTTGTAAACCTTAGTGTAGAAGAGGCTTTTCTGAGGTTGTCTCCTGGCCTTAGATACTCCATTATAGTTCCCCAAAAAGATCAAGAACAGTAGCACTTAGACATTCATTTGTTCCTATGAGTCAAATTGATTGAGAAACTCCTTTCTGGACATCATGCAGGGGATTTACTGGCTTGTCACTTGAGTAACAAGTGTTCCAGGAATTCTGGGTTTCAAAAGCCATCTTCTGTTAAAATTTTGTTGTTTCAGATTTCAAGAAAAATTTCTTCCCTGTTTCTGTGGCAATACAAATATAACCCTATGCTTAAGACAGCATATTGTTGGCTGTAGAATTTTAAAGAGCCAGAAGGTTTTAAAAATTAACTACTTTAGAATTTAATTTGCAATATTTTTCTTTTTTTCTTTATATTTATTAACGTGAAATTTACATTAGAGAATTAGCTTATTGTGGAATCATAATCATAAAGACTTTGGTTTTTTTTATTTTATAATTGCCATTTTCTTGCCCTTATATCACCAGCAAAGTTTTAAATGGATTATTATCATATTAGGTGATCATACAGTGCAGCTAACTTTTTTGGCTAGGTTCTGGGAATTTAGGGGAATCTTATTAAAATTGTGGCTTGACTTCCAAAACATTTTAAGCATTTTGTTTTAGCACTTTAATTATATCAGGAGTAGTTTCTTGTCTTTTTAAAGAATTGCTATGTTGAATGGAGTTAACATTGACCAAAACAGAGTGAAGTTAAGCTATTGGAAAATTAAATTTTTGGTACAAAAGCGTGTTATACCATCAGCATGCTGTGCTTTTAGGCTCATTTGCGTCTTTTTTCTCTCTGATTTTCTTTCATTTTTTAGCCTAACAAGTATCTGAAAGCTTTGCAAAATTTCCAAAAATTCAGAATTTTAAAATGTATTTGTTTAAAGCTTCTTACTTTGAATAATGTGTGTTGTAATTTTATGATAACTTCACCTTTATAACCACTTTAGTATATGTAAAGAAGAAACTCTTAGCCATATTTGTAGGTGAGAAAACTTAACTCAGGTAAGGTGACTTGTCCAATCTCATCAACTTGTTACCAGCAGAATCAGAACTAAAACCCAAGTTTCTGACTCCTAGCTCTTTCCCACTGGACTATGATACATGCAAAAGTTTGTTTTCAGCTGAAAAGCTTTAGATGGTACTATGTATCAGAGAACTTCCCATATACATCTTTAAATATGCTGATTTTGGAAAAAGATTCTAAGCACTTACATCTTGTTTGAATATTACATAATGTATTTTTAAGTTTTCTGCTGTTGCTTTTTTCTTTTTCAGTGATATTATGGGAAAGGTAAGTCTAGTAATTTTAAAAGCTTCCAGAATATTAAAATGTAAGGCGTTGTTTGATGAGACAAAATTTCTGCTTATTAAAATTTTGGCTTTAATAGGTAGAGTAAAAAGCACTGGGCTAGAGTCACAAGCTGTGTGACTTACGTAAGAATTTAAGCCCTACTCTATAAGACCTCAGTTTTATTATCTATAAAGTGAGTATGCTGGAACAAAAACATTTAGAGTCATTTTAACTCTAAAAATGCAGTGAAATTCCGTACTTTTTTTTCCCCATAGCCATATTTAGGTTTTCATATTGATTTGTGGTTAACACATTTAAAGTTTTCTCTGTACTACATCCTCTTAATGAATATCTTGGTGTGAGAAAATATACAATTTAATGTGGATATAAATGCTAACAGTTTTATCTCATTCGTATGATTTAAGAAAATTAGGATGTAAAAGCACAAGTACACAGTTAAATTTTCATCTTCTGTTCTTTTGTAGGTTTATAGACAGAAACTTCAGGTTTAAAGAATATCTTTTACAAAGATTGTTTCTTGTGTTGTGGCCTTCAGTGTTTTAAAATTTAATTATGTCCTGTTGCTTAATACTTCAATGCCTTTAAATAATAAAATGAGGCCAGGCGCAGTGTTTCACACCTGTAATCCCAGCACTTTGGGAGGCTGAGGTGGGCGGATCACGAGGTCAAGAGATAGAGACTGTCCTGGCCAACATGGTGAAACCCCATCTCTACTAAAAACACAAAAATTAGCTGGGTGTAGTGGTGCGTGCCTGTAGTCCCAGCTATTTGGGAGGCTGAGGCAGGGAAGCCGCTTGAACCTGGGAGGCAGAGGTTGCAATGAGCTGAGATCGGGCTACTGCACTCCAGCCTGGCAACAGTGTGACGCCATCTCAAAAATAGTAATAATTATAATTATAATAAAACGAAACAAGCGTTTCTAGCTACCATATGTGAACAAATCTGGTTTTGTTGGTCTTCTTTGCAGTTGTTGTACATATAAATATGACTCACCTTTTATTTTATGCTTTCATACTTTATTTGAGGGTTAAAATTTAAATCTTTGGATTCAATACACACAAATAGATTACAACTAAGATAAACATGTCACTAAATTTGAAATTTTAGCTTTAACATAATTTTAGTAGCTTTCAGACCTCTAAATGCAACACTGAACTTCTTAAATTTTCTATGATCCCCCCTTGGAGTTTGTTGAAAGGCATTTTGCCAAAGCATTAGAGTGAATGTTTTGTTTGCTTTAGTCAGCTTATCTAAGCAGTCTAACTGGAACTGTTATGCTGTTTGTCTGTCCTACACATTTTGGTATTTGGGGGACTGATTTTCTTTAAATCATTGCCTAAAATGTAATGAACATTCTTTCTTCTAGGAATAATAATGGTTGGGGTTATCGTTGGTTCAAAGAAGACTGGTATAAATCCTGATAATGTTGCTACACCCATTGCTGCTAGTTTTGGTGACCTTATAACTCTTGCCATATTGGCTTGGATAAGTCAGGGTTTATACTCCTGTCTTGGTAAGTTGATTTAAAACTAAATACTATGTGCTGTCTCAAGTCTCTTTAAATAAATACTGTTGCACTAATGCCATGAATCCCGTGGTAAACTTCATTTGCATTAGAACTGTTGTTGAGACTGATTAGGATAACGATCATTTGATTTATACCTACTATGTGTTATGGTTCTCACTTTTTTTTTCTTGTTGAGTTTAAAATTCTATAAAATAAGGATTATCATCTCTAATTTTAGAGGGAAAAAAACAAGGATCACAGAAGATATGTATATTATCCAAGTTTATGCAACTACTAGTAAAAAAGTTGAACACAGGCTTATCATACTTTGTGATTTCTGTCCTTTCCTCTAAATGTACAGCAGCTAGGAGTCAACCGGCAGTGTTCTCTGCATAGAGCCATCTCAGAATATAAGCTTATAAGTGGTACTAAAAATTTGCCAATGGAATGTTTTTTTCCCCATCATAAACCCACACCAATAAGTAGCTTCATGGCAGTTAACAAAAAGAAAAAAAATCACCATGAAAATTAGCCTGAATGCTGTGTAAAGTTGGAGTCATGTATGCAATTCTTGATGAATAGGGATAGAGTATTTACGGAATCTAATGAATTGCTTTAATGCAAATTTATGTTCTGGGTAAATGGCAAATGGTAAATGGTAAATAAATATGATTTGTGAGCCTTGATTAAATGCTAAAAGTTCATTTTGGTTTTTATTATTTTTAGATGCCAAATTGAAACAGAAACTAACAGTAATACAAGAAAAAAAATGAGTATATAAGCCAAGCAAACATTTGTTCATATACCCTCACATATGTTCATACATTCTATACAGATTTATGGTATACTTTAAAATAAATCTAAAGCACATTTTGTTTGAAGAAGAAGGGTCTCAGATATATGTTCTCGAAATAAAGAAAGGGCTTTAACCAATGGCAGTAGTTTTCTGTGACTTTTTTTAGATATCAAGGAAGCTTCATTTATTATATAAGATTGCCTTACGTTATTTAGTGAGTGGCATAAAATCAATATTAAATAAGACTTGGTGTATATGTTTAAGAAACATTTCTCTCATTTAGAAGATAAAGTCCAATCCACTTTAAGTGAGGTACAATAAATGATCAATGGCCTAAATATAAGCTCTTGTTCCCAAAGGTCTTGGGTTTTTGATGTTGTTGGGCAATTTGCAAAGAATGATAAATGTTCAAGTTTTTTTTTTTTTTTTTGAGACGGAGTTTCGCTCTTGTTACCCAGACTGGAGTGCAATGGCACGATCTTGGCTCACCGCAACCTCCGCCTTCTGGGTTCCAGCAATTCTCCTGCCTCAGCCTCCTGAGTAGCTGGGACTACAGGCGCACACCACCATGCCCAGCTAATTTTTGTATTTTTAGTAGAGACGGGGTTTCGCCTTGTTGACCAGGATGGTCTCGATCTCTTGACCTCGTGATCCCCCCGCATCGGCCTCCCAAAGTGCTGGGATTACAGGCATGAGCCACCGTGCCCGGCCCATGTTCAAGTATTTTAAGGACAACATTTAATTCCCTTCTCTCCCACTCAAAGCACAGAAAATAAGTTACGTTATTAAAGGGATAATCTTAAATCTGCTCTAATGTACATTGTTTGGATGATAAATTGATAAGACTTTTTCCTTCTCTAAATTATTATACAATTTAGAAATAGATGCTGAAGTCAGGGATTGAAATATTAGCTTATGGCTAGTATTAGAAAATGTGACTTGATATTCTTCTTCTGCTCTATTAAACTCACCCACACAGTCTCAGGCAGACAGCTGGACACTTTTAGTCCTCACCCCATAGAACAAGCTGTTAACTGTATTGGGGAATAGAGACTGTCACTAATAGGCTGTATCTCAAAAGAGAAAACCAGTAATATCTTGAGTTAGGCATGAGTTAGTGCCCCTTTCCCTAGTATTACTAATTAGATAAGTCTCTCCCAATTTGAGGAGTAGGAAAGAGAGAGGAAAAGAGAAGTAGAAGAGAGGATAAAGGATTATGGCTAAATTTAATTAAAAGGACAAATTCTGTGGGTTTGCCCAGGAACATAGAGGGTGGGGTAGGGATGGAGGGCTGGTAGTGGTTCTGGGATGGGTTCCCCTATATACATAACAAATACAGGTATATTATTTGCAGCTTTGTGTATTTAAATTACTACTAAGTCATTTATAGCACATTTTTATTTATAACACATTATTTATAAGCAGCTGCTTGTAAATACCAGATATCTCCTCAGTTAAAGACAGTGGTAAGAAAGTAAGACAGAGAATGCCATTAAAGAATGTTATCATGGTAAACATGACAATTGTTATAATGTTACGGACGTAAGCACTGTGAGATTTCAGAAGATAAACAACTATTGAGGGAAATAATGCACACTGACCTTTACAAGTTAATTACATTTAATTAATTAATTAATTAATTTTTTGAGACATAGTCTCCCTCTATTGCCCAGGCTGGGGTGCAGTGGCACGATTTAGGCTCACTGTAACCTCTGCCTCCTAGGTTCAAGCAATTCTCCTGCCTCAGCCTTCCAAGTAGTAAGGCAACCTCCACCTCCAGGGTTCAAGTGATTATTGTGCCTCAGTCTCCTGAGAAGGTGGGACTACAGGTGTACACCACCATGCCCGACTAATTTTTTGTATTTTTAGTAGAGACGGGGTTTTGCCATGTTGCCCAAATTGGTCTCAAACTCCTGAGCTTGGGCAATCTGCCTGCCCTGTCCTACCAAGTGCTAGGATTAAATGTGTGAGCCACTGCGCCCTGCCTAAAATTGTATATTTTAAAATTATACAAGGGATAAACTCTCCTTATAAAAGATGTGATCATAATGTGTTACTATCTAAAGCTTTGAATATTTTGAATGTTATACAGTGATGCATTAATAATTTAACTGGATCAAGAAATAAAGTAAAAAGGAATGTTACTATCACAGATCATGATTTTGAAAAATAATATTATTAAATATTGCTTAAGATTTTCTAATGCTTGTCTTCTGAATGTTGGCTCAAAGAATTCACGATGAATGAACTAAAATGGTCTTTTCCATTTTTTCTGCATCGACTCCCCTAAAGAGATATTTCTTACTGTGCTACAGATCAATTCCATAGTTCATTTAAGAGTTAAAGATATTTCTAAAGTGTCTATGTTCAGATTGCAAAAGTGTCTGCTCTGAGCACTAGGGGGCCTCATAAGATCAGCAGTTGGATGCCTTCTTTTTTTATTCTGAATACAAACTTAGGAACAGGCACATTTACATTCGAAGACCCCATTCATCCTGCTGAAAAGCTTCGCTCTTGGAAACCAAATTTATTTTCTGAACTATATTGAAAATACTTAGCAGTCTTTAGAGATAAAAAGAGGATTTTATGATAGCAGTAGGCTTTATAGAGGCCATGTATTGTATAGTGCGCAAAGAATTGGACATTAAGAAAAGTCTTATGGGCTCAATTCATCAAGAAGATGTAACAATTATGAATATATATGCACATAACATCAGAGCGCCTAAATACATATATGATCAATTGTTAACATATATGAAGGGGAAAATAGTAAGACAGTAGTAGCAGGGGACTTCAGTACCCCACTTTCAACGCTGGAGAGATCATCTAGACAGAAAATCAGTTAGGAAACATTGGACTTGAACTACACTTTAGGCCAAATGGACTTAGCAGATATACACAAAACATTCCATCCAACAGCAGCAGAATACACGTTCTTTCCAAGTGCACATTGAACATTATCCAGGATAGATCATATGTTAGGCCACAAAACAAGTCTCAACAAAGAAGACTTTAAGAAGACTGAAACCATATCAAGTATCTTTTATGACCACAGTGGTATGAAACTAGGAATCAACAATAAGAAAAAAATCTGAAAATTCAAAAAGGTGAAAATCAAACATCATGCTCCTGAACAAGAGGTCAAAGAAGAAATCCAAAGGGAAATTGAAAAAATACGTTGAGACAAATGAAGATGGAAACACAACACACCAAAACCTAAGGGAGACAGCAAAAGCAGCTCTAGGAGGGAAGTTAATAGTGATAGACACCTGCATTTGGAAAGAAGATCTCAAACAACCAAATGTTACACTTCAAGGGACTAGAAAAAGAAGAATAAAGTAAACTAAAGTTAGCAGAAGGAAGGAGATAATAAAGACAAGAGCAGAAATAAATAGAGAATAACTAAAGAATACATTAGAAAATGATGTATAAATATATATGTGTATGTATGGTTATGTATAAATTAGGGATCAGTGCAGAAATAAATAAAAACGAAAGAATACATTAACAAAATTTAGTTGGCTCTCCTAACAAATAAAAGTGACAAAGACTTAGCTAGACTAAGAAAAAAAAAGAGAAGACTGAAATAAATAAAATCAGAAATAAAAGTGGAGACATGACAGTGGATACCTCAGAAATAAAAAAGATCCCTAGAGATGATCATGAACAATTTGAAGCCAACAAATTAAATAACCTAGAGGAAACGGATAAATTCTTAGAAACATATACCTGCTAAAACTGAATGAGAAAGAAATTAAGCCTGAACAAACATAACAAATAGAGTGATTAAAGTAGTAATTAAAAGCCTCCCTGGCCAGGTGCTGTGGCTCACGCCTATAATCCCAGCACGTTGGGAGGCTGAGGCGGGTGCATCATGAGGTCAAGAGATCAAGACCATTCTGGTCAACAAGGTGAAACCCTGTCTCTACTAAAAATACAAAATGTAGCTGGGCGTGGTGGTGCATGCCTGTAGTCCCAGCTACTCGGGAGGCTGAGGCAGGAGAATTGCTGGAACCCAGGAGGCGGAGGTTGCGGTGAGCCGAGATCGTGCCATTGCACTCCAGTCTGGGTAACAACAGCGAAACTCCGCCTCAAATTAAAAAAAGGCTCCCAACAAAGAAAAGCCCAGGACCAGATGGCTTCATGACTGAATTCTACCAAACATTCAAATAATTAGTACCAATCCTTATCTTCCAAAAACTTAGAACTAGAGGGAATACTTCAAACTCATTACCTTTATTTTTATTTTTCAGAGATGGGGGTCTTGTTCTGTCACCCAGCCTGGAGTTCAGTGGCATGATTACAGCTCATTGCATCCCTGAACTCCTGGGCTCAAGCAGTCCTTCCATCTCAGCCTCTTAAGTATCAGGAACTACAAGTACATACAACCATGACTGGCTAATTAAAAACTTTTTTTTTTAGAGACAGGGTCTCACTATATTGTCTAGGCTGGTCTCAAACTTGTGGCCTAAAACAATCCTTCTGCCTCAGCCTCCTGAGTTGCTGAAATTACAGGTGTGAGCCACTGCACCCCACTCATTTTATAAGGTCAGTATCACCTGATAACAATTTTCCAAAGATAACACAAGAAAACAAAACTAGTTAGGTGTGGTGCCCCATACCAGTAGTTCTAGTTACTCTGGAGGCTGAGGTGGGAGGATCACTTGAGCCTGGGAGTTGGAGTCCTGCCTGGGCAATATAGTGAGACTCCCATCTCTAAAACAAAAGCAAAAACAACATAAAAAACAATGACAGAAATGGAAACTATAGGCCAATATCTCTGATGAACACAGCTGCAAAAATCTTCAATAACATACTAGCAAACTTAATTTAACAATTCATAAAGAATATTATACATCATGACCAAGTGGGATTCATCCCTGGGATGCAAGTATGGTTTAACATATACAGATCAATCAGTGTGATACAGCACAGTGTGTTAATTAAAGTACCTAGAAATAAATTTAACCAAGGATGTGAAATATCTCTACAATAAAAACTATTAAACATTAATGAAATAAATTGAGGAAGACACAAATAAATGGAAAGTTATTCCATGTTTATGGATTGGAAGAATTAGTTTCATCTATACTATCCAAAGCAGTATACAGGTTCAATGCATTTCCCAACAAAATTTCAATGGCATTCTTCACAGAAATAGAAAAAAGAATTATAAAAATCATATGGAACCACAAAAGACCCTGAATAGACAAAGCAATCTTAGGAAAAACAAAGTTGGAGACATCACACTTCCTGATTTCAAATTATGTCACATAGCTATAGTAATCAAAGAAGTTATAGTACTGGCATGAGAACAGACAATGGAATATGATAGACAGCCCAGAAGCAAACCCAAACATAAACATTTTTAACAACTAATTTTTAACAAGGGCACCAAGAAGACACAATTGGGAAAGAATAGTATCTTCAATAAATGGTGTTGAGAAAACTGGATATCCGTATGCAAAAGAATGAAGCTGGACTTTTATCTTACACATACATAAAAAAATAAAATAGATTAAAAACCTAAATGTAAGACCTGAAGCCATGTAACTCCTAGTAGAAAACATAGGAGAGGCCGGGCGCGGTGGCTGAAGCCTGTAATCCCAGCACTTTGGGAGGCTGAGGCGGGTGGATCACGAGGTCAAGAGATCGAGACCATCCTGGTCAACATGGTGAAACTCCGTCTCTACTAAAAATACAAAAAATTAGCTGGGCACGGTGGTGCGTGCCTGTAATCCCAGCTACTCAGGAGGCTGAGGCAGGAGAATTGCCTGAACCCAGGAGGCGGAGGTTGCGGTGAGCCGAGATCGCGCCATTGCACTCCAGCCTGGGTAACAAGCGTGAAACTCCGTCTCAAAAAAAAAAAGAAAACATAGGAGAAAAGCTCCTTGATGTTGGCTTTGGCAATGATTTTTTGGATATCACATCAAAAACTCAGGCAATAAAAGCAAAAATAAGTGAGACTACACCGAAATTAAAAAATTTCTGCACAGCAAAATAATCCACAAAATGAAAAGGAAATGGCATCTTGTGGATTGGGAGATGATATTTGTGAACCATATATTTGATAAGGAGTTAATATCCAAAATATATAAGGAGCCCACACAGCTCAATATTAAAAAAAAACAAACATAATCCAGTTAAAAACTGTTCAAAGGACCTGAGTAGACATTTCCCCCAACAGCACATAAAAATGACGAACAAGTGTATGAAAATGGACTCAATGTCACTAATCAAAGAAAAGCAAACCAAAACTGCAGTGAGATATCACCTCACGCCTGTTAGAATAGCTATGATTAATAAGAAAGGTAATGAGTGTTGGCAAGGAGGTGGAGAAAAGGAAAGGAACCCTTGTACACTGTTGGTAGAAATGTAGATTGGTGCAATTTTAATGGAAAACTGTGTGGGAGTTCCTAAAAAAAATAAAAATAGAACTACTACATGACTCAGCAATCTCCCTTTTGGGTATATATCCAAAGGGAATGAAATCACCCTCTCACAGAGATATTTGCACTCTCATGTTCATTGCAGCATTATTCACAATAGCCAACATATGGAAACAGCCTAAATGTTCCTGATGGATGAGTAAATAACAAAATTATAGTGTATATACAATGCAATATTATTCAGTCTTAAAAAAGGAGAATCTGCTATTTGCAACAACGTGAATGAACCTGGAAGACATTATGTCAAGTGAAATAAGCCAGACACAGAAGTAAAAATACTGCATAATCTCATTTATATAGAGAATCTTTAAAAAGATGTCAGATACATAGAAACAAAGAGTAGAATGGTAGTTACGGGGGATGAGGGTTAGGGGTGGAGGGTAGGCAGGAAATGGGGAGATGTAGATCAAAGGGTACAAAGTTGTAGTTATGTAGGATGAATAAATCCAGAGATTCAATGACTACAGCATGAGGACTATAGTAATATTGTGTTATAACTAGAATTTTGCCAAGGCAGACTTTAGATGCAATTACCACAAAAAAGTGGAAAGGGGATAAATATCTGAGACAATAGATGTTAAATCACTTGACTGTAGTAACCATTTAACTATATCACTAACCATATAACTATATATATATATATGTCTATCAAATCATCAAGTTGTACACCCTAAGTATGTATCAAAAAAAAAAGGTCTTATTCAACTACTCAGAATTCTGGGTATTCTGACATGACTGAATAGCTTATCGTGTCCAGTTAGTTTTCATACATGTACTAAGGTTCTCTGTTTCCATTTGATGTGTGCTAACTTTTCTTTTCGTTTCTTTTTTTTTTTTTTTGGAGACGGAGTCTCGCTGTGTCGCCCAGGCTGGAGTGCAGTGGCACAGTCTTGGCTCACTGTAATCTCTGCCTCCCAGGCTCAAGCAGTTCTCCTGCCTCAGCATCTTGAGTAACTAGGATTACAGGCACCCACCAACATGCCCGGCTAATTTTTGTATTTTAGCAGAGACGAGGTTTCGCCATGTTGGCCAGGCTGGTCTCGAACTCCTGACCTCAGGTGATCCATACATCTCGGCCTCCCAAAGTGCTGGGATTACAGCTTTGAGCCACCAGGCCCAGCCAATGTGTGCTACCTTTCTTTAGCTCCTGCAAAAATTTGCTGATTTCTGATATCTGAAGTAAATAAGGAATTCTCCCCCTTTTCCCCTCTATTCTTCCAAAAAAGAACAAAGCAAACAAGCCCAAAACTTTATTTATTCCAATTGACTTTATTTTTTGTAGTCATCCTGTGTAACTCTTTATTGCTTGATAAATAAAGTTAAAGTTTTTAGCCTGGTATTTAGGCCTTTTGGAGTCAGTTGGAAACATAACTTCTCAAGCTTCTGGCTGCTTCTCCCATTCTGTACCTTTTCCTCCAGCCAAACTCAGCTGTTTACTGATCTCATATACTATCTATTTTTTTACTTAGTCTCCTCCCTCAATTCATTCCTCATTCCTCTCCCCCAGTTCATTCTCTTCTCCCCATCAAGGCCAGTCCAAATCCTTCTCATTTTTAAGGGTTATATTTATGGATTTTCCTAATCTTAGGTGATCTTTTTTCTCCTCTGAATTCCTATAGCACATAATTGACACTTCTTTATGACATGTTTAATGTTTAGCTGGTCATTATTGCTTTTTCTGTAAATGTGGTACCTTCTCTTATGAGGAGATAAGCTTCTTGAGGACAAAACTGTGTTTTTCATTTCTTTCTAGCACTCTATAGTGCCATATACAAAATAGATGCTTAATAAACAGTACTTCACCAAATGCTTTGTTCCTTTTGAAAGCACTCTAATTAATATGATTAGAAGTTATTCAGAATGATTTTGGCACAGTAACTGTCCAATAAAATAATGGATTGTAACAAAATCGTTTTGATGAGGACATAGTATTGGGGAAACATTGGAAGGATATCTTGCCTTAGCAGGAAGTATCTAGAAATTAGTACAACTATTGAAAAATAAAAATGGCAACACATGGCTAGAAAAGATCTATTTCAAATGGAAATAGAAAAGTTCAGAGAGTAATCTAAGCTCTGGGTTCTGATATACTTTTGTATGGTTTGCAGGGACAATATAAAGGCATTTATGCATTCATATAGTAATCTTTAAACATATAATGATCTTTAAAAGCTATTAACAGGATTCAATATTGGGCCAGTAACTGGAATATATGTTCCAGTTGCTCATGATTGTTGCTCTTTCTGTTTACATACATTTCAAGAAGATTTTAAAATTACTTTTAACATATTTATAACTGCATGGTTATATAATTCCTATGTGAACATATTTATTGATTTGAAAAAATTATTAGATTTTTTATGTTTACACGAGATCTGAGAAGCAAAATGTTAATTGATTTTTCATTTTTCAAGATTAACTTAAAAAGATGGCTTAGCTGAAGCTGTTAGCCTCAGGGTATTGCATTCCTATGGAGAATCCTTGTTAGGATGCCACCTGGTTATTTACAGACCATTCTAGAATATCATTGCCTTAATGAAGTGGTGTGAATAGAATCTAAATTTATCTTGAATGTCTCCATGCTTGAGGCATTTTTAGCACCATACCATCTTAGGCTAGAGTGATTTCTAGAATATCAGTTCCCTGAGAAAATGTAGATTGATTCTTAAGGGGCATTTAAGAAAAAATCGCAACTGGCAGTGCCCATTTGCTTTGTTGTTACATAGAAACAGCTAATATATAAAAATTGTCAATCATTTCAGCTACATATTTCAGAAGAATTTGGGGTGAGAATGATGAACACTATTAATGAAATGATATAATAGCAGTTGGGAAATGCCGTCAACAATATAAAAGGTGAACACTGAATCACAAAAGATGCTAGTTATGTTTGCCAGTTAGGTGGCATCAGAACAATTTGAACCACTTTTGCTGTGTTAATCTTTACTTTTCTATAGTTTGCCTATATTACAGAATCAGTATTAATGTACACGGACATTTATTAGGCTTTAAATTCCAAAAAGTTTCAAATATGCATGTATTATCTATTGCTGTTGTAACAAATTACCACAAACCCTGTGGCTTAAAACAATAGAAATGTTTTTTGGGTTTGTTTGTTTGTTTGTTTTGTTTTTACAGTTCTGGAAGCTAGAACAATTACAATTAAGTATAAATTCAAAATGAGTTATACAGGACTAACATCAAAGTGTCATCAGGGTTGGATCCTTCGGGAGGTTTCAGGGAAGAATCTGTCCCTTGCCTCTTCCATCTTCTGGTGGCTGTCTGCTGGTGGTCTTGGCAGGTACCCACGATGACTGCAGTCTCCGCTTCTGTGGTCACATTGCCTTTTCCTCTTCTGCAGCCAAATCTGCTCCTGCCTCCCTCCTATAAGGATATCTGTGATTATATTTAGGGCTCACACAAATAATCCAGAATAATATTCCCATGTCAAAATTCTTGACTTAATCATATCTACAAAGCCCCCTTTGCCATATAAGGTGGCATTAACAGATTCTGTGTATTATTATAGATTTTATTCAGCCTACCCTATACCCATTATGATATACCCAGATTTTAATATAAAATATTATTTTAACTGGGATCTTTTAAATGTATTTCATTTAGAAGAAAGATGATTTTACATTTTAATGTGAATGCAGAAGTTCATAGTTGGCTTTTAATTGACTATTTCTTCTTGTTGCTTGTGTCACTGATGGTTTTCTAAAAGTAATTCTTTAATTTTACGACAGCTGTAAAACACCAGTATATCCAAAAAAGAGGAAAGTTTGTAGCATCTTTTTTATACATTTGTAATTTTCCCTGCCTACCAAAATTAGATCAGAAGTTAGCCAGGAATAAATTAGGAGGGTCCTATAGAATTGTCCATATGGTTTAATTTGGTGGGAATGGGCATGTTGGATTTTGCAGGTAATTGAAGTAGAACACATTTATAGTAAATCATTTGGAAATTTGGGTTTTATCATGGGTTTCTCACTATTTTAACATTTTAAAACTTTTATTTGAAGATAATATATTTATAGAATAGTTGCAAACATCAAAACAGTACAAAAAAAAATGCCTGCATACTCTTTACCTAGATTACCTGAGGTTAACATTTTACCCCATTTGCTTTATCTTTTGTTCTCTTTCTCTATGTACATATATATATATCCTTTGTCTTTAATGACATTGACACTTTTGAAGAATATAGTCCTCCCTCCTGTTTTCCCCTCTGTGAGGAATGTTAAAAACTGGACGTAATTCACATGCCATGTAATTCACCTTTTTAAAATGTACAGTTCAGTGGGTTTTGGTATATTCATAAGATTCTATAAGCATCGCCGTGATCTAATTCCAGAACATTGTCATCACCTCAAACAGAAATGCTGGGGCTGGCGTGGTGGCTCATGCCTGTAATCCCAGCACTTTGGGAGGCTGAGATGGGAGGATCACTTGAGCCCAGGAGTTCAAGGCTGCACTGGGCCAAGATTATGCGACGGCACTCCATCCTGGGTGACAAAGTGAGACCCTGTCTGTAAACAAAACAAAATACTTTGGCGGTTCCTCCTCATTCCACCCCTCCTCTAACAATCACCAATCTACCTTCTTTTTGGATTTGCCTAGTTGGGCATTTTATATAAAAGTAATCATATGATATGTGACCTTTTGTGTCTGGCATCTTTCACTTAGCATAATGACCAAGTAATATTCCATTTATGGATACACTATGTTTTATTTATTCACCATTTGATGAACATTTAGGTTGCTTCACTTTTTGGCCATTATGGATAGTGCTGCTATGAACGTTCAAGTTTTTGTGTAAGGTACATGTTTTTATGTAAATACATTTTCCATTCTGTTGGGTGTACATGAAGGAGTAGAATTGCTGGGTCAAATTGAACTCTGTTTTAACTTTTTAAGGAACTGCCTGCTCATTATTTGTAGTTTATTTACTAAGGCATTTTTTCTCCTCTTTGAAAATTCAGGGCAGTGATTCTGGGGTGTGGGTGCTTTTTTCAACTTCAGAAGTCCTTCCAGAGATTTAATGTTGAGGATAACTTCTTTAAAGTCTAGCAGGGTGCTCCTCTCTTGACCTGAGAATAAAATATTAAGATGATCTGACCTAGCAGAATAGTTATTTTCATTTGGGTTTAGTGGTGCAAAAAATGCATTTTGTTTTCAATTAAGTTATATTAAAGAGATTGTTGGCAACCTTAGTCATTTTAGTAGATTGAAATGCTTCCTAACTGGGATGTTATTCATCCTTATCTATTGGCTTACAAGGAGAACTGGGAATCCATTCAACAAATGAAAGGTTTTTTTCATCCTTTAAAAAATCATGGAGAAAATGACACAATGTAGCATTAGTCATATTTCTTTAAATAGAAGAAAATACAAAAATTAATTTTGTTAGTGTAATTATTTTCAAGATGTGATGGCAAATCCATACAAAAGCTTAGGGGTAAAATTTATCTTTATTTTAACATCTATAATAATTGCTTTTTCCTACGTGATGTGGAAAAAATAAAAATTTGGGGTTTCTGTAGTTCGAGCATCTTTAGTCATAGGTGAAAAGATCTTAAAATATTTTAAGAAGCTAAAGATACAAAAATCAATCAAAGATAAGAGTTGGGATAAGGGTTGCAGTGTTCTGTAAGATCAAAAAATTAAGTAACGTTTAACTTAGATTAAGTAATCTAAGGCTGTAGGTTATAGGACTGTGAGATAAACTACCTTTTAGTTAAAAAGTATTTACTCTGCATAATAAATTAGCATTATGGAGAAGCAGCCAGGAATGTCCTAGCTGAAATCTCTGATAATAATGAAACTTTGATCAGCTAAAATGATATTATCAAAAAAATGCCTTGAGATGATAAGACTTTCAATAAGGGATATGCAGGTTTTAACCCTAGGGAGATTTACAATGAAATATGAATTGAGAATCAAACTCATAGAGTTAATAATTACAAGCCATTTTATATACTTGTAACTTAGCTCGTTAGAGTAACATGTCAGTTATCTAATTCCACTTTAAAATTTATATTTAAGGCCTGGCATGGTGGCTCATGCCTGTAATCCCAGCACTTTGGGAGGCTGAGGCAGACAGATCACTTGAGTTGAGGAGTTTGAGATCAGCCTGGCCAACATGGCAAAACCCCGTCTCTACTAAAAATACAAAAGTTAGATGGGTGTGGTGGTGTGTGCCTGAAGTCCCAGCTACTCAGGAGGCTAAGACAGGAGAATTGCTTGAATCCAGGAGGTGGATGTTGCAGTGAGCCAAGCCAAGATCGTGCCACTGCACTCCAGCCTGGGAGACAGAGCGAAACCCTGTCTCAAAAAAAAAAAAAAAGTGTATTTAAGTAATTGACTTATTCATGTGATTGTTAAATAGAAATCTTACCAAATTTGTATGCATTATATCAATATTTATAAAAATGTGAGTTACCATATTTATACATTGTTTATGAGGTTTATAAAGATTCAGTACTTGGAAACATTTGTGATATACATCATATGTCTAAAGTAAATAGGATCTCTCAGGGCATTTAACTAAATTTGTAAATGTGACCAAATATTCTAAACTTTAAAAAATAATTTTTGGTTAGATGCTAGACATTGTAAATGTAATGTTGTTAAGAGCTTGATTGCTTTGTTTTTCTTTACAAAATGTTGGACTTTGTTATTTTAGGCAGTTATTTGTGGATTTGCTTGAGCTTTATCAGACTTGGCTTTTACTTTTATTGGGACAGCTCTAGAGCAGATTTTACTCTAGGGCCAGCCCTACTACTAAGATGCAGTAGGGTCTCTACTGAATGCTGTCCGTGTTAAAGAGGCCTCTCTTCTCTAAGGAGTTAGATCTTGAATGACATCCAGCCCTGTGTAAACTCTGGAAATTTTTCTGCTTACAACTCACCAGTTATTCTTGTCCTAGCCTTTTGGAGTTCACCCTATGCATGCATGGTTTAGAATTCAGTTCTCAGGCTCTTTCTTGGATAGCTTCCTCTCTTTCAGTATTCTACCCCATAAATTCTGCTGCCTCAGCCTCACTCTACTGAAGTTCTCCCTCTCTAACCTGTGGCCTCTATGTGCCTTTAGGCAGAAAGCTGAGGCTATCGAAAGGATTATCTCATTTATTTTCCTTCTCTCAGGAATCACAGTCTTTGCAATGCCTCATATTTAGTGTCTGAAAGCAGTTCAGATATACACATATATGCACACATAAAAAATCTAGTCATTTCTGAAAGCACGTTTAAAATTTTACTTAGAGGTGGCATACATCATGTCTACAAAGCAAGGCAAATGGCCAAGCCCAAGGTCAACAAGGCAAAGAGGTATACTCTACAGGAAGACATAACAAGACTGGGGAGGGAATGAATACTTGTGAGCAAGTAAGACAGTCTACCACAGGTAGGTATAACAGGCCTGGCAATCTCTCACCCTGGTGTCCCTGAAAAGGCAAGATGTTAATGCTAACGGGATGATAATGATAATAATAGTAAATGTTTAACAAATGTTAGCTATGCCCCAGGGCACTATTCTAGTTAACTTACAGGTATTATCTTAAGACTCACAATAACCTCATGAGATAGATACTATTATTACCAGTTTAGAAATAAGGGAATTGAAACCTGAAATTAAATTTCTTGTTTAAGCTAAGTTGGACCTAGAGGTGAAAACTAGGTAGTCAGGGCAAATGATGGTTAGTGTGCTGTGTTAAAGATTCTGAGTAGTTCCGCAGTGAAGAGGTCTGTTTACCTTTAACCTAGTTTTTCAATTTCATTTTGGAGCTTGGATATCTGTTATCAGTAGATAGCCAATATTTCATGGATTGCCTATACTATAAGATCCCTATGGACAAAAACAATATCCTATTTGTCTTTAGAGTTGAGAGCACTAACTTTGGTGTCAGATACATATTTTCTTCCAGTTCTCCCTATTTCTTTACTGTGTCCTGAAGCTTCTAAGCCTCAGTTTCTTCATAAAATAGAAATGACAGTATCTATTTTTTATTGGTGGGGATATTAAATGAGATGATGAATGTAAAGCATTGAGCATAGTACTTGGTATACAGTAGGAGCCCAATTAATGTTAGCTTTTTTACTGTTGTTCTTATTGTTGTATTGTTATTATTGCTCTTTCCATGTAGTTTATGTAACTATTTTAATAAATGTTTGTTGAATTAATGTGTTATTTACAGTTACATTGTTTAATATTTTTACCTTATCTACAGTTAT
This sequence comes from Callithrix jacchus, assembly GCF_049354715.1. Classification (NCBI taxonomy): domain Eukaryota; kingdom Metazoa; phylum Chordata; class Mammalia; order Primates; family Cebidae; genus Callithrix; species Callithrix jacchus. The sequence continues at coordinate 107,806,194 of NC_133510.1, read as the reverse complement.
AAATTCGTTTGACGTTTATCGGAAATGCATAGCGTGTTAATATGTTTGTGTCATACCTTCTAGTAAATGTTGATAATTTAGATCTGCTACATAGAAGAGAGATTGAAATGTTGTCTCTCTCTTTTTGTTTAATTTTAGAGACCTATTACTACATTTCTCCATTAGTTGGTGTCTTTTTCTTGGCTCTAACTCCTATTTGGATTATAATAGCTGCCAAGCATCCAGCCACAAGAACAGTTCTCCACTCAGGCTGGGAGCCTGTCATAACAGCTATGGTTATAAGTAGGTTAGTATTAAAATGTGTGTGTGTGTGTGTGTGTGTGTGTGTGTGTGTGTCTGTCTGTCTTCTATATGCACATATGTATGTGCATATTAAAACAAATGAATTGCCTGTTTTTATTTCTTAGGTTAATTATTTTATATAGTCAATTCATTATTCTCCGAGGTATTGTAACAAGAGATTTAAATGACAGGCATTAATGAAATCAGTAGATGTAAAGAATCTGATTTGGCTACCAGTTTTAAACTTCTCTCCAACTAAAGTTTTACCAGATTGAATAAAATTTAGTAGTGTTTGTCTCTGTGTGTGTATGTTTGTGTTAACCTGACAAGGACATTACTTATTCTGAATGTTAATTTGCTCAGATGAGTATCAGAAAGCCTTGGAAATGTATATACCATTGGCTACTTCCATATCTAGGACTCTGATGAACTTAAAGATGTAATTAAGGACATATGTAAAAGATTTAGCTGCAAGTATCCTCATCACCCTAGAGTTTTTAATAACAAAAATAAACAGAATGACATAAAGGTCTTGCAATAAGGTATCGATCAGATAAATTATTATATAGTCACAAAATGGAATAGCAGCCATTAAAATAACAGCATTTCTATTGCTGTGGAAAGATGTTTATTATACATCTGATGAAAAGAACAACCTAGAAAAGAGTATGAATTTCCTATTAAACATGGTAGATTAAGAAACCTATCTTTTTCCTTCCTGAAACTACTAAAATGACAGTGAGAGAATACAAATGCTATAAAACCACAAAGACAGAAAGGGAGCAAAGAAGGCAGCAGGGTGAGACATTTGACAACATTAGGAAGATAGGAATCAGATGGAGGGCTGTTAACTGAGCAGAATGAAAAAAGCTGAAATGTAACTGCCTATCAGAAGCAAGACTCAGAAACCCAGAAAGAGGAATTAAAGGCATCAACTACATCTGAAAGCTGCAATGAAAAAGATTGGTTATAAGTTTAGGTAAGGAGCAATTAGATCCCCAAAATCTTTCTCCAGCTTTACCACCCATGTGACTGCCCCCTCCCACCCTGGCAGAAGACAAGAATAACCTATGGAGAGCCTAAATCAGAGAGGTTCTAGATTTAGAAACAGCTATACATGTGAGGATATGGCTTAAGCACTGTATGAAAAGTAGCAAGACTAAGTAAGAATCTACATACTGAATAATGAGAACCCTATCCCACTTTCTCTTCTTTGTATAATGCTGGCCCACAGCCTTTTACCCCAGGCAAAAAAATAGATAATTTCTTTCTGGGGAAACTCACCAGCACAAAAGATCAGACCTGCAAGTACTAACCCTTGTGAGTCCTTTAATGAAAGAGCTGCAAGCCCACCTGATTGCCTTCTGTGTACCCCACTTGCTGACAAACTCTGCCCATGTACAGAGAGCTCCAAGTATGTCTTAAATAGGGGCTGCCAGTAAAGGACTGCTAGACATTTCATAGAGGCCACTAATGTAAAAGTGCAAAAAAAAAAAAAATGGTACTCAAGGAAACTGCCATCAGTTCTCTCAAAAACTCATCAACATCCTCAGATAAATAAGAGAAGCTATTGCATTCATAATATAGGAACAGAATGCTGTAATAAGGAAGATTTGAAAAACACGAAGAGCTCTTGGGAATGAAAAAATGCGTAAATAGCAGAAACAAATTCTGTAGAAAACTTGGAAGATAAAGAAACCCCCCTGAAGAGCAAACGAGGAAGCAAAGAGACAATAAGCAGTGAATGATAAGGAAAGAAAATTATCAAATAAATAATAAAATTCCCAGAACTGAAAAACATGAGCTTCCTGATGGAAAGAGCTTACTAAGTACCCAGTGTAATAAAGTAGGAGGCACCCAAAACAAAGCATATTATCATGAATCCCAAACATATTATCATGTTCCCAGAGAAAAAATAAGTTATATATAAAGCACTGGGAACCAGAATGATGTCCAGTAGCAACACTAAAATGATCACCCATGTGACTGTCCCTTCCCAGCCTGGCAGGTGATCATTTTAGTGTTGGTTCACTTCACTTTAGTGTTGCTCCCTTCAAAATTCTGGGAGAAAATCATTTTGAACATAAAATATAGTCACAATATCAATAACGTGTAAGAGAAGACTAGAGAAATTTTCAGACAGGCAGGATCTGATGGAATTTACTGCCCCTCTACCCTTTTGTATAAAGCTGAAAGGAGGTGTGGTCTATCAAAATTAGGAAATAAGAAGATGACACAGGAAAGAAGAAATTATTCTGTGGCAGCATGTGCTTCATTTTTCTGTAATGTAGATTGCTTTTTTTCCTGGAGGATTCAGGCAACAGGATCCTGTGAAATACTGCGACTTTGTTATATATGTAGACCAAGATCAAACGGGGTATTGGTGGGAAGGTACAGGATGACTGACAGCTGTGTATCAGGGCTTGACAGGCAGTCATCCAGATTGGCAGGAGGACGGGGCCGGGGTGGGGGGGGGCGGTGGGGGGGCTTAAGGAGGGAGGTCTCTAGGAGAGAAAAAAAAAAACAGTAGAATTGATGGGTTTGACTGGATTGAAAGGTACTTCATAAACTTGATAACACATGTAAGGTTGAATTAGTAATAGGTACTTAAAAAGTAAAGAAAAATATGAGGCAAAGCAAAAAGTGTAAGTGAAAATATCGGTAATACACTCTGTGGCTCAGCTGCAGCTAATGACATTTCCATTGTTGTAATAAAGTCGACCCTAAGTATTTCACCAGAAATTATAACCAGATAAGCAGGGTGGGCTGGGGGGGGGGGGAGGAAGGGATTTGAGAAGGGATGAAGTGGGGAGGGAAGTGTAAGAGAGGTCAAATCCTCATCTGCCATAGTAGGAAGTCATTTGCTAAATGTCTAAAATTTAAAATGAAGAAATAGCAGTATAAGCATGTTATTTAAAATATTGAATTAAATGCCAGAAGAAACTACTAAAGAAGTTAGAAAGAAATCCTAGTAGAGAAAAAGACCTGGAGGTGGAGCTAGGGACTATTATTTTATTATAAACCTTATGGTACTTATACATACCTTTTTTTTTTTTTTTAAGAGATTGGGTCTCAGCATGTTTCTCAGGCTGAAGCACAGTGGCTTGATTGTAACTCACTGCAGCCTTAAACTCCTAGGCTTAAACAATCATCCTGCCTCAGATTCCTGAGCAGATGGGACGACAGGCATGCACCCACCCAGCTAATATTTTTACTCTTTTGTAGAGACAGGGTCTCGCTATGTTGATATGGCTAGTCTTAAACTACTGGTCTCAAGCAATCCTCTCACTTCAGCCTCCCGAAATGCTGGGATTACAGGCATGAGCCACCATGCCAGCTGTACTTTTTTAATGACACACATCTATGTGATAAAAATAAAATTTAATAAAAGCAAATAAAATTACTCTTATGATTTAATTTTTATTTTAAAAAATGTGTATGTTAAAACAGCTGGGTTGCAGAGGTGTAGGTCAATGGATTAAAAATTTTGGTTAGACTAGAGGAACATGTTCAAGAGATTTATTGTACAACATGGCAACTATAGTTTATAACAATATACTGTATTCATCAAAATTGCCAAGAGAGTAGATTTTAGGTGTTCTCACCACAAAAAATAAGTATGTGAAGTAATATATAGGTTAATTAGCTTGATTTAGTCATTCTACAATATATCCATATTTCAAAACATGTTGTATAGGATAAATATGTGCAATTTTTATTGTCAATTTAAATAACAAAATATGTAAGTAAAAAAAGTCTATAACGCTATATAACAACATACTAGCAGTGTAACTCAATGATGTAAGTAGGGTTGGTTTTTACTTTCTTTATTTTGTCTTTTCTAATTTTTTCTATAGTAACTTTTATCACCAGGGTTAATAGGAATCTTAAAAAATGTATTTTTAGCAATTGTTATGTTATATCTGCAACATGATCTATATATTTTGTCAGGGAGGTTTATTCTTTGACTTAGAACTAGTTTGTTCTTGAAATACGTACTTTTTTCTTTTAATTAGGGCTTAAAATATTCCTAAAGAGGACTATTTTGGGGCTCTACGGTATACCTTTTTAATGAGAACGCCCACAGTTTAGGCATATTAAGGCATAATTTATTTTACTAAAGAGTTAAAATGATAAAGATTTGATAATTTTCTAATGTTAACTATCAGGTAGTGGTAAGAACATTTGATCTGATATTTTGACAATCAGTCCCACTCTGTGACAGCATGCAGTTTATTTTGCTGTAATGTGGATGGCACTTTCCTGGAAGATTTGGGCACAGGATCCCATGGAATATTAGGACTGGGAATGTTTTATACTACATAGACCCAGAAACTGACGTTAACCAATTAATAATGGCCTGGGAAACTTAAAAGATCTCTAAGTTACACTGATACATTGAGAGTGTATGGCTTGCTACCATGTAACTAAATGTTAGTTTTCCAGATTTCTAGTCTCAAGATCAGCTCTTTCTGTGGCTACAACTCATTATTTTAATTTGCCAGTAATAAGACACATCCTAACAATACCTAGTTTTAACACAATTAAGTTCACCTCTTTTATGCCTTGTTTACTTCAAATGTGAAAACATACTCTTTTTAAAATTATTTTTTAAATTATGAGTGATCAGTGGCATGGTTTTAAAAAATTAATAAGCACAGAAGGATATAAAATGACTGTCAGTCACCTGTCACCTTCACCCCCAGAAATAGACATGGTTAATAATTTCTTGTATGCTCTTGCAGACATTTTAATGCATTGGAAGCATATGCTTTTTTCTTTTCACAAGTAGCATATCGTAGACATCAGAATCCTGAAATTTGGGGCTAGAGCTTATGCCATGTTTTATTTTCAACATTTTACTGTTGACATTGATTTTTACTTTGAATATTTTACTTTTTGCTCTATTTTTAAAATGTGTGAATATTTTATTTTAAAAAGGAGGGGTGTCTGCCTGTACTGAATAACTTCAAGTATATTCTCTTTCCTCTTCTCTAAATTATATAATTTTATCTCTTTCAGCATTGGGGGCCTTATTCTGGACACAACTGTATCTGACCCAAACTTGGTTGGGATTGTTGTTTACACACCAGTTATTAATGGTAAGAAATAGATATACTGCTTCATGATAATATTAAATCTTTGTAATCCCTTAGGTTCTATTAGGAGTCTTAGGGCTCAGATGCAAGAGGTCTGTCCTCCCATCCCAACCATTTTTCCCTCCAACCCTAAGTTGTTGCTTTCAGTGGAAATTACATTCCCAGGTCTCAGAATGTAGAATACATTTCTGAAAAGTGCTCTTTCTTAATCGTATCGTTAACTACTAGTTTGAGAGTCAGGTATACTTGACTTGAGATTGGTGTGGCAAAATATATTTCAGATTTTGTATATTATTTACATTGGGATTATCTGCTATTGTATGTTGCTTTGTTGCTCCTTTTGTCAATTTTTGTGGATAAATTAGAGACAGCTGGGTTTGAATATTGCTTGAGTCCATTCAGTTCATTAAAATCTGGGCTGGGCACAGTGGCTCATAACTGCAATCTCAGCGCTTTGGGAGGCCTAGGTGGGAGGGTCAGTTGAGGCTAGGAGTTTGAGGCCAGCTACGGCAACATAGTGAGACCCCCATCTCTATAAAAAAATTCAAAAATTAGCCAAGTTTGGTGGCATACAACTATAGTCCCAAGTTTGTCCTCAGGAGGCTGAGGTGGGAGGATTGTTTGAGCCAAGGAGTTAGAGGCTATAGTAAGACACTGCGTGGTAGCCTGGGAAACAGAGTGAGACTCTGTCTTAAAAAAAAATAATAAAAGAGAAAAATCTGTTGGTCTCAGCTGATCCCTTTAAAAATCTGCCTTATATATTTTTTGTTATCTATGAAATAGGAATTATAATACTTAAATTCACAGACATTTATGTATGAATTACATTTAATAAGATCATTTTAATCCAGTCTACTGGCTTCTGCAGTGGCTGTCATTAAAGCGAATTTATTTTTCTTTTCTTTTCTTTTTGAGACACTGTCTCTGTCACCCAGGCTGGAGTAGGGTGGCAAAATCTTCACTCACTGCAACCTCCACCTCCTGGGTTCAAGCGATTCTCCTGCCTCAGCCTCCCGAGTAGCTGGGACCACAGGCACCCACCACCACGCCCAGCTAATTTTTTGGAATTTTAGTAGAGATGGGGTTTCACCATGTTAGCCAGGATGGGAATTCTTTTTTTTACTTTAAGTTCTGGGATACATGTGCCAAATGTGCAGGTTTGTTACATAGGTATACAAGTGCCATGGTGATTTGCTCCACCTGTCAACCTGTCATCTCAGTTTTAAGCCCCACATGCATTAGGTATTTGTGCTAATACTGTCCCTCCCCTTGCCCCCCACCTCCTGACAGGCCCCAGTGTGTGATGTTCTCCTCCCTGTGTTCTTGTATTCTCATTGTTCTCATAAAATCCACATTGTGGATTTTATGTATAGCTTAGACCAACGTAATTTAAAAGTAATTTTACTTGGGGGAAAACATATCATAGGATATACTACATATTTAATGTAATTTACTTTGCATATTTGTGTAAAAAGGAAATATGTTGGTCAGGTACGGTGGCTCATGCCTGTAATATCAACACTTTGGTAAGTGCTGATATTTGGGAGGCCAAGGGAGGTGGATCGCTTGAGCTCATGAGTTTGACACCAGCCTGGGCAACATGACCAAAACCCTGCCTGCACAAAAAATATAAAAATTAGCCAGGCACGGTGGTACATGCCTGTGGTCCCAGCTTCTTGGGAAGCTGAAGCGAAAGGATCTTCTGAGCCTGAGAGGGAGGCAGAGGTTGCAGTGAGCCGAGATCACACTGCTGCACTCCAGCCTGGGTGACAGGAAATGACCTCGTTTCAGAAAAAAAAAAAATACACGTGCGCATGCGCACCCGCGCGCGCGCGCGCACACACACACACACACACACACACAATATATATATAGAGGCAAGTTCTTAAAAATCTAATTTCATATCTAAAATTTCTACTGAATATTTTAATTTTTATATACCTTTAGAATGTTAATGAACAGATTTTCCCTATAGGTCTCTCTCCTGGGGCCACCATTCTCCCCATCACCTACACATAAAACTGTGGGACCATCTATTTCAGCCTGGTCCTTCATCCTCTTTGACTGAAAAATGACTGAGCCATTGTCTACTTGCCCTTTAACACAGTTCACTTGCTCACTCATTTATTGATATAACAAGCATGTCTTACTCTTGTAGCCTAATGTCTTGGTATAGCCATCATTCAAGTAATAAAGTAGTCTTCCTGACTCACTCCCTATTTGATGCAAATTAAGTGTCACTAATAGCCTCATCTTTCTTCAACATTGTTTTTATTATGTGGGTCCTAAGATGATGAATTTAACAGTGCTTTTTTTCCCTGTCTATCAAATCAAATTTGAATTCTGCCTAGCTTTCAAGGCCCACTATACATTGTTGGACTCGTTGCCCAAAGATATGCAATTTTTTTTCATTATCATTCTAACTAGGTTTTTATATTGTCCCTACAAAGATTCATCTAATTTTCACTGCCTGAAATAACTACTGCTTTCCTCCTCCCTCTTCAGATCCTCTTCTGTGAATATTAATGGATGAGTTCATTAGCATAAACATTACTCATAGTGACTGTTAGAGCTATATTAAACAACATTTCAGTAAGAACTTAAGCTTAAATTACAATTACCCTTTTATTATAAGGCTTTAATGCATATTTTGATTATTTTACCTTACGTAAGAAATAATTCTAGAGCTTCACTGAAATGCTCTCCTTGGATGTCTGTGCTGTGGCATTGTGGAGTATTAATAGTAATACGTTTTTTGCATCTCAGTAAGTAAATCCTCTTAGTTGGCTATCACACTCTGCTTATAAATTCCACTCTTTAAAAGACATTAGCCTGTAATCCCAGCACTTTGGGAGGCCGAGGCAGGTGGATCACGAGGTCGAGAGATCGAGACCATCCTGGTCAACATGGTGAAACCCCGTCTCTACTAAAAATACAAAAAATTAGCTGGGCATGGTGGCGCGTGCCTGTAATCCCAGCTACTCAGGAGACTGAGGCAGGAGAATTGCCTGAACCCAGGAGGCGGAGGTAGCGGTGAGCCGAGATCGAGCCATTGCACTTCAGCCTGGGTAACAAGAGCGAAACTCCGTCTCAAAAAAAAAGACAATTAATAGAGATGGTTTACGCTGTTTCTCAAAAAAGAAGGAACCTTTGAGAACTGAATTTCATTTGAAATGTGTTGGGGAAGGTACTAAAGGACCTTGTTTATCTTTATTATCATCATCATTATCTGCTATTTAGTGAGTACCTAACACTCTGTGCCAGATAACTTGCAGTTTTCTAATACATGTTATGTCATATAATCCTCACAATAAGATAAGTAATTTGTCTAAGGTTTCTCATCTTGTAAGTGGTAAGTCACAGTGGAAACCCAGATCTGGTTTATTCTAAAGCCTGTGATTTTTTTTTCTCAAAATATGAAGCTACTAATTTAGGTTTTATTAGATACAAGAATGCATACATTGTTTAAAGTAAGGCTTTAAACAATGTGTTCCTATTGTGACTAGGATATTTTTTAATACTTATTAATGTCTCTCAGAACTAGTGGTATCTTCCAAAACATATTTCATGGTAACACTAGTTCTGTGAGATGTTAATAAGTGTAACTTGAAAAGTGAGTTCTGTGGTCAATCAAATTTGGTAAACATTAAGTTAAACAAATTTGCTTACTACGGAATTTCTTAAAGCCTTTTTATCATGCTAACATATAGTGTGAGTCTCTTTCTGGTACTTCTGTTAGCTAGGTGTTGGGATTTCTAGACCTGACCTTCCTCAGACCTCCTAGACCACACTTTGAGAACCACTGATCTAGGGCTCTTTTTATCACAGTCTACTTAGGCAACTTTCACACGATAATAATCACTTTACATTTAGGGTAAGAAGCTTATGGCACTTTACTTGAATTACCACTCCTCTTCCTTATGTGCTCTTTTTGACATATATTTTACTTTGTAGTAAATCCTGTAATACATTGTTGTTATTTTTTGCTTCAGTTATTTTTAAAAAGAGACTAAAACTGAAAAAAGTATATCTCTTATATTTTCTCATATAAAGTTATATTTCCAGCACTCTTTCCCTTGTGTAGGTCCAGGTTTTTATCTGGTGTTATTTTCCTTCTTCCTGAAGAAATTACTTTAATGTTTGTTGCAGGGCCGGCTTACAGAGAAAATAGAGGCTTTAGGCATGGTCTCTCCCAGTGTGCTTCTCTTTTCCTTTCCCTGCACCTCTATTCTTATCTCTAACAATGTCTATTTTTAACTTCTTTCACCCCTGTCTCAGAAGAGCTGATTCTTTTGCCCAGGACTGGCTAGTTCACCTGTGCCCTGGATATTATTCCATTACAACTCCAGTGGGAGCCGTACACTCCATCGATTATTTTAACTTTTCCAATATCTCCCATGTCTTCCTCTCTTACATCTTTTCCCTTTAGCTTACAAATGGGCACAAGTCTTTCATCCCAAGTCCCCTTTCCCATAGTGCTCTGCCTTTTCAAGCTTCTGTTCTTTCTTCTACTCTCTACGATCAAACTTTCCCAAGTGTAGTCTGTATTTTTTCCAACTCATTACAGTATTTTTCTTCCCCCTCACTCAACGAAACTGCTTTTACTAAGCTCTCCAGTGACCTCCTAATTACTTTATCCAATTACTATTTCCAGTCTTCATTCTATTCAGTTGTTTAATACTATTTACTGTCTGTTTTTTCAACTCTACCATTCTCATCCCTTCTCTGAAAATTCTTTTTCATTTTCCTTTACTAGTTCTTTCTTTCTACCTGCCTCTTTGTATTCTTCAACACCCTGCTCTTGAGCTTCTATTCTCAATATTGAATATTTCTTTATAAGCAATAATGTCTCATCCAGAGATTTTCAAAGTGTGGTCCCCAGACCAGCAATATCACCTGGGATCTCATTAGAAATGCAAATTCTCAAGCCTGAATCAGCAGCTCTGAAGTAGAACTCATCAGTTGTTTCTGTTACATGCACAAGTTTGATTTGTCCTTGTCATACTGCTTCATTTCATAGCTTTAGCCCTAGTCTTGACACATCTGTTCCTTTCTAGATTGATACTTTAAATTGGATATCTCTACATGGAACACTTGAAGCTTCTAACTGAACTCATTCTCTTCCCTGCAAACCTGCCCTTTGGTGTTTCCTGTGTCAGTTAGTGGTGTTAGCTACCTAGTGTCCCAAGCAGGACATCCCCAAATCGCATACTTCCTCTCCCTTATCTTCTCTATTTTTATCTGCTCTTGAACTAGCTTCTGAATTAGAGATGCATTGGTTAGAAGGAGGATGAAAACTATATTATTGTAGCCAAGAAGGATTCAAGAGGGATGGTTTATTCAGTGATTAGGAAGTCATTTGAGAGTTCAGTTTTGTTGAGTAGCAGACTAAACAAATGAAAGTACAGTCTTACAATGCAATATTATTAATAATAAAAATGGTTGAATTACATATGCCAGAAGAGCAAGGGTGAATCTCAGAAACTTATATGATAAATTGTTTCATTTATATAAAATTCAAGGGTATATAAAACCAAATTATATATTATTTAGGAATATACATGTATGTGCTAATAAAACAGAGAAAGAAAGAATAAAAAACACAAACATAGCCAGTTTGATAGGGAAGGAAGGCTATGGGAATAGGGAAGAGCACATAGGACACTTCAAATATAAAGGTAATGTATTCCGTTTCTTAAATTGGGTAGTAGGTACGTGAGTGTTTTTTTTTTTGTAGTATGAGTCTTTGTAACTTACATGTTTTATGGATATTATTTTTGCATTTATTAAATATTTAGTATAAAATCATAAACATCTTAGAAGTAGCCCTTTTAGACTTCATATTAAATGGTTGGCAATGAAAAGAAAATAATTAGGATAACACTTAGAAGTTCAAATGAGGAACTTTTTCCCAGAGAAGAGACGTGGGTATGTTTGTTGGCAAGGAGGCAAAGCAGTAATAGAGTAGGAAGGAACAAGGATGCATGAGAGATGGTGAATAATGAGAGAGCGAGGCCTATGAAACAATGAGCCACACAGTAGCCTTGGAAAGAAAGGATAACCCCTTATTTCAAGGTTAGAAAGGACTCCTGAAGAAAGGGAGGTGGAAATACACAGATATGGGCTAGGGGATAGATGAAGATGAAGGGCCTTGCAATAGACAGTCTAAGTTGTCACAATAAAGTAGAGAGATTCATTTCTCTAGGGCATTGTTTCCCAATCTTTCTCATGTCATGGCACACCTAAAAATTATAATATTTGGATGGCACCCTAGAGTGAAGAAGGCAGCCATCTATAACCAGAGGTACCTAATTTAGCACTGCAGCCATGCCAAGAGCTTAGAGGATAGTATCCGACACAGCTGTAACCCATCTAAGGTACACTGGTTGGGAGTTTCAGATCTAAGGCAGTGTTTTTCAATCTTTGTTTTCATCATCACCTTCTGAAGGAGTCATTTCAATCAATTTTTTTTCCTAAATGTGCCTACTCATGAAATTTTTATATTGCATATCTACTGTTTATCCATTTAAGTACTGTATGTGTACCTGTGCTTTATAAATATAAAATGAGTGATATTTTTTCTTCCCTCAAGAACCAGTTTTCACCTCTGTTAAGAATGTGTAATCTAGGCCAAACACATTGGCTCACTTCTGCAACCCAGCCCTTTGGGAGGCCAAGGAGTTAGGATTGTGTGAGCTCAGGAGTTTGAGAGCTGCCAGAGTGACATGGTGAGACCTCATTTCTACTTTAAAAAAAAAATTAGCCAGGCAGGGTGGCATGTACCTGTAGTCCCAGCTACTCAGGAAGCTAAGGTGGGAGGATCACTTGAGTCCCGGAGATCAAGGCTGTAGTGAGCCGTGATGGCACCACTGCATTCCAGCCTAGGCAACAGAGCAGGATCCTGTCTCAAACTAACTAAATAATTTATTTAAAAAAGAATTCATGATCTAAGGTAAAGGAAGTAGAAAATGTAGAGACTTTGTCAGCCATTCACCAGGTCGTCTACAAGTTTGCTGGGAAGGAAATGGTAAAGGTAATGGATTAGGGACTAGGGAGGTTGAATATGCCTGCCCTTGTTTAGATGAAAAAAATCTTCATTAAAAGGGCGTTCAATGTATTTCTTTTTAAAAATATGAAAAAAAGTGGAAGATATTTCTCTTCCATCTTTTCGTATTTCTTGAAACTAAAGGAGTAATTTCTGCATGTGAGTTCTGATAAGTCTTGAGAAGAGGATAGGTGGAATCTAGAGGTACATAAAGGTGGGGAAAATAGGTAGATATGTAGGAAGGTGCTAGATTTATTATGCTATTGATTATAAAGATTTATTTCTTAAGAAAATGAACTTTTACTTTGGGTTCCCTTCGGAATGTGCAAAGGAATTCTTGACAAAATTTGAAATATATTCCATGACGTTAGTGCTAAACATTTACTGGAAACATATATTTCTAAATTTAACAAAACATAAATTCGGATTTTAAAACAGTCCCTAGATGAACCTGCTGATAATTTCTTCCTATTTTCAAACTTTATTTCATCAACTGAGCTTATTCAGGCATCAGGCACTTAAAATTCTGTCTTGTGGATGCTGAGGAATCTCGAGTATTATTGGGATATTGACAAGTTGTTTTTGGTAATGTTCTTAATTTATGCAAGACTATCTTTAGATGCTCTCCACTGGCTTTAATAATGTAATTAGTCCCTGAAGAATTTAAATAATTTAAAAGAAATGTTGACAGGCTAGCTTTTAGTATGAACAATGTATGTCGTGATAGCAATAAAGTATTTTTTGACATTAAAGAAAACTATTCTAAGGTAATAATTTTGATATAGTTTAAAAATATAACCAGTGATCATGATGAGAGCATGAGAGGTTAAAACTTTAATTTTCCCTTCAATAATTATGTTGTTTACTTAAAAATTTTATTCACCTTATTTGGGAAAATGATATCAGTGTCTTTCTAAAGTCTGTCATTCATTTTCTTTTTAGTTCGTTACAATTATAACATCAGTTATGTCTGTTTCCTGGACTACAGTGTGATAAGGTGATAAAGTGATTATAAGAGTTTATTTATATTTATTATTATTATTTTAGTCTGTTACATGGTAAATGATAAAAGATATCAAAGAAATGATAAAAGTTTTATAAAGCTTTACCAACAAATTTGTGGGTTTTAGAAAAGAGCTACAATTAATCATTAGTAGCTTTTTGTTTCAAACTCAATTCAATGGAAGTTGCAGTTGTAGAACATATATACTTTGGCTTAATAACAGATGCTTTCTGTGTTTGCATTGAAGCATTCCATATCCAATAAAATACCACATAGAACATTACCCCCAAGAAAATCCCCAGAGTAACTGAAGAGGAATGCAATTTATGTATTCCTATGGAAAATATCCATCATTGAAAAACATATTTGAATGTAATCTGCTTTGCATTAAGTATCATTTTTGATATTAGATTCTTTTCCTTTTGAGTGACTATGAAGAGAAAGATTACAAAGCTGTTTTTTACTAGTTTACCCATTATTGGTTTACCCAATAACTCTTTGTGAAAATGCTTGTATTATGTAGTAAGTATAAATACTCTTGTCCCTTTCAATTTCTGAGACATTTTCATTTACCTTAACTTAAAGGTATAAGCTACTGACCTTGTTTACATGCTATTATCAGATGATTACCAGTGCATGCTAATTATTCAATGTTCTTTTTAATTCTTTGTTTATTTTTTAACGTCATCAAATTTAGCAGTGGATGGTCATATACCAGCTTTCGCAACACTAATGTGAAGTTCTGATAACCCACTACCATTGGACCAGCCTCTATTCTTTACTTTAGAAAGTGAGCTCAGATTTAGAAAATCCAGGCTTTAAAAAGATAGTCACCTGTAATGTCTAGTGGAAAATTCACTGAGTAAACAGAAGGCAGTTTAAGTGATTATTTAAAATCTGCGTGCTAGCCAAGCTTCGTGGCTCATGCTCAAATCCCAGTGCTTTGAGCAGCCTAGTCAGGAGGATCACCTGAGCCCAGGAGTTCAAGACCAGCCTGGGAAACATAGTGAGACCCCATCTGTACAAAAAAAAAAAAATTTTTTTTTTGTTTTTAATTAACTGAGCATGGTGGTACATACCTGCTGGGGCTAAGGCAGGAGGATCACTTGAGCTCAAGAGATCCATGTTACAGTGAGTCATAATGGCATAATTGCACTTCAGCCTGTGAGACAGAACAAGACCCTGTCTCTAAAAATATAAATAAATAAGTAGATAGATAGATAGATAGAATGGGCACCAAGTGATTTATTCTTTTTCATGTATATATATTTAAAACAAAATAGTTTGTGAATTGAAAAGCAACACAGTTCCTGGACATTCTCTGACCAATGAATTTTCCAGAAAATGTTAGGACCTACAATTAAGAAAATGCCGGCCGGGCATGGTGGCTCATGCCCGTAATCCTAGCACTTTGGGCGGCCGAGGTGGGTGGATCACCTGAGGTCAGGAGTTCAAGACCAGCCTGGCCATCATGGAGAAACCCCATCTTTTAAAAAAAAAAAAAAAAGAAAGAAAATGCCAAGTCTGAATCACATTATTTACATAAATTTATTGTTATTGATAATAAGTTAACATTTTTTAAGCCTTTACCATGTTCAGAAACTGTGCTAAGCATCTTTCATATACATGAAATTCATATGCATTGTTTTCTTAATTCTCTCAGCATCCTTATGAGGTAGATATTATCCTTATTTTCAGATTAGAAAATGGAAGCTCCAAGAAGTTAAATATTAATGAAGTCATAGTAAATGACTGAGGCAGTTTTCAAACCCACATGGTTTGAGCCACAGTCAGAATGTTACAGAGAACACAGCTCTACATTTATGTGCCTTAATTATTCTATCTAGGCCATGTAACTTTTAAACACATTTTAAAAGAAATCTATTTTCCTTTATAAATTTTTTCAGAACTCCCTGGGATATTTTAAACATATTTATGATGAACTGCATTTTAAATTATCTTAAGCGTTTGCTTTAATGAATTTTTTATTTACTAAATGAGATGTGATGAGGAAATCATTAAGCTACATTTAGTTTAAGATCAAGACATTATCATTTCAGCCTTAAAACTATAATGTTTAAATTGCTTTATTTTTTGTGAATTGGCACAAAAAGTGATCAACCTCTCATAAGGGGGGAAGCTCATGCTTTTCCTGTTTCTGTACTTACATTTTTTCTGCAATTAAAAAATATTAAATTCGTATTCCACAATAACAAATTATTATTAGAATACAGTGAATGCCAAAACTTCACTAGGTATTAGGCGATATATAGGTGATATATAGGTAATGTTGACCTAAATACCTTTGAACAAAATCACTCAATCTGTATTTCTGAGTATAATACTTATGTATACCCAAAGTTAAATTGCTTAAATTTGGAGGCTGCTAGGTCTGAGTTTTTCATAGTAAGAAACTGGATCCTAAACATTGCATCCTAAATTATTAAGCAAAAATCTAGCACAGGCCAGATAATCTTATTATAAAGACAAAACAAAAACAAGTTAGTTTCATCACAGTTTTTTTGGAGGGAAATCTATTTTGCTTTCAGGTAACTTGGATCAACAGTAGGTAATAGACCTGGCTAGCAAATTGCTGCCTTCTAATTCTCTCTGATATTATCAAAGCTTTCAACTTTCCGCACCTGGTTCCAACATCCTGTTGCAATTGTTCCCTAATTCTTGTTCAAAAATCTCCTTCACCAGTGTATTCACTGTCATTTAAATGGAGTCCTTCATAAATTTAAGTTGCCAAGTTCTCTTGATTTCATACTTCTTTCAGAGCCCATTCTTCCAACTGTCATACATATGTAGACATTCTTTGAGTATTTATCTAAGAGTGGAATTGCTAGATTATAGGGTATGCCTATCAACAACTTTATTTATTTATTTATTTATTTACTTACTTACTTACATATGACAGGGTCTTACTCTGTCACCCAGACTGGAGTGCAGTGGCATGACCATGACTTACTCAGTCTCTTGGGCTCAAGGCATCCTCCTGCCTCAGCCTTCTGAGTAGCTGCAGCTAAAGGTGTGCACCACCATGCCCAGTTAATTTTTTTATTTTTAGTGGAGACAAGGCCTCACTGTATTGCCCAGCCTGGTCTCAAACTCCTGGACTCAAGTAATCTTCCTGCCTCAGCTTCCCAAAGTGCTGAGATTACAGGTGTGAGCCACTGCACTTGGCCTCAACAACTTTATTACCCAATGCCAAAATGTTTTCAAAAGGGATTACAACAATTAACACCCTTGCTGGCTTTGTGTAAGAGTTCTCATTGTTCCACGTCATTATAAATAGTTGATGTGTTTAGGTTAAAGTTTTTGCCAATGTCATGAGTACAAAATGACATATATTTGGCTTTTATTTGCATTTCTGCAATTACTGATTCTCTCAACATTAGGAGTTCTTTATATATTCTGGATAGTTGTCCTTTGACAATTGTATGCATTGAAAAAAAATTCTCCCACTCTGAGGCTTGTCTTTCCACTTTCTCTGCAGTGTCTTTTGATGAACAGAAGGTTTTAATTACAATGTAGTCAGATTTGTCAACTTTTTCCTTTATAGTATGTAATTTCTCTATTTTGTTAAAAAGTCCTATATCATCTTGTAAAACTTAATAAGTTTTTCTTTTGAATGATGTCTTTAGTTGACATGGGATTTATTTTTGTGCATGATATGAGAGTGGGGATCAAATTGCACAAGTTTTTGGCATATTAATTATCTTAGCACTACTTATTAAAAGTCTATAGCACCATTTATTGATCTGCAGTTTCTCCTTTGTCATAGCTCAAGTTGTGTGTGTGTGTGTGTGTGTGTCTATCAAGTTAAAGAAGTCCTACTTGATTCCTGGTTTGCTAAGAGTTCTTAATCATAAATCTAAAATTTTATAAATATTCTGCATTTATTTGTATAATGATATTATTTTTTCCTCCATTCATTTGTTAATATGCCAAATTGCATTTGTTTTTTTCCAGCTATTAAATCAGTCTTGCATTCCTAGGATAAATCAAATTTGGTTATGATACATGTAATATTTTGCTGGATTTGATTTGCTAATTGTTTAGTATTTTTTAAATTTATTATATTCCTATATTATCCTTTTAATGCATGCACTGTCTGTAGGGATGACTTCTCTTTCATTCTTGATATTGAAATTTGTGTCTTCTCTTTTTTATCTATTCAAAGAACCAGCTTTTTATTTCACTTATTTTTCTCTATTTTTATTCTCTTGTTCAGAGATATCTGTTCTTATATTACTCCTTATGCTTTCTTTTGGTTTAGTTATTTTATTCTTCTTGGTTCTTAAAATGTGAACCTTAGATCATTGACAGGAAAGCTTTCCTCTTTCCTAATATAAATAATGCAATGAATTGCTGAGTGCTGCCTTGTGTGCCTCCCACATATCTCAGTATGTTATGTTTTCATTTGTAGTAAATTCAAAATACTTTCCAAATTTCCATGTGTTTTATTCTTTGAACTATGGGTTATTTAGAAATATATTGTTTGCTTTTCAGATATTTGGGGGAATCCTCAGATGTCTTATTTTTCTTTTATGGAAAGAGAGCATATTTTGCCTGTTCCAATCATTTCTAATTTATCGAGACTTGTCTTAATGGCTTGTAATATGGTCTGCCTTCATTAATGTTCCATGGGTGCATGGGTGAAAGTATTCTGCTGCTGTTGGGTTGTATGTTCTATAAATGTAATTTACATTAAATTGGCTGATAGTATTATTAAAGTCTTCTATATCATTGTTGACTTTTAAGATATAGTAAGTCCTGACTTAACATCATTAATAAGTTGTTAAACCTGTGGCTTTAAGTGAAACAGTATATAACAAAACCAACTTTTTTCTCATTAGTATTGTAACATGACAACATTGAATGATGGTATTCTAAGACTTGCTGTACATCATTTTGCTTATAGTCTGTTCCCAAGAACCTATCAATGACAAATGAGGACTTACTATATGTGTACCCAATTAAAGAGAGAGATTGGTAAAGTTTTTGTATAAAAACAGGCTTGCTTATTTTTTCTCTCAGATTTATCCATTTTTGCTTGATGTATTTTGAAGACTTTGGCCTCATTTTTTTATTTTTATGTTTTTGAGATGGAATCTCGCTCTGTCACCAGGCTGGCGTGCAGTGGTACGATCTTGGCTCACTGCAACCTCCGCCTCCTGGGTTCAAGTGATTCCCCTGCCTCAGCTTCTCTAGTAGGTGGGATTACAGACACGCGCCACCATACCCAGCTAATTTTTGTATTTTTTTTTTTTTTTTTAGTAGAGACGGGTTTTCACCATGTAGGCCAGATGGTCTCAATCCCCTGGACCTCATGATCCACCCATCTTGGCCTCGCAAAGTGGTGGGATTACAGGCATGAGCCACTGCACTCAGCAGACTTGACCTTCTTAAGTTTTATTCGATGACAACCTTTATCCTTGGTAATATTCCATGTTAGAATGCCTTTTTTTCCCTGATATAGTTATAATTACTTTAGCTTTCCTTTCCTTAGTGTTTGCATGATATATCTTTTTCCATAGTTTTAATTTATGTCTCTGTCTTTTAATATATATTTTACACCTTTTCCACTAGATCCTTTAACATGTTAATTATTTTAAATTCCTTGTTGGATGGTTTCAATACCTGATTCATCTCTGGGTCTGGCTCTGATGACTTCTTAACTCTTTCAATGATTTCTATTCTTCATTGATTTTTATTGTCTTATAATTTTTATATTGAATGCTGGACATTATACATACCAGACCATTGGAGATTGAGATAAATATATTTATGCCTAGAAATGGGAGTTCTTTTCTCCTGCTAGATCATCAGATGGAGGATTGAGTCAATCTCGTCAGCAATTGAACTGGATTTGGTTTTTGTGGTTATTATCATCACCCTCAGCACAGCATTAATCTCAACTTTCTTTATCAGCTTGCTCGGGCTACCCTGTACTTATTGTGAAGCCTGGAGGGCTGAATGCCTGCAGCCTGGAAGGCTTAACTCTGTGCTCTTGCTCTTCTCCCAACAGTTGCTGATGTTCCTTAATGAAAGGCATGGGATGGAGTTTGAGATTCTCTTGCACTTTCCTCAACTTTAGGCAGTCCTACACTCAGCAGTTGAGAATTTGAAATTTTCAGTTTTCTTCTTACTCACTTTTATGATTCAACTTCTTTCTCCCATTCTCTGCAAAAGGAGAAACAATTTGAGTATCCTGTCTTACCTTGGGCTTACCACTCTTTGAAATTCATTCCACATCCTGGCATCAACTCTTCTGCCTCAGAGTATATGAGAGGGAATGAGTACTTTTTCCAGTGACTGTACCAATTTCTTTAGTAAGCTGAGAAGAAAAATTTCTAGCCTTGTCTATTTGTGTAAGTCTAGCTTATCTGCCCTGTCATTAAGGCGATAAACATGAAGGATCTTAGCTCCTCATTTTATATCTTGGTTTTGATAATGATTTTTAAAAATTACCTGCTCTGGTCTGCTTTCATACTAGACAGTCAAGTTTGAAAAAATAATAAATCTAATATAACAATTTTATGCCTTTGGAATGTCTACTTCAACATTAAATTAATCAACATTTCAGAAGAACTCTTTATTTCATTTTATTGGCCCAGAATGTTAAATGAAGAGGCTTGCTTTTGGTTGAATTTATGCAACTTGTTTAAAATATGAGGATTACTACTTTGTTTTCCCTTGTGTTTCAGGTATTGGTGGTAATTTGGTGGCCATTCAGGCTAGCAGGATTTCTACCTACCTCCATTTACATAGCATTCCAGGAGAACTGCCTGACGAACCCAAAGGTTGTTACTACCCATTTAGAACTTTCTTTGGTCCAGGTATGTGCTTGTGGATTGTTGCCTATTTTAGATCAAGGGCTATCGCTCTGTAAGATTATAGGCAGGGAACATTTATTGAATATGTATGTTTTGAGAGTTGTACAATTTTCCTATTTCCGAGAGCTAATCTCAGTGAATGAAAGGCTTGTATATCAATTGTGCAGTTGCTGAGGATCTTTATATAATGTTTCTCTTTGATGTCTCTTTCTGGGATATCTTGCTTATTTGTCATGAAAGACAGACAAAAAAGTCATTGCCAGGTGATTTTGGGAGGCAGATGTACTATCTTTCCTATATTATTATTTTGGCCTTTTTAAATGTAGGCATTGAATCTTAAACAAAGCAGATGAGAAGGGGCAACCTCAGTTTCAAGGAACAGCGCATTATTTATGTGACTACGAAAAAACAAAGGCACATGATTACCAAAACACAAAGACTACAATTTTAAACCCCAAAATTCTTGTCACTTTTTTTTCCTTGATGAAAATAAATGTGATTATTGACTTTTGATTTAAAAATTTTTTGTTGTTGGGATGGGGCTTTGCTCTGTTGCCCAGGCTGGAGAGTAGCAGTACCATCACAGCTCACTGCACCTCAAACTCCTGGGCTCAGGTCATCCTCCCACCTCAGCCTTCGCAGTAGCTGGACTACAGACACGTGCCACCTTCCTTGGCTAATTTTTATTTTTATTTTTTGTAGAGACAAGATCTCACTATGTTGCCCAGGCTGGTCTTGAACTCCTAGCCTCTAGCCATCCTCCCAGCTTGGCTTCCTAAAGCTCTGGGATTACAGGTGTGAGCCACTGTGCCTGGCAATTATTGACCTTTGAATGAAGATCAGAAATGGTTACTCTTTTAATACGAGTGATAGAAGTCTAAAGAAATTAATAAAATTAAAGCATTCTTGTACTTTAAGAACTTTACGTTTCTCTTTTGTCTTCCCTCTGTTTTTGTAATAGATATTAAAGTCTGACCGATGTTCTTCATAGCAAGTTTTTATCAACCACCTTTCATTTAATTAACATATATGGTGGAAATTTCAGAGACTGAAATGCATTGTAACTACTTGAAATTTGTTTTTGGCAATCAAATTTCATGTGATAGTATGAAGTATAGTAACTAGAAAGTACTTTTAAAATATTAATAACTATGACTTATTAACCAAAATATAATTTTGTTTAATTACTTTTACATTTTTTATTGCAGGAGTAAATAATAAGTCTGCCCAAGTTCTGCTGCTTTTAGTGATTCCTGGACATTTAATTTTCCTCTACACTATTCATCTGATGAAAAGTGGTCATACTTCTTTAACGATAATCTTCATAGTAGTGTATTTATTTGCTGCTGTGTTACAGGTAAGAGTTAAAACTTATTGAAATCTCTTTTATGCTCAGACTACTGCAGAAGTACAACTATGGAAGTCTAAAATCACATGATATATTTTGCCATTTAAAAAATCAACTGAACATCTTCATATCGATTTGATCTTCTTAAAACCAATAAAAAAATTTTTGTGAGTCATCAATATCTGTATTATTAGGTCCATGTAAACATTTTTTTATTACAGAGTCAGATAATTTCACTATGACTATTTTTACTTTTTTTGTATATTTTTTTTCTCTTGGGGTTAATAATCACATCTCTTTTCATTTGCATCATTTTCCATAAACCCACCTCTAATTTTTATCAATGGTTCTAGTTTTATTTTGGCTTCGTGGGCATGGCTTCTTGCTAAAATTTGTAGATTTGGTACCTTCTACAGTGAGGTAAGTCCTAATCCCTTAAGAAATCAATTCAAATAATTATTTGAAGCGATAACATTTATCATTTGGCTTTCAGGAGTTTGGCATATAGGAATGAGACTAAAAGGTAGGTATGTATACATTATTCCATTCAAAAGAAACTGCATTGATGATAGTGATGGTGATGGAATTAGTTGGCATTTATAGTGTTTCCTGTGTGCCCAGAAGCATTATAAGTGCTTTATATGTATTGATTCATTTAATTCTCACAAACTGCTGTGAGATTTGTTCTTTTGATCTAAATCAGCAATTTTCAAGGTGGGATACATACAAAGCAGTACACCATGTGGAGGAAGAAAAGATTAAAACTTCATTTATTTAAAATACCTATTTTCCTCTATTTTTGTGTTTGCTTAGTAATAAATATATTTTAGCACAATGTTAAATAAGTATGCCAAATATCTTATAGTGAGAGAGCTGCATAATCTAAAACTTTTTGGAGATTACTGAGTTAAAACACAGAGATGAGAAAGCACAGGGCTTGTGCAAGATAAAATAATTCATATACAGGGTCTAACAGACAAGATAAGGTTAAGAAGGTTGATTAGGGCTGGTGTCAAAAAGGCCTTCAATGTAAGGGAAATTAGCATCTATTCTTAAAATAGCAATACCCTTACAACTTGACATTTTTAACTTGTCTATTATTCTTTATAATGCCTTAGATTTTACTGAAAGTCACCTATCAAATAATTATTCATCCAGTAAACCTTCATGTTACTAGAGGAGGGATGGCTTTTAAATCCCAGGAGGAGTAAGTTCAGACTCTGTACTCAAGGTTTAATAGTCTAGAGGGAAGGCCACTACATGAACAAATAATTATTATGTACTATAATGTAAGTACTGGGTTTAGTTATATATGAAGTGTTTTCAGAGCTTGAAAGAAAAAGCAACTAACTCTACCTGGGGAGTAATCTCTTTCTACTTTTCAGTAGGGACGAAACCTATAGCAAATAGCTACTTTTACTGCTGTATATTATATGGCCGTTTATTGTCATATATGTTTGATGCTGTTCTCTGCGTAACTGTTGTGAAAAAGATGCATTCTTCAATCCCAGGGGAAATATTCAGAGACTGGCGTTTGGTCTGTTGATGAACAAGCCATTGCTGGAGGATATTCCTATTTCCAACTCTACCTCTTAGCCTCATGGATTATTTGACATTTATGTTTATGGTTCTGTGCCAACATATTATCATGCAGCATTTCACTTAAGTCAATGAAGGATATAAGTAATTTTTCTAGTTTATTAAAAATAGGTTTCAGTATATATTAACCTCAGATCTAAAGTAGAATAAGTATAATTGAGAAAACAGTAATTATTAGTCTCTCTGTGTATCTGTTACCCACTCTGTAAAACGGGAGAGGTAAGATAAGCTACTTTAAGGATTCAATGAGTTACTTACATAAAGAGTTTTATAGTAGATGCTATATAAGTGTTAGCTGGCGCTATTGTTGTTAAGATAATATTATAAATGGTGTGCCACTGATTTCAGAATGACAACTGGAAACTATAGTGTTGATTGAATTTTCTTATGTGTCTTTTATAACTTTAATTTTTATGGGCTTTGCTTTTCATTTTCCCCCCAAGAATCAGATAACTGCCAGAGTAGACCTTTGCATTTGCAGACTGACATTGTGCATTATTCTAATGGAATAGCTTAGAATCAGGTTGTAAATTCTCAGATCAAATCTACATGTTCTGATACTAGCATACACATAAGCACACACACACGCACGTGCTTGCACAAACACACACACACCTCTTTAAGGTTTACGTAAAAGATCTTGACCTTCCCCCACCTTGCTTCAGTAATCCAAAGATGAACAGAACGAAGAAATAACTCCTTAAAGACAAAGAATCTTTGACCATTTAAAACTTAACCTTTTAATATTCTTCACTAGATTGGTTTCCTTTTTTGAACCACATTAAATTTATATTGAAAACCTTGGTCCAAGATCTCACTCAAATACTTCAGTTCATGCCACTCTTCTCATCCCTAAACTCTCTAATTTCATTGATATTCTATAGTGCAGCTTTCCAACGCATGCTGAATTTCTCCCCATCTACATTCCCACCTCCTTGAGGGTTGAGACCATGCCTTTCCCTTTGGTATTCCCTACAGGACATGATATAGTGGCTGTTTTTTTTTTTTTCATTATTGGTGTTTTGTGCAATTCACAGACTAATACTCTTTGAGGAGCCTCTCCGCTAATTCCCAAGCCCATTAAATGAAGGAAATCTATTTGAAGGAAACTTCATATTGCACTTATTATAATGATATAATAATAATTTGCAGCACTTTTGCATTTACTCAGATATCATCTCTTCCTGGAAGCTTTTCTTGAATATCTGATTTCCTCTGAATTGCCTTATTCTCTGTTTCCCAAAGTACCCTGCCAATACCATTATCCCAGCATTTTCCATATTATATCGACATTATCTATAATATTTATGTGTCTGCCTCGCCCAGTTTTGAGATAGGATCTTTGTTTTACTCATTTTTGTATCTCTAACACCCAGCCCTGTAGCTAGTGCTCAATTAATGCTTGTTAAAACTGAATGACTATATCTTGCCAGCTCCATCTCCTTCAGTGGAAGGAGGAGAAACTTTTATAACTGTATTTAGGTACAAGAAATCACAGAAAAAATTTTTAAAAATCTAGATTTTTATTCTCCTTGCCTTCAATAAACACCAGTTTCCTCTCTTTCACTGACATAGGTATCTAAAATAAAAGCAATTACAGATGAAACACAGAACCCCACAACTTTTCAATGTAAGTTTTAACCACTGAGAAACTCAATATCAGCAAGTATAAAACTGCTATAGCAGAGTAGTAATGTTTATAAAACTTCTTGTTAATATAATTTTAAAAACAGAAGTCTTGTTAGCTTTTGCTATTACTTTAGGTAAAACTTGTTTTTGAATTTTATACATACATGCAAATTGCCCAATCTCATATCTCACAACAGATTGATATTCTCAAGGAAAAAACTTGTTCTTAGCAAAGCCCAAGCCCAAATAAATGCCCCTCATAACAAAACTTATAATCAGCATATTAAATAATAAATTTCCTAAAAAGTATTTCTGTTTTATAAATAATCAAAGCTCCTGGTTGTTTTGTGTTTGTAATATGAATACACCTACAGTACTAATAGTGCAGATTAAGAGCAAACATGTTTCATTGCTCATTTAGTACAACATGCTTCAAGCAGATATATGGCCATTGACCTCTACATACTTACCAAAAGGATCATTGACAGTATCCTGATTCTGAAGTCATGCTCACATGATTCAGTGTTATTATCTTGACTACAAAGACATAGTAATAAATTTTTTTCCACAAAAGAAAAATATAACCCAGACTGTCTGTCATCCATATATGACATATAAGGGGGCAAAAGAAAGACAAGGGAAGATAAAGCCCTAGTAAGCAGAGCATTGTAGAAAGATCAGAGTCTTTGGAGTCACATTTGCATCTGAATTTCTGCTCTGCTACTGATTATATGTCCGTAGTCAAGTTTCTTAACCTCTCTTCGCCTTATTTTTCCCCTATATCAGAGCCTAGAAATGAGGGCTAAGATATATCTATCTATCTCCCTATTCTATTGAATTTATATATATATAAAATACTTGGTAGAGTGTCTGGAGCATAGTAAGTTTCCAATGGTAGTAGCTGCAGTTTATCATGCTTATTGCCATCGGCCTCATTTTTTTCTTTCCCTCAGTGTTAGAGCTGGTTGTTCAATACCCTGAGCCCCTTCTTATCTCCTTACCACTCACCTTCCTTTAGGCCCCTGTTCTTTACTTCAGAACTCTTCTTATTCCCTGATGATGGCCCTAAGCTTCACATATTACCCTTTCGTTGCTGACTTCCAGACTGGTATCCCCAGTCTGGACTCCTGTACTACATCTCCAGTTAAATGTTGAAGTGATATCTCATACTAAATTCCTTATATGCCTCATAACCTTTCCCATACCAGAGAGGTGGTGAGCAAGAAGCCACAAGTAGGGACAATGAGGAAGGAGATAGGCCAGCCTTAGATACACAAGCAAGGATCCCCTAAATCCCTCAGCCCTCAGCCCTTGACCCTAGACAGTCCCTCTGGGATAAGGAGAGCTTTACTCCCATAGGGTGCCCCAAATCCTGACCATCATAGTCATCACCATTTTCTAGCTACTAGTGAGTCCATGCAGTCTAATAAGAAGAATCCTGGATTAGGAATAAGTCCTTCTGGATTCTAATTCTAGTCCCTTCTTAACTCTATGACTTTTGCTAAGTCACAACACTCTCGGTGACTTAATTTGTTCTGTGATTTAATTAACAGAGGAGCTGTTAATAAGGTGGCAAGAATAAACCATTACTAAGCTAGGCAAACTAGGAAGTATAGTGACCCTAGCTATCACTCAGGTCCCTCCCTGCATTCATGATGTATGATTTTATGAGTTACCGTTGCTACAGTACAGATGATGTGTTACAAAACCATTGTACATAACTAGTAAAATAGGTGTTAATATTACAACAGTCTGGTAATTAAAATAGTCTATTAATATTAAAATCATCTATAATTACTACTAGAGTAATAAGTTAAATTGGCTTTTATGGGTTAGCCAGAAAACTCAGGCAATACATAAAACATTGTTTTCCTGAAAACGATTGTATTCCAAGTTTATATAGCTAAAGCTAAATTCATCTGTTAAGTTAGAAGCTATCAATGGTTAAATTTGTTTGACCTAAAACTATCTCCTTCAGGTTCCCAGATAGACTCCCATGTTTCTACTGTCTCTGTACTTTACCTAGAAAGTGTATATTCACCTATTTCTGCCATCATTTGATTTATTATTTTATAGTATTCAGTTATATCTTCTCTTGATCTGTAACTTTTTGAGGAAAATGATACTGCTTCATTTATATATAATCCATTTTATATGCTTCACCTAAATTGTTTTTTTCTGAAAGTTTTTGATCTCTAACAGTTCCCTTGCAATTGAAGCCACTTTTCCATTCTACATACGAGTTTCAAAAATAATAATGGCAAATATATTTATCATGAGCCATGTACTCTTCTAGGCACTTTATGTATATGAACTGATTGAGTCCTCACAATAGGCCAGTGAGAAAGGTTTTGTTATCATTTCCTATTTACAGATGAGGCAGTTGGCATAGAAGTTAAGTGATTTGTTGAAGTCCACACAGCAAGATGGAGACTGGCTCGAGTCTATATTCCTAATCACTGTGTTTTACAAGAATAAGTTTGGGGCTGGGTGCAGTGGCTCACCCCTGTAATCCCAGCAGTTTGGGAGGCTGAAGTGGGTGGATCACCTGAGGTCAGGAGTTCGAGACCAGCCAGGCCAACATGGTGAAACCCTGTCTCTACTGAAAATACAAAATTACCTGGGCATGGTGGCACGTGCCTATAATCCCAGCTACTATGGAGGCTGAGGCAGGAGAATCAGTTAGAACCCAGAAGGCAGAGGTTGCAGTGAGCCGATATCGTGCCACTGCACTCCAGCCTGGGCAACAGAGCAAGACTTTGTCTCAAAGAAAGAAAAACAAACAAACAAAAAAGTTTGATGCTTTGTTTTGCTCTTAGTGAGGATCATAGTTTTTAGGATGGCAACTTCTAAAGGTTTACAGCTGTCTCTTCTCTCTGGTTTCATTAGATCTTCAACTTCTTCTAGCCAGGCATATTGCCCCAGAAGGATATTCATTCCACAGGATCCACATGGAATCAACGCCTACTGAAGTCAAGTGGGAATCCATTCCAGCACATAAATACCTCTGAATGTTCTGAGAGAAGGACGAAGTGCTATAGAAGTTCAGTAGTGGGAGAGGTTTTTCTATGTGGGGAGGGAAGTTTTATAGTGGATAAAATTTTGCTTTGTTGAAATCCATAGAAAATGCCATTTCAGCTAAAAGGGATAGCATTAGGTAAATGAGAAAAACTCAGGGTATTTATGGAAAACAGCAAGAAACTTCCTGTATTAGAAGGAGTGCTAAAAAATAAGGTTAGAAATTACAGGTTGTAGCAAGATCATCAAGGAGCTTAAAGAACAAACTATAAAGAGTTTAGTTTATTCTATAGAATGGTGATTTTCAACTGTTTTTCCACTCCCAACCAACTTGAGAGATCTGACACATTCCTCGGATGCAGTGTGAGGTAGTTTACAGGGCTTAGGCTCTGGCTTCCTCCATCAACTACCTGCATCAGCTTAGGCCAAGTCTCTGCTCAGGCACTGTGTTTCCCACCTTTAAAAAGGGGCTAAGACCAGACCAACTTTGTGGGCTGTTATAAGGATGAAATAATGCATTTAAGGTGTTGTTTTTTTCATCGTTATTGTCTTATTTTTTTAATATCGTCATCATCAGTAGCTGTAGAATACTGGGACAGTGACTCTCTTAGGGTGGCAGTAGAGCAATCAGAACCTTTGGAACCAGCGTTAGGAGCCTCTACCTTGATTCTGATAAGGAATCTAGATAATGAAAATGACAAGGAAGATAAGGAAGAATGTAGCCATATAGTAACAACATGACCATAATTGGAATCCCAGGATAACCACCCAGGAGCTGATCAAGTTAATTAGCTTAGCCTTGGGCAAGTTACTCAATTCCTTGGAGTCTTATTTTCTTTGCATATAAATGATAATGCTTCCTTTTTGCACAGTAGTTATAATATTTAAATACTTACCACATAGTAGGCCCTCATTAAATGATGTAGTTACGTCTTTTTTTTTTTTTTAATCATGATGCTAACGCAAATCCTGTTCCCAGATGGCATCTCAAAGGAAAGACTTAAGCAACCAGAAGATTTAAACAGGTTACTTAATCTTCACATTTATTCTCCCTCCTCAGGATTTAATTCTACCAGATTCTAACTGGAAGTAGGATTTGTTTATTTTTTCTATGTGACTGTTCTGCCTCTGTCAAGATCTTAATTGGTTTCTCTGTTTGTCAGCTTGGGTTGAAGAAGTATAAAGAGAATGATAAAGGAGATGTGAAGGGAAGGCCTGTAGTTCCTAGAATTTTTTCCTAGTTGTAAAAATACCTACTTTAACTTTTAGAGTTGATCAGTATGGTTACCTTAAGATAGGAAGTTGAAGCAGGTGAATTTTTGAGATTATTTTTTAACAGCCTCGTGATTGCATTTTTGTCATGTCACAGCGTGATTATGCTATTATAGCTTAGGTTGTAAGGTCTCCAATGAAGATACTTTTCAGAATCCATATTTATGATTAATTCTTTAGCTAGGTATGCTTGGGCTCCAGGCCAGTGATGCACAGAAGATGAAATGACTGTCTGCCTTGTTGGAGGCACACACAGCATGCTCGATTCCTGTGTAGAGAGGCACTGGAAAAGAGAGCTTTTTCAGTCTTGTCAAGCCTGATGAAGATGAAGGTAGAAGCAGGGAAGCTGAGCCATCTTTTCTCAAGTATTCTGCTTAGGACATTGCTTCCTGTGCTCTGAATTCTGCTGAGATTGCAGATATGATTTAGAGGAATTTTCACGTCATCTACAACAAAATCTTATAACAAAGCTGAGTGAAAGCACTTAATTGAAAAGCATAAAAATAATTACTCAGGAAATTTGCCAGAATAAAATCTGGGTTGATTTATGACCCTAGAATATTCACCCCCCAAAAACACTGACCTGAATGATTCTATAATTGAAAATTATTTAGCTGTTTTTAAGAATAGATATTAGCACAATATCAGTTTTTAATTTTAAAGCTAAATAGCCATATTAGTTCAGCATAACAAAGGTAATCTAAATTGTATTCTTAGACTATCTAGGGAAATACATTAAAGCAAAAAGGTTCCAAAGATTTTTGCATTAAAAGGGAAGCTTAAAGGGTATCAAAGGATGGTAAGACCATCACTCAGTATCTGAAATAAAAAGACAAAGCTGAATTTTTACTTACTGTTGTAATGGAGTTATACTGGGATCGGGCACAAGCAGAGAAAATTATCAATCTTCTGTAGGGTTTTAAATAAACGTGGCTTCAGGAACTGGCAGATGTTCAAAAGCATGTTTGGACTGTCATCTGTAGAAGTATGATTGCTTGGGTATGACTGTTGTTCGGCTGGCCCTCAGGGGTGGTGTTTATTGGAATGGATTAGTTCCTAATTGGCTACTTCAGGAACAAGGACTATCATTGATTGGCTAGCTTCTAAAGCATGTTCAATGAGGCAAGTTTATGGATTGAGTGAATTTAAAGCCCGTTCTGGTGGCTACTTGTTACTGTGGCTAAGGAACAATCAGTCTTTTCCAAGGAAACTTTTTTATTTTCAGTTCTCATTTTTCCTCTTCACTCAGGAGATAAAGTTAAGAATTATCAAGACATTCAACTCTGTTGTTGATTCTCCTTGAAGATGAGATTTCAGTGTAGAGAACTGCTTTTCAGTTTAAGTGTCAATCAGCATAATTTCATATTCTTTTTATCTTTGAATCATTTATTGAACCATCTGCTGAGACAATAGCTGTGCAAAAGCATTTGAGACCGGACAATAAGCATTAAATGACTGTGAGACAAACAAGAATAATGAGAAATATTTCAAGAAAGGACAAGAAGGCCTTGGTACTTCAGTACCAAGGCAAGATTTTTCAGGCCTGACTAAGAAAACAAGTCTTAATGTTTCTCTAGGTAGCTCGGCTGCCTTTTTTTTTTTTTTCTTTTTAGCTTAGATATAGATTCATTGCTTCATTTCATCTGTAACATTAATTCAGGTATAGTGTGAAGTGTTAGCAGTGGTTTAGGTTGGCCAAGAGAAAATACAACACCATTGTATTAACTGTAGCTATAATTATTAAAACTATAACTATTTGAGTTAAGGACATTAAATTGTTCTCCCAGGGCTTGGACTGTGTTATTTACTGTATCAGCCAAAGTTAGAGGTAAATCTTCATTGACAATTTTGAATTGTCAATTCGAATTGTCCAACTGAATATCCTGTTGATGGGGTTGATTTTTTAGGTATTTGTTTCACTAGTTATTGTTTTCTCAGAAAGGACTAATGAGACATAATCCATCCAAGGGTATTGGGGAGTCATGTCCTTGGATTGGCTTAATAGCTCTGCAGAATGATTAGTCTTTTTCTGGATTGGCGTCAAAGAAACTAATTCTTACATAGGAAGAAAGAGTCAGGAATTGTATGAGAGAGAATCTGTAAAGACAGGAATGCAAAGGAGAATGTGACATAGAGAAATTTTGTTCTCTTGGTCGTGGGTGGAATCTGTCTACTTGATGTAGTCATCTCTTTGTTCTGAGAATCTTAGGTTAGTAGTCAATTCTCTGCTTCCGATCATCTGCTTCTCAAGGTACGTTGAAGAACCCCAGTTTATGTTCTCTGATGAGTAGTTGCTTTTTAGCTCTGCCAAAATCTCTTTCATTTTTCCAGATAGCAGAGGATGTGGCCAGTTTGGGTTCATCCAGGGATTCTTTTTTATTCATCATTGAAACCTCAGCATCCAACCCTCTACCTGGCAGTAAATATTTATAAAATTAATATTGTTTTGTATTATTTGTAAATTATTTTAGGCATTTCAGTTATTCTTCACTTAGATTCTGATATCTCATTGAAAGCAGTAACTATATCTTATTCTTTGAATGCTCCAGGAATCTCATCACACTGTTCTCTATGTTAGATATAATAAGTATTCATTAACTTAGATATATTGAGTGTACTTTGTATGGGTAATAGGGAAGCACCTGACAAGGTTCCCTATCTGAAAGAGGTAACAGATCAGTGGAAGAGATTAAACATACACATAAAACAATTTGAAGATACATTTTTAAAAAGTAAAATTACATTCTCAACAAGTATAATAAAATATTCTATGAATGACTACAGTGATGTGTTGCTTAACAACGGGGATACAGTCTGAGAAACATGTCGTTAGTTGATTTCATCGTGTGTGAACATCATAGAGTGCACTTACATAAACCTGGGTGGTATAGCCTACTACACACACACCAGGCTATATTGTAGAGCCTATTGCTTCTGGGCTATAAACCTGTGCAGCATGGTACTGCATTGACCACTGTAGGTAATTGCAACAGAAGAGGAAGTACTTGTGTATCTAAACTTAGAAACAATGCAGTAAAATGTGATATTATAATCTTGCAGAACCACCACCATATATGTGGCCCATTGTTAACAGAAATGTCATCATTTGGAGCATGACTGTAGGTATTTTAACATCATAGCCACTTTAGAATGCTAAACTTTACATTTCGCGGGGGCATGGTGGCTCATGCCTATAATCTCAACATTTCGAGAGACTGAGGTGGGAGGATCACTTGGGGCTGAGAGTTTAAGACCAGCCTGAGCAACATGGGGAGACCCAGTCTCTACAGAGAGAGAGAGATTTTAATTTTATAATTGAAAGTAAATAGGCTGAGCACAGTGGCTCACACCTGTAATCCCAGCATTTTAGGAGGCTGAGGCAGGCAGATGGCTTAAGCTCAGGAGTTCAAGACCACCTGGGCAACATAGTGATACCACATCTCTATTAAAAATTAAAATGACCATTTAATAAAAGAAAGTAAATAAAGCTTCATAGTGAAGTACTATACATCAGGGATAATGAATGATCTACAACTCTACGCAACAATATAGTCACAGCAATATTGTAAATCTCACAAATGTAAGGTTAATCAAAAGAAGCCGGACACAAACTACATATTGTACGATTATATTTATAGTAAGTACAAAGATAGGCATAAAAGGTTTTTTCAAAAGTAAATGAAGTTTGGTAACTAACTTCTGCCAGCATAAGAACTAACATAATGTAGGGAGTAATAGGTTGTCCTTCTAATTTGAAAACTGACTAGTAGGTGATCAGGCTCATTCTTTTTTTCACCATTTGACAAACCCTTGTTTTTAAATATTTAGAAGGAGAATATGAAGAAATATAAAGTGTTTATTAACTGCCAGACAATATGTATTTTATTTACATTATCTCATTAATCCTTTCAGCAGTCATCTGTATAGCATCTCCCCTACTTTCTAAATGAAAAATCTGAGAAAACTGAAAGCTTAAAAAAATTGCCCAAAGAAATATAGTCAGCCCTCCACATCCATGAGTTCCATATGTGTGTATTCAACTAACCTTGGATCGAAAATATTCAGGAAAAAAATTTTTAGAGTTCCAAAAAACAAAACTTGAATTAGCTTCACACTACATTAAATCCTCATGAGTGAAGTGGTGTGTTGGCATTATATTAAGTATTATAAAGGTAAGCACGATTTAAAGTATACAGGAGGACATGTGTAGTGCAAATACTATGCCATTTTATATAAGGGACTTCAGTGTCCGCAGATTTTTATATCCATGGATTTTGGTTTCTGCAGGAGGTCCTGAAACCAATCTCCATGGTTATAGAGGGACAATTGTAGTAGGAAGTGGTAAATGAGATTTGAATTTAGACTTATATTACTCCAAAGCCTATGATCTACCTCCCCAAACACAGGAGATAAGTAAAAGGATTGAGAACCTGGTTAATTCCATTATTTGGTAATGGGAAGTGACAGGAAGAATTCCTGTACTCTAGGGTAGGGGTCACAAGCTTTTTCTATAAAGGGACAGATAGTAAATATTTTAGGCCTTTAGGTTAAGTAGTCTCTGTCGCAAGTACTCAACTCTGCCATAATAGTGCAAAAGTAGTCATAGATGATATGTAAATACATAAGCATGGCTATGTCCCAATAAAACTTTGTTTATGGATACTGAAATTTGAAATTTATATAATTTTCATGTGTCATAAAGTAATATTCTTCCTTTGACTTTTTTAATGTTAAAAACTAAAATTACTCCTAGCTTGTGGGCCATATAGGGCTAGATTTGCCCTGCAGGCTATCATTAGGTGACAATGGCTGTAGTCTATTGCTCGGAAGCCTGCACACTGCTACTCAATATGTCAACATGTAAAGACAAAATCTACAATCTACAAGGACAATTAAAAAGATCAACATTGAGGCATACTTTATATATAAGAGAAATAATTATATACAGTAAAGTACACCCATGCTGACATATGCATACACCCATATAACAACCACCATAATCAACATAGAATATTACCTTCGCCTCCAAAAGATTCCCTCATGCTCCTTTGCAGTCAGTTCCCCTCCATGCCAGACACTAGGCAACCACTGGTTTCTCCTCTGTCACTATAAATTGTATTTCCCTTTTCTAGAATTTTATGTAACGAATCTAAGTATGTACTCTTTGTTTCCTCCTTTTACTCAACATAATATTTTTGAAACTTATCCATATTGTTACATGTATTGGTAGTTTACATCTGTTTATTGCTGAGTAGTAGTTCATGGTCTCAATAAATCATAACTGGTTTCCCCATTTACTTGTGAATGAACAGTTGGTTTGTTTCCAGTAGGGGCTACTATGGATGAAGCCGCTATGAATGTTCATATACACATTTTTGTGCAGATGTGTTTTCATTTCTCTTGGGTAAACACATATAGTAGAATCGTTGGGTCTTACGGAAAGTAAATGTTTAACTTTATAAGGAACTGCCAAGATATTTTCCAAAATGATTATACCAATTCAGCATTCCCACTAGTATGAGAGTTCTAGTTGCTCCACATTTTTGCCATCACCTAGTATTGTCAGGCTTTCTATTAATACCTTTAGCCATTGTAGTGGCAGTAAGGTGGCATCATGGTGATTGTAATTTGCATTTACCTAATGACTGATGGTATTGACTATATTTTTATAGGTTTAATTTACTATTCATGTTTTCTTATGCCCATTTTTTAAAAATTGGGTTGACTTATGGAGTTATAAGAGTCCTTTATATATTATGGATGTTACTTTTTTCTATGTATTGGAAATATTTTCTCACAGTTTCTGAATTGCCTTTTGATTTTCATTTTTAAAAGTTTTATTGTGTATTTTTGAGGTTTACAATATGATATTGAAACGGGAAAAGTTCCTTGTCCCCCTCACAGTACATGCAATGGGGATGTGGCTGCCTCTGTACCCTGCTGCTCAAACCTCTAGGGGAGCATACAGATGGGCAGGCTGTGGGGCTCCAACCCCGCAGCAGTGTCTAGGGGTGAATGTTTACAGCTGAAGCCCCAGTGGGCGTGTGTTATAGGGTGCTCTTTTAGTTTAGCCATCCATAGATGGCTTATGTTAGCTCAATTAGACCCCTGCCTTGTCACAAGGACAGACAGCTTTCTGTATACTGGGGTTCTTTCCTTGATGTACGAGAAGAATCGGATCACACGTGGGCTTACAGAATGAGTGCAAGGTTTAATTGAGTGGAAGTAGCTTTCAGCAGATGAGGGAGCCAGAAAGGAGATGTTTTTCCCCTGGAGCTGGGCCACTCAGTGGCCTGGGCTCTCCTCAAAATACCCCAGCCAAACCCCACATTGTTCTGCCAGTCAATGCCCTGCCAGCTTGCTGGTGCCTGTTGGTGCAATCCTCCCAACGTTCAGCCGCCTATATGTTCCTCTGCTGATGTGCTCCTCTTGACATCCAGCTGCTTGTATGTCTGCTTGCTAGGGTCTCAGAGTTTTATAGGCACAGGATGGTATGTGGCAGCCAGGGTGGTCTTGGGAAATGCAACATTTGTTCAGGAAAATAAAAATGCCTGTCTTTACCCAGGTCCGTGGGCACAGGCCTGGCGGTGAAGCCCTAGCCAGGGACTATGGCTTGCTCTACACAGCACTTCCCTTCCCCACTTTCCTATCACTTAAAGGGTCCATGCCCTTCCCAGTTCTTCTGTATCATTTCCCCCCTCTGAAGTGGTAGGTACATCTTACTGCCTTTAGAATATGAATGGTGATTGGTATTACCTGCTTCCTGCCGACAGGGGGCATTGTTTTGGGGAGAAAACAGTCAGATTTCCTCCTAGTCTATCTAAGTGTTCCTACCAAAGGGGGAGCCATCGCCTGAGGCTCCAGTTACCTGACCATTTGGAGTTTGATGGCTTCTAGGCATAAGAGGAAAAAAATAAGTTTTATCAGGTTAAGTATGGATGGGTTAAATGTGTGTTATACAAAAGAATTTAGTCCCAAAGATTATAGCAATAAGAAGTGAAATATACAAACAACAACATTGTATCCCGAGCCTTTTAACCCTGGTGAAAGACATTAAATCTTGTATGGGAGTGGATAAACTTTTAGAATGAGAGATAACTGTTCCTGCCATATCTTTAGCACTTAACAGGTGCACCCTTGGGAATTCTGGGGTTTGTAGGCTTGTCTGGGGGCCATTAAAGCTTCTTTCTCTTTCCTGTATTTCCTCTCCCTTTGCTGGGCCTCCCTATTATAAAAGACCGAGGTGGCTACTTTAAGGAGGTTCTCTAAAGTACCATCTGGTCTTAGGTCCTGTATTTATAGCTTCCTCCTGATATGAGGGACTACCTTGGTAATAAATTTATCCTTTAGGATTAGCTGTCCCTCAACTAAATCAGGAGATAGGAGAAGTGTGCTTTACCAAGGCCTCTCTCAGCCATTCCAGGAAGGCTACGTGGCATTTTCATCAAATTCCTGGACGATTATGGACAACATAGTATAATTGGGAGGCTCTGGCTTAGTCCAACATAAGCCCTCTATTATGCACACCTAAGTGTGTCTCCTCTTCCAGTCTTCCACCTCATCGCTGGGATCTCATTTAGGGTCATACACTGATACTGCTTCTCTTCCAGTTTGGGTAATATTCACCCCCTTCCCTGATGCTATATGTGATACAAAGCTCATCCCCAAATCTCTCTGCTGCTGGCAAAGCAGGCTGCTTTTCAGTGTCTGTCAGGGTCTGATTCAAAAGTAGCCTAACGTCTCTCCAGGAGAGTTCAAATTTTTTTGGGTGAAATTGTGGAAAACCTCCATATATCTATCAGGGTCATATGAAAATTTGCCAAGATTCCCCTTAATTTGCTTTAAGTTCTGTAGGGAGAAGGGGATCTGGACCTTACTGGATCCAAATTCACTGGGCATCTGTTGGAGGGTCAAGAGTGAGACCGGGGCTTGTTTAGAGAGAGGATTTCTAGGAGGGCACAAGTGAGAGGCTGAAGTTGGATAGGAAGGTGGGGGTGGACCTGGAGGAGCAGGGCTTGAGGGAGCTGGCTCCTCTGCTGGGGGTGCCTCTGGGACTCAGATCTTTAATTCCCTGGGCTTGGTCCTTGCAGCCTTCCCTGAGATGGCAAACGTGGGGGCTGGATCAATCCTACATTGTCGGTAGACGTCTGGACTGCCTTGCAAGGTGTAGAAAGCCTGCATATAGGGGACCTTAGACTATCTGTCCTCACATCTACAGAAAAGTTCCATTTGCCAGATGGTATCGAAATGAATGGTCCCTTCCTGAGGCCAAGCCAGTCTTTCTTGTAAATCATAATTTTGCCAAACCTTTGTGCAGGGAGCCATGAGGCACTTTTCCTCCAGATTCTGAGAGTCACAGCAGTCCCAATCATCCAGGATACACTCCAGAAGAGTATAAGCTGAGGATGGTGAAGAGAACTGGTTGCCCATTCTGAAAGACAGGGAATAGAGATGTTCCTCATTTCCCTTCCTTCTTTCAGTGAAAACTCAGGATGTGATAGAGAAAGTGAATGTCCTCCCTTCACTCTCCACCTCTTATCCCTGAACCCTGGTGACCTTGGCAGGTGCTGGCCATGACTACAATTGTGGTATGTACCCATGAAGCAGGGAAAACCTGGAGAAAAGGAATTATCCGCCCTAACCTATGCCTCCCTTTTTTCCTGCTGTCAGCAATCTTTGAATTCCCTGGGCCTATTTATGCCGTGAGACATGGCCTTCTGTGGGGTGGGAGCAGGAATTCGTCCTGCCCATTTACATTGTGCCTGTTGCCTGGCTTTGGATCCCTCGGACCTGGTTTTTCTTTCTAGGACCTTAG
Source organism: Callithrix jacchus (assembly GCF_049354715.1). Classification (NCBI taxonomy): domain Eukaryota; kingdom Metazoa; phylum Chordata; class Mammalia; order Primates; family Cebidae; genus Callithrix; species Callithrix jacchus. The sequence continues at coordinate 107,768,242 of NC_133510.1, read as the reverse complement.
CCTGAAGCTTGGAATCAAGTTTGGGATTGAAGCTATTTTAGAGGCTGTTTGTTATCTGTTTAGAGTGTCTCAAATGAGCCCTGCTGAATTTGCAGTTCTCAGCCAGCAGGGGTCATTCCTCCATTGACTTCCCTATCAGAAACAGAGTTGGGAGGGGAACCCTCTCACATAGAAAAGGGAAAAAGAGAAAAATAGTTTAAGGGCTAAAAGGGGGAGATTCTGGGGAAAGAACCCCTTGCTTAGTGCAACTGGGTTTCTCTCATTCTTATATCTTTACCCTGGTTCAGACTGGGTCGAATTCCTTGGCCGAAGGAGAAATGTTCCATTGGCACAGCAGGCAAGAAGCACCATATGTTGGCCCTTTGGGGCCCTGGCTGCTGCTGGTTTTCTCCTGTTCCCCCTGGTGACTGTTAGGTTCAGTTTTTGCCTGCTGCAGGCATGCCCAGGTGCCTGAGCTGGGAGGGGTAAGAATAAGGAGAGGTGCCCTGAGTGTGCCTGCCTGTGGCTGTCAAGGTGGAGGCATACATGCCACCTCTAGGAAAAACTGATCTGATTTTGCCCCTTTGGTGGCTGAGCCAAATGCTCATTTTACTTAGTAACATTGAGGCAGCCTGTAGCAAAACTCTTAACATTATAGAGAAAGACATAAGAGCCATTTTAAACTGCGAGAGAGAGAAAAGGGACAAAGTGTGGGGGCTTTGACTGGCCCAGGTAGGGCAGTTTAAAACTTCATGAAGGGAAACAGAACTTCTTACCTGCAGGAAAGAGAGAAAGGTGGCAGGGTTTTGGAAGAGAGGCAGACCCAACAGTTTCATATTTGCTCAGTTTCATCCGACAGTTTCACACTTACCTTCCACAACCCTGGACGAGCCCCCAGTTGAAACGGGAAAAGTTCTCTTGTCTCCCTCACAGGGCATGTGATGGAGGTATGGCTCACTTCTTCAGTACCCTACTGCTCAGACCTCTAGGGGAACATACAGACGGGCAGGTTGTGGGGCTCCGACCCCATGGCAGTGTCGAGGGGTGAATGTTTACAGCTGAAGCCCTGGTGGGCATGTGTTACAGAGTGCTCTTTTAGTTTAGCCATCTGTAGGCAGCTTGTGTTAGCTCAGTTAGACCCCTACCTTATCACAAGGACAGAGAGCTTTCTGTATCCTGGGTTCTTTCCTTGGTGCACTTGAAGAATTGGATTACACATGGGCTTAGGGAATGAGTGCAGGGTTTTATTGAGTGGAAGTAGCTCTCAGCAGATGAGGGAACCAGAAGGGAGATGGTTTTCCACTGGCGCTGGGTCACTCAGAGGCCTGGGCTCTCCTCCTACTGCCGTAGCCAGACTCCACGTTGTTCTCCTGGTCAATGGCCTGTGGGTGCACCGGTGCCTGCTGGTGCGTTCCTCTGGATGTTCAGCCACTCGTGTGTTCCTCCACTGGTGTGTGCCTTTCAATATCCAGCTGCCTATGTGTCTGCCGGCTAGGGTCTCGGGGTTTTTATAAGTACAGGATGGCATCCAGGGTAGTCTTGGGAAATGCAACATTTGGGCAGGAAAACAAAAATGCCTGTCTTCACCTAGGCCCATGGGCACAGGCCTGAGGGTGGAGCCCTAGCCAGAGGGCTCCTCTACACAGCACTTCCCTTCCCCACTTTCATATCATTTAAAGGGACCACGCCCCTCCTAGCTCTTCCATATCAATGTTATAAAATAGGTATAGATAGTAAAATGGTTACTATAGTGAAGTAGATTAAAATGTCTGTCATCTCTTGTAGTTTTGTATGTGTAACAAGAATAGCTAAAATCGACTTATTTAACAAAAATTCCTAATACTATATAATCTTTAGTCTTTATGTTGTATATTAGAGCTTCAAATTTTACCTTTTTATTCCCTTCACTATGTGTTTTAAGAGCAGAAGTTCTAACTTTAATTAAGTTCAGTTTATCAGTTTTTGCAAATGATTAGTACTTTTTGTATCCTAAGAAATTTTTGCCTATCCCTCAGTTGTGAGAGTTTTCTGCTATATTTTCTTTTGGAGATTTTCTAGTTTTAGCTTTTATTTGAGTCTCTGACAATTTTGAATTAATTTTTGTGTATGGTATATGATAAGGCTTGAGGTTCATATTTTTCAGTATAAATATCCGGTTGTTACAGCACCGTTTATTGGAAAGAGTATCCTTCTCCCTTGAATTATCTTAGTATCTTTGTCAAAAATCAGTTTACTCTCTCTCTCTCTCTCTCTCTCTCTCTATATATATATATATACATATATATATATATATATATGCAGGTCTATTTCTAGACTTTCTTCTGTTCCACTGATTTATGTCTATTCCTAAGCAACTGTTGTTTTCTTGTTCCTGATTTTAGTTTCAAAAGAAACTGTTAACTTGTTCCTGATTTTAGTTTCAAAAAGAAATCATTTACTTTTTTAAATTGTGAACTCTTCTGTAGGTAGCTCTCATACATATATGAGTATTTTTTTGTTGACAGGTATATATATATATATATACTGAATAACCAAATGTAATGTTGATGTTTTTGCCACTGTGATTTCTGCCAAAATCAACATCCTTTTACTCTCTACTCTCAACATAGAGTTTTGGCATTTCAACAGCAGTAGTAATTATATCTACGAATCCTTATGTGATACTGTATCTCAAACCTTCTGGAAGTACAAGTTGATTATGTCTGGGTTTTCACACTTGTCACTTCTCATAGCTGCTTTTTCCAAGATGTTAATTAATTAAGCATTTTTTTCCTTTTTACATCAAACTCTATGCTGTTCTCTGTATTCTTCCTCTAAGCAATGACTTTAGACTCTCCCATATCAAAACAAAATTTATTTTATAGGTTTCAAATTTCTCAGTTATTTCTTTGCCCTTTCCTTTAATCCCGTCTCAGTATAATGAATTTTCTTCTTATCACAGTTTTTGTTTTGTTTTGTTTTACCTTTCTTATGTCAAAGAAATTCAGAGCTATACTTCTGATTATTTATATTTTACCCATAATTAAAATGTTTTTCAGGTAGTTTCATTTTCTATAGATATGTTACTCAGTTCCTGCAGATTTCAAAATTATCTTTATAAATCTGTTTTCTGAGACTATATGTCCCCTGCTTAAGAAATAGATCTCTATACTGAGCTTAGGCAAGGAAGGGATGTTAGGTCATTGTTTCATAGGGCTATTTTTTTTTTTTTAAGTTCATTGAGTTTTCTTTCTTCTCATAAAACAACATATATTCCTTATTGTCAAAATTGCTCACAATCCCCACACTCAAAGGCCATAATCACAAATATTTTGGTGTGTATGCTATTTTTAAAAAAGTTTTCTAAAAATAATTTTAAAAATTTGAGTAGTACTTTGGAAAGACACTCAATAAACACTCTTAAATAAGTGAATGTGTATTTTTAGAGTGAAGTGTTTTGCTGGGCAACCTGCAGAAGGCCTATTTGAAGCGGGTATGGTGGTAGAATCAGGGCCATTTGGGCTATCGGCTTAGTAAAAAGGGAGCATGTAAGGTGTACAGGACCTATTCTCTGATGGTTGCATCTTTCCTTTATATTCTGTGGATATCAAGAACATTATAGTAATTATACTTAGCATATAGTAGAAAATTAATACATGTCAATTTCTTTTAGTTATTTATGTATGCTTTATTCACACTTTTTTCTTTTTCCTTCTTGTTAGAAACCAAGAAACAATTTATTTAGTTTGAATATTTCCTTGATTTTTAGGTTATCATTTCCTAATATAAAGTGACATTAGCTGTCTCTAGTTATTTGCATTATTCCATCAGAACAACATGGTCAGATGAGGAAGTGTCCGTGGCAGGTGTAGGTAGGCAATAGTTTAATGAACGCCCAGCCAAGTATCATTATATCTTTAAAAATTCTAAATTGTACATTAGCTATTGAATAAATAACAATGATATGTAGAAGGTATAAAGAATAATAACATAGTGAATACTAGTACACTTACCTGTCAGCTCAAAAATATAACATACAATTGCCCTAGTACCTACTGCTTTAGAAGACAAGTATGTGTCCCATTCTCCTTTCCAGGGGAAACTTGATCCTGATAGCTTTCATGGCTATGTGTTCCCTTATTATTTTACTGTATATATTTGGATACCTAAATATTGTTTTATTTCAGCATGTTTTTAAGTTTCAGAAAATGGAATCGTACTGCTTAAGTCACTTTTTTTGCTCAGCATTGAGATTCATTCATATGTGTGTTATTCATCTACTATATTTAGTTGGACTACCATTCAGCTATTACTGTTACATAGTATTCTGTGTGTGAATGTTCCACAATTTACTCAACCATTTTTCTTTTAATGAGTTTTTAGATTGTTTTTAGCTTTTCGCTATTAAAAATCAAGGCTATGAATGCTATCGTGTAGATCTCCAGAAATGCGTTATAAGAGTTTATTTTGTAAAGAAGATATTAACCATTTTATATCATGGACTCCTTGGGAATTGTTTTTTAAATATTATGGGATTCTTCTCAAATTAAGATTTTTACATGCATGCAATAAAATACATAGGATTATAAAGGAAATCAACTCTATATATGTAATATAAAATGCATGTCTACATATTTTTAAAGCCCTGATTTTCAAATTATTAGGTTCAACAGACATAAAATCACATTTCAAGAAATATAGTCAGAAGAAACATAACATAGAGGAAAAGAAAAGAATTACAGAAACTGTAAACTTGTTCACTGAAAGTTCTTGTATAAAAATTAATATGGAAGATTTTTATACTCCTGACTTTTTGTCTTTTCACATTGGAACTAAATAAAAAGTCAAGAGTGATAAAGAAATTCCCTATATTAGGCCAGGCACGTGCCCCACCCCTGTAATCCCAGTACTTTGGGAGGCCAAGGCGAATGGACCACCTGAGCTCAGGTCAAGAGCATCCTGGCCAACACGGTGAAACCCCGTCTCAACTAAAAGTACAAAAAAATTAGCTGGGCATGGTGGTGGGTACCTGTAATCCCAGCTACTTTGGGATACTGAGGCAGGAGAATCTCTTGAACCCAGGAGGTGGAGGTTGCAATGAGCCGAGTTTGTGCCATTGCACTCCAGCCTGGGCAACAAGAGCAAAACTGTCTGAAAAAAAAAAAAAAGAAATTCCCTATATTAAATGACTATGTGCATATTTTGATTACATGTCAAGTATGTAAATATTTAAAATGTTAAATATGACAAATTACCTTGTTTCTTAACTTACCAACTCTACTATAACACTATTCACAAGGATAATGTATATGTAAATTGTTTCTAGGTTTTGTTTTGTTGTTAATAGAGATAGGTCTCACTGTTTTGCCCAGGCTGGAGTGCAGTGGCATGATTGTAGCTCACTGTAACCTTGAACTCCGGGGCTTAAGTGAGTCTCTTGGCTCAGCTTCCTGGGTAGCTAGAACTACAGGTGTGCACCACCATAGACAGGGTCTCACTATGTTGCCAAGGCTGGTCTCAAACTGCTGGCCTCAAGTGATTCTCTGGCCTTGGCCTCCCAAAGCACTAGGATTACAGGCATAACCCACCATGCTTGGCCTAGGTTTTGGTTTACCAGTGCTCATACCAGTGTCATAGAGGTGTGTTGATAGAAATGGAGGAAGGTATTTGAAAGCATTATTAGACCTTGGCAGGATGGGAGGACAGAAAGCCAGTGTGGAGGGAAGGGAGCCATCACTGGCTTTTAGGTTTGCTATAGCAGATTTGGTCCAAAGGGTCAGGATGCCTGATATACTGAGACATTAGGAAACGTAACAAAACTGCTACAGCATGACAGCTGTTCCCAGACCTTGAGGCTGGTAACTGGCTGAAGACTGTAGAATCCGGTCAGCCCTTGTGAAAACTCATACCTGCCAGACTCCATAGCATTGTATTCTTACAGGAGGAAAAAAGGGGAGGGGGGTGCTTCTACTGAATTCGTACCTCCAAAGTCTTACACGAGTGCAACATGGTATAATCTATTATTTAGCTGCAACCCTGCTGGTAACAGAGTCTGAGAAGTATAGTTCTAGGCATTTCCCTCCTTGTAAGATAAGGAAGACTATAAAAGGAGTGAGAATGGATGCTGAGTGCCAGTAGTCAATATCTAGCACAGTACTCATTCTTCATAGTTTATTTGTATCTTCTCTTTTTATCTTAAGATTATTCAACTTTGATCAGTCTTACTTGCCTTTCCAGAGGATCAGCTTTGACTTTGTCTTCACTATCATGTTTGTTTTCTATTAATGTTTATACTTACCTTTAGTATTTTTTCATTCTACTTTGGGTTTATAATTGTTCTTTTACTAACTTCTAGATATGAATACATAGCTCATATTTTTTTCAGTCTTTTGTAATATAACCATTTAGGTGCTGCATTTCCAGCATTCTACAATTTTGATACATAAGATTTAATTATTGATTAGTTCTAAATATTTAATAATTTGCATCATTATTTCTGTTTGACTCATGATTGATTTTGAAGTATACTTTAAAATGTCCAAAAATATGGGATTTTTTTTTTTGTATCTCTTACTGATTTCTACCTGCACTGCAATTAGGAAATGTGGCCTTTATGATACTAATCCTTTGAGATTTGATTGAGAATATTGTTATTGCCTAGTATGTGGACAGTTTTTATAAATATTCCTTACATGCTTGACAAAAAAAGTATATTTTCTAAATGTTGGCTACGTATTCTATATATATCCATTAGATCAGATTTGTTAATGTGTATTTGAAATAATTTATGTTTTTCTCAGATTTTATCCAGTTGATCTATTAATTTCTCAGAGAAATAGGTTATAACATCTCCCATTAAGATGGTGATTTTCTCTTTAAATGTTTTATATCCTCTGTTTTCTCTTTTCTTTCCTCTGGATCTCCAAATAGATGTGCTTGAGAACTACTATCCTACATGTTTATGGCATGTATTTTCTTTTCCTATTTCCCCATTCTTTATATCTTTGTGCTACTTTTTATTCCTCTAGATTCATCTTTCTCATTGCTTATATCTTCAAGTGTGTCTGATGTGCTATTATCTCACCTATTTATTGAGTTTAATTTTAGTGGATGAAATTTTTATTTCTAAAAGTTCTTGTTGGTTTTCTAACTAATTTGTTCATTTCTTCCTTCTTTTATTTATTTAAAAATATGATTCATACTTATTTTATATTCTGTACCAGAGTTTTCCAGTATCTAAAATCTTTCAGGTTCTGATTTTGCTTTCTGCTATTTTTGCTATTAGTATCTTATTTCATGTCTGTGTCATATGACTATTTATACTGAGCTCTTGTTCTTTTTAGAACATTGATGCTTTTTATTTTAAATTGACAACGATTATATATATTTATAGTATACAACATGCTGTTTTGATATATGTATTCATTGTGGAATGGCTAAATCAAGCTCAGTAACATCTATTTTTCACAAAATTTTTTTTGTGATGAGAACACTTAAAATCTCTTTCAACAATTTTCAAGTGTAGTCATGTGCTATGTATCAAGGTTTTGGTCAATGACAGACCACATATATGTTCACAGTCCTATGATTAAAATGGAACTGAAAAATTCCTGTCACCGAGTGATGTCGTGGCTATAATGTCCTAGTGTGTACCAGTCACTCTGTACCTAGTGTGTACACAAGTTACCAAGTGTGTCCTAGTTGTGCTGGTAGAAACCTGCTGCACTGCCGAGCATGTAGAAGTCTAGTACACTTCATTATGTACAGTACATAGTACTTAATAAACAACTCTTACTGGTTTGTGTACTTCTATATTCAAAAAAAGTTTAAAAATAAAAACAAAAATAGAAAAAAGAGGGGAGAGAGGCAAGGAAGAAATGAAAAGAAAAAAGCCTACAGAATAAAGATATAAAGAAGGAAAATATATTATACAGCTGTACAATATTTTTGTGTTTTGTCATTACAAAATTATTTAAAAAGTAAAAATTAAAAAGTTTATGAAGAAGTTACTGTCAGCTAAGTTTAAAGTATTATTAGCAAAAAGATGTTATATTTAGTGTTGCCTAAGTATACAGTATTTATAAAGTCTACATTAGTGTACAGTAATGTCCTAGGTCTTCACATTTACTTATTATTACTCATTCAATGACTCACCCAGAGCAAATTCCAGCCCTGCAATCTTTGTTCATGGTAAGTGCCCTACACAGCTGTACCATTTTGTATTTTTTGTACTGTATTTTTACTGAAGCTTTTCTGTGTTTAGATATACAGATAGTTCTGGTTCTGTTACAGTTGCCTACAGTATTCAGTGCAGTCACATACATGCTATACAGTTTGTAGCCTAGGAACCATAGGCTCTACCATCTAGCCTAGGTGTGTAGCAGGCCATACCATCTAGGTTTATGGGTGTTCACTCTCTGATGTTTGCACGGCAATGAAATTGCCTAACAATGCATTTCTCAGAATGTATTTCCATTGTTAAGCAAAGCATAATTCTATATGGGAAGATGTGCATAGGTTATATGCAAATACTACACTATTTTATATACAGGACTTGAGTATCCTTGGATTTTGGTATCCTTATAGTGGGGTGGGGATGGGTCCTGGAACCAATCCCCCGTGGACACTTGGGACAACTGTCTTCCGTTTGGGATCGTTAGACCACATCGCTGGTTGGATCCTGGGCCAAATCCGTGTAAAGATCACCTTGTGGTTACACATTCTTAGGGGAGACTTTCTCCCACCATGTTAGTACCACATTCAGACAAGTTTCTTTCCTGCTCCTTCTGCAGGGGCTGGTTTATATTTGATTCAAGGTTCAGCTTTTTATTTTATGTGAAAATCTTCTATTAGACTCTCTTACCTGAGACAGTTCTTGCTTTTGTCTCCTGTCTGCTGGGCCCTGTGCCATCATAAAAACCAGCCAAGGATGCCTCCATGTCCCATGGAGAGGCAGAGGGTACAAACGGCCCAGGGCAGCCGCCTGCTCAGGATCCTCAGTCTTACCCCAGCATGCTGTTTTCCTTTGTTTTGGGTCTCTGAGGATTCCTTTCCTTCATGCTAGCTCAGTGATGCATTTTAAAAGATAGTCTTTATGTTTTATTGAACATTTTATGTTGTTTTCTGTTGGTAGGTCGTTTGGGGGTATTTTGTTGGTAATGTTGCTGAAAACGGAAGTTTCATATGGGTCTTTTTTGTGTGCTTGTTTTGTGGGCTGCATTTCTATATTTGTTTTTCATATCTACCAGTAGAAACACTTCCTTCTTTCTCCTTTCTGGCTGTCCCAGTCAGTGCCCCTTGGGGGTAATGTGGCACGAGGGAAGCAGTGTGGGCTTTGGAATCAAACAGACCTGGGTTTGACTCTACCACTCGCTAGCAGTGTTACTGGGCAAGCACTTCACCTTTCTGCATCTACATTTTCTCTTCTGAAAATAGAGATAATAATACCCACCATAGTACCCAGGAGGAAAAAAAGGTAATCAAACATTAATTTTCTTTTCAGCAACACCATTTATTTCCCACCTTTCCCCACATGCCACCTAACAAAATAGTTCAAGCCGAAGAAAAGATGCTTTTATCTGAATATAAGAAGTTGACTGAATTCCTGTTGATTGATAATCCTAAATTATTCTTAGCAGACATTTAAATATTAGATTTTAATGAGTAGGGTTTCCAGCCTGTAAACATGGATTAGGGAAGCATATTTTTGTAGGGGAAATGAATTCAACCTTTGTAAAGTTAGGGGTTAGGAAGAACTGTATTAATTTGTTATTTCTCGGGTTTATTTGTATCATATTTCTAAGCATTCCTCACCCAAAGAAATCATCTTTCTTCATACTATACACAAGGTGATTATTGGCAGTTGAGGCATTAAGGGGATGCTAACACATGGGAATGTTGATTCTAGCTCAAAGAAGGAGCTGGCTGAAGGAATCAATATCGTCCAAAGCAAATATATATTTTTGTACTTTATATATTTATTTAAATTCCAAGAAACACATTTAGAACATGCATAATTAGCTGAGGTTACAACGTTGCCTTTTCAGAAGGCATATTTACCTAGAGAAGTTATGCATATTTCATAAAGAACAAACAGATGATATAAAAACACAGTCTACCCTTGGTGTGTTCAATGTGCTTTTCCAAGGAAAAGCATGCATCTCTTAAATTATCATTTAGTTTTTAAACAAAAAATGTTGCACTAAGAAGTGTCTGCTACTCTTATTGTCATTTTAATAATTTATTACACAGAGTTCCAAGCAAACTGATATCTTTTGTTAACTTGCATTAATGAATAAATTTAAACCTGCTTGAACTTTGTCATCACAATACCTTTTGAAATAAATCGTATGGGAAGAGAACTTTATTCTATTCATATTGTATAAGTAAATCCAATAAATGGAATGAGAATGTGGAAAGGCAGAGAGGGAATATCACAATGGTGAGTAGAGCAGTTTCTGCATAATTTACGATGAAATTTCTTACCTCTGTAATTTAGAGCTAGAACAGACTGAAGACATAAATTAGTTTTATAGAATGAGGGATCAGAGAGATGATAAGTCATATAACTGGCTGGTGTTAGAGAACAGACTTCTAATTCAACAATCTTTTAAATATAGTCCATAAATTATGAGACAGTGTAATAATTGATGTATCAGTGATTATGGCACCAGTATTTACTGAGTAGTTACTATAAACTAAGCGTTTGTTCATCCCTTCACATATGTTATCTTGTTTAATTTTGGCAATCAGCTTATTGGGTAGGTAGTGATAACCTCAATTTACAGATGAAGGAGCTAAGACTCAGAGGGTTTTTTTCACTTGTGGACAGTAACAGTTATTCAGTGATAGAGCTTCTTCAATAGCAAACATTTGTGTCATTTATCATGTATAAGTATTTTGCTAGAACCCAAGGGATCAAACAGAAAGAAGAGATGGTTTTCTTTCTTTTTTATATTTTTTTAATTGCATTTGAGGTTTTGGGGTACATGTGAAGAACATGCAAGATTGCTGCATAGGTACACATGTGGCAGTGTGATTTGCTGCCCTCCTCCCCTTCACCTATATCTGGCTTTTCTCCCCATGCTATCTCTCCCCAACTCTCCACCCCCCCATCCCTCCCCTGTTTCCCCCCAACAAACCCCAGTGTGTAGTGCTCCCCTCCCTCTGTCCGTATGTTCTCATTGTTCAACACCCGCCTATGAGTGAGAACATGTGGTGTTTGATTTTCTGTTCTTGTGACAGTTTGCTGAGAATGATGGTCTGCAGGTTCATCCATGTCCCTACAAAGGACACAAGCTCATTGTTTTTGATGGCTGCATAATATTCCATGGTGTATATTTCCCTGTCCAGTCTACCATCACTGGGCATTTGGGTTGGTTCCAGGTCTTTGCAACTGTGCTGCAATGAACATTTGTGCACATGTGTCCTTATAGTAGAACGATTTATAATCCCTTGGATATATATCCAGTAATGGGATTGCTGGGTCAAATGGAATTTCCATTTCTAGGTCCTTGAGAAATCGCCACACTGTCTTCCACAATGGTTGAACTAATTTACACTCCCACCAACAGTGTAAAAGTGTTCCTATTTCTCCACATCTTCTCCAGCATCTGTTGTCTCCAGATTTTTTAATGATCGCCATTCTAACTGGCGTGAGATGGTATCTCAGTGTAGTTTTGATTTGCATTTATCTAATGACCAATAATGATGAGCATTTTTTCATATGTTTTTTGGCCTCAGGTATGTCTTCTTTTGTAAAGTGTCCATTCATATCCTTTGCCCACATTTGAATAGGATAGTTGTTTTTTTTTGTTTGTTTGTTTGTTTGTTTTTTTTTGTAAATGTATTTTAGTTCTTTGTAAATTCTGGATATCAGCCCTTTGTCAGATGGGTAAACTGCAAAAATTTTTTCCCATTCTGTTGGTTGCCGATTCATTCTAATGACTGTTTCTCTTGCCACGCAGAAGCTGTGGAGTTGGAGTAGGTCCCATTTGTCTATTTTGACTTTTGTTGCCAATGCTTTTGGTGTTTTGGTCATGAAGTCCTTGCCTACGCCTATGACCTGAACAGTTTTGCCTAGATTTTCTTCTAGGATTCTTATGGTGTTAGGACTTATGTTTCAGTCTTTAATCCATCTGGAGTTAATTTTAGTGTAAAGTGTCAGGAAGGGGTCCAGTTTCTGCTTTCTGCACATGGCTAGCCAGTTTTCCCAACACCATTAACAGGGAATCTTTTCTCCATTGCTTGTTTTGTCAGGTTTGTCAAAGATTGTATGGTTGTAGATATGTTGTGTTGCCTCTGAGGCCTCTGTTCTGTTACATTGGTCTATATCTCTGTTTTGGTACCAGTATCATGCTGTTTCAATTACTGTAGCCTTGTAGTATAGTTTGAAGTCCAGTAGTGTGATGCCTCCCACTGTGTTCTTTTTGCTTAGAATTGACTTGGCTATGCGGGCTCTCTTTTGGTTCCATATGAAGTTTAAGGTGGTTTTTTCCAATTCTGTGAAGGAGGTCATTGGTAGCTTGATGGGGATAGCATTGAATCTGTAAATTACTTTGGGTACTATGGCCATTTTCATGATATTAATTCTTCCTAACCATGAACATAAAATGTTTCTCCATCTGTGTCCTCTCTTATTTCGTTGAGCAGTGGTTTGTAGTTCTCCTTGAAGAGGTCCTTTATGTTCCTATTTTAGTTGTATTCCTAGGTATTTTATTCTCTTTGTAGCAATTGTGAATGGCGGTTTGTTCTTGATTTCGCTCTCTTTAAGTCTGTTATTTGGTGTATAGGAATGCTTATGACTTTTGCACATTGATTTTGTATCCTGAGACTTTGCTGAATTTTCTTATCAGTTTCAGGAGATTTTGGGCTGAGATGATGGGGTCTTCTAGGTATTCAATCATGTTGTCTGCAAATAGAGACAATTTGGCTTCCTCCTTTCCTATTTGAATACCCTTGATTTCTTTTTCTTACCTGATTGCTCTGACTGGAACTTCCAGTACTATATTGAATAGGAGTGGTAAGAGAGGGCATCCTTGTCTAGTGGCAGATTTCAAAGGGAATGCTTCCAGTTTTTGCCCATTCAGTATGATATTGGTTGTTGGTTTGTTGTAAATAGCTTTTATTATTTTGAGATATGTTCTGTCAATACCTAGTTTATTGAGGGTTTTTAGCATAAAGGGCTGTTGAATTTTGTCAAAGGCCTTCTCTGCATCAATTGAGATAATCATGTGGTTTTTGTCTTTGGTTCTGTTTATGTGGTGAATTACATTTATAGACTTGCATATGTTGAACCAGCCTCGCATCGCTGGATGAAACCTACTTGATCATGGTGGATAAGCTTTTTGATGTACTTTGCAATCGGCTTGCCAGTATTTTGTTGAAGATCTTTGCATCTATGTTCATCATGGATATCGGCCTGAAGTTTTATTTTCTTGTTGAGTCTCTGCTGGGTTTTGGTATCGGGATGATGTTGGTCTCATAAAATAATTTGGGAAGAATTCCCTCTTTTTGGGTTATTTGGAATAGTTTCAGAAGGAATGGTCACAGTTCCTCTTTGTGTGTCTGGTAGAATTTGGCTGTGAGCTCATCTGGACCTAGGCTTTTTTTGTGTGGTAGGCCCTTAATTGCTGCCTTGACTTCAGACCTTGTTATTGGTGTATTCAGGGTTTCAACTTCTTCCTGGTTTAGGCTTGGGAGGAGGCAAGTGTCCAGGAATTCATCCATTTCTTGCAGGTTTACTCGTTTATGTGCATAGAGTTGTTTGTAATAATCTCTGATGATGGTTTGAATTTCTGTGGAATCTGTGGTGATATCCCCTTTATCATTTTTTATTGCATCTATTTGGTTATTCTCTCTTTTCTTTTTATTAATCTGGCTAGTGGTCTGTCTATTTTGTTGATCTTTTCAAAAAACCAGATCCTGGATTTATTCATTTTTTGAAGGGTTTTTTGTGTCTCAATCTCCTTCAGTTCTGCTCTGATCTTAGTTATTTCTTGTCTTCTGCTAGGTTTTGAGTTTTTCTTGATCTCGCTCCTCTAGCTCTTTCAATTTTGACGATAGGGTGTCAATTTTAGACCTCTCCTTGCTTCTCATTTGGGTCCTTATTGCTATATATTTTCCTCTAGAGACTGCTTTAAATGTGTCCCGGAGATTCTGGTATGTTGGGTATTCATTCTCGTTGGTCTTGAAGAACATCTTTATTTCTGCCTTCATTTCACTGTTTATCCAGTCAACATTCAAGAACCAGTTGTTCAGTTTCCATGAAGCTGTGTGGTTCTGAGTTAGTTTCTGAATTCTGAGTTGTAACTTGATTGCACTGTGGTCTGAGAGACTGTTTGTTATGATTTCCATTCTTTTGCATTTGCTGAGGAGTGATTTACTTCCAATTATGTGGTCAATTTTAGAGTAGGTGTGATGTGGTGCTGAGAAGAATGTATATTCTGTGGATTTGGGATGGAGAGTTCTGTAAATGTCTATTAGGTTTGCTTGGTCCAGGTCTGAGTTCAAGTCCTGAATATCCTTGTTAATTTTCAGTCTCATTGATATGTCTAATATTGACAAAGTCTTCCACTATTATTGTGTGGGAGTCTAAGTCTCTTTGTAAGTCATTAAGAACTTGCCTTATATATCTGGGTGCTCCTGTGTTGGGTGCGTATATATTTAGAATCATTAGCTCTTCTTGTTGCATTGATCCTTTTACCATTACGTAATGTCCTTCTTTGTCTCTTTTGATCTTTGTTGTTTTAAAGTCTATTTTATCAGAGACAAGAATTGCAACTCCTGCTTTTTTTTTTTTTTTTTTTTTTTTTGCTCTCCATTTGCTTTGTAAATCTTCCTCCATCCCTTTATTTTGAGCCTTTGTGTATCCTTGCATGTGTGATGGGTTTCCTGGATACAGCACACTGATGGGTTTTGGCTTTTTATCAAATTTGCCAGTCTGTGTCTTTTGACTGGGGCATTTAGCCCATTTACATTTAGGGTTAATATTGTTATGTGTAAATTCGATACTGCCATTTTAATGCTAGCTGGCTGTGTTGCCCATTAGTTGATGTAGATTCTTCATTTTGTTGATGCTCTTTACGATTTGGTATGTTTTCAGAGTGGCTGGTACTGGTTATTCCTTTCTATGTGTAGTGCCTCTTTCAGGTTCCTGTAAAGCAGGCCTGGTGGTGATGAAATCTCTGAGTACTTGCTTGTTCACAACAGATTTTATTTTTCCTTCAGGTATGAAGCTTAGTTTGGCATAATATGAAATTCTGGGTTGAAAGTTTTTTTCTTTATGGATTTTGAATATTGGCCCCCACTCTTTTCTGGCTTGTAGGGTTTCTGCTGAGAGATCTGCTGTGAGTCTGATGGGCTTTCCTTTGTGGGTAACCCGACCTTTCTCTCTGGCTGTCCTTAGCATTTTCTCCTTCATTTCAACCCTGGTCAATCTGACGATTATGTGCCTTGGAGTTTCTCTTCTTGCAGAATATCTTTGTGGTGTTCTCTGTATTTCATGGACTTGAATATTGGCCTGCCTTGCTAGGTTGGGGAAGTTCTCCTAGATAATATCCTGAAGAGTATTTTCCAGCTTGGATTCATTCTCTTCGTCACTTTCAGGTACACCTATCAAATGTAGATTAGGTCTTTTCACAGAGTCCCATATTTCTTGGTGACTTTGTTCATTCCTTTTTATGCTTTTTTTCTCTAATCTTGCCTTCTTGTTTCATTTTATTGAGTTGATCTTTGACTTCTGATATCTTTTCTTCTGCTTGGTCAATTTGGCTGTTGAAACTTGTGCATGCTTCACAAAGTTCTCGTGTTGTGTTTTTCAGCTCCAATTCACTTATATTCCTCTCTAAGTTGTCCATTCTCGTTAGCATTTTGTCAAATCTTTTTTCAGGGTTCTTAGTTTCTTGCATTTTTAGCTCACAGAAGTTTCTTATTACCCACCTTCTGAAGCCTGATTCTGTCATTTCATCACACTCATTCTCCATCCAGCCTTGTTCCCTTGCTCATGAGGAGTTGTGATCCCTTGTAGGAGGAGAGGTGTTCTAGTTTCAGGTGTTTTCCTCCTTTTTGCGCTGGTTTCTTCCCATCTTTGTGGATTTATCCACCTGTCCTCTTTGTAGTTGCTAGTTTGTTGATAATGAAGTTATTTCTGTTTCTTAGTTTTCCTTCTAACAGTCTGGCCCCTCTGCTGTAGGACTGCTGAGGTCCACTCCAGGCCCTGCTTGCCTGGGGATCACCTGCGGCACCTGCAGAACAGTACAGGTTTCTACCAGTTTCTTCTGCTGCTATCTTTGGTCCCAGAAGGATGTCCGCCAAATTTCAGCCTGATCTTTCCTTTATGAGGTGACTCTTTGGATATATGGGGGTCAGGGAGCTACTTGAGGAGACAGTCTGCCCTTTATAGGAACTCAAGTGCTGAGCTGTGAGTTCCGTTGTTCATTCAGAGCTGCTGGGCAGGTACGTTTAAGTCTGCTGCAGCAGAGCTCATAAACCCCTTTTTTTCCCCAGGTGCTCTGTCCCAGGGAGTTAGGGCTTTATGAGTTTTCGTTGTGCTGCTGCCTTTTTTTCAGGGCTGCCCTGCCCAGGAAGGAGGCAGCCTAGTCACTGTCTGCCTGCAGAGGCTTTGCTGAGCTGCTGTGGGCTCCGCTCAGCTGCCATGTGAACTTCCTTTCAGTCCTATTTATATGGGTGTAGTTAGAATTGCCTTGGCAATGGTGGCCCACTTCTGTAATGGCAGGTTGCCTCGGCAACTGCAGGCTGCCTCAGCAATGGTGGAGTACCTCGGTAATGGCAGACGCCTCTCCCCCACAGAGTTGGACCATCCCAGGTTCAGCTGTGCTTGCTGTGAAACGCAACCCAGAGCGTTTCCAACTGCTGTCTTTTTTTGTGGGGGTGGGACCAGCAGATCCTGATCACCTGGCTCCCTGCCTCAGAGCCTTTTTTTTTTTTTTTTTTTAGTTGAATGGTCGACTCTCCCCTGGGTGTTCCAGTTGCCTGTTGAAAAGTCGCCGGGATCTGTGTGATTTCCTGTGCGGCGACCCACTCCACTGGCTGAAACAGTGGTGCTGAGATTTGTGGCACTTTTTTGTCCCGGAATCTCCTGGCCTGGCTCCCTCTTTCAGTCCCCTTTTTAATCAGATGAATGGGTTACCCTGCCTTCCCGGACCTCTAATCGCCATCTTAAAAGGGCACCCAGACCAGTGTATATTGTACAGAGAACCACTGTGCCGGGGCGCCGGCAAAACAGCCGCGCTGGCCAAAACAGCCATGCTGGTGACCTCTGAGGCTCCTCTGCCTGGGAATCTCCTGGTCTGTGGGCAATAAAAATCCATCTGGAAATGTGGCATTCACTCACCCTCTGCGCTTTCACTGGGAGCTGCAATCCTGAGCTGCTCCTAATTGGCTGTCTTGGATCTTCCCCCTGGTTTTCTTCTTTCAGGGATTTACACATTAGATCCCTACAACCTAACATGTAAGATATATCTGTAAGATGAATATGTTAGATGAGTAGCTTTTTTAAATTGTACTTTAAGTTCTGGGGTACATGTGGAGAACATGCAGGTTTGTTACATAGGTATACACATGCCATCGTGGTTGGCTGCATCCATTGCTCATCATCTATGTTAGGTATTTCTCCTAATGCTATCCCTCCCCAGCCCCCCACACTCCCCAACAGTCCCCGGTATGTGATGCTCCACTCCCTGTGTCCATGTGTTCTCATTGTTCAACATCCACTTATGAGTGATAACATGCAGTTTGGTTTTCTGTTCTTGTGTCAGTTTGCTGAAAATGATGGTTTCCAGCTTCATCCATATCCCTGCAGAGGACATGAATTCAACCTATTTTATGGCTGCATAGTATTCCATGGTGTATTGGTGCCACATTTTCTTTATCCAGTCTGTGGGCATTGGGCTTGGTTGCAAGCATTTACTATTGTGAACAGTGCTGTAGTAAATATACATATGCATGTGTCTTTATAATAGAACAACTTGTAATTCTTTGGGTATATACCCAGTAATGGGATTGCTGGGGCAAATGGTATTTCTAGTTCTAGATCCTTAAGGATTGGCACACTATCTTCCACAATGATTGAGCTAACTTACACTCCCACCAACAGTGTTAAAGTGTTCCTATTTCTTCACATCCTCTCCAGCATCTGTTGTTTCCTGACTTTTTAATGATCACCATTCTAACTGATATGAGACAATATCTCATTGTGGTTTTGATTTGCATTTATCTAATAACCAGTGATGATGAGCTTTTTTTCATGTTTGTTTGCTGCATAAATGTCTCCTTTTGAGAAGTGTCTATTCATATCCTTAGCCCACTTTTTGATAGCGTTGTTTCTTTTTCCTGTAAATTTGTTTAAGTTTCTTTATAGATCCTGGATATTTGCCCTTTGACAAGTGGGTAGACTGTAAACATTTTCTCCAATTCTGTAGGTTCCCTGTTCACTATGATGATAGTTTCTTTTGCTGTGCAGAAGCTCTTTAGTTTAATTAGATATTTGTCTATTTTGGCTTTTGTTGCCATTGCTTTTAGTGTTTTAGTCATGAAGGCCTTGCCAATGCCTATGTCCTGAATGGTATTGCCTAGGTTTTTCTTCTAGAGCTTTTATGGTTTAGGTCTTACATTTAAATCTTTAATCCATCTTGAGTTAATTTTTGTGTAAGATGCAAGGAAGGGATCCAGTTTCAGCTTTCTGCATATGGCTAGCCAGTTTTCCCAATACCATTTATTAAATAGGGAATCATTGCTTGATTTTGTCAGGTTTGTCAAAGATCAGATGGTTGTAGGTGTGTGGTGTTATTTCTGAGGCCTCTGTTCTTTTCCATTGGTCTGTATATCTGTTTTGGTACCAGTACCATTCTGATGTCTCCAGGTTTGTTTGTTTCTTTTTTTTTCCTTAGAATTCTCTTGACTATGCTCGCTCTTTTTTGATTCCATATGAAGTTTAAGGTTTTTTTTTTCAATTTTGTGAAAAAAGGCAATGACAGATTGATGGGGATAGCATTGAATCTATATATT
This sequence comes from Callithrix jacchus, assembly GCF_049354715.1. NCBI lineage: Eukaryota > Metazoa > Chordata > Mammalia > Primates > Cebidae > Callithrix > Callithrix jacchus. Next base: position 107,749,258 of record NC_133510.1, on the reverse strand, counting down.
ATTTTGGGCAGTATGGCCATTTTCACGATATTGATTCTTCCTAAACATGAGCATGGAATTTTTTTCCATCTGTTTGTGTCCTCTTGAGCAGTGGTTTGTAGTTCTCCTTGAAGATGTTCTTTACATCCCTTGTTAGTTGTATTCCTAGGTTTTCTCTTTGTAGCAATTGTGAATAGGTGTTCACTCATGATTTGGCTCTGTTTATCTATTATTGGTATACAGGAATGCTTCTGATTTTTGCACATTGATTTTGTAGCCTGAGACTTTGCTGAAGTTGCTTACCAACTTAAGGAGATTTTGAGCTGAGACAATGGGGTCTTCTAAATATACAATCATGTCATCTGCAAATAGAGACAATTTGGCTTCCTCTTTTCCTAACTGAACACGCTTTATTTCTTCTTCTTGCCTGATTGCCTTGGCCACAACTTCCAATACTATGTTGAATAGGAGTGGTGACAGAGGGCATTCTTGCCTTGAGCTGGTTTTCAAAAGGAATGCTTCTTATTCAGTATGATATTGGCTGTCGGTTTGTCATAAATAGCTCTTAATATTTTCAGATATGTTTCATCAATATCTAGTTTATTGAGCATTTTTAGCATGAAGAGTTGTTGAATTTTGTCAAAGGCCTTCTCTGCATCTATTTAGATAATCATGTGGTTTTTGACTTTGGTTCTGTTTATGTGATGGATTACATTTATTGATTTGCATATGTTGAACCAGCCTTGCATCCCAGGGATGAAAGTGACTTGATTGTGATGAATAAGCTTTTTGATGTGCTGTTGGATTCAGTTTGCCAGTATGTTATTGAGGATTTTCACATCCATGTCATCAGGGATATTGACCTGAAATTTTCCTTTTTTGTTTGTGTCTCTGCCAGCTTTTGGAATCAGGATGATGTTGGTCTCATAAAATGAGTTAGGGAGGATTCCCTCTTTTTCTGTTGTTTGGAATAGTTTCAGAAGGAATGGTACCAGCTCCTCTTTGTACTTCTGGTAGAATTTGGCTGTGAAACTGTCTGGTCCTGGACTTTTTTTGGTTGGCAGGCTATTATTTACTGCCTCAATTTCAGACCTTGTTATTGGTCTATTCAGGAATTCAGCTTCTTCCTGGTAAAGTCTTGGGAGTGTGTAAGTGTCCAAGAATTTATCTATTTCTTCTAGATTTTCTGTTTTATTTGCATAAAGGTATTTATTGTATTCTCTGATTGTAGTTTGTATTTCTATGGGATCAGTGGTAATATTACCTTTATCATTTTTTATTGTGTCTATTTGATTCTTCTCCCTTTTCTTCTTTATTAATCTGGCTAGAAGTCTATTTTGTTGATCTTTTCAAAAAACCAGCTCCTAGAGTCACTGCTTTTTTTTGAAGGGCTTTTTGTGTGTCTATCTCCTTCAGTTCTGCTTTGATCTTGGTTATTTCTTGTCTTCTGCTGGCTTTTGAATTTGTTTGTTCTTGCTTCTCTAGTTCTTTTAATTGTGACATTAGCGTGTTGGTTTTAGACCTTTCCTGCTTTCTCTGTTGTGCAGTTAGTGCTATAAATTTCCCTCTATACATTGCTTTAAATGTGTCCCAGAGATTCTGGTACACTATGTTTTTGGTTCTCATTGGTTTCAAAGAATGTCTTTATTTCTGCTTTCATTTTGTTATTTATCCAGTAGTCATATAGGAGCAGATTGTTCAGTTTCCATGTAGTTGTGTGGTTCTGAGTGAGTTTCTTAATCCTGAGTTCTAATTTGAATGCACTGTGGTCTGAGAGACTGTTAGTTATGATTTCCATTCTTTTGAATTTGCTGAGGAGTGTTTTACCTCCAATTACATGATCAGTTTTAGAATAAGTGCAGTGTGGTGCTGAGAAGAATGTATATTCTGTTGATTTGGAGTGGAGACTTTTGTAGATGTCTATTAGGTCCACTTGGTCCAGAGCTGAGTTCAAGTTCTGGGTAGCCTTGTTAATTTTCTCTTTCATTGGTCTAATATTAACAGTGGGGTGTAAAGCCTCCCAATTATTACTGTGGCATAGTCTAAGTCTCTCTGTAGGGGTCTAAGAACTTGCTTTATGAATCTGGGTGCACCTGCATTGGGTGCATATATATTTAGGATAGTCAGCTCTTCTTGTTGCATTGATCCCTTTACCATTATGTAATGCCCTTCTTTGTCTCTTTTGATATTTGATGGTTTAAAGTGTGTTTTATCCGAGAGTAGGATTGCAACCCCTGCTTTTTTTTTTTTAACTTTCCATTTGCTTGGTATATCGTTCTCCATCCCTTTATTTTGAGCTCACATTTTTTGACTCATATGAGTCTTTGCATATGAGGTGGGTCTCCTGGATACAGCACACCAGTGGGTCTTGACTGTATCTGATTTGCCATTCTCTGTCTTTTCATTGGGGCATTTAGCTCATTTGCATTTAAGGTTAATATTGTTATGTGTGAATTTGATCCTGCCATTATGATGCTAGCTGGTTATTTTGCCCATTAGTTGATGCAGTTTTTTCCCTAGTGTTGATGGTCTTTACAATTTGATAAGTTTTTGCAGTAGCTGGTACCAGTTGTTCCTTTCCATGTTTAGTGCTGCTTTCAGGAGCTCTTGTATGGCAAGTCTGGTGCTGACAAAAATCTCTCAGCATTTGCTTTTCCATAAAGGATTTTATTTCTCCTTTGCTTATGAAGCATAGTTTGGCTGGATATGAAATTCTGGGTTGAAAATTCTTTTTAAGAATGTTGAATATTAGTCCCCCACTCTCTTCTGGCTTGAGGGTTTCTGCCAAGAGATCCACTGTTAGTCTGATGGGCTTCCTTTTTTGGGTAACCTGACCTTTTTCTCTGGCTGGCCTTACCACTTTTTTCTTCATTTCAACCTTGGTGAATCTGATGATTGTGTGTCTTGGGTTGCTCTTCTCAAGGAGTATCTTTGTGGTGTTCTATATAGTTCCTGAATTAGAATGTTGGTTGCCTTGCTAGATTGGGGAGGTTCTCCTGGATAACATTCTGAAGAGTGTTTTCCAACTTGATTTCATTCTCTCCTTCACTTTCAGATACATTGATCAAATGTAGAGTTGGTCTTTTCACAGAATCCCATATTTCTTGGAGGCTGTTAATTTATTTTCGTTTATCTTCAGTCTCTCGTATCCTTTCTTCCATTTGGTTGATTCAGCTACTGAAACTTGTGTATGCTTCACGAAGTTCTTGTGCTGTGTTTTTCAGTTCCATCAGGTCGTCTATGTTCCTTTCTAAACTGATTATTCTAGTTAGCATTTTGTCTAACCTTTTTTTCAAAGTTCTTAGCTTCTCTTACATTGGGTTAGAACTTACTCCTTTAGCTCAAAGAAGTTTGTTATTACCCACCTTCTGAAGTCTACTTCTATCAGTTCATCAAACTCATTCTCTGACTGGTTTTGTTTCCTTGCTGGTGAGAGATGTGATCCCTTAAAGGAGAAGAGACATTCTGGTTTTTGGAGTTTTCAGTCTTTTTCTTCCCATCTTCCTGGATTTATCTTCCAGTGGTCTTTGAGGTCGGTGACCTTTGGATGGGGTCTCTGAGTGGATGTCCTTTTTGTTGATGTTAAAACTATTTCTGTTAGTTTTCCTTCTAACAGGCCCCTCTGCTGCAGGTCTGCTGGAGTTTTTGCTGGAAGTCCACTCCAGACCCTGCTTGCCTGGGAATCATCAGCGGAGACTGCAGAAGAGCAAAGATTGCTGCCTGTTTCTTCCTCTGGTAGCTCCATGCCAGAGGGGTACCCCCCAGATGCCAGTCAGTGTTCTCCTGTATGAGGTGTCTGTCAGCCCCTACTGGGAAGTGTCTCCCAGTCAGGATACACGGGGGTCAGGGAGCCACTTGAGGAAGCAGTCTGTTCTTTATCAGAGCTTGAACACTGTATTGGAAGATCTAATGCTCTCTTCAGACCTGCCCGGCCGGGGATGTTTATGTTTGCTGAAGCTGTACCCACTGCTGCCTTTTTTCAGAGATGCTCTGCCCAGAGAGGACATCTAGTGAGACAGTGCCTGCAGGTGCTGAGCTGTGTTGGATTTCACCCAGCTCAGATTTCCTGGCAGCTTTGCTTACACTGTGGGGTTAAACTGCCTACCCAAGCCTCAGCAATGGCAGATGCTCCTCCCTGCATTGAGCTCGTGCCTTCTGGAGCCTCAGCAATGGTAGATGCCCCTCCCCACACCAAGCTTGAATGACCCAGGTCGAGCACAGACTGCTGTGCTGGCTCCAAGAATTTCAAGTCAGTGCATCTTAGCTTGCTAGTCTCCATGGGGGTGGAACACACCGAACCAGACCACTTGGCTACCTCGCTTCAGCTCCATTTCCAGGGGAGTGAACGGCTTTGTTTCACTGGCACTCCAGGGACCACTGAAGTATGAAAAAAGAAAATTGCTCCAGCTAGCTCAGTTTCTGCCCAAACAGCCGCCCAGTTTTCTGGTGGTCGTGTAGGTACCGGAGGGAATCTCTTGGTCTGCAGGTTGTAAAGACCATGGGAAAGGCACAGTATCTGGGCCAGAGTGCAGGAAACAGTCCCTAATGGCTTCCCTTGGCTAGGAGCGGGAGTTCCCTGGCCCCTTCGGCTTCCTGGATGAGGCAATGCCCCACCCTGCTTTGGCTCACCTTCCTTGGGCTGCACCCACTGTCCAACCAGTCCCAGTGAGATCAACCAGGTACCTCAGTTGGAAATGTGGAAATCACCCACTTTCTGCATCTATATCACTGGGAGCTGCACAGTGGAGCTGTTCCTATGCTGCCATCTTCCTTTTTTTTTTGAGACATAATCTTGCCCTATCATTCAGGCTGGAGTACAGTGCCTCCTGGACTCAAGGGATCCTCCCACCTCAACCTAAGTAGCTGGGACTACAAGGGGCTAATTTTTACAATTTTTGTAGAGACAAGTTTCACTGTTACCCAAGCTGGTCTCAAACTCCTGGGCTCAAGTGATCCACCTACCTTGGCCTTCCATTGTGCTGGGATTATAGGCATGAGCCACCACACCTGACAGAGTAGCTTTCATATATTTTGACCACAGCACTCATAAGAAATATGTTTATTCTAAAACATATGAATACATAGATAAATGTGTTAATTCATAGCTAAAACAAAAGTTTTATGAAATACCCTTACTGTGTGTTATATATGCTATTTTCTATTCTCGACCATTCTACTCTATTTCAGTTTTTTAAAAGCCAGTTGTGTCTGGCTTTTAAAAGTCAGTTGGGAGGCTGAGGTGGGTGAATCATCTGAGGTCAGGAGTTCAAGACTAGCTTGCCCAACATGGTGAAAACCCATCTCTACAAAAAAAAAAAATTAGCCAGGCATGTTGATATACGCCTGTAGTCCTAGCTACTTGGGAGGCTGAGACACAAGAATCACTTGAACCAGGGAAACAGAGGTTGCAGTGAGTCGAGATTATGCCACTGCACTCCAGTCTGGATGACATATTGAGACTCTGTTTTTTTTTGTTGTTTTGTTTTGTTTATTTTTTAAACCACCAAGATGGCCCTTTAGGAACAGCTCAGGATTGCAGCACCCAGTGAAAGTGCAGAGGGTGAGTGGACACCGCATTTCCAGATGGATCTCTATTGCCCACAAACCAGGAGATTCCCGGGCAGAGGAGGCCCACAGGTCGCCAGCATGGCTGTTTTGGTCAGTGTGGCTGTTTTCCAGCACCCTGGTGCAGCAGTTCTTCATACAAAATACACTGGTCTGGTTGCCCTTTTAAGCTGGCAATTGGAGCTCTGAGAAGGCAGATTTGCCCATTCATCTGATTAAACAGCGGTCTGAAACAGGGAGATTACCGGGCAGTGCCGTTGTTTCAGCCGGCACAGTGGGTCGCCGCACAGGAAATCGCACAGATCCCAGCATCCTTTCAGCAGATGACTGGAACACTTGGGAGAGAGTCAACCATTCAACTTAAAAAAAAAAAAAAAAAAAAAGGCTCTGAGGCAGGGAGCTAGGTGTTCAGGCTTGGCGGGTCCCACCCCTACAAAAAAAAAAAAAAAACCAATTGGAAACGCTCGGGGTTGAGAGTTTCACGACAAGCACAGCTGAACCCGAGATGGCCCAGCTCTGTGGGGGAGGGGCATCCGCCATTGCCCAGGCAATCCCCCCCCCCCCCCCGTGAAGGTAGTCCACCATTGCTGAGGCAGCCTGCTGTTGCCGAGACAACCCACCATAACAGAGAGACTCTGTCATTACAGAGGCAGGCCACCATTGCCTAGGCAGTTCTGACCACACCCATATAAACAGGACTGCAGGGAAGTTCACACCGCAGCAGGGCAGAGCCCACAGCAGCTCAGCAAAGCCTCTGCAGGCAGACAGTGACTAGGCTGCCTCCTTGCTGGGCAGGGCAGCCCTGAAAAAACAAGACAGCAGCACAATGGATACTCATAAATAAAGCCCTCATGCCCCAGGACAGAGCACCTGAGAAAAAAAAGGGGGGGGGTTTATGAGTTCTGCAGCAGACCTAAACGTACCTGCCTAGAAGCTCTGAATGAACAACGGAGCTCACAGCTCAGCACTTGAGCTCCTATAAAGAACAGACTGTCTCCTCAAGCAGCTCCCTGACCCCTGTGTAGGCATCCTTCTGGGACAAAGATAACAGAATAAGAAACTGGGAGCAATCTTTACTGTTCTGCAGCTGCTGCAGGTGATCCCCAGGCAAGCAGGGCCTGGAGTGGACCTCAGCTGTTCTACAGCAGAGGGGCCAGACTGTTAGAAGGAAAACTAAGAAACAGAAATAACTTCATCACCAACAATCTGGATGTCCACTCAGAGACCCAATCTGAAAATCAGCAACTACACAGACGACCGGTGGATAAATCCACAAAGATGGGAAGAAACCAGCACAAAAAGGAGGAAAACACCCGAAATCCAGAATACCTCTCCTCCTACAAGGAATCACAACTCCTCACCAGCAAGGGAACAAAGCTGGATGGAGAATGAGTATGATGAAATGACAGAATCATACTTCAGAAGGTGGGTAATGAGAAACTTCCATGAGTTAAAAGAACATGTTCTAACCCAATGCAAAGAAACGAAGAACCTTGAAAAAAGATTTGATGAAATGCTAATGAGAATGGACAACTTAGAGAGGAATATAAGTGAATTGATGGAGCTGAAAAACACAACACAAGAACTTTGTGAAGCATGCACAAGTTTCAACAGCCAAATTGACCAAGGAGAAGAATTTTTTGTATTTTTAGTAGAGATGGGGTTTCACCATGTTGACCAGGATGTTCTCGATCTCGACCTCTTGATCCCTCGACCTCTTGATCCCCCCGTCTCAGCCACCAAAGTGCTGGGATTACAGGTGTGAGCCACCATGCCTGGCCCATATTTTTTAAATAAATGAATATGGTTTTATGACTATGACTTATAAATGTCATTTCTCACAGAGCTGGGTAGTATATTCTATTTTCTTTATCTCTTTTTAATTTTCTTCTGGAGATAATTACCATATTTTTCCACTTGCATAGTTTACTACATTCATGAATTTTTTTTTTATTGCATTTTAGGTTTTGGGGTACATGTGAAGAACATGCAAGATAGGTGCATAGGTACACACGTGGCAGTGTGATTTGTTGCCTTCCTCCCCTTCATCTATATCTGGCATTTCTCCCCATGCTATCTCTCCCAACTCCCTACCCCCTGCTGTCCCTCCCCTCTTCCCCCCAACAGACCCTGTGTCCATGTGTTCTCATTGTTTAACACCCACCTATGAGTGAGAACATGCGGTATTTCATTTTCTGTTCTTGTGTCAGTTTGCTGAATTTATTTTTTCTTTTTTGAGACAGAGCCTTGCTCTGTCACCCAGGCTGAAGTGCAGTGGTGTGATCTTGGCTCCACTTTCTGGATTCAAGTGATCCTTCTGCCTCAGCCTCCCAAGTAGCTGGAATTACAAGTGCACACCACCACACCAGGCTAATTTTTGTATTTTTAGTAGAGATAGGGTTTCACCTTGTTGGCCAAGCTGGTTTCAAACTCCTAACCTCAGGTGATCCACCCTCCTTGGCCTCCCAAAGTACTGGGATTATGGTGTGCCCGGCCTGAATTTTTTAATTTTTTTTGGAAGCCCTCCAATAGCTGTCACATGCCTATAGTTAGTGTTTTGCCCCCCAAAAGTTTATTATTGATAATTTGCCCACTTGCCTTTATCATGGAGACCTCGTTTCCAGAGCACTTCGCCCTCCTGCTCTGGCCTCGGTGCCCCGGCCCACTGCACAGCTGTCATCATGGAACCTTCTCTCACTGCTCTTTACATTGCCCCTTCCATTTTCTGGATTCCATTTCTCTCTCGGATCATGCCCTCATTTTGCTTCAACACGTTTTCATAACAGTTTTAAAGAAAGAGAACATGGGAGAAATATTTTCTGAGTGCATGCATGTCTTAAAAGACCTTTCATTACTCTCAACACTTGATTGATAAATTGGGCGCAGATGTATATATTGGAATTATTTCCCTCTCAGGATTTTGAAGATGTTACTGCTTGTCTCCTAGTCTTGCTGTTGAAAAAACTCAGATTCTTATTTCTTCATAATCCGTTTTTAAAAAATCATAGCAAATCTTTTTTAAGTTCTTCCAATGTGCCAAGTACTGTTCTAACCATTCTGCATTATTTAATGTTCACATCACATCTCTAACTTGAACAGGGACAGGGAGGAGACTGACACATGGAAAGGTTAAGTAACATGGAAGCAGGGGTGTGTTGTTGAATGGATGCTTTGCTATTAAAGGACGGGAGACTGGCCATTTAACTGGGGGCCTCCAAATGTGAGCATCTACTCTCCCTTCTAGGGGTCATCCTCCTGCCTGCCCCTGTTCTCAGAAGAAAATACAAGTCTGGAGGAATTCTCGGGTTAGGTATGCAGACTCAGTTACCCCTGATTCTCAGCCAGAACCTCACAGTTTCTAGTGTCCTGGAGTCCTGAGTCTCTACCACTCAGTTTCTCCAGAAAACATCTTTCTGTTTTCCTACATGGAGAGGACAGTTTACCGAAAAGATGAACGTGGAGCTAGCTCTACTCACAGACATGTAAGTCATCTTTTGGCCTTAGGCCCACCTTCAGCCTCAGCACCATCTGATACTTCCAAGTACAAACCTTTTGTGGATTCTACAGGATATACTGACTTCCTTTCTCACATGTCCCTCTCAGTAGATATTGTAAGTTGTAGCTCATAATGGTCAGTGAGTTACCTTTATCCCAGCTGTTTACATTTTTTTAAATTATGAAATATAAACATACAGCAAGAGGAAATAAGATAACCATGTATTTACTACTCAGCTTTATCAATTATCTGAAGCAAATATTTCAAAATGATAAAAATGCATCATATATATGGTTGGTAATTCCTGTTTGTCCCTTCTCGAGCTCATTTCATCCCTCCCTAATAGTTATCAGCATTCTAAATTGGCATCTTTTCTCACCATTATACTACACTATTTACTATACTATTGCCACAAATGTATATATCTATCAGTAACATAGTTTCATATTTATAAACTTCATTAAAAATCATATGCATAGTCTTTTTTCATCCAACTTGTGCTTTTGAGATTTATATAGTTCATTTTCACATATTTAGCTTTATATAATGTTCAGTTGTGTGACTTAACAATGAATTTCACCATTCTGTGTCAATAGAATCAATTTTTTGCTCTTACAACAGACACGCAGTGAATATTCTTGCACATTCCTCAGTATGCTTGTATAAAAATTTCTCTGCACAGTTTCCATAAGTACACCAAGATACTGATCTTCTCAGTTCTTGGAATAGCAACAGGGAGACCTAGAGTCAGTAGAATCCCTAAGCTAGTATCCTTTAGCCATGAATAATTTTACTATTTTTTCCCCCAGTGGTACAGGAAAAAAAATCATTATTTCTATGTAGGATTCCTGAATTATGGAGATGCACATCTTCACATATAATAGATAATACCAAATTGTTCTCCAAAGTAGTTGTACCAGCTTATGCTCTTATCAATGTAGAGTTTTTTTTTTCTTGTTTTTTTTTTACTGAAACAAGGTACTGTAGTGATGGTTAAGAACATGGGCTTATTTCTTAATGACGACTGGATAAATAATGAAAGGCAGAAATAAAGATGTTCTTTGAAACCAATGAGAATGAAGACATAATGTACCAGAATCTCTGGAACACATTTAAAGCATTGTGTAGAGAGAAATTTATAGCACTAAATGCCCACAAGAGAAAGGAGGAAAGATGTAAAATCAACATCCTAGCATCACAATTAAAAGAACTAGATGAGCAAGAACAAAAAACTTCAAAAGGCAGCAGAAGACAAGAAATAACTAAGATCAGAGCAGAACTGAAGGAGATAAAGACACAAAAAGCCCTTCAAAAAATCAGTCTAGGAGCTGGTTTTTTGAAAAAAATCAACAAAATAGATAGATTGCTAGCCAAACTAATAAATTCAACAAGAGAGAAGAATCAAATAGATGCAATAAAAAATGATAAAGGGGATATCACCACTGATCTCACAGAAATACAAACTACCATCAGATAATAAATACTGTAAATACTTCTGTGCAAATAAAACAGAAAATCTAGAAGAAATTGATAAATTCCTGGACACTTACACCCTCTCAAGACTAAACCAGGAAGAAGTTGAATCCCTGAATAGACAAATAGCAAGGTCTAAAAATGAGGCAACAATTAATAGCCTATCAACCAAAAAAAGTAGAGGACCAGATCTGAATTCCACCAGAGGTACCATTCCTTCTAAACCTATTCCAAACAATAGAAGAAGAGGGAGTCCTCCCTGACTCACTTTATGAGACCAACATCATCGTAATATCAAAACCTGGCAGTGACACAACTAAAAAAGAAAATTTCCGGTCAATATCCCTGATGAACATTGATATGAAAATCCTCAATAACATACTGGCAAACTGAATCCAACAGCACATCAAAAAGCTTATTCATCATGATCAAGTCAGCTTCATCCCTGGGATGCAAGGCTGTTCAACATACACAAATCAATAAATGTATTCCATCACATAAACAGAACCAAAGTCAAAAACCACATGATTATTTCAATAGATGCAGAGAAGACCTTTGACAAAATTCAACAGCCCTTTATGCTAAAAGCTCTCAATAAACTAGGTACTGATGGACTGTATCTCAAAATAATAAGAGCTATTTATGACAAACCCACAGCCAGTATCATACTGAATGGGCAAAAACTGGAAGCATTTCCTTTGAAAACTGGCACAAAGCAAGAATGTCTTCTCTCACCACTCCTATTCAACATAGTATTGGAAGTTGTAGCCAAGGCAATCGGGCAAGAAAAAGAAATAAAGCGTATTCAGTTAGGAAAAGAGGAAGTCAAATTGTCTCTATTTGCAGATGACATGATTGTGTATTTAGAAGACCCCATTGTCTCAGCTCAAAAATCTCCTTAAGCTGGTAAGCAACTTCAGCAAAGTCTCAGGCTACAAAATCAATGTGCAAAAATCACAAGCATTCCTATACACCAATAATAGACAAACAGAGCTAAATCATGCATGAACTCCCATTCACAATTGCTACAAAGAGAATTAAATGCCTAGGAATACAACTAAGAAGGGATGTAAAGAACCTCTTCAAGGAGAAGTACAAACCACTGCTCAAGGAAATAAGAGAGGACACAAACAAATGGAAAATACATGCTCATGGTTAGGAAGAATCAATATTGTGATTCTAACCATACTTCCCAGAGTAATTTATAGATTCAGTGCTATCGCCATCAAGCTACCATCGACTTTTTTCATGGAATTGAAAAAAAAAACCTTAAATTTCATATGGAACTAAAAAGAGCCCACACGGCCATGACTATCCTAAGCCAAAAAGATCCCACATAGCCATGACCATCCTAAGCAAAAAAAAAAAAAGCTGGAGGCATCACCTACCTGACTTCTAACTATACTACAAGGTTAGAGTAATCAAAACAGCATGGTACTGGCACCAAAACAGAGATATAGGCCAATGGAACAGAACAGAGGCCTCAGAAATAATGCCACACATCTACAACCATCTGATCTTTGACAAAACTGACAAAAACAATCCATGGGGAAAAGATTCCCTATTAATAAATGATATTGGGGAAACTGGCTAGCCATATGCAGAAAGCTGAAATTGGATCCCTTCCTTACACCTTACACAAAAATCAACTCAAGATGGATTAAAGATTTAAATGAAAGACCTAAAACTATAAAAACCCTAGAAGAAAACCTAGGCGCTATCATTCAGGACACAGGCATGGGCAAGGACTTCATGACTAAAACACAAAAAGTAATGGCAATAAAAGGCAAAATAGACAAATGGGATCTAATTAAATGAAAGAGCTTCTGCACAGCAAAAGAAACTATCATGAGAGTGAACAGGGAACCTATAGAATGGGAGAAAATTTTTGCTGTCTACCCATCTGACAAAGGGCTAATATCCAGAATCTGTGAAGAACTTAAACAAATTTACAAGAAAAAAACAACCCCATCAAAAAGTGGGTGAAGGATATGAACAGACTCTTCTCAAAAAGAGACAATATATGAAAAAAAGCTCACCATCACTGGTCATTAGTGAAAGGCAAATCAAAACCACAATGAGATACCATCTCATGCCACTTCATTAAAAAAGTCAGGAGACAACAGATGCTGGAGAGGATGTGGAGAAATAGGAACGCTTTTACTCTGTTGCTGGGAGTGTAAATTAGTTCAAGCATTGTCGAAGACAGTGTGGTGATTCCTCAAGGATCTAGAACTAGAAATACCATTTGACCCAGCAATCTCATTACTGGATATACCCAAAGGATGATAAATCATTCTGTTATAAAGACACATCTGCACGTATGTTTATTGCAGCACTGTTCACAATAGCAAAGACTCGGAACCAACTCAGATGCCCATCAATGATAGACTGGATAAAGAAAATATGGCACATATACACCATGGAATACTATGCAGTTATAAAAACGGATGAATTCATGTCCTTTGCAGGGACATAGATGAAGCTGGAAACCAGCATTCTCAGCAAACTGTCACAGGAACAGAAAACCAAACACCGCATGTTCTCACTCATAAGTGGGAGCTGAACAATGAGAATACATGGACAGAGGAAGGGGAACATCACACACTGGGGCCTGTCAGGCAGTGTGGGACAAGGAGAGGGATAACATTAGGAGAAATACCTAATGTAGATGACAGGGTGATGGATGCAGCAAACCACCCATGGCATATGTGTAACTGTGTAACAAACCTGCATGTTCTGCATATGTACCCCAGAACTTAAAGTATAATAATAACATAAAAAACAACATGGGCTTTAGTGTTAGACTAAAGTCTAACATGAGTTTGAAATTGACTCCACTTACCAGCTCTGTGATCATGGACAGGTTTCTTGGACTTTGCCTTAGGTTTTTCTTTAACGTCAGAGGATTCGTGGACCATATGCTCTCTGTGACAACTACATGGCCGCTTAACCTCTCCGACTCAATTTCTGCAAATGAACGTTAGGAATGGCAAACCTGCCTACTTCCTGAGAATGTAGCAAGGATTAAATAATCGACTAAATAGGCAATAAATAAACAGTGGGCTGAGCTGTGTTGCAGTAAAACTAGATTTACAAGTTTGCCACCCTGCTCCAGAAAAATCCCTTATTCAGTGCAGTATTATATAAGACATTACTAAATGTATCATATAACATATAAATTTATGTATAGCAGTATATATTTAACACATTAATATGTAAACATGCATTATGTATTATAAATTTACTCATTTATTTTTCTTGCTAGTCCCAGAGAAATTAGCTACCCTCATTCTTTTAACAACTAATGTTTCCTCCTGTATGCGTTACTTATTCAATCAACAGATTTACTTATTAAACCTCTATATACTTCAGTAATTTAGCGTTTACTACATAACTTTTTCTATTTATGGATAGCCAATTCTTGTTTAACTTCTGCTTTTGGTCTTGTCTTCTTCAACCTAACACTCTACTTTATGAAGCAACGTATTATAAACCTAGAATCTCCTGACATGATAACCTTTGTCTTAAGTTCACATCTCCCACCCTCCTTGACCGGGAGGAACAATTCTTATTCTCATAGGAATCTCTATATGACATTGCCTCTAGCTGATTTGCATTCCATCAATCAGATGGTATCTACTTCTTAAATTAGTGACTTTGCCAGGTACTGAAGATGCAGATGTGAACCAGTTTCTCTGAAAATAGGACATCCAAAACAGAGCCTAGATGTGGCCTGGCTCACTGGAGGTCCCATGGGATGACTGTCTCAGTCTGAGCATCATGCTTGTAGTGATGGAACTTGACATCATGCTGCCTTTTTGCCTTTTCTTTCATCTCCCTAAACCAAAGCTCTTATTATTTCAAGAAGTTTAGCAGATATTAGGCCCCACATTTTCTTCAAATGATAACAGCTAGGCTCAGAGTGGTAAGAAACTTACCCAAAAGCAGAGCTGAGAATCAAATCCAGATTTTATAACTTCCAAGTCCAGAATTCTTTCTAATGTTTCATGCTTCCTCCATACCCAAAACAGACTCCCTGGTCAAACTTTATATGATTCTAAAACAGTCTCTACCAGTGAAACGCTAATGAAGAATTGATCATATGCAAAGACAATGGGGCTTAAAGTACAACCTCTGACATATGTCCAAAGTCTTGTAAAGTTCATATGCCTTTGGAATAAGTACATGTCTACCTATGTTTGGAGAAGCCACTCTCCTTCCTGGTAAAGGTGTCAGAGCTAAAATGGTAACACACAGCACTTCGGGTCCCAAGGCAAATGCCTCACCCCCATGGCCTACTTGCTAGGTTAGTGAAAGGTCTCTTGGCCTAGACTGTAGACCTGGGGTGGACTTCCTTCTGCAAAATACTAGGTGTTCCCAATACGTGAGGGGCCACAAATAGAATAATAATACTGTTAACATGGACTAATAACAGGCGTTTATTGAAAGTTTATTGTGTGTCAGGCACTGAATTATTTAGTATATTATTTAATCCTCACAACAGTCTTACGAGGTAGTACCATTCTAATGTTCATTTGGATAGAGTCAGAAAAGTTGAGCAACTTGCCTACAGTCAGCTAGCAGTCAATGGAGAAGTGCTGTCAAGAAGTGCTTGTAACCACTGTGCTATACTTGCCATCTTGTCCAAAACCAGTGAGCATTATCCTTTCCAGTCCCAAATTTCTTTTACTGCTTCAGGGATATGAAAATTAGAAAATCCTCTACTCTAGGCAGATCAGAGAAAAAAAGCATTTATCTGGTCCCAAAGTTCAAAGCATCACAAAAGCCTTTATATTTCTGATACTCCAGAAAATATTTACGTGACATCTTCATGTTTGAATAGTCCTTTAAAATATTTCCATTTTATGTATATATCTATGTCTATATCTATAACTACATAGACGAGCCATTTCTAAATGTATTTACCTTCTAGTTATTGATCTTACTACTGCACTGAAATTTTCCTTGGCAAGTCACAAATGGCCTTATAATTAGTAAATGAATGGTTAGTTTTCTGTGTTTGACATATCTGCATCAGGAGATGGTTAAATAATTCCTGATTTTAATTTTTATTTCCTTCTTCATAATGTTTTCCTTTTTCACAGGTTTATCGAATAGAGAAACAGTCTTTTGGAAACCGTACAATGCTATTAAAATATAAGAATTATTGTGGCTAGTGTGAGGCTAGAATAAAATGAGATCTATGTGAAAAGTTGAAGAAAAATTTTAGTACCTGTAACCATGCATGCTATTTTTTTCTTGTGAAATGAAAATACTCTTGTCAAATATTTCTTCTTTTCAAGCATGGTTCTTGACTTAGACCCATGCTGTTCCTTCCATAAGCTAGTGGTTTCTGCTTGTGGCCATGTTTCATAAGCTAGGAATGTCCGGGCAGCAGGAGTAATCTCTGGTGTTCTGTTCTAGGTATTTACTTTGCTGTGGATTGCTGACTGGATGGTCCATCACTTCTGGAGGAAAGGAAAGGACCCAGACAGTTTCTCCATCCCCTACCTAACAGCACTGGGTGATCTGCTCGGGACAGCTCTGTTAGCCTTAAGTTTTCATTTTCTTTGGCTTATTGGAGATCGAGATGGAGATGTTGGAGACTAATAAATCCTACAAACTGTGTCAAGTTACCAAGGAAGAAGATACACTACAACCACTTATGGCTCTTTTTCAAAACTCTTAAATCAGTAGTTTGACTTTTGCCAGGGTAATTGTCAGTTGGCCCTGATCCGATTAAATGGCCTTAACTTTTTTTTTTCAAGGAATTTGTGTCAAAACCAGAATGAACAGTATTTGTGCTGCTTTTCATAGAATAAATGATAATTTAACATAGACATAGATATAGACTCCAGCTCTGAAACTAATTAGGAAATAATATGGGATGTTTACAGTGAATAATTTTAAAACCACAAACATAGCAAATGTACTTGATTATTAAATTTGTAATGCAGGATTAGAAGCAGAGCTCTTAGCCTTTGTTGTCTCACAGATGTGCCGTATCCCAGGCATACTATAAAATGAAGGGTGCCCAACCAAGCTTTGAATCGTTTTAACATTGCCCACCTCTATGTTAGCTGAGGATAAATTTACCAATTGCTCCTATTTAAACTAACCTAAATACGTTTTGCTGTGCATAAGATAAACTCACTTTTACCTCCATCTAAAATTACCCTGTGCCAATGTCAATTCAATTTCAGTTCTGCAAGTTCTTGTCAGGCTAATTGTTAAACATGGAGTGATCTCCAGAAATCTTTAATGAAAGAGTGGGTCATTTTTTGATCATTTATTTGTTGGAAAAATGTTGTTGTGTTTTAGAAAATGTAATTTTCAAAAACAGAAGATAACCTGAGATGCATTTGTAGAGACAAGATGATGTGAGAAATTGTGTATGTGTATGTGTGTGTGTGAGAGAGAGAGACTTCTGATGAAGAACTAAATCTTGGATTGCTGATAGCAAAGATCATAGTGCTGTTAGAATATCAGCAATATAGTTATTCTTAAACATTTCATTAATATGTTTTTGCCATTGGTCCAAAAATGTTGCTACTGACCAGAATTTACTATTTGTTACCTATATTCTTTTTTTTTTGAGATGGAGTCTTGCTGTGTCACCCAGACTGGAATGTGGTGGTTCAATCTTGGCTCACTGCAACTTCCACCTCCTGGGTTCAAGTGATTCTCCTGCCTCGGCCTCCTGAGTAGCTGGGATTACAGGAATGTGCCACCGCACCCAGCTAATTTGTTACCTACACTCTAATTAATTATTTCTTATTTTTTAAAAAACTGTACTATTTAATATAATCAAGATAAGAAATTTAAAATGAGCAAGTGATTCATTTGCTCTTTTTAAAGAAGCCTGTGACTTACCCTTTAAAAAAAAGAAGTTAGTCGATTACCTCAATTATTGTTCACGCTTAAACATATCTGTTTGTACAGGCTTATTTCTGCATGGGACCCTATCATATATACTGTATTTCTCAAATATTTTTCTAAAACTCTGGCCTATATTCTAAACAGTTGACCAACACCATATTCAATAGGTAACCATTTTTAAAGCACATGTGGTTCATTTTTTAAAATTCAGTGCAGTCTCTCAAGACCATTAGATGTTTAATAATTTAAGCTGATAAGGGTATCAAATTGCACATTACCTTTGATCATCATGATTTAAGTTGTACGTTTGTGTTATTATATAAATATTAGGTTGTTTATAAGTACATTGGGAAAAGTATTCTTGTTAAGCTCTTTTAAATGAGGGGGCTGTGGTTTAGAATTATATATTTTTGCTTATTTTTAAACTTAATTATTCCATTCTTCTGCCTTATAATGAAACTTTTAAGGCAGAGAACTGAACTAATTATAGAATTTCTCCTTTGGAGAGTTATAATGTCACATAGTGAACATTCTTATAAAAGAAAGAATAAGTTTAAGTTGATGAATATTTAGCTGCAAAGATTTTTTACTTTAAAAATTCATGAATAATATCTTTGATTTTATTGTAAAGCATTTGTAAATTACTTATTTACATTTGGGCTGTATGATTCA
This sequence comes from Callithrix jacchus, assembly GCF_049354715.1. Taxonomy (NCBI): domain Eukaryota; kingdom Metazoa; phylum Chordata; class Mammalia; order Primates; family Cebidae; genus Callithrix; species Callithrix jacchus. The sequence goes on along the minus strand of NC_133510.1, from coordinate 107,731,191 downwards.
TAAACATTTACATTTCCCACTGATTTCTATTTTGATTTTTTTAACAAAAAACATACAGTGAAAGCTACATTTTTAAAGCATTAATCAACAACTTTAGTCTGTTGTATTACACATTCCAGTGCACATTCAAATATGCAATATTATTTAATACTCACAATAGTACCTGAAAAATATGTCAGATGGGTATTCCTATCTCTATTTTATAGCAGAGGAAACTGACATTCAGAGAACTTACATTTCTAAAGTTGTGCAGCTGCAAAATGACCAAATTGTGAAATCCCTAACATCCAGGTTTTCATAATGCCAGTACTCTTTCTATGACACGTTTATGACCCTCCAAATGTACCAAGACTACCTAACTAATTAACTGAAAGGAGGCCAACTGGAAAAATAGGATTTTTAAAAGTACAATAGAGTGTTACTACATCTTTTCGATTTCAGACAGAGAAACCTCCATTTATTATATCCTGATGGTGAGTATTGCCAGCTCTAAATTATTCATGTTTCTAAGACCAAGGAAAATACAGGTAAATGAAAATTTTGAAATAAAAAACAATGCCTTAATTCGTAGAATCCATCATTGCTACCACCTTGCCCAGGTCTGGCCATTTGCTGTAAATGCTGGTAAATAAATATAATGACTGATAGAGTTCTGTCTCGTTTCTCTTTTGCTACCCCACCTTGGTTAGAACAACCAAATGTCTAAAAGGCATGTAATAGGAGAAAAAAAACACATTAGTCACCAATTCGCTGATTATAAAAGGGATGTAGATTCCTTTAAGTTATTACCGACCTTTTGAAAGCCTTCCCATAAGTATGCAACGGATAAAATGACTCATTTCACTTACCCACAACAATCGTCTATTATCAGTCTTAAGTAATGTTAGTTCACTGTATTTATTTTTATACAACATTAAAACTTCTGCTTTCCAAACTTCTTCCTTTCACTAATTTATCAGCCACTTTATTTATACACAGATAACTCTCTTAAAAACGTTTTCCTTTCTTGCCCACCATTTTTTTCTTTCAAAAATAAAGTTTCTTAGAACCTGATAAAATGGAAACTTACAGTAATACATCTTCTGGGAGATGTCAAGAAATTCTACACCATAGACTATCAATGATGTAGCCAAATAAAGACCATTTAAAAAAATCTTCCAGTAATTAGGCTTCCTTGCCTTTTATCTATGGTATAGTGTACCCATTTATAATGGGCTTCTGCAGTCTTCAAATTGTTGTAAACTCAACTAAGAATAAAATCTAAGAAATAATTACCCAGTCTTGTTATATTTACTTCTTGATGAACTAGATAACATCAAGCCAGTGTGGAAATCTCCCAGAAGAGACGGGTAATTTATGTATACACAGGATATTTATGAATTGTAATAAATTGGGCTTTGACCATATCTAGACCTCCAACGCATTGCTTTACCACTTTTGACTGTCAAATACTCTCCTCATTTCCTCACTTCTCTCATTATCCAACTTAAATTGCTTGGTTCATCAATCCATACATCCAACAACTGCCTCTCTCGTGCTGGCAGGAAGGAACACAAACTCTGGATAAAAACATCTATGTTTTGCCTGTACCTGAGTGCTTAATATGGCTCATGAAAACCACACAACTCCTCTGGACAGATCTTTAAATTTATAACTTCAGACATCAAGTTAACCCTCAATTGCCCAGCAACCTACTCTGTTTCTCCAATGACTTCACTTTCTGAGAGACAGGTCTTTGTCCCCAGCACTTTACTGAAAGCAAACTTGTTGTCAACCTAAATAGCAAACAGAAAGTTTCTAAAAGAAAATGATATTCAGGAATAGGCACTGCAATAGGAATGCTTAATCTCATGTAATTAATTTTTGTTTTGCTTTATCTTATCTGTTTTATGAACCTATCAGTTTCTTCATTAGAGTTTTGAAGAATTTTTATTTAGTCCATTGATCTTACAGTTATTAGAAACCTGTATTTGGGAGGCCGAGGTGGGTGGATCACGAGGCCAAGAGATTGAGACCATCCTGGTCAACATGGTGAAACCCCGTCTCTACTAAAAATACAAAAAAAAAAAAATTAGCTGGGCATGGTGGCACGTGCCTGTAATCCCAGCTACTCAGGAGGCTGAGGCAGGAGAATTGCCTGAACCCAGGAGGCGGAGGTTGCAGTGAGCCGAGATCTCGCCATTGCACTCCAGCCTGGGTAACAAAAGCGAAACTCCATCTCAAAAAAAAAAAAAAAAAAAAAAAAGAAAGAAACCTGTATTTGACAGTACTTGTTTTAGAGTATTTTTCATGAAACTAATTGCAAATGCTTTTTGAGAAATATCAAAACAATAACCCTAAATGACAGAGACTTAAAACAGGCATGGTTAAAAATCTGACTTCGGTTCATTATAATCAGCAATTGACAAAGAAATAATGGTTATTTTGTGGCATACAGTATAATAACCAGAATTATGACCAATAAGATAGATTTCTATTCTTTTTTCTTTTTTTTGAGACAGAGTTTTGTTTTTGTTGTCCAGGCTAGAGTGCAATGCCACAACTTCAGTTTACTGCAACTTCTGCCTCCCAGGTTCAAGCGATTCTCCTGCCCCAGCCTCCAGAGTGACTGAGATTGCAGGCACATGCCAACACACCTGGCTAATATTTTGTTTTTTTAGTAAAGATGGGGTTTCACCATGTTAGTCAGGCTAATCTCGAACCCCTGACCTCAAGTGATCCACCCACCTTGGCCTTCCAAAGTGCTGGGATTATAGGCGTGAGCCACCACACTTGGCCAAGATATTAGATTTCTAAGAGTTTTATACAATTTTGGGACATTCATATCAATAACATACCCATAAATGTAACTGAAAGGAAACCTAGCATCACATTATCATTTGACAATACTTCCCATACAATTTACTAAGCAAGCCTAGTCATTTGCTATCTCTACAAGATGAGAGATACATCCTTTGAGGCTCTCCAGGGGCCCAAATGGAAAATCCTGAAGTTAATTCTAGGTCAAAAAGATTTAATTTAGAATGCTAATCCTGAAGAAGCCTGCCAAAGATGTGAAAAAGTTCAAAATACTTGATCATAACAAGGATCACAGGTTACTGTGAAATAATAGTCATTCATTTAACCAGAATGATAAAAGACTACAAAAGCAATACAGAAAGTTTCATAAATGTAAAAAAAAAAAAAAAACCCACAAGTTTTCAAAGCTCAGTTTTTCTACATAACAATAAAAATAAAGAAAACAACAGGAAATTCTCTTGATAAAATATAAAATATTTGCTTTTCAGGCCAGTTACCGAAAAGAAAATCCTCCAGTATAACTGCTTCTCCATATGGGAAGCCTATTTAGATAATCTGGAAGTCAAGCCTCATGAAAGCGTACTTGAACTTAATCAGACACAGGAAGAGTGGGCCGAAGGTTGTGAAGGTGTACCATATTACACAGAAATGTAAACAAGGAAACTAGTACCTTGAGCAGGGGACTATATGTCTCTTAGTAACATCATCAGAAGCTTTCTGGTTACATGGAACAATGCAGACACATTAAGAAAAGCCGACAGAATCAAGTTATACTAGAAGAAAACACTGATTTTCCAGGCCTTTAAGATAAGCATTTTTGTGTCAGCTTATAACGGCAGAGTTAGACCTAGAGAAAAAGTTAAGGAACGGACAAAAAAGTTGAAGGAGAGCAAGATCATCTCAGTCCTTCTCCAGGGGAGAAAGAAGAACAGGAGGCAGTGATGTTGTGACCTGCAAATCACGTCACAAGACAGAGCAAAAGTTGAACTGAGAAATAGATGTAAGAAGCTTAATAGAGGAAAACTCTACCTTGATAAATGAAATTACCAATCTGAATGAAGACAGCATTTTCAGCCTGAAACTAGGGATATTAAATGAATGTCAGGAAGAAATGTGGCAGAAATAGAAACTGTCTATAGTTTAGAAAATGGCTGCTAAAGAAGCAGATTTTAGAATTAAAAATAAAAACCTCATAATTTTTGCTAAGAGCAGATCGATAATTTAAGAAAACATTGCTATTCCAACATAAGGGACCAAAATTTAATTTTGTGTTAGTGTATTTTTAATATCAAAGCTCAATCCTTAGAAAAGCTTACAAATGATTCCCTTCTAATTGTTACCAACACGATCACACAAAAATTCCTTTCATAAATTCATTCTTCACAAACCTTATGATTTTCTCAGACATTCAACGATATGCTTAGCTTTTTTGCTCTGTTCTCTACTTCCTCTTTCTTAAATAACCAGTCATTTGATGTTTGGACAAAAATATGCCACTCAAGATTCTTTCTCATGCAAAATTATTCTCTTCCTCTTAAACTTCCTTACCAAAAATATATTTCACTGTCAAAGTCACCAGTAGCCTCCGTATTGCCAAATCCAATGATCAATTTCCAATAAGAATTCTTACCTTATTTAATCTCTAAAGTCATTTAACAGAATTTCCTTCCTTCTTGAAATATTTACTTTGCTTTGCTTCCGAAAGTCTGCCCTTTGCTTTCTTTCTTGCCTTACTGAAAGCCCCTTGTCAGCTTGTTTTGTTGGCTGCTTCTCTCGTTCTCAATCTCTAAATGCTGGAATGCTCTAGGGCTCAGTTTTATCATCTCTTCTCCATCTGCTTTCTCTCCCTATGTGATCTTACTCATATTATTGTTATCAATATCATCTATACTGATTATTCCAAAGTTTATCTAGTCCCAGCCTCTCAACTGAGTTCCGAATCTGTATTTCCAAATACTCCCAGACAACTCTGCTTGAATGACTACTCAGTATCTCAAGCATTTGAACATTCTCATCCACCTTGACCTAATTGACATCTATAGAATGCTTTATCCAACAACTACAGAATATATATTGAAGGTTAATCTCCTTAGCGATAAAGATCTTTTATAAATCAAGGGAAAAACACCTACAGCCCAATAGTAAAATAACCAGAGGAGAGATGGTTCACAGAAAAAGAAGTCCTTAATACCACTCAAAAGAAATGCTAATTAAAATCACGCTGAGATACTACTTACCTATCAGACTGGCAAAAACTCAAAACTGGATGAAATTCTTTTGCAAGGCTGTAGGGAGACAAAATTGCTGGTGGTAGAACAGAATGATAAAAGCTCTGTAGTGGGAAATCTGGCCGTATATAACAAAGTTACAAACACACGTTTCATCCTAGCCTGTAATTCCACCATTACCAGGTGAGTAAAGGCTGGGCCTTTGCTGCATGATTTACAGCAAAGTTTGGCAAATTTCAGCCAGTGGACCAAATCGAGTTTGCTGCCTGGATAAATAAAGCGTATTAGAATTCAGCCATGCCCCATTCATTTCCATATGGTCTATGGCTGCTCTCCTTCTACAAAGGAGAATGAGTAGCTTCAAAAAAGATCATAGAGCCTGAAAGCCTAAGATATTTACTATCTGGCCCTATGCAAACACACACACACACACACCCCTGTAGAGTGAATTCCTAATTTCTACATCTTGTTTCTAAGTCTCCCCCCGATACTAACACTAGCTGGGGTCAACACTGCCATCTGGGCACCATGCCCCAACTTGGAACTGGTCTTGTATGGTCTCCAGTTGGCAGAAGCTCCTACCTTACAGTTTTGTAAGTTGCCATCCAAAGCCTGGGACTGGCCAGTGGGCCCCAGTGTCTGTTTTTCCCCTTGTCTGAGATCCACCAGATACCAGAGACTCATGCCTGTGGGGTAGTTCCAGGATTCTATGGCCAGCCCTAGTTCCAGGAAGGCAATTTGATGAGTTGATGACTTACCAAAATGACATGTTGATTTTGTGTGACTCTGTCAGACACCGGGCAAGTTCAGAGCTCTGGGTCACTAACTGTCCATAGTTAACCCATGGGCTCAAGCCTTAGCTGTCTTATGTCAGCAATCTGGCTGCAGCGTTGCCTCTGGTCTAGAGCTTTCAAATATGACACAGTGGTAGCAGTCACCCTTTATCCTGTGCATGCTTCATCACTTACACTCAAGGAGGTTTCCCCGCCCTCTCTGCTGGCTCTAGGTCACATGTCAGGCAGTTCTCTAGGGATGGCTGTCCCTTTCTCTTCCAAAGGTATTCAAGACCACTGCTGCTCAGTTAGCCCTTTCAACTGGTGTCCCTGCCTACTGTCGGTGTGGTGATGTCAATGTGGTACCATTTCAATACAAATAGGTTCTGAAGAGCCATGGCATTGCAACTAGTAACAATATTGGTAACTTTTCCTTGCAGTGGGAGATATGAAATTTGCCAGGAATAACACATTTGACAGTGAAGAAAAAACACAAAAAGATGGTACCTGGACACCATAAAGAATCTTCATTTGCACTTACTGGACAGTAGCCAAATGTGTAAGTGCCTCTTTTCTATCCATTACACTAAATCTTCGTTGATAAATCACTGTGCTTCAGATGGGTTCAAGAATTTTGCAAAACAGCTTAAAGCCAAATTGTCTATGAGGGCAGCAGCCCTGCAAAGAATATTTACCTGGAGCCCCACACATCCTAGTGGCCACTCTGCATCCAACTTTTTGAAATCTATTCTACAGATATTCTCAGACATATATGTAATGACACACTTCGAGATTATTTATTATAGCTTTGTTTGTAATAGCAAAAGATAAGACAACAACTCAGGGCTCCCAGTGGAATGAATTGTGGTACATCCATACAATGGGACATCATGCAACTGGGAGACAAAAGGAATAGGAAATATCTTTACAAACTTACATGGTGAGATCTCTGGGATACATAGGTGAAAAAAGCAAGACATGGAACAGTGTATAAAATATCCTCCCTTTTTGTAAGGTTGTGAGACACAGGATATTTCTCTCATTGGGAAACAAACGTTTGAGAAAGAAATACTGGAAATAAAAACGGGAAACGGAAAAATGGTTACCTATAGGGGACAAGGTATAATAAGGTGAATGGGATGAGGACAAGACTGGTCAGTGTATACTTTATAGATCATTTTCATTTTTAAATGATGCACGTGTATTTCAAAAAATAATTTAGAACGTTTATTTTTAAAGAAAAATACATTCTTTGACCTATTGATACTAGTGTAGAAACCAGTCCTAAGATAATAATCAGAATATACGTTGCTGCAATTTTCAGCTTTCAATTTTTCATCTGAAAACAGATTTATGCCAGGACTGGTAGCCCATGCCTGTAATCCCAACACTTTGGGAGGCTGAGGTGAGAGGATCTCAAGGCCGGGCATTCAAGACCAGCCTGGGCAAGACAGTGAGACCCCATCTCTACAAAAAAAAAAAAAATTTAGCCAGGCATGGTGGCATGCACCTGTAATCCCAGCTACTTTGGAGGCTGAGGCAGGAAGATCACTTGAGCCCAGGAATTTGACGTTGTAATGAGCTATGATTGCACCACTGCGCTCCATCTAGCCTGGGTGACAGAGCAAGATCCTGTCTCAAAAAACAAACAAAATAGACTTAAAGTTAAACAAAAAATTGATACTATATATTACAGTCAGTAAATTTCTATTTTAAAGCTCCTTTGCTGAGTTAGAAAAATATTTATAAAATAATGTGTGACAAGCACTGAGTGCAAAACTGTATCTGGAATGATACTAATTTTTTAAGACACCAAAATATTTTAAATGTTTTGCTCTGGATGATGTGATTATGGATTTTTTTATAAAACTCTTCTGTACCAGACAAATTTTCAAAAATGAACCTGTTACTTTTATATTTATTTTTTTTGAATAACTTAAGAATTACTACTTTTCTAGACAGTAGATCCCCAGCTCAAATTAGTAGTTAACTATTGTTTTGGCTCTTAAAAATAAAAAAGATTGATTTTGTTCTGTTTAGTAATAAGCACCTAATTTTTTTTTCTTTGATGAACATCTGGCTGACTAGGCACACTGCCTATGTGGGCTAGGCACACTAGCCCTGCTCCACAAGAAGCAATAAAAAAATAAATAAATAGGCTGGGCGCGGTGGCTGACCTCTAATCCCAGCGCTTTGGGAGGCCGAGGTGGGCAGATCACGAGGTCAAGAGATTGAGACCATCCTGGCCAACATGGTGAAACCCCGTATCTACTAAAAAAATACAAAAATTAGCTTGGCGTGGTGGCGTGTGCCTGTAATCCCAGCTACTTGGGAGGCTGAGGCAGGAGAATTGCTTGAACCTGGGAGGTAGATGTTGCAGTGAGCCAAGATCGCACCACCACACTCCAGCCTGGTGACAGAGCGAGACTCTGTCTCAAAAATAAATAAATAAAAATTTTTTTTAAATAAATAAAAATTTGAAAATGAACATCCTTTTTATTCTTACAGATGAGAGAAGATATTCCATAGAAATGGAACGTTTTGGTACTTAAAGACACTGTAGTATTAGTAAGAAGAAACAGTGACTAAACATGGGCCTAGAAGAATAACATTTTTCTACCTATCATCTGTTCCTTAGGCCAGTGATAATGTAGACTAACATGGGCTTCTGACTCCTGGTAATTCTCACAGACAGGTTTCTCTGCTCTTTCTCCAAATACACCAGACTCCACAGGGTTGGTACAAAACTCTTCATGTCTGGCTTACTACAAATCCACGCTGTCCAGCTCCATGAACTTGCCCAGAGGGCAGTTTCAGAGCTTCTCTTTTCCCAACCTTTCTCCTCCCCTGCCCTCAGTAGGTGGTCCTGACCCAGGGAGAAGGCTGAGGCCTCTGGATAAGCTTTCTCAGTAATTCCTTGTCCCTGCCTTGACATGCCCATCTTGTTTTAAGCCCACCCTTCGACACATCCATTTCTACCACATTTCCTCTCTTCAACACCAGTGGCCCACTCCCTGCTCCATCATATGTACAAGTCTTCCTTAAAAGGAAAAGTCTCCATCTGACCTTACCAACACCATTCTACTCTTCACCGCTTTAATTGCCAGCTCTTGGACAAGAAAAGACTCCTGCCTCCTCTTCCTGGCCATTGCCTCTCTGCTTAGCGCCTGACAGCCCATGGCACAACTTAACTGCAAGGGAAGCTGGGAAATGTGGTCCTCCTGAGTGCCCAGGAAGAGGAAAAAGAAATGAAATTGGGTTTAACACATAGCATTTGTCTCCACCACAGGACTTAAGACATTTTATCTGGATATTCAAGGAAGACATGGCCCAAGACATTTTGTTTGGATATTCAAGGAACACATGGCCCAGGAGCTGAAGGGCTTGAGGCTATTTGAGAAACACAAGAGAGAGAAACCCAGGCAGCTAACAGACTCAGTCACTGAGTCACAATTCCAACTCCTCATGGCAGAAAATCTAATGACTCATCTTGGCTCTGGCTTCCCATCTGCTGTGGCTAAGTTAAGCGGCAGGGATCACATGGTGATTGGACTGCCTCTTCCAGTGCTGTGAGTCCTCTCACAGGGAGGAGGAAGTAGAGAAAGAATGATTGGCACCTGTGGCTTGCACACCAAGCCAATCTGCACATGATAGGGAAGGTGACCTGAAGGTTATTTTTGGAACTGCTCAAGATAGAACAGAAACAACTTTGCCTTACACTTCACACATTACTTATCCAGGCACTTTCAGGAAAGTAAAAGTTGCAAAGTAAAGTTACGTAACATACAGTAAAATCCTAAAAGGTAGTCTGTGCGCACGTGCGTACACACACGCGCACGCGCGCGCACACACACACACAGACTGCATGGAAAATATGTGGAAAGTGTTTCCTCAAAGAGTGAATGACTTTTAAACTAATACATCTCTTCTAGATTGTCTAAGAAATGAGATACTCTTAGATTGAATACCTTTTCACTCTCAGCTCAAAATGACAGTGTCAATAAGGCAAAACGAGAGACTAGACTCAGCTCCAGACGTTTTGGGGGAATGAGAAGTAATGAATTCATCTGAATCTTGGTGAAGTTAACCTGTATTCCAAGGGCAATGCTGGGCCCAGGATTGGGAAGATAGTAAAGTCCCATTTTAAGTTCAGCTTGCTTCAGGGCAATGGTAAAACTGAAGTCTTTAAAAGCTGATTTCCAAAAGATCTTCCTTTTGCCCAAAGGCAGCAGTCAGGTCGTTTCGGGAAATAGTCTCTTTTGCCTCGACATTGTATTTCTCTTAGTGAATTAATTAACAGTTGATGTTTATATCATTCACTGGAACATTACCGTCATTCATGTAACCGTATGTGTCTGTGTCATGAAATTTGGACTTCATGCTATGATTTGCACACAGTGATGTGTATCAGATAAATCACCTGGAAGGAAAGTTAAGCTGAGTACTGCCTAGGATTTGTTACACAGTTCCTCTGGAAAGGACACCATCTGAATATGAGATTCCGTTGCTGCAGCTATAAATAAATATGTATGATGCAGTCATTGCAAAGTGTTTTAAAAGAAATTATTACTTGTGTTTTCATTGTTTGCCTTAACAGTTTCTGCTAATAGCACTTCAGAAGTTGAATGTATCAAAAACATGAAATGCCTGTTTATAGAGTGAACAGGTCGTGATAGATGCTAATTGGATTTGGCATACTCTTGTGATTTCATTTGGCTTAATATTAAAGAGACAAGTTTTATAGGGCCCCAATGCAAGCTGATCTAGGCCATGAGTGAAGTTAACAACTTTTAATTAAGTGCCACATGTGAAACCACTTCTGCTCTTAACATTGAGAGGATGCCAAAAGGATGAAATATGGTACTCCCAGTGTTCATGTGATACATGAGAGGGTCAGAGATTTAATATGAGAACATTTATAGCAGTTATTGATAAGAATAAAAATTATAAACAAACTAAATGTCCAGCAATAGAGAAATGGTTAAAAAACTATGGCACAGAAGATAAAAGATGGTGATTTAGGAGCAGCTCAGGATTGCAGCCCCCAGTGAAAGCGCAGAGGGTGAGTGGATGCTCCATATCCAGATAGATCTTTATTGCCCACAGACCAGGAGATTCCCAGGTGGAGGAGCCCCACGGGTTGCCAGCACAGCTATTTTGGCCGGTGTGGCTATTTGGCTGGTGCCCCGGCAGGGCAGGTCTCCATACAAAATACACTGGTCTGGTTGCCCTTTTAAGCTGGCAATTGGAGCTCCGGGAAGGCAGAGTCACCCATTCATCTGATTAAACAGGGGCAGAAACAGGGAGCCAGGCCAGGAGATTCCCAGGCAGCGCCGTTGTTTCAACCTGTGCAGTGGGTCGCCGCAGGGGAAATCAAACAGATCCCAGCACTTTTTCAGCAGGCGACTGGAACACCTGGGAGAGAGTAAACCATTCAACTTAAAAAAAGAAAAGGCTCTGAGGCAGGGAGCCAGGTGATCAGGCTCGGTGGGTCCCACCGCCACCCACCCGACAATAAAACAAAAAAACCCAGCAATTGGAAACGCCCTGGGTTGACAGTTTCACGGCAAGCACAGCTAAACCCAGGACAGTCCAGCACTGTCGGGGAGGAGCGTCTGCCATTACCAAGGCACTCCACCCCTACAGAGTTAGTCCATCATTGCTGAGGCAGCCTGCCGTTGCTGAGGCAACCGCCACTACAGAGAGAATCTGCCATTACAGAGGTGGGCCACCATTGCCTAGGCAGTTCTAACCACACCCGTATAAACAGGACTGCAGGGAAGTTCACACAGCAGCAGGGCGGAGCCCACAGTAGCTCAGCAAAGCCTATGCGGGCAGACAGTGACTAGGCTGCCTCCTTGCTGGGCAGGGCAGCCCTGAAAAAAACAAGACAGCAGCACAACAGAGACTCATAAATAAAGCCCTAATTCTCTGGGACAGAGCACATGGGGGGAAAAACGGAGGTTTATGAGTTCTGCTGCAGCAGACTTAAACATACCTGCCCAGCAGCTCTGAACAATGGAGCTGACAGCTCAGCACTTGAGATCCTATAAAAGACAGACTGTCTCCTCAAGCAGCTCCCTGAGCCCCATATATCCAAAGAGTCGCCTCACAAAGGACTGATCAGACTGACATTTGGTGTGCATCATTCTGGGACAAAGATAGCAGAAGAAGAAACTGGTAGCAACCCTTACTGTTCTGCAGCTGCTGCAGGTGATCCCCAGGTAAGCAGGGCCTGGAGTGGACCTCAGCAGTCCTACAGCAGAGAGGCCAGACTGTTAGAAGGTAAAATAAGAAACAGAAATAACTTCATCATCAACTGGATGTCCACTCAGAGACCCAATCTGAAAATCAGCAACTACAAAGATGACAGGTGGATAAATCCACAAAGATGGGAAGAAACCAGTGCAAAAAGGATGAAAACACCTGAAACCAGAACACCTCTCCTCCTACAGGGGATCACAACTCCTCACCAGCAAGGGAACAAGGCTAGATAGAGAATGATTGCGATGAAATCACAGAATCAGACTTCAGAAGGTGGGTAATGAGAAACTTCTGTGAGTTAAAAGAACATGTTCTAACAAAATGCAAAGAAACTAAGAATGTTGAAAAAATATTTGATGAAATTCTAATGAGAATGGACAACTTAGAGAGGAATATAAGTGAATTGATGGAGCTGAAAAACATAACACGAGAACTTTGTGAAGCATGCACAAGTTTCAACAGCCAAATTGACCAAGCAGAAGAAAGGATATCAGAGGTCGAGGATCAACTCAATGAAATAAAATGAGAAGGCAAGATTAGAGAAAAAAGCGTAAAAAGGAATGAACAAAGTCGCCAAGAAATATGGGACTATGTGAATAGACCTAATCTACGTTTGATAGGGGTACCTGAATGTGACGAAGAGAATGAATCCAAGCTGGAAAATACTCTTCAGGATATTATCCAGGAAAACTTCCCCAACCTAGCAAGGCAGGCCAATATTCAAGCCACGAAATACAGAGAACACCACAAAGATATTCCTCAAGAAGAGCAACCCCAAGGCACATAATCATCAGATTCACCAGGGTTGAAATGAAGGAGAAAATGCTAAGGGCAGCCAGAGAGAAAGGTTGGGTCACCCACAAAGGGAAGCCCATCAGACTCACAGCAGATCTCTCAGAAGAAACCCTATAAGCCAGAAGAGAGTGCAGGCCGATATTCAACATCCGTAAAGAAAAGAACTTTCAACCCAGAATTTCATATTCAGCCAAACTAAGCTTCATAAGTGAAGGAAAAATAAAATCCTTTGTGAACAAGCAAGTACTCAATTTTGTCACCACCAGGCCTGCTTTACAAGAGCTCCTGAAATAGGCACTACACATAGAAAGGAACAACCAGTACCAGCCACTCCAAAAACATACCAAATGGTAAAGAGCATAAACAAAATTAAGAATCTTCATCAACTAATGGGCAAAACAGCCAGCTAGCATCAAAATGGCAGGATCAAATTCACACAACAATATTAACCATAAATATAAATGGACTAAATGCCCCAATCAAAAGACACAAACAGGCAAATTGGATAAAAAGCCAAAACCCATCAGTGTGCTGTATCCAGGAAACCCATTTCACATGCAAGGATACATAAAGGCTCAAAATAAAGGGATGGAGGAAGATTTACCAAGCAAATGGAGAGCAAAAAAAAAAGCAGGAGTTGCAATTCTCGTCTCTGATAAAATAGACTTTAAAGCAACAAAGATCAAAAGAGACAAGGAAGGACATTACATAATGGTAAAAGGATAGATGCAACAAGAAGAGTTAACAATCCTAAATATATATGCACCCAACACAGGAACACCCAGATACATAAGGCAAGTTCTTAATGACTTACAAAGAGACTCAGACTCCCACACAATAATAGTGGGAGACATTGTCAATATTAGACATATCAACGAGACAGAAAATTAACAAGGATATTCAGGACTTGAACTCAGACCTGGACCAAGCAAACCTAATAGACATTTACAGAACTCTCCATCCCAAATCCACAGAATATACATTCTTCTCAGCACCACATCACACCTACTCTAAAATTGACCACATAATTGGAAGTAAATCACTCCTTAGCAAATGCAAAAGAACAGAAATCATAACGAACAGTCTCTCAGACCACAGTGCAATCAAGTTACAACTCAGAATTCAGAAACTAACTCAGAACCGCACAGCTTCATGGAAACTGAACAATTGGCTCTTGAATGTTGACTGGATAAACAATGAAATGAAGGCAGAAATAAAGATGTTCTTCGAGACCAAAGAGAATGAAGACACAACATACCAGAATCTCTGGGACAAATTTAAAGCAGTCTCTAGAGGAAAATGTGAGCAATAAGTGCTCACATGAGAAACAAGGAGAGATCCAAAATTGACACCCTATCATCAAAATCGAAAGAGCTAGAGGAGCAAGATCAAAAAAACTCAAAACCTAGCAGAAGACAAGAAATAACTAAGATCAGAACAGAACTGGAGGAGATAGAGACACACACACACACACACAAAAAAAAAAAAAACCTTCAAAAAATGAATAAATCCAGGATCTGGTTTTTTGAAAAGATCAACAAAATAGATGACTAGCCAGACTAATAAAAAAGAAAAGAGAGAATAACCAAATAGATGCAATAAAACATGATAAAGGGCATATCACCACAGATTCCACAGAAATTCAAACCATCATCAGAGATTATTACAAACAACTCTATGCACATAAATGAGTAAACCTGGAAGAAATGGATAAATTCCTGGACACTTGCCTCCTCCCAAGCCTAAACCAGAAAGAAGTCGAAACCCTGAATAGACCAATAACAAGATCTGAAGTTGAGGCAGCAATTAAGAGCCTACCACATAAAAAAAAGCCTAGGACCAGATGGGTTCACAGCCACATTCTACCAGACACACAAAGAGGAGCTGGTACCATTCCTTCTGAAACTATTCCAAATAATCCAAAAAGAGGGAATCCTTCCAAGTCATTTTAGGAGACCAACATCATCCTGATACCAAAACCCAGCAGAGACTCAACAAGAAAAGAAAACTTCAGGCCAATATTCATGATGAACGTAGACGCAAAAATCTTCAAATAAAAGACAAGCCGATTGCAACAGCCCATCAAAAAGCTTGTCCACCATGATCAAGTAGGATTCATCCCGGGGATGCAAGGCTGGTTCAACATATGCAAGTCTATAAACGTAATTCACCACATAAACAGAACCAAAGACAAAAACCACATGATTATCTCAATTGATGCAGAGAAGGCCGTTGACAAAATTCAACAGCCCTTTATGCTAAAAACCCTCAATAAACTCGGTATTGACGGAACGCATCTCAAAATAATAAAAGCTATTTGTGACAAACCAGCAGCCAATATCATACTGAATGGGCAAAAACTGGAAGCATTCCCTTTGAAATCCAGCACTAGACAAGGATGCCCTCTCTCACTACTCCTATTCAATATACGACTGGAATTTCTAGCCAGAGCAATCGGGCAAGGAAAAGAAATAATGGGTATTCAAATAGGAAAGGAGGAAGCCAAATTGTCTCTATTTGCAGACAACATGATTGTATATCTAGAAGATCCCATGGTTTCTGCCCAGAATCTCCTAAAACTGATAAGCAACTTCAGCAAAGTCTCAGGATACAAAATCAATGTGCAAAAATCACAAGCATTCCTATACACCAATAACAGACTTAAAGAGAGCCAAATCAAGAATGAACTGCCATTCACAATTGCTACAAAGAGAATAAAATACCTAGGAATACAACTAACAAGGAATGTAAGGGACCTCTTCAAGGAAAACTACAAACCACTGCTCAACAAAATAAGAGAGGACACAAACAGATGGAGAAACATTCCATGTTCATGGTTAGGAAGAATCCATATGAAAATGGCCATACTACCCAAAGTAATTTATAGATTCAAAGCTATCCCCATCAAGCTACCAATGACCTCCTTCACAGAACTGGAAAAAAACACCTTAAACTTCATATGGAACCAAAAGAGAGCCCACATAGCCAAGTCAATTCTAAGCAAAAAGAACACAGCAGGAGGCATCACACTACCGGACTTCAAACTATACTACAAGGCTACAGTAATCAAAACAGCATGGTACTGGTACCAAAACAGAGATATAGCCAATGGAACAGAACAGAGGCATCGGAGGCAACACAACATATCTACAACCATACAATCTTTGATAAACCTGACCAAAACAAGCAATGGGGAAAGGATTCCCTGTTTAATAAATGGTGTTGGGAAAACTGGCTAGCCACGTGCAGAAAGCAGAAACTGGACCCCTTCCTGACACCTTACACTAAAATTAACTCCAGATGGATTAAAGACTGAAACGTAAGTCCTAACACCTTAAAAATCCTAAAAGAAAATCTAGGCAAAACCATTCAGGTCATAGGTGTAGGCAAGGACTTCATGACCAAAACACCAAAAGCATTGGAAACAAAAGCCAAAATAGACAAATGGGACCTAATCAAACTCCACAGCTTCTGCACGGCAAAAGAAACAGTCATTAGAGTGAATCGGCAACCAACAGAATGGGAAAAAATTTTTGCAGTTTACCCATCTGACAAAGGGCTGATATTCAAAATTTACAAAGAACTAAAACAGATTTACAAGAACAAACCAAACAAGCCCATTCAAAAGTGGGCAAAGGATATGAACGGACACTTTACAAAAGAAGACATACATGAGGCCAACAAACATATGAAAAAATGCTCATCATCACTGGTCATTAGAGAAATGCAAATCAAAAGTACATTGAGATACCATCTCACACCAGTTAGAGTGGCAATCATTAAAAAATCTGGAGATGACAGATGCTGGAGAGGATGTGGAGAAATAGGAACACTTTTACACTGCTGGTGGGAGTGTAAATTAGTTCAACCATTGTGGAAGACAGCGTGGCGATTCCTCAAGGACCTAGAAGTAGAAATTCCATTTGACCCAGCAATCCCATTACTGAGTATATATCCACAGGATTATAAATCATTTTACTATAAGGACATATGCACACAAATGTTCACTGCAGCACTGTTTACAATAGCAAAGACCTGGAAGCAACCCAAATGCCCATCGATGATAGACTGGACAGGGAAAATCTGGCACATATACACCATTGAATATTATGCAGCCATCAAAAATGATGAGTTCATGTCCTTTGTAGGGACATGGGTGAACCTGGAGACCATTATTCTCAGCAAACTGACACAAGAACAGAAAATGAAATACCACACATTCTTACTCATAGGTGGGTGTTGAACAATGAGAACACATGGACAGAGGAAGGGGAGCACTACACACTGGGATCTGTTGGGGGGAATAGGGGAGGGACAGTGGGGCGTGGGGAGTTGGGGAGAGATAGCATGGGGAGAAAAGCCAGATATAGGTGAAGAGGAGGCAGGCAGCAAATCACACTGCCAAGCGTGTACCTATGCAACTATCTTGCATGTTCTTCACATGTAACCCCAAACCTAAAATGCAATTAAAAAAAAACTATGGCACATAAAATTTGCAAAATATGTGTCATCATGGACAATCATCTTTTCCAAAAACATTTAATGACACGGGGGAAATTTTCTCAATATAATGGAAGCGAAAAAATCTTGGCATTTGCAGAGAGAGGGCAAGATAGAATATGCATTGAATATATGTTGAAAGTGTTTCCTCAAACACTGAATGATTTTTAAACTAACACATCCCTTCTAGATTGTTTAGGAAATGAAATACTCTTAGATTGAATTCCGTTTTCACCCTCAGATCAAAAGGACAGTGTCCATAGGCCAAAGCCAGAGACTAGACTCAGCTCCAGACCTTTGGTGGGAATGAGAAGTAATGAATTCACTTGAGTTTACTGTGGACTGTCCACCATCCCCCACCCAGCGATTAGAGAGAAGCAAAGAAAGTCACATAGGTTTATCAATTCTCCCAAGTCAAAGCAAAGGAACTGTAATACAACACAGACGGGGAAGAGTAAATGAATCCTCACAAAGCTCAGGTATATACTTTCAGACCTTATTTTAGAGAAAACAGCATCAGATCGCACCCTTATCCCTACCCTTTCCAGCTACGCCCCAACCCCGCCAAGCTAGAGGCTTCCTTCACTGAGACTGCGCTCACTGCTGCCCCTGATGGCGTCAGCAGAAACTGCAAGGAGGCCAGTGGCCACAGAGAATCCACAGAACGTGGTCCTGAGCTATTTCTGCATGAGTGAGGTAGTGTGCCCAAGGGAACGGAAGAGGTTGGGGACACCAAAGGGAGAAGACAGAAGTGGGAATGCTTAGGGTATAGGCGAGGGCCGCCTAGCACAGCGCTAAGGGCTTAGCTAGTGTTTCACACTCGTGTATTAGAGTCACCTCACCTGAATCCCTGAAAGAAACACAGACGGCTCCACCCCACTTCAGATTAGCTGAGTCAGCTGTGGGGCCTGGGGACCTCAGGGCCCTAGTACAGAAGGAGAGGGCAGTGTAGTACAGGTTTAGTAAGTCAGGGACGCGGCTCATCAGCTCCTGCTGCCTCCCCATTCAGCTTCCTGACAGCCACTGGGGGATTGATTAAAGGACTTTCCATCCTTTTTGGGGGCACCGTGTTAGTCTGGGGAGGCTCGCCTCCTGTCCTAACTTCAGTGAATGGCAGCAGCCCCTCACCTGTGGGCCACTGAACATGGAGGGACATCGAGGACCAGTTTAAGTGTCAACTTTCCCCTTCCCCTAAGGTGGTTTGAGATATGCTCTGGGATCAGAAATAAGAAGGGACTCCCACAGGACTCACGCTGACTTTCAAGTGGAAGATACGGGATGGGGCTCAGAAGAAAGAAATATGCATTTAAAAAATATATTTTATATATATAATATATATATTTTATTGTCTGTATATCGTGTATATCATGATGTTTTGACATCTTAGAAGCCCGTAAGAATGATACAATGGAGTTTGGGGACTGGGGGGAAGGGTGGGAAGGGGGTGAGGGATAAAAGGCTACAAATTGGGTATAGTGTTTACCACTCAAGTGATGGGTGCACCAAAATCTCACAAATCATCACTGAAGAACTTACGTAACCAAATACCAGCAGTTCCCCAAAAAGCTATGGAATTTTTTTAAAAAGGAAAAAAAGTAAGGAACGCTGTCCAACTGCTTTATTTGGCAAAAATAAATAAAAAGTTCTTGTCCTATTTTATAACAAAAAGTAGGAGATTCAAACAAAAAACATCCTTCTGGGCTGGAGACAGACTGCTCTCTGGGACTAGCCAATTCTTAGAGAAAGCGAAGAACTCAGCAGGGAGCATGCCTTTGACATGCAAACTAGCCACTCCAGAGCCACACCTCCTCCATCCTGCCCTGACATCCCAGGAGTCAGTATTCCTTGGCTTCAGTCAGCCCAGGGCCAGGTACTGGACAACCAGGGACATATTACATGTATATTTTGTTCTGTTTTCTTTTATGTGATGGTCACTGTAACCTCAGCTTCCCATGTTCAAGAGATTCTCCTACCTCAGCCTCCTCAGTAGCTGGGACTACAGGCATGCCACATCCAGGTAGTTTTTGTATTTTTTTTATTTTAGTAGGGACACGGTTTCACCACGTTGGCCAGGCTGGTCTTGAACTCCTGACTTCAGGTGATGCACTGCCTCAGCATCCCAAAGTGTTGGGGTTACAGGTATGAACCACCACACTCGGCCTATTTTTGTATTTTTTAGAAAGCTATATGTCCTAAAAGAGAAAGGAACCCTGCTAAAAGTATGTGTTCTAAATGAGATTTTCAAATGAAGTTGGCTGTAGTGTTTATGACAGGGGATGTCAGGTTCACCTGTGGCACCCTCATTGCCCAGGCTACTATCTGTCACTCTCAGGAGTGATAAAACCATGTTGATTGACAACACTACAGGACAGTGATTTAAGAAATTCTTGCATTTTTTTAAGGTGATTTTGGTGAGAAAGTAGTACTCTATATGACCCAGCCAGGAGCTCACAGGACAAGAGTTCTTCATTGCATTTCCTAGGCTGCCAAAACCCGTCAGACATATATTGGGCAAATTATATCCTAACGTGTTCTATCAACTATTACCCAGCTTTGTATTTCCCTAAGACCTAGAGTGCAACAAAATATAGTAAATACAACTTCAATTGTGATGTTATGTCTTCCTACTAATCAGGTTATTGGAATATACTATTTTTGGACCCAAACAAATCAACCACATCCTTTGAAAGGCACTGTAAGAGGTAAGACAGTGGACTTGAGAACATTAACAGTAGGTGCCCCTAAAAGTAAAGGTCCAAAATATAGGGACATTTCAAGCCCAGTTAACCAGGTAGATGGGGGTGACTTTGTCAGCTGAGGAAGACCTTGGCTGCTGGAACTACTACATTCCAATGACAAATATCTTTCTTCAAGGGAATATGAAGGATGCAAGCCTATGTACTTTTATTTAGTATATCTTTCAGTCAACTTTTACAAAAAGTATTATTTTAGAGACAGGATCTCTCTGTTGCCCAAGCTGGAATGTGGTGGTGTGATCATAGCTCACTGTAACCTTGAACTCCTAGATTTGAGTGATCCTCACTCCCAGCCAAAAGATGGGGGCTCACTATGTTGCCCGGACTGGTCTCCAACTCCTGGCCTCATGAGAGCCTCTTGCCTCAGATTCCCAAAGCACTGGGATTACAGGTGTGAGCCACTGTGTCTGGCCCCCTCTTTCAGTCAACTTCTCGGTGGGTATACTGAATGCTTAATTCACTATACCCAATAAAATTTATGTTTATGTCTATAAAATTTATGTATTAATTTTGTGTTGCCTTAGCATCCATTTTAAATTCATTAGACTTACTCATACCCGAAGCAGGACTCAGTCGTTCTTGACACTATTTCCAGTCCAACTCCCCCCAGAGTTCCTCAGTGTGCCCCATCCAGATATCTGCATTATACAACTGCTGCCTAGTGACCATTTCCCCTGGGACAGCTAGATGCAGCCTGCTTGACCGGCCCCACTCACTCTTACACCCACAGGGACTGTACAGATCTGCCGTAGTGACCACCTCTCAGTCACTGCATGACCTTCTGGAGCTTGTGCCTGCTTACTTTAGACCCACCGATTAAAACTCCCCACCAATTAAAACTCCTCCAAACAGGAAACCTGCTTGGATCATTCCCAATACCTAATAAAGGCATTGGCCCATGGGTTCCTTTTTTCTTTTCCTTCCTGTTCTCTCTGACCTCCGTGTGTGTGGCCTCTAGGCATGCCATGTGCCGCCCAAGGACCTGTAAGAATACAGTCTTTGTTTCTATCATCTATTTCTCCTAATCATTAATGGGGTGGGCTCCCCATCTTAAATATGCTAAATTAAAGATATAGAGAGACACCAATAGGGTTAATTTGGAGTTCAAATTCAAGCATATTATGAAGTATTCCACATGAGGAAAAATTTTACACTTCTTGGTCGTTTATCCAGAGGCTAAATTCAGATTAAGAAGCTTTATTAAGCCCCAATTATGAATGTGGCCAAAGGAAAAATATGGTTAGTGGTCTCAGCGGAATCAGCACATTAACCACCTTGCAGAAATTTAAAACAATTCTGTCTGGGTTAATGGATACAATTAACACCAAAATTAGACTCTGTATGTAAGTAACTGGGGCTATTTAACACAGTTATTGACTACACAAATCTCTGCACTGTGGATTAAGCGGTCTCACAATTCATTAGAGAATGTAATTAGCAAGACTTTATTAAATTTCATTACTGGCTCCAGAGCAGATTTGTATGAGAAACACCTAGGTGGGTCATTTTCTGAGAAGAATGTCTAAATGACCATCATTTCAATGCTTGGTTTTAAGTGAGTAAATATGTGTCTTCAAATTGTTTACCAAATTGAACTTAACCTGCAGCACATCCTTTCTCCCCACTTCTCTCCAATCTTCAATGGCCTTCATTTCTCCCACCCATGGACTCTTCTGCCCAACCAACAAGTTCCTTCATAATCTCCCTACCCTCATTTTACTTCGACATGTGTTTTTGCCAGTGTTAAGGCTGGCCTCCTCATTATCCATTGTATCCAATGAGCTCATTTCCTTCTTATCTCCCAGCTCCTCCATGGCTGACTCCTGTCAATTATGGGCAAAGAACCATTTATTGAGAAAAAGGGATTCAGAAGTAAGCCTATGGTAGAAAGAAGGGATGCATAATTGAATCTGTAATGAGGCTGCCAAAGCATGTTCCTGTGCTGGAAACTTAATCCCCCATGCAACCGTGTTGGGAGGTAGGGCCTAATGAGAGGTGATGAAGTCTTGAGGGCACTGTTCTCATAAATAGATTAATGTTGTTATTGTGGGAATGGGCTAGTTATCTTGAGTGGGTTGTCATAAAAGTGAGTTTGGCTCCCTCTCATTCTCATCTCTTGCCCTCTTTTGCCCCTCCTCCTTCCACCATGGAATGACACAGCATGAAGTTCCTTGCCAGACGCCAGTGCCATGTTCTCACACTTCCCAGACACCAGAACTGTAAATCAAAGGTCTCCAGGTGATTCTGAGAGTTCCACGAGCCAGACATTTATCACTGGAGTGTAGTAGTTCCAGGAATTTAGTAGTTCCAGGCCAGGTCAATACCTACTCCTTAAGAGTGGTTATTAACTTCTCAAACTTTGATGTGCATTTGAGTCACTCGGGGATTTTGTTAGAGATTCTGATTCAGTAGGCCTGGGGTGAGGCTTAAGGTTCTGCCATTTGAAAAAATTCTCAAGTGATGCTGATACTGCTTGTCTGTGGACTACAGAATGAATAGCAAGGCTGGAATGGGAAAGGCAGAAAAGGACACATAGACTAAAATCATTTTGCATCCAAAAAGAAGTTGAGATAAAGCACAATTGTTATTATACTAAGTTTGTGCAGAATAGGATGTTAATGATTATGATAATGGCAATGCTAGGCTGGATAAATATAATTTAGGTTTCCTCAGACCTCATCAACCTCTGAGTAAGACCTCACCAAGCTCTTAGGTTTACAATATTTTTACAGTAAGTACTCAAAATTTTCCTGCTCATTAGTCTATTTGCATGTCACAGAAACACTAGCTCCCTCTCTTTAAGTCTCACCCAATTATTTCTAGGAGTCCCTGGGGGTCTCTCACTTCACTTTGGCAAGAGTCCTCTCAGGGTCTTCAGTTCAGGATCCCCTTTGTTCATGCTCAAAGCTCAAGACACCGTTTTGGAAGGGGTGTTACTCCTGTTGGTGCCATTCCTAGCCTGACATCTCTGGTGTCTACTCCTAAGGCACTGTCTCCCAGAATCTCAAAGCTGCAGAACCTTGAGAGACCAGAGCAGGGCTTTATCCTTGAACTGAAGCCATGGAACATCGCACATAGCAGTGGGCAATGGCTTTCCAACAGCATTTTATGCTGAAGCAGTCCTGCTTGCTCCCTGCTGTGTGTCCCCTGGGAAACAACATCAGATTCCATCTGCAGCCCATCTCCAGGCCATACCTATAGGCTGGCAAGGAACAGGTATCATATCTGTCTCAGTACAAGAGAGCATACAGATCGACTTTAAACTGAAAAATCCGTCTCCTGGAATTGAGTTTCTTACCAAAGAAGTGTAAAAATAGGGGCAAGATGGCCATTGCTTATGAATGTGGTAGGGCAGTGGTTCCAAATTGCCCTAGTTTTTTGAGTAGGGGGATCACTCTTTTTTGATCATTTCAAGATGCATCTGGAAATAAAAATTCAAAAAGTATGGTGATAAAGTCTTGCTCCCTACTCCTAGTCCAAATGCTTAGAGTAAACCCTTCTTGACTATTTTGGTCTCTAAGTCTTTTATGGCTACTGCCTTAGCTCTAAACTATATGCTTATACCTCTACTTCAGGACTTCTTAGTTTTAAGCAGTGTCTCCTAATGATCATGGTGAAAGATGAGAAATTTGATTCACATGCATTACCTCCTTTTCCAACTATCTCCTTCTGATTTGGTTGGCTAGATTTTTTTAAATGATTCATTCATATTTCAGTTACTTTTATTTTTTTATTATTTATATTATTTTATTCAAGATTATTGAACAAATTAGTGACTTTTTAAAATTAGCTTTTTGGCCCTGCAAAAAAAAAAAAAAAAAGATCAATGAATCCAGGAGCAGGTTTTTGAAAAGATCAACAAAATAGATAGACTGCTAACCAGATTAATAAAGAAGAAAAGAGAGAAGAATCAAATAGATGCAATAAAAAATGATAAAGGAGATATCACCAGTGATCCCACAGAAATACAAACTACCATTGGAAAATACTATAAACACTTCTATGCAAATAAATTAGAAAATCTAAAAGAAATGGATAAATTCCTGGACACTTACACCTTCCCAAGACTAAACCAGGAAAAATTCAAATCCCTGACTAGACCAATAACAAGTTCCAAAATTGAGGAATTAATAGTCTACCAACCAGAAAAAGTCCAGGACCAGACAGTTTCACAGCCAAATTTTACCAGAGACACAAAGAGGAGCTGGTACCATTCCTTCTGAAATTATTCTAAACAATAGAAAAAGAGGGAATCCTTCCTAACTCATTTTATGAGACCAGCATCATCCTGATACCAAAACCTGTTAGAAACACAACAAAAAAAATTTCAGGCCAATATCCCTGATGAACATCGATGTGAAAATCCTCAACAAAATACTGACAAACTGAATCCAGCAGCTCATCAAAAAGCTCGTCAAGTTGGCTTCATACCTGGGATGCAAGGCTGGTTCAACATGTGCAAATCAATAAACATAATTCATCACATAAACAGAACCAATGACAAAAACCACATGATTTTCTCAATAGATGCAGAAAAGGCCTTCGACAAAATTCAACGACCTTCATGCTAAACACACTCAATAAACTAGGTATTGATGAAACATATCTCAAAATAATAAGAGGTATTTATGACAATTCACAGCCAATATCACACTGAGTGGGCAAAGCTGGAAGCTGGGCACGAGGCAAGGATGCCCTCTTTCACCACTCCTATTTAACATAGTATTGGAAGTTCTGGCCAAGGAAATAAGGTAAGAAAAAGAAATTAAAAGTATTCAAATAGGAAAACAGTAAGTTAAATTGTCTCTGTTTGCAGATGACATGATTGTATATTTAGAAAACCCCATTGTCTCTGCCCCAAATCTCCTTAAGCTGATCAGCAACTTGAGCAAATTCTCAGGATACAAAATCAATGTGCAAAAATCACAAGCATTCCTACACACTAATAACAGAGAGCCAAAGCATGAGTGGACTCCCATTCACAATCGCTACAAAGAGAATAAAATACCTATGAATACAACTTACAAGGGATGTGAAGGACCTCTTCAAGGAGAACTACAAACCACTGCTCAAGGAAATAAGAGAGGACACAAACAAATGGAAAAACATTCCATGTTCATGGATAGGAAGAATCAATATCATGAAAATGGCCATACCACCCAAAGTAATTTATAGATTCAATGTTATCTTCATCAAGCTACCATTGGCTTTCTTCACAGAATTGGAAAAAAATTACTTTAAATTTCATTTGAAACCAAAAAAGAGCCCACATAGCCAATACAATCCTAAGCAAAAAGAACAAAGCTGGATGCATCATGCTACTTGACTTCTAATTATATGACAAGGCTACAGTAACCAGAATAGCATGGTACTGGTACAAAAACAGATATATAGACAATGGAACAGAATAGAGGCCTCAGAAATAATGCCACACATCTACAACCATCTGATCTTTGACAAACCTGACAAAAACACGCAATGGGGAAAGGATTCCCTATTTAATAAATTGTATTGGGAAAACTGGCTAGTCATATGCAGAAAGCTGAAATTGGATCCCTTCTTTACACCTTATTCAAAAATTAACACAATGTGGATTAAAGACTTAAACAGAAGACCTAAAACCATAAAAACCTTAGAAGAAATGTAGGCAATTACCATTCAGGACATAGGTATGGGCAAGGATTTCATGACTAAAACACCGAAAGCAATGGCAACAGAAGTCAAAATTGGCAAATGGGGTTTAATTAAATGAAAGAGCTTCTGCACAGCAAAAGAAACTATCATTAGAGTGGACAGGCAACCTATAGAATGCGAGAAAATTTTCGCAATCCATCTGACAAAGGGCTAATATCCAGAATCTACAAAGAACTTAAATTTATATGAACAAATAAACAACCCCATCAGAAAGTGGGTGGAGGATGTGAAGAGACACTTCTCAAAAGAAGACATTTATGCAGCCAACAGACATATAAAAAAATGCTCATCATCACTGTTCATTAGAGAAATGCAAATCAAAATCACATTGAGATACCATCTCACACCAGTTAGAATGGCGTTCATTAAAAAGTCAGGAAACAACAGTCACTGGAGAGAATGTGGAGAAATAGGAATGCTTTTATACCATTGGTGGGAGTGTAAATTAGTTCAACTATTGTGGAAGACAGTGTGGCAATTCCTAAAAGATCTAGAACTAGAAATACTATTTGATTCAGCAATCCCATTACTGGGTATATAATCAAAGTGTTGTAATTCACTCTACTATAAAGACACATACACATGTATGTTTACTGCAACACTGTTCACAATAGCAAAGACTTGGAACCAACTCAAATACCCATCAATGATAGACTGGATAAAGAAAATGCGGCACATATACACTGTGGAATACTATGCAGCCATTAAAAAAGGATGAATTCATGTCCTTTGCAGGGACATGGATGAAACTGGAAACCATCATTCTCAGCAAACTAATACAGGAACAGAAAACCAAACACTGCATGTTCTCCCTCACAGGTGGGAGTTTAACAGTGAGAACACATGGACACGTGGAGATGAACATTGCACACTGGGGCCTGTTGGGGGAAGGGGGATGGGAGAGGGATAGCATTAGGAGAAATACCTAATGTAGATGATAGGTTTATGGGTACAGCAAAGCACTATGGTACATGCATACCTGTGTAACAAACCTGCATGTTCTGCACATGTACCCCAGCATTTAAAGTATAATTTTAAAAAATGAAGGTGAAATAAAAACTATATCAGACAAGCTTGGTCTAATATACATATATAGAATTCTGTTAAATACAGGTTTATCTCAAGTATGTGTGGAACATATACATAAATTGGTCACATACCAGGACTTAAAGCAAGTTCCAATAAGTTTCAAAGCATCTGTATCATATATATCATATAATGTTATCTAACCAGTATATAATTAAGTAGAAAATGTAGAAAAGAAAACCTAAAATGTTTTGCAGATTTAAAAACACAATTTCTAAATAATCCATTGTCTAAAAAGGAATTATACTGAAAATTTTAAAATACTTGAAATTAAACAATAATGAGAATACTACATTACAAGTTTGTGGGATGTATCTGTTAAGACAGGAGAATTATTTGCTTGGCTATAATTACTTCTCTTACTGATACAGTTTGGATCTGTGTCCCCACCCAAATCTCATGTTGAATTATAATCCCCCGTGTTGAAAGTGGGAGATGGTAGGAGGTAATTGGATCATGGGGGTGGATTTCTCATGAATAGGTTAGCACCATCCGCTTGGTGCTGCTTTGTGATAGTGAGTTATTTATGAGATATATGAGATACGGTTATTTAAAAGTGGGTAGCACCTCCCCCTTCACTCTCTCTCTATTTCGCTCTGGTCATGTGACTTGTCTGCTCCCCCTTCACCTTCTGCCATGATTATAAGTTTCCCGAGGCCTCTCCAGAAGCCAAGCAGATGTCACTATGCTTCTTGTACAGCCTGCAGAAATAAGCCAATTCAACCTGTTTTATTTTTAAAAAAAGTTTTGGGGGAACAGATGGTGTTCGGTTACATAAGTTCTTTAGTAGTGATTTTTGAGATTTTGGGGCACTCATCATCTGAACAGTACACACGGCACCCAATGTGTAGTTTTTTTATCCCTTACCCCCACCCACCCTTTCCGCCAAGTCCCCAAAGTCCATGGTATCATTCTTATGCCTTTGCATTCTCATAGCTTAGCTCCCACTTATGAGTGAAAACATACGATGTTTGGTTTTCCATTCCTGAGTTATTTCACTTAGAATAATGGCCTCCAATTACACCGGGCTTGCTACAAATGCCATTATTTTGTTCCTTTCTATGGCTGAGTAATCTTCCATGGTATTTACTGTATTACAGTTCCTTTAAAACTTTAAATAATATGCTTAAACTTCTGTTTCTTGATCCATAATCTTTAGATATAGTTTTTTTTTTACTTACTAATACGTAAGATAAGAACAGTTGCACTTGGGACTATTCCTTCACTTATCTGCCTCTCTTTTTCCCCAAGTCCTGTTGGCTGTGCTTTTA
Organism: Callithrix jacchus; assembly: GCF_049354715.1. Taxonomy (NCBI): domain Eukaryota; kingdom Metazoa; phylum Chordata; class Mammalia; order Primates; family Cebidae; genus Callithrix; species Callithrix jacchus. The sequence continues at coordinate 107,703,025 of NC_133510.1, read as the reverse complement.
TTTTGTTAAAGTTTATCTAAATGGAAAATAGAGTTTAGTAAGTTATATTTAAGTACACATTGTCTACTAATGAAGAACCAAGATGGATTGACTAGGTGCACAGAATAGGAAATCTGCACTTACAGCATGGCCACTTCAATTCATACCAGTTAAAGGGAATATTCCAAGAGTCAGAGTCAAATCAATTCTGCTTAATTTCCATTGCATACTTCAAATTCTATTATGTTTTGTTTGCTTTGTTTCTGGAATCAATATTCTTGTGCAGTTCCCCGCCACCCAGGTTTTAAAAGTATCTTCCTTCTTATTGACAGAAAAAAATATTACCCTATCACTATATCTTCCAGCTATTTAATGCATTTTGAGTGCTGTACATGAATAATGACTTGCTTCTAGGCCCATGTGCATAGAAGTTATCTGGGATTACTTTCTGTTGCACTCTTTAACTGGTTCACTGTTCTTGGAGGTCATACCATTGTCTTCAAGTTATTTTCCCTTTTGCTGCAGTAAATCCTTAAGTTACTTTTCAGAAAGTGTATATACTTACCTATATATATATGTGTGTGTGTGTGTGTGTATGTTTATCTATATATAACCTATATGCAAACATGCATATCTAACCTATACATGCATGTTATATATAACTTATAAAACATGCACGTTTGAAAATAGGTTATATATCTGAGTTTTTGCATATGTGAAAATGTATTATATCCTCTAATACCTGATTAATATTTTGGGTAATTTTCCATTTAAAATTATGTTTCTTTAGAACTTTGAAGGCATTTATTTACTGCTTTCTAGAATTCATTGTGACTAATGACAGAAAATAGTGGTTAAGAGTACTAAGCCAGACTGCTGGGCTTTGAGTCTCAGTTCTGCCACTCACAAGGTGTGTATCCATGGGTAAGTTACTTGATATTTTCATCTGAAAAATGGTAATAAGAGTAATGAACTTGTAGGACTATAATGAGGGTGAAATTAACCAATATTTGTCAAGTACTGAAAACAGCTTATCACACAGATTATGCCTATAAAAATGTTAGCTTATTTTTACTGGTTTAATCATCATCTTTATATTTATCACACAGGTTCCAAAACATCATGGTATTACCGCTATGTGGGTCATTTAGTACTCATTGGACTTGGAACTTAGGAAACTTTTTCATATGTCTTCCTTTAGTTCTGGGACTTAAAAAAAAAATAAAAACAGGCTGGGCGCAGTGGCTCATGCCTGTAATCCCAGCACTTTGGGAGGTGGAGGCGGGCAGATCACGAGGTCAAGAGATCAAGGCCATCCTGGCCAACATGGTGAAACCCCATCTCTACTAAAAATACAAAAATTAGCTGGGTGTGGTGGCAGGCGCCTGTAGTCCCAGCTACTTGGGAGGCTGAGACAGGAGAATTGCTTGAACCCTGGAGGCGGAGTTGCAGTGAGCCGAGATTGCGCCATTGCACTCCAGCCTGGGCAACACAGTGAGATGCCATCTAAAAAAAAAAAAATTTAAAAACAATTTCATGCCATTTATTCTCTCTTTTCTCTTTCTAGGATGTCTAGTTAAATTTGGACCCTCTTGAATTGATCTTATGTATTTCTTATTTTTTCACCCTCAGATTTTCCATTTCTTTAGAATGTTTGTTGTTCTATATCCTGGGAGATTTTCTCATCTATTTATTTTACCAAGTGTATTACATTATTCAGTTATGTATTTATATCTTTAATTTTAACAACCTACTTCTTGTTTTTTGCTTCTTTTTGCTAGTACTTTGAATAGACGAATATGATATCTATCTTTGTGACTCTTAATTAGATTTGTTTTATGATCTTCATTTTCTCCTAAATTATCTCAGTTCCTCCCAGAATGTGATGAACAAAAGTCATTTATAGATGCTTCAAATCTTTTGAGCACTCTCTCCATATTTTGAAACCTTTTCACAATATTAATTTCATCTTCTCATAACAGACTTTACAAATATTACATTTTCCATCTCCTTGTAACTAGAATATAGACTTTGGTTCAGCCAACCAGCATATGCTCTTTTGAGAGCTTTGATTCTAAAGTTAGTTGCAAAAAGAACCTGTTAGGACACCTAGCACCTATTTATTTTACTGTCACTGAGGGGAGGCAGAGGTGCAACATTTTTGGAGTCTGTAGCAGCAGGGGCCACAGCAAATCTCTTCTCAGACCAGTTCTGCAGTATAGTTCTGGAAGATATTCCTGGAGACTCAGCCTGAGATGATTCCTCCAGTTTTTTCAAAGATTATCCAACAATAAATACATTCCCCATGATGTCCAGCCTGGACTTATCCCTCAGATTCCAGATTTTTTCCAACTGCCTATATGACCGTGCCGCGTGGATACGCAGTGAACCTCACCACCTGGCATTTGTGCCCATGTGTAATCTTCTTCCCTTGAGTGTGGACTGACTGGACATGTTAACTCACTCCTAATAGAATATGGTAGATGTGATGAATGTCACTCTGAGATTATGTAAAAAACTGTGCCTTTCATCTTGGGCACTCACTCTGTCTAGCCCTTTCTTCGAGCACTCAACCTGAGAAAAGCCAACTCTCATAGCATAAGGCAACCCTGCAGAGAGGCCTCTGTGGTGAGGGACTAATGCCTGCCAGAAACCACGTGAGTTAGCTGGGAAGCAGATCCCTCACTCTCAGACTTTCCAATGAGACCACAGCCCAAGCCCCAGTGATTCCACGAGGGACTCTGAGCCACAGGTACTCAGCTAACCCTCACTCAAGATCAAACTCACAGAAACTGTGAGATAATACATTTTGGTGTTTTTCAGTCACTGAGTTTTATTTTGCAGCAATAGATAATAAATACAGGTGTCATAAATTTAACTTGTCTGGAACCAAACTCCTGATCTTCTATTCCACCCTCAACATGCTCCTCTCATGCTCTTCCCTAAAAAAAGAAAATAATGGTTAAGAGTACTAAGGCAGACTGCTGTGTTTGAGCTCCAGTTCTGCCACTCACTAGGTATATATCCATGGGTAAGTTCCTTGATCTTCTCATCTGAAAAATGCTAATGAGACTAGCTAACTTGTAGGACTATTGTGAGGTTGAAATTAACAAATATATGTTGAGTACTTAAAACAGTTAATCACACATAGTAAGTCCTATAAAAGTGTTAGCAATTTTTCTTAGTTTCATGATTATCTTTATTTTTACTCTATTCTTCTAGCTGCTGAGGTCAAAATCTTGGGAGTCATCCTTTACTTTTCTTCCTCTCTCATAACTGATGCCAAAACACGAACAAATCCAATCATATCTTTAAAATGTTTCTAAAATTTGACCATTTTCCATCACCTCTACTGCTATCACCCTGTACGAAATCACTGATATCTCTGGTATGGATTATGCAACAGCCACCTCACTGGTCTCCTGTCTTCCATTTTGACCCTCTAGAGCCTTTTCCACACAGAGCCAAAGTGATCTGTGTAAAATCAGATCATTTTACTCCTTTGCTCAAAGCTCTCCAGTGACTCCCCTCTCTTTCATAGAAAAGATAATCTCCTAAAGGGCTTTATGTGGCCTCACCTTACCTCCTACTGTGCTTCCCTTTCCTATCTTCCCAAGTTATACTGCCACCCTGCTGCTCTTCAAACATAGAAAGCCTGCTGTTATCTCAGGGCCTGTGCACCTGCTGTGCTTCATCCAGAAGGCCTGATTGTACTTGTCTGCAAGGAAGGGGTCATGTCCAATCTATTTGTTGGTATACCCCTAACACCTGAGAAAGTACTTGATTCATTGTAGGCCTTTAAATATTCATTGAAGAAATGTATAAACCCAGGTAGAGAGGATACTTCACTCTGCAGCTAAAAACCCAGATTTATATGTAGCATTCATTGTTTTCTTGGTTCCCCTAAGTTTTTCTCTTTGTGAAGTAGCTTTCCTTGGATGTCTTATGATACCAGTGATAGCAAAAGGAAGCAGACAGATTCCTCAGCAGACAGGGATGGGTCCCTGGTGAGACCCTACTTTCAAGCCCAAAACACCTTCAAGCCTGAAAACTGAGCTACCAGTTCCAGATAGAGTCCACAACTGGAGTGAGAACTTCCTCAGTGCCTTTTAGCCAATCAAATGGTGCTTTTTTCAGGCCTGCCCATGGTCTGTCAGCATGCACTCTCCCATTCTGAGCCCATAAAAACCCCAGACTCAGACAGACATTGGGCTTCCTGCTTTCTGGCCCCCTATTATTGTCAAGAGCTTTTCCATCACTCAATAAAATTCTTCCCTGCCTTGCTCACTCTCTGGTGTCCACATAATCTCATTGTTCTTGGTCACAGTACAATAACCTGGAACCTGCTGAATGTTGGGGCAAAAGGAGCTGTCACACTGTAATCCTCCCTCCCGTTCACCAAGCAACTGGGGAGTAAAAGCCACTGGGCACCTCATGCACCCATTCAATGAACTGAAGGCAGCAGGAACAAATGAACTATAACACAAGTGAGCTGTAACACATCTCCCATTTGCTAGTCTGCAGGGGGCAGGGACGAGAGAGAGCTGTAATATTTCTCAAGAGCTCAAACCTTGAGACTCCCCAGGTGAGAGACATAATACCACTTGGGGCTCAGTGATTATTGGCATCTCTGAGTTTTTGGGTGCCACTGCATTCCCCTCATCCAGATGCTGGTACCCAGGGCAGAAACAGGTCATGACACATCCAGCCCAGTTTCAGGCTGAGCACAGATCCTGATGCAGATACAGGATCCAGGACAGGGCATTAGTCAAGCATAGCCTTTCAGGCCACATGGGCAAAGTGATCCCAGTGTCAAGCCCAGGGCTGGGCAAAGCCTGGGCAGAGGCACCACTGGCCATGGAGATTTCCAGCTGGCAAAGCAGCACTGAAAGGATCCTGTGTCACTAGGTTCATTCACTTAGGTCATTGGTATGATTTTCTCTGTCTTTACTGACCTTTTTGCATGAGACAGTTGACTATATAATGCGTCTATATTTCTGTGTGTGGTGGTGTGGTGGTGGTGGTGGTGGTATGTGTGTGTAGGAGTGTAGGGCATATCCAATGGTGGGCATCACTAAAAACTTTGATGAAAACATGTCCAGGTTAGAAACAAACAGATATACTGAGTTTCTCTTCCAATTGTCCAATGAGGATGTTTTTCTCTACTTGGAGAACTCAATCACTACTAGAGTAGCACTAAATCCTAGTTCAACATTTTAGAGGATGTTTATCTGGTTTAAGCCTTGGGGCAAATGCCACCATCACTCATAGGGGTAAGGGAAGCAGATATTTGATGTTTTTTTACAATTTCTATCAATGTCTGCTGTTTGTCCAAAATTCGTCCATTGTACCTGCTGAGGGTACCTGGAGGAAAGAACTCTATGGTATGTCTGGGGATGGGGCTCTTTCCCTGCACGCCCACCACTTTCCATCCATTGATAGCAAGACTGCAGGTGTCCACTCTCTTTTCTATTCTCAGCAATTTTATGACTTGATTCTCTTTCAATCCTGATGAATTGCTAGAACTAAGAGGTGGTAAACTCAATTGCGCAGTATATCATCTTCAACCTAAAACACCTCATTATACGGTAATTTTTATGACTTGCCTTCCCCATTATATGGTAGTTTTATTTATCCACTTGTCTTTATTTTCCTTTACCCAAAGCATTTGTTCCTGGCATTATGAAATTTTATGAGAAGCCTCTTGGTGTGGGCATTTGTTTATTCACTGTGCTAAGCACACAGAGTCCCTCCTTTACTTCTGGGAAAACTTCCACTAGTTTTTGATAATTTCCTACTCACTGTTTTATCTTCCTGGAATACTTATTAGATGGAAATTGTACCTCCTGGGTAGATAACCACCTCTCCCATCTCCCTTGTTTCCTATCTGTGTATTTTAAAAATTCTTTCTGTGTGCTTTCTTCAACTTTATCTCCCTATCCTCCAATTAAATTTATTTTGGCGGTGCTATTTTTAATTTCCAAGAGCCCTCTATTCTCTCTTGCTTATTATCCTTGTTCCCGGCATTTCTGTTTTATGTATATCATATCCTCTCTTACCTTGACTTGGTTTTGTTTTAATCTTCTGTATTTCCTCTGGATTTATTTTTTGCCTTTGCTTTGTGCTCTTCGTTTTGCTCTGGTTGGCTTTCCCGAACATTTGGAGATTCCTGACTGTATGCTTCCATTTGCAAGAGTAAGACCATGCATGGGCTTCATTTGTTGACAAATGGGTTTCACTATAGAATTATTAGGACAACTGAGCATTTCTATGGTGGTCATTTCTCTGGGAGCCCTACTGAAATGTGTACTGCAAGAGGCTTATTCCCACATTATGCGGAAAAGAATCATAGTCAGTTACAGAGCAGCAAATGTCAGTGATAAAGTATCATTGTCTACACATGATTGCCCCCCAAGATGCCCTTACCATAAATGGCCGTATTATTATCTAATTTGTGACCAAATTGAGGACAAGTACTTGATTCATTTTGATATTCCTCAATGTCTCAATAAATGCATGTGGAATGAATGAATTGATAAGCCAAGCCTGGTGGGAATTTACTCTCTGCCCTCCATATTGTGGGTTTGGCATTGGCTGATTCAACCAAGCACAGCTCAAAAATATTTTGGAAAAAAAACGCAATATAACAATAAAAAAAGTTTAAATACAACTATTTATATAACATGTACATTATATTAGATACAGTTAAATTAGAGATGATTTAAAGTATACAGGAGGATGGGTATAGGTTATATGCAAATGCTACACCATTTTATATAATATACTTGAGCATCTCTGGATTTTGGTATCTGTAGGGGTCCTGGAACCAATCCCCCATGAATATCAAGTAACAATTATACTTAAACCCTTGCCCAGGACCTCAAAATACATCAACCGAATAATGTTTGCCGGCGAGCTGCTGACTGTGGCAGAGGCCCTGGCCTAGGCCCTGAGTGATCAGCTCCAGGTGATGCAGCTCTGACCTCATGTGACCGAGGGAGGGCACACATGTGCCCAGCCCCAGCAGGAAAAGAGTCATGCCTGCCGTGTGTGTTCCAGCTCATTCTTACCAGTGGTGCTGAGCTCACTGTCGGGTCCCTGTTGCCAAAACAGACCATGGGAATAATGGCTCCCAACTATACAGTGAACCCAAACCACTTTTGTGTCTGTGGTTTCGAGGTTTTCCCCTTTTGTATTTTCCACGTTAAAGCACTACTGGTCCTGTGTCAGTTTGCCATTTCACTATCCTGAAGAGCCACTTGTCATCTGAGAATGTTCCTTTTTGAGATCAGTAGTGAACATTAGGTCCTTTTCCATCTACAAGAGAAACGTTATCCACACTCTTTCCCTCTTTATGTCAGTTTGTGCCAGATTTTTTCATATGCCAAGATAATTAAAGTTTTTAATTGGCTTTCTCAAGACTTTCTGGAAGTAAAAATAGATGATGCCTTTCCCATTTAAGTATGTATTATTTGTTCACCTGCATTATACTAAGTGCAATAATGGAAAAAGAGAAAAATGCTCCCTTCAGAGTCTTACAATTTAATGGAGGAAAAACACACAAACCTAACCATTATAAGTCTGGTAAGTGCTATATTAGTATTTGCACCTCAAAAACAGTATTTAGAGATAGAGTAAAAGCTGATGGCTTCTCTGTGACCCTAGCTGGGTATGCACAGAGCTTCTAAATGACTCTCAGATATACAAGTAAAATTTAAAATTAGTAAAATTACTTTGCGCTTTGCTTTTGTTGCTTCCAATTCAGATTTGTAAATTAACAAATGAAAATCCTAAGTGACAGGCAGGTGTGAAAGAGAACTCAAAGAAACAGCTGCTTTAAGGACTAATATTGAAAACATATAAAAGCTGTTAATAAATAAAAAGATGCCCATATGTGTATTTGAGAAATCCAAAACACTTATGTCCTGGCTTCTTCACAATTCTTAAGTGTAAATAGATTTTTAGAAAATTAACCAAATCTGCCTAGATTTCTAAGGACCCTCAAGGAAGAATGAGGATAAGACATGGGTTAATATAAAAGATTATGTAAGAAATGATGGTATTAAAAAGGAAAGTTGAGCAAACACAAAAGGCAGAACTCAAGCTTCTAAATGTGTCTAGGTCACGATACCAAGGTGGGGAAACAGACTTGATGCAAGTGCAGATTGAGTCAAACAACCTAGAACCCTGGAATTCTCAGAATTCTCTTGGGGACTTATGGCGATGGGGGGGTGGAGAAGTTGGGAGGGCTCCAGACCTCCTCAATCCCCTTCCCTCACCACCACCAATGACCAAAGCAGCTCTGGGTATGTCTCCTTTTCAGATTGGACTTACACATAAGATTTCATTTGAACTAAGTGTCTGGCAAACTTTACACAGATGCCATTGCATCAGCACAAAGAGCCAGTCAATAAGGTGGGAGATGCACCTGCACAGCAACCTAAGTCAAGACCAAATCACAGACACGGGCACTATAGTGCAGGAAAAATGCACGGATCTTGGGAATCCTGGGAAGAACTCGTTAAACAGAGTAGGACGAGCAGATCCCAATAGCGTCCAGGGCTTCAAGGGCTATACCAGGGCTAAATCATTAAAGATCTGTATTCTATCCTGAATGGCAATCTCAATTCAGTCACTGGGAGAGAATGACAGAAACCCACATTCAAAAAAATTAAAGCGTAACAATTTAAAAATTAAAGAGTTACATTCAAAGAAAGTTTCTGGTCAATGTTTTAGACCTCTGAATTAAAGACAGCCTCTTTGAAGGATTTAAAAAGAAAGAAAACATTAAGAAATGTAAGAAGAAAACAAATTTGGAGTTTACCCCTTAAACTATTATGAATAGAAAAGGGAGGCTTTGGGGAAAACACACAAAACTAAGAGAAATGGGGTTGTCAGTATCCTTGCAGGGCTGGTCAGGGTGACCTTTCAAGGTCTGGTTGGCCTTTTACTTGACCTTTAACCTAGGCCAGGTTGACCTTTTATGAGCTGATATGAAATATGTCAGAGGTACTGAAATAATTTGTCAACCCCACCTCCCACAGCTGCAAGAACTGCCATCAGGGCCAATGTGGATTTGAATTACATGAAAACCCTTCTGAAAGAGAAATTGTCTAAGACATTTCCAGAGGGCATGGTTAACAAAGAAACATTAATAACTATAAAACAGACAATAAAATATGAGAAGCTGATTATTGGGTTAAGCCACATTTACCTGGTCCCCATAGCATTCACAGCAGGATCTCAGTAATTATTTTTTAAATGAATAAACCAATGTACCAGACACTGTGCTAGACACTGAGAATATGGCAGTTGCAACACAGACGTGGTTTTACAACACAGATGGAATTTAGAGTCCAGAGGATTGGGAGTGCAGAATGAAGGGAAATCAAGATGCTAAACTTTACTACAGTGGCAATGCAAATAAAGAGAAAAACAAATCACAGGAGCACTTAAGAATAGACTTAGGAGGTGGTAAAAAACATAAATGTATCAACTTAGGTTTAAGCCAAAAAGATAAAATTCTCTGGGTGAAAAACCAGGCCAGGCATAGTGGCTCATGCCTGTAACCTCAGCACTTTGGGAGGCCAAAGTGGGCGGATCGTTTGAGCTCAGGAATTCAAGACCAGAGTGGGCAACAAGGTAAAATGCCATCTCTACCAAAATTAAAGAAATTAGCCAGGTGTGGTGGCACATGCCTGTAGTCCCAGCTACTCTGGAGGATTGCTTGAGCCAGGGAGGTCGAAGCGAAGCTGCAGTGAGCCATAATTGTGGCAGCCTAGGCAATAGAGCAAGACTCTGTCTCCAAAAAAAAAAAGTAGGAAGAGGAACCTTTAAGAGAATTAAGAACAAAATCTAATAATCTGTTGCTTTAAGAAGAATGAAAAATGAAAGTCACTTGTAAACTAAAAGAGTGGATTAAGCTATGTGAGAAACACAACAGATAATAGCGTATAATTCTACAAAATGTAATGAGGTCCTATAATATAAATATCATAATTCTACTTGCTACATCATCAAGATTGATGAACAAATAGTTTATATGCAGGAAAATTCAGACATTTAATTATCTGTTGAGAAAATGCACAATTTTCCTAGCACTATGAGAAAAAAATAACAAATTGAACCATCTTCTAGGCACCATTACTCACGGGTTCAACTAATAAAAATAAATTAAAGTGATAAAGTCCAATGCTAGCAATCAGGAGAAATATGTATTCATACTCCTAGAGACACTGTAAATGAGTCTTATCTTTCTGGAGACAATCAGGAAATACTGCAATGAGAACTATAAAATTGTTCATATCTGTAGTTCTGGTGACTCTAAATCTTAAGGAAATATCCTATAAAGGGAAAAAAGCATTTTTAATAATAATGTTCACATTAGTACTAGGTATAATTTTTAAAATAGAAATAATTAGAAGTGTTGTTAAACATAATATTTAAAACTAGAGGAATAACACTAAATTCTTACTGTTAATGGGGTAACTAACCATAGATGTTGGCTTAACTATAGGTATTAAAACAGGCATTTTTCTCTATCCACCTATGGCAGCATAAGACTGTCAAGAATTAACTTCCCTCAATAAAATACTAGAAAAATGGACAAAATATAGAGAACAACAATTTTCAGACACTGAACAACAGGCAGAAATGAACTGTGATTCCTTAGGAAAGGGAACAAAGGAGGTAAGGTCTACATTGTCAAGCACTGTCGAGACTTTCTGTCTGAGGTAATTCCCAGACTGTGGTTCACAAAAGGAAATTCCATACAGTCTGAGTTGAGGAGTTAGACTGAAATTCTGAAATGCCTAGGTGGCTAGAATTAGGTGCAGAACAGGGTACGCAAGTGAAGAGAGCTACTCTGAGATAGAGCATTGGAAATTTAGACAGAGGTCCTTTCGTGTCTTTGAATAGAGTAAAATCCCACAAGGCCAGATGGGAACTGCCAAGGAAAGGACAATTGCTGAGGTGCTATATGAAAAATAATTCCCGGAGTTTACATAATGCCAGGAATTATTTGAATTGCTTCTAGCAGGCATAAAATACCTCATTAAATATTCATGGAATTAAGTGGAACCCTCAGAAAGACCACACCTTACAAGTGGGGTTAAGTTAACTCTAGAATAAAGGCTACTCCAGACCTGTTTTAACTGAGTTTCAAAACAAACCTGAAGAGGATCAGTCTAATCCACAAGAATGTAATTGCCTGCCAGAAAATACCCAACATCCCTTAAATGAGTGTAGTAAAACTCAGACTCAAAAATATAAAATTAAATATCCACCATCAAATTAAAAGTTTCTAGACATAAAAAAGGCAAGAAAATGGAACAATAATCAGGAGAAAAACAATTTAATATAAGCAAACCCCAAAATGATAGTGATGATGGATTAGCAGATAATAAAATTAAAAGATTACCCCCACACACTTCCACATTCTCAAGGATATAAAAGATATATGATCATTATAAGGAAAGAAATGTAATGCTTTTAAAGATCCAAATAGAACTTACAGAAAATACAACATTTGAAATGAAAGGTTCCCTGGGATGGGATTAACAGCAGCATTAAGAATCAGTAAACCTGAAGACAGAGCAGTTAGAAACTATTCAAAATGAAGCACACCAGAAAAACCAAAACTTAAAAAAAATGAGCAAAGCATTCATGATAAATGGAGCAACTTCAAGTGGCCTAACGTACAAGTGGAGTCCTAGAAAGAGTGTGGCAGCAGAAAAGAATATTTAGAGATGTAATGGTCAAGTAATGGTACACATTTTCAAATCTGATCAAGAGTTTTTAGTCAAAGATGAGACAATTTACTGGTGGGAGACCTATAATACATGAATGATAAGGAAATTTTTCAGGTTGAAAGAAAATGAAACCAGATGTGTGGAATTATGTAAAAGAACAAGTGCCAGAAATGGTAAATGTGTGGGTAAATATTAAATTGTCTTTCCCACTTTTTGCATATTTAAAGGATAATGGACAAATAAAGCAAAAATAATAATACATCTTATAGTTTGTAACATGTAGAACAAAATATATGACAATAAGAGCAAAAAAAAGGGGTAAAGAAGTAATCTGTTGTGGGGTTAAGCTAAAGTGTATATAGCATAATTTTTAAATATAGACTGTGATAAATTTAAATATGCATACTATAAATCCTAAGGCAACCACTAAACACAAACCAACAAATAAATAGCTAATTAGCCAAAAGTAGATGGAAAACTAGAATCATAAAAATACCCAATCTAAGCAAAGGAAAAGAAAAAGAGGAGAAAAAAGAAGAAAGATAAAAAATAGAAAACAACACAATAGTAAGTTTAAAGCTAACTGTATCAATAATTATATTAAATGTAAATGGTTTAAACACTCCAACTAAAAGGAGGAGGTTGTTGGATTAGATTTTTTTAAATAAAGACCTGGTCAAGCATGGCGGCTCACACCTGTAATCTAAGCACTTTGGGAGGCTGGGGTAGGAGGATTGCTTAAAGCCAGGAGTTTAAGACCAGCCTGGGCAACATAGCAAGACCCCACCTCTACAAAAAGTAAAAAATTAGTTGGGCAAAGGGTGTGCCCCTGTAGTCTGGCTACTTGGGAGGCTGAGGCAGGATGATCTCTTGAGCCCAGGAGTTAGATGCTGCAGTTAGCTATGATCATGCATTCCAGCCTGGGTGATGGAGTGAGACCCTGTCTCTAAAACAAAATTTTTTAAATTAAATTTTCTTTGCTTTTACAAGATCCAAATATACGTTGTTAATAAAGAAAGCGACTTTAAATGTAAACATACAGGTTAAACGTAAGACAGAACACTTCATAACAGGGAATATTGCTGGGAAAAAAGAGGGGCATTTCATAGTAATAAAGGAGTTAATTCATCAAGAGAACATAACTTTAAATGTGTATGCAATGAATTTTTAAAGTTTTAAAATTAAGCAAAAATTGAGAGGAGAAATAGGTTGATCCAATTATAATAGGAGATTTTAACACTCCTTTCTCAATAATTGACAAATAAATGTTCAGAAAATGATAAAAGATACGGAAGACTTGAACAACATTATCAATGAACTTGACCCAGAATAGGAGAATGTATACAGTTTTAAAGTGCACAGGGAACGCATATCAAGATAGATGATATTCTGGGCCTTAAAACAGGTCTCTATCAAATTAAAAGCACAGAAATCATACAAAGTATGTTCTCTGACCACAGTGGAATTTAAGTCGAAATAAAATGAAGACATCAAAAATTTCCAGCATACTTCTTAATAATAAATGAATCAAAGAAATAACTATAAAGAAAACTAGAAAATACTTCAAACTGAATAAAAATGAAAACACAATTTACCAAAATTTATGGTGTGCAACGAAAATAGTACTTAGAAGGAATATTGTAGCCTTAAGTGCTTATATTAGTAGAGAAAAAAGGAATCAAATTAATAATCTAAAGTTCTGGCATAAACTAGAAAAAGAAGGACAAATAATTCACAAGGCAAATAGAAGAAAGTACATAAGAAAAATGGGAGCACAAATCAATGAAACTGAAAACAACCAACCAGAGAATATCAACAAAACCAAAAGATTGTTCTTAGAAAGAATGAATAAAACTGATAAATTTCCAGCCAGACAATGGAAGAAAGAGAGAAGGCATCAGCTACCAATATCAGGAATAAAAAAAGGATAATTATGTCTCCAACAGGCATTACATATTAATAGAGAAAATTAAAAACAATATTATGCCAATAAACTCAGCAACTTAGATGAAACAGACATCTCTCTTAAAAGATATTTTACAAAGCTCATGCAAGAAAAATTAGATTACATAAGTAGCTTACTTAAAATTAATATTATTATTTATCTATTAAATATTTATCTATCAACTAAAATTAATTTGTAATTAAAAACTTTCCCACTGTGAAAATTCTAGGAGCAGATAGCTTTGCAAGTGAGTTCTACCAGATATCTGAGGAAAAAACAATACAATTTCTACACAAATTCCCCCAGGAAACAGAAGAGGAAGAACTATTTCCCAAATCATATTATGAGGCTGGCATTACCCTATCATCAAAACCAGACAAAGGCATCACAAGAAAACTATAGAGTGATATTTTCCAGGAACATAGGTGAACATTTTTAAATAAAATATTAGCAAACTGACCACTTAAATCCAATAAAGGGCATCTACAAAAAACCTACAGCTAGAATCACACTTCATAGTGAAAAACTGAAACTTTCCTCTTAACCACTTTTATTAAACCTGGTATTGGAAGTCACAGCCAGTGCAATAATGAAAAAAATAAAAGCATACTTTGGGGATTATAATACCTGACTTCAAGGCCTCCTATAAAGCTATAATAATTAAGACAGTGTGATATTGGCATAGGAACAGGCAGATAGATCAATAGAACAACAGAGAGAGTCCAGAAAGAATCTCACATATATGTCATCACTTGATTTTTGACAAAGGCACCAATGTAAATATAGTACAGTTTTTTCAACTAATGGTAATGGAACTTGGATATTTATAAGGTCTGAACTATGACCCTTACTTCATATATACAATACTAACTAAATGGTCATAAATGTACATGTAGAAGCTAAAACTGTGACACTTCTAAAAGAGAACATTGGATAAAATCCTGGAGACTTTAGGATGGGTAAAGAGTTCTTACACAGGACACAAAAACCCACCCATAGAAGAAAAATTGGTAAACTGGACTGCCTCAAAATTTACAATGTTCGCTCTTTGAAAGACATTGTTAAGAAAATGAAAAGGGCAAGACACAGACTGAGAGAAAATATTTGTAAAACACATTTCTCATAAAGGACTTGGGATTTGAATAAACATTTCTCCAAAGCAGATATAGGAATGTGTATATAGAATAATCTAAAGTGATACATACACAAAAATATGTAATTCATGTATACACAATAGAAAGAATCAGAAATGAATCACAAAATGATTTTGAGTTCAATACTCAGCATTATATATTTAAATAAAGTTTTTTTTAACATAAATATTTTAAGAAAAGCTTAAATACATTTACATGAATAATGAATAATTCTTAATTTTGGTGCCAAGATACCAAATTTCCAACATTCACCTTGTGGCAACACCCCAACATGTAAGCTCAAAAGGGCAGAAGACAGATGTGGGTATACCACATGAATATAACTTCAGAGTTTGCAACACCTCAAAGAGGGAGGTACATTGACTCTCATCTGGCTAATAATTTATTAGGTTTATTTCTGGAAGAAGAATAAAGCCTATTCTTTCCTGAGAAATGGGAGCCACCCTTGGTTCTGAAGCAATGACAGGCATTGTTCTCCAAAGCAGGCCAATGTCCTTTAAAGGAGGAATTGGCATTTGGATCCTGCTGCCGCTGATAGAGACTCGTGTCTCTGGTGAATAAGAACAGTACAACAGAAGATCATTCGCGGTTCTACTGTAGTTCGCCTCATCTCAATCACAGATCTAACAAGAGAATTTGCCTGCTTTCAATCTTTTATAATATTGCTGGGATTCTCTGTGTCTACCAGTGAGGCTGAAATTGACGGATGCTTCCAGCACAGGGCGCCTGGCTTTGGGCTGAATGCTGTCAGAACACGTGGAGGCTTGTTTGGAAAAATACAGCTCAGGTGTAGGAGCTGGCGTTCTGCTACCGCAGACCCATACAAAAAAGCAGATTATTTTATGCTCCTTCTGCCCCTTACCCGTGTTTCTGTCTGAAAATCCACATGGATGGTAAAAAAAAAAGGCGTGGACTGTTAACTGAGTAGTGTCTAGCTCATTAATAATCCTCTTGAAGCTAGTGTCATGCCAAAGGAGCATGGGGTCTGAACGAATCTTAGCTCTATCACGTACTAGTTTCGCAGTGACTTAACCTCTCTCAGCCTCGGTTGACCCATTTGTAAAATTATAGTAGTACAAATTCACGATTCTTATCTGAAACCCTTGGATGAGTTGCATTTTAGAATTAAGATTTTTCCCCTCAAAAATACTGTGCAAATATCACATATTTCTTAATACTCCAGTAGAATATGGGGCTGAACTCTCATAATAAAACACATGAATATTTCTGTAGGAAAATGCGTGAATATTCACAGTAAGTGGGATAAATAAAGATTATAATTGTCTCATGTTAGCTAAGGTCAGGTTTCTCTGCCAACTGAGCTTGCTGCAAATCTATGAAAAAACATTTCGTTTTCAGAGTTTTGTGGATTTCAGAACTGCAGATAAAGGGATGTGAAACCATTATATCTAGGGCCACTGCTAAGTCATAGCACTTCTGTGCAAATTAGACAATTCACTTTCTGGGTGGGCACAGCCCTTGAGCCCATAACTTGGCAAGTAAGGTAAGAAAAAGGCATCCAGTCCTTAAGGGTAAATGACCAATGTCAACCCCATCTTGGGCCTACCTTTGCGATGCAGTGGACACAGTGGACCTGAGCAGACACATCTCAGGGTTGCTGGAAGAATAAACAGTAATGAAAGATGGCCCCATCTCCCAAAGCCACAGCTTCTCCTCAGGCTATCTCTTGTGCTCTAGACCACCGCTTCCCAAATGTAAATAAGAATATGAATCACCTGGGGAGAGTTCTAAAATGCAGGAAGGCTGGTGTGGGGCCTGAAACACTGGGTTTCTAGCAAGCTCCCAAATAATTTCCATGTTGCTGGTCTACGAACCACACACTTTGAGTAGTAAGGCTCTAGAACCACTCCAATTTCCCCTGGATGTTTTACCTGAACCTTAATTCAGCATGTCTCATAGTTAGGTTACAGCCTTCCCCAAAATCTGTTTCTGCCCCTAATTAACTGACCACCAATAACGGCCCCACTATCCAGCTACGGTTGCCCAAGCTTGATTCGTGACAATCCTCCTTCCCTCTTTTCCCTCTTCCTCACCTACATTTCCATTCAGGTACTAAAAGCCACAGATTTTATCCCGAATTAATATTTCTTCAATGTAGGGCTTTCCAACCTCGGCGTTATTAACATTGTGAACCCCATTCTGTGGTGGGGATCGACCCACTGAAAGGCAGAATCACTCCTAGTTGAGAATCACGATTTCTCTCTCTAGCTACTGATTTGTATCACTTCTTTCCCAAGGGGAATTTGGTGTCCTGTCCTCATGCATGTGTCAACCACCCAACAACTACCTGTTAATGTTTCTATGTCGTCCACTTGATCATGACTCTTAAGAATTCCCATATTCTTGGCATCTTGTACAGGAGCTGACATAAGCAGATGCTTAATATACGTTTGCATGGATGAAAGAATGAGTGCAACTCTTGATGGCTGCAGGAGAGGCTCAGAGGTCACCTAACTTAGCATTTCTCAAACTGTTTTCCTTAGAACCCTACGGCCCATGAAGGTTTATACGACTTTATGGGGAAAAAGAGGCAGAGCTGGGCCTTGAACCATTCAACCACAGCATCTCTGCCTCATCTGTTTTACAAATGAATGTTCAGAATGCAAAAATTTTTAAGAGGCTCATTTAAAAAAAAAAATTAAAGACCACAGATATAACTCAATTCTTCTGTTCTGCAGCTGAGGAAATGGAGGTCCCCTCCCTGCAAAGGACGTAATTACCTCGACGTTGCGAACAGCTCCTTGGCGGATGAACTGCAGGTAGGCAAGGGTTCTTTCCAATCGTGGCACAATCTAGACATTATTGTTGTCCCCATTTTAAAGAGGAAGTGACGAAGGGAGTTTGGGAGCAGTTCTCAGCCAGCAATGCATTTGGAACCAGCAGGCTGCCTCCACTCACATCTGCTGGCTGTTTTCTCCACCTGTGGGTTCTTACAATTTGGGAAAGAGGCAGGTGCTAGGTGAAGATTGTGAAATAGGGAAAAGGTGGTGGTTTTCCTCATCTAGCCTTGCTAGATTCTTGCTTTTTCGTGTTACACCAGACATATTCATCACCCCAGACTCAAGATGTCTGATAAACGATCTATAGTGAATGTAGCTAGCCCCGTGTTTAGCGTCTTTTGAGTCACCCCAGAACCCGGCGGCTAGAGCCACTTGCCACAATGTGGGGTCCAGGTGTGGGACATTCAGAACTGTGCTTCAGAAGGGATTTCCCCAGAGTTCTGTTCACCAAGCCCTGAGGCTTCCCTCCTATCACTTCATGCCGCAGATGTATTCTTGACCAATGGTTCCTGGTCTTTTGGGATATCATGACTTTTCCAGAAAATGTTTAAAATGTCATTGGGGGCTGAACCTAAGTTACCAACACATCATATCCTAGTATCAATTAATGTTTATTATCATGAAAGAAAAGGTATTCTAATACCAAAAATGTAGGAAAGTCATAACTTGAGAAAAGGGAGCTCTTCCCAAGAAAGATTCTGCCTCAGCCTGTTTTTGTCCACTTGGTGGGGGATCAATAATCACCTTACCCTGACCTGGCCCTGGCAATGTTCTGGGCCACAGGCTCCTCGGGTTCTGCAGCGTCTGCAGTGTCGGACAGAGGGCACCTGGGGCATCATCAGAAACACCTTCCAATTAGCTGGCAAGAAGGCAGGTCAGTCTCACTCCAAGGGGAGCGAACAGGCTAGAGACGACCTCGTCCAGCTTTGCTTCCCACTGACATTTACGATGTCCCAAATGAGACAGAGACAGGCTATGGCAAAGTCACATCCATTCACTGATGAAAGGGATGTATGTTTTCTATTAATCTAAGATGACTAAGCTCTGTGGTCTGGGCATTTCCCAACCAGATCGGACCACAGCAAGGACAGTGATGACACCAGCAATGTATTCTTGGCCACATATTCTTAGCCAATGGTTCCTAGTCTTTGTGGATATTGTGTCCATGGGTGGGCACCAGGGTGCCAGTGGGGAAAGCCAGCTGGTGATTAGAAACTGTATCTAGCATGGTTGAAAACAGGATCTATTTTCTTACCCAATATTTTCATGTTAAAAATGGCTTAGGTGTTATGTTTAGAGAAATTAGCTGGGCATGGTGGCACATGCCTGTGGTCCTGGCTGAGCCAGGAGATCGCTTGAACCCAGGTCAAGCCTACAGTGAGTTATAATCATGCCACTGCACTCCTGCACATCCTGGGTGACAGAGTGGCTCTTAAGAGAAAAATAAATTAGAATACAATGAAATACAGAAACAACATTGAGTATAATTTCTTCTTTGGAAAAATGTACAGAAATCATTTTTACCAATAAAGCTAAAAGATGTTCATCCATAGAGCCAAAAGAAGCTATGTGGGGAATCAGAAAAGGATTGGATTTGGAATTGAAAAACCGGGACTTGAAGTGCAGGCTTGCAACTTCCTAGCAGTGGCATCATGGATGGTCATTTAGAGAGGTGTGTCGTTCAGCACCAAAAACATGGGGTTCTGAAGGCACATCAAGCTGGGCTTGAATACTGGCTCTGCCACCAAAGCCATTTACCCTCTGCCAATCTTCACGGCCTTACTTTTCACATGAGTGGTGGAATTGTGTTATCACAGTGGACCTTCTAATGCATTACTCTACGAAGAGTTTATACAAAAAATGGAATGAAGAAAAGCTTCCATTCATCCAACAAACAGAAAGAATTCAGATCTATGGTGGTTTTTACCAGGGCTGAGTCTGCCAACGGAGCCTGCATCTCCATCCTTTGATACACATGAGCAGGGCCCCCCACATGCTGAGGTCCACAGCCCACCCCACCCCTACAGTCTTTTGTTAATGAGCCATGAACAAACCATACACAGAAAGCAGCTTCTTTTTTTCTTCAATTTAATTGAAGTTACTTAGAAAAATAATCAGGCTTGAATGGCTTTTCCTGGAGGAAGGTTCATGAACATTTTTCACGCTTTTGTTGGCAATGTGGAATTCAGCTTTCTTAAACAGTACAGCAAGATACAGGGAGAGTTTTCTACAACAGGCCCTCTACTGCATACAAATATGTAAAAAAAGAAAATCACACTCCACGAAGATGTGAAATTACATGTCCATATGTCATACTGAGCATGCTCATAAGAAAGTAGTATGGGCAGCTCCTTCTGGACCTAACAAAGTGAAGCAGACTGAAATTTGCGTGTTTTCAGCCAAGGGTCAAGCAGATTCTGGAAGGCCTTGTTGCCTGTAGGGTTCTAACTGGTTGTGCTGGAAAAAGGTTGGAGGAAACGCGGGTGGTGGGAACTTGGAGGAGTGATGCGCTCAGTCCTGCTGACATAGAGGTGGGCGAGGAAGGAAGGGATTTGGTCACTAGGATTGCACAGAATGGGGCAGCTGAGATTGTGTGTGTGTGTGTGTGTGTGTGTGTGTGTGTGTGTGTGTGTCTAGGAAAGCAAGCGGAGTGCCTCTGCTGCTTCTGCCAACACTATCTCAGGACTGGTCCAGAACCCACATAATGGGGCAGCTGAGATTTTGTGTGTGTGTGTGTGTGTGTGTGTGTGTGTGTGTGTGTCTAGGGGAGGACTGACTAGGAAAGCAAGCAGAATGCCTCTGCTTCTTCTGCCAACACTATCTCAGCACTGGTCCAGACCTTACCAGCTAAGCATTCATGGGACCTGCACACTTTGCTGTGGAGCTTTCTAGTAGCATGGATTAGACCCTTGCGCTTCCATGCCTTCGCCACCAGGAGAACTAGTACAACTGCAGTTTCCACTGCCCACTGCTCTCCTGTGGCATCCATGTCCTGAACAAGCAGGTGGGTGCAGCTCACCTGGTGCACAGTGGGTAGGAGGAACGTCCCCTCTGAGACACCACAGGTCAGCAGATCACCTTCTTCCCAGACCAGCTGGGGAGGGCAGGGAGGGGGATCTGGAGGAGCTGCGGGAATCATCTAGAGCTTTCCAACCAAAGGGATAAAGCAAGCAGGAATGTCCTCGCAAATACTGCCCTGCCTGTACCTGGTCTTTAAGACACAGCAGCACCTTTGAGAAGTGGCTGGGAGGTGGCATGCCTGCCTGTACTTTTCTCCAGCTAAGCATGCAGAGAGAGCAGTTTCAAATAGTCCTCTGTAAAAAACACAAACTTTCATTTTTCAGGCACACTTCACCAGATTTCTTTAACCAAGGACACAGAATACTTTCTACATGTTGCAAAAACAGTTGAATCCATTTTGTTTTTAAGTTTCAATGCCATTAGAAAAGAAAATGTGAACACAAAGCAAAACATGGGGAGAGAGAGTCCCTAGTTCCAGAAACCTATTGATGTCATGTCCCCTGAAGGACAATCTTTCTCATTGAAGAGAGAGAAGCCAGATGAAAGAAGGCCATCTGCACATGACAGTGAACAGACTTGCACAACTGATCAAAGACGGACACAGAAATGCAAAACTATGTGAATTTCCATTTAAAACCCCAAAAAGCACACAGTGAATGATTCCAAACTACGAAACTGAAGAAGCACTCATCTCATCTCATCTCATCTCAAAGAGATCATCTGTTCCCACTGAGAATCCTTTTGAGCTTGAGGAGTAGGGAGCCACCCTGGGCCCTATACCCACTTGTCCTCCTTTCTCTTCCTTCTGTCCACACCACCCAAGACTTCCTCCACTCCCTCTGGGAGGGATGGAATCGTGGTCCATGGCAGTATCCAGGATTAGAACCATTGCACTTAAGTAAAAGCTTAATTCATTTAATAAAGTACCTCTGTTGCTATAAACCAGATGGAGAAAAGACTGTGGTGCTATTTTGTATTTTTTTTTTAATGGAAGGGTGTTGGGGTGGCAGTTTTCATCCTTGAAGACCTCAGATATGCTAAATCAACCTAACCAAAGTATATTTGGTGGAACCTGAGCTCTGTGGGGTGATCTGCAAAAGAGAGTGTCTTGGTCATGTAAGTTCAGGAAACGCTACAGACTTAAGGATTGTTCCTGGGTATTCACCATGCACAGCACACATTCAAGGCTCTGAAAAGTCCTGCAGAAAGGAAACTGACTTAACTTTGTTTCTTAAGGATATTTGATCACAAAACCCTAGTCTGTATCACACCAACCCGATGCGTCCTGGAACCTGTGTTCTGTATGTATTAGAAGATGTTGGCTAACTTGTTTCATTATCAGAAGTCCCATTTATGAGGACAGTGTTCCCTGCCTGGAAATAAGGTCCAGATTCTCAATTCCAGGGACAGCCAAGGTCTGTCACTCTACCTGGAAAACCCATTGCATAAATCTCTATCCATCAAGGGTAGAGTTGCTGTGCCCTTCATAAAGGGGAGAGAACTCGGAAGAAGGTACACAATGTTTTATAAATAGCTTCAGCTACCTTTTCCGGCACAGATCTCACCCATGTTAAATAAAATAATTTCCCCGGTGAGATGCTGCAGCTGCTGCCCACTGAGCTTGCTGTGAGCTTTACAATACAATCTTAATAGTTTCTGTGAATAAATTATTCATTTCTTGTTTGTTTAGAATATCCTCACCCCTTCACTATATACTGCATCAAAAACAAAACGAAAGGCAAAACGTACCCACACCCCATCCCACCCTCCCATATTATTAAAACTATTATTAATATATACAGTATCTGCTACCAACTCATTCACTAGCTGTAAGAGGGATGTGGCTCAAACTTCAACCAAGAAGCATCAGCAATGGCTGGAAATGAAAAGCGTGCTTAGATGTTAATTAGCAAGGAACAGGAAATAAAAAGTGTCCAGCCTTCCAGAGGAAATGGGGCATGGATTAAGAGCATGGAAGGCTGTCCTTTTTGCTCATGCATGGCAGTTACCGAGGCATTGGTGATCTTTCAGCCTCTGGAGGACGTGAGAGGGTATTCATGTGCATATGTGTACAAATAGTCCACCTCTGACCTTCATGAGGGGTAAAAACCATTGCAAATCCCCAAGTGTATGAGTCTCCCCTTGGCATTTCACACTTGTATGTGGCATGCAGTAGAAGACAACACTTCTACACGGGGATGTGGTGCTGGGCTGGATGGAGATGACAATGGGAGGCAGTTGAGGAGTGTTCCCCTTTCCTCGCCCAAGGCAGACATTGCTAATCGACCACAGCACCCTTCCACACTGTGCCTGGAAAAACCATTCTGGGGTTTAAAGGCAGACATTACCCATCAATTGGAGCAGGCACATGATAGGAAACATTTTTTAGCATCTTTTCTGTTGGGCAATGAGATTGGGATCACTCACAAAGATAAGTGGCCTGCTCCGAATGTGAGGTTTTCAAATTTGGGCCATAGAAAAATGCAAATTTGTAGGGGTCATGGACCTTCTGGTGTTGCTCATGAATAGTCCAAACCTCATGTCGAGTCCATGAATATCAGGAGTTTGCTAATTGTCAAGCTGAATGCTCTATGTCACGTAAAGCTTTTTGAGGGCCAAGACTCTTGGGTTTGTTCAACACTCTCTTTTCAGGGCCTAGTATATAGTAGGCGCTCAATAAATACTTGTTGAATATAAAGCAACAGCAACTTCACCTTCACTACGACTGGCACTGCCAGTTTAAAATTCCTGTTAAAAAAGCCTATTCTATCAGATTACTAATTCTGGTGAAAAATTGCTACAATCAACTCTCTCCTTGGGTTTAAAAAAAAAATCACATTTCTTTAGTGCAAGGGACTTTCAGGTCTATTGAAACTGGTTTGGTATAAGTCCCTTGCAAAGATGCCTCTAAGTGCAATAGCAACCTACTTCTTTCTAGCAGAACATCAAGCACGGTGGCATTTGTACACATGACAATGGCTGTTATCACATGATTCCACGAGAGGATAGTAAGGAGAACATTCATGCCTCCAAATGAGCTGTAGCAAGCAAAGCAGGAAACAGATTTCTTCTGGAAAGACATTAGAATTTTGCTGCCATGAAAAGAAATAATGAGACCATGTTTAAATAACTATAAATAATATTAATTAGAATTTATGGAATGCACAATTCATGGAATTCACCAGAACACAAGGAAACCTTTGAGACAGTGTTGCAGTATTCACGTCTACAGACAAGGACGACCCATCCTATTTCCCCTGCCAAGACAGCTGTCCTTCCCTACGAAGGATTTTAAATAATTCTCACTATGCTGCTCGCAGCATCATCCCCAAAGAAATATTAATTTACAAAATAACCCAATATCCATATAATTCTTTTGACAAATAAAAATCTTAAATTAAAAAGCATGATTCTCTTCCTCTCCCCACCCCCTTTATTCCAATTTCAGGTAGCTTGGCACTGAGTAATTGAACATTAAAAAATCTAGTTTGTAGACTTCGTACAGCTGTGTTTGGTGCTCTGAGCTGATGTTCTGGAAGAATTCTGTGGTCATTTCATCAGTAGTTCTCGTAGACTTTGCATAGGTGGGGAACTTCAGGTAGCTGCCCACTCCTGCCAGCTGCAGGACGTAATTAGAATCCTCTTCCAGTGTCTCGTACTTGCCCACGAGGTCATAGTGGATGTGGCAGGGGTGGCAGAGTGAGTAGACGGTTTGCCAGTGTTCGTTGAAGGGCTCCTCCCGCTGGGTGTGTGGGTCGATGAGATAGGCCACGAACTCCTCGAACTTGACATCGTCCCCTTTGCGCAGGGCCTCCTGGGTGGCGTTCTTCCGCTGGCGTTTGATGATCTTGGTGCCATACCGCTTGTGGAAGGAGATGTTGTACTTCTGGGTGAACTTGTTGCGGTAAGCGGACACCAGCCTCTCGAAGGGCTCCCGGACAAACAGGAACTTCATGTAGCTTTTCAAGCGGTGGTTGATTTCTGGGATGCTGTACTGGTTCAGGGTCTTCAGGTTGGCGGAGACGTGCGCCTCGTTGGCTGGGATCTCCATCGGGTCGCTGTACTTCCCCCGCCCGGTCAGGACCATCATGAGCCGCTTCCAGTTGGTGCAGGCCACCTTGGGCACGTAGCAGTAGATAAGTTCGTGGTCCTCATCCACCACCAAGTGCTTCAGGTCGTTGGGGGTCAGTACCCTCCGCTTTCGGCTTGTGGCGCTGTTGGCTCGGCATGTGTCTGTCACCTGGTCCCGCCGCATCTGGTGCAGGACAGCGGTGTTTGAGAGTTCCAGCTGCAGAGGGGACACAAGAGGAATAAGAACTCAGAACTTGCCTGGAACATTTCCACTTGGCTACATGTAGATCATAAATCCCCCCATTCCAACATGTATCTGGGTGCAGTGGCTCATGCCTGTAATCTTAGCCCTCTGGGAAGCTGAGGCAGGAGGATAGCTTGAGGCCAGAAGTTCGAGAGCAGCCTGGACAACACAGTGAGACCCCATCTCTAAAAAAAATTTAAAAATTAGGTAGGCATGGTGGTGTACATCTGATGTCCCAGCTACTTGGGAGGCTGAAGCAGGAGAATTGCTTCAGCCCCAGAGCTCAAGGTTACATTGAGGTATGACTGTACCATCGTATTCCAGCCTGGGTGATGGAGTGAGATCCAGTCTCTAAACACACACACACAAAACACACAGATCTAGACCTCATGATGTATAAAGTGCTCTGCTCAGCACTGCTAAGAGACATAACCTAAATCACTCACAGTCTAGGAGGCGCCAGGGCAGAGAGCTGGCAGCTTCAATAGAGGGGAAAGGGAAGTGCTTGGGAACATGTATGTGTTCCTCTGAATTCTAAGAGCAAAAGTTTCTCCCCAAAGGCTATTCACTCCCAGTACAAACCAGTGCTCACTGTCCACCTAGATCAGGAAACAAGAGGGCACTCTGACCTGCTCTGCCACCGTCTGCATCTCCAGCACTCAGAGACTCAAAGACCTTCACAGATTGGTGGCACGTATTGCCGACTTCCTGCCTTACTTCCACCACTAGTCATGAAAGTTCATTGTGGCCCTTCTTTAATATGTAAATGGAATAATATTAATTGTGATTAAAGTCATAGAGAAACTGGGGGCGCAGGGCTATGGAATGGTTACTCTGGGGCTACAGATGAGGTGGTGTCCTGATTGCCTCCTAGCCTCAGGAACCAAGCCCCCATTCATACACTGGTCTTTTGGGGTTCTTCATAGCCCAGTGCCAACATACTTTTCCAGCCTGATTCCTACTCCTCACCCCTTCATAACTGGAGGGGGCTCCTGAGAAACCAGCAATTCACTCTTTGCTTTTTGCCACAAGCATTCCCTGGGCTGGGGTCATCTGGGATTCTTCCTTCTCCATTCCATCTCTGCTGGTACAAACTTGACAATTCTTTTTTTTTTTTTTTGAGACAGAGTCTCATTCTGTCTCCCAGGCTGGAATGCAGTGGTGAACTCTTGGCTCACTGCAACCTCCACCTCCCAGGTTCAAGCAATTCTCCTGCCTCTGCCTCCTGAGTAGCTGGGATTACAGGCACGTGCCACTATGCCTGGATAATTATTGTAGTTTTAGTAGAGACAGGGTTTCACTATGTTGGCCAGCCTGGTCTTGAACTCCTGACCTCAGTTGATCGGCCAGCCTCAGTCTCCCAAAGTGCTGGGATTGCAGGTGTGAGCTACTGTGCCTGGCCCCAAGCTTGACAATTCTTCATGGCCCCACACACTCCCCTGCTACACGAGTAGAAGAATCATTCTCTGCACTGAACACCCATAATGCTGAGTGTGCTTCAGAGCACACCCTCCAGTCTATGCCATTCTTGGCTCTCTCAACACCTGTGGCCACTTGCTTCACATGGACTCAGAGCCCCAGAGACACTTCCTTCTCCAGGCCAGACTGTGAGTGGCTTTGAGTCCAGAGAATGCAGCTGCATCAGTGAAATCCCCCAATTTTGACCTGGACAGCCAAGTCAATAGAGCCCAGGACTTGAGTGGAACCCAAGAATCTGCCCCTGCTCTTCCAACTTTGAACCTCAGTCTGCATGATTTATACTAAAAGGTGCACAGGGCCATTGGGATGGGCCAAAATTAGGGCCACTAGTCAGTTTTCTGGGGACTTGAGGGACATCGTGGTAGCCACCAGGGAGAAGCCATTGCACCCTGTGTTAAGCTGCATGTCCATCTCCTCTTATGGTCACAAGGATGAAGGATAGTGATGGTCACCATGACAACAGCAGACAGTGTGACTAAGGAGCTACTCTGTATGAGGCACCTTCACAGGTGATTTAAATACATTATGTTTAAACTTTCCAGCAATATGCGGAACTACAAGCCATCACCACTAAAAATTTTTATACTCAAGAGAGGAAGCAAACAAAGACAGAGAGTACCAACGCTTGGCAAGGTCTATGTGTGAAGAGTATGGTGATTCTTTCACTGCTTTAGCCTCACAAACAACTGGTGGAAATCTGGAAAGAGTTGCTAGTATCCCCCGATGTCCATTCCGTTTTGCAATCTAACATCAACACTCTTCCCATCAAGAAGTAGAGACTCTATTTCTCCAGCGCTTTGAAAGAGGCTCCCTGTGACTTGCTCTGACGAGTAGGATGTGGTGGAAGCAGTGATGACCACGTTCTGGAGTCTATTATGAATATAGCTCCTGTGGTTCCTACCCTTCACGCTATCGGAATGCTGCCCTGAGACAGTCATGCTATGGAAAGACCTGTCCAGCCTCCTGGAGGATGAAGACTGGGGCACTGCAGACCAGCACCATCCACTGACCACAGTGGTGTGAATGATCCCAGGTGAGACCAGCAGACCTGCCCAATTACCTACCCACAGAGCTGTGGCACATGACATATCACTGCTGTCTTAAGTCACTAAGTTTTGGGGTGATTTGTTGCCCAGCAACAAATAAGTGAAACAGGAGAGCTGAAACACAGGAGAGCTGAGGGTCCCAGCTAGGATATGATGCTGAGACCCTCAGCCAGATTCCAGAGAAGCAAGGGCACTATACATATTTTAAGTTTCCACTTGGTAAAACCAGGTTGTCCTGGAGTTTCCCCAATTGGAAATAACTGGCAAATTACTGACCTCCAGTTATTCACAGACTCAACAAATTCAATCCCACTAAAAAGGGCAGAGGAACAATCTTTTTTTTTCTTTTTTTTTGGGAAGGCGTCTTGCTGTGTTGCCCAGGCTGGAGCACAAGGGTGCAATCTCCACTCACAGCAACCTCCACCTCCTGAGTTCAAGCAATTCTCTGCCTCAGCCTCTCAAGTAGCTGGGATGACAGGCACCTGCCACCAAGCCCGGTTAATTTTTGTATTTTTAGTAGAGACGGGATCTTAGCCAGGCTGGTCTTGAGCTCCTGATCTATGATCCACCTACCTCGGCTTCCCAAAGTGCTGGGATTACAGGCGTGAGCCACCGCACCCAGCTAATTTTTGCATTTTTAGTAGAGACAGGGTTTCACCATCTTAGCCAGGCTGGCCCTGAAATCCTGACCTTGTGATCCACCTGCCTCGGCCTCTCAAAGTGCTGAGAGCCACTGTACCCAGCAGAGCAATAATCTTGTATGTGCAAAGAGGACTGGGCTACTGAGCCAGTTTCCACGTTATCATGAGCCAAATACAGGCCTGGACCTTTCTTGGCCTTCGTTTCCTTGCCTGTGCAATGGAGACCCTCACTCCCACACCTTGTTAGGCTGGTGTGAGGGCTATGAGGTGTGTACTCCATGGCCTGAATACAGCAGATAAACAATCATTATCATTTCTTCCTTTCCTTCCTCTCTAGGCTGCCCCTGCCTTGCCTGTAGAAGGGGGTAGCTAGATTAGCTGATTGCCAGGGTCTTGGCCACATTTAATGTTGGGTAGAGTCCCATTTCTTCCAGGGTAGCCAACTGGTGGCCATGCATTCTTTTCTGAGTCCCACAGAGAATCTTCCAGAATGTTCTTCCTAAGTGCCTGGACTTGTATTGTTTTCTCTTGCTGAGATTTTGCCACAAAGGCTCAGTGCCCAGTGGCCATGGGTACTCCATCAATCCATATCTCTAGTGATGCTATTTTTTAGTTCTCCAAGTATAAGTGACACTATGAATATGCCAAGAATTATCAAAAGCAAGCTGCAGAGTATCCTAATTTTCCCTCCGGCACAATATATGTCAGGACGATAATGACACTTAACACTGACTGGGTGAGTGCTCATTGTGAGCCAGGTAATGCCCTTCATGCTTCACACTGACAACTTCTTTAATGCAATCAGCAATAAGAGAGATTATTAGGATCTCCGTTTTACAGCTGAGGATCCATCAGAGGAACCAACACATGAATAATCAGATGGAGAACGATATGTGGAGCACTCCTTGTTCATCTCCTTGAGGAGATTCTCCCAACATTTGTAAGCTATGGTGGTCCCAGCATTGATTCTGTCAACCAGGAAACACATGGAGACAGGCAAAATGATTGCCCAAGGCAAGTTCTCTGACAAGCAGAACTGTGACTCGAGCCAGAGTGTGTGACTCAGATCTATGCTTGCCTCACCACTCTGGCATGAAGTGTCTGCTGTCAAATGGAAGTACCACAGAGCAGGAATGTTGCCTTTCCACAGTGGTATCCCCGGTGCTTACAAAAGTGCCAGCCCCATAGGAGATGCTCCATAAGTGATTGTTGAGTGAATGAATGAATGCATGACTTAGTAATCTCTGTAGGAATAGTTGATATGTAAGCAGAAAGACCCCTCTGTAGTTAAAGAAATTTCCAGGACAGGTACAGTGGCTCATGCCTATAATCCTAACACTTTGGGAGACCATGGCAGGCAGATCACTTGAGGCCAGGAGTTTGAGACCACCCTGGCCAACGTGGTGAAATCCGTCTCTACTAAAAATACAAAAATTAACTGGGCGTAGTGGCAGGTGCCTGTAATCCCAGCTACTTGGGAAGCTGAAGCAGGAAAATCACTTGAATTCGGGAGGTGGAGGTTGCAATGAACCAAGATCACGCCACTGTATTCCAGCCTGGTTGACAAAGCGAAACTGTCTCAAAAAAATAAAAAATAAAAGCAATTTCCTAATTGCTTATCGATATCACAAAGTTCTTTCACAGAGCTGTACTGGGACAAATAGTGTTCTTCCCAAATTCATGTCTACCCAGAACCTCAGAATGTGATTCAATTTGGAAATAGGGTTTTTGCAGATGCAATGAGTTAAGATGAGATTGTACTGGATGAGGGCGGGCCCGGGCCCTAACCCAGTGGGTGGTATCCTTATAAGAAGAGAAAGCAGAGACGCAAAGGCACGCAGGGAGAATGCAGTGTGAGGACAGAGCTGGAGACTGGAATGATGCGTCTCCAAGTCAAGAAATGCCAAGGGCTGCCAGCCACCACCAGAAGCTGGGAAGAGTGAGGAGGGATCCATTCCTCAGGAGCTTTGAGAGAGAGCACGGCCCTGCCAACAGCTTGATTTCAGACTTCCGGCTTCCAGGACCATGAAAGAATACAATTCTTCAGTTTTAAGCCACTCTGTTTGTGGTAATTTGTTATGATGGCCTTGGGAACCTAATAGAGGAGGTCAATTTATTCAACCGATAACTTTGAGCAAGTTGGCACTAAATTGTAAGTTTAAAGAGAGGAAAACATCATATAAGAGAATATGTATTAGGGCACTTGCAGAGTGAGGATGAGATCTGAAATGAGAAGATCTGGGCTTGATCTTGGGCAAGAGCCTTAACCTTCTACCTTCTGAATCTCAGTTCCTTTACTTGCAACATGGGGATAGTACCACCTACCCCGCAGGTGTGGTGACTGCCGCAAATAAGGTACATTTCAGTGTTCAGTAAATAAGATCAAGTCTAGTACAGGATTTGGACAAAGTACGGCACAAAGTAGGTGGTTAATACGTAGGCATTCTTTTATGAAAGAAGACAAGAAAATCGGAAAAAGAACTCCTAGCAGGAATCTTGGACAAACTTCACCAGCTCTGTTAATTTTGTTGCAGGGCAGCCCTAGGTCATTGGATTGAATTAATATTTATTTGGAATAGAAAAACTCTGACCTTTGCAATTCATGACTTCTTAGCTGGTACATTCATCACCCTAAGAGAAGCATTCGTGGGCCTCTTGGGCTATTAAGCAATGCCATTAAACAAAATAAAAACTGTGCTAGAGGAAATGAAAGGGCTAGGAAGGAAACGGGACGCATCAGTTCTGCCATTTGAATTGCTAAGGACAATTTTGAAGGCAATAAGTTACAAAGATGAGCAGAGCAATACGGGGATCTCCCCCAGCCACATTCCCAAGCTCTTTTCAGTTGGAGACAATTTTCTGGCCACCTGAATCCCCAGGGAGGTAGCAAGCCAGTTAATACGGCATTCAGGACCACAAAGGCAGGAAAATGGAAATGACACCAGCATATCATTTTACATCCAATTGCAGAGGCAGAAAATAACTCAGCGGGGCTTTAAAACGTGGTATTGGAGGTTTCTTTCTCCTCCATTTCCTTCTTCTCCATAGCAGTTTAAGGGGCAAATGGTGCATCTGCCATGAGGCACACACAGTTTCCCCTCAGGAAGACTCTGCGGTGGCTCACGCCTGTAATCCCCAGCACTTTGGGAGGCTGAGGTGGGTGGATCACTGAGGTCAGGAGTTCGAGACCAACCTGGCCAACATGGCAGAAACCTGTCTCTACTAAAAATACAAAAATTAGCTGGGCACGATGGCAGGCACCTGTAATCCCAGCTACTGGGGAGGCTGAGGCAGGGGAATCTCTTGAACCCGGGAGGCAGAGGTTGCAGCAAGCCGAGATTGCATCATTGCACTCCAGCCTGGGTGACAGAAGAGACTGTCTCTAAAACAAACAAACAAAACAATATGCACAAATATAAAACTAGGTGTGCAACTACAAGTCCAAAATAAACACAAACGTTCAAATCACATTAATATGAGGGGTAATGTTGGCTTACTGGAACTAAAGCCCTGTCTGAAACCACACAGATAGATGCTCGCTGACTGCTGTGGGTCAGGGTGTTTGGAGCAGTTTTCCTCTTCCGTGCTGCATGAGGACTTGGGTTCTTTACCACTTTCTCACTCCTAGTTACTATGAAAGCCAGCATCTTGTAATCTCATTTGACCTTTACTTGGTAAAAGCTCATCATGTATATATTTTCCTTTTCTGCTCATTTCCAATTAGCCTAAGACAATAGAAGTGGAGCTACGTGGAACCACCAGGAGCATCAATGAACACAGGCACCATGACTCCACATGGCAGAACCAGGTTATCCGGAACAGACCTGATGATCTGGAAATGGACAAGCATGTTTCAAAAGATTACTACCCAAATAAAAACACACCAGTAATAAAATTCTTCCATGGAACTCTAGAGCCCTGAGGGTTCTATCTGTGGACTTCTTGAACCTTGATTTATGAAACCTGAATTAAGGAAAGCCCTGGACAGACCAGAGGGAAGAGGGGAATTCTTTGCCATAATGTCAAAATGGGGCAGGAGAGACTTCTGATGACAGCTGGGGTATTCCAGAAATGTCCACATTTATTCAGAGGATGGACGGCTTGGTAGAGATTGTGATTAGGAAAACAATGATTTCTAATGTTAAAAAATGTAAACCTGGTCATGTCACGTCCATGCTCCCCGTCTCCACCAGGGCTCAGAAGAGCTTTTGTAACTGTCATAACCCCTCAGCAATTAACACGTTCCCTGAGCACAGTTTCAAAACTACCCATGGGACCAACAGCTCTGGGGCCATCAGGAAGACGAGAGTGAAGAAAACTCGCTCGTTAATGAAGAAAAACCTGTTCCCGCATCAGCAAAAGAGAACACCCATCTTTTACCACCAAGTTTCATCAATTTTACAAAGAAAGGATTTGTTGATCTGACAATTAGCTGTGAGATCAATGTCTTTGTTCTTACATCCCGTTCTCTCCCCTCTTCTTTTTTTCTTTCTCAAAAGGGTTTTAAGAGACCATAACAAAGGACATATGTGCAGTATGAAATTAAAATAGAAAAAACCCACATATACTATGAGAGCTGGAACTTAGAATCTCAATCGGTTGTGGGCTTCCTAGCTGCAGGGACAAAAGCGGAAATAGGATTAAATCTTCTTGTTCTCTTCATCAGAAAAGAGAAGCGTTCCAGTTGTTTGGAGAGGAACACACACAAGATTTCAAGGGACTCAGAAAATTCAGTGTGGGAGGGAGATTCTTGGATTCAGTTTGTCTGTGTTGGGTTATTCAGAGGGTTGTTTTCTTCAGCTGACTGAATAATGCCACGATTCACTTCCACCTAAGGCCAACAGAAAGCTTCAGTGTGTATGGAACACTTTCACACACACTGTCCCATTTAAGGAGCCCGTTGGGACTCTTTCAGAGACTGCAGAGCCTACTAAAAGAAGGTTTATATTTAGCCAACCAGTCCCTACTCCAACCATGCATCATTGTCTCCTGGGCTGGCTACCCCTGAGTACTAATCACACTTCATGCCAGTGGTTCTCAAACTTTAGCATACATGAACATTACCTGGAGGGCTCGTTAGAACACAGCTTGCTGGGTTCTCCCCCAGGAATTTCTGATTCAATAGGTCGGACAGGCCTGAGAAACTGCATTTCTAGCAGGTCCCCAAGTGTTAGGGCTGCCATAATAAAATACCACAGACTGGGTGGCTTAAATCACAGAGATTTCTTTTCTCACATTTGTGGAGGCTGGAACATGAAGACTAAGGTGCCGGGTGGGCTGGCGTTCCCTGAGGCGTCTCTCTTTTGCCTGTAGATGTGCCTTGCTTGCTGCCTCTCCATATGGCCATCCCTGGGCATGTGCTCCCGGTGTCTCTTCATCTTAAAAGGACACCAGTCAGACTGGATCAGGGCCCCACCCAAAAGTCCTCATTTGTCCTCAGTCACCCATTTAACAGCCCTATCTCCAAATACAGTCACCTTTGGAAGCCCTGGGTGTTGAGAATTCAGCATATGAATTTGGGAAAGACACAGTTCAACCCATATAACACCAGGAGATGCTGAGGCTGCTGGTCCCAGGACCAAACTTTGAGAACCACAGCTTTATACTATTTGGAAATGACTGTAATCTAACGTCTTTCACCAATTCACAGCTATCCTTAATTACAAAACACAGAATCCAGGTTCACCATCTGCTGCCGAGAGACTGCTACATCCACCCTCAGCCCCAGCCTCCAAGTCCCTTCATCTCTCTTTGATCTCTCAAAAGTATAAATTAGGTCAGAGGAGGGCTGATTCTAGGAAACCATGAACATGGCTCCAGGCTCTGGGCTGTGTCCTGCATCCTCGTTTAGATGTCTATTTTTAATTTGGACATGTATAAAAGGCAACCCTAATTAGTTAAGAACCAAATTTAGGGATTGTTTGAAAAAGTCTTTAAAATTTTACTACGTTTCATCTTAAAAGGAAGAAGAGCTGGTTTCCCTTAAATTAAAACATCTTCTGCAGTGTTTGCAATTTCCCTCAGACATAAAGAACCCAAACGGGAGGAAGAGAAGTTGTCCAACCGCCTGGGGCGAGAGGGCTGGAGACATGCAGGGAAATGGACCCAGAGAAACAGGTAAATCTGGAAGCAGCAAGTGACTGAGGGTTTTCTGAACCGGCCTTTAACAACAGTTTGCTTGGGCCTAGTCTCAGTTTCTCCACTTAAAAATCTGAATGCAAAACCCCTTTCAACATCTCAGTTGCCTGCCATCATCTGTCTGTTTCAGAATTGGGGGAGAGGGAGGAGCGCCCAATGAGCTGATTTGCTCTGATTATATGACATTTCCTTTTGGTATAGGATTCCTAAACTCTCATGAAAAGGGCTAGTCATGAGGAACCACTGAAGACACCACATCCACAGCAAAACAAAGGGCAACATACTTATACTTGCTAGCATATATTGAGCACTAACTATGTACCAGCTACTGGTGATCTTCACACTCTATGGTATCCGTAGTATTTTCAACTTGTAGATGAGGACACTGAGGCACAGGGAGAATAATTAACTTTCTCAAGCTCAGGGAGCTAGGAACTGGGTCTGGGGTTCCAGTTTAGGCAGACTGTGCTCTGAGACAGGCATGGTGCAGCCTCCTGAGGGTCTGAAGACCTACCTGGGAGTTATCAGCTCCTGGGCAGCCCCTGGAGGCATGGGTCTCAACCCTAGCAGCTCACAGGATCACTGGAGAGCTTTAAACACTAAGGCTGGAATCCACTCCAGAGATATGTTATATTAAATTGCTCCTGGAAAGCTAAGGCTGTCCAGGTGAGACCCCACTACTTCAGGGGCTCCAGTTCCAGGAGCCATATGCTAAAGTAAAGACCTGGACTGGAGTGGTGACCTGCATATGATCGCGGGTAAGTTTCATCTTCCTGGTCGTCGGGTTTAAGAGAGGGGACTTTTCATTCAATAGAGCCAGGGGTCAAAGGTCTAGAAGGCCACAGGTGTCAGACATTTTAGGGGAAGCACTAAGAATTACATAATGCTCAAAACTCCTAGGTTTAGAAAAGAACAGATAAAAATACTGGGCCTTTAAAGAAATGACCTGGTTGGAACCTGGTGCAAAATGTAAGTAGGAAAGAAGTGATTTCATGTTAACTGATATTAACATAGTCAGGGAAATCGTTTTCTCCAGATTATAATGTGTCACTAGGAAAGCACCTGTTTGACTGCAAGGACCAACTGAGTCTCTGCAGAAGCTTTCCCTTCCTTTCCAAGGCAGAAGGAAGAAGGAAAATGCAGCATGCCTGCAAAGCATTTTGAGCCCTGAAGATGAGGTAGGAGGCTCCGGGTGGTCCAGGGCCCGGTGCTGGCCTCTGGATGCAGCCCCCAACTGGCCTGAGCTGACACTGGCATGGGTGAGTGATGGTTCTGAGCTCCATTTTAATCTTGGGAGCTTTGTAGGCAGAAAAAAAATGAGCAGAAAGGAAAGGCCAGGCTTTGCTGAGCAATGACAAAGGTTGTTTAACCCTCGTAGTTAAAGTACTTCTTTTGTAGGCAGGGTTTATATTGGGCAACCTGGGTTAGAGTCGCAAACTCAAAGGCTCTCCAGAGCCATCAGGAAATGGGGTTGGCACCTTATATGGGAACGAACCCAATCAAAGTCCCCAGGCCACAGACGGTAGCAGATGCCACATGGATCTCACTGATATCGCCATTAGAGAATGAGGACCTGGTCTTTCAAGACATTTCAATTTCTCAAGAGAAGTCAGAATACAAACCCAGAGCCAACATCATACTGAATGGGCAAAAGCTGGAAGCACTCCCCTTGACAACAAGCACAGGACAAGGATGCCCTCTCTCACCACTCCTATTAAACATAGTATTGGAAGTTCTGGCCAGGGCAATCAGACAAGAGAAAGAAATAAAGGACATCCAAGTAGAAAGAAATGAAGTCAAACTACCTATTTGCAGATGAGATGATCCTATATCTAGAAAAGCCTATTGTCTTAGCACAAAAGCTTCTTAAGCTGATAAACAACATCAGCAGTCTCAGGACACAAAATCAGCATACAAAAATCACTAACACTCTCATGCACCAGCAACAGTCAAGTCGAGAGCCAAATCAGGAACAAACTCCCATTCACAACAGCCACAAAAAGAATAAAATACCCAGCGATACAGCTACCTATGGAGGTGAAAGATCTCTACACGAAGAACTGTAAACTACTGCTCAAAAAGTTCAGAGACGACACAAACAAATGGAAAAACATTCCATGCTCATGGATAGGAAGAATCAATATCATTAAAATGACCGTACAGCCCAAAGCAATTTATAGAATCAATGCAATTCCGATTAAACTAGCACTGACATTTTTCACAGTACTACACAAAACTATTCTACAATTCATGTGGAACCAAAAAAGAGCCTGAATAGCCAAGGGAATCCTAAGCAAAAAGAACAAAGCTGGAGGCATCAGCTACTTGACTTAAAGCTATACTACAGAGCTATAGTAACCGAAATGGCATGGTACTGCTACAAAAACAGACACATAGACCAATGGAACAGAATAGAGAACCCAGAAATAAGACCACACACCTACAACTATCAGATCTTCAGCAAACCTGAAAAAAATAAATAATGGGGAAAGGATTCCCTATTCAATAAATGGTGCTGGAGGCCAGGTATGGTGGGGGGCACAGTGGCTCACACCTGTAATCCCAGCACTTTGGAAGGCTGAGGGAGGTGGATCACTTGAGGTCAGGAGTTCTCAAGAACAGCCTGGCCAACATGGTGAAACCCCATCTCTACTAAAAATACAAAAATGAGCCAGGTGTGGTGGTGGATGCCTGTAATCCTAGCTACTTGGGAGGCTGAGGCAAGAGAATTGCTTGAACCTGGGAGGTGAAGTTGAAGTGAGCTGAGATTGCACCACTACACTCCAGCCTGGGCAAGAGAGCAAGACTCTGTCTCAATAAATAAACAAACAAACAAACAAACAAACAAACAAATAAATAAATAAATAAATGGTGCTGGGATAACTGGCTTAAAAGAGGATTAAAACTGAATCCTTTCCTTACACCATATACAAAAATTAACTCAAGATGAATTCAAGACTTACATGTAAAACTCAAAACTATAAAAACCCTGGAAGACAACCTAGGCAATACCATTCAGGACATAGGCATGGGCAAAGATTTCAGGATGAAGATACCAAAAGCAATTGCAACGAAAGCAAAAATTGACACATGGGATCTGATTAAACTAAAGAACTTCCGCACAGCAAAAGAAACTATCATCAGAGTAAGCAGACAACGTACAGAATGGGAGAAAATATTTACATACTATGCAACCGACATGTATAATATACAGCATGTATAAGGAGCTTAAATGAATTTACAAGAAAAAAGCAACCCCATAAAAAAGTGGGAAGAGGATGTGAACAGACAGTTTTCAAAAGAGGACATACATATGAAAGAAAAAGCTCAGCATCACTGATCATTAGAGAAATGCAAATAAAACCCATGATGAGATACCATCTCACACCAGCCAGAATGGCTGTTACTAAATAGTAACAAATAACAGATGCTGGCAAGGCTGCAGAGAAAAAGGAACGTTTATACACTGTTGGTGGGAGTGTAAGTTAGTTGAACCATTGTGGAAGACAGTGTGGCAATACCTCAAAGACCTAAAGACAGAAACCATTACTCAGCAATCCCATTACCGCATATATACCCAAAGGAATATAAATCATTCTATTACACAGAAGCATGCACACATATGTTCACTGTGGCACTAATTACAATAGCAAAGACATGGAATCAACCTAAATGCCCATCAGTAATAGTCTGGATAAGGAAAATGTGGTAAATACACACTGTGGAATACAACGCAGCCATAAAAAGAAAGAGATCATATCCTTTGCTAGGACATGGATGGAGCTGGAGGCTGCATTATCCTTAGCAAACTAACACAGGAACAGAAAACCAAATGCCACATCTTCTCACTAATAAGTGGGAGCTAAATGATGGGAACACATGGACACAGTGGGGAACAATACTTACTGGGGCCTTTTGAAGGGTGGAAAGTGGGAGGAAGGAGAAGATGAGGAAAAATAACTAATGGGCACTGAGTTTAGTACTTGGATGATGAAATAATCTGTACAATAGATCCCTATTACCCAAGTTTACCTATGTAACAAACCTGCCTGTGTGCCCCTGAACTTAAAAAATGTAAATTAAAAAAAAAGAGAAGTCAGAATATTAGTTTTTTTATTTTAATTTTTTTAAAAATAGAGACAAGGTTTCACCATGTTGGCCAGGCTGGCCTCAAACTCCTGACCTCAGGTGATCTGCCTGCCTTGGCCTCCCAAAGTGCTGGGATTACAGGTGTGAGCCACCACACCCGGCCAAAATATTAGGTTTTATGTAAAATCTTTGTATTCTTAAATGTTAGTTACAATTCAAAATAATCATTTTGGCTGGATGTGGTGGCTCACACCCGTAATCCCAGCACTTTGGGAGGCCAATCAAGAGGGGGGACAGATCACAAGGTCAGGAGATCGAGACCATCCTGATCAACATGATGAAACTCCATCTCTACTAAAAATACAAAAAATTAGCTGGGCGTGGTGGTGAACACCTACAATCTTAGCTATTTGGGAGGCTGAGGCAGAGGAATCCCTTGAACCAGGGAGGCAGAGGTTGCAGTGAGCAGAGATCGCGCCACTGCACTACAGCCTGGGCAACAAAGCAAGACACTGTCTCAAAAAAAAAAAAAATCATTTTACCAGTGTGAGCTGAACTGTCCCCATCAGGGTTGGCGCCTCCCCCAAGTGTTGGAGGATGGTAAGGGAGTGCCCTCAAAAGAGGGGCTGCTCTCAACCCCCACTGCCTCCAGCCCAGCTGCCCTTGCGGGCAACTGCAAGAGAAAGACCAGGTGGAAGCAGCCAGACTATGGGAGTCCTCATGTGAGGTCAGGAAGGCTCACACTCAGTGGTGGATATTAAGAGAACCCTCTGGAACCTCAGCTCTCCCATCCCCTTCCCCGCTTCCCTTTTCTTTGTAGCACTTACTCCCTCTTAACACGCTTATCGCAATTTACTTAGTTTACTGGTCTCTCCCTTCTAGAACATTAACTCAGCGATGGCAGGTATTTTTCACTGATTTTTGTTCACTGTTGTATTCCCAGTGCTTCATATAAAGTGGACACTGAAAGCTTTGTTGAATGCATGAATGACTTTGGGACAGTAGGGACTGTTTGGGTCACAATACGGCCAATGAGGCTGCCTGGGCTTCCTGTGCCTACACCCGCAGCCCTCGCCTCATCTTCTGGTGGCGAGTTCTGGCTGAGAGCCCGTGGCTGCCACACAGGAGCTTAGTATCAGCCCTGGGGCTGGAGGCCAAGAGAGAAGAGCGGGGACTCTCGGCCCTGGGTAGAAATGCAACAGCTTTTGATGAGGGAAGGACGCTGGCACTTTCCACCCATCTGGCGAGGCCAAGAAACAGGAGGAGGGGAATGAAGTCATGCTGGAGAGGGAGGTGCCAAGGGCTGCCCAGGAAGGACCTGAGTCTGAGGCAGCGTGGTACCCCCGGGGCTCCCTTTCAGCCAGGCCAGGTGCAGCTGGAAGGACCTTATTGACATCTCAGATCAGCTGTTTGGGCTTCCGGAGGCCTGGGCAGGGTGCCGAAGGGGTGCAGGAATAGGAATGGGGCTGCTGCCAAGCTGAACTGCTTTCCGATGAATGGTGGCCCGGAACAGGGACAATGTGAGGAAGGGATGCAGCTTGGGAGGCTGAATTTGCTGGGAAATCAGAAGTAAGGGCAGACAGGCTGAGCACCTGCTGGCTGGTGCTTTGGGGTCCTCGGAAGTCACTGGCTGGCAGGACGGAGGGAGGAGGTTGATGGGTCCACAGAGCAGTCCCTGGAGGCTTTTCCCTCCCCTAGCCAATGTCCCCCAACAAGATGGGCCTCCCAGAGGATGAAGCTCTTAGGAGGCAGGAGGTTACCATTCTTCAGGATCTTCTCCCAGCCTCTCCCTTCTTCGAACCAGTTGGCTTCATCAGTTCTCTTCCCAGACTGACCAGAATATTCTACTTCTATTTTGCCCCAATCACTTGAGCCCTTCAGGCCTTAGTTTCTCCATCTGCAAAATGGGGACAATAATAGAGTCTACTTCTCAGGGTTGTTTTGAGGATTAGATAAGCATCCACAAGGAAAGCACATAGCATGGTACCTGGCACATAGTAGGTACTCAGGAAGTAGCTACCATAAACCTTACAGAGGGTGGTTTCCCAAGTGCCTGGGAGGATAGCAAGAACATTGCTTTGCTTTTCGCCTGACAGCATTTCTCTATGTTCAGTGTATGTAAGAATCACAGCGGGAATCCTATGCAACGTGGGTTCCCAGACACTGAGCAATTCTGGTTCAGTGGGTCTGGCTGTCCTGGGAACATGCTCTTGATTGCTGCCCCGTAGTGATTCTATCAGGCTAGTTCTGAGGCTGGTGGTCTCTCTTTTGCTTTCAGAACTGCTGATCGAGCGTCGCTTTTACATGAGCGGGTTCTGCCATGAACGCCAAACACATTTGTCATCTGCACAAAATGCCTGGCTCATGGCAACTTAATATCTCACTGACATAGAAGACCGATAGAGGCAATTGGCAGCAACTTAGATTGGCAGCTGTTAAGCAATTGGAGGTCTGAAGAGCAATTTTCTGGCAATATCAAGATTAGCTATTAATATGTATTAACAGACTGTAAAGGATTCATGGAATTTCACAGTAACTGAACTATGGATTGAGAGGCACTCAAAGAGGTCCATTTATTTCTTAATCAAGCGGCACGTTTCAACAATATCCCATTTCCCCATTGTTCCAAAGGCACGCATGAGCCGTTCTCAGGCCTTTTGTTTCTGCTTGTTGTATGCCTCCAGTGAGAGGAAGGCTGGTCCTGCCTGAAGAGGAGGGGTGGAGCTGGCTCTGCAGATGGGGCTCCAAAGCCCTCCTTCCACCCCTGCCCAGAAGACACCCTCTTCTCTCTCCAGGACCACCATCACCAAGCCTGGGACCCCAACGGAGCCATTTTTACCCCCTTTAACTGCACCCCTTTGTCTTAAGCTGCTCCATCCTGATCACAGTTAATGTAACTGTGAACAAGGTGAGCTCATCTCACGTCCCTCTCTCCAGGGTGGCTGGGATAAGGGCCAGGTACCTCTGTGTCCCAGGCACTTGGTGCCCAATACTTGCAGAATTCAAAAAAGGGTGATGAGCTTTGTGGCAACACATTAACATCTTTGCAGAGTACTAAGAAGATTTGGTTTAACATTTCGCCCTTTTTCCTCTTCCAAGAAGGACGGCCCATTTGCAATCACAGTGAAAGTGAAGCGGGAAGACCATCGTGGAGCGCTACAGGGACAAGCACGTCTAAATCCACCAGCTGTTTACTGAGGAACTCAGGCATCTACGTGGCTTCCTAGGCCACAGCTGAGGACATGCAGACACAGATACCCAGCAACAGTCACACATGAAGGCACAGATGTAGACCTGGGGCCCAGAAGTGAATAAGACATCCTCAAGTGCATAACACCAGAGGAATTAACATTCTTCTGCTTATAGAGCTTTCAAATGATTTTACATCTCAGAGGCCTCAGAACCCAGAACTTCAGAGTTACAAAATAGCTTTGCGATCATCTGATGCCCCCCTCTGATTTTCACATGGCAAAACTGAGGCCAGGGATGAGAGCTCACCCACCCACTCCCGGGAAGCAGCAGAGCAAAGACTGGAGCCCAAGTATG
The DNA here is from genome assembly GCF_049354715.1 of Callithrix jacchus. NCBI lineage: Eukaryota > Metazoa > Chordata > Mammalia > Primates > Cebidae > Callithrix > Callithrix jacchus. The sequence goes on along the minus strand of NC_133510.1, from coordinate 107,661,121 downwards.
CCTTTCTGTCATGCTGCTGGACTGCAGAGCAAAAAGAGGGATTTTCTCCTTCTATGCACCCAGCAGCCCTCGTCGGAGGTGCAGGGATGGATTCCAGGACAGAGCGAGGGGTGGGCAGGGTCATCTGAGGGGTACCCTAACATTCCTGTGAAATGAAAAATCCTATCTTTGCTACCTTCCATCAACCTCAGAGGAGTATTTTTGCTATACGTGTACATTTATGATCAATGGAAATTATAAAACTAAAAAGAAGTGAGCGACCCATTTTATTATCCAGAATAGGGAATGTGGGATGGGTCCCCCTGGGCTGGCCTGATTTCAGAACTCATTAAAGAAAAGGGAGGCAAGAACTGGGAAAAGTCGGCAATTTTTTGTTTTTTAAAGGCCGGTGACCCTACAGCAAATGAAGTGGAAGAAATGAAATACATTGATTTTGGACTACAATTTTTATAGAAAATCAGTGTCTCCCTGATCTCATTAAATAAATGCTGAACAAAAATGGAGAGTATTTGCTTTGAAGGAACAAAGGTTTACTTTGCCGAGGACGTCCGGGACGCTGGGAAGCTGAGCAAGCTCGTCAGCACAGGCCGGAGGTCAGACTCTGGAGTCATGCAGACCAACCTGGATTAGAATTTGGCGATGGCCCTGACCAGCCCCATGATCTGGGGTCAGCCAGATTCACTCTCCCAGCCTCAGTTTCTCATCTGTGAAGTAGAAGCTGATGAGAGCACAAACCTCACTAGATCTTATGAGGTTTAAAGGGATAAAGTCTGCAAAGAACTTAATGTGTCAATTGACCCACAGCTGCTCTTAATGGACAAGCAATTAATATTCACAGTTAAAAGTTTTTTCTCATGAAAAATAAATAGAGCTCTTTGCTATGTGGCTGTTTGCATCAAGGCGCAGCTGAGCAGAGGGGTTCAGAACACAGGCTCCGCAGCCAGACAGCCCGGGCTTAAAATATGGCTCTAGCACTTACTGGCTATGGACCTTGGGCAAGTTATTAATCTGGGACTCAGCATTCTCATCTGTAAAATGGGGATGATGGTGCTACTGAAGACCTGTGGTTATAGGTGATGATGAGAATAGCTGACTGTATGCCTGGCACACAGATGACAGCCCCTGCCGAGAGAAGTCACTCTACCTTCTAGAAATTCAGGCTAATGTGATAATGTAAAGATGAGGAAATCCCCACATTCACCTTCCCCAGAATTTTGCCCTAAGCTGCTGACAAAAAGGGAGAATGGCCGATGTCACTTTTCCTTTCATTTTCTCTGCCTCCCCTGGTTGGAGCCCAAAAAGTGATGAGTTCAGGGTGCTCCAGGCAGAGAAGGAGAGAATGCTCAGGCCTGCCCTCACCCACACCTGCTGCCCGGGCTCCTCTGGCACACGCAGCCGTTGGTTCCCAACCTCCCACTGACAGTGCCTGCCACCTGCAGGTCCTGCTTTGCCCTGGATGAGTTTCAGACTGGTCATCTCGCCCCTCATCCCTGCCCAGAAGACTGTCGAGCTCCCAGCCCGATCCTCCATCTTCCGCAGGGATCCTGCCACCTGGCAGCAGCTCTCTCCTTGGCCTGAATCAGTCCGTAGACTGCCCGTTACGCAACCAGCCCCAGCCTGAGGCCAGTCTGAAGCAAGGTATGATTTCAGGGCGAAAGCACACATTCTAATAGGAATGAGGAACAGAAAAGATGGCAATGCAGTGTGGCAGCTGGAGTGTACTTTAGTGGCCAGGAGAAGGCGCTGGTGTCCGATTCCCAGATCTGGCACCTACTAGCTATGAGGCCCAGGCCTTTCTCCTCAAGTCTCTATTTCCTCATCTGTAAAAAGAGCCAAACAGTGCCCCCAACCACTTCAAAGGTGGCTGTAAAGATCGGACGAGAGGAGGGAGTTACACGTGCCTCTGCAGGTGAGTGCTCAGGAAACGCCTCATTGCATCACGGGGAAGGTGTGAGGACAAAGTCAGGAAGGCCTGGCCAGGCCCTTGCCTGGGTGTGTGTTTAGTACACGCTCACTGCTTTTATTAAGCATAGGTGCCATGGATGCATGGAACAGGAGTGCCATTCCAGATTGGGAGAGTAGGGAACGATTTTCCCAAGAAAGGAGTGTTCACGCAAAGCCCAGAGAGGGAAGGAGTGAGCTGGTGCTGAAGACCATCTAAGAGGAGGTGGGGTGAGGGAGCAGGGGGTGTAGCCTCGAGGTGAGAGGGAGCAGGGACCCCTGCGAACCCAGAAGCCAGTTAGTCAGAAGGGGAAGGGGAAGGACTCCAGGGCTGTCCCTGCATAGGCTTTATGCCCAAAACGACAGGGCAGGCCAGTCTGCTGAAGAAGGATGAACCCGAAGGGCCTGGGAAGGCTGCAGCACCCCCCCAACCACGCCTTCCAGAAAGGAAATGTAGCAGACATAATTACACTGGTCCAGCAGGGCGGGATGCTGGGATCCTTTTTTATACACTAAGTGGCATTCTCTAAGCCAAGGCAAAGAACAGAAAGGTTCAAAAAAGCAAGTGGTGTCAAGGCCTGGAGGGTGGGATTTCATGAATGAATCTGCTTCCTGTGGCAACTGACGCCTCCAAGGGCGGCCCCTCAGCTCCAGGGAACAAAGGCACCCAGTGACAGCTCAGGACAGGCCACCCAGCCTTCCCTGGGGACAGCCTCATAGCCCTTCCTTTCTGCCTGGCTCATCTTTCACCTCCCCCTACCCAGCATATTCTCAAGCCAGGCCCTCTCTGCAAAACTTCCTGGTTGGGGATTCTCCCTCCTCTATTTCTGTTTTTATGGTTTCTTTTTTTAAAAAAAACATCAAAACCACAGTCTCTCAAGAGGAGTCAGAAATACCTCCACTCTGTGTCTTCCTCCACTGCCCCGAGGAAGGCACTTGGCAAAAGGGTCAATGTGAGATCTGGAATGAAGCAGAAAGATCTAGAAGGTTCCAGATCAATGATCATTCACTAATCTATGATCCCAAGGTGGCCAGACAAGAGAAAACTACAAACTCACCTGCAGGGATCTGCGATGGGTCAGGCTTCCCCCTAAGCACTTGACAGTCACCATCGCAGTTAATCCTCACAATAATCCCAAAAGAGACATCCTCAACTTACAACTGAGTCACCTGAGGCTCAGAGGGCTTGACTCCATATCCCAAGGCTCATGCCTTGCAAGTGGTGAGGCCGATTCCACCCTGGCTGTCCTGTTCTGAAGTACGCCGTTGGCCCCCAAGTCAGCCACCCCCATGATGACCTCCCATGTGACCTCATTCATTCCCAATGTGGATGGCAAGGAGCCTGCAGGCTGATCCACAGCCCAGATCTACCTGGCAGGGGCAAGCATGACTTTTGGGTATAGGGAAGCCCCTTGGGCAATGATTATCGAACTCAATTCTTTGTTGGGAAGGTCTGATTAACTTCCTTTCCTTAAAGTTGTTATGGAATGGGTCCGGGCGCGGTGGCTCAAGCCTGTAATCCCAGCACTTTGGGAGGCCGAGGCGGGTGGATCACGAGGTCAGCAGATCGGGACCATCCTGGTCAACATGGTGAAACCCCGTCTCTACTAAAAATACAAAAAATTAGCTGGGCACGGTGGTGCGTGCCTGTAATCCCAGCTACTCGGGAGGCTGAGGCAAGAGAATTGCCTGAACCCAGGAGGCGGAGGTTGCGGTGAGCCGAGATTGCGCCATTGCACTCCAGCCTGAGTAACAAGAGTGAAACTCCGTCTCCAAAAAAAAAAAAGTTGTTATGGAATGTTAAGATTCCCATAACTAATTGCTTGGGCAGAATATCCCATAAAGATCCTCTATAAATTGTGTTAAAGGAAAATCACATTTTATTCTCAACGATACTCCTGGTCTCAGTTTTATAAGTCACAGGGCGAGGTCTGGCCTTCTTGAGCCCTGAAGCCATACTTGGTTTCTATCAAGACTCCAGCGAAGACGCTTCACACAGTGGAAGGGCACATTTCTCCTAAGCTTTCAAAAATCAGATCTCAGGGCAGTTTACACATGACTTCTGGTACACCTACAGCACTGTGTAGGGGACTTAAAGGGACTTGGAACAGTTTCTTTCATGGACACCTGGATGGAGTTCAGAACTGAACCAGCTTCTCAAAGGGCTTTCTAAGACCCCCTAGCTGGCCAACTCCAGGCAAATAGGAGTTCACAGGCCAGACTCACAGAGGGCCAGGTGGGCTTCCTGAGGTGTACATGCAGTGGGGCGTGGCCCACTGCCCCACCACTGCATCTCTGAGGCTCTGCTACAGCTCAGCCTGGATGTTACAGGACCTTCTAACCAGGAACATCTGGAAATACATGGGGCTCTGCTGGATGCCTCTGTGAATCTCCAGCTCAGCCAGGCTGGGCATTCTCTGTACGATCTTGTGAGTCACTGGCCTTTTCTTATCAGCCTCCCCTACAAAATGGCCCTCCGCCACCCTCCTTCTCTCTTCTCTTCTCCCCCTCTTCTTCCTTTCCTTTCCTTGCACTGAACATGCCACATGCAGGACAGTGAACTTTCTGTTCCTTCTCCATGGAATGCTTTTTCCCCAGGCTCTGTAGGGGCACAAGGATGGCCATTTTGCAGGGAGAACTTTGGGGAAGGGAGGATTTATAGCAGAGGCGAGAAGCATGGTCTCACCTTCCCACTGGAAATTGCCCATGGAATTTCCCACAGGAACCTCAAACTCAGAATGTCTGAGAGTGGTCACTGGCTCTTCCTGTGTTCCATCTCAGGGAATGGCACTGCTGTCTGCCCAGGTTCCCTGCCAGGTACCTGGGCATCCACTCCCCACAGCCTGGCCACATCCCCCCATCCTGGCAACCTTGGTACAGACCACATCCCCTCAAGCCTGGGCTGCTGCTGACAATCCCCTAGTTTCTGGGCTCCAAGCCTGGGTCTCCTCCAGACCTAAACAGATGCTCTGATCACAGCTCTAACTCTGCTGTTTCTGCGCTTTAAACCCTCAACGAGTCCCCACTGCCTTCCACGGCAAGTGCAGATGCCTGAGCCTGGCACACAGCGTCTGCATCCCGGCCCCTGCCAGCCCTTCAGGCTCCGTCTCTCAGCAGCCCCATCCCATGCAGGCACTGGACCCCTGCCATTTTTCCAGAAGGGCTGCGCTGTCTTGCACCTAAGGGACCTGCCCCAAGTGGGAGTCCCCTGCCTCAAAGTCTCTCTGGATTTGCTCACTCTCCTCTTCCCACTAACTGTGGGGCTTTCAGACCTCACCATATTCCTCACTTCCTCTAAGATGATGTCTCTGAAGACCCAGCCCCGTCACCAGGCTTGGCTCAGTCAGGTATCCCCTCTTCCTGGTGCTCTGCCAGTGATCTAGGCTCATCTCTCTCTAGAACATGGCATTATTGTTTTTACCATTGTTGCTGTTATCATTCACAGCACAGCCACCAGCACCACCAGCAGAGCCAAGTGCCGTTCCAAGCTCTCTGTAATTGCATTTAGTCTTCGTGCCACTCCTAAAAGGTAGAGACATATTATATTCCCATTTTATAGATGAGGTAACTGAAGCCCAGAGAGGTGCTCATTTAAGTCACCAAGCTAGCTGGTGGTGGAGCCAGGATTTAAACCCAGGCAGTTGGACTCTGGAGCTTACTCTCTTCTCACAGCACGCTGTAATTGTCTGCTTTCCTGTGGGACCCCCACCTCTGCTCCTGAAGTTCAGGACTGTGCCTTCCTCATCCTGGAATCCCCCATTTTGAGCACCAGGAGCAGCAGCTCAAGGAATGTTTGCAGAACAGAAGGAAGCCTGGCGATTTTGCAGTTTGCCCTGAGAGGGTCGTGTAGTGCCCAGTAGGGTTCACATAAACAACGCGATGATGATACAGAATCACTGTGTTATTTGTCAGACAAATGCGGGGCCCCACCCTTGTCTAAGCACCCCAAATTCTTCTCCTCCAGATCTCTCTATTATCTGTCTTTTGTCTGTGTTCTCTTGCTTTTACTTTGACATAAAGCTCCCAGGAAGCAGAGCGCAAGTTCTTACACATCCTCTTCACCCTGGGGCACATACCTGAGTGCCTACCAGGGAAGGCTGTGGGTGGCTGACTGGATATCTCATGGGGTGAAGGGTGGAATGAACCACAGGGCGATAACCCCAGGTCCTCATTCCTCTCCATGGCAAAGTAAGAAAGAAGGGCCTGGAGGACTGCAGGCCACCCTGTTTCCACCTGTGACTGCATTCGGAATAGCAGGGCTTCAGGCTGAGACTGTAAAGTCCAATCCTGCCCTTGTTAGCTGCACAGCCTTGGGCAAGCTGACCTCTCTGAGCCCCCATTCCTGCAACTGTAAAACAGGCCCAGGGTGAGATTTAAATGGATGACATTCATTTCGTTCCTACACAGGGCCCGGAACTACTGGCCCTTCGGGAGGGATCTTGCCCCCATAATCCTGAGGCTAATCATCTTTCTTTCTTTTTTTTTTTTTTGAGACGGAGTTTTGCTCTTGGCGCGATCTCGGCTCACCACAACCTCCGCCTCCTGGGTTCAGGCAATTCTCCTGCGTCAACCTCCCGAGTGGCTGGGATTATAGGCACACGCCACCATGCCCAGCTAATTTTTTTGTATTTTTAGTGGAGACGGGGTTTCACCATGTTGACCAGGATGGTCTCGATCTCTTGACCTCGTGATCCGCCCACCTTGGCCTCCCAAAGTGCTGGGATTACAGGCTTGAGCCACTGCGCCCGGCCGGCTAATCATCTTTCTGATGAATTCTGGGGCTGCATTTTCCTCAAGCAGCTCTGTATCTCCAACTATCTCAAGGTAGTTGGATTTAAATTTTGTAAATAAGAAAAATACAGAGAAAAGCACGTCTACTTCTGCAGAGAAGCATGGGCTGGGCCTGAACCACCACCTCCCCATGCCCCTCTGGCAGCAGTGCTGACCAGGTACCTCTCAATAACTAGCTCTGCTGGCAGGAGCCGGCCCTCCTGGCCTTCCCTGATGTTTGTCTCAGAGCTACTGGCCCAGGAGAAGCCCTGCTGCCTTCTTCAGAGGAGTGGTGCCCAGCCAAAAGCTACAAAGATTGTTGGTGGTGGCAGGGAGGAGGCACGAGCCCGTATTCCTGGGCAGCCCCCATGGGCACTTGCTCCAAGCACCCATCTTCCCCAGGGCAGTATAGATAAGATCAGTGCAGCCAACCAATCTCCCTGGGTTTGAATCCAGCTCTGTTACCTACTTAGCTGTGTGATCTTAGGCAAGTGACTTCACCCCTCTGTGTCTTAACTTCCTCATCTATCAGGTGGGGATAATATTAGGTTGGTGCAAAAGTAATTGCAGTTTTACCATTACTTTGAATGACAAGAACCACAATGACTTTTGCACCGACCTAATAGAAGTACCGACCCCACAGGATATGAGAAGTGTTGGGAAGAATGGCTGTAACACAGTGTGTGTCACAGTGTTGGCTGCGACTTCCAGCAACAACCCTGGCTGAAGGGTTCCATCCTGTGGGCTTGGGAGAGGGGGTTGAACATAGGGGGACTCGCTGGGTCTAAAGGTGCCCCCAGAATCAGGCAAGGGCCTCTCTTGACACCCACAGTCACAGTGTTACTTCTTCCCACAAAGGCCTTATAAATGTCCCCTTTCCTCTTTCTTCCATGCCATAGGGGAACCTACTCCGAGGTCTTTCCTTGTGGGAGCTGGAAAGCTTGACTCCAGATTTTCCATCTAGCAAATGCAGTCTGGCCTCATGCCCTCCATAGCTACCTTCAAGACATGTCTTATCTACATCATCTTCCAACGAAAGAACCCAACGGCAAAACAGCATTGTGGGAAGAGGACACACCCTGGAGACACGGGGCACGGCTGGAATCCCAGTGCGGGACTTTGGACATACCACTTCACTGGTTTGGGCCTCAGTTTCCCCATTTCTCACAGGGCTGGTCATACCTACTCACAATGGTGTGCAGCAAAGATTAAGTGAGACGAAGCGTGTCAGGTTCAAAGCACGGGGCTGACGCCCTCTTTGTGGACCACATGTTAGGAAGTAAGTGCTTAAAAAAATACTTAATAAATACTTAGTTCCAGAAAGAAAGCTTCCAATTCTGATGTCACTAAAAAGTCAGTCCCCATTTGTTTTGCCGTCTGGTCTCATCAGTGATTAGGAAGCTGGGAAGGAGGATGCCAAAGGGAATCTGGAGACTGGGGGTATCAATAGATGACGTCAGCATCTGGGTGCGGCAGATGCCCCGGTGACAGCACCACCCACCGGATCCACGACGGAGCCCAGGCCTCAATATGGACATTTGGACAGGAGGGACGTTTGGCGGCTAAAGCCCAAAAGGTGTTTTATTACCTAGTGTTGCGTACGGCAGGCACTCCTGCCTTAGACCCTTAGAGGGTGGGTTGAGGAAGGGAGATGAGATGCGGGGGACTCAGAGACAGGGAAAGAAGGTCTATTACAAATGTGATGAAAGGTGACTTTTTAAAAAGGAAGTGAAATCCATTGATTTAGTTTTCAGGTCACTTATAAATGTCCCTGGGGTCAAAACTTACAAAAATAAGGCATTGAGTCTAGCTTTTCTGCCCGGACCTTGTCAAGGGCTGGGGAGGCCCTTAGGGAAGTAGGCATCACTGCTTTCCATCTTTCTGGGGCACCCACGTCTTTGGGAGAGGCCTTGCTGGGGTCTGGCTTATGACACACAGGCCAACAGAGGACAGGCTCCTGGAACAGCCTGGTTCACACCAGCAAAGCTCAGGAATCCCAGGCGGCCCAGCCACCACAGGGCATGGCCATAACCCATCACCTCCTGCTTCTGGGTCCCAGATGCTGAGGTGCACCCAAATAAAACCGAGCACCAGCAGCGCAATGCTCTTCCCTGGAGGGACCGAGCATAGCTGGGGAGCTGGTTGCAGTTTCTCCTGCCCCAGGCCAGGGGCGAGGATATTGGGGTGGACCTTCTACCATCACTGCTGATTCCCTCAGAACTCCACCAAAGGCCAATCTGCTGAGCTGCCAGCCCCTGGGGCAGGCTCATCGGTCTCATTCACAGCTCTATTCCCAATGCCCAGTACACTGGAGATTAAACACTATATAGTAAACAAATGTACTTTGAAGGAGGCCACAGTTGCATTTGTGCAAAACCACATTTTGGAATCATGACATGGATGGACATTTGCCAGGGAAGGGAACTAAAAGTAGAAAACCTTTACTTGGTGCTGGAAACTGGACACAGTATATCTGAATCCTTTCAACCCTGAGAAGTGGACACACTCAGCTCCAATTTACAGATGGAAATGCTGAGGCCCACAGAGGCTGAGTCCTTGGTCCTGAGTCTCAGGGCTGGTGGGGAGGAGGGCCAGGGTTTACACTCAGTTTGCTTACTCTTCTATTAGAAAATGTGGCCTCAGACTCACAGTCCTCAAGCTCATGTTCAGAACGGGGATACCAGGTTCTCCCCTCTTCTCCTCACGATCCCCCCAAAATAAAACTGGGAGAAGTCTTGCAGGTCTGTTTTGATACTTCCAGCACAAGCAGGACTTCTCTCTTGGGTCTCAGCAGCATAGACAGCCACCCCTGCACAGGCTGGAGGAGGATGGCATCTCCTGGGTACACTTGCTTGGGTTTTGGTTTGTTTACGGACTGAACTGCCTGTTTGGTTTGCTGGTGGGAGTGTCCCTGTTTGTGCTGCACTCGTTTTCCAGGGCAGGGATAGCTGTGTCCGGGTGACAGATACGTCTACCCTCCATGCCTCTAAGCCATGTTGTACACAGTAAGTTAATGCTCCAGTGAGGGTTCTGATCAGTTTGGGTTCTTTGGCTTAGAGTGATGCCCGAGACAGCCAATGCCAATGCACATATGAACAAGATAAACTGGAGCAGGCAGCCAGGACGGGCCTCGGAAAGACAGCTCATAAGTGGAGAGCAGACAACAAATGTCCAGGACGAAGGACAGCTGCAGCAGTCCAGGGCCAAAGGTAAGATGGGCATCCTTGCCCCGGCTTTGACACTGAGGCAGCTGCAGCAGTGCTTCGGAGCAGTTAACTACCGCGCAGCTGGGACCAGGGAGCTGTGGGGAACAGACTTTTCTGGCAGCTGAAAGCCAGGACTCTGTAGAGCCCCTCTGGGAAACTGCCGCACCTTCTGTCTACTCCAGGTTGGCCTGGGATTCAACCTGGCCTCTCCTAGAGGTGAACAGTGTGAGCGGGCAGAAGCCACTCCTCTCACATTTCTTCCCAAAGCAGAAGATAAAAGGAGCGATGTTACATCCTGGACTTGGGACTTTTCATACGCCATTCCCTCCACCTGGAACATCCTCCCACCTTCCCATCCTGTCCTTTCAAGACCCAACCATGTGTCTCCACCTCTGAGCCCGTTGCTGGACCAGTCCCCCCACGCTTTGTGCCACCCACATCTGAGACATACCACTTCATCAGACTGCCACAGGAGGCTATTTCACACCCACCTGGGCCCATCACAAGCTCCTTGAGCCTCTAGCCCCTCCCTCATTCCTAGCACTGCAGGAGTTCAGTAAACCATCGCCAGGGGAACTCCTGTAACAGTGGCTAACATTTATTGTGCCCTTGCTAAGTGCCAGGCCCTGCATCAAAGGTTTTGCGTGGATGATCTCAGGGACAATCCTTATGACAACCCTCTGTGGCAAGAGTCACTCTTCTCCCCATTTCATACAAGGGGCCCTGTGAACAGAGAGGTTAAGTAACTCCTCTCAGGTCACACAGTGAGTAAGTGGCAGAGGCAGGATGCCAACCCCGCAGGGTAGTTCCTCCAGAATGAGGGAAGGAATGGCGGAGGAAGCAGCAGGGAGCTTTCAGAGTCGACTGGAAGCAAAGCAGTGAGTACACGGCCTTAGAGGTGAGGGGGCCCCGGTGTCTCTCTGTTTTCAGTGTGGCTACGCTGTCAGCTGACACCAGCCAGTCCGGCAGCTTAGAGGATGAGGGTGCCTGCCTGCCTGGCCAGTGTAATGCTACTTAGAGCCCCAAGTCCTGGGACAGGTGAGATCAGGAAGCAGGAAGTGCAGATGGGACTTACAAAACAGTATAATACCAATTAAAACTTGCCAAACAATAGCTGGGAAAACACCAAAATATGGATAATAATACCTCTGGTTAATGGGAATTTAGGGGATTTTTATTTTCCTATTATTGTTTTTCTCTAATGATTACCATTAGTTTCTATAATTATTTTAAGGATAACAGCAAGCAAGAAAAAAAAGAGACAGAAAAAACACGGAGGCTAAGATGAGCTGACAGAAGCAGACACGCGGCCAGAATGACCAATGGACTAGGGAGACACGCGGCGGGGAAGGAGGCCTGGCCCTTTTGCCTGGTGGACCCTGCTCACCAGTGTTTTCCCCAACCCAGATGGTGTGTGCTGCTCCTCCTCTTCATCTTTCTAAACCAACCTACCCTCTGTAGACCTCTGCCCCAGAGCCATCGAGATCCCCCTCAACTCCCAAGCACACAGCACTTCATCAGGCTGCTGTCTGCATACCGTACGATTCTGCACACCCACTTCTCACTTCTCCAGCAAGGTTCAAGTTGAGAGAAGACAATATGCTAGACCTGATGCTGCTTCTGTCACTCACGGCACCTGTGACAGCCATCCTTCATGCTCCTGCCCTGATGCTGTCTGTCTGAAATGCCTGTATCTCAAAGTTGGAGGGCAGGTGCTTGTTAAAATGCAGATTCCCAGGCCCTGCTCCCAGAGACCCAATCTAGGTTCAGGAATCTGCATTCTTCACAAAGCATTTGGGTGAACTGTCTGCAAAGAAATGCTGCTTGAATCCTCAGTACTTAATGACTGGCTCCTGATCATCCTCTACACAATTTGCCAGGTCCCTTGTCTTCTCACTTCGGCGCCAGGACAACTGATAAGATGGTCAGGACTGGAAGCACGATTTCACAGGGGAGGAAGCTGAAGGTCACAGAGAGGCTGGCTCCAGCTGACAGAGTATGTGGCATAGGAGGTCAGTCTCTATGGGACAGGAGGTCAGACTACTCAGGTAGTCCGTTGGTCATTCTGGCCGTGTGTCAGCTCATCTCAGCCTCCGTGTTTTTTCTGTCTCTTTTTTTTTCTTGCTTGCTGTTATCCTTTTTCTTTTTTGAGACAGAGTTTCTCTCGTTACCCAGGCTGGAGGTGCAATGGCGCGATCCTGGCTCACTGCAACCTCCACCTCCTGGGTTCAGGCAATTCTCCTGCCTCAGCCTCCCGAGTAGCTGGGATTACAGGCACGCGCCACCATGCCCAGCCAAATTTTTGTATTTTTAGTAGAGATGGGGTTTCACCATGTTGACCAGGATGGTCTCGATCTCTTGACCTCGTGATCCACCCGCCTTGGCCTCCTAAAGTGCTGGGATTATAGGCGTGAGCCACCACGCCTGGCCTACTTGCTGTTAAAACAATTATAGAAACTAATAGTAATCATTAGAGGAAAACAGTAATAGGAAAATTAAAATCCCCTAAATTCCTGTTAACCAGAGGTCATTATTATCCCTGTCTTGGTGTTTTTCCAGCTATTTTTTTTGGTAAGTTTTAATTGGTATTATACTGTTTCATAAGTCACATTTTCCCATCTGACAATCAGGATGACATTGCTCTAAGTGACTCTTGACACTGGAAGGAAGACACTGGCCATCTACCTTGGACCTTCCCCTTTCTATCCACCTCCACACCCACATCTGCCTTCCTCAGTGGCTTCTTTTCATCCTCTCCCCTCTTCTGTCCAAGGAGTCTAAAAGCTGGTGGAACCCAGGAGGGCACGGGCCCAGCAAGGTAGGGTGGGAGCAAGCCTTCCCAGGTAGCGTTGGGACTTTATGAGGATCAGGGCCCTCGGTTCAGGACCAGAAGGGTCCCCACTGGTTTCTTGAGTTAAACCAGTGGGACAAGAGCACATGGTGGCCAGTAATGAACAGGAGCCGGCACTTTCCATGGGGCCCCTTGCAAGTCACAGGCGGGAACTTTGAAATTCATCCTAACCTCAGACCGATAGGCAGCTCATGTCTGAAATTCCTCCTCCAACTCCTTGCTTCTTAAAGAGAACAAACTCATAGCTGTGTTTTTTTTTTTTTTTTCAAAGAAGAGTTTGGAGTTCAAGATGGTCTGATCATTTCAGATGTTTCTCCGTAGAACACAAAATGCTGGGTTCTATTGCGTGTGCGGACTGTGGGCGCGTCCACATTTCCGTTTCCGTTCTTCTGAAATCCATCATGCTCCTCTGGGCTTTGCTTGACATTAGTCACTGTGATGGGGAAGTTTTAAGGTCAAGCCCGAAGAGACCTGCCAATCAGTTCCTGCTGAAGACTTCTGAATGGCAACTGATTACAATCCCTAGTTATTTCTATTTATTTATTTATTTTTTAAGAGATGGGGTTTCACCATTTTGGCCAGGCTGGTCTTCAACTCCTGACCTTGTGATCCACCCACCTCGGCTTCCCAAAGTGCTGGGATTACAGGCATGAGCCACCGCGCCAGGTGGTCCCTAATTATTTCTAAAGGAACCACTTACCCAATTAAAACCACTGCCCATGAAAAAGAAGGAAGTGAAGATTCTCTTGAGGTAGAGCTGTGAGAAATCACAGCTATTTATTATTACTTTTATTGCTGATATTGTTTTTAAAATCGTGCTATGTCCAGAGGGCTTCAATTCTTTCAGTACTGGATTTGATTCCCAGACATGCCAGAAGGCACACCTGTGCCTGGATCCACGCCTCTCTCCCCTGTGCCTGCCTGATTTTTAACTTGCTTGCCAGGCTTGACTAACATGTCATTTCCTTAGAGGGGCTTTCCTGAGTAGCTTAGGGTCCCTGTTCTCTCACTTATAGTTCTGTGACCATCTCCTTATCCTCCCGCTAGTCCATAAGCTTCCTGTGCTCAAGGAGCTAATTTGTCATTTTCATTGTTGTGTCCCCAGCACCCAGAACACTGCCTGGGACATCGTAGATACTCAATAAACACCTGTTGAATGACTGAGAGGAACTGGAGAATGAAGCATTTCCTCCTCGGGCTTTGGGTGTAGACTCCTGTCTAAACTTGATTATAAAAGCACTCAATTAACTCACTCATTCAGTAAACATTTAGCAACACCTACCATGTGTTGGGTGCTGGAATGGTTGGTCCAGTTTTATCATCTCCACTCCACCAAGGCGCAAAACACTATTCCAAGGTGTGGTAAATGTGCTTTCCCAGAGCCCTGCTACTGGGGGCCTGCTCACTCCCATCAGCCTCCTGCTGGCCCCACTGCCCAAAACGCTGGGATTTGAGGAGTAAATTTCTGTTAGCATTGGTGTAACTTCAGCACCTGAGCAGATGGCCAACTTTCCTGGCTAGATTAACACATGTATTGCTCCTCTGAGGGCTAAATAGGATGAGCTTAGAGCAAGGTTCGACCCTAAAGGATCCTGAATGTAGGACCCTGAGGGGTGCAACACAAAATTTAACCAATCGAGACCTTAGGGACGTCCAGGGATTGGCAAGTTACATTATTAGAACCATTCTCTTCTCGAAGGTTGATGTAGAGCTGTGAGAAATCATAGCTATTTATTATTACTATTATTGCTGATACTGTTTTTAAAATCACGCTATGTCCAGAGGGCATCAATTCTTTCAGTGCTGGATTTGATTCCCAGCCAGAAGGCACAGCTGTGCCTGGGGGTGGGGGCGGGTGGCCAAATAAATGTCTGTTTCCTTTTGGATCCCGACAGAACCACTTGTTCACAATTACACTGGTGAACTAAGGCAGCTTGGTGGACCAGACAAAAATGCCAGGTGGGCATAATCATCCTTTGTCACAATAGTGACCAGTCCCAGACATGTCCCTGATAGCCTCCTTACTCCATCCACCAAAATTTATCCGCCTACATCCTACATTTTAGGGCCCTAAATTATGCAAGATAGATGAGATTGTTCAGATACATCACATCTTGCTAATGGGCTCCTTAGGCAGTGTATTCTAATCACATATACAACCACATCTAAGCCCAGTTAAAATGCAGATGTCGGGGATATTTCTGAGGAATTACACTGTAATGTCGCAGCCCTACAACAGGTTTTGATGCTGCTCAAATCCTGGCACACCCTGTCCCAGCCTATTACACACATAGACCAGCCTGGCCTGTTCCAGAAAACCCCACCCTGAAGCAGGGCTGTTGAGCTCCTCCGTTTTGGGGCAGAGGAGGGAAGGAAGATGCATGTTGCCTCCCCTGCCCACCTCCCAGTGGCCCATGATCCCTGGGATTTCCCGGCTTGTTCTGTGGAAAGAGTCTATTTTTAGTTTGCAGTACCAGGTACCAATTCCAGGCCTCTGGTTTATACCACAGCCTTTTAATTACAAGCCCCTTGGTTTTTCATTTTAATTCAGCTGCCTTGTTTTTCTCTTTGAATATGCCCAATGGCAGATCCAGTGTCTACTTCAAGCATGGACTCTGCACCAGGGGATGTACCAGTACGGCCTTCGCTGGCCAGCGAGACCACTCCAAACTCAATTTTGACAATGTCTGTCAGAAAATGAAAAGGACAAAAATTACCTTTGAACTTTGAAGCTAGGCCTAAAGCAAAGAATTAAAGAGTCTCTGATTCCATATTTCACTAAGGATTCTAAATGAGATACTTAAAACCCCTTATGAAATATTCAGTATCTCTTTCTGTTGTCTCTCTGTTGTGTCAATAGAGGCTTGGCTCAGGCCTGTTTAGCACAGGCATTGTTCTTGCCAGTCCTACTTCATTGGCTCAAGAGATGGATGCAAAGGGATTGATGATGTCAAGACCGAAGAGCTCCCCATTGTCTAGCCACATCTTGATTAATCAAGATGGCAGAGGCAAAGCAGCCAGAAAGATCATCCACATACCACTCCTACTGGCCAGGAGCCATGCTGACTGCCCTGCCTTGTCTTGCTCGGGTCTGGTGAGTGGAAAACCTGCCCACGGACCATCCATTCAGAGTGGGTTGACCTGGGGCTGTGAGACCCACTGCACACTCTCCAAGAAAACCAATCCCGGTGTGTAAAGGGTGATAAGAATTGGCCTCTAGGAAGCCCAGGGTTGGAAGGTAGGCCCCACCACACAAGAGCTGTGTGCCCTGAGCCAGAGGCTTAGAACTTTTCTGAGTCCTGAGACTTATTTAAGTGGAGAAGTGACACCTACTTCGTGCGATTGCAAGTATTAGGTGGGAAAACAATCATGGCCGAAAGGAGATACAGGGGAGGAATGCTCAGAATTTAAAAAAAAAAATTAAAAGCTTTATTGAGGTATGATGTACACTTTTGAATTTGAAAGGAACCTGATGAGAACTGTTTAACTGAATGTAGATCTGGGAAAACTGAGACCCAGAGAGGTGAACTGACTCATTCAAGGTCATGCAGCCCAGGAAAACTGCAGTTTTCCTGTCACCACGGCCTCAGGCTCATTGAGAAAACGGCTGTCTTTAATTCATGAAGGGAGGCAAAGAAACAAAACCAACCTGAAGTGTTGACACAAACAGAACGCTTGCTATGCTAAAGACTGCACAGGTACTGTCATTTCATCCTTTGCCATTTCATGTGGAGGGAACCATTGTTATCCACACGTTCAGATAGGGAAATTGAGAGTCAGAAGGCTGGGAAGGTGCCCAAAGTCAAGTGGCTACGCAATGGGGGTGCTGGACTTAGAAGATTCCACAAGCAGAACCTGGGCTCGCAAGGCTCACACTCTACCACCCACTTGCCCTAAAGCACCAAGACACACTGGGGAGGATGCCACTGCTGGGTTGCCTCTCACACAGTCTTGCCAGATTCAGCAACGAAAATACAGAATGCTAGTTACACTGGACCTGCAGATCATTTTAGGATGAGTATCTACCTATATCGCATGGGATATATACATATACTGTAAAATTATTCATTGTCTATCTGAAATTCAGTATTAATGGGGTATCTTATATCTTATTAGTCAGTCTTACTCTAACATGTTGTATTATTTGACCACCGCTGATCTCAAAAGCTCTAAGGCAGCTGCAGCTCCGCCAGTGGAGGGAAGGACTGAGGGAGTCCTCTAGCGACTGTTCTGGGCAAGGAGTGGCAAGGAGGCCCACGCTGAGGCCTCAGAGGTGCGGAGGGGAGGCCTGAGGACAAGTTTCTGCCTCCCGGGATCCTGGCTACTGCTCCTGTGGGGACAAATGCTTCCACGTAGCAAGAGCTCCCTAGGTAGTGACATGGGAAGAAAACCACCCAGAAGTCTCTTCCATAAAAAAAAATGGTGGTAAAGTACATAAACATGAAATGTAGCATCTTATCTGTCCAGTTCACGGGCATCAAGCACATTCCCATGGTAGTGCAACCATCACCAACCACCTGTCTTCAGAGCTTTTTCATCTTTTCAATGGACTCTTTGTACCCATCACACAGGAACTCCCCATTCCTCTCCCTCAGCCCCTGGTAGCCATTAGCCTGAGGCATCCTGACTACTCTAGGTGCCGTCAGACACACCGAACAGTATTTGTCCTTCTGTGTCTGGTCTCTTTCAGTTAACATATGCCCTTCTCACCACTTGAAAGCCACTATTTTCTCTCTTTAGGATACTTCAGGAGCCCTTTAACTATTCACGACGCTACTGCTCTCTTCCCTGTAATCTATTTTCAACAGAGTGGCCAAAGTGATTATTTTAAAATGTCAGATCATATCACAGTCTCCCTATAATCCTCCAATCGCTCTCCTTCAACTCAGATTTACATAATTGCCTATAATGCCTTATATGTTCAATTATATACATACACACTTACCACCATGTCTATGAAATGTCTTTCTCCTACTTCACAGGTATAAACCCTCCAGGTTCATCCATGTTGAATGTGTCAAAATTCCATTCCTTTTTATAGGAACTGCTTTTCCCTGAGAAGAGGTCAGAAAACACCCAGTCTCATCTGGAGTCTTCTGGGTGCTAAAGGGACACGACAGAGCCCCTTTCCAGGGAGGGCCACTGAGGGTCGCAGTAATTAGGGATACCTGGCCAGGGTGATCAAGGCAGCCCCTCACCCAGACTCTAATTTGGGCACGATCTCTTGGCTAACCCAACTCTTACCACCTCCCAGGGGCATGTCTCTCTATGCCAAAGACCCTATAAATAAGCAAGAGGCAGATATATGGGGCACTCCACGGAGGTTTTATTTTTGCCTTAACAATTAAACGAAAACAGGGAGTGATTTATTGGAATGAGTGTTGGGAAAGGGGAGAGCAAAATCCCCCTTCACTGCAGGCCACAGATTGAACAAGCCTTCAGGGTCGGGGGGGCGGTGCAGGCAGAGGCCTGGGGGAGACCCATGCCCCACTCTGCCCACCAGGCCATAAGACTGTGGCATGTGGTTCTCTATCGGGCTAACGGTACCCACAGGGTAATGCCAGGACTTTGTCAAACATGCAGCTGTGTCCCCAGCATACCGTAGGTGTTCATGAGGGACAGCCATGGGGGTACCATGTGGTGCTCAGAAGACCAAGCCTGGGCTGGATGGGTGTGTGGGGACGTCTGCCATTGGGATTCAAATAGATTAAACAAATGACTGATTATCTAAAAATTTAAAAAAATAAATAAGGGAGAGTCAGATAAGCCCCAGTTTTATTCTCTGGGAAGAGGCCCACAGGCCACTTTCTGGGGGATGCTGGGGTCCTGGAATGAGTGAGCACTCTTCTCCTAAACCCCTAGCTTCCAAGGGGCTGAACCCCACAGCGGTGTTTAGCTGGAGATGAGCATTTCACTTACCGAGGCCTCGGGGTTTTGAAAGTCAAGTGCGTATGTTTAATAGAACTAGAAACTGACTCCCTCAGAAAGCATGGCCACGTTATGCAGCCAAGGTCGAGGGTTCCAGCCCAGCTCCGTTTCAACGCCAGTCCCTCATGCAGGCTGGGATATGCTGGGTCTGGCCTTTTACAGAAGAAAAAAAAATGAAGGGCAGAGGGTGAAAGGGGGTCAGAGAGGAAGGAACGCAGGGAGGCATGGACCACCGGCTTGCTGCTATTACCTTACAGGCAAGACAGGCAATGCTGCTTGAGAACCTATGACCTGAGATCCTACGGTCTGAGCCAGTGCCTTCCTCTCATCTTGGAGTCCTGGCTCTGTTGTGCATGTACTTGCTGTGTGACCTCAGGCAAGTTAGCAGCCTCTCTGTCTTCTCATCAGCGACTGTGAGACCCTAATGAGTTAAAGGGCTCACCACAGTATTAGGGATATCGTAATCATTAAGTACGGTCCTTGTCATCATTGTTAATACTGCTGGTGGCTACTGTAACTCCCAGGGGAGGTGACACTGCCCTCAGACCACAGAAAAAGGAACTGAGGCACCGGCCAGAGGCAGGACTTAGCCAGGTGTGTCAGGCTCCTATCTGGGGTAAGCGGGTCTAACGGGGGACCCCAGCACCACCCCTGTGAGAACTGACGGACAAAGGCCAAGAAAGTCTTTAGCCTTGGCCGGGTGTGGTGGCTCACACCTGTAATCCCAGCACTTTGGGAGGCCGAAGCAGGCAGATCATCTGAGGTCGGGAGTTCGAGACCAGACTGACTGACATAGAGAAACCCTGTCTCTACTAAAAATACAAAGTTAGCTGGGAATGGTGGTGCATGCCTGTAATCCCAGCTACTTGGGAGGTTGAGGCAGGAGACTCACTTGAACCTGGGAGGTGGAGGTTGTGGTGAGCTGAGATTGCAATACTATAATCCAGCCTGGGCAACAGGGGCGAAACTCCAACTCAAAAAAAAAAAAAAAAAAAAGAAAATCATTAGCCTTCCCCTAGACACACAGCAGCCTTCCCTTAGGACATGTGGGTTTGTCCGTGCAGGTTTAAAGTCCTCAGGAACTGATACTGACTAGAGTCCTGGAAAGGTGCTATCCCCATCTCAGCTTCACAAAGGTCTTGCTCATTGTGATGATGTTTCGCTGCCAGGGCCTTTTAGAAAAGCTCCCCTCACCTCCCCGCAGGGATCAGCAGGAAGCAGAAAGATGACGTGCAGGGCGGTGGGGCTTTGTTTTCTTTGGACACTGTTTTCAGTAGACTGCAGACAGCGAGGCTGGAAGAGAGAACCAGATCACAGGAAGGGACAGGTGCCAGGCTATGTCTGCTATAGCCCATCCTCTTCCACAAGCAGGAACGATGACGTGTTAGAAATAAAATTCATCCTCACCATTTTTGAACGTATGCAAAGGCACAATTCATCCGCTTCACAGAGGCACTTACGCTGTGTTTTAGAAAACCAGTCTACCTCATCTAAGTACTGCAGTTCAGGCAAATACGAAATAAACTCAAAACCATGGTTAGGGCAGTGCTGAGTTTAGGCAGCACACTTAGTCTGTGCTTCCTGGTAGCCAAGGTATAAAGAGAAAAAAGAAAAATAGGATGGGTTATGGAAACGTTTACCTTTGATAAAATTGAAAACACACAAAATTGGCCAGGCACGGTGGCCTGCATCTGTAATTCCAGCACTGTGGAAGGCTGAGGTGGGCAGATCACTTAGCCCAGGAATTCAAGACCAACCCAGGCAACAATGGTGAAATCTCATCTATACACATAATACACACACACACACACACACACACACACGCACGCACGCTTAGCTGAGTGGGGTGGTGTGTGCCAGTAGTGCTAGCTACTCTGGGGACTCGAGGGAGCGGATGGTTTGAGCCTGGGAGGTTGAGGCTGCAGTGAGCTAGGATTGCGCACTGCACTCCAGCCTGGGTGACAGAGCAAGACCCTGTCTCAAAAAAAACCCCAAACAAATAAACAACAACAACAAATCCACAGGGAATTTAGAGTTGGGGCTTGGATCTGAGTTTAAATCCATCATTTGCAGACAGTGTGACCTCAGGCTATACCTTAACCTCTTACTTCCTTTTTATCAGACAGTCTCAGTAATATCTCAGCACATTGGGGGAATCGCCTGAGACATGTATATGGCAGTGCTTTGAAATTTATACAATACCTTCTAGAAATCGGACTTATCATGACGTATTTAGAGTAGTTCTTTGAGTGAGATGATCTATCTTTTTTTCTATGCTGGTTGTGTTCTCTTTGAGGTGGCCCTGTAAACATTGCTCACATAACTCCTCATACCAGGGATGCTGTACAGTAGGAAGGACCGCAGTCACACCCCCATTTTGAGCACTCAATTCTATATCAGGCACAGGGGTACCTCGCTTGAGTCTAAATGAGCCGAGCAACACTGTCTAACCCAAGGCACCTTCGCAGACATTCCAGGATAGAAATATCATTAGCATTCCTATTTTGCAGAAGAGAAAACTGAGGCAAAGAAAGACTGATCTGACTCTCTTTGCCATAAAGTTGGCATGGAAGGTCAGAGACAGGTGAGCCAGTGCAGCACTGGACCCATGTGGGATTGAAGGCTCTAGAATGAAAGCATCATTTAGAGGTAGCTGTGGGGTGTGTGTGTGTGTGTGTGTGTGTGTGTGTGTGAGAGAGAGAGAGAGAGAGAGAGAGAAAGAGAGAGAAACAGAGACACAGAGATAAGCCCCAGCAGAGACTAAAAGGCTCAGAGAGCACCAGGGACCCACGGGCCTACTCCTTAAATCTGTGATGCCTGATGAGATGGGGTGAGGATGGGACCAGGCCCAAGCCCAGCTTCCTGCTCTAGGGTTTGCCCTTCCATGAAATTCCCCTTGGTATCAGCACGACAGGGTGGGTTTCTGTCTTTTGTAAGAAAACACTTCTTAAGAAAGACATGAGTCTTCCTTTAGTAAAACCAAGGAACCCAGCCTGGCTGAGGACCAGCCCCGGCTGTGGAGCAAACGCAGCAGGGCACACGAGATGGTCTCTCCTCTCCTCCCACATCCACAGCTTCTCAACCTTGTTCCTCCAAGCCCCAGAATCCCAGGCTCACTAAGAGAGGTGAGTGGCGTTTATAAGATGTGCTGTCATTTTAAAAGTCCCAAAGCAGCAGCGACTGGTCTGCGGCAAACACATTTCCTGTTTGTGTGAACTTGTTTTGTTTTTTTCCAAATTAGATTTCTACTCACTGATCCTTTCCATTTTACCCCGGCTTTTAAAAAATTGAATAGCAGATCAAAAGGAAAGCTCATGTCCCTCTGCCTCAAAGGCCAAATGTCTGTGGCCTTCGTTGTCTTGGCTTGGCACTTCACACTCTTTTAAATTTGCAGCTGGGACCGTTCATCTTCAGGGGACGGGGTGGTTGGAGGTCCTGGGGAGACCCTCCCAGCGCATGAGGAGAGTGTGGCTGCTGTCCAGCCCCAGGTCCTGTCTTCCTGGATGGGGAAATACTGAACATGGTCTGGAAGGGGAGTCTGCACCCAGTCCTGGGGGATCGGGGGAGACACAGCACCAAGTGCCTTTGATGTCATGAGTCCTGCCCCTCGCTATTGTGAGGCTGTGGGGAGCTACTCCGCCTTCCTCAATTCCATTTTCTTCATCTGTAAAAAGGGGACAATCCTGGTACCCACTGCCTAAGATTGAGGATATAATCAGACCCTGCAGGTAAAATGCTTGGCACACAGTAGGCTCTCAAGATGTGGCAGCTGATGCCACAGTGTGTGTGTTGGGGGGGAGGGGGGCATCCTGCCTGCCTGGGGAGCGTTTCAGGAGGAAGTGAGCTTCCTAGGGCTCCGGATGCCCCCAGCAATGCTTACGGAACTAGACGAGTCTACTTGTTCAATTCACAAAAAGCAACATGTTTACAAGCCCCTCCACGGCTTGAGCTAAATGTGGAGAAGCACCTAGACAGCAGCGTTAGTAGGGAGAGAAGGAATTCTCAGAAGCTGTGGAGCAGGGACCAATTCCCAAACCCTTCCCACTTTTCCTCCAGGAAATGGGTGCAAGGCAAGGAAAGCCATGGCCTAGACTGTCCTGTAGAAGCAGCCTCTGGGGCCTCTGAGGGCAGTGCTGCCTGTCCCCTGGCCATGGGGTGCAGCGCCCCCCAGCACCCCCCTGAGTGTCCCAGGCCCAGTCCATCCTCCAGGGCACAGCCAGGGCCGGCTGGTCATGCCTCAACTCCACATTCTGAAGAATACTGTAAATAAACCAGGGGTCCTAGCTAAAAGGGAATGTTTATAACTTGAAAAGTGCTGATTCGCCAGCCAGTCATTTGCCCTGAAGTAGGTATTAGCCAGAGCAGCATTTCTTAGAATTATAAAAAGACTATGAATAGATAGTTATGCTGTGTCTGCAGTCAGGGTTCTCCAATTAATGGCAGGACACCTCCGCTCCTGTTGGGCTGCAGCCAGCACCCCGTGTGCCTGTGCCTGTGCTCGAGCGAGACAGAGAGAGAGAGAGAGGTGCACAAGGGGAGTGCAGGCGGTTGGTGTGTTGACTTCCAGAACTTTGGATCACAGGTGGTCACCTAGAGATCCAACTGATGGGAAAGAACACAATTTCCCACTGTAAGCCAACATGGTGTTTCCTCATCAAGCCCCTTATCTAGAAAGAGATGCTGGGTGTCACTACAAAGGGACATAGGGACCCCAGAACTCAACCCTGGCCCACTAAGCATAGATTCAAGCTGGGGAGGCAAGAGCTGTCAGCCTAGAAGACGGTGCATTGCGGGGTGTCTGATTCTGGGCCTCACCATTCTGGAAACATGGTAGCTAAGGCAGAGTCCTGGGGGCCAGGTTCTCAGCCCAGCTGTCACCCAGCAAGAGAGGGCAGGAAGAGGAGGCTGGGTTTACTGTGCCCCATTCTGTACCCCAACCTCAGTGGCCACTGGTTCTCCAAAGGAGAAATGCATTGCAGTTCCATGCACCCTGAAAAGTCAGAGAACCCTCCCCGACAGAAGCTCCCCTCTTGCAATTTACAAGAGGGGAGTAATTTCTGCCTTGCTCCTCAAGATCCTCCCTTATCTTGTTTAATTTAGACTTGGGTAGTAATGAGGGCTGCGTGGACTCCACTCTCGTCCACAGGATTGAAATTTTTCATTAAGGAGCTCCTAGCAGACTGGCCATGCTGACTCTCGCAAGCATCGCATCTGCCTGCTTGTTGCAGTCTTCAGTCTGGCTGGCTAAATGACAGTCCTGGGTGGTGGGCAGGAGACGCCCCCAATTTCAGTTCTAAAGTAGGAGCGATTGCTTACCTGTATGGGGAGCCCGGGGAACTACAAACAATCGACACTCCTGAAAGGGACTGCAGGTGGCAGGGAGTGTTTTGAAAATACTCATTTCCTAAAAATTCTTTGTTCGTTAGTAACACGTGGCAAGACAGTGTGATGTAGAGAAAGAGCCCAGGCAGCTCACTTAAGGGTGCCGCCAGGCTGGCCACACAATTTTTGTCAGCCTGTCTCTGTCTAAGCAGTTGTACTCCTCACCTGGTGATAGTGCAACTGCAATGGAACAGTGTGCGTGCATGGCAGAGAAGCAGGACGTCAAGCCAGGAAAGGGCCAAGACTCCGGAGTCCAACTCCCTGGGTTCAAATCCCAGTTCTGCCGCTGACGAGCTGTGTGATTTCAGTCAAGTCACGAAAGCCCTCTGTGCCACAGCTGTCTCATCTGTCAAACTACTTCAAGGGACTGTCATGAGAATTTAATGAGGGAATGGGCATCTCATGCCTGGTCAAGTGCCTTTCACATCGTAAGTGCTCAATAAAGATGGGCCCAGGAGTGGACTACTGCTGAATGCAACCAACGCTTGCACATGGGAGGGGCTCCATGAACAACTCTTCCATCTGGGCTACTGTCTTATTGTCCTTTATTTATTTATTTTTGAGACAGAGTCGTGCTCTGTCACCAGGCTGGAGTACAGTGGCACAATCTCAGCTCATTGCAACTTCTGCCTCTCAAGTTCAAGCCTCCCGAGTAACTGGGATTACAGGTGCCTACCACCTTACCCAGCTAATTTTTGTATTTTTAGTAGAGACAGGGTTTTGCCATGTTGGCCAGGCTGGTCTCGAACTCCTGACCTCAGATGATCCTCCCAAAGTGCTGGGATTGCAGGCATGAGCCACGGCGCACAGACTACTGGCCTTTATTGAGGCTTGTCTTTCTGGCACTTATGACCATCCCCAGAAAATGACTAAGAAAACCCTGAAGCCTGGAGTCATGCAATTCAGAAAGAGTACCAGGACGACCTACTGAAGGAAGCACTGGCCTAAGTCCTTTCCCTCTCAAAATGGTTTTGGGTATTTAGAGAATTCCTTCATTCACTTTCACATCTTCCTGCATACCTGAAAATCCCTGTGGTCAAAAGAATAACCCCCTACCCCTTCCCGCATCCAGGATGTCCACATCCCAACCTCCAGAAGCTGTGAATATGTATGTTACACGGCAAGGGAGAATCAAGGTAGCAGATGGAATTAAGGCTGCTAACCATCTGACTGTAAAATAAAAAGATGAATGAGCCTGGATGATCTGGGTGGCTCCTGTGTAATCTGTAATTGCCAGGGTCCTTTAAATGTGGAAGAGGGAGGCAGGGGCTTCGGTGATGAGTTGTGAGAAGGACTTGACTGGCGATTGCTGGCTCTGAGGATGGAAGTATGTCATGAGCCAAGGAATGCGGGTGGCCCCCCAAAGCCACAATCCCCTTGATTTGATTTTAGCCAGTGAGACCCATGTCCGATTTCTGATCCCCAGAACCTTAAGATATAAATGTGTATTGTTTGAATTAGGTTTGCAGTGATTTGTTCAACAGTGATAGAAAACCAAAATATCCAGAGCTGTTTCCTTCATCTTCGAATCTAAGGTAACTTCTGAACCCCTCCAGGGATGAGAGAACCCATAGGCCTCACCCCTGCCTCCCTCAGGCATGTTGGGAGCAATCACATACGTGTTTGCTCATGCATCCTTCATGTATTCAGCAAACATTTCCTGAGAACTTTCCTTGGGACACAGCAGTGAAGAAGACAGATCATCCCCTGCCCTCATGGCACTCACAGCCAAAAGTGAACACTCATTTATGACAGGTAAGATGCAAGATGATCACAGAAACACTTTTCTGTGCTTGCTACGTGCGTGGCAATGTGCCAGATATTCACTTGTTTACTTCTCACAATACTCACGAGGAAAGGAACATTATCCCCATTTTACAGATGAGGAAACTGAGGCATAGAGTGCTTGCATGAGGTGCTCAAGGTCACACAGCTGGGTGGGGGTGGACTCAGATTTGGAACCCAGGTAGTACTTCCATCTCTATACTAAGCTGCATCTAAAATTACAAGGGATGGGGGCTGTCCCAGAGAAGAAGGAAGGTGTGACTCTGGCCTCCAAGGAAGGGAGTCCCCATTTAAAGCAGATGTCTATGACACTGGCTCTGGGGCTGACACTCAGAGGGCTAAATATGATAGAGCCCTTGGCACCTCGTGCGCAGAAGCAGCACCACCAGATCCACCTGAGCTGGGGGCTTGAGCTATACCTTTCTCTGGGCTTGACACAGGCCTGGGCTGGAGCTGAGCCAAGCCGAGTGTGCTGACAGTCAGGCCTTTATTGACTGCTCATTCTCAGCAGCACAAGGCTGTCCATTTAAACGCTGATCCAATATTGCTGTATGTTGGGTAAGCTCATTGAGAATGCACAGGGTGATGCTCTCTCAAGGAGAGACAGGCGCGACACATGAGCTCATTTATTCCAGCAACAGCCTGTAACCCCGGAACCCATTCATCGCTGAGCGACATCCCCCAGGGGTGGGGACAGTGAGGTGGCAAGGCTTCCTGTTAGAGGACGGGGAGCCACAGGAGCCTAAGCTGGGAGGGGCTAGTGCATGCGGGGGCCCTCCTGGGAGCTGGGGCAGCAGCAACCTTTGGCAGCCAGGCGAACCCCAGCCTGAGTCCATTCCCTCCACCTGTACCTTGCTAGCTGGGTGACCTACAACACGCTCCTCTGGATGTCCAAATTTGCACACCTATAAATTAAGGACTCATGATAGTACCTGCCTGATCGCTGGGAGGATTAAGTGAGACAGTATAAAGTGTTCGGCTTGGCAGCCAGCACTTAATAACCACACAATTATGTCACGCAGGGTCTTAGTTAATCCCTCCCAATGGCTCTGAGAGAAGTGGCTGTTACTGTCTTCATTTTATTTTTTATTTTGTTTTTGAGACAGAGTTTCACTCTGTCACCCAGGCTGGAATACAGTGGCATGATCTTGGCTCACTACAGCCTCCCCCTTCTGGGCTCAAGTGATTCTCCTGTCTCAGCCTCCTGAGTAGCCAGGCTTACAGGCACTCACCACCACACCCAGCTAATTCTTTTCTTTTTTGTATCTTTGGTAGAGAGAGGGTTATACCATGTTGGCCAGGCTGGTCTCGAATTCCCGACCTTAAGTGACCCACCTACCTTGGCCTCCTAAAGTGCTGGGATTACAGGGGTGAGCCACACCTGGTCTGTCTTTATTTTATAGACATGGAAACTAAGGCTGCCGCAGGAGCCAGGCCTGCCCATGGACTTCTGGCAAGTCAAGGGTTTGCATTCCAGGTCATGAGTGGGCTCTTCCCACAGCTCTGCCTTAAGGTCAGCTACCCCAGCTTGCTGCAGGTCTGGACTGGAACATTAGGTCTTGAGTTCCAGCCCTTAGTCTTTGAAACTGAGTACTGTAGGAGGGAGGTACTGTTATCATTCCCATTTTACAGATGAGGAAACTGAAGCACAATGAGTTTGAGTGATCTGCCCAAAGTCACAGAGCTGGGTGGTGGACCCGGATTTGGAACCCAGGTAGTTGTCACCACCACAAAGCTCACCATGAAGAAAGGCCTCCGACGCCGTGCCAGCATGAATGTCAAGCACCAGTGTCTGGCTGAGCTCATTATTGTCATTGTCACCATCACCATCACCATCACAAAAGCAAACCTGAATTCCTCACACTTACCAGGAAACATTTATATTTTAAAGCCCTTTCCCATCCATCAGGCCTCTGACCTTGGCCCCAGCCCTGACAGATCATTACTATAGCAGGAAAAATAAGCCAGATTTGCAGACAGTGAAACTGACCAAGGCCCCATGGTCCTCTGCTAGCAGGTGAGGGTTTGTCCTCCACTTCACAATCTCCTCTGCTGCATCGTTTGGCATTTGTGGGAGAGGAAGCAGGAAGCACTCCCCAGCTCCTGCCAAAGAGAGGCCTCAGTGATAGGGACTTGTATGAGTTTGTTTACGGGGATGGGGCTCCCCTTCGCATGACTCTCTCAGTGGGCCTTCCTCACATGCCCTGGCCTTTGAGATACATATATAAATGTCCACGTGCTTGTGCAGCCCACCATATTGGACATGTAATGATCACATTGTAATGCTCTGAGCTATGCTTAGGTGGGAGGCAGGCGGTTGTCTTACTACCCATGAGGCATCTTTAGAGCACATGACAGGTGGCAGGGAGGCTGCTCAAGCTGCTCCCAAGTTGGAGAACCCAGGCAGAAGCCACTGCTAGAATGAAAATAAAGGGCCTGCAATGGGTGGGTTGGCAAAAATGGAACCAACGTCTCTCTGCACCCTAACCTCGCCTGCTGCTCCAACTCTTCCAGCAGCCTCTGCTTATCGGTAGGAGCTGGCTTGGAGAGGAAACCTGTTAGCAAGCCCTGCCTGCAATGAGAGAGCCCTAACTGCAGCCTCGTGGGGTGATTTCCTCAAATCAGGAAACAAATAGCCAGTATGGACCCGGCCTCAGGAGTCAACCAAGTGGGGCAGACAGAAGAGAGGTCCCGCATGGCATCCTTCACCTGCAGGACTTCTTTGTAGGAGGTGTAGAGCCAGGTGTCAGCTCCTGTTACCTACCCTCTAGCTGTCATTCGAAACCCATGGAGAGTAAGCTGGACAGGGTGTGGGTTCAGATCTTTTATCTTCACATAGAGCTGTGTTGAAAAACTTTACATTTGGCTGTACATACCCTGGTTCCCACCTGGGTTTTGCAGATCCACTGATCGTGCTCAGAGTAGGCAAAGCAAGTAAACAGTCCCATTCACAGGATACTGGCTTAGCCTGGCTGATTTCTGTCGTGGAGGGCTCCGTCTCACAAATACACCTACATCCACTGTCTCACCTTGGCTAAAGAGTGGGAGACAGTCATGCCATTGTGAAATCCCCAAGCAGAATAAATGTAGTCCAGCCACATCCTTGAATACCTACTGGATTCTGAGGAGGGCCTGGGGTGGATGTATGCACAGCCTGGCCTTTGTTTGATAAAGCTGAGCTCCCGGCATGGTGCGGCCAGGCTGGATCACAAGGCATGCATTATTTGTCTTCCACAGCTACCAACAGATCCTTAAGAACACTCTGCTGTGTGCTAACCATTCTCCCTATGTCCCTACTGCAAGCCGTATGAATTAGGGCTTGGGCTTGTTTAATGAATGTATTTTCTTATTTATCTCAGGGGTTCTGGAGGGGAAGGTAGGAAGGGGGATGGGGTTTGCTTGCACAGAACAATAGAAGATTGTTCCCTAAAATGACAACCCCCCCCCCCGCGCCCCGTCCCCAGCCAAGTAACGGAAGACTTTAAGTTGCCAGGGTCAGGGCCTATAAGAACCACCCAGTCAAACTGGCATCACCCCATAAATCGGGGGAAACAGTCTCCATTCATTCAGCCCAGGAGAAAAGGGCATTATGCTGTGGTATAGGGAGCTTCAAGAATGATGACGTAGGTTTTAGGAATTTCCATGCAATGTCAGAGGGACTGTTCAGGGACTGAGGATCTGGTCGACCAGGATTTCTCTTGGCTGGTAGTTCTGAGGATTAACAGCTGATTAGTATAGACGTGGCCAGCTCCTTCACACCAAATGCTTTCCAGGCAACTCTGGATGGAGTTCACAGGCGAGGAGAAAATGGCTGCCTGGCCTTTGGAAAGAGACAGACCTGGATTTTGACCTTGGCTCCACTGCCTTCTAGCTGTGTGTTCCTTCCCCTTTGTGAGTCCTAATGTCCTCACGTGTAAAGAAGCGGAAGTGCAGAGAGGTGAGGCTGCTGTGAGAAGCGTTATACCGGCACACGGGAAATGCCAGAACCAAATGGACCGTCTATTCCTTTTGCCTGTTACCTCGTCACAGAAGACGAAGAGTCAAGGCAAGGTGCTAAAGGCACAGTCCAAATTCTAGTTCCACCTCTCAGTGGGCTGTGCGCCCTG
Organism: Callithrix jacchus; assembly: GCF_049354715.1. Taxonomy (NCBI): domain Eukaryota; kingdom Metazoa; phylum Chordata; class Mammalia; order Primates; family Cebidae; genus Callithrix; species Callithrix jacchus. Next base: position 107,631,152 of record NC_133510.1, on the reverse strand, counting down.
GACAAGATGTTGTGCTTCTCTGGGCCTCAGTTTCCTCGGGTGTCAAATGGGAATAGGAGTCATAATGCCCACCTTGCAGAAACCAAATGGCACAGTTGGTGTAAAATGCACACTCCACGTCTTCTACATGGTGAACACTTGATAAGTGTCAGCACCCAGCTTAACTTTTGCGTTCTGACCTCTCATTCCTGCCCTGCCCAGCCCAGTCTTAAGGTGTTCTTATCCAATCAACACGTTCCCAGCAAGACTCAGCTTTTCCCTAGAACATTCCTCTCCTTCCAGTGTCAGGGGCTGCCTGTCCCATCCCTCCCATAAAGCTAAACTGTGGTCACAGGCCGCACCAGCTGGACTAGGCTGAAGCCTCCAGGAAGCTTTTTCTGCCTTGGTGGCCTCCTATTTCTATTTCTCTTTGCTGGAATGAGACAGGGCAAGTTTGTAAAATACCGAGCCCCAGGTGGACCTGGAACCCGGAGATGCAAGACTTATCCAAATCTTGTTTAGTTATTTCCTTCCAATGTTTTTTATTTTTTATTTTAATTTTTAAAGCATCACTTGTCTTTAAAGAACCTGGCTGTCACGTCTACTTCACCCTCTCAGGCCCTTTTACATTCACGCTTGCAGGCTTAAAAAAAAAGTCACTGCACATGGCTGAGAAGAGAATAAACCTCTCACTTCCCACTCCTGCCATCCCCCCAGGTTTGGATTCAATTATAAATTGGCTGACATTGTCCTTGGGTCATTCCCAAGATTAATTGGGAAATCGCCATTAAGGACATTTAAAAAAAATGAGCCTGGCTGTTTATTCATAGTAGAAGGGAAGGAGGGATCATTTCTAATGCCATTTCCTACCATCTCCAAGTGACATTGAGACATCAGCTGTTTTCTTTCTTTTTGTAAGCAGCAATTTTTATTTGGATATATAACCTATTGAAAAGTTAGAGCAAGAAAGTGCGAGGGACTGCCTGGGAAAGGAAGCTCGTCTATAAAGCAGTGCAAAAATTAAATCCATCTGGGAACTTCAGGCACTGTTTTAAAAGAAACATTTAAAAAAGCACTCACAGGGCATCTCAGAAAATGTGCCATGTACAAGTCCATCTTGGCATGAACATGGTTTTACTGAGGATGACACAACAGGATTGCTCTAGGGAAGAAGAAAGAATATGCACCCCCCACACAAATATTTGATAATTGCAACAGGATGTTAAAATGGAAGTTTCGCTAAAGCATCAAAATACGTGAGATGCCTGATCCAATAGAGGTCCTGGACTAAATGCAGACTACAAGAGAGGCTAACAGCTGGTGAGCTACTCTTAACTCGCAGCCACAGTCCCACTCAACTTTGCCCATATTGAGCACAAGAGTTGGATTTGGGAAAGAGACTGCAGAGGAGTTTGCCGGAGAGAGCTGTTGCAGAGCTGGAAGTCATACCTGCCGGTATACCCAAGGGAGAAGCTTGGGAGATAGCCTCCTTTGTCTTAAATGCCGGGGAGGTTACATCACTGAAGAATTTCATATATGTGCCCTGAGTTTGAGAAGCCACATTTACTCATTGTCTGGGGACTCAAACCTGTGACTTACTAGTAACTAACATCAACGGAAAACCTGGAGCGCAGCTGGTCCTCCCTCTTCCAGGGAGAGGATGAATGTGGCTTCTTTCGGACCAGATGAGGCCTTGCTCCAGGGAAGGGTCATGCATGGGCCTGTCCAGGAGGTGCCCACTGGAGGGGTATGGGATGGTGTTCCAATTCCACAGGAATTGAGGAATGAGTTGGGAACCACAAGCTGCAATGAAGCACTATTAAGGAAACAGATTCCCCAGACAGCCCACAGAAGTGCCACAGAAGAAAACAGCCTGCTGGGAACATCTGCCCAGTCTGAAGACAGCACCAACTCAAGACCACGTCAGTGGTGGAAGAATTTCCTCAAATCTTTTCCTTCTCCCTCGCTCCTCGCTGCAGCCACAGGCCAGCTGACAGAGGAATTAAGAGATCAGCTTCACATGAAAAAACATCTTTTTTTTTTTTTGAGACAGAATCTTGCTTTGTGGCCCAGGCTGGAGTGCAGTGGCACAATCATGGCTCGCTGCAGCCTTAACCTCCTGGGCTCAAGAGATTCTCTCACTCGGCATCCCAAGTAGCTGGGACTACAGGCACATGCCACCATGCCTGGCAGATTTTGTAAATTTCTGTGTAGATGGGGTCTGGCTGGCTGTGTTCCCTAAGCTGGTCTCGAACTCCTGGAATGAAGTGATCCTCCCACCTCGGTGTCCCAAAATGCTGGGATTATAAGCATGAGCCACCATGCCCAGCTGAAAGTTTTTAATAACAGCTTTACTGAGATATGAATCATACACCATACACTTCACCCATTTAAAGTACATTATTCGATGGTTTTCAGTTTTCGTTATTTCAAAAAGAAATCTTGTACCCACCACCCACTTTTGCTGTTACCCTCTGTCCCCCAACCCCCAACGCCTAAGCAATCATATCAACCTGCTCTCTGTCTCCATGGATTTGCCGATTCTGGACATTTCACAGAAATGGAACACATGGTGCTCTGTGACGGGCTTCTCAATGAAAGAACCGCACGTGCTGGCTGAACTCTGCAACTTCCTAGTCTGGGGTTCTCGACAGGTCACAGTAGCACCTTCCTCAAAGGAAAGTGGTAAGGATTAAATGAGATGCCCCCAGTCAACGGGTTTATTTGCAGAAGCTCATTCAAGCTCCCTGGCTGCACCCAGAGCCGGCAGAGAAATCTCCAGCACTTTGCTATGGTGGGCGTCACTGTTAGGACAACGTCTGTCCCTCTACCAGATAAGAGCCTGTGAGGGCCACGTCTGCCTTATTGGCTTTCCTGTCCCCAAAACCACCTGCCACATGCCTCAGATACCAGAGCCTCATTTACTTACTACCTGCTGATGAGAGGAAGCTGAGGAGAGACAGAAGGCCCCGAACCAACCCTGGGTGTGAGGGTGAGGCTGTGGGTGCAGGGGGCTCGTGGGTCCCCACACAAGGGCCAGGAGGCAGTGTCAGATGGCAGACAAACTCTGTTGTGTTCTGGTTAAGTTTTAAGCATCTCTTTGTTTTGCAGTTTCATTGTCATTGACATCTGCTGCTTTTATTGCTCTGAAGGCAAATGTAAAGCATAGACTGGGTCTTGGTGCTTTGCTCCTCCTCATCCTGGGAGCCTTAGGTAAATGTGCTCTGTCCTTGAGCCCAGGATGGCTGATCTCCACTCCTTGCCCTGTGACCTTCCTCTTTCCCTATATTCACGGCTTTGTCATTTCCTCTCCTTAAGGCCACATTCTATGAAGCTACTAAGGTGAAAATGACACTCTTCAACCGATGCTCACTCGTGCACTGGAGAGGCCCCTGCCACATCACAGGTAATACGAGGTCATTGTGCTGGGGCCTTCTGGAGACGGGGGAAGCTGGAGAGAGAATAGACCCATTGGAGAAGTCACAGACGGCATTTCAAGGGGATGTCTCCACACAGCCCAGAAAGTGGTTCTCCAGGGAGCATCCCTGCCGGAGGGGAGCCCAGCCTGGCTTCTATGTGACCCCAGAGATGGGGAGGACAGCACAGGCTGGCCTAGGCTAGGAGAGGGCACTGGAGGAAGACGCAGCCTTGGAGGGTGGAGCAGGGACACCCTGAGCACCTTGCAAGCTTGGCCAGCCATGGAGCTGTCACTCCTCATACAGAGCCTTGTTTCCTCCTCACCAGGACCTTGCCAGGGATAGGAGATCTCCACTTTACAAAAATGGTATCTGGGTCCAGGGAGCTGGTCCAATACTGCACAGCTAGGCAGGGGCACAGGTGGGTGCCACGCACCTGCAGGGAAAGCTGACGCCTTTGACAACCCTGCTCTCAGCTCATCCCCACAGCCACCCCCGGGAAGGAGGCATGACTGTCATCAGCCCCATTTCTCAGGTGACGAATCAGGCTCTGTGAAATGAAGTACCCTGACCAAGGTCACTCAGTCAGGCTCAAGTTGGCCTAACTGCAAAGCCTGTGGATGCGCCCACTCCCAACACCCCACTGACTTTGGTGAGTGGAGAGGCTGTGTTCCGTGCCTTCCCTTGCCAGAGTGCACATCTGAACATGGCCCAGGAATCTCCCAGGGCAGGAGAAGGTGACAGCGCATGTAATGGAACAAGGGTGCTCCTGTGTGGACATGTGTGCTGTGTGGACATGCATGCGTTGTGTAAAACTGTTATGTGTCTATATGCACACGTATGCTTGTGGGCATGAGTCTGTATGGGTTTGCATCTGTGTGCCTGCCTGCATATGTCCACATGTACATAGTGTTTGTATATGCGCACATCTGTTAGTGCATTGCTGTGTGCTTGTGTCTGTGTACGAATGTGTGGATGTATCTGCCTGCAGGCACGTATGTGTCCATGTGTCCTCGTTGTCAGTGGATAGATGAGTATATGAGTATATATGATACATGTACCTGTGTGTGTTTGCGTGCATTTGTACGTGAGTGTGTAAGTGATCCTATGTATGTCACTGGAGATCTAGGAGACATGGGTCCCTGTAGTGGGAAATTATTCATCTCTTTCAGCTAATAGGAAACAAAGAAATCTTTTCTTCAAGTTCTGCTTTGGGGCCCAGAATGTAAACTTTATGCGACTGGGTTTACAGTCTCCAAGGGAAGAATGTTCCCTTTGAAGTCATCTAGGCTGAGAAAACTTAGCATTCACTGCTGAGTTTCAAATTTTTTGACTACTACACAAGAAATAAAGTATATCATTCCATATCTATTTCTTAAAACAACAGTTACCCTTACTGTGTGCAATGTGCTCTGTTACTTTTTATTCTTTCGATTTCAGTTTTTAAATGCCAGTAATGAGTCACTAAAGTGATGTCACAGACCACTCTTGGGACACGAACTGCACTTTGAGGAACACTGGCTGGGAAACCCCTGCCCCGACTCTGTGGGAAGGCGTTTCACCCACCCATTAGTAAATGAGCATTGAGCAGTTACTTTGTGCCAACTACTTTTCTAGATTCTTGGGAAACAAGTTTCCTGCCTTCTTGGCACTTTCTTTCTAAAGGAGCAAATGAACCACAAACCCAAAACACTTTCATCATTTCAGGTGGCAGCAGGGTCTGGGAAGGAGCTGCATCGGGCAGGTCTGGGAGGACTTCTCTGAGGAGGTGACAGTTGTAGTGAGACTCGGATGATGAGAAGGAGCTGACCTTGGCGGGAGGTGGGATGACGACTGTCCTGCATTTTGTTTCCAGTCTATGCTGCCAAAGGGTGGAAATGGACCTCGATTCAGAGGCTCGCTGTGATCCCATTCCCCTCCCCATCCTTCCTCTCCTCTCTCCTTTTAGCTACATTTTGCCCCAAGTTCTTCGCATTAAAATATGGCAGCTCTACAGTGGAACAGACTCATTTTTCCCCCCAGGGCATTAAAATATAACGTTTAGTCTGATGGAAGACAGCTGAGTGTGTGGAGGGTGATTTGTGGATCAATAAGGCTCAGGAATGGAGCAGAGAGGCCAGGCAGGTGGGATTGAGCCTCGTGTCTGAAAGTGCACTTCAGATGAGACAAAAGCAATGGAAAGAGACCTTGCCGTCAAGGTTGCTCAAGGCTGGGGGCTGCCTCTCCAGGGAGAGAAAGTGAATGTGGTCATCTCCCTCATTTCCAGGGGCTTGCTTCTCAAATGCCATCTACTCAGCGAGCCTTCCCTGACCACTCTGTGTGTCCATCTGTCTGTCTGTCCATCTATCCATCCATCCACCCACCCACCCACCCACCTAAATACCTACCTACCTGTTTTTGTTTGTTTTTTGAGAGAGTCTCACTCTGTCGCCCAGGCTGGAGTGTAGTGGCATGATCTCGGCTCACCACAACTTCTGCCTCCTGGGTTCAAGCGATCCTCCCACCTCACCCTCCTGAGTAGCTGGGATTATAAGCACATGCTACCAAAAGCCTGGCTAATTTTTGGATTTTTAGTAGAGATGGAGTTTTGCCGTGTCAGCCAGACTGGTCTCAAACTCCTGACCTCAGGTGATTCACCCACCTTGGCCTCCCAAAGTGCTGGGATTACAGGCATGAGCCACCGCGCCTCGCAATATCTATCTGTTTTTGAGATCGGGCCTCACTCTGACTCCCTGGCTAGAGTGCAGTGGCGCAATCACAGCTCACTGCAACCTCAAAACTTCTGCATTGAAGCAATCCTCCTGCCTCAGCCTCCCCAGTACCTGGGACTATGTGCATGTGCCACCATGGCTGTCTAATTAAAAAAAATTTTTTTTTTTTCATTTTTTGAGACAGAGTCTTGCTCTGTCACCCAGGCAGTGGTACAATCTTGGCTCACTGCAATCTTCTCCTCCAGTCTCAAGCAATTCTCTGCTTCAGCCTCCTGAGTAGCTGGGATTAAAAGTACATGCCACTATGCCTGGCTAATTTTTGTATCTTTTGTAGAGATGGAGTTTTGCCATGTTGGCCAGGCTGTTCTCAAACTCCTGGCCAAAAACAATCATTCTGCCTTGCCCTTCTAAGATAATGGGATCACAGGCATGAGTCACTGTGCCTGGCCCTGCCCACGTTATTCTTTTATTTATTTATTTTTTTTGAGACGGAGTTTCGCTCTTGTTACCCAGGCTGGAGTGCAATGGCGCAATCTCGGCTCACTGCAACCTCCGCCTCCTGGGTTCAGGCAATTCTCCTGCCTCAGCCTCCCGAGTAGCTGGGATTACAGGCACGCGCCACCACGCCCAGCTAATTTTTTGTATTATTAGTAGAGACGGGGTTTCACCATGTTGACCAGGATGGTCTTGATCTCTTGACCTCGTGATCCACCCGCCTCGGCCTCCCAAAGCTGCCCACGTTATTTTACCTGCAGCCTTTACCTTCCTGATTTGCTATATATTAATATTTCACTTGCTTGTCTGTTTATTACCCACTCCCCATCTAGAAGATGGTCAGGAGGCAGCTGCAGGCACAAGTCCAGGGTCCGGGAGGCCCGAGGTGTCCACAAGGCCCGAGGTGTCTGCTGCCTCATGCTAAGAAGAGGGAGTATGAAGGCATTCCCCTAGCACATACTCTAGGGTGCATCCACGATGGCCCAGGCACTGTGCTAGGTGTGGGGGATGTAGCAGGAAGCAGACAAAGTCGCAGCCCTGGTGAGTTTCCATGAGCCAGCTGCAGGCATGTGGCAGGCAGGATGGCAGGGAAAGTCACTGGGGAAAGCAAGAAGCTGGCATTGTGTGTGATTAGTCCTACAGGGTGTGTGTGTGGGGTTGTGGGGCCAGGAGGTCAGTGGTGACCACACGCCTGTGGTCCCCTCCAGGCTGCCTGGGAGCCTGCTGCTAATGCATGAGGAGGACTTGGACTCTAAGTCTGTGAAGGGCGCCAGGCTCAAGTTAGATCTGAACGGCGTCCAGTCTGCTGGAACCCATTATCGACTCTCGCTGACCCGCTGTCCGCCCTTGGAGAAACCTCGAAATGGTACTGTCTGAGCCAACATCAGCTCAGATGAATAGCAGGGGACGAGTTAATGTTTGCAACGTGCTTGAAGCCACTGCTGGGGGCAGGGTGGAATCTGGGAAGGAGCCTAGGGAGCGGGGAGGGAGAGATGATCCCCTCCAGTGGCAGGGGGTCGCTTAACCACTGGGAAAAAGGCTGTCTCTTCCCTCCCTGCAGCTTCCTAAGGGACCCTGAGGAAGCACCTGGGCGCAGTCCTCCCGTGTCCCATCAGTCGGCATCATAGCATGGGTTCAAGGCTGCCTGGGTTCCCAACCTTGCTAGCTGTGAACCTCGCGCAAATGATTTAATCTCCCTATGCCTCAGTTTCCATTTCTACAAGTTAGCGCTGCTGTGCAGTCTCACAGAATTGTGGAGAGGATTGAATGAAATAGCACAGAGCATGACTCAGAAGTGCCAGGCAGGCAGTAGTACTCAGCAATTGTTAGCTATTATTATTGATCAAGCACCCAGCATGCTCTGGTATCGGGATTTCTTTGAAATGGGTAATGAAGGACTTGGTAAGATGGCAGGGTGGATTAAACACTCTCATGAGTTACCCAGGGTAGAGACTTTTTCTCCAACAGTCTTTGAAAATGTCATAGAGCAGAGTTTCTCGGGATGCTTCTCAAATGAACAAAAGATGGGTTTCTAGAACCCAAGGTGAACTTGGCAGTACAGCTCACATGAACTGGTGAGCCCAGCCTGGCTGCCTGTCAGAAGTGAGTGCCTCCCTCTGAGTGCCTCTCTGACCCCAAACAAAGGTGAACTCCGCTTGAAGCAATATTGGGAGCCCAATACTGGTGGAAGGGGAAGACAGCCAGGGTCACTGTGCCTCCTGCCATGTCCAGCACCCAAGTGCTTACCAGGCTGCACCTTGCTTGCTCAGTCCCACCAGAATTGAACACACTGACCAGTCCAGGGCAGCCCAAGTCTGGCTTCCCATGGCTTGGTAAGATGGCAGGGTGAAATAAACACGATCATGAGTTACCCGGGGTAGAGGCGCTTTCTCCAGTGATCTTTGAAATGTCATAGAACATCCTAAAGTCACTTGGAAGAACCCTGCTGGTCTGCTCAATGCAGAACATTCCTGAACATTCCTATGTCTTTAGCCTCTGCTTGACTCCTGCAGTGACAGGGAGCTCTGTACTCCCAGGCAGCCCTCCCCACCTCCTCAGATCTGTTCAGCACCAGGCCTCTTATACTGGAGGTGAGCCTATCCCACACAGTGTGCCTGCCGGGTTCACTTCATGCTTGGACCTATGGTCAGTCTGGGGCTCACAGAAAGTAGGGACCTTCTCATTTCAACATCAATGATTTATTTTTGCTTGGTCCCCAATAACATTGGGTATAAGAGATGTCTTCTAATAGAAACAGATCTTCAGATACATCAGAGGGATTGGTCCCATCTCTTTAACGGAGATAAGTGAGTCAGTAGAAAGAGGGGAGACATTCTGGGCAGAAAGACCTGGGTTTGGATTCAGTTTGGCCACTTAGCAGCAGCTTAGTTAATCTTGGCCCAGTTACTCAACGCCTCTGGGCCTCAGTCCCTCCCTATCTGTGTCAAATGGAGTGGTTCTAAAGAGGAAATGAGACCATGTGTGTGACGGGACTGGACAATGGCAGGCATCTGGTGTTATTACTGTTATTGTTGTTGCTATATTTTGCCTGTCCAGCTCTATGACTTTTCCTTATTTTTTGAGGCAGAGTCTTGCTCTGTCACCCAGGCTGGAGTGCAGTGGCACAATCTCAGCTCACTGCAACCTCCACCTCTTGGAGTCAAGCTATTCCCTTGTCTCAGCCTCCCAAGTAGCCGGGACTACAGGCATATGCCACCACACCGGGCTAATTTTGTATTTTAGTAGAGACAGGATTTCACCATGTTGGCCAGGATGGTCTCAATCTCCTGACCTCATGATCCGCCTGCCTTGGCCTCCCAAAGTGCTGGGATTACAGGCATGAGCCACCATGCCTGGCCCGACTTTTCCTTTTTTCAATCTATGTCTGTGTTTACATCTCCTCATTATGCCATTCTCCTGAAAAGCTTCCCTTCTCTGAGATATTGGGTGATATACCAATAATATCTAGCATAGAGTAGGTGCAAAAAAAAAAGTTTTTGAAATAGCAATCAATAGCAATACTAATGTATTCCCAGGTGGCAGGTGCCATGCTAATTGCTTTACATACATTATTCACCTGTAACGCTCCCATCTTACACAGGAGCTAATTACTAATAGTATCATAGTATCCCCATTTTACAGATGAGGAAAGTGAGGTGCTCAGTTAATTTGCCCAAAGTCACATAACTAGTAAGATGTAGGGATGGGTTATGAGCCCAGATGATTGGATTTTTAAAACTGCTCTTTTGACCACCATAGTAAATATGTAATTTTCAGAGCAATTTAAGCCTACAGTGACTCCTGTGAAATAGTAAAGGAGGTGGACATTTCTGTATTCCAGGATTTCTGAGGATTTTAGAAATGGGTTCATATGATTTGAACTCATTTAAATTTGATTCTCCCAGTATGTTTAATAATGTTTATTGCTGCATCCCCAACACCCCCGCTGTATTATTGTTTCATTGTTTTGCCATCCTTGGAGTACTGGAATTTAGTCGGAAGAATAAGACATTTACTTCTAATCCACTTTTTTAAAAAACCAGATGGGTAGTATTTGAATACACCCAGTGTTTTAAATGTAAAAGAAAATGTTTAATCTGGTATTTCTAGAGTTGAGTCATGAATTACAGGCAATGGGACAGAAGTGAATAATTATAGTAGTTCTGTGGGGACAGCTGTAAGAAAGATGGGCACCACAGCTTGCAACAGTGGGCAGGACTATTCCAGTTTTCAGAGATTTGGGGAAGGACTGCAAAAAAGATAAAATTATCAGGGTTCCCAGGAGGCACTGGCCTCATCACTGGCAAGATGGAGACAGCATCATTTCCCACCCTGCTGATGATGCACTACAATCACACAAGTGGACGCCCGAGATCCTTCCCCAGATCACTGAGCTCCAAGTGGAGGTGAACAAAGGGCTCCAGTTACTCTGCTGATGTTACAGATATAAGACAAGGGAAACAGTTTGTCTAAGTCCCATAGTAGGTAAGTGGAAACCATGTGTTACTCATCAACCTCATTCACCCATTTGTCCGTTCCACAGACGGTCAATGAACATCAATTTGAAAGCCACCAGGAGAGAAGCACCAAGTTCTCAGTGACCCTACAATTGAGACCAGTGCTGTCCCATAAAGAGAGATACCATGCAAGCCACACTTACAATCTAAAATGCTCTGGCAGCCCCATTCCAAAGCAAAAGGAGGCAGGTGGAATAAATGCTAACTATTTATTTAACTCAATCTATCCAAATATCATTTTAACATGTAATCGATATTTAACAAATATTAATGAAAGATATTTTACCTTCTTTGTACTAAGTCTTTGAAATCTGAATTTTATACTTACGGCACATCTCAATTCAAACTGGCAAACAGTTCAAAAGCTCAATCACCACATGTGCCTTGGTAGCTACCATATTGGAAAGCACAGATCCGTTATGTACAGTTCTCAATCTCACTATGTATTAGAATCACATAGGAAGTGTCTACAAAAATACAGCTTCCAGCCCTCACCCAAAGATTCGATTAATTAGATCCAGGGTAAGGCCTGGGAATTTGTATTTTAAACAGCATTCCAGGGGACTTCAATGCAGATAGTCATTCTGGAAGAATTGAGCTGAGAAAACGCAGCCAAGCCATTTATTGTATCTTATTAGAGACTGGCCAGACAGCTGGTGAAGACTCTTCCCTAATTCATATTGATTAGGAAAAGCTTGATTTCTAACTAGCAAAGTCGGAACTAAAGACAATATTCAATCAGATTCAGTTGAACTACTTTTAAGTATCAAGAGTAAATTCAGAAGAGGTTCCCAGTAAACAGTGCTTCTTTAGTAAACAGATAAGACTTCCTGATTAATAATAAAGAATATTCACTTTGGGAGGCCGAGGCGGGTGGATCACGAGGTCAAGAGATCGAGACCATCCTGGTCAACATGGTGAAACCCCGTCTCTACTAAAAATACAAAAATTAGCTGGGCATGGTGGCTCGTGCCTGTAATCCCAGCTATTCAGGAGGCTGAGGCAGGAGAATTGCCTGAACTCAGGAGGCGGAGGTTGCAGTGAGCCGAGATCACGCCATTGTACTCCAGCCTGGGTAACAAGAGTGAAACTCCGTCTCAAAAAAAAAAAAAAAAAAAAAAGAATATTCATTTGCACATACTATGTTAAATTCTTGAAATACTAATTTATTTTCTTAAGGTTAAACAAACCTTCAATCACGTCTCCAGTAATTTGCTCAGCAGAAAAACTTTCTATCAGATAATATGCTGAGCTGGTAAGTGCAGGAATGAATGTTAGGAGACATTCACCAATATGCTTCCATTGAATGCCTTCTGCATGCCAGACACAGCCCTTAGCTCTGAGACAACAGAGATGGGTGAGAATTTGGAAGAGTCTGCACTGTAGCTGAAGAGATGGTGATGATGGGCAGAGAACTCTATGGAAGCAGAGAGGGGAAAAGACAGTCCTGCACTGGAGCCTGAGAGAAGTTCTCTGCTCCCTGGGTAAGAACTGAGCTAAATCTCAAGTGACAGGAAAGTGTTTCACAAGTAGAGACAAGGAACATTGGCAGAGGGAGCAAGAACACTGTCATCAAGTGCTTGGAGTCATGTGGAGACTATATGCCCAAGGTGGAGAAAATGGAGAGGATGCTGAAGAAATGGGTTGAAGCTGGGATGGTGAAATGCCTTGAAGGCCAGGTTAAGGCATTTGGGTTGGGTTCTGCAGGTAATGAGGGGCTGTAACTGCAGTTACAGGAGTGCACTGAGGAGTACTCTGGTCACTGATGGATGAATAAATGGCTTCATACATGACTGCATGAAATAAACATGTTGATGCATTCAGCTCAGGGACATTGACGCCAGGAGACCAGTGAGGATGCAGGGCACCTGTCCAGTCAAGAGATGAGTAATGAAACTTGGACCAGGTGCTGATAGCAGATGGGAGAAGAGGCACAAACAAATATTCTCAAATGACCCAGAGTAAGAAAGTGAAGACTTGGTAAAAATTGCCATAGGAAGTCACCCTTTCCTTGGCAAAGGCTGAAATGCCATGCTGCTGTGCATGGTCCCAGGAAGGGCAAGGAAAAGAGCTCCTGAGGCCAGAATCTCCAGGAGCCCTAGAGAAGGACGATGTGGAACCCTGGAATTTGCAAAGCACCGCTTCTCATGGGCAGGCTATGACACTTCTGAGCAAGCTCCTTGTTTTAAATTTTCTCATTTTTTCAACGGAAAGGCCACTTAGTTGAGAAGAAATACAAAACATCTGTGTGTTAGGGTTCTTCAGAGAAATGGAACCAATAGGATGCATAAAGACATATATAAGAGGAGGTTTATTATGGAAATTTGCTTGTTTGTGTGATTACGGAGGCTGTGAAGTCCCATGATATGTCATCAGCAACCTGCAGAACCAGGAAACCTGGTGGTGAGATTCAGTCTGGATACGAGGGCCAGAGAACCAGGAGCTCCCATGTCCCAGCTCAAGAAGAGAGAACTGGCCCTTCCTCCATCTTTTTGTTTGATCTAGGGCCTCAACTGATTGGAAGGATGTCCACCCACACTGGAGAGGGAGATCTTTACTCAGTCTACTGATTCAAACACTAATCTCTTCCAGAAACACCCGCATAAACACACCCAGAAATAATGTTATCTGGGCATCCCTTCACCCAGTCATGTTGTCATAAAAAATTAGCCATCACAATATGTCAACATGAAGCAGTGAGGAGGATCCAGGGAAACGGGAGTCCCCATCCACTGCTGGAGGGTGTCCTGAGACACTCACTGTAGGGTCACAGTTACACTATACTTGTGCATCTGAAGGCAGACATGTGCCAGAATGCTTTAATTAATGCTATTCATAATGATAACAAAAATGGAAGCAATCTTTGTGTCTCCCTATAGGGAGATAGATAAATAAAATGCAATATAATCATATGACAGAACATGATACAGTAATTAAAACAGACTGAGGGATCCACAGGGCTAGACATCAAAGCACATCGTTGAATAGACAGGCAAATGGAAGTGTAATATATTCAGTATGATAGTAACTAAATGAAGTTGCATAGTGTATCTGGGTTCGGGTATAGGAGTAACAGTATAAAACAAACACGGGAATTTATACTGTAAATTCATAAGAGGTGGAGAGGCAGGGAGAAAGGGGAGAAGAGAAGATTCAAAAGAGAGTTTTACCTTGGTGATGGTTTATTTATTTTTATTTTATTTTTTGAGACAGAGATCTCACTCTGTTGCTCAGGCTGGAGCAATGGCATGATCTGATCTCAGCTCACTGCAACCTGCACCTCCCACTTCAGCGATTCTCCCACCTCAGCCTCCCATGTAGCTGGGACTATAGGCATGTGCCACCACACACAGCTATTTTTTTTTTTTAATTTTTAGCAGAAATGGAGTTTCACCATGTTGACCAGGCTAGTCTCGAATACCTGATCTCAAGTGATCCACCTGCCTCGGCCTCCCAAAGTGCTGGGATTACAGGGGTGAGCCACCGTGCCTGACCCTGATGGTTTATTTCTATTATATATGCAGACCTATAAAAGATCTGAAGCATATATGCCACAATGTTACATTTGTTAATTCAGGATGGTGAGTAAAAAGTGTTTATTATATCATCTGCTGTGCATTATCTTCAAAAATTTCTCAGCTAGACAAAAGAAAAAAAAGGAAAAAGGTTGGGTGAGTGGGAGCCAAACAGAAGGCTTGGAAACCATTTCTGTCCTCTTTGCACAGCAAAGGGAGCGTGCAGATGGTGATTTAACATACCTAGGAGGCCCCCCTGGGATTTAATGTTGCATTGTGTACACAGAACGACCGCTTGGCAAAGGCAAAATAAACACATTTCCTCTGCTTCCCTTTCTCAGCCCTGCACCCCTGCCAAAGTGGGGGTGGGAGTGTCACATCATTTATTTACACAAGGTCCTCTTTATATGTGTGCCTCCAATAACGTTATTCATTGGGTTGGCTCCTCCAGGGCTGCCCCACTGTTCCCAGTGGGCCAGGAGCATGACTTCACTGCGAAGCGTCACGTCCAAGTTACTCTGTATATGGCAACGCCAACTACCCACGAGAAAGGAAGACTGTGATGGGGTGAGCTGGGGCGGCTTCTGGGTAATGGATTTTTCCCCCTATTTCTGGCATAGAGCTCTGTGGTCACATAATTTTAAAAATCTACAAATTGTAAGCTAAAGGACATGCTGGGTGGAAGCGAAAGTGAGAGAACCTATTCTTATCACTAGTTCTGAGGTAAGATGGAAGTGTCTGGAAGCTCTTTGATTGCAGCCAGGAATTGTGCCTTAGTCATCTGTATGTTTCCAGGGCTTTGGACAAAGTAGGTGCTCAGGAAATGTGGCCAGGCATGGCGGCTCACACTTGTAATCCCAGCACTTTGGGAGGCTGAGGCGGGCAGATCACAAGGTCGAGAGTTGATAGACCAGCCTGTCCAAAATGGTGAAACCCTGTTTCTACTAAAAAACACAAAAATTAGCAGGGTGTGGTGGCAGGTGCCTGTAGTCCCAGCTACTTGGGAGGCTGAGGCAGGAGATCGCTTGAACCCAGGAAGCAGAGGTTGCATTGAGCTGAGATTACAGCACTATACTCCAGCCTGGGCGACAGAGTGAGACTCCGTCTCAGAAAAAAGAAAATGCTTGTTCAATAAGTAAACCACGAGGCCATACACACATCTACCCGTTACGCTGTGAATGTTGTTTTCATGAGTTTTCTCTCTCTTCACAGCCAGTGTCATCTAATGGTTAAGGATGTTAATTCTGGAACCAAACTACCTAATTCTAGGAACAGACACAAAACCTCTCTTTACTTCAGTGCCTCCAAACCATCAGGCCTTGGAGGGGGCTGAGCTGAGGCCCTCCCCACAATGGCCAGCACATAAGGAACATTTGAGGAATGTTGGCAATTTCCATATTTAGTCCTCAGGGCAAGCCAGCTGGACAGGCAACACCATGTCTATCTTACAGATGGGACAGCTGAGGCTCAAAGAAATCCTGTTGCTTTTGAAAGGCCACATGTGTTACTGGCAAATGACAATGTCAGGATCTGAAGGCAGTGTCTCAAGCTTCGAAGAACCCCCGAGTGTCCCCTGTGGCTCTATTTCTCAACAGCTAACTCAAGGACCAACAGACCCTTTTTGGCTTCTGTGTTTTCCACCCAGCAAAGCAGCTGATGGGAACCACCTTGGCCAAATAGGAGCCACTGGCTTCTGCTGTGAATCTGACTCAGGCCCAGGGAAATCTGGGCCTTTCCCACATCAAAGCTCAGGACTCAGAGCTGCTCTGGCTCAGCACACAGAACAGGCAGAAAGTTCTGATGCCAGAAGAAGGCGAGGAAACTCCAACGGGCTTTAATCACTCCCCCATCACGAACAGCTCCGGCGACAGCTTGGCCTTTTTATCCCAGGAGTTCAAAGAGTTTCCATCGTTCGTTCTCACAAAGGCTCACGCCCCCTCTGCCTCGTTCCTGCTTCACTTTATTGAAGTAACTGTGACCCCAGATAGAATCCTGGCAGGAGACCCAGGTGAAGTCACCCGCTTCATTAAACTCATTCCCTCCACTAATGCAGCATCAAAACACAGGGCTGAGCTCCTGACCATGCCCAGGTTTTTCAAGAAAATGACCACAAAAACAAAAACAAAACAAAATACATTCAAAAAAATTTTTTTTTTCTAAAGCAGCATCTTGGCCACATTTGAACTCTGGGGCCTGGTGCAATGCCCAGTGCAGGATAAGTGCCTGATGAATGCTGAGGAAGAGGAACGGGAAGGTAGCTAACGGCAACTCTGAGAAGCAGGTTCCCTTACCCACATTCCACAGGGTCAG
Source organism: Callithrix jacchus (assembly GCF_049354715.1). Classification (NCBI taxonomy): domain Eukaryota; kingdom Metazoa; phylum Chordata; class Mammalia; order Primates; family Cebidae; genus Callithrix; species Callithrix jacchus. Next base: position 107,614,710 of record NC_133510.1, on the reverse strand, counting down.
GAAACAGATACAGAGAGGTTAAGTGGCTTGGCCAGGCCTGGACTGCTGCTGGAGAGTGGAGGTTGGTTTGAATAGGGGTTTTTGCTGAGCTTTTGGACTTCTGAGGTAGGTATGTCCATTATACAAGCTGGCCCCTGCCCCATGACCTATACAATACCTGGTAAAGCTTTCTGATGAATAGATATGCCATAAAGCTGGGCAAGACCATAACCTTTGATATAAACGTGCAGGCCCAATCCAATAAGCTGCCTGTTTTAATATGGTCCTGGAGCCAAGAGTAATTTTCACATTTTTAAATGGTTATGTTTTAAGTAACTATACAACTTCCTATGTAATATCCTTGATATTGCCTCTTGGCCCACAGAATCTAAAATATTTATTATCTGGCCCTTTAAGAAGAAGTTACAGATCCTTGATGTAAACCATATCTATCTTACATAAGTGATCCCAGAGAGGAGGGGTGTGCCCGAGTGCAGAGGCCTCATGTCTAGACTGAGACCTTGGTATCCATTCCATCTCAGTTCTCACCACTATGCACTTCACTTCGGCCAACTCCTACTTATCCATCAATCTCATCTTAGTTGTCAGCTCCTCCAGGAAGCCCTCCCTAACCCCCAGGGGCCCTTCTCTGTGCTCCCATCTTCTCCTGATCCCCTGATACCCCTACGTCCTGACACTTGTCATGTTGCATTAGTACTGCCACTTTCTTGTCTCCCACCCAGTGGACTGTAGACTCCATGAGGGCAGGCACCATTCTGGCAGAGTCAATAAGTGGTGTAATTTAAGTGAACATGCATCCTGCTGTGCCTGAGATAAGCCTCATCTTATGCCTGTTGACCCAGCACAAATACTAATGACGATCCTTCCCTCTCAAAGTGTCCCTATTTGGAGGATAAATTATGCAGTATTGCTACCCTAGGTATGGCATCACGGCTTAAGTGCACGGGCTCTGGGTTCCAATCTCAGCCCTCCATTTTCTAGTGGTGTTGCGCTGGGTGTGTTGCACTGATCTGTGACCACTTCGAATTTGTATGTTGATGTCTTAGTCCCCAGCACTTCAGAATGTAACCGTGTTTGGAGATAAGATTTGGAAAGAGGTAATTAAGATACAATGAGTTCTTTGGGATGGGGCCTAATCCAAGGTGATTGATGTCCTTATAAGAAGAGGAAATTGGCTGGGCGCTGTGGCTCATGCCTGTAATCCCAACACTTTGGGAGGCCGAGGCGGGTGGATCACAAGGTCAAGAGATCGAGACCATCCTGGTCAACATGCTGAAACCCCGTCTCTACTAAAAATACAAAAAACAAAAAAATTAGCTGGGCACGGTGGCATGTGCCTATAATCCCAGCTACTCAGGAGGCTGAGGCAGGAGAATTGCCTGAACCCAGGAGGTGGAGGTTGCGGTGAGCCGAGATCGCACCATTGCACTCCAGCCTAGGTAACAAGAGCGAAACTCTGCCTCAAAAAAAAAAAAAAAAAAAAAAAAAGAAGAGGAAATTGAGACATCAGATATGTGTGTGTACAGAAGAAAGATGATGTGAGGATGCATAAAGAAGACAGTCATCTGCAAGTCAAGGAGAGAGGCCTCAGGAGAAACCAACCTGCAGCCACTTTGATCTTGGACTTCCAGCCTCCAGGACAGTGAGACAATACATTTCTGTGGTTTAAGTCAGCAGTCCCCAACCTTTCTGGCACCAGGGACTGGTTTCAGGGAAGACATTTTTTTCATGGATGGGGGTGGGAAAGGTGGGATTGGATGATTTCAGGATGAAACTGTTCCACCTCAGATCATCAGGCATTGGATTCTCATAAGGAGCACACAATCTAGATCCCTTGCACGTGCAATTCATTCTGGGTTTGTGCTCCCATGAGAATCTAATGCGGCCACTGATCTGACAGGAGGTGCAGCTCAGGTGTTGATGCTTGCTCGCCCGCCATTCACTCCTGCTGTAGGGCCTGGCTCATAAAAGGCCAGGGACTGGTACTGGTCTGTGGCCAGGGGCATTGGGGACCCCTGGTTTAAGTCACCCAGACTGTGATGTTTCATTATGCCAGTCAGAGCAGGCTAATACAGTAAGTTATTTAACCTCTATGTCTCAGTTCTCTCCTCTGTAAAATAATACCAGTGTTTCCCTCAGAGGTTTGTAAGGCTTCAGTGAGTTAATATGTGCAAAACACCAAAAACATCACTTGGCAAATTGCAAATGCTATGTAAGTGTTAGCTATTTTTGTTGGTCACGCCAAATCCCTGGTTCCTAATGCAATTCCTTGTGCATGGTAAGCAGTCACACACAGTGTCTGGATGAACAATACCTGACTTCAGAGGAGGGACAAGCTGGCCAGGGAGCACTGCATGTGTCAGAGCAGCTGTGCTTGTGCATGCTCTGAGGACTTCGGACCAACGCTCGCTCTATGTGTGGAACTGCAGAGACGAGATGGTGAACAGGAGCTGCTTTTGGGGAAGGTGCTGTGCGTGGAACCAGGTGATCCATTCAGGAAGAAATGCAGTCCTTGAATGACTTCACCACCTTGCTCTCAATCTTCAAAGACCTTGTATATATTTAAAAGTGATGATAAAGTCAAAACAAGGAGACACGCTGAGGTCTGGTCTATGGGGTGGCACTACTCTGCAGAGGATTTGCCGCTTAGGAAAGAAATAGTTTCTCTGAGGCAGTGACTTCCTTAACAGCAGTCACTCACCACATTGTCACACATCCAAGTACCAAGCCACACACTCGGAATTCATCTGGTCTGCGTGTGGCTGGTTGGCAAAGCCTGGTGTCTCTTGCCCTGCTCTTAGGTGACAGACAACACCTGTGTTAAGTTGTGCCTCTAATGTGCCTGTTAAGTTTTTTTCCCCAAATATTCTTTAAAATAGACACATCACCATGAAGAGAAACATGGTTGGTCTGGGTACCATGCTTTGGGGAATGCTGGCTTGTGCTCATCTAGCAGTGGATGAGCTGAAAGTCCAACCCTCACTATAGAACCCACCGGATGCTCTCTCTAGGCACCTCCCATGGTGAAATACAAAAGGACACAGAACATCGCATCCTCACAGCACATCCAGAGCCGAAAGGAAGTTCAGAGCGGGCTGAACCAACCCTTCATGTTCTCGTTGGACGCTGGCACATTTTCTCAGTAGAGAAACCGAGGACTTGGAGATCTAAGGCCACCTGTTCTTCAAGGGCAGAATTAGAACTAGAACACATCTTTGACCCAAGAGAGCTTGGAGGAAAGAAGATGGTAGGAGTCTGTACATTACCTAAGGTTTTCAATGTGACCAATAATGGATTCTTTCAGGCAAGAAAAGACCATTCTTAGATGCTGAAGATGGCCAACGATGATTCTGATATGTAGTAACTACAGTGACGCAGCTGCACTTATAAAAATCCTGTTTTGGTCTGACATTCCCTGGTCAGTCTGTTTTTATTCTTTTGCCCCTATCTCTTTTATTTTTATTTTTGGAGACAGGGTCTCACTCCTGTTGTCTTAGTTGTCAACTCCTCCAGGAAGCCCTCCCTAACCCCCAGAGACCAAATCAGGGGCCCTTCTCTGTGCTCCCATCTTCTCATGATCCCCTGAAACCTCCACGTCCTGACACTTGTCATGTTGCATTAGTAACATGACAATGCTACTAATGTCCAGGCTGTTGCCCAGGCTGGAGTGCAATGGTGCAATCCTGGCTCACTGCATCCTCAACCTCCCAGGTTCAGGCGATCCTCCCACTTCAGCCTTCCCAGTCGCTGGGACCACAGGCACATGCCCTCATGTCCAGCTGATTTTTGTATTTTTTGTTTGTTTGTTTGTTTATAGAAATGGGGTTACGCCATGGTCTGGAACTCTTGGGCTGAAGCGATCCACCCTCCTTGGCCTCCCAAAATGCTGGGATTACGGGAGTGAGCCAGCAGCCAGTCTTGTCTCTCTGTTCAAGCAGCCTGTGGTCATTGTTTTCTTTATAACTTAATGCATCCATTTTTCATATGAGAGGGTATCAGAAATCGACTTTCAAGAAGAAACAATGGATGTAAGTTTAAGAATAGTTTTTAGCAAATTGAAAAGAGAAAGACAACTGAAATGATTCAAGCTTCAGGATGCACAGAGACCCAGGGACCAGAAGGGAATGTTTAAATCCTCACAGAGTCCCCACACGAAATCCTTCCGATGTAATTCTTTCCATCAACTCCACTTTAATGGAAGGGTATTAACTGGATTCTCACCTTATTTATAGGTACTGCGTTATTTTAATGAAAACTAAATCTCACTTGTTCTGCTCAATCCTTTCTCTGCCCAAATGATTTCCTGTGGCTACATGGGAATAATTTATTTTAAAATCTTCACCTTTGTTACAAGAGTCTGAGCCCACCTGAATGGGGAGAAAATTGATATTAGACAAATTGAAAATATTCTTGAGAATGTCACACAAAATCCTCTCTGGGTCGAATCGACCCAGTTTTGACTTAAACTATGATTTTTTGCACAGTGGTTTTAACTAAAAAAAAAAAAAAAAACAAAAACGCATGAACATTTTGTAAAAGAGGAAAGGGAAGAAGCAGGGGGAGAGACCACAGCAGAGGAGAACAGGGAAGAGCATCTGGGGGCAGAGCTGGGGACAGAGTTGGGGACAGTACTGGGAAGGGAAAGGAGAGAGTTAAGCAGACAGTGTCTGTGTTGGCCTCTATTTTCCCATAATGGTCTTCACAGGGCCCTGTCTCTCCCAGGGCAGCCCAAACCTCTCCAGTGTTAAGGACAGCTGTCTCCCCCACCCAGTCTCTAACTTTAGGCAGGTATGCTATCTGCTTTGGTCACTGGTATAAGGCAGCACCCATCCCAGTGCCTGGCAAGGAGAAGTATCACATAGATGTAGCTACAATGATTAATCACATAATTATAGTAAGTGCTCGATAAAGGCTGCTGGATGAATGCATGAAAGAGTGCTCAAAAGGACGTGCTTACCTCGTCTCAGCCTCACAGTTGCTGGGAGGTAAGCCATGCCCCATCTTCAACAGAGCATAACACACAAATGAGGGGCTCAGGCATCTGCTTGCTATGGGACAGAACAGCCATTGGGTCCACGCTTGGCCATGGAAAAAGCTTCCTTTGTATTTCTATTGGAAGCAAGCATGTCCACCCAAGAAGGCAGCAGGGGATTTACGGCCCTGAGGTTTCAGGTTGGGCAGGAAGGGATTCTGGCTGAGACCAAGGTTGGTTTTGGTTTTAAAAATTTCTTTTCCTAATCCTTACTCATTGCAGGTAGCTTGGGAGGAAAATGAGAAAGTTACAGAAGGATGAAATCCACATCACAATAGACCCTAACACCCAAAGGAAATCCTGTTAATATTCTGACATTTGCCCTAGAAATGTTCATGTACATGTGTATATACCAAGAATTATATCACATAATACTTATGTTAAAAAGCCTGCTGTTCTTATTTAGCAACAGCTTGTCTCCTTTACCTCCTCCTCCTCTTCCTCCATCTCTTGCTTCTTCTTGCCCAGACTGGTCTTGAACTCCTGGGCTCAAGCCATCCACCTGCCTCAACCTCCCGAGGAGCTGGGACTACAGGCTCGCCACCATGCCCAGTAGCAATGGCTTTTAACTGATATCTTCCCATGTCCATACATTTTACGCTACAACCACATCTCAAGGGCCCTATATGTTTTCCTTACATGGCTGCGACAGAATGTACTTAACCACACCCCTATCTTTGGCTACTGTCTAGTTCCAATTTTTTGTTAATAGAAATAACACCTGTGTGAACATCCTTCACCATCCTTAACAGTTTACCTTGAGACTATTATACAGGTTTTTAAATACATGCTTCAGGTTGACATTTTAACATTAATTTATATTAATTTATGTCACTAGCAAAACCAGTGACAGTAAAAAGCAATTTATTCAGAAGAATTCCCAATACATCAATTTAGCCCTATAGTTCAATACACAGCCTCAGGGACTCTTGAGCCTTGCTACGTGGGGCCACATCTCATTTTACCACCTACTGGCTCAGGGACTAGTGGTAAGTTACCTCTCCTTGCCTCAGTTTTCCCATCTATAAAATGGGTGGAGTGGCACCCACCTCACAGGGTTGCAGTGAAGATTCAACTTGCCAATCTACACAGAAAGCACTTGGGATCAAGAATCAGAACAAGAGCTCCAGGAATCTGTCAGTACACCCTGCCCCCCCGACCCTTTCTAACACCAAACTATTCCTCCAGAGTTAAAACCCCACAGCAACAGTCATCTGAGCACTTGCCTCTCATTTTAAAATGGTCCCTCCTGTTTTCCTCTGTTGCAACAGCCTGGGGTTCTTCAAGCGCACATAGGGATGCCACTTTCCAGCCACACAAATGACCACATCTCCATGTTTTCTGAGAATCAGAAGGCCCATCTGAGGCCATGCAGGGAAATGATGCACAGAAAACACAACCACACCATTGCCAAATTCAAGTGTGAACCACACACTGGCCGAGAGCAGGAAATACAGAGTGACAACCGCCACCCTCGCCCAACGGCGTTAAACTGTGAAATGCCGGTATGGGACGGAAACAGCAGCCTGCGTACCAGAAGACTTCATTTGGAGTATTTCTCTAGGAAATACTGATACTGAAATCCAAAGCTGTAAAGACAAAAAAAAAAAAAAAAAAAAATTGGGGGGTGGGGGGCATTTTTGAAATAAGATCATTCTAGGCAGGAAAGACCATTTCTTTAAAAAAGAATCTTGAGCTAAATTGACCTTGACGTCTATCTTCCATTTCAACTCGCAGTACCTCCCCACTGCCCAGAACCTCCTCACGGCCCAGGTCTTTGTCTAAAACTACCCTGGGATCAAATCCTTGCCTCCAGCTTCAGCTATGACTATGGGCAAATTCCTAAGCTCTTTGGCCTGTTTCTTCATCTGTAAAATGAGGGCTATTGCAGCATCTACTTAATGAGGTGGTTGGAGGGTGAGATGAGATAATTTGGCTGAAGTGCTTTGCATATGTGTGGTACATAATAAGCGCTTAATAAACGAGAAGCACTGTTATTAACCATCACTGCTGCTGCATTTTAAAATACATAAGTACACAGTAAGTGCTCAATAAATGAGAACCATTGTTATTAACCATCACTACTGCTATATTGTCCAGGATTTATACACATTTATTTAATGCCTCTGATGTGCAAGGTGCGTTTATGAATTCAGTCAATAACCCTTGGCTTGACCACCCAAATGAGAACAAATAAAACACTTAGATGCTAAAAAAACAAAATAGTTCCAGAAGTGCTGGTGACTGGCATGGGCCCTGAGGACTGTCCAATGCAACTTCTGAATCCTAGGCTCTACTGCAACCACTCTTGGCCCTTGGCAAGGCCAGAAGTTTGCTGTGTTAACTGTAGGTCTGTGGCATCTATATATGAGGACGATGAGCCTTATCAGTTGGGACCCGCTCAAGGGTCAAACCAACCCCTGCAGAGAGAGAGAGATGCAAACCGATTCAAAATATACAAGCTTAAAACAAAACAAAAATAAACAAGAATGGCTGGGCATGGTGGCTTGTGCCTGTAATCTCAGCACTTTGGGAGGCTGAGGCGGGTAGATTGCCTGAGGTCAGAAGTTCCAGACCAGTCTCACTAACATGATGAAACCCTGACTCTACTAAATACAAAAATAGTAGCTGGGTGTGGTGGCGAGTGCCTGTAGTCCCAGCTTCTTGGGAGGCTGAGGCAGGAGAATTGCTTGAGCCTGGGAGGTGGAGGTTGCAGTGAGCTGAGATCGCGCCGCTGCACTCCAGCCTGGATGACAAGAATGAAACTCCATCTCAAAATATAAATAAATAAAATAAAATAAACAAGAACAGCAATGAACTAAAGGCTCTACCTAGCAGCTACTTTCTTTTGATATAGTAGCAGCCACAGTTGTAAATCTTGTCCAGAAGTCCTACGATTTTAAATAAATAGCCAACAGGAAGTGACACCTAGTAACTGAATTTGTGTGGGCCTAGTACCAGATTCTAGTTTCTCATCCTTTATTCCAGCAATTGTCAACCGACATTCTAGTCTTTAGTGTCTTCTGCACCTGAGTGAGTGGAGGACAGTCTCTCAGAGCACAGCTGTCCCACATTCTGGCACCTGGAGTCAGCCAAGCGCTGGATCAGAGGCTGAGCAGCTATCCATTCGACTCTTAGGAAAAGTCAGGTCAACCCTATGGATCACTATGCTGATTTTTTTTTAAAGAGATGAGGTCTCACTTTGTGCACAGGTTGAAGTGCGGTGGTGAGACCATGGCTCACTATAGCCTCCAAACTCGGGCTCAAGCGATTCTCCTGCCTCAGCCTCCTGAGTAAGTAGCTAGCACTACAGGTATGCACTACCATGCCCAGCTAATTTTTAAAAGATGTTTTTGTAGAGATGGGCATCTCACTAGGCTGCCTAGGCTGGTCTCAAACTCCCGGCCTCCAGTGATCCTCCCAAAAAAAAACTCCCATCCATCCACTGAACTCCTGAAATGTTGTGATTAGTGGTGTGAGCCACTGTGCCCAGCCTATAGAAATGGTTTGCATGAATTTCTGGAACCATCAGAAAACACCAGAGTCTGCCAGAGAAGTCCCCAAATAGCACAGGAATAATGTCATAAAATATTAATAATTCATGTCTCAGCAAGTGAATAGGCAGAGAACACACGTTCCGCACCAGCAGTGCCAGGAGCTGTTATTTTGACCTAACTTGCTCCAAATGAAAGTCCAGGCACAATCTCTCACACAAAATCCGTCACCAGCTCAACCCTAACAAGAATAGTCCCTGATAGCATTATTAAGCGCTATGATATGCCAAGCACTCCGCATACATTACAACATTTAATCCTCACAGTGGTCCTGCCGGCAAGTGTTCACCTCAACGAGGCTGAGAGACTTGCCTGAGGTCATACATTTAATGAGTATTTGCATCCGTCACCAACCCATACCTGATGTCTTAATGATGAATATTTAAAAATGGAGAAAACGTGTTGAAAATTTATCATTGGGTAATAAATCACAGCATACTTTTTCTCAATAAAAGGCACCTACACAACTTGAGACGGGCATCTGTATTAAAAGTCAGAAAATGAGTTTGGGTTTCTTAAACCAAACAACCTAATTTGCTTACATATAAATATCAAGGGATAGAAAAGCAGAATTTCAAGCCAAATGGAATAAAAAGCATGCAGTAACATCGGCCTCAGCCCTCTCAGGAGGCTATATATTAAGTTTTTTTAGGCCTTACACCTAATGCTTCTGGAGCAATGAGACAGATGAGGTTTTGCAGATTTATTTCAGCATAAATTAATGCTGACCATCTGGATGGATAAGATAACCAAATAGCCATAAAATCTTGGCAACCTCCAATGTAAGAAAAATTGCTTGGGATCTGAGGGTAGGAAAAATCCATGCAGAGTTTGTTGGAGGCATGCCAAAGTGATCATAGAGTTTACTAAGATTTTGACTTACTCATGCACTTTAATCATAATATATTTGCAGCATGGGGGATTAGAGGCAGTCTTTGGAGGGAAGAGGTTACATAGAAAATAATTCCTTATAGCTGCAGAGCACCTTGACTGAACAAAGGTGTTTTGGGGCTGAGTGTGGTGGTCGCTGATGCCTATAATCCAAGTGCTTTGGGAGGCCAAGGCGGGCAGATCACTTGAGGTCAGGAGTTCGAGACCAGAACTGGCCAACATGATGAAACGCTGTCTCTATTAAAAATACAAAAAATTAGCTGGGTATGGTGGCACATGCCTGTAATCTCAGCTACTTGAAAGACTGAGGCAGGAGAATCACTTGAACCTGGGAGGCAGAGGTTGCAGTGAGCTGAGATTGCACCACTGCACTCCAGCCTGGGCAACAAGCAAGACTCCATCTCGAACAGAACAAAACAAAACAAAGGAGCCCTGGCTTTCAGTTTGAGCTTTCTAATAGCCTATGGAGCTAGGGAGGGGAAGGGTATACCATCCCCTTTTTACAGATGATAAAAAGGCTCAGAGAGGCTAAGTAGCTCTGCCATACAAGGCCAGTGCTCTTTTCACTACCCTATGGAGATGTCCTCTAATCCATCCACCTATCCATCCATCTATCCATCTACTTGTCCATCTATCCATCCATCTATCATCTATCCATCCATCCATCCATCCACCTATGTGTCCATCCATCCATCCATCCATCCATCCATCCATCCATCTACCTATCCATCCACCTATCCATCCATCCATCCATCCATCCACCCACCTGTTCATCTATCCATCCATCCATTCATCCACCTCTCTGTCCATCCATCCATCCATCTACCTGTTCATCTATCCACCCATCCATCCATCCACCCATCCATCTATCTATCCATCCATCCATTCATCTATCCATCCACCTATCTGTCCATCTATCCATCCATCCATCCATCCACCTATCCATCCATCCATCCACCTATCCATCTATCCATCCACTCATCCATCCATCCATCCATCCATCCATCCACCCACCTGTTCATCTATCCACCCATCCATCCATCCATCCATCCATCCACCTGTTTATCTATCCACCCATCCATCCATCCACCCATCCATCTATCTATCCATCCATCCATTCATCCATCCATCCATCCATCTACCTATCTGTCCATCCATCCATCCATCCACCTATCCATTCATCTATCCATCCACTCATCCATCCATCCATCTATCCATCCATCCACATTTTATACCAATTCCTATTTATTCTGTAATCCTTCAAGTAAGAAGGAAAGGAAAGCCAGTCCTCTGGGAGAAAAGCCACACCCATATGTCTACATACAGTTTTGCAAGAGGAGTCCTTCCTCATAAACAATGCCACCAGCCTGAGGGTCTGGACTCTGCCGCAATGCTGGTTCTGCTACATCTCCTCGCTCCTCCCTTATCTTCGCTGCTGACTATTCTGCCAGCAGAGTGCACTTACAGTCAAGGGCTAAGCATTAAGGGAACATTCTCTCACCTCTCTGCCCTTCTAATCCACTGAATTGGTAGGAGGCCAGGCCTCTCCAGCTTAGGTTACTTGGTTAACAAATGCTAGCAGGACGGAACTGAGTTCAGAGGTGAATCCAATCACAGAGAATTTTCCCATAGATGTGAATGCCTGCGTTCACACACACACTCATTTATTCACCGACATATTCCTTACTCATCCTAGCGGATGTTCTTGGGCATCTACTCACTGCCAAGCTACATCCCCAAGGGATGTAACAATGGATACAATTCAAATGTCAAATAACAATGTTCAAATCATGACTTTTAAAATTTTTCCTTGGGGGTGGTAATGTGGTGTTGGCAAATCAAAGATCCACCCCCATGAAAGTGGTCAGTTCTGGGGTGGTTGAAAGGGGACTCTTGTATCTTACTATTTCCTGGGAAAATCTTTCCATATTTCTGAATATGGCTGCTCCCAGCCATTACGGGAAAATTGTTCAGTGTAGCCACAGCTGGATTTAGATCTTTAGAGGTCTGAAACCCCAAGAAAACCATAAGGCCACCTCCAAACTGTGATTCAAAGTGAAATAAGGTGAAACCATAAAGTAAGTATAAGCCTAGCCTCATTTCTGACTGGTCCTATGATGACTACATTGATGACTTTTATAAATACAGTTTCTCTTTCCCTCTTTCTCTGTTTCGGGGTGGGGAGCTACCATGCGTGCAGCTTTGCTGCAGCCTCTGCCTCAGTTTTGTCTGACTGCTGGGTCGTCTCACACTGAGCAGCTGGGTACTGAGCCTGAAAGCATCAAAGTCTTCCCCTTGATGACATTCTCCCCTACCCAATCAACCTCCATTCCTCCTGCTCAAGACCCCCGCCCCCTTTTGCCATCTCCCACTCTCTTTCTTCCTGCCAAAGGTTAATTTCCCTTTTGAGGTCTGCACATCCTTTAAAGTGGATTCACCTTTGTCTTTGAATGCATAACACACCTGTGAAGGTGAGTACAGTTTACCCCTCTCAGACAAATTTAGAGAAGAAGGAACAGAGAGTCAGGCAGGGCTGGGCACAGGGTTGGGACTCAGTGATCGGTGGCTACGGTCACGGTAGCTGGCTTGTTAGGGCCAGGAGCAGTATTGAAATCTGGAACCTGATTCTCAGTGCTTTCTACTGGGCTATGTTGCTGTCAGTGGGATTGAACATCGATTGCCATGGAGCAGAATTTATTTCCCAATGAGGTGGCTTCAAGGGAGAAACACATCATACAGGTTAAATCCTTACACCATATGGAGGACACCATTGCTATCTCTGGTCTGTCTCAGATTCTCCCAATGTCAGTTTGGTGAAAAACAAGATCATAAAGACCAGAAAGACGAAATTTTTCACTACCAAGATCCAGGCCAAGTTACGACAGGTGTTACCAAAACTGGGGTAACCAGGAGTCAAAGGACATCAATGACCCACTTGTGTCCGGCGGCCAGGGAGGGTTTCTTGTCACCAAGGACACAACTAAAATACAAGCATAACAAATGCTGCTCCTGTTCCTTCAGGCAGGTAAAGGCTTATAGAATATTATACATCTTTTGTGTGCTGCTGTTTCTACCCAGATTGTGGCAGCTGGACAGACAGACGAACACCTTCATTTGTCAACACCATGCTCAGATGCAACCTCCTTTAGAAAACCTTCCTGATACTCTTGCTCCCTCACTTTGTCCCACTCTGACAGAATTTGCTGTTTCCAGTGCTATACAATGTATATACTTCTAGTACAGCCCAATCCCACATTATATTATTTCAGGATTTGTCAAAGTATTATGTTATCCCCATTTCTTTTTTAAAAAATCAAAACAAACAAAAAGAAAAAAAAGAGGTAAATGAATGTTTCTAGACATATCAGATTGAAAAACAGACCTCATTTGCCTCCCAAGTAGCAGCTGGGACTACAGGCGCGTGCTACCACGCCTGGCTAATTTTTCTTCTTCTTTTTTTTTTTTTGTAGAGAAGGGGTTTCACCATGTTGCCCAGGCTTAGCATGTCATTTAAAAATCTGTATTTCTGAAAGTAATGAAGCTACATCTCTTTTTCAAAAAGCAGCTTGAGATATAATTTAGATACCATGAAATCCATCCATTTAAAATGTACAACTTAGTGGTTTATCATGTATTTACAGAGTTGTGCAATCATCACCATAATCTAATTTTAGAATATATTTATCATCCCCAAAAGAAACTCCATCTATTACATTCCTAAGCCCTATGCCACCACTAATCTAGTTTCTCTCCCTATAGATTTATCCATTCTGGAAATTTCACATTAATGGAATCACGTCACGTGGTCTTTTGTGAGTGGCTTCTTTCACTGAGCACAACGTGGTTGAGGTGCATCCACGTTGTAGCATGCGTTGGTACTGCATTCCTTTTTATTGATGATTTTTTTATATGTATCCTATCATTTAGATGGTGATGCATGAAGTCATTCATTAGTAAATCATTGGATGGCCCAACCCTACTCACTGCCACCCAGCGATGTGTTACTAGAGAAGCGTTGTACCTTTTCTTCCAGGTACTCCACAACAGGCTGGTAAGAGACTGCAAGAAGAGAAAAACACTAGCCTGGTCAAACATTCACCTTGTACTAGACGTCTTCATTTATTATCTCAATTTATACTCACAACAATCCTTTGAAGTAGATTTTATTGTCCCCGGTGTTACTGAGGTCCAGAGACTTTAAGAGACTTGTCCAAAACCACACAAGACTGAGATTCAAACTAAGATCCGTCTGCCCCTAACATCTATGCCTTCTTCACCTGAAACCTCTACTCACAGTAGGAACGTGGGGGCAGGGGCACTCAGAGATGTGGGCCCCGCTAGTCAAGCTTTGCCTGCATGCGAGAACCCGGGGGAGTGTGGTATAAGTTAAAGGTCAGGGTGACCTGATGATTTCAAAAGTGGTTTGGGTGGGCACAGACCCGAGGAGGAGGGATTGAGAGGAACTGACTTCACTGAGTGCACAGTATTTCCTTCCCACATGGAGCAGGTGCAGGAGCTGAATCATTGACCCAATAAGCAGAAATAAACCCTCGAATGACAGGACACCAGTGGGAGGCTCCACACTTCTGCCCAGGAGGCAAAAGCAATGGTGCTTCCTAGCAAAACATCCTCACTTCTGTAGTCTGACCAGGCTCCACAGACTGGCCCCAGCCTGCCTGGCCACACGTCCTTCCTCCTCCCCACGTTCATCAAGGTTTCCCTGCACAGCCTTTGTGTGGGCTTCCTCCAGCCACCAAGCTTGCTTCTGCTGTGGCACTTTGCACTTGCTCTTCTCTCTACCTGAGTATGTCCCCCAGATGTCCCCATGGCATTTGCATCTCACTCAAGTGTTGAGAGGCAAGAGCATGGCTTCACAGCAGCACCCACTGACTCATTCTGCTTTCTTTACTGCATGCTGTTACTACCTTGTATTTTCTTATTTATCTATTTGCAATCACCTGTTTCCTCTCAACCAGAAAGCATGCCCCTTGAGAACAAGGATTAGACAGCCTCATGCTCGGCTGTATCCCTGGGGCCTCCCACAAAACCTCACACACAGCAGGAGTCCAGCTGAAGCTTGGTGAGTCAATGCATGCTCAGAGGTTCAAGTCACTCCAATGAAAGCAGATCAGTTTGCGGGGCTCTGCCAATTATAAGGTGGTCTAGCAGATAACGCTGATTCCTGGGGCAGTAAACAAGCAAACCAACAACAAAAACAAACCAGAGGGTTTTGTTGTGGGGAGGCCTCTTCCTCTGCAAAGTCCGGCTGCTGCCCTTTGACAAGAGCTAGGGATGCGTGAGGAGCCTGCCATGATTCTGGCAGCCCTGTAGGGAGCTAATTAGGATTTTCAGTGGGGTGGGGCTCCATTGCATCAATCTCTGTGCTCTGCTGTGAATTGCACATGGCAGTTTCCAAAAGGGAAAGAAAGGTGCCTGCTCTCTCCAGGGCAGGTGATGGTGCTAGTTGCCCCTGCAGCTGGGGCTCGGCTGCCCCAGTATGGTCAGGCCACAAATCCCACTCCCTGGCCTCCCTCACCAGCTCCTGAGGTCTTGTTGGCAAACGACTTTGCATGAGGGCTCTCTCCATTCCCAAGCCTTCCTTCCCAACCCACACACGGGGCAGAGGCCAAAGGAGAAGATCTGACTCCAGAGTTCTGCTCAAGGGAGACTGAGGCCCAGGGAGAAATACAGCAGGACGGGGAGGCTCTAGGGCCTGAACTGATTTCAGGCCTGGGTGGGCACCCTCCCAATGGGTTTACAGAAAAACATATATGCTCTCAGTCTCCATTTGCCTCTCTCCTGGCCGGTGGAGGCTCTAAACTGTGGAGAAAGCATTTGGGGTCCCAAAGTCCTCACTGCTAATTCTCCCTCCCTCAAACAGCACTGGCTTCTGGAATTGTAACTTTTGGAATCTTGACTTGATCATTTACCAGCCGGATGACCTTGGACTGAATCTCTCTAAACTCAGTTTCCCCGTCAGAGTACCATGAAGACAGGCATGTGACCCTCACAGGTCGGGTGGGCCTTTCCAACTCCGTCATTCAGCCAATGTCTACTGAGTACCAGCGACATCCTGGGTGCCCTCTTACGAGCTGGAGCTTTTGTCTGGAGAATGTCAGGAGAAATAAAAATAGCGGCGAGACTGTGTGAGCTAGAGCAGGAGAAATTAAAATAGCCCTGAGATGGTGCGAGCTAGAGTAAGTCACTTTACCTCTCGGTGTGTTCCCCAGACTGGATGAAATGGGGTCAATGCCACACCCCTGAGGACTGCTTTGAGTATTTAATCACAAAATGTAACAGAGAGCCTGACGCACAGTAGATGCTCAATGAATACTCATTGTAACTCTCTGAAAACACAAAATGTGGTTTCTATCTCTCCCACCATGAAGAAAAATCAAAACCTTGTCCTTTCCATTCCTTGGCAACCTTAACAAGTATGAAGAAGTAGGGTGTTTTGTTATGCAGAATTATCGTAGCAAGGGATAACTGGTACCGTGCTCAATCGATTCAGTAATACCTCAAATGTATCTGGAGTCTATTGACTTGATGTTTTCATTTATTAAACTATGACTCCATTTCCTCATCTGTAAAATGGGTTAGTTGAGAGGACTAAATGAATTAAATCACGTAAAACATTTAGAACAGGACGTGGCCCATAATAAGTGCAGCGTGTTAGCAATTATTTTCGTAAATGTCCTTCATGAGCTAGGCAAATGTCTCACTCTGGGGTCATGGCAGTCAATGAGAGCCAATGTCCCTGTTCCCTTAGAGGTTCCATTCCAGAGATGGTGAGAAAGACACCAGACAAATAAGGTGTTTTCTTTCAGTGAATGGACATGTTGGGGGCAAGGGTACACCTTTCTAGGCAAACCTTTATAATATGTTAGGAGAACATTCTTCTTTCTCCACTGGGCCCTAATATAGGCCAATAGAGGCATGCAGCAATAAAAGTCCAATGTAAGGTTACGTCCTAGAGGTGATGAGAGAGACACCAGACAGATACATGAGCAAGATCACTTCTGATGATGTCAAGTGCTACGAAGACAAGAAAACAAGGCAATGCCAGGAGCTGTGCCCAGAAGGCTGGAGAAGGCCTCTCAAAGGAGGTGACATTTCATCTGAGACCTGATGAGCAGGCGCCGGCCACAGAAGGCTCTCAGGGAAGTACGTTCCAGGAGCGGGAACGGCAAACACGAAAGTCCGATGGTGGTGCCTGTTTGACGTGTTTGAGGCACGTGGGCCAGGAGGCTGGAAGAGCAACTGAGGGACAGGGTGACATGAGGTGAGGCTGGAAGAGAACCAGGGCCCCTTGGAAACAGAATCATCTAGCCCTCTGCCACTGCATCTCCAACCGCCCGTTTTGGCAACATGGTACCCGAGGAGGAGGGGATGTTGTGCACAGCTAGATGCCATATTTGAACTTCTGTGAATCTGCAAATGGACCGAGTCTCCCTACCTCTCTCTCTCTGATCTATTCCCTTCAAATTCCTAGTAGTTTCTCCCACTTTCACATGGGCACCCTGAAGGAGAAACATCACATGACCTGTGAAAGGCTGATCAAACAGAGTTGCTATTTAGGCTCTGGGCCCCAATAGGGGCTATAAATATCTTGGGCCTCTTTTAATATAAATGCTGTCACAAAAGACTGCCTTGATCTGTAGCATTCACAAGAAAATACTGTTTGACAAGCTAATCTCCACTCACCTTCCCCTTCTGGTCCTCGCCCATCCTCTGGTCAGCTGAATAACCCTTTTGTTCCTGAGTCCAGTTCTGGCTAGTTGGAACCAGGTTTTGTTTTCTTTTCTGCTTTTTGGAGGCCGTGGGGACCCCTCGACCTGCATGCTAAGACCCTTGTTCCCTCTGACCAAGTCAAGACACTGGGCTCTGTTTGCTGTTTCAGGAGCATTAAAAATAATTGAAAAGTAATCATTGCGAGAATAATGGCTCCCATTTTTGAGAGCCAATTAGGACCAGGCGCTTTCCACACATTACTTCATTTTGTGTTTTCAGCAGTCATGCAAAACTGGTACTGAAAACTCCATTCTTCAGAAGAGGAAAGGAGGAAATGGGGCAGGGTCAGGAGAAGGTTGGAGAAGGGCAAATAAATGAAAGTCTGCTTAGCCTAGGCTCACAGGCTAGCAAGGGCAGGGGCTGGGATGGGGCCCACACCATGCAGCCCCTCTAGAAACAAGAATGTGCCAGCATCCTGGCATGATGAGAATGGCCATCTGTGCTAAGCAGAATGATGGGCACCCAGGAGGCCTCATCCTAATCCCTGGAACCTGTGAATGTGACTGTCCATGGCAAAAGGAGAACCTGCAGCTGTGGTAGAATCAAGGACCTTGAGATGGGAAGTCATCCTGGATTACCCAAGTGAGCTGGAGCGTCCTTATAAAAGGAGGCAGGGAGGCCAGGCCTGGAGTCAGACCTGTAGAGGCTGAAACAACACAAATGTATTATTTTACTGTTCTGGGGGTCAGGAGTCTGAAATGAGTCTCCTGGGTCTAGAATCAAGTGTCCACAGAAATGAGTTTCTTCCAGAAGTTCTGGAAAAACTGGAGAATCTGCCCCTTGCCTTTTTTAACTGTTAGATGCCTCTTACTTTGTTGGCCCTTGGCCGCATCTCCTCAACCCCACTCCACTGTCACATCTACTCTGACTCTCAGTCCCTGCCTCTGTTTTTTTTTTTTTTTGACAGAGTCTCACTCTGTCTCCCAGACTGGAGTGCAGTTACGCGATCTCAGCTCACTACAATCTCCGCCACCCAGGTTCAAGTGATTCTCCTGCCTCAGCCTCCCAAATGGCTGGGACTACAGGCATGTGCCACCACACCCAGCTAATTTTTATATTTTTAGTAGAGACAGGGTTTCACCCTGTTGGCCAGGATGGTCTTGATCTCCTGATTTCGTGATCTGCCTGCCTCAGCATGATCTGCCTGCCTCGGCTTGGATTACAGGCGCCCACCACGCCCAGCTAATTTTTTGTATTTTTAGTAGAGATGGGGTTTCACTATGTTGGCC
This sequence comes from Callithrix jacchus, assembly GCF_049354715.1. Classification (NCBI taxonomy): domain Eukaryota; kingdom Metazoa; phylum Chordata; class Mammalia; order Primates; family Cebidae; genus Callithrix; species Callithrix jacchus. The sequence continues at coordinate 107,596,213 of NC_133510.1, read as the reverse complement.
AGGCTGGTCTCGAACTCCTGACTTCATGATCTGCCTGCCTCGGCCTCCCAAAGTGCTACAATTACAGGCATGAGCCACCGTGCCTGGCTGGGCTAATGTTATTAATCCCATTCCACAGGAGAGGAAACTGAAGCACAGAGAAGTAACTTGCTCAAGCACACGGTTTAAGAGCAGGAATCTGACTCCAGAGTGGGTGGTTCTTAACCCCTGGATTGAGTAAAGTCCGAACAAAGCATCTGGTACTGAGTAAGCACTCAGCTCATAATAGTGGTTGTTAGTTCAATTCATTCATTCATGCATTCATCCATCTATTTATTTATTATGGTCTCAGTTAATTGGATCCTGTGAACTAAGAATGGTAATACATCCTACTCACATTATACAACGAAGAGAAAAGAAGAAAATAAAAATGAAGATTGGAAAGTTAGGAGTCTGTATCACCCAGGGGAAAAGGGGCAAATCTATGTTTGAGGCAATTCCATACTGTTCTTACTTTTAAAGAAGGCACATGAATGTTTCGATGCTGCCATTAGGACGTGGGCACAAAAGAAGCCGAAGTCATTTATGTCAGTGATAAGTCCTTAATGAGTTCCATTTCAACAGTAAACTATTCTGTTTTTTAAATAATGATGACTATTGTCATCTATTCTGAGTCAATTTTAAAAGTATTTCTATATAAACTTTTCATTTGCCAGAATATTTTAATATATATAAAACTGCTTAAAGTGATCACTGCTAAAACATTATAATAGAGATACCTGTACTAGGCTGATCAGAGCAAGGTAAATACAGTAAAAATATACCTTATGAGTTACGCAGCACCTTTCTTCAGAAAAATGCAAAGTATTTTGTATTTTATTTTTCACATAACTGTGTATCACGATCTGTTATTATGCCTGGTACCTTGCATACATTAGCACATGTAATGTGTTAAATGTTATTAACCCCTGAAAAGTGAGGCTCAGAGAGGTTACGGGACTTGCCCAGGTTACACAGCATCTGGGTTTGAAAGGCTGTCCTTTTAATACCCTACACAGGTAAAAAGACTAGGACATTATATCCTAGATATAGGACTGGAAAACCAATGAGAGAAAAATCTACACTTGTTTCAAGCTGGGGCTGAAAAAAAAAAAGGTGTAATCCATTAGCAAAGACTGACTGAGATTCCTCTGTTAACAGGAAAAGCCATTCAACATTCAATTAATTCTATAAACATTTATGGAACTCTGACTCCTAGAAATTATTCAGGCATTTAATGAGGGATAGTCCTGGGTGGTGGCTCAGAGCAGAGCTGCTGGACTCAAGAGGCCTGGGTTTGAATAAACTCAAGAGGCCTGGCTTATAAATTGGGCGACAGTGGACAAGAAGTTACTGAAACACTTCTGGGGCCTGGTTTGTATCCTCATTTGTAAAATGTGGATTGTAACAGCACCTTCCTCGTTAGGATACAAGGATTAAATGTAAAGTCCCTATAACAATGCCTGGCATAGAGTAAGTGCCATGGCAGGGTGGGTTATCATTATAGAAACACTGGTTGTTGTAGAATTAGTGATCTGGTTCCAACCACTCTGGATGACCACTGAGAGAAACAAGGCAGCGTTTTAATGAACAGTTAAGAGTTTTAAACACACAAAGTTAGACTCTACCTGGAAATCTTGTACCCAACAGAACAGCTAAGGTTTGATTCATTATTAACAAACATCCTCCCCAAAGAAGCCAGCAAAAAAAAAAAAAAAAAAATCCTGCTCTGGGACAGCAGTCGGAAATGTACAGCCTTATCTGTGCTGGAAACTGGAGAGAAATCAGACTCAGGGGACGAAATTGACTAAAACTAAGTGCAGGCCATTCAATATAGGCCAGGAGAGCTGACAGCAGAGGAAAACCAAACAGCCATAAAGACGCGACAGGGAAGAAAGATGGCACCAGCATCCGTGGAGTGGCAACAGACTGTAACATGCTGCTTTCTCACTGCTCAGCCAATGTGGATTGATGCAGACTGTGTGTCACGAGGCTGATCACATTTCATCTTTTAGCACCCCTTCCAGGGAATGTTCTACCAGACTCAGAGAGGTTAAGGAACTTGGCCAAGGTCACACAGCAACAAATTCCAAGTGATTTTCACTAGGTCAAAAAGTCAAAACATAAAAGGTCTGCACACAAGAAGTATGTGCTGTGCTACACGTTAAAGGAGTTGTCTAGGACAGTCGCATTGCCTGGGGTAGGTTCCAGTGATGATTATGATACCATGATGATAATCACCATAAGAATGGTTGATATTTAGGGAGTGCTTTGCTAAGTGCCAGATAGCACTCGAAGCACTGTACTTACATGAACTCACTTAATCCTCATAACAAGGCTATGGGGAGGTACTATTATGGTGCCCATTTTACAGATGAAGAAACTGAGGCCCAAAGAGGGTAAGTTACTTGTCCAAGTTAAATCACTAAAAAATAGATATCACCACATGTTTATTTTTGAGAAATGCTCTAGGCTCACTCTAGAAAATCTTACATCAGTGTTAATCCATGTAACTAACGATTCCATTAATAGGTACAGTAGGTTGTATGTACCTGTTGGGACCTCCCCAAAAGATAGGTCCACATCCAAATTCCCAGAATCTGGGAATGTGACCTTCTTTGGATAAACAGTCTTTGCAGGTGTGATGTAGGATCTTGAGATTATCCTGGAGTGTATGGGTGGGCCCTAAATACCAATGATATGTGTCTTTATAAGAAACAGAAAAGAAGAAGACAGAAGAGGGGGCAGCAATGTATAGATGGAGCAGAGAGATGTGGCCCCAAGCCAAGGAGTTTGCAACTGGGAGAAGCAAAGGATAAATCTTCCCTGAGAGTCTCCAGAGGCAGTGCGGCTTTGCTGACACCTTGATTCTGGACTTCTGGCCTCCAGAACTGGGAAAGAATACATTTCTGATGTTTTAAGCCACCTGGTCTGTGGTGATTCATTATGGCAGCCTCAGAAAGAAATAATGGGGGCAGTATGGCCAAGCATCAGGATTTTAGGGTAATCCTCATGCCTGGGTGTCTGAGTGGTGGCAGCAGCAGAGCAGAGGTGCCACGCAGGAGGCATGTGAAATCTGGGGGAGGCTCTTGGCTTGGAAGGTGTAGGAGGGAGAGTCACAGTCAGAATCACGAGCCAGTTTTTCAGCCAAGAACGCTGCCCAGCCAAGCATATGCTTGTTGCCATGTACTGAGCTGCCCGTCACGGGGAGTAATCTTGCCCCATTGGGAGGTTATTCCTTGCCAGGTCCCTCTGGAGGTGGCAAAGCCAGCCATATTCACGTGTTCCATTCCTGAAAGAGACCAGGGCCAGGCCGGCTTCCAGCTCTCAGAAACACCTGCTTGTGGAATCAATGGACACAAGGCATGGGATAGCTCATAAAGGGGTTTTCCTTTAACGTTTTTCATTCTCTGTAGTATTTTGGCAGAATTTGCCAGAAAGCAGAAAGCAATGGTCTCTTTATTCTCCATTTCTGGAGCGATCTGCTCCTTTTGCCCCTCTCTGCACAGACACTTGCAACGAGACAGCTGGACAGCCGGGCCCCTAATGGAGTGCTGCCCACAATCACTCAGGCGAGCCCTTACTCTGTGAGCCAGAGCTGACTTTGGAGACTGCTCCACAACCCCTTCTCTATCTCAGGGTCTACCCCACTGTGCAGGCCAGACAGGTCTTGGGGAGGTGCGTTTGCAGAAAACATACTTCCCTGGCATTCCTGGGCATTTTCACTGTCAGAGATGGAGAACTCAAGCTACCTAAATTGTATCAAAACATCTGAAGTCAGAGCAGAAATCTTAGAGTTCCTTCCTCCAGGGCTGATAATTACAGTATTTCTTAATGGGTAGGACATGGTCACTGACCGGTCAGAAGGAATGCTGGCTGGGAACTATGCCAAGGCCTCCTGCCAAGGGCCAGTTTTGCCCCATCCCCCAACCACACCCCAGTGATGGAGAGGAAATTGATGAGTCACTGGCCAGTTTGCTAACTTCAGTGTCTCAATGCCACATGCCTACAAGGTGACAAAGGGGGTTTCCATTTGGCTGATGAAAGCCTCTTCTCACATTGCACAAGAAGAGGGCTGGGGGCAGGGAGAAGAGATAGAGAGAAAGAGATTGGGTGAAATGTCTAAAACTCACATCATAAGTTAAAGGGAGCCTTTCTATAAGCAAAGGAGTCTTGGGTGACTAAAGTGTCCCCTCACTTTAAACAGTGGCTTTGCCCACACTGCAATCGTTCTCTAGGTTGCCTGAGATGACTGTTCTGGCTCCTTTGCTGTGAAACCTGTGGGGAAAGTGGTGATTCGTTATGGTCTAAACTTCTGAGACCGATCACAGTGCATTGTGCTAAGAGCTTCCACAGTCAAAACAACGATCACGCTGGTAACAGTAAGGCTGGTGGACAGGCATTCCAAGCACTTGATGCGGCTCACCTCATCGAATGCTCTCAACAGCCCTATGAATCAGGGCAACTACTGAACTCACTCTGCATATGGGGAAACGAAGGCACAGCAAAGCCAAATAATTTACAGAGCCAAGATTTCAACCAGGCAGCCTGGCTCCGGCCCTCTTTACTGCCACCCCACACCCCGTACTTCGGATCATGGGCGCAGCAAGAAGCCGTGTCAATCAGACTGGAGATCACGAGAGGCTTCGCGGAGAAGGGCGTGCCCAAGGCCGGCAGACTAGCCATCAGCTAAAAGGAAAAGGTCATCTGCTCCCACGCTGTGTTAATGAGAAGAGCGAAAACTGGCCATTCTCCACTGTCTCAACTCCAGCCTTTCCAATCCAGTGATTCTGTTTTCAGCTCTGAACATGAGCTTAGGGCTTCTTACCTGCCTAGCACCCTCAGAAGGCAGGGCAGGAAATCCACATGTGGGAAATCAAAGCAACTGAAAAGGCAGAAGCAGAAACACAAAGCTGGAAGAGTATGTGTGTGAGTGTGTGTGTGAATGTAAGTGTGGGTGTGTGTATGTAAAGGTATGTGTGTATGAGTGTACGTGTGGGTGTGTATGTATAGGGGTGTGTGTTTTTGAGGGGTATGTGTGGGAGTGTTTGTGCAGGTGTGTATATGTGGTGTGTATGTATGTGTGTGTATGTAGGGGTATGAGAGTATATTCGTGTGTGTGTATGTGTATGTATAGGGGTGTGTGTGTATGTGGGGGGTATGTTTAGTGTGTATGTGTATGCAAGGGTATGTGTGAGAGTATATTTGTATGTGTGGGTATGTGTAGCTGTGTGTGGGAGTGTGTATGAGTGTGGGAGTGCATGCACATGTGTGTTCAAGTGTATGAGTGTGAGTGCATGTGTGTGTGGGTGTGTATATGTGCTGTATATGTATGTGTGTGTATACAGGGGTATATGTGAGAGTATATTTGTGTGTGTGGGTATGTGTAGTTGTGTGTGGGAGCATGTACGAGTGTGGGAGTGTGCAAGCACATGTGTGTGCAGGCATGTGTATGAGTGTGTGTGGGTGTGTATATGTGGTATATATGTATAATGTATTGTATATGTATAATATGTATAATGTACAATGGACATGCAGGGGTATGTGTGAGAGTATATTTGTGTGTGTGGGGTGTATATGTGTAATTGTGTGTGGGAGTCTGTGAGTATGGGAGTATGCAGGCACATGTGTGCAGGTATGTGTGTGAGTGCATGTGTGTATGGGTGTGTATATGTGGTATATGTGTATAGTGTGTGTATGCAGGGGTATGTGTGAGCATATTTATGTGTGTGGGGTGTGTGTGTAGTGTGTGGGAGTCTGTGAGTGTGCAGGCACATGTGTGTGCAGGTGTGTGTGTGAGTGCATGTGTGTGTGGGTGTGTATATGTGGTATATGTGTATAATGTGTGTGTATGCAGGGGTATGTGTGAGAGTATATTTGTGTGTGTGGGTATGTATGTGTAGTGTGTGGGAGTGTGTACAAGTGTGGGAGTATGCATGCACATGCGTGTGCAGGTGTATGAGTATGAGTGCATGTGTGTGTGTGTATGTGGGTGTGAACACATACACTTGCTCACATGTGTATGGTCCATGAAGGAGGCTACGTTGGGGGTGGGTGGGGGAAATGGAAGCAGTACATGGAGGGTCTGGAATGGAAAATGGGGAAGGCCCACCCTGCCGCAGGTGCTGTGCAGAGGCAGAGACTGCTGGTGGATTTGGAGAGGTGGGGACGCTGCTTGGTTTTGAGGGCTTGCTCTCCTACAGCCCGGTCAGCATCCTAAGGATTGAGGAAGTCGGCAGACTGCAAGGCCTCTTAGGGCTGCTCTGGCCAGAGAGCATCTGGCCAGGGTGGACCCCCTTCCTCCCTCTTCCTGTGAGGCCAGCAGGCCCTGCAGCAGGTGGTGTGGAGTCCAGATTCTTCTGACGCTCTTGGCAAGCTTCCGCTGCTGTCCAGCTGTTGGCTTAGGTGAAGGTTTAGGAAAGTGTAGGGGTAGGGAGGAACTACGATTTATTAAGGACCTCTTCTTAACTAACATTTGTTGCATTGAGCACTTTCTAAGCGCCAAGCACAAGTATTTGATATGCATCAACTCAGTCCTCTTGCCAGCTTTTGAGGGAATCACTGTTATTCTGGACTGAAGGTAAATCAACTGAGGAAACAGAAAAGCCAAGCTCACGGAAGGAAGAAGTGGCAGAGCTGGGACTCGGACATGGGCACACTGGCCTCTAAAGCAAGTAAGCTACGAGCTGTCATCATTCCCATTTCACAGATGAAAATCTATATTCTGGAGAAGCTGAAAACAGTGCCCAGGGTCACACAGCTAATTTGCAGGGTGTAGCTTGACCTTGGGTCAGCCTGGCTCCCAAACCCAGGCTTCCTGACTTCCTTGATTGACATGAGTTGGAAACATAGTCTGCAGAAGCAGGGAGCGCGCTACAAACCCAGCGTGGGCCCGGAGCAGGGAGATGCCCAATTAACATTTATGAATGAACAAAACCTCGGTGAATGCACCCGGGTCTGGAGGCCTGCATTCAGAATCCAGCCCAGGGGCAGTGGAAGGACCTAGAAGCATCCTTTTTAAGGGTTAAAAAAAAAAAAAATCATTTGCACCATTTCTGAGAGCTGGAGGGGGAATGGATTCAAAACAAGCAAAGCTCTCCAAATAGCGATAAATACCTTAAATTACCCAGCAAGTTTAAAAGGCTTCATGCTGCTCTTTTTCCCAGTGCAGAACAGGCTCCTGATTGTGGCTGTTTAGAATGGAACATTCAGGAGGGCGTGGAGCCGGCTGGGCAGGGGAAGGGGAGGGGGGTGTGGGGAGGGGAAGGAAAACGCGCTGGCTGCCCGGGAACATTCACCCAGCTGGCTGGCAGGAGACACAGCGGGCGATTGTGCAAGCTTGTGCTGGCGGAGGGGTGCGGACGTCTAAAGTGCGCTGGAGTGGGGACTTCCTCGGTGCCTGGGGGCCGTGTTCCTTGTCCACAGAAATGGGGAGAAAGAAATGTCAGGGCTAAAGTGGCTTCTCAAGGAGCCCTTCGTTTCTGGAACCCAGCATTGCCTGAGTCTTCTCTGTGTTCTTACAGGAAAACAACTATTGGTTCCAAAGAGAGCATTTCACTGAGGGCTGTGACTATCAAAATCTCATTCCCTCCAAATCGCATGAGTTTGGGGTTTCTCCCTCTTTCGCCATGACCCATACATCTATGGGGACTGCTGCCATAAGACAGTATGAACTAGTGCTGGTATGAACTAGTGCTACCCACCCGGGGGGATAATAAACGTCAGAACCAGGGGATGATAAATGTTCACAGGCAAGACAGCTGGAAAGACCTGGAATGCCTCTTCCCTTCTGCACAACACAGCTAATCTCCAGCACCGGATAAGATAAACATGCTTTATGGGGACTATATTCAGTTGCCCATTTGTGTGGTCAGCTGCAGCTCTGGGAGCACTCACAGGTCCTACAGCCGACTCAGCTGACGGCCCAGTGCGGTGTGTTCTGTGTTGTCACGATGTCTCGGGAGCGGGTTTAACACCCGTGACCTTAGAGGAGTTATAGAGATGCTCCACGTGGGGAAACTGGATAATGACATAATCTACTACCCAGGGTTGCTCTGGAGAGTGAGTTAATACATATCATGTGCTCACCGCTTCCTGGGGGCTTCCTTTGTGGCAGGCACTTTATTAATATAAGACTCGGTATGGATAATCTTAGTCCCTCTGTGACCCTATGAGGGGTGCTCATAAATACTGTCCTCACTTTCTTGTTGTGTGAACTGACTTCCAGGAAAGTTAAGTCATTAGCTCGAGGTCACCCAGTCAGGGGTACATGGTGTGGGGTAGGCAGGGCTGGTACTGGGGTTGGAACCCAAGTATTCTTACTCCAGCTTCTGTGGGTTGGCTCCACTGGCCAGACTCCCTCCTAAAGACAAGACTGCATGAGTCCAGTTCCTTTAGAATTAGTGGTTTCAATCCTGACGAGGCACACAAATCATCTCTGGGGATTTTAAAAACCATGAACACATGGGTCCACACCCCTAGAGATTCTGATTCCGTGAGTCTAAGGTGGTTAAAAGCTCGCCAGGTGCATTGGGTGTGCAGCTGCAATCACCAGCGTCACCAGAGAGACTTTAGGTGGTGCTAAGAAGCTGACAGGCAGCACCTCATTCAATGCTCCCAACTAGCCTGTGGTATCATGACTTGCCTGCTTTACAGATGAGGAAACTGAGGCCCAGAGGAATTTGTGGCTCACCCTAAGATCATAAAGTGAGCAGAAAGCAGAGCCTGGATGAACGCGGAAGTCCCAGCTCCTACACTGGATGGAAATGTAGATGAAAAAGTTAGGGCCACTCGTCTAAAATCCCTGTCTCCACTTGGCCCCTTCCCAAATGGTAGCCAAAATTTGGTCCCTGATTGAAAAGCAAGGTAAGGACTGGTATGAAACACTAAGGACTGGAGTTTTAAGGAACATCACATCATTATCCAATGACATTTATCTAGAGCCAGACCAGTATCTAGCAAAACCAAGGCTACATTACACAGCCTCGGGTGTAATCTGGTACAGAAAGTGAGCGGAGGCTGGATGACTTTCACATCTCATTACCAGAAGAGTGGTGGGGGATAGGACGCCTGCAGGTCGCCGTGGTGCCAAAATGCTGTCAAATTCTAATGAAAGAACCTGGAAGAACCTTAAATGTTTGCAGTCAACAGCTCAGGCCAAATGACTTAAAAACCAGAGACTTTGCTGGACCAAATTCACTGAACTGAATAATTCTTGTAGACAAGGTCAGAGTCACTTACCCCTCAAAATAACTTCATTTCATTTAACACAAGTTCTGTCAATGAAAATGAATGACTCTGTTCATGAAGAACTGTCAGGTCCACTGGAATGTTCCACTCCACAAGTGTTTTAAACGCACCTACTATTTGCCAGGCCCCGGACTATACACCGGCAGGAGTGTGACCAAGACAGAGTTCTGGAGAGCTCCCCTGGGCAGAGTTTGGGGGATGGCTAAGGCAACAACTTGTCCACTCTGGCTCTTTGCGCACATGGTACTGGAGGACAGTGTTATCAGACCCTGCCCCACCTCTCTGATGAGGAACCTGATCCAAACCCTACTGTTCCACACTGGATTTCCCAAGCTTCTCCTCCACTCCCTTCCCTTTCCTTCCATCTTTTTTCAATCAAGAAACATTTGTTGACCATCCATTGTATTTCAGAACAGATCTGTATTTCAGGCATGTGGAGCCTTGGATACTGAATCTGAATACCAATGCGGCAGGACACCAGTATTATTCCACCCATTTCATTCTTCCATCATCGCACCCTCTAGAATTCAACATGCAGACAGAGGCAAATGAGTTGCAAAAACACCGTGTCCCAAAAACAACGGAAGGAAATAGGATAGTCCTATCTTAATAAAATCTTGCTCTGGCAAAGCAGAATTTAAGGTAAAGGGAACTCAAGGGCCTACCCACATTTCAAAATAACCCCAATCTCCTGTATTGCAATTTGGAAAACAAACAAAAATCTTTATTAAATTTGTCCATTCTTGGTCATATCCAAAGTTGAATTGTTTTGGAAAGTTGAAAGAAACAGTTCAGGTGTTTTTCAGGGAGAGAAAACCTGTACCTGTGATCATTTCAAGTATTAAGCATATTTTAAACCCCTACCAAACAGAACTTGCAATTAGTAGCAATTTATAAAAAGTGTTTAATCTCAATTCTATACATGTTAGTCTAGATATGATTAAAAGAGAGAGAAAGAGGGAAAGAAAGAAAGGGAAAGAAAAAACCCCGCAAGCCATGGTCGTTTGCTCGGCATCCAGAGAAAATTCCAAGGATGTTGTTTCAAATGTACTTGCAGAGTTTTCAAGTTTTCAAGAGGCATAAAGGGTTAAACACTAGAACTACAACGACTTACATTTATTGAACATGATGTACCCGATGCTGTGCGAAGCACTTCAGGTCGATTAACTAAGTTAATACTCAGAACCATCCTGTGAGTAGTCGTCAGTATGACCCCATGTTTACAGATGAAGAAACAGAGTTCGGCTGTGATTCACGCCAGGCAGCATGACCACCGGGATTCGCGCTTGTAACTGCTACACTCAACTACCTCCATGCAGATGGCACGGTTTGAACAAGACTTTCTGGACTATGATACATTTTTAATGTTTTAAGGCTAGACTCTCTTCTTTTTTCCCATGTTGTTCCTTGCTCCTCCCAAAGTTCTGTTTTCCCCAAAATCCTGAGATGAATGTCATTAGTATGCTTCCTTTTATAGATGTGGAAATAAGCCCAGAGCAGGACAGTAATGTAACCAGTGCCACACAGTGAATAATAAACGGGGTAGAATCAGAGCTCAGATTCAGGCCTTTGGACCCCAAATCTCAAGGTTATTCTCAGACATCTGCTATTCATCCAAGAGTGGCCAGATGATCTAGAGAGGTGAAAGCGGGAAGAGGATAAAGGTAAAAGTGTTTGGAGGTTACCACCCTGGGTCAGCTAGCACAGGTGAGGCATTCATGCAGAGCATGGAGCCACTGACTCTTCCTGAATAGCCTGGGTGTCGGCCACATTCATTACTGTAATTAACCCTTGAGGTTTGCCTCGGGGTTGGGGTTATTAAATATATTTTGGTATCTTTAAAAAAAGCACACACAGCAACTTCCACAAATGTAATAAATGGGCCTAAGTTGGTGACATGGAAATGTTTCCATGAACCAGTTCTTGCAATTTCATAACTGGCTCATGTAAAACTTTAGGATGTCACTTGGGCCCCTTGGAGGAATTATTTCCTTATAAATCTATGGCAGTCTTAGGAAGTCAAAATGGCACCATAAAAAGAAATAACCCCACTTCCCTGGAAAAAGTGCAGCATGACCTTTCCGAGGAGGGACTGGGGGCTGTTTGCACTTGTAACATTTTACAGTGGCTGTTGCTGGCATCCAGTGAGGATGTATGCTGCTGCTGGGCTGGGCTGTGTGTTATATTTTACTGGCAAAAATAAATCTTATATTTTTACATAAAGCTGTGCTTCTCTAGAACACACCCAGAGAAAGAGCAAACGCTGTCTAAACCTTAACAAAAAGGCCTTGCTGTCTCTCAAAGACCTAAAAAGACCACATTTAGAAAAATAAAGTCTTAAGTAATCAAAAAAACATTTTTATTACCATCTTTGTTTTTCTTTGATAGATGACATATATAAGAGCTGTGTTGAGAAACAGCTTTTTAAAAATGTTGCTGCTGCTTCACCCTCAGCTCTAAAGTTCAGTTCATCTCGTGGTCTCTCTGAGTATCAGGCTCCAAGCACAGTCAGCATTTGGCGGTTTACAGAAGAGAGGTGATGTGCAGTCCTACCCTTGAGATGCTCCACTGTAAAGTGAGGAACTGTCTGCCAGAGAGCATGCTGGAAGTGATCAATTCCATGGTGAAGATATAAGATGGAGACCCCATCTCATGTCCAGGGAAGATGGAAGTTCTGGATGGAGACTGGTACCCTAGTGAACAGGGGCTGCTGAAATTATGTATCCGTGTCTTTACCACCAGACATGATGCCTGGCACAGCCTAATTGCTCCATTGATTGATGGATGGATGGATAGAAGAAAGAAAGAAAGGGAGCAAGAATAAGAAAGTCACCCTTAGGAACTTTTTAATAAAGTACTTTAAATGGGCTAAAGAAAGGGGGAGGGGAATTCTTATCATGTCAGTACCCCTGAAATGACACTGAAGTAACCCAAACAGAAATGCACAGCTCTATACAAAGGCACAGTGCACTTGGGAAAACCATTTCCAGTAGGATTTTTAAAAATTAGGGTCGGTACAAGTCTAAGCAAAGCAGTTGAGTGTTATGGAGAAAAACTGCTCAAGAATGATACATGAATAAAAACAGGTAACCAAACACTATAAGCTAGGAGTATCCATCTATAACAAACACAAACGTGAACATCAGAGAAAAAAGTCTGGAAAGATATTCATCAAAATTGTTAGCAATGAGTATCTCTGGATGGTAGATTTGCTGGTGATTTCTAGTTTATTCATTTGACTTGTATTTACTTTCTATATTTTCTAAACTAAACAAGTATCTGTCTCATATCCACACAAGAAAAGTTTAAAAAATGCAAGAAATCTCTGATGATGCCAGAGAAGAAAAAGTATTAGCAAAACAAAAACCCACTGAAATCAACCTTACTGAAATCCCAGATTTAGTAGAATGTCACAAGATGGAAATTGCACTGAGGTGAGGATGGAGTATTAGAAAGGGCTCGCCCAGGCCTCTGGAAGGAAGCCTTGCTGTCCTGACCCCACACAGCCCAGCCTGCTGGATCCTCCCTGGTCGTTGGCCCAATCCCTCGGGTACCTCCTGTTTTTCTAGGGGAACAGTTGCGATTTGTTTTCCCTTTGTTTGTGGTGAGGAACAGCTGTACAACCCAAATCACATGAAATAAATTAGTGGCACCTGAGTAGGCTCCATTGCATAATTTCTAATTCATACAATGCCTCCAGTTTTGCTATTTCAACTAAATCATGTATCAATCCCTGCACGGATGTCAGTAAATCTCAGCATCTGGGGACCTGTAAACATTAAAATAAGAAGCTATAAAAAATATTAGTAAGCCAATTAAAAGCTCAAACAGCAATAAACCCTACTTTCATTGCACCTAAAAAACAAAAACAGACCCTCCTCCTCTAAAATTAAATAAACATTCCATATCAGCAGTTCTCAATGAGCTTTTTCTTTCTTCTCAAAAGAGGTCCTGATCTCCCATCTGGTACCTTGGTGAGCTGGGAATTACACATCAGGTAAAAAGGAATAAAGGATGGAAGAAACCCGAATTTCTGACTCCAGAAAGCAAATGTGATCCATATTTGATTGCAAGAGTTAGGAAATGGCCTAAAAATCGGATCATCTGAAGAATATCTAGTTTGGGTCATGACTGGGAATTGACTAATATTTGCCCAAGTCAAATGAAAAAGATACACAATTATCACTAACCACAATGATAAGGAGGAGGAACTACCATTCTGTGGTAATGACAAAGCCCTTTCATTGAATGATTCAAGCCTTACAACCACCCCACGAAGTACGTCTAGAGTTGCAATTATTTCCAGTTTTTAAGATGAGAAAGCTGGAGCTCAGAGATGTTAAGTGGCTTGGGGACACAGCTAATGAGAGGGAGTGCTGACACCCTAACCCAGATCTTAGACTCCCAGCTCGTCTCTGCTTTATGACCTGTTTCAGGCGTGACATCAAGGACAAGAAAGTAACATACACTGAGACCCTACTATGTGCCAGGTGCCTTGTTACAGACGTGGATCCTTGACTTTAATCTTGTGACCATCTGAGCTTATATTTCTATTAAAAATGATGTCCTGTTCTCCTTCACCTCCACCCAGGTGGAGCTCACTGACTCATCTCAGACTGAGAAACAAGGCTCAGGATGTTTAATTAAAAGTAACATCTTCTTTTTGCCAAGATTCTGTGTTCTAATGCTGACACAAATAGAAAGAACAGGTGTTTTCTGAAAAGCAAAGAGGCAGAAACACGAGTAACCTCCAGCTTCCAGAATACTTGATCCAATTTTGTATTTGCCAGGGAAGAGACCCCATCAATGGGTCTGGTTAAATTAGGGTGAAAATCATGTGGCTGCTAGAAAACCAGGCATCCTCTGTCTCAATCAAAGAGAGGAGCACCTTAATCCCTACTGCTGTGTACCAGGAGGCAGAGGAGGGCAAGACAGAAAAGCTAACACTCAGGACCCAGGAGAGATGGGATCCTCATGCTTCCTAAATGCCTACCACATGCTGGGCGCTGTTTGCTGCTTTATTTTTTTTATGTGCAGTAATGGTGCCACTGCAGTCTGTCGCCCAGGCTAGAGTTCAGACATGCCATCACAGCTCACTCACAGCTAGCCTCAACCTCCCAGGCTGAAGTGATCTTCTCACCTCAGTCTCCCAAGCTGCTGGGACTACAGGTGCATACCACTATGCCTAGCTAATTTTTTTTCATTATTATTATTATTATTCTTTGTAGAGATGGGGTTTCATCATATTGCCAAGGCTGGTCTTGAACTCCTGCGCTTAAGGAGGTGGAAGCACAAGTAATCTCCAGCGATCCACCCGCCTTGCCCTTCCAAAGTGCTGGGATTACAGGCATGAGCCACTGTGCCCGGCCCTAAGATCCCTTTTAACTCCAGCATCCTTTAATTGTAATTCTTTCCCTGAGATGCTCTACCCAGTGACCTCAAATCTTGGGATTGATCAAGATTTCAGCTGGAGCTAGACTCAGTTTTCATAAAATGAAAGGTCAAAGAGGAATGGCAGATGCACACCCCCTTCCAAGAGCTGGATTTGGGGTTTTCATGTCAGAAGAAATGGATGTGAAAAAGGGCCGCGGATAGAAGAACACTTCTAGCTTCACGAGGCTCCCGTGAGCAGCCAAGTCCAGAAGAGGACCTCAGCCGGGATGGAAATTTCCTTCGGGTCTTTCTCTCCTGCTGTTTGTGCACAGTGTTCTCTTTCATGGGCCTCCTCTGGCCTGTGAAATGAGCTTTCATATCTCTGTACAAAGTTGGTTTCTCTAACATGCTGAAAATAGAAGAAACGACCATAGCCATGTTTTCCCTTGAGCTGAAGAGCAAGGCGGTGGCCCGGCCATCAAACTCAGCCATTCAGCTGGGAGCCCACCTGTGCCGAGCCCATGAGCAATGGCAATGCCGCAGAGACCCAGGGGGCTCAAAAACCCAGCCTGCAAGGCTCTCCCTGAGCTTTGGGAACCAAGGACTTTCCTCTGGCCTTGGCCTGGTGCCCAGGAGGCCTTTCTGGGGCTAAGAACAGAGCATCTGCACAAATCAAAACAGCATCAACAAGTATTTCCCGAGCATCTACTGTAAGGCCGGGATCTGGGCTAAGTGCTGGGATACAGTGATAAGCAAAACAGATGTGGTCCCTGGAACTTCGCTTTTCTAGTCTAGCGCAGCACAGTCCAACAGAAGTATAATGTGAGCTGCAGATTTGATTTGAAGCTTTCCAGTAGCCACAGTTTATAAAAGTAAAAGAAAGAAATTAACTTGTTTTCTTTTAGAGACAGGGTCTCACTCTGTTGCCCAGGCTGGCATGCAGCAGTGCCATCATAGCTCACTGTAACCTTGAACTCTTGGGCTCAAGTGATCCTCCCACCTCAGCATCCCAATTGGCTAGGACTAGAGGTGTACACCACACTCAGCTAATCTTTAAAAATTTTTTGTACAGATGGGGATCTCACTGTGTTGCCCAGACTGGTCTTGAACTTCTGGCCTCAAGCAATCCTTCTGCCTTGGCCTCCCAAAGCACTGGAATTACAGGCATGAACCACTGTGCCTGGCCAAAATTCATTTTAATAATTTATCTTTATTTAACCCAACATATCTAAAACATTTTCATTTCAACATAAAATCAATACAATAATTATTTACGAGACAATTCATGTTCTATTTTGGTACTCACTCTTCAAAATATGGCATGTATTTAACCCTTACAGCACATCTCAACTCACACTCGCCACATTTCAAGTGCTCAGCAGACATTTGGAGCTCAGGGCCACCACCCTGGGCAGCTCAGGTCTGCACTGTGGGGATGGCGGAACAGGGCAGTGATGCCTCGTAGATCCCAGAGGCTCTTAGAGATATGGAGAAATAATATTACCACCAACGATCATATGTCTTGAGCAATTATTGTGTGCCAGCCCCTCAAGGAATCCTCCCTAAACAACCCTAAGAGACAGTCACCCCCACTTTGCAGATGAGGAAAGTGAGGCACAGAAAGGCTACATCACTTGCCCAAAGTCACGGAGCAAGTCAATGTAGAGCCTGCGTACTCTTATGCACGGCATCATCCCAGTTCTTGAGCACGGACCGAGACAGATCCCAGGTTAGAATGTACTCCTTCTGAGCCCCTCCAGTGGTGCTCTTTTTTGGTGGAGATCAAGTGAGAGAATGTTTTGGGAGCCCTTGGCATGATGTGAAGGGCTTCAAGTGGAATATTAACTACATCTATTAAGTGAAGTAGAAGTGGTTTATAAAGTATCCTCCGCAACCAAACTGCCTGGGTTCAAGTCCCAGCTTCACCAGTTACTAGCTGTGTGCCCTTGGGCAAGTTACTAAATCTCTCTGTGCCTCGGTGCCCTTGTCCGTACAATGAGAATAGCAATAGAGCTTATTTCAAGGGTCATCATGAGGATTATATGAGTTAATAAAAGCAAAATGCCTAGCGCTTTGCATGGCACCTAAGGAACAACCAACAAGGAGTAGTTATTGTGATGCAGTGAACAGGGTACAGATGCGGCAGGCGGAGTCGGGGTGCTGGACAAGTGAGTCTGGGAGGAGGAGAATGGAAGCAGAAAGTGGGAGAAAAGCCAATAATCAAGGCACTGGGAAGTGCCAGGGTTACGGACCCCAAGGCTGCCTCCCCTTCTCATGATAAACAACACGGAATGTAAGGGACACGCTGTCATGAATTAACTGTGTCTCTCCAAAATGCACACGCTGAGGTCCTAACCCCCAGTACTTCACATGTACCCTTATTTGGAGATAGTGTCTGCGTAGAAGTGACTAAGTTAAAATGTGGTCCTCAGGGTGGGGTCCCAATCTAATCTGTCTGGTACCATTACAAGGGGGGAAATTTGCAGAGACACAAGGAGACTGCCATGTGAACATGAAGGTGCCATCTACCAGCCAAGGAGACAGGGCTGGGACAGCCCCTTCTCTCATAGCCTGAGAGGAAACCAACCCTGCCACTCCTTGATCTTAGACTTCCAGCCTACAGAAGTGTGAGAAAATAAATTGTTGATTAAGCCCCTCGGCCTCTGGTCCTTTGTCACGGCGATGCTAGCAGACACTCATCCCGCATCATCTCCTCACCAAGGGGCGCTGCAGGTTGGGTGGTGGCATAGGGGGCTCTAAGCCAGCCCCCACCCCGATCCACACAGCACGCTTGTAAAAATCCAAGTCTCCTTGGCTGGCTGGCCTCAGCGGGTCTGTCGCAGTGGAAAACTACCCAGGAAGGTGGGCTGCGTCCCTGAACACTGCTCACTCTGTTTCCCCTGCTACCTTCAAAATCCCCCTCCATCAACTGAAAGGGAAATAAAGCATGTCTTTATTTGGATCCAGCCTGTCTTGGACACCCTGCTCCAGCTTGAGCCAAGGCAGACACAGATGCTTATTGAGCAAGGTTCTCCCTGTGTTCCCGACACACCACACTGGAGCCCGGGGACCCTCAAGAATGCAAGTCCAGCCATCGGAGCCCAGAGGGTGAAGGCGGCAGAAGCTGTCCAGGTAGCCAGTACCATCATCACCTGTTTATTCAAACACATGGGGCACTTGGAATAGTACAAAGAAAATCCTTCCAAAATTCCAGTAATCTGAAACAACCACTGCTAATTTTCCAAGCTGTGAAATGCAACGTGCGTTATTTCTCCCATGCTCCTCATAGAAAAAACATGGCAGCGGGGCCGACCTGCAAATGATCTCGAGGGATTTTGTTTTTTCATCTGCCGGGGAAGAAAGAAGGGCTGTGGCTGTCAGATCAATTCTCCATTCCCAACAACGGCTATACGAGAGGCGTGATCCTGAAAGACTTACACATCCCTCCGCGAACGGCTGTTTAAGTTTTTAATCAATCATGTCTCTCACCCAGGAGAATCAGCTAAATATAGCGAGGCTTGTATTTTAAAACACAAATCGCTGACAATAACTTAAAATGTGCGTAAAATGGTCATTGAGAGTGAAGGATATGAAAATCTTTCAAGTTTACTCTTTTTGTTTTGCTCCCAGAGATGAGAAAGACATGCAAATAGTGAATTAAAGATGCTTGCTAGACCGGGGAAGATGATTCCACTTGACTGTTAGGTAAGGGAAAAAACGAACAGGGATGGCAGCATGGGCTTGGGCTGATAGCTGGTGCTAAGGCTGGGCTCCACTGCTTAACAATTTTTCTGCCCTTAAGCGACTCAATTTCCCTGCCCCACACTTTCTATATCAATTTTTAAAAAATATGAAGTTTGATTAGTCAATGCCTGAAGGGCTTTCCCAGCATGCTGTCCCTTTGTAAGGAACACGGTGGATTAGAAACATTGAAACTTCTCAAGTGTAAACTAGAGGTGGGGACCTGGGTTCCTCACTTCTGTGGTCTTAACACCTAGACAGGGGCAATAAAAGCTTGTTGAACAGAAAGGCAGTAAATAGCAATAAACAAAATAAGGATTTGATCTTCCTTTCTCCTCCACTGTCTCCAGCTTTGATCCAGCAACCCCTCTATGGTGGTGAAGATGGTTTGTGAGTGTGTATCTGTATCTCACTGGCTGGGGACAATATCCCAACATCCCGTGAGCAAGGCTGGCAGGCACTACTTTTGCGTTAGTAAGACCAGTCACAGTGAGTCTGGGGCTGGGAATGTCCTGCGGTGCAAATCCACAGAGGCCAACATAGGGTCACCACTTGTGCCCTGGGCTCCACCAGCACGCCATGGTTGGCTTCGTAGGAGATGATGTGAGATGATATAAGGCAGGATCTATGCAGAGTGACTGTGGCCCCTGAGACTAAGCCTGGCTACTGTGCTCAGGTCAAGGCACTCTTTAGTCTGTGAAGACAGACCCAGGACCTTATTCCAGACTGAACTCTCCGCCTCAGCAATAGGGAGCCTGATGCACACTTGGAAAAAAAGATAGAAAATGAATGAGAAAAAAAAGAGGAAAAGTGGGTGGAGGGGAGATATGGGGCTGGACTTTGATTTAATCCCAAAGAAGTGCTATCTATAGCAGGGTTGCTAATTACCTACCCAGCATCTAGTCTTATCTCCGTTCCTTACCCATCTGTTTGATTTGTTTCGAGGTGGACACCAAATTTCCAAATCTCCATACTAGTGGCCAACTGACATAGTTCTATCTAATAAATTTTAACCAGAAATCTTTTAAGGTTTGTTTAGAAAGTCTTGCTTTCTAGGTCTAGAAACAGTCCCTTTTGTCTTGCATACCTTCCTTCTTTCTGCTGCCTGGAATCTAGACATGATGGCTGGGACTACAGCAGCTATCTTGTAACCAGAAGGAAAAAAACTAAGAAAATCAGACTTCAGCTCTGCCATTTTTGAGCTGCTGACTTAAAAGAGTAACTCCAACTTTGAGTTCTTGCAACAAGAGAGAAAAAAAATCCTGAATTTACATAAGTGACTATACGGGGTTGGGGGGGGGCGGTACAGAAGAGCTCTCTGTCACTTATACCTGAATGGGCCCACCCTGGTTTAATACATGAGCACAGCACCCCTTTTATACTCTGGGACTTTTGAACTCAAATATATCCCTTAGGTTCAAAATGATTACATTTCCACTCCCTTTACCCAAATCTCTTTGGGTAAAGTGTTTTGTTTACATGCAGTTACCCACTGCATGTAACACTGTTTCTCTGTTAAACTGACTCTCTGGTATATCTTTCTGAGCAACAAGGAGTGAGGCAAGGCAGCCCTGCCTTTGCTAGTGAACTCTGGCCAGGAAAAGCAAGAAGGAGGCTGTCCCTTAATTCCCACACACCTTCTCCACCTCCTGAGGGCTCCTGCTCCCAAAAGGAAAGTCACATTCCTCAAACCTTTGCTGAGAAACCCCGGGTTCCAGGATAAAGGGATGTTGTGGGGAGTGAGAGCGGGGGTGGAATCCATCCCTAGCCATCCTGCTGAGGCTGGAGGGGCAGAGCTGCCTTCACACTGGCATCTCATACATCAATCAGGAAAGAATTAAAAGAAATGCTGTGAAGTGGAAAATACCTGCCCGCAGCTCTGGCGAGGTCAGGGGGATTTGTACCGAGCAGCTGGAAGCCTGCTCTGGGCTCTGCAAAGTTGTTCACCCTTCCACCAAAAGCAAGGCATGCAGAAACCTTCCCCATCAACTTGACAAAGACCCCTGCCATTTCCATCAACTATTATTGGGCATAAATGTGCCCTCACCAACCCCCACTTTCTAAGTGTTTCCCAGAATTCCATGAAGAGATAAGAGAGACACAGACAGATAGAGATCCAAGACACAAATGCAAACAGCCAAAGGATGAGAGAAAGGAGAGATAAATGTGTGTTCCTTAAGGACCAGATGCTTCAAGTTTATTTCATTCAGTCCTTATAATGCAGATACTATGAACATTCCTGTTTTGGAGATGTGGGGGAGGGGATAGTGGCCTGATGATGACTTCCATAGCTGGGGGGAAGTTGGCAGCGGAAATAAATAGAAGGCGGGGGTGGAGGGACTCATGGTTATCTCAGTTCACTTCTGTGGGGAGGCTAGAGGCTGGCATCTGTCTGAATGTGACCTTGAGCATCCAACCTCAGCTACGAGCTGGGGTTAGCAGGCACCAGTTCCTTGCTCCAGGTGAGTGGAGAGGCCACAAGTCTCTCAAGCACTGGGCAGGGGGCAGGGGTGGCATGGGGGATATTACCCCGCATAGGGCAAAGGAAGCTTCCCTGCCAGGTGGACTCCTCCTCTGGGCTCTCACTCTGTGCTGTGTATCATCCCCATGGGGAATCCAGGGACCCTGGGAGTGAGCACCCAGCAGCGCACTACCTTATCCTCACTGCATGCCCCCCCCATGTTTCCACATCCTTGGTCACTTCCCACCATGTCTGTGGGTGTCTTTCTATTGCTCTCATCATCTTCCTGTTGAGACAATCAAGCAGCTTCTCACACTCTCAGCCTTATACTTTCTTATAAATGTGTCCAGGGAGGAGCTAGTGGAGAAGTTTTCGGGCTCCATCAAGTGCTGGGATCAGCCTGGATAATTCTGAACACTGGGGCTTATTTGTCCAAGACTCCAGTGACTGCAGGTAGCCTCGGAGCTCCCTCCCCTGACTTTCCTGGCCTTGTATTTCAAAAGCTCCCCTTGCTAAGGGCAGGGCCTTGCCTTCTGCATCACCTCTGCATCCCTGGCACCTAGCACACAGGAGGTGCTCAATAAATTCTTGTGGGATGACCTTCATAAGCCTGGCACCTGGCTGGGCATGGTGGCTCATGCCTGTAAGCCCAGGATTTTGGGAGGCTGAGGTGGGTGGGTCACGAGGTCAGGAGTTTGAGACCAGCCTGACCATCATGAAACCCCATCTCTACTGAAAATACAAAGATCAGCCAGGTATAATGGCACTTGCCTGACATCCCAGCTACTAAGAAGGCTGAGGCAGGAGAATTGCTTGAAATCAGGAGGCAGAGGTTGCAGTGAGCCAAGATCGTACCATTGCACTCCAGCCCAGGTGACAGAGTAAGACTCCGTCCCATAAATAAATAAATAAATGCCTGGCATTCATACAGGGTTCCATTACATTCTGCAACTGGGAAACCAACCACATGTCTATGACTTGCTTCAGACCATGGGGCAGAGGTGGGGTGGGGGACATTCCATTACCCTGGGAAAAGCATCTCGGCCCCCTGCAGGTGAAATGGTACTGAAATAGAAGGACAGCAGCCATCTGAGGTTTTCCAGTCTAACTATGCATCTGCGATTTAGGAATCGCAGCCCAGAGCCAGATTGCCAGGGTCTGAATCCTGGTTCTGTCACTACCTGCTACTTGATCTCGGGCAGGTCACTTAATGTCCTGGAGCCTCCGTTCCTCAGTGGAGATAATGTTAAGTTCATGGGGAAGGTTTCTGCATATGGAGTTGTTAATGATTGAATGAGATCACCTAAGATGGAGACACAAGTACAGACATCAGGCCAATGTCAGGCATGTAGTAAGGACCCGATAAACATGGGCTGTTGTATTATGGGGTTGCTATGATGGTGGTCCACGTTTAGTTGTCACTCAATGGGAGATGGTATTTGTTTACTTTCCACTCAGGTACTTGGATTCGCTCATACTGCCCCTCCCACAAGCAGACATTTTAGCATGAAGATAAGGGGGTACTGTCTACCACACAGGTACTCAGCATTTGTTAAAGAAGGGTGAACTCTGGTGGAAGCAACCCAAATGTCTATGAACAGATGAATGGATAATGCAAATGCAGTGTAAACATCCAGTGGAATATCATTCAACCTTACAAAGACGGAAATCCTACCATGTTATGACAAGGAGGAACCTGAGAACATTAGGGTAAGGGGAATAAGCCAGTCACAGAAGGACAGTGTCCTTCCACTTACATGAGGTATCTAAAATCATCAGACTCATAGAAACAGAAAGTAGAATGGTGGTTATGAGGGGCTGGGGGGAATGCAGGTAAATGGGGAGTTAGTGTTCGAAGGGTATAGTGTTTCCATGTTGCAAGATGAAGTGGCTCTGGAGATCTTTTACACACAGTATGAATGGACTGAACTCTACAGCACTGTATACTCAAAAATTGTGACGGTGGCACATTTTAGGTTATGTGTTTTTTACCACAATTTTTTTAAAAAAGGTCACGGCCTCCCTAGATGGAATAAGTGGTCATTAGGCCCAAGGCGAGGCAGTTTGACTATGATGTGTGTAGGGAGTGTGTGGGGAGCAGAGACCAGGCAGGGCAGCCTCCCTCTTTGCTGTCCAGGACAAAGCTGTCCTGAGCAAAGCCACTCAGCTTCCAGAGGCAAACAGAGCTCAGGACAGAGATCAACAAGACTCATCCATTAGCAGCTCCATTTCAACCTGGGAGCCCTGTTGGGGCTTCGGGTCTTCCTGGGACCAAGATGAACAGGGTGACCCCTCCTGGCCTGGGTTTGTAAATCACGTCCCCTGTCTTGGGCCTTAGGAATGTACCAGTTTCCCCCTCATGGCTGGGCAAGCATACAGTAAATACAGCTGTCATAAAATACCATCGAAACCATCCCAAACGTGAGCTCTGTTCTCCAGAGGAAGCCTATCAAAATACACATCATTGATCATTTGCAGGAGAATTGGAACAATTTCCCCCGAAGACATGCTGCTCCCCGGACTGTCCCCTCACCTCGTCTTGAACCTTCCCATCTTCCTGTAGCCACTCAAGACCTGGGACGTGGCCTGAGCTGCTGCCTGCAGGAGCCCATGGGCTCAGCTCTTCGGGGAGCTGCTTTCCTTTGTGTAATTTGATCAATTATCCCTCTGCCGACGATTACCGTCAGTGCCCGTGCCATTTTTAGTTTATTTGGCAGTTATTCTTCTCATCTAAATCAAACTACGAGTTTGATTACACTGAAAATGTAAATGACTATTACACAACGCCAAAAAATCTTTACATTTTTCCTGCATCTCTAAGAGCTGGGGGTGGGTGGGAAGGATGGAGTGTGGCGTGGAGAGGGGATGCATTAGGGACAGTGGCACGAGCCACCTCCTTTGTGCCTCTCAAGCCGGCTAAGTGGGTATAATTATCTCTGCTCCACAGATAGAGAAACCGAGGCTCAGGAAAAGTGCTTTCCTTGTCTGCCATCACCTAGCTAGGAAGTGCAGGAATCAGGAGCCATGTTCATGCACAGAAAGAGTGAGAACTCGAAATGTTAACTCTATCAGATGAGGTCAGATTGGGGCACCCTACAAGGGGATCTTCCCAAATGCATCCATGCATAAGAACATGAGTCAACTTAGCAAGAGCTGGGATGGGGAGAAATCAAGAGGCAGTCGAAAGCAGGAGGCATTTTTACAATTACGGGCAAAGAGCAGTAAAAAGCAAGAAAAGAAAAAAGGGTGCTGGGCTGGGAGTCACAGGCTCTGGTTTCCTTCGAACTTTCTAGAATGGCCTTCAGTGGGTCACTTCTGGTCAGTTCTCAAGGCACAAGGAAGGAGTGACCAGGGGCCAAGGCCGGAGAATCCTCAACAGGACTGGCCCCCAGGGTCAACGAGAGGCTGAGCAAGAGAGATCTGGGCGTCTCCCACTCCCACCCCAATCCTTTTGGTCAGAGTTCCAAGATAATGTTTTATTTAAAGTGTTTTTCTTCTGGGGCCGGGCACAGTGGCTCATGCCTGTAATCCCAGCACTTGGCAGGTGGATCACGAGGTCAAGAGATCGAGACCATCCTGGTCAACATGGTGAAACCCCATCTCTACTAAAAGTACAAAAAATTAGCTGGGCATGGTGGCGCATGCCTGTAATCCCAGCTACTCAGGAGGCTGAGGCAGGAGAATTGCCTGAACCGGGAGGCGGAGGTTGTGGTGAGCCGAGATGGCGCCATTGCACTCCAGCCTGGGTAACAACAGTGAAACTCCATTTCAAAAAAAAAAAAAAAAGTGTTTTTCTTCTGAAAAACAGTGCAGGGTAGTGGTGGGGAACACTGCTGAGGTGTGCAGTGATGAACAGCACAGTGCCTCAAACAGAGTAGGTGTTCAATATGTGTTAATTACATGATATGCATCTGAACAGCTTCCACTTCCAAAGAAACAAACCAGAGTGTCACATTCTTGGCTCACATTACCTTTTTCAGGGAGAACCCACAGATCGTCTTCACGTGAACCAGTGCCAAACTGCAAATCAGGTCTCTTACATCTGGTATTAATTTTTTAATGCAAACAAGCAATGAACAGAAAGCTTTAGGTTAATTTAGAAATTAATCTGATGGTGATGTGCTCGATGGCTTTGAACTTGTAGATGAATTGGCAGTTGGGCCACCAGACTGGGGGTCTTGAGAAAGTCTGGGTATCAGAAGTTGGCTTGGCTATTTGAAAATGGGGCTAAAAATGAGAAAATAATAATAATGACTAATAAATACTATGTTCTAGGCTCTTCACAGGTATTAAATCATTTAACACTTGCAGCAACCTCATGAAGGAGGGTGATTATTGTCTGTGACTTGCCCAGGATCACAGAGGGCAGGATGCAAACCCCGGCCCCGTGGCTCCCACCTCCCCATTCCTAACCATCCCCTACTGGCGAGGTTCTCAGCAATGCTGGCTGAGGAAGCACCTGCTGTGCGCAGGACTCTGGGTCAAAGTCCACCATGCACTATCGTGTCTCTCATGTTTTAGGCTCAGATGAAATCCCACCTCCCATTCCAGCCCATGTGGAATTGTCCATTGGCCGGCAAAGCCTTGGATGGGTGCCTGGTCACCTCTTTAGGGCCCTGGAGACTTTGTGAACTCATGGGCTGCCCATTCCCACCACCATTTCCTCCCTCCTGTGTCCCCCTCCCCCTCACTGTGCTCGTGCCTCCAAAGTGAGTAAGCAGAGCGTTCTGGTGACCCTTCCAGAGACTCCTCTCACAGACATAGGTTCTAATCACCGAGATTAACTTGGCAAGCATCTGAGCATCTCAGGGTTGATGAGGTATTTCAGTCATGGCATCTAGAGTTCTGAAGTATATATAATTCTCTGCCTGTTAGACAAACTCAAAACAAATTCCCCAAACCCATCAGGTTCTGGCTCCAGCTCAAGGAGAGCCTGACCCAAGAGTTGGGCCAAAGTCTTTGGAGACTATGGGCTCTTGGCCACTCTCCAGCCCATCCTCCACCCATGACCTCCCCAGCACAATGTCATCAAGTCCACTCCTCCATTTCTGGAAGCATCCCAAGGATGTAGCCAAAAACAAACCAGAGAAGGTCCTAAATTTTTTACTACACGTCCAGTGCTGAAGACAGAGTGGGTCATTTTCATTATTGCAAAACACCGAGTGTAAAGTAATGTCATTCTGTTGCAACTCTCTCCTCTCCCCTGCCCTCTGTGACTTCTGCCAAGCCTTCTCACATCCATCCATCTGCACTGTGGAGGAAATTTTCTTCTAAAACCAAGTAATTGATGGAGTGCCCTTTGGGTACCCAGGGCTGCCAGGGCACTGTTTTCAGGGCCACCAGGGGCACTGAGGGATGCCAGTGTGCCTTGTCCATCAGCGGCAGTCTCTGCACAATAATTTACTGAGATCTCCAAGGTGACCTGTATTATGTGAGCTCACCATGCCAAGTGCCGCATTCCCCATTCCATTATTTCAAGGGATCTTTTTCTCACTTCTTGCCTACTTTGTATGCACTGACACAAAACTCATAATTTGCCAAACACACTGTACTCTGACTCCCGGGCGATTGTTCAGATGAGTTGGCATGCTAAGGATTTTCTCCCCTTCCTTCTTTTTAAAATGAGTGCTCTACTGTGGAAGAAGCCATTGAAGGTTTCTTATAGAAACCACACGTGTTCGCCCACTCTCCTCTTAGGTGGGTCTGGACTGCTTTTAGACAGAAGCACTTAGAATTTAGACTAAAACAGACCTCAGTTGAATCGTAGCTCGACTATAAATTTTGTGACCCCAGGCAGATACTGAGCCTTTCCAAACTCATTTTTCCTTGCCTGAAAGAGACTCATAATAACATGTACCTAACAGACTGGCTATAAAGATTAGAAATTGCATGTGTTAAATTCCTGTAATGTAATACAATGCCCTGTACATGAAAAAGACTTAACACAGGATAGCTAATATTGCTGTTAAGGTTATTATTAATAATAAAGTTACTCCAAATCTACAACAGGGCCGGGGCTAGTTACCTCTGTTCCGGTACATCGTTCTGTGTCTAACGATGTTCCAAGAATATTGACTGAATGTGTTGGCTTTCCCATTCCCTCATTTTCCCACTCCTAGCCCCATCCATTCCCCAAAGCTCTCTGCTCTGCCTCCACCCAACCCCCGAGGCTGACTCCCATCCTGTATCGGTGGGGCTCCATGCTGGCTGCCAGCTGACCTCTGTTTCAATTTGGCCAACAGGAGGAACCAGCAAGAGGACAGAAAGGAAGAGAGGGAGGAAGGGGAGGTTAATTGGAGTAAGGTGTACTTTCCCTGCTTCCACTGCCACTCATGCAGCTGTCACCCCAGCTCTTCAGGCTTCAGGGTGGCAATGGCTCATCTCTGTGGCCAGGCTCAGGGTGCCTCAAATCTTGTTGGTTTGCTAGTCCCTGCTCAGATCTTTTTGTTTGTTTGAGAGCCTTGCTCTGTCATCCAGGTTGGAGTGCAGTAGTGTGATCTTGGCTCACTGCAACCTCCACCTCCCATGTTCAAGTGATTCTCCTGCCTCAACCTCCCAAGTAGCTGGGATGACAGGCACACACCACTACACCTGGCTTTTTTTTTTTTTTTTTTTTTTTTTGTATTTTTAGTAGAGATGGGGTTTCTCCATGTTGGTTAGGCTGGTCTCAATCTCCTGACCTCAAGTGATCCATCCACCTCAACTTCCCAAAGTGCTGGGATTATAGGTGTGAGCCACCATGCCCGGCCCCCCTGCTCAGATCTTTATAAGTGGGGTCTTCATGAGTTTCTCTGAGTTGAATTTTGTTTCCTGCTGAACCTGCTTACCCGCTGAACCACGATGACCATGCCCTCAGGAGATGGTCTATGAAAATACTTAAAGGGAATGGTCTAAATGGGAGGCAGCTTTGGGTATGGCTCCAAAATGACTCTGCTCTTAAGTTGTAACTTTGAAATTCTGATTGGACTAAGCGAATTCAAATGTACCTCAGGCACTTGTCCCACATCAAGTACCCAAGGCTTTCAGGAATGTACATTCCCTATGAGAGTGAAACAGTGGAAACAATATAAATGCCCAACAACAGGGGATCGGTGAAGAAGCAATTATTGCGGAAAGAGGATACACAGCAGTCAGCCTCTGAGTGGCTCCAAATAAACTTCATCTCCTTGTACTCGTATGTCATGTACACACGCTCCCAAAACAGAACAGGCTGACCTGCGTGACCAATAGAATACCACTCAAGTGACAGCATGTGGCTTCTGAGACCACGTCATAGAAGAGGCACAGCCTTCACCTGCCTCTTTCTCTCAGACCATTCACTTAGGGAAGCCAGCCACCATGTCGTAAGGACACTCAAGCCGTCTAGTGGAAAGGTCACGTGGAAAAGCATGAACTCGATAACCATGTGAGGGCACCACCTTGAAAGCTCCAATCCAGTCTTCAGATGATGGCAGCCCCAGTCAACATCTGACTATAGCCCGAACCACAGACCCCACACCAGAAATGTCCAACCAAGCCACTCTCAAATTCCTGACCCACAGAAATCAGGCAAGATCGTGATTATTGTTAAGCTGCTAACTTTTGGGGTGCTAGATCATATCAACAGATAAAATATATATGGAAATAGCACACAATAAGAAATATTGTTTCTTATTTTGAAACAATATTTAGCAAAGTAAAAAGTGCTCACATTCTTTTAAGTGAAAGGAACAAGATAGAAGATGTGATCTCATTTTTAAAAATGTGTATTGTTACATATTCATCAAAAAAGGCCGTTAAGTGTTTACGATAGTTACCTTTGAGTTGAGGAATTAACGTCCTTCTACTTTTCCTTTCAGTCTTTCTGTGTTTTCCAAAATGATCATTTTTCTTTGAAAAAAAAGCATACCTAAAAAAAGAGTTTCCCTATTTTTTTTTAATTAAAACTTATATAAAATGAAAATGATTACTTCTGGTTTTCAAAAGAAGCCTATTGACTTCCCGACTTTGTCGGGAAAAGACAGACGTCTACCTTGCATGCTGTTGCTGGGCTCTCAGATACACACAATAGCAGCCACCCCACGGCGTCCTACAGAGAACCAAAGAATCCTGGAGGTAAGAGGGACCTTCAGGAGCCTCCACTTGCAGCATCATGACAATGGGCTCTTTCTTGTTCAGGATCTTATTGAATATTTCCTGGGATGGGGAGCTTACCTCCATGTGAGGCAGCCAGTCTGTCAGCTGGCAATGCTCATTATTAAAAGTACAGGTGAGAATGAATGGGCATTCCTCTCTTCCTGTTGACCACTGATTGAGTGCACACAGAACGAGTGCTGGTCTGCAAGCTCCGTGACAGCAGGCACTCGGCTTCGTTCACTGTTGTATCCTTAGCAACTAGCATGGTACCACGCACAGAATGAGCATGCAGGAATTATTTGCTGAATGAATGACTGAGTAAATGAATGGATGAATGAGTAAATAGTACTTGCCAGACACTTTAGGGTCTGAGGATACAGCATTGAGTCTGGCACATTGGTCCTGGCCTTCACTGAGCTCAGAGTCTGGGAGCTCAGGATGGGTGCAAAGGATCTAATGATTTAATCACCACCACGATGAAGGTGAACTCCAGGGTTCCATGAGAAATCGGTTAAGGGAGGTTAGGGAAAGCTGCCCTGAGAAAGCGACATTTAAGACAAGTTCTGAAGACTAAGTAGGATTCGGCCAAGTGAAGTTGGTGTGAGAGGAGGAACACCGCAAGCAAAGGCCATGAAGAGGTCGCAGCAAGAGAGAGAAGAAGGAGCAGAAAGTGGGGTGGAAGTGAGGCATGGAAGGAGGGCAGACTAAAGGGAGGTTGGGAGTGAACCACCAGGGCGCTGGGAAGTGGAATACAGAGGATATGAAATGCAACTTCTCCCCTGTAGGAGAGCTCAGCGTGGGAGCCATTACATGGGTCCATTCACCACGGAGGCACTGGCTGGGCCAGCAGCATCCTGCACGTGGGACTCAGAAAGAAGTCAGGGGAGAGCCTGGTGTTAGCAAAGCGCTGGAGAGTATGGTGCCACCATCAAGGTCCCCAAAGAATATGTTTGCTGAAGCCACCATGATGACCACCTTGACCATGACAGGCTGACAGAGCTGCGAGGGTGGAAGAAGAGATGATGGCCCTGCTGGGAGCCATCCCTGAATTTGTAGGTTGATGGATACCTTTAGAATAAAGAGTGGTGCTCTGTCAACACATCTTATTCAGTGCTGTTGTTTTTTCTCCTCTGAGGTTTGTTTATCCTTTTATTTCCTAGTTTAATTTCCTTTTAAGAAAGCTCTAATCTTGTCTTGGCTCACCTAATGGGAAAAGGGATTAGTCCACAGCTAAGCCAAGGGGAGGGTGGAGGGAAGGACTTGGAGCTCTTGGAGGCCAGGACCAGCAGGGACAGCAGGGGCTGGGGAAGGGCTCTC
This sequence comes from Callithrix jacchus, assembly GCF_049354715.1. Taxonomy (NCBI): domain Eukaryota; kingdom Metazoa; phylum Chordata; class Mammalia; order Primates; family Cebidae; genus Callithrix; species Callithrix jacchus. The sequence goes on along the minus strand of NC_133510.1, from coordinate 107,565,939 downwards.
CGCAGAGCCCAAGCAGACAGACAGCAAACTCAGGAGGGGCCAAAATAAAGATAACTGCGGTGCCCACCCCCACCTGCAGGTCGCTTCTCCAACAAGCCCAGCCGGGCTTCCAACACAAATATTTCTTGCAAAGCAGATTAGGAGGCCCAAGCTCCAGTCCTGGCCCAGCCCCCTGCCTCTGTGTTGGACCAGTTCTTTAACTTCCTGAGCCTCAGTTTCTTCACCTGTATGATGGGGATGAGAATCACAGATTCCACCTCAGAGGATTATGGCAAGTACCTGGCATAGAGTGAGTGCCCTCAAACCGTGGAAACTATTATTATTAATTTAAAAGTGGTAGAGGGCTTGGTGCAGGGATCTGTCCTCAGGTTTTTATGCAGATAAGCCACAGCCTGTTCCAGCACAGGGCTGGTCCCTGAAGCAACTCCTACCCGCTCCGTTCCTGGACCGTCTCCCAGAATGAAGCCTCTCAGGGGTCTTATCCCAACCCTACTTTCAAGGACAGATCTGAGACGGAGGTCCAGCCAGTCCTTCCTACCTACACTGGTCAGTCTGCCACCAGGCTCTGAGACAGAACCACCCCAGCAGCACTCTGCCTGCCAGGGCCAGGGCCAGGACTCAGCCAGAGACTTCAAGCCCTGCCCTCCTCGTCTCCTCCCTAGTGCTGCTTCAAAGCTATTAAAACCAGAAGCAGGAAAGCTCCTCTAGAAAGAGGGCATGCTGGCCTGGCAGGATGCCCAGGCAGCCCCATGCCAGATGCAGGGAGCCCAGGTGTGTCTTTTTGGCAGATGTGAGCAAAGCCGTTCTGCCTTTGAAGAAAGAGACTGGCCACACGTTAGATGCTGAAGGCAGAAAACAGAACCTGGCCCCAGCGAAGGCTGGAACCAAGGAGAAACCACTTATGAGATGGCTGAGGATGGACATCAGCAGGGAGATGTACATGGTGGATCGTACACGGTGGAGATGTACACAGAGGATCGTACACAGTGGAGAGTCAAAAGGCAATCTGAGACAAAACACAGCAAGCATGTGTGGGAGCCTGCCCAGATGCGTGGAAGGTGAGCAGTGTCCAGGAGCTTCCATGGAAGATACCCGGAAAGTGTGCTCTGGGAGGGTGGCTGCAGCAGAGAATTTCCCAGCAGCCTCTGAGCCACAATAAGCACAGTGAGGAGGGAGCAGAAGTCCCTCTCTTCAAAGGAAGCAGATCTCCACCCCGTGAGCCAATCCACAACTGGCCGGACAGCTCCTTGCAGAAACCCTCCAAGAAAAACAGCCTCCACTAGCAGATGGCAAAGGCGGAGAGACCTAAGAGATCCCTTTCTTTGCTGTTGCACCCCTAAACTCAAGAAAAAACAAGAAAATACAAATTGCTTCCTCTTGGTACCAGGGGAATCAGGTTTGACAGTCCCTTTCTGAGATGACAGCCAAGAAATGTTCTACAGAGCTCCTTTCTTGCCCTGGGTTAAAACAGTGAAGTCTTGGCTTTCCAGGGGCCAGGAAACATGTTCATGAGACCCAGCTCAGATTCTCGGGCACAACTGATGTTTCCATCCCTGATCTAGAATAAGCTATTCCAAACAAAGGAATTTTCCAGACAGGAAAAACTCCTCAAGTGCCACAACAAAAAAGCAGCAAGAACTTTGTGTGTGAAGATTAAGTCTCTGAATGTTCTCTTAAGTTCCTCAAATGGGAATGCCCTAACCATGCTGAGGTTCTTTAAGAGGCATATTGGAAGAAACCTGTCACTGATTATCTCACACAGGTATGCTACCCTGTATGGTGACACACTGGCCCTACCATGATACAGAGGGAAAGACCTGGAGTTAGAAAACACAGGGTAGAACCCCATCTCTGCATTTGACGTGTGTAACCCTCCAACTTCTGCTTCCTTATCTGTAAAATTGGTGGTGAGGAGCAACAACAAGGTTTGGGTTTTTTGGTTTTAAGAGATGAGGTCTCAATCTATTGCCTAGGCTGGACCACAGTGGCACAATCATAGCTCACCGCAACCTCAAATTTTTGGGCTTAAGCTATCGTCCCGCCTCAGCCTACCCCAAGTAGCTGGGACTACAGGCATGTACCATCATGCCCAGCTAAGTTTTTAATTTTTTGTAGAAACGGGGGTCTCACTATGTTACCCAGGCTAGTCTTGAACTCCCAGCCTCAAGCGATCCTCCCGTCTCAGCCTCCAAGAGGGCTGGCATTACAGGTGTGTACCACCGTGCCCGGCCTACAACAGGGTTTTTTGGAAAGTAGGTAAAATGTATGAAACCTGCATGTAGTGGGCATCTAATTGGTATGATAGTTTATTCCTTAAAAATACTTTGAAAGTAATTAGTAGTTGAAAATAAGTATTAACATTTAAGCAGCCTCTAATTGACTACATACACATTTAGTTGCATAATTTTGTAATTTTTTACAAGTATTCTTGCTTTAATTATAAAAGTAATAAATAAGCTGGGCGTGGTGGCTCACGCCTGTAATCCCAGCACTTCAGAAGGCAGAGGCAGGTAGATCACAGGGTCAGGAGTTCAAGACCAGCCTGGCCAACATGGTGAAACCACATCTCGACTAAAAATACAAAAATTAGCTGGGAGCAGTGGTGGGCACCTGTGATTCCAGCTACTTGGGAGGCTGAGGCAGAAGAATCACTTGAACCCAGAAGGCAGAGATCACGCCATTGCATTCTAGCCTGGGCAACAGAGCAAGACTTTATCTCAAAAAAAAAAAAAAAAAAATGATAATTGCAAAAAAAATTCTAAATCCCCAAAATAATTTTAAAAGGTAAAAATCACCTATATCCAACCACCTAGACACAGGCTTGAGATTTTGTGATATGTCTCCTCAGAGATACATAACAGGCTAGGTGTGGCAGCTCACACCTCTAATACTAACACTTGGGAAGGTTGAGGCAGGAGGATCGCTTGGGCCAGCCTGGGCAACATGGCAAAACCCCATCTCTACAAAAATACAAAAATTGGCCAGGCATAATGGCACATGCCTGTAGTCCCAGCTACTCCGGAGGCTGAAGTGGGAGCACTGCTTAAGCCTGGAAGGTTGAAGCTGAAGTGAGCCATGATTGTGCCACTGCACTCCAGCCTGGGCAACAGAGTAAGACCTTGTCTCAAAATGTAAAAACATCCAATTAATTTTTAAAATTAAAAAAAAGAAATGTATAGGCACTTTGTCTTTACAATGACCCAAGCCTTGTATGCACATTGCTTTGTCATTTTTTTCATTTATAATGTCTCATGAGCATTTTTTTCATATTAGAGATCATAGTCCCATACTGCCATTCTAAGTCTGCACAGGATCCCACAGTATGGATATGCCATCCTTTGTTTAACTAATAACTGCCACATGATATTTTGATTATTTCTAATTTCTCACTACTATAAACAATACTGAGATGAGTACTATGTACCTGCCCACTTCCTCATTCGGGCTTCTCAGCAGCATCACTCATGACATACGGGATCAGATGACTCTTTGTTGTAGGGGCTGTCCTGGGCATCACAGGATGTTTAGCAGCATCCCTGGCCTCTGCCCATGAAAGGACAGTAGCAGCTCCCCAGCTCTGACAACCAAAACTGTCTTCGGACATTGCCAAATGTCCCCCCTGGGGAGGATGAGGTGCAAAATCCCCTCTGGTTGAGAAGCATGGCTTTAGGATAAACTCTAGAAGTGCCAGATCAAGGCGATTACAGACTTTTTATTTCTTACTCACTGCTAAATTGCCCCCAGAAGGTTGAGTGCCCCAGACAGCACTGGGGAACAGCCATTCTCCTTCTCATGTTTGCTGGTAGGAAGGTGAATAAGGTCAGCCCAGTTTTGTTTTTAATTAAATTAATAGATTCTTTCTTTCGAGCAGTTTTAGGTTAACAGAAAAATTGAGTGGAAAGTATAGAGTTCCCATGTATATTCACTCATACCTTACCCCCAGTTTCCGATTATTAATGAAGCAGGAAACTGCCCTAACCCTTTTGCAGGCAGGAACTGGAGTACATGGATGCTGGTAGGGGCAAATTCCACTCGCTCACTGTTCTACCCCTCGAGGAAGGGGGAATGCAGGTGAGCAGGTACAGAAGTGTGGGTGAACGTTTTTGGGTGCCAGCAAAAGCAAACTCTGTACTGGCCCCATGGCAGCCTCTAGGGGAGGATGCCCATGACCCTTGAAGCTCGAGAAGAAGTGCCCTTTTCGCTTTGCCATCCATGGACACAGCTCAGTAAAGGGTCAGTGTGACAGCCTTTTGCATTCACATTTGTGGCACTTGAGTTCCTGTCTGGCATCCAGGAGAAATGAGGTGACATAAACAACTTGAAGATGGCCAATGTGGAGGATTTATCGCCAGTGAAAGTGGTTCTCAGCAGGAAAGGGATCTGAAAAAGGGATGTAGTGGGAAGGTAATTTTCCTCTGGAGTCCAGCAGTCCCTGGCTGGACTCCTCTTCGTAGCTATGCCATCAAGCTGTCCCTCTGAAGTCAAGCTGTTTTTGACATCCAACTGTAGTCTCCAATGTCTAGCTGCTTCTCCTCTCTCTGTTGGCTGAGCCTGGGGTATTTATGGGCACAGGATTGTGGTCAGAGCAGGCAACATTTGATTGGGAAAACAGGGATGTAAAATCTCACTTTGGGCTACAGTATTAGGCTTTTTGGCTTGAGGGTAGGGACATCACCATGGACCCACCCTCTTGTGTCCAGAATTTCCCTGCCTCCTGTCCCTATTATTAATATCTTGCATTGGTGTGTACATAAGTTGTGACTTATAAGCCAATATGAATGCATTCTTATTAACTGAAGTCCATAGTTTACATCAGATTTTACTTTGTTTAATGTTGCATATCCACTATTACAGCATTGTAGAGAATAGTTTTCTCTCCTAAAAATCCCTCGTGCCCTTCCTGTTCATCCTTCTCCCCACCTCCTAAAACCCTGGCAACCACTGATCTTTTTACTGCCCCCATAGTCACTGCCTTTTACAGACATTTACCAACTTTTATGGAATGTCATATAGTTGGAATCATAGAGAATGTAGCCTTTTCAGATAGGCTTCTTTCACTTGGTAATATGCATTTAAGATTCCTCCAATGTCTTTTTGTGGCTGGATGGCATATTTCTAATTGTTGCATAATATTCTGTTGCATGGATGCACCATAATGGGTTTATCCATTCACTTGTATAAGGGCATCATAGTTGCCTCTAAGTTTTGGCAATTATGAATAAACCTGCAATAAACATTTGTGTGCAGATTTTTGTGTACATATGAGTTTTTAGCTCATTTGAGTAAATACCAAGAAGCGCAATTGCTGGATCACACAAGAGGATGTTTAGTTTCATAAGAAACTGCCAAACTGTCTTCCAAAAGGGCTATATCATTTTGCATTTCCACCAGCAACGATTGAGCTTTCTGTTACTCCATGTCTTCACCGGCGTTTGGTATTGTTGGAGTTTTGGAATTTAGCCATTCTAATAGGTATTCAGTGTCACCTCATTTTTGTTTTAATTTGTAATTCCCTAACAACATATGGTGTACAGCATCCTTTCTGATGCTTACTTGCCATCTGTAGATCTCCTTTGGTAACATCTGTTTGAATCTTTCACCAATTTTAATTGGGTTGTTTGTTCTCTTATTGTTGAATTTAAGAGTTCTCTGTATATTTGGGATATGAGTCTTTTATTAGATATGTATCTTGTAAATACAAGCTGGTTGAGACCACTGACCTCCAACTGGGCCTGCACAAAGGCACGAGAGGTGACCTTTTGACCTGAGAGGGCCAAACACTCCTCCTTCAGATCATGCTAATGCCACCATTTTCTGAACACGCATCCCATGAAGGGTGATGAAGCCTGATTATTCATGCATGCATGGCCAGTTACCTCATGATCCCTTACCCCCAGTCACCTTTCACCACGCTTCAGGCCACCTTACTCCTCTACCCCATAAAGATCCCTAAAATCCCATATTTGGGGAGGCAGACATGAGACCTATTCTCCTACCTCCTAGCTTGGCTGTCTTATGAGTAAATTCTTTCTCTTTAGCAAAACCCATTGTCACAGTGATTGGCTTGCTGTGTGTGGGCAAAACTAATGTGGTAAGGTATCGATTGTATGGATACACCACATTTTGTGTGTATGGACATTTGTTTCCAGTTTGGGGACTTCAGGATTGATGCTATTTATGTACACTCCTTGGGCTGTGATCAGTGGTTTTAAAGTATTTTGCCATCTTCATCTTCAACTTGTAATACACAAGTATGTCTTATTACAGCTCAAACTGTGTGAACTGATACCAAAAATGCCAGCATGAGCTATGCAACTCCAGACCTGAATTTCAAAGCACATTACTCAGAAGTTCCTGCCACGTGCCCTGCGAACTCCAGGATGGCATACATTTCTAACAAAGGTCATGGAAAGGTACATGCAATTCTGAGAACCCCTGACCCTGAAAGCCACCAAGCCAGAGAATAGCAAGACCAGGAAATGCACTTTACACTGACATTTTCAAGCTTCCCACTCCCAAGTTGACATTTCTAAAGAAGACAATCTCAGCGCGAGTGCCAGGAGAAAAGCCACATGCGCAGCTTTGGGGATCTGTGTCTGTTGCTGATATTTGGGATTTGTTAAACTCAAAAGCCACTGCACTTTGCTGACTGCCTGTACCTTTTGAGTTCTAGGGAGCAGAAAAAAGGCAGCTGAAAACTAATGTCATACCCCATGAAAGGAGTTGCAGGACCTGGACCCATTCAGATAGAGAAATTCTTCCTTAAGATGAGTTGTGCATATTTATCGAACATTTCAGCAAAGCAGCATAGGATGAGGAACTTGAGACAAATGTCCCACATCCATTCCTTTGCAAAGTGAGCAGCCTTGAAGAGCATTCCCGCAGAAATGCAAGGCTATTTTTTTGTTACCCCAATCCTCACCTCACAATACCCAGCCTGCCCACTCCCCAAATCACCCCCACATACTCCCTTTATCATGAGAGTAGAGGATGCTGGTAATTCAAGTGGCAGTTGGAAGCTGACTGCATTTTCCCATCTCACTCCATTAGGGAGGGCAGGACTTCAGGTTGGGTCACGTGGTTGACACCTGTTGCTAATATCATCACACTTTAGTCAGGTAACTTTCCCACCTTTTTTTTCTTTTTTTTTAATTTCAACCTATAGTTAAGAACATGTTGTACAACTTTACACACCCATTCATTCACACACATACAAAATGAAACAGTTTTATGAGACAATACTTTTCTCCTTTCAAATGCAATGTCTTCTGACACTTTCTATTTTGCTTTCTTCTTTTTCTTTCTCTCTTCCTCCTCCTTCTCCTCCAGCTCCTTCTCATTTTGCTCCTCCTTTTTCCCTTTTTCCGAGGTTGGTTATGACCAAGGAGACCAATTTTACTACAGGTCACAACATACCACTGGTAAACCACTGCCTGGTGCTTGTGCCTCCTTGAGTTGCTCAGCTGAGAGCCTGCTCGATGCCAGGACCTGTGCCGGGCCCTGAGGAGATGATGGCAAATTCTACAAGGAGTTCCCATCCTTTTAGAGGTTCCAGCCTGACAGGTCCCAGATATAGAAAGAGAAGTGCAGGGAGCTTGTGACACAGACACCTGATTTAGGGTTGGAGGGAGTGCAGCAAAGAAAGAAGGGAGGAGACGACCATTTTGCTGAGTTCTGCCAAGCAGGAAGCAGACAGACAAAGTGTGTGTATGTGACCACATGGGTTGAAGGTCAGAGGCAAAAATTCCTCTCAACGGGGACAGCAGAGGCAATCTCTCAGACAAGAAAATGCAAGTCCCAGTGGGGAACAGGGAAGATGACCAGCTTGAGTGCCAGGGTGGAGGGCAGGCAGGCTAGTGGGCGGAGGGGGCCTCATGGACTTTGTTAGAGACTTTGTATTTTATTCTAAGTGCAACAGGAAGGAAGCCATAGAGAGGTCTCACATAGATTTTAATCTGGATACAGTCTGGACATTTTGTAGCCAAGGGTCCTTTTTTTTTCTCCCATGGCCCAGGCTAGAATGTAGTGGTGCAATCACAGTTCACTGCAGCCTCAACTTCCAGGCTCAAGTGATCCTCCCACTGCAGCCTCCCAAGTAGCTGGGACTATGGGTGCCTGTCAACACACCCAGCTAATTTTTTTGTGTTTTTAATAGAGATGAGGTTTCACCATGTTGGCCAGGCTGGTGTAAAACTCCTGGGATCAAGCAATCTGTCTGCCTCAGCCTCCCAAAGTGCTGGGATTACAGGTGGGAGCCACTGTGGCTGGCCAGCCAAGGATCTTTCTTTTTTAAAAGCAAGACTTTGGAGATTCAGGTTAGTCACTAAGTACTTATCCTTACAGATGATGACAGACAGTGTTTCTTATAGAAACCAGGCCCAAGATAATCTATCCCAGGACAGGGGTGCAAAAATAAAAGTTATTTTTAAATGAAAAAAACAAAAACCAATAGCAGTGGTAGGAGGTGCAGGAAGAGCTACATTTTACTGTGAGCCTACTACTAACAGATACTGGTAGTGCTCTAAGTGCTTTATTTTAATTAGCTCCTTTGATTCTTCTGACAATTCCATGAGCTAGATACTATTACCCCATTTTACAGATAAACGGAGACACAGAGAGGTTAGGTCACTTGCCCGAGGTCACACAGCTGCTAAGTAGCAGAGCCAAGACTCATCGGGCTGTTAAACACTATATAATACTGCTAAATAAATAAATGGCACAAAAATCAAGCGTAAGGAAAGTAAAAGGGGTGTTCCTTCTTGGCTTTTTACCTGAAGGCCACAAAAGGTGTCACAGAGATAGAGGATACCAGAGTTCACCAAAAGGGCCACGGACTTTTAGGAGCTTCGAGCTCCTTAGAGACTGATGGAGAGAACACGGAGAACAGATGTAGAGGACGGTATCAACGGTTGAGTCTCAGGAAGTTTCTTTGGTCCAGCCTTCCCTCTCTTGGTCTCCACTGTCCTTCCCTGTAAAGAACTATGTGTCCCATCATGTTTCTTTGAGTTAGAGAGGAACCCAGTCTGGCCAGGGTAGAGGGTGGAAGCGTTGATGGGAGAAATGGAGCAGGATGTCCAAGGACTGAACAACAGAAATGAGGACACGGGAGGCCAGTGCCTGGATCTGATCCAGCCTCTGCCACAGCCCTACTGTGTAACCCAGATCAGGAGCCGAGCTCTCCTGGACTCAGTAACCACATCTGTGAAACGGGGGTGATCATGGTCACAATCCAGAATCGAACCTCACGGCAAGCTTGTGGCACATAATATAGACTCTGTAAATGTTAGTTATATTAGTATTAAATTGTGCTGGATCTGGCAGCCCATCCTGTCCAGAATGAAAATTACATGGGTTGAATGACAATGATGTTCATGAAGGCGGTGTTGTGAGTTGACCTGGGAGCTGTTTTCTGTTTTAATTTTTAATTATTATGGGTACATGATAGTTGTACATACTGGGGGCTGATGAATACAGAGGACTTGATCACCAGCAGCTGCTTTTCCACTAAGCAATTACCAGCCACGCCCCAACATTTGCAAGGAACGAACTCCCTAATTTGCTTCTTCAGATGAGACTAGCGCTGATGAACCCTTCCCCCACTGAAAGAGAGGAATGGGAATTAGTAACACTCAGTTGATGGTGGAGACGGCAGATGTGGCCACAGACATGTCCTAAGGCTCTGTCATTCCACCAAATGTTGGGAAACCGGAAGCTATCAACAGTCATTTTTAGTGCTGTTCAAAGACACTATCCAGCCGAACTGGATGTGCCAGGTGTTCTCCCCACTATTTGCCTTCTGAACTCTCCTCCCCACCCCTCTGTGATGAGATGATTTCTTGTAAGACAACTGGCAATTAGACCCTTTTAAGAGTCTGGGTTGATGTCAAAACACTGGAAGCCCTGGGCGTGTGCCACCAGAGGGCCGGGCAACTTTTGCGATGGATGGGGCTGTTGTTAAGTAATCATGTAAGTGTAAAAATGTACTTTTTATTCCTGAAAATGAGGAGAGTCTCACTTCCCTCCTACGCTGTCTTTCACGGACTTTTGCTACATACAAAGCTCGGACACGCTGGGGATGTGATGTGAGGGTGTGTGGGGTCCCCTTGTGGGGTATCTGGGGTTACCTCTGGAGCCTTTCATCACCTAATAAAAGGCTTTTGTGACAAATGAAATCTCAAAGGGGAATGAAGCTGGGTATAGAGGCAGGACAGGACTCTACCCAGGGGCAGGACTGCCGGCTCTGCACTTGCCTGGTCCTGAGGGTGAATGCTGCCTTAAATTCTGCAACCCAGGAGCCCAGTGGGCCTTACCTAGTCCTGGCCCCATCCATCCCTCCCTCTCTCCCTCCTTCCCTGATGAATGACTTAATAAATGAATGAACGAACAGCCAAACGGACAACCCCAGAAGCAAATGGAGCAAATGCATATTGTTGCGGACAGTGGTGATGTTTTTCAGTGGATGGTGTGGGGTTTTTAAGAGGTTAATGCCTGGAGGAAAAGCAGTAAGAAGCCACTAGGCCCAGGTCAAAAGCAAATACGATGAAACAGATGTTGCCCAGTCAACCCCAAACAGGGAAGACCCCTCTTGACACCTAAAAGAGGTGCCTTGGGGCAAGTAAAGAGCCCTGACACAATCATCCAGCAAGTATATATTTGACATTAAGTAAAATGACCCCAAGAAGTTGTATGTTCAAAACTACACACAAGCTGAAGAGGGGAACAGACCCTCAAGGAGCAGTTTGGAAATGGTGCGAGATGTGTCGGGTGCATGGCAGAGGACAAACTTGCGAGCATCCTGTGGTCCCTGGAGTTCTTCTGGGACCAGCTCCAGGCCCAGGAGCCCTGTGGTGGAGCCAGCCTGGCTTCTCTTATAGTCCCTCTCACCGGCTGTGAGAGTCTTGAGGAGCTAATTCCACATGACAACCTCTGGATTCCCAAGGAAGATGCAGCCACCTCAGAGAGCCTAAACGGTCAAATGGTAGCCATCAATCCCAAACTGCCTTTCATTCCCCAGGAACCTACTGAGTGCCTACTATGCACTGGGGATTCATGGTACTATGAACGAGACAGATACGGTCCTGCCCTCATGGAGCTTCCTTCCAGTCTAGTGGGGAAGGCAAGTTAAACCAATCACTGAATAATTACTCAACACAATGACAATGAGCTTAGATTACCAGCTCCGTGAGAATGGAGCTTTGTGTCTGTTTTGTTAATTGCTATGTCACAAGTGCCTATAACAGCCTGACACATAGTAAGTGCTCAAAAAATATTTGTTGAATGAAGTGCTATAAAAGAAGAGCAAAAGGCAAGGGGAGAGTATAGGAGGGGACCTAAACTAGTTGGGGGCACCAGGGTCCCTGAGAAAGAATGTGGAGGATGCTCCAGCAGAGGGAACAGAGGGTGGGGGAGGAGCGGGGAGTGACAGAGGACAGGAAGATGGCCCTGTGGGCAGGAGGGCTCTGAGAGGTGGCAGAGGCAGGCAGGGTCCAGATCACACACAGCCACATTCCAGGGCCCTTCTGAAGCCCGACTAAAAAATAAAATAAAATTCTAAAACAAGACAGAGGGAGAAGCTGGGCCTCGTGTGGTTCATGCCTGTAATTCCAGCACTTTGGGAGGCCGAGGAGAGCAGATCATTTGAGGTCAGAAATTCACAACCAGCCTGGCCAACATGGTGAAACCCTGTCTCTACTAAAAATACCAAAAAAAAAAAAAAAAAAAAAAAAAAGCTGGGCGTGGTGATGGGTGCCTGTAGTCCCAGCTATTTGGGAGGCTGAGTCACGAGAATCGCCTGAACCCAGGAGGCGGAGGTTGTAGTGAGCCAAGATTGTGGCCCTGCACTTCAGCCTGGTGACAGAATGACACCCTGTCTCCAAAAAAAAAGAAAAGACAGAGGGAGAGGAGCATTTGCAGTCCTCTCCCTCACTGCTCTTCCAGTTCCAACATCACTGAATAATTTAAAATCATTTGATCATATATATTCATAGAATAATGTGTGCCTTCTTTTAATTGCTTAATAGGAGGCAGTGAAGAAATCATGAGTTATTGTCCCAAATGAGGCATTTGTCAAGGAAGAATTATGAGCCAGCCTTGGTTGGTGCTCACGTCCAACCCAGGAGCAGCTGAGTGTTTCCAATGCTAGAGAGAACACAGCATAAAACCCAGGGCAGCCCCCTCATCCTGCTTCCCGGCAGAGCCCAGCGGCTTTTGTGCATTTATGAACACATTCCCGGATGGAAGAGCTCTCACCCTCCCGCCCATGAGCACGCTCTGAAAAATGAGAGATGGCTTCAGCCTGACAAAGTTGATGATAAAGAAAAAAGTTTCCCAGGGCCCCTGAGAACCACAGGCGTTTCACCATCACCTTTCCTCACCTCCTCCAGGGAGGATCGCAGCCAGACGCCCACATTTCCCAGCTTGGAAGGAGGCTCCTTAATATCAGCTAGAGCTTCAGTGTACTGGGAAACCAGTGTGCTGTCTGTGTGCTCCGCACGGAGAGGACCGGGAACCTGCAGAGCACTGCCACCAGCCCAGGTCAGGGTGCAGCTGTAGTCCTGAGGGACCCAGGGTCACTTCGGGTAACAAACAAACATGGAAGAGGACTTCACAATTTCACCTGAGCAGACTGATGGGCTAAAACTAAGAAACCCATTTGACTGGACGGGGGAACCCCTTACATGGAGTGATTTCAGGAGGCCCCATCCTCCTCCAGACCAACCCTGACAGCTTGCCAATTTCTGAAATTCCATAGTTAGAGAATCTTTTCTTTGATGGGAAGCTCTAGGACTCCTAACACCTAGTGGCAACTTCTTAGAAGACCAGGTTCCTCTTGTATCTAGCACTTTCTCTCAGCCTCTCAGCTCAGCACTTCCCTCACACAGAATTCCACCTGAGCTGGTTGTATGCATCTCCTGTGAGCAACCTGGGGGCAGGGACCCGGTCTTTTCAAATTCAAGTCTTCTGTACTGAGCACAGGTACGCTCCTGTGAACTAAACAGAAGTCCCCTCTCTCCCCCGTCCCCCCAACCGCTACACCTCTGCTTGCGCTGTGCCCTTCTGAAGTGGTCCCCCATCCTTCTCCCATATCACCCCCAATTCTATTCATCCATCATTTGGGGCAGAAGACAGAACCCTCGCCTGGAATCCAGGAGGTCTCCCGTTCCTAGGCAGCATCACCTCCCCACACTGCACACTTCGGATACCCCCAGGATGGGGCTCTGCTTCACAATCTGACTGTGACGTGATGATCCGTGCCTACATCTGTCTTCTCTGCTAAACAGTCAGCCCCTGGAGGGAAGGATTGGTGCTATGTTCCTTGTAGAATCCAGCCCCTCGGCATTATGCCTCGACTGTGGCCTTAATCAGAGCGGAGTACAAGACATGAATTCACATGCAAGGGATGGAATAAGGGAGAGCTCCTGGGAAAGTGGGGGAGCAGGCAGGCCCGGCTTCATAGGCGTGCGACCTTTGCCCTGGCTCACGACCCTGCAATCACAAGGGTCTTACATTAGGTTCCAGGCTCTGCTGTCACTGTTGTTTTAAAATTCTTAATCATTTTTTAACAAGGGGCCTTGAATTTTCATTCAGCACTGAGTCCTACAAATCAGGTAGCCAGTCCCGGGCACAGCAAAGGGAGAAGAGGCCAGCAAGGGTGGAATTTCAGGCTTCATGCTAGTCTTCATTCTGATCCCATAGGGAGCTCTGGAGCATAACTTTATTCCTCCAAATTTGTACTAACTTGAGGCAAGGAAGCTGGGTTGAGGGCCCCCCATGAAGAGGTAACTTCCCATCCTCCTCCCCATCTCTGGGCATGGGAGAAGGAGCTCTTGTAGCTCAAACGTGGCCTCGGAAAGCAAGTCTCAGGTGCAGGCAACCATTAGAGGTAAGCCACATAGACACTGGGGGATGAGAGCCCAGAAACCCTAAAATGGATGTGACCAGGTGTGGGCAGAGCGCCAACAGGGTCTGCTACCACCGTCAGTAAAATCACTGAGTTGAAACATCAGATGAAAAATATGAGGTCTAAGGAAGAGTGGGTGACTTGCCCCGGGTGACCTCACTGAAAAGGATTTCAATAAAGCGAGTCCCTTCCAAAGAAAGAAGCCATGCCATCCCTCTCCCCCGACCAGCTAGGATTCATAAACATGCCACCACGAACCTGCTCCATTGACTCACCGTGCTGCCTCTTCCCACGTTTGGTTCACAGCATCCCAGACCCAGCAACAAATTGATTCTCGACACTCTCCAGCAAAACACACATGTCGTAGGGCAAATTCCTAGGTGGGCCTCCTCCTGGCCACAGAGACTGGTTCACGTCATCAGGGGTCTCACTGGTGTTAACGAGAGATCCTTATTCTTACACTGAACCAATTGAGATCCTGTTTCAGAAGAAAGCCTTCCCTAAGGCAGATGTAAACCTCGGGGTGTAGCTGCTGACACAAGTTGCCTGGATATCCAATCATGCTCATTTCTTCATAGCTGGGAGGTATCACTCGATTTAAATCCCTGATGTAAGGGATGTCAAAGCTTTCCAGAGAGATGAGGCCATTACCCCTTGCCTTAAGGAGAGATGTTTTAATGAAAGGAACGAAAATAAGGCACATGCACCCACGTATATCCAATTTGCTTTAGTAACTTGATAGAGCTTTCCACCTGCTTTGCCCATTTTCCCCTGGTGGAGTAGAAGCTGCTAGCTTCCCTTTCGGGATAGCCAATTTACCAAGTCATTGATACTCTCTGGTCTCTTCTTTCCCTGTCAGACTGGCTTCTCGGATTTCATTTTCCAGTCAGTTGGTGGACTGCATTTCTAAGCTTGGGGCCCACTGGCTCGGTTGGAGATTATCCTCAACTTTATGGTTGTAAAGGCTAACATTTATTGAGTACTTACCGCCTGCCAGGAATTGTCTTAAGCACTTTCCATAAATCAACTCGTTTAACCTTTACAAGGAATCCTATGAAGTGGGTATTACTCTAAAGATGAGGTGACAGTGGCACAGAGAAGTTAAGCAACTTCCCTGAAGCCACACAGGTAGTGTGGCAGCAGAATTCTAAGACAGTCCTGGCAAGTCCTGCTCCTGGCACACATGTCCTGTATAGTGAGTGCCCTCTGAGTGTGGACAGAACATGGGGATGTAAGGGGATGTCACACAGCAAGGGCGAAGGGCTTTGCAGATATAACTAAGATCGTTAAGTGAGTTATGTGTTAATCAAAAGGAAAAATTATCCTGGATGGGCCTAAGCTAGCCAGGTAATAAGTAAGACCATCCCCAACTTAACAATGGTTTGGCTTTGAATTTGATTCAAAATTCTTCAAGATAACTTTATTATAAAATGAGCTTCATGCTAGATGACGTTGCCCAATTATAGGCTAATGTTCTGAGCATGTTTAAGGTAGCCTACACTAAGCTGGGATGTTTCATACTTTAGGTGTATTAAATGCATTTTTAAAATAATTTTTTGAGATGGAACAGAAAAGCAAACACCGCATGTTCTCACTCATAGGCAGGTGTTGAACAATGAGAACACATGAACACAAGGAGGGGAGCATCACACACTGGGGTCTGTTGTGGGGGGACTAGGGGAGGGACAGCGGGGGTAGGGAGTTGGGGAGGGATAACATGGGGAGAAATGCCAGATATAGGTGACAGGGATGGAGGCAGCAAAGCACATTGCCATATATGTACCTATGCAACAATCCTGCATGTCTTGCACATGTACCCCAGAACCTAAAGTGCAATTCTGTGTGTGTGTGTGTGTGTGTGTGTATGTATGTATGTATGTATATATATATATATATATATATATATATATATATATATAAATTTTTTTTGAGATGGAGTCTTACTCATTCTCTTGCCCAGGCTGGAGTGCAGTGGCATGATCTCAGCTCACTGCAACCTCCACCTCCCGGGTTCCAGTGATTCTCCTGCCTCAGTCTCCTGAGTAGCTGGGATTACAGGTGCCTGCCACCACACCCAGCTAAATTTTGTATTTTTAGTAGAGATGGGGTTTTGCCATCTTGGCCAGGTTGGTCTTGAACTCCTAGCTTCAAGTGATCTTACTGCCTTGACCTCCCAAAGTGCTGGGATTACAGGCGTGAGCCACTGCAACTAGCCAAATGCATTTTTGACTTCTGATATTTTCAACTTATAATTAGTTTATGAAGAAATAACCCCATTGTAAGTCAAGGGGCATCTGAACTTTAAAGAGGGCTTAACATTCTCTGAACTCAAAGAGACTGTCCTCCTGGCCTGACGAAGCAAGCCACTGAGAGTTTTATGGCCACCGGGAGTGAGCTCCAAAGACCCCAAGCTTCACCTGACACTGCAGCTTGGTGAGATCCTAAAAAGAGGACCCAGTTAAAAGATACTCCGATTCCTGGCTCATCAAAACTGTGGGATTAAAAAAAATGTGTGTGTTGTTGTAAACTGCTAAGCTTGTGTGATTTGTTACCCAGCAAGAGAAACAAATACAGTTAGTAAGAGACAGTTGGTTAGACACAAATTCAGTTAGTATTGCCTGGAATACAAATGCAGGCAGCCTGATACTAGAACACTTGCTCTTAACCCCTGTGCAATTTGCAACTCTAGGTCTTTTAAAATGAGGCACTGAGTAGACTGGCCAGAAGACTAAGCTCTTAGGAAGCTTGGGGGGCCCTGATCCTCACCCTGAAGCTCCCAGCTTGTCCATCCATCCAGCTCCCCCTTGTTTCACGTAGTACACTAGGCACAAAACCAGCAGAAGCTGCCAGGATGCACCTTAGCATACAGTGGGGAAGACAGCAATAAACAAATAACCAGAAAGTCATAAAATAATTACAATAGGCAAAGGGCTGTCAAAGAGAGGCGACAGTATTAGAAAAGCATGTGACCAGCTCTAGAGGCCCTGAAGGCTGAGCAGGAGTCAGCCAAGTCGAGGTAAAGCAGGAAGAACAGCACGTGCAAAGGTCCGGTGGCAGGAAAAAGCAAGGAGAGCAGAGGAACTAAACCAATGCCTGGAGGGCTGGAAGGAATAGAGGGGCCCAAGATGAGGCTGAAGAGGGAGGAAGGGACTGCTCTATTGCAAAGATGCTGCTCCTTATAGCTGATGCAGAGCCTCTTCTGTCAGAAGAATTCAGTGACATGTTACCCCGGACAACGGAAACTCATCTCGCTGAGCATCAGTGGCCCAAAGTCAAAATTTCTGCTTTCTGAGAAAGAAGCTGGAATTGCTTCCAAGCTCAACAAGGCTTGATAGGCTCATGTTGTGTCTGAGAGCTGAAAATAGAAATCTTTTGCCCTTTTCTTTTCTTGAATGTAAAAAATGGAACCCTGAAGAGATGGTCTGGGCACGTGCGGTCAGCAAGCCCTGTGGAGTGAGGGGCCACCTGTCAGTATATGTGAGGCTGGAGAGAACTCCCTTAAAAGAAACATAGGAAGAACAAGGCCATTGGGATTAAGCAGGACAACTGCAGTCTCCTGTCTCCTGACCTCAGTTTAACAGCAAATGCCGGGGCCCTGAGATACATCACTCTGTGCATCCCATAACTTTTAAAAGTCTTGGCAGATAGAGACTTAGAGCACTGTGCCAGGCAGCAGGGAAGGGGGTAAGGGCATTAGATGGCTGGGATGACCTCCTGCTGCTATCACATGCCAACTGTGTGACCTTGGGCTAGTGATTAACCTCTCTGGGCCTTGACATTGTCATCTGTCAAACAGAGTGTCTTCCTTAAAGAGTTGCTATGATTGAAATAACGTGTGTAAAACACAGAGCGAGTGTTCAAGAAATGTTAACAACAATAATTACCACCAGTCCTGCCACTGCTGCTGCTATCACCACCGCCACTATCACCTGCTAACTCTGTCATCATCGGCCACCACCGTCATTATCATTATCATTATCATCTGACTTTTATGCTGAGAAGACACTTTGAAAACAGGCCCTAGTGTATGATGTTCCCCTCCCTGTGTCCATGTGTTCTCATTGTTTACTGGGGTCTGTCGGGGGGTGGGGGGTTAGGGGAGGGGTAGCAAGGGAGTGGGGGCTTAGGGGAGGGATAGCAATAGAGTGGGGGGAGGCTAGAGGAAGGATAGCAAGGGAGGCAGGCTAGAGGAGGGAAAGCAATGGAATGGAGGGCTAGGGGAGGGATAGCAAGGGAGAGGGGGACTAGGGGAGGGATAGTATTAGGAGAAATACCTAATGTAGTTGACGGGGTGATAGATGCAGCAAACCACCATGGCACATGTATACCTATGTAACAAACCTGCATGTTCTGCACCCGGAACTTAAAGTAAAATTGAAAAAAAAAAAGAAAAGAAAAGAAGCCCTAATCTTCTACAATCCTGATTCGTGTGAAAGATATATGAAATGCCCAAAAGGAGAGAATAAGAAGTCCCTCAAATACCCGGGAGAAGCCCCTCCATTCTTGTTGGCCGTGGCTGTGGCAGATAATTCCTCAAGTCCCAAGGCTAAGGAACACTTAGTAATTGTGGCCATCTCACTGGTGCTCTGAACCTGGGCTTGTTAAAGAACCAGGTGACCGCAGTTTGGTGCCCCGGTAGGTCTGACTCTGGGGAGAGTGTTCGCTGAACTGCTGATGAGGATATTCCAGTCCATGCAGTAGTTTCAGTTTGATTTAAATTAATAAATAGGCATCTCATTAATTTCTGTAAATAGTCAACACACTCCTACCATCTGATCCAGCAATCACACTCCTTGGTATTTACTCAGAGAAGTTGAAAACTTACATCCACACAAAAACCCTGCATATGAATGCTTACAGCAGCTTCATTCATAATTGCCAAGACTTGGAAGCAACCAAGATGTCCGGCAGTAGGTGACTAGATAAATAAACTGTGTTCCATGCAGACAATGGGATATTCAACACTAAAACGAAATGAGCCATCAAGCCACTCAAAGACACAGAGAAAACGTAAATGCATATTACAAAGTGAAAGAAGCCAATCTGAAAAGGCTACATATGTATTTGAACTATATGACATTCTGGCAAAGGCAAAACTAAGGAGGCAGCAAAAAGATCAGGGGTTGCCAGTGGCTGCGGGGAGGGAGGGACGAACAGGTAGACCCAGAGGATTTTTATGGCAACGAAACTACTTTAAAATGTATAATGACACCTGGCTACGTGTCCCAACCCACAGAATATACAACACCAAGCGTGAACCCTAATATAAACTATGAGCCTGGGTGACAAGGACATGTCACTGTAGGCTCGTCAGTTGTAACAAATGGACCACTTCAGCAGAGGATGCTGATGATGGGGGAGGCTGTGAGTGTCTCTGGGCAGGGGTGTCTGGGAAATCTCTGTGCCTTCTGCTCGATTTTGCCATGAACCTAAAACTGCATAAAAAAAAAAATCAAGTCTATTAAAAAACAAATCACATGGAAAATCACATTCCCTCGGGAGTCTCCTAGGAAGTACCGCACTTGCATGCACAAGTATATTTTGACCATTTTGGGGGGTGGGGTGCTGCTCAAGCCAGAGATGGCAATTAAGAAAAACAAATGTACAGAACCGTCTCTCATACATGATTTCATTTGCTCTGCTCCAATCCTGTAAAGTATTACAGTTCTCCTCGTTTCTCAGGGGTTCGGTGAATGCTGCTTTTAAGGTTAACATGAATAGACAAAAGTTCTGGTCTTTTAAAAAGAAGTTGTTAATGACATAATTGTAAGAGGGAATGTTGGTCAGAATGAATTGTATGGAAGGTTTTACGAGGTTTTAAAAAAGCTTTTCTTATTAAATCACTAAAAAACCTCACCAAAATAGCTCAAACTAACTTGGGAGAAGGCCAATCATAATTAGTGGGAAACCTGAAATGCAGAATATTTCTTTAAAAATGCACTGTTAGTACTTGAAGTTCACATTGTAAAAGGAACCCACAGCTAATAAAGAGCCTCTGTCTTTCGCAAACAAACAAGTCTCCGTGTTTGAAGCTGGTGTCCTGAAGGAGGTTAAACAGTCCCCCTGTGTGAGTGTGGAAGAGCCACAGAGCCTGACTGGACCTCGATTTCCTCATGTGAAAAGAAACAAGCCACCAATGAAAAGGACTGGATCACCTCCAGGTACCTCGCAACACTACAAGACTCATCTTTTCTAATTATGTTCACACTATTAATTTGCTTCACAAATGCCTTCTTCATGGTGAGCTTGGAGGAAATGTTACATATTCTAAATTAGCAGGGTTCAAATTAATGAGCTTTTACTGTCTTCCAGGCAGATTTGGAAATGAAAAAGAAGACAGGAAAAAATGAGATTTACTAGTGCTTACTCTGACACAAGAGCACATGTTCACATGGTCAATTTCAATTTCCAGGGCACCTGTTTTATGGAATCCTTAGGAAGACAGTTTAGAAATTTTGCTTCTTTCAGAAAAACAGCATGGGTGAGTTGCCTGTTTGTCTAACAGTGGAAAGAAAAAGGATGGTCAGCCAGGCACGGTGGCTCACACCTGTAATCCCAGCACTTTGGGAGGCCGAGGCAGGTAGATCACCTAAGATCAGGAGTTCAAGACCAGCTTGACCAGCATGAGGAAAGCCCATCTCTACTAAAAATACAAAAATTAGCCGGGTGTGGTGGTGGGCGCCTGTAATCCCAGCTACTCGGGAGGCTGAGGTGGGAGAATTGCTTGAACCCAGAAGGTGGAGGTTGCAGTGAGCCAAGACCGCGCCACTGCACTCCAGCCTGGACAACAAGAGTGAAACTTGGTCTCAAAAACCGGAAAAAGGATGGTCACTGGGATCTTTGAAGAGCACAGAGTCAGGCGCTAACACGGACATATGTTACTGGAAATCTATTCGCTTTTCCAGAACACTGGGGCATTTCCAGTTTCTCATTCCAGGAAATAGTGATTCTAGTGATGTTAAAAGGTTTTGCATAACTGCCTAGTCATAAGATCAGGCCTAATAACCACAAAAGCAAAGTGATTCTTTACTTGGTGTTATGGAATGAGCTGCGTCTCCCAGAATGTGTATGTTGAAGCTCTATCCTCCAATGTGACTATATTTGGAGATGAGGCCTTTGAAGAGGCAATTAGGGTTAAATGAAGTCATAAAGGTGAGGCCCTAACCCGATACAGCTGATGTCTTTATACGATGAGAAAGCAGGAGTGCACGGACACCAAGGAAAGACCATGTGAGGACATAGTCAAAAAGGTGGCTGTCTGTGGGGCAAAAAGAGAGGCTCACTAGAAACCAACCTCACTGGCACCTGGATCTTGGATTTCCAGCCCCCAAGACCTGAGTCAATAAGTGTCTATTGTTCAAGACCCCCAGTCTGTGGTATATTGTTATGGCAGCCTGAGCGAACCCAGCTGGGTAAATGTAATGGCAATACTAGCTAGAATTGAGTGCCTGACACTGCCGGGCTAAGTGCTAACAGTTTTAAGTGCATTATACCAGCTAATTCTCACAGTAGTCATATAAGGTAGGTATGATTATTATCTTCATTTTACATGAATTCTTACCTTTTTAACTTGTTCATTCATTTTCCCCCACCTTCGTTTGTTCGATATATATGTGGCAAGCACAAATCATTCATTCACTCAACAAACATCCCAAGCACCATGCTTACAACTTTCTACAAAGCAAACCACTTTGATTCTAAGAAATCCTATAAAGGGTACCAAATGCACTGCGCACGTGGCCCGTATGCAGTCGTGAGACCACACATTCAGTTCTGAGTGACCCAGGGTGTCCGCTCCTTCCATCCCTATCTTCCTTTCTGTGACAATCAGTTAATACCTATTGTTTCAAACATTCTCCCTTCTTTTTCTTCTGCCAATTATGCACCAACCCCTTTTCAAACCTCAAAATTGAGGTTTGCACATAATTGCTCTGACAATTCCCCTAGTATCAGAGGCCGGAATGGAGTGCATCTTAATGAGCTGCATAACTGCTCCTCCAAATGCTTTTCTTCAGCAGCCATTCTGAGATTCTGCTCAGCAATTCATTCTCCACATATCTTCCCTCCATGAAGGCTGCAGGCTTCACTCCCCCAGCCTGAGACACTGAGAATGAGTGCTGTGTTTCTCTGGAGCTCC
This sequence comes from Callithrix jacchus, assembly GCF_049354715.1. Classification (NCBI taxonomy): domain Eukaryota; kingdom Metazoa; phylum Chordata; class Mammalia; order Primates; family Cebidae; genus Callithrix; species Callithrix jacchus. Next base: position 107,543,902 of record NC_133510.1, on the reverse strand, counting down.
CATTCACCATGGTCATTCTGCTCATTTGCCATTTTCAGAATGAAGATCAACTCAGACTACCTGGAAGGCTTCATGGCTAGAGAAGCATCGCATGACAGCGACGGGAGGCTTTAAGAGGCTGGTGTGTTTCTCATATTCCAAAACAAGTTGAAAGTGATTGAAATTAAATAACCCTTTCCTGATTTCATAATGCAACTGCAGAGAGCAGAGACGGTGAGACAGAGCCCGGTATTTTACACCAAGTGCATGTGCATGCTTTATTTAATCTACCACGAGTGGCCTGGACCATGACCATACATCAGCAGTAAAATACTAATAACCAAATTAGGCACTGTACTCTACAGTTTACAAACAGCTTTCATGGTCTCACCAGCTCTTGGGGGAGGCATTGTTGTTCCCATTTTTAGAGACTAGGGGCTAAGTCCGGAGAGCCTTCCTGACTTGATCAAGAATACCCTTGCAGTGTGGTGAGGCTGGGACTTGAACTCAAGACCTCTGGCTCTCAGTCTAAAGCAGGGAACCTCTGTGAATGAAATCCAGCCATGCCCATTCATTTACATATTGTCTTGGCTGCTTTCATTTGCAAGGGCAAAGCTGACTAGTTGCAACAGAGGCCTAAAATATTTGCTGTCTGGCCCTTTACAGAAAACGTGTGCTGATCTCTGGTCTAAAGATTAATGCACCAACTTAGCTGAGCACTTTAGACCGCTTCAGCAGGGCGAGATGACTTTGGGGGTGCTTCGGCTCTTAATGCACGGACAATCACGAACAGAAGACTGAATTGGGAGTTAACTGACCCTTAGCTATTGCTGTGGCGGCTGCTGCTGCTAACAGTCAATTACACACTTTTACCATGTGCTTGGCACAGTTCTCAGCCTTTTATTGCATTATCTTCATTTAGTCTCCACAACAAACCAGTGAGGTGGGCCCCATTATTATCCTTACATTTGCAGATGAAGAAACTGAGGCATGGTGAGGTTAAGTAACTTGCCTAAGGTCACACAGCTAGTGCCTGGCAGGGCTGTCTGCTCTGAATCGGCATGCTCTATACCCTCTGCAGTCTAGACGTTCAGGTTTAGCCTTGCGTGACATTTATTAAGAGCTTACTTGCCTGCAGAGTTATTTAATACCCTGATCTTCCTTCTCTTCGCATCTATAAAATGGGAAAATAACATCCCCTCTGCTGACCTTCAGAGAATTGTGAGTTTCAATGAAGCCAGCCTACATGCAGGTACTTTGAGAATACTGCAAGCATTACATTGTCAAAAGGAAAATCTTGACAAATATGACACCATTCACTCCAAATATTTACTGTTCTTTAAAAAAATAAACATACTGACTAAACAGTGGTAGTTCCTCCTACCTATAGGAACCCATCCCCAAAACTGTGATCTGATGTAAGTTTCGTGTTGAATGTGTTGTCGTCAAAGAGTTCTTAAGAATACATACAAGGATTTTGGCTGTATCAACTCAGCCCATTCCCTGCAGGTGTGTAAGCCACGATGCACCAGTGGGGGTCACCAGGGTTGTTGGCTTATACCTAGACTTGCCAGGCATTTTCACAGTACCTCACTTGATCCTCAAAACAACTCATCACCATCAGCAGCAGCAGATTCCAGACTCACCACGCTGCGGCCGGCCTGCTTGACTGATGTCTCAGACCTGGCCTCTCCCAGGCCTCCCTTGGACCATGGTTAAGGTATAGTCTCACTGACATTGATTAAGAGCTTGGGAGAGGGAAGCTTAGCTCCAACTAAAAAGGGGTGTGTGCCTGTTACTTTTCTATTGCTTCTGTAACAAATCACTACAAACAACTGTGCTTTCATTCTGGAGGTCACAAGTCCTAAAGTCAAGGGGTTAGCAGGCCTGCGTTCCTTCTGAAGGCTCCAAGGGGAAATCCATTCTGTGCCTTTTCCATCTTTCACAGGTCACTTACATTCCTAGGCTCATGGCCCCCTTCCTCACATCACTCCAAGCTCTGCTTCCAACCTCATGCCTCTTTTCCTGGCTGTGACGCTCCTGCCTCCCTTATCATCCTGATGATCACACGGACACATCCGGATAATCCCGGGTACTCTCCCCATCTTAAAACCCTTAACTTAAACTGCCTTTGCAAAGTGCCTTTTCCCAAAAAAGGTAACATAGTTTTACTGCTTGGAAAAGGGGCAAGGCATTCTGCCTACCATAGCTTGGGAAGGCAGGGGCTGCAGGCTTTGGGTTTTAAATGGCCTGAGTCTATAGCAAGGTCTAAGACAGCAGCAGAGAGAAAGACAGGATGTCAGCAGCCCATCATCTCCTTGACTCGGTGTAACAGGCCGGGCCACACATGTTCATCTTTGAGGCTGGCTTGACTTTTATTCTCCAAACAGATCCTTTGCCCAGGCCTTGATCAAGGTGCCCCCACAAACTGGGGGCTGTGGTCTGTGAGACTTTCCAAGATCCCATGGTCTAAAGCTTGAGATTAGCAACAATGCTGCCTTTGAAAGTCTGCCCAGGGTTTGGACAGTGAGATTTAGCAAGTTAAATTTGAACTGAACTGATAAAGACAAGCAGGGTTTTTGAGGCTCAAGAAAGACTACACCCCACGCTCAGTACTGGATAACAAATGGCAGCAATTTGCCATGGGCTGTTTTTGGCAAAGACTTATCTTAACAAGATACCTACCACTTCTTCCTCTGGGGTTCAGTTACACTGTAATATCCTGGGGAAGGAGACTCGATTATCAATTGCAATGGACTGTCATTCTCCTAGCTCCTGGTTTTTATTTCAAGATTACCTAGGCCTGAATCCCAAACATTTTTGTTTTGTTTCGTGTTAGCGAAAAGAAAGTCACAATGTTCTATGCTCTTCTCTGATATGGCTAACAATGAACGAAGCCAGCCAAGAAAATGAGCTCATTTTGCCACTTGCTCAAGAAAAATGACACTGTACTCTGGGTGAGTAATAGAAATAAATAAGTAAATGGAGAATTTCCATTCCTTTCAATGCTTCTGATTAAGAGAAGGGTTGGCAAATTAACTTTACTGTATTGATCTCTCGGGACCTCCGTTTAGAAAACAGTGCTAAGTTAGCCCATTTCTTGGTACTGTTAAAGGCATGTTGGAAGAGGAGGCTATGGATGAGCATGAGGTTTGGAGATTATCTGTGGATTTCTATTTCTCATTCAATCCCTTTCCCCCATGACCGTGAATAATTGGATGTCAGCTGCTTCTGAACTCCCCTTGTATCTGCCAGTTCCTTGACGAAGTCACACTTCTTTTCAGACTCCAGCTCATTGATCCTGGAAAATGAAGGAAAACCTATGGAGAGCCAAGGCTGAGATTCTGAACTGAGTGAGATGAACTGTTCTATGGATGAGAGAAACCCAAATGTAGCGAGCAGGAGAAAGTGGGGGGCACCATTTGTGAGCCATTCTGTGTGGTGACAAAATACCTTTGGGGGACAGGTCTCAAGGCAGCCTTCAAGCCTCCTAATTTTCAAATGTCTCTTTAGCATGCAATTTCCCTACAAAATTCGATGAGATTTTCAAGTGGCCCCATCAGACCTGGGATGAAGGCTCTTCGGGAATGACAATTATAGAAAGACAAAGCTGTGGGGCTGGGGAGGTGACCGAGCTCACTTACTGGCTAAGGGAACGCTTTCACCTACTGAAATTTGGCCCTTTGTAATGATGACAAGTTGTTCCTTGTTAATGAACTTTTGGCTAGCTCTTGAAAAATAGAAACCAGAATATTCCATCTGCAAAAACCATGGGTTTAGCATGAGTTTATTCAATTCTTCACCCTTAGTGAATGGGTTTCGGAGATGAGTTAACCCTTTCTGAACCTGTAGCCAACCAAACCCAATGAGTCTACGGATCAGTGTAAACAGCCTTCTCCAAAATGGGCAGCCCCCACCCCAGCCTCTCCCAGCGTCTGTTTGGGGCTTACTTTCATGGGATTAGGACTTCCTGTTAATTAGGAAAGAGACCCAGAATCATCCTGATTTTTTTCCCCAGGCCCTGAGAAGTCTTGTCCAGTTAATCCTTGTATAGGCTCCCTGGGATCCTGTTAAAAATGTAGTTTTCCTTTGCAGGCTGGGGGCCAAGCTTCTGCACTTCTAAGAAGCTCCCACGTGTGCCAATGCTGCTGGTCCCTGGATCTGTCTTTGAGTAGGAAAAACCTAAAGAGGTGGTTCTCAAACTTGGTTGTTCATTGGAATTTCCTGATGGTTTATGGAGAATACTGATGGGGTGGCCTGAACATTGTGATTGCCTAAATTTCCCTTTTTTTTTTTTTTTTTTTCACTTCTACAGTGAAGCCACAGCTGTGAACCCTTGCAGTAAAAGACGGCGCTTCTTTTAGAGATGGTGGATCTACAAGACAGCAGAAGATCTGGCAATATGGAGTTCCATTGTCCAGTGATCTTAGCCTCCACCTGATCATCTGTTCCCAGGGACCATTTGCTCCTCTCTGTCTTTATACCTGACAATAACAACAGCAAACAGCCATCAGCCTTCGCGTGATGCCAGACACCTTTCTAAGCACTTCACGTGTCTGGATTCATCACCTTCTCACAAGAGAGAATGAGGCAGGTGCTATTTTCTTTTTTTTGTCGCCCAGGCTGGAGTGCAGTGGTGGGATATTGGCTCACTGCAGCCTCTGCACTGCAGCCTCCACATCCCAGGTTCAAGCGATTCTCCTGCTTCAGCCTTTTGAGTAGCTGGGACTACAGGTGCCTGCCACCACACCCATCTAACTTATGTATTTTTGGCAGAGACAGGGTTTCACCATGTTGGCCAGATTGGTCTTGAACTCCTGACCTCAAGTGATCCACCCGCTGCAACCTCCCAAAGTGCTGGATTACAACAGGCATGAGTGACCGTGCCCGGCCAATTCTTATTCTTATTTTACAAGTGAGACAAGTGAGGCACAGAGCTGATAAGAAGGTCTCCTACATCACACAGCCTGCAGACACTGACGCTGGGACTTCAGCCCACGTGGGGCTAGTTCTAGAGCCCGTGCTCCTGATTCCTTCTAGACTGTGTGGCCTCAGACATTCGTCTTTCCCTCAGAGCTTTTCTCCAAACACTGGGATAAGACATGAGGCAGCATTGAGCTTGCTGAGTTCTCAAGAGCCAAGCTCTGCCTTGGCAGGATGTCTATTACATCCGTGGATATATCCGTGGGTATTCCGTGAGAAACATGCTGGAGACAACAGATGGCCAGAGCAATTTCTCCAATGCTCAAAACGACTGCCAGAACTGTGGATTTGCCATTTTGTGGCTTCAAGTCCCTGATTTAAGATGAAGAGACGGGAATGTTGCAAGAGGCCATTTTAGGCAGCACTGGAGTCTGCCTGGGCGTCACACCCCTGTGGCACATTCCAAGGAAAGCCAGCTTCCTTCTAGGCCTGCCCAACGCCTGCCAAGGCCTGCAGTGTCTCCCAGTGTGGTAATGGAGACATTGAACAGCAGAGGATTGGCTAGAGATACAGGGGCTATTGACTTTTCTAGAACTCCAGAGCTAAAGTGGAACTCAGTGTTCATGCCTCTTTGGCCTGTTTATCCTCTGCATCCAAGAAGAGGGGCATGGATGGAGAATGCCTGCCCAGGAGGAACAAAGCTTCAGCCCCACCAGTCAGTGCCTCTTCTCCCTTCTCCCCTCTCCCATCTCTCCTCTCTCCTTGGCCAGATTTTAACTGTGCAAGAGAGGGTACAGCCACTTGTTATTCTACATGCCACCCTCCTGTCTTTGCTCTGTCGGGATGACCAAGGCTCTACACACACACACACACACACACACACATGCACACGCACATACACATACACACACAAAATCATTCATGGCACACACATGCAAGCATGCATGCACACACATACAAGCATCCATGGCACACACACACAAGCATGCATACACACATACAAGTATGCATGGCACACACACACAAGCATGCAGGCACACACACATACAAACATGCATGGCACACACACACACACAAGCATGCATACACACATGCACATGCCTAGTCTAGGTCCATCTCTATGTTCCTCCAACATCATGTATTAAACTCATACAGGGCATCATTTTATAATTTTTTTTATTTTTAAAAATCCACCCAGGTTGGAGGGCAGTGGCACAATCATAGCTCGCTGTTGCCTCGAATTCCTGAGCTCAGGGGATTCTCCGGTCTCAGCATCCTGAGTGAGCTGAGACGACTGGCACGCAACACCATGCCCAGCTAATTTTTAAATTTTTTCTAGAGGCAGGGTCTCACCATCTGACCCGGGCTGGTCTCAAACTCCTGGGCTCAAGCCACCCTCCAACCTCAGACTCCCAAAGTTCAAGGATTACCGGCATGAGCCACTGGCCTGGACTTCATTTTATAACAGTCAGTTTACTGGCCTGATTCCCTTATTAGAGCACAAATTTCCCCAGACTTATTGAGGTTAATTTGACAAACGTTATATATATTCATGGTATTCAACATGATGTTTAGATAGAGAGATAGATATATAGTGAAGATGGTGACCGCAATCAAGCTAAGTAACATATTTATCACCTCACATCCTTATCATTTTTTGTGTGATCAAAACATTTAAGATCTGCTTTCCTAGCAGATTTCTAGTCTACAATACATTATTATTAACCATAGTCACCATGCTGTGCATTAGATCTCCATAATTTATTCATTCTGTCTAATGACTCTCTGTGTCCTTTGACCAACATCTAACATCTTCCCGTTTCCCATGCCTCTGGTAACCACTCTGCTCTCTGCTTCTACAAGCTCAACCTTTTGAGATTCTGACATATAAGTGAGATCATCCGGATTTGTCTTTCTGTGTCTAACTTATTTCACTTAGCATACTGTCCCTGTATTAGTCCATTCTTGCACTACTGTAAAGAACTACCTGAGACTGAGTAATTTACAAAGAAAAGAGGTTTCATTGGCTCCACAGGCTGTACAGGGAGCATGGCTGGGGAGGCTTCAGGAAACTTACAATCGTGGCAGAAAGTGAAGGGGAAGCAGGCACATCTTATACCTCCAGAGCAGGAGGAAAAGAGAGAAGGGGGAGGTGCTAACACTTCTAAATAACCAGTTCCCATGAGAACTCACTCACTATCATGAGAACAGCAAGGGGGAAGTCTGCCGCCATGATCCTATCACCTCCCAGCAGGCCCCTCCTTCAACACTGGGGACTACAATTCCACATGAGATTTGGCAGTGGAGGTGAAGGAAATCCAAACCACATCAGTCCCCCAGGTTCACCCATGTTGTCAGAAAGGTCATATAATTTCCCTCTTTTTTAAGGCTAAAGAACATTCCATTTATATATATTTACATACCTATATCTATCTATATCTCTATCTACACATCTCACTCACATTTTCTTTATCCATTCATCAGCTGATGGACATTTAGGTTGATTCTGTATCTTTCTTTTTTTCTTTTTGAGACAAGGTCTCCCCAGGCTGGGGAGCAGTGGCGTGATCATGGCTCACTGCAGCCTCGACCTCCCCCAGTCTCATAAGTACCTGGGGCTACAGGCACACACCACCATGCCTGGCAAATTTTACTGTATGTTTTGTAGAGACAAGGTTTTGCCATGTTACCCAGGCTGGTCTCAGACTTCTTGGCCTCAAGCAATCTGCCTGCCTTAGCCTTCCAAAGTGCTGGGATTACAGACATGAGTCACCGTGCCTGGCCTGATTCTGTATCTTACCATTGTGAACAATGCTGCAACTCTTCTACAGTGAGAGTGCTGATGTGTGTTTTAGATGCTGCTTGCACTTCCTTTGGGCATATACCCAGAAGTGGGATTGCTGGATCATATGGTGGTTCTGTTTTTAATTTCTTGGAAAGCCTCCATACTGGTTTCCATAATGGCTGTACCAAGTTACATTCCCACCAACAGTGTACAGGAGTCCCCTCTCCTCCACATCCCTGCCAACACTTACCCTTTATCTTTTGATAACAGAAGGACTTTTATCCCAAAAGCCCTAGCACCTGGCAGAGCACGCCACACACCGTAAGCACTAAGGATTCAATTGCGCCCCCTGCAAAATTCGTATTTTGAAGTTCTCACTGCAGTACCTTCAAATGTGACCTTATTTGGAAATAGGGTCATTGAGATGTAATTAGTTAAGATGAGGTCATGCTGGAGTCAGTGGGCCCTAATCCAATATGGCTGGTGTCCTTACAACAAGGAAAAACGTGGACACAAAGCCAGGCACCCACACAGGGGGGCACTGTGTGAAGATGAAGGCAGGAATTGGAACAAGGAAGCCAAAGATCACCCTCAAACCATGAGGCTAACAGACAGGCCTGGAACAGGCCCTTCTTCACGGCCGTCACACGGAACCAGTCCTGCCAGTGCCTTGATCTCTGACTTCCAGCCTCCAAAACTGTGAGACAATACGTTTCTATGGTCTAAGCCACCCAGTCTGTGGTATGTTGTCACAGCAGCCCCAGCAAATCACTAGAGTGGATGTGCAATCAGTGAGGGAGAGGGTGGGGTGTGAGGGATTCCAGATCCATTTCATGCAGTGCGTATTTACTGCGTGCCACATACTACAGAAGAAGAAGACAAGGAGGTAGGAGTGGAAGAAATGGAGAAACAGGGCTAGGTATGGCTAAGCAGCGAGGGAGGGTGAAGTCTGGGCTTAAGCAGACCCGGATCCCTTCCCAGCCCCGTGACTTGTTTTCTCCAGTTCCTTCACGCAACCAATCCCCTGCTCCTATTCACTCCAACTGCCTCCCACCTGTCGCACACTCATCACATAATGTCTTATGAAATCAAAGTTGAGATATAATGACTGACATATTTCAAAGTGTTAGCCCTTCCATGATAATCACATGTACACTTTCAGGAAGGAACTTCTGGGAGAAATATCAGGCATCAGCATGAAGCGGAGACTTGGGGCAAAGGCGCCATACTCTTCACTGGGTCCCAGGAAACTGCCCGCCCTGATGTTCCGCTGCCTCTGTACCTCCAGGGGAGCAAAGCCCTGGTCACCTCCCCGTGCTGAACTCACCTGAGGCACAGGAGCAAGTAGCTTCATTCACCGCCCAAACATCTACTGGGTGCCTTTTCTGGGGCTGGCCCATCGTAGCTACTGGACGCCTCGAGATGAATAAGAAAGACAGTTTCTCCCCTCAAGGGGCACAAAGCCTAGTGGAATCCTTTTAAATGAGTGAGATTAGCGCCATAACATGGGCAGGAGGTGGGGATAATGAGGCATTTTGCAGACCAGCACTGTCCAAGACAACAGTCACGAGCCACATGCAGCTACTGAGCACTCCATGTACGGCCTGTCCCAATTGAGATGTGCTCTAGGTGTCAAATACACATCAGATTTCAAAGACTTAGTACGAAAACACAAAAACAAAATATCTTAATACATTTTTATTGATTAAATATGGAAATAATCATACTTTTGGGTATACTGAGTTAAATTAAAAATATTATTGAAGTTAATTTCACCTGTTTTCTTTTTCCTTTTCAAAATGTGGCTACCAAAAATTTTCAAATGACATATGTGACTTATATTACATTGCTAGTGGGCAGCACCATTCTAGAAGGACATTTAACCTGAGCTTGGAAGGGGGGAAAAAAATCAGAGCTTCCTGGAGGAGGTTTCTTCCATGTAAATAAAAAACAATCATCATTGACTGGGCAGCTTGCCATGTGCCTGGGATTCTATATATTTTCTAATTTAATCCTTAATAACTGAACCACAGGCATTTTATTCCTGTTTTACAAACAAGGTCTCCAGTGCTCAAAAAGGGTCAGCCATGTGCCTCAGATCTCAGAGTAACCAGTGTGAAGATGGGATGGAAACTCCCCAGGGACCTGCATGCTCCATCAGCCCCACAGACTCCACTGGGAAAGGAGGACGTGTGCTGCCACCACCCCCTCACCCCTGATGCCTCTCCTATGGACAGTTTCAGAACAAGCCAGGGCTTTGTTTCAGTTCTATCCATTCTGACAAGGTTAAAATCCAGTTGGCTAAGAAGCTACTTGAGTTGTGTCATTTACAGAAAAATCGAATCATGGGGAGGCCTCTTATAATTGAGGGTAATTCAGGAAATAACTTTCGGAAAATGGCAGATTTTATGGCTGTGTTACATCTGGAAATTGCCGAGGTCATTTTGTCACTTGAATGCCCTTCTCCAGTTTAAATATGTCAGATTATACTCACACAGACTGACACAGAAAAACCCCATTAGTGCATCAAGCTTACTATCCAGATTTGAATATATTGGATCAAATTAGGTTTGTTCCTGAAACTTCTGTTTCTGTAGCAGAACAACTGCCTATAAAGAAAGCTTGAGTTAAATGCAGACAATCAATGAGATCGATGCTTTCACATGAACACAACGCAGAGATGAGGTCTTATTTAACAACTATTACTGAGTACCTAACTAGGCATTCGGAGTGTAACACACATGCCCACAGGAGACTTTTAAGATATGAAAGCTGCATCTGCACGCTTTATAGAATATAGGTTGAGTGAATATGCATGTAACACATAACACACACTCAGGCACACATACACACAGAGGCACTCATGGCTTTATAAATCAGTGCATCAAGCCTGCTGATCAACACAGACTCTGCTGGAAACAAATAAATCAAAATTGTTAGGAAGTACTCACAATGAACATAGCTAGTAGCTTCCAGGCAAGAGGAAATCATCCATCTTATTATTATTCAACAAAACTCCAAATGTGCCTGTGCAAAATGTCTTAAGCCTACATTACAGAGCATAGCAAGGGCCCACACCCCCTAAGAAAATTCTCAGGTTACCTAATTCCATCCAGACAATGAATGGCTACTGATTAACACCAACTCTGACCTTGGCACTGTCCTAGGTGCTTTTCATACAGAATTCTGAATCTCACAAACCTTCAAGACTGGTATCAAACTCTTATTTGATAAGGAAACCAAGGCTTAAACAAGGTATGTAAGTGACTGCCCCAGGTCATACAGCTGGGCTGGGACTTCCCAGTTCCTTCAGGCATCTACTCCTCTCTTCTGATCCAAATTGTGTTTGACTCTCGCATCCCCTGGCTTGACTGGAAATCCTTCCTGCTTGGCTAGAAATCTGACCAGGGCAACTTCCCTGGTTCAAGAATAATGAAACCACTAGCTACGGTGAAAGAAGCAGTTCACTGTCCCAGGTTTTTTGCAATGGGCCTCACTGGTCTATTGTAATTTGCAATTAATAATGAAGCATTTTCCTAAGTGCTATGTGTAAGATCAGGTTAATGTAATATTTCATCTTTGCCAGCCAGCTGCTAGGCTGGCAGTAAGTATTATCTTTGCATAAGGAGTCGGTCTGCAACCAAATCAATTAATCCCTCTTTGGCTGGTAGACAGCTGCTGAGTCAAAGAAGATAATTAGACGAACTCGTCATTTACCAGGTGGTTGGTAATGAAGGGATTAATTGACCAGAGTTGCGGACTGTACAACGTGTGCTCTTTCATGCCTTCCCCAACATATGTGACCACTCAGCAATGTTCTTCCTGTATAGCATTCAAAAGGCAGAGGGCCCTTCTCCTTCCATGCTCATTTCTATAGATTGTAACTGATCCTTCATAAATGTCCATCTGATGCCTGGCCTGGAGCAAGTCTGGGTTCTCCTTCTTACTGGCTCAAGAGGGAAGTGGCTCGAGGGTCCCTTTCACAAGGCTCCTCCCAATACTTTGGCTGAGGACTTGGCATCTTGGATTGGCCCACATGCTGCTAGCTGGGTTTCCAGCACCGTAGGCATCAGACCCACAAACCTGCAAATGGAGTAGATGAGGGACAATGATCTGAGTGTCCTAGTGGAAAACAGGCACAGAGGCTTTACATAGAAAGATAGTAGAAACTGTGTAGTGTGAACAACCTCAGTGTATATGCTTTGAGTTGCTTTTCACATAATGAGTTATGTCCTGCATTGTAACTACCTGGGTTTGGTGTCATGTGTGTGGTAAAAAGAGTTTACCAAGACAGTTGTAGGTGAAGAAAGGCAGATTTATTAGAAAAAGTGTGAAAACATGTTTCAAGGGTGCAATGGGCTGGTCAGCAAGAGAGGAACTGACCGCGAGTGGACGAAGGCTTGCTGGGGAGTCTACAGGATGGTGCTTGCGCTGTGTGCTGAAGAGGGCTTTGTGCAGTACTGATAATGCCAAGGTTGTAGCGACCTAACTTGCAATTTTCTATCCACCGTGGGTCTGGTGACAGGTGGGTGCAGGAAGATGGTGAGTTATTTGCACAGGAGGACTCTGTGTCCTTGACCGTGAAGAAAGGCAGACGTATGGCTTATCTGCTTTCTCTTTTTGCCTTCCCTTGGTCCTACCATCCTGCTTCTCCCGCCCTAATTAGGACTTTGCGAGTTATAGGTTATGTTAGAATCAAAGACTTTTAGGATCGGGGGTAGCGGATGCTTAAAGACCCTCCAACCCAGGGCTTCGGAACCCTGGCTGTCCATTAGACTCACTTAGGGAGCTCTGAAAAATATCAGTCCCCCAGGCCTAACCCAGACCAATAAAATCAGAATTGCCAGGGGTGAGGCCTGGGCACTGGTGATTTTCTAAGAGCTCCCAGGGTGTTTCTAATATGAGGACGACAGGTTTGAGAATCACTGATCCAGTCTAACCCCTTCATTTTATAGATGACAATGCTGAGGCCTGGAAGGGGACATTACTTGCCCTGGAGAAGCCTCACTGTTAGCAAGCAGCCAAGTCAGAAGGAGAAGCTAGGTCATAAGATGCACACCATGTTCTGTGGGCCCCTCATGACCACCAACCCTGCCCAGAGGTGAAGGCCACGTGGACTGGAAACGACAAGAATGCAGACATGACCCAAGCCACATGCTGCTGACCTGCTTTCCTGCCCCTCTCCTATCAGCCCTCACTGAAGTGGCATTACCCTCACTCCAGCCACAAACCCCTCCTAGTTCTCTGAATGCACCATGGACTGTCTCTCTGTAGCCTCGCTGATGTTCCCCGCTCTGTGATGCTGTTCCCTCTGCTTTAACATGGGGAAGTCTGCTGTATCTTCAGAGACCGGACTCAAATCCTGTCTAAAGGCCCCCACTGTGCACCGCACCTCAGAGGCTAACGGCTCACTCCTGATGCTCTCATAACTTTGCACAAAGCATCTATCTTATACCACTTACCAGGTTCCATGGCCCAGGTGCCTCTCTTCCCCATGCCCTTTTCCTCTGTTTATTCTACAGATGTCCATTGAAGCAACAAATTTTTACAAGCATTGCTGAGAAAGCTATTTAGCTTGGGGCTAAGAGAGTCTCCCAACTGCCCCAACAATATTTGGACTATTACAAGCTTTTATCAACCTAAACATTCAACGAAATCAATAAGCCTGGCTTTCAAATGTCACGGAGATGTTCGATCCCATGGCAGAATTCTTGAGGGTGATTCCTGCTCTGCCAGCTCCAGCCAGGAGACAAAGGCCTCTCCTTCACTGGGCTATATATCAGGTTCAGTAAGCAAAAAAGAAATGGGCGTGTTTTTTGTTTGGTTTTTTTTTTTTGAGGTGGAGTCTCACTCTATCACCCAGGCTGAAGTGTAGGGGCATGATCTCCGCTCGTGGCCTCCCAGGTTCTCTTTCCTCAGCCTCCCTAGTAGCTGGGATTATAGGTGTGAGCCACCACACCCAGGTAATTTTTATATTTTTAGTAGAGACGGGGTTTTAGCATGTTGCCCAGGCTGGTTTAGGACTCCTGATCTCAGGTGATCCGCCACTTCAGCCTCCCAAAGTGCTGGGACTACAGGGGTGAACCACCACATCCAGCCTGCAATTATTTACATCTACTGTCCATTCCATGGCATTTCAGAAGTCCTGGCCCCTGCTGTTGTGAATTTTGCAACTGGTCCTGAGCATACCCCAGGTCTCAGCTTGAGTGACTGGGAAAGAGAATCCCAAGAAATCATTTTTCCACCCAGGAAAAATAAAGCACTAGCTGCTCCTCATCCTACAACCTAGCCACGCTACATAAGCCTGACTCTCCCATTCAGGAGCTGTGTGATTGGCACATCGCTCAACCCTCTGAACCGCAGTTAACTTATCTAAAACACGGCCTTACTGGAGACCATCCTCTTTGGGTTGTTTTAAAGATTCCATGAGATGGGCGTGAAAAATACGTAGAACGGTCACTGGCATGTAGTAGACATTTAGTGAGTAGTCATTTGTCTTCCTTTTTTCTCTCATCCTTCTTTCCTTCTGACTTCCTCCTCCCTCCCTCTCTTGTCCTCCCCATCCTGCTTCCCGGAGTCCACCTGATGGAGAAATAAGTTTACTTTAGCACTCTAAAGATTTGACCAAGAAGGAGTCAAATTTGTATGTAACGGAGATTTCAGTGGGGACCTCCAAGATCTTGTCATTCCCTGTTTTCCTGGAGCCTTTTTTCTTCCCCTCAAAGAGTTCCCCAGAATTCCTCTAAATCCCTTGAACACTGTTTGGTCCTCAGAGACTCCTCGGACAATTGGATCTGCTGTGCCCAGTGCAAACCTTCTAGACCTAGAGCTTATAAGTTCATGGTCAGCCCCGCGCTGTGTCCCTTCCCTTGGAACATGGTAATCACAGAGCAAGTGTAAGTGCTAAAGAAAGAACCAAGCAGGGCAGGGCTGAACCACATGAGTGATGCTGTGAAGATTTCAGGGAACCCACGAGAGGACCGGGAGGTGGGCGAGGCAGAAGGACAAGCTGTCTCGCCCTCGCTGGCGTTTAGGGAAAATGAGGCCCAATTAACGGCTGACAACGCAGCTGTGCCCCCGTGCTTCTGAGCTGAGCCAGAGCGGCCCGCAGATGTGCTCGGCCCGCAAATATGCAGCTGACACCTCCTGAACTTTCGGTGACTTGATTCCAGCTGATCTGATGGGCAATTACATTTTATTTTGGGGCCAAGGAGACAGCAGAGAACCAGGAAAATTATAAGACATCAGAGTCCAGTTGTTCTAAGAACAGCAACTCCAAACTTTTTTTAACCAGTTGTTTTATTGGTTAGGAGTTTGTAGGGCACTAAAATAAGAAAACCTTGGACACCAAAATAAAAAAACTCTGCACACTAAAATCAGATTACAGCCAGTTTCCCAAGATTATAGCCAAGTTTCCCAGATGATAGCCAAAATTTCCCAGTTTTTCCCGATTTTCCTAACCCTTTGTCCAGTGAAAAATCTGGATTTGATATTTTTTTCTTTTTTCTTTATTTTTTTTGGAGAGGGGATAGAGTAACTCTCACCAAGAGAACTTTGCTAGTAACAGCAAGTACAGCATAGAAGTTAAAAAAAAAATTGGATTTGTAGTTTGTTTTTGGGTTGAATATCACTCTGTTTCTTACTAGCTATGCAGCCTTGGATAAGTTGTATGAAGTTATTGGCCTCAGTTCCCCCATCCATAAAATGGGGATATAAACCTAGCTTGGGGTTTATTATTATAAAGATTAGATAAGAGGTTTATAAGCATCTACATGGTATCTGGACTACTGTACTGGTACAGAGTAACTAAGATGATATCTTCTTGCCATAATGTTGGTTTCTTGTCACCTAAAATAAACAGTTCCTGTTTTCACCATTACATATCAAGCCCAAATAAGCAGTCAGTATAAAAAACGGAAACACCAGCTCGGGGAGCAGTTTGGTTTCTAGCAACTAGAGGGTTTGTCATCTGCCTCGGTGATACAACACCATTCCGGGCTCAGCAGCTTCAACAGCTTGGCTGGTCAGGAAATACAACAAACTGCACCAGAGCCCAATCAGGTGCAACGTTTGTAAATGGCTCGTGGACATGAATCCAGCTAAACTCAAGAGAAGCTCTTACTCCGTTCTCTCCTCAACTCCCCGGCCCACGGCAGCCCAGATGATCACCAAGACAGTTTCTCTGAAAAGTGCCACTTACTGAACTTGGGTGGGATGGAACATAATTGCAGCTTGTAAAGGAAACCAGCCTAAGAAAAAACATCCCCAGGAAACGAGGTGATTTTCCCACAGGGACATGTCCCTTGCTGGCTAATGGGGCCAGACAACTTGACCAAGACATCCTTGAAGGAGGACGCTGACTCACCCACCTGTGCCCTCCTCCCAAATGCCTCCAGAGCTGCTCTCCAGCCCTAGCTGCCCTCTAAGTCCCAGCCTACTGCCCCGAAGGCCCATCATCTAGACAGTGCTCAGAACACCACTGGAAGGAAGAAGGGGGGCTCTACCCAGGACAGGCATCTCTTCTCTGACTGGTTTACAGTTGGACTAAGTAGGGTCTGCCTCGCCAATTAACTCATTCCCCTCAGACCTGGGCTCAGAGTTACCAGCCACAAAAGACTAATCATACACCCTCTCCACCCTTTGGTGCCCTGAGCCTAGGGCTAAGCTACTAAGCTATATTTTCCTAGGCACAGGTAACAGCACATAAAGAAATGAATGAGGAAAATGAGTGAATAAACCCACAAAGGAGCAAACTCCACGGGAAGCTCCAACCAAGACATATCACCAAATGCAACATTCCAAGGCAGGTATTGTTCACCCCACATTATAAATCAAGGAAAGAAATCTCAGAGAGGTTAAATAAACACCTGACAGTCACATGGCTAAGAAATGACGAAACCAGGCTTTGAACTCAAGTCTGACTCCTAAGTCGAGGCTTCTGATATGGAAGCCTCCCTCCTGACCACAAAAATGCCGACTCATACCGACAGAGCCCCTGACACATCAGAATTATTTCACTCTCCCAACATTCCGGGGAGACTTTTAGGTAGGAAAACTGACCCCTAAAGAGAACTCATCATATATTCAGGGTTGCACAACTAGTTAGAGATGAAGCTGGGACTCGAATCTGGACTTTCATTTTTTGAATCACAAGTATTCGAGGGCCCTGTGTTAGGTCCTGGGGAGCCAACAGTGACCAGGACAGATGCAGTCCATGGACCTCCCACCCACAGGGGCGGAGACTTCAGAAAGAGCTTTTCCCATGACACCATATGTTGCTCATAAAATCTGCAGCAGTGTTTCAGCAGTTTTGTTTTGAAGGAGAAAATGATCTGAGAACAGAGGATATCAACAAAACGATGGGAATGGTTTGTATCTGAGGCGCCTGTGTTGTTTTCAGCATGGGTTACCAGAAGTCCTATCCTTTGTTGAAGCCCCATTCTGCCTCTTCCTTAAGGTGTGTGGACAGGCTAGGAGACCTATACCAAGCAGATTGTTTGGGCACCAAAGTGAACCCAACTATCAAATTTCCCACCGAGTCACCACAGAACTCAGTACAGGAAGCCTCAGGCAATACTGACTTGGCAATTAATGGGCTCATCTGGCCAAGTCACACCTAAAGACAGGGCATGAGTTAACCTAATTAGGCCACCCATGATGCATAAACCCAGGAGTCCATTTTTCCAGAAGGGAGTGTGGGTGAGAGATTGGGAAGGGGGGCAGAGGGCATCAGATAGTTCTCACGGGCATCCCTTTACAAGAGTTGTAAAATTCTGACACCTTTGAGGCCCAAGTATTATCTTCCTCCACCAGGTACCTTGGTCCACACAAGGATTAAATGTAGTCAGAGACGGCAGACAAAGCAGTACATTTTTCCCTCTTTTTCAACAGCTGTCGAAGGTCCATTGATGCTGCTGCTAGCTGTTCACTCACTGGTTCTGGGCATCAAGTGCTAATTAATGTTCCTACAAAAGGATCAGCCCCCAGAGTCTCCACATCAGGACCCACACACGCCACGGAGGCTGTCTCCATGGCAACCAGGCCTCTTAACTTTGCACTGGCTTTCCACAGAAGACACTTTTCCTCGGTTGGAGCTTTTTTTTTTCTCAAAGAGGAGCTCTTTTTATAATTGATGGCACAGAGGCCACGTTTGCTGCCTCATTAAACTAACAAGTCAGATTTACTGAGGCAGTCACTTAGCAAAAAGTCCCTGCTCACAAGGGAGTTTGCCAAACTGGCACACTGAGGTGGGGCATCACTGGGCTTTAATATGAGAGAGCCGAGTGCGGTGACTCACGCCTGTAATCCGAACACTTTGGGAGGCCGAGGCGGGCGGATCACAAGGTCAAGAGTTCGAGACCAACAATATGGCCAATACGGTGAAACCCCATCTCTACTAAAAATACGAAATTTAGCTGGGTGTGATGGTGGGTGTCTGTAGTCTCAGCTGCTCAGGAGGCTGAGACAAGAGAATCGCTTGAACCAGGGAGGTGGAGGTTGCAGTGAGTCGAGATCACGCCCCTGCACTCCAGCTTGGGTGATAGAGCGAGACTCCGCCACAAAAATAAAAAATATGTGAGATGTAGGAGGTGGGTGTCAAGTGTACCCACATGCAAGCTTTCCTTTGAGGATACCAGGGAAGACTGCAGAGCCTCGCTGGCCCTTGAATTTCCGAGTCCCATTGCTGGGACTTGAGACTATGTTAATCTTAAGAGTTCAAACCCTGGGCAGGTCTGAATGCTTAGCATTCTGCCTAGACATTTTGCTAATTCTAAACATCCCTTGCTAGAATTTTTCATAGATGCCATGTAGAAAAAGTGTGACAAAGAAAGCAGCCACTGAAGGTAAAATGCCAGGCAGTGAAAGGAAGCTTGAAATCCCCCACAGGCCACAGTTTTAGAGTTTTTAGTATCCACCCCCACCAAAAAAAAAAAGTTCACGTGCTGACAGTGCTGGAGGCTTACCTGCATCGGGTTGTAGAGTTCCTGCAGGGGGCTTCGGGACCCCTTCCGGCAGCAGATGTCCACGCCAAAGGGATTCCTCCGCATGACTGAGGAAAGAAAGTGAAGGCTCATCAGAAATGAGCAACAAAGATTTGTTGTCTGACAAAGAAAAGGCACAGAGGAGGGAAGAAGAAACAGGCAGGAAAGAAAGAGAAAAGCAGCTTCTAGCAAAGGAAGATTTCCAGGCTGTCCCTTCTCCAACGGCACAGCTGCCGTCTGTCTTCCCAACATTCAGGCATCTCCACACCCAGAAGGATGTAAATCATGCTACAAAGTCTCCCCAGCAAGTGTTTTAAGAACACAGGACAGGCATCTAAAAACTCACTGAAATGAAACCACTGAGGAAAGATAGGGGAATGGCTGCTTCAAGTCAGCAAATTCCACCCAGCACCAGGCTTGGTGACACATTTAAAAATTCCGCAGATGTCTCCAGCAACCCTCAATGCCTTCTTATTCCTGGTCCTGGGAAGTCGGGCTTCTGAGGATGAGCAGGTCCTTCCCCAGGAGTATCCTCCCACTGGATAGGTCAGAGGCCCAGCCTCCCCAAAGACTCTCCTCAATTAAACTATTTTTAGTGAAAATATCAGCATGAAGCAGAAAGGAGAAGAGTTTACGGTTCCAGACAGAGATGGTACTTACAATTAACAAAAGAGGGAGAATAAAGTGAACTCCTCAAAACCCACCAGCATTGAGGTTACCAAGAACTCTTTAAATGGCAATGAATTCTTTCTTTTTTATTTTTCTTGTTCACAAAACACCCTCACTCTGTGCAGCCCCTGACACATGGTGTAATGCATAGCCCTGGGCTTGATCATTATTTGTTAGAGGCAGAAGGAAGGAGAAAGGGAGGGAGGAAATGGGGGAAGAGAAGGAAGGAAGGAAGGAAGGAAGGAAGGAAGGAAGGAAGGAAGGAAGGAAGGAAGGAAGGAAACTAGGAGGGAAGGAAGGAGAAGAGAAGGAAGGAAATAGGAAAGGAGAAGGAAAGGGAGGGGAGAAAATGAAGGAAGGAAGGGAAAAAGAGAGGAAAAGAAGGAGGGAAGGAAGAAGGAAAGAAAAAAGGAGGCAGGGAAGGAAGAAGGAAAGGAAAAAGGAGGCAGAGAAGGAAGAAGGAGGGAAGGAAGGAAGGAGAGAGGGAAAAAAGAGAGATGGGGGAAGAACAAATGAACAAAGGCTTTCTTCTCAAATATGAGGCAGTTTTCTTATGGCTCAAGGTGCAACAGAAGCATGCAGGGAACAAGGAAAACAGATCCTTTCATCAGCCTAAAATATTCACCTGCTCCATAGAGGCAGCGAATGGACAGGGGGACATTCCCTGGAGCAGACAGCCTGGGTTTGAATCCTGGCTCTACCACTACCAGCTGTGTGACCTTAGGGAGACTACCTAACATCTCTGTGCCTCTGCTGTTTTATCTGTGAAACGGGAATGAGAGGGGCATCTAACTTCCTGGGTTGGATGTGAGGATTAAATAAGTTACTATTATGTGCAGAATGCTTAAAAGTGAGCCTGGCCAAAAGCCAGAGTTTAAAAGTGTTGATGACAAATTTCAGAAGCAATTTTAGATCCCCCTGGGAGGAGCAGGGGAACTTCTCTATTTGTGGCTATCAAGGGGCCGGGTGAAGAGTGAGCAGACCCCAAGCAGGGTGCAGCTCAAATGACTAGGAGGGCTGGCTGCAGGGTGCAAACCCAGGACCTCTGCTCAAAAGTCAATCTGAGGTCAGGAAAGGGAGGAGAGTCATCCACAGGCAGCTGATGACATCTGGAAGTTCTGTGGAGGATCAACTACTGCTCAGGTGAGTCTCCATTGGCTTGTCACTTTGAGCCACATGGAAACTCTGAAAGTCAATCAATGCCCGGAAACAAGAGGCTATGCTTTCTTTTTCCTTTGCCTTGACTTCCTAGGGCAGGGGTCAGCACGTTTTTCTGTAAGAGGCCAAACAGTATTTGCACTTTGCCCCCTCAGTCTCTGTCGTAACTCCTCCACAGGGTCACTGTGGTGTGAAAACCACCCCAAACGATATAGAAATGAATGGGAGCGGCTGGGCACCAACAAAACTTCACTTGTGAACAGGGAAATCTGGGAAAATGTCATCTAATTTTCATGTGTCAGAAAATATTATTCTTCTTTTGAGTTTTTTCTACCAATGAACAAAAATAGGCAGTGGGCCAGATGTGGCCGTCGGGCTGGAGTTCGCCAACCCCAGCCCTAGAGAACTGCCCCTACCCTGGAGAACTGCCCCAGGTCTTCTCGGGGTCAGTAGCACAAGCTTCAAGCACAGCTACATGCCGGCAGTCTTCCCGGGGGAGGAGGCAATTGCAGGCAAATGTCAATACGTTAAAGCCATTCGAATTTGATCAGGCTGTCCAGAGAAACACTGGTTCTTTGTTCCTCCAGCCCCAAGAAGAGAGAAAAAAATTCTTTGTGTTTCTCTTTAATTTATGACTTCATTTTTCATTTCCACCAAAAAGGAGGTAAACTGTTAAATGCATGCAAGTTACCCTTCGTGTACAATGACATAGCAACACTTCGAAGAAATAAAAACAGCCATAAAACTTGTAAAATTATGCCCACGCCAGGCGAGATTAAATTCTCCCTATGGCGGCAGACAGGCTCATCGAGACCCATGGCTCCGGGACCGCCGAGGTGAAAATCCTACCAGGGAATCCATTAAAAGCCTGCTTTTATGGGGGGCAGTATTATTTAATTGGTTTATTTTTCTAATACAAGGCCTTTAAAATGCTTTGACCGTGTGGGGCCTGAACCTTGGATTCTTTGCCCACAGCCATCAGCCCTGCCCGTGACTTAACTGGGTGCCATGGGAACTGGCCTTGGCTCCCCAGACCACAAAAGCCAAAGGGGCCTTGTGTGCCTTTTATGGGAATGATAACAACCGCACAGTTTCTGGAGGGCTCACTGTGCACCAGGCAGCCAGTGCGGTGTGATGCTTCCCACGGTGAAGGAAGTACCTGCATTTTATAGATAACCCCTCCAAGCCGCCCTTTACTGCAGGCGCTTGGCCAAGGTCAAGGTCCTGTCAATGGAAAGGAGCGAAGCTGAGCTACGAGACTGACTAGAGCTGCCCGACCTGTGAGCCAAGGGTCACCTCCCAACTTAGCTATTCCAGTTAGCCACAAGGATACAGGCCACAAGGATACCGGCCCACCAGGGTGAGAGGCTTGGGTCAGCACTTTATCTCTCCCCAAGAGGACAGAAGGAGCCAGATGACTCTGGAGGGGCCCAGTGACCTGTGGAAGGATGAGGAGAGTCAAGAAAAGCCAAGAAAAGATAAAGTCTCCCAAGTCCTCCATGTCATGTTCCAAAAACTGCAGTTTTTCAATGTGCGCTCTGCTCACTTTCCCCAGGATAGTGCATGTTAAAAAGGCAGATTTCTGGGCACATTCTTGGGCTTCATCCCAGAGTTGCTGAATCAGGAGGAGGGGGAGATGGAAGTTAAGGCCCCACAATCTGCATTTTAATAAGACTTCCCCACCACGGGGAAGAGAGGTACAAATTACACTCTTTATGCCTTCTGATTCTTGAGCATCCAATTATAGAATAAATAATTTCTGCACAACCTGGCCCCATCTACCTCAGAAGACACCGTGACATCTACCATAAGAGTTGTGGAACATCTCATACTGCTGCTGTTGTGTGAAGGTTCGGACCCTCCCTAGAAGCGGAGCCCCACTGTACCCACAGGGGCTTTTGGTTTCCAGGGGCCACAAATGACTTCTGGGCTTGTCATCTGCAAGTGGTAGCAATGAGGACCTACTCTGCTGCCTGGGATACAAAGGAAGGACCAGCAATTATGCACGTGAGTATATTTACCCACACATAACTTACAAGTGGCATTACGGAAGCTTGAGTAGCCAAGGCACAGACAGTGGCAGCTAATGTTGAGAGGGCACTGATGCTTTGCCAAGCAGCTCGCACATTTAACCCCCACAACAGTTTCATGGTGCAAGGACTACTCCCATTCTTTTTACTGATGATAATACTGCGGCCCGGCAGGGTTAGGTAACTTGCCCAGGTCTCATGACTAGAAAAAGGTGGAGACAGGATTCTGACTCAGGCGGCCCAGGCTCTCAGCTGCCACACTGAGTCACTTCTCCACTGCCAGGTAAGTCAAACATCTCCAGAGTCTCCTGGCCTGACACCTGGTTGGCTGGCCACTTCTAGGACAAGTCAACATGCAGTCCAGTCTAGGACAAGTCCAAAGTGCCATAGGATCCATCAAAATGCTGTGATGACAAACTATTAATGAACAGTTATTACACTCATTCATTTGACAAGTTTTCATCAAGCACCTATAATGTGCGAGGCAACCTGCCAGTTACTGAGCTTGGGGGATGTGGCCTCTCTCTATCCTATTCACGTTGCTGCTGTGGTGCTTGGCATGTAGTAGATTCTCAAAAGGTTTATGGATGATAGAGGAGTTAACACTTCCTTTAAGAGCATCAGAGAGGTTTGGTGCTTGCTATATATGGAGAAAACTGCCAGTAGCATTAGGCTACAGTTATTTCTTTTTCCTTTGAAAAATGAAAGGTCTGATGATCAAAAGCCCCACAAAAAAAATCCCCGAAGCCCTGAGGACATTTAGCGGCAGCCTTCTGCTGTCCACCCCGCCCACTAGGAGTTTTATTTCGCCACAACACTTGTTTCCTCCTCTCTAAACTCAAATCAATGGGATTAAAGATTTTTTTAAGAATCTAATTAGCTCAATTTACAGTCTGATTTCTTAGACCCAGGAACAATTCTATATCTTCCACGATACATAAATGAAGCTGAAATTAAACTCAAGCCGCTCATGTTTGTTTCATTATAATGAAGAGCACGTTGTTTTCAAGTGGACGCTCCATTCCCACTCTAATGAGAGCAGCCCATGGAGAGCTGGCTCAGGACAAGGGAATCAAGCCCACCTCGTTCTCAGAGTGACTCCCAGTGACTCTCAGTGCTGCTGGAACGGAGGGGAGCTGCTGGATTGTTAATTCAGGTCTGAAAACATAGAAATGAAATACTGCGGGACCCTGAGTAGGAACTTGCCTCTCATGTATGTCCTAAAACCAAACACATGTAGAATTCCAAGGGATTAGAGTCTAGGCTTGTCCCCTCAATTTACAGAAGAAACTCAGAGATCTTACACATTCACCCAAAGTGCCCAGTGTAGCTAGCAGCAGAGCCATGGCTGGAAGTCCTGTCTTACAAAATAAAGTACCACGTAGTGAGAATGTACCATGTATCTGATGCCTGACACAACGCTCAGCCTTTTTCTCACATTGTTCCATTGAATCCTCATAGAAACCTTACAAGTCAGATATAATAATGATGTCACATAGTCCCAGTGTGAACTTGAGAAAGCTGAAGCCCAAAGAGGTTAAGTAAATTGTCTGAGATCACACAGTCAGCAACAGCAAGGGCAAACAGCAAATTTACAACCCAGAACTGCTGCTCTCCACAGTGCTATCTCGAAAGGCAGTCAAGGATACTTTTACACTTACAACTCCTACCATTTTTGGGCTGTCACTTCCCTCAACGTTTCAAAATGAAGCACTGCTGTACTAAATCACCCAAGTCCAGAGGGGTCTCTGCTCCTTGCGCTGGCAAAACAACTCTAATACTTGGCTGACTTCAGACACTTTCCAAATGTGACTTGCTCACAGGCTGGGCATGATTCATCTGCTCCACACTTTGAGAGTGCAGAGCAGCAATGCAGTCGCAGAAATGTTTTTTTTTTTCACCGAATGCACAAATTCATGTTGGAGCCCTACCAGTGTGGTTCATCCATTAAGACAGGACAGTATCTGATTCAACCTCATCAAGTTAGAGGGTGAGCAATACCCACCTTCCTCAGAGGGAGCCGCTCCTGCGAGGACAGGCGATCCTGTTTCACACCTGGGAGACCCAAGTCAGCCCTCAAGGGACACTAAGTCTCCCAGCTCTCCCTCATCCTCTTCTGAGGTCACTGTGACGAGACTAGAGTGACCAAGCAGTCTAGTTTGCCCGGTCTGAGGAGACCCCGGGATTCAGGACTGTCAGTGCTAAAACCAAGTGAGTTCCAAGCAAACCAAGATGGTCTTACAGGCCAAACCAAGTAAATCCAGCAACACTCTTTGGAAGAAGAAGGTTCAACCAGAATTGGATTCAAGTCCTGGTTTCACCCATTAACTAGACTTGGGGCCTTGGGTCAGCTTCCTGATCTCTCAACTACACAATTCGGTGAACAATGCC
The DNA here is from genome assembly GCF_049354715.1 of Callithrix jacchus. Classification (NCBI taxonomy): domain Eukaryota; kingdom Metazoa; phylum Chordata; class Mammalia; order Primates; family Cebidae; genus Callithrix; species Callithrix jacchus. Next base: position 107,518,985 of record NC_133510.1, on the reverse strand, counting down.
TGTATCGTACGGTGCTGGTGAAAATGAAATGAAAATGTCAACTAGCCTGGTCTGTGGCACTGAAAAACTCAGAAGTCACAGAGCTGGATCCCACCCCTAGCTCTGCCACCAAACTAAGATCATCACTTTGAACTAGGTCTCCCTGGGCCTCTGTTTTCTCCTTGGTCAGGTGAAGTGGGTCAGCCAGGTGATTGCTAAGTCCTTTCCAACTCCAAAGTCCTGACTTCCAAGCACAGGGCGGTGGGGCATGTCCCTGTAGAACCATGGGTTAAACAAGCCCACCCTAGAATTGCTCAGGTTTGGGGAGTCTGGGTGGAAGGAGCAGTGCGTGGGGAGAAGTGAAATGGTAATGGTGTGGGAGGAAAGAATCTGAGGCCAGGAGAGGCAGGGAACGGAAACTGTGAGAACAATCTCCACCTGGTTCACAATCCAGCAGGGTCTAAAAGCCTCTGGTGGTGAGATTTTTATCATTTTGTAATAAATACAAAAATAGGACATCCCCTCCAAAAAAAAAAACCTTATATAGAAGCAGAGCTGGCAGTCTGTAGCTCCGTGGGGCCTGGGCCACAGGGGTAGCTTTTAGGACAAACTCCTTGTCTCAGTAACCCAGCTGCAACCTGACGTTCTCCCAGGAGGGAATCAGAGTTAGGGGATCTCAGAGTGGGAGGAATCTGGCCTCTCATAGAAGCACTTTGAGGCTCTCCTTAGGAATGACTTACATAATTTTGAGTCCAGCACTGCCAACACTCTCCCATTCATTCATTCATTCATTCATTCATTCATTCATTCATTCATTTATTGAGACAGGGTCTCACTCTGTCAACCAGGCTACAGTCCAATGGCCCAATCTTAACCTCCGCCTCCCAGGCTCAAGTGATCCTCCCACCTCAGCTTCCCCAGTGGCTGGGACTACAGGCATATGCGACCACATCCAGATAATTTTTGCAATTTTTTTTGTAGAAACAGTTTTGCCATCTTGCCCAGGCTGGTCTCGAACTCCTGCATTCAAGCAATCCTCCCAACTTGGTCTCCCAAAGTGCTGCGATTATAGGCGTGAGCCACCACTCAGGCCTTACTCTCCTTTTAAATGCAAAGGAAGAAACTCTTCTAACACTACAGCTCAAGCACATAGTTTGAGCTGATTTCTGGAAGGAATTCCAGAACTGGAGGAAAGAGAAGAAAGAGCAAAATAAAAGTGGGGGTGGGAGGTAGAGGGTGGGGGAGAGGACTGAAGCCCAAAGGCTTCTTCTACATCAGTTAGGCTTAGACTTGGTGCAATCCTAAACCATTCTTGTAGATATGAGAGGTAAACAGAAGCCAGTAAGTCCCCTGAAAACTGCATCTGAAGCTAGTCCATTCAAGATTTAAAAATACCCAGGAACCTCTATCTCTGTGAGATTTCATTTTATTTCAAGGATCCTGGAGCTCTTTGAATCCAAACTCATGTCTGGAGTCTGAGGGTTTCTTAGCCCTCATCTGGTCACTCCTGCTCATTTGGAGAGAGAAATACTGGGCCCAGCACAGGGACAGAATGGCCAGAGGTCCCACAGCAGGACTGGTGATCACACCTGGGCCTGGCCAAGCCCCTCACCTCCCAGGTTTGCCGGTCTCTACCTGTCCACTGCCTAAATGCTCCGTGCATAGCAGGTACTTGGTATGTTTGTATCAAATGAGTAAAAAGCACAGATCAAGTGATCTGAGGAATTAACCACAGATATTCTACTAAAGGATATCAGACCAAATCACTTACTAATAGCAAAAGAGCAACGAAAAGGCGTCAGCGTGTTCTCTTCTAACACATTCTTCTCAAAGTGCCAATGCCGCCTCAAAGTGCTTCAGTTACCTTCTTAGCCAAAGTACTTAAAACAAAAAGAAAAATTAATATGATATGCTCTTGTGGTGCTGTGATGTGCCTTAAATAAGCTCTGCAAGTCCCCAGTAAACATGAGCCTTTATTACTGTCTCTCTCTATTCCAGCCAGGAGGTTGGTGGTATCATACCCATTTCACAGACAAGGAAGCTGAGGCTCAAAGAAGTTAAGAATTGACCTGATGACACAGCTAGTGAATGGCAGAGGTGGGATTCAAACCCAAAAACCTGTATGCTTTCTCCCACTCCAGGAAATGGGACATGTCACAGCTTATAGATGCTTGGGACTGAGAGAGACCAAGCAAATAGGCAGTCCCAAATGTTGACCCAGTGTTCTCCCACCAATCAGGCCTTCAGGAGCTTTACAAAATATTCAGCATGCTTGTATTCACAAGTGACTTTTCAGGATCCCCGAAACAGTGAGGCGAAAATAGGGTTCAGCCTAACCTGTCGTTCATGCCGTTATCAACCTTAACTCTTCCAAATCCTGTCCCTTCCCTCACCCAGTCTCTCCCACAGGGATAATTCAGAGCCATTAAAACCATCCCCAAATCTCTTTCTCCTTACTGGGACCCTATCAGCAAATTCACTGAAGAATACTGAGGGATTGGGGTTTATTTGATTTGAGAATAATCTGAACCTATATCATGGCCATTCCCATGTCAGCCTCTCCTACTACTCCAGATCCTCAAAGCAGGAGCCCCTCCCAACACCCAGCCTGCAGAAGGTGACTGTAGAACCAAAGAGAATTAAACTTGGCAGATGAAGGTCAAAGTGTGAATCTAAGAATTACACGAATGTGCTTGGTATAACCTGGAAAAAGACAGCTCCATCTAAGAGCTGTGAGATTTATTGACATGGAAGCCTTCCAGTGGGGGCTCTAATACTCAGCTTTAAAGAATATGCTCTGTACATTAAAATATGTACCTGCCAAGAGAAGAACTGGGCCACCAAATGGAGTCCCCCAAACTCATGGCCCCAGCAGCCAACCCATTCCCTCTTTTAGAGGATTCTGGCCCATCAGCAGAAACATGCCCAGAGAGCATGCCTACTTCCGAAAGTACAAGGTCCCTGCCCAAGCGCAAATCAGTTGTCAACCTGACAGGCTAGTGCACCATCAGGCACATCTAAGATAAAGAGGGCCCCTTAGAGACCACCTGGTCCAGTGATTTCCACACAAGGAAAGAGAATGAATCTATGCCGTTGGGGAAAGTGTCTTCAAAACTGCTTCTGGCCTGGTGCGGTGGCTCACGCCTATAATCCCAGCACTTTGGGAGGCCAAGGTGGGTGGATCATGAGGTCAAGAGATCGAGACCATCCTGGCCAACATGGTGAAACCCCGTCTCTACTAAAAATACAAAAAATTAGCTGGGCATGGTGGTGTGAGCCTGTAGTCCCAGCTACTCAGGAGGCTGAGGCAGAAGAATTGCTTGAATCCAGGAGGCGGAGGTTGCAGTGAGCCGAGATCATGTCATTGCACTCCAGCCTGGGTAACAAGAGTGAAACTCCATCTCAAAAAAAAACAAAAACAAAAAAAAACACTGGTTCTGACTGAACAAGAGAAAGGCAGAACACAAAGTGCTATACTCTAGATGTCTGTGTCCTGCCTGAAATTCATGCAAAAATACTAACCCCAAAGATAATAATTTTAGAGGGTGGGGCCTTTGGGAGGTGATTTGGTCATGGGGGTAGAGCCCTCATAAATGGGATACGTGCCCTTATAAAAGAAGCCCAGAAAAGACCACTTACACCTCCACCATGTGAAGACAGAGCAAGAAGAGACTGTCTGTGAACCAGAAAGCAGGGCCCCACCAGGCACCAATCTGCCAGCACCTTGTTCTTGGACTTCCCAGCCTCCAGAGCTGTGAGGAATAAATTTCTGTTGTGTATAAGCCTCCCAGTTTATAGCATTTTGTTATAGCAGTCTGAACAGATTAAGACACAAAGCTCAAACATAATCTCCCTGGCCAGTGGGGTATGCTGTCCACCCACTGAGAGCATGAGAGAGGGGAAGGGAGAAGAGGGAAAGTGATGGAGAGAAGGGGAAGGCAGTGGAGGGGAGGAGAGGGGAGGAGAGGGGAGGGGAGAGGAGGGGAGAGGAGGGGAGGGGGGAGGGGAGAGAAGGGGAAGGCAGTGGAGGGGAGAGGAGGGGAGGGGAGGGGAGAGGAAGAGGGAGGAGGTGCCAGGGACAAGATAAGGGAACTGTAATCCAGTTGAAACTACCTCATCCCTAACCCCATTTTATAGGTAAAGAAATGGACGTGCAGAGTAGAAGATGATCTGTCCGAGGACACACTGCTGGCTACAGGCAGAGTTGCAGCTAAAACAAAGATTTCCTGACTCCTGGCCTCATCCCTTTCTCCTTTTGCACCCGATTTAGATATAAATACACACAAAAAACCAAGACTGGTTTTATTTTAAAAGTACTATCCTTACTACATGTGATGAATTAACATTTTCTGTTGTCCTTTTTTAAAGTACTAGTCGCGACTCATTAAATCCATTTTACAACACACCAATGGGTCACAGTGCACGGTTTGAAAACGCCTGACTCAGATATCTTGAAAAACTAAAGTCAATGCCAGAGGTCCCACAGCAGGGCTGGAAAGCATACTTGACTTGACTCTTCCTTTAAGTTCACTTTGAGAGTGTTTATGAATGGAATACATTAAACACTGATAAAGGGAACTCATGGCTTCCACAGCTAAAAATTCCCTCCCACCCATCACAGTGGATGCCACCACCATTCCCCTAATTATTCTTGAATTCTCTTTTTTCTCTGCTGTTCCCCACTCATCAGCATGTCTCTGCCCTTACCACCTTGGTACAAGCCATCATCGCCTTCCCCTTCAGCCACGACAAAAACCTCTTAACTGGGCTCCCTGCTGCCACCCTGGCCTCTGTACTCTATTCCCTACCAGCGGCCAGAATAATCTTGTAAAAACATAAATCAGATCATAACAGCCTTCCTGCTCCAAAGACCTGCCACCATCTTAGAACAAAATCCACAGTCTTTCCATGGCCCTGAGGACCCCCCATGATACAGCCCCGCCTGCCTCTGCCCCTCCTCCACCATTCTGGTCATCTTGCTGCTTCACCAAAAATACCAAGCATGAGCCTCAGGGCCTTTGCACTCACTGGTCTGTCAGCCTGGAGCCTCTCTCTAACACCAACCACTGCTCTCTTCTTCACTCTGCCCTCTGACTGTGTCACTGGCTCCCCAGAGAGAGCTTCCCCAGACACACTGTCTCCCACGGCCTCACTGTCTCCCATGGCCTCACTTCTCACTTGTACTTCCCTCTCCTGTTCCTCCTTTTTTTTTTTTAAACAGATTCTCATTCTGTCACCCAGGCTGGAGTAAAATGGCAAAATCTTGGCTCACTACAACCTCCACCTCCCATGTTCAAGTGATTCTCGTGCCACAGCCTCTCAAGTAGCTGGGATTACAGGCGTGTGTTACCATGCCCAGCTAATTATTGACATTTTTAGTAGAGACAGGGTTTCACCACATTGGCCAGGCTGGTCTCGAACTCCTGGCCTCAAGGGATCCACCCACCTCAGCCTCCCAAAGTGCTAGGATTACAGGCATGAGCCACCATGCCCCACCTGTCATATTCTTCTTCAAGACATTGATTCCCTCCTGTCTTTTTATCTTAAATGCTTTATTGGTTGTTGTCCATTACCACCGTGAGACCCTAAGCTTCATCAGCAAAGGGACTTGGACCGTCTTGTCTATCACAATATCCACAATATTTCTAAAAGGGACCTAAATTCAGGGCCTGAATGAATAATTGAGTGAATTGGATGCACCTTTCCCAAAAGACAGGAAACTAAACTGTTTCTGAAATATAGTCACCCCAGTCCAGGCTCTTCTAAACTTTCCTGATAAGAGTCATCTGAGGTACTTATTTAAAAACATACATTCCCAGACTTCTGAATCAGATTCTCCTGCAGGGGGGCCTGGGAAGCTTCAAACTTGATGAGCACCGCAAGGGATTTGTATCTTGGAAGGGTCTAGGGACTTTGGATCAGTCAGACATGAGGAACAGGTGTACACATAGAGCCTGCACATGCAGGCCATTGAGAGGAGGGGGAAAAACTGGGGCCAGGTAGGGCCAGCAGAGCCAGGGACCTGTGGTACTTTCAAGGGTCATGTGGTACCTAATAGCCAAGGGACGGGCCAGCTAGGCTGAGGCATCTTCATTTCTTTATTTGTACTTTAAATCATCCCAGAGCCAACCCAAATGCCCATCGATGATAGACTGGACAGGGAAAATGTGGCACATATACACCATGGAATACTTGGCAGCCATAAAAAATGATGAGTTCGTGTCCTTCGTAGAGACATGGATGAACCCGAAACCATCATTCTCAGCAAACTGACACGAGAACAGAAAATCAAACACCGCATGTTCTCACTCATAGGCGGGTGTTGAACAATGAGAACACGTGGACACAGGGAGGGGAGCATCGCATACTGAGGTCTGTGGGGGGAAATAGGGGAGGGACAGCGAGGGGTGGGGAGTCGGGGAGGGATAACATGGGGAGAAATGCCAGATATAGGTGATGGGGAGGAAGGCAGCAAACCACATTGCCATGTATGTACCTATGCAACAATCCTGCATGTTCTTCACATGTACCCCAAAACCTAAAGTGCAATAAAATATATATATTTAAAAAAAAATTCATCCCAGAAAAGGATTTGAGGCCAAACCAAGAAAGCATTCATTTGACTGTGTAGTCAGACTGGAACCCTGGTACAAGCTCTTCAAGGCAAGACATAATACTGCAGCTTCGCTTTTTTGTTCGCTGTGATAAAATGCACATAACATAACATTACCATTTTGACCACTTTTAGGTGTCCAGGTCAGTGGCATTAAGTTCACTCACATTCTTGTGCGACTGTCACCAAGTACACATCACTTTGTACTTATTAAATAACAATTCACCGTTTCCCTTGCCCATGGTAACCACCATTCTAATTTCTGTCTCTATGAATTTGTTTTTTTTGTTTGTTTGTTTGTTTGTTTGTTTTGAGACAAGGTCTTTTATCACCCAGGCTGGACTGCAGTGGTGCGATCTGCGCTCACTGCAACCTCTGCCTCCCAGTCTCAAGCAATCCTCCCATCACAACCTTGAGTAGCTGGGACTACAGGCACAGGCCACCACGCCTGGCTAATTGTTGAATTTTTTATGGAGATGGGTTTCACCATGTTACCCAGACTGGCATTGAATTCCTGGACTCAAGCAATCCACCCACCTCAGCCTCCCAAACTGCTGGGGTTACAGACGTGAGCCACCACGCCCTGCTGAATTAGAACATTCTAAGTACTTCATACAAGTGGGACCACATAATGTTTATCCTTTTGTGTCTGGCTTTTTTCACTGAGCATAATGTCTTCTAAGTCCATCCATGTTGTAGGATGTATGAGAATTTCCTTATTCTGACACATTATTATTCTGAATACTGTTCCATCATACATATATACTGCTATCCATTCATCCACTGATGGACATTAGGGTTGCTTCCACCCTTGGCTACCACGACTCATGCCGCTATGAACACAGATACTCAGGTATCTGTCCAACTCCTGGCTGGGGTTTTGCTTTTTAAGCTGTTTTGCTGGGACATAGAGCAAACACCCTGAGGCAGGGCCCAGAGGCTGCTGGTGAGCAGGTTGGCTGGTGGCCTCCCAGCTGGTGTTGCAAGGATGGCAGGTGGGCACTGGAGCATGGCTGTCACGTGCAGAACTTCAGAACAGTGACCTTAGGTCAGACATCACTGGGAGGGACTTCAGTCAGCTCTTACTTAACTAAGTCTCGAAGTTGTTTGTGAGCCCGAGGACAGGCAAGGATGGAATCAAGACATAATGAAGCCACCTGGGTGGGTCTGGTCTTCGGTGGCGAGACAATTGAATCATCCAGTCTGTGACTCAAGTCGGGGTCATGGGCTGCAGGAACCTACGCAGAGCAAAGCTCAGCTCTGAAAGCAGCTTCAGGCTACTGAGGCTGTAATCCAAAAAGTGGCTTGAGAAGGTGACCCCGATATCATTTGAGATGCCAAAATTGTTTTCTTAAAAACCTAGGATGATTTCAAATGAAAAGTAAATATAGAAATGCAGAAAATGTCCAGAACTGGCAAATACATAGACACAAAAAGTAGATCAGCAATTGCCCAAGGCCAGGGGAGGGGATGGCAAGTGACAGTAAATAGACATAGAGTTTCTTTTCAGGATGATGGAAAGGTTCTAAAATTAGATTGTGGGGATGCTTGTATAGCTCTATAAATATGCTAAAATTCACTGAGTTCCACACTTAAAGTGGGTGAATTTTACATGTAAATATTTCAATAAGACTTTTTGAAATAAGTATAGAGATGTTTAAGAATAAACCCATAATATTAATATTTTCAAGATGTTGACCTATTTGAATAGATCTACATAGCAATACCAGTATGAAAGATTTAACTGAGCAATTTATTTGATTTGAAATTTTAAGCTGAAATCTAAGTTTATATATAATACTAGAACATTTTAAAAACTTAGTCTCTAAGCAATTGAAGAGTCTGAAACAATAAATAAATTAATTAAATAAATAAGTAAATCTGGCCAGGTGTGGTGGCTTAAGCCTGTAATCCCAGCACTTTGGGAGGCCAAGGCGGGTGGATCATGAGGTCAAGATATCGAGACCATCCTGGTCAACATGGTGAAACTCCATCTCTACTAAAGATACAAAAAATTAGCTGGGCACGGTGGCACGTGCCTGTAATCCCAGCTACTCAGGAGGCTGAGGCAGGAGAATTGCCTGAACCCAGGAGGCGGAGGTTGCGGTGAGCCGAGATCACGCCATTGCACTCCAGCCTGGGTAACAAGAGCGAAACTCCCTCTAAATAAATAAATAAATAAATAAATAAATAAATAAATAAATAAATAAATAAATCTTAAGATCCACCATATTCCTAAGTCTGAGGTAGCAGATTTATATTATATAAATACTTGAGCCGGACAGGATGGAGAACACATGTAATTTCAGCACTTGGGAAGGCTAAGGCCGGTGGACTGCTTGAGCCCAGGTGTTCAAGACCTGCCTGGAGAACAGGATAAAACCCTATCTCTACAAAAAATACAACCACCACCTGGGTGTGATGGTGCACGCCTGTAGTCTCAGCCACTGGGGAGGCTGAAGAGGGAGGACTGCTTGAACCCGGGAGGTTGAGGCTGCAGTGAACCATGATCATGCCACTGCACTCCAGCCTGGGCAACTGTGTGAGACCCTGTCTCAAAATTAACAAACAAATGAATAAATAAATGTTTACTTATTCATTGGGCAAATGAAGCATTCAAAAATAACTGTAAATAGATGACATTTTAAATGCAATTTAAATTGTTATCAAGCCAGGCACAGTGGCTCACGCCTGTAATCCCAGCACTTTGGGAGGCTGAGGTGGGCAGATCATGAGGTCAAGAGACGGAGGCCATCCTGGCCAACATGGTGAAACCCCGTCTCTACTAAAAACAGAAAAATTAGCTGCACATGGTGGTATGTGCCTGTAGTTCCAGCTACTCAGGAGGCTGAAGCAGGAGAATCGCTTGAACCCGGGAGGCCGAGGTTGCAGTGAGCCAAAATCAGGCCACTGCACTCCAGTCTGATGCCTGGCAACAGAGCAAGACTCTGTCTCAAAATAAATACATTAATTAAATTAAATAAGATTGTTATCATAAGACGGCGTTAAAGGACCAAATATTAATTAAAGGCCACCCTAAATGTAACTGCTAAAGGCTTATGAAGAGAACAGTAAGATTCTAAATTTAGCTGGGTGCAGAGGCTCAAGCCTGTAATCCCAGCACTTTGGGAGGCCAAGGCGGGTAGATCACGAGGTCAAGAGATCAAGACCATCCTGGTCAACATGGTGAAACCCTGTCTCTACTATAAATACAAAAAATTAGGTGAGCATGGTGGTGCATGCCTGTAATCCCAGCTACAGCCTGTAATCCTCAGGAGGCTGAGGCAGGAGAATTGCCTGAACCCAGGAGGTGGAGGTTGCGGTGAGCTGAGATCGTGCCATTGCACTCCAGCCTGGGTGACATGAGCGAAACTCCGTCTCAAAAAAAAAAAAAAATTCTAAATTTAAAGGTAGCTTCCTAGATTTATGATTTTAATTTTATTAGAAGCCTTTTCTGTATACAACTGTCATCCTAGTGACAAAAAAAAAAAACCCTCACATTAACAGAGAAGATAATTAATAGGAATTGGCATCTTCAGGCTGGCCTGAGGGTTGGAGGGTGAGAGTGTCTGGGGTGAAGGAGAACCAGCCCCTACCCCAAACCTCAGCGTAAATTCTGTCCCTGAAAACCTCTACAGTAGTAGAAGAACTTTATTGCTGAAAAACTTAAGACGCTGTGGAAAAAATGCAGTTCAAGGAATTGATATTGGCAGTTAACCTGGGGAAGCCCTTGTAAATTACATTTTATGTTCACTTAAATAAAACAAGAGAGACAGCACTGCAACACAGATCATATTAATTACATTTTACACACTTCAAGTGAGTAATTATAAGCCTTATGCATTTACTTTTCATTTATCCTTCCTCGCCTGCTGGAGAATGTTTCCCGTCTCCCAGCAGTTTCCCTGGAATGCTTATACATTTACTTTGCAGTGAGGCAGAAAACATGCCGAAGTGCTCTCTCCCCTGCCTGGCGCTCCAAGTCTGACTTTACAACCTGGACACGCTGATGCCTGCCTCTGGGGTTCCCCACAGCTTCAGAGACAGAGTAACGTAGCTGCTTGAGAAGGGAAATAGTCCAGGTAAACTTTATTTAAGCTACTCAAGCACAACAGGGCATTAACCCCAAACCCACCTCCTCGGACCCTTGAGTCCAGAAAGCTGTTTAGCTCTGCCCAGGAAAATCTCACACTCACACAGTCCTCACACAGTCCGACTGTGCCCAGCAACCCCACCTCACTCGGGTGGGCATCTTGCCCAGGGCTCCAGTCCCTCCTGGCCACACAACCTCTTAAAAGGCCAAGCGACTTTCACCCATTCTTTGTCCGTCTCAAGGGCACCTGGGCAAACTCTGAGCCTACCCAGGCTTCTGCTTTCTTTCCCTTTTCTCCACTCTTGTCCTAGAAGGCAGGGACAGGTCCTGGCTATGACCATGGTACAGTGTCCCTCCCAAATTCATATCCACTGGGAACCTCAGAAGGTGACCTCTGGAAATAGAGTCTCTGCAGATATAATGATTAAATTAAGTGAGGCTGGACTGGTGTCCTTATGGGAAGAGGAGAGGACACAGACACACACGGAAGAAGGCCGTGGACGACAGAGGCAGAGATTCAAGTGACGCAGCTACAGGCCACATGCCTGATTGTTGGGAGCCACCAGAAGCCAGGAAGAGGCAAGGAGGGATTCTGCCCTGGAGCCTTCAGAGGAAACACAGCCCTGCTAACACCTTGATTTTGGACCTCTGGTCTCCCTCTGGAACTGTGGAAGAACACATTTCTGTGGTGTAAATCCCGCCGTGTGTGGGAATTTGTCATGCAGCCCTAGCAAACTAATACACATGGGTTCCCATCTTGTGTGTCCTTGACAAGATACTCAGTCTCTTGGCTTCAACTGTCTCACCTGTAAAATGGGAAGAACTATTTGCCTACCTAGTGGGGTTACAGTGAGGGCTAAATAAGTTCATCCATGTTATGTGTTTGGAGCTGGGCCTGGCCCAGGGTAAGTGCTCAATAAGCCATAATTAGTTACCATTTCTAATTGCCCACACTCCCCTGTCTTTCTAATTATTTGAGAGTATCTCAAAACCTTCTTCTATTCCAACCCAAAATCTTGCTGTTATAAACATAATATATACACATTAGTCTGTGGATACACAATTCTTTCACAAATCAGAGAGGAGCTGTTGCCCAGTTAACAGACAGAAGGAGTTAACGATGCAGGCTGAAGGCCTGAGCGCTTTGGCATTGCTCCAGGTGAGTTCGAGGCTAGAGCAGGATGCTGGAGTGGGGCTGCAGAACAAGCACTGTGAGCATCCTTCCTCCAGAAGCAAAGACAGCTGGAAGACGGCCTCTCCCCCAAGGAAAGACACACTGCAGTAGCAGAGCTGGGGCTTCCAAGGCAGCACCCAGGGACCCAAACCCCATTTTCATTTCTATATTTTTAAGAGTTAAAGATGGGGATTAGCTTTTTCATTGTTCATTTCCATTATTTTCTTCTGACATTTTTCTGGCTCAAGATGCCAACAGAGAGAACACTGATTTGAAAAATATCCCCACGTGCACTACATCACTGGAGCCATGAAGATGTTTACAACCTTCAAATCCAGAAATTTCACTCTTGGGAAATTACACCAAGGGATTAATTCAACAGAAACTAAAATATGTATGCACAAAGATGTTTGCTATAGAACTTCCCTTCTAATGGCCAAAAATTGGAACCGCTGTAGGATATGAACTATCATTTATGAAATTATTCCCATAATCTTGGACCAATCAAAAAATGCTATCATCATTAAAAGTAGTAATGTGAAGACATGAAAATGGAGTTTAAGTTAAAGCAACAGAATTCAAAATATGCAGATCAGGAGCTTGGTTGTGTAAATACACATACACATATAAAAGAGAGCACAGAAAAATGAAAACAGGCAGGGCATGGTGGTTCACACCTGTAATCCCAGCACTTTGGGAGGCCAAGGAAGGGGGAATCACCGGAGGTCAGGAGATCAAGACCAGTCTGGCCAACGTGGTGAAACCCCATCTCTACTAAAAATACAAAAATTAGCCAAGCATGGTGGCGCACACCTGTAGTCCCAGCTACTGGAGAGGCTGAGGCACAAGAATCGCTTAAACACAGGAGGCGGAGGTTGCAGTGAGCCTTGATTGCACCACTGCACTCCAGCCTGGGTGACAGAGTGAAACACTGTCTAAAAAAAAGAAAAGAAAAAGAAACAATTGTTAGAGTAGCTTTTACAGTTTCTTTCATGTTGTATAGTATTCTTCCCACTAAAAATGATGATTCAACATAACGCAAGATCCAAATCAACTCTAAGTGTTAGAAATACTACTGAAAATCAGGCAAGGTCTAAACAAAGAGTTGGAATTTCCCCAACAAAAACCAATTATCTATCCGCAGCCACTACTGTGAATATTTTCACTCAAGAGATCTTTTGACATGGTGCGGTAGCTCATGCCTATAATCCCAGCACTTTGGGAGGCCTAGGAGGGCGGAACACTTGAGGTCAGGAGTTTGAGACCAAGGCCCAGCCAATATGGTGAAACCCAATCTCTACTAAAAATACAAAAATTAGCTGGGTGTGGTGGCGGGTACCTGTAAACCCAGCCACTTAGGAGGCTGAGGCAGAAGAATTGCTTGAACCCAGGAAGCAGAGGTTGCAGTGAGCTGAGATCTTGCCACTGCATTCCAGCCCGGGCAACAGAGTGAGACTCCATCTCAAAAAAAAAAAAAAAAAAAAAAAAAAAAAATGCGAGGAAAGGGGGAGATCTTTGAAAAATGAGAGCACAAGGCATTTGTTTAATTTCTGCATATTTTAGGAATATAGGATGCTTAAGTATGACTTAAGTTGCTGCCATCAAGAAGTGTTGAAGGGGTGAGGGAGATAAAAGCAGGTATCAGAAGAGATCCAAAAATGGATAAGGGAGGCCCCAGACAGGGGCAGAGGGCACACATGTGGACTCGGGGGAGGCTAGGCTGTACTTCAAGTGTGGTTGTTGAAAGGTGTTCAGGGGAAATGGCCATTGCAGCTGCCGCTGATGAAACACACCCACGCTCCCCTAATCTCCCTCACTCCCAGATTCCCTTCTTGTGAACCCAAGACACAAAGCTGAGCTCTGTTCTGTAGACCCTCCAAAGATATGGAATGGAATCAGAACCATCCCAAGGAGGGGAAAAAGATTCAAATCCACTGTAGTGGATTTTCCCCAGGGAAATTCGGGGAAACACTGAGAATTTTGAGGCGGGGGCGAGTAGGGGTTCACCTTAAAGTAAAAATAAAAAAGTGTCATGAAAAGATGGAGAGACAAGGTCCCATCTTTCTCCAGAAAGTAAGAAAACCACGTGCAAGACTTCTGTGGCCTTGATAAGCAGGAAGGCCTGGCCCCGGTGTGCCACACATATGTATGAGCCATGCTTAGATATTAAAATTCCCTCCAAGTTGGCCAGGCAGGTTCACTTGTGCAGGCAAATTAAAAAGCTGCTGTAAGACAATAAGGTGTCTGCAAATGGTTACCGCTACAAGAGGACATGAAGCTATTTGCATGTCTGTCTCTACAGGAAGTGGCCAGATGTGTTAGAAAGTTTCCGTTCAAAGCTTGCTGCCACCTGCGATCTGGGTGACTTGGGGAGAAGGGAAACAGGTACAAGCAGAAGACATGTGGAGTTCCAGCTCTATACAATGCTGAATGCCAGGCAGGCACTTTAGTAGATGTCATTTCATTTAACCCTTCCTTTCTCACTACCATCCAAGATGCATTATTTATATTGTACAGACGAGGGAACAAGTGCAGAGAGGTTCTTGCCAACAGCACACAGCTAATAAATGACAGATCCTCCAGGAAGATACAGCAGGGAAATGTTTATTATCTCTGAGTGTTTCCAAGAGTGATTGGCCCCTTGAGGAAGGAGTGCAGAGGGGACGTGAATACACAGAAGGGGCTGGGGACAGTGGCTCACGCCTGTAATCCCAGCACTTTGGGAGGCTGAGGTCGGCGGATCATGAAGTCAGGAGATGGAGAACATCCTGGCCAACATGGTGAAACCCTATCTCTACTAAAAATACAAATTTAGCTGGACGTGGTGACAGACATCTGTAATCCCAGCTACTCAGGAGGCTGAGACAGGAGAATGACTTGAACCTGGGAGGCGGAGGTTGCAGTGAGCTGAAATTGTACCATTGCACTCCAGCCTGGTGATAGAGTGAGATTCTGTCTCAAAAAAAAGAAAAGAAATGCATAGAAAGAATTTAAACTCCAGTTGCATCCCTTAGTAAGTAAACAGGGACCTGGGGTTTGAGTAACTCGGTAAAGATAACAGGACAGAGGTAACATATCTCTCTGACACATCTGGTCAAAATGCGGACATCAACGTGTTCAAGCACACACACATGCACAGATATGTGCACCCCAACACTGATTTCATTGCCAGGGAGCCGAGCACAGTAGCCAAGGGTAGGCTCTAAGGGCGTTAGAATTCCTGCTTCAAATCCTGGCCCCTCCACTAGCCAGCAGAGTGATCTTCTGCAAGTGTCTTCACCTCCTGCATCTCAGTTTTCTCACCATAAGATGGAAATAATGAGCCTGCCTTATAAAGTTACTAAGAGGAGGACATGAGCTGAAATCACTGAGTACACTGGCTGCCACAGTGCTCAGGTGCTCATTTCCATGTTTCCATTTCTCTGAAATAAGGATGCATCTTACAACCATAGTCCTCTTAGATTGGATGAAATAAGGATATAATGATGATGTTGATATCGATGTAGTACATCCCTGACTTCCTTTCCACCTCCCTGCCCATCCCCATCCCCATCCCTATCCCACCTCAAAGCCCAAACTCCTGGATGGAGTGTTTGTTCTCAACTTCCCTTCCTTTTCTTTTAATTTGCTGCAAGTTGAATGCTTTGTTTTCCAAGCCAAGAAAAATCTCCTCAAATCCAAATGGCCAAGGGCCAGAGCATCAAAATGCCCTGAATTTTCTGAGGCTGTACCCAGAGAGAGGGTTCACTCAGATGCAGACAGACAGCTCCAGGGTGACAGGCCCTTTGAGATCGCCTGTGCCCAAGCCGTTCCTCTCACAGCCAAGGTCACTGGCCTGGATGCCCTCAACAGCTGGGGAAGCCTCTGTCAGGGCAGACCGAGGTAGCAGGTCTACAGCAGTGCCAAGAAAGATGCCCACCTCCCACCCACCAAATAACTGCCTCAGCCCTCGCTGAGGCCAGAAATCCCAGGAAGTGTTCTTTTAAATCAGTGGTTTCCAGTCACTCTCCAATGTTTGCCCACTACATCAAATCATAACCAGCTTTCTCAAAGTTTGACAAACTACAAGAAGTTGTGGTTCAAATAAACAAATAGGAATAAAATTTTCTCAATTATCAAGCTTTCTCCCATAAAACTTTGTTAAACAGTTGACACAGTTGTGCTTGAATCATATACACATAGATATAAATATGTAAACATAGATAGCACAAATATCAACAAATATCAGTATGTCATGGAGACTTCTACACATCTGCCACCTGGCCAAGCTTGAGGTTGTTCCTCCAGTAGAAGCTAATGAAGTCAGCATCCTTGGGAGTAGAGTCCAAAGTCCACAGGGGTGACGATGCAGGAAGCATCTGTTTATCAGATGTTCTATTCAGAAGAGGCTGAGAGGAGAAGTAGCTCCTGTATGTCCAAGATCAGGGGTTGAGAGACAGAAATCAGGACAGAACAGGAAGGCCAGAAAACCCCAGGAAAGGTGGAAAAGGCACTCAGATTTTTGTATTTCACTTCCTCCTAATCTCAATAAACATCAATATTCAAGGATTCACTTGCTTTTCACGATGAGCATATTGGAACTGAAAATTCTAAGACAACTATAAGAAATATAAAAACCCAGACTGGGTGCAGTGGCTCATGCTTTTTTTTTTTTTTTTTTTTTTTTGAGACAGAGTTTCGCTCTTGTTACCCAGGCTGGAGTGCAATGGTGCCATCTCAGCTCACCGCAACCTCCGCCTCCTGGGTTCAGGCAATTCTCCCGCCTCAGCCTCCTGAGTAGCTGGGATTACAGGCACGCGCCACCGTGCCCAGCTAATTTTTGTATTTTTAGTAGAGACGGGGTTTCACCATGTTGACCAGGATGGTCTCGATCTCTTGACCTCGTGATCCACCCGCCTCGGCCTCCCAAAGTACTGGGATTACAGGCGTGAGCCACCGCATCCGGCCTGGCTCACACTTTTAATGCCAGCACTTTGGGAAGCCAAATAGAGAGGATTGCTTGAGGCCAGGAGTTCAAGACCAGGCTGGACAACCAAGTGAGACCCAATCTCTACAAAAAAAGAAAACAAGAAATATGAAAATTCCCCTTCCTTCCAACTGAAGTACAAAGCCTCAGAAAACAGAGCACCCATTTCTTGACAAAATCCTCCTGGCCCAGCTACATCCTAGAATTGAATTAAACAAGTAGAGAGAAAAAATTGGGCTCCCCAAAATTCCAGGAAGATTTGCATGGGACACAATCCTAGCTGGTATAGAAGTTGAAAGCTAAATTACATATTTTTCTACCATTCTCTGATTGTGTCTGACATTCTGAATATTTGTTTATTTTTTCCTTTAATTTATCCATAATCGACATGTCTACCATGCATGAGGGCTTAAAGCTCCAACTGAAATAAATTATATCCCATGGTATTTAGAAACAGGCAGCCTAACATCTAATCTAATTGGCCTAATTAACCCTTTTCTTAAATGCCCACACTGTATTATATCAGCCAGAGCATATAGTGAAAGCTTTTGGCTTTCTTGTGGCTGAACAATATTAGAAACTTTAGTCAAATCCAGAACCTGATCTTTAGTTTCAATTTCCTTTTATTCTCCAGCTCAAGTCTGAAATCTTCCTTCTTGTAAACAAAAACCACAAAAGATATTCTATCCCCCATTCCCCCAGTGTAGGGGGAAAGTCACAAATGATTTCTGGCTTCAATCCCCTAATGAAACAGCTAAAGGGCCTTGAAAGCCAAAAGACAATGGTTTTATCGAAAGTTCAGGCCTCTTTTCTTCAAACGTCCATTAGATTAAAAGGGACTAGAAACTTAGGGACGATCTTATGTGATCGTTGTCCATGGTCTTCAAAGATAAACAATGGTTCTGTGTGCTCCTTGATGACCAAAGCTGGTGCAGAGTATGGTAATTAACCCAGATGATTCAGAAGCAGCAGAGGATCCCATACATCACTTCTGATCATCCGGATACTCCTGGACCTTAGACATTTAGCTTTTCTCTCCAATTACATTTTGGTTATAACAGTTATTCCAATTACCTTGCATCTCTGAGATACAAGCTGGTTGGGTGTAGGATAGTGAGGCTACAGAATGAGAGTGGGCAACAGAATTAGTGCAGGCAATGTGTGGATGTGCCCTCCCCTGCCGGGCTGCCGAGAAATGCAATGGGGTGGGGGGTGGGGGGGGTGGCACAGCCACACATTGACAAATGAAAGTTACTCACGTTGCAATGTATCATTCTCTTGAAATTTCATTTGAGACGAATCAGTAAGATAGTGGCCCATTTCTGACATGGGGATGATAATAACAAATGCCTGTTTCACTGTCTGTCTGTTCCGACATGTGCTCCACACTCATCCTCACTGTCTCTCATTTTAAAGATGAGAAATCCAAGGTCAGGGAGGTTAAGTGATGTGCTCAAGTTATGAGATCAATCACTGGCATCTCCGCTCTATTGATGCAACAAAAATGGAGGCTCGGCAACATTAAGTGACTTGTCCAGGGGTGACAGCTAGGTGGTGGGGCAAAGACCTCAACCCAGGTCAAGAGGACCCAAGTCAGGTCTTATTCACTCTACACAACAATTGCCTCCCATAAGAAGGCTAAAAAAAGAGCAGATATTCACTGAGCATCCACATGGTACTAGGAGCCCAGGAACAGAGAACGGGAAACAGACCCAACTCCCACCAAGCTTAAACGGCAATCAGAGCTTCTGCTCTTCTTCAAGCATCTCTCTCTCTCATTCTTTAAGGGTAACAAGGAAACGGGGGCATGAAACCAAGCCCCTTGATAAGTACCTGGGCCCCCACTCGTGGCCCCTTCTGGTCAAAGACAGCATCAAGTTGCTTTTTGTATCTCCTACTTTGAGTAAGGCCAGACCAAAAATAGGCCCTCAATAAACATTTTGCATTGAGTGAGTTAATTAATCCAGCTTTGAAGCTGAGACAATTGCATGTCACAAGAGCCTAACATTCTCCTAGATTTTACCTAAGAACATGATAGACAACATGGCAGTCTGTCGTCCATTAATACTGCTGGCTTTTCAAGGCCTCCTCAAGAATTTTTATCTCAGAGAGGTTGCTAAGTGCTTTCTATGGCTTACATGTGAATCACTTCCCATACTGTAAGGATGGTGACTAAATAGTTTCAGACAGGACTTCGGAATTCTGGGACAGAATAAACCAGCCAGAAAGCCGATGACTCAATTCTCCACTTTTCAACCGGTGCTGTCATCCCAGAGAGAGAGAGCCAACGTACCCAGGACTCTCATCAGAATAGAGGCAGGGGGTTCTGAAAATGCAATCCGAAAGATACAGATCTTAAAGACACTCCAACGGAAAGACCTACTCAGAGGCAAAGACTGATTCGACCCAAATGCAGGAAAAGAAAAATGGAGAAGTCACCAAATCTCTAAATGACTTTGGGAAGAATACTCAATTCAGGAACACTTATTGTTAAGTCTATTATATTCCGAGCCATCTAATTCAACAGAACTCAGGAGCCAAGAACTGGGAAGATCCAAGCAGTGGGAAGTCAATGGGTCTGGAGACCAGGAAGTCAGTGGTGGGCTGAGATCCTCACCAGAAACGTGACCTCAGGTCAGGACCACCCCCTCGTTTCTGGGTCTCGGTATCCTCATCTATAAATAAGGAGGAGGGGAGGATTTAATCTATATAAGATTCCTTCCAGCTGTAAAATTCAGTACTTCTGCACCTCCCAGCCCACTCCCTTCTACCGCAGTGAAGCTCACCAAAATTCCACTGGCACTGTGCTCCAGCTCTGAACAGGCTGGCTTTTGTGGCATTCCCTCATGCATGGTAACCACAGAAATAAACTCACATACACCAAAAAATGTAAATGGGTCATGAGTGCTGTTACACTTATGAAGTCAGCAGTGTGAAATATATAACGAGATTGTCTACAGATCTTTTGTTGACACGTAGTAAGAAAAATCTCCTAAGTATAAAAAGGCCCATTTGTCAGCAGCATCTGAAACTGGAGCTCCAGTCATAACTGCGCGCTGCCCTTACCCGACACTCACACAGGAGAAACATTTGGATTTTTCACAGACATTCTCTATTCTGCGCAGGAGCCTAGGAAAGCAGGGGAAGTTGCCCTTGGCATTGACCAGACAATGAACTCATCATCCTGCTTCACCCAGAAATAGAAATGAAGCGTTAAAGATAGCTCACTAGTGTCTGCTTCGGCATCACAGACTGAGGTTAAGTTGCCTAAGAAAGTCCAGAGTGGGAATGCTTACTTACTTAATCCATGATGATGTAGCCTACCACCACCCCACTGTCAGCTGAAAGCACTTATTAAGCACCTAGTGTGTACACAGCCCTTCCTTCCTGGAGTGTTCCAAAAGGAGCCATCAAGTTTGGGCTGCATGAACACGATATGGGTGTACTTCATGTCACTGAACTGGATGCTAAAAATGGTTAAAATGGTAAATTTTGTTACGTACATTTTATCTTTTTTTTTTTTTGAGACGGCGTTTCGCTCTATCACCCAGACTGGCATGCGTGGCGCGATCTTGGCTCACTGCAACCTCTACCTCCCTGATTCAAGCAATTCCCCTGCCTCAGCCTCCTGAGTAGCTGGGACTATAGGCGCATGCCCACACCTGGCTAATTTTTTTGCACTTTTAGTAGAGACAGAGTTTCACCATGTTGGTCAGACTGGTCTTGAACTCTTGACCTCATGATCCACCCGTCTTGGCCTCCCAAAGTGCTGGGATTACAGGCGTGAGCCACTGTGACTGGCCCACCATTTTTTTAATACCAAAAAAAAAAAAGAAAAGAAAAATGAAGGGCTGCAGCCCTCAGATACACAAATCATACTGGTGCAAAACAGAACCGCTCAGTCAGGCAGATGTTTCCAGGACATCCCCAAAGTGTCTGGGGCTGATGATAATAACCTTTCCCCTGGCCCTGCGTGACCATGGTCTTTGGTTAAGCCTTAGACTGAATCCACGTCATTTCCACCCCTCTGGAGTCTTAGAACCAAGGTCTAGGGATTCCCCACCATGAATACCCCTCCAAGCAGCCTGGGTGGTATCAATGCAGACCCCGGGATCCTAAAATCCAGATCCTGATTCAATAGGCCTACCTTAGCCCCAGAAATCTACCCTTTTAAATGCGTTCCAGGTGATCGTTAAGGATCTGGGAATGAATTAAAGGCCCTGGCTAAATGCAAGTGGGTGATGACCAAAGGCAGCCTTTGCATGGGCTTTGGAAATGACCAGAGGTTGCAGCCACGGAGTTGCTCCCAGCTCCTGCCCTCCAGTTCGGATGTCTGTTGCTCTTCTCCAAATTCAAGGAGGCCCCTGACTAAGTCCTTGAACAAGTGACGGGCTCATATATAGGGTTCTGCCACCTTTCCCATTCTACTGGACAGTCACCCCGAATCAGAACTCCCAGATTCTAGGCCCAGCCCTCCACCACACATTTTCCATCACTGCACCTCCGTCTTCCCCTCTGCACAATGGGGCTGATACTTCCTGCCCTGACTTCCCCTAGGCCTGCTGTGTCAGGGTCCAGCTCCTGTTCTCCCAAGCGTGTGACCTTGGGCTGTTTAGGTTTCACCTCCCTGGAGCTCAGCCTCCACATCTTCCACAAAGTCAGAATAAAACAGTCCTTAGTTCATAGAGTTCCTTCGAGGACACAGTAGGCTCAGGCAAGAACAGTGCTCCTGCCAATGAGAAGCACAGCGAGCACTTAATCAACGTTAACCACCATCACGCCTGTGAGTATGTTGACGTGGAGACACTGTACTTGGGAGGGAACAGGCAGAAGAGAGAACAGTTCTCACACTTCTGTTTTAAAGAACAAAGCTCGTGCACGCATGCCGCGCACACCTACCCTGTGATTACAAATCACGGTGGCCCTCTGACTCTTTGCAATCACAGGGTGGGTGGGTAGCGTGTGTGCACAAGCGTTGCTCTCTAGCAACAGAGGACAAGAATGAATTTTGAAGACGCTAGCCCTTTTATTTACAATGTTGAGTTCCTCTATTCCCCAGGCAGAGACCAAGGAATACCCTGCTAAGCCATTTCTGAGCACTGCCGAAGGAGGGAAGGCAGGACGGGCCCTTCTGATGAAGCAGTGGCCTCCCACCCTGCTGCATGCAGAGCAGCCTCCTTCAGAAGGGGACCACTTGGTGGCTCCGCATCCTTTACCCAGACAGCTGGCTCATTCCACCCAACCCCACAGAACGGCACCTGCTGGCCACTCACAACAGCTCACTCAGAACACATCCAGGATTTCCCTTCAAATGGACAAGGTGTTCCTGCTTCCAGGCCTTTCTTTGCCTTTTCAGTCGCCGAAGTCAAGACCTCCTTCACCAGGATTATCACAGAGGACTCGGGGAGGCCTCCCTGGCACCCTCACCCCTGCAATTCCACTACCTGGTATGTCTTCCTCAGAGCACTGTCCCCACCCAACATGGCCTCATCCCTGTCCCCAGATCCTTCTCCAACCCTTAATGGCAAGCTCTTGGGGCCTCTTCTGTTCATAGGAAGAATACCCTCTGGCACACAGCTGAAAATACTTGTTGACTGAATTGTGCATCCTGTTTAGGGCAAACACAAAGCTCAGTCACCTTGGGATTGTCCCAGTTTATGCCTGCAGTCCTACAGTCTCTTTTTTTTTTTTTTTTTTGAGACAGGATCTCACTCTGTCACCCAGCCTGGGCAACAAGTGCAATCTCAACTCACTGCAACCTCTGCGATTCTTGTGGTTCAGCCTTCTGAGTAGCTGGGATTATAGGTCCACGCCACCTCAATGGCTCACTTCTTTGTATTTTTAGTAGAGATGGGGTTTCACCATGTTGGCCAAGCTGGTCTTGAACTCATGACCTCAAATGATCCACCCGACTTGGCCTCCCAAAGTGCTGGGATTACAGGTGTGAGCCACCGCACCTGGCCTCTACAATCATTTTTAATAGCTCGTTTTTTTTACTCTAACAAGTGGCTGGGTTGGATAATACATCTTGAACTGTGTTGACGAGAGGTGATACAGTCCAGGGGTTAGGAGCCAGAAATATCTGGAATCAGACACACTTCAGCATCAGCCCTGAGCTGCCACTTCCTGCTGTGTGATGATCCTCACAAGCCAGGACCCTCTCTGATCAAAGTGTCTACAGCACTTCAGGAGACGGAAAGCCTGTGGGTACAAGCACTGACACGTAGGACGATAGAGGCGTTCAGTCAACATTGTTCTTAATAACATTGTTTGCCACCAGGCATGGAGGCTCACACCTGTTATCCCAGCACTTTGGGAGGCCAAGGAGGGCAGATCACCTGAAATTGGGAGTTTAAGCACAGCCTGACCAACAAGGAGAAATCCCGTCTCTACTAAAAATGCAAAATTAGCCAGGCATGGTGGTTCATGCCTGCAGTCCCAGCTACTCGGGAGGCTGAGACAGGAGAATCACTTGAACCTGGGAGGTGGAGGTTGCAGTGAGCCAAGATCACGCCATTACACGCCAGCCTGGGCAAAAAGAGTGAAACTCTGTCTCAAAAATATATATATACACATATATATTGTTTATCCTCCAAAGGCAAACTACCACCTTCTGCTAGCTATGTGACCTCAGCAGATTAACTTATCTTCTCTGCCATTTTCTCATTTCTAAGATGAAAACAAGAATTCCTAATCTCCAGGCTGGTTTTGAAAATTATCAGATTACATCATTCAGGAAAAGCACAGTGGACTGGGTGCAGTGGTACATGCCTGTAATCCGAGCACTTTGGGAGGCTGAGGCAGGTGGATCATCTGAGGTCAGGAGTTTGAGACCAACCTGGTCAACATGGTGAAACCCTGTCTCTACTAAAAATGTGAAAATTAGCTGGGCGTGGTGGCAGACACCTCTAATCCCAGTTACTCGGGAGGCTGAGGCAGGAGCATGCATGCAGGAGGTGGAGGTTGCAATGAGCCAAGATCACCCCACTGTACTCCAGCCTGGGGGACAGAGCAAGGCTCTGTCACAAAAAAAAAAAAGAAAGAAAGAAAAATGAAAAGCACAGTGGCTTGCCTATCCTGAAATACATGGTAGCAATTGTTAATACTATTGCTATTACTTCTAAATCCCCGAGTTGCTTGAAGGCAGGAACCTTGTGTTTTCACTTCTGTATTCCTAATACTAAATGCCTGGCACATTTTCTTGCAGGAAGGAAAGAAGTAGGCTTCTTTCTGAGGTCCTGCTGTGCTCATCCCCAGTGAGCTTGATGTCAGAGAGAGGCATAGATGGGACACAGAGAAGGCACATGGCTTGGGTGGGTTCTACAGTGCTGCAAAGGTAGAAAGAGGATCTGCCGGAGCGTGGAAGGTTTGCAGATGGTAAAATCTGCTTCTGCTCACACACCTACTAGTGGGAGGGGGATGCTTGCGAAATGTTAAAAATGAGTCAACTTCCTCAGATACAACAAGAACAATAACAAAGATGGTGAGGCAGAGAGAAATAAACAGGGTGTGGGTGGAGAAAAACAGGTACCTGAGCCTGGTGCTTGTGAAACGGAAGGCTTTAGGAGTGTAGGGGAGCGGGGAGGGCGGTCGCTGGTTTAATACAGCTCCTCCCAGATGGGCTAGATCACAGTGGAGCTTACAGATGCTCACTTCGGACTCCTCTAACACCACTGGAGAGATCAAACCCTAGGACATGTTGGCTTTGTAGGTTATCAGATACATCAAGACCACTAACTGTTTCTATCAAAATTTAGGAATTGTGCAGACTCCGGGCTCTGACCGCACGCAAAGGAAGTTCCTTCTCAACCTGTCCTCTTCCTCCAACTGTAAAGTAAGATTATGAAGCAGAATCAAGAGCCTGCACTGAACCTCAAAAGGGAAAGCCCAGGGTTGGAGGCTCCTCGTGCAGCAATGATCAACGGTGCCACCTCAATACCCCACCATCACCTTCAATTCCAGGACCTATTCCCCTGTGGCTCCATAAACCAGGCGGATCAATGGAGAAGGGGCAGCCTGAGAACCCTGGAGGCTTCCCCTAGAATCTGGGCCCCAAATTCCTAGCTTGGAATCTCCCTACTTCATTACGTTCTTATCCCAGGCATAACAATTCTGTTTCCGAACAAACCAACAGGTCTGCTGTATCTAACACCGATGACGCACTCAGCCATAGCTATATGCTGAAGATACAAAATGGACTCAGACGTCCTCTGAGCTCTTCCCCTAAGTTCTGAAGCTAGTTCTGAGCTAACTGCTCAGGACAGAAAACCCAGATTGTAAGGGACTCTGGTCTCTAAGTGAACTGCCCACAAATCCTGAGAATTGTTCCTTTGAATAAATGCATCTGGTTGTTTTGTTGTGTGCATGTTTTTACTCAGAATATAAAAGGTTCTGGAAAACTATGGGTCTCACAAACTGAGCTCTAGTAACTAAGACGGTAACTCCAGGAGGGTGCTCTATCCCTAGAATTTCTTCCGCCAGAATAACCAAGTCGAGAAGTTTGTCAAATGTTCTTTCATAAGCTAGTAGTTTTACTTGTGTGTGGAATCTAGAGCCAGTCCTGACCCTGTCACATCCTGGCTCTGTGACCCTGGATACTAACCCTCTCCATGCCTCAGTTTTCTCTTCTGCAAAATGGGGATGAAAATCATAATACTTACATCTCAGAGGTGCTGTGGGGATCAATGACTAATATCTGAGAGTACCTAGAAGAGTACCTGGCATGGTCTTAAGTACTTTATTCAGTAAATATTTAATAAATGTTGCTATATACACAAACTGTCTTAAAGAGGTAATGACCTACTTTTATTTTAAAGATCTCCAATGGTAGGTTTTAACTTTTAGTTTAGAAACAGAAAGACAACATAAAATAGTGGTTAACAGAAGGAACTATAAAGCCATGTTGCCTGGGATTGGATGCCAGCTCTGCCTCTTTTTCACTGTGTTACCTTGGTCAAATGACTTAACCTCTCTGAGCTTTAGCTTCCTTATCCATAAAATAGAGATAATACTGTCTCCAGGTTTAGGTGAGTTGATAAATGTAAGCCACATAATAGATAATAGCAGAGTATGACAGTTGCTGCTGTCATTGTATCTCTAGGGGAGGTCCCATCAGCAGCTTCCATGATCATATTTGTAACATGTCGAGATGCCATTCAAAGTCCCAGGAAGCCACTAGGCAGCCAGCCATTCTCTTCTCGTCTCAGCTCTGCTGGAAGCTGCTGACTTACAGCTCATCAGTAAATGTGTACCAAGCAGAAATCGATTAAAATTGGCCACATTTGCTGCCGCAGTCTCCTCTGTCCCCATCCCATGGCAGGGCTGAGGGCTAAGGGGGCAGACAGAGGAGCTGTTGCAAGGACTGTGGGGCAGGGGGGCCACTGGCACAGCACCTCTGGCTGCTCCATGGCAACGGCAGCTGCTGGACAGTGGGGCAGCAGCAACGCACTGCAGCAGAGAGGAGAGCCAACTCCTCTCACCAGGCAACGCCAGGCCATTCACAAGGCCAGAAGACAGGAAGATGCCATGCTAAACAGCAGCCCAGATCATGGGACCCAGCCCAACCTCTGACCCCTGGCATAGAGAAACAACACACGTACAAGTCCTTCCCCCAGGCTCACCTGCCCCAAAGAGCCACAAATGCACAGACAAGCTTGGTATCTGTCTTAGTCTGCTCCTGCTGCTATAACAAAATATCTCAGGCTAAGGAACGTATAAATAGAAATGTACTGCTCACAGTTCTGGAGGCTGGGAAGTCCGAGACCAAAGCAGCAGCAGATTTGGTGTCTGGAAAAGCACCATATAGTGGTGCCTTCTGTGTGTTCACATAGCAGAGGGGGTGAAGAGGCTCCCTCAGGCCTATTTTACAAGGGCACTAATTCCATTCACGAAGGCAGAGGTCTCAAGACCTAATCACCTCCCAAATACTACTGCATTAGGGATTAGGTTTCAACACTTGAATTTGTGCGGGGGACACAAACGTTCAGACCATAGCAGCCTCTAAACTTTGCACACAGCTCATGGAGCTGGTGGCCCTGGATCCTTGCTCAACATTGTCAGGTACACAGGAAAAAAAATCACAGGAGAGCTCATGCTAGGTAGAGCGGGGAGGCTCTCACTGGAGACAAATGAAGTGTTTAACAGGAATGAAACTAGAGGTACTTCGGGCAGGCCGCAGAGGGGAGGATTCCTGGAGGAGGGAGCTGGATCTGAAAGGACAAAAGGAAATAAAGGAAGAGGCAGGAAGAGAATGACAATGACATAAGTCCCATAAAACATCCTCCCAGGGAGCACCTTTCTACCCAAAAAGAAACTAATCATTTCAAACAAATTTTTCTCTACCCTCTAGGAAAGGATTGCATTTTCTGCCAGATGGGATTGAAGTGGGCAGATATTTTGTAACTGCACCTCCCTGCCTAGAAAAAAATGTTCCAACTTGTCAGTCATCCTCCATCTCAGATGCATTCTGCCTGCTCCAGGTGATGTGGCCCATCTGACCCATGCAGCTCATTTTCCCAAATATTCCTGCAGCTCGAACTTGGCAAGCATAAGGACTATGATGTTTCATCAGTGTGATAGTACACTCCATTCTTTAGGGACAGCAGCAAGTTTTGAAAATTGGTCCTGATGAAGAACCTCAGATTTAAAGGTATTGGGCAGAGGGTGTTCCATCAGGAACGATTTGCAAAACTTGCCAACATAAACTTTATATATGTACGTTTGTGTGTACATACACATATGTGTGTGTATATATATTTATATTCACTCACCTTACAAGAACTGCCTTATGCTAGATACTTAAGTCTCTGGGTCTCAATTTCTTTTTTTTTTTGAGACGAAGTTTCGCTCTTGTTACCCAGGCTGGAGTGCAATGGCGCGATCTCGGCTCACTGCAACCTCCGCCTCCTGGGTTCAGGCAATTCTCCTGCCTCAGCCTCCCGAGTAGCCAGGATTACAGGCACGCGCCACCATGCCCAGCTAATTTTTTGTATTTTTTTTAGTAGAGACGGGGTTTCACCATGTTGACCAGGATGGTCTCAATCTCTTGACCTCGTGATCCACCCGCCTCAGCCTCCCAAAGTGCTGGGATTACAGGCTTGAGCCACCATGCCCGGCCTCAATTTCTATAACTATAAAAGTATACCTTTTCTCAGGCTCAGGCGCTATGGGGAAAGGATTCTAAGGTTCCATTCAGGTTCAGCACAGAGAAATGTGCTGGGATCCATTAGTGATGTCTGCTGCGGTCACACTAGGGGAACATGGGAGGTGTATGTACCTGCTGGTATTGGTAATTTCTCAAACAGCGGGTAATTTAGACTCTCTAAAGCCCTACTCTTTCAAACATTCTGAGCACTGAGTTATAAAGGCCACATTTATGTGTCCAAAGGAGTCCCTCTGCTGCAGAAAGAGGAACAGTGCTGTCTGTGTTGAGAAGATCCCTCCAGAACCCACCCTCACAATCCCTGAGAGCACACCCCACAGGTCCTCAAGTAAAAGTCACAGAGTTGCTCCTCTGCCAGGACCAGTGGGGATGGAGGAGTGTCTCCCAGCATGAGAAACCAAGCTATTGCTCAGCTATTGAGTCACAGTAACTTCTGTGAGAGTCTAAAATTATCTCCATTATAAGCAGCTTTCATTTTGTAGGCAGGCCACCCGCCCCCAACCTCTGGATACAATTTAGAAGAAATAACAGAGAGGGGAGAATTTCACACAAGTGACAATAAGGACTGGTATAGATTTTGAGATAGGGCTTAGGGGAGAGAACAGAGAAAGAAGTAACTTATGGGGGACCATGAAGCCTCAAAACCTCTCGGTGAGGAATATTCTAGATTCCCATTAAAGCGGTGACATTGAGGCACAGAGTCATCAGGTTAACTCTCATGAACGTCACACAGCCAGAGAATGACTTCCAAGCCCTTGTTCTTTGCATGCCACAGTCATGCTGACTGGACAATACTCCAGAGAGCTAAGTGTGTCCAGAGAATCCAGAACGACAGCCCTAGGAATGGAGGCAAAAGAGGAAGCACAAAGGAATGAGAATGTGGTTTCCACACAGGCCATCCCTGCTTTCCCGAGAAACGTGGTTAAGCACAAGCCTACGGGTTCTGTCCCAACTTCCCAGCAACCACTGCCATTTCCCCACAGCAAGCACAGGGAGAAAATGGTACACAGTGTTCCTTTCTCTCTAAGAGGTAAGCCAGAAGCCAGTCCAATTTCAAGGGCCTGCTGAGCAGAACAACAGAGTACCCTAATTAGCCCAGATTTCCTAATAACTATGCTGGTGATGCCAGAGCCACACAATTTCCCTGGGTCTCCTTATCCTGGTGCATTTGTTCCACCTCTCACTCCCTGCCCCACTGTCTGCAGACTCCTCAAATACTGGTGACAGAGCATCTTGCTGCTGGGTGCTTCCTGAGCCATGGGTTAATACTCAGATAGACAACTTACATAAGTCCTAGACGCTGGGCATGATGGCTCCTGCCTATAATCCCAACACTTGGGGAGCTGAGGTGGGCAGATCACTGAGGTCAGGAGTTCAAGACCAGCCTGGTCAACATGGTGAAACCCTGCCTCTACTAAAAATATAGAAATAAGCCTGGCATGGTGGCACACATCTGTGGTCCCAGCTCATCGGGAGGCTAAGACAGGAGAATCACTTGGACCTGGGAGGTAGAGGTTGTAGTGAGCTGAGATCATGCCACTGCACTCCAGCCTAGGCGACAGAACAAGATCTTGTTTCAAAAAAAAAAGTCCTAGAAAACATGGAGGCTGCCCAGGTGGTCCTGAGAGTCCCAGCGAGGATGGGAGTTCAAAGACATCTACCTGTGGTTTCTCCTCATACCACCATTTACCACCAAGGAGTCCTGAGTCCCCACCACTGAAGTCACGCCTAGATGTAAAAGGCAAATTATCTTATTGGGGGGAAAATAACATTGATATGGTTTGGTTGTGTCCCCACCCAAATCTCATCTTGAATTGTAGCTCCCATAATCCCCATATGTCATGGAAAGGACCCAGTGGGAGGTAATTGAATCATGGGGGTAGATTTTTCCTGTGTTGTTCTCATGATAGTAAGTCTCAAGAGATCTGATGGTTTTAGAAAGGGTAGTTCCCCTGCACACACTCCCTTGCCTGCCACCACGTAAGATGTGCCTTTGTTCCTCCTTCACCCTCTGCCATGATTGTGAGGCCTTCCCAGCCACGTGGAACTGTGAGTCCATTTAACCTCTTTATCAATTATCCAGTCTTGGGTATTCTTCATAGCAGTATGAAAATGAACTGATACAAATACATTGGCAAAGGATCATCCACTCGCATCTTGAACAATCCCATCCCTAGGCAGACTTGGGGGAAAAAAAGGTAAGATTAATGAGGCTTAATATTGGGAGGAAACTAGGCTCCAAGAGCCTTACAGTCAGGGTCCACAGGAATAATATCGTAACACCAGTGGTTACATTTTTTGCACACCCAGTAAACCTTGAGCACTGTGATTTCGGCTTTAGAGGCACTATCTCATTTAATTCTCTCAAGAGCACCATGAGGTGGACAATATGATCTCTAAAGATAAGAAGCTGAGGGATTGAGAGATGAGATGACTTGCCCAAGGCAACACACTAATCGTCATTCATTCAACATACATTTATTCCACATGTGGCTCCGGCACTGCCCCACATTGGGAGCCACAGAATGGCAGAGCGAGATCCACACCCAAGTGTTTAGACTCTGGAGTGTGTCTGGGCTTCTGTAATGCCCCAGTGGGCTGGCTTCAAAAGGAAACCTCAGGTGTTTGCTGAACTATGAAGACACACAGACGAGACCCACCTGGGAAATGCAGGTCTCAGCCCACTCTGTTGGAGGGGGGTCCTCATCCTTGGAGCTGCAGGAAGGGGGAAGACTAGAGGGAAACAGGGTCCTGTTAGAGCTCCTGGGGGCAGAGACTGAGTCTACCTGATCCTCGATGCTCCTCAGCGACTCCATGTAGATCTCAAATAACTGTCCCGGGAACATATTCCAGCCATACCTTAGCAGTGCCAGCCCCCCAGAACCACTTACACAGAGGGTAACCAAGAGCAGGCTGTGGAGTCAAATGATACTGAGCGCCTATGAGAAACTGAGAAATCTTCCCCATCTGACCCATTCCAGAGCCAAGCAGAGCCTACCTCGAACCCCTCCCGACCCATACAACCCTAGGGAGCCCCTTATGTGTGTGCTGAAAACCGAGAGCAGACATCCACAACTACTCCCACCAGATCAGAAAAATAACACCAATCCCCACCATCTCACCATCATCCACGGAAGATGGGTGGGTTTATTTCCTGCCAATTTATCATGGAAAAGGTCATGTTCTGTGAGGCTATTGAACAAGCTAAAATTAAACTTATGGAGGAAAAGCCTATTATGACTATTGGAGAATTCATGCATGTAGCATTGGAGACAGTCAAGGTAAACAAAAAAGTCTTTAAGCTGATGGATGGTGTGACCTAGGAAATACAAAGATGAATGGGAAAGACAAAGACCCCAAGCTTTCTCAGGAGCACAAAGTACCATGAGCAAGAGTGAAAAAGGATATCATGGAAGTGATCACAACAACTGCTTTGAATGTTTCCTTCATGCTGGACATGGTCTCAGCACAGCATACACTAACAGATCAACAACAGCCAGGGACAGTGGCTCACACCTGTAATCCCTGCATGGAGGGAGGCCGAGGCAGGTGGATTACTTGAGGTCAGGACTTTGAGACCAGCCTGGCCAACACGGCAAAACCCTGTCTCTACTAAATATACAAAAGTTAGCAGGGCTTAGTGGCAGGTGCCTGTAATCTGGGTTGAGACACAAGAATCACTTGAATTTGGGGGGATGGGAGGCTACAGTGAGCCGAGATCACACCACTGCACTCCAGCCTGGGAAACAGACCAAGACTATACCTAAAAAAAGTACATATACATGAACTTCACAACAACCCTCTATGAGGCTTTCTATTACTATCATGCCCATTTCACAGATGGGGAAACTGAGGCACCAAAATGGTAAGCCAACACAGCAGATAATCGAAAACGCCCGTTTACCCCATAGTGTGCTCTGAGAAGGTGCCAAGAGGCAGACAAATGCTCAGTCATCATGAATTGCCACCTCTGTTGCCTATATGAGAATTCACAAAATCCTGTCTCTCATGCTCAGGTGGGGCACCCAAAAACTCAGCCCTAACTCAACGTAGCAACAGGACCGTGGGCAGGCCAGGCAGGCAGGCTTTCTGGTCCTCTGTGAGATAAGGATTGGATTAATAATGCCTAAGCCTCCTTGAGCTCTAAAATCTTGCAACTAAACCAGGATATGATAACCTTTCATTGGATAATGATTTGGAGATCATTGAGAAATGGGTGGCAAATTGTGAACACACTGAACCAAACCAATTTGCAAATAGGACAAAGGGCAGTCGCTTTAGCCTGAGGAGACTTTTGAGTTTTGTTCTGGGTCAGGGAAGGCTCTGGAAGGCCCAAGCAAAGGTTCTGACCGCTACTTCGGGCTCTGTGCTTTTCCTACCAGAGTAACTCAGGTCCAGGGGGCAGATGGCCTCATCATCTCTGTGTTTACAGTGCTGCAGGTGACCCTTGAAGGCAGTAGGAAGTCTAAATCCCTTCAAAATGTTAATTCCCAAATCACCTCTGTCCACCTAGAGCTAGTTTTCCTAGTTCTGCTCACTTGACCTCTGTGGGACCTGAGCCCTCTCCTACCAGCACGAGCGGCCTTTTCAGTCGTGACCCCTATTTCTGCGAATCAGTTCCATCCTGGGTGGGGTACAGCACTGCTAGGAACACCACCAACCAGAGCACAAGCGTCCCCTCCGTGTCAGTGGCATTTCTGGAAATGAGGCCCAGCCAGGAAGATGGGGGGTGAAAAGGGACCAGATATATCCAGAGAAGAAACACCAGACTGGAACCAGAAGCCTGAGCAGTAGGAGTATTGAGGGTCTGAGCTCTGGAGTCCAACACTCCCAAGTTCTAACCTGTCCTCTGACTTCTCTAAGCCTCAGTCTTCCTATCTCAAAAATGGACCTAACAATGGGACCTAAGCAATAAGACCATTGTGAGGATTAACTGGAAGTAGCACATAGGAAGCTCTTAGCACAGTGGCCGGCACAGAGCAAGCATTCAGTGACAATAATAATACAGAGAATACGGGCGTTGTTTTCAGGGAGACTCCAGCAGAATCAAATCATGCCCAGTTCTAGCTGTGGGTGAGCCCTGAATCATTTCCACTTCCAGGTTCAGAATTCTCTTTCATTTTGCTGTGCCAGAGACTTCACTTGTTCCCCAAAACCTGGTCTTGCCTTCTTTCAAAGTGTTAAAAATGAGTCAGGCATGCTCGCGCCTAGAATAAAGACCCGCTAAAAACCCCTTTGAGCAAGTACGCCACATGGCCCAGTTCTGACCAATGGGATATGAACACACCCTTTGTCACTGTTCCCCTTTTCGCTGCAAGGGATAAGAAGGTAGTAGAGGGCCATCTTGGGCTACATGGATAAGGTCAACACTCGGTGGGGGAGCAGAACAACAAGACGGGAGAGGGCTGGGCTTCCGATGCCATGGCGTCGCCAGGTCAGGCCATGTCAGGACTGTTTTGTGACAGATGAACTTTGGTCTTCTGTAAGCCATAGCTATTTGGGTGCCATGGAACGGCAGTCAGTCTTATAACCTAATACACTCATGTTTCTTCATCTGACCCTCACAAGTAGCATAAGAGGCTGGTAAAATTATCTTACTCTCTCACAGATGGGAAAAAGTACCACAAGGAAGCTAAGTGACTAGTCCAAGCCAAACCTCTCTGAGTGACTGTGTTAGAATTTCAGCTTCAATTTGAGTGCTCTTCTCCCAGGTTATGTGACACTTCTGTTGCAGACTCTGTCCCCAGGAGACATGGCTGATCACAGCAATGTCACGGCAGAATTTGATTCTCAGTAAATCCAGTGAGCACCTTGGCGTTCTGCTAATTCTAAGAAACAGAAGAATGCATAAAATAAAGCCCCCATCCTCAAAGAGCCCACAGTCTCATACACAGGTTTACAACGGAGGGTGCAGCAGGACAGTCTCCAAAGGGTTTTCAGATTCATTATGGAGAAGCCGAACAAGGACATGAGCTGCAGAAACTAAGCTTGTAGAGGTTAAATGACTAATCTGAGATTGCTCCATAAGTGGGATAACTGGAACTAGAACCCTTATCTTTCAAATTCAAGTCTTGTGCCCTTTCTGCTGCCCAAATATCATGTGCCATAAAGTGCTGATGCCGCCTGCTGGCGCATGACCATCCCTTCCCAACCCTCTCTCATGATGCTTCCTGGCGCTCATCCGTATTTTTGAGTTTGAACAGCACAAATCAAATTCACCCCATGTAAGACTGAATTCCTAGAAGGTACCATGAGCGCTCCTATGTCTCAACCAAACCTTCCCGCTGCTCTGCCATGTTGAATTCCGAGATTAACTACAAAGCAATGCCTCTCTATCTACGAGCAGAAGGGAAACTGTAAACAGGGTTGAATAGAATAATGTTAATACAACTGCCTTATCTTTTTCAATAGTAATTTGGTTTCCTGAAGGCCTTTGATGTGCCTCTGGTGGATACTAACCTGAATTGTAATCAATCAACCTTGACCATTAAGACCCTATATAACCTAACCCTTGCCTGCCTCTCCCACTCCAGTCCAGCCTCATCATTTCACTAACATGCCCAGCTCATCCCCATCTCCGAGCCTTTGGCCTTGGTATTCCTTCTGCCACAAACAAAAATTCCTTCTCCCCTTAGAACTTCCCATGGCTCACCCCTTCTCGTCCCTTAAATCTCTGCTCAAAAGCCGCCTCTTCAGGGAAGCCTTCCTCAGTGGTACCTTCCAAAATACTAGGTTGGTACAAAAGTAATTACTGTTTTCTCCATTACTTATAAACGGCAAAAACCACAGTCACTTTTGCACCCGCCTATAGCTTTCCCACTTCGTCTAGTTTCCTAGCCCTGCAGGAAATGGCATTCTTCACTACCCCAAATTATGTCATTTACCATGCATGTGTTCAGTTATTTAATTTTAATTTTTTTTTCAAGATGGAGTCTCCTTCGGTCTCCAGGCTGGAGTGCAGTGATGCGGTCTCGGCTTACTGAAATCTCTACGTCCCAGATTCAAGCAATTCTCCTGACTCAGCCTCCCAGTTAGCTGGGATTACAGGCATGCGTGACCACACCCAGCTACTTTTTGTATTTTTAGTAGAGCCAGGGTTTCACCATGTTGGCCAGGATGGTCTCAAACTCCTGACCTCATGATCTGTCCACCTTGGCCTCCCAAAGTGCTGGGATCCCAGACACAATTTTTCCTTTTTTTTGAGTCAGAGTTCCACTGTTGTCACCAGGCTGCAGTGCAATGGCACAATCTCAGCTCATTGCAACCTCTGCCTCCCAGGTTCAAACAATTCTTCTGTCTCCACCTGCAGAGTAGCTGTGATTACAGGCACCCACTGCCACGCTTGGCTAATTTTTGTCTTTTTAATTCTAAGTCCTGGGGCAGCAGGAGTATCTCTAATTGAGACTTTTCGCAAGTGATTTTAGGTTTCTATGTGGGTGACTGCCTCCTAAGCAGGTGAGTCACAAACCCATCTTAAGAGCACAGCTGCATTCTCCACTGGAGGTTGGTGGAGTAGGCTTCTGAGGCAGGGCTGTGTCTTACATGGTTGTGTTCCTGTGTAAGGGTTACAGGCATAATTTCGACTCCTGATCTCAGGTGATCCACCTGCCTCGGCCTCCCAAAGTGCTGGGATTATAGGCATGAGCCACATCGCCCAGCCGTGTTCACTTATTGATAGTCTGTCTTCCCCACCAGAATGGAAGCTCTATGAGGGTAGGGACTTGGTTTACTTTAATGCTTTCTCCTTAGTCCTGGAATGAAGCCTGGCACATAGGAGGCACTCAGTAAGTATTTGAGAAGTGAGTGGATGAATTAATCTGTGGAACGTTTACTGCATGCCAAGTACTGTGCTAGGCTCTGAGGATACAGCGACTGAAAAACTAAAACAAAATAACAATCCCTGTCCTTGAGTTTATAGCTTGGAAAGGTGATACAGAGAGATGCGCCCAAATCCAGAAGTGCTAGGAGAGTACCATGGTGTTCCAGAAGCACCAAAGAGGAAACACCATCCCTGTTCCGGCCGCACTGATTGAGATCGAGGAACTACAGCCCCACCCTCTCGGTGGGAACACAACCGTGTAAGACACAGCCCTGCCTCAGAAGCCTGCTCCACCGCCTTCCAGTGCAGGCTCCACCCACCTCCACTGGAGAATACAGCCCTGCTCTTAAGATGGGTTTGTGACTCACCTGCTTAGGAAGCAGTCACCCACATAGAAACCTAAAATCATTTTTGAAAAGTCTCTATTAGATATGCTCCTGGTACCCGAGGACTTAGAATTAACAATCTCTAAGCCAGTCACAGTGGTTCAAGCCTGTAATCCCAGCACTTTGGGAGGCCAAGGTGGGCGGATCACTTGAAGTCAGGAGTTCAAGACCAGCCTGGCCAACATGGCGAAACCCAGTCTCTACCAAAAATTACAAAAATTAGCTGGGCATGGTGGCACGCACCTGTAGTCCCAGCTACTTGGGAGGCTGAGGCAGGAGAATCGAATAAACCCAGGAGGTGGAGGTTGCAGTGAGCCAAGATCGTGCCACTGCACTCCAGCCTGGGCAACGGAGTGAAACCGGTCTCAAAAAAGAAAAGAAAAGGGAGAGAAAGAGGGAGAGAGAGAGGGAGAGGGAGAGGGGGAGAGGAAGGGGGGGGAGAGAGAATTTCTGCTAAAGAGAATGACACAGCACAACAGAATTAATTCTGTACACTTGAGGAGGGGAGGGGGTACAGACATGGGAGCCTCCAATTTGCAGGAATTGATACAATTCAGATGAACTTCATTCAGAAAATAAGGAAACATAAAGCCCCCTTCCCAGCTCTTCCTTAAAACAAATCATTAAGACAGGTGCAGAGGAGACTAGGAGACAGCCAGGCAGAGGGCTGGGGGTTCGGTTTCAAGAAGCCCCCATCTCAAGCCACAGACAGGTGCAAAGGCTTTACAAGGTCCTGCTCTGGCCCTGGCATACCCACCAGCCGGGAAGGCATCAGCTCTTCCCTTTATTCACGGAGGCTGCTGGGGTAGGAGGGCAAAGAGGCAGAAGGGGTGCTGTGCAAAAGCCGAGGCTGAAATACTGATGAGGGGGAGAAACCGCACATCACAACTGGAGGACAGACGCTGCTGCCACGGCTGGAAAGGGTCCTCTCAGCTCAGCAGAGCTGGTCCTGTCTGGCCCTGGGTGGCACTGCCCTCGGCTCCAGCTCTGGGCCTCTCTACAGGCTGTCCCCACCCCAGAAATGCAAGCCCTGCTTTCCTGCCTCTACACTTCCTTCCCCCAAGTCAGACCTACACCCCCACGAAGGCTTCTCTGATTGCAACAGCCCACACTGAAAATCACAGAAACCTGGGGATGCTTCAGGATTAATTCAGTTCCCACATTTCCCTGGAAGAAGAATCCGGGTGCGTGAGATGGAGTGAGCTGGTTCCCTCTCCTCTCTCCCCACCTCCTTCCCTCCTACCATGCTCCTGCTCCTCCTAGGGACAATCCACCCTCCTTCACTACAGACTCCTTCAATTCACTCAACAAATGTTTCCTCCTCTCCCACCCTCTCCCTTCAAGATCAAGGCCTGCCAACCAGTGCCAGTGGATGTGACCTTATTTGGAAAAAGGGTCTCTGCAAATGTCAAGTTAAGATGAGGCTATACTGGAGTAGTGTGAGCCCTAATCCAATGACTGGTGTCCTTACAAGAAGAGGGAAATCTTTTTTTTTACCCAGGCTGAAGTGCAATGGCGCAATCTTAGCTCTGCCTTCAAGCGATTCTCCTGCCTCAGCCTCCCAAGTAGCTGGGACTACAGGTGCACGCCACCACACCCAGCTAATTTTTGTATTTTTAGTAGAGACGGGTTTTCACCATGTTTTCCAGGCTGGTCTTGAACTTGGACCTCCAGCCAAGCCTTGATCCCAGACTTCCAGCCTCCAGAACCATTAGAGGACAAATTTCTGTTTCAAGCAACCCACTTTATGATCATGGGAATATGTATGTCTGCCTTCACAACCTAATACACCCACCCTGCCAAATTCCAGCATCATACTCATCCTTTTCCTGTATCCCTCTTAGCTGGGAGCCAGCTGAACCACCTGGAATAAGTCTCCTGAGGTCTCAGAGCCTCAGTTTCTCCTCTGTAAAATGGGGCACCATGGGGCCTCACACTAAGATCTAACATCTTAGATGTTAGAGACAATATGTGTAACTAATGTATACATATACTGCAGCTGCCTGGGCCAAGTGTTCCAGGGTCTGATTCAGGAGAGCTGCCCCTCCCACCACCTGTCAGTAATCGCTCTCCCTCCCTTCCAGCGAGACAGGCACCATCCTTTCTCATCCACCTGCACTCTGCCCAGACAGCAGCAGGGGCTGGACTCCCCAAGGCTGCCTTTGTGCGGCTGGCAACACACAACCTGTTGCTTTTAAGGACAGGCCCCTTGCCAGCTCCATCTGCCTCGGGGACCAGCTGTTTAATGGAGCCTAGAGTTGGCTCCAGGGGAGACAATGAATTTTAATACTTCCGGACACTGCAGTCAGTCAGAACCCAGCCTCCCAGGCAGGGCCATGAGGGACTTCGAAATGGTGGGGCCCAACCCCCATCCTGGACCTCTGAGTTCAGGGCGGCTGCGCTGCTTGTCCAAGATCCCACAGCTGGGTAGTGGCCATCAGTTCCCAAACCAGAGAGAACCAGCTGTTGCTCTGAGCCCTACACAGAACAGCATCTTTTATAAAGTTAAAATGTGCAGAGAGGAAGACAGGAAATGAGGGAGAAAGAGGCAAAAGGAGAGGTGTGTGCCTCCTGTCTAGAAAATGAATGAAATGTCTTCTCGGATCACTCCAGATGACAGAAATTTAACCCACAAATCTAAAAAGTAAAATCCCTATTACAAAATTATATTTCCCCCTTCTCTGGGTCAACTCTTCCTTGCCCTACGCATCTTCAGTCCCCATTCTGCCCACCATTCCCACAGATACTCTCTTCCATGGGTTCTCCCAGAGAATAGAGACACTGACCCTGCATGGTGCCCTTCCTCCAGAGAGCAAGCCACACGGCGTGCACAACCTCAACTGCTACCTCCCCCTGACGTGGCTGGAATCAGAAGCGTGGCTTTCACAAGCTTGGCATTGACAAAACATTTTCGAGGTGAACTTGATAAGTCCCGCATTAACACTGACTGCCATTTGCCTAACACAGCATTGAGTGAGTAAAAGAACAAATGAACAACTGAGCGAATGGATGAAACAGTTGAGCTCACAAGCTCGGAAAGTGGGTTTCCACTAACTCAGTAACATACCTCCCCATGAACCCCACTGCAGCCTCGAGTCCCTCTTTTTCCTGATTCTGGATGAGGAAAGCAGGATCACTGGTTGACTGGCTCGGGGTCTGAGGTTTTGG
The DNA here is from genome assembly GCF_049354715.1 of Callithrix jacchus. NCBI lineage: Eukaryota > Metazoa > Chordata > Mammalia > Primates > Cebidae > Callithrix > Callithrix jacchus. Next base: position 107,479,626 of record NC_133510.1, on the reverse strand, counting down.
TCCTGGCCCAAACCCACAGGAACCATAACAGAGCCGCATGGAGACAGCATAGGAGGGCTCTCTGAGGGCAGCTAGTGCTGGCATTTTCACCTGTTTTTAAGTCCTGGAAGCCTCTGTTAAAACAAAATCTTAAGCAGAAATCTCATTGCACAGATTGAAGCAGAGCTGCTCTGGCAGAGAGGCAGGGGATGCTTACTCCTCCTCCATCCTCCCCAGCAGCCCCTGAGATTTCTCTGTGGGACCTCAGGTTCCCTGGTACCCAGGGTGAAAATGCCTGATCCAGGACATGCCTCTTGCTTTATGCAGCAGAGGAAATGGAAGCCCAGAGCAAGGAACGTACCCTGAATCATCACCTGGAGCAGTGATGCCAGCACCAGAGCCCATGCATCCTTGCTCCTGGTCTGCCCTCATCTCCAATCACTTTGCCAATCACTGGTCAGCCAGGCCCATCAAGATGGGCATTTCCTCTCTAGGACATGGTGCCCCTGTCTCTGGGCCTTGGCACATGCTCTTCCCTCTGCCTGGATTGCCCCTCCTCTCAAACCTTTGATCCCCTCTTGTTATCTATGGTAGAAAGACTCTAAGGTAACCCCCAGTGACCCCCAAATCCTGGTATTCACAGCCTGTGTAATGCCCCAACCCCCTTGAGCATAAGCCAGCCTAATTTGCTTCTAAATAATAGAATACAACGAAGGCAAGGATATATTGCTTGCATGATTACATTACATCAGATTATCACTTCCCTTGTGCCATCACTCTCTCTCAATGGCTTTGATGAAGTAAGCTGCCTTGCTGTGAGCTGCCCAGAGACACCCACATGGCAAGAATCAAATCCTGCCAGCAATCATGTGATCTTGGCAATGGATCCTTCCCCAGTCAAGCCTTCTCATGAGACCCCAGCCATGGCTGACACCCTCACTAAAGCCTAAGAGAGATGGTAAGGCAGAGGACCCATCAAAGCCATGCTTGTACTTCTGATCCACAAAAACTGTGAGATCATAAATATGTGCTGTTTTAAGCTGCTAGATTTGTGACAATTTGTTATACAGCTGATACAGTTTGGCTGTGTCCCCACCCAAATCTCATGTTGAATTGTAATTCCCAATGTTGGGGGCGGGATCTAACATTGGAAGGTGATTGGATCATGGCAACAGATTTTCACCATGCTGTTCTTATGATGGTGAGTTCTCACAGGATCTGATGGTTTAAGGGTGTGGCTTCCTCCCCCTAATTCTCATTCTCTTTCTCTCTCTCATTCTCTCTCTCTCTCTCTCTCTCCTGCGTTATCATGTGAAGATTTGCTTGCTTGCCCTTCACCTTCTGCCATGATTGTAAGTTTCCTAAGGCCTCCCAGCCATGCTTCCTGTGGAACTTTTCTTCATAAATTACCCAGTCTCAGGTAGTTCTTTATAGCAGTATGAGATTGAACTAACGCAACAGCATTGGTCACTAAGACATTGCCCTAGGGCATTACCACTTGCCTTTGGAAATTCAGCTCAAAGTGCGCTTCCTATACGAAACCCTCCCTGAGAAGTTAGGCTCTCCCTCCATAACTATCACCATGAGCATCCCCACCACCACCATTTCATCATCTTCATCATCCTCATCATCACAACTAACATTTCCTGATGGTCCACTTTATTCCAGGTACTTTGCTCAGTCTTTACATTTATTAGCTCATTTAATCCTCACAACAGATGTACAAGGAAGGTACTGTTACTTAACCTCATTTTAATGATGAGAAAACTGAGGCACAAGAGATTTTAGAGACAGCCTGGGGTCTACTCTTTCTCATACTGCGTCTCAACACCACAGTTATAACTAGTTACTGACTTTTCCATCTCTCCTTGTATTTCTCATAGAGACAGAGAGAAATAGAAAACAAGATCATCTCAGAGGCTGTCTTCTAAGAGCTAAAACAGGCAGTGGGAGCTACTTTAGATTTGGGCCATGGGAGAAAACAAAGTCTCTCTAGGTGGCAACATTTTTGCTGAGATGGGAATGAAAGGAAGACAGCTGAGTAATGACCTAGAGGAAGGTTGGACATGGCAGCTCACACCTGGAATCCCAGCACTGTGGTAGGCCAAGGCAGGAGGATCACTTGAGCCCAGGAGTTTGAGACCAGTCTGGGCAATGCAATGAGACCCCATCTCTACAAAAAAATGAAAAGTTAGTCAGGTGTGGTGGTGTGCACCTGTAGTCCCAGCTACTCAGGAGGCTGAGGTGGGAGGATGGCTTGAGCTCAGGAGGTCAAGGCTGCAGTGAGCTGTGATTGTACCACTATACTCCAGCCTGGGTGACAGAGTAAGACCCTGTCTCAAAAAAAAAAAAAAAAAATACAAAAAACAAAAAAGATCCAGAGGAAGAACATCTGAGCAAATGGGAAAGGAAGGTCTGGAGGCAGGAACAAGCTCAAGTGTTTCATCTTGTCACACCAAAGTGACATACAGTGTTAGGCCTTCTGACTCAGGGTATGGTCCCTGGACCAGCAGCATCAGCATCACCCAGAAACCTGTTAGAAAGGCAGACTCTCAGCCCACCCCAGATCTACCAACAGAATCTGCATGTTAACAACACTTCCTAGTGATCTGTGTGTACAAGAAAGTTTGAGAAACTCTAACTTACTCAAAAAATGCTTGTTGAATGAATAAACAAACGAATGCTCTGCAGATCAAGTTTCCAGTTCCAACTGCACCCCTTCCAGCACCCAGACAGCAGAGAAGGTGTCAATTTCACACCCCATAAAGCAGGCTGACAGACAGCTGTCACAGCAGGCAAGGAGACCACCAGTATCAAATCACCCCACAGCTGCCCCACACCCACGTCGCCCCACCTTGGTCTCTTTCCACCTCGCACCACTTCCATACGGCCTCACATGAAGTTTTAGATTCAATTACTAGTCCCCAAATGGCTATCAAACCCACACAACTTGGCTAAAAATACTCTTCACACTTGTTAGGCCTCCCCACCCTTAAATCACTTCGAGGAATCTGACAGCTGTAATTAGCAAAATATGTCAATCCAGCCTTTTCACAGAGAGGATGCCCTTCTAAGTTACATTGGCACAGCTCAAGTCGGAAAGAAGGAGGGTGATTATCTCATCTCTTCTTGCAAGACTGGGTGATTCTAGCAACATGAGCCAGGGCTTTTGTTGCTTGAAGCTGACCTCTCTAACCATCCATAACCAATAGATGATTACGAAAGCAAGCAGTCACAGGACATACGTTGAAAACCAGCCAACTTCCCTGCACACTACCTGTCAGCATTCGGAGGCCCTCACCCTAGTGTGCGGATCTAGGAGGTGTCAGCTTGACCCCACACCTCCTTTGGGGTCTTAATGTGAAAACAGATTGAGGCAACCTGCAGTTGCCTATTAATTTTTCCTGTCGAAAGTCTGCCAGGGAAATCAGAACATCTGTAGAACTGGAAACTGCTTTCCTTTCTTAATAGAGCCATTCCCAATCTGGGAGGATAGCAAGTGAATCCCAATCCACACTTCAATATGACAGAGTAGGTGGCCTTTGAAATACGGCCAAGGCCTGAAGAGTGCTACGAAAAAAGCTATAGTGTCTCAAGAAGGGACCATCAGCACTCACCTTATTTTCCTCTTTATCCAGGCCACTAGAAAGAGGGAAAAGAAAAGAGAGATGTGAAGATTTAGTGAAGTCCTAGGGTAAAGTTAAACTTTGGCCAGCCAGCTGACACAAAACATGTGGACATCACTTGTGAGAAGTTAAAGCCTGCACCATACAATTGTATATACTCATATAAAGTGACGCAGCGACATCGTCTGCCTCTTTTACCCCTTGACCGTCAACGAAATAAGAAGGAGTTCCCTGTCCCTTTCTGCTCTTCACTCTGATTTCAGGTGAAGTGTCTCTTAGCCAAACAGTGCACTGACTTTTAAAATGCATTAGGATCCATATGGGCAAGAGAGAGTTTTCCATTCCAAGACCCCTTAGAGCCATGGTTGGCAAACAATGGTGTGTAAACAGTGTGAGTGGGTGACAGCCACACCCATTTGTTTATTGCCTCTAGATGCTTTCCCTCTACAACTGCACAGTTGAGAAACTGACAGACAGTATGGTCTGCAAAACCCAAAATGTTTACTGCCTGGTTCTTTAAACCCAAAGTTTGCCAACCGCTGCCTGAGAGGAACAAGGCAAGGTTCAAAGTAGGACATTTTCCATTCTGCTCAGATAAAGATCAAAATATTTGGCTGATGACTGAATACTCAGATGCGGCTCTCTAACTTAGTTTTGCCCTTTATAACACGGGAGGTCAGACCATATGGGGAAATGCCAGCCGACCCCGGAAACACTATCAAACAACAAAGAACCAAGCTACTCCTGCACTGGGGGTCACAGCTCTACACTGCAAAGCCTAAAAGAACTATTGCCTTCAACCAATGTTCTTCTGGACATCGACTCGGCGTGGATACAAGGGGTGCCTCTAGTTTTACAAACAGCCCAGAGAGGTCAGGTAGGTGTTGATTCTGACCTCCAGTGCAATTTACATCCTGCTGAGAAATAACGAGTGGCATCTTTTAACCTTGGTGCCACCAGGCTTCTCCTCTAGCTGAAGTGAGTCATCATTTCAAAACAGGGTCCATGTCTTCCAGATTAGTTTATAGGCTTTTTTTTTTTTTTTTTTTTTTTTTGGAGATGGGGTCTCACTCCATCGCCCAGGCTGGAATGCAATAGTAAGATCAGAGCTCACTGCAGTTTTAACCTCCCAAGCTCAAGAGATCCTCCCCACTCAGCCTCCCGGGTAGCTGGGACTATGGGAACGCATCACTATACCTGATTAATTTTTGTTATTTTTTGTAGAGACGGGGATCTATGTTTCTCAGAGTGGTCTCAAACTCCTGGGCTCAAGCAGTCCTCCTGCCTTGGCCTTCCAATCAGCTTCAATAGAAAGTTTAGGCCTGTCTATCCCATGGCGCCTCCTGCCAGAACTGTTCATCTCCTTACATCAATTCCTTCCCTTCCTTTGTTTCTCTCACCGGACCTCTTATGAGGTGGAACCCATAAATCACTTGTAATCTCATTTGTTAGTCTGTCTGTTTAACGAAACTGACACCAGGTTATAAAAATCTGCAGAAATCATGAAGAGGATGCTAAGACTATGGGAATATCCCTCAGTGCAGTTCTGGCCTTCTTTCCCCCAGCAATGATCCCAATTAAGCCATTTTCTTTTCTTCGATATTTCTGACCTATCACCACTTCTCTCTTGGTTTTGGTCTCGTTTGGCTTTGTTTTGGTTTTGTTCAGTGGGGATAAGAGGAAGCTGGATCAAAGCAGCTGCAGGAACCTACCAGGAAGTGGCCTGACAAGATGGAACTTTTCTCCATCCTGGAAAAAAAGATCGCCAGGTGCTGCAACGGCCCTTTCTGAGACTGTGTGCCCTTTTGTGTTAACTTTTCTAATCCCCCTTTCCATCCATATTGAAGCAAAACCCAGAGCTTTCCAAATAGGCACTCTGAGTTGCTCAAACTATTGCCTGCCACAGAATTGCAGTAACTCCAGACTCTCCAATGTGAGCAACTAGCCCAGCAGGGTATGTAAAGGAGCATGCTGACCTGTAATGAAGGCACTCTGCAGTGGACAGCCCCACCCCTCACTCTGCCCGCCTCACTCCTGTCGTGGCCATCCCCACTCCAGCACATGCAGAACTGCACAGCGCGACTCAACCATGGTGCATCTGCACACACGGGGCTCCAGTTTTCATTCCTGGATGCTTTATTGCAATCATTCTGACAAGCTGTGTAGATTTCCCACCTCCCCACCTCATTTATCACTGTGGTTGGAACCTGTTTGGTTTTCATACCAACCATTCAATATGAAAGACCAGGTCAGTGTCTGATGTTTGGAGCGCTATCCATGAAAATGAAAGAACACAGTGAGAAATTTTAGAATTTTGATGATGAGGAGTCTAGTTCACTTTGCTAAAAAGGCAATTTTGTGTCTGAAAAATAACCCATTCTGCTTGAAAGGTCTTGTCTTTTCAGATAATCTTGCTTATCCCACAGTCCTCCTCCTCCTTGGTTGACAGATGGCTGCCTGTGTTCAGGGAGGCAAGGGGCCTTGCCTGAAGGAACAACACCTGAATGGCCCAAGAAAGACACGGCATGGTCATTTTCCTTGGCCAAACTTTCCTCGCCTCTTCTGCAACTAGGAAAGACCATGCAACCCAGTTCTGGTCAATGAGATGCAAAGAGAAGACCACTAGGAGGGTCCTGGGGAACCTGAAACAGAGGAAGCCCTCAGTAAATTTGAACATTGTTAGTGTCATCACCGTGATTACTATTAATTTTAATAACAAATTAATTTTCTTCTCTTTTCTCTCTCCCTTTTTTCCCCCCGTCCTTCCAGTGGTGAGCTGGAGTTAGATTGTACCAATTCTCTAGAATTTACAGTGACCATCTCTTCCCAACACTGAGCTCACTGACATCACACTGGTAGTATGAAATCAGCCATTATAGGAATATTTACACCACGGAAAATTGCAAATGCTACAAATCAGAATTTTTCCCCAGAGATCTAATTGTTAAACATTTACCAGCACATCACTTCTACCTGACTTCTCACCTTCTTCTCTCTTTCTAACCACACATCTTCTTATCATAAACCACTGAGCACCTACTATGTGCCGGGCATTAGGCCAGGCTGTCCTTGGGAGCCCAAAGGTGAATAAGACATGGCTCTGACGTCAGTGAGTTTACAGTCTGGCAACAAATCTGCATCGATTAAGAACAGAAAGGTTCTTAGTAAAAGAAAGGTTGAAAGTAACAGAAAGCCCAAGCATCAGCGACTGATTTCAGAAAGTCTGACAGTGGGAGGGCAGCTCTGGCCACCCCACAGTCATCAAGGATCCCACTAGCTTCACCCTCTCATCCACCATCGTCTGCATATCAACCTTTCCCCTTCACACTCTTCATCATGTGTACAAGGGAGCTGCCACACTTCCGGTTATCAAGACTGTATTCAAAAGCAAGAATCAGGAACCTTTTTCTTTTTATCCAGAGAAAATAATTTAATTCTCATAATAAATTCATGAGATAGATACTATAACTATTCTCATTTTGTTGCTATGGAGATTGAAACCCCAAAAAGATTAAATAAATAATTTGCTCAGGGCCACACAGCTTGAGTAGCCAGAACATAAACCCAAGATTCTGATACCAGAGTGTGCTGGTGTCAGATATACTACTCAGAGATTCTGGCACTTAGAAGCAAAACCATGCAATGTACTACTCAGCTGTGCCGTCTTGTACTATTCTCTCATGTTTGCAGGTACTCACCATTTAGCCTAAGACTTCTTGTTGCTCAAGAATGAAAAACCCATTTGCTCATCTGCCTACACTCTGCTCCCCCCACCCACAGTTATGGGCATGGAATTAGATGCCTGCACTTGTTAACTGGCCAGGGAAATACTCCCATGCACCCATCTTAGCTCTGAAACACGCAACCTGAATGGAAAATCTTGCTGCTCCTGATGCCGGGAGGCCTGCATTTGGCTCCTTCCTGTTCTAATTACCCACTTGAAAACCTAAAGACTTGGGCTCCAGTCTACTTGGCAATCAGACCTTCTCCTTGGCCCATCTTCCTGCAACTGCACACCTCCCTTTCCGGGGCTGCATTCCTTTTTTCCTGTGTCCATTCCTCGGGAAGAGCTTATGATTTCTGCCTGTCTCAATAACTCCCCCATCACAGAAAATTCCAACCTTACTGGCACCACACTATACACTCATATTCCTTCCTAGACTCAGCTAGAGAAAAAGATCAGTCTTTGCAAGAGTAGCCAAAGATCTGAGTGCTTTATTACTGATAATTTCTTTAATAGAAAAAGTGAGTTCTCCCCTTGGTTTCTGCCAGAATCAGAAATCCTGCTCTGCAAAGAAATTCTTTGGAAATCTCAGCACCACTTCACTAGTACTCTGGAGGACACTGTTCTAAAAGGCACAGCCTGGGATCGTACTTGTCACAGCAAGTTTGGGCTCATGTCCTGAGCATGTACCAACCACCCAAGGAAACACACACGGTTGATCCTATCACCACTTCTCTTTTGGTTTTGGTCTCGTTTTGCTTTGTTTTGGTTTTGTCCAGTGGGGATAAGAGGAGGCTGGATCGAAGCAGCTGCAGGAACCTACCAGGAAGTGGCCTAAAAAGAGGGAACTTTTCTCCACCCTGGAAAAAAAGATCGCCAGGTGCTGCAATGGCCCTTTCTGAGACTGTGTGCCCTTTTGTGTTAACTTTTCCAATCCCCCTTTCCATCCATATTGAAGCAAAACCCAGAGCTTTCTAAATAGGCACTCTGAGTTGCTCAGACTATCCCTTATTATGCTAGCTAAGAAAAACTTAGAAAGGAAATTTAAACCTTTTTCTTGAGACAGTTCTGTTGCCCAAGCTGGGATGAGTGGCAAAATCATAGCTCACTGCAACTTGAGCTCCTGGGCTCAAGCGATTCTCCTGCCTCAGCCTCCCATGTAGCTGGGACTACAGGCATGCACCACTGCACTTGGCTAATTTTTGTATGTGCGTTTTTTGTAGAGATGGGCTCTTGTTATGTTGACCAGGCTGGTCTCAAACACCTGATCTCAGGTGATCGTCCTAACTAAGCCTCCGAAAGTGCCAGGATTATAGGTATGAGCCACTGCATCCAGCCCAGGAAAGTTAAATCTTTTACATGCCTTGATCCATCAGAAATAACAAGAAATAAATTGATCACTTATGGTTCAACAATGTTGGCTCCTCATCTGTTATGAACTGAATGTGTGTGTGGAAATCCCCAATATGCTGGTATTAGAAGGTGGAGGCTGTGGGAGGTGATTAGGTCATGAGGGTGGAGCCCTCATGAGTGGGACTGATGCCTTTATGAAAGAGACCCTACAGATGCGCATGGAGACTGAGATGGGAGGATCACCTGAGCCTGGGAGCCGGAGGGTGCAGTGAGCTGAGATCTCACCATTGCACTCCAGCCTGGGTGACAGAATGAGACACTGCTTTTTTTAAAAAAAAAAAAAAGAAAGAAAGAAAGAGAGAGAGAGAGAGAGAGAGAGAGAGAGAGAGAGAGAGACCAACCCTAGAGAGTTCTCCAGCCACCCTTCTCCCATGTGAAGCTATAAGAAGTTAGCCATCTGCAAACCCAGACGAGAGCCTCACTAAAACCCAACTGTGCTGCCACTCTGATCCCTGACTTTCAGCTTCCAGACTGTGGAAAACATTGTTTATAAGCCACGTGCCTTTGACAGTTTGTTACAGCAGCCTGAGCTGGCCAAGGCATCATCTTTATGGAACCTGGTATAGTGGGTAAGATGAAGTAGCTCAATATCATTTGTTCTATATTTAAGCCAAGGCTTCTAGATGCTCCATCAATCAACCAAGCCTGTGCCCACCTGAGAGACAAGGACTGTTATTTTCAAAAACCTGACCAAGGACAATTTATTTTCCTCCATCCAAACACAGTCCGCATCCATTCTCCTGGACAGGCTCCACAAGGGAAGGCCAAAATGATCGATCAAGTCCAAGGTTCACAACACTTGATATCAATAAAGCCCAGCACATGGCCAGCTCTGTAGAGGCCCTGTGGCAGCTCACAGGGCGGACCCCGCCCTCTTCACCCTCAAAGGAGCCATTCCCTGACGGTCCTGAAACCTCTGAGCGTGGAGGAACGTGACGGTGAATTTAAGAAGGCAATGAATTGATTGATTTTTTTTTGTTTTTCAATTTGTAACAAAATTCACCTTGGGTTTTTGTCTCCCTTTTACTCTGCAGGGTAATAATAGAGATACTCGGACAGGATGGCTCTGGGGGATTCTTGCCATCCACAGGGACAAGCCCAACAAAAAGGAATGCTGGCCATTCCTGCATGCCTCCCTCTTCTCAGAAAGGACGCTGTCCCGTGCATCTAATAAACCCACCCAGTTCTTAGCCACAGGGCAAAACAATGGCACACTTGGAAACCACATAATTGCTGTGGCAAGGCCAACATCCACCCCATATAAATTTACTGCAGTAATTCAGAGGGAGGCGAAAATGGCTTTATTATTATTTTGAGAAACCAAAAAGAAAGCACCAAATCCATTATCTCCGGGAGAGGACTGCGACCCCCAGGGTACATCATTGACTGCTCACATTGCTGATTTCTACAAGAGCAAAATACATTTTCTCCCTCGCCGTCCTCTCTCCCCATCAATACAACCAATTTTTTATTTTGATATGGGATACAGTCTCGATGGTTCACATTTTTCTCAGTTATCCTTAACTATACTTATTATTTCCTGAGAAATTAGCCTACACAGGATAGCTGGCCAATACTTTCTTTGGAACCAGAAGGTTCTCATCAAAAATTCTATGTATGAGCATTAATTAGTTCTTTTCAGGTCCTTCTTTATCTAAATCAACCTCTCTCTCTCTCTCTCTCTCTCTCTCTCTCTCTCTCTCTCTTCTCGCCCCCTCTTTCTTTCTTTCTTTTGTAGGTCTTGCTCTCTCTGTTGACCAGGTTGGAGTACAGTGATTCAACCATATTGCTCACTGCAGCCTCAAACTTCTGGGCTCCAGCCATCCTCCTGCCTCAGCCTCCTGAGTACAGGTGTACGCCACCAGGCTCGGCTAATGTTTTAAAAGTTTTTGTACAGAGTGGGGTCTTGCTATGTTGCCCAGGCTAGTCTTGAATTCCTAGAATCCTCCCACCTTGGCCTCCCGAGTAGCTGGGACTACAGGTGCACACCACCACGTCCTGCTTCAGATACATCTTTACTGGTGCCCAAAAAAAGTGAAGGGAAAAATCAAACAATCAACCCCTTGATTGGAAGGAATCTGTTGGTTGCTGGGGCAGGGGAGATGGGCAGACGAAGAAGCAGAAAGACATGAAAAAAGTATACAATGACTTCAGTGACTGCCATCAGGTCTCACGATGCCACTGAGAGAGAAAGTACATCAGGCAGGATCCAACCACATGTGTTAATTTCCCCCAACTTATACTCCTGGATTCCTGTAAGACTCTGAGCCAAGTCCAGGGCAGAGAAGGATGGGAGGGGGTTCCAGTCAACACCCCTTCAGGCATGAGGATGACTCAAAGATTTAGTGCAATCGTCAACTACTCTTTAAAGTAACAACCCTTGGGGGTCCTAAAATGTCCTCAGAGGGAACTTACATCTCCATTTACCACCTTCACTGCCACTGCATCTAAAAAGTTAACGTTTTGAATAGGTAATGAAGCCACACAATATGAAAACCAAAAGGCACTGAAAGATTCATACAGCGAAAAATACGTCTTCCCCATGGTTCCCACCCATCCAGGCAACCACTGTCTCCTCACTAGTATTTCCAGAACATGCACTATGTGCTGGACGCTGGGGCTTCAGGTCCTGGGCAATTTTGCATAATCACTGATACCAGTTTCCTGTGTGTCTTTCCCAAAATAGCCTGTGTTTTTCACATTTTATTAAGTGGGATCACACAGTATTAGTCCATCTGTGTCTGGCTAACTTCACTTGGCATCATGTCTTCAAGGTTCACCCATGTTGTAGCATGTGTCAACATTTTCTTTCTTTTTCAGGCCGAAGAAATAGCAGTCCATTGCATGTTTGTTACATCTGGTTTCTCCTGTCAGCCCTTGATGGACAATTGATTTGCTTTTACCTTCTGGCTATCGTGAATAACGCCACTATGAATATAGGCATGCAAATACCCATTCAGGTCCCCGCTTTCAGTTCTTTTGGGTATATACCAAAGAAGAATTCTGGACCACATGATAATTCTATGTTTAATTTTGGAGGGAACTGCCATACCATTTCCCACAGTGGCTAACTGTAAATTATTTCTAAAACAAATGTTAGCCGATCCTCCATGATGTTCAGCACTACCATTTAAAAGCAGGCGTCACTCTTCTCAACTGAGGAAGGACAAAGTTTGTTGCTTATCATAACTTGGTTCTACACATCCAAGATGTTGAAAATGAAATAGTGGACATAAAAGTTGCTAGAAAGTAAAATGCGGTGATATTATCATCCAGTTATGACTTCCGGTATAGCAATTCGTAGCTGACACTCTATCTGAGATGGAGTCGCATTCTGCCTCCCAGGCTGGAGTGCAGTGGCATAATCTCTGCACACTGCAACCTCTGCCTCCCAGGTTCAAGCAATTCTCCCTGCTTCAGCCTCCAGAGTAGCTGGGATTACAGGCACCCGCCACCACACCCGGCTAATAACACTCTTTACTCCTAAAATACTTCTTTTTCCTCCAGATTAGCTGCCCTGAAATAATTTGTACTGCCCTTTTCTCATTTGTTTTCCCAATTCCCCCATGAGATGAAGCAAAGCAAAAGGGCCTCTACAATTCAGACAAATTCATTCAAAGTAAATATCCCATCCCCAACAGGGGGATTTGAAAGCAAGAGGTGATGGCCAAAACTCAATTTCAGAATATCCACTAGCACACCACGGACTACACACTCAGGCAAAGAAGCTAAAGAAATACACTATGTTGTTACAGTGAAAAGAAAAGGCTGCACCGAGATGACTACACAAGCCGAACATAGACCGCGTTTCATGAAAAGGGTCTTGCAGGCTGAGAAGAAACACCCGCAAAAGGGATGTCAAGCTGGACTGTCATTTAAGATGTCAACTTCACTGAAACGTGATGAATCACTTTAGGTTTACAACACTCCGTGGAGGTCACCTCAAGGATTTTTGCATCTCCAGAGCAAAGCCAAGACTCTCAATTAATCACAAAAGGAGGACAGCGTGATCAGGGCACATGAAAGCTTTTAAAGTGTGTGTGTGTGCGTGTGTGTGTGTGTGTGTCTTAAAAAGGCAGGGTAGGGGGCCGCTGGATATAATTCTAGAGACTTTTCTTACTTTTAAAACATTCTGCAGAATACGAACATACGCGTCATGTTCCGACCTTTATTCTTACAAGCTGGTGTGCTGGATACTTCAGGGATACCGGGTCGTCTTCTAAGAGTTATTTGAAAAGTTCTGCCACTGGCTCTTTGCTTTTGCTATCAAAACACTACCGATGAAAAAGGATTTTCTGACCTGGCCTCAACCTTAACTCAAGAAGCAAAATCTTAGAGAGGAAGCTCCATTTGTACTCCACCCCTTCACATCAATCCACACATGATCAGGTAAGACCATGTAATAAACACGGGCTGTTTTAGGGCGTCAAAATGCTCCCTGGCTGACCTTTGCCTCCAGCCCTCATTCATTTTTTAATTAGAGAGGATGGAGCCTTGGCTTTCCCAGACCGAACACTGTGGTTTCACCCACCTGCAAGTGTCCCTGGCGGACCTTGACATGTAATCAATCGTTCTGATTCTGCTGAGGCACAAATCTGAGACAGGATCACCCAGGTGGGGGTAGAGGAGGACAGGGGAGGGGTCTCAGGTCACCACGGATCTGCCATTGTGGCCCAATGGGCCGAGGTTCCTGTCTCTTGCACACATATACACTCTATCTGACTTTCATTTTTTCTTTGCAAAGAATATGGCTCTCCCCAAAAGGTGGCCTGCCAGAGCTATTGATTAAACTGAAGATTAACATTAAAACATCTAGGAATTGATGGTTCTTAACTGAAAATAATGACTTTTCCGAAATCTGAGACACTACCTATATTTTTTTTTATGGCTTCCAAATTACAATAAGAAAATTTTAAATATACATCAACAAAGTAGGCTTCGTTCATTCATTTTATTTATGACTTTTTGTCCTGTACAATCAGCCTCCATATTCATATGTTCCACATTCATGGGTTCTACATTCAGAGGCTCAACCAACCTCAGATGGAAAATATTCAGAAAAAAATTCCATAAAGTTCCAAAAAGCAAAATTTGACTTTGCTGTGCAATAAGTACTACATTGAATCACGCAAATGAAGTGATGTGTAGACACTGTATTATGTATTTTAAGTAATCTGGAGATTATTGAAAGTATGGGAGAGGAGGAACACAGGTTATATGCAAATATTAATACACCATTGTGGGCCAGGTGTGGTGGCTCATGCCTGTAATCCCAGGACTTTGGGAGGCCGAGATAGAAGGATTGCTTGAGCTCACAAGTTCAAGACCAGCCTGGGCAACACAGTGAGACCCTGTCTCTAAAGAAAGGAAAAAACCAATACTACTATGCTATTTTGTAAGGGACCTGAGCATTATGGATTTTGGTATGCATAGGAGGTCCTGGATGCAATCCCCCAAGGATACCAAGGGAAGACTGTATTTAGATAACAATTAGAAGTCTGAAAAGAGAACCAAAGTCTTTCAGTTTATGCTGTGCTATGACTTATGCCATTGTGGCTGACAATTTTGGGGGTGTGAGCTGCATCCCTTCTCAGGGACAAGGGTCCTAGCATGTCCTGGCTTTGTCAGTCTCTTCCACAATTCGGCACCTCCATCTTTCTTACAAGCATTTTGTAATCTCACTGCTCAGCTACTTTTAGGAAACAATCCCTATTTTAAATATTTCATCTTATCATCCCTATACAAATACTTGTAGTTTTTCATCCATGTCTCCCTACTTTTAATTCAGAAAATATAGTAGTTGTATTTGTAATAAAAGCTAAAATAAAAAATAAATGCTAACTACTAGGTGTGGTGCATTATCCTATTAAAGCCTCCCAGGGAGGTACCAATATTATTATTATCCCCATTTTTCAGCTGCAGAGACAGAGAAGTGGGGTAACCTGCCCAAGGTCACACAGCAGGCAAGTGCTGGAACTAGAAATAAACACTGTGGCTGTGGTGCTCCAAAGTCTAGACTCTGGGCTATCACAGGAAAAAAGTGAAGAGTGGAGTTAGCAGCTATTTGTGGGTAGAGAGAAGAACAGTTGGCAAATATATAGATAACTTTTTGCTTTCAAAATTCTATTGCCCAGCTCTGCAATTAGCGAGCCTGTAACCCTGAGCAACACTTCTTTGGGTATGATAATTCTCTTGGCCTCAGTATCTTCATCTGTAAAATGAGGAGAATAAGCATGACTGCCTTATAGGATTGCTGTGTGGATTAAATGAGTTGGCATAAGTTACATGCAGACACAGTGCCTGAAATACAAGAAGTGCTGTGTAAGCATGAGCTTTCACTGCTGTTATTGCTTGGACTTCCTAGGCCTCAATTACTCAAAAGTCAACACTTCTCAAAATACAGATAGTAAGTTTCTGTTTCTCACTGCCAGACGTTATAATACCGAATTAGGATATGCACTGGCAATCGGGGGAACTGGTCTGAAATGTCAAGTCACTTGGCCAATGAACCTACATTGTTTACACAAATCAGCCTTGGCTTTTTCCAAGAAGGAGATTACAATCTAGTGGTGAGGAAAAAAGAAAGTGGATTTTAACAGGATGTGAGCTGTAGAAAATGTTGAAAAAGGTACGGATGGGCAAAGTTCAAAAAAAAAATCTATTCTCTTGAACACTCTCCATAACTGTAGGCTGTGTATGACTTCTTCCCAAAGAATACAGTATGGAAAAAGTGGGGAAGAGCAATTTTACCATGGAAAAACTCAACAAACACTATTTAGCCAAGGGACCAAGGTCAACATCAACAGTGATAACTCATGTCGAGAGAGTGATGCACCCTTGAGAGGATGAGATGAGAACAGAGCCTTACCTCTCTGGTCTTCCTCCTGAAATCCCCAAATCCCAGTCAATTCATGAGAAAAATCACATCTGAGGAACGTCCTACGAAACACCTGACCAACAAGCCTCAAAATGGGCAAGATCACCAGAAATAAGAAATGTCTGAAAACTGCCAGAGCCAAACGCCTAAGGAGACGCGACAGCTAAACATAATGTGACCTTTTACATGGAATTCTGGAATTAGAAAAGAACATTAGGTAAAAACTAAGAAAATCTAAATAAAATATGATCTTCAGTTAATAATACTGTATCAATATCGGTTCATTAGTCATGACAAATGGCCATGCTAATGGAAGATGTTAACAACAGCAGGTGGCTCACGCCTGTAATCCCAGCACTGTGGGAGGCTGAGGTGGGAGGATCGCTTGAGGTCAGGATCAAGACCAGCCTGGACAAATAGCAAGACCTCATCTCTACTAAAAATAAAAAAATTAGGCAGGCACGGTGGCATGCACCTATGGTCCCAGCTACTCAGGAGGCTGAAGTGTGAGGATCACTAGAGCCTGGGAACTTGAGGCTATAGTGAGTCATGATGGCATCACTGCACTCCAGCCTAGGGAACAGAGTGAGATCCTGTCTCAAAAAAAAAAAAAAGGCAGGGCACGAGTTGTCATATGTTAAGTGCAGACACAGAGGAGTAGATGGAAACTGTATTTTTTCACAACTTTTCTCTAATTTTAAACATATTACAAATGAAAAATGCATTAAAGGGTTTTTAAAAAAATTCTATTGAATAGCCACTCAACCAGGCAGGGCCAGTGTTCTACTGTTCTTGTGAGTGGTGTGAGTTGGTAAAGTTTAGTAACTTGCCTGTGATCCCACTACTAGAAGGCAGGGCTAAGATTCCAACCCAGGTCATTGGACCTCAGAGCCCACCCTGTTAACTACTTGGCCTCACTATCTCCTAATTTGGTGGGAAGAGATACCCACAAGCGGGGTATCTCACGGCCAGTGCTGGGCACTTGCCTGGCCGGCTGTTTCTATGGACAGCCCCAGCCCACCATCTTAGGTCCTGCTGTTTTAGGTCTTCTGTATCTCAGAGCCACAATCCCAATCCAAGATGACACCTCCCCACGTTGATGGATGTTTGAAGTCTGTTATTTGGGCTGTTCATTTTCTATCTCATTCCAGAGTGACATGATAATGGAAACCCTGAGCTGGTATTTTATCAGCAACTACCCCTTTCTGTTCCACACACCTGTGTGCAATGTGGTATGTAATCAGAGGACAGCCAGGGACATGCCTGAACCTGACAGTGAAGGAATTGTTTCCTAACAGGTTCTAGAATGCTTCCTGGGGGAGCTAAGATTATTAGGACTGCTGCCGCTGACTCAAACTGAATTTCCCAGAGATCAAGGATCTTAAGGTACAGATGCTAATGCTGCATAACTATCCCTTCAGCCATCAAACATGTTCTAGGCACAGAGAAGCAGGCCTGGAGGAACAGAAGGATGAACCAGAAAGGAAGGTTCTTTCAAAGGAACACACAACCAGCAGGGGAGACGGGACATAAACATCACCGCTGTCACAGTAATAACCAGCATCTTCTATATGCCTCACTCTAAGCCAGGTGCCTTATAAATATTCTCTAAAGAGCCCTGCTGTTGGTGTCTCCACTTTATAGAAGAGGAAAGTACTTCAGAGCAATGAAAAGACAGGCAGAGTCAAGCTGAGCACAGTTCTGACCAGATCCAAAATCCAGACTCCTCCCGATCAAAGAAGAAAGTGAGACTCGGGACCAAGGGCTGATGTGGATGATGTGGAAGAACAGTGAAGCAAAGGCGTGCATGATTCACACAAGTACATCACATGGTCAAGTGAGGTCTGAGATTCTACACTAACATCTAACAGTCTAACAACTGTGGAATGGAATTCTGGAATAAGAAAAGAACATTAGGTAAAAACTAAGAAAATCTAAATAAAATATGGTCTCCAGTTAATAATAATGTATCCATATTGGTTCATTAGTCATGACAAACGTTCCATGCTAATGTACGATGTTAACAACGGGTGGCTCACACCTGTAATCCCAGCTCTGTGGGAAGCCGAGGTAGAAGGACCACTTGAGCTCAGGAGTTCGAGACCAGCCTGGGCAACATAGCAAGACCTCATCATTATTAAAAATAAAAAAATTAGCCAGGCATGGTGGCACACACCTGTGGTCCCAGCCACTCAAGAGACTGAGGTGTGAGGATCACTAGAGCCTGGGAATTTGAGATTGTAGTGAGCCATGATGGCGTCACTGCACTCCAGCCTAGGGAACAAGTGGCAGTGCTAACATCTAACAACTGTGGTGCTGATATACTGGTCCTGTGACCACACATCGCATAGGAAGTCTTTGCCAAGCAACGATGGGCTTCAACTCATGGGCAGTTCTATACAAATGGCCTCATTAGACCTAAATCCTGGGTCTATAACAACACCAGGCTTAAAGTTAATTAAGTGGTCATAGTTTTTCCTGAAAGGGTTTGAGCAAACACTATTTCTCATGAGCCCCAAGGCATCATATCTCAGCCTTTCTGAGCCCTCATCCCTAAGATGCTTTCCCAGTCTGTCCCTGCCAAGCAAGACTTGTCCAGCTTTGCTGTCTGTATTTTGTATGGAAAAAAACAGCAGAGTCATTTGATATGTTTTATCAAATTGTAGTCTCGCCCTCATTTCTAATGCATATCCCCTCTGTATGTTGCTGATGCACCACTGAAAACAGCTGAACTAATAGACGTCCTAGAGGAAAGTAAACTTTGTATAATAAAAGGCTTGTCCTTCACAATCCACTGTCTATGGGACTCTAGAATGAATCTGCTTTTCATTCACATTGAATCCAGAGCTATGATCTCTTTCATATGTCTGCACATAAATACACGTATGTATTCAATTTTCTATAGTGCCATAAATGAATACATGCCACTGTTTAGGAAATAAAGCCCTGGTTTATAACTCCAAGGTTCGCTCTGGATAAATGGCATCACAAACACACACAAGGTACTTTTCGACCCATTCCGCCCCCCCCATCTGCTCAGTATACCCATATGGATACAATTTTAGCAGACATTGAGTCACCTTGGTAATGGGAGAGGAGAAGATATTTGCAAATACCTCTATTCCACAATGTAAGGTTTATGTTCCTTGAGGTAAGCAACATTCCACATTGCCTGTGGAATGCAGCACAGTCAAAGAGAGTCAGTGTGAGATCTGGCCCTGAGGTCTAAGGACCTCACTGGGATGCACAGATTAGAATTCCCAGACATTAAGACCAGATTATTCTAAAGCAGTTTGCAGTTAAGACCCAGTGCATAGCAGCCCATGAGGCACTAAGGACAGACGGTCTGCTGAAAGTCCCCAAAACAAGCTGCCGTCTCAACAGGAAGACAGCGTCAGACCCCAATGTCTTCTTCCATTCCCATTCCTTCCACCCTGAAATCCAGGAGGACGAGGGCATCTCCATGAGAACGTCAAGCACGGAGCCCCTACACCATAACTCAGCCCAGACTCCCAAGGGCGGGTGAGGCACAGGGAAGGAGGCTCAGAAGGCATAAATACAATCTTTTCACATTTACAAGTTTTCTTACAACATGAAGAAACAGCTCCACGAGGAGTAATTTTACAACCCCATATAATGTCATATTCTAGCCAGAATCTTTGCCACTGGGGTTTCACAGAAATACAAATGTGTCAGCCTTTACCATAATTAGCCACTTTTTAAAAAATGTATAATTCACATCTTAAATTGCCTAATGGAGATGGGGTTGGTATAGCTAATCAGAAACTTGGCTTCTATGAAGGGAGAATAATTGAGCTTCTTAATAAGATGAAATAAAAAGATTTCTAGCCCTTACATTCTGGTGCTTAATAAATCAGTATGCAAATGAAAATAATCAAAACAAAAGCTCCCAAGAAATCAGCCTACACACGCTGTATGCTATTCAGTCTGCCAGTCTGGAGATTAGCAGAGCTTCAAGGCCATCACCACTCACACCATGATACGGGATTACATGACGAATCCTTCCTTCCACGGAGGAGACATTAAAGAGGACAGTGGCTTCTCTCGCCCTCTCAGCAGGATCAACTGAAATCCATCCACCTGGCAACCTTCGGGTACGTGTTTGTAATGTGATAGGAATGAATTCTAAAATCACTAAGCAAGATTTCAGTGAAATGGAAATCACTAAATGGGAACCGTGAGCAGCAAGTGACAAACTGCAACTTGGAAAAATAATGCTGAAAAATTGTTCTTGCTCTATTTCCTGGGTTCTGAAGGAAGGAGGAGGAAGAGGCTAAATCGTGAGAATTGCTAGGGAAACCACAGACGGCTTCAGGGTCAAGGTCCTCATTTGTGGCCCGTATCACACTGTCAAAGAAAATGAAAATGAGGGGTAGAGTCCTTGATATTGATTCCATCACTATCCTTCCAAAGCAAATTCATTGCTGAAATATGTCATTTTGCTAAGTACATTTATTTATCCTTAAAACTTTATATCACATTAATAATGTTATTAATAATGTTAATAATGTATTAACATTAATAATGTTAAAGGAAAAAAAGAACTCAGTTATTTCAACATGCACCTTGCGAAAGGCTTCAGA
Source organism: Callithrix jacchus (assembly GCF_049354715.1). NCBI lineage: Eukaryota > Metazoa > Chordata > Mammalia > Primates > Cebidae > Callithrix > Callithrix jacchus. The sequence continues at coordinate 107,459,403 of NC_133510.1, read as the reverse complement.
AAACCACATTTTAGTGTTCCTTTTTCTATTAAAAAATCCATCTCCACTAACCCAAGATCTTTCTTTCATTATTAGTAACTTTAATTTCATTGAAAGGATTTGGGGATGGGGGTAAATTTTAGTTTATTCTAAATAAATGCCTTCAGTTTCCCAGCCTTTGCCCAATCCAATGGAAATTTATGTAACAGGAGATGAGCTACAGCCAAAAAGACTTATTCCAGAAAATCTGCCTGTGTCTCTCTCTGAACATCCACGGACTGAGGCCATTTCAGTGTGCCTTCTTTTCCTTGCTTCTTGATTGACACTTGCAACCAGCTCTTTCCACTGTCCCCAACAAGTGATAATGATCCATGAACCACCTAAGACCCCAACTGTCTTCGGGGAACACAATTTGGAAGAAAAAGTGCTGAGAAGAATCATTACCATGTGAATAATACTTCCACTCAACTGATTCATTCATTCATTCATTCATTCATTCATTCATTTTCTTAGTTTTCAAGTCCAGGTTAAGAGAGAGTGGCAGAAAACAAAAGAACCATCCAAATAAGCCTTGAAAAGTCTCCATTTTAGTAATCCTCCCTGCCTCCTACATTTCACCTGGTCACATTTTCAGGGTCAGTGGAAATTAAACTTAAAGTTCTCCCCAGGTGCTTCACAAAATGCCGATGGCTTCATGCTTGATGCCATCAACCAAGATAAATCACAGCCAAGTACAAAACAACAAAGGAATCCATGATGCTGGGGACACCTGATCATGTTTACGAGTCCATTACACTTCTGCCTCCCAACCCAGGGCTGCTTGGCTTCCTCAAGTCTTGGTCAGGAATCCAAAGGGATGACAATCAAGTATTCAATAAACTATGGCATGATGTGATGAGTTCAGTCATGGAGGCATGTTCAAAATACCATGGAAATTTATAAAACAGAGTGATGGAATTTGTTGATGGTATAGGTTTGAGTAATTGGAAAACAGATTTGGAAGCAAGGCATGGTGGTGCATGCCTGTTAGCCCCATCTAATCAGGAGACTGAGGTAGGAGGTTTGCTTAAGCCCAGGAGTTCAAGACCAGCCTGAGAAACATAGTGAGAACCCATCTCTAAAAAGAAATAAAAAGAAAAATGATTTGGCAGTAACACACAACAGCACTTGGACACAGTTGCATGAGAGGGAAGTCCCTCCTAGCATGAGACCATCCAGAGGGTTACGGTGGGTGTGGGGGCCACTGTCCAGAGTGGGGAGGGGACTTGCAGGGTATGATATAGTACAGGAGCATTGCCAGATCATTTGGGTCAGTGAGCAGTCTCGGGTCTTATAATCACAAAGCTCTGTCTCATCAACGGCTGGCACATGGTGGGTATAGTTCTGTGGGGTATGCAAAGTAGGCAGGCCCTGAATGGCTAGAAAGCTGCTTGTTTTGGCTATTTTTAAAACAAATGGATGTGTAAAAATTTGGGCTTGGGAAGGGGGATGGAAAGCTTCTGGGCTGGTGAACACAGGTGGTGGGAGGGTGGCATGCCTGGAGAGGGCATGGACTCTCTGCACCCCTCCCCCACCTCGCCCTATGGACCTCTGCATCAGACCTATGGACCTTTGTATCCTTTGTAATAAACTCGTAAACATTTTAAAAATTGAGTTTGGAACCTGGGAGTGGGAGTGGGAATCATCACAGGGGTGCTGTGAACTAGACCTTGGAGTGAAACTTTGTCAGTCAAAATGGAGATGGACGACACTCCAGGCAGGGACGACAGCAAATATGAAAGTTCAGACACCGCAACATGGACAATTTCAAGTCATGCTGTTGATGGCAACAAGACAAGGACTTGAAAGCCGATTCGTGGGGCTGGAAGTCAGGGTGTGAGGGAAAGAGGCAGCCCGAGAAGAGGACAGACAGAGATGAGGCCAACACATGATACAGGGGTTAAGAGCACCAATTCTGGAGCACAGCTGCCCAGAGCCCAATTCTGGTTTCATCACTTCTTAGCAGGGACCACTGGGCAAGTGACGTGAGCCCTCTAACCTCCATTTCCTCCACTGTAAAATAGAGTTAAAAGCAATGCCTACCACGATGCCAGCTATTCTGGCTGTTAGCAAACAACCATAGTAATGGTCTGGTGTTGGACCCCATGCCAAGGAAGGCTGACCTCATCACATCAAGGACAGTAATGGGAAGAATGGACTGTGTGTAACAGAGAGTGACTGGGCCAGATCAGTGCAGGGAGAACATGTACGGGATGGAGAAGAGGCAGGAGGCCAGAAAACCAGAAGACTACTGTACTAGTCCTAGCAAGGGATACTGTGGGCCTGAATTAGAAAAGCAACAGGAAAAAAAAAAAAAGAATGAGAGGAATTCCCAAGAGCTCTCAGGGAACATCCACAGGGACTGAAAAGAAGAAAGAATGAGTGAGAGAAAAAAAATCAACAACAACTTCAATCTTTCTTTGCAGGATTTTCTCATCCTTTGTCTCCATGTCACTTAATCTTTTTTTTCTCTCTCTCTCTTTTTTTTGGACACAGGGTCTCCCTCTGTTGCCACAGTCATAGCTCACTGCAGCCTCAAACTCCTGGGCTTAAGCAATCCTCTCACCTCTCAAGTAGCTGGGAGGACAGGCATGGACCACAACACCTGGCTAATTTTTTAAATTTTTTATAAAGACAAGGTCCCACTATGTTGCCCAGGCTGGTCTCAAACTCTTGGCCTCAAGTAACCCTCCCACCTCAGCTTCCCAAAGTGTTGGGATTATAGGCATAAGCCACCATGCCCACCCACCATGTCGCCTCATCTTTAAAGACAAATACTATGGTAGAAAGAAGGCAGGCCATCATCTTTGAGCAATTCTTCCCTTAGGAGAAAAATGTCACTTTCTGATATGGTATTTTAGAATGGAGAAGGGAAGAGATGAAGGTCAGTGTGGCTGATGAAAAACATGAAAGCTGGCTGCAGCTCCACTAAATTAGCCTCACTGGGATTTGTACCGAGAGAGTGGCATCCGGCTTTCCCAACACCTAATGAGCCTTAAATCCACATGAAATTTCAATGAACCATCTCCATCCTGAAAACCTCTTGCAGAACATCTAAATCATGAATCAGAGTCTACAGCACGAATCCATTTATATACTCAAAGTGCTTCTGAACCAAAAGAAACTTGGCCTCCGCTACCTTCTTAAGGCCACAGATTTTGAACCTATTCTATTTCGGAAATCCCAAAGGTGAGTCAGGAGGCTGGATATCCAGACTGAAGCTTTGAGAACTCTATGGAGATTCACAGAATCTTCAGTGGAAGTTCACAAAAGTGAGTGGAAAGAATACGACAAAATGAAAAAAGTGCTTAACCTACATTTAAAGGTAGCTAGACTTTTTTTTTCCTTCTGTCACCTTTCCTGTAGTACTTTAATGAAGCTGCCGTGTGGGCTACTAAGACTTTATGTTCTAGTCTCCCTAAACTGTCAATGTCCTCACCAGCTTTAACCTCCATTTCCATCACACGGGAGCTTATTGTAGGACTCTAGTTATACTGCCAACCTCTGGGTATAAAAAGGTCTCAAGACATGGACGGGGCAAATGATACAATAATAGAACAAAGCACAAGCTAACATGGGCTATAAGGGAAAATAGGGGACCAAATATGAAGTAAGGACATGGAGGAATTTATAGGCTAAGAGCAGAAATGATGGCGATCATGATGATTACAATGGTGGTGCTGGTGGTGGTGGTGATAACTAACATTTACTGAGCATTTAACTCTTGGATAGATACTGCAAATGGTCCCCAGCATCCCACCTCTCTTTCTTATACAGTAATAATGCTTTGAGAAGAGTCTTGCTCTGTCTCCCAAGCTCAAGTACAGTGGCACAATCTCGGCTCATGCAACCTCCACCTCCTGGGTTCAAGAGATTCTCGTGCCTCAGCCTCCTGATTATTTGGGATTACAGGAGTGTGCCACCAAGCCCAGCCAATTTTTTGTATTTTTAGTAGAGATGAGGTTTCGCTATGTTAGCCAGGCTGGTCTCGAACTGCTGTCCCCAAGTGTTCCACCCACCTCGACCTCCCAAAGTGTGGGGGATTACAGGCATGAGCCACCACACCTGATCTGTAATAGTGCTTTTTAGCTGGACATCGAGCTAAAGACAAAAATCTCCCCACCTCACTCAGGAATAATGTGATCACATGAGTGAGCTTTGGCCAATGAGATGAGACAGTGCTGTGAGTAACTTTCAGGCCACATTGTTAAGGGAAACAGGCATGCCTTCCATATCCTCTTTTCCCTTACTGGCTGGAATGCAGAAATGATGGCAGGAACTGAAGCAGCCATCTTGGACCAGGAGATGGAGGGCATATATTGAAGATGACAAAGTAACAAGCTAGAGGAGGCTGGGTCTCTGATCATTGCAGAACCTGCAGAACCAGTCCTAGGCTTATCTTGATAAGGCAAGTACAGGGCTACATACTTTACATGCATGATCTTATTTAATCCACACACATCCCTATAAAAGAACCAAGAGAGTCAACCCACTTGCCTGAGCTCTCAAAATAAGTGGGAGGGCCTGGGATGGAAAAAGGCAGCCAGATTCCTGAGGTGAGAATACAGTGTCTCCCTGCCATACAACCAGTTGACCTAAACCAAGTAAGGAATCATATCAACGCCCAAAAATGTATGCCAGACCTAACAATCTCTCCAGCAAAGTGTAAGCAGGCACAATTCCTTAGTTATTCTGGTCTCCAGGTGCTCAATTTGCCCTCATCTTCTTCCCCAGCCTCAGGGAAGCTCAGGTAGAGACTTTTCTACCTCTCTATTTGAATTAATTTCCTTCACAGGGTCTGCCTGAGCACTAAGGTAAAATGAGAATACTGTGGACACAGCTATTTCTTGTTGGCAGCCAGCTCTCTCTACACTAGACTAAGGTCCTACAAACCCAGCTGTGTGTTTATTGCATTTCTACATCTCTTAATTCTTCTCATCTGCCTTCCAAAAGGTAAGGCTGCCTTCAGTGGATTCAGTGGTATGGCACAACTCAGAAGGAATTACAGTCAGTCCCGTGGACACAGCACCACAAGGAAGTAATGTCAAGCGCATTGGTTAGAAAATGGTCAGGTCATCCCTCTTCCTTCCCAGGTTTTTAAAATAAAAAATAACTAAAACCCTTGCTAGTACCTAGAGCAAAAAGTGAATTTAAAATTCTCTCTATCCGAACACCAAAGGAAAAACAGCACAGTCAGGTGCATTAACTCGCTCTTCTTCTAACCCGACAGCATCTTGGAAAACTCCTCTGGGTCTCTTTTTCCACATCTAAAGAGTGGCAGGTGAAGAGCCACACTGGCCACTCAGTTCCCGAACTGCAGGGGGGGCCAGTGAACTCATGATGGTTCTGCTGAACAGAGCTGTCACTGAACGACGACTTCCTACATTTGCAAATGCAGAGTGAGTTAAAGGAGCTTTCATTTCTAGCCAGTTTCATTGAAATTTTACTATATTATTGGGCACCTGAAGAAAAATCTGCTTTGGAGTATCAGGACCTGCCAGAAATGATCTGGAGACAAAGAAGCCTTTAGCTTTTGAATCTTCTTGCTCACAGCTGGGCTATGCCATCTCTCAGATGAAGCTGGCTCAAGTGTACCTGAAGATACACTTACCTGAAAGGGTGCTGGGATGGTGAGGTGAGGTGCAAGCCTGTTTGGTATATAGAAGGTGCTCAGTAAATACTAGCTAAAATGACTAGCATTATCGCGGTCATAACCATCAGCATCTGGGACATACCTGTTGAAGCTATTAACACCCTGTGGAAAATCGAGGTTTATTATCTGATATGGTGTGGCTCTGCATCCCCACCCAAATCTCATCTCCACTTGTAATCCCCATGTGTCAAGGGAGGAACCTGGTGGAAGGTGACTGGATCATGGGGGTGGTTTCCCCCATAATGTTCTTGTGATAGTGAGTGAGTTCTCACAAGATCTGATGGTTGTAAAGTGTGGTACTTCCTCCATTACTCTCTCTCGCTGCCATGTAAGACGTGCCTCGCTTCCCCTTCACCTTCTGCCATGATTGTAAGTTTCCTGAGCCCTCCCCAGCCATGTGGAACTGTAAGTCCATTAAACCTCCTTTCTTTATAAATTACCTGGTCTTGGTTAGTTTTTTACAGCAGTGTGAAAATGGACTAATACATCATCTTTTTTAATAGAGCACAAAGTTGGGGATGGTGGATAAGAAACAGAACAATAAAGGGTAAGTCTTAACTGATTCAATAAACATTCATTAACTACCAGGTTCAGAGCTAGGTGCTATCTCTGCCCTCAAGGTTCTCAGAAGTGTATAGAAGATCCAAGTCTGCGGGGAGGGGAGGGAGAGAGAGGGAAGGATAGTCTCAGAGGGCCTCACAGAGCAGGTAGCCCAGAACTGAGTCTTAAAGGATCTGTAGTTTCTCAGGCAAGAGAAGAGATCTCTGCACAAGATCAGAAAGGCAGACAGCAGCCAGAGACAAAAGAGGTGCTGTGGCACTCGATGAGGCTGGAAATGTATCTCATCAGTCAAGGTAGCCATGTGTGTTGATACACTCGGGCTGCCAAAATAAAGTGCCACAGACTGGGTGGCCTAAACAACAAAGTTATTTTCTCCCAGTTCCGGGGGCTGGAAGACAAGCTGCTGGCAGGTTAGGTCTGGTTTCTCCTGAGGCCTCTCTCCTTGGCTTGCAGACAGCCACCTTCTTGCTGTGCCTATCAGTCAGACTGGATCAGGTCCATCCTAATGACCCCATTTGACCTTAATCACCTTTTTAAAGGCTCTATCTCTATCTGAATACAGTCACATTCTGAGGCACTGGGGGTTAGGAATTTGTGGGGAGACACAATTCAACCTGTCATACCACAAACGGACTGGCAGGAGGAGAGGCATTTTAGAACAAGCATCGTGTGGTGCTGAGAAGAATGGAATTTGTGGGGGGAGACTAGCAGCAGTCAGGCCTCTGAGGACCCAGGGAGGAGAACATGGAAGCCTCACCAACCTGGGAGAACAGAGGACAAGGTATGTCTTGCTGGGGCTGGGCCATCTTGCTCAAGCCTCAAGCCCTCATCATTCACTGCAAATCCCTGCCCTCCCCTGTGGGGAGGAGTCCGCTTATCTGTGTGGGTTCTCAGAACAACCCGTCCCTGGCTGGGCCTGATTTCCCACTCCCAAATCCTGCCAGGGTTCTTGGTACCCCCAGAAACGAACCATTTCTGCCTGAGGAACAGAAATGAAAACAAACTGCAGTGGGTTGCGAACACAAGCCCAAGGCCTGAGAGTCAACCCTTCAGGGAGGAAGACCTGGAGCTCTGGTGCCCCCACTGGCCCATCAAGCCCCTCTAACAAGCACCCCCTCACAAATAAAGCCCCAGCAGGAAGCCCATTAACACCTCACAGGGGCACACCTCAGGCCCCCCGAGAAGAAACTTCAAAAGACATCCCAGCAGCACGACCTGCCAGAAGAGCCATCAATCAACAGCACCATCCCAGGAAGCAGCGGCTGAACTGGGGAAAGGAGTCAGGCACATAAATTAAATGTCCCTCAGCCCCTATATGGAGCTCGATTTATTGCCATAGAGGCCGACTGGGCTCCTTAAGTTTAAAAAGGATCAAGGCCTCTATAAACAGTATTTAGAACTACCTTCCATGGACCAAAAACACCAAGAGAAACTCTCCCTTCTTTTTTTTTTTTTTTTTTTTTGAAAGAAAATGATCCATTTGTGAAAATAATTCCCACAACATTGAACTCTTTGCCTCAAGCATTATATAAAAGTCAGCCCTTTAAAAAAAAAAAAAAAAGTCAGATCCAATTTGCCTTTCTGATTTGTTGAAATTAATTTCAGAATTAGATTTTCTCCTAAGTTGGTAGCCTGCCGAAAAGACATGCTAAAAATCTAAAATCTAATTTGTGCTAAAATTAGCTGAAAATCTGAAGCATTGTTTACAGGCTTGACACTCTTTCTTCTCCCATCCCCCTACACATACAAACGTTCCCACCAACCCTTGAACTGCAAAAAAAACAGCTTGGAAAAAATCAGCATCATAGCAAAGATGCAAATAAGGGCTATGTGAGAAACCTTCCAATTTCTCAGGAGATTGTTAGTTGTATAATACCAAAAGGCATCACATATCTTATTTCCACGGAAACCCCCCAATGGCCAATATTTGGTTTTCCTTTTACTGTTAACTATCCAATCTCTTTGCCCCTAATAATAATCAAAACAGCACTTACTACATGCCAGGCCCATGTTGAAGACTTTGCAAATCTTTACTCTCATTTCACTCTAATAGTAATTCTTTCAGGTAAATATTGTTGCTATTCCTATTTTATGAAGAGGAAAGCTGAGGCTCAGGGAGGTGAAGTAATTTGCCCCAAGTCACACAGGTAGAAAACAGCACAATGGAAAACCAAACCCAAGTCTGTCAGACCTAAAGCCCGTGCCCTTACTCATGAATTTTAATGGCCTGTCCTCATGCTAATTCAGAAGATGGAACCCTCTGCTTCCCAACTGGCCTTTCAGTAAAATATATTTAGAAATGTTTGCCATTTAAACTTACTCAAGGTTCAAAAAGTGATTCTGAAGAGTATACACTACGAGGTTTAAAAATATCTCTTAAGAATTAGGAGCAGTGGCTCACGCTTATAATCCCAGCACTTTGGGAGGCTAAGGCAGGAGGATTGCTTGAGGCCGCAAGTTCTAGGATGACTTGAACCCAGGATTTGAGGGCTGCAGTAAACTATGATCATGACAATTACTCTAGCCTGCATAACTGAGACTGTCTCTTTAAAAAAAAAAAAAAAAGAAAGAAAAAGAAAAAGGAAAGAATTCCGTTGGATACCTTAATAAATTAGTCATAAGGTTTGATCTTTTTTCTGGATTGTCATTTCTTCCTTCTTTTTCTGTTTAATAATACAAGCGACTACACTATGCTGAGTTACGCAAACCATGAAATCCAACTCCAGAACTTGGGTTTATAAAAACAAAGGAAAGTGTCACAATGGTTGCATGCTTTGCTCTGTTCAGAGATGAGAACCAAAACAAAATAAAAATAGGTGTGTCAAGAAAGAATTTGACTTAAAATTTAGGAAAATATTCTGTACCCCAGATTGTAGGTTCCTTGGGGTCAGAGATCCTATCTTATTTTACTTTTTATCCCCAGAACCCAGCACAGAACTGGGACCTAATAGTTGCTTGATAACCACCTGCCAAAATGGAGGAAGGATGGATGGATGGATGGATGGATGGATGGATGGATGGATGGATAGGTGGATGGATAGATGGATGGACGGACGGACGGACGGACGGACGGATGGATGGATGGGTGGATGGATAGATAGATGGACAAATGGATGGATGGATGGATGGATGGGTGGGTGAGTGGGTAGATGAGTAGATGGGTGGAGGGGTAGGTGAGTGGATGGATGAATGGAAGGAGGGATGGAAGAATGGATGATAAGGTGGATAAGTAGATGAATGAATGAATTTATACCAATGGTTAAATACTGAAATTCTCTGTCAAGAACTCATTCCCTATATGTGGCTACATCTGTTTTCTTGCTGGATATATATTTTTAAACAGTTCATCCTAGATTAGGATAACTTAATAAACTAGCTGTAAAGCCCACTAGCTCTATGACCAAGGGTCAAATGCAGGCCTATTGAACTATGACCTCCCCCAACGACAGGCAGACAAATGCTAGCAACTATACACTCCGTAGCTGCCCATTTAACAAACACATGGTGAAAAAATAATTTTTCTGGAAGGCTGCCCTATCTGTTGGCACCAAAACCTATTTATAATCCTCTCCATGTGACCTTCCTATTCTCAAGTGACTGTGGTGGGAAGCAACATTTATTCACAAGGAAAATACTTTGGGTCAGTAACTAATCCAGAAAACAAGTCTTGCTGCAGCACCCTGTGACTCCAATTGAGAGGCAAAGAAAGCGAAAACAAACATCTCTGGCTTTCCTGAACACTGCAGCTTTGAGGCTGCCAATCAGAGCTTCTGTCTTTCACTCCAGCAAATACAGGGAGATAGGGACTTCTAAAGACAGACTATGTGAATAGGGTGAGGTGAAACCCACATGAAACTCCAGAAAACCCTTCTTCAAAGTGCCTAGGCACTGCAAGGTTTCCAGAAGACTAAAAAGCAGAAAGAAAACCTACAAATAAGTAATTTTCCATGTTTAACACAGAGAGGGATAACAGGTAAACAACCAGCAAAAACACTGAATAAACGCCAGTGTTCTAACAAGCAACAAAATATTTCTCTTACAGTAAGGGTGAGACTGCTCCATGGTTTTACAAAAGCATTTTTACATAAAATAGTATTTCACTTGAGAAAGCTAAAGAAAGGAATGTGAACACTCTATTTAACAAATAAGGGAACGGAGGCTCACTCTCTTAAGGTTAAATGTCTTGCTGAAGGTCACAGAACCAGGAAGTAGAAATGGACAGGTTTCCTGATTTGGGGATTTTTGCATTCTTCTCTGATCTATTTCTCTTTGCTCAACAAAAACATCTGAGGCCTCATGTTGAGTGCCAGGTTATATCCAGGTAGATTCCAAGCTGGGAACAGATTCCATCTTTATGACACTTCCAGATGGGATTTAAGGATTGGAGCCAGCATTCAAGTTGGCTTTCCTCTCTCCAAAGCATGTGGGTCCTCCAGGAGGTGATAAGAATTCTCCCAGTATTAAGCCAGCCAGAGGAGGAGGGGCAGAGACAGAGAGACAAAAAACCCCACCCACACAACTGGAAACAGATACGAAACTGAATGTGGACTCTCACCATTCCATCTTAAAGCCATCTCAGAGGTAAGGTTCTGCATATGAAGGTGAACCCCATGATGGCCTGAACAGATATAATCTGGTTGTCTTTAGTACTTTTTAAGAAGCAAATTCTCCATTTCCAATTAGTCAAGCATCACAGCTTCTCTTATTAGACTATTATTGCTTAATTGTCCCCCTTTCTTACCCCACCAATCCCAACAAACTTGCTGTGAACAGAGCCCAAATCAAGCATGAAAACATGATCAGACTGAAATCTTCAAGTCTCTATACCACACCACCATTTTGCCTTCATCAAGGATGATAAGAAAAAATAAAACCTATCCTGCAGAGGTCCCCAAATGGGGCTGAGGATCCAAAACAGCACACGGGGAGCCTTTCAAAATGATGCAGTAGGGCCAGGCACAGTGGTTCACACCTGTAATCACAGGACTTTGGGAGGCTGACGCAGGAGGATTGCCTGAGGCCAGGAGTTCAAGACCAGCCCCAGCAACATAGCAAGACTGCCCCCCCACACACACACCATGTCTACAAAAACATTGAAAAAATTTAGAAAAATAAAATAAAATGATGGAACACTGGGCTTACCTCCGGAGATTCAGAGGAGTGGATGGTCTAGGGGGACCCGGGTATCTGATGCTTGTGCTAGGGTTATTTTAAAGGTAGTTCTGATGATCAGCCTGCCTGAGAACCCTACACCAATACACATAAAGACACCTACACCAACCACCCTTGGCAAAAGGCTGTCTTGAAAGCCCAGACCTCCACGTGTAGACCCACTAAGTGCCAAACACAAATGGAATCTACACACCATGCAATCTCATGTAATCCTTACGACATCTGCAAGGGTGGCACACTGACGCCCATTTTACAAATTTTAAAAACACAGTTCAGTGAGATAGATTGATTTGCCCAAGGATATTTGAATGTCTAGGTTTTCCCAGGAAGTTTGCTCTGTGCTCCTAAATTGCATGAAAAAATCCCCTTCTAAGAAAAAGAGCCAAAGCAAATCCTAGAATACAGAGATAAATGTATTGGAGAAGCTGGTGCTGGTAGAAAGAATATCTTGATTTGATTTCACATTATTGATTAATATAACTGGGAAAGAAATGCTAGTGGAAACAGACATCCCAATTTTATAAGCTCCAGGAGAGTCCAATTTTCCAGGCACAGAGAGGGTGATAAGATCCTGTCAGATTTCACCAAGCAGAAACTGGGCCAAACAATTTCATTAGCCTGTAGTTCAGCCTGCCCCAGCCTGGGTGACCCATTCAGCAGCCATGAGCAGGGATGAAGGCAGAAAATGCCCACCGGCAGGGAAACAAGATACAACTCACCAGGCTAGGGACAGGAGAGGCCCATTTCAATCAGACAGTGGAGTAGACTCAAGCCTACTTTCCCTCAGTGTGCACAGAATCCAAGAATCACTCTGGGATCCCCAGAGGACAGAGTGAAATACTTTGACACCCTTATGCAGGACACCTCCATCCGGCCCTCATTCTCTTAGCAGAAGGATATCATTTCTTCCCAGAATGCTTTGGGGCAAAAGCCAGATGCAGTCACCTTCCTGGAGTTAGGTCAGAGCTAAGCACCAGGACAACTAGCTCTCTATGACCACCTCACTCACTCAGTGTATTCTTGGGCAAGTCATTTCACGGTGGGCCCGAGTTTATAAAATGAAGAGGTGAAAAAAATCACCTTTGAATTCCTTGCCATCTCTGTCAATAGACAAAACCAAGATCCATAGCCACAACCAAGCTGACCAGATAAAGTCTGCAGGGGGATTGAATCCCAAAAGGCAGACCACAGAGAAGGGAGAAAAACCAGCCTACATGCAGTCATATTCATTCACCCAGGCTCACCTGTTGTGGATATGCATTGCAGAGAGCATGCAGATAAGGAGAAAATAGTTATACGGGAAAAGGGAAAGGAAAAGGTAGAGACCCAGAGAAAAAGAATGTTCGCCGTAAATGTCCCACCAGGGTGAACTCAGATACAATGGCCAATCTCCAAATCTTCCTTCGGATCTCCAAGTCGTTCAGCTACTCCTAGAACAAATATTCATTGAGTAACTTCACTGGGAGACAGGACACTGAGCTCAACTATTATCCTTATCCTTATGATGATTACTATTTAATTAGGGCAGCTGGGGGAAAAAAAAGACATGTCTAATTAAGTGATGCTCTGATTCCCTAAATAAATTTTTTTAATCCACCATTAAGTTTCAGAATCTGTTCAATTCTTTCCCACATTTCAAAGGAATATTAGGCAGTCAACTTTAAAACAAAAGGACCACAAGTCTCCAGGGCCAGAGAACAGAAGGGGTAGCTGCACACGCCACTGGCTGCAGACTGTCTGACTTCCTGAGCAGATACAAGCAAAGGCCAAGTGCCCTCAAGGGAATTCAAAAGCCCCTACCATCCCCCGTCCCATGCTGTGAGCCTGGAACAGATTGAGTTCCAGCCACACAACAGTTCACTGCACTGGCTTGATGGACAGGGCTTATCCTGAACACTGCTAGGATCATGTCCCAGGAAAAAGAGCCTATGAGTGAACAAAATTAGGCCATCCTAAGAATCCCCTTCAACAAGTGCTTTGGAATTTCAGATGCTGGAATGATCTATCCTATAGTAGACTGACAAGTTTAAAAAAAACAAAAAACAAAAAAACAGCCCTTCGTAAACTAATGACTGCTGCTCCCACCCAGCAAACTAATCACTAACTAGTCCTCTGCCTCTCACTGAATGCACCACGTCCATTCCTTTAGGCTTTTAAAGCATTTACTTCTCCATTAGCTTATGTGGCATGTAAGATCCTGGGAGATGAGCAGAGCAGGTGGCATTGGGCCTAATGGACAGATAAAGAAACTAATGCTCAGTAGTTCAGAGACTCCTGAAGCCTCCCAGCTGATAAGCAGTGAACTGGTTTTGCTACCTCATCCCTAACTGCCTGTAGCATGGGTGTGCAGAGAGACAACAGACACCTTTCATCAGTTCTGACGTCAGCAACCAGGAATGAGGCTGCAGCATAAGGAACACGGAGCTCCTGCACCCTGTTCCCTGATGGAGTTCCAGTCCGTTGCACAGCTGTGCCGCCTAAATTAAACACACGCACTCTCCAAGAGTAGTTTCCTAGGAAAACCAGACTACTGTCCTTTAGGAACCAACCCTGCACCTGCAGAAAAGCCTTCCACAAAACCAACTGCGAAGGCTTTGCCGCAACAGTTCTCAGAACAGCCACCATGGTCCTGCCACAGCACAGGAAATCATCCCATCTTGGCAAACCCCATTGCAACCATGTTTCCACGCTGCAGCCTTAGGGGAATGAAAATATCAATTTGAGCCAAGCAAATCTAACAGGCTATCATGCAAAATGCTGGTGTCAAATCAAGCCTCAACCAGTAATTATCCATCAGGCAGGGCCATAATAACTGGCTCCCTGAGTCACTTCACTGCGAGGGAGGGAGGCGGATACTAAAGAGGGAGTTGGAATTGGACAAGTGACAGCCTTAAGAGAAAGGCGTTCATCTCACTTTTCTACAGATTCTTCTACAGATTAGGGGGTTCTACCCAAACCTCTCCCCACTGAGGTCAAAACCCATCATGTGACTGCCTTGAGGCACTAATGATTCTTAACGAACTGGGGCAGATTACTCTATCGTACCCTCCTCTAAGTTTAAAGGAAGTTGTCTTTAGCTAAGGTGCTTCCTTTCCCAGCTGCTGTCATTAAACCAGCAAAACATTAATTTAAACTCTTACGGTAAGGGGGTTTCCTGGAAATTCCCTAAAGGAAGTCTTTAATTGACGGTGTGGTTAAACGTCATACAGACAGCACAAAAAGCCGAATCGTATACAATTAGTGAAGGCTCAAGTCCCTTGCAGACAAATAGCACTTTTGTTCATAAGAAGTATTGTGCTATACCCCTGTTTAGGATTGGGACTATTATGAGGAAAGAAACAGACAGACAGACACACACACACACACACACACACACACACACCCTTTGACGCTTGGGCCTCAAAGCTCAACATGACATTTGCTCCAACTCTATAATTTGATTGAAGAGAAGAAAGAGTTAAACAAAAAGATGAAGAAAAGATTTTAAGAAAACAATAGTTTCTATTAAAATGCATAGCACCATCTTTCAAAAGATGAAAGGACTTATTAGAAACACCATAAACTTCAGAATTACACAGTAAATGGCTTCTTTGGTTTAAGGCAAATTAATATTGGATCACAGATAAAAAAAAATAAGGCCTCCCAACATCCCCAGCTGACGGATGCTACATTCATCATGCAGTTTGGGAGACTGCCTGTTGACTATTTTGTAGAAAAATGAATGAAGGGTTGGTTATAATCACCTTCCCACTCAAATCCTGTCTCATTACCTGAAGTGTTTTTCCTACAAAGTGACACACAAATGATTTTCTAGTCTTCACTTTCTTCTCATAAGCCACCATATGCAGGGCGAGGGAAAGTCCGGGGTATATTAACTATGCCAGGGAATCTGCCCGGGGTCCTTCAAAGTGCTTCCAGAACACGGTAAACACATTATGTCTGCCTAGGTCTTTATCACAGTCCAGTTGAATATGGGACAAAGGCAACTGACAACCTCCAAATATCCCTTACTGAGCCCAAATAATTAGTGAAGGAAATACCACATGATAACATGTGTATCATCCAACTCCTCCCTCTTACTCACCCGCTCCTGTCATACAAATGAATGGCAGGCTTGATGACTCAAAGGCAGTCTTTGTTTTTGTTTTTTTGAGACAGAGTCTCACTCTCTCGCCCAGGCTGAAGTGCACTGGCCCAATCATGGCTCACTGCAGTCTTGAACTCCTGGGCTCAAGCGATCCTCCCACCCCAGCCTCCCATGTAGCAGGGACTAGAGGCAAGTGCCACCATGCCTAGCTAATTTTTTTATTTTTATTTTCATCAAATCAGGGTCTCACTATGTTGCCCAGGCAGGTCTTGAACTTCTGAGCTCAAGTGATCCTCCCACCTCAGCCTCCTAAAGTGCTGGGATTACATGCATGAGCCACCAGTTCTGGGGTCAAAGGTGGTCTTGACTCAGAGGAGGGTATTTCTCACTGCCAAAGTGACCTTAGATCCAAAGTTATTCAGTATGATACTCAATGGGAAAAGGTGCTGACACACAGTAGGTATTCAAAAAGTCTTAGACACTACATAAAGAGAAGGTAGCAATTATAATATGCCTGGCTTCATTTCGCCAAGCTTATCAGGAGTCAGCTTAAGGAACACCCATCTGTGTCATTCACCTCCATCACGCTGATTCCACACTCCCCACAGCGATGGGATTCTAATTTGGTAAAGCCTCTGAAGTAGGGTGAGGGGACGGCATCTAGAACTAGGGACTTCAATGTGGCCAGAGGACAGCCGCCTCGGCATCATCACCCAGGAGGTGGTTACAAATGCAGGATGAGACCCCAGGCAGGGCCTATGAAATCACAGCCTGCAACCTAACCCCAACCCCAGGAAGTCCCGCATGCATCTAAGTGTGAGAAGCTCTGGTCTGTAAGTGGTGATTGCAAACAGGGCTCTGGAAGCCCCTGCACTACCCCCTGGTTCTCCAGACGTTAAAAACTGACAAGCTTCAGAAGGAAGAGGGCACTGATGACCAAAATACGAGGCCGTCAATAGCTTGCTGCTCCCTTGTATAGATAGACCGGGATTAAATTGGCTTCAAGAGACTCATCCAAGCATGGATGCAATAAAAGGCTCTGAGGATGAAGCCCAGGAATCCTCCCAGGTGCTGGGCTTTGGGGTGCAGTTTTAATTTTACTGGACAATTCTTGGGCTTCTCTTATGGTGCACCCAAGAGTTTGCAAAAGAAAAAGGCTGCAGAGATCAAATTTCAGCTTCCTCCAGTTACTGAACCACTCAGCCCGGGAACTTACTAAACCTCACAAGCCTCTTCCTTTATCTTTAAGTGGCAATAACAGCCATCACGGAGGGGATTTGGAAGCAGGGTGGGGAAAGAGAATGCATGAAGAGTGCTTGGAACACAGAAGAAATGCTCAGTAAACATCAGTTATTGCCTTTTTACCATTTGTAACTCTAGAAGGAAGAACAAACAGGAACATTTTGCTCCATGATCAACTCAGGCACAGGATAAAAGGTAGTGAAGAGGAAATAAATCCAAATAAGCCCAACAAGGAACACAAATCCAAAAACACATTTCCTCTAGGTTCTCCTAATGCGCCCCTTCCTCTTGGTGCCCGAAGCTTCCGTTCCTCTTTACAGCAAGGTGTCCCTTTAATTCAGCATGACTAGTGGTGACTCAGGAGTCAGCAGGTCCTAGGGGCTCCCCCAGGCAAAGAGGCCAATTTTCAATGAATGGTGTTTTACCAGCGAGCCTCAGAGGAACAGTATAAAAGCACCTCACTCTTTTATCTGCCCATCTCCCCTCCTGCAGTTCAGATGGGTCAAAGGCATGGATTCAGAAGGCTCAGGCATGTTTCATAAGCTCTTAGGCCCTCTCCTTCCAACCAAGTGGATGGGAGAAATGATGGCCACCTCGTTGCTTCACAGGTCAATCTGGAAATTGTCAAAGGCAGTCACACATAAGGTATGATGACTAGTAAGAGATAAAAAAAGCAATGAAAAAAATTGCAAAGATAATCATTTTAGTAGCTTGTATTTTCACACAAGGATCTGAGCCAATCATACAAATCATATAAATACGCTTCTCACCAGGATATGAACAGACACCATGCTCTCTGCTGAAGAACAGGTGAACAAGAGAGAAGCAAGAGCTAGGGCTAGGGTCTCTGCTTTCCCAACTAATATTTGCCCAATGTTGCCCCTAGGGGACATGTAACATTGTTTGGAGACATTTTTGGTTATCACAAGTATGTAGTGAGTAAAGGCCAGGAATGCTACTGAACTGCCTGTGCTGCACAGGATAGCTTCCTGCAACGAAGATTTTGTTCAGCCCTCAATGTCCATACTGCCGAGGTTGAGCTTCAACTCTGATCTGCCTGGAACCCCTTCTCTTATCCACTGCATTACATTGTCTCCCTTCGTGTTTTCTATTGTTCTGAAGACAAAATCTATTTTTTTTTCTTTCAGATGGAGCCTTGCTCTATTGCCCAGGCTGGAGTGCAGTGGCGCGATCTCAGCTCACTCCAATCTCCAATCTTCCAGCAATTCTCCTGCCTCAGCCTCCCGAGTAGCTGGGATTACAGGCATGCGCCACCACGCCCAGCTAATTTTTGTATTTTTAGTAGAGACAGGGTTTCACCATGTGGGCCGGAATGATCTCAATCTCTTAACCTCGTGATCTGCCTGCCTCGGCCTCCCAAAGTGCTGGGATTAGAGGCGTGAGCCACCATGCCCGGCCCAAAATAAAATTTTTTAAACGGGACAATATATCAGATTGCCACAGCTCTGGAACCAATGCTGAAAATTAAAAACACATAAGAATGCCCTGTGCACATTGCTCGTTGCTCTCCTTTGACCATGTCCAACGCTCACACCCCAAGGCTTTTGAACTTGCTTTTCCCTCTGCCCCAGCCCCATCATATAGGTTCAGGGCTCACACAACCCCTCCTTCACATCACCTATGGCCTCAATAAGGCCCATCCTGACAGTCCCTCCTCTCTCCCCCAGCCCTTCCATAGCATCCGTCACCCTCAGGGGAGTCACGAGTTTTTATTTGTATATTATCTTACTCCTCCTGCTAGACTGTAAGCTCCAGGAGGGCTGAAATTTTCTCCTGTGTCACTGCATTTTCCTCACCACCCCTGTGTCTGGCACATAGTAGGAACTCAAAGGATATTTGGTGAAACAGTGATGAACGAATGAATGAATGAATGAATGAATGAATGAATGAATGAATGAAAAAACAAGCTAGCTTTGATTTCTTCACTAGGAATTTGAGGGCTTTAGCTTTCCCCAAGCTTTAACACCATCAGAGGGAAAGATCCCTGTGTAGAACCCGGGATCTTGCAGCAAGATGAACAATAATCACCGTAATAACCACTGTTCTATATCAGGGGCTGGCACTTTTTTTCCTGTAAGGGGCCAGATAAGTGTCCTCAGCTTCGCAGACCCCTTCAGTCTGTGGAGCAGTTATTCAACTCTGCCGTTATTGCACAAAAGTGGCACCAACGAGGAAGCATGGCTGAGTGCCAGCGGAACTTTATTTAAGGACGTTGAAATTTGAATTTCATAGACTTTTCATGTGTCAAGAAATATTATTTTTCTTTTGATATTTTTCCTCAACCATTTTTAAATGTAAAGATGATTCTTAGCTCACAGGCTGTACAAAAGCTTGAGATGGGCTAGATTCAGCAATGGTTTATTCAATAATGCGACACCACATTAAAACGGCCCAGAGTCCTTTCACAATGGCCATCTCATTCATCCCCAGAACAACTGTAATGGGTTGGTTCTTCGTATCCTTCTTTACCCCAGTTTACCACTGAGGAAACTGAGGCACATAGTTACTCACTGATATAGGTCAGATATTTGTCCCCTTGGATCTCATGTTAAAACGTGATCACCAGTGTTGGACATGAGGCCTAGTGTGTCATGGGGGCAGATGTTCCCCTCCTGGGGAATGGGTAAGTTGTCACTCTCTTAGTTCCCACGAGATCTGATTGTTCAGAAGAGCTGGGCCCCTCCCTCCCCTCTCTCTCTTGCTCCCTCCCTCACCATGTAATAGGCCAGTTTCTCTCTGCCTTCCAGCCTGAGTGGAAGCTTCCTGAAGCCCTCACCAAAACCAGACACTGATCTCATGCTTCATGTACAACCTGCAGAACTGTGAGCCAAGTAAACCTCTATTTCTTTTTTCTTTTTTTTTTTTTTGAGACGGAGTTTCGCTCCTGTTTCCCAGGCTGTAGTGCAATGGCTCAATCTCAGCTCACCGCAACCTCCGCCTCCTGGGTTCAGGCAGTTCTCCTGCCTCAGCCTCCTGAGTAGCTGGGATTACAGGCATGCACCACCATGCCCAGCTTATTTTTTTTGTACTTTTAGTAGAGACAGGGTTTCACCATGTTAACCAGGATGGTCTCGATCTCTTGACCTCATAATCCACCTGCCTCGGCCTCCCAAAGTGCTGGGATTACAGGCTTGAGCCACCGCGCCCGGCCTTCTTTTTTCTTGTTTGGTTTGGTCTGGTCTGGTCTGGTCTGGTTTGGTTTGGTTTGGTTTGTTTTAGAGAAATGTTGTAAAGCGCAGCATATCCCAGCACCAGGAATGGTGTGGAGTCGAAGCAGCAGGGACAGGCAGAGTCTCACATGGCGAAGAGGATGAGGAAGGCAACCATCAAACGCAATAGCCCCATCACCTCAGACAGGGCAAAGCCCAGAATAGGAGAAGAGCTGCCACTTGAGAGACAGGTTTCTGCATAGCCAGTGATCAAACTGTCAATCACCGTTCCAATGCCAGCCCCTGAACCACTCACACCAACTGTGGCTGCCCCAACACGGCTGCTGTGTCAACGTCCCGGGAGGCAGCACTGGTCTGGAACTCCCGTGTGGCCATCTAGAGTGGGGAGCTGCTATAGGAAGTCTGTTTAGATGAATTCTGATCTATTCACGAAGGAGGCAGACATGAGCCTGATTAGATCCCTGGTACAACAGCGGATTAGAGCCGAAGAAATGAGTCGTGCTGGGGGTCTGCATTTTTTCAGTCTGCCCTCCCACTGCCCTGCAGCCCTTGCTCAGCCTATAATGCTTGCCCAGCTCTAATCCTCTCTTCTTTAAAAATGACTCAGCCTAGCCAGGCACAGTGTCATCCCAGCACTTTGGGAGGCCGAGGCAGGCAGACCACGAGGTCAGGAGTTCGAGACTATCCTGGCCAACATGGTGAAATCCTGTCTGTACTAAAAATACAAAAATGAGCCAGGCATGGTGGTGCATGCCTGTAATCCCAGCTACTCAGGAGGCTAAGGCAGGAGAATTGCTTGCACCAGGGAGACAGAGGTTGCAGTGAGCCAAGATTGCACCACTGCACTTCAGCCTGGGTGACAGAGTGAAACTCTATCTCAAAAAAATGACTCAGCCTTAGGTATTTCTTTATAGCAACATAAACAGACTCAGACAGTGACTTATCCAAGGTTGTCAAGCCTTAGCCTTCTGATGCCACTGCTAGAACTCTTCCTGCATTTAATGGACTTTCTTGAAATCTTGCAAGTAATGAATACAAAGACCTCAACTAATCCACCATTGACTCAGAGAAGAGCAGGGAGTGTTCCAGTGAGTATAGCACTGAAATCAGCAAAGATTCTTGTGTGAAGACACAAATACCAAAGAAACAAGAGGCCTACCAGCATCATCCATCTTACCGCACAGACAGCTGTTCAACTTGCCTTGCAGAAAGAAAAGGTGGAGGCCAGCACCCTCCTGCCCTTTGGTGTTACAGGAGAAAATTAATGACACAAAAAATTGTTGTGTTGCCCAGGATTGCAAACGAGAATCCTAAAGGTGAAGGCTCCATAATAAACACACTGGGGTTATATGTTAGTACCTAAGCCAGAATTATTTTTTTCCACCTTAATTTCACAAACATTCTAGAATGGTAATTAAGACACTCAAATCAAATGCAAACACGGGCTGGGGGAGATTTACCTCCCAGATCTGAGAAGTCTGAACTCCTCTTGCTTACCAATTTAACAATAATCTCCGAATATACAAAGTATCACCTTTTAACTCTCTCTGAAGTTACTGCAACCAGTATTCTCCCCATGTATGTGACACATGGCACAGAAATACTAAGCTTCTGTGTTTCAAATTTCAAGCATTAAGTCAAGGAAGGGTACTACCCTGGCCCACCTCCCCTCCCGCCACCAACCTGAAGTCAGGCAGAAATGCAAAGGTAACCTTGAGCTCCACCCCTCAAGACCTGTATACCTAGACTCAGGAGAGAAATGGCCAAATAAACCAATGACCTAATTCAGCATCTCATATGCAACCTGTAGCTGCTTCCTACTCCCAAAACACGTTTGCTGGGGAACTTTTAAAGCAATTGTTAAAGCCTAATGGAGTCTCCAAGAAAACATCTGAGACATGCTGATTGGTGAAACCTAAACAAAAAAGGCCAGGCACCTGAGGCTGCTCTTCATACTCTGAAATTCAAGATGGCACCTCCAGTTGGGTCTTGTCCATTATATTGGTAGTATCTGGCTTACTCTATCTCCAAAATGCTTTCCCCTCTCCCACCTCTTTCCTGGTCCCACAACTAACCATCTAGTCTGAATTCAACTCCCTGGAAAATACTTTTCATCATGCTCCTTTCTGTTTAGAAAAACTTCCATAGTCCTTTTCTGGAGAAACTCCCTCCGCCTCAATTATAGCCTATATTGGTGACCCTATAATTGGTTTCCCAAACCAAAACACTTAAAAGGGAGCACTGTTCATAATTATACTAGGACAACAGCAGTAAATGGGACTGTCCAGAAAAAACTGGGACAAAGAGTCATCCCAGCTATAAGGCCTGGGCAGGAGAACACCCTGACCTATTTTGTTAACTGTCCTATCTTTTTAACTGAACAGTTCCTAGCATACCACCTGACATAGCACAGGCACTCGATAATAAATATTTGTGAAACTGAATCTAGAAACAGGAGCCTTAAATGATATCATAGATACTACTAACTAGAATGAATTTGCCTCCACAAAGGATCCTCTAGATCACTACAAAGTAAAATCATACCAGAAAAATCACTGCTTCTGATAATCTATTTCATTTTCTTTTTACCCTGGACTTTTGTTTTTCTCTCTTGAGAGAGAATCTCGCTGTGTCGACCAGGCTGGGGTCCAGTGGTGCAATCTCAGCTCACTGCAACCTCCAACTCCCACAGTTCAAGTCATTCTCCTGCCTCAACCTCCCGAGGAGCTGGGACTACAGGTGTGTGCCTCCATGCCTGGCTAATTTTTGTATTTTTAGTAGAGACTGGGTTTCACTGTGCTGGCCAGGCTGGTCTTGAACTCCTGACCTGGTGATCTGCCTGCCTCGGCCTCCCAAAGTGCTGGGATTACAGGCTTGAGGCACCATGCCCAACCTACCCTGGACATTTTAAAATCTCTCACTAATAGTGATTTTGTATATCTCAATAATTAATAGTACAGTCAGCCCTCTATAACTTCAGGCTCTGCATCTCCAGATTAAATCAACCACAGATTTGAAATATGTAGGGGGAAAAATACAATAACTTTAAAAGTACAAATAAAAAACAATACAGTGTAACAACCACTCATAGCATTTACACTGTATTAGTTATTAATATCATAAGTGATCTGGAGATGATTTAAAGCCTATGGGAGGATATGTATGGGTTATATGCAAATACTACCCCATTTCATATTGAGGACTTGAGTTTCCTTGGATTTTGGTATTTGAGAGGAGTCCTGGAACCAATCCTCCATGGATACCCAGAGATGACTGTGGTTACCATTACTGAGTCCTGAATTGTTAAGTACCCAGGCCCCTCATCTACATTCTCCCAGCAGCCCTAATGAGGAAAGCGATAGTATACCTAGTCTCCAAGCGAAGGAATTGAGGCTCTGCAAGGATAGATAATTCACTTGTGGTCACAGACTCTGCCCAAGGTCATTCCCTTCCATTGACCAGAAAACTCACCAACCAGAACTTCTCAGTTCCAAAGCATTATTTTTTAAAACCATTTCATGACCGAGGCAAGGTGGAATAACATTTAGCAAACTAAAAAAGCCATGAAACGGGCCATGCGTGGTCCAGATATACCACTGACTGTCAACTGCATTTGCTGTAAATAACGTGGATTCAAACTCAGGAAAGCAAGAAGACTCAGAAGAAAGCCAGCAAGACCCAATAATAACATACAGCACAAGCCTTCTATGAGCAGAAAGCAGAAAGGCAGAAACTGGCATCCTGCTCTCCAGGTTCCAAAGAAGTTTCTTTGGCCAGCCTTGCAAGTGGGAAACTTAATTTCCTGAGCAATGCAAAGAAGGAAGTCCCTGCTTGCCTGAAGGGAGGTGAGGACAAGGCTGGGAGGAGGAAGAGAGGTTCTATTATTAAACAAGACAGATGAAAACTTTTGAAAAATGGAAGGGAACTTAGGCTTTAAACTCCCTGAAAGTGGAGACTAATTCAACCCACGGTTGTCCCCAACTTCTCCAGCATTTATTTTGTCCAACTTATCTTTCTCAATGAAATTCCACACACAAAGTCTAGAAAATTTATCTCCCATAATGCTTTGCTTTATGGTAATTTCAAACAAAAGGTTTTTGGGTTTTTTATTTTGGTTTGGTTTTCTTGAGACGGAGTCTCGCTCTGTCCCCAGGCTAGAGTGCACTGGCATGATCTCGGCTCACTGCAACCTCCAACTCCCTAGTTCAAGCTATTCTCCTGCCTCAGCCTCCCGAGTAGCTGGGACTACAGGCTCACGCCACCATACTCCGATAATTTTTGTATTTTTAGTAGAGACAGAGTTTCACCATGTTGGCCAAGATGGTCTAGATCTCCTGACCTTGTGATCCACCTGTCTCACCTCCCAAAGTGGTGGGATTACAGGCATGAGCCACCGTGCCAGACTGGGTTTTTTTTTTTTTTTAAGTAAAATATACATGTTTAAAGTTCCCCCTCCAACCTACTCATTTTAAAGTATGTATAAATTTCCCAAATCTATAAGACTAGGCTCTCTTGAGTGCATTCCTCGAATTACAAGCTATCAAACATTTTACAGTAATACAGTAGGTTGTTGACTCCTCTCTCTTAAAAAAAAATCAAGAAACTCACATCACTAACCTCACATTACAAGAATCACTAACCAACTTCTCATAAATACACTCCCAGAAAATTAACTAGCATCTCAATCGCAACAAAGGGAAGGCTTTGTCTGCTACACAACACATTATCTTCATTAGTGTCTCCCTTGTATTGATTATGGAAGACATGCTGTACAAACACTATTTCCACAAAGAGGAGTGAGGAGCAAAGTTTTTCTGCATTCACTGAATTTAATAGTCACCCACTCCCTGCAGATTAAATTCTGCTGCTGGATTCTGCTGCTGGAAGCACATTCAGCCATCATTGATGTCAAAGGCTTTAAATCAGCAAGGTGGTCATGGTGTTTCCCACACCTCCCAGCCATATAAACATTCAGCCTAAAAATGAACTGGGTTCTAAGAGCAGCACAAAGTAACACTCTTATCTTCATCATGCATAAATTGCCAACAGCAGCTCACAGTCTCCGACCCTTCCCCTATTTCTGGTTCAAGGGCCCTCTTGTAGTCACATGGCTGTAGTCTAGGACCAACGTGCATGAAATGGAAGTAGGGTTTGGTTAAGGTCGGTTTAGCAGTAGAAAGCCAGATAGAGTTGTAAAAAGATGTTCCAGCAGCCGGGCATGGTGGCTCAAGCCTGTAATCCCAGCACTTTGGGAGGCTGAGGCGGGAGGATCACAAGGTCAAGAGATCGAGATGATCCTGGTCAAAATGGTGAAACCCCGTCTCTACTAAAGTTACAGAAAATTAGCTGGGCACGGTGGTGCATGCCTGTAATCCCGGCTACTCGGGAGTCTGAGGCAGGAGAATTGCCTGAACCCAGGAGGTGGAGGTTGCAGTGAGCTGGGATCACGCCATTGCACTCCAGTCTGGGTAACAAAGAGTGAAACTCCGTCTCAAAAGAAAAAGATGTTTCAGCATATCTCTTGCATAAACACTGTTGTATGAGTCTCACTAAACAAAAAAATTAATCTATGGATTATGACATTTGTCAGCCTCCTCAAGACCAAGTTCTGGACCATGGAATGGGGGCAGAAGTGAAGGGGACCTCTTCTGGGCCTATTCAGTAAGCTCAGTGTCCTTATCCCCTCCAGCCAGATGTCAAGAGTAGATGACCTTCAGGGAGGCCTTGAAACCTGTGTTAAAGATGGAAGATCCTCAAGATGGAAGGAGCCTAGCTCCCTGAAACACCAAATGGAGGAGAGCTGCCCAACCAAGAACACCTAATCAAGAACGTATTTCACATCAGTGGAAAATCAGCTTTTCTTGTGTTCATTCACCAACATTTTAGGGCTTATGTTACAGAAGTTCATGGTATCCTTAAATAACACAGGCAATATGGAAAGTCCATTTATAAATATCTAAATTAGAGGCCCCACTGGATCTCAGGCTTGCTAGCATGTGCCTATCCATGAATTCCAATGTCTCATGTCATTCATGAGTTCCACTCTATTATTATACACCTCAGCAACCATGGTTGGTGGGGGATGGGAGCCTTTTACTACAATCTCTGGTTTTAAAATAAGACTATCTATCACAAGAGTAAGATGAAATTCCTCTGTCAATGTTCAACAGGTATAAATTCGGTGAGCATCTATTATATGCAAGCTCCTTCTCTTAGACACTAAGGTACAGAGATATGTTTTCTGTCCCCTTATATAGGAGAAAATAGGAGACTCATAAACAAAAACTATACTTCAAATATGTTGTGTTAAAACAGAAGCATGTAAAAGATACAAAATAATAGAAAGCTGTCTTAGACCCTTTTCACACTGCTGATAAAGACATACCCAAGACTTGGCAATTTACAAAAGAAAGAGATTTAATGAGCTTACACTTCCACATGGCTGGGGAAGCCTCACAATCATGGTGGAAGGCAAAGAGGAGCAAGTCACGTCTTACATGGATGGCAGCAGGCAAAAAGAGGGATTGGGCAGGGAAACTCCCCCTTACAGAACCATCAGATCTTGTGAGACTTATTCACTATCACAAGAACAGCACAGGAAAGACCTGCCCCCAGGATTCAATTACCTCACACCAACTTCCTCCCACAACACATGGGAATTCAAGATGGATTTGAGTGGGGAAAATGTTATTGCTTGTTTGGGGAAAATGGGTTAAGAAAGTCATCATAGGCTGCGCACAGTGCCTCACACCTGTAATTCCAGAATTTGGGAGGCCAAAGTGGGTGGATCATGAGGTCAGGAGTTTGAGACCAGCTTGGCCAACATGGTGAAGCCCATCTCTACTAAAAATACAAAGATTAGCTGTGTGTGGTGGCAGGCACCTGTAATTCCAGCTACTCAGAACTGGAGGCTGAAGAATCACTTGAACCCAGGAGGCGGAGGTTGCAGTGAGTCAAGATCATGCCATTGGACTCTACCCTGAGCAACAGGGTGAGACTCCATCTCGAAAGAAGAGAAAAAGAAAGAAAGAAAAGTAAAGGAAGTCATCACAGGGAAGATGACCTGGCAGGGGTTTGAAGGATAATAGTCGCTCCAGCTGTGCTGAAGGGATGGTGGTGATGATGGTGGCAGTGGGGATAATCATGGCAGTGATGGTGGTAGTGGTAGAAACAGCAGTGGTAACAGTAGCATAGAAGGAAGATAAAAGCATTTAAGAAAGAAAAAATCTTACTTGCAAAGAGGTTCAAGGGGACCGGCTATCAGAAAGACTGTCACACCACATAAATAATCACAAGAGATATTTACCTCCACCATGGCCACATTTCTCATATGGTGATCACATCCAGAAGAAGCAATCATTTCGTCATTGCCAAGTTAAGGATAAAGCTGTTGGTTGGATAAGCCAGGCTTATGGAAAATGGTCAAGATTTCTTTTATTTGGGGGACCAGAATGAGACAGAGTGACCCTGTTATTCAAGATAAAAAGGTTTATTTTGCTTTGTTTTTCCCAGTTATGGAATGTGACGCACACCCTTGCTTCTACAGCAACAGGGCAAAGTGTAAATTCTACTTAACAAAAGCATACCTCTATTGAGCATTTCTTTTTTGCTTTTTGTTTTTTGTTTTTGCAGATACTAATATGCGCTTTACAACTCTTAATCCACACGACAACCCTGGCAGTGAGGAAAGGAGGTGAGGATACTTACTTTACAGAGGAAGCAACTGAAGCCCAGAGAGGGTGAGAAACCTGCCAGGGTCATGAAGCTTTAAATAAATGACACGAACCAGCTTCAAACCCAAACCATCTGACCCCAGAGCTGAGCTGATCAGATTGGCAAGCCAAGGACCGCATATTACAGGCAGAAAGAACAGCAGTACAAAGGTGTCGTGGGCGGGGAAACAGAACAGTATATGGAGGGAACTACCAGAAGTGAGAGGAGAAAAGAATTCCTAATCTGGGTATGGCTCAAGGGCAAGAAGACCAGTGAGCACCCTCTCCCAGACTGGTAAGTGGGTGAGGGTGAGCCTTTGTACAAAACTGTGAGGTTACTACTCATGGTAGATTGAAAAAACACCCCAATTCCATACACCTCCTGATGCACTCCCTTGGCCTACAACTCTGCAGTGCCATCCAGGGTAGGGCGGTCTGCCGGGAGCCTTGACGCGGGGCTGGGACATGTGACTTGCTGTGGCCAATGGGATGGCGGCAAACATGGTGGAGAGGGGATGAGAAAAGGACTTAAAAGCAGTTACATGAGTGGCTCACTGGCTCTTGTACCTTTGCCAGATCCATGAGCATTTGACTAGGCTACACCACTAGAGGAGGATGAGAGAGACACAGGAAGCTGAGACAAATCATCTCAGTCATTTCCCCCAGCCAAAGCCATCCAGACACACGGGCAAGGCCAGAGAAGACCAGCAAAGCCCTCTGGCCAGCCCAGATGTGTGATAACACTTGCTATTCGGTGCTACTGAGGTAGTTTGCTGGGCAGCACTGTGGTGGCAATAACTGATGGGTACTATTGCTATCATTCCCATTTTACAGATGGAGAAACTAAGGCCCAGAGAAGGGAAGAAATAGGATCAAGATGGCAGGGCTGGCAAAAGTGGCGATCTGAAAGCAAGCAGTGGTGCTAAAGCCTTTGCCCTTAGCCATCTTCATGTGTCGGAACTTCTCTCAAGGAAGCAGCAAAAGCAGAGTCTATCTCAGCATGAGGCAAAGCGTGCTGCCTGGCTCCCAGGTGGGGCCACTGGGCTGGGAGAAGGGGCTCTGGATAGCCTGCTAATTGGCATCATTTGGCCTCTCCAGTCATTGATTTAGGTTGGCAGTGATGGAGACCATCTGCTCACACTCCACTTCCTTGCCCTCCCCAGGAGCTCTGCAACACGCAGAGGGAGACCAGAACACCTGAGCTTACCCCACCTGTCCCTGCACCGAATCGTGTCGCAGCTCAGACCTTTCTCTCCAAAGATGCCTTCTGAGGCCAGCACCTGGAGCTAGCAGGGGCTCTCTCTCCAGCTGCGCTCCTCCCCTCCAAATCTTCCAGCTTGGCAGTCCCTTCCAGGAAGTCTGCAGCAATGTCTCCAGCACCTGCCTCTGCTCCCACATTCCATCACCTCCCCTGCTTGTTTCCAGATTGCTTATGCCTGGCTCTGAGGTTATCCCATTTAGACGTCAACTGTTCTATGTCCCCTCTCCCCTGCCCGTGGTCCCTCCTCTAGCCAAGTAAGGAATGACGGGCTTGGCAAAGGAAGCACAAGCCCCTACCGAGATAAAAGGTCTGGCCGAGCAACTCTCAAGAGTTACTGTGTCCTCTTAGCCCTCCCGCCCAGGGAATGTTTCCTGCACAGTTCCCATCTTTGTCAGACACCAGAATCCCAAAGGTGATAGCTGTAAATTTAGCACCTGGACGGTGTTTCTCAAAGTGGCACAGCAGAGCTAGAATCCTTGGGGGTGCCTGTTTGAAATGGAGGTTCCAAGCCTCATCCCAGCCCTAATATGAATTGACTATCTGCGGGGGACCTCTAAGTAAGTTTCCACGTGATTCCTGTACTCCAACGTTTGAAAACAGCCTTACCCAAGTGCAGGCCCGTCCTCCCCAAGTCATCAAGTAATCTACATGTGTCATCTCGCCTCCGTCTCACTTCAACTCTAGAAACAGATACGATTTTTCTCCCATTTTAGACACAAGGAAACTGAGGCTTTGTGATGTTAGATAACCCCCAGGTCACACGGCTAATATGTGGCAATGTTGGACTTTGAACAAAACTGAATCCCATGCTCACAACCCACTCTGAAATACGCCTGCAAGAGGTGATTTAAGTATTCCAGGATGCTGATGAAATTGGATCTGTCTTCGCTTGTCATGCTGCTCTGTGTTCCCCAAAACCGTATGAATGGAAACGCACAAATAGACACCAGATTTTTGGGACATTCCTTCCCAAGTGACTACTTGTTGAGTGAGTGGAGAATAACTACCATGTTTCCAGGATTTGAAATGACTTGGTGACGCCCCCAGTTCTCAAAATGTTTCTCCTTGAGTTGATGGTAAGTCCCGTTCCAGCCTCACTTCCCACCCAGTGACAGAAGGTGGGGTGACTTAGGAGTAAAAACAACGCTAGTCATCTTTACAACTCCCCATCACAGAGATGATGCTTTCTGTCACCACTCACCTCATCTTATTTTTTTATAGCAAAGCACAAGACACAAAACAGGTAGATAATGAAACAATGGACAATTAAAGCAAATAATAAGGGACTGAAAAAAACAGCTACATTTGCTGAATGTTTGCCAAGGCCAATAATCTGTGTTAAGCTCTTTACATATATTATCTAATTTGACCCTAAGCGATATGATCTCCATTTTACAGACGAAGAAACTTAAGAGACTTAAGGTGACAGAGGTTAAAGTAACTTGTCCAAGGTCAAGCAGCTAGTTAATGGTACAGCTGTGACTCCAACCCTGAGTCACTCTGAAATCAACTGCTCTGAAAATACTCGCTATGCAAAGTGCGGGCCCCAGACAGGCAGCATCAAAGTCACCCAGGAGCTTTTCAGAAATACAGACTCTCAGGCCACACCCCAGACCTATTAAATCAGGACCCAGGGAGTGCACAGAGAAGTCTGAGAAGCACTCACCTAGAACAGGGTTGCTCAGCCTCTGAACTACCGACATCATGTGCTCGGTAGCTCTCTGCTGGGGGTTGTGGGAGGTGCAGTCCTATGCAGCATCCCTGGCTTCTACTCACTAGATGCCAGTAGCCACTCTCACCCCTTTCCAAGTCATAATGACCAAAAATGTCTCCAGCATTGCTAAACGTCCCCTGGGAAAGGGAACTAGCCCCCAGGTAGAATAGAACTGCTGGTGTCTATAACAGCTCTGTTCTGCCAGGCTGGATTTCTGGCATAAATCTGGGGTTTGTGGGCAAAAGTTACTGAGACCAGTCTAATAGGTGTCTGTAAGCCAAAAAAGAACCTCTGAGTTCCAAGGTCTGGGTTTGGCTCCCAGTCTGTCGCTGACAGACTCTGGAAAGCCGGGGTGACAGAATCACGGACTTGCACCTCTACATTCAGCATCAGTGCAAGGCTGGACTCAGGCACAGCTTCCCCGAACCTTGCTGCCTGCGAGGATCACCTGGGAGTCATTTTTTAAATATTGATTCAGGTTTCCCCCCCTACTCCAACTACCCAGACTAAATAAGAAGCTCCAAGTGGGGCCCCAGATGTTGCTTCTTTTTCAAGATAGGGGTACGGGTGTCTCACTGTGTTGCCCAAGCTGGTCTCAAACTTCTGGGCACAAGGGATCCTCCCACCCCAGCCTCCCTAGTAGATGGGACTATAGGTGCATACCACCCACCACACTCAGCTCCCACTTTTTAAACAAGATTCTCAAAAGATTCGAATGCACCTAGGCCATGAATTGGCTTTTAGAAAGCACTAGACCAGAACATTCCCAGGGACCCTAAATTGTAGGATTTGACCTCCTATGCCCCAGGCCTCCTCCCTACCCAGATGTGTCACTTACAGCTGACTTTCAACTCACCAGACCCTAGAGAGTCCTCAGACTCACCAGGGCAGCCATCCAGTCCAGCATGGGCTGCCTACCCTGAGGCCCCTCAGGCCATGGAGGTGACACTGAAGAAACGGGACTCAGGGTGCCGGAGTCAGGAGTCTGGCATCTGGTTTTCTTAGCACACGTGCCACTGTGCCTGAGTCTGCATCAGTGAGAAGCCAGTGAGCCAATTACATTAACACAGCTCAACCGAGTTGGGCAAGGCAGGGCTTCAGCCATGAACAGTCAGGGAGAAATGGGACTTTTCTGCAGCTGCAAAACTACAGGAAACACTGAAGTGGGCCCCGAGGAGCCCTTACTCCCAGCCACGACTCTCCCCACAGCAAGGCACTGAGGACACGGATGCTGCCCTGGGGGTGTGGAGTACACCCAGGTCGGACCTAGAGAGCAAGAATCATCATCTTGACTGGAGCAAACTCAGTGGAATGTTCTCTGCAGAGCCAGAAAGAAAAGCTCACATTGACTGGATGCGTCCAAACTTTGAGACATTTTACATCTCCTTTTATGAGCTTTCTGAGCCCAAAAATACAAGGTTGGGCCCAAAGGCATTTTACCGTTTTTAATTCAGGCATTCGTCTAATGATTTTTTTACCCTCTCCACACAAAATTTTCTTTTTCTCCCCATACGTTCTCATGCATTCATTCATAGCCCTTCCTTGGCTTCCTCCGTTCAGTTTCTGAAGGAATCCCTGGCCACAGAGAAAGCAAACAGGTCCTGTGTCCCGTGCTGATGTCCCACTGCTGGTGGCCAGAACTCCCAGGACGATCAGGAAGCACCATCATAATAAGGTGAGTGAAGGTCAGCCTCCCAGTCCTGCACAGCCTCTAAGAGACACGAGACCCAGGACGCAGACGCGGAAGGTCTCACTGGTCAAGTCCAAGTAAGAAAAGGAGCTCCCAAGTGAGAGAATGGAACGACCTTTATTGTTGGCTACTTGAGATGTGCCAGGAGCTGTTCTGAGCATTTACCTGGATCTGCTCTTTTATTCCTAAACATGCAAACACTGTAGAAGGTGGGTATTAATTGCCAGCCCCAACGTGCAGGTGTGCAATGAGGCTCTGATAGGGTTAATGACTTGTCCGAGGCCACATAGCCAGGCAGCAGCAGATCTGGGGTTAGAATGCAGACATGCTATTCCACACACCCCCTGACGATGTCTGAATGGACATATTCTTCCCATCTACCAACAGTTCCTTCTCCCTTGTAACTAACACCTTCAATCACATTACCTGTTAATGACTTCTCCGAGGCCACACAGCCACACAGCAGCAGATCTGGGCTTAGAATGCAGACATGCAATGCCACGCACCACCCTGAGGATGTCTGGGTGGGCATATTCCTCCCACCTACCAACAGTTGCTTCTGTCTTGTAACTAACACCTTTAATCACATTACCTGCATCTATACATTACTGTCTAGCCTAAATATTACCTAAGACTTTGCTACACAAAGTGTGGCCTCAAGCCAGCAGCATCAGCATCGCCTGGGAGCTTGTTAGAAAGGCCAAATCCCAGCTCTGCCCTACATATACTGAATCCAGATCTGCACTTTAACCAGAACTCCAGGCGATTTCTATGCATGTGCAGATTTGAGGAGCGCTGACATGGCACTTTTCTTGCTGACTCAGTAGAAGGATCTGCCTCTGAATTCTGTCCTGGGTTCTGGCTCTCAGGAGTGTTTGGATTCTAACCGAAGATTTATAACTTTCCATTGTTAAACTTCTTTCATGAACTCTTTCCTGATGATGCCCCACACTGGTGTCTCTCTTAACTCACTTTGCACTTGACAGTCTGAATTGCACCATGAGACCTTGGAACATAGATCAGCTACCCAACTTAACACCCGGTGCTCTCTCCATCTGGACCACGTTGTTTCTCAGATGCGGTGGGTAGGGCTAAAAGTTAAGAAACTAATTGCAGAGGTAGTAGAGATAAGTTGTCACTCACAAATCAACTGATCTCCATTCAATTACATTACCAGTGATCTGAGGAGATAACTTTTTTTCCCCACAGCAACCAACGGGGACTCTGAAAAATGTACATCTTTATTAACTGAATCGTCTGGCCAATTATTATTTTCCCATACTGTTCTAAAAGCCAAGCATTTAGAAGAAATAAGAGAAGAATCTGGGCACAAGAGCTCACACCTATAATCCCAGCACTTTGAAGGGCCGAACCAGGAGGATTGCTTGAAGTCAGGAGTTCCAGACTAGCCTTGGCAACATACTGAGACCACTACCCTCCCCACCCCCCAGGTCTTTATTAAAAAATATTAAAAGTTAGCCAGGCATGTAGCCCCATAGTAAGATCACTGCCCCCCCAAGCCTTGGTGAGACCACCACCCTCCCTACCCCCCAGCTCTTTCCAAAATATTTAAAAATTAGCCAGGTGCAAGCCTGTAGCCCCAGCTACTCAGGAGGCTGAGACAGGAGGATCCCTTGAGCCCAGCAGTTCAAGGCTGCTGTGAGCTATGATCATGCCACTGCACTCCAGCCTGGGTGACAAAGCAAGACACTGTCCTGGAAAAAAAAAAAAGTAAAAGGAAAGAACGGTTGAGGTCATACAACATGTGGTGACCTAGATGACCTCTGTCCTGCTCATGTGCTGCTAGAGAAAGAGAAAGAGGTGAGATGCTTGCTCATAGCTGTGCCTTACCAGGGGCCACACGTCTGATTAACAGTTTCCACAGTGACTGAGGCCAGGGTTTACTGGATGGCACTTCCGATTTGTCAGTGGCCTTCTTTCTGCAAAGGCCGTCAGCCTCCCTGCCTTGCTAGCGAGAGGCTGACTCCTTTATCCAGCATCTGACCTGAAGGAGCTCACCATTTGCAGATTATAACTCATGAGTTCATTTTCTCCAGGCTGACTATAAATACCAGGCCAGGCTCCAGGCTGAGCACTTTACCTGCATTATGGAATTTAATAATCACAAATGCCAAGGAGGGTGCTCAGAGGGTCAGCTTGTTCCTGTTTTGCAGGTCAAATGAACATCTGAGGGCTAAGCGATTTGCCCAAGTTTAGAAATCTAGTAAGTGACTGGGCCAGGATTTGAACATGACCACCAAATGTTAGACCACATCTCCTAAGAGGAAGAGAAAGCACTTCAGATCCTGAACCTTCAGGCTTGGTGCCTCCCCAAAATTACCTGGCAAAATTAAGGTGTTTGCTTTCAAGGACTGGGAAGTGGCCTCTTGGTACTTCCTGAATTCCAGGGCTCCACTGTGTGTCCATCAAGGACACACTCTAAAACCTGTCCCTCCCAGGAACTCCCAGGCAGCAGACTGTACAGTCAAAGGCAAAAGAGACCTGGGCTTGGGCCCAACTGGGGAAACAAGGAAGCAGAGTCCTTCCTTGAGCATCTTTCTACTCAATCCCCAGACTCAGTCTCCTCTCTTATTCCAGAATGCGCTGAAAAGCTCCTCCACCTTTTCTGTGAGGTAGAAAAACTTAGAGACCCTCTGATCCTCAAGGACTCTGAAGGCATAATGAAGTGTCCTTAACAGCAGGTGCTGTTTGCCCTAAATGCTGAGCAGCTGAGATAGGGATAGAATCAAAGGGCTCCATTCACCCCCTCACAACAAGGGCAGAGATCAAACCTGCCCTCCCACCCATGACCCTACAGAGATCAGAGCCTGGGGAACTTCCTCCCAGTTTACTCCCTAACGTCAGCAGACTTACTTGCCAACCTAGCAAAATAGTTAATTTCCACTACTCCGTCCTTATTTCTTTCACAGAATCAGATGCGCTGAAAGCTAAAACTCTATGGACAGGCCTCACACCAAATCCAGGTCAAAATCTGACGACTTTGGCATCCAACTATAACCCTTTATCGCCAGGGATTTGCAATCCCCCTTCTAAGACAGGTTTTGTGGAGGAAAGTATATATGTAGCTTCAAGAGAGCCAGTGTCATCATCATCATCGGAGCACTGGTTCATATATCCCTTGCCTATTCATTCCTCTCTTAGCTCATGTCATTTTTTCTGCCCATTTCATAGAAAAATACCAAGCTAAAAAACAAGTAAGTCTTGTGTTGGTAAAACACCAAAGGGCAGAAAAAGTCAGAAGTTCACGTGCCTTCTTCCTTGCTCGTCCATATACTGGGTTCGTTTTGACCCCTGATTAGCTAGATGGCTTAAAACAAATTATTTAAAATTCTCTGTGCCGCTCATCGCTAAGCTGGGACTAATAAATCTAAACTCTTACCTCCCAATGTAAAAAACAAGAGGCCAACAAACCTTTCGCAAGCTCCAAGCCTGCCAGAGGAGAGGCAATATTATACGTTAAGAAAATAAA
Source organism: Callithrix jacchus (assembly GCF_049354715.1). Lineage (NCBI taxonomy): Eukaryota > Metazoa > Chordata > Mammalia > Primates > Cebidae > Callithrix > Callithrix jacchus. The sequence continues at coordinate 107,423,612 of NC_133510.1, read as the reverse complement.
ATGAGACCTCAGATAGAAGCTGCCAGGTATTAATGCAAAGTAATAAAACAGGAAAAAGCCCAACAGCAACGCTTTATGGAGATGAAGCAAGAACTTCTCCCAAGAAGGGGGAGGCCAAGAACTGGGCTTCTAATCTAATAAATCAAAAGGGGAAAAACAAACCGTTAAAAAGGCTCAGCAAATGCATCTCAAGACAGCTACAGGGAAAAATAGAAGGAACTTAAGGGTCACCTGGGGTGCCAGATTAAAAGTCCACAATCAAACACTGCAAAGCTGTATGGATCTTATTTATCACCATCAAAAAAATATTGATGGAGCACTTCCCCACTGAGCCCTAGGCTGGCTGTAACAGGTGCTGGGTGGGGGGGCTCAGAAAATGTCCCCAGACCCTGTGGGGGCATCCCCATGGCCACAGGGGGCAGCAGAAAGAGGACAGCACCAGAACAGAGGGCCAGAATGAGGGAAGATGGCACTGAGGAGCGGAGCAGATGGCAGAAGGCAGCCGCAGGCCCAGAAAACCCACCCCTATTTTTGATCATTTCCCTTCCTGACTGTTTTCCTTTTTGTTGTTGTTGTTGTTACGAACTCTTCCAGCTTTGAGCTACCTGCTGTCCAGACAAGTGTCTGTTTGATTTACATAATAATGACTTCTTTCTACTCATGACCCACCAGGATGAATTTGTATCTATTTAACAAGGCGCATTTTCTCCATGTCTCTCCTGTGTGTTTTCTTGCTGAGGCCAAGGTTATAGAATGCACAGTCTGCCCCAGAACTATGTAAAGTTAATGGCCCAATCACCAGTTGCTGCTCCAGGCTTGGGGCGGGCTGGAGAACAGCCCAGGTACCTGGACTTGGGATCCCTAATTCACCCCTTTCCACTCCATGAAGGCAGGGGACTGAGAGGGGGCATTGCAAGCAGTTCTAACTCAGCTTCTGGGGCCCCACTTGATGGTCACAGGCCTCACCTGGACTCTGGTCCAGTCCCAAAGACACCCCCACCCCTTGGCCTCAATAGAAAGCCCAGGTATGAAGCAGCAAATCAAATCTAACAGCCTGAGAAAAGGATTTTAGAAAACAAACACCTTCTCCCATAAAAAGACCCACCAAGAAGTATTTGCTGAGTGTTACTCTATTCTTTGGAATCCATGTGAAATGAAAAACAAGAATCATGGTCCCTGCTGCAAAGAAATCAAATTCCAGATATGGAGATCTAAGTTAAACCAGCCACGGGAGGAAAAGAGAATAAGGACTGGCAATAGTGAGCCACTGAAGGTTCTGGAGAGGAAGAGTGGTAGCCATCCTGAAAGGAGGTTAAGAAGATCAAGAAAATATCAGAGGAAATTCAAAGTTGAATCACCTTTCTTCTTCTTCCGGAAAAGCATATAAAACAAAAACAACTCCTCTCTCCCACTACCTAAAAAGTATCATATTAAAGGTTCCTAAAAGAAACCCTCAATGCTATCAGCTGCAAAAGACTTTTAAAATCAATGGCTAATTCAAGTGTTCCAGGTCTTTGAACTGAATCCTCCCCACATCCGCTTGAGCGGGCTCTCTTGGAAATCATTAAGAGTTGCACAAATAACCAAGACCCTTCCCGACAAGTCGGATAACCCAGATGGGAAGCCCTCAGTGAAAAAGGTCTGACAGGGACGTTTTCAATAAAAGCATCTTTGAAGGCCTGGCCCTCCTGTGAACTCCACAGTAGATTATCCCAGTCATGAGGCCCTAACACCATCCCCAGCCTTCATGTAGATAGCCCTTTGTTCTTGTAGCATTTTACCGGTTTGAGGTTAAGCACCACTGACAGTTTAAAATTCTCCTAAAACCTAGTCACTTCCAATCCTACCTGCCTTTAAAATAAAATGGACCCATATGCTTGGGGAAGTGGAGAAGCTTACATTTGCCCCACTCCCAGACCAGGAGGGAGAAAAGTGCCAGAGATGACAATTGTTATAAAGATGAGAGCTGGAGCCTAACAGCCCTGGAACTGTAGGACAGAACAAGAGAGGGGACAGGGCTTGGTGCCGTGGTTCACGCCTGTAATCCCAGCTCCCAGCACTTTGGGAGGCTGAGGCGGGTGGATCACAAGGTCAGGAGTTTGAGACCAGCCTGGCCAATATGGCAAAACCCCATCTCTACTAAAAATACAAAAAATTAGCCAAGCGTGGTGGTACCCACCTGTAATCCCAGCTACTTGGGAAGCTGAGGCATGAGAATCACTTGAGACAGGAGAATTGCTTGAACCTGGGAGGCGGAGGTTGCAGTGAGCTGAGATCGCACCATTGTACTCCTGGTGCAATGGGTGATGACAGAGCAAGACTCTGTCTCCAAAAAGAGAAAGAGACAGGAAGATTCTCAACTGCAGCACATGCAGGGTGGAGTGGGACCCTGAGCAGATGCCCCCTGTGCACCTGCCTGCACATAATCAGCTCGTGAAGAGACAACAGGCTAATCACACTGTTACCATCCAGTCCTCTCTCCCCAGTCCACATCACCCACTATCACAGACCTGACTTCTCAGTAAGGCAGGGAGAAAGAAGACAGATGTAAACATATGGTAGGAAGGTTAGCAGAGACCAAGAGACTTTGGTTTTTTATGGAAAACACCAGAAAATAAGAAGAAACCACCAAGGAAACTGTGTAGAGAAAACAGAATGTGAATATATATTTTTTTAATACATGAAGTACTTCAGCATCAGAAGAGTTTAATAAGGTATTGATTTCCCTGGGCTGCCATAACAAAATACTACAGAATAGATGGCTTTCGTAACCAAATTTTATGTTCTCGCAATTCTGGAGGCTGGAAGCCAGGATCAAGGTGTCAGCAGGGGTGGTTTCTCCGGGGGCCTCTCTCTTCGGCCTGCAGGTGACCGCCTTCTTGATGTGTCCTCACATGAGGTCTTTCCTCTCTTCATACACATCCCTGGTGCCTCCATGCATCCAAGTGTTCTCTTCTTACAAGAATTCCAGGTAGGTTGGATTAGGGCCCAAACTAATGACCTCGTCATCATTTATTTGTCTCTCTAAAGATCTCATATCCACATATAGTCACATTTTGAGGCACTGGGGGTTAGGCCTTCAACATACGAACTTTAGGGTGACAAAATCAAGCCTGTAGCACACAAAAATGACATCTGTCCTTTAAGGTATAGCACCTATTATTGAAAATTCTATGACAGATACCAGGGGATATCCAGGAGAGGTCCCAGGAGGCAGGTATTCTCATCCGCAAGTCAGAGGTAAGAGTAGCAAGTACCACACTGTTGCAAGGGAGGCTAAATTATCCACAACCATAACCGCAGAGACAAGCCTGAGCCCAGGAGGGAGTCAAGCAGACCCCTCTTCCCCACCTCCAGTGGAAAGGTTTTTTTCTGGATGGCAAATTCTTGTGGACTTGTCAGTTCTACGATCCTCACAACATGCCGTCCATAAAACATCCTACAAACTCTCTAGGATTTTGTAGCAGGAAACGACATCTCATGTTTTCTTTGTCTTGTTTAAAAAAAAAGAAAAAAGAACTTTTGAGGATGAGTCTATGACTTGAGCTCTTCACAGAGACTTCATTTCATGGCACCAAAATAAGAAAACTGTTCATAAAACATATCAAAGAGTGAAGAGAGGCCCTGCAGACTTAATTAGCCCTGTTAGAATGGCCCCGTGCCATTATTTACTGATAGGATTACCAGATGTGAGGGTGGAATTGGTCCCCCAACTTAACGTAACTTTCCTAATGCAATCTGAAACATTTGTTAGTACAATAATCCAACAGAAACATTACAATTGATATGGGCAATTACGGCCAGCATTCACTTCAACAGTGCCTTAAAGAAGACTGGACTTGAAAAAAAAGAAGACTGGACCATTATTAGGTCTAGTCAAAAAACAAAACTAAATATGATAAAGATTAACAAAAACCAACTATTCACAATGATTTTTTCTTTGACAGGCATTCCAGCACATGCATGGAAAATCTGTCCAGAAAATCTGGTAGTTCTAACAGTGAACTTCTAATGCAACACAAGCTCATCAACACACCTCCCTCCCCCCAACACACAAACATACACACACACACACACACACACACACACACACACACACACAGAGAGAGATTTGGAATAGAAACCAAACTCAAAGTGGAAGAGTGTCAAGAGGAAAACTGTTGTGTCTCTCTCCTCACACTTTCTATTATTTACTTAACAAGGGAATTCAAACCAAAAAAGTCAGAGTATTTTACAAACCCAGGGCTTAGGAGACGGGGCCACTATTTCTACAGCCCTCGCTTAAGTCTGCTCATCTGAGGCTTCAGTGATGACTGAGGCATGGGCCTTAGTCCAAGTTTTCAACTCCTGGGCACCTCAAGGAACTCCATTCAGGAGTCAGGATGTCATTATCTTCTACGCCTTTCTTAATACGGGTCAGCTGAGGATGTGAATTTTAAAGAGCAGAGTCAATGAGGAAAAGAGAGGCAGAGAATTCCCTAGCAGCCAGACAGCTGGGTTCTAATCCACACACAGGCTTCAGTTCATTGTGTGACCTTGGGTGAGTTCCTTAAATTCTCCAAGCCTCAACTTCCTCACCTAGAAAGTGTGGTAAACATGGAACCTCTTCCTCATAGAGACGTAATGAGAATGAAGTCATGCAAGCTGCTTAGCATACTGAGTAAGCCCTCAATAAATAGTAGGTATCAATTTTTATTAGTACCAATTTGTGTCTTAATTACATGAAGTATAAATAATAAAACTTCACTGTTTAACCATAAGATATTACTTTACACCTATGAGGACTACGACTATCAAAAATAAAATCAGAAAATAACAAACGGCGGCAAGTGGAGAAACCAGAACCCTTGTGCGCTGTTGGTAGGAATATAAAATGGCACGACCACTATGGAAAACAGAATGGTGGGCCCTCAAAAAATGTAAAATAGAATTACCACAAAACCTGGCAATCCTACTTCTTTCCATTCTTTTGAGAGAATCGAAACCAGGATTCCAAACAGATATTTACACACCTGTGTTCACAGCAGCAGTATCCACAATAGCCAAGACACAGAAACAGCCTAAATGCCCATCAACTTCTGAACAGATAAACAGAATGTGGTGGACGCACACAATGAATTCTTCAGCCTTAAAAAGGAAGGATGGAATCCTGTCACATGCTACAACATGATGACGTTGAGGACATTAACCAAAGCAAAATAAGCCAGACCCAAAAAGAGAAATACGGTATGATTCCACTCATATGAAGTATCTCAGTTTATCAAACTCATAGAAACAGAAAGTAGAATGGTGGTTACTGGAAGTTCAAGGGGTCTCAGAAAATGGGGAGTTATTGTTTGTTTAATGGGTATAACATTTCAGCTTTGCAAGACAAAAAAGTTCTGGAAATCTGTTACACTACAATATGAATATACCTAAAACTGCTGACCTGCACTCTTTTCAAAAGAGTAAATTTTACATCGTGCTTTTTTAGCCACAATTTTTAATTTTTTAAATTATTTTTTAAAATCTACTCACAAACAACCTGAATTGTTTAAGTGTTTTCTTACAAAATGAACTCTAGATGCCTCCAAGTCAATCAGTGAGCCCTGTCCCCACCCCACAGTTATTATTCTGAATTCCTGGTGACTTACAGAGCTAATACGCCTACGAGATTGTTCTGAGAAGTGCTAGAACCCATCAGCAGCAGTCAGCTGCTAGCAAGAGGATCAAGACTGGAGAAGTTTTGTGAAGTTAACTTTAAAAGGAATATTCTGGCTTGGAACGGATTCTATTTTAATGCTTTGAGACAAAAACCCTTCCCCTGGGAAATTGCCTCCAACTCACTTGTCACATCCTCAGAGGTGGAGACCCTATTTTTCATTTTTGAGATGTTCAAATAAGAGCAGTATTGAAGAACACTGATGACATGTGATATAGTGGCACCGCTGCACTTCAGCCTGGGAGACAGAGCGAGACCCAGTCCCAGAAAACAAAACAACTTGTTGCTGCACATGGGACACCACAGGGGCATCATGCCCGCTGATGAAATGCCACTGAAGGGATGGCACACAAACCGCAAATGCGTCTTTCTACATCCAAGTCTCTCTCGTCTTTCCAGGCCTACCAGAGCGAGTCACTACGAGCGTTCACCTGAGCCAGAGTTGAGAGAAGGGTAGAGACCGCGAGGAAGGACGCTGCGATGGTACACCTGCAGGCCTTCAAACTCTCCCCCCATTTCTTACTTCCCATCTGACACATATTCGCATATACTATTTCTACCCCTCTCGCAGGACATGTCCAAAGCCACTGGATTAGAAGCCAGAAGGCAGACTTTGTTCACCAACGTACCCCAGCACCTGACACCTCATAGGTGCTCTATTAAGAAAATGAAAATGACAGGTGGGCGTCAAGAACACCTATGTCTATTAAAGAGACAATTAAGTAGCCCAAGGCCTACCTGCATCCAGGACAAAAACAGTCTCTTCCATATCCATCATCTGATGAGAAAGCAATAAAGATCTTGTCACATTGCTGGATACAGCTCCAAGGGAAACACTAGGACCAGTGGCTGGCTCCTGTCTGAATGTGAACAGCTGAGGCCTCTGCATTGCTTGCAAAGCACTGAGCGAGCCATCGCACACCATTTCCATTAGTCTTATTTCACTTTCCAGTCTTTGTTTGTCAAAGACTTCAGACTAGACGGAGAAAAACTTCTGACTTTACTGAGAGCAGGAAACACAGTTCTAGGTAAGTGTGCATTTCATTTCCACCCTATTTTCCTCAGTTACATCCTGAATTCTTTTTTTTTTTTTTTTTAAGACAGTCTCACACTGCTGCCTGGGCTAGAGTGCAGTGGCACAATCTCAGCTCACTGTAACCTCCAACTTCTGGGTTCAAGAGATTTTCCTGCCCGCCACCACACCCAGCTAGTTTTTTGTATTTTTAGTAGAGACAGAGTTTCACCGTGTTGGCCAGGCTGGTCTCAAACTCCTGACCTCATGATTCACTCGCCTCAGCCTCCCAAAGTGCTGAGATTTACAGGTGTGAGCCACCGTGCCCTGCCACATCCTGGATTCTTATTACTAAAACCGTAATCAGCTCAACTGAGGTCACGTCCCATGGTGGTATCTTCAAACTGTATCTTGTTCCAGATGCATAGATCAATAGCCAAAGTGTAATCTTAAAAAGTGATCCCATTCTTTACTTGCAACTTCCAAAAGGGCATTAAAAGGGATTTATTCGTTCATTTAGTCAACAATAATATTTACTAAGTTTTTACTTGGAGCAGACAGGCACTAGGGTATGTGCCAGCGATACATACGGAGGGACAGAGAGACAAAAGTTCTGGCCTCAGGAACTTCTATTCTGGTTGGGAGAAATGAATGATAACAAGGAAAAAGAAGAAAGAAGCTAGTTTTCAGAGAGTGATACATGCCTTAAAAATAAATTTAACAGAGTGACATGGTACGAGGGGATTCTTTGGAGGGGACGGTCAGAAGAGGTGTCTCCAAGGAGGTGATACAGGGAGCTGGGACTGACTGATGGAAATCACAAAACCTTCAGTAAGAATAGCAGGTGCAAAAGTCCTGAGGCAGTTTTAGAGACAGGAGGAGGATCCACATGGCTGGAGCAGAGCAAGTGAGGCTGCAGGTGGAAGCGGGCAGGTCAAAATGCTGAGCTCGGGTTCAGTCTTGAAGAGCCTTCTGGGCCCCAGTGAGTGGTGGGAATTTCACCCCAAGTGCAATAGGAAGTGCTGGAGTGTTTTAAGAAGGGAACTGGCCAGGTACGGTGGCTCATGCCTGTAATTCCAACACTTTGGGAGGTTGAGACAGGAACATCACTTGAGGCCAGGAGTTTGAGACCAGCCTGGGCAACATAGCAAGACCCTGTCTATTGATAAAAAAAAATTTTTTTTTCAATTAGTCAGGTGTGGTGGCACAAACCTGTAGTCCTAGCTCCTAGGGAAGCAGAGGCAGGAGGATCACTTGAGCCTGGGAGTTCAAGGCTGCTGTGACTCGATCATACCACTGCACTCCAGCCTGGGCAGCAGAGCCAGATCCCAACAAAATTAAAAAAGAAGAAGAGACCAAGGTGAAGTGATTCTTGTTTCTGAAAATTTCATTCAGACTGCTATGTAAAAAATAGATCATGGGGGATATGGGGAGATAACTTTCATTATGTGGATTTTACTTAGGCACTCTTACTAAATTCTCTTGTCCATCCTATCCCTGGTCACTCTCAGAAAACTCCAGATCAAATGAGATGAGTATGGTGAACTGGGCTGTCAGTTAGAGGACACTCTCCAATGGTCATGAAGGGAGGCGTCTGGGGGAAATCCAGCTGGATGTTGCTTTAGTATGCACACTGTGAGAGAGTGTTTGTAGAGAACGTAGAATCTTGCCTGAACCTGACAGGCCCTCGGAGATATATGTTAGCAGATGAGTGGATAATTAAATACACTTTCTCCAGTAGGCTGGATGTTAGGACAGAGATCAAAAAAAGCCAGAGACCTCCCCTGCCAGCCCACACAGCACCTGTTCCACAGTAGGGGTTCTGAAGCTGGAGAGAGATACATGAAATGTGAGCAAAATGACAGGCTTTGCCAAAGATCGCCCTGTGTTTTTCTCTTTGAATGATGGTCAATATCTTATTATTCCTCAAATCTTAGAGTTCTGAAATGGTTCAAGAATAAGCACTCCCAAGATCGAAATGTTGTCTCTTTAGATCCACCACACATACTAAAACGTGCCACGCTGACTTTTTATTAATGTCAGTTCTGGTGAGAAATCCATCCTCTTTTCAAAGGGTGAGAAAAGCCCCCTTTCCACTTCTCAAATTCCCCTGACCAATGTTCAGCAAAAGCAGGTTCAATACTTAACACAGAATAAAAATGCAGCATCAACTCCAGTCTCTCTCTTGCTTTTGTTGAACTTTTCCAGAAAGGAAATCGCAGCGTTTGTACCTTGATCTGCGAATCGTGTATGCTCAGGGCAAAATGCTGATAGGGTGAAGTTTCCCGATAAACTCATATTGCCTACAACTTAAACACTTCGGAACCAACTGTGTGACACGGTATGTGTCCATTTTAATCTTAGTGCAGTTGGGTAATATCTGAGGTCCCTAAACAGGAAACATACATATGCCAGGTGTGATCAATATTTGAAAGACTGTAATCAGAGGCCCACTCCCATCAGGAGTCTAACAGCACATCTGCCATCATTACCTCCTATACACACCAAAGGGTGGGAAAGCTAGTATAATGAATGAGGGCTGCTCAAGATGTGTGATTTGCCTAGTCTTGCCCCGCTTTCCCTCAGCCAGCTAGGCCAGGACATATATATCTTTCAGAGTATACTGGCCCAGAGTTCCACCTGGTCAGTGCACAGACATTTTCAAAGGATTCTGTTGCCTAATCCAACTAGAAAGCTGAATGCTACCCCAGAACTCTCTCATCTGTCCTGAGAGAAACTTCCATGCAGAGAGCCTCAGAGGATAAACAATTCAAGCTTCATCAGCCTCCAGGTAAAAGCTGCATGAATGTCTGTGTGCCTGCTGGCTGGAAAATTATATGAGGTAGAATCAGGTCTGAGGCTTGCTTTCATCCTATGAGTCCCATGATGCTGAGATTATATGGCGAGATCAATGGCCCTCAGCTATCTCAAAAAGCTGGAGGCCACAGGCCTCTGCCAAAATCAGCCAGTGATGGTTGTTATAGATTGAATTGTGTCCTCCCCTCTCCCAAATTCATGTTTAAGGATAGGGTATTCTGGACAGGTGCAGCAGCTCATGCCTGTAATCCCAGCACTTAGGGAGGCAGAGGTGAGCAGATCATGAGGTCAAGAGATCAAAACTATCCTGGCCAACATGGTGAAACCCTGACTCTACTGAAAATACAAAAATCAGCTGGGTGTGGTGGTACATACCTTGTAGTCCCAGCTACTCAGGAGGCTGGGGCAGAAGAATCACTTGAACACAGGAGGTGGAGGTTGCAGTGGGCCGAGATCGCACCACTGCACTCTAGCCTGGCAACAGAGCGAGACTGCATCTTAAAAAAAAAAAAAAAAAGGATAGGATATTCCTACCCCCAAGGACCTTGAAATGTGACTATATTTGGAAACAGGGCCTTTAAAGAGGTAATTAAATCAAAACGGTGGGCAGACTCTAATCCAATCTGACTGGTATCCTTGTAAGAAGAAGAAATTAGGGCCAGTGCAGTGGCTCAGACCTGTAATCCCAGCACCTGGGGAGGCTGAGGAGGGCGGATCACCTGAGGTCAGGAGTTCAAGACCGGCCTGCCCAATATGGAGAAACCCAATTTCTACTAAAAATACAAAAATTAGCCAGGCATTGGTGATGGACGCCTGTAATCCCAGCTATTCGGGAGGCTGAGGCCAGAGAATCACTTGAACCTAGGAAGCAGAGATTGCAGTGAGGCAAGATGGTGACCATTGCACTCCAGCAATGGGCAACAAGAACAAAACTCCATCTCAAAAAAAAAAAAGAAGTAGAAATTAGGATACAGAAAGAGACCAGGGGGGTGCACAGAGGAAAAAGACCATATAAGGATGTGAGGACACAGTGAGAAGGCAGCCATCTGCAAGCCAAGGAGAGAGGCCTCAGGAGGAACAAACCTGCCAACACCTTGATCCTGGACTTCCAGTCTCGAGATCTGTGAGCCACCCAGTTTGCAGTACTTTGCTGGTTTGTTACGGCAGCCGTAGCAAACTAACACAATGGTGAACAAACAAACAGGCTTGGTATGTGTATAGGCAAACACACACAAACACATACACACATATATACACACACGCATGTATACACATATGCATACACACATGTGCACACATACGCACATGCATGTATACACACATACAGATATATACACATACACACATGCATGCACACATGCACACACCCATACACACATACATATGCATACACAACCATACACATATACACACATGCATATACACAGACACATACACACATATACACATACATGTGTGCACATATGCATACACACACGTATACACATGTACACACATATACACACATACAGCTATATACACAAATATTCATACACACATGCATACACACACCCATACACACATATATATGCATATATACCCATACACATATACACACACATACACCGACACACATGTGTACACACATACACATGCACACACACACACTTCTCTCGGGCTCCCCAAGGGGCCTTCCAGGTGGAGCTCATCCTCTCCCTCCACAGCACCTCCAACTGCACCTGCCATCTTGGGCAGCAATGTCTTTCTCCTCCTTCCCTTGAACACGGTTCCCATGTGCAAAGCCCGTTCTCAGAAGCCTTGGGCCCCTGACAAGCTAGCTTAATTAAAAAGAAAAAAAATCACCCATACGAAAAATGTAGTTGCCAGATAATGTTTGTTTTTGAAAAATTTACCAGTATTTTAAACCAGGTGTGGCAGCAGGCACCAGTAGTCCCAGCTACTTGGGAGGCTGAGGCAGGGGATGGCTTGGGCCCAGGAGTTCAAGGCTGAGTGAGCTACGATTGTGTCACTGCACTCCAGCCCAGACAACAGAGTAAGATTCTGTCTCGAGAAAAAAAAATTAAAAATAAATCTTCTAATAGATGTATGAAGTGGTATCCCCTTGTGAAAAAAAAAAATAGAAGACAAAGAAAAATGTACCAGTATTTTAACCATTCAAGGAGACATACAAGAGAACGCAAATAATTAAATATGCCGAACTCTATGTCTGCCCAGGAAGATCTATTTTGTTAAAACAAAAAATAGGTTCAGACTGTTTTGTGTCATTTTAACAGGATTCTTAAAGGAGACAGCAATCTAAGTTCAGCTGCTGAGCTCAGATAAATATCTTTACCTCTCCAAGCCCAACTTCCTCATCTGTAAAATACGGACAGTGAAAACATCTCCAAAATTGTGTTAAACAAGACAATGCCAGGAGCGGTGGCTCAGCATGTAATTCTAGCACTTTGGGAGGTCAAGGCAGGAGCATCACTTGAGCTCACAAATTCAAGACCAGCCTGGGCAACATAGTAAGACCTTGTCTTTAAAAAAAATTTAAAAACTAGCCAAGTGTGGTGGCATGTACCTGCAGTCCCAGCTACTCGGGAGGCTGAGGTGGGATGGTCACTTAAGCCCAAAAGGTTAAAGCTGCGGTGAGGTATGATCGTGCCACTGCACTCCAGCCTGGAGGACAGTGAGACCCCGTCTCAAGAAAAACAAAACAAAAAAAGAAAAAAGCAGGATATTGTTTCTAAAGCACCAGCTTAGCATGTATCAAGCAGTCAAGAAGAGGTGGTCATTATTATGAATCTAATAATTGTTGATAACAACAGGGTTATTACAAGCAAGAATTCTTGACGGTCGTGGGACGGAAAGACTATTTTTAGGCAGACAGAAAATATAATCTGGCAAGCCTGAGTTCTTCACTTATAAAGTCTACTGCATCGACCAGAGGATTCACCGAAAACCAAGACGGGACTCCAGAATATCTCACACCGGAAATGGGTTTGCTTTGGTATATTCCTAACTCTATCTGGGTATGCTTCTTTATAAAAGCCTCACTCTGTTGGATTGCTGAATTGAACTATTACGCATTTGTGTAACAAAGGGTAGAAGGCTAGCATGCCCCTCATTCCCTTTAAACATGCCCCTCCCTTAGAAATCATGTTCAGCTGCAAGGGGAGTAGGAGAGGGGCCCCGAATTCGGGTCTTCCTACTCCTAGGGATGTTCTCTTCCCCTCCAGTTGGCTTGGGGGCTCTTTCCAGCTCTGAAATTTCATAATTCCATGATTCGGTTTGTCCCAGGGAGTGACCCTGGCAATGAGGCTTTCTTGTGTGGTCATTAAATACTCACCATGGTGAAGCCTGACTGGAAAGTTCCAGAAACACACCCTCCAGACAATCTCACCATCCAGATGCACCAGAAAACACAGCCCACGTCTGTCAAACCCTCTGGCACAGGCATGGGCTGTGAAGCTCTGGCTGGTGAATCCCACAGTCCAGCCACCCTGTGTCACCAACAGGCAAGAAGCCAGACCCCCAAATAGCTGAAGTCATCATTTCTGAAAGCTGGGAGCACCCCGCTGCATTCCTCAATTCCTTTCCAAACAACCATTCGACTGAGTGACCCTCTCATCCAATATTCATTTCTGTGTCATTAAAAAAAAAAATCACACTGACTTTAAAACACTTTTTCCCCATGGATGTGAAGTGAGGTGGGAAGACTGCCCGAGACTGGTATACATCTGCTGGAGAACACAGACTAATGATCATATTTTCCCTAAAGAGAAAAATTTAAAGGTCAAGCAAGAATGACTAGCAGCATGCACTGGAAGTAACCCAGCAGAGTGAAACTCACAGAGCAGGAAGCTCCAAAGCCCAGGCAGGGAAGGCTGGGAGGAGAGGGAAGACAAAGATGGACACACACACACACATGCACACACGTGCACACGCACACACATGCCCACACACACACACACACACAAACACGAATGGTGCGATGACTTATGCTCCAGCTTTAAACTGAGCAGGCAGTACAAAGGCCCAGTTGACTTTACCTACCCCTGCCACCTAACAATTGTGCATCAGTAATGACAACCCAAGGCGCCTGAAAGGAGGAGGGAGGCGGGTCAGCAGGAAGTCTGTGGTAGGAGGCCTGTTCAGTGTCCACCATTTCCATCTGCAGCTCAAGCACTCACGATGAGCCCCGCTGATCACAGATGCATTGTGGTTATGAATGTTAAAGTTGCCTTGGGTTTGAATTCGAGGCTCCCCACGACTAAGCCTGGCAATGCCAGGGAGCATGGAGAGGTGCCCAAGTCAGTCTCCCTTCTGCAGAAAAAGTCTAAACTGATTGTTTCTGCTGCTGTCACAACTGCACAGACACTGAACAACCCTGAGTTGGGGCTGGGTATGTGATGGCCAGTGTTCACCCTCTGTGGTGAGCAGAAGGCTAGAACGGTGAGGTTCCCAATGATCATGGACCCTTCTCAGGACCTGCAGGCCCTCCCAGCCCTGCAGCTCCCTGCAGCTGCAGCCCTCCTGACATGGGGTTCCATGCCACCCTTCTTGCCCACTGTGCACTTTCTAAGATCAAATACAAAGTCTCCAGAAGTGCCCCTGTATATTCTCTGCTGCAATCATTTGCTGTCATGCCATCACGTTCCAGATTTTTCACAAGGGTCAATCATCCAGAGATGTATTTCTCAAAGCAAGATTGGGGAACCCGTGCAGCAGAATTGCCTTGGGATGTGTCTGTTAAATAATTCCCAGGCCCCACGCCTGCATTTTGAGTGAGACTCTGGTTATTTCTAAGCACAGGAATCTCTGAGCCCTGCTGTCCTGGAGCAGCAATTCCAAAAAAATATTCCCAAGGGTGCTCCAAATTTCTAGGGCAAGTTTTTTGTTTTTTGTTTTTTTGAGACAGAGTTTTGCTCTTGTTACCCAGGCTGGAGTGCAATGGCGCGATCTCAGCTCACCGCAACCTCCGCCTCCTGGGTTCAGGCAATTCTCCTGCCTCAGCCTTCCGAGTAGCTGGCATTACAGGCACACGCCACCATGCCCAGCTAATTTTTTGTATTTTTAGTAGAGACGGGGTTTCACCATGTTGACCAGGATGGTCTCGATCTCTTGACCTCATGATCCACCCACCTCAGCCTCCCAAAGTGCTAGTATTACAGGCTTGAGCCACCGCACCCGGCCAGGGCAAGTTTTAAAGACATGTATTTCTGGACCACCACAGCCTACTACAGCCTACCCCCACCCCCTCAGTCTGAAATAGACAGTCCAGGGAGTTTAACTCCCCAGATGGTACCCATGTGTATAAGAATTTGACATTCAGGCCATGTTTCCCAAAGCAAGCAGGTCTCACTCCCTTCCCACCCTTTCCAACATCCCCCGAATCCTTCGTGTCCTAGCTTCAACATGACTTCCTCAGGAGAGAGCCTCCGTGACCACCACCCCGTCACACCTGCCAACACTCATTAGGTTTCCTTCCTCTGTCCTCTCTGGACACCCTGTCCTTCTCTTTTGTATAACTTACCGCCATTGTTACTAAATAGGTACCTATCTAATTGTTTAATATCTAATCCTCCACTAGGCTGAAAACAATCACACATATGTATCACTGACAGCTTACAATGTGCCCCTGGGCTGTGCCAAACACTTACCCTGCATTAGCTCATTAAACGTAGACCTCACCATAACCCTGCAAGGTAGATGCTACTGTATACCCATTTTACAGATGAGAACATTGTAAGTTTGCCAGGCCTGCCTTGTCACCCTCCACATCTCAGGTCTGAACAGCATCTGCACACGATAGGTACTCAGTAATTATTCAATCAGTAAATGAAGTGGTACCTCTCCAATCCTTAAAAAAGATTCTGTGGTTGTGTAAGTTTAAGAAATTCTGGGTTAAGCCCAGTTAAACAGATTTCTTTATGGCAGGACTTCTCAGAGCATCGAATATGTTAACATGATTGTGAATCGCCACAATGAGGTTGTCCCATTTGTCATCTTAAGCCAAGGACACCTGTTCCCAGGAACCTGCACACAGCTCTCCAAGCCCAGTCTCTCCCTCCTTGGTTGGCCATGACTCGCTGAAAGATGACTTGTCCCTGTGGCCCACTCCAGCCACTAACCAGGAGAGGAACCGTCAGGAATTGGGTCACTATGACCATGATGCCATCTAATCTCATCCCATCTTACTCCAATTCCCAACAGGGGCAATGGCAAAAAGAAGATCTAGATGTAGCAGTAGGAACAGCAGACCTTGGCAGATAGTAAGAGTCGGGCAGACCCAGGTTCAGACCCTCCCTGGTCTCAGCAGTGGACCCTGAACCTGCAGAAGCAGCTGCAGAGCCTATGTCCCCATCTTTGCCTCAGCCTCCTCCACCGAGCCAGCTTCATCAGCAGGTAAGAAGAGCCACGGTCCTCCCCAACCCCAGGCCTCATCCTGGTCATTCATCTACTCATCTGTTCCTTTCAGTCATCCAGTAAACAAACTCACTAAGGGGGCATAAAGAGGAATAAATACACAGGGAGCTTGTGGAGCAGAGTACTGAAGAAGAGACATGAAACAAACTCAGGTACCCCTTACTTTCCAAACGCAGGAACCAAAGAGATGCAGGTAACATGGGAGAATTTGTATCTGAACTCTCTTCTCTCATTATCCAAAATTGGCAGGCTGAATAAATCAGATCCTGAGGGATGGCTGCATGGACAAATGAAGTGCAATGAAGAAAGTCAAAGTGCACGGGGAGGCCAGGTGTGGCGGCTCACGCCTGTAATCCCAGCACTTTGGAAGGCCAAGGCGGGCAGATCACCTGAGGTCAGGAGTTTGAGACCAGCTTGGCCAACAAAACCCCATCTCTACTAAAAATACAAAAATTAGCCGGGCATGGTGGCGGGCTCCTGTAATCCCAGCTACTCGGGAGGCTGAGGCAGGAGAATCACTTGAACCCAGGAGGTAGAGGTTGCAGTGAGCCAAGATCATGCCATTGCACTCCAGTCTGGGCAACGAACAGGACTCTAAAAAAAAAGTGCATGAGGACAGACTGTAACCAACGGACCTGCCTTCAGGAACCGGGAAGGCTAATACAAGGAAGCAATATTAAATAGGACCTAAGGGAAAAGTACTCCAAGCAGAAACAACAGCAAGTACAAAATGCGTGATGTGGCAAGAGCGTGGTGCTTATAAGGCGCTGAAAGAAGGCAGAGTAGCACGAGTCCAATTTGGCAGAGGAACAAGGAAGCTGGACCAGGCAGACCTAGGTGAGGCAGGATCTTGAAGTCAGGCTAACGATTTGGGTTTCTATTCTGGGTGCAGTGAGAAGTCATGAAAGGCTGGCTGCGCACCATGGCTCATGTCTGTAATCCCAGCACTTTAGGAGGCTGAGGCAGGAGGATCACTTGAGATCAGGAGTTTGAGACCAACCCGGCCAACATGGTGAAACCGCATCTCTACTAATAATACAAAAATTAGCCAGACGTGGTGGTGCATGTCTGTAATCACAGCTACTAGAGAGGCTGAGACAGGAGAATTGCTTGAACCCTGGAGGCAGAGGTTGCAGTGAGCAGAGATCGTGCCACTGTACTTCAGCCTGGGTGACAGAATGAGACTCCAACTCAAAAAAAAAAAAGAAAAGGAGGAAGTCATGAAAGGGTAGGTTTGAATGTTACTGAATGGACCATTCAGCCAAGGTGTGGATAATGGATGGGGTATGAAGGGCGAGCAAGTGAGGATGCAGAAGTCGAGTTGTGCAAAAATCCCAGGGAAATATGACAGGCAGTGTGGATGGAGAGTTGTCGATGAATCTGAGAGCATTTGGAGATATTGCACCAGCAGGCGGGTGGGTATCAATGAACTACATGAAAGGATGGCCAAGCTGTTCTTAAGTTTAGCTGAGGCTGGAAACCACGAATCTATAGCGACCCGGATAACACTGCTTCAGAAAGGATGACTTTCTCCTCTGCTGACTCTGGGCCAAGGCTATGAGAACTGCCTTCTGTTCCAAAAAGTACACAGACTTCAGATATGAAGCCACTAAAAGACAGAAAAAGTGAGGACATTTTTAAGACATTAGAGTCTAGTAGGGGGATGCACAGACTCCGGAGTGAGTTAGGCCCGAGTTGCAATCTGCAACCTTGGGTAAGAAGAATTAGTTCTCTGAGCTGCTGTCTTTGTCCGTAATGTGAAGGTAACGTGTACCTCATGAGGTCCTTGTGAGAATTGGAAGCAATGTGTGTGAAGCTCTGGGCACACACTAGGTCCTTAGCCCTTGTCAGCTCTTCTTACAGCAACTCCTGCATTACTCGAAGATTTTGTCCAATCGATCTAAGCAAGCAGAACCACATCTGGAGTTCCATGAGCTTTCCTCCATGGGAAAAGCCAAAATGGCACTGAGGGTGGGGGATGGGAAAGGAGGCAGTGGCCACATGGTCTAGGAAAGTGGTGGGCCCGCTTGCCTCAGAGCTAAAGGCACATGGACATAAAGGATGTGCCTGAACTTAAAAGCTGTAAACACCAGCTGCCCACTTGACATGGTCTTTCATTTATTTTGGGCTCCCCATTTGATGCGGTTCTGGGGCCAAGCCGGCCCCAGGTGGCAGAGCAGCCTCCACTGGCTCGTAAACACCCAGGGCTACCCCAGATGACACACTGTCTTCAGCAAAGAGAAGGAATAGGGGAAGGCAAAAGGAAAGCAGAAGGTGGTGAGGAATAGGAAAAAAAGAGCCAAACATTCTTTACATCAGCAATGATCTATCCAAATATAAAATCAAGGAAACAGTCCTTGGGAGGCTGAGGTGGGTGGATCACTTGAGGTCAGGAGTTCCAAACCAACCTGGCCAACATGATGAAACCCCCTCTCTACTAAAAATACAAAAATTAGCCAGGGGTAGTGGCGAGCACCTGTAATCCCAGCTACCTGGAAGGCTGAGGCAGGAGAATCGCTTGAACCCAGGAGGCAGAGCTTTCAGTGAGCCAAGATCCTGCTACTGCACTGCAGCCTGGGTAACGAGAATGAAACTCTGTCAAAAAAGAAGAAAGGAAAGAAGGAAGAAAGGAAGGAAAGAGAGAGAAAGAAAACAATCCCATTTACAATAACGTCAAAAAGATCTTTTTTCAAGCCATAGACAAGTAAATACTCTGTTCACTTGGATGAGACACTTATCCAAGTATCAGAAACCCAAAGCCCTTTCCAAAAATGCCTTCCCTTTCTTGGCCAATCTTTGCCATTTCTGATAACGTTGCCCCCCACTGACGGGTGAGAGAAGTGGTGACCACTCCCTACAAAGGGAAGTGACAAGCTGGAATAGTCCATTAAGGTGACTGCAGCCAGGTTTGGTTTTTAAAATCATTTCTTTCAGTGGCTTAAAAATTCTGGAGTGTGATGGTAAATTATTTTTTTTAAGTGATAACTTATTCCAGTACACCCAACTGGGAAAGCTAATGTAGGAAGCAACATTCGATGGGAGCTGAGAGAAAAGCACTCCAAGCAGAGGGAACGGCCAGTGGCAAACTCGAAACACGGCAAGAGCGTGGTGCTTACATGGCACTGAAAGAGGGCAGAGTGGGCCGAGTCCAGCTGGGCAGGGGAACAAGGATGTGGGACCAGGCAGGTCTCGGTAAGGTGGGACCAGGCAGGTCTCGGTAAGGTGGGACCTTGAGATCAGGCTAAGGATTTGGGTTTCTCTTCTGGGTGCAATGAGAAGTCATGAAAGGCTTTACTTTTGTAATGTTACAGCAGAGCAGAAAGGCAGCTTTCTTCCCATTTCCTAGCTGGAAAGTATAGCACAGAGAGGTTAAGCGACCTCCACTGAGTCACATCCCAGCACAGGGGTAAGCTAAGAAGCCAGATCCCCCAACTCCAGCTGGAAAGAATCCCTACTGGGTCAGGGCAAGAAATGTGTTTCCTCAGACTGCAGTGATTTCCCAGGGCTGCTAATAACGAAGTTCCGCAAACGTGGTGGTTTATTACAATAGAAATGTATTCCTTCGTGGTTCTGGAGACTACAAATCCAAAATCAAGCTGTTGGCCAGCCCATGCCCTCCCTGAGGCCTTTAGAGAAGGGTGCTTTCTTGCTTCTTCCAGCTTCTGGGGGCTCCTGGCATTCCTCAGCTTGTGGCAGCATCACTTCAGTCTCTGCCTCCGTTATCAATCACATGGTCTTATGTGTGTTTCTGCGTCTCTTCTCCTCTTATAAGGGCACTTGTCATAATTGGATTAAGGGCCACTGTCCACTAATATGACTTCATCTTAACTAACTATATCTGCAGTGACTCTATTTCCAAGTAAAGTCACATTCTGAGGTTCCAGGAAGGACATGAATTTGGGGGGAACACTATCAACTCAGTGCACTGACTAAGCAGATTATGAAAGATAGATCTGAATTCAACAAGTACTCAGAGCACTGACCAACGGAAGTATAGAAACTTCTCGCAGCAGAACTCCTGGCTGACCCCCAGTATCGGTTCTCTCTCTCTTCCTTTAGAGTAAAGGAAACACAAGTTTAGCACATGACCACACAGAATAAAGACTACCTTTCCCAGCCTCCTCTGCAGACAGAAGTGGATGGAGCTAAGGGAGATTTAAGCAAAAGTGATGGATCCAAAGGGAATGCCCTCCACTGGAGCTCTCTCTCTTCCCACTGGCAGCAAGGCGGACACCTTGGTGAGCCACCTTCAACAAGTGGCATGCTTACGAGAAAATATGTCCTGCGGCCATAGGAACACATTTGTCTTCTAGCAACAGGAGGTAAAGAGAATCAAAAGTTCATGTGGCCATTTTCAGTCCAAATATTTTCCCAGTGGCAAAAAACTTCCAAATATACTACCTACTACCTAAGAGTGCAAGCCTTTTTTTTATTCTAATTACTTATTTTTTACCTCTTCCCTTTTTTGGTTCTGTTATTCATCAGAAAAACAGGATCTGGGCGGGCATGGTGGCTCACGCCTGTAAACCCAGCACTTTGGAAGGCTGAGGTGGGAGGATCACAAGGTCAGGAGATCGAGCCCATCCTGGCTAACACGGTGAAACTCTCCCTTTACTAAAAATACAAAAAATTAGCCAGGCGTGGTGGCGGGCTGCTGTAGTCCCAGCTACTCGGGAGGCTGAGGAAGGACAATGGCTTGAATCCGGGAGGCAGAGGTTGCAGTGAGCCGAGATTGTGCCACTGCACTCCAGCCTGGGGGACAGAGCAAGACTCCAGCCTGGGTAATAAGAGCGAAACTCCACCTCAAAAAACAAAACAAACAACAACAACAAAAAGGATCCCATGCCCACCCTGAATAAGAGCATCTCCGGTTTTCTTTGAGAATCACCCTCTCCCATTCCCAGCCTTTCTCTCAAACTGGGCAAGTGATCCCAGCCGCGCCAATGAGATTCGCTCACTCGGCACATTTTTACTGGGCACCTGCCGTAAGACAGACACATGCTAGGAGCTGCGGGTGACGGTACACAAAATATAAACATCCCTGCCCTTAAGAACTTTACATCCCAGGACTTCTGTGGAAACTGCTGGGAAAAAGAAGTACTCTTTCCTTCTGCTGGGACTGCGGAAAGGCTGGGGTGGAGGCTGGAACCCCAGACAGCCATCTTGCCGCCGTGAGGAGAGAGACACAGCATGAACAATCAGATGCTAGGGTGCTTGGACTCTGCCACACTGGCTTTGGCTCAGTTCCCCGAGCCAAAAAAAAGGTGGGGGGCACTTTTTTTTTTCTTTTTCTTAAACCAATGTGAATTGGGTTGGGAAAGGAAGAAGTTGCATCTAATTCCTACGGATACTTTATGAGTCCCTCGGAAAGATAGATGAAGCAAGTTTGGAAATGCCAAGTAAAAACAGGTGACTCTTGAAAACGGCTTTTCCTTGGACATGCCTTACCCCCAGGAACTGTTTAAAGACACCTTCCACGTTGTCCTTTCCAGTTTTAAACACCTCCCTTTCAATAGCCCCCTAGAATGAAGGCACCAGTTCACTGCCTCTCCCACTCTGCGTTAAGCAGCAAACCACGTCATCACATCCCCCAGATGACCAGAGACTAGATGGTTCCAGTCACCTCCTGAAGTTCTTGAAATTGCCTGCCGCTGCTGCCGGCCACAGGGTACACCACCTTTATTTCCCAAAAGGCTGAATCCCACTGGCTTTCCTCAAGGTGTGACTGTGTCCCAACGTTTCTGACAATTGCTTCCTTCCCAGGCAAGCACCTCCCTGCTCTGGGGCCCCGTGAATACTTGGCTGTAAACAGGAGCAGCCTGAACTAGACGTACAGATAACCGAAGCTAATTGACCACATCCTATTTAGCAGGAAACCTAATAGACTGCTCTTTGAGACTCTCACTTCGCCTCAGCCGCTCCCACCTCAGCGATCAGCTGCTGGGAAGTCAGGGTGTACATAAAACTGACTGTGGGGAAGGGGTCAGTGGAGACTCCAGAATTCAGAAATAAAAAGGCTTAGGGACATGGGCCTGCTGGAAGAGAGGTGCGGGCGCTGCATTCGCGTGGCAAACCACGTTTTTACTTACAGTGGATTTCAGGGTCATCCGGTATGGGCTAGTGGAAATCTTTTTTTTTTTTTTTAATGTTTAAGAAAAGACAATAATAAAATTAAAATATCCCCAGATCTTCCTTCTGGAGATATAAGTAACAGAAATATTACACAGGAGGCTCCATCTGCTGTGTGTGTGTGTGTGTGTGTGTTTGAGTTATGGGTTTGGTTTTGTTTCTCTCCCTGTCTCCCACCCCCACTTCCTGTTCGGGGGTCTGGGGGTCTGTTTCCCAAACTCGAGAGCACCTTACCCCCAGGCACTGTTTATAGGCGCCTAAGATGTTGCTCTTTCCAGTTTTAAACACCTCCCTTTCAATAACCCCCTAGAATGAAGGCACAACTCCCCAGAGAGGCTTCATTCTTGGGGTGCTGCCAGCCATCACCCTTCTAAGAGTAGTACGAGACATGTTAAGAGATCTCAGAGCTTTCCACTAAATGAAATTCCTCATAAGTGAATTCCTTTCTCCCACGGGTTGAGGACCACTGCATGCACCATGCCTCCTAGAGCTATCATCCTGTCTTCCCAACTGTAGAACAACTGTCTATTTTCCTTTCAGCTCAAGGGTGGTTCCTTGTCTCAGTCCATTTGAACCGCTGTCTTGCACTAGGTGGCTTGTAAATGACAGAAATGTATTGCTCACAGTTCTGGAGGCTGGAAAGTCCAAGATCAAGGCACTGACAGATTTGGTATCTGGAGAGGTCCCACTTCCCTGTTCTCACTGTGTCCTCCCATGGCAAAAGGGGTGAGGGTCTCTCGGGTCTCTTTTATAAGGGCACTAATCACATTCATGAGGGCTCCCTCATGACCTAATGGCCTCCCAAAGACCACCACCTTCTAATAGCCTCATACTGGGGATTAGGTTTCAATCTATGAATTATGGGGAGGCGCAGCATTCAGACAATAGGGTTTCTCCATACGTTTTTCCTTCTAAATCACAGAAAGAAATTTTTCTCGCAGATGCTAGACTACGCTTTGCAATAAGTCTTAGTGGAGCACTTTGAGTCAGATGAGCCAGGGCATCCCAGCTTACTAGCTGTGTTACCCTTAAGTTAACTATAAAACTTCTCTGAGTCTCACCTAAAAATGAGGATGAGGCCAGTCCTCCTCGCCGGGCTGTGGAGAAGACTAAATGATTTAATACCCGTCAAAGGTACCTAGTGAGTAGCAGTGAAGATGTATCTTTTCATTGAATTAGAATCCTAAGGATGATCTATTATAGGACGCTTGGACAGGCACTGAGAGTGTGGAGGTGGCTTTACAGCAAACCACTTGTCCATTTATGAGTCTCCCTATCCCTGGAAGCTCGTTCATAAGATACTTTGTGACATTTGACGAAAGTTCTGTTCTCTTCCCAGGTATCAAGTAAAACCTCTCCTTACCCTTCTTGGCTCATTCATTCAGACATACAAGCATGTATTCAACTAACATTTATTTTATTACAAGTCTGTCATAGGCCAGGGACTTGGGACACAGTTTGTGGCCTCCAGAAGCCTATAATCTAGTATGGACCAATAACTCAATTAAAGCATAAATGTTGACTCCGTCAGGAATCTGTAATGACAGCTTATCAAATGATAGGATATAGTAAGACAGACATTTTCACACGCTGCTGGTTGGAGCATCAATAGATACAACCTTCTAGAAAATAATTTGTCTACACTTATCAAGAGCCTTCAAAGGTTTATAACCTGTGAATTCCCGTCTGAAATTTTATTTGAAAGAGACATTAAGAAACTCAGACAAAAGTTTAGTTTACAAAAAAAAAAATGGCATTTTGTTTTGTTTTGTTTTGTTTTTAGAGATGGAGTTTCATTCTGTCGACCAGGCTGGAGTGCAGTGCTGTGATCACAATCTCGGCTCACTGGGTTCATGAAATTCTCCTACCTCAGCCTCCCGAGTAGCTGGGATTACAGGCGCCCACCAACATGCCCAGCTAATTTTTGCATTTTTAGTAGAGACAGGGTTTCACCACATTGGCCAGGTGGTCTCCAACTCCTGACCTCAGGCAATCTGCCCACCTCGGCCTCCCAGAGTGCTGGGATTACAAGCGTGAGCCACCAAGCCCGGCCCACCATTTTTTCAAAAGGGAAAATCTTTTTCAAAAACGTTTAAAAAGGAGAATAACATAATGAAAATACATCCATCTGAGGGAATATTATAGTGTTTTCAGAGAAAACTGAATGGCAAGAGAAAATGCCCATAATTGGGTACTCCACAGCAAAAGCAAAATATACTATAAGGCTGATGATTTCATCTTTATAAATATATATGTGTATATTAATAAAATATATACTATGTGTATATATATTACATGTGTATATATTATGTGTGTGTAAGATAGATTACATATATGTGTAATATAAACTATTATATATGTAATGTGTGTTATATACATATGTGCATATTATAATATATACATATATCACACATATATAATTATATATACATATGTGATGTACGTATGTAACGCGGCAAGGGCAGGGCCTGGGGAGGGTGGCCTGTCCAGTCCTGCAGACGAGGGGAGGCCTGACAGCCTGAGAATGAGGACGCCCTTGGCACAGGAACCCGTTCACTTAACATTTGCTCCGGTAGCTTTCCCTCTGCTACCCATGCAGATGAACGCACTTGTTTTACTCAGAAAAGCAACAGAATGTGAATGGTGCCAAGAAAACCCCTTACATTATTTAATAAAAAGTGAATCAATTTAAAATATATATATATTACATATATGTAATTATATATTGTAAATATTACATATATACATGTATTATTTGTAAATATATATTATATAGTTATACACATCTTTGTAAAGATATAACATATATATATACACATACACACACGCAAAGATAGATATATTTACAAAAATATATTTTAAAAGTCATCCTTAATATCTGCCACCCAGGAAGGATCTCTTGACTTTCTAATCTATTTTTCTATTTTTCCATATATATACGCATATCTATGTGGCAGGGATTAGGGATGACTTTTTTTTGGAAGTAGTTCCCTTATATTATATTATACATATGTGTAAATATACACACACATATATTTAGAAAGATACATTTTTTTAAAGTTACCCTAATCCCTGCTACCCAGGAAAAATCTCTTGACCTTCTGGTCTATTTTTCACGCATACATATACATATATATATGCATATGTATATATGCATGAAATATATATATATGCATATATATACGTATATATATGCATATATATGGCAGGGATTAGGGATGACTTTTTTGGAAGTAAGTCCCTTTTTTCAAAATTCTCTATAATACGCTTAAATTAATTTCATGATCAGAAATATGTATTATATATTACTGCTTTACTCTGAGGCATCGTGGGGCAGGGGAGGGAGATGATGGTGGAGAAGGAGCCAGGGGGCTACCAACCTTTCCCCGTGATAAATTTTATGCCAAGCACATGAGCTCTATTAAGATAGGGATCATTGTCTGTTTTGTTCCTTGCTGTTCCCCTAGCACAGGAACTGTCCTGGCACAAACGGTAGACATTCTACAAACGCTTGTTAAATAACTGAACAAATGACCAGAGCTCAGCTCAACTGTTCCTTCCTCTGTCAAGTTCCCTGACCTCTCCTAAACTAATTACTCCTTTTTTCTTCTCTAGCTGCCCATAGCCATTACCATAAAGCACTACAGCTAACAATTATGGGTCTGCCACCACTTGCTAAATTGCAAGTTATTTTCAGGCAGGAACTAAGTCTTATTTAGATTTGTCTCTTTAGTCAGATAAATATTTGGTCAATAAACGTTTGAGTGCTGGATGGAAGGGTGGACAGATGTCAGGCAGTTCATACTGCATGAACAGTAATTATTCATTTTAATTATGATTTGACCCTCATGTAAATGTATATTGATTTTGAGAACTGCTAGTAGCATCAGAACTGAGTTGGGAAGAGACCTTAAAAATAGTCTAAGTAGTCAACTGCAAAATTGTTGGGTTTAGCCCTGAAATACTTTCTTCTAACAAAATTTTACTCAGAACCCCAAAATATGAAACAGATAAGCAAGGAGCCACTCTGATGGGGTGGGGCTTACTAGGACCCCCAGCCCCCTCCAAAGACCTTCCCCAACGCCTGAGCTTAGAGGAGTGGTTTGAAAACTGCCAACATCTACATTTGTTAATATCACATGAGGGGGTCCCCAAAATGGGGTAGCAGAACCAGGACAAGAACCCAAGGTCCCTCATGCTACACCCAATGCCCTTTCTACTTTGTTGGGCTTTTTTTTTTAGATGGAGTTTCACTCTTGTAGCCCAGGCTGGAGTGCAATGGTGTGATCTCTGCTCACTGTAACCTCTGCCTCCCAGGTTCAAGCGATTCTCCTGCCTCAGCCTCCCTAGTAGCTGGGATTACAGGCATGTGCCACCACGCCTGGCTAATTTTGCATTTTTAGTAGAGACCGGCTTTCTCCACATTGGTCCGGCTGGTCTCGAACTCCTGACCTCAGGTGATCCGCCTGCCTTGGCCTTCCAAAATGCTGCAATTACAGGCGTGAGCCACCGAGCCCAGCCTTTGTTGGGGTTTTATAACAGATCAAACACTCAGCAATGAACTCTGTGTTTCTAATCCATTCCTCACTTATTTCCTATGAAAATAAAGAAGGAATGTTGCTGTGACTTTCCAATGACAACATCCTGTGCATCCCTCAAATCCCATTTGCAGGAAGGCACTTACTATCAGACCTGGATTTATTTTTAAAAACCTCATTTTGCTTTTACAGCCACAGGAAACAAAGTCAGCATAAGCCTTGAAAGAATTCTCTGCAGAGTCCCGAGAAAGAACCCTGAGCCACTCCCCTCCTGAATGCAATGGATTATCCAAAAGTGAGCAAGGCCACTCTTCCTAGTTAATATTTTTAAGCACATAATTGTCGTTCGGATGATGGCTCACACTCTCCCAACAAAAGCTGTTTTATTACAAAGTGACTCAAAGATTGCCTGTTCAGTTTCTGATCTCAAACTGCACTTCCATTTTTGAACAGCAAAATTATACAGAAAACCCTACAGATAATAAAACCTTGGTTCTTAAAGGATTTCACTAATTCTTCCATTTGCAAAATAATCTCCGTTCCAATACCTTTGCATAGGCTTCCAATAACAAGTTCTACCTCAATTAGACCTTCCAATCCCTAATCCTTAAATCTTCATAAGTTGGCAAGCATAAATCCGGAAACCCCTTTAGCTTGCCTGTCCACATGTTCCCTTTAAAAAATGCTGCATATCTGTGATTACATATTACTTTCTTTTTCAATTAAGCCTTTGGGAGAGCTCTCCCTGTCGTAGTGGTGGTGATGGCAATGTTGGTGGTGATGGTGATGGTGGTGGTGGTGGTGATGTTTTAATGGGAAATAAAGGGATCAAAGGTGGTGAGACGCCCCTATGAGAAAACCAGCTCTCGATTATTCATCAACAGGCATCAAGTGCTACAGTCTAGCAGAGAAAATACAGGCAGCCCTCAGCTTTGTACCAAGCACAATGGCCCTCAGAAGAGATTGGGAAAGCCACGGAGAGATGCCTTTTTATGTTGTGTATGAGCTCTACAATAGCCCCATGCCCTCTCCCACAGCCCAGGAAGGGGAGCTTAAAAAAGAGGCAGCCTTTTGATTTAAAGAGGACACCGGGTGGCATCTTTCAGGGGACAATGAGCTCAGACCCCACACACAGTGCCCTTGGCTCTCACTTCTAGGAGGAAGCGGCAGACTTTGTCCTCCATTCTCCATTGCTCATCTCTAGGGCAGCCTGGCAACAGCAGCCTGACCCGGATACACCCATGAGCTCCCAGTGAAACAAGAAACTCGCTTCCTGGGACTATTTACACACTTTCCCTTTCTCCTGTCACTGCTTCCAGAGCCCTCTGAGGGTGAAGCTAGGGCACCATTAGCAACTGAGAGACTGAAATGGAACCTCCATGGCCTATAATTTTGGCCCAAGCAATGCAAAACAGAGGAGTTTCAAATCCCACCACGGAGTGCTTTTAAGCTCTTTCTTACTGTGCACTTTAGGCATTCATGAATAATCTCCCATTAAATGACGATAATAGAAACAATTTCCAAATGGCCCTGAGTTCATTTTGAGAAAGTGAGTTTGAAACTACCGCCTTTCTAATGAAACAAGAGAGTTCATTAAGCTTAAATTTCATCATCTGAAAAACAGGAGACACTAAACCTTCTGTGGCTCCCTGGTCCCAAGAATAAAACTCAAACTTGAGAGTGTTCAGAGCCACCCAGGTCCACCTCTCCATCCTTGGGCTCCTGTATTCCCAGACGCCACTCTCTCAGTGCCCCACGCCCTGCTCTTGCTCCGGCAGGCATCCTCACCTGGAATGTCTTTCCTCTACCTTCCCAGATTCTGCTAGCAAATTTCTACTCATCCTCAGGGCCCAGGGCAAACCTCGACTTTCCCAGGAAGGCTTCCTTCCACAACCACCAAAATCAATCACCCTCCTTCCCTTTCCTTCAAAGTTTGTCTCTCTTTGTAACAGCAATTGCATCTGGCCCCATAAGATAGTGAAGCACGTGTGTTTCCATCCACCCTGATAGAATAAATGGTCCTTGGGCCAGTCTTTGTGGCCAAATGTTGGTATTAGAATCATCTGAAACAAAATGTAAGCAATTCCCTAAATTCTTCTGACTCTCCATTGCCTCATCTGTAGAATAGAGCTAGAAACAGTAGCTTTTCCTACATGGCAGGAACATGTAGTGTTAGGACCTAACATGGTGTGTTAGGATCTCAATAACACAATCAAGCTTCAGACAGCAACTGATTAACTAGAAGACTGAAGATACCTTAAAGGCCTAAAATGACTTCAAGGGTGTGTGTGTGTGTGTGTGTGTGTGTGTGTGTAAAAATTTGCAGCAAATATCTTGTATTTAATATGTTGAGCCTTAAGATAATCAATATTATTCCCGAAGGGTATAGCTAAAACCCAGGAAAGACAACATCCCCTTAAGGAAATGGAAGGTGCAGGCACAGTGGCTTACGCCTGTACTCCCAATACCTTAGGAGGCTGAGGCAAGATCCCTTGAGCCCAGGTGTTTGAGACCAGCCTGGGCAACATAACTAGACCTTGCCTCTACAAAAAAAAAAAAAATCAAAAATTAGCCAAGTGTGATGGTGCATGCCTATAGTCCCAGCTACCTGGGAGGCTGAGGTGGGAGAACTGCTTGAGACTAGGAGGTCAAGGCTGCAGTGAGCTATGATCACAGCACCGCATTCGAGCAAGACTCTATCACCATAAAAAAAAATTTTTTTTTTAATTGGGATGAGAGGAGACAAAAAAAAAGGCCCTAGTACAATGTAGAAAAGGTTATCTGATACTTTAGAGCTACACTATCCATTACAATAGCCCCTAGTCACATGTGGCTAGTAGGCATTTGAAATGCAGCTAGTCTGAATTTAGATGTCCCATAAAAATACACATTGGATTTCTGAAGATTTAGAATCAAAAATATGTAAAATACTACAATGAGTACCTGTTGGAATAGTTCAGGTATCAATCGCACCTGTTTCTTTCTACCCTTTTCAGTGTATCGGTTCTGTGTGCAGCTAGCAGTGTATTTCCACTGGACAGTGCTGCTCTACAAAAGTCTCATCTCAAACCCTCCCATTGCAAACTGAATCAGCAGATCCCTTCCTGGGACACATTTAATTACCTCTGCGGTTACAGCGATGCAGTTCCTACAACTTTCACAGCTGTTCACTTTTTGGCTATCCACATTTAGCCACAGTATAGAAGGGATTGTTCTTGGCTCTCTTAAGTGACAACTCACCATAGAATCAAAATGAAAATCATATCAGCAATGAAAATTCCATACCTGCCATCCCAAAAAGGAGGGTTTTCTTCTTAGTGACCAATTACCATCAGTGTATTCATTCTTCTGGCAAATAGTACACAGTGACCATTATGTACCAGGCTCTATCCTACATGTTGGGATATTGTGCTAAACAAGACATGGCCCCTTCCCTGAAGGAGTTAGTGTATCAGAATGAGTAATATTACAGATGGACACACACAGGCCCACAGTGACGAGAGGAAGGACATCCATCCCCTCATTCTGACCAAGAGGGGATGAATGGTAATACAGGAGGTAATACAGGAACTAGACTTCGACCCAAGGTCACATCCAAGTTGAAGAAAGACATGCGTGTCACCTAAACACAGATGATAGCCCAGGCCCCAAGAGGGGATGAGCTCACCAGGGATAGAGTGTAGGGTAAGAAGAGAAGGGGCTATCACTGAATGTCCCACTTACTGAGTCTACAGCTGAGCTCAAGACCCTTATGAAATAATTACTTCTTGACCTAATTATCTGAAACCAAGAACATGGAGACAGGCATACTGGTGAGGGGAACAGCACAGTGTTCGGTGTCAGACATGAGCCAGGATCCTGTTCCAGCTTTCCAATTAGGCAGGCTCCTTCACCTCGCTAAGTCTGTTTCCTTACCTGTATAATGGGATTGGTAAATGCGCATCTCACAAGGTTGTGGTGGAGATTAAATACGATGGATAATCTGAATACAGCAGCCGACATACTGTGTGATACAGAGCAAGTATTTTTAAGTGATCATTGTTGTTACTCATTTTTTTTCATAAAGCATCAGAAAAATGTTGAATCAAATAAGGGTTTGGTATGGTCTGGCTGTGTCCCCATCCCAATCTCACCTTGAATTGTAATAATCCCCACGTGTCGAGGGCAGGACCAGGTGGAGGTAATTGGATCATGGTGGCAGTTTCTCCCATGCTGTTCTCGTGATAGTGACTCTCATGAGACCTGACAGTTTTGTGAGTGTCTGGCATTTCCCCTGCTTGCACTCATTCCCTCTCCTGCTGCCCTGTGAAGAAATGCCTTCGGCCATGATTGTAAGTTTCCTGAGGCCTCCCCAGCCATGAAGAACTGAGAGTCAATTAAACCTCTTTTATTTATAAATTACCCAGGCGCAGGTATTTCTTCATAGCAGTGTGAGAACAGAACAACACAGGGTTTCCCAACTATTGATATTCTGAACTGGCCTATTCTTTGTTATGGGGAAGTGCATCCTATGCATCGTAGGATGTTTAGCGGCATCCCTGGCCTCCACCCAGTAAATGCCAGTAGCACAGCTTCCCCAGGTAATGACAACCCAGAATGTCTCCAGACCTTGCCACCAGCCCCCTGGAGTGGGGAAGAAGGAGGTACCAAACCAGTTACAAACAAATAGTCTACATCAGTGATTAGGTGGAATGGAAAGAGCTCTGGGAACTTTAAAAGATAGAAACTTTTTCAACTTGTAAATAAATGTGAGTCCCTCCCCTATGATAACTCTGCAGCCTCACAGGGACTATTTCAAATGTGTGCCTTGCCTCAGGCTGAAGAATGCTGGGCCTAGTCCAAATCAGGGTGATAGAGTCTTTGAACTAAATTTCAGCCCCTGGTCCGGTGAAGAAGGGTGGAAATGGGTCTGTGCCCCAGCTGTGGATGCCAGCCACAGAGGAAGCTCAGTGAAGCAGTGGGGAAGGACTGAGCCTTGTACAAGAAGAAGCCTTCAAATCCCCCTCAGCACCGAACAGGCCCAGTGTGGAGACCTGTGCTGTCCTGTGTAATGAGCCATGCGAACCACCCAGCATTGCCCACGTACCGGCTGCCATGCTGCCACTGTTATTTTTTGGAAACGACTGCTTTTCATCCTCCTTGGAGTTCCGCTTCAGAAATGGCATTGACCAGCACCCTGTGTTATTTCTCAAGTGTCACTTGTTAAAGCTAATGGGAACCTGAGGAGTAATTCTGTGCATAATTGGGAGGAAATGCCCTGGTCGTTGCATTTAGCATGGAACCACAGGGCTGATTTCGCACCAAATACAAACTCTTGCTTTGCAAACTGCTACACCGTTTTGGCCATGGCAGAGGATGTGCCTGTTAGCATGGCAGACAGAGAGAAGATATCCACAGGAGTCTCATGTTCATAGAAGTCAGATCCTCTCAGCAAATCTTACAATGTAGGACACACATGTTAAATGGATAAAAATCTGCCCAGGTTTCAAACAGAATGAAATACAACAGCATCACGTTGACATGAAGATTGTCATCCTTAAATGAGGAACCACCTAGGTCACTTATTATAACAACAACATGTTTATATGGCTTTTACATCCATTTTCTTTTCTTTTTAATTTCATTTCATTTCATTTTAAGTTCCAGAATACATGTGCAGGACGTGCCATTTTGTTGTAGGTAAACGTTTACATCCATTTCCAGTGCATTTTCACATCTAACTTCTCATTTAATCTTTACCACCATCACCCACATAAGAGAGGTAATATTACTACCTTCACTTGGCAAGTGAGGGGACTAAATCTCTTGTTTGTGACTTTCACTCGGTCACTCATTCAATCAATTATTAAGCCCCTACACGTGCCAGGCACTTGCCCAAGTCATGAGATGCAGCCAAGTACTATGCCAGATGCTGTTTTCACATAGAGTCTTGAGATATTTCTCAAGGAGGGCCGATAGTGGCATTTGGGCAGAATGATGCTTTAATGGGCAGAAAGGTCCCACCCTTTGCAGAATGTCTGTCACTAAATTGCAATCATTCTCACCAATCTTTGGGGTGGATGGAAAGAGTAATCCGCAAATGAGAGCCCTCCTAGATGTTTTGAGCAGCGGATATGAAGTCACACAGCCAGGTTTCATTCTTATTCCATCCATTCCTCTCCTGGTGAACTTAGGCAAGTGATAATGCTCTATGCCTCAGTTTCTGCCTTTGTAAAATGGTGGTGATGATAATGTACACATTGTAAGAGTCCCGGGGAAGTAATCTAGATTCAATGCCTGACCCAAGTTGGCCTTCAGTAAATAATACTCAATAAATATCTTTGTTATTTCATCAGTTCATCTCCTGTCTACCTTCATCTCTTCAATCTTTAAAACCACCTTTTCCTTTTTCTTTCCTTCTTTTTTTTTTCTGAGACAGAGTCTTGCTCTGTCACCAGGCGCCAGGCTGGAGCACAGTGGCACAATCTCGGCTTCCTGCAATATCTGCCTCCTGGGTTCAAGCAATTCTCCTGCCTCAGCCTCCCGAGTAGCTGGGACTACAGGCACACACCACCACGCCCAGCTAATTTTTGTACTTTTAGTAGAGACGGAGTTTCACCATGTTGACCAGGATGGTCTCGATCTCTTGACCTCGTGATCCACCCGCCTCAGCCTCCCAAAGTGCTGGGATTACAGGCATGAGCCATCGGGCCTGGCTTAAAGCCACCTTTTCAGAGAGAATTTCCCTGACAATCCTATTTAAAATTTCAATCCCTCCACCACTGCCACTTCACATCCCTCTTCCTTGCCTTTTCCCCCCTAGCATCTGTCACCTACAAACATACTCTTTAATTTAATATGCGTTTGTTATTGTGTCTCTCCCACTATGATGTTCCATGAGGACATGGATTTTCACCTGTTGGATTCTACATCTAAAACAAAGCCTAACTCTTAGTAAGCATTCAACAAAAACATCTTGAATGAGGTTAAATGGATACAGGGAACAGCCAAACCTAAAAGTTGGTTGTCTAGACTCCAAATTCTGTGTTCTTTTCACTATAATGAGTGACCACATGCAATGATATTAATGTTAAAATGTGACAACCGTTAAGAAATGTTAAGTGTCCTCTTACAACACTACCTTAGAGGGGCCTCTGTGGTTTTCCTCTTCTGAGATTCTTTGAAGTTAACAGTTTCTAACAGAAACCTAGCCACCAGCTTATCTCACTTGAGTTCCCTTTGTGAGTTTTTTCCCCCAAGGCATTTAAGATAACCACTCAAGCCAGAGACTGAAAAGGACTTAAACACTTCGATTAACAGGTTTCTTTGTCTCTAACCATATCTACCTGAGACAGAACCAAAGTCCCAGTGATGCTGGAAATATCAGCCCTCCCCATACTGCTTATCTAAAGCCAAACTAAGCTTCCATCACTGTTAGAACTGACACTAGGTTAACACTGTATTTTCACCCAGAGTTGACAACGGCAGGTCTGACAATAACCAATGACATTCAAGGTAGGTCTAGACCTGGGGCTCCAAAATCCTAGTGAACATTGTGCCAGGTCTGGGGAGGAAACATCAGACCTTTCATTTTCAGTTCATCTAAACACCAGACCTCCCATTTTCAGTTAACCTAAAAAAAGAAATTTAACTATATCAAGAATACAAATGGCCACAAACACCCCCATGTAACCTGTCATATCAAATTACATGCCATTTATGAAACTCAGGCAGTTATCCTCAACCACAAAGTGAACTAAGTGACCACCTCGATAATCCCACCATTCTCAGCATATTTCAATGAATAACCATTTACAGCTGAATCATAAGTAAATTTACAGATTATATGATCTACTTTTAACTATCCTATTCCTCACAAAACAGAGCTGAGGCTTAAAGAGATCCCAGCCAAGAAACCACATCTTGAAGATAATTGTCACAATGCAGGCATACAAGAAAATGGTATTCCTCTCTCTTGAGTACTAGCTCTCCACCACATCTTCGTGGACCACATTACAAAGTCAAAAGGAGGAAAGAACCCTCAGTGATAAAGAGCCAGCCAACAGAATTACCCAACAGATAATGACATATGGATTTACAGTCACTAGTCAGAAAGGATCCTATCCTAGATATATAGATAATGGTACTAATATGCAGAAATTATTTATAAACAACATATTTTGGGGAATGGCTGCTCAAATATGTTTTACTAACAGGGTGTGGTGAATACTGTGGTTATTTGCTCATCATTCATTCTACCCTCCTTCTAGAAAGCTTTCTAGCCTGCAGAGGCTGGTAACTGAAAAGCTGTATTTCCCAGGCTTTTTGAAGCTAAGGTTCTAGATGTGAATTTGGCTCCCCCAAACAGAAGCACTCACTTGAGATTTAGAAAGCAGATGTGAGGCAGAGGCCATCTTCCTGCCTTTGGGGCTGTTTGAGTGCTGGCAAGCATGGAGATGGGGACACAAGGGTTTTTTGCAACAGCATTATAGGGTC
Source organism: Callithrix jacchus (assembly GCF_049354715.1). NCBI lineage: Eukaryota > Metazoa > Chordata > Mammalia > Primates > Cebidae > Callithrix > Callithrix jacchus. The sequence goes on along the minus strand of NC_133510.1, from coordinate 107,388,529 downwards.
CGCTCTCCAGCTTTGCCATCAGTTTGTTCTTGAACTTAATAGTTCCGACCCAGACTCGGAAGGTACAGCACCCCTGGTGAGTCAGTTTTTGTTTTTTTGAGCAGCCATGCCAACATATGCTTGTTTATGAATTATTATATAAACTTATTCCTGGAGCCCTATTCCTCCAGCTCCCCACCCCATGACTTTATAAGCACCAAATTCCCTCTAGTAAATATCTTTATGGTTAAAACACCTAGACTGGGGCCGGGTGCGGTGGCTCATACCTGTCATCCCAGCACTTTGGGTGGCCAAGGTGGGCAGATCACCTGAGGTCAGGCGTTTGAGACCAGCCTGGCCAACATGGTAAAACCCCGTCTTTACTAAAAATACAAAAACTAGCCAGGCATGGTGATGGGCACCTGTAATACCAGCTACTCAGAAGGCTGAGGTGGGAGAATCACTTAAACTCAGGAGGCGGAGGTTGCAGTGAACTGGATGGCACCACTGCACTCCAGCCTGGGCGACAGAGTGAGACTCTGTCTCAGAAAAAAAATTAAATTAAATTAAAAAATAAAATGCCTAGACTGCTTTCTATTTCCTGCCCTGAACCATAGCAGAACAGAAGCAAAGAGTTTTGGGAGACAAACGGACTAGACCCCAGCAGATGCTATTTGGATATGACAGTCCAACCTGGCTCTACCTTCTGAGTTGTGGGCACATGGGTTGCGTGGTGACCGAGGTGGAAAGGCTACCTTTGAGAATCAATTATTTACTTTTAAATGTTTCCTAAGCTCCTCTGGGCCATGGTCAGAGGCTATAAAGATGAACTTGACAGAATCCATGCCTTGCTGTATCAAAAGAGGAAGATGTGCAAATAAACAAACGACTACAGCCCATTTCTAAAAGGGCCAGATAAGAGGAATGACAAAGCGATGACAGCTCAGTAGCCTTGAAAGAAACAAAGATCCATATTGGTGATACTTTTCCCAGGCAATGTTTATGTCTATTTCTATTTGAACTTCCAGGTTCAAGCCCCAAGTTAAATCACTTACTTCCCACCCTCCCCATTCTAACTCTTAATCAACCTCATCATTAATCAGAGAAACACTAACTACAAGCCCTGGGCTCTGAATATAAGTGCCAGGCAGAGTTAAAAAGACCTGGACAGACTGCATGCTGGTCTAGCCGTTGGGAAGCAAGTACTCAAGACTAACCAGGTACTTTTGAGCCCTCAGAGTCTGCATCTTGGAGGAATGCCATCTTTCGTCACTTACTGAGGTTTTGAAGTGTGCCATGGTTTACATAAAGTACTTTCGCAATTTACAGAGGTGGCCTCAGAGAGCATCAATGGTGAAGGCACACTGCTATGTTTGATGGACCACCAAGAAACAGAACAGCTGCTCAGTAAAAACATGCTGAGATGCCATCAATTACAATACAAACTGCATAATTACTAAAATGGGAAAAAATATGTCTTAGAATCAATAATATACAGTCATTTATTGGGTAGCACATGGGAGACCCAGGACTAGGACTCAAGTCTTCCACTTCCAGATCATGGTCCATTTCATCTCTATGTTTTTAGTGGGTGCTGATTTAAGTCTGGCACTTCTGGATATTTTTATTCACAAATGCCATGGATTTCACCCTGAAAATATTACCAATTTCCCACTACAAGCTCAGTCAAAATTATTCTCAAATTTATTTTTCAGATCTCTATATTACTGCTTTAAAAACTGGAAATGGGGCTGGGTGTGGTGGCACACTTTAAGTCCCAGCTGCTTGAGAGGCTGACATAGGAGGATCCCTTGAGCCCAGGAGTTCAAGGTGCAGTGACTGAGCCATGATCTGACCACTACTCTCCAGCCTGGGCAATAGAGCAAGACCCTATTTTAAAAAATAAAAATAAATTTTTAAAAGATTTATTTTTTTAGAAAAGGAGATAGTCTAGTTGGGGGTCAAGGGGGAGCAGGGGGTAGAGGGGAGATGGGACTTCTATGGTGACCACTTAACCGAAGTAAACCGTCGGCTGCCCAAAGATAAACACAAACGAGCAAGTAGGGCTGGGCATGGTGACTCACACCTATACTAGCACTTTAGGAGACCGAGGAGGGTGGATCACTTAAGGTCAGGAGTTCGAGACTAGCCTGGTCAACATGGCAACACCCCGTCTCGACTAAAAATGCAAAAATATCCAGGTGTGGTGGTGCATGCCTATAATCCCAGCTACTCAGGAGGCTGAGACAGGAGAATCACTTGGTCCTGGGAAACAGAGGCTGCAGTGAGCCAAGATCACAATACTGCACTCCAGCCTCGGTGACAGAGTGAGACGCCATCTCAAAAAAAAAAAAATTGCAAGTAGGAGACTTCATTTTCACCCTTGCTACATTGCTTCCACCCTTGTTCCTCACCTCCCTGCCCTAAGCGTCCTCTGCTAAAGCTTCTGCAGTGCTTCCCTCCCATCTACAGTTAAACCCAAGCCTCAAAACAATCGTCTGGCTCTGACTTGTCCCTCCCTGCTGCGTGCTTGTTGGCTGCCTCCCTCCCTCCCTCTGCTCTGGGCGCTCTGACCACCTTGCCATGCGTGTTCTTGCCTCAGGGATCAGACTTGAACTTGTGTTGCTCTATGCCTGGAATGTGGCCAGCTCCTTCACTTCCTGCAGGTCTCTGCTCTCAGTGTCATCTTATCAATGACATTCCCTAATTACCTCTATATTAAATTGCAACCCCTGCCTCTCACATCACTCAAAACATATCTTCCGTTTTGTTTTTCTCTTAACACCATCTGATATACCATATATGTCATTTCTGCATTTGCTTAAAGTCTGTCTAGACCACTAGAATCTAAGTTCCATGAAGGCAGAGATGTATGTGTTACATCTCCAGTGCCAAGAACAGTATCTGGCACAGAGTAGAAGAAAGGAAAAGAGAGACAGACAGAGAGGGAGCTGGAGAGGAAGAGAACAAGTCGGCTTGTAAGTTTCAATCAATCACATTGGATCTAAGATGCATCAAATTACAAGTTCCGGGCAAATTTAACTGACAGATCAGATTGTTCAATGATCTCATATGAAGAACTGCCTCCTCTTTTATTGTTATAAAAGTGGTATCCCAAAAATTCAAAAGAAAAGCTAAAAAGAAAAAAAATGAATCAGCAAAATGACTTCTGGTTTTTCTCAGTCTGAACTTAGAAGAGGCCTGCTGGCAATGACTTTCCCGAGAGCCTTTTTCACTTGACCTTCAGATTAAAGAGAGGTCCTTTCGGTGGGTTTAAGAAGGGAAAGGGTGGCGCCTTTGCTTAGGAGCCTCTGACTTCCTGTTTTGAAATGACTGTGCTGATAAAGCTATGAACAAAATGATTTTTCAACCAGACAAACACTAACAGCAGATACCTCTGCTGAAGGATGGATTCCCTCACCCCTCACCCCACAGAAACCTCCCAACCACCCTTTCTGTGGTGCCTGATCACCCCTTTTATTGTGGAAGGCAATGAAAATGAGGGCTCTAACAGTCTAAGGAGATGGCCTCCGTCTGTCTCATCTGAGCACAGCCATTGAAGTGCAAACATTTAAATGACCAGGAAGAGACTTCATGCTAAAAAATGGCTTCTCCTTCAGTTATTTTTCTTCTTGTTAATTTTTGTAGCTACACAGTTGCTATATCTACTTATGGGGTACACTTCAGTGATTCATGCTGTTTTCAGAAATCATAACAGTCTCATATTTGAGACCCTCTTGACACCTTTTCAAAGGAAGTTTCAGGTATATAACATAACAACAGCCCCTACAAATTGGTGTGACTGCAAGCTCATTCCACATATAAGCAAAAAGATTCTGTAATGTAATTTACAGAATTTAAATTAAATTTGTGCAACCACAGCAAAAAATAATACCAAACTGACATCTTACAAAGGTGTAGGATGGGAGGTGGAGACACGTGCAAGCCTATACATTTAAAAGGTTATGGTTAAACTTTGTCTTTCCTTTAATCACTAGTTGTGATAATGATGTATTTGTCTAAAATACTTATTATCAGCCAGGCATGTGGCTCACGCCTGTAATCCCAGCACCTTGGGAGGCTGAGGTGGGTGGATCACGAGGTCAAGGGTTCAAGACCAGCCTGACCAACATGGTGAAAGCCCGTCTCTACTTAAAAATACAAAAATTAGCTGGGCATGGTGGCGCACACCTGTAATCCCAGCTACTTGGGAGGCTGAGTCAGGAGAATTGCTTAAACCCAGGAAGTGGAGGTTGCAGTGAGCCGAGAGCGTGCCATTGCACTCCAGCCTGGGTGACAGAGCAAGACTCTATCTCAAAAAAAAACAACTTAGTATCAAACTGGATACAAAAATGCATGCTGTTATCTCAACTATATATATATATATATATATATATATATATATACACACACATGCATTTTTGTATAGTTGAGAAAAATATAGAATATATAAATATATGTAAATGTATTCTATAATATATATTTTTAAGTACCAGTTGCCTCTTGGTGATGGAATAATGATTGTTTTTCTTCTATACCTCCTAGATTTTCTTTCTTTTTTTTGTTTTTTTTTTTTTTTTCTGAAATAGTGTTTTGCTCTTGTTACCCAAGACGGAATGGCCCGATCAGCTCACTGCAACCTCCGCCTCCCTGATTCAAACGATTCTCCTGCCTCAGCCTCTCGAGTAGCTGGAATTACAGGAGTGTACGACCACGCCCGGCTAATTTTCTTTGTATTTTTAGTAGAGATAGTGCTTCACCATGTTGGTCAGGCTGGTCTCAAACTCTTGACCCCAGGTGATCCACCCACCTCAGCCTCCCAAAGTGCTGGGATTACAGGTGTGAGCCCTCGCACCCCACCAGCTCCTAAATTTTCTAAAATGAGCACATATTATGTTTATAATTAGTTTAATATTATAATACAAAATGCATTTTAGATTCAACCTGGTCAAGTGAAACGCCAAGGGGGTAAACTAAGACATCTTTCAATAAAGGATATAATCTTTCAATACATTCGACCACGGCAAAGAAATCTCAGGTGACAGTGAAAACAAACATTTCACAAAAATAAAAATAATACAGAGGAAGTGAACAGGACAGAAAAGGCTTTCTCCTCTGACGGCTTCTTTCTATGAACGGTAGCTTTCAAACAAAAACCACAATCCTATGGAGTAACACAAAAGGAAGGTTCAGAGGAGCTGCCATTACACACTCTGCACAAATGCAGCCCGGGGGCCTCTCAGCTTTGCACTGCATTATGCGGCTCCATCAAAGCCCAGCCGTCTGGGGCAGGTATGCAAGACATTTTAATGTAAGTGGACATTTCATAGGAAGCATTCATTGGTGAACTCACACCCGTATAGAAACCGCACGTTTGTAGTTCCATTCTCCCTGACTTTTGGAGTAGTTCACAGCCATAGAAGATTATCTGTTCTATGGATGGATTTCCTTAGTGGCTAAACAAGGCCAACCTTCTCCAGAACCCAGGACACAGAGCAATGCCTCAACTGCCTACACCTCACGGGCTGCATATTTAGGCCACGGTGAAAGCTCCTGTCTGGCGCCTGATGAGTTTAAACCAGGGCCATGTCAGAGTTCAGGAAGGCAGGAAGTGTCCCCACCGGACAGAGCCAGAGTTATTGACCAGACATTCTTGGCAAAGCTTGAAGTGACCTTCCTGAGAACCAGAGAAGTGGGTCTTCTTCTGGAGTTTAACCACTTCATGCATTCGCCCAGCAAATACTTTATTGAAAATCCACCGTTGTCAGACCCTGTGCAAAAAACACTGGCACTAAAATGGGGTCTAAAACCTGGTCCTTGCTCTGTAAAATATTCTTAAGGAAGACTATTAACTCAGAGTATCAAAAATCTAAAGGTTACTGTCCTACTGAGAAGGCCCACTTCTGCTAAACCCTTGTGCAATTGATGACCAATTACTCAAATGTACAAATTAATCAATTATATGAATTAGAAAAGAAAATGGGCCCCAGATTAGAATCGGAGACAGGGGCAGTCGGCCTTGCCAGCTGTCTCCTTTTTGTTTCAGTTATTTATTTATTTATTTTTTAGACACAGTTTCACTTTGTCGCCCAAGCTGGAGTGCAGTAGTGCCATCTTAGCTCACTGCAACCTCTCTGCCTCCCAGGTTCATCCACTATTCTCATGCCTCAGGCTCTGGAGTACCTGGGATTACAGGTGTATACCACCCCACCCAGCTAATTTTTGTATTTTTAGTACAGACGTGGTTTCGCCATGTTGGTCAGGCTGGTCTCAAACTCCTGAGCTCAAGTGATCTGCCCACCTTAGCCTCCCAAGATGCTGGGATTCCAGGTATGAGCCACCATGCCCCACCTTCCTTTTTTTCTTTCTCCTCCTCCTCTCACACCCTCCAGCCACCAACGAAGCCTGGAACCCATCGCCTTTGCAATAGTGTTTTTCTGTTTCACATGTAGGTATCTGGAACCCCTGCCAAAAGCCTCCAAATTTTTAGCTACACAATTTGTGCCACACTGTGGTCCCTTCTGCCTCTTCCAGGGTGATCTAGAGAGACAAAAACTGCAGAGCCAGGCTAAAGGATCAGCCTTCATTACCCCAAGATACTTCAGAGAAGCAAGGATCTTTAACTTTTAAAGAAATTCAAACCAGCCTGAAAAAGATTCCACGTCAGCGGCCATCAACAGTATGGCTTAATAAAATGAACCCCCCCAAAAGAAAATGTTTAATGTGGATTTCAAAGTATAGTTTTATGCCCCATGTAATAATAAACTGCTGTCACGGAGTTTTTGTGGAACTATAAGTAGTCTGAAATAAGGAAGGCCTTTCAATTGAACTATCTGCAATTCTACATTCAACAGAATATTTTGAAAGTGGTATTTGCTATGGACTGGGGGGAAATATCAGAAAAGTATATTTATAGAGATCCAAATAATAAACAAAGGGAGAAAACAGGAACAGAAAGGGACATAGAAGATGGGACAGGATCATCGACAGAGGATCTTTATCAGTACAAGCTTAGAAAAAGTTATCTGCCTCTTCCAACGGGCTGGACTGAAAAGATATGATGTCACTTTCAAATCAACTTAAGACTCTAACAAGAACTGGAAATTTTCATAAAGTGCCAATTACAAGTTGGAAGTTTCTTCCTAGTAGCTTTGACTAGAAAGTTATTTCCCAATTCTCACAAAGATTCCATGACAATTCTATTTCTCTGGGCAATTAACAGGTACACAGAAGCTCAAGCGCATTCCTGCTGAAGGCTGACACTCATCCGTGTTCTGTGCATTTGTACGGAATATTACTGGCATTCACGATCCCAGCAAAACTGTAAGAGACCTGAACAAATCTCTAGAGTTTAGACCAAATCACGGGGCCCCTTGTTTAAACTGTCTGAACCCCAGTGTGTCTGTATACCACCCATCCCCCGGCACTCTGGAGTGAGCCTGGCCTGGTCTCCGGTGGCCCCAGGAGCTTGGCACTCTGAGATACCCCTGTCTGTCTGGTCCTGCCCACTGCAACCAAAGCCCGCCTGCTGGAATGCAAGCCAGGTCCATTTTTAAATTCCCTTAGAAGTTTCACAACCGCAGGTTTGGGTGAGGAGACAAACACCGCTGTAGTTTGCTGACATTAAACTAAAAATACCCAGCTGCAAACAAAAGCCATCTTTAACGGGGCTGGCTCGGACGTCCTGAGGTTACATGTGGTGGAGTCGGACGATACCCTTGGCAGTGTAGCTGCCTTAACAACTGCTCCAGGCCGAGTGGGGCAAGGGGGCCGTCTGTCCCTGCGCTGTCAAGGAATCTGCAGCCTGCAGCCCTGCCCGTTTGATGGAAAGAACGGCTTTATTCCTCTGCCATCGACCCAGACGCAGGTTTGATAAATTCGAGACTGCGTCTGCTTACAGTGTTAGATACACAGTGAAGGGAGAAGGCGAGAGGCACAAACGAAAAACACTAACCCCACTTCCCAGGAAGGAAATGCGTTTCCACCTCCCTCCTCCTTGCAATTAGAAAAGCAAATTATTGCTGTGACTACGCTGAGAAAGGCAACTCGGAGGCGTAAAAAAAAGGATTTCTGAGCCAACGTGGCTCGGCAGGGGGCTAAGAGAGGGGAAACCGGAGCAGGGGAGCCAAGGCTTGGCGGGGAGACCCAGTTACCCTAGAAGGCTTCTCGGAAGGTTCTCCCTCTCGGGCTTCGCAGCCGAGCTGCTCACCCCCGGCGGCTGGGCTCGAGGGCGCCCCTCCCTCCCCAGGTCCCAAACTTTCCCTCACGCCCCTAGGAAGCCTCGAGCCTCTTCCCTCCCCCAGTCCAGATTTCAGACGTGAAACTTTGCCTGAGCCACAAGGGACCGGAGGAAGGGAGTTCATTCCCACGCAGCCCGGGGGATTCCCACTGCTCGGATCCCAGAAGTGGGGGGATGCACACGGACGGTCAGCCCAGGACCTGGCCAAAGTTTCCTCCAAAACTGCAGTAGTCAAGGCGTGACCCAGGATCTCAGTTCCCAGCTCAAGGGCGAGGGGCTGGAGCAGGCCCCGGGGCACCAGCCGCAAGGTCACTGCTGAGCCGGACCCCGGGGGCAAACGGCCGGCGCGTGATGGAGGGGCAGCACCGGGTACCCAATCTCTCTCCACACCAGTTCAGCTCTGCGCAGGGCCCGGGACACGTGGGACCCCAGTCCCGGGCTCTCCAGCCTGCTACAAGGACTCGCACCCTCGCCAGGGCGTGCACCCTTCGCCCCCGGCCGGGCGACCAGGAAGAGGTGGCTCGCCGGGCGCAGAGCAGCCGGCTCCGGCTCCGGGTAAACTCTTTCATTCTTCGACCCCGGCAGCACCGGGGAGTTTCGTTCTCCTCAAACCAGCCCCTCATCCTCGGCTTCCCACACCTCTCCCTTTCCCTGCTACATCGCAGACAGACAGACAAGGGACACAAAGAAAAAAAAAGAAGAAGAAGAGAGGGAAAAAAAAAAAAAAATCTACTGCCCCTCCTAGTCCCATCCTCCAGCCCGGAGCCAGGGGCAAGAAGCGGGGAAGCACACCTTCCCTCCTTCTCCCCATCCCGACACGGCGACCCGGGTACACTCGGGCAGCCAGGAGCCCTGAAGAGGCCGAAGGCGGAGAGAAAAGGTAGGAAGAGGCAGAAACCAGGCGGAGCGAGTGAGCGAGAGCAAGAGAGAGAAGAAAATATCCAACAAAACCACGCTAACGCGCCCCCTACCTGGGTGCAACATACTTTGGAAATAGAAGATGACCAGGATAAAGGATCCCAAGCAAGTGGCCAGCACCATCCGGCAGATTCTGTTCATCCTCATCACTTCCAGCAGCGCTGGCTTCATGGCTTTGTCCTGGCTGCAGGGACCGGGGTGTCCGGGAGGCGCGCCCGGGGCGCAGGAGCAGGGACCCCGCCGCGGGGACCGGAGCCCGGGAGGCGCGGGGCAGAGCTGAGCAAGGCTCGGAGGGAGGATCGGGCTCGCTTCGCGGCCGCTCTCGGAGCCCCCAGCCCGAGCAGGGGTGTGGAAGGTACCGGAGTTGGTCTGGAAGTGCTGAGATGTGTGGAGCCGCCGGCTGCGCGCTCCTGCTCCACCTCCTCGCCGCTCCGCCGCCTCCTCCGCTCCCGCCGGCGGCCGCCGCTGCCTTGTCGCGGGCCGGGCGGCTGGGGTGCGAGCGGAGATGGTGGTGCCGCCGCTGCTGCCGCTGCGCTGGCCGCTGTGGCTGTCGGACGGGCCCCCTCCCTCCTCTCCAAAGGCTACTTCATTGCGCTCCTATGATCTATATATTCCGGGGCTGGGTTTTACCAAAAGCAACTCGCTGCCCCCGGCGAGGGGAGGGCGCCTGCGGAGAGCCGGGAGGAGGGAGGGGCCCTAGCGCCGGGGCGGAGCTTCGCGCTCCCCCCGCCCCTACCCGGGATATGGTCGCGTCCAGCTGTTGCCCGGGGAGTGCGGAGTGCGCGCTGCGCTCCCGCAGGGTCCCAAAAGCCCTCGGTCCCGGGCCGGGCTCGGCCGCCGTCTGGAGGTTGTGTCAGCGTTTCCATGACAAAACCCGGAGGAAAAAACGAAGAAAATCGCCTCGGTGCTGCCACCCATCCCCACTAGCTTTTGGAGAGGAAAGTGGCAGGGAGCGGGCTGGGTCTCGGAGGGGAGAATTAAGGGTTAGGGGGTTTCTGGTGGCTCACGATTATTTAAAATCCCTGGGCGATATAGCGGGGAAGTTGCCCCAAGCCCCCAGGGAGCGAGTGCGCATTTTCCGACGCTCAGAACTGGGTGATTTCGTTTTTCTTTCGAAGACAGCCCAGCTTGGGAGTCGGGGTTAAAGAGGGCTGACTTAAAGTCAAGGTTAGGGAAACTGCAGGACCCTTGGGTCCGGCGACAGCTGAGCTTTTTCGGGTACTTATGCAGACAGAGTCGCTGACACCCACCATCACCACCATCCCTCAAGGTAAAAGGGATTTGTGGATTGCAAAACTCTGCTTCCCTAAAGGATAGAGCATCCTCGGAATTATTGAAAATGCACAGCAGTCTTAGCTGGGAGGGGATGAGAAAAGCGAAGCCACTTCACTCAAGTCCAAGAAAGCACTGGAAAAGCCAAGCCAGCCTTAGCACTGGCAGATACATTGCTTTCTTGTAGTACGTAAAGTGACTTCAAATTTCCAATTCCATGCATTTAAGCTGTTTTGCAATCAATAAAGTGGACACAGGCAATAGCGTAGGAAACACTTTTATGCCAGGGGAAAAAAAATGTTATTGTAAAGACTAACATGTGTGCCTTATCAAGTCATTACTAATACTAAATTAATAATGAAATAAGAGACGTGTCTTTCAATGCCTCTCACAAAATAGGCGTTTGATAAATTCTTATTAAATCTGGATGTAATGGGCCTTATCCTCCCCTGGATAGACAGAGACACAACTTGCAGCTAGACCCGTGCAACAAAAATCACCTGGGCAACCTCAACTCCCTCTCCCCAGAGTTCTCCTCCAGCAGTTACATGGAAAGTAACAAACTCAGCAGCCTTGCCTTTGATTACAGAAGACAATCAATTACAGCACAATATTTACGTAGCCGCTGTGTACTGTATTAATTTGGACTCAACTGTGAATGAGTTGGTTGCTCAAGGAAGCCAGGCTGAACAAGCTTCAGACAGAGTCGTTCTCCAGTGATTCTTCTGCTCTGTTGATAAGAGATCAGGAATGGGAGTTGCACTGTACCCTCCCCGCCTCTCCACCATCACCATTAAGACGAGATTCCTAGGTCGGGCGCGGTGGCTCACACCTGTAATCCCAGCACTTTGTGATCCACCGAGGCAGGTGGATCACAAGGTCAGGAGATCGAGACCATCCTGGCCAACATGGTGAAACCCCATCTCTACTAAAAATACAAAAATTAGCTGGGCATGGTGGTGCGCACCTGTAATCCCAGCTACTCAGGAGGCTGAGGCAGGAGAATTGCTTGAACCCAGGAGGCGGAGGTTGCAGTGAGCCGAGATTGCGCCACTGCACTCCAGTCTGGCGCCTGGTGACGGAGCAAGACTCTGTCTCAAAAAAAAAAAAGACGGGATTCCTTGCAGGGAGCATGGACATTTGCACAAAGCCTTTGCCTAGAATGTCAGAAGTCTAATTCCCTGTGGGTCGTGGAGGTCATGGAGTTGGCTCACATGGTGAGGGAGGATGTTGAACCATGCCCAGCATCCGTTCTTGCATTTCCACAATCAGCAACCTGCCCAAACACACAGTGAGGATTAAGGCTGTGACACATAAGCTGCCTTAGGTCCAAACCTCTTTTGGGCCGATGTACCCACTTAGGCTGAACTCCTTCCTGGAGATCCAAGTTGTCTTCATCTCTGTCTCTCTCTAATGCCCAGCACAATGACTGGCACATAGAAAGGTGAGGCCTACTTGGACTAAGAAGGTAAATTAGATCACCTCTAAAATCCATGACAATGGGCAGTGGTAATGGTCTGTGATTCTGTGGTTCTGTGCACGTTGCGGGGTGATGGAAAAATTCTTTCTCCTTCTTCACACTCTAAACTGCCCAACTACAGTTAGAATCATCACTCTCTTTCCATTCCTAGCCTAAGAAAATTTTGTTACATCTTATGCTATATAATAAATATTAGCCAAATAAAGGACCGTATTCACTGACAAGTCTGAGGAGAAAGAAGATTTTATGCTTTGAACGTTAAAAGAGGAACAGATCACTCTTCAATCCTTTCTCCCTCATCTTTCTAAATTCCATTTCACCCTGAAAGATTCTGTAGTTTGGCACTGTGCTGACCATGAGACCTGGCTTGATCGATTGACTCTCCAAATCCAACAACATGCAAATGAAACTGGGGCCTGTCCATTTTAAAGCCTGGCATGGCCCTGAAAAATGGGTTGAGGAGAAAGTCTTCTTTATGTTGATGATCTTGTAGAATTTGTAGCTGGGGAAGAAATCAGTGTAAAGTCAGAATTCGGGCTTGTGGGTGCCATTGGCAATGGACTGACAGATGTTTATTCGGCCCTTCCAATCTGCACAGGCTGAGCTCCTCCTCATTCCTGTAGATTACACCTATAATGTACTGTCTTATTAAGATCTTGCAAACCTGGCAATGATGTCCTTTTCTGCACCTTGCTGGAGAAAAAAGTGGGCTGAGGGTACAAGTAGACAGAGAGCTCTTTAGCATCCTTGAGGGGAGAGAGGGATGTGTCTTCTGCCAACATCAGCCAGGGGCCCCAGACTCGCTCCTCAGAAGACTGCCACTGCCATTTGCATCTCTCTGGCACCTCCAGCACAAAGGACACTCAGTTAACCAGAGCACAGTAAATATTTGTGGAGCTGAATTATAAACCAGTTGCCCACAGTATGTGGAGATCTCAGGGTACAAATTTTCTACAGGTAGGTAAACCGCAAATAACACAAGTGGGTTACTCATGACATGACTCTGAGAGCAGCCTCTGCTTTGCAGGCTTTTCTGAACAAGGTGGGCTAAGAAGACAGAAAGAGAGAAAGGGATTGAAAAAGGGAGAAAGAGAGGGAGAAAAAGAGGGGAAGGGAGGAGAGAAAGGGAAGGAAAGGAGAGGAGAAAGAGTTGGGGGAAGAAAAGAACGGAGAAGAAAATAATGGAAGAAAAGAATTGCCTGGGAAGAAAATAAAGAAGCGAGGAGAGAAAAGATGAAAGGACTATCCCTCCTTATTCTCTCTCTTTTTTTTATTTTTGAGGCAAAGTCTCTATCACTCAGGCTGGAATACAGTGGCACGATCTCAGCTCACTGTAACCTCTGCCTCCTGGGTTCAAGCAATTCTCCTGCCTCAACCTCCTGAGTAGCTAGACTACAGGCATGTACCACCATGCCCAGATAATTTTTGTATTTTTAGTAGAGATGGGCGTCACCATGTTGACCAGGCTGGTCTGCAATTCCTGGCCTCAAGTGATCCTGCAGCCTCAGCCTCCCAAAGTGCTGCAATTACAGGCATGAACCACCATGCCAGGATTTGTCTCGCTTTCTGATCCCACCTTTGCTCCTCCACCCAGTTTAGGCCCGAAAGACTCCTCTCCCACCCTTATGGAGAACCAGGTCTGTGGGGCCCATGAGCCCTACCCCAAGCTGACTGCAGCTGCCCTCTGGGTATCCCTGGCCACCTCCCTGGCTCCAGGCACAGCCCAGAAATCAGTTCCCTAAGCCACTCATCCCTCTCAAATATCTCTCAACTGGTGGCCCCTGATCAACTCCTAAACTCCATAACTAGGAATCCTCTAGCTCCTGGCCCTCTGCCCACCCCAGCACCCCTCCTTGCCCCACCAGGTGCCTTCACTGTGTTTTTTTCACTTCACCCCTGCCAGCTCCGCTGCTTGCCCTGTGCCCCATCCACCAACTCATCCAGGTCTTTTTTGATAGTCTTTCCAGGCCCCCTGCCTGCCTGTTGCCTCAGTGAGGACATTAGCATTTCTTGAGCACACTTTGACATTCATGGCAGGATAATTTATTGAAATATTCATTTGTGTGTGTTATCCTCCTATTTTCCACTTCTCCACACCCCCTCCATTTCAGGCAGGCTTTGTGCCACCTTGCCTGAGGGATTTGATGAAAGCTTCCTGGGAGAAAATGTTTAAACTGTGGAAGAGATAATGGCAGGAAGAGAAGGGGATGTTGGGGGCGGATTTGTGAAGGAATATGTAAGTGCTCTGCCCCCTTTTGCCTGGGAGGCAGATGCTCCATAGGTACTGGTACCTGGGATGGCTAAAACCTGGCACAGTGATCCCAGTGTCACCAGGAATTCCAGTGCTCTAAGTGTGGCACAAAAGTCACAGAACTGCTGACCTGAGGGAGCTTCAAGGACAGAGCCAGGCGGTAATTCATGTGGCCAAGAAGCCCTTTCATGCTCTGGTGCCAGGGCCAGATTGAGATGCTGAGACCCTCTGAGCGCTGGGAGCTCATGATGTACCACTCTCATATGTAATTCAAAATAGAAATAATACTAAAGGAGGAGGCTGCACACATTGGCTCACACCTGTAATCCCAGCACTTTGGGAGGATCATTTGAGGTCAGGAGTTCGAGACCAGCCTGGCCAACATGGTGAAACCCCTGTCTCTATTAAAAATACAAACACTAGCTGGGAATGGTGGCAGGCGCCTGTAATCCCAGCTACTTGGAAGACTGAGGCAGAATCGCTTGAACACAGGAGATAGAGGTTGTGGTGAGCCGAGATCACACCACTGCACTCTAGCCTGAGCAGCAGAGTGAGACTCCTTCTCAAAAAAAATAAATCAAGAAGGAAAGACCTTTTAAAAGAGCAAAGTTCCGATGTGTTAATGTTTTTCTCCCAGCTTTATTTAAATATAATATACATAAACCAAATCTATTCATTATTCATTGTAAGTATACAGCCTGCTGAGTTTTGGCAATTGCCTACAGGTATACACAAACCCTCATCACCATAACCAAGACAGAGCATCTCCATCATTCAGAAAGTTCCCTCTTACCCCTTTGCTTTTGATTCCCCAGCCCACACCCTGGACCCAGACAACCACTGATCATCTTTGCTTTCATTATAGTTTTGCCTTTTCTAGAATTTCCTATAAAGGGAACCATACGAGATATAGCCCATCATGCCTGACTTCTTTAACTTACCAAAGTTATTTTAAATTTCATTCATCTTGTTGTATGTATTAATATTTAAATCCTTTTTATTGCTGAGCATGGATTTACCATAATTTGTTTGTGACTGATGAACATTTGCACTGTTTCCAGTTGTTAGCTGTTACAAAAAATGTTGCTATGAACATCTGCATACAAATATTTATATGTAAAGAATTAAAATTAAATATTTTAATTTATCATGGGAAAATACTTAGGACACTTTATAAAACACTGCCAAACTCTTCTACAAAGTGGCTGCATCCCTTTGGATTTCCACCAGCAAGGTAGGAGAGTCCCACATCCTCACCAACACTGAGTGTTGTCAATCTTTTTAATTTTGCCATTCTACTGAGTAATTTTTGCCATTCTACTATAAATCAAACTACTATCTCATTGTAGTTTGAATTATAGTTTCTTAATGACTAGCGGTGTTGAGTATCTTTGCATGTTTGTTAATCTTTCACAAATTTCTTTATAAGATGGTTGTTCAAATCATTTGCCCATTTTTAAATTCATACTGATATCCAGTTGTTGTAGCACCGTTTTATTGTATTATTATTTTGTCCCATGTTGTGCAATTAGAGTATGCTACATCGGGACATATCCTCATAGGCAACATATGGTCCTCAAGGCATCAATAATAGACAAGATTCTGAGGATGTTGTAGAAATGAGGCCAGAAAAGCATAATCCGGTTCATGTTGTTCTTCTAGAAAATCCTTCAGGATGCTCTCTGTTGTTCACCTACCATCTTTTGTATTCCATGAGTTAACAACAGACAAAAAAGTACATCTGTCCATCAAGAAACAAGAGGCCACATCACTGCAAAACACAAGGGGCCTGTGTTACTTTATTCATTAAGGACCTGACTGGATGATCCAAGAAATGCACATTCTAACACCCCTCATCACATTTACAGTAATTACTTTCTTAATGTCTCTTTAACCTACTGGTCTCCGAGATCTGAGAGGGGAGAGCTAGGACCGTGTATTACCACGATTAACACAGCGTAGTCTAAAAATACACATTAAATGAGTGATATAATTTTTACCTGGAGGCTTAGCAATGACTGTAAAATACTGACAATTGCCAATACTGTGAAGGATGTAGGGAAAAGGGAACCTTTATAAACTGGTGGTGGAAGGTAGTATAAATTGACACAACTTTTATAACCTTTCTGAAAAGTGATCCAGCCATAACTGGGCCAAAATCCCTAAGCTATTGATCAATTAAACTGAGGCATTCACATACTTAGCCATGCTAAAATAACCTAAATGTTTAACAATAATGATTTAAACAAATTATAAAGCCTCTGTATTATGGAATATTCTACAATACAATATTTAAATATTCTCCTTTTTTGCATAAATAGGCAAACAAAATTGTATTTGTATACAAATATATATGTACTTCATACAACAAAGTATTGATAGTAGGTATTCTTGGGCAGTCAGATTTTTTAATTGATTTACTATATTGTCTAAGCATTTTTAAAAGAGTACATATTATTGTTTAAAAGGAAAGTATGTATTTTTATTTTCAGATGGAAAAATATTCTGTCTAATCAAAGAATATGTTTCTTAAAGCATCAACACCCAACTTAAACTCCTACTTCTTCCATGAAGCTTTTCCTAATTATTTCAAACCATGGAGTTACCTTTCTGCTGAGAAGAATTAAACCGCTCCTCTATAATTTAGCACTTTTGCACTGTCACATACAGCTGCAGAGTCACTTTGTGAGCTGTGCCCTATCTCCTTGGCCACACCATACAAGTTCATGCAGGTTGACTGTTAGAACCTGCTGTCACAGAACTTGTGCGATGCTGACTGCACACTGATGACACATGAGAACTTGCCAGTTAATTCCCTGGTATGTTAGAATGGCCTCTGATTGCACACCCACTGTGGGCAGACTCTGCTATGCACTTTACATATGCGACCACTGATCCTCATCAATCACACAAGTGAGTATCCCCTCACACAAATGACAAAACTGACCCTCAGAAAGATTAAGGGACTCACTCTCATTTAGGCATCTGTTAACTGGCAGAGGCGGGATGGGATTTGAACCAAGGTGATAAGGCACCAAGGCCGATGCTTCTGAGAGTCTGAGAGTATCCAGCATATGTTCTTTTTCTGTTTTCTTTTTCTTTTTTGGATACAGGGTCTCACTCTGTTGCCCATGCTGAATGCAGTGATGCAAACATGGCTCATTGTAGCCTCAAACTCCCAGCCTCCATCTCCTCCTACCCCAGCCTCATGAGGAGCTGAGACTATAGATGCACGCCACCACACCTGGCTATTATTATTATTATTATTTGGAAAGATAGGGGTCTCACTGTGTTGCCCAGGCTGGTCTTGAACTCCGGGGCTCAAATGATCCTCCTGTCTCAGCCTCCCCAAAGGGCTGGAATTACAGGTGTGAACCACCACAGCACTTGGCCTCGTAGCTATATGTTCTACCAATGGCTATAAATACCATCTCCACGCTTCTTGTCACGATCAACCTTTAAAGGAGCTTGGGAGAAGTTGGGGGTGCAGAATAGGAAACAGGGAGTTGGAGGAGAGCTTTCCCCCCAGGCAGCTGGGTCCTCCCTTCACACTCACAGTCTTGCTCTCTTCTAGGGACTTTCCTTTCCGCAGGTTAATCTTGTGACTTTTAAAGCCCCTGTCCCCCTCTTCTCCTTCCCTACAAATAGTTGTTTAGAAAGAAGGATAAAATGAGTCTGCGTAAATAATTGGCGCAAACAATTCTCACCTTTGTCTTTTTTTTGCCCTAAAGTGCAGTGAAAAACCATGCCTCTCAGAGTTGTTTCTGGCCCTCTCTCTAAAGATGAAAGGGCTCTCTATAAACCTGCTCACGCAAAGGACTGGGACATGGCAGGGAGTCCAAAAAAAGGAATTATCTAAGTATTCAGAAAGATTTTTTTTGCCTAAAACAATCCCTTGCATTATGTGGGCAGCCTGAGAAGTATTTGTTAAATATTTTGTACATCAAAGGAAGAGAAGCAAAGCTAAACAGCAAATAAAAATGTGGTGAAAATATTCATTGAAAAATGAAAGATAGGTTGGGCGCAGTGGCTCACGCCTGTAATCCCAGAACTTTGGGAGGCCAAGATGGGTGGATCACTTGAGGTCAGGAGTTTGAGACCAGACTGACCAACATGGCAAAATCCCATCTCTACTAGAAACACAAGATTAACCAGGCATGGTGGTGCACACCAGTAATCCCAGCTACTTTGGAGGCTGAGACAGGAGAATCACTTGAACCTGGGAGGTAGACGTTGCAGTGAGCCAAGATTGTGCCACTGCACTCCAGCATGGACAACAAATGGAGAGTCTGGAGAGAGAGAGAGAGAGAGAGATGGGGGGAGGGGGGGAGAGAGAGAGAGAGAGAAGAGAGAAGAGAGAAAGAGAAAGAAGGGGAGAGGAGAGGAGGAGGGGAAGGGAGGGGAGGGGAGGGGAGGAGAGGGGAGGGAAGGGAAGGGAAAAGAAGATAAAGGATTAAACTTCTTTGTGATATGCGCACACATCTCCCATTAAAAGTAGGAGCTAAACATTGGGTACACAAGGACACAAAGATGGGAACAGTAGGCACTGGGGAATTCCACAAGGTGGGGAAGGGAATGGGGGACACAAGGGTGGAAAAACTACCTATTGGCTACTCTATTCACTGCTTGGGCAACAGGATCATTGAAGGACCAAACCTCAGCATTACTCAATATACTCATGTAACAAACCTGCACGGGTACTCCATGAATCTAAAATAAGAGAAAGAAAAACTTCTTTGTGATATATAAAGAGCTCATCTAGACACCTAGAGAACCCCACAATGATCCCAAAAGACACACGAACAAAAACAATGGGCAGGATTTTTCACACATACACAAAGGAAATATGCCAGATAATAAAATATAAGGAAGCATCTAATATAGTTTGGCTCTGTGTCCCCACCCAAATCTCATCTTGAATTGTACTCTCATAATTCCCACGTGTTGTGGGAGGGACCCAATGGGAGATAATTGGAATCATGGGGGTGGTTTCTCCCATACTATTTTCATGGTAGTGAATAAGTCTCACAAGATCTGATGAGATTTCATCAGGGGTTTCCAATTTTGCTTCTTCCTCATTTTTCTCTTGCTGCCGCCATGTAAGCAGTGCCTTTCACCTCCTGCCATGATTCTGAGGCCTCCCCAGCCATAGGCAATTCTAAGTCCAATTAAACCTCTTTTTCTTCCAAGTCTTGGGTATGTCTTTATCAGCAGTGTGAAAATACAGCTGATAAAGGTTGGACTAATACAGCATCCAACTTCAATAATTAAAAAGGCTAACCCAAAACAATAGGACACCATTTTAGTTTATCAAATTACCAAAGATTTTTGTTAAATAATACATTTCCCTTGAGGCTGGAAAGGGTGACATGCAAAGGAGCCACCCATGTGTTGCTGGTAGAAGCAGCTGGAACAACCTCTTTGAAGTATGCTTTGGAATTCTCTTATCCCAGCTGTGGGATGGAGTTACCACACTGTGATGCGTGGGAGAGTGGGCTTTGGAGTCACAGTTACATAACACATTTCAGCCTCGGGTTCCTCATCTGTAAAATGGGACTCATGATACATAGTTTCAGGATGCTGTGAGGACTACGCAAACCTAAGTCAGAGCACTCAGAGGCACCCACGGCATGGGCTGGGACAGGAGCTGGTGATGCAAAGCAGCAGAGCTGGCAGAGAACCCACTTTCATGGTGGCTGCAGCAAATCTAATGGCTGTGGCTGGGGTGGCCTCGCCGGACCAGCCGTGTGTACTGCTGACCTTCCTTCCTTCCTGGTGATTCTCAAGCCATTTCCCAGCCTTTTTAGCATTTCTCTGTGTTACTCACAACACTTTCAATTAATTCCTTTGTTTTCCCTTGCTTGCCACTAAGAGCCCTGAATATGATCACGAGGTACGGGTGGAGAGGCAGAACTTATACCTGGGCCACCATGTCTAAGGAGATTGATCTTTTCCCTTTTGTGGCCCCTTGGTACTAGGCAGTAAGCTAAGGATGCCAAAGACCAGTCATGGTAAGTATCATTCTATTTCCTAAATACCTTTGTTTTTCTAAATGCATTTGTGACCCAGCCTGCCCAAATCTTATGGGGGTTGAACTCAGAGGTAGGTTTGCTGTCATGAGGTCTAGGCTCAAATCTCAGCATGCCTCTAACTACTGTGAGACCGTTAGGACTAAAAATCACTTGCTGAAGCCCTAACCCCCAGTGGGACTGTATTTGGAGAGAAGGCCTTTAAGGAGGTAATTAAGGTTAAGTGAGGTCATGAGGCTGGGGCCCTAACCCAATAGGACTGACATCTTTGCAAGAAGAGAAAGGGACACTAGATAGCTCCCTCTTTGTGCCTGCCCAAAGGAAAGGCCATGTGAGGACACAGCAAGAAGGCAGCTGTCTACAGGCCTCACCAGAAACCAACCCTGCTGGCACCCTGACCTCGGACTTCCAGTTTCCAGAGAGTGAAGAGAATAAACGTCTGTTGCTGCAGCCACCCGGTCTATGGCGCTTTGTAATAGCAGCCTGAGCAGATTAATTTAGTGACTTTGGGCAAATCACTTTGTCAAGGATGCCTGCCATGTTGAGGGACCCCAGCGTCTCTGGGCATCCTACATGAAAGTCCTTCCCACCCCAGGTAGGAACCAGTGCTTGCTCCTCCAGAGTCCCTGGCAGCCAGGGAGTGGTAGCGACCCAGGCTCTGCCCATCAGATGTGCATGCCATTGTCAAGGGTGACAAGGCAGAGTCTGGCTCTTGGAGTAGCTGTAAAGAGTTTACAGGAACCAGCCCCAGGTTCATCCATGTCAACCATGGAATCTGTGCCAAATGGTGGTGTATTCGATTCCTGTGACTGCTGGAACCAATTTCCACCAACTTGGTGACTTCTAGCAACAGAACTGTAATTTCTCATGGTTCTGGTGGCCAGAAACCTGAAATTAAGATGCTGGCAGGGCCGTGTGCTCCTTCTGAGCTTTCTAGGTGATAGACTTTCTTTGCCTCTTCCAGCTTCTGGTGGTCCCAGTGTTCCCTGGCTTGGGCCCACATCACTCCAGTATCTGCGTCCATCTTCACATGGCCTTCTCTGTGTCTGTGCTGTCTCCTTTTCTGTATCTTATAAAGGCTTGTTATTTGTTATTTGATTTAGGACCCACTAAGATAATCCAGAACCATCTCTTTAATTACATCTGCAAAGATGATTTTCCCAAGTAAGGTCACACGTATAGGTCAGGATGTAGATGTATCTTTTCGATGGCCACCATTCAACCTACTGCAGACAGTGATAGTGATATATTTACTAGGGCAGCCCCCACAGCTCTCATTTCCGGTTGTGTAGGCATATACCTGCTTCTCTGACTCTCCTGGGATGTCTGGGAGCTACCTTTAAAACATTCGTGTTCTTAAGTTAGCAGAGTACTTGCCTCTAACCGAGAACTCTGACTTACGTTCTTGACTTTCAAGTTTTACTTTTCCAACTAGAAAATGCAAGAATTGGACCAAGTAATTTTAAAGTCCCTTCTTGTTCTGGTTGATTCTAGAATTGTCAGTTGAGATTGGTTCGTGGAGATGTGACAAATCAATACCATCAATATTAGGAACTCAAATGAAGAGGCTTTTCAATGTGATCTCCATAGGGGAGCTGGGGGAGCTGTCTCTTGCCCTCAGAGTGAGGAGTCTCAAAAAACAGCAGATTGCTGGTAAACAACAATAACCTTGGAATGCAAATCTTACCCTGTGGAGTCAGATTTTTAATATTCAAGATGTTAGATAATCTCTTTATGATAATGATAAAGCTAGGCTCCAAAAATGAAATTAAGGATGCTGATCGGCAAGAGGAGAGCCGCAAGAACTAATTGCACACAGCAGGGTGTGAGTTTTCAGAGCCACAGAAACAGGAGTGACTGTGCTCACCTAAAGCTTGGAGCAGCATGCTTCAGCAAGCACACAGCGCTCAGGGCCAGAGTTCTTATCCCCGCCTGGCCACCAGCCGACATGTGTCCTGCTGCCAGTCATTCCCTTTCCCTGGTCTCCATAGCTGCATGAGATGAAGCCTGAGAAAGCAATATACCAATATATAAGGGTTAGGATTTGTTAAGTAACAAGAACTGAAGTAGTAGCTCTCAGCAGGAGCATCCTCTGGGGGAAAGGGACTCGCATTTTCTCTCTGGTTTTAATTGTAAGATCAGTGCTGTTTGGGTACTAACGTGCCTTCTCTTGAAAGTACTGGATCATGCTCCATAGTGTTAACTTCAACAAAATCAATCATCAGATAATCCAATCTATGTGACTCCTAACCACATATCACTATTAGAAACATCAGGATTCAGAACTTCAACTAGCTTAAACAAAGAGAGACTTGATGGGCTCCTGTCATTGAGATCTTTGAGCTGTCTTTACACATGACCTGATTCCGGTTTCTAGCTGTGTCTGAAGGGGAATGCCTCTCTTTCTAGTCTTTGGCTCCACTTTCTTTTGGGTTGTTTTCATTCTCAAGTGGCTGCCACCTGTTCCAGGCTTCCCTTCGGCTCAGCATCCATTGTGGAAAGGACACACCCCCTTCCCAAAAGTGCCAGAAAGAGTCTAGAGCTGCCTTCTGAAGGGCCTTGCTTACCTCTGACCAGCTTACCTCCGACCAGAGAATGTGGCGTGCTTGTTACCCAGGCCTGGAGGCTATATTCCGCCCTGGAGCCAAAAATGAGGTCAGCCCCACCCACATCACCAGACCAAGAATGGGGCCAGGAGGCTTCTCCAAGAGGCAACTACCTGGAGAGGCCAAGTTGGATTCCATCATAGTTAGTAGGAGAGGATACTGCATGTATTCGTTTGCTTTTGCTGCTGTAACAAATTACCACAAACTAGTGACTTCAAACAACACAAATGTATCATTTTACAGTTTGGAGTTCCAAAGTCCAAAATCAGTCTCAGTGGGCTAAAATCCAGGTGTCAGCAACGCTGCATCCCCTCCAGAGGCTGAAAACGTCTGTCTCCTAGTCTTTTTCTAGCTTCTGGAGGTCAGTCACTTGCATCACTTGGCTCATGGCCCATCCTCTGTCTTCAAAGCCATAATACAGACTCCTCCCCCAACTCTCTCTCTTTTTCTCCCTCCCTTCCTCCTGCTTCCCTCTTACAAGGATTCTTGTAATTACATCAGGTCTACCCAGATAACACAGGATAATCTCTCCATCTCAAAATCCTTCATTGAGTCATATCTGCAAAGTCTCTTCTGCCATTCAAGGTAACATAATCACAAGTTCCATGGATTAGGACGGGAATATCTTTTGGAGGCCACCATTCAGCCTAGCACAGTAGCTGGGAAAGAACAGATGTTCTTATAGCATCTGCACCTGCTCATAGATGACAAGAGTCAATGAAGAACTGATGCTAGCAACAAATAATATGTAGCAAGAAGTTTACTAAAGTCAAGTGTGAAGATGGAAATTCAAGCCCAAACTCCGGCTTTAACTAGCCCTCTTTGACTCCGTGTTTTTGTCTGTATAATAGACATGTCTGCCTCAATCAGAGTTATCATAACCAAAAGTTCATGAAAGCTGTTTACAAATGCAAACTATCATTTCTGGGATGAAAATCATGGAAAGAAAGGTGGGGAATATAAAATTTCACTCACCTTTGCAGTCATTCACACCAGTCCTAGGCTATGGGGCTTCTTTCTCCAGTGTAAGAAAGGCTCCATCTAGAGCAAAAAGGTCATTCGTCAGATTTGGATATTGAAGTAGCATGAGGCCAGGCACAGTGGCTCATGCCTGTAACCCCAGCACTTTGGGAGGCCAAGGCAGGTGGATCAACTGAGGTCAGGAGTTCAAGACCAGCTGGCCAATGTGGTAAAACCCTGTTTCTACTAAAAGTAAACAAAATAATAAAATACTAAATTAGCTGGACATGGTGGTGCATGCCTATGATCCCAGCTAATCAGGAGGCTGAGGCAGTAGAATCGCTGAACCTGGGAGGGAGAGGTTGCAGTAAGTCAACATTGAGCCCCTTCACTCCAGTGTGGATGACAGAGCAAGACTCCATCACAGAAATTTTAAAAAGGGGTGGGGAGAGCAAAAAAAAAAAAAAAAAAAAAAAGCTGGGAACGGTGGCTCATGCCTGTAATCCCAGCACTTTGGGAGGCGGAGGCGGGTGGATCACCTGAGGTCAGGAATTCGAGACCATCCTGACCAACATTGAGAAACCCCATCTCTACTAAAAAAATACAAAATTAGCCGGGCGTGATGGCAGGCACCTGTATTCCCAGCTACTTGGGAGGCTGAGGCAGGAGAATCACTTGGGAGGTAGAGGTTGCAGTGAGCCGAGATCACGCCACTGCACTCCAGCCTGGCAACAAGAGCAAAAATCTGTCTCAAAAAAAAAAGTAGCATGAAAGCCAGACTTTGCTAAGAGAAAAAGGATTTTCTATACTCCCCAAGGTCCTGTTATGTGGCCATTAGGTCATGTAATGTGTTAACACATTAACAACAGCTAAAACTGGCTGCCCAAGTGCTGGTTTTACTCCAGCTGTGTTGTTGTAGCTTTGGAGACATGGGAAGCCATGTGTTCCCACTCAGTGTTCTGTGGGCAGGAGAAAAGAGAAGGAGGCAGAGTGAGCAGTTCAAATGCCAGAGTTCTTGTTCCCCTTCCCCTTCCCCACCTCGGGACAAACACAGATGGATAATAGGACCCAAGGGGCATTTAGGTTACTAGACAGTGAGAAGGTCATGCTAAACTTCCCCATGTGTACCAGTGGAGGGGAGAGTATGGCAAGGAAGTTTCCATGTGGTCACATCCAGCCCGGGGTAGTAGCACTGGCAGAAGGAAGTGCCTGGCTGGCTAGATGGCCTGCTCGGGCTATGCAGGGCTCCAGAGAGCAAATGGCCTCCAGCAAAACCTAGAACCTACTGTGACTCAAGGGCCTCCAGTCCAGGGATGAGGGACATACATGTGTCTCTGAGGCCCCAGGCAGAAAAGAGTTAACATAGTCAGTTTGAGACCCTTGGCTGGCATCTATGAACTTGGATTTGGTGTGGGTTCTCAGCACTCCCCAAAAGGATAAGAGCAGCACACTGCACCTGAACTCTTTGTACAAAAATGTGGTTTATGCTGAACACCTGCCTTCCTTCTGGAAGCCTGGACTTTTGGTACATCCTAGGCCACAGATGCTTACATGACCGATCCTCAGTAAAATCCTTGGACTGACTCCTAGGCTGAGTGACACTTCCTCAGGAGTGAGCGTTCCACATATGTGGAATTTTCAAAATGAACTAAGTATACCCTGTGTGACTTCTTGGAATTTTGCATCTGGTCTCCTCCAGTTTGCCCCAGGTGTCTCTTCCTTTCACTGATTTTCTTTTGTATCCGTTCACTGTAATAAATCATAGCCACGAGTGTGACTATATGCTGAGTCCCATGAATCCTCCTACCAAATCTTTGGGGCTAAGCATGGTTGTGGGGATCCCCGACCCAGGTCCTTCTTCCCCTGCCTCCAAGATGTCCTGGGTTTATATAGATGTCCTCTTCTATAAACCCAGCTGACCCTCGCAGAGAAGGAGTGGTGTGGAATCTGAACCACTGAGTGTGGAACTGAGAGATGCATCCCTTCCAGAGGCTGTTTGTATTACTTACTGGACTAAATGTTGATTTCTCTCCTCCTTACCATTCACTACATTTTTGTATACTTCTAGGTGTAATGTGAACAAACATTCAAGCCCCATGTCATTGCTATTGTAAAATGTCACCTTCTCAGCATTCCCATGTGTCCACCTCCCCACTCAGCAATGACAGGGCAATCAGTTCACCAAAGAATTGGTCTCCTCCTCATCAGGGACAGTTCCTGGGACTCCCCAGCACAAAGTTCATTCTCAGATACATCTCTTTCAACACTGACCCTCTCTCTTCCGTTTATGTGTGTGTGAGAAAGAGAAATAGAGAAAATCCTTTTCTCTCTTGGTAAATTCTGGCTTTTCATGCTACTTCAATATCAAAATCTGATGAATGACTTTTTTTTTTTTTTTTTTTGAGACGAAGTTTCGGTCTTGTTCCCCAGGCTGGAGTGCAATGGCGCGACCTCGGTACACTGCAACCTCTGCCTCCCGGGTTCAAGCAATTCTCCTGCCTCAGCCTCCCAAGTAGCTGGGACTACAGGCATGCGCCACCACGCCCACCTAATTTTTGCATTTTTAGTAGAGACGGGGTTTCACCATGTTGACCAGGATGGTCTCGATCTCTTGACCTCGTGATCCACCTGCCTTGGCCTCCCAAAGTGCTGGGATTACAGGTGTGAGCCACTGTGCCCGGCCGAATGACCTTTTTACTCTAGATGGAGCCTCTTTCTCTGGAGAGAGAAGCCTCATAGCCTAGGGTTGGTGTGGATGACTGCATATATATGAAAGATATAGGGCCAGTGTGTTTTTTAGACATTTTAACATATACATTTAACATATATGTATATACACATCTTATATATACATCTCATATATACATATATACACATCTCATAAACACACACATATGTCTTGTGGCCTGTTTTCTTATCTGTCAGATGAGAGTGGGAATTATAAAATACCTAAATTGTTGATTTTTGCACATGAAAATTGCATAGTTATGTATGTATGTCTCAGCACAGACAAATAATGTGCTAAGCATGCATTACATTCCTCAGTAGACTTATGAACTTTTTATTAAGCTTTTTTATTCATTATCCTTGATACGATCCACGAATTCTCATAAAGATATTATATTTATATATAGATTCATAAAAGTTCCCAGTTTTAGGCTTGACCATGGAGAACAAGGTTTGTGCTTGTCCAATCGAACAACAGCTGCCTTTGCTATTGATAGCCAAAGTACAGACTACGGGTGCCTCCTAAGTTTTTGGCTTCAGCAATTGAATAGGTGTTGCCATTTAAAGAAGTGGTAAAGACTAAGGGCAAGGAAAAAAAACAAAACAAAACAAGATTTGGGTGCAAATCAAGATTTATCTTTTGGTTTTGCTGGAGCTGAGATGATGTTATACACCCAGGAGGATCTATAGACAGGCAGGCAGCTGAATATCTGAGTTTGAAGCTTGGGAGTGGGGAGGAGACAGAGCTGAAGGCATACATTTTGAAGCCACTGTATGTAGGTTGAGATGTCTTCAAGAGTCACCAGCAGCACTGTGTCCTCCAACAGAGGGATGACCTTGCCTTTGCTGTGAAAGGTAAGCTTCATTTTATATCACAAATTCTTGGAAAAAAATGAAATTTTGGTAAGTCAAATTTCATTATACCTATACTGGACACACTTGCTATTTCAAAACATCCTTTCATGAATTATTTCAAGAAGGCCGTGGTTTTTTTTAATCCTGTCACTTTTTTTTTCTTCTTTTATTTGTTGAGTTTGTCCAAATGTTGGTATTTGGGTCTTTTTTTCAAGCATTCTTGTATTTTCTTTCCTGTAAATGAAGGTGTTAAAAAGGGATTCATACTGTTACAGTAGGTAGCTAGTCAGACATGAATAGGGCAGGAGAGGCTCCCCCACCCACCGCCAAGAGTGTCAGGAGACCATCAGGTGATGTTCAGGTGGTCGTTAACTGTTTCTCCAAAATAATAATTGGTCTAGTCAGTACAGGGAAATGCAGTCTCCCTATAGAAAGGAAAAACCTGAAACTGGTGATCAGTAGCTTCCTGATAAGATCTCAGCAGTTGGGTGAGTGGGCTCACACATGTGCCCTAAGAGGCAAAGTGGTGGAGATTAACTGGTTTTGACCTCCTAAGGGACATTCGGCTGGTAAGGGAAGACCGTCTCAAGTCAGCACAGGTACAACGCCAGTAAACACACTGCGCATGCTCCAGTCCCAAGCACTGACAGGCCACTGCACATGCGGACAGCCTATCCCGTGGGAAGAATCAAGAAAAAAGGGACAGAAGACCCCAGAAGCATGCCAACATGTAAAACCCCAAGTCAAAAGGTCAAACTTCTAAGTCTCCTGCTTGGCCCTCTTCCAAGTGCACTTTCCTTCCTTATGTTTCTGCTGTAAAGCTTTTTTATTTTTATTTTTATTTTTTGAGCTGGAATCTCGCTCGGTTGCCCAGCCTGGAGTGCAGGGGTGTGACCTCAGCTCACCGCAACAGGGATTCAAGCAGTTCTCCTGCCTTGGCCTCCCGAGTAGCTGGGATCATAGGTGTACCCTACCATACCCAGCTTTTTTTTTTTTTTATTTTTAGTAGAGACAGGGTTTCACCATGTTGGCCAGGCTGGGTATCAAACTCCTGACTTCAGGTGATCCACCTGCCTGGGCCTCCCAAAGTGCTGGGATTATAGGCTTGAGCCACCGTGCCCAGCCATCAAAGCTTTTTAGTAAACTTTCACTCCTGTTCTAGAACTTTCCCCAGTCTCTCCTTCTGCCTTCTGCTCCTTGGTCAAACTCTTTCTTCTAAAGAGGCAAGAATTGAGGTTTCTACACACCCCTATGGATCCGCCTCTGGTCAACCTAAGAACATAAGCTTCATCAGGCCAGGGGCCTCAGCTGTTTTGTTTAGAGTTAATTCTCCACACTGGCATAGAGTAGGTAGGTACTCAATACATATTTGTTAGGTAAATGAATGAATGAACTTATCAATTTTTCTCCATACATTTGAAATTGAATTTATCAATTTGTTTTATCATCAGTATTCCTGAACTTCCTGGGTGGATGCTGCTGCTGTCTTTGGACAATCTCTTTGCTGCTGAGATAAGGAAACAACTCTTGCCGGAGGCCTTATCAGGAGAGAGGGGAGAAGACTTCAAAGGAAGCTTTGACTTCACTGCCTGAAGTAGGAACTGGCTCTAAAGGAATGAGGAAGAGAATGATCAGGCAGGTTTTTGCAGCCTATGCTACCAAGCCGTCTGGAAGTTTCTGAGCTGGGTCTTGGTGGCAGCTGCAGCTCCTGGGCACAGTGGGCTGTAGCAGTCAAGGTCAGTCTCCTTCCTAGCTCTACCCCTTACTGGCTGTGTCAGTGTAGCGTTAAGCAAGTACCTTAAACATTCAGTGCCTCAGTTTCCTCATCTGTAAGTTGATACAGATAGTGACAGCTCTGTCACAGGCTGTTGTGTTGATTAAATTGGCTAAAATATGTAAAGCGACTTTTAATCTGAATATATAATAAGCATTTAATCAATGAAGTCATTATTCTTAGATGCCAGGTACTTCAAGTATACTTTCTCTAAGTCTCCCAGATAACCTTGGGAAGGTAGCCACTTAACTGACAAAATCGAGGCTTGAAGAGGGCAGGTTTTTTGGCCCAGAGAACTCCAGGGCTCTTTATACCTAATCACCCCTGTCATGTGGCTGAACCCCCTGAAAACCACCTGGAATGAGTTCTGGTTTCAGGGGCAGGACTACCGTCTTGATATGCTAACCCAGCAGATAGGACCTGAGTGGCCATCACACTGGCTCATTTGGCTACACGACAACAAAAGTTCTCCTTAACTTGTACGAAGTCTTTACCCTGAACTTAACCCTGGGATAGGCAATGCCGATGCCAAAGGTGTAGGAAATCAGCCCTTGCCCTGAGGAAGCTCACAGGTGATGGGGAAGAGAGGTGTATAAACCGAGCCCCCAACTTTTTAGTAAACAGTGGCCAGTGCTCTGCCAGGGGCCATGTAAGACTTCCTAGAAGAAAGGAAAGGATGTCAGACTTCAGTCTAGGAGGATGAGCAGAAAATAAAGAAGCAAAAATGTGAGTGGGAGTAAGGAAGAAGAAGAATGGATCTGGGAAGAAAGAGCTTCCCAAAGAAAGGAAACTCAAGGGACAAAGATACAAACATGTGAAACAGGGATCTTTTTGTTGGTCACTGCTAAATCTCCTAGAATGATGGCACATAGTAGATGACCAATAAACACTTGATTGAATAGAAAACCAAGGGAAATTAAGCATTATTGCTTGCAGAGACAAATGAGACTCAGAAAGACTAAATAGTTTTTTCCCCAAAAAGTAGGAAGTATCCAGGACATGAATCCAGCACTTTTGACTGTGAGCTGAACAGAGACATAAAATAATAGTAAAAGGGTAAAAAGTAGAGCTACCCAAACAGGAGGGGAAAAAAAATCCTCTATGGATCCGGGAAGAAAGAGCTTCCCAAAGAAAGGAAACTCAAGGGACAAACTCTAGAATGGATAAATTAAATGTGGCATGCATATTCTAGGCAGTGGCTCATGTCTGTAATCCCAGCACTTTGCAAGGCTGAGGCAGGTGGATCACTTGAGCTCAGGAGTTTGAGACCAGCCTGGGCAACATGGAGAAATCCCATCTCTAAAAAAAAAAAAAAAACAATTAGCCAGTATGGTGGTGCATGTCTGTATCTCCAGCTACTCAGGAAGTTGATGTGGGAGAATTGATTGAACCTGGGAGGTTGCAGTGAGTCTGGGCAACAGAGCGAGATCCTGTTTCAAAAAAAAAAAGTGGTATAGTCACACAATGGGATACTATAGAGCAAAGAAAATGAAGGAAAAACCGTCACAGGCAACCACAAGGATGACTCTCACAAGCACCACATACAGGGAAGCAGCAGCCACAAAACATGACACAGGCCATGGTTCAATGCATGTGAAGTTTATAAGCACGCAAATCTTTTTTTTTTTTTTTTTTTTTAGACAGAGTCTTGCTCTGTTGCCCAGGCTGGAGTGCAGTGACCTGATCTTGGCTTGCTGCAACCTCTGCCTTCTGGGTTCAAGCGATGCTCCTGCCCAACCTGAGGAGCTGGGATTACAGGCATGCACCACCATGCTTGGCTAATTTTTGTATTTTTAGTAGAGATGAGATTTCACCATGTTGGCCAAGCTGGTCTCAGACTCCTGATCTCCAGTGATCCACCCGCCTCAGCCTCCCAAAGTGCTGGAATTACAGGCCTGAGCCACCATGCTTGGCCATAAACAGGCAAATCTAGCCAACATTGTATGAAATTGCCATAAACAGGCAAATCTAGCCAACATTGTATGAAATTGCTTCCCAACAGCAATTTCCCAACAGCAATTACCTTTGGGAAGGAGGAGGGGATTAAAGGTTGTGCAGGATCCCAGGGAGGCTACTGGGGAGCTGAGCAGGCCCACCTGATCACACAGGTGTGCTCCCCTGTGATAACTCATTGAGGGGCACACTTATGGTTTATACATTTGCCTATATATTTCTGTTAAAAGTTTCATATTTTAAGAGGGGATATCTATACTTTGCTTTAAACATGGGTTTCAGGATCAGTATTCCAGAAAACGTCTGTGATCACCCAAGTAGAAATTTAAATGAGGGAATGCCCCAAAAGCACTTAGTGTGATGTCTGGAATGATGGACTCTGCTCCATAAACGCTAGCAGCTGTTATCCAAATGGGAGTGGATAATTTTTTAAAGCACACCCCGATGAAGATGCACCTCAAGCATCAGGAGTTCACCTTAAATGGGGATAGTAGAAAAGTAAGGGTGAAATCCGCCACCGCTGGGCCCCTCCAGCACTAAGGCTGACACAGTTTGCCTGCGTGACCTCATGCCATGGAGGGCCAAGCTCCCTGCCAAGCTCCAGCGCAGCCCAGATCCTTTCCCAGGTCCATATGGTCTTTCTCTGCCCATTTTTCCCCATTACCCTGCACAGGATACCTTTCTGTAACGTGAGGCTTCTGGACACAGACTGACCACAGGCGCATGTGTTTTTAGAGATGGAAGGTGGAGCAGCTGCTTGGAGCTGCTGGCCACGAGTGTGGGGAACACATTGTCCTATAGCTCACTGAGTCCCATCTCAGAGCCCTCCTCATTTGGTGCAATCGCCCCAGCCCTTTTCGTCCTTGCCAGGCACCTACACCCCATCCTGGGCTGTGTCTTCCTGCCAGTGACATCCAACCCTGTGTCCTACCCCAGGACTGCTGACCTGCCCCTCCTCCTCCCCATACACTGTAGTCATATGTTCACACATGCACACATGTGGTCAGACACACGCATATTCACTCCCACCCCTGCTCACACATACATGTGTTTGTGCGACCCCCTTGTAGACCCCTGCCCGGTACCCGACCCCAAATAACAGCTCAAGAGTTGGAAGCCGAGTTCAGGTTTATTGGGACCAGCGGGCAGGCCAGGAAAGGAAGGAGATCGGGGCTGGCTGCGACTGCGCAGCTGGGGTAGGAGGGTTTTATAGGGGGGGTGGACGGGGCGTGGACACAGGGCTGGTGGAGTGTCGTAGGAGCTTAGGATAGGCTGTCCGTCTCTGGGCAGACTGCTGAGGTGGCTCAGAGGGTTACGTGTCGGTTCAGGATAGGCCGAGGCTTGGCGGGCTTTCCTGCTGCGATGATTGGCTGCTTGTTGTTGCTGGGCAGAACAGAGCAGGCTTGGCGGGCTTTTCTCAGGGCAGCAGGAAGCCTGGGGGGAGGGTGGGGGCAAGAAACCTGGGGGAAAGATGGCGGGACTTTCTACCGAACAGTGTTCACACACATTCTCATCCATGCTCACTCTCACTCACCAAGCACAACTCATGACAAAGAAATACCCCTTGAACACCAGAAAAGCCCTGTGGATCCAGGGCAGAGTTTCTGAAAACATGGCCTGAACATTGTCCCGTCATCACCAGTATCACAGGCATCGGCAGTGGAAAACTCCACATCCTCCTCAGCCAGGCCCTAGACGGACTGAAACAGCATCTGTGGCAGCGTGGCCCAGGAATCTGCATCTTAACAAGTCACAGGTGGTTTTCACAATTAACCTGATAGCAGGAGAAAAGGCAGGAGCGGGTGACAGGGTGCAGGTACCAAATGCGTCTGAGGTCGGGGTGGAGAGGCGAATGTGAGGTCACACCCCTGAGCCACAGAAGCCCCCTGCTCTGCTCTGGGCACAATGACAATGGGTCTGGCTGA
Source organism: Callithrix jacchus (assembly GCF_049354715.1). Lineage (NCBI taxonomy): Eukaryota > Metazoa > Chordata > Mammalia > Primates > Cebidae > Callithrix > Callithrix jacchus. The sequence continues at coordinate 107,355,561 of NC_133510.1, read as the reverse complement.
GCTCAGAAGAGTCTGGCTATGGGTTGCAGGACTAGAGAGGGAGGCAGAGGCTGACCTTTTCCTCTTCCGTCATGGGAACAAAGTGCCCAAAGACCAGAAAAGGGCCGATGTCACTCTTCAATGAGGTTACTTTCATTGTCCTGGGAACTTCTGACAGGGCATGAATATTGGATTGCTCAGTTATCTGTCGCTGGATAATCAGCCATTCCAAAATGTAATGGCTAAAATGACAACCATTGTATTACATCTCACAATTCTGCGGGGTGACCAGCTGGCTCATTTCTGCTGGTCTTATTTGAAGTCTTTCATATGGCTTCAGTGAGGTGGCAGCTGGGGCTGGAACATTCAGCTTGGCCTTGCTTATATTTCTGGCACCACGGTGGGGATGGTGGGAAGGCTCTCCCTATGTGGTCTCTCCACACAGCTAGCTTGGGCTTTGCATGGCAGCTGGGTCTCAAGAGTGAGCATTCTAAAAGAAGTCCTTCTTCCTCACCCCAGACACAAAAGGACAGTCATGGGTCACTCAGTGACAGAGATACATTCTGAGAAGTGCATAGTTCGGCAATTTCATTATTGTGTGAACATCATAAAGAGTACCTACACAAACCTTTATGGTCTAGCCTGGGAGCAATAGGCTATATCACGTAGCCTAAGTGTAGACATAGGTGCGGACCTCGCCTACGTGATACAGCCTACCACACCTGGGCTGCGTGACACAGCCTGCCACACCTGGGTTAGTGACACAGCCTACCACACCTGGGCTGCGTGACACAGCCTACTACACCTGGGTTAGTGATACAGCCTACCACACCTGGGCTGCGTGACACAGCCTGCCACACCTGGGCTGCGTGACACAGCCTACTACACCTGGGTTAGTGATACAGCCTGCCATACCTGGGCTGTGTGACACAGCCTACTACACCTGGGTTAGTGATACAGCCTACCACACCTGGGCTGCGTGACACAGCCTGCCACAACTGGGTTAGTGACACAGCCTGCCACACCTGGGTTAGTGATACAGCCTGCCACACCTGGGCTGCGTGACACAGCCTACTACACCTGGGTTAGTGATACAGCCTACCACACCTGGGCTACATGACATAGCCTACTACACCTGGGTTAGTGATACAGCCTACCACACCTGGGCTGCGTGACACAGCCTACTACACCTGGGTTAGTGATACAGCCTGCCACACCTGGGCTGCGTGACACAGCCTACTACACCTGGGTTAGTGATACAGCCTGCCACACCTGGGCTACATGACATAGCCTACTACACCTGGGTTAGTGATACAGCCTACCACACCTGGACTGCGTGACACAGCCTACTACACCTGGGTTAGTGACACAGCCCGCCACACCTGGGCTGCGTGACACAGCCTGCCACACCTGGGTTAGTGACACAGCCTGCCACACCTGGGTTAGTGATACAGCCTGCCACACCTGGGCTGCGTGACACAGCCTACTACACCTGGGTTAGTGATACAGCCTACCACACCTGGGCTACATGACACAGCCTACTACACCTGGGTTAGTGATACAGCCTACCACACCTGGACTGCGTGACACAGCCTACTACACCTGGGTTAGTGACACAGCCCGCCACACCTGGGCTGCGTGACACAGCCTGCCACACCTGGGTTAGTGACACAGCCTGCCACACCTGGGTTAGTGATACAGCCTGCCACACCTGGGCTGCGTGACACAGCCTACTACACCTGGGTTAGTGACACAGCCTGCCACACCTGGGCTGCGTGACACAGCCTGCCACACCTGGGTTAGTGACACAGCCTGCCACACCTGGGTTAGTGATACAGCCTGCCACACCTGGGCTGCGTGACACAGCCTACTACACCTGGGTTAGTGATACAGCCTACCACACCTGGGCTACATGACACAGCCTACTACACCTGGGTTAGTGATACAGCCTACCACACCTGGGCTGCGTGACACAGCCTACTACACCTGGGTTAGTGATACAGCCTACCACACCTGGGCTGCGTGACACAGCCTGCCACACCTGGGTTAGTGACACAGCCTACTATACCTGGGTTAGTGATACAGCCTACCACACCTGGGCTGCGTGACACAGCCTGCCACACCTGGGTTAGTGACACAGCCTACCACACCTGGGCTGCGTGACACAGCCTGCCACACCTGGGTTAGTGACACAGCCTACTATACCTGGGTTAGTGATACAGCCTACCACACCTGGGCTGCGTGACACAGCCTACCACACCTGGGTTAGTGACACAGCCTACCACACCTCGGTTAGTGACACAGCCTACCACACCTGGGCTGCGTGACACAGCCTACCACACCTGGGTTAGTGACACAGCCTACTACACCTGGGCTATATGATACAGCCTATTTCTTCCAGACTACAAAACTATACAGCACATGACTGTACTGAATACAATTTTAACACAATGGCATTTGTGTATCTAAACATTTAAAAGGCACAGGAAAAATACAGTGTTAAAATCTTATGGAACCACTGTCATATATACACAATCCATCATTGACTGAAATGTCGTTATGTGATGCATGACTGTACATACTATGTAACTGCATTATATTAAATTCTAGAAAATGCAAACTAATCTATAGCAGCAGAAAGCAGATCAATGACTGGGCACAAGGGTAGGGAGTAGAGAGAAATGAATTATATATACAAGGGCATGAGGAAGCTTTTGGAGGTGATAAGTGTATTCATTATCCTGATTGTGGTGATGGTTTTGCGGATATACAATTATATCAAAACTCATCAAATTATGCAGTTTATTATATATCAATTATACCTCAGTAAAGCTTTAATAGAAAAATAATATGCAATCGAAAATATGTTTTCTTGAGTTTCATCATTTACAAATCTTACAAATACTAAGGTATGTATTGGCACAATCTCTTGACACGTCAACCTAGACAGAGAAGATTTTGCCTTTCAGTTTATTGCACAAACCTCTTCAGCATCATGTGACATGCCATCAATACATTGATTGATATTGTATTCCCCAAGAGTGAAACCTTTCCAATCCCTCATACCACATCTTGTCCTGGCAGTTTACTCACTGAAATTTTACCAGCATTAGATTCTCAACAACTGTGTGGACTTCCCTTTTCTGGCCAATAAGTTCTGCTACTAGATCTTGCTTCCTGTGCCTGAGGGTGACTTTTTAACAAAAGTTTTCCACTCTTTCTTTAAGATTCCAATTGCCATTTAAAATAGTCTCTTACCTTACCAATAGCGGTGGCCTGTAGGTCAGTGTGTTTTTAGTGGGCTAAAAACACAAGTGGCCACTGTTGCACTTGTGAGTTGTTTGCCACATGGTAATGACCACGTGGATAGGACCACGTGGATCACCAGTCTGCACAAAGCTCATTGAAGAGTGGCTTTCATCACCAGGAACAGGTTCTCTGTGTCCTGAAGTGTCCTTAGTCACTTCTGGCTGCTATAACAAAAATATCATAGATTGGGTGACTTAAACAGCATTTATTTCTCAAAGTTCTTGAGGCTAGAAGTCTGCGATCAGATGCCAGCATGAATGGGTTCTTGGTAAGGACTCTTTTCTAAGTTTGCAAATGGCTGCCGTCTTGCTATATTCTCATGTAACAGAGAGAGAGAGGTTATCTCTCAGTGTCTGTCCTTATAAAAGCACCAATCTCATTCCTGAGGGTTCCACCCTCATGACCTAATCAAATCCCAAAGCCCCCACTTCCAGATACTACTACACCAGGGTTAGGTAGAGCTTCATATGTGAATTTTGGCCAGGGATACAGGCATTCAGTCCACAGAAACTGTAATTTTTCATCGATGACTTCAGTTTCAGATCCTAAGTGTGGTTTTTCATCACTGATTTTACCAGAACTGTCTGTAGGTCTAGACCTGGAACTTTCCTCCCTCACATATCTCATCTTCACAACTCACCACATGACCCTCAGAGGAAGTTGTAAAACACAAATGTTAATAAAATACAAAATAAAAAGCACAAGAAAATCAACAAATACAAAACGTCACAAGTCTCTTTCTTATCCACTCGGTCTATTTTGCAGTGTTTTCAATGACAACAAAGAGGCGAGGTGAGGCAACTGGGTCACAGTGGGTGAAAATTTCAGTCTTAAAATTTCTCTCTGATTTTCTTTTTTTTTTTTTTCCTTTTTTTTTTTCGAGATGGAGTTTTGCTCTTGTTACCCAGGCTGGAGTGCAATGGCGCGATCTCGGCTCACTACAACCTCCGCCTCCTGGGTTCAGGCAATTCTCCTGCCTCAGCCTCCTGAGTAGCTGGGACTACAGATGCACGCCACCATACCCAGCTAATTTTTTGTATTTTTAGTAGAGACGGAGTTTCACCATATTGACCAGGATGGTCTTGATCTCTTGGCCTCGTGATCCATCCACCTCGGCCTCCCAAAGTGCTGGGATTATAGGCATGAGCCACCTCGCCCAGCCTCTGATTTTCTATTACACCAGTAGAGCTCATTTGCTCCTGTAAATTAGTCAGCAGCAAGTAAGGGCAGGCTGTGGGAGATCACTTGGAAGGGAGAAGCTCATGCCATCATCCTACTCCCTCACTTCTGGGCAATTCAGAATTCACTGGTTATCCACAGCCTCATCTTGACTCAGTGGACTCATCTGGGAATAGACTCAACAGGGTGGACACAGCTCTCCAGCACACTGCCACAGGGGCTATGACAGTGAGTTTGAGGGGCCAGCTTGGCTAGGCTGTAGTCTTCAGCTATTCAATCAAACACTAGTTGTTGCTGTGAATGTATTTTAAAGATGTGGTTAAAGTCCATGTGTTAGTCCATTTTCACACTGCTACAAAGATACTATTTGGGACTGGGTAATTTATAAAGGAAAAAGGTTTCATTGACTCACAATTCCACATGGCTAGGGAGCCCTCAGAAAACTTACAATCATGGCGGAAGCCCAAGGGGTAGCAAGGCACATCTTACATGGCAGCAGCAGAGAGACAGAGAAGTGGAAAGCATCACACACTTATCAAACAACCAGATCTCATAAGAATTCACTCATCATCATGAGAAGAGCATGAGGGAAACCACCCCCTGATTCAATAACCTCCCACCAGGTCCCTTCCTCAACCTGAGGGGACTACAATTCAGCTTACAATTGGAGATGAGGTTTGGGTCGGGACGCTGCCAAACCATATTAGTCTATAATCAGTTATTTTAAGGAAAGATGGAAATTCTGCCTGTAGGACTACAGCTTCAGCTCCTGCACCTGGGGTTCCAGGTTTCCTTCCTCACAGCCTGCCCTGTGGATATCAAATTTGTCTAGGCAGTCCCCACAATGGCGTGAGCCAATTCCTGGCAATACATCTCTTAATATAGAAAACTTACTGATTCTGTTTCCCTAGTGGAACCCTGATTGCCTGATTGATTCTGGGTCTAGAAGACCTTTAACAAAATTGCAAACAGAACTGTTGTGTTAAAGTCCTTTACTGTCTACACAAACATAGCATGGCACATAAATTTAAATTACAATGTGGGCTTTTTTACAAACACAAGTTTTCATGGAACTGGGTTCTGTGGAACTCTAGTCTGAAACTCTGGTTCAAAGTTCTGGGCCACTCGTTGGCTCTCCTTCTCCATTCAGATCCAGTATTCTTTGCCTTGGCTCATCCTCTGGTGTTTAGTTCATCATCTGAGCCCTGCTTTGCCGGATGTCTTAAATAAGCAACGCTCCCAGTTCTTCGTGATCCAGGGACTCTCTCCTACCCCACTGCCCTGCTCCTCCCACCCTTGAAAACCAATCACCAAAAAACTATCACTGGACCCAAGTAGAAAATCAAGCTCTCCTTTCCTTATGTGGAAAACAAAGATAATGACTCTTTTCCTGTCCAGCTTCATAGGACTTCCATGAATCAAATGTGATAAAGGATTATTTTGAAAACGTAAAGTCATAAAGATAGACCATCATTATCTTTGTAATTATCTTAATTGTTATTACAGTACTAAACCCACCAATTATCCTCTTCCTGCCCACACCTCCTTTCTGAAAGAATTTGTCTTTATTCACAAATCAAGGTGGTGTTAAGCCACTATGTTTATAGATAGTGTAGAAAATATAGGTGACTAAAAACATTGGATTTCTTCAAGAATTGGCTATAGTTCTGCACTCAGGATCCCTCAGTTAGGGCTCTTGGGTTGTAAATTTCAGAAACCTCAATCACAAGAAAAATAACTTATTGATCCCATCAACTGAAAATTCACAGTTGACTCTCACCACTAATGACTACACAATACTGGAGGTCATAGCCAATGAGAGAGGGAGAGGGCAAGAGTGAGAGGGAGAAAGAGAATGTAAAAATTGGAAGGGAAGAGATAAAACTATCATCATTTCCCTAGGAAAATCAACAGGACTAACAGGCAAATTGTTAGAGCCTAGAAGTAGCATTGCCAGATACAAGCTTAGCCCATAAAAATCAATAGTATTTCTTTACACTAGTAAGAGAAAAAATAAGACACAATTTAAAAAATATCTTTATGTCTCTAAAATTGGGATGCTATATATAGCATCTTAGATTTGAATAAATACAGATTAGAAAATAAGACACCATTCACAACAGCCACAGGTATTTCGGTGTCTTGGAAATAACAGGCTCTCTGTGGAGAAAACTTTAAAATTCTAGTAAAGGAAACAGAGATGATCTCAATGAGTGAAGTGAATTTCTATGTTCTTGACAGGATGATTTAATATTATAAAGTTGTTGATTCTCTCCCAATTAACCTACAAATTCAATGCAATCTCAGTAAAAAATCCATACAAAACTTTTAGAGGAACTTAGTAAACTAAAATTCTATATGAAAGATGATATGGTAATAACTGTAAAGTTAATAAAAGAAAATGTCAGGCATGTGCAGTGGCTCATGCCTGTAATCCCAGCACTTGGGAGGCTGAGGCAGGAAGATTGCTGGTATCCAGGTGTTTGAGGCCAGCCTGGGCAACATAGTGGGACCTCATCTCTACAAAAAATAAAAAATTAGCCAGGCATACTTGTGCCTGCCTGTAGTTCCAGCTACTCGGGAGACTGAGGTAGAAGCATCACTTGAGCCTGAGAGTTCAAGGTTTCAGTAAGCCGTGATTGTGCCACTGCACTCTAGCCTGGGCAACAGAGTAAGATCCTATCTCTAAATAAATTAATTAATTAAATATAGAAGAATATCACTGTGACATAGGGCCAGCGTTACAGTACTAAAGCAACTTTTTTTAAATTGTCACCTAAAACTCATAAAAACTCCTAAGGAGTTTTTTAAAGTTTTTAAAGACTTTCTTTTTCCTAAATGTAACCCACCAGAGAGGATGTTAATACCAGCTATGTTGGTTTTATATATATATAGTGTGTGTGTTTGAGTGTATATGCACACACACACACATAAATACATCTGTGCTTTAAACATAAAAAGTTAGGTTTTTCTCACCTCCTGAGAACCAATTTTCTCTGTCATGGGGTGGCAATACCCCCCTCATGAGGCTGAAAATTCATGCATGCATGGGGTAAGGAAGAATCTGAAGAAAAAGTCCAGACGCATAAACCATACAGCAAAAGATTGACAGGTGTGATTTTTCTATTCGTTTCCTCTTGCTGCCATACAAATTACCACAAATGGATGGACTCTCATTTATTATCTCACAGTTATACAAGTCAAATCCCGTGGGCACAGTTGGGTGCTTTGCTTAGGCTCTCACCAGGCTACCATCATGGTGTCAACTGGTATGGGCTCATATCCAGAAGCTCTGGAGGAGAATCTGCTCCTGGGTTCCTTTGGGTTGCTGGCCAAATTCGGTTCCAGGCAGCTGTGGGACTAAGGCCCCTGTTTCCTTGCTGGCTGCCAGCCCAGGGGCCCTTAGCTTCTAGAGGCCGCAGCCAATGTTTGCTTTGTGGCCTCCTTCCTCAATCCTTCAAGCCAGCAAGATCCAGTCAAGCCCTTCTCATGATTCATACCTCTGCTTGCTCCTTCTCCTTCCTCTGTCCTCCTCCAGCTCTCGGATGCCAGCTGGAGACATTTTGCTGCTTTTAAGGACTCAAGCAATGAGATTGGGCTCAAATAAACCCAAATAATCCAGGATAACCTCTCTGTTTTAAAGTCCATAACCTTATATACATGAGCAAAGCTCCTTCTCTGCAGGACCTAAGTTAATGTTTGATTAATCAGGGCACCAGAACCTTGAGATGACAGCTTTAGAATTCTGCAGACCAAAAGAAAAAGAAATAGAATTCTGCAGATCAGAATTCCATTAAAATTAAGAATCTCTGATCCACAAAGGACACTGTGGACAAAGCTAATGGGTAGATGAAAGAAAACGGGAAATATTTTCAATTTCTAAAATGAACAAGTGATTAAATACCATACTACATATGGAACACCTGTGAACCAACAGGAAGAGAGCAACCCCAGTAGAAAAATGGGCAAGGAATATGGACAGGCAGTTTACAGAAGGGGTAACCCCAGATACTTACAGGCATATGGAGAGATGTTGCAAGTTACTGGTAATTAATGAAATGCCAATTAAAAAAATATGTGACTAGGTGTGGTCTCATCCCAGCATTTTGGGAGGCCTAGGTAGGCTTGAGTCCAGGAGCTAGAGACCAGCCCAGCCAATATGTTGAGAACCCCATCTCTACAAAAATTTCAAAACTTAGCTGAATGTGGTGGTGCAGACCTGTGGTTCCACCTACTGGGGAGGCTGCAGTGGGAGGATCACTTGAGACCTGTGGGTCAAAGCTACAGTGAACCATATTTGTACCACTGTACTCCAGAGTGTGACCCTGTCTCAGAAAAATAAATAAAAATATCACATACTGCCTTTTAAAAATTTGACCAGAAAAATTAGAACCTGAATAATGCTAAGTGCTGGTGGCAAAGAGAGATACAAAAACCCTTGCCATTGGAAACATAGACTGATATCCATTACCCAGAGAAATTAGCCATGACTTAGTCAAATCAAGTGACTCCTCGGATCCAGCAATCCCACTGTGAATGTTATAACCCAAGGAAACGTACATAACTTCACAGGAGACACATACGGAATGTTCATTGCTGTCAAGGGATTTTGTGGTGGCTGTGGGGGATGGATGTGAATACACACCAAGGAGAAGTACACAGTCATGAGCAGCAGTGGGAAAGCTGTTCCCTGCAGTAGCACCATGGACAGACCTCAGAGACTTGGTGCCCATGACAAAAGTAAAAGAAGGAAGATACGATAAAATCATATGAATAAATTAGAAATACAACCACTGCAGACAAAGTTACACCTTAATCATATCAAGAGTGATTGCCCATAGAAAGAGATGGGGAAAGGGGAGAGGAGTAAGAGTTAATTGGAGACGAAGAGATTTTGCACACAGTTCCATGATCTGAGGATAATGATCAACTCACCCTTTAGCACAGATATCTAGTTCTTTAAAGAGGCAGTAGGCAGGGAAGGGTCCAGGCACAGCTTCACCCAGGCCTCGGGCAATGCCACCAGGCTCCACCTCCCTGCTCTGTGTCATCGGGGATTGGCTCTACCCTCAGTCTGGCTTGGACAGAACTGGCACTTGATTAACTACAATTTTCAAGGCAAATACATGTTCTGCCTGAGTATTCCTACTTACTAGGCCATACCCAGACTTGGGGTTGAAGACACAATGTTTTATAGTGGCCTTCCCTGTCTTAGTAATTTTAGCCCATTTCCGTGTGACTTACTAAGGTGTCTGGCATGTCCTCTTGAATAGTTGTGGTCATTTTTTCAAAACTAACAGTACAAACATTAAGCTGTGGATAGAAACATCTATGCTGATAAGAGATCTCCCTTGCATGTGGTTATGTTCTGATCAAGGACTTGAGATAAGCTTATTTATCTATTTTCCAGCAAGCCAGGAGAGAGGTATGGAGTGAATGTTCATTCCATAGGGACTCTAGCTTAGTCAGGATTAAAGCTTTCATGACAGCTTTGCTCTTCCAGTGTGATTTTTGTTAGTGATGGTACTGGGGAAAGCCCTGCTTCAAGTCTCTCCCCAGTGAGCTCCATGAAGCTTCCACCGCTTGTCCCCCCTTCAAAAGTAATTAATCTTCCTGGTGAGTTGGGAGCAGACCAGGGCATCCCTGGCTCTGTCCTTCCCTTTATCTTTCACTCCGTAGCCTGTTGGCAGCATCATTGCCCTTGACTGTTGCCTAGGCATCCTAGGACTGCCAAAATGAATGACCACACATTGGATGACCTAAAACAAAGAGTTTTCTCACAGTCCAGGAGGCTGTAAGTTGAAAATCAAGGTTGTCAGCAGAGTTGGTTCCTTCCAGAAGCTTCTGGAAGATTCTGGGAGAATCTGTTCCATGCCTCTCCCCTGGCTTCTGGGGGCTCCCGGCAAGCCTTGGCCTTCCTTGGCTTGTAGCATCCCTCCAATCTGCTCCCATCTTGGAATACCTTCTTCTCTGTGAATGTCTCTCTATGATCTCTTATTGTAAAGACACTAGGCATTGAATCTGAGGCTCACCCTGATCCAGAATGGCCTCATCTTAACTAATCACATCTACAAAGAGCCTATTTACAAATAAAGTCACATTCTGAGGCCCAGGTTGATGTGAATCTGGGGGGACACTACAACCCAAAACAATGGTCTAGCCCTGCATTTGCCCAGGCCTGGGTGGGTGAATCGGCCTCAAGTAGAGTGATGGTGGGCATGTATGGATTAGTGAGCTGTTGGGTCAGACCTAGGCCACCCATCTGCTATCTCTTCATCAATAATAAAGGTCAGAAGGGGCTAGGCACGGTTGTTCACGCCAGTAATCCCAGCATTTTGAGAGGCCGAGGCAGGCAGATCACTAGGTCAGAAGTTTGAGACCAGCCTGGTCACTGTGGTGAAACCCCGTCACTACTAAAAATACCAAAGATTAATCAGGCATGGTGGGGCACCCCTGTAATCCCAGCTACTCAGGAGGCTGAGGCAGGGGAATTGCTTGACTGAGAGGTGGAGGTTGCAGTAAGCTGAGATTGTGCCACTGCCCTCTAGCCTGAGGGACAGAGCGAGACTGTCTCAAAAAAAAAAAAAAAAAGTCAGAAGGGAGTTCTGACAAATCTCTGCCTTCTGCAGGCAGCAAAACACCTTGTGCTCCAGTGAGAAGTGAGGAAGAGCAGTAGCTTGCTTTGAGGCCCCTTTAAGACCCTGAGGTCCTCCAGGTGCACCTCTAGCCATCCATCTGGGAGCAATCAACATTCTCTAACTTCCCTGGGTGGTTCTGTGCCATTCAATTATGCAGCTACCAACCTGGCATGTGAGCAGAATTTCTAACCAAAACCCCTCCCCTGCAAGAGAGGCGTATCCAAGGAGACTGGCAGGTAAATGTGAACGTGATAAATCAGGATCTTGATGCTGCTTTCTTCTTGTCTTTTTTTTCTCTGAATGGACTCCTGCGCTTTCCTCTCGGCAGACTTGTTAAGGAATGTCATCAAAACTTGGGTGGCACCTAAATGAGAATGGCACCCCATGTGGTTCCAGAACTGTTGGGATACAATCCTCTTCTCCTGGAAACCCAATTCCAGCTCCCTGCTGAGGAAGTAGTGTGTTTGGGAGAGGAGTGGGGATCAATACTACCGCAGAATGATCTGTCGAATCTTCCTTTCTGTGCAGCTTCACAAAGACTAAAGATATTTGCATGCGCCTTCATTTTAGGATCACTGAAAAGATTCCACCTAACCAAGCATAAGAACATACACTTATAAGCCCAGAAGACAAAGATGGTGGCAATATTTTTACAATGGTTAATATCAGAAAATTGGAGTTGAGTAGCTGTAATGGAGAGGAAATTCACATTTGAACTAACCGTAAAAGAAATAATAAATATCCTTGGCCCTCAGCTCATATTGTAGGTGTTAGAACATCCCTCTCTGACTCTAACATCAAATTTACAAGGGTTTTTCCTTAATTCCCCACCTGGCCATAGCACAGAAACCTTTAGTTTGGTGCAGGGAGTGTCTTCATATGTCACTGCTTTGTCACTGACCGTTTCTTCTACTGGCCTTGGGTAAACGAAGCAACTGGGACCTTCCAGTGTGTGTTCTGACCCTGTGAGTGGGCCCCTAGTGGCGTCCTGAGCCCTGAAAACCTATAACCTGACAATATCGCCAGTTGTGGTGGAACATGTTTAAGGAACATGTTTATGTATCTCATCAAAACCAGTCAGCCTAACTGTGCATTCTAGAGGATTTCTTCTAGAGAAACAGTTCAAGAGCACTGTCTATGGGATATGACCCATCCTCACTCCATACCATTTACAGTCTCATTGGGAAAAATTTCAAAGTGCAGTTGAACACATTGACAAGCCCTTGAACTGCATGGGAGTGGGAGGAGGTTGGCTCTGAAGTCTAAACAAAGATGCGCAACATCTAAATTACCTGAGAAAATCCTGTAATGCTCATCAGTACACAGTCCTCCTCCTGCATTTCTACAAAGGGCTAGCGTGATTAGTTTTCCCTCCAGTATTGGGACAGATTTCTGTTTCTTTGTCCGCAAAGATGAAACAGCAGGCTTGCACTTGGAAGATATTTCATATAATGCTCTATCTTTTAGGCACTTTAAGTGCAGAGGCAGACGCTCAAACCACACTAGCTGCATGGAAAGTAAGACTGGGGGGACAGCTGAATCTCTTCTCTCTGGGAAGTAGACTGGATTTTTACTTGTCCTCCATGAGCATGTGGAACCACTGCTCATCTTCACCCTGCACATGCTATGCTTTCCCACTTGCTAACTTGATCAAGGATGCCTTTCTCCACCTTCTCCACTGTCTCTCTCCTACTCAGCTCATGTGTCACCTCCTCCACCAAGCCTCTCAAAAAGCTTTCCTTGCAGAGGTGGATTATATGACCCTCCTCTGTATCCCATAGGATCCTGAGCACTTCTCTATCATTGTGTCCTATTTTGTTCGTGAGTTTGTTTCTTCCTCATGCCACGGTGAGCTCCGGAGGACTGTGGCTGTGTCTCACTCAACTCAGTATTGCCACATATAATGGCATCTAGAAAGTGCTGGGTAAATGTTGAATAAGTAAACAAATGGTTGGCTTAAGGGCTGACTAGAGCTGAAGTACATTGATAGGGTATTCTGGACAGCAACAAACCTATATGCCTGGGACAGAGTAAATTTTCAAAGAAAGGTAACTGCTACTATTGTTTGTAGTACTTCTTGGAGAAGTGTAAAGACTGATAAGGCCCCCAAAGTACTTCTTGAGTGGAAAAATCAGATTCAGGCAGGGTCTTTTTGAGAAAGATCAGCTCGCTAACTGTGATGACAGAGACGTGGGGCCAATTTTCTCAGTGAGGTTACTGAAGTCCCACAGACTCACAGATTGCTGTATGTCAGCAGGAGGTGGGCAGAGTCAACTTGCAGGGACTTGGTCGCATTTCCCTAAGCCTGTGTACAAACAGAAATGCTGATTTTTCTATTCACCGCAGGAATCATAGCTCCTTTCTGCAAAGAAGACCCGTTCATTTCTCCCAGGCAGGCCTTCAAAGGAGGCTCTAAACTTGAGAGAGGTTCACTCCGTCATCAGAAGGTTGAACTGGCAGGGATCTGTGGTTCTTGAGAAACAGCCCTATTCTAACACCAGGTCCAGTGACTCATGCCTGTAATCCCAAGACTTTGGAAGGCTGATGTGGGAGGATCCCTTGACACCAGGAGTTCAAGACCAGCTTGGGCAACATAGGGAGACCCTCACCTCTACAAAAATCAATTAAAAAAAAAAAACTAAACAGGCCAGGTGCAGTGGCTCATGCCTGTAATCCCGCACTTTGGGAGGCTGAAGTGGGCAGATCACAAGGTCAAGAGGTTGAGACTATCCTGGCCAACATGGTGAAACCCCTTCTCTACTAAAAATACAAAAATTAGCTGGACTAATTACACCCGTAATCACAGCTACTGGGGAGTCTGAGGCAGGAGAATCACTTGAACCCAGGAAGCGGAGGTTACAGTGAGCTGAGATCACACCATTGCACTCCAGCCTGGCTACAGAGTGAGAGTCCATCTCAAAAAAAAAAAAAAACTGTAAATCATTAGCCAGGTGTCATGGTGCACACTTGTAGTCCCAGCTACTTGGGAGGCTGAGGTGGGAGGATCACTTGAGCCCAGGAATTCAACCAGTCTAGGCAATGTAATGAAACTTCATCTCTACAAATTGAAAAAGTAGTAAGGTAGGTTGAGGTAGACAGAGCCTCTCCTCATCTGAGAAGGCCAACATTTTTTGTGCATTTTCTGTCTCTGCTTTCTGTGAATATCTATGCCCCTTATATCCCTTCTAGATTCTTCCTTTAGCCATGCTAATGAGTTAGTCTGGTCTTAATAGTGCCTGGGGGCCATTTCCAGGTTAAAAAAAAAAAAGACCCTGTCTTTCAGAAGTTTTCTCTTGCAGGAAACCCAGATTTGTAAAAATAATTTCAAAATCAGGAAGGTGCTTCAGGAAAGGTATCTTAGGAACCAGAAGAGAGGGAAGAAGGGGAAGAGGGGGAAGAGGGAGAAGAAGGAAAAGAGGGGGAAGAGGGGGAAGAAGGGGAAGAGGGGGAGATAAGAGTTCAAAGGAGAAGAATCCCAGGATATATTTTTGGACATAGAGTATGGACTGAGTGATAGACTAAATTGTGAGTGGAGAGGAAACTGGAGAAAGTCAATGATAACCCTTGGGCTGCCCCTAATAAATTCTGCTGCCTCCCAGGTGTGGAAGAATTGGTGATGAAGGTAGAATTTCCAGATATATTTGGCTAAGGCTTCTGGGTACTAGATACGCTTGAATCTAAAGCAACTATCTTGTTCATGCTTCTGTCATTGCCCATGAATTTTTTTCCCCTGGTAGCAACTGAAAGAGTAAACAAAAATGTTCCCAGAAGCAGAAGTATAACAACTATCGAATCAGAATCAGACAAAGCTGGACTTGGGTCCTCACCTAACGGCTTAGAGGCCATCATTTCTCTGAGCCTTAGGAGACTATAACAATATCCTAAAGGCTAGTGAAGATAAAATTCATAATGGCAAGTGTTTGAGCACTTACCAGGCATATGCACCATCCTGAGCGGTTTACATGGACCAACTCATTTAATCCTTATGACCTTCTATGGTATGTGCTGTTATGATCACCCTTGCACAGCTTAGTAAACTGGAGCACAGAGATGTTAAGTGAGTTCCCCAGGGTCACACAGCTGTGCATCTAACCTCTATCCTATAAACTGTAGATAACTTACAGAAACCAGAAAATGACTGAGGCAGCTGTCTCAATCAATTAGAGGTTAATTTAGCCAAGGTTGACGACACTCCAGGGAAAAAAACACAAGTCATGTGTGTTTGTGTGTGACCTGTGCTTTTCCCAAAGGGAGGCATGCGTGACCTGTGCTTTTCCCAAAAGGAGTTTTGAGAATTACAGTATTTATGGGGGAGAGAACAAGCAGGAGGAGAAAAGGGGAGGAAGGGTAGACAGTGAGGCTGATAATTACAGTTTTGTAAGGCTCTGGTTAGCCTCAGTAAATCTACATTTTACATGCTAAAAGAGAATAGAGGAAAAAAGCAATTATGCATTGTCTTGTGCTCAGGAAATCTGTATTTTACCTAAGGTAAAGTAAACATGTGAAAGGAGAGAGGAGAGGAAGTGAGGCTATGATGTGGGGTTGTGAAATTACAGCTATCTGTTTGAGAACAAAAAAAAGATGGTGTTGGTGACTCAGTTCCCAGGCTTCCCTTTCCCTTTGGGATAGTGAATTTGGGGTCCTGAGAGGACTGTTTTCTTTCACATTTACAAATGTTGGTTAATGGTAATTATTTATCAAGGCCTGTTACACCGCAGGAGGTTTTTAAAAATTTTTATTTATTTATTTGTTTTTTATGAGACTCATGCTGTCGCCCAGGTTGGAGTGCAATGGCACGATCTCAGCTCACTGCAACCTCTGCCTCCCGGGTTCAAGTGATTCTCCTGGCTCAGCCTCCTGAGTAGCTGGGATTACAGGCACAGCCACCACGCCCAGCTAATTTTTATATTTTTAGTAGAGATGTGGTTTCACCATGTTGGCTGATCTTGAACTCCTGACTTTGTGATCCACCCACCTCGGCCTCCCAAAGTGCTGGGATTACAGGCCAGGAGCTTTATTTGTATTATTTCTAATTCTTAATACAATGCCAAGAGGTAGAAATCAAATCACTCCTTTTTACAGAGGAGAGAACTGACTTCCAGAGAGCTAGGAGCTAGGTACAGAGCTGGGTAGCAATTGAAAAATTCAAGCCCAGCTCCATCAGATCCCAGACCTCTCTATTCCACATAGGCCTTCTGAGGAAAGATCCAGAAGCTGAATTGAAGACCTCTAGGTTCTGGATAAGAATTTACCTTCCATTGTTTAACAGGTATAGAATTTCAGTTTTACAGGATGAAAAGATTATGGAGCTGGATGGTGGCGATACTTTTACAACATTATAAATGTATTTAATATCACTGAAATGCAACTTAAAAACGATTAAGAGTAAATTTTACGTCACATGTATTTTAACACAATAAAAATTTGAAAAAAATTTACTTTCCATAACTCCCTCTACAACTCTGAGAGAAGAAAGAATTCTGGCTCTTTCTGAAATCTGAAAGAAAAGAGAAAAGGCATATCTAAATAATGAGAGAAATATCTTGGCATTGTCAGTATCCCCAAACCTTGGGTATATCTATTCATGACAATGATGATAATGATGACTTTTAAGTAGCAAAACCCCTTCCATAGGGTAAAAGAATCTGTGTCGCAAAAAGGCAGAGGATGTAGCCAACTACTCAATTGTTTGACCTTTGTCTCCTTGGACAAAGAATTTGGCTGATGGCATTTTGCCCAGTGCTTCCTGTCCAGCACTGAGCTCTAACCCAGGGCTTGCCAGTCACTTAGGACAGCAGGTATCACACTCCAGCATGCACTAGTCTCTCGGAGATGCTGATCAAACACAGATTCCTGGAAAGCATGTGTCCTTACAAAGACTTGTACATGAATATTTATAGTAGCTTTATTCATAATAGTCATAAACTGGAAACACCCATGTGTCTATCAACAGGTGAATGAATAGACCAACTGTAGTACCTCCTGGAGTACTACTGAGTGATAGAACAAACTTGGGCTGGGTGCGGTGGCTTATGCCTGTAATCTCAGCACTTTGGAAGGCTGAGGTGGGTGGATCCTGAGGTCAGGAGTTCAAGACCAGCCTGACTAACATGGAGAAACCCCATCTCTACTAAAAATACAAAATTAGCCAGGAGTGTCGGCGCATGTCTGTAATCCCAGCTACTCAGAAGGCTGAGGCAGGAGAATCGCTTCAACCCAGGAGGCAGAGGTTGCAGTGAGCCAAGATGGTGCCATGGCACTCCAGCCTGGGCTACAAGAGCAAAACTCCGTCTCAAAAAGAAAAGAAAAAAAATTGAAATCTACACAACAGTATAGATAAATCACAACAGCATCAGGCCATGCCGCAAACTCAGATACGAAAAGATGCATCCTATGCGATATCACTTACTTGAAATTCTACAACAGGCAAACTAATCTATGGTGATAACAAGCAAATCAGTACTTACCTTGGGCTGGGGTGAGGAATTTAGCAAAGGAATACAAGGAAATTTTGCAGGGTGATGGAAAAGTTTCATATTTTTATTAGGGTGGTGATTACATGATTGTATACATTTGTCAAAATTCACAGAACTGTAAACTTTAAAAGGACACATTTTATTGCATGTAAATTATACATGAATAGGCTGGGTGCAGTGCCTCATGCCTATAATCCCAGCACTTTGGGAGGCCAAGGCAGGCAGATCACCTGAGGTCAGGAGTTTGAGACCAGCCTGGCCAATGTGGTAAAACCCCGTCTCTACTAAAAATACAAAAATTAGCTAGGTGTGGTAGTGGGCACCTGTAATCCCAGCCCACCACCACACCTACCAGTGGGAGGCTACCACTTGGGAGGCAGAGGTAGGAAAATTGTTCGAACCTGGGAGGTGCAGGTTACAATGAGTCAAGATCAGGCCACTGTGTTCCAGTCTGGGCAACAGGGCAAGATTCCATCTCAAAAAAAAAAAAAAAAAAAAAAAAAAAAAAAAAAAAATATATATATATATATATATATATATATATATATATGAATAAAATTGACTTTTAAAGCAAAAAAGATTTTAAAAAACAGATCCTGGGCTGCACTTCCAAAGATCCTGATTCAGTGGACCTGGCTGAGGCCCAGGAATCTTTAATTATTATTTGAGCCAGAGTCTAATTCTGTCACCAGGCTGGAGTGCAGTGGCACAATTTCGGCTGCCACCTCTGCCTCCCAGGTTCAAGCAACTCTCCTGTCACAGCCTTCCGAGTAGCTGGGACTATAGGTGCACGCCACCATGCTCGGCTAATTTTTGTATTTTTAGTAGAGATGGGGTTTCACTATGTTAGCCAGGATGGTCTGGGTCTCTTGACTTTGTGATCCGCCTGCCTCAGTCTCCCAAAGTGCTGGGATTACAGGCGTGAACCACCACACCCAGTCCCGAGACTTTTTTAACAAAATACCTTATGTGATTCTAAGGCAGAGAGTCAAAGGCCACATTTAGAGAATCATGACCCTGGAGGGCTTAAGGAAGACCAAATCCAGAGACCCTAGAAATGGTTATATCCAGTTGATAACCTTTCCCTTCTTATACCTGCAAACTTTTGCCTTGTCAGTCAATAAATATTTACTGAACTGTTGAGGACTATGAATAACACTTGACTTAGTGGTAGAAAGATAGACAAGGTAGTAATTCAGCAGCCTAGGTGAAGAGGCAGGACTGCTTCATTAAGAGAGGAATGAGTAGTCCATTCACCTTCCTATACCTTTTTGTCATTGTTGTTCTTAATCTCAAGGGCACAGAGTCCTTGGTTTATGACACCCTCCCATCATTGATCCATGAAAGGCTCTTTTACTTAAATAATTTAAATGTAAGTTTGGGTGCAGCGCCTCACACCTGTCATCCCTGCACTTTGGGAGGCTGAGGCAGGTGAATCACCTGAGGTCAGGAGTTTGAGACCAGCCTGGCCAATATGATGAAACCCTGTCTCTACTAAAAATACAAAAAATTAGCTGGGCACAGTGACACGTGCCTGTAATCCCAGCTACTCAGGAGGCTGAGGCAGAATTGCTTGAACCTGGTAGGCAGAGGTTGTAGTAAGCTGAGATCGCACCACTACACTCCAGCCTGGGCAACAAGAGCAAAACTCCATCTCAAAAAAAAAAAAACAAAACGGAATTTAAATGTAAAAAACAAAACTTGGCTGGGCGTGGTGGCTCGTGCCTGTAATCCCAGCACTCTGGGAGGCCGTGGCAGGCATATCACCTGAGGTCAGGAGTGTGAGACCAGCCTGGCCAAAGTGATGAAACCCATCTCTATTAAAAATACAAAAATCGGCCAGGCATGGTGGCACAGGCCTGTAATCCCAGCTACTTGGGAGGCTGACTCAGGAGAATCGCTTGAACCTAGCAGGTGAAGGTTGCAGAGCCGAGATCACACCACTGTACTCTAATCTTGGTAATAGAATGAGACTCTGTCTCAGAAAAATAAAAAAACAACTTGAAAACTTTTAAGAAAAAAGTAGGTTAACAATTTTCTAATTTCAGGGTAAGAAAAGATTTTTCTTAAACAAGACACAAAGTATCAACTATAAATGAGAAGGTTGATACATATGATTACATTAAAATTGAGCTTCTATTCATTAGAGAACACCTGAAAGAAAATGAGCCCTTTGGGAGGACGAGGCGGGTGGATCACCAGGTCAAGAGATCGAGACCATCCTGGTCAACATGGTGAAACCCCGTCTCTACTAAAAATACAAAAAATTAGCTGGGCATGGTGGCGCGTGCCTGTAATCCCAGCTACTCAGGAGGCTGAGGCAGGAGAATTGCCTGAACCCAGGAGGCGGAGGTTGCGGTGAGCCGAGATGGCACCATTGCACTCCAGCCTGGGTAACAAGAGCGAAACTCGGTCTCAAAAAAAAAAAAAAAAAAGAAAGAAAGAAAACACGATTTACAAAGTAAGGGGAAATTTGCAACATGTGTATCTGACAGGAGTATTAAGAACACAGGAAGAACTCCTGTATGTGGATGTTCAATTTGTGTATCCAACTGTGATTTGACATCTTCATTTGACATATTCAAATTATAAAACTAAGCTACTAATACCAACCCACCCAAAACCTGTTCTCTCACCATCTTTCTCATTAGCTAACAGCAATCCCATCATTTTAGTTGGACAGACAAAAACCTTGGCATCTATCCTTGAGTCTTTTCTTTCTCTCACACTTCACATTTAATTTATCAGCAAATCCTTTTGGCTCTGTCTTCAAAATATGTTCAAGTCCTTCTCACCACCTCCACAGACACCACCCTGATTCAACCAACTATCATCCTTCCCCCAGATTATTGCAAAAGATTCCCTGATGGACGTCTGCGTTTGACTCGTCCCTTCATAATCTGTTCTCAACATCACAGCCAAAATGGTTCTTTTGAAATGTAAGTCATATCTGACCTCTCCTCTGAACAAAACTCTCTGCAGCTTCCCCAGTCACGCTGCAGGAAACCCAGTCTTGCCACTGGTCAACAAGGTCTCCACAGGCTCGCTCACCACACCGACCTCACTTCCAGCCATTCGCTCTGTTTACCCTGTGCCAGCCACACTGACCTTGCTGTCTTGGACACTCTGGTCATGCTCCCATCTTGGGGTCTTTGCACTTGCTCTTCCCAAACATCTGCCTGCCTCTCTCCCTTACTCCTCCAGGTCTTTGCTCCAAGGACCACTTCTCAGTGAGCCTTCCCTGACCATTCATATTTCAAGCTGCAAGCCCTTCATACACAGTGCACTTCTTTCCCCATTTCCAACTTTATCTTCATAGACCTTCACTACCTCTCAGAATACACATATTATGCTTTTTAGAAAATGTGTATTGACTCTCTCTTGAATAGAAGTTCTATGTGGTCAGCAAATTTTTTTTTCTGAGATGGAGTCTTGCTCTGTCACCCAAGCTGGAGTGCAGTGGCACGATCTTGGCTCACTGCAACCTCCGCCTCCCAGGTTCAAGTAATTCTCCCACCTCAGCCTCCCAAGTAGCTTGTTACAGGTGCCTGCCACTGCAAGTGTCAGGTTAATTTTTGTATTTTTAGTAGAGATGGGGTTTCAGCATGTTGGCCAGGCTGGTCTCGAACTCCTGACCTCGTGCTCCACTCGCCTTGGCCTCCCAAAGTGCTGGGATTACAGGTGTGAGCCACAGCACCCAGCCCCCATGCCTAATGTTGGATTCAATCTTCAGGACTCAGCTTAATCTCCCATGCTACATTAGCTACCATCCCTCCCCCCATTTTATATTCTCATGCTGTCCTCCATTTTCCTCCTTAACACTTATCACAATTAGAATTATATAATCATCTGTGGAACTGTGTATTTGATGTCTGTCTCCCCCACCCATCTACAATCCAAGAGACCTTCATTCTCCTGTACTTTACTATCCCCCAGTGCCTAGCACAGTGACTGGCACACAGTAGGTGGTTGACAGTCATGTGTTGAATGAATGAGTGGATGCATGGATAGATAAACAGTTTGTCTTTCATTTACATTTTGGATAAATAGTTATCAGGATATTGTGGACTGGCTTTCTGCTCACCTCTCCCCACTTCCTTTCCTATAACTTGAAGAATACATCAGAGTATTATTTTCTTTCACCCCAGTCTTATGATTGCTACTTGATTTTACATAAAGGGATTACTGGTAAAAAGGAAGGATTAGTTTGGACTATGATCCATTCCTGATAATACCCTACAGGAAACATTTTCTTGAGGATTAGACAACAAGATTTCAGAGGCAAGATCCTGTTTTGCCTAGGGTTGATACTAGGCAACCAGCTCTCCTCCAGCCCCATGATTAGACACCAGGCAGACAGGAATCAAGCCTCAGGCATGTCCCTATGGGAGAAGGGGGAGCCTTGTTGGATTCTTATTCCCCAGTCATCCAAGCGTGCAGTGTCTCAAAAACATTTTAGCCAGTTCCCTAATTTTGAACACCACTAATCTTATGAACAAGAGCCCATTTCTTACCTCTATTAGGTTGTTAGCCACAAGTTTTATCAATAAAAACCTACTTCTGCTACTCTGTGCTAATTAGTAAGACACCTGGTGTTGATCAATGAGCTGGAAAACCGAAGAGCTTGCAGCAGGTGTCCTGAGGTGTGACTCTTCTGAGCAAACGTTAATTAATCACCTCTGGCATGTGGATTTCTCCCTGGATGAGTCAGTTGAGCTGCTATAACAGATTACCATTCACTGGGTGGCTTAAACAACAAACACTGATCTCTCGCTGTTCTGGAGGCTAGGAAGCCCAAGATCAAGGTGCCAACAGATCCGAACGCCTGGTGGGACCAGCTTTCTGGCGTGCAGACGGCTCTCTCCTTGTTGTATTCTCACAGGCCAGAAAGACAGGGAGCTACCTCCCTGACCCCTCCCCATAAGGGCACTAATTCCACTCAGGAGGGATCCACTTTCAGGATCAAATGACCTCCCAAAGGCCCCACCCTCTAATATCCTCACACTGGGGATTAGGCTTCCACATAGGAATTTTAGAGGGACATAAATATTCAATTCACAGCACAAATGCACACATCTATATCACGCCATCTAGAACTACATATCTTATAGTAGATTTCAGACTTATAACACTAAGGCGGTTTTTTTGTTTGTTTTTTTGAGACGGAAGTCTCACTCTGTCACCCAGGCTGGAATGCAGTGGCACAATCTCAGCTCACTGCAACCTCTGCCTCCTGGGTCCAAGCAATTCCCCTGCCTCAGCCTCCGGAGCAGCTGGGATTATATTCAACCACCACCACACTCAGCTAATTTTTATACTCTTAGTAGAGACGGGGTTTATCTGTGTTGGCCAGGCTGGTCTCGAACTCCTGACCTCGTGATCCGCCCGCCTCAGCCTCCCAAAGTGCTGGGATTACAAGCATAAGCCAGACTCCCAGGGAGTCCTTGCATAGAATTCGGGCGATCCATGATTTGGGTGGGGAAGAAGTTACTTCTTTCTTTTCATTGACCTCAGTATTTGGAAAACCCTGATTTTGTCATCAATGGAAGTCAGCTGTTTTTATATCCCAATATAGCTGCTGTGTATATCTTGAGATATCACTGACATTCATTGCCTCTTCTAGATGATTCACCCACTGATGGATCTTTAACTGTATTACTGTATCACAATAATTTCTATATTGCTATATCATATATTAATATGTAATAAATCTATTTCATAATGATCAGATAACTATACTGCAATAGAGTGGGTTTCCTTTGCAATCCTGTGACTTTTATTTTAGGCATTTATAAACATTAACTTCAGAAGGGGTCCATAATACAAAAATAGAATTTCTGACATGCCTGAGAACTGTCTTGCCTCACAGGCTAGTTCTCCAACACACTGCTTTCCTTCTGAGCTTCTGGACTAAAAATTTGCAGTACAGTCTCTAAGATTCTGGCCAACCAGGAATATCTGATATTCCATGGCTTCGAGTCATTCTGCCAAGATACTACTATTCACTAGGTTCCTGGGAAAGCGGACTCTGAGACTGAGATTTGCATGCAGGACGTTAATCAGGGTCTACACACAACCTGTCCTGTAAGGGGAGCCAAGGATACAGGATTGGCACGAGGGAGAGGCTGAGCGATGGTGCAACCACAGCTGAGGGCTTATAGCTTATCCGATGTGGCTGACCTCAGGGAAGCGGATGTCCTGGGGTGAGGCTGGGCCCTGTGGGGATGCAGCTGTTAGCTGTCAGTGACCAACAAGCCCAACAACTGGGACAGTAAGTGCTTCAGTCCTGGAGGGGGTCTGAGCAGCCCAGCAGGACATCCAGGACACCGACCCCCCAGTGCGTCCTGCCGTGAGTCACCCACCTGCACGAGCTCTCTCTACTGCACAACCGATCTACAGGACGTGCTTATCATTGCCCCATTTCACATCTGAGAAGCTGAAGTTAGGGGCCAGCAGGTGAGGCCTCAGTGAAGCACCGCTGGGAGGGGCTCACCTGGGCGGCTCTGACGTCTGCTGGGCTCCCAGTTGCCCTCTGCGTATGGGGGGTCAGTGTTGCCAGCAGACCCTTCCCTTACATCTGAGACTGCAGGTGATACAACTCGACCAGTTCTCCAAATTAGAATCAGTAAGCTGAAGAACTCCTCTGTTTTCACTCAAGCTTCCCCTCAGAACTTGCTTCTCCTTAACACCTCCTGCTTCTGATCTGAAACCTCCCTATTTAAGTCCACAGCCCTGGTCTCTTCCCCACTCCACCACCAAACCCTGCCTCCCACCGTCCTCCTCCATCCTGATCCTCCCTGGCCTTCACAGGCATTTCCATCCTTCCCTTCCCACTGCCACACCCACTTTCACTCAGGAGCCTCAAGAGCTGTCTGGTGGCTACTGGCTCCTATTCTCAGCTGTATTAGTCTGTTCTCACGCTGCTGAGAAAGACATACCCCAGACTGGGTAATTTGTAAAGGAAAGACGTTTAATCAACTCACAGTTCCACAGGGCTGGGAAGGCCTCAGGAAACTTACAATTATGGCAGAGAGGGGAAGCAAACACCTCCTCCTTCACATGGTGACAGCAAGGAGAAATGGAGAGTGAAGGTGGGAAAAGTCACTTATAAAACCATCAGATCTCGTGAGAACTCACGCGCTGTCCCGAGAACAGCAGTAACCGCCCCCATGATTCAGTTACCTCCCACCCTGTCCCTCCCACAACACGTGGGATTGTGGGAACTGCTATTCAAGATGAGATTTGGGTGAGAACACAGCCAAACCGTATCACTGGCCTACCTGTTCCCTCTCCCTATCCCTACCAGCCATACGGACACGCCTCAGTAGCCCCGATCACATCTGGTCTTAGCTCCCCATCACCTCCCAGATTAAGCATCCGGTCTTCATCACAGCCTTCCTCATTGCCTATCACCTCCTACACATGCTCTGCTCAGGCTGTAGCTGATCTGCGTGACTCACTCCATCCCCCACTTTTGCTCAGGATCTTGTCTTTGCTAGAAATTCACAGGAGGAATATCTGCCGAGTGCCTGTCACACCAGACACTGCTGAGGAGAGAGCAATGGAATAGGGTTGTGTGCTACAGGGCGTCCTTACTGGAAAGGTAGGCAATGAACATGTCAATCAACACCATCATCCCAGATCTTGGCAACTACTATGAAAGTGGTAAAACAGGTTCTGCTGAGCTTCCTGACCTTGCGCTGTGAGTGGATTACAGATGCGCAAAATGGGGAGGCCCTGGAAGTTTCCGCTACCACCTCTGGCTTATCCCTTCAGTCCAGCAAGCCACACAGAGTACCATTTTCTGCCTCTGCCATAATGTAAAAAAGACTTGAAAAGCATGAACATGGCCGGGTGTGGTGGCTCAAGCCTGTAATCCCAGCATTTTGGGAGGCCAAGACGGGTGGATTACCTGAGGTCAGGAGTTCAAGAACAAGCCTGGCCAATATGGTGAAACCCTGTCTCTACTAAAAATACAAAAAAAAAAAGTAGCCAGGAGTGGTGTCAGGTGCCTGTAATCCCAGCTACTTGGGAGGCTGAGGCGGGAGAATCGCTGGAACCCAGGTGGTGGAGGTTGCAATGAGCCGAGGTCAAACCGCTGCACTCCAGCCTGGGCAAAAAAGAGCAAAACTCTGGTAAAGAAAGAAAGAAAAAGGAAGGAAGGGAGGGAGGGAGGGAAAGAGAAAGAAAGAATGAAAGAAGGGAGGGAGGAAAGGAAGGAAGAAGGAAGGGAGAAAGAGAGAAAGAAAAAGGGAGGGAGGGAAGGAAGAAGGAAGGAAGGAAAGAAAGAGAAAGGAGGAAGGAAGGAAGGAAGAAGGAAAGAAAGAAAGAAAGAAAGAAAGAAAGAAAGAAAGAAAGAAAGAAAGAAAGAAGGAAAGAAAAAGAAAGCAAAGCATGAGCGCCAGGGAAGTCCCACTGGAAATGGGAGCTGCCAGAGGCCTGGCTGCTGCTGTGGCATTTGAGTTGAGATGGAAGAGAAGCCCCAGGTAAGAGGGTTCAGGGAAGAGCAATCCAGGCTTGGAGGCCAGCAGGTGTGCAGAGCTGTGGGTGCTGGGAGAGCAGAAAGGAGTACCTGGGGCTGAGCAGAGCGGTCGGGGTGGGAGAAGAGACAGGAGGAGCGAGGAAGGCCAGATGCTCCCATTCATAGTGCAACCTGCAGACCAGCAGGGCCCACCTCACCTGGGTACCTGCTAGAAATGCAGGATTTTGGCACCACCAGACAGCTACTGAATCAGAATTTGCATTTTATTTTATTTCATTATTATTATTTTTCTAGACAGTCTCTCGCTGTTGCCCAGGCTGGAGTGCAGCAGCGTCATCTCGGCTCACTGCAACCTCTGCCTCCCAGGTTCAAGTAATTCTCCTGCCTCAACCTCCCAAATAGCTGGGATTACAGGCACCTGCCACCAGGCTCCGCTAATTTTTTGTATTTTTAGAAGAGATGGGGGTTTCACCATGTTGGCCAGGCTGGTTTTGAACTCCTGACCTCAAGTGATCCACCCGCCTCAACCTCCCAGAGTGCTAGGATCACAAGCCTGAGCCACCGTGCCTGGTCCAGAATTTGCATTTTAATAAGATCCCAGGCAATTCATATGCACATTAAAACTGTGGCCAGGACCAGCCCACACATGAAAAGGAATTTTAAATGATCTCTTCCTCTTTTCCAGGTCAATGCTTAGTGCTTATTCCTCTAGGAAGCCTATCTTCACCCTTATGAGCTGTTGAAATTTACAATCTTGTAGGTGATTAAAATGTACTTGGCCCCAGTCACTGAATCAAACTCATTGAGATCCAAGAGTATGTCTTAGTCATCTTAGTTTTTTGTTTCTCGTTTGTTTTGTTTGAGACTAGGTCTCACTCTGTGGCACAGGCTGGAGTGTGGTGGCACAATCACAGCTCACTGCAGCGTTGGCCTCGTGGGCTCACGCAATCCTTCCACCTTAGCCTCCTGAGTAGCTGGCAGTACAAGTGCATGCCTCCACACCCAGCTGGTTTTTCTATTTTTTATAGAGACAGGGTCTCACCGTGTTGCCCAGGCTGGTCTCAAACTCCTGGGCTCAAACACTCCTCCTGCCTCAGCCTCCCAAGTGTTGGGATTACAGGCATAAGCCACAATGCCTGGCCTCTTAATTTTATAATCTCCAAATCCCCTTGAAACTTTTTGCTCATAGTGGATACACTGTCAGGAAAAAAAAACAATACAGTCATGTACTGGCATATGTCAGGTAGAGTGATACTATATTCAAATAAGACTCTGACTCTTTCCAGAGAAAGTGGCAGAATCCAACTCTACTGGCTTAAACAAAAAAAAAAAAAAAGGAGAATTTATCTGCCATAATGGAAAAGTATAAGAGAATAGTTTCAGGCACTGCTGGATCCAGGTATTCAAACTATAATATGTAATCAGGAATCTTTTTCTCTCTGTTTCTCTAATTTGCTTTTCTCCATTCTGGATTCATCTTTAGGACCAAGTTCACATATTGACAAAAATGGTCTCCAGCAATTCCAGACCTATAGTCAACCAGCCTAACAACCTGGAAAAAAGAACCCTTTTTCTCAATTTTTTTTCTTTTAAACAGTCTCGCTCTGTCACCCAGGTTGGAGTGCAGTGGCATGATCTCAGCTCACCACAACCTCCACCTCTTGGGTTCAAGTGATACTTGTGCCTCAGCCTCCCGAGTAGCTGGGATTTCAGGCATGTACCACCACACCCAGTTACTTTTTGTGTTTTTAGTAGAGACGGGGTTTTACTTGTTGGCCAGGCTGGTCTCAAACTCCTGACCTCAGGTGGTCCACCTGCCTCAGCCTCCCAAAGTACTGGGATTACAGGCATGAGCCACCACACCTGGTTCTCTTTCTCAATATTGATGACTTTTGTTGCAGGCCAAAAGGGGTCAGGAGGTAGATTTAGCCTCACCTGAACCACACGGCCTGAGAGTGTGGGTGGGATACATCCCTGAAAGAACATCTGGCGCTGTTACCAGAAACAGGAGAAAGGATATTGAGCAGGGGGCAATCATTCACTACGGCTGGCATCGGACAGATGCTGTGCAAGCACTAAAAATCAGGATGTGGAAGAATATGTGTTAACCTGGGAAAAAATTCATAGTCTTGCTAAGTGAAAAAAGTACCTACAAAATGCTCGTGTGAAATGATACCATTGCTAGGTATGAAAATGTCACAGTGTAAGTAAGCCTAGAATTAGTTCGTAAGGCAATAGCCCAATGCACTCGGTGAAATGGAACGTTTTCTTTTTTATATTTGTTTGCAATTTTAAATTTTCTATACTGAATATCTATTGCATTTACTATTATTTAAAACATATTTTTAAATTAAGGTATGTGTGAGGATTGATTTTATGTGTCAACATGGCTGGGCTATGGTGCCCAAATATTTGGTCAATTATTATTCTGGATGTTTCTGTGAAGATAGGTATTTTTTAAATGAGATTAACATTAAAATTAGTGGACTTTGAGTAAGGCAGATTTCCACTTACAACATGAGTGGGCCTCATCCAATCAGTTAAAGGCCAAATGAAACAAAGGCCAACCTCCAGAAGCAAGAAGGAATTCTTCCAGGCAGCTGACCTTGGACTTGAACAGCAACTTTTCACAGAGTCTCCAGCCTGCTGGCCAATCCCATCAGATTTTGGACTCATCTAAGCCTCCACAATTGTGTGAGCCAATTCCTTAAAGTCTCTCTCTCTCTCCCCCATACACACACACACACCCTCCCTGTTGGTTCTGTCTCTCTGGAGAACGCTGACTAACACAGTACAGCTCCTGCCTTCTATCAACTCCCTGTCGAAGATAACAGCAGTCTCCAAGCCAGGAAGCTTATTTCCCACCCTGAGGCTGTCTCTTACCAGAAGCTGGTCCCAGGCAACTCCATTCTTCCCTGAGCCTAGCTTCCTTGTCTTTAACCCGAGGGGCGACTCACTATTCCCGCCTCGACTGCTGAATGTCAGGGACAATGATATTCCCGCTGTACCCAGCCTTAGTATAATTTTCTCAACACTAAGCTGCCAGTCACTTATTTCTGAAGATTAGGTGCTGCCATACTTTACACAAGAAGTCAGTGTGGGAAAAAAAAGTAGAATAAAACAACAAAATCTCTCGAGCTGAGAGACTTCTCTAGTCACTGATGAGTAGATAAAAAGAAACGTCTGTTTCATCTTCACACTTAAAACACCTGCAATGTCAATACACTTTCCAATCTCATCATTAACATTGAGCAGACTGATCCTTGCTTAAACCCAACAAGACTTAGCTTTGAAAGAAAGGGCCTCTGCCTCTTGGGTCACCTCTCTGGCTTTGTACTTTCTTTGTGCATTAAAGATCAAATGTGGCATGAAGTGAGAAACTCACTTCAAACGCTCACTCCGAATCACTGAACGGGTTCTAAAAGCACTGGAGCTGAAAGGTGCCTCTCCTGATTCCATCCTGTATGCACCGGACATGCCCAGAAAGGAAGTCCTGCCATTGTCCCGGATGTGACATCACCAGCAGTCTTCCTTGAGTTTACCAATGTCCCCAAAGCTTCCTCGATGGTCAACTATGCAAGTAGTTGTCTTTTGGCTTCAGGAATGCTCAAGGTGACCCCCAGGGCCTGTTGAAACAGGACATTAATGAGAGTCATTCTGTCCAGCTTGTCATTCTCATGCCTCTCATCCTTTTAGAGAACAAAAGATATTCATGCTTCCTTCACTATGTGGGAATAAAATTCACAGATAATTTTATCTCCCTGCACATACAATTAAAAATAAATAAATAGAATGTCCCATTTATACTATGAAGAAGGAATAAAAGTAATATAGGATAAAAACACATAATGTAGAATAAAACAATATCCATGCTGTCAATCATTGCACAGTGTTTATGAGTGCCTCCCACCAGACAACGGTGTCAGTGCATAACAGTGAAGAAAACTGGCAGGAAGTGGGGTGGGGGGTTGGGGAGGGCCAGCGTTGAGGGCATGGGCTCCTAGTTCAGGCAGGATCTTACTGGAAGTCCTAATGAAATAATCAGATGCTTGCATCTCCTGTGTTAATGAATTCAATGAATGTTTACTGAGTGTGACTGGGGGGCAGGCACTGTTCTAGGGGATGGGAAGTCAGGACTGAACAAACCCTTTCCTCCCCTCCACGCCCCCACCAGTGTTGCCATTCCAGGCAGAGGCATAAGTTTTGCTATAAGAGGAATGAGGATATCAGGAGCCAGTGTCTACAAGGAAATCAAAAGAGCTGCAGGTATGTGAGGACATGAGGAGAAGTGTGAGAATTCCTCATATCCTGCAGGAAATGGAGGGAGAGAGAGGCATGGGTCACTCCCACGACTCAAGCCCTGCTGAAATTTAGAGCAAGAATGCTTCACTGGCAGAGCAAGAAAAGAAATATATCTGTGTCATCCTACACGATACCCCAGACTTCCCAGATATTGGGACCTTCAGAAACAGAGACTAAAAGCAACCCCCAGGCATCCTCCTGCCTCCCACCATCGACTTGATGCTGGTTTCCCCCTCTCCCTAGAATGTTCTTTGCCCAGGAATCCTCACAAACTCTCTCCTTCACTTCATTCAAATTTGTGCTTATGACACCCTTTAGGGTGTCATTCCTATCCACTGTATGCAAAAGGGTTCCCTCCGCCTGCATCCCAGCCTGCCCTCCTACTCCACTCCAGTTGTCATGCACCACTCCTCAACATTGTGTTACATATTTACCAGTTCCTCTAGTGGTTGTCTTGTCTCTCCTGCTCCATCTAAACTCCATTAGGGCAGGGGCCACCTGTTTCATTCATTGCTGTCACATCAGCAATTGGGACACTGCCTGGCACACAGGAGACCCTCAAAAAATATGTGTAAGGGCTGGGTACTGTGGATCAGATCTGAGATCCCAACACTTTGGGATGCTGAGGTGGGCAGATTGCTTGATCTCAGGAGTTCAAGACCAGCCTGGGCAACATGGCAAAACTCTGTCTCTACAAAAATACAAACATTAGCCTGGTGTGGTCGTGCACACATATAATCTCAGCTACTCGGGAGGCTGAGGTGGGAGGATCACTTGAGCCTGGGAGGCAGAGGTTACAGTGAGCCAAGATCACACCACTGCACTCCAGCCCGAGCAACAAAGCCAGACCCTGTCTCAAATAAATAAATAAACAAGTAAATAAATAAATGATGGAATTAATATCCAGTGATGTGCTGGAGCTGGCTGACTCCAGCTTGAGAGTGTCAATTGCATGCCTCTGATCCAAAATGTGTATTTCATGATGTAGAGTTAGTATCTTAAAATCTGCCATGATGGGAGTATTTAAACCACACTAATTGACCAATGCTACATGTCAGAGCTCCTTCCCCCGACCCCCAGAAAGCTGGTTGCTAAGCATTTATCAGTACATCATTGAACATAAATACACGTGTGCTACTGGACTATATCACCTTTGCTAAGAGATGTGGTTCCCTATGGCTCTGAAGACAAACCATTTCAACCCCATGTTGCTGCTTCTGTCATAGGCCTAATGAATAGATTGAATGGCAAGAAATCCGAACGCCTTATATTTATTCTCTGCACACAGCGTCACTGGTATTAGTGTGCAAGTGCGTTCTTCATGGCACTAGAGCCATCTCATCTAAGAGGTAACCATTTTTTTGCCCTAGTAATTAAAAAATGGCAATTGCAAGTTATTAAAAAATAGGAAAGTAGATAAATAGTGATGGTAATTATTGCATTTTTCTCTTCAGAGAAAACAGCAGTACTGTATGTAGTCATTTTCGATAAATTAGAAAATAAGTAATTATTGCTGGAGCTACTCATTATGAATCTCTATTCGCAGTCTCACTTCTGCAAACACCATTCATTGTTTAAAAAATGGTTCCAAAGGGCAAGGCAAACTTCTCATTACCGGCTGGCGGGCCGGTGGATGAATCTCCGTGGATGGAGAGGCGGCGGGCACATGGGACAGCTTGGCTAGTTGGTCATCTCAGCGCTGACTGTGAAAATCAGTTTGAAAAAATAATCTTATCCAACACAGAAAAAAAAAAGCAGAAAAGACTAGCGCTTCAGTGTCGGGGGCAGCCAAGGGTGGCTGTAGGTTGGGAGCTCTAATTAAGAAACGTGCAGTGGGGGAGGGAACTTGGTGTCCACTCAGCCACAGTGCTGTTTTCATGTCTAACCTTGATTGAACTAAGCTTCTCAGAAAGCCCAGCCCTAATGGAAAATAAATTCCACTGAATTCGAATGGAGCCATTAACATCTCCCTTCTCAGGTCTTGAAACATTTATTTGTTTTAAAATACACACACTCATCTCAGTTTTATTAGGAGTCAGTGCCAGCTTTTGCCTGGGAGCAGATTTCTCTCTGCCCATACTCTCCCACTCCCCATGTGGTTCTCCTCCCCAGGCAGGGCTGAGCCACAGGGGAGAAGGCACGGGGCAGAGGGCAGAGCACCCCAGGGGCTCCCCTGCTCATCAGCTCATGGGAGTTGCCTCAGCACCACCTTGGGGTGCTGAGTCCTGGTGAGCCCCAAGCCCGTCCCTCCAGGAGCTTCCTTTATTATCTGAACAAGCCCTTAGTCTCAATGATTGAAGAAAAAGTCTTTTTTTTTTTTTTTTTTTAATTTGAGACAAGGTCTCACTCTGTCACCTAGGCTGGAGTGCAGTGGCCAGATCACAATCACATGACCTCCCTGGCTTAAGTGATCCTCCCAGCTCAGCCTCCCAAGATGCTGGGATTATAGGTATGAGCCACCTGCATGGCCCTGGAAAATGATTCTCAATGCATTATCAGGAATTTGTTCCAAATGCTGGCTCCATCATTTGAGAAAGTCTGTCTTCCTCTGGGGGTCTTAGTTTCTTTATCCATTTGGAAGGGCAGGCTGGATCTGCAGTTCCCAGGGGGGACTGTCCCTATGTCCCTATGAGATGCTTTGGAGAGCTGCAGAGCATCTCTGATGATCACAATGATTAGAGACGCTACTGGCTTTCATGGGCATTGGCAGGCAATGCCTGGGACGATCTTGCACAGCAAAGAGCTGCTTCACGTCCCATGTGACTTTCAAAAACCCCACAGCACATTCCCATACCTGTGTGACCTTGTGAGGTCACTTTGCTTCTTCATACTTTACTTTCCTCTTCTTTAGCTGAGACACATTTTTCTCAAGACTCAGGTCAGGTTGGACAGTGTATGAGTCTATAAGAGGAATTCAAATAAATATGTTCATTCATAACAAATATTCCATGAGCGCTGTGTCCTGGGTTGGATGCTGGGGATACAGCACTCGGTCAGTAGTTCTTGTCTGCACAGGGCTCATAGCCCACTGTATTCAAATCTGATTCTGGAAAGGATGTTAGGTCTCTTTAATAATCAACACTTAGTCTCCATTTATGTGGCCCCATTAGGTTCTAGGCATGGAGCTACTACTAGAGATTCAGAGATGAAGAGTGGTAATCAAGTAAACAGCAAACCAGAGGCGGTGGGATGTGTCCTGTAACACAGGTTGCGTACTACAAGATAAGAGATACTATTTATCACACGCTTACTATGCGCTGGACCAGGAGAGGGACTTTTTTTGTTCTTGAGACAGGGTCTTACTCTGTCACTCAGGCTGGAGTGCAGAGGCACAATCACAGCTCACTGCAGCCTCTGCCTCCCAGACTCAAGCAGTCCTCCCACCTCAGCCTCCTAGTTAGCTGGGACCACAGGTGCCCACCACCATGCCTGGCTAATTTTTTTACTTTTCATAGAGATGGATGCCATGTTGCCAAGGCAGGTCCCAAACTCCTGAGCTTAAGCAATCCACCCTGCCTCAGCCCCCTGGGTCAGCCCAGGAGAGGGACTTCATGTACACGATGTCATTTCAGCCTCATAATAACCGCAGAGAGTAAGCCAGGGTGTGTGCTACTGTCAAAATCTTTGCCATTCCCACCTGCCACCTTTTCTGTGATTTACTTGACATTTTTCTGTAACCAACTCGCATAATGAAACCAACCCTTGTCCTAAGTGACAATATCTCTGAAATCATAAAACTGATGAGGTAGGGGTGTGTCTGTGTGTGTGTGTGTGTATGTATTTAATATTTCATTGTGGTCTGAATGTGTATGCCCCCTCAAAGTCATATGTTAAAACCCTAATTCTCAATGGGATGGTATTAGGAGGTAGGGCCTTTAGGAGGTGATTAGGTCAGGAGGGTGGAGCCCTTGTGAATGGAATTGGCATCCTTAGAGAAGAGACCCCAGACACATATACACTATGGAATACTATGCAGCCATAAAAAATGAATGAGTTCATGTCCTTTGCAGGGACATGGATGAAGCTGGAAGCCATCCTTCTCAGCAAACTAACACAGAAACAGAAAACCAAACACCTCATGTTCTCACTCATAAGTGGGAGTTGAACACTGAGAATGCATGGACACAGGGAGGGGAACATCACACACCACGGCCTGTCAGGGGATTGGGGCAAGGGAAGGGAGAGCATTAGGACAAATACCTAATGCATGTGGGGCTTAAAACCTAGATGGTGGGTTGACAGATGCAGCAAACCACCATGGCACATGTATACTTGTGTAACAAACCTGCACATGTATCTCAGAACTTACAGTAAAATAAAAATAAATAAATAAGTAATTTTTAAAAAGAGACCCAGAGAGCTCTCTGGCCATCTTTTCATCATGTGAGGATACAACAGGAAGTTGCCAGTCTACAACCTGAGGGACGGCCCTCACCAGAACCCAACCCTGCTGGCACCCTGATCTTGGACTTCCAGCCTCCAGGACTGTGAGAAATAAATGTGGCTTAAGCCACTCAGTCTACAGTTCTTCTTTTTTAACAAAGAAATACCTAGAAAACAAATATATAATACATCAAGAAAGCATACCTATAAAGCAAACGTGTAACATGTGAACATTTGTAACTGTTTGGGTACACTTAAATCATCTCTGGTATGAGACACTGGGAAATGCTGGGTGGATGGGTCTGGGTAAGGAGTGCTAGCTGCTGTAAAAGCAACATGCCCAACGTTTATTTTTCACTCATGTCACGGCCAGTGTAGCTGATTAGGTGGTGGAGGTTCTCACCAAGTCACTCTGGAACCCTGGCTCCTTCCATCTAAAAGCTCATCATCCTGGAGCCTTAGAAGCTTCCCCCTGAATTCTCAGCTCCCAACTGACAGGTGCAGGAAGAGAAGTCATCACATGCTATTGGTTAGAGCATGCGATGCTCTAACCCTAACAGTAGTTTTAGACCAGGAGGTTCATGAGATGTAGTTTTCAAGGCTAAGTCAGAGACCACCTAGAATGGACCCCTCCCTAACAGCGGGGATGCTGGTATACATGGTTGCTCCAAGGGCCATCGAGGAAAGGAAAACAAGGTTTGGTGAAGATCTAGCCTGGTCTCTGCCACTCACAGTTTAGAATTTCTACTTTGGAAACACTAAGGCAAGAATTTCCACCAACATGGTGAAAGCCTGTCTCTACTAAAAATCCGATAATTAGCAAGACATGATGGCAGGTGCCTGTGGTCCCAGCTACTCAGGAGGCTAAGGCAGGAGAATCGCTTGAACCCAGGAGGCAGAAGTTGCAGTTAGTGGAGATTGCGCCATTGCACTCCAGCCTGGGTGACAGTGAGACTCTGTCCCAAAAAACAAACAAACGAAACCAAAAAACCTGCAATCTTCCTATAAAGAAACCTTTTAGCTATACTCATCTGTGCTATCATAAATACTAAATACTAATTTTATTCTTCCAGTTGCCAAAAACCTTGTGCATTAATTATATATTGTGGCATAACAAATTGTCCCAAAACTTAACAGCTTAAAAAACACACATGTATTATCTCAGTTTCATGGATGAAATATCTGGCTTAGCTGTCCCCTCTGCTTTTGCGTCCTTCTCAGGACAGTCACATTGTTGGCTGCTGCCGCACTCTCATTCCACGGCACAACTGGGAAGGACGCACTCCAAATTCATGAGGATCAACGTTCAGTTCGTCGGGATAGTTGGACTGACAACCTCAGTTCCTAGATGGCTGTTAGTCAGGGGCTGCCCTCAGTTCCTTACCATGTGGGCCTCTCAACAAGGCAGACTGCCTCACTGAAGTGTGCAAGCCAAGAAAGCAATGGAGAGAATCTGCTAGCAAAACAGAAGTCACAATCTTGGTGATGTATCCACAGAAATGAGATCCCATCAACTTTGCCATAATCTATTCATGATAAAAAAATAAAAGTCTCTAGGTCCATCACAGACTCAAGAAGAAAAGAAATTACACAAGAGCATGAAAACCAGGAGCTGGGGATGACTGAGCTGTATCATACACTGCCTACCATGCCCTGGAGTCATCCTCAGTTTCTCACCTTCTCTCACATCCTCTATCCAGTCCTTCAGGCAGCCCAGCAGGCTGCACCACCAAAGCAACTGACTCAGCATCCCTCAGTGGTTTGGTCAAATGTCACCTGTTCAGAGGCATTTGCCCACTTACTTAAAATTGCAACTCACCCACTAACACACATACTCCCACACCTCTTTCCTCATTTCTTTATAGCACCAATCACCATCAGACATTCCAGATATTTAATTGTTCTTTAAATTTGCTCTCTCTCCCTCTTAGCATGTAAGCTCTGTGAGGGCAGCAGTTTTTACCTGTTTTGCTTGCTGCTGTATTCCCCAGGCCTAGTGCAGTACACACACACACACACACACACACACACACACACACACACACACACAAATTGTTGAAGGAATAAATGTTAAAATACATGGAAATATCTTCTCTTCTTTTAAAAACCTAAGGGAACACCTTATTCAAAGAGTGACAAAGATTCCATCATCTGGCTGGGCTCAATGGCTCACTCCTGTAATCTCAAACCTTTGGGAGGCTAAGGCAGGTGGATCATGAGGTCAGGAGATAGAGACCATCCTGGCTAACATGGTGAATCCCCAGCTCTACTAAAAATATAAAAAATTAGCCAGGCACGGTGGCAACAGCCTGTAGTCCCAGCTATCAGGGAGGCTGAGGCAAGAGAATCACTTAAACCTGGGAGGCAGAGGTTGCAGTGAGCCAAGATCGTGCCACTGCACTCCAGCCTGGGCCACAGAGGGAGACTGTCTCAAAAAAAAAAAAAAAAAAAAATCCAAGGTTTCATTACCTATACACACATAAGTACAGATTCTATTGGTTTCACTAGTGTCCTAAATGGAGACCATCACAGCTCCAGCCACCTACTACCCACCCATTCCTAAACCCTCCTACACCAAAACCAGGTGAGATTGGGCAAAAGAACAGGCTCCATTTCAGCCTCAAAATTCTAGGGTGGTTTCTGACTTAGCCTTGAAAACCACACTCAGTGAACCTCCTGGTCTAAAACTACAGGGAACATTCTGCCAAGGAAGCCCTTAACTCCAAAAGACCCTGCCTGCCAATGGGCAGACCATGGTCATGGGCAGAAAGCAATGGGAGGCAGCCAAGGACAGAAGGAACCAGGCGTATTTTTCTGCTTAATGACCAATGGCCAAGAGGCTCAAGGGACTCTTTGTAACAGAGCTCCTAAAACTTTTCCACGCCAGCATCGTCTGGGGCACAAAAACGACCACTCAATCCTGGGGGCTTGGAGGTCTAGACTGTAGCTGACCAGGAAGCTAGAAATGTATCTGCTCATCTTAGTTTTCACTTTAAGATTTACGGAGGTTTCACGTTTTCCCCAGTAATGTAGCTGCATTGAACTTAATGCAACAATAATGCTTTAAATTACTTATACTTTTTTTTCTTAAAAATTTTACCTTTTTTTTCAGTCAATGAATGCAATGCTAAAGTACCAAGAAATTCTGGAAAATTTGTGCTGAATTGAAGTGAGTGCATACTGCATAGCAGATTCAGGGCAACTTCTTCTCGTAATAGTTGGAAAATTCAGATGCTCATAAACATTTGGGTACAGAAGGCAGATGGCAGAGAGCAAGGAATGTTGGGGAGAAAGCACTGTCAGGGAGGAAGTACTATGCACCTCTTCAAGGCTGCTACCCATGGACATTCCTGTATTAGTCTGTTCTCACACTAATAAAGACATAACTGAGACTGGGTATTTATAAAGAAAAAGAGGTTTAATGGACTCACAGTTCCACATGCCTGGGGAGCCCTCACAATCATGGTGGAAAGCAAAGGAGGAGTAAAGGCACGTTTTATACGGTGGCAGGCAAGAGAGCATGTGCAGGGGAACGCCCCTTTATAAAACCATCAGATCATGTGATATGTATTCACTGTCACAAGAACAGCTTGGGAAAGATCTGCCCCCATGATTCAATTTATCCCATCAGGTCCCTCCCACAACATGTTGAGATTATGGGAGCTACAATTCAAGATAAGATTTGGGTGAGGACACAACCAAACCATATTAATTCCATAAGCATCCTCTTACACAGCAAGAAGCTGGTATCAAATGGTAGAATTTAGCAGTCTCTGATCCCAGTCTCTCTTTCTCTTTCTTTCTGTCTCTCTCTCTTCCCCTTCTTGGAGAACAGTTTCCAAAAGATATTTCCATGAACTAAGATGACTGATTTTTCTTTGTTCTATTTTATCACCAAGGTTGTTCCTTTTGTCACCTGAAAATGAATTAAGCCTCCAAAGACTTAGTCTCCATCATCAATTCTAGCCATTGATATATCAAATTTCATTGTCTTCCTATCAATCTTTTAAAGTACAATAAAAGCAATAAAATATAAGATTTGCACTAATTCAGCTTTTAAAAAACTATGCTAAATAAGTATTTAGAGCCAGGCTTTCCCATTAGGTCAAATACTAAATTCACATTTTTACTCTTCATCCTAATGTCTACTTAATACTTAATAAACAATAATAACTCAGGCCTGAATTCAGTCCCTGACAACTGAGATTGCTTCCTCCCTTGAAAAAGGCTGCAAACATCTGCGCAGAAGTCATCAGTTAAAGTCACTCCCCATTTCAATATAAGTTATGAGAAAAGACAAGAACCCAAACTACTTTTGTTTCTACTCTTTTCAACACGCCATTGAACACAATGAGAAACACTCTGGTGTGAGAGACCACAGGTAAATGAAACAGCACCTTCTGGGATGTTCTGGGTGATAAATATCCTTGATGCATGTTTCTTCTGCTGCTATTTTGCCAGTCACAAAATTGGCCTCATTTTCACAACATATTTGCACTTTTTTATTTTTTTTGAGATGACACTTTGCTCTTGTTGCCCAGGCTAGAATGCAATGGCACAATATCGGCTCACTGCAACCTCTACCTCCCGGGCTCAAGTGATTCTCCTGCCTCAGCCTCCTGAATAGCTGGGATTACAGCCTCCCAAATAGGCTCCTAGGTTTAAGTGATTCTCCTACCTCAGGCTCCCAAATAGCCAGATTAGCCCGAATAGCATCACCATGCCCAGTTATTTTTTATATTTTTAGTAGAGACAGGGTTTCACCATGTTGACCAGGCTGGTCTTGAACTCCTGACCTCAGGTGATCCACCTGCCTTGGTCTCTCAAAGTGTTGGGATTACAGGCATGAGCCACCACACCTGGCCACATTTTTTTTTTTTGAAACGGAGTTTCGCTCTTGTTACCCAGGCTGGAGTGCAGTGGTGCGATCTCGGCTCACCGCAACCTCCGCCTCCTGGGTTCAGGCAATTCTCCCGCCTCAGCCTCCCGAGTAGCTGGGATTATAGGTGCACGCCACCATGCCCAGCTAATTTTTTTGTATTTTTTTAGTAGAGACAGGGTTTCACCATTTTGACCAGGATGGTCTCGATCTCTAGACCTTGTGATCCACCCGCCTTGGCCTCCCAAAGTGCTGGGATTACAGGCTTGAGCCACCACGCCTGGCCCACATTTTTTTTTTTCTTAATCAGTGCTATGCTTGTTAAAATACAAATCTGGTTGACAATTCACCAGCTATTATTTGACACATTGCAAAGTAGCACATCTCTAGGTGAGATGCTATAATAGAGACCCTAGGGCTGACTGCTTGGCTTGGAATCCCACCTAGCTCTACCAGTCTCTGGCTGTGTGGCTGTATCTTCCAAGTGCCTCAGTTTCCTTATCTATAAAATGGGCTCTTGAATGAGTTAGCATGAATGGAGTACTGACCCATGGCAGATCAGAAGTTCTATGTGTCTGAACTGTTACCGTATTTCGTTGCATCTAATATGCTCATTATAACATGCACTGTTATTTTGTATATTGCTAAGGAAGCAAATGGAAAATGCCACCAATTAAATTATGAGATAATACTTTCTTTGATCTCTTAAAATGTTTAAGACTTACTGACAGTAATTTTTTAGACTTATTTAGATATCTCATCTGTCACCCTTGGGCACTCAAAATAGGAAAACAAGTGGAAAAAGATCGGTTATTTCCCTAACTTTTTCAGAGAGTCTAAATTTTTGTGTGATTTTCACCTCGATCTTGTCATTATGTGTATCCTTCAACATAAAGTCACCCTTTGTCATCAAGGGCGTTGATGAGGAAGTGTCCCCACAAAGATGCTACACTGAGGTCTCAGAGGTTTCTCCCGGGCTGCCAACACTCATTCTGCAAATTTTGTTCCTGGGTGTTTCTGGATCTCACCAGAAGGTGTCGGCAATGACAACCATGTTATGACCTTGTGTCAATGACCATAAGACATTGATCTTAAGACACATCCTAATTACACAGTTGCTAAAAATGTATGTGGGTTGGGGAATGGGGGGTAGAACTGCAGCTTAGAATCAATGAAATGTTACTATTATTACATTCTCATTATAAATAGAGCAAATCAAGCTTGCTAAAATGGTTGAATCATCAATGTCACCCCTTTATTGAATGGTAAGGTAAAGAACCACTATCCTGGGTCAGGATCTCAACTAGTTCAAATGCAATTTCTAAACACATTCAATTTGTCATTTCACAAGGGCAAGATCTTCCACATGGTGCCTACTTTTGAGCAAGATCAGGTTCATGTAAGTCCACCGAGGCTTTTCTTGGGCTGTTCAGGTCACTGTTCAAG
The DNA here is from genome assembly GCF_049354715.1 of Callithrix jacchus. NCBI lineage: Eukaryota > Metazoa > Chordata > Mammalia > Primates > Cebidae > Callithrix > Callithrix jacchus. The sequence continues at coordinate 107,314,488 of NC_133510.1, read as the reverse complement.
CAGTTCTCAAAGGAAATGTCATTTTTTCCTTATATGTTTGATTGTGCCTCTGTAGGAGTAAGAAACAAGCGTGATGCTGATTCCCCTCAATCAGCTTCTTCTCTTTATCTGCCCTGGGCCACCTTGCCTGTGACTCCCAGGCACATTCTGAAATAGAGTTGCACCTGAGCAACGGTTCCCAAATCTGGCGGCAGTACGGTGCCCTGGAGAGCTTAGTGACAAGGCAGGCAACAAAGATCTGACCTTCACACTGGACTAGGCCAGGCTCTAAAAGTGAGACCTGGAAATCTGCATTTTACAGAACAGACTTCCCAGCCATGATTCTGATGCAACCAAAGTTTGAGAGCTGCAGGTCTGGAAAAAAAATAGTAGCAAAAAAAATGGGTAAAAGATGCAACAGGGGACATGGCGGGAGAGAGGAGCATAAGGAATGATTGCTTCCACAGAACACCTTCTCCAAATGTGGCTTTTTTTAACAACTTTTGCAAGGTAATGCATTTGATTCATTCTGTAGTGATGTTAACATACAATCAAGGATGTGAAGGCAGCTATGGGGAGGGCTTAGGGTATGATGCTTTCTGCCTCAATCACAAGTCCAGTCCCAGCCAGATGAAATAATGTGGAAATTTGCCAGCTACCTAGAAGAGTCCAGCAGTATGGTCAAGCAGCTTGCGGAGATCCTAAGGAGGCTTGTCCCTTTCTGTACCTTCTCTCTGCCACAATCAGCGTTGGCTTCATCAGAAGGCTAGAACCCTCAAGACTGGAGAGTGACTTCCAGTAAAATAGAAGTCATGTGCTCACCGAGCAAGTCCTAGAAAACGGCAGCCAACTGGTTTACCTGTTCAGAAATTACCGTGAGGATTCTTTAGAAGAAATAAAATATACAGACTACTGTAAAATAGTTCAATGGATGTTTTTAACTACTCATAATCCCAGCAGTCTTACAAAGACATTACTTCCATTTGTTGATTATGACCTTCTCATTTTAATTCTTCAGAGCATATCTATATGGTTTTGTGCATAATTTTTTCTCTTAGTATCTTTATGTAAACCTTTCTTCATGTTTTATAGTCATTGTGTTATTTTAAATAACAGCATGGCATTGCTTTTTGTTGAGATACCACAGCTTACTTATGAAAATATGTGATTTCTTCCAGTGATTCACTGTTGCAGGCCATGCTCTGATGAAAAGTTTTTGCCTATGGCATTATTATGTACCTACTGCTTAAATGATTTTCATTTTCTTTCTTGCCCTGTGGAAAAGAGAGGAACTTTCTCAGGACCTCCAGCAAACAGTTCCTCAGCAGTACAGGTGCCATGTCTATTCCTGAACCAATCACAAGAAGGGGTGGGGAGTGTCCCCAACCAGTCCCACCCCAGAGCTGGCCAGAACAGTGCCTGGCCCTCAGCAGGTGCTCAACAAATATGCGGTGAATGAATGAATGATTTCTTAAATGGACAGTCCAGCTTCAGTGAGCAACTACATCACAGCAGCTGAGAGTCCTAAAGTTGTCACCTGTGCTTCTAACACCCTCCTTGCTTTCCCTGGCTGAAACTATGACCAACAGCATGGCAGAGAAGCCAGTCTCCTGGGACATTATTGAACTGTATTGATTATGTAGAAATTTATTTCTAAATTCTCATTATAGGCTATCTTCCTCACTTCCCAGCTTCTCTTACTTTTCCCAGAAAGGTTTCTAATCAGTCATAAGTCTATTAAAGAGTTGGAGGAGGAGGAGGAAGAAGAGAAAAGCTTGTTGGTCTCAAAGGAAAAAACATGACAATGTCTAAGACTTCTCTCTCTCTTTTTTTACAGGATCTTGCTTTGGAGGGCAGCAGCATGATCACGGCTCATGCAGCCTCGACCTCCTGGGAAGTTATCCTTCCACCTCAGCCTCCCTAGTCACTGAGACTAGGACACACACCACCACACCTGAATTTTTTTTTTTTTTTGATACAGAGTCTTGTTATGTTGCCCAGGTTGGTCTCAAACTTCTGGGCTGAAGCAGTCCTTCCACCTTGGCCTCCCAAAGTGCTGGGATTACAGGTGTGAACCTCCAAGTCCAAACTTAAAATTAATTTTTACTGGCTTCATTAAAGTTGACAATGTGAGATTACTATTACTAGCATTTATCTTTACTAAACTTGATCAAATTTATTCTCTCCTTTGCACACTGGAAGTGCGAGTAAGATTTCTTTCTTCTCCTGCTCCTCCTCCTGATAACAATGGTGATGATGATGGTGATAATGATGGTGGTGATGGTGTTGGTGATGGTGGTGATGATGGTGATTATGGTGGTGGTGATGGTGATGATGGCTGTGGTGATGATGGTGGTGATGGTGTTGGTGATGGTAGTGATGATGGTGATGATGGTGATGGTGGTGATGATGGTGATGATGATGGTGATGGTGGTGATGATGGTGATAACGGTGGTGGTGATGGTGGTGGTGATGGTGATGATGGGTATGGTGATGATGGTGGTGATGGTGTTGGTGATGGTGGTGATGATGATGATGATGGTGATGGTGGTGATGATGGTGATAACGGTGGTGGTGATGGTGGTGATGATGGTGGTGATGGGTGTGGTGATGATGGTGGTGATGGTGTTGGTGATGGTGGTGATGATGGTGATGATGATGGTGATGGTGGTGATGATGGTGATAACGGTGGTGGTGATAACGGTGGTGGTGATGGTGATGATGGTGGTAATGATGGTGATAATGGTGGTGGTGATGGTGGTGATAGTGTTGGTGATGATGCTGGTAGTGATGATGGTGATGGTTATGGTGGTGGTGAGAGTGCTGGTGGTGGTGATGGGGGTGTGGCAATGGGATGGTGGTGGTGACAGTGTTGGTGATGATGGTGGTAGTGATGATAGTGATGGTGGTAGTGGTGATGGTGGTGGTGATTGTGGTGATGGTGGTGGTGGTGATGGTGGTGATGGTGGTATTGATGATGGTGGTGGTGGTGGTATTGATGGTGGTGATGATGGTGGTGGTGACAGGGTTGGTAATGATGATGGTGGTGATGATGATGGTGATGATGGTGGTGGTAATGGTGGTGGTGATGACGGGGTGATGATCGGTGATGATAATGGTGATTATGATGGTGGTGATGATGATAACAAACATATATTAAGTCTTGCCACATGTCAGGTGCTATTTAAAATGCTTTATCTGCAGGCCGGGCGCAGTGGCTCATGCCTATAATCCCAGCACTTTGGGAGGCCAAGGCAGGTGGATCACAAGGTCAAGAGATCGAGACCATCCTGGTCAACATGGTGAAACCCCGTCTCTACTAAAAATACAAAAATTAGCTGGGCATGGTGGTGTGTGCCTGTAGTCCCAGCTACTCGGGAGGCTGAGGCAGGAGAATTGCCTGAACCCAAGAGGCAGAGGTTGCGGTGAGCCAAGATCGCACCATTGCACTCCAGTCTGGGTAACAAGAGCGAAACTCCATCTCAAAAAAAAAAAAATGCTTTATCTGCATTAAATCATATAATCTCTCAACAATCATCTCAAGCAGGTACTATTATTCTCCTGATTTTACAGTTGAGGAAACCAAAGCAGAGGAACTATACAATATTAGATACTGGGCAAAACATGGAAGTAGGCAGAACTGCCCATCCACCTGGGCATGCCAAAGACCACTAGTTAGGCATGTTGTATGGCTGACTCTTCTACCTATAACATAGTTTTCATTTGGACCTTAAAGATTGGGCAGCTCCATTAACTCGCTGCATCGGATAGACTCAGGTTATGCTACAGTGAAAAGCATTCCCCTAAGTTTGTTTCTTGGTGAGTGCAAGTAACAGTCCAGGGTGCCTGTTCTCCATGCAGTGACTCACAATCCAGGCTGCTTCAGTCTGTCTCAAGAGAAGGCCTCCACATTTATCATGACAGGGAAGGACAGAGGCTGCAGTGTCATATGGAGGCTTCCACTGACTCAGCCTGGAAGTCACACACTTCACTTCTGCTCACTTTCACTGGCCAAAGCTAGTCACTAGTCATGTGCCCCCACCCAAAGAAGGAGAGAAGAGCTGGGTATTGGTGAGTGCCAGTAATGTTCACACTACTCATTCATTCAGTAAGTTAGTACCTTCTAGGCCAAACAGGCAATGTGTTAGACTCTGGGTGTCTTAACCTGTTCAGGCTGTTATAACAAAACACCACAGATGAGGTGGCTTATACATATACACAACAGAAATTTATTATTCCAGTTCTGGAGGCTAGATGTCCAAGAACAGATTCAGGATCTGGTGAGAGCCTCTTCCTGGTTCCTAGATGGTGCCTTCCCACTGTGTCCTCACATAGTAGAAGGGGCAAAGGTCTGTCTGTGGCTGCTTTTATAAGGGCACTAATCCCATCATAAGAGCCCCATCCTCGTGACCTCATCTAAACCTAATCACCCCCCAAAGGCCCCACCTCCTCATACCATCACCTTAGGGTTAAGTTTTCAACATATGAATTTTGAGGAGACACAAACATTCAAACCATAGCACTGGGGATACAGAGATAAAACCCTTTCCCAGCTCTTATTTATTTTGAACTGGATCTGTTTTCCCAGTGTGCTACGCTGAATAATGTCCCCCAAAGACATCCCTATCCTAATCTTTGAAACCTGTGAATATGTTACTGTACATGTTAAAAGAACATTTACAGACAGGTTATTAAGGATCTTGAGATGAGAAAACTATTCTGGATTACCTTTTTGACTCCAAGGTACAGATCCTTAAAAGGAGGCAAGAGGATCAAATTAGTAGCAGGAGATGGGTGATGGCAGCAAGCGTTTGGAGAGATGTAAGAAGGGGTCACAAGGCCAGCAACGTGGATGGCCTCTGGAAGCTGGGTAAGGCAAGAGAATGGATTTTCCCCTGAAGTCTCCAGAGAGAACGCAGCTGTGCCAACACCTTGATTACAGACTTCTGACTTCTAGAACTGTAAAAGAATAAATTTGTGCTGTTTTTTAGCCATTCTATTTGCAGTGATGTGTTAGAGCAGCAATAGAAAACAAGTACACCTATGTTAGGGCCGGGATGGGAGTGGGACAAAAATTCATGACAATAGGAGTGGCAGGGTGCGGTGGCTCACGCCTGTAATCCCAGCACTTTCGGATGCCGAGGTGGGTGGATCACTTGAGCTTAGGAGTTTAAGACCAGCCTGGGCAACATGGCAAAACCCTATCTCTACTAAAAACACACACACACACACACACACACACACACACACAAATTAGCCAGGTGTGGTGTTGCACACCTGTACTCCCAGCTACCTAGGAAGCTGAGGGGAGAGCATCACTTGAGCCACAGAGGCAGATGTTGCAGTGAGCTGTGATCACGCCACGGCACTCCAGTCTGGGTGATAGTGAGACTATGTTTCAAAAACAATAATAATATTAGCAATAAAATAATAACTGCCAACATCCATCCAGTGCTTACTCTTTTCTGTGGCTGGCATGGTGGTTCCCTGCCCATAATCTCAGCATTTTGGAAAGCCAAGGTGGGAAGATCATCTGAGCCCAAAAATTGAAGGTTACAGTGAGCTATGATGGTACCACTGCACTCCAGCCTGGGCAACAGAGCAAGATCCTGGCTCTTAAAAATAAAATAAAATAAAAGGCTGGATGCAGTGGCTCATGCCTGTAATCCCAGGACTTTGGGAGGCCAAGGCGGGTGGATCACGAGGTCAGAAGTTCAAGACCAGCCTGGCCAAGATGGTGAAAACCCATCTCTACTAAAAAAAAAAAAAAAAAAAAAAATACAAAAATTAGAAGGGCATGGTGGCATGTGCCTGTAGTCCCAGCTACTCAGGAGGCTGAGGCAGCAGAATCATTTGAACCCAGGAAGCAGAGATCACAGTGAGCCGAGATCAAGCCACTGCACTCCAGCCTGGGCGACAGAGCAAGACTCCGTCTAAAAAATTAATTAATTACGTAATTGATTTAATAAAAAATAAAACCTCACTACACAATGAGTGTCTTTATTACCTCCATATGACAGATGTTAACCTGAGGCTCATGAAGGTGAAGTAACAGTCCTAAGAGGCCACCACAGCTGTGGGTAGTTGAGTCAGGATTTGCACTCAGTCCATTATCTAGCAAAGATGAGGGCAAGCCTTGCCCAAGGCACACTGTTAGCAGCAGAAGCAGGACAAAACCTTGAGCCTCCCAACTGACTCCAGAGGACTCTTTCCCGAAAGTGTACGTTACGTGGTGGGGGAGATCATGGCACCTCTGCAAGGGGCAGGATCAGGAAGGGGTGTGGCACTGAGCCAGCCTGGAAGGGACCTGGAGCCCCAGGTACATTCTTTAGGATTCTTCCCAGACCTGGCCGGGTGTGTGTGTGTGTGACACTTTGTAACACACAGAGACTCCAGGTGGGCATGCTTATCTCAGCAGAGGCTGGTAGGTGCCTCTGACATCTCCCAGGAGCCTCCAGCCAGCACCACCTCTCAAGTCTTCCTTCCTTTGTCAGTAGGGAAGTCAGAGAAAGTACTACCACGTCCAACAACCCAGAGCTCGTGGGGTCCTTGCGGCTTCTAGACTCTAAAGTGCACCTCACTTAAAGAACAAATACCCCTCTTTCTTGCGCTTAGCTTCTGGGCTGGGGCACTTTCAGGCTGCTTGGTGCCAGGGGGCTGCCCTGCCCCTCTTTCTTGAAGTAAGAAAAAGAAAAAAAAAAAAAAAAAAAAAAGAACAAATGCCCCACAGACCAAATCTAGCTGAACAGAGGTTCTCCGATCCACTAGTGGACTCCAAGAGAACTGTATGTTCTGAGCGCCACCTAGTGGTATCCAGAGCCCCCAGCGTTTTTGACTTCTCAAACCTGCTGAGGACGGAACTCCTACCTCCCTTCCTGGGGGGTCTCTCCAGGGAAACTTAGGTGACTGAGAAGATCGCCAGTTCCCTCTGGTTCCAGGGTTCTTCAGAGAGGTTCAAGGCCAGTTGGTTCCCCGAAACTCTGTGGGTTCACACTGGGACTCCTCCATCCTGGGCTCTGCCTGTCGAGGATGCTCTCCTGGGTTAGGGCACAGGATAATGCATTTTGTCATTTGATCTGGAGGAAGGGAAGGCTTGTGGGGGAATCAGCATCTCATTTCAATGTGAGAGAAACTAACGGAGAGAAGGGAATTTTTAAAAGCTACTGAGAACACACATTCATTTGACAGCTGAGTTAAAGAGGATTGATTCCTTGAAAAATACAAATGACTACAACTCACCCAATGTGAACTAGATAATTTGAATATGCCTACAACTGTTAAGGAAATTGAATTTGCAATTTTAAAACTCCCAAAAAAGAAGTCTCCAGATCCAGATGGTTTTGCTGAAGAATTCCACCAAATGTTTAAAGAGGAATTCACACCATCTCCCTACATTCTCTTTCAGAAAATAGAAGAGGGGGGAACAGTTTTCAATTCATTTTATGAAGATAGTAGTTCCCTGATATTAAAACCAGAGATAGGGCCGAGTACGGTGGCTTACACCTATAATCCTAGCATTTTGGGAGGCCAAAGTGGAAAGATGACTTCAGCCCAGGGGCTGAAGACCAGCCTGGGCAACAAAGTGAGACCCTGTCTCTATAAAAATTACAAAAATTAGCCAGGCATGGTGGCATGTGCCTATAGTCCCAGCTACTTGAGAAGCTGAGGCCAGAAGATTGCTTGAGCTTAAGAGGTTGAGGCTGGTGGCCAGGCACGGTAGCTCATGCCTGTCATCTCAGCACTTTGGGAGGCCAAGGTGGGTCGATGACTTGAGGTCAGGAGTTCGAAACCAGCCTGGCCAACATGACAAAACCCCATCTCTACAAAAAATATAAAAATTAGCCAGGTGTGGTAGCACATACCTGTAATCCCAGCTACTCAAAAGGCTGAGGCGGAGGCATCACTTAAACCTGGAAGCTGGAGGTTACAGTGAGCCAAGATCAAGCCACTGAATTCCAGCCTATCCAACTATTCCAGAGTATCCAAAAGAAAGATACTCTGTCTCAAAAACAAACAAAAAATCAAAGTAATAATAAATAAAAAAACCTACAGATCAATATCCCTCATGAATATATACATGAAAATCCTTAACAAAATATTAGCAAATAGAATTTGGCAATAAATCTCAATGATTGTACACCATGACCAACTGGAGTTCATTCTACAGATGAAAGGCTAAATGAATACTTGAAAATCAATCAATGCAATCCATCATATTAACTGGTGAAAGAAGAGAAATCATATGATCATATAAATTAATGCAGAAAAAGCATTTGACAAAATTCAATGCCCATTTATGTTAAAAAAAAAAACCCTGCAGAAAAAATGGGAATAGAGGAACATTACTTAACTTAATAAAGAGCATCTACCAACAAAACTACAGCTAACACTGTAGTTTAATGCTTGAAAGACTGAATGCTTTCACCTGCAAAAGTAGGGACATGGCCAGGAGGTCCACTCTTAGCCTAGTGCTAGAAGTTCTAGCTAGTGAAGTAAGGCTAGAAAAATTGAAAAGGCATACAGTTTTGCTATGTTTCAAATCAAGAAGTTTAGGGTCACTTATGAAGCATAACTGGCTTTGTCCGCTCAGGGATTTTTCACACGGGTTTTCATTTTAACACTACAGAGATGAGGAAATCACTTGGGAAATTTTTAAATGAACTAGCAAAGCCCAAGTTCCACTCCCTAAGATTAGGTTCACCTGGTCCAGGGTAGGGCCGTAGCATCTGAGTTTCTAACACTCCCTAGGTGATTCTAAGGTGCACTTTTTTTTTTTTAATAGAGATGGGGCTTCTCCATGTTGGTCAGGCTGGTCTTGAACTCCTGGCCTCAGGTGATCTACCCACATTGGCCTCCCAAAGTGCTGGGATTACAGGCGTGAGCCAACGCCACACCTGACCTAAGGTGCACATTTAGCAAATGTGAGAACCACTTTACTAAATGAAGAGCTTGCACAAAACACCCAAACACAGTGCCTCTCCAGGTACGGTCCCTGACCAGTTGGCAGCCTCAGTGTCACCTGGGTGCTTATTAAATATGCCCAGCCCCAGGCCCCACCCCAGACTACTGAATCAGAAACTCTGAGGATACGACCCAGAGGTCTGCTTTTTCAGAAGCCCTACTCTGATTCTGATGCCCTCTCAAGGCTGAGAAACTCTGCCTCCGCAGACAAATTCTAGGAGCAGCTAATTCAGAAACTAGAAAATACACCTGGTTAAAAAGCATCAAGAACATCGTTCAGCCTCCCTGGTGATCAAAAGAAAGGCAATGTAAAAACAGCAGTGAAATCCCATGTGACATCTGTCAAATTGGTAAATTTCAAAATAAGGCAAAGAAATGATAATCCTTTATGACTCCCTTTTCACACAACTAGGTTAATACAACCATCTAGCTTACCAAGGACTGAGGCTCCCAGAATTTGAGGCTTTCTGTGCTAAAGCAGGAAAGTCCCTGCAAGCCAGGACCGTCCATACAAGACTCGTTAGATTGGTATCATTATGGCTTACTCTCTGTTATCCCCATTGTACTGCAATCCATAGGGACAGGACCCTGTGTATCTTGTATTATAGAGCAGAGGAGAATGAGTGCTGAGTTCAGTCTGTCTGGCTTCAAGTCCAAACACCACAGATTATCAGCTGTGAGACCTTGAACAAGCTATTTCCACTTTCTGAATCTCAGTGTCCTCATCTGATAAATGGGTATGATAAGAATGACACAGGACTGACCTCGTAGAGATGTTGTGAGAATTGAACAGAAGTTACTGCATGTGACCCACTTAGAATAGTGCTGGGCATATTGAGAGTGCACGATGATGTCAGCCACAATTATGAAAGACTGGAAACCCCATTTGAGAGATTGGAGGTAACCGCGTGGTGACCCAGAAGCGGCAGGTGGCTGGATTTTCTGGATGGTGGATAAACAGCAGTCTCTTGCTGCCTCCAAAGAGTCAAGAGGGAACTTTTCAGGCTGAGGAAGATGACACGGGGAGGGCTGCAGGCTGCCTCTGGGCTCCCCCTTTCTGGGTTCTCTACTCATTTCCCCTTAGATAGACTCCCCAGTGCCCAGGGTGCTCAGGGCTCCTGGCCTAAAACTACACTTTCCATTGCATTCTCACTTGACAAGGCCCGGGACTCTCACTGGACACTCCACCACGGTGCCTCTTCTGAGTAATCAGGACCAAGCTTCTAGCGCAGGGTAGATACTTTGGAACTATTTGTTAAATTATTGATTTTAATGAGTCTACATCTCTCTCTCAATCTCTCTCTCTCTCTCTCTCTCTCTCAATAGGGCCTCTCTCTGTCACTAAGGCTGGAGTGCAGTGGCACAATCTCCACTCACTGCAACCCCAACCTCCTGGGTTCAAGCAATCCTCATACCTCTGCATCCCAAGCAGCCAGGACTACAGGCATGTACCACCACACCCAGCTAATTATTGTAATTTTTTTAGAGATAGGGTCTTGCTATGTTGCCCAGGCTGATCTCAAACTCCTTGGCTCAAGCAATCCTCCCTCCTCAGTCTCCCACAGTGCTGGAATGACAGGCATGAACCACTGTGCCCAACCTAAATATCTTTTTAGTTATCATCATTTATCAGTGCCCAAGACCCTCCCAGGTGTCTTCCTGTTGAGCCATGAACCAGGAAGCAGAATGGCCATATACAAAACAGCTCCACCTGGGACTCCCCCAGGGGTCCTCCTCTCCCCATTCCCTGCCTCGGCTTGAGAGACAGCAAAGGGAAAGATAACACGCTGGATGCAATGGTCAGAGGCCTAAATCGTCTTCTTACCATCCTTGTTAGGAAGCCAACACAAGAGCCCTGTGTCCTGGCTCCTCAATGGCATTGCACATATTCTCTAAGCTCTGAGGCGCTAAATAGCCTGGTTGTCTTTGCATGTGGAGTTAACCATGAAGTTAGGTTTAATGGGAGCGTCCGTCCAGAAGAGAGCACTTGTGAAATCACAGAAGGCTGAATTCACCCCACTCTTCCCCTCACCCAGCCCTCTAGAAGGGATCATTTTTCCTGTGTGCCCCACCAGGACACGCCACCACCAACACTTCAACAAACCTGCTCATCAGTTTCCCTTTCCTGGCATGTGAGTTTTTGAAGGACAGGGACCCTGTTCATTCATTGTTTAGGTGCCTGGTACTACCCTAAGCAAGGCAAGCAGAGAGGAATAAGACACAGCTGAGGAATTTAGAACCAGGAGCCTCCTGTCTTACTTCTGCATCCCTGGCATTTGATACAGGGCCTAGCAAAGAAAACACGAGTCTGTTAAACAAAAGGATGAAAAATCCCTAAAATGACCCCAAATCAGGCTACAGAAGGTGCCGCAACTACAATCCATTGTAGCACTGCTGAGGCAGCCTAGGCCCCTTCCCCGCCCCCGCCCCCGAGGAGAGGCAGCGATGGGGACAAGAGGGCACTGAGTCACATAAAGACGGAAGGCATCCTTCATGGGGCAGATCAACAGCCGTGCAGCCAGCTAGTGTTCTCAGCCCAGTCCTGCCTTTTGTGGAAGGCAGCTCTGCAAAGCCAAGACCTGCTTTTCAGGAGCAGAAGTGGAGTCACGATGTCAGTGTTCTTTGGTGTCATTTTATTTTTCTTTTTAACAAACATTGGGTCACACAGTACGTGTTATTTGGTAACTTTGGCTTTCACCACCCAGCACTTACCAGCTGTAACGAATATTTTTTCCAGATTACTAAATTTACCAATTAAGCACCTTTTTTTTTTTTTTTTCCCCCGAGGCAGGGTCTTGTTCTCCCATCCAGGCGGGAGTGCAGTGGCGTGATCACAGCTCACTGCATCCTTGGACCCCTAGGCTCAAGCAATCTTCCTACCTGGGCCTCCCAAAGCACTGGGATTCTAGGCGTGAGCCACCACATCAGCCTTAAGCACCCGTTTTAATGGTTACATAATGTTCCATCTAAGGAATGTATACTACCCTTTACTTAACTATTTCCCTGCTTTGAGATTTTAGCATGGTACCAGATTTCCACTATAATAGATATCTCTATCCTCAAATCCTTAAGAAAAATTCCTAGAAGAGGAATTGCGGAGTCAAAGAGCACAAGCATGCTAACCGCTGGTGATGGTTATTGCCTTACAGAAAGATTTCCCGGGAGGAATGTATGAACAGGTACCCCCCACCCTGCCCCACCATGAGCAGAGGTGGACAATTTTGTACAGATCCACAGCCTTTGTCTGAATCTCTTGGGACCAGAGGTGATTCAGAAGCCAGGATTTCCTAGAGAAACACAATGTGAATTCTGTATACCCTGTCAGATTCCCAGCAGGGTCTAGGGCAGACCCACAATGTAACTCACTCATATTTCTCCCAGAAATCATGTGAGCATCCACAATAAGTGAGATAAGTCAAGACCACAACGAGCCTGGTTGCAGCTCAGGGCAAGTTGTACCAGGATAAAACTTTGTTTTCAGAATTTATGCATTTGGATGTATGGAGAGTATGCACCCATGTAACGTTGCTCTGCTGCTTTGCAAGGGAAATTGGCTGCAGGAAGACAGAAAGAGGTAATGCAGGAGAAAGACGAAGTCATCTGCTTCGGAGGAAAATCTGATCTGGGTTGAAATCCTGGCTTCACCTACAATAAGCTGGGTGAGCCTGGGCCGGTGGCTTGCCCCTTCCGGGCCTCAGTTTTGTCATCTCTGAAGAGTACACCAGTGCCAGAGCCGTGGAGATGACAAAAGATGAAGTGTACGCCACGCTTCGCATACGCCTAAGTGGCACTGAATCGACAGCCTTCAACAACTTGCGCTAGTAAATGGCAGAGCTGGGAGGTGACAGCCTCAGCTTTGCCTGCAGTGCCAGATTGGACTAGCTGAACACTGATACCCTTCTCATCTGGCCACCCCCAAAGCCAAAGCCCAGAATTCCCACTGTAACTCACCCAAGCAGAAGGTCCAAAACTTTGGGTCGAAGGAAGGCCCAACAGGAGCCGCAGTGGAATTTCTCTCAGTGGCCCCAGATGACTTCTGCCCACCTTGGTGGCGCTGGGGCACTCTGTCTCCCTGGCGCCCTACTTGGGTGGGGCCAAGCCCAGGCCAGCCCCACCTGGACCTCCCCGAGACCTATTTTGGTGTCCCAGCATGTGGTTTTTTTGCAAATGAAGGCCTGGACAGTTTGACGCTACAGTTCCAGGAGCGGGCCAGCCCACTCCCCCGACCCCACCCTCTTCGGGCAGGACACCAGCAGGTCCCACAACACGTCAAGCTGCCTTGTTAAGCACAGGGGCTGTCCAGCGGGAGGGGGTGTGAGAATGGGCAACTGTGTGGTGTCCTCTGTCAGACCGCTAGGGTGGGAGGGGAGTGTGGGGGCAACAGGGGTGGCCAGAAGAGACACAGGCATGCAGGGACAGGGTGGAGGGATGGCAGGGACAACGCGATGCCTCTTTCTATCTCATCCTACCCCCACAGACCTGGGGGAGTACAAAAATCACCCCTGGGTTATTTACAAACTTTGAAAAAAAAAATAAAAAGAAGGAGGAGAAGGAATAGCAGGAAATAAAGGCCTGAAAAGACCTCTGTCGAATCCCTGCTATTTACAAAGCTTCACCAACACAGATTCTAGCACCTCCGTTGCTAAAGGCTCTTTGCACTGAGAACTCTTTCTGAGATGAGCTTGCGTTTGCCAAGAATAATTTTGCCAGGTCCGAGTTGCTATCCACCAGGAGGTGGGGAGATGGAAATTTCCAGAAGCCCCCTATCCAATGGAGCCTTTCACAGCTCATCCAATAGAACCTGGAAAATAGCAAACCACCAGCTCATCCGTTTAGAAAGTACTACAGGGGTTTCTTTAAAAGAGTTTAAAACATATTCTAGAATCCACTGTAAAACATTACCAAAGGCGTTTCTTAATTGCTGCTAATTTTACACAGCAATGACTTTAACTCTAAATAGGCCTTTTAATCTTCATCTATGTAGACATACATGTTTACATTCTTTAAATCACAGTATTATTAAATTTCATTTAACAACATCCCATAACCCCGTTCTCATGGCTTCAGAGTCCTCTTGTTAATTTTAATAATAGCCTGCCATTTCACTGTATTCATATACCACAGATTTCTTAACCAGACTATACAAAACAATTTTCCACCATTATAAACAATATTGCAATGAACATCTTTGTGCATATGCTATTTTCACATACCAGCTGCTTAAGTTAATTTTCAGTCATTTGCTAAGCATATGTTTATTGGGTAACTACTACGTACATTAAGCCCTAGGGATAAATGAATAGAACAGATACAGTCTCTGCCCCACAGTCTAAATGTTCTATATTTTAATAATTTTTGGATCTTCCTATGTGGGGCTCAAATATATATATTTTTAATCTTCCAAATTAAAAATGATACATTTGCAGCTGACAAAGCATAGACTGAGCCCTGCATGCTACAGGAGCAGATGTAACACAAAGTTTCCCTACATTGTTGGAGGAAGGAGCTGGTGAACCACACTCCTCCCTTGCCTACTCATGGAGCCTGCCAGGGTCCCAGAGAGGGACAGAAAAGTGGCAGCTCATTTATACAAGAGGTAGGCTGGGGTCCAGGCACGGTGGCTCATGCTTGTAATCCCAGCACTTTGGGAGGCCAAGGCCATTGGGTCACAAAGTCAGGAGTTTGAGACCAGCCTGGCCAATATGGTGAAACCCCATCTCTACTAAAAATACAAAAATTAGCCACGTGTGGTGCAGGTGTCTGTAGTCCCAACTACTTGGGAGGCTGAGGCAGGAGAATCTCTTGAACCTGGGAGGTAAAGGCTGCAGTGAGCTGAGATGGAGCCATTGCACTCCAGCCTGGGCAACAGAGCAAAACTCTGTCTCAAAAAAAAAGAGAGAGAGAGAGAGAGATAGGCTGGGGAATGGGAGGCTGGGGACAACGTGCAAGGCTGCCAAGACTGCACCCCAGAAATGAACTTGCCCATCCATCACAGGGGCTGGTGGTGGGGGGCCTCTGCAGACCTCCATCCACCCCCCATACACATCCTGGGCCTGCCCCTCTGCACCAATGTTAAGTGCAGGGATGAGCTGAGCATGCTCACTCTTTCTTCTAAGCTCCCTAAATCAGGGAACTCTCTCCTTTCCTGACAGAGGCCAGGATGCTGCTCCCCTCTGGGAGCCCTTCTGCATGGACATGTAGACGGGGGCCCTGAAGGTCATGGCTAAGGTTGACCAGTCTCTGCTGCTTACAGCTCCCTTCCCCACCCGACACGCACTCCTGACACCCACCTCCTCTCAAAGGCCAACCTGGCTCTGCCGGGCTTCCGGGGCCTTGTCAGAGGTCCTTCCGGGCCAGGGAAGTCTCCAGACTGCTGGTGCAGCACCCAGGGGCTGGGAGATGGCTGGAAGTGGCGGGGGGCAGGGGAATGGCAGGATTCCCTCCTCAGCCAGCGTCTGCTTCCACCCTTCTGTGCCTGGGGCTGCCATTCAGGAAGGTGGTGGATTCAGGGCAGATAATCAGGAGGCAAATCCCGCTCCATCAGCTGAAAGCTGATTTTCTCTTGCATCGTCGCGGCTTCAGCACGGCTGAATTCACCGATTGAATCCGTCCTCTCTGCCAGGCATAGTGCTGGCCTTTTTGCATCTTTGTCCTATTGGATCCTCTGAGCAGCTCTAGGGTCCAGGAGCATTTGTCATTTCTCCTTCACACATGAGGGTGGATGGCTTCTCTAGGATCCCTCTACTAATGGGCAGCGACTGAGTTCAACCCAAAATGTGTCTGACTCGAGTTTTGCTTCCCGGCCTTTCTGCTCCTTTGTATATACAGCACCTGGTAAGCCTTCCCCACCTTCTTCCCAGTCTCTTGCCTTCTTTCCTGAAAATGCATGAATTGCTTTCGAAACCATACCTTGCGTTAACAAAGAGGAAAGAGGTTCTCAAGGTGTCTTTGAGACCAGGGATCCCCAACCTCCAGGCTGTGGACCGGTACCCGTCAGGTCGGTGTCCAATTAGGAACTGGACTGCTCAGCAGGAGGTGAGCTGCGGGCAAGTGAGTGAAACTTCATTGGTATTTACAGCGCCCCCTATCCCTGGCTTCATCACCTGAGCCCCGCCTCCTTTCAGATCATTGGTAGTGGTAGACTCTCACGGGAGCGTGAAACTTATTGTGAACTGGCCATGCGAAGCATCTCAGTTGTGCACTGCTTATGAAAATCCAACTAATATCTGATGATCTGAACAGTTTTATCCCCAAATCGTCCTCGCCCCCCTCACCGCCATCCTTGGAAAATTTGCCTTCCATGAAACTGGTCCCTGATGCCAAAATGTTGGGGACTGCTGTCTTAGACCACACAAGACATTCATGGTCATAGTCAGGAAAAAAGCAGCATCCCGGCTGGGTGTGGTGGCTTGTGCTTGTAATCCCAGCACTTTGGAAGGCTGAGGCTGGTGGATCCCGAGGTCAGGAGTTCGAGACCAGCCTGTCCAATATGGTGAAACCCCATTTCTACTAAAAAATACAAAAACTAGCTGGGCATGGTGGCGCATGCCTGTAGTCCCAGCTACTTGGGAGGCTGAGGCAGGAGAATCGCTTGAACCAGGGAGGAGGAGGTTGCGGGGAGGCAAGATTGTGCCACTGCACTCCAGCCTCGGTGAGACTCCACCTCAAAAATAAAAATAAAGCAGCATCCCTCATGGCCAGACCTTCCACCTGCTGCTGGTTAACATATAAAAATCACCAACACTAACATAGCACTTTCTAGGTTATCCCTGTCCTCACTATCTTACTCACCCGAAGTTACCTGAAGTTACCTTATTTATTCGTTAACTTTCCTTACTTCCCTGCATTAACCTGTTTTGTCCTTCTGACAACCACACAAGGGAGGTGCTGCTATTACCACCCCCATTTTCCAGCTGAGGACCCTGGGCCTCCGTGCGCTAGATGTGGGAGAAGCATCCCACCTCCTGTGCCCAGTAAAGACAACCAAACATGCCTCCAGACATTGCTAAATGTCCCCTGCAGGGCAAAGTCGCCCTGGTTGAGGATCATTGCTCTGGAACAGTAAGGTGAGAAATTCCAATACAGTTCATTTATGTCAATTAGCCAAAGAAGGGGTCCTTCAACCTCCCACTTGAATTGAGGCTGTGAACAAACATGTTGGCCAAAACACAGTCCCAGGTTTCCACTTCCTATTGAAGAAACAATCTTAAAAAGATTGCCAGGCGCAGTGGCTTATGCCTATAATCCCAGCACTTTGGGAGGCTGAGGTGGACAGATCACCTGAGGTCGGGAGTTCGAGACCAGCCTGACCAACATGGAGAAATGCCGTCTCTACTAAAAATACAAAATTAACTGGGCATGGTAGTGCATGCCTACAATCCCAGCTGCTCAGGAAACTGAAGCAGGGAAATCACTTGAACCCAGGAGGCAGAAGTTGCAGTGAGCCAAGATTGTACCACTGCACTTTAGCCTGGGCAACGAGAGCGAAACTCCAAGGGAAAAAAATGAGGGAGAAATTAGATCTGGTGCACATTCTAATCTTTAAGCCATCTGAACATCTGGGCAAGTGCACAATCCAAACACCCTCAGCGGAAGAGGGGTACTGGAACATGAGCCATTATTGCCATCTTGGCTGTCACCGAGCAGTTAGCAGTGCCAGAAAGTCACATGTCCCCACGGTCAGGAGTGGGTCTTTCCACCTGAGATTGCTTTGCACAAGTGTGACATTTGATCACTTTACAAACACTGAAGGCTGAGCATCCTTAAAGTCACTTAGCTTCCCTGAGCCTCTATGCTACATTAAGGCTGGAAAGGCTTCTCCTTTTGTGCTGGACAGAATGGATCCCTGTGGTGTCTTTCCTCCAGCTCAGAGATCCATCCTCCTCCTCATCATGAATGCACAAATGCATCTAGAAACAATACACTGAGAGCTATCACAAACCAGGCATCCTTGGAGATGTCACTCCTTTCTGAATCCCACCGGGACTTTTAGGTGCCATGGCCCTCTTTGGAGTTCTTACGGAGAGCAGCCACCATCTCCCTGGAAAATGTACATTAGCACAGCATTTTGCATAAGGTTTCAGGGGCTTCATGGGGGATCCCTTTGGGAGTGAGTGAACCAGGTCAGGAATATTTATTTGGTGGCCTCTCAGACTGCTTTCAATTCTAATTTCTGTTCCTGGAGCAATGGTGGCCTCGTCGGGGAAACCCGGAGTCGGAGACCTGGGAGAGAGGGTGACTAAAGATGGAAACTGAGGTAGCATGAATAGCACCATCGCAGGGTGGGAAAAAGCTCCTCATGAGCCAAGCTGTCAGCTTTTCTGTTACTTCAAAGGGAAAGCCTCAACTGGATTCAAAAGCCCCTTTACCCTCTCCTTCTGCTGGTGAATCCTCCGCAGCAGGGAGAAGCCTCAGGTGTAGCAACTTCAGCTGGCAACAGCATCTAGCCAAAATCTAATGCCAAGGTTTTGTTTTCACATCTTTTTCCCCAAAATTCTTTGTTCTTATTTAATTCCAAAAGCCAAAAAAGTATAAGTGGAAATACACAGGAATATTCCCTAAAAGTGGGCCCTCACCCTTACCCCTAGCCGTGGGTTCTTCTCTCCACAGGCAATCTCTATGTGCCTCTTAAGTGTCCCTCCGGAAATACCTTATGTGTAATGCAAGCTACAGAAATATGTTTTTTACATTTATTTTAAAAATTAGTCTCTATTGGCCGGGCACGGTGGCTCACGCCTGTAATCCCAGCACATTGGGAGGCTGAGGTGGGCGGATCACAAGGTCAGGAGTTCAAGACCAGCCTGGCCAGCATGGTGACATCCTGTCTCTACTAAAGATATAAAAAATTAGCAGGGCGTGGTGGCGCATGCCTGTAATCCCAGCTACTCAGCAGGCTGAGGCAGGAGAATTGCTTGAGCCTGGGAGGCAGAGGTTGCAGTTAGCCAAGATTGTGCCATGGTACTCCAGCCTGGGTGATGGGGCCTGACTCCATCTCTGACCAAAAAAAAATTAGTCTCTATTTATGGCAAATGAGACTGGTTTCCATTTATGGATTCAATCTATGGGTGTCTTTTAAAATAAATGTGTTTACACTTAAAGGAAGTAGGAATCACTCTGAAGTATAGTGTTAGCAAATACATTGATGACAAAACGTGTGCGACCGAGGCATGCAATGACACAGAGCGAGAGTTGTGAAGCCCACAGGATCTGCTCCTAGCTCTGCTCTCTGCAGTGGGGGAGGCTGGAAGGTCCTCCATTTAGATCCAGGACCCCTGCTTAAGAGCAGCCCCTGACAAGTTCCCTTCTTCATCTAGGAAGCACAGAAGCCCCAGTTGGGGGCACAGACCCTGGCGAAAAAGGTTCCTGGCCACTGAAGGCATCTGTAGATGGGACTTGGCCAGAATGTCAGGAGCGTTTGGGGGCTGTCTGTCTCTATTGCTACATCCAAGGGATGGCGGTTCAGGCTAGATCATGTCTGATGTGTATTTGCTTCCAGAAAGAACATATCACCTGAATGCTGTCCCTTCCCATGCTGCATGGGAGGCCTGGGTGCAGGTGTGTAAACACACATGTATGTGTGCCTGTGAGTCCAGGGTGTGAGCCTCTCAGTAAAGGAGCAGAGAAGCTGCAGAAACAGAGCAGTGACTCAAAACTCCCTGTCTCCTCACGGTGCGGGGCTCTCCAGCAGCACTTAATAGTTATCCATAAAATGTGAATACTTATGCATGAATGAATTTCGCTATAAATACAATTAGCAATCTCGTTCTTAGATACAACACCTCATGAATCTAATGAACAAAGTTTATAGAGAGCCACATATCACTATTCATAACTAAATTCAGATTTCAGGAGATGTGCATGAGGCAGGACAGACAAGCCCTGAAATTGGGGCTTAGCCTGGGAAGGTTCTTGGCTTCACTCAGGAAAGAATTCAAAAGCAAGTCAGTGGTAGAAGGAAACAGCTTTATTGAGGCAGCAGCGTCACAGCTCCATGTCTGCTCCTGCAGAGCAGGGCTACCCTGTAGGCAGTGTGCTCAGAGTAGCAGCTCAGAGGCCGTTCTGCAGTCATATTTATATCTACTTTTGATTCCATGCAAATTAAGGGGCAGGTTATTCAGAAATTTCTAGAAAAGGGATGGTAACTTCTAGGTGTTGCCATGGCAAGGGTAAACTGGCATGGCACTGGTGGGTGTGTCATACGGAGAGGTACTTTTGCCTCTCCCCTTGAAGTACCAGATTGGAGACTGGTACTTCAGCCAGTCTCCAATCTGGTCCAGAGGTTGAGCCCTGCCTCCAGAATAGAGTCCCACCTCCTACCTCATATGCAGACTGTCAAAATCAGCCCACATAACTCAGAAGCATGTACAATTCTTATCAACAGCTTTAAAAGCTGTGTTGAATTCCAAAAACACGGGACATTTTTACCATGGCATAGTACAATTCTGAGATTAATTTCAAAAGGGCAAAATTAAAACATGCTCAGAAATGCATGCAACTGCCATAAATAGTCACTATATATACCATTGACAGTCACTTACATAATAACAGGTTTGATTTTCCTAAAGCCACTGGATTCCTGCTCATTCAGTGGTTGGAGGGATCATGTGACTCTCCTACCCAGCTGAACCTTGGAAAAACCTACCAGAGCATCTGGCAGAGAGATGTTCACTGGGAGATAAAAGCTCCAAGTTCCAGGTACTACCTTCAAATAAATGTGTGCCTTGCTTCTCAGCAAGCCTTGAGAAGGCTGAGGCCACACCACAGAACCAGGAGTCTTATGTTTGTTATACACCAAGGTAATTTTTTAAATAGACTTTATATTTTAGAGTAAGTCTACATCAATATTGAGCAGAAGGTACAGAGATTTCTATATACTCCCTGCCCACATACATGCACTGCCTCCCCAACTATCAACATCCCCCATCAAAGTGGTCTATTTGTTACAATTGACAAACCTGCACTGACACATCATTATCATCCAAAGTCCGGAGTTTACATTAGGGGCCACTCCTGGTGCTGCACATTCTATGGGTTTGCACAAATGTGTGATGAGATGACATGGATCCCCCATTTTAGTATCACACAGAGTAGTTTCACTGCCCTAAAAAAAAATCTTTTTTTTTAGGCTGGGTGCGGTGGCTCACGCCTGTAATCCCAGCACTTTGGGAGGCCGAGGCAGGTGGATCATGAGGTCAAGAGATCGAGACCATCCTGGTCAACATGGTGAAACCCCGTCTCTACTAAAAATACAAAAATTAGCTGGGCATGGTGGCACGTGCCTGTAATCCCAGCTACTCAGGAGGCTGAGGCAGGAGAATTGCCTGAACCCAGGAGGCGGAGGTTGCGGTGAGCCAAGATCGTGCCATTGCACTCCAGCCTGGGTAACAAGAGCAAAACTCTGTCCCAAAAAAAAAAAAAAAAACTTTCTTTTTTTATTGTTGTCGTTGTTTTTTGAGAAGGAGAATCACTCTGTTGCCCAGGCTGGAGTGCAGTGGCACAATCTCAGCTCACTGCAATCTCCACCTCCTGGGTTCAAACAATTCTCCAGCCTCAGCCTCCTGAGTAGCTGGGATTACAGGCACCCACCAGCACACCCAGCTACTTTGTGTATTTTTAGTAGAGATGAGGTTTCCCCATGTTGGCTGGTCTTGAACTCCTCACCTTGTGATCCACCTGCCTCCGCCTCCCAAAGTGCTGGGATTAAAGGCATGAGCCACTGCACCTGGCCAAAAAAATCTAGTTTTTATATACCAATTTTTTTTCACTGAGGTATAAACTATAAGCTTTTTCTCATATCATTAACTACTTTCTGAAAAACAAGATTTAAACATCTGTATTAGTTGGAATACAGGGTAAGCAGCTATGTCAGAGACCCAAAGTTCAGTGTCTTCAAAAAGTAGTCTATGTAAGACGTTCGTTCTTTCCCATCCAGCAGATGGAAGTGCGGGTGGGGGATGCTACAGGGTGTGGGTCACCATGGCCCTGGTTCCTTCCAACTTGTTGCTCAGCATCTGCTTGCTTCTTGACTCATCTGCTTGCTTATGGCTGGCCTCCAGACCTCCAGAGTGGGTGTCATTCACAGATGCAGGGGAAGGGGAAAGTGGAGAGCAAGTGATTTTCTTACACAGAACATAACACGTTCATGTCCATTTCATTCCAGAACTTAGCCACAGGGCAACTTAGTACCAGGGAGGCTGGGAAATTCAGTGCATAGCTGGGTACCCAAGCACATTGCTAAAATCTGTGTGTGCAGAGGGAGGGGTTTCTGCTACCAAAAGGACAAAGGGAAGAAGGATAGAAGAACAATTAGATCTTCCCAATGATTTGGCTAAACTTTCTCCCATAGTTGAATATTTCAATTATTTTTCACTTTTCACAAATATAAGTAACACTGTGGGGCCAGGCGTGGTGGCTCATGCCTGTAATCCCAGCACTTTGGGAGACTGTCACGGGCAAATCATCTGAGGTCAGGAGTTCAAGACCAGCCTGACCCCATCTCTGCTAAAAAATACAAAATTAGGCAGATGTGGTGGTGCATACCTGTCATCTCAGCTACTCAGGATTCTGAGGCAGGAGAATCACTTGCCCAGGAGGCGGAGGTTGTGGTGAGCTGAGACTGTGCCATTGTACTCCAGGTTGGGCAATGAGAACAAAACTTCGTCTCAAAAATATAATAATAATAAAACTGTGAACACCCTTCTACACCTAGCACCTCCTTTGTGCCAGCCACACTATTCTAAGTACTTCATGAGTGTGTGTTAACTTGATCCTCACAGCAACTCTGAGAGGTGAGCACAATTATTATCTCTAGTCAATGGTAAGAAAACAGAGGCACTGGGGTTTAAGTTACCCTGCTGCAGGGGCTGGGTTTGTAACCACTGCCTATAGGAAAGCCTGCATGGGGCAGGGCACTTTCTCTTCAGCACCCCTTTATTTCCATTCACTTCCTATTTCTCTCTCCAGAGCCGGCCCCTCTGATGTGGTGCATGTGTGCTATTCTGCTTGTAAAACGTGTACCATGGTTTCATGGGCATGTGTTTTTAGTACGCAGAAGCAGTTATGGGGGGCTTGGTCTCTTTTCTTTCCACTTGCCTCTACCCATGTCATGAGTACCCCCCAAGTGCTGCTGCATCATCTTGTATCTGCCTCAGCCTACTCATCTATTCCCTGTGAGGGACATTAGGATGGAGTCCAATTTCCCCACACTGCACATACTGCCGTAATAGGTATGTCTTCGTGCACGTTCTCTTATGGTTTCACAGTATTTCTCTGGGGTTGAGAGCCAGGAGCCGTATTGCTGGGTCATGGGCTACACCATGCTTGAGGTCTACACACCAAGCCGCCAACAGTCTCTTCTCCAACCAGCAGGGCCTGACAGTCCCTTCACCTAGCCCATCATTTGGCATTAACCAAATGTCCCCAGATCTGATGGCTATACAGCAGTCTCTCATGATTTTAATTTGCCTTTCTTAATGACTCATGAGTTTGTACACCTCTCCTATCTTGGTGGACTTTTGGGTTTTATCTTTGGTGAATAATCCGTTCAATGTTCTTCACCCACTTTCTCTTGTGGTTCCTGTCTTCTTGTTGATTTGCCAGAGCTCCTTGACGTCACCTGAGTCTAAATTCCTTATCGGTTTTAGACACTGTCCTCTCTCACACGGTCATCTTCAACTTTTTCCATGGCGGTCTTTATGAATCAGAACTTCTAGGGCAACTAGCACATCAATGCTTTTGCCTTATGATTTACTTTTTAGACCATGGTTTAAGAAATCCTCACCCACCTCTAGGTCACAGAGGTATTTTCCTATATGTACCATATCAATTTTGTGGTTGTACCATATACATTTAGGTCTTCAATATGTTTCAAGTCTACCTTTGTCACGCAGTGTTAGGTAAGGATCCAGTTTTATAGCTACACATATAGCAAACAAGTTTTCCCAGAATTGAGCCAGGCACGGTGGCTCATGCCTATAATCCCAGCACTTTGGGAGGCCAAGGAGGGCAAATCACCTGAGGTCAGGAGTTCAAGAACAGCCTGGCACACATGGTGAAACCTTGTCTCTACTAAAAACACAAAAATTAGCTGGGCGTGGTGGCAGGCACCTGTAATCCCAGCTACTCGGGAGGCTGAGGCAGGAGAATCACTTAGACCGGGGAGGCAGAGGTTGCAGTGAGCCAAGATCGCACCATTGCACTCTAGCCTGGGCAACAGGAGCGAAACTCCGTCTCAAAAGGTTTTCCCAGAATTATCTACTAACCTCTTTGCCCACCCCCCTTGATCTGCAAGCCCTGGAAAGTTTTTTAGCTATGTAACCTTATTCATTACATCCCATAAACAAGGGTGTTCCGGTAAAACTGAACACCGAAGTGGCAGCCTGCTGTTCCCAGGGATAGACACTAGGAGGCACACCTTCTCTTTTACTTTGGAGTCACCTATGCTACTTAGAAGCCACATAGCATGAGCTTGAGCAAGTGACTGAAAGACTCTGAACTTCCCTTTTTTCATCTAAAAAGTGGGTGTAACACTAGTTCTAAAGGTTCTTACAAGATTAGTGGAACCAGTGCATGGAAGGTGTTTTGGATATGCAGTTCTTTCTCTGCCTGCAGCTCTCATCAGTAACGCCTCTTCTCTTCATTTCCTCTCCATGCCATTTTTAAGGCCTTTATTCCTCTATGCACTTGTACTTCCAGACCCCACATCATTCCAGACATAATGAAAGGCATCACTTTCCCACTTTCAATATACAGTCAATTTACAGACACACGGGAATCAGATCCAATTGCGTTTGATTGGTATAAGGCAAGTATGCAGATGTTTAAAGATTTGTCCATTGCAATTTTCTTGTGTTGGGTTATTTTTTTTCGTATTCTGGAGCTTATTCAAAATGGTTTCAAAGGCTTTTGCAAACACTGGGCCTTTTGCTCACAGCACTTAGTGGGGATGAAACAGCCTCGCCTTCTCTACCTTAGTAACACCAACAGATCTTGTGGTTGTCATTCATTTTTCTGTGCAGATATTGACTCAGAGTCTGCCATCTCTCCTCCCTCCTAAGCCCCAGACCCACCTTCCTGTCTTCTCATTGGTGGACCCCACTGAGTGCCTGGCCAGGACTTCCAATTGAGGATGAGTAGTGGCCACGTGAATTAAATGTTGGTATGTGCATAGCACTTACAACATGACCTTACTATTCAGACAGCAAGCATATGATAAAAATGTGAGTATTATTATTACACGATTTGGTCAGAATGGAGAGTGGAAAGGAAAGCTAGAGAGATAATTTAGTAGGCAGTTGCAAATCAGAGCAAAAGATAAGGGAAGCCTTTAAAAAGGTGGTTGCTGGCCAGGCACGGTGGCTTAAGCCTGTAATCCCAGCACTTTGGGAGGCCGAGGTGGGTGGATCACCTGAGGTCAGGAGTTTGAGACCAGCCTGGGAAACATGGTGAAACCCTGTCTCTACTAAAAATATAAAAAGCCGACAGACAGGTCCTTGGCCCTGCGGTCCACACGTGGCAGGTATGCAGGAAGCACATGCTACTGACCTGAAGTGAGGCATCAGAGGCCCTTGCCGTTGGCTTTCTTGTGCATATGATGGTGATACCGTCTTGTATGTCAGGAAAATGAGGTAGCACCTGCCTAATAATTGCAAAAGCCTGGGTGGTTGCTAACTCAGTAAAGGAAGAAAATTATGGACTATCCTTTATGTTCAAGGCTTAGTGGACACGAAATGAATAAGCACACCTCATCTAGGGTAAGTGTGGTCAGGTAGGGTGAGTGGGTGTAAAAAAATTGTTATTCATTCATTTCTTCAACAAATACTATGTACTAGGCACTTTTCTAGGCAGTAGAGCTGAGCAGTGAACAACATCAGAAATCCTCGTCCTCAAAGTGCTTATGTTTTGAGGTGGAGGTAAACAGGCAAAACTCACACAATTAAGTAAATCATACAGAAGTTAGGTGGTGGTAAGTGCCATGGAGAAAAATCTAAGCAGAGAAGGGGGTTAGGGCTGTGGGGCAGAGGCAGTGGAATTTTAATTAAGGTGGTCAGGGAAGACCTCAGTGAGAAGGTGACAATTTGCTGAAGACTCAAAAGGAAGGAAGGGAGGAAGCCAAGCAGATATCTGGGGAAAAGCACGTTCCAGGCACAGAGGTCAGCAAATGCAAAGGCCCTGAGGCAGCGTGTGCCTCGGAGGTTGGAGGAACGTCCAGTACAAAGGAACTGAGTAGGGAAAGCAGTCAAAGTTGCAGACAGAACAGGGAGAGGGGCAGATGGTGTAGGATCTTGATGCACTGGCCCCATTGGGAGCCATCGGAGGGCTTGGAGCAGAGGAGGGGTAAGTAAGAGGTTCTTACTTACAGGTTCTCAGGAGCACTCCAGGGCAGAGGTTGTGGTGAGCCGAGATCACTCCATTGCAGTCCAGCCTGGGCAACAAGAGTGAAACTCTCAACAACAACAAAATCTGCCATACAATGGGTGCATTAGGGCTCTCCACAGAAACAGAACCAATGGATTTTGTACATATGTGTGTACATAAATTATAGAAAGATTTTTAGGAGGGATTTGCTCATGTGATTAAGGAATCTGAAAAGTCCCACAGTCCCATCTGCAGGCTGGAGGCCCAGGAAACTGAGTCGTTTCAGTCCAAACCTGAAGGCCTGAGACCAGGGAGCCAAGGGTGCAAGTCCCAGTCCGAGTCTAAAGTCCCAAGAACCAGAGCAGCAAGGTCTGAGGGCAGAAGATGGATGTCCAAGCTCAAGGACAAATAGCAAATTCACCCTTCTGCCTTTTGTTTGATTTGGGCTTCAAGGATTGGACAACGCCTGCACACATTGCCGAGGTAACCCTCTTTACTGTCTCCTGATTTGCATCAATGCTAGTATCTTCCAGGAACACCCTCACAGACACACCCAGGAATATTTTACCAGCTATCTGGGTATCCCTTAGCCTCCTGAGTAGCTGGGACTACAGGCGCGCACCACCACACCCAGCTAAATTTTTTATATTTTTAGTGGAGATGGGGTTGCACTATGTTGGCCAGGATGGTCTCGATCTCCTGACCTTCTGATCCACCTGCCTCGGCCTCCCAAAGTGCTGGGATTACAGGTGTGAGCCACCGCGCCTGACCAATACAAAGCATTTACTAAGTGTGCAGACAGCACCATTTGATAGTGCTTCTGCACCTAAACCGAATGCTTCCATTTGTCAGAGATGAATGGGAGGCTGCACAGCAAGGTAACTAAGTTTGGGCTTTTAAAGTCACAAACCCAACTCTGACCTCAAAAACCTGATGCAATCCTAAGTGACTCACACTTCTGAACCTGTTTCTCCATCTATAAATGGGTACAAAAGCACCTTCTCTAGTAGGATTGTTGTAAGGATTACATCAGCCAGGGTGTGTCAAGCACAGTGCCTGCACGTGTTGCAGTAAACATTCATGTAGCTGTTACTATTAGCACTCTACAACTACTTACCACAAAAAGGAAATACAAGCTGGGAAGGTTTTTGGTAAAGATTACATAAAAGAGGAGTTTCAGCTGGGTGCAGTGGTTCACGCCTGTAATCCCAGAACTTTGGGTGGCTGAGGCGGGTAGATCACGAGGTCAAGACCAGCCTGGCCAATATGGTGAAACCCTGTCTCTACTAAAAAATACAAAAATTAGCCAGGCATGATGGTGCGCACCTGTAACCCCAGCTACTCAGAAGGCTGAAGCAGGAAAATTGCTTGAACCTGGGAGACAGAGGTTGCAGTGAGCCGAGATTGCACCACTGTACTCCAGCCTGGGAGACAAAGTAAGACCCTCTCAAAAAAAGAGAGGAGTTTCTGCTTAAAAAGTGATACCTAAGAAGATTAAGTGCATGTGAATGTATAATCTGAACATGACAATAAACATTTATTAACCATGTATGTGCCTGATACTGCCAGAAGGTGGGAAATAGCAACAAACCCATCAGTCTCTCTCAAATCAGCATAGCATCATTGGAGCCTACTCAGCAGCTAGCTCTTTAATACACTGTCAGAGATCTATTCAGTACTCTTGCAAGGACTCCCAAAACCATCGTTCAGTAGGAAAGCACACATGTGGATATTATTAATACCTTTTAATGTTTCACATTGTCTTTTTTTTTCTTTCAGAAGATTTGTAACAAAAATACATGGAACTTAGTATATGTTTCAATAAAATAGGTAAATACAGAATCTCAATAAGACACGTCTATAAGGTATAATCCTTCTTGTGGGGATGGAATATTCCACTCCCCTAAGAAAAGAGAATCACAACATGATTAGGCCTGACTATTTCATACTGCCTACTAACTTCAGAGACTGGTGGACTTGGAGAAAAAAACAAAAATAAATAAAACTGAATACGGTCAAGTGCCTCAACTGCCCTCTCCTTTCCCCTTTTCCTAGATCTTCATACAGCCAGATGAGATGAGGATGTGAGGCAGAGCCCTGGGGCACAGTCAGGGGCTCTGCTGCTAAACGCCAGGCAGATGCATGGGTTTCCTGGGGTGGCCCAGAAATGCACTTTGAAACAACCACGCAGTGCCATAGCTGACAAATACAGATGGGGGCAGGAATGAAAAAGAAGCTACAAGAACTGCTGGCAGGAAGCCTGATGTCCACAGCACGTATTCAACTCAACTTACACAGTGAAAAAAGACAGCTGAAATAGAATCCTGAGCCAGTTCATTGACAAACACGTAACATTTGAGGCATCTATACCTCTTTATAATAATGCAAATTGGAATGCTAACAAAGCATAAACACTTCTGCAACAATTCCATTAGGCACAGTTGTTCATTCAACAGAAAAAGTCAAAACCACTTGGTTTTGAAATGAAAATCCTTCACATCCACCTGTGTTCAAAATAGTAATAACTTATGATATTAATAACTTCCTTTAAAAAGCAATTACCACAAAAGATTTAAATCATAAGCATGAAAAGACTCATTTTCCTACTAATGTAGTCTTAGAGTTACCTAACGCCATTATATTTTGTGTTTTTAACATAAAGCTAAAACTACCAGAAACACTTTTAAACAAGTTGTGTGTTTTCCACTGCAAATGATCTCAGCTTGCTTAGACCAACACACAGTAAACTAAAGAGAAAGATATGTACTGTTACTCCCCCATTGCTGGTGTATGTCTGCCCCCATGACAAATAACGGCAAGAATCATATTATACTACCAAATGTCAGCCAATGGCTGGCCAGGTAGCCACTTCCCTTCCTAAACAGACCTTAAAACAATAATCATCCGTGATGTAGCAAATGAGCAAATTTGGCTAGAGTCGATCGAAGATGTACTCGGTTTGGACATATATTAGAGAAGAAACTGCTGAGCACGTCAGTAAAGAATAATCCATTTCAGCTGCAGGACAGTGCTCTTTCCTGGGACAAGCCTGCATTGCCTCCAAGGGAGCCAAACTATCCCTTCCATGCAACACGAGTATTCCATGGATACTCTGGCCATGACTTGCTTTTGGACAAAAATCAACTGCTAACGTTTTTCATCTCTAATATCATTAACACCATAGAGAAGAAAACCAACATTAGAAAACTCGACAATGAGAATAAGAAAATCCACAAAGAAAAAAGGTCATGCTGAAACTGATTTGACAGTTGTTCCATCACTGTCTACCACATGGGCTTGAGACTGGTGACTTCATGGATGCATCCTTAAGATGTCCTGCCAAATGTCAGCTTCAAGTCTGTCATAGTGACCCCAGTGTGACGCTGCCTGCCTTACATTCACCAACTCCTATCCAAGAGATCCAAGGGGGCCTTGGGCGGTGGTAAGCACAGGATATGTGGGTGCCGAGAGCCCAAGAACCTTCTAGAAAACTCCGCCTTGGATTTGGACACAGAAACGAGCCAGTGGTTTGGAGTCTTGGCAACAGCATCTACACTGGGGCTTAACCTCAGCAGCCAGCCTGCAGGATGCTTGCCCCAGAGCGTTTGGTCACAGATAGTGTTGTGAATACCTGCAGGGGAAGAGAAAGCACAACATCTTCAGATGCCTGAGCAGATGAGGTAACGGAACAGTTCAGATAACATCATATGCATTAAAACCGACTACCAAAATGCGTAAAACAAGAATAGTAGTATGATCAAGGATATTTCTATTTCTCCAGAGAATAAAAGGGAGAAGATATTTAAAACCAAGGTGAAAGAGGAAAAAAAATTTAGGTTTTATCTGTTGAAGAATTTTGTTAGCATGAGGATGATTAAAACAAATAAGGTACCCCCAGTTGTTTGTCAACCCTCTAAAAGAAATTCACCATGAAATATTTTGGATGTAAAGAAGGGTATAAAGTGCATTATTACAAACACCCATGTGCCCAGTTAGTCCAGACCCTGATGGCCTTCTCCTTCTCCTCCTTTCCCTCCACCTAATTGGTGCTTATCATTCTTATGCATTTCTTCTTGCATTTCTCCTGTGGTTTTTAAGAAGCTTTACTTACAAATGGCAAGAAGATGTAGATTCTTCTGTTACCCTGCTTTTTTGTATCCCACACGGATACAAATAGCTAATTCTTCCATTTTTTACACTGCATTGAGTTCGATCACTATAGTTAGAACAACACATACAGCCTAGCATATATAGTGTATACTGTAGTATTCAATTATTTAACTAGTGAATATGAATCACACATTCGGGCTCCTTCTGTTGGCCATCCAAGCTGTTGCCAAAATGCTCTTTGCAATACGATGCTAGGACATTCCAGTGCATCTCCTTGCAGACAGAGCTGAATGAAGTACAATTGCTGGGTCAGGGGGCAGGTGAAACTTTGGCTTGACTGGATTTCCCAGGTGTCTGCATCAACTTGTACTCTTATTTGCAGTGACTAACAAGCCCTTGTTTCATATCCTTGCAAACATTTAATGGTTGTGGACTCAACAGTTTTAGACAATTTTTACTTGTTACTGCTCAAGATTGCCTATACATAAAACAAAAATACATGGCCGGCCACAGTGGCTCACACCTGTAATCCCAGCACTTTGGGAGGCTGAAGTGGGTAGATCATGAGGTCAGGAGTTTGAGACCAGCCTGGGCAACATGGTAAAACCCTCATCTCTACTAAAAATACAAAAATTAGCCAGGCATGGTGGTGCACACCTGTAATCCAAGCTACTCAGGAGGCTGAGGCAAGAGAATTGCTTGAACCCAGGAGGTGGAGGTTGCAGTGAGCCAAGATTGCGCCACTGCACTCCAGCCTGGGCGACAGAGCAAGACTTTGTCTCAAAAAAACAAAAACAACTTTTGAATAAGTGGGAAGACAGTTTTGTGTAAGAAAGGAACAATACTGAGAAGTTTTTATTCTGTTTTAGCCTCAGAGAGTAACAAAGTCTTTACTTCTCAAAAAATCCAGACCAAGTACTAATGGCCAGTATCGTAAAAAATTTTTTTTAAATACAAATGCATTAGAAGTATTTGGATAATTCATATCCCAAAAAAAAATCATTACAAGAAGAGGCTCATCACTGTTAACAAAGATACACTAAAATCCTTGAAATAGTTACCTTATTTTTTTTTATTTTTTTTTTTGGAGACAGAGTCTTACTCTGTCACCCAGGCTGGAATGCAGTGGCACAATCTTGGCTCACTACAACCTCTGCCTCCCAGGTTCAAGTAATTCTCCTCCCTTAGCCTCCCAAGTAGCTGGGATTACAGGCACCTGCCACCACACCCAGATAATTTTTGGTTTTTTAGTAGAGATGGGGTTTCACCATGTTGACCAGGCTGGTCTCGAACTTCTGACCTCAGGTGATCCACCTACCTTAGCCTCCCAAAGTGTTGGGATTACAAGCATGAGCCACAGCGCACGGCCAGTAGTTATCCTTCTTATACTCACTATAGAAAAAACATTACACTGAATTTTGCAACATTTTATTAGCACTCTTATATGCAATGCTGGCGACACATTGTAAACTAGTACAACTTTTTTGGAAAGGCAATAAAATTCCTTTGTTTAAAAAAATGTATAAGTACAGATGAGGACGGGGAAATAATACATGATAATAAAAATAGCTGTGTTAGAGTTGGGTATTATGGGCAATTCAAACATGCTTTCTTTTCCATTTTTATAATGAGGAAATAAATAAAGAGCCAAAGAATACATCTAAACAAATTCCAGGCTTATCAATGTGCAAGCCTGGGTTCTAGTTCTCAGAAACTGATTTAGAAATAGAACTTGTAGGAGATTTGGATACAAAACTAAACCCACCAAAATGAGCTCTCATCTGTTTTTTCTTATATTGATGTTGTTCTTATGTTTAAAAGATGGTGGAAGCCAAACTGCCATTGTTGATCAGTCTAAGTAAAAAAACTGGCTGGGCGCCGTGGCTCATGCCTGCAATCCCAGCACTTTGGGAGGCTGAGGCAGGAAGACCGCTTGAGACCAGCAGTTTGAGACCAGCCTGGGTAACATAGTGCAAACCTGTTTCTAAAAAATATGTATATATATAAATTAGCTGGGAACAGTGGCATGCGCCTGTAGTCCCAGCAACTCAGGAGACTGAGGTGGGAACACTGCCTGAGCTTGAAAGGTCAAGGCTGCAGTGAGCTGAGATCACACCACTGCACTCCAGCCTGGATGACAGACAGAGACCCTGTCTCAAATAAATGAAAAAAAACTGCTGGGGTCAGTTTTGACAGATTTCATTCATACACAACCGTTTTAGAATTTTTATAAGAAGGGGCAGCCTTCATGCCCTTCCATCCCAACACACAGGACTCGTACAAAGGTCAGGGCTGCTGGAGGCTTTCACCTCACATACTCGTATCTTGCCCCAACACTTTCAGCCGCAGAAGGCTCCCGCACTTTAGAGTGGGATTATACTGACTGTTTTAAAAAAAAAAAAGGCACCCAAACTTTTAATATTTGACACCAAAAGTCTTTTCAAATGCTTTCCTCTTGAACTACTACCCTAATCTGATCACTATAAACTCTGTTTCAAAACATCACTATGGACCCTATAAATACGTACAATTATGTGTCAGTTAAAAGTAAATTTTTTTAATGCCTGTAACTAGGAGTTTAAAGCCTTTAGTTTTTCAAAATCCAGTATCAAAGCAAGTTGTTCCTTTACAAGTAAACTTGATTAGTTGAAATCACTACTGAAAATTATGTGTAATCCATTTCCTACTCAATGACTATAGCTCAGGTGTTCAGAATAAATGACCACCACCCCATCTCGCAATGAGTAAGACAAAATCATGACTAATGCCCCAGGTGCTCAGAATCCTTCGGTCAAAACAAGAGTAGCCTCTCCTCTTACAGCAATTCCAGAATTCCAGTAATTCCCTTTGGAAATTAATAAGGAATTAATAAGGAATTTTTCAACTTTTTAAGCAATTGCTCCTCAGAGCCAAAGATTGCTCTCAATTGCCCAGGATTTTTATCAAAGTGGTACGGAGGAGTTCATTCAATGAGTCATTGTGCCAGCCTATCACAGCTGGCCTTGGAGCTGTGGCTATTTTTTGAGGACTCAGTTTAAAGCAGTCTCGGGACTGGTTTAAAAATTACTATCATTTCTAATTCATCCACTGGACTCACACTTGTGAAATTCACTGACAATATACTGGGGAAATAAAATTTTAAAAGGCATGTAAAATTAAAACACCATTTTTTATTATTAGAACAGTCACAAACTGATGTTAAAGTTTCTCAACTTTCTTCTTCGTTTCTATCCTTCTCTCATTATAGACTACTAACAAACATTCTGTGGACCACATTTGAACAGCATATCCTACAGGATATGTCTGGACAATACAAACAGTGGGTCCAGTAGCAAATCCAATTACTAAGTCAAAACTCAGCATTTAGCAAAGAAAAGAGTTCCTCCTATGAACCCCTAATGCCAAGTTTCACTCTTCCTAGATAAAGAAGCTTTAAAAAAAACCAACTTTCTTGGGATAAATGCCCAGTAAGTAGTGGGATTGCTGGATCACATGGCAGCTCTATTTGTAGATTTTTGAGGAACCTCCATACTGTTGTCCATAGTGGCTGTACTAGCTTACTCACAGAGGTAGAGAGATTACTAGAGGCTAGGATGAGTTGGGAGAAGGAGATAGGGAGAGATTTGTTAAAGAATATAAAATCACAGCTAGATAGGAGAAATGTGTTCTACAGCACTTTAGAATAACCGTAGTTAACAATAAAGCATACTTTCAAAGAGCTAGAAGAAAGGATATGGAATGTTCTCAACACAAAGAAATAATGTTTGAGATGATAGATATGCTAATTACCCTAATCTGATCACTATAAACTGTTTCAAACCATCACCATGCAACCTATAAACATTTATTCCACATCAATTAAAAATAATTTAAAAATAAAAATAATAATAATTTTTAAAATGTCCATAACTAGGATTTTAAAGCCTTTGGTTTTTCAAAATCCAGTATCAAAGCAAGTAATTCACAACCAGGGTTTAAAAAAAAAAAAAAATCACTGGAGCTTTTTCAAAATATCCATACCTCTCCAACCCCCATTAAAAATACTATCGTGATGACCTTCAGTCCATCCACATCTTCTCTCCTCCCAAGCCACAGCCGCATCTTTCTTCTATAATATCCCAGTGAAAAGAACAGCTAACAGGTGCAGCTCTTCAGCATCTATTAAATACACGAACTCTCCTACACACTTTACAGATTGCATTTTAATCAACCCTATAGTTAGATACTCTCTCATTTTAGATATTCTCTCATTTCATTTTATTTATTTATTTTTGAGACAGTCTCGCTCCAGGCTGGAGTGCAGTAGCACAATCTTGGCTCACTGCAACCTCCACCTCCCAGGTTCAAGAAATTCATGTGCCTCAGTCTCCCAAGTAGCTGGGATTACAGGTTTGCACTACCACACCAGTCATTTTTAGTAGAGACAAGCTTTTGCCACATCGACTAAGCTGGTCTCAAACTCCAGACATCAGGTTATCTGCCCAACTTGGCCTCCCAAAGTGCTGGGATTATAGGTGTTAGCCACCGAGCCAGGCCTTACTTACTTATCCATTGAGATGGAGTCTTGGTCTGTCACCAGGCTGGAGTGCAGTGGTGCAATCTCAGCTCACTGCAACCTCCGCCTCCTGGGACCAAGCAATTCTCCTGCCTCAGTCTCCCAAGTAGCTGGGATTACAGGCGTGCACCACTATGCCCAGGTAATTTTTTTGTATTTTTAGTAGAGACGGGGTTTCACCATGTTGGCCCGGATGGTCTCGATCTCCTGACCTTGTGATCCACCTGCCTCAGCCTGCCAAACTGCTGGGACTGCAGGCGTGAGCTACCATGCCCGGCCTATCTATCTATCTATCTATCTATCTATCTATCTATCTATCTATCTATCTATCTATCTATCTATTTTGAGACAGGGTCTTGCTCTATCACCCAGGCTGGAGTGCAATGGTGTGATCTTGGCTCACTGCAACCTCTGCCTCCTGGGTTTAAGATATTCTTGTGCCTCAGCCTCCCAAGTAGCTGGGATTAAAGGCATATGCAACCATGTCCAGCCAATTTTTTGTTATTTGGAGGTGGGGTTTCGCTATGTTGGACAGGCTAGCCTCAAACTCCTGGCTTCAAGTGATCCACTCACCTCAGGCTCCTAAAGTGCTGGGAATATAAAAGTGAGCCACCATGCCTGGCCTCTTATTTTATTAAATGTGGAAACAAAGCTTCTGAAAACCTGGGTGGTATGGCCAGGTCTCACTGAGAGGAATTTGCTGATTAAGATTACAACCCAGGTCTGTGTGTCTCCACTATGTTCATGTTGCCACCAAGAAATCATTTCCATTTTTAGATTCTATGGCACATATGGCAGGACAGTCTGTGGAAATACACCACAGTGTGGTGCGTTGGGGTTCTGGACAGCCTGTCTGGGTTTGAATCCCAGCTTTGCCATGACCAGGCTGGGTGACCATGGGCATTCACTCAACCTCTTTGTCCTTGGTTTCCTCGTCTGTCAAATAGGTATACTACCCTCACCCACCTTATGAGGTGCTCATAAGGACCAAGTTAGTCAACAGGCAGGGACATAGTACCCAGCACACAGCAGGTCCACATATGCATCAGTGGTCTTGTCATCACTGTCACCTCTTGTGCCTGCTCTTGCTATTACTTCCTATTGCAGGACACAAACCTGAGTGGTCTTCAGCTCTTCCCTCTTCACATTCCTGGTTCAGGGGGCAGGTACTATCAACTCTACCCTCAAATACAACAGTGTTGCTCCATTTCCACTGCCACCACCTCAGGCCACTATCATCTCCTCTTGTCCACCTCAATAGCCACATAACTGGATCTGCCATTCCACTTGCCCGCTCTGTCCAGCTTCCATGGTGCAGCTGGAGGAATGTTTCTGAACAGTGTATCTGAACATGTTACTCCCTGCTTTAGATCTTTTGGCTGAATCACAATGCCCCAAAGGCAGTCAAAATATCCTTCCTTAGTTTACAAGACCATCACTTACTCACCTATTTATCCAGTGCATACATACATATATATTTAACTCTCTAGGCTCTTTAAGCTATGGCAATATTGAGGGTCTTCTTCGGTTCCTTGAATGAGCCATCTGCTTTCCCACCCAGGCCTTTTATACAGTGTTCTCTCACTAGATAACACCCACACATTCTTCTAGTCTTAGCTAAGAAACCCCTCCAGAATCATCCTGCCCCAACATCCTATGATATTGTGATATAATGAGAAATATGTACTTCGTCTTCCATCCCGTCCCGGTTTCTGGCATGGGCACTTCTAAAGCCCTTGGAATTTCCTGAGTGACACTAGTGAGATGAGCATCTTTTGCTATTCATAATGAGCCTCTTTCAACCACACCTGACTTTATGCTAATGATGTGACTTTTGGTGGGGCCCTAGATAGCTTCAGGATGGTGGCTGGTTGCCAGAGGAACCAACCATGTCATCAGAGGTAGAATTTTTAGCCCCAATTCTGACCCCCTGCATCTGGGGAGAGAGCAGGAGAATTGGGTTAATTACTAATGGTCAATTATTAATCAAGCGTGCCTACATAATGGGACCTCTAAAAACACCCCTAAATGAGAGGTTTAGAGAACTTCCATGTTGGTGAATATCGAGCTGCTAGGAAGGTGCCACACCTAAAGAGGCCATGGAAGCTCTGTCATCCCCCACCTCCCCACAACCACCTTGCCCTGTATAACTCTTCCATTTGTCTGTTACTGAGTTGCAACCTTTATAATAAACAAGTAAATATAAGTAAAGTTTATTCCTGAGTTCCGTAAGCCATGCTAGCAATTTATTGTGGGAAATCCATGATTTCATAGCTGATAGGTCAGAAGTATAGGAGGCCATCCTGAGACTAGCCTCTGCAATGGAGGCAGGCTTACGGGACTGAGCCCTTGTAGGATCTGATGCTAACTAGAGGCAACTGATAGCAGAATTGAGTTATGTTATAGGACACCCAGCTGGTGTCTGGAAAGCTGGAGAATTGGTTGTTCATGTGAGCAAAACCCCCACACATCTGGGGTCAGAAGTGCTCTGTGAGTAAAAACAGGTCAGAGGAATCCCTGAGCCAAAGACCACAAAGGTGGCAACCCAGTGCCTCCAGCACTTTATACCTACCCCAATCCTAGGATGCATCAGATGGAATTGTTACCGGCACATCACGCAGCTGCCTCCTCTGCTTATCCCAAATCCCTGCTGTGTCCTCCATGCCCAGCATGGCGCTGTGCACACAGCTTGACAAGTGTGTTCACAGAGTGCAATTTCACCCAATTTTTTATCTTGTTAATCAGCCAACAGCTTGGGAAAAATAAAATACCAGAGTCCTATCAAAGCACCAGAACATTCAGCCCCTAAGAGGACCAACAGATGGAGATGCACAACCCTGATGTGCCTGGCATACCAAGAAGAACAGGCCTTTGGCTGACCTCTGCACAGCCATGGACTTCAGGAGACACCCTGCATCCTTACAGCATCCTTCTGCCCAGCTGGCAGTTACCCTGCCAGATGCTGCTGCTGGATCACAGCACAACAGCCTCCTGAGGGGGTCAGAGGCCAATACACAGCAGTCTTTCTTTCAACATGCCCAGCTGAATTCTGACAAAAAATTAGACACTCATATACAAAAGAATAAAATTGTCTTTTCCTTCATCCCTATGAGAAATGGTTATTGAAGCTTGTGAGTATCTTGAAATGGCATCTACATTTTAAAATATACCCACTACTGTGTGTTGAATTGTGTCCCCATAACCTTAAAAGACATGATCAAGTCCTAACCCCCAGTATTTGTGAATTTGGAAATAGGGTCTCTGCAGATGTAATCAAGTGAAAATGAGATCACGTTGGATTAGAGTGGGCCCTAATCCAATAACTGGAGTTTTTTGAAAGAGGGAAATTTGGACACAGACCACAAAGGGGATGAGGCCATGTGAAGAGGGAGGCAGAGATTAAAGTGATATATCTGCAAGCCAAGGAATGCCAAGGAATGCCAGGGACTGCCACTGCTACCAGAAGAGAGAAGAGGCAAGGGAGGATTCTTCCCTAGTGCCTCTGGAGGGAGCTTGGCCCTGCTGAC
The DNA here is from genome assembly GCF_049354715.1 of Callithrix jacchus. Classification (NCBI taxonomy): domain Eukaryota; kingdom Metazoa; phylum Chordata; class Mammalia; order Primates; family Cebidae; genus Callithrix; species Callithrix jacchus. The sequence goes on along the minus strand of NC_133510.1, from coordinate 107,276,001 downwards.
ATCTAGAGTTTGAACTTCTAGTCTCCAGAACAGAGAGAGAGTAGATGTCTGCTATTTTTAAGCCACCCAGTTTGTGGTACTTTGTTACAACAGCCCTGGGAAACTAAGGTACTCAAGAAAGCAAAGTTAATTGGCTCCTTCCCAACACAGGCAGTTTGAGTCATTCCACTGAATAAAAGATCTACCATACATTAAGGGCATTCATCAAGACTTCAGTTTTTACCTATTTTTTGAAGCTTAATTCTATTTCTCTCACAAAACAGCAGCTTTCTGTAACTGATGCCCTAACCTCTCAACCTGTTAATATTTTAGGCTTATATCCCAGCCAGGTGCATAGAGAAGGATTCTTGATCACAGAGAAGGCAAAGCAAAAGAAAGCTAAAACGTTTTTCCAGGCCTTAAAGCTGACATTCCACATACTCAGCAATGAGCTCAGTTGCACAAGGGCAATCAGGAACAGATACCAACCAGTCATGGAGCTGCTGAGTGAAATCTGGGGTGTGTGTGTGTGTGTGTGTGTGTGCGCGCGCACGCGCGCGCATGCACAAGTACAATGTACAACTTGGAAACCACTCCCAACAACAGATAATCACTGCAATTTTCAACTCCATAGATAAGCTGGCATAGTATGACATGCTTCCTCCCACACCTTCCCAAGTTATCCAATATAAACACATTTTTGGCTTACCATTCCTATACAGTTAGGTATTACAATATTCAACTCACGGATGATCACTGGCAGCGAAGAAACACTGACACCCAGAGGCCTAGATTGGTCAATTTCTATTTCTACTGTCATTTGATCTTTTGAAAGTATCATTTTCAAATCTCATTCATTGATAAGAAAAGCTAAAGAAGCAAACAGTATCATTTAGCCTCAAGACAGCTGTGAAATTGAAGCTCTTCCATCATTAACTGATTGCCATGAAAATAATTTAGATGCTAAATAAAATATTTAAGGCACAGCTCTATAAATCACTCTGATAATTTTTAACACTTAACAACATGACAGAAACCTCCAGTTCACACCATAAGCAATGAATACTGAAAGATGAAAACTCATTTTTAGAGACAAGGCCCTCTTTTGAGGAATCATTATCAAACTCAGGGTCCTCTATCTGCCACTTGTAAGCTGGGTGGTGTGCAATTTTAAACTGCAGAAGTGTAGATAACCCACCTCTGCACAGACAGGGTGAATTCCAATTGTGCTGTCCAGCTGTTTTTTGGTCAGTCCACATTTCAGTGCAGCTGCAAAACCTTGTGTAACTTCTCCAGCATTTGGACCCAGTACGTGAAAGCCCACAACACGTTCCTAAAGTAAAAAAAAATAAAATAATGCAATTAAACTGATTTTTCTCCCCTTCTCTTCCTACACAGACTAGAGCATTTCTCCAGTCTATTCTCTTAAAAATGTCCAGAAACTTTAATGACTGCTGGTAACAGCTATTTAGGCTAAAGACTCCCCAACATGAGCCAATACAGAGAGTATGATGCTCACTTCAATAAGAACAAAGAGACAAGAGACAGCTACAAGAGATTACTCATTTTATGAGGAAAAATACAAAAGGCGAAGATGCTGGCAGGTCTTTAATAACCAAAATGCTCTGGAAAATATCATCAAAGGGCAGGGCATCCTCACATCCTGTATTTGACTGCCTCAGCTCCACACAGACTATCTCCAATAGCTGGGACCCTTAAGGGTAGTCATTCAAATTTAAAAGTCATTTTGACTTGGCACCATAGCTCAAGCCTGTAATCTCAGCACTTTGCAGGGCTGAGGCAGGAGAATCACCTGAAGCCAGGTGTTCAAGACCAGCCTGGCAACACAGGGAGACTCTGTTTCTACAGAAAAAAAATTAAAAAATTAGCTTGGGCATGGTGGCTTACATCTGTAGTCCCAGCTACTTGGCAGGCTGAGGTGGGAGGATTGCTTGAGTCCAGGGGGCCAAGGCTACAATGGGCTGATTATACCACTGCACTCCATCCTGGGTGACAAAGTAAGACCCTGTCTCTAAAAAATAAAATTTAAAAAGTCACTTTAAATAAGGTTTTGAGGATAAATAGTGCAAGATCATTAAAGTCTGAAAACATTTTTGTTTTTTGTTTTGTTTTTAATAGAGATGGGATTTTGCTATGGGGCCTGAGCTGGCCCCATAGCAAAATAAAATTTAAAAAGTCACTTTAAATAAGGTTTTGAGGATAAATAGTGCAAGATCATTAAAGTCTGAAAACATTTTTGTTTTAAAATAAAATTTAAAAAGTCACTTTAAATAAGGTTTTGAGGATAAATAGTGCAAGATCATTAAAGTCTGAAAACATTTTTGTTTTTTGTTTTGTTTTTAATAGAGATGGGATTTTGCTATGGGGCCTGAGCTGGCCCCAAATTTGTGAGCTGAAACAGTTCACCCACCTCGGCCTCCCAAAGTGCTGCAATTACAGGTGTTTCTACCACTGTGCCTAGCAAAGTCTGAAAACATTTTTGAAAGCAAAAGAAAAATGTCTGGTATTCTAAAATACCTGTGTAGAAATTCTTTTGGATAAATTCGAAATCTCAAACTCTGGCTACCTCTGCCAAAAGCAGAGAAATCTGATGTACTCAACTGTTCAGCTGAGATTTTCAGTGGGGACTCTGGCTAGACTAGACTATCTAGTCCAATCTCATCATAACAAATGAGGCAACTCAAGCTGTGGGGTGCAGAACTTGTCTAAGATTCTGTCACTCCCTGGGAACAATCAGGAGGTTGTTCTGCTAACAAAGGACTGTAATATACTGTATATTGTACTCTTACCCATATTCACCCTGACAATTTCGCGTTTAGGGTATGAATAAAGTATAATCTGTAGGAGGAACTACTAAAAACCACTTAAAATACATTTACATGTAATAATGTGAAAAGGCTCTAAAAATATGAGATTATAAAAAAGTTACAGAACTCTATATAATGAGGATGCCACCTTCAATTAAACCACAAACACTGTATAATGTTTATGCATTCATAAATAGGTGGCAAACAGAAGAACATAAGTATGAGAGACCCTTTGCATTAAGTTTTGCCTCTCAGGGAGTGAAGGAAGACGGAAGACTGCACAGGAATAATAGTTAATAGTATGGTATCTCCATTGTGTGAGAATGAATGTACAGAACTGCCCTTACCTAGGGAAATGATTTGAGTACCATTACTTAACTGCCAAGTGCTTCAGTTTCCTCATCTAAAAAAAGGGAAAACAATAGCACATACCTACCTCACAGGCTTGTAGACTTCTATAGTGCCTGGTACATAGTGCTCAAAAATATAAGCTGTTATAAACTGCATATGTGATTGTTTCTCTCATAAGAAAAAAGCTCTGAAGCAAATACGGCAAAATGTTAACATTCGTTGACTTTGGATGGTGAGTACTTTCCTCATCTTTATTATATTTTAAATATTTTATGTTAAAAAAAATAGCAGAAAACAAACGCCAGAAGACAATAAACATTGTAAGTACAATTTGGAATCAAGGACATTTAGACATTGAAGTCAAGTGACTGACTCAAAATGAATAAAGCACGCCCGTGGAACAGCCAAGTTCTACAAGCTTTTGCCTCAGATAGCTCATGACAAAAGAGCAGTAACAAATATTCATCTTCTCTATTACTATCTGTATCTATGAAAATAACTGAAAACACTGTCACTCTACTTAGGACCTCAACTACTGGCAGGTTTATTGATAGTAAAATTATTTTTCACATTATACTAGCAATGTCATTTGAACAAATTGAAACATTGGAAAAAGAACAAAATATATATGGTTAAAATGGATTTGCTTGGTAGGAGGGAAATCTGCAAGGTTTCACTGACTGCTATGAGCAGTTGAAGTATCTCTCAGTGAGACAGGGGCAGTTAATATACTGCCAATGAGAATCCTGACATTTTCTCCTTTGGTCTGAAGCAAAAGTGATATCTAATATATGCCCATATAAAAAACTTTTAAGAAAATTTGCCTAAAGAGACAAACTCTGTATACAGTGGTTTTTTATGTTAACTGTGTAGCTCATTATGAGTTATATTCATTTGAAGCTTTTTTTTTTTTTTTTTTTTTTGCAGTGGATCCAGGAAAATGTTTTCTAAAACCCTGGGTTCTACCAAAAAACAAAGCTGTAAGTGTCCTACTGCCTAAAACAGTAGTTTCCAAATAGGATACATGGCTTAATTATATTACAATTTTGAGATTAAAACTAATTATCAGAGTTTACTAGGCTTTTAACATATAGATTCTTTAACATCATTTATACTTTTACTGAGGTCATTTTTTTTTAAGTGTCAGATAAGTTAAAAAGATTGGTTTTCTTATGAGTCAATACATCACTTAAAAGAGAGTGTGTGTATATGCATACCTGTGTCCCAGGTTACAATGTGTGGCAGCAGTCAAAACAGTTTAAAAAATAGAAATTATCTAATCCCTCATTTTGTACTTATGGAAATAAATCCTATGAGGTATAGAGTTTGCTCACAGGCCTTCACAGGTTTCTGCTAAAGTAAGTATTGGAATATACAGCACATTGTATTCTTATACATATCCACCCTGACAATTGGGGCTTTATGGTATAAATAAAGTATATCTGTAGGAGGAACTACTAAAAAGCACTTAAACACATTAGATTTACATGTAATAATACCTGACCAGTGTTACATGTAGCAGCAGGCAATGAAATCTTAGAACTCAATTAAGAGCTCTTTTTCATTAGTCCCAGTTGCTGAGGATCAAATGTGCATTGCTCTTTTTTTTCCACTATATTTTGATAGTTGATGACTTTATTGTTTCTCTTTTATAAACACAAACAGACAGTTCTGAAGTTATGCCTTTGGTTCCTTCTCTCAGTAAGTTTTGGCTGCCTGTTGACTAAGTGCAGGGCCTCATGCCAGTGAAGATGAGGGGAGAGCAGGCAGTGCAGCCAAGGTCCTTGCTGGCTGCTGATATCTATTAGCTGAGAAGACTGGCAGGCAAAATACTGAAGGAATGCCATCTGCACCATGTGACCAACTAAGCTATATATTAAAGACTAAAGCTGGGTGCGGTGGCTCACGCTTGTAATCCCAGCACTTTGGGAGGCCGAGACGGGTGAATCACGAGGTTAGGTGTTCAAGACCAGCCTGGCCAACATGGTAAAAACCCTTCTTCACAAAAAAAAATACAAAAATTAGCTGGGCGTGGTGGCATGCATCTCTAATCCCAGTTACTCGGGAGGATGAGGCAGGAGAATTGCTTGAACCCAAGAGACAGAGGTTGCAGGGAGTGAAGACTGTACCACTGCCTAGAGGACAGAGCAAGACTCCATCTAAAAAATAATTAAATTAAATTTAAAAAACCTAAGTAAAAATAAAATTATTGGAAAAGGATTAAGTGAGAATTGCACTTACACTGTCTTTGGTATTACAGATTATTTTTGCATAACATTTGTTGTTATCTCTTGATGGAATTGTCCATTCCAATGGCCAAAAGTAACTATGGTAAACCTAAGAAAATACAAAAGTAAAATTTAGACACATTATTTTAAACAGTATGTCTGTCAAACATTATATATGGTGAAAGACAGTGAAGACAAAGTAGACTTTCATTAAACAATAACATTCATGGAATAAATAGGAATCTGGTCAAAAGGTAAATGACCGTAAACTCCTTGCTGTCAGGCACTTTTGCTATAAGCTCATCCCTTAATTATGTATATCTCAACCTCAAAAGAATATACCCTAACTGATAATAAAAAAGAACAAGGGAATGAGAGAAAGAAGCCATTTAATTACCTGCTGTCTTACATTGAAAACACATACATACGCAAACCTCAATAATATCTTGTTATCCAATGTGAATAACAACCTGGGCAAGAAACAAATAAGATGCCAGGATCAATTATAGTAATTACCTAGTTCTCTTGCTTAATGCTTCCAAAAGACATTTCCTCCTTTGGCATAATTCACTAAAAGCAATGAAGGAAGGAGACAGGGAAGGAATGAAGGAAGAAGAGAGGGAGGAAGGAAGTCTGGAAGGACAGCATCCTTACTGATGTAATTCCGGGATGACCGAATGGATTTTTTTTTCCCCTAGCTGCTAGCCTCAGTTCAAAACATGTTTTGCTACCTTTTTTTTTTCATATTTCCTATGAGTTTATTTTTTGAATAAATTGTTGGCAGGCTATACAAAGAACAATATTCCAAAACTACACACTTTTTAAAAGTGAACTGATTATGAAGACATAAGTAGTGTTCTTCCATGTTGTAATATATAATTTTAAAAATAAACGTGGGTTACAAAATTTAAGTATAGTATCATAGTATCATAATTTTACAGGAAAAAAAATTAAAGGAATGACCCTAAATTGCTAAAAATTGCTGTTATAGACATAAGTCCATGAGTAATTGTTTCCTCTTTCCCTTACATTTTTCAGTTTCTTCAACTCAAACACATTACACTTCTACAACAAAAAAGCAAATTTTAAAAACTTAAATACTGTTTATCACGAAATATGAAATATATGTTAAAAACTTCAAAATTTAATTATATATGTATGCCATATATATACACACACACTCATAGGAGGATCGATCTTCAAAAAATAATCTGAGAAACAATGAATTATGAAGATGATCATCATACTATTTATAATAATGAAAAAAACTGTAAACAAGCTAATCAAACAATGGCTTAACAAATTATAGTATGCACCCCTTAATAAAAGAAGTACAGGCTGGGTACGATGGCCCACACTTGTAATCCCAGCACTTTGGGAGGCTGAGGTGGGTGGATCACAAGGTCAGGAGATGGAGGCCATCCTGGCTAACACAGTGAAACCCTGTCTCTACTAAAATTACAAAAAATTAACCGGGGTGGTGGCACACGCCTGTAGTCCTAGCTACTCCCTTGAACCCTGGAGGCAGAGGTTACAGTGACCCAAGATCACGCCACTACACTCCAGCCTGAGCAACAGAGTGAGACTCTATCTCAAAACAAACAACAAAATAATCTTTTTATTACATGCATTGGTAGTAGCATGTTATATCTTGGCCTATTAGCAACACATTATTAATTTTTTTTCTGATTATAAGAATAGTATATCTTTATTATAGGAATGAATACTGTATTTCATGTGCATTTTCGTTCATGATAAAATGTAAGCAGAAAAGTTAGTACAAATTAGAAGGTAATGCTAGAAACAAGTAGTACTAATGGTCAGAGCATTCACTTTCCTATAATCAATCAAGAGAAATCAATAAATGTGATTTTTAGAAAGGAAATACAATTGGGTTGACTGACAAAATTAGAAAATGAAAGTTAAATCAGATAAAAATACTACTCAATACTAAGTCTCCTGAAAGTAGTAACTACACTGTGGTTATATAGGAAAATCTCCTTGTTCATAGAAGTATACAGTAAGTACTTGGGGTAAAGGAGCATTCAACTTACTCTCAAATGATTCACAGACACACACACACACACACACACACGCACACACAAAGAGAATACTGAAAGCATATAAAATAAATTGGCAAAATGTTAGTAATACATGACTATTCATACATGTACATAATAGTACAAAGTATATGAAAATTCTTTGTACTATTTTTCAACTTTTCGGTATACTTTAAAATTCCAAAGGATTAAAGTAGTAATTTTACATAGGATAAAAGAGAAATTACCTCAATATTTTCTTCCCCAAACTTCTCCACAGCTTTCTCCTCAGAAAGGCCACAAGCTCCGTATTCCAAAGGTGTAAATACAGTGGTCGGAACATTTTCATAGTCACACTGTTTAAAAATGGACGTAAGGAGTTATAATAGGCAAAGACTTAACTTAAAAAAAGGGTATACTTCAAAAAAGTTCAAAATTGACAGAGGAAATAGTGGTTTAAGTTACTTTGCACACTGACACCATTACCTAAATCCTCAAGTCCTTTTATAGCCTAGATAAGTGCCATAAAAAGACCTTAGAACATTTGATTTATATTGGCAATAATAAAACGACATAAAATGCAACTATTTACAGCATATGGATATGAAGTACACTATTTAACAATAGTGCTGAAACCTGATTAATCAAGCTCTTTATTCATAGTATGAATCCAAGAATGTCCATTTTCATAATAAAGTCACAAATGTATAGCAGCTTTAATAGTATCTTGTCTGGAATACAGCTAATAAAGGACATCTAGGATGCCATCACCAAAATAACTAAAATATTCAAGATCTGCAAAACTTCCCAACTGCCCCCTAAATAAGGAACTGGGAGTATGTAGTGAGGACAAGCACAACACTCACCTTAACAGTGGAACCTGCATAGAGCCTCTGAGCCAGCAATCTTCCTGCCTGGATTGCAACTGGGGTAAGCTCCACCTTACCCTCCAATATATCGCCAATGGCATAGATGTAAGGCACATTGGTCTGCTCTTCATCTGTGACAGGTATTTTTCCAGTCCTGTAATTTTATTCAGTTAAAAATTAATTACCATAATTAATTAAGGAGAACAAAATCCTCCTTTTTCCCAAGGAAACCCAAAATCATGACTCTAGCTGAGGACAATGTGCTAATGTAATAAAATTAAAACAAAACAGCTCAAAGAAACAAAAAAGCTTATCATGACAACTCTGGCCACTATTTTAAAAATCAAAGAAATAAGAAAACTCTAAAAAATCTTAGAATGGAAGAACTCCAACACAGAGGTTAAGAGTGAGGATTCTAAATTATAACATCCCCCAAAATGGAAAAAGAAAACAAACAGAAATACTAATGCGAATGCCACTGGAAGAAAAGTTTTCTGCGCCTGTAATCCCAACACTTTGGGAAGCTGATTTGAGTGGATCACTAGAGGCCAAGAGATGGAGACCAGCCTGGCCAACATGATTATAGGCATGATGGCGGGCGCCTGTAATCCAGCCACTAGGGAGCTAAGGCACGAGAATCACTTGAACCCAGGAAGCAGAAGTTGCAGTGACATGAGATTGCACTACTGCACTCAAGCCTGGGCAACAGAGCAAGACTCTATGTCAAAAATAAACAAACAAACAAAAACACTAAAATTCTACAATTGACCAATGCTGTAAATAACTGAAATAGCATTAAATATTACATAATAAAGTTTTTTTTTCTTACTTTTCATTTATCTTCACCCCTACGGTTTCTAAGCCAATTTTTCTTGTGCAAGCATCTCTTCCTATTGCCAACAACACCTGAAAAATTATTAATATATTAGTGACTAACAACAAAAAGGCTCTGCATTTACTACTTAATCGTATTTTTCTCTGCTTACTAAGCTAATCTGGTTTCATTTATCAAACCTGGAAATAAATATTTCATTAAAAAGTAACATAAGAGTTTAAATAAATTAAAATCCTCAGGGGAAAAAAATCCTTTGAACATGAAATAGCAGAAATTATTTTGCACTTCTTATTAGGAAAAAGAGAATTTGTAATGCCTTAATAAACCTATCCAAGTTTAAAGACAACAACATCATAGACTATGACTAAATTATTTTTTAAGTGGTTGCCTGGGGAGATAAAAGGGAAGGACACAAGACAGAAATTCTGGTCTATTTAAAAATTCTGTTACCTGGCCAGGCACAGTGGCTCACGCCTGTAATCCCAGCATTTTGAGAGGCAGAGGTGGGTGGGTCACAAGGTCAAGAGTTCGAGACTGGTCTGGCCAACATGGTGAAACCTCATCTCCACTAAAAATACAAACATCAGTCCGGCATAGAGGCACACGCTTATAGTCCCAGCTACTTGAAAGGCTGAGACAGGAGTATCGCTTGAACCTGGGAGGTGGAGATTGCAGTGAGCCGAGAAGGTTGCAGTGAGCCAAGAGTGTGCCACTGCGCTCTAGCCCGGGTGACAGTGTAAGACTCAGTCACAAAAAATAAAAATAAATTCTGTTGCCTTAAGTTATGGTGGAAAAAAATCTGAAGCCATCCCTATACCAAAATAATTTTTTCTTTTTGGATACGGAGTCTCACTCTGTTGCCCAGGCTGGAGTACAGTGGCACAATCTCAGCTCACTGCAACCTCTGTCTCCCAGGTTCAAACAATGCTTCTGCGTCAGCCACCCAAGAAGCTGGGACTACAGGCGCCCACCACCACGCCCAGCTAATTTTTGTGTTTTAGTAGAGATAGGGTTTCACCACATTGGCCAGGCTAGTCTCGAACTCCTGACCTTGTGATCTGCCCACCTCAGCCTCTCAAAGTGCTGGGATTATAGGCGTGAGCCACTGTGCCCGGCCACCAAAACAAATTTTAATATCACAAGTTATTGAGATGTCTTACAATGGGCATAGAACCAGTACATCTGGAAATCCCTAAGAGCCATTTTAAGTTCCTAAACAATACTCAATAAGCACATTATTTGCTTTCTGGTAAAGTATTAACCTGGGCCCATTCCTTACCGTATTATACTCTCCTTCAATGATTTCTTCATTATTGGTAGACTGAGCTACTACTCGGAGTCGGCCTGGTGTCCCTGCTTCAATTTGTTCAACCTGTTAATAGTAACAAAATTTTACTGTGAAATAAAAACATTTATCAAGTTGGATTCCGTAACTTCCCCTTCTATCTGGTTAACTAAAAGTTAAAATATAAAATCTTGCTTGAAAGGTCTTTCATGGGCTGGGTGCTGTGGCTCACACCTGTAATCCTAGCACTTTGGGAGGCCAAGGCAGGTGGATCACGAGGTCAGGAGTTCAAGACCAGCCTGGCCAAGATGGTGAAGCCCTGTCTCTACTTAAAAAAAAATACAAAAATTAGCCAGGTGTGGTGGCACATGCCTGTAGTCCCAGCTACTTGAGAGGCGAGTCAGGGGAATTGCCTGAACCCGAGAGGTGGAGGTTGCAGTGAGCTAAGATGGAGCCACTGCACTCCGGCCAGGAGACACAGACTCCATCTCAAAAAACAAACAAAAAAAAAAGGTCTTTTATGTCTCATCTCCCTCACTTAACATTATTAGGATGATAATGATTATCTCCTTTTTGGCTGCTCAATGCTGTCTACTAGAGGGGCTTTCTTTTAAACAGTTCTCAAACAATAAAATTCAGAGAAAAGGCCGGGCCCAGTGGTTCACACCTGTAATCCCAGCACTTTGGGAGGCCAAGGCAGGTGGACCATGAGGTCAGGAAATCGACACCATCCTGGCCAACATGGTGAAACTCCATCTTAAAAAAAAATTCAGAGAAAAATACAGAAAAAAAGAAAGGTATTAAAAGCACACTACCATCCCTAAAATCAAACCAATGACTTACTGCTTTTCCCAGGATTCTATCTTATAATTCACCCAGAACGATTAATCCCATGGAGGGCAACTGTTGCCCAAATTCAGAGATTCTCTTTTGACTACAGATGCTCAGCTTTCACTGACAACAAAGGATAGATATTAGAATAGGTCAATAGTAATACAGGTAACTGAAAGTCTTAAATATTCGTGTGGGCAAGGAAATGAGAGCATTTATCAGAACAAGGGGTTGTTTCTGGTTGTTAAGGATGTAGAAAGAAATGAGCAACCCCTCATATTTGAGTGATGGCAGATGAAAATGAATATACCAACCCACTACACATAGATGTCAACAACAACCTACAGACCAGGTACAATGACTTAGAAACTCTTTCACCTAGAAAACTTGTCCAGGGTTATTTTATTTGACATCAACAAAAAATAAAGATTTCCTTCCTGAATTCCCTTTCTTTCTTATATAGTTAAATAAACTTCTTTGGACATAGTGGAAAAGTTGTTCCTACTTAATTTTAATTAAAATGCCCTAATCCTTGGAGAAAAGTTTAATTGGTCCACTGCTTAAGATTTGTTTGAAAATGATAAGGGCCTCATCCTACCTCCACCCTTATTCACTTTTGTACTTCAATCAGGCCTTTTTTGTATCTACAACAGCATTTCTCCCCACAGAGCCTTTGTACACATACTGCATTCTCCATCCAAAATGTACTCTCTCCCCGCTCTCCACTGAAGGTTCCTTCCACTCAGTCACTTTAGAATACAGCAAGAGTTTAATACCCACCTGTGGGAATCAGATAACCTGGTAACCCTATTTTACTAGGATTAGTCCACCAGGTTTTCAAAGGGGTCCACAACTCCCCAAAATGTTAAGAAATGTATACAGGAAGATGTTACTTTCTATCAGTACAGCATATACATACAGCTGTTGTTTTCGAATCATAGCTCTAATACAAATATAGCATATATTCCTCTACTCTTAAAAAACAGCTACAGGACAGGTGCGGTGGCTCACGCTTGTAATCCCAGCACTTTGGGAGGCTGAGATGGGAGGACCACTTGAGGTCAGGAGTTCAAGACCGGCCTGACCAACATGGTGAAACCCTTCTCTGTTAAAAATATGAAAATTAGCCGGGGTCCCAGCTGTGGTCCCAGCTACTCCGGAGGCTGAGGCACCAGAATCGCTTGAATCTGGGAGGCAGAGATTGCAGTCTGCCGAGACTGGGCTACTGCACTTCAGCCTAGGCAACAGAGCTAGACTCTATCTCAAAAAAAAAAATTTTAAAAAGTAAAAATTAAAAACAGCTACAGTAATCAAGCACTGACAGCTTCCAGGAAATTTGTGCCTTACTCTCCACAACAATATTATAAGATAGATTCACTTCAGACTTACTCTGTACCAGATACTTTTCTAATTACTTTTTTTTTTTTTTTTTTTTTTTTTGAGATGGAGTTTCGCTCTTGTTACCCAGGCTGGAGTGCAACGGCGCGATCTCGGCTCACCGCAACCTCCGTCTCCTGGGTTCAGGCAATTCTCCTGCCTCAGCCTCCCGAGTAGCTGGGATTACAGGCACGCGCTACCATGCCCAGCTAATTTTTTGTATTTTTAGTAGAGACGGGGTTCCACCATGTTGACCAGGATGGTCTCGATCTCCTGACCTCGTGATCCACCTGCCTCGGCCTCCCAAAGTGCTGGGATTACAGGCGTGAGCCACCGCGCCCGGCCTCTAATTACTTTTTTAAGTGTTGTCTAATTCAATCCTCACAAGAATTCTTAGATGCTATTATCAACCTAATTTTACAAAAGAAGCAGGTTCAGAGAAGTTAAGTAACTCTTCCAAAGTCATATAGCAAGAAACTGGCAAAACAGTATTTGAATTCAGATCGTGATGATCCCGAAGTTCATATTCTTATCTAACAGCATTAGGAGATGCATAGTCACATACACAACTCAAGTTAACTCATTGAGAGATGAAAAAATGACAACTATAATTCCTTAACAAAATAGTCCCACCATTTTCCCTGCCCTAGAGAAACCTATTAGTCTGAGACATATACTACGTGTTCAATTTTGTCATTCTTATGTGTCAAAACTATTGTGATAATGTTAACAAGTCCCAGGTGTGACTTGGCATGTTATTAGAACTTTTCAAAAGAGTAAAAGAGCAAAAAAGGTTAGCGTACAGAAATAAATGAGATAATCTCTACCAGGGATGCTGGAAGTACGCAGTGTAAATGTTGAGACTGTATCGTATACCAAGGGGGGATGTCCTATGGGGAGCCAGGGAGTGCGGGGGGAGCCTACTCTTGAATTCTTATCTAAATCTCTGGTGCATATGAAGAAACAAAGTATTGCCAGACCAAAGATGACAAAGGAATGCATAAAGGGAAGCATTAAACGGAAGAGAAGAAAACCAAAGGAAGAGATTATTAATCTATAAATAAGAACAAAGTTATATAGGTGTTTAGATGCTAGGTAGGTACAAGTTTGTATACCAATATACAATAGTAGGGAAATCAGCATTTCCGATGGTTTATAATGCTGAAAGGATGCTTCCACTACGAGCTCAACTCTCTTTTTGCCTTTTATTGTGAATGTAGAATCAACAAGCCTACAGGCAAACCCACTTACTTTAATTGGTACAAACTGTCTTATAAACTTGATGCCATGTTCTTCCATGTGTTCACCAATTTTGTTGGCCATGTCCTGGTCAAATCCTCTAAGAAGAATGGACCTAACCATAACAGTGACATCTAAACCGATACCAGCAAGAAATCCAGCACATTCCAAAGCAACATAGGATGCTCCAACGATGAGGGTCTTCCCCGGGCAGTAAGGTAAGGAGAAAAGATCATCACTGGTGGGGTGGGGTGGGGAGAGGAAGAAATAATAAAAATAATGTTCATATATGAATAATTACTAAATCCAAGTACACATTTTTACTTTGCTAAGAACATACTTTCAGGATGATAAACATTCTACTAGCTACACATATAATACATGAGAAGTTTTTATAATTCTTAGATACCCTTTCTTGTCACTCAGTTGCATTGGGAGTAGTTCAAGCTACCCAAAGCTAAACACAGCAAACTGTGTAACTCCTGATATTAGTCAGTTAGTCCAACTCATCTTCACACTAAATGATTTTGAACTGTTTGGAATAAATCATAGATTTGCAAACGCAAACCCCTATCCTCATGCACCATTCAGCTCTCTCTGAGGTGGAAAAATCTGTGTTACTTCTTCTTAGTGGAAACCAATTATTATCAATAGTGTGAACAAACATGGAGAAAAAAAAACAAAAAACTTTCAATATTTTGAAACATAAAAGCCAACTATAAAAAGCAGAACCTGACAAAAGTCTTCCAGTTGAGCTAGGAATATACAGGACACAGAGATTATAAAAATAAAAGCATTGTTAGAGAATGAGTTGTTTTTGTTTGTTTGGTTTGTTTTGAGATGGAGTCTCGCCCTGTTGCCCAGGCTGTAGTGCAGTGGCATGATCTCGGCTCACTGCAACCTCCACCTAACATAGGTTCAAGGGATTCTCCTGCCTCAGCCTCCAGAGTAGCTGAAATTATAGGCACCTGCCACCAAGCCTGGCTAATTTTTTGTAGAGATGGGGTTTCACCATGTTGGCCAGATTGGTCTCGAACTCCTGGCCTCAGGTGATCCAACTGCCATGGCCTCCCAGAGTGCTGGCATTACGGGTATGAGCCACCTTGCCTGGCATTTTTTTTTTTTTGAGATGGAGTCTCACTTTGTCAAAAGGCTGGAGTGCAGTGGTGCAATCTCAGCTCAATGCAACCTCAAACTCCTGGGTTCAAGCGATTCTCCTGCCTCAGCCTCCCAAGTAGATGAGATTACAGGTACAAGACACTACGCCAGCTAATTTTTATATTTTTAGTAGAGACAGGGTTTCACTCACCATGTTGGCCAGGATGGTCTTAATCTCCTGAGCTCGTAATTTGCCCACCTTGGCCTCCCAAAGTGCTGAGATTATAGGCATGAGCCAAGAATGAGTTTTTAAAAAATAATAGAAGGGAGCCTTGCTATTGTGTGAATGTTTACGTACTCCCAAAATGCATACATTAAAATCCTAAACCCCAAGGCAATGATACTAAGGGGTGGGGCTTTGGGGAGGTGATTAGACCATGAGGGCAGAGCTCTCATGAATGGGGCTAATATCCTTGTTAAAAAGTCCCCAGAGACCTGCCTCTCCCTCTTCCACCAGGTGGGAAAGGATAAAATCATATGCCAAAAACAGCCTGAAGGAGAAGAGTAACTTATAAGACAATCAGAAACTCCCGAGCAAACAGCATCCATGAGGACACATTTACCAACACTCTGTCTTAATGACTTCATAATTGAAAGCTCCTGAACAATGTCAGCAGTGTTTTCATTTGATGGGCAAAAATAAACCACACAGAAAAACCTCTCCTTGCTTGACTGGTTTCAAGAGGTCCTTCTACAATGACACTGCAACCATTCAAACAGCATTCAGTGGGGTCTAGAGTCTGATAAATCTAAATGGCCTGCCATCCTCTAATTATATATATATATATATATATATATATATATATATATACACACACACATATATATTTTGAGACGGAGTTTAGCTCTTGTTACCCAGGCTGGAGTGCAATGGCACGATCTCGGCTCACTGCAAGCTCCGCCTCCTGAGATCAGGCAATTCTCTTGCCTCAGCCTCCTGAGTAGCTGGGATTACAGGCACGTGCCACCCTGCCCAGCTAATTTTTTGTATTTTTAGTAGAGACAGGGTTTCACCATGTTGACCAGGATGGTCTCGATCTCTTGACCTCGTGATCCACCCGCCTCAGCCTCCCAAAGTGCTGGGATTACAGGCGTGAGCCACCACGTCCGGCCCATCCTCTAATTCTTTAGTGGCCACTCTGTATGTGTTAAAGGGCAATATGTGATCCTCATTCTACAAAATCTAAATGTATATACATATTATACTTATTTTATAAAATGTTGGGAATGTTCATTTGGCTTTTTAAATATATACTTATATACTCACACACATATACATTTCAAATACAAATGTATATATAAATCTATATGCTAGTATGTTCGTGCTACTAACTCTGTGTAACAAGATGACCAAGTTTTCAATATTTAAAATGTTCTCCTGGCCGGGCACGGTGGCTTACGCCTGTTATCCCAGCACTTTGGGAGGCCAAAGCAGGCGGATCACAAGGTCAAGAAATTGAGACCATCCTGGCCAATATGGTGAAACTTCATCTCTACTGAAAAATACAAAAATTAGCTGGGTGTGGTGGTGCACGCCTATAGTCCCAGCTACTTGGGACACCGAGGTGGGAGCACTGTTTAAATCCTGTAGGCCGAGGATGCAGTGAGCCAAGATCACGCCACTGCACTCCAGCCTGGTGCCTGGCAAGAGAACAAGAATCGGTTTCAAAAAATAAAAAAAAAGTTCTCCTTTAAAATAATTTTTCCTTTTTCTCTTTCACCCAAACCCCGGCCCCCAGAGAGGGCACAATGTGGCAAACAAATCTGTCTGAAGTCCAAGAAATTGATGAAGTGGATTTGAAGAAACATGCAAAAGCTAAAATCCACGATGGGTTTTTCTTTTCCTCCCTGCGTTTTTTCCTTACCTGCTGATGCAGTATTCTTTATCACCAGGGATGCCCAAGTAACGTGGTCTTTCACCAGTGGCAATGAGAAATCTCTCTGCTGAATAAATCTTTTCTTTGCCTTTATTATTTGTTGCCTACAAAAGAACCAATACGAAAACCTTATTAAGTAATCGTTCCTCAGAATTGTAAGCTTCATATTAACAAAGGTCATTCACTACATTGTCTCATTTCATCCTTATGAGGACAATAATATAATAAAAAGCATAAATTAAGGCTGAGTATTTAACAGACTTAGTCAAAGTCACAATGCTACTAAGAGGCAGAGCCAAGCCTCAAAACCAGGTGATCCGGTCCAGTAATGCTTATATTTTACCATACCTCCATGCAAGGCCCCATTCGATATGACAGCAAAATCACCAAACTGGATAGTCTGGGTCACAGTGGCTATTACTTTTACTATAATACTTTAACATTTTCAACTAAAGTTTAAAAAAAAAAAGAGCTAAGTCAGGATGTCACACAATTACCTTGATCCTGTGAGGACCAATAAATTGCCCGTAAGCATTCTCATAGACGACTTTCTTCTCCCGCAGAGCTACTCGGTAGCCCCAATTCAAAGAGCCAATGTGATTCTGTACAGCTTCTATCATTCTGTCCCAATCATGCTTAACTGTATAAGAAAATAAGACAAAATCTTGTTTGGCTTTTCAACTCCTGGCAAAGATCATTTCTCAATAACCACACAAGTGAAATACAAGAAGCAGAGCTCTAAAAGGCAATCTAAAAGGGCAGAGCCTCCATTTTGAGCACATATGTTATTTTTTCATCTTCACATATTCTTTCCCTTTTATAAGACTAATACAATTAAATAAATATAAGACAAAACTGACAATTTTAAACTAAAGTAATACGCAAACTTTTTCCTTCTTTATCTAGAAATGAACTCAAATTTTACTGATTTCTGGAATATATTAAGATTTAGGAATCTCTATTTATAAGAAAATCCAAGAGTTTCTGATGCAGCCAACTACTGAGTCACTACACTAGTGTTTATCCTAGGGACTGGCACCATGGGCCAATCCAGCCCATCACCTTTTTGTAAATAAAGCTTTACTAAAATACAGCCATGTGTATTTATTTCAATATTTTCTAGTGCTGCATTCACACTACATGGGCAGAGTTAACTGGCTACTAGAGACCCTGTGGCCCAAGAATCCTAAAATATTTACCATTTGGCCTTTTACATAAAAAAATTCACTGACTGTTCATCTAGACAGAATTTTAAGAGTCTATCTCATGTCCCTCCAAACTCCCAAATCTTATCAAACAGAGGACTTTTTAAAATTCTGTTTATTCTGTCATAATGAAATTAATCTTTTAAGTCAGGGTACTAAAATAATACTAAATTTCAAAGGATAACAATCATTCTTCCCCCCACCCCCGAGACAGAGTCTCGCTCTGTTGCCCAGACTGGAATGCAGTGGCACCATAAGCTCACTGCAACTTCCGCCCTCACAGGATTCAAACTATTCTCATGCCTCAGCCTCCCGAGTAGCTGGGACTACAAGTGCAGGCCACCATACCCAGCTAATTTTTTTTTTTTTTTTGGACACAAGAGTCTTACTCTGTTGCCAGGCTGGAGTGCAGTGACGCAATCTCAGCTAACTGCAACCTCTGCCTCCTGGGTTCAACAGATTCTTCTGCCTCAGCCTCCCAAGAGCTGGGAATACAGGCACACGCCACTACACCCAGGTAATTTTTGCATTTTTAGTAGAGATGGGGTCTCACCATGTTGGCCAGGATGGTCTCCATCTCTGACCTCATGATCTGCCCACCCCGCCCTCCCAAAGTGCTGGGATTATAGGCATTTGAGCCATTGCTCCCAGCCTCAATAATCTCTTCTTTAGAGATAGGGTCTAGCTCTGCTGCCCAGGCTGGAGTGCAGTGGTGCAATCAATCATCACTCACTGCAGCCTCAAACTCCTGAACTCAAATTATCCTCCCGCTTCAGCCACCTGAGAAGCTGGGACTATAGGCGAGGGCTTCCATGTCCAACTATTTTTTTTGTTGTTGTAGAGACAGGGTCTTCCTTTGTTGCCCAAGGTACTCTCAAACTCCTGGCCTCAAAGTGGTCCTTCCACCTTGGCCTCCCAAACTGTTGGGATTACAGGCATGAGCCACCTGGCCCAATAATTAATATCTTATAAATTACTAGGAAAAAAACAAGACACAGGTAAATATACTCTGGCGGTAGGCAGAAGACAGGTCCTAGGGCAGCTGTGGTTTGGATAGACGAAGCGACTCAACGTATACTGAAAGCTTCTCTCGTGGAAATGAGGAATATGGAGAACAATTCAGTGGGCAAGTAGCCTGGCTACACAGTAAGTGTTGAAAACAGACTTATAACACTTGCCGGTCAGCCTCCGGAAGTGGGAATGACAGCACACAAAAATTGATGTAAAGCCTCCTAGAGAACATAGTTCATGGATATTGAATTCATATGAACATATGTTAGAATTAGAGCAAACCTTAAGAGACTGGTTCAACTGAAAGAAAAAATAACAACTGCAGGTGCCACTGTGGTCATGGTTCTACAGGAAGCCTGGACCAACCTGCCTGCCTGGCCTCTGTTTACCACCACCACGAAAGGCTCAGGACTTGCTGTTTCTCTACTAAAAGTAGAATGGAACAGTATACAACTCACCCACATGTGCCAATCATCTAAGCTGCAGCAATTATCAATGTTTTACAAAATTTCTTCTCATATCCCTCTCTCTCTCAAGGGTCTGAGCAAATAATGTGATCCCAACATTATAAAACTTTAAAAGTTAGTGATTTTCTAAGATTCCAGACTTGAAAAGGGTACAAGTCTGGAGGCGCAACGGCTCACACCTGCAATCCCAGCCTCCCAGTTGGAAGGCTGAGGCGGGCGGATCATGAGGTCAGGTGTTGGGAGACTAGCCTGACCAACATGGTGAAATATAAAACTTAGCTGGGCACAGAGAGAGGTGGCTGTAATCCCAGGTACTCAGGAGGCCGAGGCAGGAGAATCGCTTGAACCCAGGAGGAGGAGGTTGCAGTGAACCGAGATCTCGCCATTGTACTCGCTTGAACCCAGGAGGAAGAGGCTGCAGTGAACCGAGATCGTGCCTGGGTGACAGAGCGAGACTCCGTCTCAAAAAGAAAAAAAAAGGTACTATTGATTTTAAATAGAGAGTCAAAAGTGTCAACAAAGGAAGCATGACTAGTTTGAGTGAGAGCAAAATTTTTCAAAGCATGTATTTATGCCTTATCTTTACATTTAATAAACAATTAAAACCCCGAAAAACCCACAGAATAGTTTATCCTGGCTACTGGCTAGCGTATTTTCCTTCAAATGTTCCATAATCCATAGGTCTCAAACCTCAATCAGATAGAGGTTGGAATTTCACTCTTCATAACAGAGTGACATATGTCATAAATTAGCCAGGAAGCTGCGCCGGCTCTCACCTTATTATTCTAATAGATAATGCAATCTACTTTCTAAAATTAATAATTCCAATCTCTTCAACTCGTCTAGGGTTTCTAGGTTATCTAGGGTACTCTAAATATTTTTAATCCAACAAAGTCTAACTACTCCCTCTCCTCAACAAACAACAACCACCCGACAAATATTGGCTAGTGAAACAGACCTCTTTGGAGGGAGAAAAATGCAACAGCTTCAAGAAAACAAACGTAAAGTAATTAGTAGTTCCTTACAAATTACAAACACTGCATGATTTCTCACAAATACTACATGACAATATATTCAAAACAATTCTAATTTTATATTACATAAGCCCCATAGTCCAAGTGCAGTATCTGTTATTACCATTACAACTATGTAAATACTTGACAAAGGATAACTCCAGTGACTGTATCTATCAAAAATATAAACAACAAAAACAACTAGGCTGGCTGGGCACAGTGGCTCACGCCTATAATCCCAGAACTCTGGGAAGCCAAGGCAGGCAGATCACGAGGTCAGGAGTTTAAGACCAGCCTGACCAAAATGGTGAAATCCTGTTACTACTAAAAATACAAAAATTAGCTGGGCGTGGTGGTGAGCACCTGTAATCCAAGCTACTGGGAGGCTGAGGCAGGAGAATTGCTTGAACCCGGGAGGTAGAGGTTGCAGTGAGCAGAGATCACACCACTGCCACTGCACTCTAGCCTGGGTAACAGAGTGAGACTCTGTCCCAAAAAACAAAAACGAAAAACAACTAGACTATTTGCTACCTTCACAGAAATGGATGATGCATTACAAGATTGCAGCTCAACCCCCCAAAAGCACAAATAGAAGAGTAGCTTTTCCCTCCTGTACCTGTCTCCTCGACTTTCCATCCATAGTTTCGAGAGTCTTGTAGGGCTTGTCCTAACAAAGCGGCTTGGTGCATCAGTTTTTTAGGTATGCAACCCACATTCACACATGTTCCTCCGAGACCTACAACAACATTGAGAAATCAGTTTATAGCCTGCTTTCCAAGCCTTACAAACCTTCAAAGAAAAAAAAAGTCAATAATTATTACAATTCTAAGAAATACTGTATTATATTTGCTTAACGTGGCCAATATGTTTATTATTATTATTCCACTTTAGGAATAAGTTTATTCCTAAATCTTTACAACATTCCTAAGTTCAGAGACCCTTTTATACCAAACACAGCAACATCATCCTAAAACAAAACAAAAAGAGGGGCAGATTTCCACAATTTCCACATACTTCAAAGATTCAAAATTAAATGACTGCTGATAAAGATGCCAGAAATTGAAATTTTACTATGTACACAACCCTACACAGACAACCTCTGATTTGTCATTTTTCTACTTTATGTTGATACCCATGTAACCATACTGTGTTGCACTTTCAGTACATTATTCAATAAATTATATGAGATATTCAACACTTTATTATAAAATAGATTTTGTGTTAGATGATTTCGTCCAACTTTAGGTTAATGTAAGCATTCAGAGCATGTTTAAGGTAGACTAGGCTAAGCTATGATGTTCGGTAGGTTAGGCATATTAAATGCATTTTTGACTTATGTTTTCAACTTACAAAAATTTTTATCAGGATGTAGTCCCATTGTAATTCAAGCAGCAGCTGTACTTGCCATTGAATCTATGCACAGAGGTAACTGATAAAGGGGTTGTTACACTGGGCATGATTAGAATGTAGTGGGTCTTAAACTACATATAAAAGTAGTTTTGGTGAACTTGGTTTATATAAGTATTTTTAAGAAGGTGGCCTACAGCATTCACTTGATTTTTTAAAGGAGCATGACTTCCCTTGCTCCCTAAAAAAAGGTTTCATATCCCTAAGCTTAAAGAATATGGTGACAGCTTGTTTCCATTAGAACAAAACACAGGCAGGTGACCAAAATGACAGGAGTAAGAAAGAATACAACTCAAAGTAAGTCATCTGAGCGGAATGCTACCAGTGTCACTCTGGAGTGTATGCTCACAGGGCAAAAAGGGAAATAACTAGCACCAAGAGCAGTGTCTGACACAGAATTGACACATTAAGTATCTGCTGCATGGATGAATCAGAATTTGTGACATCACCTTATATGGACTTCTTGCTTCTTTGTTCCTTCTAATGCAAGCAGTCAAGCAATCTTTAACAAAATTTATATTATCATGGCCAGGCACGGTGGCTCACAAGGTCAAGAGGTGGAGACCATCCCGGCCAACATGGTAAAACCCCGTTTCTACTAAAAATACAAAAATTAGCTATGTCTCATGGCATGCACCTGTAGTCCCAGCTACTTGGGAGGCTGAGGCAGGTGACTCGCTTGAACCCGAGGACAGAGGTTGCAGTGAGCAAAGACTGTGCCACTGTACTCCAGTCTGGTGACAGAACAAGACTCCGTCTCAAAAAAATAAAATTTGTTTTATCACATGGCTCCCCTGCCTTAGAGTCTTAAAAGGTTCATTTTTATGCTTTGATTAGTCCAATTTGGTCCAAATTATATGCTCTGATTAGTCCAAATTCCTCATCTTGGCCTACAAAGCCCTCGATAGTGACACCTGTCTTCCTCTCTGGTCTCAGCTCACATCACCACTTCCAGCTCCCGATATCCACGCCATAGCCATGAAGGACTCTTACCTATCTCAGGGCCTTTGTATGTGCTATCTTCAGAGAAAGAGAAAAGCTTCCTGGAAGGTTTTGCCTCACCTTTTGACAGCTGGCTCATTCTCATTGGCCTCTTCTAAATGTCACCTTTTCAGATGCCTTCCTTGATAAATCTTCTCAAAGTTAAACTCTCCTTTATCTACTTCCTCTCTATACCACTATATAATTTTTTCAATGCCACTTACCACAATTCCTAAAGTTCTTACGTATCTTTTGTCTCCCCACTTAGAACATAAGCTCCACAAGGGCAGGAACTTTGAATGCACCAAGTTCACTGCTACGGTCACTGCCTTGGTTCATAATAAATCTTCAATAAATATTTGTTGAATAAATGAATAAGGAACATATAAAAACTCAGAAGCAGCAAGGGCTATGCAGTAAGATATCTGATTCCAGTTCTTGTTGAATGTAGGAGGTAGATTTAAAACAGAAATCCATATGTGAAAAGTTTATATTTTCAGTTATTAAGCCCCTATATATGCTAGATAACCTAAATTTTTAGCATTTAACTTGATCCATTTTAACTTAGCTCAAATAAAAGATATATATGTTTTGGGGCTGATTTTTCTTTAACTTAGTTTTTGATTTTTTCAATTAGGTTTTAGGAGCCTGTTAGATTAGTGCCAGGGGAAAACAGCTTCGAAAACATCACTTCTAGAGTATTTTAAAAGCTCACCCCATCTAGTTCCAAGAGGGGTGGGAGTGACAAAGTCCAGGACCATCACCTTCTTGCCATATTGGGCTGCTTCCTGGAAAATAAAATTATTAAAATGAGTTGGAAAGGTTAACATGACAGATTGGAACTGGGCTGTAAAAAATCCATTATTTTTTTTTATTAAGCTATAGAGCTTAAAGCATAACAAGCAATCAACACCTGGGTACTTCATACACCATGATGATTAGTTCAACTCGAGGATAAAAATTAAGAGATATTCAGATAGTTGTGAGAGATTTTAAAATTATGCAGATTACAGTAGTAAAATTGTTAGAATCCGCTGGAAACCTTAGAATCCTCTATCAAAATTCCACTCAAACAATAACAGATTAAGCAGTAACCTCAAAAAAGAACATGGCCATTTCCAAGCAAGTTGCCAAGTAGCTGAAAAAGCAGGTTTACTGACAGTCTACAGCCCTTAATGCAACCTATATCCTATAAGGTGATATTTTTAAAAGCATTTTAAAGTTTAATCTAATTTGGTTTCTAAGGAAGAATATTGAAGAAGTTTTTCTTCTGTATTATAAGATTTCCTAAAATTTTCACATGAGGAGCTCATGAAAAAGTTGACAATATCTGTATTTCCAAATCTATTTTTAGGGAGGGAAGACAAGAGTTAGAAGTTTGTTTAACAAAGTATCTTTTATCTGAGAAACAGAGTAAGCTTTTACATTGGCAACTATACCTCCAAAGGTTATTTGAAAGGACTGAACCTGCAAGTCTTTCAAATACACCACCACTGGAGTAAAATACATCAGGTATTATTCCTGAATTACTTTCAAGCTTCAATGCTACACACTGGTCTTCCCCTAATTTGGGCACCTTTATCCTTTACTGATTCAGCACAAGCTACACCTTAGGGAAGGATAACCACATCATCGTTTGAAGGAACCTGTTGGGAAAGGATGACAGGCCCAAGGGGTCCTCACATGGGAAATTTATCTTGATTCAGGACCAGGAGCATCCTCTTCCCAATCACCCTCAGACCACAGAGTTAGTGGTTATTAGATCACCTCACATACACAGAAAGCAAATCATTTTTAATAAATGGGTTTAAGAAACCCAACTGCTCTCCATCTTTTTTATATTGGGGAGGAGGGGTTATGAACAGAGAAATCATTCAAGTGAAAAAGACAGATACTAATTAAGAATAAAAAATATATGGCCGGGTGCAGTGGCTCACACCTGTAATCCCAGCACCTTGGGAGGCCAAGGTAGGCAGATCACCTGAGGTCAGGAGTTCGAGGCCAGCCTGGCCAACATGGCGAAACCCCATCTCTACTAAAAGCACAAAAATTAGCTGGGCGTGACGGTGCACGCCTGTAATCCCAGCTACTCAGTAGGCTGAGGCAGGAGAATTACTGGAACCCGGGAGGTGGAGGTTGCAGTGAGTCTAGATTGCACCACTGCACTCCAGTGTGAGTGATAAGAGCGAAACTCCATCTAAAATAAATAAATAAATAAATAAATAAAAATAATAAGAAATATATGAGCCAGGTGCAGTGGCTCACACCTATAATCCCAGCACTTTGGGAGGCTGAGGCGGGTGGATCACTTGAAGTCAGGAGCTTGAGACCAGCCTGGCCAACATAGTGAAACGTCGTCTGTACCAAAAGTACAAAAAATTAGCTAGGCATGGTGGTGGGCGCCTGTAATCCCAGCTACTAGGGAGGCTGAGGCAGGAGAATTGCTTGAACCTGGGAGGTGAAGGTTGCAGTGAGTGGAGAGCAGGCCATTGCATTCCAGCCTGGGCAATAAGAGTAAAACTCAGTCTCAAAAAAAAGAAATATATTTGCTTAATTTCAAACCACTTTTATACAACATCCTTATTATCTCTGAAAAGTCAACTAAAAAAGGGAATGAAACATGTTCCAAAATACTGGGCTCTATATTTTTATATAAGGACCATCTATTTCAGTCTGGAAAAGTGATTTATAAATTGGTCCTTTACCATGTCCATGTTCTGCCCAAGTTAATGTGCAAAATGTCACAAGAGTGGACCAAATAAATTCCACAGAGAACAGAGATGACCCTGTCAAGGAAGTTAATATTCTAACCACAACCCAAACAACACATAACACAAGGAGCCTTGCCTTAGCAGCTGCCAGGCCTCCAGAGCCCCCTCCAATGATGATAAGGTCATAGTCATAGTCACAGGACTCTGGAAGATCCTCAGGGCCGTTCATTTTTAGTAGCTTTTGAAGTCTGCCCTCCTGATGAGCCTAAAAAAAAATAACAGAAGAGAAAATAATTTAACTTAGAATCAGCAATTTCTATAAAGCTTTGTAAGAAAATCTTTCCTTAAAGAAAAACAAAAGGAATTTTCAAAGGGAAGATGTCATTTGATTTATGTTAATTATAGCATACAGACAGAAATATTCAACCTTCCTTAAAGTGGTGAACTGCTTGCTTTATTTTAGTTTATTAACCTCAAAGACTCTCACTGCTAACTACTTTGAAGTGTTCATATAATACCTCTACATAAGTAAACCAACTTAGGTCAAAAATCAAGATTAATCATCAGCCTTTTATTCTTAGAATTTTTAAACTAGGTTTTAAACCAGGTTTTTAAAAACATTTGTACTATGTTTCAATATAATTCAGCAACCATCTTTACTTTCTAATCAAAGGTAGAATGAGTGGGTTATGATCCCTGGCTAAGATAGGGGTTTGGTAAATAGGGGCACAACTTAATCTCAGTATAACAATCTTAAAAGATCAGCCAAATTTAAGATTTTCTACACTATTTAGCTGGGGTGTAAAATCTAGAAATTCAGACCAAAACTGTCAATTGATACTGACTTGTATGAAAAGTTAAGTGTAAAAGTTGCTGCTCTTGTAGGATATTTTAAATAAGCACAACTCTGCAAAGCTCATTCCTTTAATTTGCATTAATATGCATGAAGTCTTTCATATTTAGTATTTATATTTAGTTTCCATTTACTTAGCAAGTAACAGACTTTTATAACTTAGATGTTAGACTCTCAATTTTTAAAAAATCCTTGCATTCCACTAATTCTGATACCCATCGATTATATTTCACATTGGTTTAATAGGATATTTTGGTGATATATTTAATATTACCTTTTTATTAAAATAAAAATCTATGTTAACAAGAGATAATGACTGAGAATGCCTTCAGCAGGCACAATACAATGTTTTTAAAATATCAAGTCTTAGGCCAGGCTCAGTGGTTCATGCCTGTAATCCCAGCAGTTTGGGAGGCCAAGATGGGAAGATCACTTGAAGTCAGGAGTTCGAGATCAGCCTGGCCAATGTGATGAAACCCTGTTACTGCTAAAAAATACAAAAATTAGTCAGGTGTGTGGCATGTGCCTGTAATCTCAGCTACTCTGGAGGCTGAGGCAGGAGAAATGCTTAAACCTGGGAGGCAGCGGTTGCAGTGAGCCAAGATCACACCACTGCACTCTAGCCTGGGCAACAAAGTGAGAGACTCCATATCATAAAAAAATCAAATCTTAACCTTAATAACAAAAAAAGCCCCAAACTTACCAGCCCAAACTGCACATTTCTCTCTTGCCTACCATCAGATGTAGGGGGTGAAAGGCAGAGCGGTGGGTCAGCAGAACAAGGTTCCTGGGATGTGGAAGGGGATGTGGTGGAGCTATGTGGCGGAAGCAGCACAGCATTGTGGCTACCTCTTGGCAGCACATCAGGCACACATAGTGGCTCAGGGACTGAAGGGAGAACACCTGGAAACCAGCAACAGTGGGGACAAGACTGCGCCACCCTGACAGTCTGCACAAAAGGTCTAGCATGAGAGGCTGGTAAACACAGCCAGTAGTCATCAACTGGCATTATGGCCAAGGCTCCTCCTTCAATACAAGGCACTGTGGGGGAAAAACAACTTGGTAATAACAGCCATTCGATTAAAGGATCAATTAAGCTTCAAATAACTAGTGTGACTCTCTACTCAGTCTCAAAGAGCATGACTTACTGGTTTAAGAGTTTTTTGGTCTTTTAAAAATTAAAGTTAATGTTTATTATGTCTGTATAATCTGGGCATGGATTTTGAAAAAGTCATTTATGTATTTTACAAATTTTTTTCTTTCTTTTCTTTCCTTTTTTTTTTTTTTTTTTTTTTTGGTTTAAGAGTTAACCAATAAACGCAATTAGATGCTCTGCTGGAAAAATAACATATAATCATTTTTCATCTTGACCTCATTTTCATCTTGACCTGCATGAACTTAGCAAAGATGGTGACAGAATACGACAACCAGTTGACTAAATGACAACCACAGTTCTGGGAATCCCCCTCCTCCAATATACCTACTAGAAGAAATACCAGAAAATGTATCCTCATGCTGAAAAGCCACATATTCCATCCACCAATGTTTAAAATCTGTTCCTTACTTAAATTCTGTACCTGGGTTCTCATGGTTTAAACTTAAAGTCAACCAGTGCACAGATTTTACAAAAAAGGCTCTGGATGAGCCTCAACATTTTTAAGCACTGTAGGTAAAACTGGCAAGACACAGGAAATTGAAGCATTCAGTTGACCTTAGAATTAAACATTTTGTTTTTAAATTTTAACCAAACTTGAAAGTGCTGTCATTTAGTTCCATGTATCTCACCTCTCACCTGAAATATAAATAAAATAGAAGATAGAAGACAGCTCCCCCAGAGAGTATAAGAAAGTAGCACAGAGATGCGGTAAGGAAAAGAGAAAATGCTCCCATTCTCCTCCAATTACAATTGCTAGAAATTATGTCCGCTGACCATGGTGTTATATCTACTGACCATGATGAATGCCACAGAAGTTCTCAAACTTTTGCATCTCAGGACTCCTTTACAATCTTAGCTTTAAAATTGAGACTCCAGAGAGCTTTTTTGTTAATGTAGGTTTTATCCATTTACTATATTAGAAATTAAAATTGAGAAGAAAATTAAAATATTAACAAATTTAAGAATAGGTCTAGTGTGGTGGCTCATGCCTGTAATCCCAGCACTTTGGGAGCGCAAGGCAGGAGGAGCATGATGTCAAGAGATGGAGACCATCCTGGCCAACATGGTGAAACCCCATGTGTACTAAAAATACCAAAAAAAATTAGCTGGGTTTGGTGACATGTGCCTGTAGTCCCAGTTACTCAGGAAGCTGAGGCAGGAGAATTGCTTGAACCCAGGAGGCAGAGGTTGCAGTGAGCTGAGATCACACCACTGCACTCCAGCCTGGTGACAGAATGAGACTCCATCTCAAATAATATTAATAATACACTTATTAAATGTTAACATGAGTATTTTTACTTTAAAAAAAAACCTTTTTTAATTAATGAGAAGAATGGCACTGTTTTGTATCTTTGCAATTCTCTTTAATGTCTGACAACAAAAGACAGCTCATATCTGCTTCTCCATTCAGTCTGTTGCAATATCACCTGTCATGTAACCTCTGGAAAACTTCACAGTTCACATCCAAGAGAATTATAGTATTATGAAAATAATTCTGACCTCAAAGTATGCCTGAAAGGGCTACATCCACTTTGAGAACCACTGCTTAGAATATGAGTAGATGACCTGTAGGCATTTGTCACTTGTTGGCAAGGCTTACGCATTGAATAATCTTCCTTTTCTTCCACCTGTCTGTGATAGTAATCCCTTTCCCCAGCTCTATTCCCAGTAAAACACTGCTCAAGTCTCCTCCAAAAAGGGTACAATACAGAAAGTAATTCAACTGTGTCAGCCTTTTAAAATCAGAAGAAGCAATCCTGACTTTTCCCCCAAACATAGCTTCTATCCTTTACCAGATTTGTACTTTTGTCCCCCTACCATTATACATGGCTCTGGTTCAGAAATAACCTGAGTTAAAATACTTGCTCTACCACTCACAAGGCCACGTGACTTGGACAAATCACCTAATCCTTAACGAAGCTAACAGGTTCCTGACCTCACCAAATGGCTGTGTTTAAGAAAGAAAATGCATGTTAGCATAGTGGCTGGTAGGAACTAATCCCTTTAAGTTACTAATTCTCCACTTCCTGAAGAAGGGAAATTGCCCGGAACTAAGTCAAGAAGTGCTAGAACATATTTTACAGGTGTCCTCTGCTGAGCTTCCCTGCATCAATCTCCACCTGAAATGCCCTCTTCCTAACAAATCTTATCTTGAGCCAGTATATAGACAGACTAGCATGATGTTATAAATTTGTATTCAGTGTACAAACATATTACCCTTCCACTACATTCCCTTGGAGACTGGGGGCTTCCTTAACCAACACTCTAGAGATTGCAACACAAAAGTTACATTTTATCCAACAAATTTCTCTTCAGTTCCCAATGTTCTTTTCTCTCTTACAACGCCAATAACACAAGCTGCCACAGCACTCAGAATATACAACTGTTCCACTACCTGGGATGTCCTCTTTTCTCCACTCCAACCCCTTCATGCCCTTCAAACTTCAATTAGAAGCCTTTACTTAACAGCCCTTGTGATATGGTTTGGCTGTGTCCTCACTCAAACTGAATTCCCACGTGTTGTGGGAGACACCCTGTGGGAGGTAGGTAATTAAATCATGGGGCAGGTCTTTCCCATGCTATTCTCATGACAGCGAATGAGTCTCACAAAATCTGACAGTATCATAAGGGGGAGTTCCCCTGCCCAATTTCTCTCTTTGCCTGTGGCCATCAGGAGCAAGATGTGACTTACTCCTCCCCCTTGCCTTCCTCTGTGATTCTGAGGCCTCCCCAGTGATGTGGAACTCTGGGGTCATTAAACCCCTTTCTTTTGTAAATTGTCCAGTCGTGGGTATGTCTTTATCAGCAGCATGAAAATGGGCTAATACACCTTGAGTTGGGTGCTTCTCCTCTGAGATCCCAATGCTACCATCACACAATCCCATCAACTCTGCAAGGATGGGCATCCTGTCTTTCATCTCTGTGGCCCCAGACTTTGGGAGCACTACCACCTTACTAGGTGACAGCCTAGTCTTATGGAACCACCACCATATATGTGGTCTATTGTTGACCTCATGCAGTACATGGTTGCCCTTATATAGTGCATTACTGTATTCTGGTAAATGACTTATGAAAAAGAGATTACATTTCAAATGCCTCCTTCAAGGAGCCTCCCCTTAACCCTTCTTCCCAGGCAGCACTTCAATGTCTATCCAAGCAACTTTTCTTTTTTTTTAGGATAAGAGTC
This sequence comes from Callithrix jacchus, assembly GCF_049354715.1. Lineage (NCBI taxonomy): Eukaryota > Metazoa > Chordata > Mammalia > Primates > Cebidae > Callithrix > Callithrix jacchus. Next base: position 107,245,114 of record NC_133510.1, on the reverse strand, counting down.
TTGTTCTGTCACCCAGGCTGGAGTCCAGTGGCACAATCTTGGCTCACTGCAAACTTTGTCTCCTGGGGTCAAGTGATTCTCTTTCCTCAGCCTCCTGAGTAGCTGGGATTACAGGTGTGTGCCACCAGCCCTGGCTAATCGTTGTATTTTTAATAGAGATGGGGTTTCACCATGTTGGTTAGGCTGGTCTTGAACTCCTGACCTCATGATCCGCCCGCACATGCCTCCCAAAGTGCTGTGATTACAGGCATGAGCCACTGCACCCGGCCTAAGCAACTTTTCTTCAGCGCTATCATCATTAACAGGAATATGCTGTCTTTCTCTATGATAGGGCGAACAATCGTTCTCAAGGTTGAAGTCTGGATCCCTAGAACCAGTGAATATGTTATGTGTAAAGAGACTTTGCAGAATGATTAAGTTTTTAAGAGAGAGATTTTTCCAGGATTATCCCAGTAGGCCCAATGAAATCACAAGTATTCTTATAAGAGGGATGCAGAGAGAGACTTGATTATAGTACCAGGAGATATGAGGACAGAAGAGGTAGCATTGCCAGCTTTGAAAATAGAGGAAGTGACAGATTGTGAGCCAGGGAATGCAGGTGGGCTTTAGAAGCTGAAAAAGGCAAGGGAACAGATTCTGCCTCAGAGCTTCCAGACGGAATCAGACCTATTGATATTTGGATTTTAGCATACAACCTCCACAACTGTAAAATAATTAGTGTCATTTAAAACCATTCAATGTGGGGGAGCGGGGGAAGATGGCGTGGTAGGAGCCTCTCAGGATTGCAGCTCTCAGTGAAGGTGCAGAGGGTGAGTGCAAGCCGCATTTCCAGATGGATCTTTGTTACCCACACAACGGGGAAATTCCCAGGTGTAGGAGAGACACGGGACGCCAGCACAGCTGTTTCAACAACTGGCTCTTGAATGTTGACTGGATAAACAATGAAATGAAGTAGAAATAAAGAAGTTCTTCGAAAACAATGAGAATGAAGACACGACATACCAAAATCTCTGGGACACATTTAAAACAGTCTCCAGAGGAAAATATATAGCAATAAGTGCCCATATGAGAAGAGTGGAGAGATCCAAAATTGACATCCTATCATCAAATTTGAAAGAGCTAGAGAAGCAAGATCAAAAAAACTCAAAACCTAGCAAAAGACAAGAAATAAGATCAGAGCAGCACTGAAGGAGATAGAGACATGAAAAACTCATTAAAAAAAATCAATAAATCCAAGAGCTGGTTTTTTGAAAAGATCAACAAAATAGACAGACCACTAGCCAGATTGATAAAAAAAGAAAAGAGAGAACAACTAAATAGATGCAATAAAAAACGATAAAGGGGAAATCACCACAGATTCCACAGAAATTCAAACCATCATCAGAGAATATTACAAACAACTCTATGCACATAAACTAGTAAATCTGTAAGAAATGGATAAATTCCTGGACACCTGTGTCCTCCCAAGCCTAAACCAGGAGGAAGCTGAAACTATGAATAGACCAATAACAAGGTCAGAAGTCGAGGCAGCAATTAAGAGCCTACCACACAAAAAAGGCCCAGGTCCAGATGGCTTCACAGCCAAATTCTACCAGACACACAAAGAGGAGCTGGTACCATTCCTTCTGAAACTATTCCAAATAATCCAAAAAGAGGGAATCCTTCCCAAATCATTTTATGACACCAACATCATCCTGATACCAAAACCCAGCAGAGACTTAACAAGAAAAGAAAACTTCAGGCCAATATCCATGATGAACATAGATGCAAAAATCTTCAATAAAATGCAAGCCGATTGCAACAGCACATCAAAAAGCTTATCCATCATGATCAAGTAGGATTCATCCCGGGGATCCAAGGCTGGTTCAACATATGCAAGTCTATAAATGTAATTCACCACATAAACAGAACCAAAGACAAAAACCACATGATTATCTCAATTGACGCAGAGAAGGCGTTCGACAAAATTCAACAGCCCTTTATGCTAAAAACCCTCAATAAACTCGGTATCGATGGAACGTATCTCAAAGTAATAAAAGCTATTTATGACAAACCAACAGCCAATATCATACTGAATGGGCAAAAACTGGAAGCATTCCCTTTGAAATCTGGTACTAGACAAGGATGCCCTCTCTCACCACTGCTATTCAATATAGTACTGGAAGTTCTAGCCAGAGCAATCAGGCAAGAAAAACAAATAAAGGGTATTCAAATAGGAAAGGAGGAAGCCAAATTGTCTCTATTTGCAGACGACATGATAGTATACCTAGAAGACCCCATCGCCTCAGCCCAAAAACTCCTGAAACTGATAAGCAACTTCAGCAAAGTCTCAGGATACAAAATCAGTGTGCAAAAATCACTAGCATTCCTATACACCAATAACAGACTTAAAGAAAGCCAAATCAAGAACGAACTGCCATTCACAATTGCTACAAAAACAATAAAATACCTAGGAATACAACTTACAAGGAATGTAAGGGACCTCTTCAAGGAAAACTACAAACCACTGCTCAACAAAATAAGAGAGGACACAAACAGATGGAGAAACATTCCATGTTCATGGTTAGGAAGAATCAATATCGTGAAAATGGCTATACTGCCCAAAGTAATTTACAGAATCAACGCTATCCCCATCAAGCTACCATTGACTTTCTTCACAGAACTGGAAAACACCACCATGAACTTCATATGGAACCAAAAGAGAGCCTGCATAGCCAAGTCAATTCTAAGCAAAAAGAACACAGCGGGGGGGCATCACACTACTGGACTTCAAACTATACTACAAGGCTACAGTAATCAAAACAGCATGGTACTGGACCAAAACAGAGATATAGACCAATGGAACAGAACAGAGGCCTCAGAGGCAATACAACATATCTACAACCATACAATCTTTGATAAACCTGACAAAAACAAGCAACGGGGAAAGGATTCCCTGTTTAATAAATGGTGTTGGGAAAACTGGCTAGCCATGTGCAGAAAGCAGAAACTGGACCCCTTCCTGACACCTTACACTAAAATTAACTCCAGATGGATTAAAGACTTAAACATAAGACCTGGCACCATAAAAAACCCTAGAACAAAATCTAGGCAAAACGATTCAGGACATAGGAGTAGGCAAGGACTTCATGACCAAAACACCAAAACATTGGCAACAAAAGCCAAAATAGACAAATGGGACCTAACCAAACTCCACAGCTTCTGCACGGCAAAAGAAACAGTCACTAGAGTGAACCGGCAACCAACAGAATGGGAAAAAATTTTTGCAGTTTACCCATCTGACAAAGGGCTGATATCCAGAATTTACAAAGAACTCAAACAGATTTACAGGAAAAAAACAAGCCCATCCAAAAATGGGCAAAGGATATGAACAGACGCTTTACAAAAGAAGACATACATGAGGCCAAGAAACATATGAAAAAATGCTCATCATCACTGGTCATTAGAGAGATGCAAATCAAAACCACATTGAGATACCATCTCATGCCAGTTAGAATGGCGATCATTAAAAAATCTGGAGACAACAGATGCTGGAGAGGATGTGGAGAAATAGGAACACTTTTACACTGCTGGTGGGAGTGTAAATTAATTCAACCATTGTGGAAGACAGTGTGGCGATTCCTCAAGGCCTTAGAAATAGAAATTCCATTTGACCCAGCAATTCCATTACTGGGTATATACCCAAAGGACTATAAATCATTATACTATAAGGACACATGCACACGAATGTTCATTGCAGCACTGTTTACAATAGCAAAGACCTGGAACCAACCCAATGCCCATTGATGTTAGACTGGACTGAAAAAATGTAGCACATATACACCATGGAATATTATGCAACAATCAAAAATGATGAGTTCGTGTCCTTTGTAGGGACATGGACGAATCTGGAGAACATCATTCTCAGCAAACTGACACAAGAACAGAAAATGAAATACCACATATTCTCAATCATAGGCGGGTGACGAACAATGAGAACACATGGACACAGGGAAGGGAGTACTACACAGTGGGGTCTATTGGGGGGAATAGGGGAGGGACAGCGGCGGAGGAGGGAGCTGGGGATAGCATGGGGAGAAATGCCAGATGTGGATGAAGGGGAGGAAGGCAGCTAAACACAATGCCATGTGTGTACCTATGCAATTATCTTGCATGTTTTGCACATGTACCCCAAAACCTAAAATGCAATTAAAAAATAAAATAAAAAATCATTCAATGTTTGGTAGTATGTTAGAGAAGCAATAGGAAACTAATATACCTACTGAACTATGAAGTCCATGAGAGGTGGGCACTGTTCTATCCACCATTCTTTCACTAGTGCCTAGAACAGTGACTGGCAAAATGAGTACTCAAACAGTTGTAGAATAAATGAATTACCAATCACTTGGTAATACATCCCCTAGGACAAGGGTCTAAAAAGCATGAAAAATGGTCATCGAGAATCAAAGGAATGTAAATGAACCATTACAGAGATGAACCATTATCATGGAGGGAGGTGGCATCATGGAATTTGCTGACTCTGATCTAGAGAGTGAGCCATTAACATGGAGTCTACAATGAGAAAAATTTTTTATATATATTATCTCATTTAACCCTCACAATAGTCTTCCAGCCAGATGTTTATTCCCATTTCATATAGAGGCCCTTAGAGATAAAGAAACTTGCCCACAAGCCAAGAATTCAGCCCAACTTCGATTACAGAGATGACAAACCTCTTGCTTTTCCAACTACACTATATACCATAATTCATATCTCCAAGTACATATCACAAACCTTTTCTGCTTTCTTACTGTAAACTTATTCCCACTTGGCAAATGAAAAACCTGATGTTTACAGGTTAAATAATTTATCCAAAGGGCATAACTAGAATGTTATAGAGTGAGGATCTCATCCCAGATCCTCTGACCATCAAGTGGTTCTACCATTCAATAGTTCTAATATATTAAAATATTCTCAAAATATTTTTAAAATATTTCTTAAAAATATTGTCCTAGTCTGGGTGTGGTGGCTCACACTGTTAATCCTCAACATTTTGGGAGACCAAGGCAGGAGTTCAAGACCAGCCTGAGCAACATGAGACCTTGTCTCTTCCAAAAAAAATAAAAATAGCTGAGCATGGTGGCACACAGCCGTAGTCTCAGTTACTCAGGAGGCTGAGGCAGGCAACTCACTTGAGTCTGAGAGATCAAGGCTGCACTAAGACATGATTGTACCTCTGCACTCCAGCCTGGGCAACAGAGCAAGAGACCCTGTCTCAAAAACAACAACAATTTTCCTACATTTCAGTTTATTGAACCTGCAAAATTTAAAGTAATCTATATTAACTAAGAAACAAGCAAATTTGCAGTTTGATTCTTAAACTCTGTATTTTTAATCTCCTTATTTCTTCAAGGTAAGCAGTCACTTTAATTTCAAAAATGAGGCAATCCATCATGCTGTATCATTTTACTGGTTGGTGTCATGCCAACCAGTAAAAATAAAAACACTAGTGGTTAACTTTATATTTTAACAGCTATTAACTTTAGAAAAGTCCCAAAAAGATTACCTCTCCTAAGCCTCCAGATTCTCTATTAATGCTTTCAAGTCATCACTGTCAAATATTCCTAGTAAAGACATGAGGCATTCAATAGAGCAACCGATTGGCAGTAAAGTACTGGGGCGGGACCTTTTTGCTGTCAGTGAGAGTACTTTTTCTTCCAGCAACAGATCTCTGCAAAACCCAAGGAACTTGGTTGGCAGAGACATGCTGAATTGGGGATCAGTGAGACCAAATGATGCTTCCATGACTGCTACTATAAATCAAAGGATAGTAGACACTTGCAAGGGTCAGCACTCTTCCATATGTGAAAGAAGGAATGACTAGTTTAGAAAATAACTGACCAAGTTTCATGAGAAAGTTTTGTTTTTGCTAAAACCTCTACTATATTATTGGTGAAGAACCTCATCTCCATACATGGAAGATCCTTCAACTCAGTCTTGGTGTCATTTGTCTGTCTCTGGATTTCCCTTTCCTGTACCACTAGACTTAGTAGGAAAGTTTGCCACTGCTATGCATAACAGATGCCTAAACATTTGCTAAATTACTAACAGCAAAATTCCACGACTACCAAACATTAAGCTCCTATAAGAATTGGGGTAAAAAAGCTTATGGGCCATGCTTACTGCACCTTCTCAAGTTGTTTTCTTAATGACCCAAATTTTTGGCAATAATCTCCAAATAAGGTTGTAACTTATATTCTTAAAACAACTACAAGCAACAGAAAGAAAAAAGCCTCTATGGCTTTACACTAAGTGAAGAACACCGAGATGAACTAACATGTTTTAGTTTCAGCAGGGGCCGTTTCCTAGCATTTAAAGCCCTGTTAAGAAATGCAAAATTTGGCTCACACTTGTAATCCCAGCACTTCGGGAGGCCAAGGCGGGAGGATCACTTGAGGCCAGGAGTTGGAGATCAGGCTGGCTAACATGGCGAAAACCCCATTCAAACTAGAAATACAAAAATGTGCTGGGTGTAATGGCATGCACCTGTAATTCCAGCTACTTGGGAAGCTGAGACATGAGAATTACCTGAACCCAGGAGGCGGAGGTTGCAGTGAGACGGATCCCACCACTGCACTCCAGCCTGGGCAGCAAGAGAGACTGTCTCAAAGAAAAAAAAGGCTGGGCACAGTAGCTCACGCCTGCAATCCCAGTACTTTGGGAGGCCGAGGTGGGTGGATCACAAGGTCAAGAGTTCAAGACCAGCCTGGCCAACATGGTGAAACCCCATCTCTACTAAAAATACAAAAATTAGCTGGGTGTGGTGGTGGGAGCCTGTAATCCCAGCTACTCAAGAGGCTGAGGCAGAGAACTGCTTGAACCCAGGAGACGGAGTTTGCAGTGAGCCGAAATAGCGCCATTGCACTCCAGCCTGTGACAGAGCGAGACTCCATCTCAAAAAACAAACAAAACAAAAAAAAGAAACTAAAAATTGAAGTGGGACAAATATTTCAAGTGGTTACATGATGAAACACCACAGTTCTGAAGGACATTCTGTGTACTAGCAAAGACGACAAAAGGACACTTTTATCAGTAGATAAAAACTACAAGTGGATACCAAAAGATTTTGTGTTCAAAGTATAATAGACAAAAACATATTCTGAGGATACTAATAGATGAAGTTATTCATTTCTTGCCCAGCTTAACATTCAAATATAATAGTTTTTCCATAAATCTAACAGGTCTCTTGTGCTGTTAACAATTCCATGCATTTGATCTTGTTATTCTCCTGCCTAGAATGCCTTTCCCTTCCTTGTGTTTCTACTCACCTTTCAGCCCTTAGCTGATGCTATTCAGCAGAGATACTACTTTTGCTGAGTCTAGTAATAGGAGAAATTGGAATATGGATACTCTCACAAATCTTTTTTTTGAGTCTTGTTCTGTCACCCAGGCTGAAGTGCAACGGCTCGATCTGGGCTTACTGCAAACTCTACTTTCTGGGTTCAAGCAATTCTGCCTCAGCCTCCCGAGTAGCTGGGATTACAGGAGCAGGCCACCACATCCAGCTAACTTTTCTATTTTCAGCAGAAACGGGGGTTTCACCATGTTGGCCAGGCTCGTATCGAACTCCTGACCTCAGGTGATCTACCGGCCTCAGCCTCCCAAAGTGCTAGAATTACAGGCGTGGGCCACAGTACCTGGCCCTCAGTCACAAATGTTAAGTCCTCTTTGCAATGACTTTTTTAGTCATAATGGTACCTATTCACTGCATTACAGACAGGGTTTTTTTGACTTTTATTTTTTACCCACTCTTTTCCCAACCTGGTAAGAAATCCTTTCTGGGATTCTCTTGGTTCCCTGAACAGAGAAAGCAACACCTTATCACAGAGCATCATAACTGGTTTTCATAAACTATTATGTTTTGTAAGTTATCAAATATCCTTTAATTTGGTATCCAAAGCCTTTTATTACAATAGTCTCAAAGGGCATTCAATAAAACATTCTCATTAATATGCCAGTGAATCTTTTTTTAAATAACAGAACATCATGGCCTTACAAATTACTAAGAAAAACATGCTGCACAGTAAAACAATGTTTTCGAAAATATTTTTTCAGCTTACAAGAGATACAGTATGTGCTTCAGTTTAAACTCTCCGAGATAACTTCAGGAAAAAAAAAAACCACAAAAAGGATCCTATACTAAGAAATCTTTAGCATGAGGAGTTTATCATAGCCTCAGAAATTTCAAAAGCTGCCACAATATTCTTCCAATCCTGTAAAGTCAAAGATATAACTCCCTGTTTCCTGCCATGGCAACTGGAATCATTTCCCTCACTCATTTGGTTACTATTAATCGGTTCTAATATTGGCAGCCTGTCTTTATCAAGCCTTATTCTTGCAAAACCATCTCTTATAATAAAAGAAACATAAAATATATTCTCCACAGTACGAGAAAAAGAGTTTGGATCAACCACAAACTCAAAATAGGACACGGGAGTACCAGGATACTTTCCAAAGTAGGTTTGCAACAATCCCAAAATCCTTTCTACGTTTCCTTCGGTCGCTTCTGGATACCTGCTCAGATCTAACTTCCTCAACTTTGTAGGCATATTCCCATTTTCTTCCATTCTGCGAGATTTTCTCTGGCGTTCAAGTCGGGGCTTTGGTGCAGAAGGTTCTGACTTGAAAGAACCGAAAACAAAATGGAACGTTTCTGCTTGTACCATCCAGGATGTTGCTTCCTTTTCTATGGCCTCCCAGAAGGAAAGGGTTATACTGTCGTCATAGCCACTCAACTCGTCAGGCTCACCTTGCATCCAATTCAGACCCACGAACACCAACAGGAAGTCACAAAATGCTACCTGATTGAAGAAGTTCATGTCCGAGTTTAGCTGCTTTGCCTTTTCTTTACCCAAATCAGAAGCCATCACAAGAAACCGGGCATCGAGGGCTGCTTCTCTGGTTCGGCTCACGTCATCAAACAGGACGCTGGCTTCCTCCAGAGCCTCGGTTAAGGAGTTGCTCGCGGAGTTCACCATGTCCTCCCGGTTATGCCGCACGCAGTGCATGAGCTGCCGGTACCGCCTGCGGATGCTGCGGCACTTCTCCTCGTCAGCGGTGAGGGGCAAGAGCACTGGGTCGATGTCGGCTTCCCCGGAGCTGAGGTTGCCGGAGTAGCCCGCCGCCCTCACCGCCACTCCCATCTTCCTGGGCTCTCCCTCCTCCGCCGCCTGCTTTGCAGCGTACTCGCTACTGGGGATGATCGCGAGCTGCTCCTGTTCTTTCTCCTCGTCTCCCTTGCGGGAAGCTTTTTCATCCGACATGCTGGCCATGGGTCTCTCTCAAGTAATGAACTTCCAGCGCGTGGAAAGTCGTGTGGAAACTGGCGGCAGTTGGAGCGGAGGACGCCTGCGCAAGCGCACTAGCGGCCCGAGCCGGCGCGACACTCCCCCAGCACGCTCCGCGGGAGGACAGCCCCGCCCCGGCCCGAGGCGCTCGCTCACAGGCCCGCGCCTTGATCCGAACGCACGCAATAATGGGCCTCGACCCCCACACGCGACTAAGGTCCGCTCAGGGGATAGCTATTCATTTTTCAAAGCGTTTACCGACTGGATCACCTCACTTTTAAAGAGACCCTTCTGGACAACTTTAGAAAAAACTGTTGAGGAGACTAAAAGGTCCTGCGCTTTAAAACCATCACTGCCATCACACACTGCAGTGTGGTCGACCTAGGGTTTTGTTTTTTTGTGAACTCAATCTGGCTGGACTGTAAATCGCTGGTGAAGCCAAGGACCGTGAAAAGCAGAAACTCCACTACAAACAGGCTGAACTCTCAATTATTTTGCAAGGTGGTGTCTGGACTCATTATACAAATATAGATCGTGTAATTCCTTTCACAGGTCTAAAACCCAAATCCCAACATCCCATGGCGGTTGGGGGAGCCGCCAGTATCCGTGCTAACCCCTGCAGGGTTAGTGGATGCTGGGCATGCGCATTACTCAGGTGAACTTTGGCTCTCCACCACCCAGGAGTGGAAGAATAGAGCGGGTACAGATCTCTGCAAAAGAGCAGTTTACTTAGAAGCTTGCCAACAGCTAAAGGCCACAGACTCTGAATGGGTCGTAACTCTGAACCCTAAAAGGTGAGCAAAGCTATGAAGATTTCAGATACAATCTAAGGATATGAAAGCTTAATCTGTAAATTGGGTGACTACACTGCGTTGGAAAATTTACCCATTGGATTTAATGGGGTCACTGGAAACTCAAGTGCAGTTAATTTGGTATCCAGACTTTTTGGATATCCGCTTATCAGTCTCACCAGCAGCGAGTAGCAAAGTATACTTAACAATGGGAATGAATGCATCTTGATTTTAAACAGAACATGCACCCAACCAACCCATGAGGATCAACAGCTTTTCAAGCGTACAATAAGTACACCTTAAAAAAAAAAAAAGGACACCCACAATTGCACCTGCCCAATTGCCAGTCTCATAGCACCAGGAAGTAAATTAGCCCTACCTTCCTTTATGCATCTAGACTTGCTCGTGTTTCTTAAGCATTTGCAGAAACTTTCTTGCAAATGCACAGAGAGCAAAATCCAGTATTAAGTTACTCCAAAATCCTTATATTACCATTTGCTCACAATTATTTTTTTTAACTAGTAGTAATTCTGGGAGATACATGCATTTTTCAAAAAACATGATGCATTATGGTTAGTTGTACATATATATTATATACATTTTGTTCTTATATACATAAGAACAAAAGCTGGGTTTTAGATCTTCCAAACACAGCTGTTTTTACATGGATGACTCATGTACTGAATGTATAAATTAAAATAGACTTAAAATTGTCCCAGCATCTACTGCAAGTTATTTGACAGCAAAGATTAAGTTAACAGATTCATGGAAGTAATCCTATATAGTGAAAGTAAAAGTTGACTGCTTTTCAGAAAAAGTCAGTTCTTACCCCTCTTCTGAAATAAAGGAAAAATGAGAGAAAGATAAGTTGAGACCCAGGATCATTAAAGGACCATATCTTTCCCAAGTCTGGCCAATTACAAACTAGTTTTTAAACCTCTTTTAAATCTTTGGTGAAAATACAATTAAGAATTCCAAGACCTGGCCAGGCTCGGTGGCTCACACCTATAATCCCAACACTCTAGGAGGTGGGCAGATTACCTGAGGTGGGAGGATCACTTGAGATCAGGAGTTCAAGACCAGCCTGGGCAACATGGTGAAACCCCATCTCTACTAAAGTACAAAAATTAGCCTAGTGTGGTGGGGGTGCCAGTAATGCCAGCTACTCAGGAGGCTGAGGCAGGAGAATCGCTTGAACCCGGGGGGCGGAGGTTGCAGTGGGCCAAGATCACACCACTGCACTACAGCCTGGATGAAAAGAGTGAGACTCTGTCTCAAAAAAAAAAAAATAAATAAAAGGCATTCCAAGACCCAAATCCCAAAAAGTCTGCTTTTACACTGAATGATATTCTTGGGAGCTTCTGACATCCACTTTAAATTCAACAGAAGCTACTTATAAAAGAACTCTGAAAGACAAGCCAACCCTTCCCACCCTTATGATGCCTATTTTCTCCTGGCTCAGAGGAAGGAAAACAGGGTCACACCAATTTGCCACATAAAGAGCCTTTCATCTAAGAATTTCAAAATGCCTTAGAAAACTATATTCTCCCAACCTACTTATAAAATGATATTACTAATACCATTACAGGAATTTCTCAGGAGATAACAGCCCACACAACTTCCTCAGAGCAACAGAGCATATCAAGGCAAGCATTATTAAGTTGTGATTTACAGTGCTGAATGCATTCTATGCTAGATTCCCCAAGAACTTTATTAACATGTAACTTCGATCATCCTAAGAAAGGCAGACTTGCATTATATGCCACCTTAAAAAATCTGCCTTTAGACAGTACTACAAAGTAAAACAATCTCAAGTTTAATAATTTTCCCCAATCATATAAAGAATGGGTTTTCCATGCTGGTGAAATCTTTCAATTAAATCATTCAACAGTGATTCTCTAACCTAAGGTCTAAGTGCTACTAATAATTATTTAAATGCAGCTTAAAAAGAAGAAACTGCACTACATAATTTCAAGTTACTGGTAAATTTGTCTATGACTAGGAATAGAAAGCAAGAAGTGCACTGGTACTTCAAAGAAATCAGTAGAGTCTACTTCTTCCCACAGTATAGACTAGTTCAGGCAACCATGAGACTGAGTTGCCTCAGAGATCATTTAGCTCCCCTCTTCCCCCTTTTTCCTCTTTCTTTGCTCAACTACCCAGGGTTCATTACAACCCTCCATTTCCTTTCCTCTTTTCTTCAGTCTTTTCTCCTATATTATTTTTCAGTCCCTTTTCTAGTTTAAGTTAATTCCAAGCATTCCTAAGCTCTTTCCCACAACCCATACTGCTCAACACAAACATGATAGCATGGATGACAAAAGTCACATGCCTCCCTGTAACCAAATAAAGGAAGATGTCACATGGAGTCCGCTATTTTTTTCCAGCAAGGTTTTGCTGTAACATTTATCTGTAACAAACAGATTTTTAAGAGACTTTTTAGAGCCAAACCCAGGAATCAGTCAGGTTTGAGTCCCACACTCTAACATATATGCTTATCCTATCAGCTACCTCCCTAAACTTTTCTGTTCCTTCTTTCATAGCAGCTTTTTTCCCTTCACACCACCAGGGCATCTGTTTAACACTGAGTTGTGAAGAAATGTGGTAAAAGTCCTAGTCTGATTTGCCAGAGTAGCAGGATGTTAGGTAGTTTCTCTTTCACCTTAATTTTCTTTAAGGTTATGTTTGTAGGTATACACTTTGCTTTTCTTGTTTTTTTATTATTAAAAGTAAACTTTGCTAAAGACAGATATCTGTTGAAAAAAAAAGAACAGAAAAAAAGATATCTGTATGTTTTTTTTAAATGAAAATTAGTTTCTGAAAAGACCACAGATTGTGGGAAGAGACAATCTCGATTCCAATCTTGGCTTATTAGCTGTTAGTATTATCTTAGCCAGCTTACTTAACCTCTAAGCCTCCAGCATCTTCATTTATAAGACAGGAACACTGCTACTGTTGACCCTTGAACAAAACAGCTTTGAACTGCGCAGATCCACTTATACCAAAAGCAATAAAAAAATACAGCATTTACCCAATTCTGCCTGCTACTTAGAGAGAAAAAAGCTTGTGAGAAATAAAAAAATAACTACTGTATTTGTGAGACATGAAACCTGTGAATACGGAGGGCTGACTTTCCATTTATGCTGGTTCCACAGGGTAGACTTTGGGACTTGAGTATATGAACTTGGGTATTCGCAAAGGTCCTGGAACCAACCCCGGAGGATACCAAGGGACAACTGTATTTAAACCATATAATTACTATAGTGAATGAAAATAATGTATCTGACAGTGTTTTCAACTACTGAGTGGGTACTTAATATATCAAATAATCCCAAAGATAGCAAATGGAAAAAACTGTATACAAACCAGTAGTTTCACTTCTGAATGTTGCTTTAGGAACAGAAAATTTTCTTTTTTGAGACTAAGTCTCACTCTGTCGTCCAGGCTGGAGTGCAGTGGCTCAATTTTGGCTCACTGCAACCTCTGCCTTCAGGGTTCAAGCGATTCTCCTGCCTCACTCTCCCGAGTAGCTGGGACTACAGGCGTGCTCCACCATGCCCGGCTAATTTTTGTATTTTTAGTAGAGACAGGGTTTCACCACGTTTGGCAGGCTGGTCTCGAACTCCTGACCTTGTGATCCACTTGCCTCAGCCTCCCATAGTGCTGAGATTACAGGCGTAAGCCACCATGCCCAGATCCAGAAAAAATATTTTAAAGGTTAAATCAGTAATGAGGAACACAGGAATATATTCCACTATAACAAATACTGGTGGAAAGAAATTTGCCATATCATAAAATAAAAAAAACCTACTAAGGCTTCAACTATTTGAAGTGTGTATAGTAACACTTTGAAGGGTGAACCTCCGTACCAGATATTCTGAAGCAGATCCATAGTCTGAGTTTATATGCAAAATTATTTATGTACATTTTTCTCAGGAATAGCTCCTTAGATTTCAGCAGATTCTTTTAAATCTAGTAACCAAAAGAGGCTCTGAATAACTGCTTTATTCAAATAAGATGGCATTATTATTAGAGAAGTAAAAGAGTCTCACTAAATAACCTGGACCCACTCAATTGAAATACTTTGGTGTAGATAAAACCTCCACCCTTGCTCTGTGGTCAAATCGTATACTTAATGACACTTAAAAAACCCAGTGCTGGCTGACTTGCCAAGCCTCAAGAATATAAACAAGGGTGTGAGATGAAAAGAACAGAACCTTTAAGGTTACAAGAGCCTCCACAACACCTCAGAAGACAACACTGACTAGTAGTGTTATTTTGATAGACAGGGAGGTTAAGAAAGCACTGGGTGTGGAGCTACTAAAGGACGTAGCATTCAAGAAACTCCACTAGGATCAGATGGAAATGTCTGCATTATTCGTTTCCACTTACTTTCTTCAGCAATTCTAACATGAGTCTATCAGATGTCTCACTCTGCCATCTAAAGTGGTTGTGATCATTAAAAACAAAATCATATATGAGCACTTGTTATTTATTTTTTGATAAAATAAAATAAATGTGTATTGTCCAGGCTGGGGTGCAGTGGCTTGATCTCAGCTCACTGCAACCTCTGCCTCCTGAGTTCAAGTGATTCTCCTGCCTCAGCCTCCTGAGTAGCAAGGATTACAGGCACTCGCCACCACGCCCAGCTAATTTTTTGTATTTTTAGTAGAGAAGGGGTTTCACCATGTTGGCCAGGTTGGTCTCAAACTCCTGACTTCAAGTGATCCACCTGCCTAGGATTATAGATGTGAGCCACCACGCCCAGTCTGACAAATCAATTTTTAAATAAGTACATTGCTCTATTGCTCTACAGACTTCTGCTATAGATTACAAAGATAGTGCCTAGCCTGGTGTCAACACAGGTGCTCAATAAATACTAGCTAAATAGATGTCAAGTGACTTCCTTCCCAACTGACCTGGACACATCTGCATAAAATGCTGAAGGCAGACAATGATGCTGTCATACAGCGTTTAATTCTGAACTGCTTTCCAATATGCTGCCTAGAATCTCTTCTGAACAACCTAGAGCTTGGTTCCTGATAGTCAGCTTGTCTTCAATAAAACCAGATACCTTAGAGCTAAATCCTTTAAGTGAGTCTCTTTCAGCCCTACCACTATCCATTCACCCAACATATATTTACTGGATGCCACTAGGTATTAAAAAATAAGCCCTCCGGGCACAGTGGCTCACACCTGTAATCCCAACACTGGGAGGCTGAGGTGGGCGGATCACGAAGTCAGGAGTTTGAGACCAGCCTGACCAACATGGTGAAACCCCGTCTCTACTAAAAATACCAAAATTACCTGGGTGTGGTGGAGCATGCCTGTAGTCCCAGCTACTTGGGAGGCTGAGGCAGGAGAATCACTTGAACCCAGGAGGCGGAGATTGCAGTGAGCTGAGATTGTGCCACTGCACTCTAGCCTGGGTGACAGAGTAAGATTCCATCTCAAAAAATAAAAATAGCCTAGGCCAAATAAAAGTCTTTTGTAAAGACTTTATCTCTACAAAAAAAAATTAAAAATTAGCCAGGTGTGGCAGTATGTGCCTGTAGTCCCAGATACTCAGGAGGCTGAGGCAAGAGGATTGCTTGAGTTCAGGAGGATGTCGAGACTGCAGTGAGCCATGATAGTGCCACTGCACTCCAGCCTGGGTGAGAGCAAGACCCTGCCTCCAAAGAAATTTTTTCCATATATGGAAGATACTAAAATATATCATTCTTCTCCTAAAGGAAGGTAGAGGTAGGCACAGACGAATGAAGTTCATTCAGCAAGCAGGTAATGAATGAATACCTGCCATTTGCTAGCACTATACTAGGAATACCAAGATTTGCATGGGCCTGACCCTGAATCATGAGCATACCACACAATCTCATCAAGGACACAAGCCTGTATCTTAATAGCAACAACATAAAGCCAAGTGCCAGAAGTATGAGTACACAAGAGTGAGTTTTGCAGGCAAGCAGGCCTAGGTTCCAGCCCTGACTCTGCAGCTTCACTAGCTGTGTAATCTGGGCAAGCTCCTTAAATCTCAAGGCCTCACTCAGCACTTTGGGAGGCTGAGGTGGGTGGATCACCTAAGGTCAGGAGTTTGAGACCAGCCTGACCAACATGGAGAAACTCCATCTCTACTAAAAATACAAACTTAGCTGGGCATGGTGGCGTATGCCTGTAATCCCAGCTACTTGGGAGAATGAGGCAGGCGAAGCATTTGAAAATGGGAGGCGGAGGTTCTGGTGAGCCAAGATCACGCCATTGCACTCTAGCCTGGGCAACAAGCAAAACTCTGTTTAAGAAATAAAAAAATTATCAAGGCCTTAAATTCTCATTTGTAAACTTGGTAATACCACCTCCTTCACAGGACTGTTGTGAGGATTTAATCAACTAAGTATTTGTTTTTTCTTTTTTTGAGCTAGAGTCTCACTCCCATCAGGCAGGCTGGACTGCAGTGGTGTGATCTTGGTTCACTCCAACTGCCATCTCACAGGTTCAAGCGATTCTCCTTCCTCAGCTTCCCAAGTAGCTGGGATTACAGGCATGCACCACCATACCCTGCTAATTTTTGTATTTTTAGTAGAGATAGGATTTCGCCATGTTGGCCAGGCTTCTCTTGAACTCCTGACATCAGGTGGTCTACCCGCCTTGGCCTCCCAAAGTGCTGGGATTACAGGCGTGAGCCACCCCATCCAGCCTCTAATCAACTAAGTATTACAGCATTTAGAGTCTAGCACTAATAGGCATTCAATAAATAAAAGTTACAATCATTAACAGGCATATTCACTTAGATATCTGCTGGACTCTAATATATGCCTAGGACAACAGGCAAAAAGATAAGACTAGCTCTCTGACCTCAATATGTAAGCCAAAAAATTATCATTGACAAGATTCCTCAGCACTTTGGGAGGCCCGGGTGAGATTATCACTTGAGCCCAAGAGTTCAAGACCATCCTGGACAATATGGTGAGAAGCCCCCCCCCACCTCTAAAGAAAAGAAAGTTTTTTAATTAAAAAAAAAAAAAAAAAATCAGAACATCAGAAAATCATTCACAAATCAATTAAGTGAATGCCAAAGCTTATAAACAGAACGACTCTTTTTTTCTTTTATTTTGAGACGGAGTCTTGCTCTGTCGTCCAAGCTGCAGTGTAGTGGCGTGATCTTGGCTCACTGTCCCAGGGTTCAAATGATTCTCCTGCCTCGGCCTCCCAAGTAGCTGGGATTACAGGCATGCACCACCATGCCTGGCTAATTTTGATATTTTTAGTAGAGATGAGGTTTCACCATGTTGGCCAGACTGGTCTCAAACTCCTGACCTCAGGTGATCTGCCCACCTCAGCCTCCCAAAGTGCTGGGATTACAGGCATAAGCCACCTCGCCTGGCCCAGAATGACTCTTTTTACTTCCACTGCCATTAACACCAGGAGCATCAGTAGGATTATATAAAGATCAAATTACTATATAACTTCGTAATGTAAACTTACAGCAGAGGTGAAAAGAACAGAATAATCAGACAGGAAGACATATACATACATTTTATATATATATATATATGTATATATATTTTGATACAATGTCTCATTACCTGGACCAGAGTACAGTGGCATAATCTCAGCTCACTGCAACCTCCACCTCCCAGGTTCAAGCGATTCTCCAGCCTCTGCCTCAGTCCCAGAGTAGCTGGGACCACAGGCATGCGCCACCACGCCCCAGCTAATTTTTGTATTTTTAGTAGAGACGGGGTTTCACCATGTTCCCAGCTGGTCTAGAACTCCTGAGCTCAAAGCAATCCACTTGCCTTGGCCTCCCAAAGTGTTGGGATTACAGGTGTGAGCCACTATGCCCGGCCAACAAGGAATATTAATATAATAGATCATTGTCTCATTCTACCTGCAAACTAAAGGTCTGAGTAACACAATATATTTTAACTAATGCGAAAAGCCTCTGTATTTCCATTAATTTGTTTCCATTAATTAGCTGTGCTTGAAGCCTAGATTCATTCCCTATAACTATGTCAAAAAAAAATACTTTTAGAAGACAAAGTAAAAATGCAAATTCAAATTATTAGTATTTTTCCTAAGGTTGCAACACATCTAAATATATTTTTACATTTAATGCAGGCCTCAAGTACTTTTACATTTACTTCTAAGAATGCAGTGTTTTCATTTCTTAAAAATTACAGAGATATAGGCTAGGTGCAGTGGCTCACACCTGTAATCCCAGCACTCTGGGAGGCTGAGGTGGACAGATCATCTGCGGTTAGGAGTTCGAGACCAGCCTGACCAACATGGAGAAAACCCACCTCTACTAAAAATACAAAATTAGCTGGGCATGGTGGCACAGACCTGTAATCCCAGCTATTCGGGAGGCTGAGGCAGGAGAACTGTTGAACCCGCGAGGCACAGGTTGCGTTGGGCCGAGATGGCGCCCAGCCGACATGGCGCCATTGCACTCTAGCCAGGGCAACAAGAATGAAACTCTCAAAAAATAATAATAATTACATAGATATAAATGGGTAAGGGCAAAAATCAGATGGATCGTGGTGATGGCATCAGGGGAGGTTTGCTAATGTGGTAACCTACCACAGGTGATACAGAGTATCACCCAGGTGTCCTGTTGCCTTAAACATGCACCCAGCTTCCAAGCATTTTTCCAACACTGGAGGCTATAAATCCCTCAGTGGCTGTAACTCCTCAGTGCTGTAGGTCTAAGAAAGGATTTCCACCGTGTTTGCCACCAGCCAAAGGGAAAATTTCTTCCTTTCCTTTCACCCAACTGTTAACTCTGGGCTAAACAAATAGACACCTGAAGGAAAACGAAGTCACCCCAAGAGATTTCTGGTTGGTCTCCTCAGAGCCTGGGGTTTCCGGGTCCCCCTACCCCTGAGAGAATTAAGAGGAAGATTCCGGGCCGCCGTGATGACAAAGATAAGCATTTCCTGATCCCCTTTTCTCAGGACTTCCCTAAACGACATTTAGCAGATTACATTGATGCCAAAAAAAATTTATTTACAACTGGAAGGGAAAGAAGGGGAAATAGGAGAAAAACGACATTTTAAAAAAGCGATTTTAAAAGATAAAAACAAAAATTTCAAGTTTCCTAGGATGTGAAATTTGTCCGTCTGATCAACTTCGATTAACACATGCGCTAGCCCATAAGCGTTTCTTCGTCATTTTCCAGCGCTGCGCCCCGTTTGGAGGGGCACATCCACGCCAGCTTTAAAAGGCAAGCTGTGAGCACGCTGGGCTCGATGAGCCTATCCCCCGTTTAAAAAGGCACTTTACTCTCTCCTACCTTCAAGGTTGGACCATGACCGCCTATCTTTCTCTGTTTCACAAACACAATGGGCAGGTCGGTTTCCGCGGCCAATTCCAAGAGCGCTCCTTCCAGGGCCCGAACGTCCTCTGTGGCACAAAAGCAGAGCGGAGCGTGTGAGGTTCTCCTCCCCCGCGGCCCGGCGGGAACTGCACCGGGGGCGGGGCTTCCATCCCTGCCCTGCAAGCACCGATTGCCCTCCGGTGGCTCCCTTGCAAGTTAGCATGACTTGCTGCAATTCTGACAAAGGCTAGAACTCACAATAAAGCTTGGACTCTGACCCTGGCAAATCTGCACACTAACTGAGAATATGGCCTCAAGGCTAGATATAAATGTCTGAATTCCGGTCAGGGTTAAATCACTGCACGGCCCGCTAAAATTATACGTCCTACTTTCCCGTAAATCCCGAATTCAAAAAACCTCCAATTAAGAAGCTTAATACATATTTATCTCAACTTTCACAAAACACCTTCCAATTTGATCTTGAAATTTGAAACCGTGGAGCAAAATTAAGAACACTCTGCCTACCTGGTGCTTTCTTAAAAAGAATCCTGAAGCAATACGCAACGCTACAGATGAGACTAGGAACAAACGGTAAATTTTCACAAAGGGTTGAACTCGGTGGAGAATACAGATTCTAGTTACACTGATATGAGGCCCATTCATGAGACATAAATTACACCAACACTCAAAAGTATAGCTGCTTAATGGTAATTATAGTAGCTAACTTGTCTATACTGGTTCACACATACTTACATTTCAACTTTACAACCACTCTAGAAGTAGGTATTACCAGGCCAAACGTACAGGCAGGGAAACAGGTACAGAAAAGCTCAGAAACTTGTCCAAGCCCAAGGAGCTACTCAACATCAGAGGCAGGATTCAAACCCAGGCAGTGTGTATGCTCTTAATCACTATCCTGTACTGCCTGAGGCAGTGAGGAAGCCCTGGGGTCGTCGTCGCCGCCGCGGCCCCATTTAATAGTCTGTGTCCAGCTGGACATGCTACTTGATCCTTCTAAGCCTTGCTTTCCCCACTTATAAAACGTGGAGACCCCACTGTTGCCGCGGCCCCATTTAATAGTCTGTGTCCAGCTGGACATGCTACTTGATCCTTCTAAGCCTTGCTTTCCCCACTTATAAAACGTGGAGACCCCAGTGTTTTGCCAATCTCTCAGGATTTCTGAGGATTAAATGGTGTGGAAATTCCTGGAGAAGCATTCCATAGTTACACTTTCTTAATGCAGTCAAGGACCTGTCAATCCACCCATCACGTTGTCGTCTGCATTTCAAGACAGTCTCTGTAAGAAACAATGCAATAACCATTTTCTCCTCTGTCTGCAAACTGTCTCTACAAAGAGCAAGAGGAAGGAAACCGCCAGCCGACAGGGGTCGGTCTCACCTACCACATACTGACGCTTTGTGTGACCGGGTGGAAACCGCAAACGCCACGAACCTGCCTGGGTTTGGAAAAGCCTCCCGCCAGCTCGCACTCGCCTTAAAAAATAATCTCCCCTTCCCCGGGACACACACTACTCCTCCCAGGCGCAATGGTTTCTTCCCCTCCGACAGGCCATCCCCCGCGCGATCCCATCCCCGGGCTTTCGGCTTTGTCTGGTTTCACCCAAGGCAGAGCTTACAAGAATTAGAGAATGATGAAGACATCAGGCTCTCCGTCAGGACTCTTTCCACTCCGCTGCAAATGCCGGACTGAAGGAAACTGGGGTGAAAGGGATGCTGGTTCCTAAAGACTACGAGAAGCCACGCCCTGCGCCGAGCGGGCGGGCCAACTGCCAGAGTCAGAATGACAAAGCAGAAATCCACTCCTCGTGCAGCCCTGGCAACCTATGCTAATTGGCTTAGCAAACAGAGCTCCTAATTGGGTGACACCACATCCTCTGCCTGCTCATAGCCGCCCCAACCTAAGAACAGAGCAAAAACAATTTAAGGCAACTCTGGAACCAAATTTGGAATAAGTGTGTTTTTACTGAAGAAACTAAACTATGCCCGAAGGCAGTAGTAACTCCAGAACTTTGCTACCTGTTGTCATCACGTGATGACCTTTAGAATCCTAGTGCCGGCTCCCACCCCGCAGACACTCTGATGTTATTGGTATGGAGTATTACCCGGACCTCTGCGTTAAAACAAACAAACAAAACAAAAAAATAAAAAATAAAAAACGCCTCCAAAGGTGATTCGAGTTGGCAGCAAAGTTTGGGACCCACTGCCCTGAGGTCATGGATTAGTCAGTTTGGGGAATTCCTTAAAGGAAGTTATTAGGCTTTAATGACAGATTCTCAGGAAAACACCTAACTTCCCCTGAGAGCACATCTTCTTTATCAGATTCTGAGTCTAGTTTTTTTTTGTTTTGGTTTGGTTTTTGTTTTTTTCTGAGACGGAATTTCGCTCTTGTTACCCAGGCTGGAGTGCAATGGCAAGATCTCGGCTCACCGCAACCTCTGCTTCCTGGGTTCAAGCAATTCTCCTGCCTTGGCCTCCCAAATAGCTGGGACTACAGGCGCCCGCCACCATGCCCAGCTAATTTTTGTATTTTTAGTAGAGACAGGGTTTCACCATGTTGACCAGGATAGTCTCGATCTCTTGACCTCGTGATCCACCCGCCTGTGCCTCCCAAAGTGCTGGGATTATAGGCATGAGCCACCGCGCCCAGCTCGAATTTAGTTTTTATTGTTTGTTTTAAGGAAAACTGAGAGTGTCCTTCAACTCCAGCCACGCCCAGCCACCTGCAACTGCTAAGGTGAGCCTGCTTTCTCATACTTCCCTGCTGTTACGCATGTTCTTACTCAGCATTGCACACTAGCAGGCTGTGAATATTTGCTGAATAAATAATGAATGAATGAATGAATGAATGGCTCTCCCACTTCTTTGGATAACACCAAATTGAAGCACTCTCAGGTGAGAGCACTGCAGGCTCCTAAAAGCTAGCAGAAGCCACACTTCTGCTTAACAAGCAAACAGCCACTGCTAGGTCCTGCCAGGCCCTGCCAAGGTGAAACTCGGAGGCTTGATTTAGCCTCCTCACCCTCTAAATGGACACACACTCTACACACACTAACTTGACACTTCCCCTGTATGGTGATTATTGACTTGAATGTTTCACCTGATTCTGGGGTCCCTAGAACAGATGATGGATCTAGTACATAGATGTTCAGGAAACAATGTGATTTAAGGAGGAAAGAAGGAAGAATATGAAAAGAAAGCTGGGACTAAGAGAAACTACAAAACATTATTTCTGGCTCCCAAGCCAAGCCCGGTATTAATCATTTTATATGCCTTTATCTCATTTAATCTACACAATGACCATGAACCAGGGTCATAAACTCCTCATTCTTAGAAATATATCAAAAATACACCTTAATTTGGGCCAGGTGCAGTGGCTCACACCTGTAATCCCAGCACTTTGGGAGGCTGAGGCGAGCGGATCATGAGGTCAAGAGATCGAGACCATCCTGGCCAACATGGTGAAACCCCATCTCTACTAGAAAACACAAAAAAATTAGCTGGCCGTGGTGGCACGCGCCTGTAGTCCCAGCTACTTGGGAGGCTAAGGCAGGAGCACTACCTGAACCCGGGAGGCGGAGGTTGCAGTGAGCCAAGCTCATGCCACTGCACTCCAGCCTGGTGCCTGGCAACAGAGCAAGACTCTGTCTCAAAAAAAACCAAAAAACAAAAAACCTTATTTCAAAAGCATGACTTAGGACACAGAAGGATCATTTAACTTGAAATAATGTACTAAAAGCAAGTAATAAGGATTGATTTGAAGAGCCTTGCCATTGAAAACATCTTGTATAGCCAGCTCAGAGTAATTATAGCATTCCAGAAATTATACACCCACAGTAGCATCATGTAATTTTTCTTTAAGTTAAAAATCACCATTTTAAAACCATCTTCTTTTCTTTTAAATCCTTCTTGCTGCTGTAAGGGCCCAGATGCCTTACCTTGTCATAAATTCTAGAGAAAAAACTACTTAGTTCTATTTAGTTGCTGGTTAACGGAAGAAGAACCTCATCTTCTTCCACCATTTCTCATCATGCAGCTATTTATTTATTTATTTATTTATTTATAGACAGTCTCTTGCTCTGTTACCCAGGCTAAAGTACACACAGTGGCGCATCTCAGCTCACTGCAACCTCTGACTCCCTGGTTCCAGCAATTCTCATGACTCAGCCTTTCAAGTAGCTGGGACTACAGGCGTGCACCACCACGTCTGGCTAATTTTTTGTATTTTTAGTAGAGATGGGGTTTCCCCATGTTGGCCAGGCTGATCGAACTCCGGGGCTCAAGTGATCCACCTGCCTCAGCCTCCCAGAGTGCTAGGATTTCAGGTGTGAACCACTGTAGCAAATCATAAACACAAAATGTCTTAATATACATTTCTTTTTTTTTTCCCTAGCAAACAATATTCTCACACTTAATATACATTTCATATCTCTTGACTGGGCTCATTTTTCCTTTCAAGAATTATCTTCCCTCCCTGAGGGCCTAGTACTTCAAAGCTCATCTGAAATACTTCTCCTCTGAGATTCTTCCCAGATTTCCACCCAGTGTTAATTGCTCCTTCCCTCTTCTGTGTCCCCAAATACCTAATAATAATTATAAATCTTCTATAAGAGCTTTGGATAGGCAAACCCTTGTTTACTTTGTCTTTACAAAATCTGGTATATAGAAGGCACTCAGAAAATGCTGGAAATAGACCCTCTCTATGTTCCTGAACTGTCATCTAAGCTATAACAAATCTATGCAGGTGTTTGATAAAGCCTCCTATTGTATTAAACTACTGTTCTACCTATAATAAGCCTTTCTCTTATATACACACACACCAAACTGAGCTAGAATAATCTTTCTATTTTTTTTTTGAGACGGAGTTTCGCTCCTGTTACCCAGGCTGGAGTGCAATGGCCCGATCTCAGCTCACTGCAACCTCCGCCTCCTGGGTTCAGACAATTCTCCTGCCTCAGCCACCTGAGTAGCTGGGATTACAGGCACGTGCCACCATGGCCAGCTAATTTTTTGTATTTTTAGTAGAGACAGGGTTTCACCATGTTGACCAGGATGGTCTCGATCTCTTGACCACCCGCCTCGGCCTCCCAAAGTGCTGGGATTACAGGCGTGAGCCACCGTGCCTGGCCTAGAATAATCTTTCTAATACCCAAATCTTCTTTACTCACACCTTCAGTAGCTCTCTAGGACCCTCAAGATGAAGTGCAAACTTCTCAATCACATTGACATGGCAAGGCTGCCCTTGCTGAACCTAGCTGTCCACATATTCTATACCCCACTTAAAGCAGCAAAACATTGCTAAAGGAAACACAGAAATTCAAAGTGATTTCACTTTAAAGTCAAGACCACAAACTTCAAATGTGTCCTCAATGTTGCCCAGCAATCCTTTGTATCCCTGGTATATTTATTTCCCAGGATCCAAAATGCCTATTTCATATGCATCCCTCTTTCCTCAAACTTCTAATGCCCCTACCCCTTGCATTAGCTCATGACCTACTTTCTTCTTTAAGAAAATAGCATCAATCAGACAGAACTCCCTTATATTTTCATCTCAACCAGCAAGCTGCCATATTCCCTGCCTTCCCTCGTATTATTATTTCCTGATGAATGAGGAAAAAAGTGACAGGTAGTGATGTCAGAGGAATAGCCAGAGGTCAGATCCAGCCTCAGGCCACAGTCAGGATTTTGGATTTAATTTTAAATGTGATAAGAATCCAGAGTGTGAAGGGAAGCGAAGCAAATGATTGTTATATGTTCAAAGAATTTCTCAGTTATGCAGAGAATAGTGAAGGCCAACTTCACTTGTGTATGGATTCTCATCTTTTATTTCCTTCTTAATATACATAAACATCATTCTTGAAATTAGCCTCCCTCTCTGGCATCATCAATTGCTTTTTCTCTACCTGATCATTTCCATTATCATACAAATGCAATGTTGTTTTACCATTTTAAAAAAGCCTGCCGACCACAATAAAGTGCCGACCACAAAGTGCTGTAATCCCAGCACTTTGGGAGGCTGAGACAGGAGGATTGCTTTAGCCAGCAGTTCAAGACTGGCCTGTACAACATAGCAAGACCTTGTCTCTATTTAAAAAAAAATGTATAAAAGTCAGCCAGGTGTGGTGGTACGTGCCTGCACTCCTAGCTACTTAGGAGCCTGAGGTGGTAGGATCTCTTGAGCCCAGGAGTTTGAGGCTGCAGTGAGCCATGATCATACCACTGCTTTTCAGCCTGGATGACAGAGCAAAACTGTCTCCAAAAAGAAAGAAAAGGCTCTCATGATCCCATGTGCCCCAACCCTTGTAGTTACCACCACCCCATTTCATTGCTTTCTTTCACACGCACACACAAGAAAAGCTTTTTTGAAAGAGTTCTTTGTTGGCCGGTCGTGGTGGCTTATGCCTGTAATCCCAGCACTTTGGGAGGCCGAAGTGGGCAGATCACGAGGTCATGAGATCGAGACCATCCTGGCTAACAAGGTGAAACCCCATCTCTACTAAAAATACAAATAATTAGCTGGACGTGGTGGCATGTGCCTGTAGCCCCCGCCACTTGAGAGGCTGAGGCAGGAGAATCACTTGAACCAGGGAGGCAGAGGTTGCAGTGATCTGAGATCGCGTCACTGCACCCCAGCCTGGGCAACAGAGCTAGACTCCATCTCAGAAAACAAGAAAAAAAAATTGGGTCATTCTTGTCATACCCAACTAAATCAGAGCCAAGGGGCTGGGGGAAAAGCACTCAGGGTACAAAACATTGCTCCAAGAATGTAATTCTCTGCAAGCCTGACTGCTGAAACTGCCTCTTGTAATCTGAGACCAATTTTATCTACAAATGCTAAGATAACTTGTTGAAACTCTAGGACTAACTTTGCTGACTTCCATCACTCACCAGAGCTTGCCAGCTCCCCAAACCCTAACTAGTGCCAAAGAACTTTCTCGAAAAGCAATATGTAACATATCTTCTATTTCTAAAACCTCTAACCTTCTCTTTGTTCTTCAGACATACTGAAGACCATCCTGTCTGCATATATGCCCCAAATTGCTATTCTTTCTTTCCAAATAAAAAGTTTTAATTTAGAGACTTGTCGCCACATTTTTATTCTGACTTCAACATACTAAAGCCCTAAGCTAGGAGTCTGCTTGACTCATCTGAGAATCTACAAAGCAACCAATATGTCTAAAGCCTAATGAGTGAGGGAAAAAAGTGGTAGGAAGTGAGGTCAGAGGAATAGCCAGGGGTCACATCCATCATCAGGCCATAGTCAGTATTTTAGATTTCCTTTTAAACGTGGTAATACACCAGAGTGTGAGGAGAAGAGAAGAGAAGAAGAGAAGAGAGAAGAGAAGAGAAGAGAAGAGAAGAGAAGAGAAGAGAAGAGAAGAGAAGAGAAGAGAAGAGAAGAGAAAAGAAGAGAAGAGAAAAGAAGAGAAGAGAAGGATTGTTGTACAGTAAAATAATTGCTCAGTTGTGTGCAGAATAGGCTAAGGAGGGCAAGACTTAAAAGTGGAGATATACAAACCTGTTAGGAAGTTACTGTGCTGGTTCAAGCTAGAGATGATAAAGGCTGATTAGTGAGGTTAAAAAATACATTGGAGGCTGGGCACAGTGGCTCACGCCTGTATCCCAGAACTTTGGGAGGCCAAGGCTAGAGGATCACGAGGTCAGGAGTCCGAGACCAGCCTGGCTAACATGGTAAAACCGCATCTCTACTAAGAATACAAAAATTAGCCGGGCGCAGTGGTGGAAGCCTGTAATCCCAGCTACTTAGGAGGCTGAGGCAGGAGAATCACCTGAACCCAGGAGGCAAAGGTTGCAGTGAGCTGAGATTGCACCACTGCACTGTAGCCTGGGCGACAGAGCAAGACTGTCTCAAAAAAAATACATTTGAAGGTAAAGCTAATTGTACAGATGGATGTTGTACAGATGGATGGATTAACAGATGTAAGAGAAAGAAAATAATTCTAGATTTCTGGCTTTAACAATGGGGCAAATGGTGGTACTCTTCAAGGAAAAGCAGGAACACACAGAGAGGAGGAAGAAAGATGGGAGGGGAGAAGCAATAGTTTGAGACAAATCTATAGTATGGCTTAAGAGAGCTAATTTTTTTGATATCTATTATTTATCAAATGGAGAGGTTAACTAAGCAGTCGGATATGTACATATGGAGTTCAAGGCAGAAGTCAAGGCTAGAAATAAACATTTGGAGTCAAATATAAAAGATATTTAATATGGCCGGGCATGGTGGCTCATGCCTATAATCCCAGCACTTTGAGAGGCCGAGGCATGTGGATCACGAGGTCAAGAGATTGAGACCACCCTGGTCAACATGGTGAAACCCTGTCTCTACTAAAAATACAAAAAAATTAGCTGGGCATGGTGGCGCATGCCTGTAGTCCTAGCTACTCGGGAGGCTGAGGCAGGAGAATTGCTTGAACCCAGGAGGCAGAGGTTGTAGTAAGCTGAGATCACTCCATTGCACTCCAGCCTGGGTAACAAGAGCAAAACTCCATCTTAAAAAAAAAAAAAAAAAAATACATAATACCATGTGTATTAGTCACGGCTCTTCAGAGAAACAGAACCAATAGGATACAGGTATGTAGAGGGATTTTTTTTTTTTTTGAAGAATTGACTTACATTTTTGTTGGAATTAATAGGATACATGCATGTAGAGAGATTTTTTTTTTATTGCATTTTAGATTTTGGAGTACATGTGAAGAACATGCAAGATAGTTGCACAGGTACACACGTGGCAGTGTGATTTGCTGCCTTCCTCCCCTTTACCTATATCTGGCATTTCTCCCCAACTCCCTACCCCTCGCTGTCCCTCCCCTATTCCCCCCAACAGACTCCAGTGTGTAGTGCTCCCCTCCCTGTGTCCATGTGTTCTCATTGTTCAACACCTGCCTATGAGTGAGAACATGCAGTATTTCATTTTCTGTTCCTGTGTCAGTTTGCTGAGAATGATGTTCTTCAGGTTCATCCATGTCCCTACAAAGGACACAAACTCATCGTTTTTGATTGCTGCATGATATTCCATGATGTATATGTGCCACATTTTCCCCGTCCAGTCTATCATCAATGGGCATTTGGGTTGATTCCAGGTCTTTGCTATTGTAAACAGTGCTGCAATGAACATTCATGTGCATGTGTCCTTATAGTAGAACGATTTATAGTCCTTTGGATATATACCCAGTAATGGATTGCTGGGTCAAATGGAATTTCTATTTCTAGGTCCTTGAGGAATCGCCATACTGTCTTCCACAATGGTTGAACTAATTTACACTCCCACTAGCAGTGTAAAAGTGTTTCTATTTCTCCACAGCTTCTCCAGCATGTGTCTCCAGATTTTTTAATGATCGCCATTCTAACTGGCGTGAGATAGTATCTCAATGTAGTTTTGATTTGCATTTCTCTAACGACCAGTGATGATGAGCATTTTTTCATGTTTGTTGGCCTCATGTATGCCTTCTTTTGTAAAATGTCTGTTCATATCCTTTGCCCACTTTTGAATGGGCTTGTTTGTTTTTTTCTTGTAAATCTGTTTTAGTTCTTTGTAAATTCTGGATATCAGCCCTTTGTCAGATGGGTAAACTGCAAAAATTTTTTCCCATTCTGTTGGTTGCTGATTCACTCTAATGACTGTTTCTTTTGCCGTGCAGAAGCTGTGGAGTTTGATTAGGTCCCATTTGTCTATTTTGGCTTTTGTTGCCAATGCTTTTGGTGTTTTGGTCATGAAGTCCTTGCCTACTCCTATGTCCTGAATGGTTTTGCCTAGATTTTCTTCTAGGGTTTTTATAGTGTTAGGTCTTATGTTTAAGTCTTTAATCCATCTGGAGTTAATTTTAGGGTAAGGTGTCAGGAAGGGGTCCAGTTTCTGCTTTCTGCACATAGCTAGCCAGTTTTCCCAACACCTGTAGAGACAGTTTTTTTTGAAGAATTGACTCACACTGTTGTGAGGGATGATAATTCTGAAAACTCTAAGGCTGGCCCATAGGCTGGAAATTCAATCAGGAGTTGATGTAGCAATCTTGAGACTAAAGGCAGTCTGGGTGCAGAATTGCTTCTTCTTTGGGAAACCTCCATCTTTTCTCTAAGGCCTTCGACTAATTGAATGAAGCCCATCCACATTATGGAGGGTCACTAGCTTTACTCAAAGCCTACTGATGTCATTGTAAGTCACATCTAAAAAATACCTTCGCAGCAACATCTACACTCTTATCCAACCAAACAACTGGGCACCGTATACTAGCCAACTTGACACATAAAATTAACTGTCACTCCATGGGCCTAGATGAAATGACCCAGGAGTTATTGTATTTAGAGAAATAAAGATGGCCCAGGACAGAGCCCTGGCACACTCAAACTGCAAAAGGGGAGAAGGATCCTGCACTGGAGCCTAAGAAGGAGCTGGAGGGAGGTATGAGAAAAACCAAGACTGTGTGGTATCTCAGAAGCCAAAGAAGAAGTGCTCCAAAAAGGAAGATCAACTATATCAAGTGCTGCCAAGAAATCCTGTAAGGTAAGGGCTGAGTCATGGAGGTCATTTACGAAAATCATGGGAGGTAAGAAATCCTAATTAGAAGAAGTTCAGCAAGAAACAGAAAATAAGAAAATTGAGGTAGTAAGTATAGCCAACTCTTAAAGGGGTTTTGCTATAAAAACAAAAAAATAGAAAGGAGCTAAAGAGAGATGTAGGATAGAGGAAGATTTTTTTGGTTATTTTCATTTATCTAAGAAGGAAAGTATTATAGCATGTTTTTATGCTAAAGGAATAATCCATTAGAGGGAACGTTGGCAATTTCCAAAGAGGAAAGGAGCAAAAGAGATCATTGCAGAACCAAAGTCCATTGAATACACACTTACTATGCAGCGTAGACTTTGAAGTCAAATCCAGGTTCTATTACTAACTACACAGCCAAGTTACTCAGTCTCTCTGCTTCTTCATCTTCTTTGTACAAGGCCCTTTGTGGTCCTTCCACCTCTTCATCTCACCCAAACCTCCCCTTAATCCCCACAATCCACTCATTAGCTGCTTCAGCCCCTGTAATTACTGTGCTCCCTCCTACCACAGGGCTTTGCTAACTTCCAAGCATTCAGCAAATCTAGTCTGAACAGGTTTTCCTTGGGAAAACCAACAGAGAAGTCAAATCCCCCTCTGAAATGTTCCCATGTTACCATGTATTCTTCCTGCCTAGTACTTATCACAATTACAATCATACTTTTATGAGAATTTGATCAATGTCTACCTCCCCCACTCTAGAATAGCACAGTCCAAGAGGACTTTCTGTGGGGATGAAAATGTTCTAAATCTACATTGTCCAATCCAATAGCCACTAACTACATGTGACTATTAAGTACATAAAAGATGGCTAGTACAGGTGTGGATGTGAAGTTCTTATGTTATTTAAGTTTAATTAATATATATGTACATAGCCACATGTGAGCAGGGACCATCATGTTCCCAGCACTTAATATAGTGTGCACACATAGTAATCACTCGATAAATACTTGTTGAGAGATTAAATCTGTAAAAATGCAGATATTACTTAGTTATAACAAATTATTCAGTTATTTTGTTCCATCTTTTTTCACAGAGAAAAGAATAAAAGCTTTTATATGGTAAATGTTAGGGGGTCCTCAGTTTTATAAAGGTAATTTGGCCTTTAAGAATTTGATCTATTGGCCAGGCATGATGGTTCACACCTGTAATCCCAGCACTTAGGGAGGCCAAGGCAGGCGGATCACTTGAGGTCAGGAGTCCAAGACCAGCCTGGCCAACATAGTGAAATCCCATCTCTACTAACATACAAAAAAATTAGCTGGGTATGGTGGTGAGCACCTATAATCCCAGCTACTTGGGAGACTGAGTCATGCAAATTCCTTGAACCCAGGAGGCTGAGGTTACAGTGAGCCAAGATTGCACCACTGTACTCCAGCCTGGACAACAGAGTGAGACGCCATCTTAAAAAAAAATTTTTTTTTTATCTATCCCAGAAGGAAGCTGGGATAATAAGTGAGAACATATTGGGTAGTTTGAATAAAACAACATCTGTACTATGCCCAGGAGGGTGCTGAGACGTAGTAGGTGCTCCAAATGTGGTGGTTCATAAGCTTCAATGGGTACAGAGAAGAGAAGTAAATAATGGTATGGACAAAATGGGGAAGGCTTCATAAAGCAAGTGATTTTTAAACCACAGCTTGAGGATAATGAAGGCAGCAGTAATGGAAGTGGAAGTAATGCCTAAAATTTTTCAGTGCCTCCTATATGCCTGACATAAATCTAGCTCTTACAGGATTAATCATCACAACAACCCAATGAGGGAGATATTATTTCCATTTTACAAATACTAAAAACTGAGGTATAAAGAGGACAATTATCTTGCTTATGGACATCTAGTTTAGATGTCAAAGCTGAGACTGACATGTAGGCCATGGATCTTACCACAGCGCTATTCTACCTCTAGAGCAGAACTTCTCTAGGCAGATGGAGCAATATATACAAAGACACAGCAGTAGAAAAGGAACAGTGTCTTTTGCATGGAGATGCAGAAGCATAAAGGGAGATGAATCTAAAAGACAGGTTGGATTCAGTTATTATACCTATATATGAAATTAGAAACTGAGATTCTAGGAAGTAACAAATCTTGCCAAAGGTCATAAAGCAGGTAAGTGTTGGAGCTGGGATATAAATCCAGGTGTGCCTACCTCCAAAATCCATTGTTTGTCTTATAATTAAATAACATATAGTGAGGAACAGGCTAAAAAGAGGTAAAAGCAAAAGGTAAATCTGGTAAACCTGATTTGTAGGCACAAAAAAAAAAAAAAACCTTCTGATAATGACCAAGGAAAAAAAATCATTCATGAAACATCCATCCTGAAAACTTTGGAATGTACTCAGGGGACTATGACCTCTAGTCATTCTGTCTTTATTTCTTTTGTTTATTTGTTTGTTTCTTGGAGATGGAGTCTTGCTCTCCAAGTGGCACAATCATAGCTCACCGCAGCCTCCAACTCCTGGGCTCAAGTGATTCACCTGCCTCAGCTTCCCAAGTAGCTGGGACCAGAGGCACACACGACCATCCCTGGCTAATTTTTTAAAATTTCTTGTAGAAACAGGGTCTCACTATGTTGCCTAGGCTGGTATTGAACTCCTGGGCTCAAGCAATCCTCTCACCTCAGCCTCCCAAAGTGCTGAGATTACAGGCATGAGCTACTGTGCCCAACTCCCATCTTTATTTCTCATATCAAACTATATGAAAGACATCAGTTTACATGTCTGCCACTCTTAGAACCATCACTTATTGAGCACCTCTGTGCCAGGAGCTTTACATGTTCTCATTAGTCATCTCAATAACCCTTTGGGACATGTATTATTTCCATTTACAGATGAGTAACCCAAGGTTAAGTGACTGGCCCAAGAGCTGACAGCTCTTCTCTCTCCACCACAGTATTATTTACTGAGGGGTTGGTCTTTGTTACTCTGGTATCTGGCACAGTGCCTTTCCCATAATGGGCACTCACTCAGGATTTGAATTCAGCTGGCACTTGAGCAGGCTTTTGACTATTAGTGAAGTGGAAAATAGAAGAAAGGGAGTGTAAGGTGTTCTGATAAACCAGTTCTGGGTGGTGGTGGGGAGGCCCGAATTTGTAGTATTTGCTAATTTCTGGAGTTGAAATACTCCCACTTTGGCTAATTTCAAGCTACCAACATATTCCAAAAATTCCTTAATGTTTAACAAGGGCTCTCTTGAGCTGGTACGAGCCAGCTCCAGCACACTGCCCAAAGGGTACACACCATCAGGTACTTCTCTGTCTTCTCTTCACAGCAGTTTTCTATACTTAGACTTCACTGCAACCTCAGAAGAATAAGGATTGTTCTCCCGCTGCTAAAGCTCACCTTTACCAGAGCACTACAACCTATAAACTATCCCAATTCCAAGTGGTCTTAGGGGACCCCACCTTTCTTCAACATCTTCTTCCTATCTTGTATTCAGGACCATTCAAGCCATTCTGCCTTCAAATGTGCCCAGGTCTCCTCTTGTAAATCTCTGAGCTAATCCTGTAGCATCATCTAGCTTTCTATTAACAAGCAGTATAACTTGATAGTTACAAGAGCCTGCACTGAAGTCACATAACCTGGCTTTTCTGCTGGCAAGCTGTGTGCCCTTAGGCAAGTTCTGTTACCTCTCTGTGCCTTTGTTTACTCACCTATAAAATGGTGATAAACACAGTAGCTACACCTCAGGTGGTGACTGTGGAGAATTAGATGAATAAATAGATGTAAAGGATGTGAAGGACTCAATACTTCAGTTATTCTAATCATTATGTCCTCATGCATGGTATAAATAAATCCATGATGACCTCAGTGTGGTCAGAAGTTTGGATTTTCCCCTTTTACAAGTTGGTCATTCCCAGTAACTGTCAACAATGCATTACGGTAGACACTGATCCTAACTCAAGGAGTAACACATTAATTTTTCTTGTAATTAGCTGTCTATGGCTAAGCATGCCATTTTCCACAATGCTGCGTACATTCTCATTACTCAGAGCCTGTCTTTCCCTGTCAGAAGAAGAAAAACATAATTTTTTTAAAACAACTTGCTAAAAGGAGTGAAACAAACATGAGAAACTTCTTTAAACACTAGTGCCTGTGGCCGGGCGCGGTGGCTCACGCCTGCAATCCCAGTACTGTGGGAGGCTGAGGCAGGCAGATCACGAGGTCAGGAGATGGAGACCATCCTGGATAACATGGTGAAACTCCATCTTTACTAAAAATACAAAACATTAGCCAGACATGGTGGCATATGCCTGTAGTCCCAGCTACTTGGGAGGCTGAGGCATGAGAATAGCTGGAACCTGGGAGGTGGAGGTTGCAATGAGCCAAGATCACACCATTGTACTCCAGCCTGGGCAACAAGAGCGGAATTCCATCTTTAAAAAAAAAAGGCATTAAGACCAATTTCTCCACCCCAAAGACAGATGAGAACCTTATAATTATCCACCAATATATAACTGAATTCCTTTATCTACAGAGTATTATTATTTTGGTGTTTGTATGTTTTTTTTTGTTTTTGTTTTTTTTAGAAAGCCAGCTGACTGGCCGGGCGTAGTGGCTCACACCTGTAATCCAAGCAGTTTGGAGGCCAAGGCGGGCAGATCACCTGAGGTCGGGAGTTCAAGAGCAGCCTGACCAACATGGCGAAACCCCGTCTTCAAAAAAAAATAGAAAGCCAGCTGACTGTTGCTTTGGGGGCAGGGGTCTCAGGAGCTCTTGCTGGGGCGGGTCCACTTCCTCTTCATGATCATAGGCTTCCGGCTGCACAGGATGGCGCTGGTTCTGCGGATGGCTGTCATGCGCAGGTTTGGGGCGGTGCTCGTTGTTGTGGATCATGTGTCTGATGCTGCTGCTGAGAGTGGTGAGAGCGTTCTTATTGATGGTGGTCCAGTCCGCACCTAGGAAGTGGTAGGCTTCCGCTGGATGGATCTCCGCTTCATGACCACCACGACACCTCTGCCATTGGCTGCGGCTCCATGCCCACAGTCTTGCAGTCAAACAGCCCGATGTAGCGGAAGGAGTTGCGGGCCTTCAAGTTATTGGGCTCAGTACTGTAGGTCGGCTTATTCCTCTTGATCAGGAAACTGTAGCAGTTCCGCACGACCATCCGCTGCAGATGCGCAGACATGGCGGCCACTCCTCTTGCAGCAGTGGCCGGAGACAGAAAAAGTATCTACAAATTTTAAATTCTTTTTTTTTTTTTTTGAGACGGAGTCTCGCTCTTGTCACCCAGGCTGGGGTACAATGGCGCGATCTCGGCTCACTGCAACCTCTGGCTCCCGAGTTCAAGCAATTCTCCTGCCTCAGACTCCCGAGTCTGGGATTACAGGCACCAGCCACCATGCCCAGCTACTTTTTTGTATTTCTAGTAGAGATGGGGTTTGACCATGCTGGCCAGGAACGCCTTGGTCTCCCAAAGTGCTGGGATTACAGGCGTGAGTCACCGCGCCCAGCACGGCCCTAATTGCTTATTTAATCTTTCTTAAAGTGAATCCAAACACCCTCTAAATGCTTATTTAATCTTTCTTAAAGTGAATTCAAATACATTCCTTCCTTCCCTCCTTCCCTCTCTTCTTGTCTCCTTCCCTCCCTTCCTCCCTTCCTCCCTTCCTTCCTGTCTCTCACTCTGTTGCCCAGGCTTGAGTGTAAGGGCATGATCTCGGCTCACTGCAACCTCCAGCTCCCAGGTTCAAGCGATTCTCCTGCCCCAGCCTCCTCAGTAGCGGAGATTACAGGCACGTACCACTATACCGGGTTGATTTTTTTGTATTTTTAGTAGAAACAAGGTTTCACCATGTTGGCCAGGCTGGTCTCAAACTCCTGACCTCAGTTGACCTACCCAGCTCAGCTTCCCAAAGTGCTGGGATTATAGGCCACCGAGCCAGGACTGTTTAATCTTTCAGTAATCTCAGGAATACCCTGAGCCTGTATTGCTATAAAGGAGGCTAGATTACCTCCTATTCTCCTTTACAGGATTGAATGTTGACCTTTAAGTGGCTTTCCTCTTTCTTGGAGAGAAAACATATATTAGGCCAAAATGGCAAAGTATTTTCCGTCTCACTACCATCAAATAGTGGCCATATTAAGGTGTTTCTATATTTATGATTTAAACATGAGACAAATGAGCATACAATGAAAAGCCTAGGGCCCTTAAGAATCATGATAAATCTACTCTGCCTATATCTAGAAATGGAACAACGAAGCCTGAATGACAGCATATCTGTTTAAAACATGGTTTCTTGTAAGCCCACTGTTGAGACCTGTTGCTCAGAAAAAAACACTGCTTTGAAAATATTACTGCTCATTGACAGTGTATGTGGTCACCCAAGAGGTCTGATGGAGATGTAGAAGGAGATGGATGTTGTTTTCATGCCTACTAACATAATATCCATTCTGCAGCCCAGGCATAAAGAGGTAATTTTGACTTTCAAGTCTTATTATTTAAGAAATGTGTTTTATAAGGATATAGCTGTCATAGACAGTGATTCCTCTGATGGATCTGGCCAAAGTAAGTTGAAAACCTTCTGGAAAGAATTCACCAATCTAGATGCCATTCAGAACATTCCGGATTCGTGGGAAGAAATCAACATATCAACATTAACAGGACTTTGGAAGAAGGTGATTCCAACCCTCATGAGTGACTTTGATGAGTTCAAGACTTTAATAGAGGAAGTAACTGCAGATATGGTGGAAATAGCAAGAGAAGCAGAATTGGGAGAGAAGGCCAGGTATGGTGGTGCAAATATATAACTCTAACACTTTGGGAAGCCAAGGTGGGAGGATTGCTTGAGCTCAGGAATTCAAGACTAACTAGCCTGGGCAACATGGTAGGCTAATTTTTTTTTTTTTTTTTTTTGAGACGGAGTTTCTTTCTTGTAGCCCAGGCTGGAGTGCAATGGCACAATCTCAGGTCACTTCAACCTCTGCCTCCTAGGTTGAAGCGATTCTCCTGCCTCAGCCTCCCAAGTAGCTGGGATTACAGGCACACGCCACCATGCCCGGCTAATTTTTTATATTTTTAGTAGAAATGGGGTTTCACCGTGTTAGCCAGACTGGTCTCAAAACCCTGACCTCAGGTGATCTACTCCCAAAGTGCTGGGATTACAGGTGTGAGCCACCATACACAGCCTTTTTTTTTTTAAATATATTTTTTTAGTAGAGACAGGATTTCACTGTCTTGGCCAGGCTGGTCTTGAACTCCTGACCTTGGAATCTACACGCCTTGGCCTCCCAAAGTGCTGGGAGTAGAGGCATGAGCCACCATGCCCAGCCAAAAACCTATGATTATTTCTTACTACTCACTAAGTATAGGGAACTCTTTGAGCTTATGAAGTTATTGATTAGTACACACCATTTAAAGGGCTCTAGAACCTTAGCATTGTTCCTACTCTGACCCATGAATCCATTCCAGTAATGTATCCTAAGAAAATAATTCTAAATACAGCAAAAACTTCATGTACAAAGAAAAATATTTCTAACCTATTATTCCACAATAACAAAAAGCTGGCAACAGACTATTTGCCCAAGTATAGTAGAATGACTAAGTAAATACATGGACTATTTTGTAGTCATTGAGAAAATTACTAAGCACTTGTATAACACGTAAAATATTAAATTATAAAACAGAACACAGTTTACAAAAAAGATGTAAAATATTAATAGTAGCTATCTTTGGATGCGATTATATGTGATTTTTTTTTGTATTTTATTATACTCTACCCTCCAAATTTTTTTTTTTTTGAGACGGGGTTTCACTGTTGTTACCCAGACTGGAGTGCAATGGCATGATCTCGGCTCACTGCAACCTCCGCCTTCTGGGTTCAAGCAATTCTCCTGCCTCAGCCTCCTGAGTAGCTGGGACTACAGGCGCGCACCACCATGCCCAGCTAATTTTTGTATTTTTAGTAGAGATGGGGTTTCACCTTGTTGACCAGGATGGTCTTGATCTCTTGACCTCGTGATCCACCCGCCTCAGCCTCCCAAAGTGCTGGGATTATAGGCGTGAGCCACCGTGCCTGGCCTAGCCTCCAAATTTTTAAAAAATAAACATTTTTGTAGACAAAACCAAAAATGCTAAAGAATATTTTGAGCCTCATTAATAAAATAAACAGAACAACCTCACATCTCCTTACTCTCTATGGGAGAAAGCCTCCTCACTTTTCAACTCTTAATCTCAGCGTTCTCTGCCCCAGGCCTTATAAGCTTTGCTCTAAATAAACATGCCATGATGTTTCCTAAGTTGTTTTCATTTACAGCCTTAAATGTCTTACCCACTACCTTTGTATCGGGTACCCACCTGGAAAATACCTATCCAGCCACTACTCGGTGATCCCACAGCCTTTAGAAATACCAGATTACACTGAAATTGGAAGCGGGGCAGAGGCAAACAAAATGATCTTAAAGAATGAGGTTGTGCCAGGCTGGACGAGGTGGCTCACGCCTGTAATTCTAGCACTTTGGGAGCCCGAGGTGGGCGGATTACCTGATGTCAGGAGTTTGAGACCAGCCTGACCAACATGGCAAAACCTCATTTCTACTAAAAATACAAAAAAACAAGGCCGGGCGCGGTGACTCACGCCTATAATCCCAGCACTTTGGGAGGCCGAGGCGGGTGGATCACGAGGTCAAGAGATTGAGACCATCCTGGTCAATGAGGTGAAACCACGTCTCTACTAAAAATACAAAAATTAGCTGGGCATGGTGGTGCGCACCTGTAGTCCCAGCTACTCAGGAGGCTGAGGCAGGAGAATTGCTTGAACCCAGAAGGCGGAGGTTGCAGTGAGCCGAGACTGTGCCATTGCATGCCAGTCTGGGTAACAACAGCGAAACTCCGTCTCAAAAAAAAAAAACAAAAACAAAAAAATTAGTCAGGCCTGGTGGTGGGAGCCTATAATCCCAGCTACTCAGGAGGCTAAGGCATGAGAATCGCTTGAACCCAGGAGGTGGAGGTTGCAGTGAGCCGAGATTGCACCACTGCACTCCAGCCTGGGGGACAAGAGCGAGACTTTGTCTCAAAAAAAATAAAATAACAAATAGAAAAAAAGAACGAGTTTGTGTCTTATTCAACTTTTCTCCCCTGCCAGTGCTTGGCATATAAATAGGTGCCTAAAACAATCTGCTGAATGTGTAAGCATTAATACTAAAGTGGTGAGAGCTGAGGTAGCTAGGGTACCTCTGCTTGTGAGGCAGTTTTATTTAAGGAAAGCAATCCCTGAATAGGTAACTGGGGAAGCAGACAGGCCTGGGCTTGACACAGCAACACTGAGCAACGTATTCAAATGCTAATCATTTGCTTCCTCACAACAACAGAATTAATTCCAACAACCACACAAAGCTGTTGTGAGGATCAAGTAAGAGAGAGATAAGAAACTGTCATAAAAAGAAACTCAAATATTAGTGCCTCTCCCTCTTGCTGAAGGCATTAAAGCCATGTCCTCTATCAGCAGCCAGGAGACACAAATAATACACATCAGAACCCCCAAGCTAGTGACATATGGCATCCAGATACACACTTTTGGCAAACTGCTGAAATCTTATGTCTGTTTTCCAAATTGAGGGCTATAGAATGGCAGCAGCCACCAAATTTAGATGATTGCATTGATGTTGTCTGTTGCTTAGATCAAAGCTACTTAGGAAGACACCCAAAGTATAGATACAAGGTCTTCGTAGATCAACAGGCTCTGTGAGTGGCAGCTCATCCACAGGGATAGCCAAGGTGTAGCTGGCATGGTGGCAGATTGTCCAACCTCTGTCACCAGACACATCATCACATGCATGTGTGACAGACACCATTCAATCTAGGAACACCTATCATGATATCGACACCATGAACATTATACACAAGACACATAGGGCAAGTCATGGAAGGTTCTGAGAAGATAGTCTCAGGAAGTAGTGGGTGGGTTGCCAGTAGGCTCACCAGAAAGTCAGCCACCCTGTACACATACTTTACTATGTTTTTATTTCTTCATCATCAGAAGATGATATCACCAATTACCTGATTGGTGGTACTCTGAAGATTAAATAGGAGAACATGCATAAGCCTCTGGCACAGGGAGGATAGCATTTATGACTAATACCACTGCCTACACACAAGACATGAATGCCAGACCTTCCGGTGCTGAGTTTCTCTCTATCTCAGTTAACTCAGTTGACCTTGATGGTTGTTTTCAAATAATAACCTTAACTTATGTAGACTGCCCAAAATACAGCCAAAAGAAGGAAGAAGAAAATGTTAGGGTGAAGACAGAGGATTCCCTGGTAGCACAACTTCTCTTCTTGGTTTTCTTTGAGAAATGATACTATTTCAACCACAAGAATTCATGGGGCAGTCACTCCATTACCAATCCAGTTAGGCAGTGCACAGGTCCTCAACTCTAAAGGAAGATAAAAAGAATCTGCTGGAAAAAAACACAAGCAAGTCTAACTCCATTAGACAGGAAGCACACTTGCCTAGCATATTACTGTAGTTCCAGTGCTTAGTGTACAGAGCCTAGTGCACAGCAGGCACTCAATAAATACGCTGAATAAATAACTGCACCCACCTGATTTCATACCAAATAGTCCTGTCTAGCAAATTAATCTCTGGCTCTTTAAATACCTCCTATGATCCAGGCCCTGGGAAAATTACATAGCCAATACTGGTATAATCATGCCTATGGAGGGTTCCTTTGGAGCCTAGCAGAAACAAATAAAGGAGGTGTTTATTCATGAAACCAGCACTTAGAGACTACATCAGCAGTTCCAGCTCCATTATTACAAGCTCCGTGAAGACATGAACCAGATCACATCTCTCTCCTGTGTGGCTAGGGCCCACTGCACATGTAGGATGGTGTTTCTCCTATCCTTGGGAGAAATAAATCTGGCAAAATCAAAACTGTGTTAATATTCATGCTTCCTACTTGCCTTAGAACAGGGGTGTCAAACTTGGTCTTAGTCCCCCTTTGCACTCAAATAATTATTTGATAAAAATAAATAATTATTGATGACTCCAAAGAGCTTTGGTTTATATGGGTCATAGCTATCAACATTTACTGCATTAAAAATGAAAACTGGGAGCTGGGCGTGGTGCCTCACACCTGTAATTCCAGCACTTTGGGAGGCTGAGGTGGGCGGATCAGGAGGTCAGAGGTTTGAGACCAGCCTGACCAACATGGTGAAACCTAGTCTCTACTTAAAAATACAAAAATTAAGGGGAGGGAGCAAGCCAAGGCCAGCCTTGCCACCTCCCCTATAAAAAAAAAAATAAAAACACAAAATACAAAAATTAGCCGGGCATGGTGGTACACATTTGTAATCCCAGCTACTTGGGAGGCTGAGGCAGGTGAACTGCTTGAGCCCAGGAGGCGGAGGTTGTGGTGAGCCAAGAGCACACCATTGCACTCCAGCCTGGGCGACAGAGCAAGACTCCTTCTCAAAAAAAAAAAAAAAAAAAGAAAAGAAAAAAAGAAAACTGGGATATTTAA
The DNA here is from genome assembly GCF_049354715.1 of Callithrix jacchus. NCBI lineage: Eukaryota > Metazoa > Chordata > Mammalia > Primates > Cebidae > Callithrix > Callithrix jacchus. Next base: position 107,203,647 of record NC_133510.1, on the reverse strand, counting down.
AAATATTAATTTACCTAAAATTAAAAATAATTATTTTATTACATGTAAATAAAATATTTTAATAAAAGTAACTATATTTTCCAAAACAAAATAAATACATCGGCTGGGTGCAGTGACTCACGCCTATAATCCCAGCACTTTGTGAGGCCAAGGCAGGTCGATCACCTGAGGTCAGGAGTTCAAGACCAGCTTGAACAACATGGGGAAACCCTGTGTCTACTAAAAATACAAAATTAGCCAGGTGTGGCAGCGCATGCCTGTGATCTCAGCTATTTTGGAGGCTGAGGCAGGAGAATTGCTTGAACCTGGAAAATGGAGGTTGCAGTGAGCTGAGATTGCGTCACTGTACTCCAGCCTGGGCAACAAGAATGAAACTTCATCTCAAAATAAATAAATATAGTGAGAAGACGTGTGTTGTTTCACATTTTTTGACATTTTTTAGCATCTGTGCTAATAGAAGACAACTAGATTCCCATATTTGCTTCCGGATTAATTTGTTGCAATATATGTTGTTTTGGTAGAAGTAAATGAAAAATCTAGTCTTACACAGAAAAGTAGTTGGAAAAGGAGAAATATAATAGATTTTTCAGTCACCCCACCTCTCCACTGGCAATACACATTTTAAAAGATAAGAATAGGCTGGGCAGGTGGCTCATGCCTGTAATCCCAGCACTTTGGGAAGCCAAGGCAGGGAGATCACAAGGTCAGGAATTCGAGACCAGTCTGGCTGATAGGGTGAAACCCCATCTCTACTAAAAATACAAAAAAAAAAAAAATTAGCCAGGCATGGTGGCACATGCCTGTAATCCCAGCTACTCGGGAGGCTGAGGCAGGAGAATTGCTTGAACCCAGGAGGCAGAGATCGCGAAACTGCATGCACTCCAGCCTGGGCAACAGAGCAAGACTCCTTCTCAAAAAAAAAAAAAAAAAAGATAAGAATCATCTGAAGAATGACAGAGAAAATAAAGAGGACACTTAAGAAAGAGCAAGGGGCCAGGCATGGTGGTTTATGCCTGTAATCTCAGCATTTTGGGAGGTCAAGGTGGGCAGATCACAAGGTCAGGAGTTGGAGACCAGCTTGGCCAATCTGGTTAAACCTTGTCTCTTCTAAAAATACAAAAATTAGCTGGGCATGGTGGCAAGTGCCTGTAGTCCCCAGCTCCTCAGGAGGCTGAAGCAGGAGAATAACCTGAACCCAGGAGGTGGAGGTTGCAGTGGGCCAAGATCATGCCACTGACTCCAGCCTGGGTGACAGAGCCAGACTCTATCTCAGAAAAAAAAAAAGAGCAAGGGAAGTATAACTGGGAAACCACTAGGACAAAAGTCAATTCATATTCCAATGCTTATTTTGTGGGACTGACACATATTAAACCACAGTCTCTTAAACTTCCTTAGCCACTTGTTAACTGTTTTAGAAATAAAACATCTGCCACTTGTTACAAAAAATGCAAATTTTCCAGATTCAGAGAGTAAGTCCTTACAAATCATGCTCCCAAGCACTTAGTGCATCCATCCTGCCCATTTCTTCTGATGTTACCTCCTTTACTTTTCCCACATGTTCATTTGCTTAATCTTATATTCATTTAATATGCTTGTTTGGTTATTGTTCTGATTGGTTATTTTTCCCTAATTCACAGCAAGTTGCAAGTGACTTAAGTTTCCCAGGAAATTTTATTTTTTTATAAAAGGCTACTTTTGGACCCAGAAGAAATTTTAATTATTGAGATTTCCTTTCATACTATGGAGTATTTAGGGGCAAGAGCCTTCCTAAGGAATAGAAGGAATAGAAGGGTCACAGTAGCAGGACAGATAACATGGTATTATGGAAATAACACAGACTTCAGAATTACATAGGCCTGTGTCCAAATACTCAGGAGGCTGAGGCAGAAGAATCGCTTGAACCCAGGAGGTGAAGGCTGCAGTGAGCCAAGATCGTGCCACTGCACACCAGCCTGGGTGAGAGAGAGCAAGACTCTGCCTGTCTCAAAAAAAAAGAAAAGAAAAAAGAAAAAGAAAAAGAATAAAAGAAATGAAACTTATATGCCAATTACTCATATCTCCCAATTGCCATGTATCTTTCTCTGTCTAGTTGAATCCTTTCCTTATATTCCTTTGGAGACTAAACAGAGACTGTTAATGCCCAGAACTCTGCTTCCTGTAAGCTACTAGGTGACATGAAGTTTATCTCTTCTTCCTGATCTGGAGAGGTTTTCCTCTAGAAATGATGGTGCTGGCACTAGCAGATTTTTTTTTTTTTTAAAGACAGAGTCTGACTCTGTCACCCAGGCTGGAGTGCAGTGGCATGGTCTCAGCTCACTACAACCTCCGCCTCTTGGGTTCAAGTGGTTCTCCTGCCTCAGCCTCCCAAATAGCTGGGACTACAGGCGCATGCCATCACACCCGGCTAATTTTTCTGTATTTATAATAGAGGCAGGGTTTCATTATGTCGTTTGAGACCACACTGGTCTCAAACTCCTGACCTTGTGATCCGCCTGCCTTGGCCTCCCAAAGTGCTGGAATTACAGGCATGAGCCACCGCGTTCAGCCAAGCAGATTTTTTTTGTTTGTTTTTCGAAACAAGGTCTTACTAAGTCATCCAGGCTAGAGTGCAGTGGTGCAATCATAGCTCCCTGTAACCTTGAACTCCTTTGCTCAAGCAATCCTTCTGCCTCAGCCTTCTGAGTAGCTAGAACTACAGGCACATGCTACTGCGCCTGGGTGCCTGGCTAATTTTTTATTTTTGTAGAGACAGTGTCTCACTCTGTTGCCCAGGCTGGTCTGAAACTCCTGGCTTCAAGCGATCCTACCACCTTGGCCTCTCAAACTGTTGGGATTAGAGGCGTGAGTCACCAATGGGCCTAGATTAGATTCTTAATAACATTTGTCTGTGAGCCCTTGGGATTTTCTGACTCACAAAAAAAGAGCACCATAGTCTTAGAAAGAAGCTTTCCGTTTACTCCACCAACCTTTCTGTCCCTGGGATTTCCCAGTTGCACTCTTTATGGATCTTTTACCTTTACTGATCTTTGCATGTCCCTGCCACAATTTCTGAATGCCTCTCAATTTATATTTAATTCTAATACTATTTGTATTACTTATCAGAAAGGAGACAAATTTGCAAAAACAAAGTTACTATAAACCAGCAAATACTGTATCTGTAATTAGATTCATGAGTAATAAGAGGGATAATTCCAATAATAGGAAACGCTGGGTAATACCAAGGCTATAAACTAGGTAAAGGCTAAAGGTAAATACAATTAGCTCCAGGGGAGTGCCCTGTCTAAATGACCAAAAAGAGGAATCAGCTAGCAGGTACTCACTAAACAATAAAAACCTCAAGGAAGACAAATTAAAGCCAGACAGAACAAATTAAATAAAATGTACAGTCAGCAGGTATGATTTACATATTAAACAGAAACTTACCTGTTTGATCAAGTTCAAGCACAAAATAAGGAACACACAGAGACTTAAATAACTTCTTTACCTGGAAGAAGTTGAGAAACAAGGAGGAAAATGAAAAATGAGGTTATAATCAACAGGAGAACCTCTTATCCAGCTTTGTTACTTCCTTCCTCAACCAGCCTTCTCCTTTGAAAATTTTCCATTTCACTTTTATGTAACCTACAAGATTCTCCCTGTTGACAGTAATGATATTTAAAAGAGTGTTTGAAGTCTATTGATTCTTTTTTTTTTAATTTTTTTTTTTTTTTTTTTGAGACGGAGTTTCACTGTTGTTACCCAGACTAGAGTGCAATGGCACAATCTTGGCTCACCGCAACCTCTGCCTCCTGGGTTCAGGCAATTCTCCTTCCTCAGCCTCCTGAGTAGCTGGGACTGCAGGCACGCACCACCATGCCCAGCAAATTCTTGTATTTTTAGTAGAGACGGGGTTTCATCTTGTTGACCAGGATGGTCTCGATCTCTTGACCTCATGATCCACCCGCCTCGGCCTCACAAAGTGCTGGGATTATAGGCGTGAGCCACCGCGCCCGGCCTTTTAATTTTTTTTTAAGACAAGGTTTCACCACGTTGATCAGGCTGGTCGTGAACTCCTGAACTCATGATCCACCTGCCTCAGCCTCCCAAAGTGCTGGGATTACAGGCATGAGCCACTGTGCCCGGCGAAGTCTATTGATTCTAATTCAATTGTCAATGATTCATCTGTATCACTTCACAAGATACATTTTATATGTTTAGTGACTCAGTCTACCTCACTATACATACATAGATAGATATAGATATAGATATAGATAGATATAGATATAGATATAGATATAGATATAGATATAGATATAGATATATAGATATATATAGTCTTTGTGGGGTATTTTCCTTTTTGTGGAGAATGGGGTCTCGCTATATTACCCAGGCAGGTCTCGAACTCCTGGTCTCAAGCTATCCTCCCACCTCTGCCTCCCTCAGAGCTGGGATTACAGGCGTAAGCCACAGCATCCGGCCTTATGCTTATCTTTTTGTGTGTGTGTTCTACCTCATTATAAAATGGATATGTTTTAAAAAGCACTGGAACACTTTTTTTTTTTTTTTTTTTGAGATGGAATCTCGATCTGTCACCAGGCTGAAGTGCAGTGGCGCTTTCTCAAATCACTGCAACCTCCACCTCCCAGTTTCAAGCGATTCTCCTGCCTCAGCCTCCTGAGCAGCTGGGATTACAGGCACACGCCACCATGCCCAGCTAATTTTTGTATTTTTAGTAGAGACGGGGTTTCACCATGTTGGCCAGGATGGTCTCGATCTCTTGACCTCGTGATCCACCCGTCTCGGCCTCCCAAAGTTCTGGGATTACAGGCGTGAGCCACCATGCCCAGCTAAGCACTGGAACACTTAATGTTTCCAAAGCATTATGTGGCAAACCTGGGGAAAAATATATTCTTACAATAGTCAAAGTATTATCTATTTTTTGGCTGAGTAACCCTCAACCAATAAATCAGTTACCAAAAAAAAAAGTTTATTATGCTCTGAGACTATTAAATAAAACAAATAAACAAAAAATCATATGCTCATGGTTATAAAAAATAAAATTTTATTTAAAAGTTACTTATGTGACTAGATAGCATTTAAACTACTGACACGAGAGACATTCATGCATAAGACACAGCCTGTCAATAATTTAGGAAAGTTTAGAATCATATTCCTACAATTATACGATAAAATGTAAAAGGCCAGAGTAGCCTGAAGTTCACAGAGATGATCAATGAGGAAAATGTATTCTTCAAAAAAACAAATTGTATTCTTGTCTCATTCTAAACTTAACGACTAAAACAGTAGGCTTCGGCCCGGCGCGGTGGCTCACGCCTATAATCCCAGCACTTTGGGTGGCCGAGGCGGGTGGATCACGAGGTCAAGAGATCGAGACCATCCTGGTCAACAAGGTGAAACCCCGTCTCTACTAAAAATACAAAAAAAAATTAGCTGGGCATGGTGGTGCGCGCCTGTAGTCCCAGCTACTTGGTAGGCTGAGGCAGGAGAATTGCTTGAACCCAGGAGGCAGAGGTTGCCGTGAGCCGAGATCGCACCATTGCACTCCAGCCTGGGTAAGAATAGCGAAACTCCGTCTCAAAAAAAAAAAGAAAAGAAAAGAAAAAAAGAACAATGACAGGTCAAAGAGATCTGGGATTGCAAGAAGCACACGGAGAATCTATCTATCTATCACTAGTAGCAATCCTGACTGCTAGCCCAACTCTTCATTCCAGAACTAGGGCAGGGTTAAAATCAGAATTTCTGTTTATTTACTTATTTTATTTTTAAATTTTTATTTTATTATTATTATTTTGAGATAGAGTCTCGCTCTGTCGCCCAGGCTGTAGTTCAGTGGCACGATCTTGGCTCACTGCCACCTCTGCTTCTTGAATTTTAAATGATTCTCATGCCTCTGCTTCCTGCGTAGCTGGGATTACAAGTGTGCACCACCATGTCTAGCTAATTTTTACAGTTTTAGAAGAGACAGGATTTCACCATGTTGGCCAGCCTGGTGGTCCTGAACTTCTGGCCTCAAGTGATCTGCCTGCCTCAGCCTTCCAAAGTGCTGGAATTACAGGTGTGAGCCACTGTGCCCATATTTATTTATTTTAGAGATAGGGTCACTCTGTTACCCAGGCTAGAGTGCAGTGGCACAATCATTCTCATGTAAGCTGAACTCCTGGGCTCAAGTGATCCTCCCACCTTGGCCTCCTGAGAAGCTAGGACTGCAGGCACATGCAAACCATGATATATATAATATACATATACATATATATATATTTTTTTTTTCATGGAGATTGAGTCTTGTCATGTTGCCCAGACTGGTCTCGAACTCCTGCCTTCAAGTGAACCTCTTGCCTTGGCCTCCCAAACCATTGAGATTGCAGGCATAAGCCACTGTGCCCAGCTCCCAATTCTTTAATAATGTTTGAAAATATGGGTAGAATGACCAAATGCCTGGCACATAGTTGGCACTCAAATGGTAGCTATTAAGCCACTGATAGGATTAATTATACTTAGCATTAAGTCAGGTATTTGTTGACTGCCATCTAATCTTGCCTCAGTACTGACAGGTGAGAAAATTAACCACCTAAGTTTTTATGTCCTGACAGAAAAGGAAAAAATGCCACTAGTTCTTTTCTTTAACAAACACTGATATAGTGTTTACTATGTGTCAGGTATGTTCTAAGGCTTTCATAAATATTAATTTAATCCTAATAACAAACATGTTATAGGTACTATTATTATCCACATTTTACAGATGGGGAAACTGTGGCACAACAGGTAAATAACTAAAGTCATGTGGCTGAGAAATCACAGAGCCAAGATCCACGCTCTGACTTTAGAGTCCAGGCTCTTAACTATTGTTTGGTAACAAAAGAGACTAGACAAGCACATAATTTCAGAACTAAAAAAACCCTCAGTAAGCAACTAGTTCAAGCCCTTCATTTTAAAGATTAAACAAAAAGGAATTTGGGTGGGGGTAGGTCCCCAAAGCAGGTAAGATTGCCAGAGCTAGATAATGAAGCCCCCAGAAGCCAATAATTACATAGCAGATTTCTAATACCCAGCCCTCTTCTAAATTCTCTAACACTGCCTGTCCAGTTATGTAGATTTTAGCATGGGCTCTCTGAGATCATTTTTCTTCTTAGGCCATGTTCTGCCCTCTCAGTTGAGCTAAACCCCCTGGGATGGGACTTGTGTCTTCTACCTCTTTGCAATCCTACTCCCAATGTCCTACATGAAAGGCATCACTATCACATTGATTGGGATGAAGCCAAAGGTGGCATCGATGCAGACTGTGTTCAGGAGAGAGACAAGGATGAAAGGGTCTCCCTACTTCAGTGTTTTTGCTGCCCACCTTCCTTTTTCTTTATTTAGAAAAAAAGTGCACGTGCGCACAGGTGTGCACACATACACACACACAAACACACACAGAGAGAGAAAGGGGAGAGAGAGTTCAAAAAGCCCATAAGCCCAGTTCTACCTAAGGCTTCCAGAATAAAAAGGCTTCTGAATTCAATCTCAAGATCTGGAAAGTAAGTCACAGGCCAGACAAATTGAGAGAAAATTAAACTTGATAATAAATTAACTTTCAGGTGAACCTGGACCGATGGCCAGTTATGTTTACTCTTAAGTCTTACTCCATTGTGTAGGCCTAGAGCTACACTGAGTATAATTTAGAGCTAAACTTCAGTGACATTTTATTTTATTTTTTCTTTTTTTTTTTTTAAGATGGGGTTTCAGCATGTTGGTCAGGCTGGTCTTGAACTCCCAACCTCAGGTGATCCACCCACCTTGGCCTCCAAAGTGCTTGGATTACAGACATGAGCCAGCGAAACTTCAGTGACATTTAAATGCCCTCAACCTTCCTCTGAAGTACCAGCCAGATCAGGTTTGCCTTTTGATTATCACCCTTATTCTGTGGTTAATTCATGGGGGACTAAACCAATCCTCCCAATGGTTGTGACCACTGACCTTTTCTCTCTGATAATCTAACATTAAGAACCAAGTAGGAAACACAGTTTATTCTTTGTGAAGTCATTTTCCCCATAATAAACCACAGCATGAAGAGACATCTATCAAAATTTGGTAGTACCCTAAGCAACCATTCCTTATGAAATATTCCCTACAGACATACCTGAAATCAACTGGTTTGGTAATTCCCCCACCCTAACCTTCCCTGACTTTGACTACCTGAAAACATCTTATACTTGGCATAAGCTCAGAAAGATTACTCAGGCAATATTTTCTTCTTAAGTCCACGTTTTACCATTATTCTGAAGCAAGTTACACCTACATACACTCTTCCTAAAGGTGAAATCCAATTGTTTGCATTTGAGCTCAACAGTCTGTCAAATTCCTACAATTCCATTGAAACCCCTTGAGCTTAGAGTCTTACCTCAGTACAGCGTGTGCATGTGGACCTACTGAAGATGACCACAGAGTGACTGTCTATATAGGCCTGTAGCAGGGCTCTGGGATCTGCAGTGTCCGTGCTGGTGAATGCTGCCGGGTTCTCTGGCAAAGTTTTACTAGGGTGATGATCTTTAGCTAGAAGTAATGGAAGTAAGGATTGTAATTATCAGAAAGGAAAACATGATGATGCATTTTCTAAAATTAGGTTCACTCTAAAAGCCTTACTATTCTAGTCCCACAGGCCAAAATGAGGAATCTGAGGAAGGAAGGACTCTAATGAAGAGTATAGCTTTAGTTCTTTCATCTGACTGGAAACATCTGGCAAATTATTCAATATTCCTGACTCAGCTCACACTCAAGATATGTTCTCAGGGGATCCCGACAAGTAACAAGCCATAATCGGAACATTCCCTGGATGCAGGAGAATAAGTAACAGGTACAAAATACTGAGGTCACATTTTATGCCATCTTTACTCCCAGCCATGGTTTAAATGCAGAGAAGCCAAATGTCAGACAGACATCCCCTTCTCACACAACCCTGCTTACAGACATAGGGGGAGACCACTCAAACCAAGGCTTACACATTTTCTCCCAGGCTGACTCATGGATAAGCAGACACAGGATCTTCAGGCCAGATGCAGCAAGATTGCAGTAAAAAATACTTTCTGCAGATTCTCTGTTTTCTCCCTAGGATTTTGTGCTGGCCCAATCAGGCATCAAAACAAACACAATCCAGCTTAGTGGTGTGTTATCCCCACATGACAGCACTGTCATCCCGGGTGTCATCACCAGTCAAAACCACCAAGAGAGCGTTACCTCCAGCTTATAAAAATGCTTAAGCTAGCCATCTTCTTCAGGGCCCACAATTAACCAAGCTCAGGTCCACCCTTACTACTTGTTCCTTAAGTGATTTCTTCTCATTTCTGCTGATCCAAATAAGCCATTCCATCCTTCTTTAATCTCCTCATCATCTTCATAGCTGATATTTGTATTTATCCAGAACTAGACAGAGGGCGAATGTTTGTATGCCTCCTTTCATTTAATCCTTACAGCAGTATCGTTAGGTGGGTACTGCTACCATCATCCCCATTTTACAAACAAGGAAACAGACTCAGACTTTGTCTAAAAGAAAAATTGACCATAAATGTAAAAGTAGAGCACATACTTTTAACCAGCATGTTATACTATCACTACATGTAGACCGATTTTTTTTTTTTTGAGACGGAGTCTTGCTCTGACACCCAGGCTAGAGTGCAGCAGTGTAATCTCAGCTCACCGCAACTTCCGCCTCCCAGGCTCAAGTGATTCTTTTCCTCAGCCTCCTGAGTAGCTGGGATTACAGGCACCAGCCACTGCACGCGGCTAATTTTTGTATATTTAGTAGAGATGGGGTTTTACCATCTTAGCTAGGCCGATCTTAAACTCCTGACCTCATGATCCACCCACCTCAGCCTCCCGAAGTGCTGGGATTACAGGCATGAGCCACTACGCCCAACCTAAACTGATATTTATTTATTTATTTATTTAGAGACAGAGTCTCGCTCTGTCACCCAGGCTAAAGTGCAGTGATGCGATCTACGCTCACTGCAACCTCGGCCTCTTGCGTTCAAGGGATTCTCCTTTCTCAGCCTCCCAAGTAGCTGGGACTACAGGCGTGTGCCACCACGCCCAGCTAATTTTTGCATTTTTAGTAGCGAAAAGGATTTACTATGTCGGCCGGGATGGTCTCGATTTCTTGACCTCGTGATCCACCTGCCTCAGCCTCCCAAAGTGCTGGGATTATAGGCATGAGCCACCATACTCAGCCCTAGACTGATATTTAAATGGTATTTAATATAATATTAATATTAAATTAACATTAATTTAATAAATAATTTTTATATTTAATAAAATCAGCTAAACCCCCAAAATGTTAGTAATCATTATCTCTAGTAAGCTGGACTTTCACTTTCATCATACTTTTGATACTATGTGTTTTTAAAAAAGATAGTTAATTAAAAAAAATTTTAGGCCAGGCGCGGTGGCTCATGCCTGTAATCCCATACTTTGGGAGGTTGGAAGTTCAAGACCAGCCTGACCAACATGGAGAAACCCCGTCTCTAAAACTACAAAATTAGCTAGGTGTGGTGGCACAGCCTGTAATCCCAGCTACTTGGGAGGCTGAGGTAGGAGAACTGCTTGAACAGAGGTTGCAGTGAGCCAAGATTGTGCCATTGCACTCCAGCCTGGGCAAAAAGAGCAAAACTCCATTTAAAAATAAAATAAAATTTAAATAACCCCTATCATACAATGTCAAGATAGGGTCAACAATCAAAAGACTATTTTATTATATACCAGACAATCAAATGTTACTAATACTTAAAATATAGACAGAAAAGTGAAAAGGAACATAGTAATCTCCTTATCTTTGAGATATAAGTGCTATGATCTGAATACTTCTATACCTCCAAAATTTCTGTGTCAAAATCTTAACTCTCAGAGTGACAGCATTGGAAGGAGGGGCCTTTGGGAGGTGATTAGGAGCCCTCAAGAATGGGATTAGCACAGTTATGAAAGAAACTCCAGAGAGCCCATTTCCCCTTCCACTATGTGAGGACACAGCAAGTCGGTACCTACTGAGAATCAGGAAGTGGGCCCTCACCAGACATGGAATCTACTGGCACCTTGATCTTGGACTTCCCAGGCCACAGAACTGTGAGAAATCGTTTTCTCTTGTTGATAAGCCACCTAGTTTATGTTATTTTGTTATACCAGCCTGAACAGATAGGAAAATGAGAAGTGGGTTCTTCTTAAAGAAAAACTAGCTTGTTGTAATTTCCCTGGGCCAGGCATGCATGGTGGCTCATGACTGCAATCCCAGCACTTTGGGAAGCTGAGGTGGGTGGATCATGAGATCAGGTGTTCAAGACCAGCCTGGCCAATATAGTGAAACAATGTCTCCACTAAAAATACAAAAAATTAGCCAGGCATGGTGGCACACGCCTGTAATACCAGTTACTCAGGAAGCTAAGGCAGGAGAATTGCTTGAACCTGGGAGCCAAGATGGCACCACTGCACTCCAGCCCGGGCTACAGTACGAGTTCCGTCTCAAAAAAAAAGAAAGAAAAGAAAAGAGAAAAACTATAATCTGTGCCAATTAATTATAGGATCCCAAAAGAGCAACAGGACTTATTTGTTGCAGAGTATACCACATCAGTCTATACCTACAGTATCTGCTTTCCATAAGTGGGAGAGGCCTCTCAACCCCTATTTGCATCTGAATAACCAAGACTTACTAGGTCTTATCCTTATCCTTAACCTACTGAATCAGATTTGCAGGGCATGGGCCCAAGCAAGCATATTTGTGTGTGTGGCCAAGTGCCATGGCTCATGCCTGTAATTCCAGCACTTTGGGAGGCCAAGGCAGGTGGGTCACATGAGGTCAGGAGTTTGAGACAAGCCTGACCAACATGGTGAAACCCCATCTCTACTTAAAATACTAAAATTAGCTGGGCATTTTCCTAGCTACTTGGGAGGCTGAGGCAGAAGAATCACTTGAACCCAGGAGGTGGAGGTTGTAGTGAGCTGAGATCATGCCACTGCACTCCAGCCTGGGCAACAGAGCGAGACACTGTCTCCGAAAAATAAACATATTTGTGTGTGTAAATATGTATATATGTCCACACACATCTATGCATATATTTAAAATGTTCCCTGGTAGCTCTAATGCATACTCTTAATTAAGGACTACTGGACTAGGCCGGGTGCGGTGGCTCACGAGGTCAAGAGATCGAGACCATCCTGGTCAACGAGGTGAAACCCCGTCTCTACTAAAAATACAAAAATTAGCTGGGCATGGTGGTGCACACCTGTAGTCCCAGCTACTCGGGAGGCTGAGGCAGGAGAATTGCTTGAACCCAGAAGGCGGAGGTTGCGGTGAGCCAAGATCGTGCCATGGCACTCCAGTCTGGGTAACAACAGCAAAACTCCGTCTCAAAAAAAAAAAAAAGTACTACTGGACTAAAGCAACATGACACATGACTATAACCTCATCAATGACACTTCAAAATTTTAAAATTAAACTCTAGTTCTCATTTGCTTTTCTCCATTTTTCTTATTTTAAAAGCAATGTAGAAGTAAACATTCCTTGTGGTAACATCTCAAAGAATGAGAATCACAGAATGTTAGCTTGGGAGAGACATTTGGGGTCACTAGGCCAACTGTGTTCTTTCTACTGATGGATGAGGAAACTGAGGTCCAGGCAGGTAATTAATTGGCATCAGCGTCAGAGCTGTCACACAAGCCGCCTGATTCCATAACGCCTTACTGACTCCTTCGATTTCATGGCATGACTGACTCTAAAAGCAGGTGATAATTCCTTACATAACATCTATGCCAAGAGCACCACCCAACTATTAGGCTCAGATGTTTGCCAAGACACAGAACACAGAAGGCCATCACAAGGAAAGGAATAACTTCTGTGATTAAGAAGAACTGCTGTCTTACTGGGGAAGAGACTGTTTACCAAAAATAAAATGTACAAATAGATGGAAAGATAAATAAATAAATCATAAGAGGTTAGCCACTACCTGTAATCAAAATCATCAGAATTTTTCCTTAAATTCTGTCTCTAACAAAAAAAGGCAAATAAAATTTTGTTTGTCATTTGCTAATAATTTTCCCCCTCAATTTTGAAACAAAATTTGAAGCAGCATTCAAAGACAAATGTTAAGTAAATGTCGCAAAAACAGCACAGAACCAGGTAGTCAGAAAAACACAGATAAAACTGTTATTATAAGTTGCTTCCAATCTGCCCCAATTTTTTTTTTTTGCCTAAGATCAATTCCTAATATTTGGATCCATGAAGTACTTACTGTCCACTTGTAAAAACTGAAACTAAAGAGTAATAATAAAATGGGCTCCCTACTTGTATTTGTAAAAGTAAGCAGAGGTCAATAAAAGAGATTAGATAGCCTAAAAAGAGACAAATACAGAATCATTTATCATTTTTAAAAAGCCATCACGTGGCCAAGCGTGGTGGCTCATGCCTGTAATCCCAGCACATTGGGAGGCCAAGGTCGGTGGATCACGAGGTCAGGAGATTGAGACCATCCTGGCCAACATGGTGAAACCCCATCTCTACTAAAAATACAAAAATTAGCTGGGTATGGTGGCACATGCCTGTAACCCCAGCTACTTGGGAGGCTGAGGCAGGAGAATGGCTTGAACCCAGGAGGTAGAAGTTGCAGTGAACTGAGATCGCACCACTGCACTCCAGCCTGGAGACAGAGTGAGCCTCCCTCTCAAAAAACAAAAAAGCCATCACAAAGCAATAAAATGTACTTTCAAAATAGTATGGTAATGATGATTTGATAATTTGGGGAAAAGTTTTTTCACTTTCTTATTATACAGCATATTAAATGGAATCTTTTCTATATCTCTAGTGAGGTAATAACTTATCAAACTTAGAAGTAAATACAATAATAATAATAGTTTTTTGTTTTTTTTTCACTCCAAAATCAATAGGTCTGTTATTGCATCATTTAAATATCACAAGTAGGTCGTAGGAATCATCCAGCATCTTGTTTCTATAGCTGGACAACTCTTAGATCTTATTCATCAGCCTGCTGAATAGTTCCTCTTTCTTTCTTTTCTTTCTTCTTTCTTTCTTTCTTTCTTTCTTTCTTTCTTTCTTTCTTTCTTTCTTTCTTTCTTTCTTTCTTTCTTTCTTCTCTCTCTCTCTCTCTCTCTCTCTCTCTCTCTCTCTCTCTCTTTCTTTCTTTCTTTCTTTCTTTCTTTCTTTCTCTCTCTCTCTCTCTCTCTCTCTCTCTCTCTCTCTCTCTCTCTCTTTCTTTCTTTTTTGAGATGGAGTCTCATTCTGTCACCCAGGCTAGAGTGCAGTGGTGCAGTCTCAGCTCATTGCAACCTCTGGTTACTAGGTTCAAGCAATTCTCCTGCCCCAACCTCCCAAGTAGCTGGGATTACAGCGGCTGCCACCACGCCTGGCTAATTTTTGTATTTTTTAGTAGAGACGGGGTTTCACCATTTTAGTCAGTCTGTTCTCAAACTCCAGTCCTCAGGTGATCCTCCTGCCTCGGCCTCCCAAAATGCTGGGATTATAGGTGTGAGCCACTGCGTCTGGCCTAGTTCCTTTTGCAGAGACATAGATACCATCTGAACATTTCCTGATATCCTTGTTTTTAACTGTTGTGGCTTGCTGAATCGAAGCCACTGAATATGAAACAAGCTGCATGTCATTTCTTTCAAGGATCAATTCAGCTTTCTGGGCTTGAGATGCTGAACAAGCAACACCTGGCCTCATCTAAACCCTGTGGATGTATTTTTCACCCAAGAAATTTCAGATTTCAACAAAAGATCCATTCTCCTAGATAAGGACACTGATGGGGAAGTGAACATACACAGATCTCATCTTGTAATGGAAGCCCAGGGTAACACCCTTGTAACATCCTTCTGTGCATGACTACAGATAGTCCAAATGGTAGCCAGCTCCTTTCTGTTACCCTGCCGTTTGTCAACCTGGAGCCTCTTTTTTTTCTTTCCAAGATTGAGTTTTTTCTACATTGATGTGGTTGAAGTCTCTCTATAGGGTTCCTCTAGGGCCCTTCACAATAACTGTGTGTCCCTTCAGAGTAATGTCAACATTTTCTGGAATGTCAACAGTGTGATTGCTGAGAATGATCTTCATTTTTACAATAGATGCAGCAAAGAAAGATAATAATAGTTTTGTGTAAGGTAAAAAAGCAGCATCCGTAAAATACTTACAGGGAAAAAGCAATAAAACAACAAAAAGAACTCTAGCAAGTCGGCAAGAAAACAACAGGACCACAAATGATAAAATGAATAAAAAACAAAAACAGGCTGGGTGTGTGGTTCACGCCTGTAATCCCAGCACTTTGGGAGGCTGAGGTGAGTGGATTATGAGGTCAGGAGTTTGAGATCAGCCTGGCCAACATAGTGAAACCTCATCTTTACTAAAAATACATAAAAATTAGCAAGGTGTGGTGGTGCATGCCCATAATCCCAGCTACTTGGGAGGCTGAGGCAGCAGAATTGCTTGAACCCAGGAGGCGGAAGTTGCAGTGAGCCAAGATTGTGCCATTGCACTCCAGCCCAGGCAACAGGACGAGATCTCCATCTCAAAAAAGAAAAAAAAAGAACAGAAACAGCCAACTCACAGAAAGAAAATAGGCAAAGGAAATAGAATAAAAGTTTCTATTTATTTTAATTTCATAATGAGAAATGCAGATTCAAGTGACTGAATGTCATTTCTTACATATAAAAAAATAAAAACTCCCAGTGCTGACAAATGTACACTGAAGTGAGTCCACGGATATAGGGTGTGTAACACAAGCTAATACTATTCTTTTGGAAGACAATTTGACAGTGAAAAACCACTGAAAAGGCCATACTATTTTTTCTTTTGAGACAAGGTCTCACTCTATCAACCAGGCGGAGTGCAGTGACTGAATCTCGACTCACTGCAACCTCCTGAGATGCCATATGTTTTAATTCAGTATTCTTATTTGCGATGATTTAACTTTTAAAATAAAAATCTAAAATAATGAAAACATTTATTCATAAGAAAAACCCCTACCTCCTAGCCTTTTCTTAGAAAAAGCTTTCAGTAGTTTTTATTAACATAGCTATTATCACCTAAAGGGGAATATTCCCTTTTAATAAAAGTTCTATAGCATTACAACCAATCATGTTACCTTCTGTACAACACAATTGAACAAAATAGGCCACTGACCTACCTATACTCACCATTCCCTCCTCCCAAACATGTCCCTTACCTTTCTAGATACAGGGACAAAGTTATACGTTGCCTCAGCTTTCTCACTCCCAAGGCTAAGCTGCAAAGAGGTTCTATCCCTGCCCTACAACATACACCCCTTTCTCTTCCCTATCTTCAATCCCTTCTTTTTATTTAATTAATACCAACAATTTCATTATAACATCATTAGCTATTGCAAAAAATTAGAAACAACAAATGTCTGACATTAGAGGAATGGCTAAATTACAGTAGCTCTCTTGTTCTAAGCTTATTAAATGGCTGCATACTATTCAAGATTCAAAATAACGTGGAAATAGTTTGACACAATGTTAATTTTTTAAAAAACCTAGAATACCAAATCCTATGTATGATAGTTTTACAATGATGACATATAGGAATCCTGAAAAGGAACGTGCAAAATGGCCACATTAGTTACATTGGTGAGACGGAATTATCCATGACTTTTCCCTTCCTGTAGTTCCCAAACTTAAAAAAAAAGTTACATACCAGCCTATCACATTTGTTCTTGTCTCTCTGACTTCACTAAACAGAGAAATTCATTCAAATCTTTGTATTATTGGGGAGATAAAGCAAGATATTTGAACTGTGAGATTACTGAAGGGAAACATTTCCATCCAGGACACTCTGCCTTGAGAAAGAGGTTCCCATCTACATACTATTAATATGTGCTTGTACCTGCCAAAACTACTGACTCTCCATGACTACCACCACCTGAAAGTCTGCAGAGAGCCAGGTTTTGAGTGTCTCTCAGTCTGCACATTGTTTAGAGAACTATAGAACTGATGCGTATCTCTTTGGAGAAACCTTGATCAGCCACTTAGCTGTGGGAAGAAGCTCTAGTTTGACAATAGGAACATCACAGTACACAAGGAATGCAAAGTAACTGGGGCAACTGGAAAACAGGCAGTATGAAATTTGGAAAGTACAGGTCAATAAAGTCACCCTCCTCTTTTGAATCATCCCCAAGTGGCATTTCACGGGAAACCAGGACAACAAATGAACTTCAAAGCAGAGAAACAAGGGGGAGACCAGGCGCAGTGGCTCGTGCATGTAACCCCAGCACTTTAGGAGGCCAAGGTGGGTGGATCACCTGAGGTCAGGAGTTCGAGACCAGCCTGGCCAACATGGTGAAACTCCATCTCTATTAAAAAAAAAAAAAAAGAAAGAAAGAAATAAAGAAAGAAAAAGAAACAAGGGTGTAAGCAAAGAGGAGCTTGGCAGATGAAAGCACATGACAAGGCTGAACACAGACTAAAACTGCCACGTGTTAGGACTTGAGTTTTCGCCATTAATAAGCAACACGATCACTTCAAGTGTGATGATAAAATTTTTACAGCACCTTACTCTGCCTGCTGTCATCACTTTCTGGTTTATAGGTCTGTCACACACACATTTTTACTGGCTGCCTGTGGTTAAAAGCAGCTGAAGTGCAAGTCAGAAGAAATCAGATCCCCAAACCTCTTAACAAAACTTCTTATTCAGTTCAAGTGCAAAGACTTTTGCAAACACACCACCACTCTCAGAAGATTCCTTTTAACAAAGTAATAATTATTAAAATAGTTTATTCAACCCACAAGACATACAAATATTACTCTTGGGTCTGAAAAGAACCCATCAAGTAAAGAAGTTACTCCACAAAAGGTGTAAGAGTCAGGAAGCTTAAATGCCCATTATACTGTCTAAAAATCAAATGAACACAAGAAGATACTTTATGTGTTTCTGAAAGTCTGTAGGGTAAGAAACAAGTTGGAAAAATAAAACAGAAGCCTTTGTGGGAACACAAAAAAGGAAGATGAAAGACTCCTTAAAAGGACATGATAATGAATTTCTCATGCTGAAACTAATAATAAGTACATCTTAGTTATTAGTATTATTTATTTACCAGACTGAAATAAACCCCGAGGAAGGTTTCTTTAGCCTTAAAAGATTTTTTAGTTTTCACAAGGAAATTGTCATATGAAGGACTTAAGTGCTATAAAAAGGACTACAGGCCAGGCGCAGTGGCTCATGCCTGTAATCCCAGCACATTGGGAGGCAGAGGCAGGTGGATCATGAGGTCAGGAGTTCAAGACCAGCCTGGTCAAGATGGTGAAACCCTGCCTCTACTGAAAATACAAAAAGTAGCTGGGCGCAGTGGCAGGTGCCTATAATCCCAGCTACTCAGGAGGCTGAGGCAGGAGAATCACTTGAACCCAGGAGGTGGAGGTTGCAATGAGCCGAGATCACACCACTGCACTCCAGCCTGGGCAACAGAGTGAGACTTCATCTCAAAAAAAATAAAAAATAAAAAAGGACTACAATATCCTGGTTATAGCTCTGGTGCTTGCACCTCCTTCAAAGGGGTCTTATTTGAAGCCTAAGATTAAACCTTAGTTATGTTGGGATCTTAACCAAGCATTCCCATTTGCCTCACTCCACAGTTGTATTCTAATATGATTATATGCCATGTTCAGGACTCAGTGGCTGTGTGAGCCTGAGAATACACATTTGAAAGGAACTCTCTCTTCCACAGAGGACCAGTTTATGGAATGGTTCATGATTAGAGAAACTACACCAGAAGTCCAAGTATGCTGCCACTGCAACTAGACTCTGCGTGTGAGGTGGGAGGGAGTGAGGGTTAGTCTTGGTTTACTGGATCACTCAGCCCCAGGGGTCTCCTGACAGGGTTGGGCTCTACCACAGGGAACGTGGAAGAGTAACTGAAGGACCAAATGGAAGAAGGAAACATACACCTTCCTTTCACCTAGTTGTAAATTTAATATTGATACTGTTAATAAGATAAGAAAATCATTTTAAAAGCAATGCAACAGAGCTTTTAAAAAATCATTAGTATAGGCCACTCACAGTTGCTCGTACTGGTAATCCCAGCACTTTGGGAGGCCAAGGCTGGAGTATCAAGAGGTCAGGAGTTTGAGGTCAGCCTGGCCAAGATGATGAAACCCTGTCTCTACTAAAAATACAAAAATTAGCCAGGCATGGTGGCCCACACCTGTAGTCCCAGCTACTTAGGAGGCTGAGGCAAGAGAAACACTTGAACCCAGGAGGTGGAGGTTGCAGTGAGTCAGGATTGCACCACTGCACTCCAGCGTGGGCAACAGAGCAAGACTCCGTCTCAAAAAAAAAAAACAACAATCATTGAGTATAAAAAATAAAACATGTTGGCCAGCGTGGTGGCTTATGCCTGTAATCCCAGCACTTTGGAAGGCGGAGATGGGCAAATCAACTGAGGTCAGGAGTTCAAGACCAGCCTGGAGGCTGAGACTCAAGAATTGCTTGAACTCAGGAAGTGGAGATTGCAGTGAGCTGAGATCTCGCTGTTGCACTCCAGCCTGGTTGACAAGAGCGAAACTCTGTCTCAAAAATAAATAAGTAAATAAATAAATAAGTAAAGGATGTTAAATGAAAAAATAAAATGTTAAAGTTTTTCTTCGTATATCACCTTTTAAAAATGACTTAAGATATCAGGCTTTTCGCTGAGCATGGTGGCTCAGGCCAGTAATCCCAACTGGGAGGCTGAGGAAGGAGGTTCACTTGAGCCCAGGAGTTCAAGATCAGCCTGGGCAACATAGTGAGATCTCATCTCTACAAAAAAATTAAAATAGGCTGGGCATGGTGGCTCACATCTGTAATCCTAGCACTTTGGGAGGCCAAGGCGGGCAGATCATGAGGTTAGGAGATGGAGACTATCCTGGCTAAAACGGTAAAACCCTGTCTCTACTGAAAAAAACAAAAAATTAATTAGGGGGTGGTGGCACATGCCTGTAGTCCCAGCTACTCAGGAGGCTGAGGCAGGAGAATCACTTGAACCTGGGAGGCAAAGATTGCAGTGAGCCAAGATTGCGCCACTGCACTCCAGCCTGGACGACAGAATGAGACTCTGTCTCAAATAAATAAATAAATAAATAAATAAAAGTAAAATTAAAGAAATCAAATTTTTCTCATCTGTGAGAGAACTACCATTGGCTTAATTATGCCCTCTGGACTTCATTTTTTAAAAATGTCCTTATCATATGCAAAATATATTCATGACTTCAATTTTTTTATCCTGATATAAGAGAGGTGCCTGCCACCATGCCCAGCTAACTTTTGTATTTTTAATAGAGTCAGAGTTTCACCATGTTGGCCAGGCTGGTCTGGAACTCCTGACCTCAAGTGATCTGCCCACCTCGGCCTCCCAAAGTGCTGGAATTACAGGTGTGAGCCACTGCGCCCAGCCATTACATTGTATTTCAACAGATTTAATCCCAAAGTTTAAGAGAAAACTGAAGAAAGCAACTTAGAACACTCTGATTCAGTAACATTTTCTGTTTCTCACACACACCTATGAGCAGAATATCAGGAGGACAATAAAATTTAATAAAAGATACCCTACCAATCTATACAATCTTGTCCATCAAATACAAGGGGAGAGGCCATTTTCAAAGTTATTTTATGAGGCCTGTATTATCCTGTCACCCAAACTAGACAATGATAGTACAAGAAAGGGAAACTGTAAATCAATATCCCTCATAGGCAAAGATGCAAAATTATTCAACAAAATCATGGCAAATTGCATCCAGCAATATAAAAAAAGAATAATAATATTCCACAAATTAGTGGGGTTTTCTTGGGAATGCAAAGCTGGTTCACATTAACACCGCTAAAAAAATCAATTATATGCTAAAGAATTAGATACCCTACATGAAATGAACAAATTCTTAGAAAGACGATTACCCAAACTGAGTCTAGAAGAGATCAGGCTTGCTGCAATAGTTCACACCTGTAATTCTAGCACTTTGGGAGGCCAAGGTAGATAGATCACCTGATACTAGGAGTTGGAGACCAGCCTCGCCAACAAGGCGAAACCCCCATCTCTACTAAAAATACAAAAATTAGCCAGGTGTGGTGGCATATACCTGTAATCCCAGCTATTTGGGACATATACCTGTAATCCCAGCTATTTGGGAGGCTGAGGCATGAGAATTGCTTGAGCCTAGGGGAAAATAAAAAAAAAAAAAAGAAATGAAAAGCTAAACAGACCTATAATCTTGAATAGACAAGAGATTGAATTCGTAATAAAAATCTTCCCACAAAGAAAAGCCCAGGATCAGATGATTTCGCTGATAAATTCTTCCAAAAGTCCAAAACAGAATTATCACTAATTTTTACACTCTTCCCAAAAACAGAAGAGGAGGGGATACTTTCCAACTCATTCTATGAAATCAATATTACCCTGATTCCAAAACCAGAGGACATCACATGAAAAGAAAGCCACAAACCAATGCCCTTTTTAAATATAGACAAGAAAAATTATCCACAAAACATTAACAAAACAAATACAGCAATATATAAAAGTATTATACACCATGACTGAGTGGAGCTTATCCCAAGATAAGCCTTGCACAGGTTGATTAAACACATGAGAATAAAACAATTCAATACATCATATTAATAAAGAATGAAAACCACATGATCATTTCAATAGATGCAGGAAAAACATGTGACAGACTAACAGTTTTTCATGATAAAAACACTAAACAAACTAGTAATAGAAGGAAATTTTCTACCTGATAAAGGCCATTTATGAAAAACCCACAACTAACATCTTTTTTTTTTTTTTTTCTTTTTTTTTTTTTTAGTTGAAGAGTCACTCTTGTTGCCCAGGATGGAGTGCCATGGCGCAATCTTGGCTCACTGCAACCTCCACCTCCCAGGTTCAAGCAATTCTCCTGCCTCAGCCTCCCAAGTAGCTGGGATCACAGGCAAGCACCAACATGCCCGGCTAATTTTGTATTTTTGGTAGAAGCGGGGTTTCTCCATGTTGGTCAGGCTGGTCTCGAACTCCACACCTCAGGTGATCCACCTGCCTCAGCCTCCCAAAGTGCTGGGATTACAGGCATGAGCCATTGCGCCTGGCCAACTAACATCATTCTTAATGGTGAAAAACTGAATACTTTTCCCATCAGATAAGGAACAGACAAAGATGTCTGCTCTTGCTACTTTTAGTCAGTTGTAATGGAAAGTCTAATCAGGGCAATTATATAAGGAAATTAAAAGTCATCCAAGTTGGAAAGAAAGAAGTAAGACTATCTTACTTCTCCTATGTAGAAAATCCTAAGGAATAGGATACACACATACACGCCCTCAAAAAACTACAAAACATTGTTGAAAGACATTAAGGAACTTAATATTGTTAAGTTGGCAATAGTCCCCTAATTGATCTAAAGATTCAGTGTAATCCCTATCAAAATCCCAGCTGTCATTTGTAGAAATTAACAAGCTGATCCATAAATTTATAAGGAAATCTAAGGGACCCAAAATCGCCCAAACAAATCTGAAAATGAACAAAGTAGAAGAACTCATACTTTCTAATTTAAAAACTTACCACAAAGCAATGCACAATCTCAGCTCACTGCAACCTCCACCTCCCAGATTCAAGTGATTCTCCCATCGCAGCCTCCAGAGTAGTTGGGATTATAGGTGTGCGCCACCACACCTGGCTAATTTTTGCATCTTTAGTAGAGACAGGGTTTCATCATGTTGGCCAGGTTGATCTCAAACTCCTGACTTCAGGTGATCCACCTGCCTTGGCCTCCCAAAGTGCTGGTATTATAGGCATCAGCTACTGTGCCCAGCCTATTCTTGCTTCTCTGTCTAAATGGGTAATAAATTATCTTCAGCTTGCAACCCTCTGGAATGCACTCTGAAACACTTTAACTCCCTTAACCTCAGAACTTTAAGGAAAGCAACTCTTTTTTTTTTTTTTTAAAGGAGTTGCACTCTGTTGCCCAGGCTGGAGGACAGCACAGCTCATTTTCCATTTTTTTTTTTTTCCTAAATGGAGTCTTGCTCTGTTGCCTAGGCAGGAAGACAGTACAACTCATTTTCTCTTGCACTGGGCATGGCATTTCTACCAAACCTTTGCAAACATTGTAAGATCAATCCAGCTCTTTTAACAACCATATCAGGCAGGTCCAGGGAAAGTAGTTCCCCAAAATTGAAAAAGTAACTTTCAGGGAAATAATCTGAGGATCTCCCTTATTTGGGGCCCCTTCAAGTTTCCTTCTCATTGCAGAACCTTAGGCAAGTAAAGGGAGACTTAGGCCAATTTTCTGATGACCCTGATAGGTATAAAGAAGCTTCCTGGCCACTGCCACCATGCTGCAGCTTGAGGACAAGAGGCTGGGGGAGGGTAGTGGAGCCAGTGCCACCATGTTGGGTCTGAAGGGGCTGCTGTAGGCACCAATGGAACAAGCAGGCGTGTGGAGTGGACAACAGTAGAATGAGATCTGCCTCTCTGTGAGCAGCCCAGAGCAGCAGTGGCAGTGCCATGAGTGAGGGCAGCCCTTACATCAGCAGCAAGATCAGCCTTATCTCCAAAATGGAAATCGGCTACGAGGGCATCCTCTACACCACTGACACCAAAAACCCCACTGTAGCCCTCGCCAGAGTTTAATCCTTTGGTATAGAAGACAGACTAACAGATCTTCTGAAACCACCTTGAGATGAAGTCTTTGAATATGTTATATATTCCATGGAAGTGACATTAGAGACCTCACTGTGAACCACCAAAACCAGTGTTCTTTGCCTCAAGACCCAGCTATCATTCATTCCTCTCTAGGCTCATCAACTTCTTCATTCCAGTCCATGGGTTCTTATGGGCCTTTTAGCAGGATGCTCACATACAGTCAGGTTAGTCCAAGTTCCTTGGTTGGGCAGCACTTTGGTGCTGCTGGTAATGCTAGAAGCTCTTTGACGTTCTTTGGAACAGAAACATCAAACAGTGATAACTCACCCCAAAGTAGGGTGTTGGGTTTTGCTTTTACACAGGATATAAGATCTCTAAAAAATGCAGTTATGTTAAGGTCATTCAAGCCCTCAGTTAGACTCTTTGGGAAAAGCCCAACCACGTAACCAGCAGTGCAGACCACCTTGGCCCATTTACCTGCTCCAGCACTTGTTGGGAGAAGGAGTCCTGTATCAGCCAGGCCTTTGCCATCTACCAGCTAAAAAGCAATAGAGAATCAAGACCACAGGTGAGCTGAAGTACACAAAGTTTCAAAGCCAGAAAATGAGCAACTATGAAATGATAGCAAGAGACAAGTAGCTCCAGGGGCTCCTTCAGCACCAAGGAGAGGACATGCAGGTCATTAGGGTGGTAGAGGAAGATCTCGTATTCCGCGAGATGGGCCAACAAAATTTGAGAAAGACTTTGAAAGTACAAATGCACAATTCAACAAGGAAGAGACTGACAGAGAGTTTCATAATAAACTTAGAAGAAGATAAATTGAGAAACAGGAGAAGCCTGTAAATGGTGAAGATAAAGGCGACTCAGGAGTTGATACCCAAAACAGTGAAAGAAATGCTGATAAAGAAGATCCACTTGGACCTAACTGCTATTATGACAAAACGAAATCCTTCTTTGATAATATTTCTTGTGATGACAATAGTGAACGGAGACCAACCTGGGCTCCTCCCAAAGTTGGTTCTGCCTACTCCTAGGGATGGGGAAGGACAGCTTGGGGACTGACCTATGGGGAAGGGAACCCAGAAGCCTGATATGCCAGGAAGAGGGTAAAAACTTCTCACTAGTTGGGCTTTTGGCTTCTCTCTCCATGTGCAAACCAGTAAAAGGGATAATAAGGATCATTGTTTATATTCTTTGTAAATGTATAATTAATGAAAAAGGATTTGTGAGGCTGGTTAAGCCACAGAAAATCTGGTGTGCTTTGCATGCCTTTCTGTATGGTTCTGTCAAAGAAATGGTAACTTAGGTCAGGATGCAGGCCCAGGATCCCATAAGCCTGCTGTTTGAGTCAACCCAACAAAACAGTAATCCCAGCACTTTGGGAGGCCAAGGTGGGCAGATCACTTGAGGTCAGGAGTTCAAGACCAGCCTGCCAACATGGCGAAACACCATCTTTATTTAAAAACAAAAACAAAACCAAAAAATAGTCAGTAACAAACTTGGCTACAGGCCTCCATCTTGTTTCATGTCTTTGGGAACATAACCTGTAACCACGTGGCAATATTTTGTTTTAGTCCCCACCATTTTACAATGGTGGCTGTCTTCTTGTGCTAAGTCAGTTCCTAGGTGAGGGCAACAAAATCAGGTCAGCCAGTTTGTGGATCCCAGTGGTGCCATCTGATCCATCAAGGCTAGGGTTTACAAAATATCTTAAGCACTAATCTTGAGAGCAGTTTAGAGAGAGTCAAAATCTTGTAGCCTCCAGCTGCATTTCTTCTGGGCCACGGTTTCCAATCTTACCGCTAGTTCCTTGGTCTGCTCCCCAAGCAAGAGGTAAGTATATCTTGGGAAGTGACTGTTAACATCTTTGTTTGATGGGCAAGGACAGCTTGGGGCTGAAAACAAAATGGAGTTGTTTGGGTCAGATCACTTTCACTGTCTCTGTCACAATTTTGCAATGACAGTTTCAAAAGCTTCCTATCAATCCTTTGAAAATACCTTGTACACTTGCCATTAAGTCATAAACTAATTAAGGCTCACTGGTTTCCCCTATGAGGTTATTTCTTATCAAGTTCAAAAGCCAAAAATCTTAACTGCTTGGCATGGTTAAAGTTGAGTAACGAGGAATTTTAAAGGATTTTTTTTTTTTTTTAGATGGAGTCTCCCTCTGTTGCCCAGGCTGGAGTGCAGTGGTGTCACCTCAGCTCACTGCAACCTCCACCTCCTGGGTTCAAGCAATTCTTCTGCCTCAGCCTCCCGAGTAGCTGGGACTACAGGCACACACCACTACATCCGGCTAAGTTTTTAGTAGAGATGGGGTTTCACCATGTTGGCCAGGCTGGTTTCGAACTTCTGACCTCATGTGATCCACCAGCCTCAGCCTCCCAAAGTGTTGGGATTACCAGTGTAAAAAGAAGTTATACAGTTAGTAAGCATATGAAAAGATGCTCCACATCATTATTCATCAGGGTAATGCAAATCAAAGCATAGTAAGATACCACTTCATACCACTAAGGTGGCTAGAATAAAAAAGATAGACAATAACTAGTGTTAACAAGGATGTGGGAAATTTGGAGCTCTAACACATTGCTGGCAGAAATGTAAAATAGTGTAGACACTTTGGGAAACAGAAATTCCTCAAAAAGGTAAACATGGCTGGATACAGTGGCTTAAGCCTGTAATCCCAGCACTTTGGGAGGTTGAGGCTGGTGGATCATGAGGTCAGGAGATCGAGATCATCCTGGACAATACGGTGAAATCCCAACTCTACTAAAAACATGAAAATTAGCTGGGTGTGGTGGCATGTGCCTGTAATCCCAGCTACTCAGGAGGCTGAGGCAGGAGAATCACTTGAACCCAGGAGGCAGAGGCTGTGGTGAGCTGAGATTGTGCCACTGCATTTCAGCCTGGGCAACAGAGTGACACTCTGTCTCAAAAAAAAAAAAAAGTTAAACATATAGTTACCACATGGCCCAATAATTCTATTCCAACGTCTATGTCTAAGATAGATAAAAATATGTGTCTCCATGAAACTTGTACATGATGTTTCTCAGCATTATTCATAACAGCCAAAAAGCGGAAACAATAAAAATGTCCAAGAACTGGTTAAAATAGACATAAAATGTGGTTTATTCATACTATGAACTAGAATTCAACAATAAACAGAAATGAAGTATGAATACATGCTACGACGTGAATAAACCTTGAGACTATGATGCCAAGTGAAAGCAGCCACTCACCAAAGACCATAGACCATATGATTCCACTTACAATAAATGGCCCAAATAGGCCAAGGCAGGCAGATGGTTTGAGCTCAGGAGTTCAAAGACCAGCCTGGGCAACATGGTGAAACCTTGACTCTACAAAACATACAAAAATTGGCTGCCCCAGCCACTTCTATACATTCAAAAGACACTATCTTTTTCTAATTTTTAAAATGTGTGCCAGCTTGACATTATTCTACACATTCACAGACAATATTTACTTGCAATCACATCTTGTTTGACCCTCAGTATTTTACTTAATTGCATTATTGCTGACATTCACAAACTGGGAAAGTCATAAAAATAATGAATATAGATTTCTAGTTTCTCTGGAAAAAAAGACTTCTAGTTTCTCTGGAAAAAAGATTTCTAATTTCTCTGGAAAAAAAAAAAAAACAGGTCTGGCAACACCACCCTCTACCCTCTTTTTCCCACCCCAGAGAAAGGGAAGCTCAGTAGAAGCTGCCCCTTCTGTACAGTCCACTCCAGTCTCCACCACTCCCTGGTTCACTCATTTGTATGACCTGCCTGTCTCTGTAGTTTTTTTTTCTTTTATTGAGAGAGAGTCTCTCCGCTAACTGCAACCTCCACCTCCCAGGTTCAAGCGATTCTCCTGCCTCAGTCTCCTAAGTAGCTGGGATTACAGGTGCCTGCTACCATGCCTGGCTAATTTTTTGTATTTTTAGTAGAGACGGGGTTTCACTATCTTGGCCAGGCTGGTCTTGAACTCCTGACCTCATGATTTGCCCACCTCAGCCTCTCAAAATGTTGGGATTACAGGCGTAAGCCACTGCGCCCAGCATCTGTGGCCCCTTAATTCTTCTCATAGCAAGTTATTTCTCAGTCCATACAACTTTCCACCACCTGCCCAGCTCGGCTTTTCATCTAACAGACACTCATCATCATCTGAAGATTCTGTATACACACCTTCCACAAACATACTAAATTGTGGCAAAAATAACTTTTCTATATTTGTCAAAGTTGGAAGCATACTTGAAGGTTGAAAGCTGAAAACCACTGCACTACCGCTAAAACCAACAGGTAGTTTTGTTGTTGCTGTTTTTTTTTTTTTTTTTGAGACAGGGTCTCCCTCTGTTGCTCAGGCTGGAGTGCAGTAGCCTGCTCATGGCTCACAGCAGCCATGACCTCCCATGCTCATGCAATCCTCCCACATCAACCTCCTGAGTAGGTGTGACTAACAGGCACATGCCATCATGCCCACCTATTTGTTTTTGTAGAAACTGAGTCTCACTTTTTGCCTAGGCTGGTCTTGAACTCCTGGTATCAAATGATCCTCCCACCTGGGCCTCCCAAAGTGCTGGGAATACAGGTATGAACCACCATACCCAGCCAGATAGTTTGTTTTTTTAACACCAAAGAGTTATTTGTGATAGTCATTTATAGTTGTATACATGTAGACTAGTTTCTACCAGCAAAGTAATGCTCACAGCTAGAAAGCAGGATAGGAGGAATATTCATGAAATATTTCCTGATGTTTTGTGAAGGTAAAGAAAAGGCATTAACAGATTAATTCCTTCTTTCAAGTTCTTTCAAAAATTTAATCCAACTGTATATCTAAAATATACTTTTTTTTTTTTTTTAGATGGAGTTTCATTCTTGTCACTCAGGCTGGAGTGCAATGGCATGGTCTCAGCTCACTGCAACCTCCGTCTTCTGAATTCAAGCAATTCTCCTGCCTCAGCCTCCCAAATAGCTGGGATTACAGGCATGCACCACCACACCTGGCTAATTTTGTATTTTTTTAGTAGAGAAGGAGTTTCACCACGTTGGCCAGACTGGTCTCGAACTCCTGACTTCACATGATCCACCCACCTCGGCCTCCCAAAGTGCTGGGATTACAGGCATGATTCACTGTGCCTGGCCTAAAATACACTTAATTAAAAAAAAAAAAAACTAATATAAAAGCTTTAAATACTCAGTACACATTAATACAAAGAAATAAACATTCAAGTGTGAAAATCCAAATAATGAGTAACGACTTTTATTTAAATTACCTGGTTAAAATCAACAAAAGGCAAGATTACTCTACAATTGTTGAGTAAATCGTGTAGTACTAACTTCTGATTGCAGATTGCATGGCTGCATGTCAGTTATGATCTTTGGTTCCACTCCAAAGATTTCAATTTCCTCTTAGGGCATTGGACTCATCCTATCAGCCTCAATGATCTTCAGTGGCTCCCTCCACCCAGCCTCAATCCCTTTGTTGAGGACAGGTGCCTCTGCCCAGAAATTGGTGATTTGACACTGGCCCAAACACCTCACTGTGGTGTTCTCAGGCCTTGGTTCAAATAGAATCATTTGCGACACCAAAAATGAAGCTTCCTGGCCCAACAACCTGGGGCTGATTTAGTGAGTCTGAAATGGAGAACAGGAAATTGAGTTTTTAATCTACACATCCCCAGCATGTAATTAATTCTCTTGCAGATGGTCTTAGGACCACACTTTGGGAAAACACTGTCCCCTCTCCTTACTAGAGAAGCTGGTCAATGTTAATAGCATTGGCTTTTGGAAGATTACTCACTTATTAAAAAAATAAATTGCCCTTTGCCACATGAGTCATATAAACACATTTACCGATCTGTATGGCAGTATGCCAAGGACTGCGGGAAATAAGATAGTGAACAAGACACATTCCTGATCCTCAAGAATCCAGCAGGAAAAATGTTTGCAAGCTAATTAAAATAGAATGGAATGTGTATCATAGCAGAAATACTAAATGCTAAGTGCCAAGATGTTAACTCCCTCTGCCATTCTCCTGAAGTGGTGTGTACCCATCCATTTTATGATTACACATTATGACACTGCATTTTCTACGCCATTCTTCTCCAGGAGACTGTATGTTCAAGGACTGAGATCATGCCTTGTTTACCCCTGTGTTCCCAATGCCTGATAAATAATAGATGCTTGGTTGAACAGTCATTCAAGCAAAACCTTCTGCATTATTAAGAAATTAGTTTCCTGAAACCTAACCATGTAATTTTAATTTGAGAAGGAACTTAGAGATCATATGGTACTTAAGGAAGATGGCTTCTAGAGTATTTACAGGTGACACAAAAAAGAGCATTTTTAAAGTCAGTAGTTATATATATATATGGGCATGGCATGGTGTACTTTGGGAGGCTGAGGCAGGAGGATCACTTGAGGCCAGGTGTTCAAGATCAGACTGGGCTGTTGTTTAGTGAGACCCATCTCTACAAAAATTTAAAAATTGAGCCAAGCATGATGGTATCCCCCCGTAATCCTAGCTGCCTCAGGAGGCTGAGGAAGGAGGATTACTTGAGCCCAGCAGTTCAAAGTTTCAGTGAGCTATGATTCATGCCACCGCACTTCGGCCTGGGCAACAGAGTGAGACCCCATCTCTAGAAAAATAATATTTATAATTATGTATATACGTATGTGTATAGAAAAATATCTAGGCTGAGCACAGTGGCTCAAACCTGTAATCCCAGCACTCTGGGAGGCCAAGGTGGGAAGATTGCTTGAGCCCAGAAGTTTGAGACCAGCCTGGGCAACATGGCAAGATCCCACCTCTACAAAAAATAAAAAAATTAGCTGGGCCTGGTGGCACACACTTGGGGCTACTTAGGAGGCTGAGGTGGGAAGATTTTCTTTTTTTTTTTTAAGACACAGTCTAGCTCTGTCACCCAGCCTGGTGTGCAGTGGTGCAACCTCTGCCTCCCAGGTTCAAGTGATTCTCCTGCCTCAGCCTCCTGAATGGCTGGGACTACAGGTGCACGCCACCATGCCCAGCTAATTTTTATATTTTTAGTAGAGACAGGGTTTCAACATATTGGCGAGGCTGGTCTTGAACTTCTGACCTTGTGATCCACCCACCTTGGCCTCCCAAAGTGCTGGGATTACAGGTATGAGACACTGTGCCTGGCCAGTGGAAGGATTGTTTAAGCCCAGGAGATTGAGGCTGCAATGAGCCATGATTGAGCCACTGCACCCCAACCTAGGCAACAGAGCGAGACTCTATTTAAAAAAAAAAAAACAAAGAAAAGTATCTGGAATAAAGCAGTGCTTTCATAGATTAATGCTTAAAATAAGCCTAAATTTAAGTTTCAAAAAGTAAATGTCAATAGGTGAAATTCTTTTATTCCGTTTTTTAATCAGAGTAGTGGTTGCCCTTGGTATGGGAGTAGGAGACATTGTGGGGGCTCCTGGGGTACTGAAAACATTTATTTCCTCAGCTGAATGTGGGCTGCATGCATATATTTAGTGTGTAAACATTTAGCAAGTTTTATTACAATGAGTGAGCTTTTCTATATTATAAAATAATTCAATACAAAAGTATGGATATATTTAATTGATTAAAAAGTGGTATATGCATATATATTCCACTTTGTGTGTATATATATGCATGTGTGCGTGTGTATATGTACATGTACACACACACAATGGAATATTATTCAGCCCTAAAAAGAAAATCCTGTTGCATGCTACAACACATATGAAACATGAAGAGAGTGTGCTAAATGAAATAAGCCAGTCACAAAAAGATGGAGACTGTATGATACCAACTTATATAACGAATCTAACGTAGCCAAATTTCACAAAAACAGAAAGTAGAATGGTGGATAGCAGGGGCTGGGAGTAGAAGCAAATAAGTTATGGAGTTGGCATGGAGTTTCAGATTGGCAAGATGAAAAAGTTCAGGGGATCTGCTTCATAACAATATGAATATACTTAATACTACTGAATTGTACACTTAAAAATGGTTAAGATGGACTGGGTGTATTGGCTCATGCCTGTATTCCCAGCACTTTGGGAGGCTGAGTTGGACAGATCACCCGTGGTTGGGAGTTTGAGACCAGCCTGAAGAAACCCCATCTCTATTAAAAATACAAAATAGCCAGGTGTGATAGTGCCTGCCTATAATCCCAGCTACTCGGGAGGCTGAGGCAAGAGAATCGCTTGAACCTGGGAAGTGGAGGTTGCAGTGAGCCGAGATTGCACCATTGCACTTCAGCCTGGGCCACAAGAGCGAAGCTCTAAAAAAAAAAATACACACACACACACACACACACACACACACACGTGTATATATGTATGTTAAGATGGTAATTTTTTTTTAACCACACACAAAAAGAATGTAGCTAAAGAAAAACAGTAAATAAATGGCAGGACATAGATATAAAGAGGATCCCGAGGATAGTACACAAAAGATCAATTTGGGGTACACCTGCTCAAACTTCTTCATTGTACTGACGGCCAGGAATTAACTGCCTGACCTTGACTTTGCCTGACCTTGCTCCTACTCTATTCCTTTATTCTTCCCTTCCCCTAATCCAAGTCCTCAACTCCAGCAGGATATGCAGACCTCCCTGTCTCTGACATGGTCTTACTGGCTGCTTCCCCTAACAAGAATGTTCTCCCTTCAGACACCCCTGCCAAATCCTACCTCATCTATGGGAGTTGCCATCCCTACTTGGCTGTTTTCACCCCTCCTCTTAGCCCTTCATGATATGCTGCCTTGTAACTAAATTGTAAGCCCCTGAAAGAGACAGATCCTACAGCATTGAATAATTCCAGCCATTGGGCAAGGCACTTTTTGGAGCCTCACTTTCTCAAGCTTATAGAAAATGTGGAGGGGCAAAATCATGACTATGACCAGGGTTTCTTTTTTCTTTTCTTTTTTTTTTGAGACAGAGCTCCACTCTTGTTGACCAGGCTGAAGTGCAATGGTGCAATCTCGACTCACTGCAACCTCCACCTCCCGGGTTCAAGCAATTCTCCTGTCTCAGCCTCCCGAGTAGCTGGGATTACAGGCATGCACCACCATGCCTGGCTAATTTTTGTAGTTTTCGTAGAGACGGGGTTTCCTCGTATTGATCAGGCTGGTATTGAACTCCTGACCTCAGGTGATCTGCCTGCCTCAGCCTCCCAAACGGCTTGGATTACAGGCATCAGCCACTACACCCAGCTTTGACCAGGACTCTTGAGTCAGATGGCCTCAACTGGTACCCCAGCATTTCCACTTACCAGTTGTGTGCTTTGGGTTTTATAGCCTCTTTACTTCTCATCTTCTTCATCTGTGTAATGGGATTTATGACAAAGCTATGTCAGTATGGCTGGAAAGATGAACTAAGATTCATGCCCAGTGCTTCCAAAGGCCCCTCACATGTCAATGCTTACTAACCACTAGCCATTTTTGGCATTATCCGACAATGGAGAAGAGACTGGCAGCTTTCTCGTCTTGAAGAACAAGTGAAAGGATAAAGCGGGATGATGGTGGGGGAAATGTGCCCAAGATTCACGGGCATGGAGAAACGGGGCCAGAAAGGCGCGTCGGACAAGATTCTCCATGCAGGAGGATGCTGGGAGTGGGCCTGGGGCTTCTGGAGGGGTGAAGGGGCACCCCGGGCCTCGGCGGGCGGTTTGGTGGCTTTCCCCGTAAGGTTTCTTTGGAAACACCGTGCTTGTAAGAAGAGGACGCCCTCACCGGCCCTGAGCGAAATCAGGCGGGTAAGGGCCTCTCGGTTCGGTTTCCGACAGGTTTCCGGGCAGGTCCTCGCGGCGGGCCTGCTCCTCCTTCCTACCTCTCATAGCCAGTGGCGGCAGCCCTCGGCTGACCGCCAGCCTCCGTCTCCCGGGGTGACCCGGGGGAGCGTTTCTGGGGTCTCCAGCGTGGCTCGCGGTTCGTCACTGACACCGGTGAGGGGCTTCAAGGCCTGGGCTCCGGGGCACTTTACCCTCAGCCCCGGAGGGAAGGCCTGCTTCGGCCCGCCGACCTGGGACCGCCTTCGCCCTGGATCGTACCTGACCTACGGCGGCCACCGCCGTTCTTGCCTTTGGTCTGCAGCTCAGGTGGGGTGTCCACTGCCACCGCCTTGCAGTCCACGCAGCCCATGTTGCACAAGGCCCTGTGGCAACTGACGCTGCCGAAGGACGCCTGGCGGAGGCCGCGCGCCCCCTGCCGGCCGCGGGCTGGAGAACGCGGTGGGAGGGGCGCGCGGTGACATCCCCGAAGTCATGGCCCAAGTATCTTCTTCAAGGTCATGAATTTTTTTTTTTAAACAGGAAAGAACAGTCGCTAAAGGTAAATTGGAAAATGCAGAAGTGGAAAGGAGAAAGGAGAAAGGGCATCACCCAAAATTTTACCTTTCGTCCAGGCACCGTGGTTTATGCCTGTTATCCCACCCAGCACTTTGGGAAGCCCAGGTGGGAGGATCGATTGCTTGAGCCTGGGTCTGGGCAATTTAGGGAAACCGTTTCTACAAAAAATAATTTTAAAAAACTTATCCTTCACAGAAACTACCTTTGCTATGTTTGCAATTTCTTTCCAGTTTTTCCCCTCTATGCATAGTTTTACATTCAGCATATCACATAGTCTTCTAAGCTTCCCAGATAGCCCGCTGGCTTCCACTCTCGCTTCAGTGTTTGCCTCTTCGACCATAGATCTTAGATAAGGCATACACTGAACATCGTAGTTTTTAAAATATATATATTCTTTATTTTTTAGAGCAGTCTTAAGTTCACAGCAAAAAGCCCATTCTATTTGAAACAGAAACCTGGTCACCCCACCCTCAACTACCCCCACCCTTTACCTTACTCTATTTTGTTTTTACCAGCACTGAGAGCCTTCTAACTTACCCTATATTCTCTGTCACCTGCTCCCACTCCCTCTGCCAGCCTCCTCACCACACCATGCCCATGTACACCTTCTGAAAATAGCACATTTGCATTTTTTTTCTTGTATACCCAAATGCCCTTGGCCATCAGCTTGGGCCAGGTGGCCTCCCCCACCTCCTTGAACAATGCCTGAGCCATTATAGGAATTCAATATTGAAGGAAAGCCAGGGGAGAAGCAGGGAAACATTAATTTGAATAATGATAATAATATAAGAGTACATCCAATAGAGCTACTGGATGATTACATATTCTATTGTTAGAAGTTTAGTTTGTTTTTTATTTTTAAAAATTATGAATAAGGCTGCAGGGAACATCTTTGTGTTTATAGTTTTAAGGCTCTTATTACAACGTTGCCAAAACTGCTTTTCTGGAATTGTGTACTCCTACTAGTAATGAATTACAGTGATTTTTTAACAGCAAACCACACTGCAGCACATCAGGTGCAGACTCACTTTTCTCAATCAGTGCGGTACTCTGTTTTTCCTCCTTTCAATTAACTAACACATGATAAGCATCTAACATATGCCCTGCTTTGTTCTAGGGTAACAAGGCAACTAACTCAAATTCCCTGGTCTCAAAGAACTCCCAACCCAGCTGAGGCTTACTGAACTTGTCTGGTCACCAGATGGTTGGCAATGGTGTGGGCCCTTTGTTTTGATTTGGGTTTGTGGACAAGGTTATATCCTGCTTCTCTGGAGAGCAGCTCAGAGTAAAAATGTTCTTGGAAACCACTGGGTGTTTATTTGCTTAAATACAGAAAAATAAAACTGAACCAAAGCCTTTTAATAATAGACATTGCACAAAGCTAAAGTAATTTTTTTTTTTTTTTTGAGATGCAGTTTCACTCTTGTTGCCCAGGCTGGAGTACAGTGGTGCAATCTCTGCTCACTGCAACCTCTGCCTCCCAGGTTCAAGCAATTCTCCTACCTCAGCCTCCCAAGTAGCTGGGATTACAGGCATGAGCCACCATGCCTGGCTAATTTTTTGGATTCAGTAGACACAGGGTTTCACCATGTTGACAAGGCTGGTCTCAAACTCCTGACCTCAGGTGATCCACCCCCCTCAGACTCCCAAAGTGCTGGGATTACAGTCGTGAGCCACTGTGCCCAGCCCTAAAGTAAATCTTAATAACAACTTCATTTAAGTGTTTGGTGTCTGTAGTAACGAGTGCAACTAAGCCACGACCCTTTAAAAGCAACGTTCCCTCCTTCTGCGAGCCAGGTCTACAATTCCTTTGTTTCACTGAAATGACTGTTTCAGAGATTGTTTTTTTAAACAAGAAAACATGCTATTCGATTTATGTTAAAATTGCCATTTTATCATCAAAATTCCAACTGTGACTGTCATTCTTTTTCTCTATTTAGTACATATATTTAACTAAAATGATGGCTTTCTCATTTTTTAAATATCTAGCAAAAGTATCTGAGAGTCATGTGCCTACCTGTGTCATCCTATTACATGCATAACAACCAACAATTTGTTGGGTACTTGAGATGAGCCAGGCATCCTGCTAAGTCCTTTACTGGTGTAAAAGTATGCTCATCTTATGTTATTCTTGCAAGAGCCATATTTAGCAGGGTCTCTTCTTATTCCTATTTTGCAGAGAATCCTTATGCTCAGGGGGTTAATTGCACAGGATCCCATAGCTTGATATGGAAATCTAGGTTTCCTGATTTCCAAGAAGCTGCTCTCGACCAGTAACCCCTCTTATTACTATGACTTTGCAGTCCACTAATTCCAATACATGAAGAGAATGTTTCCCCGGGAAATTTGTTTTGAGCTTTAATTTAATTATATATGATTTGTTTAAAGAGCATCAAAAGGGAATGAAGGTCAGAAGTTCGAGACCAGCCTGACCACCATAGAGAAACCCCATCTCTACTAAAAATACAAAATTAGCTGAGCGTGGTGGTGTATGCCTGTAATCCCAGCTCCTCAGGAGGCAGAGGCAGGAGAATCGCTTCAACCTGGGAGGCAGAGGTTGCAGTGAGCCGAGATCGTGCCATTGCACTCCAGCCTGGGCAACAAGAACAAAACTCTTTTCTTTCCTTTTTTTTTTTTCTTTTTAGGTGATGTCTTACTCTGTTGCCCAGGCTAGAATGAAGTGGCACGATTTCAGCTCACTGCAACTTCTGCCTCCCAGGTTCAAGCGATTCTCTTACCTCAGCCTCCCGAGTAGCTAGGATTATAGGTGCATGCCATCACACCCAGCTAATTTTTTTATATTTTTGGTAGTTTCACCATGGGCTAGTCTCGAACTCCTGATCTCAGGTGATCCATCTACCTCAGCCTCCCAAAGTGCTGGGATTACAGGTGTGACCCACCTCTCCCAGGGGAGGGCATCTCTATTCTACCCAATAATAATTAATTCCCGGTCCTCATTTTTTTTTTTTTTGAGAGAGTTTCACTGTTGTCACCCAGACTGGAGTGCAATGGCACAATCTTGGCTCACCGCAACCTCTGCCTTCTGGGTTCAAGCAATTCTCCTGCCTCAGCCTCCCGAGTACCTGGGACTACAGGCACGCACCACCATGCCCAGCTAATTTTTGTATTTTTAGTAGAGATGGGGTTTCACCTTGTTGACCAGGATGGTCTCGATCTCTTGACCTCGTGATCTACCCGCCTTGGCCTCCCAAAGTGCTGGGATTATAGGCGTGAGCCACCGAGCCCGGCCGCAGGTCTTCATTTTACTTGCTGTGTCCATGATATATGACCCATGTTTCATAATCTTCTCCTTAGAATGACTGGCTTCCAGGGTACCACACTAACCTAGACTTTCTCCTATTGTGCTGAATGCCCCTCCTCAGTCTCCTTTGCTGGTTTCTCCTCAATTTTCCTGGCATTTAATATTGAAGGGTAAAGCCCTGTCTTCGAACTTCTCCCCTCCTCTCTCGCTTGTAATCTGCATTTGCTACTCTGGTGATCTTTAGTCTCAAAGCTTTAAATGTCATCCTGCTGACAACTCCCAAACATATCTCCTGGCCCAGCCACTTCCATGAACTCCAAGCTCACATATTCAGCTGGTACCTGGCATCCCCACTTGAGTGTCTAATAAACACCTCAAGCCTAAAATGTCCAAGCAGATTGTCCCCTCCCCAAACCATGGTCTTCCCCACCTCAGAAAATGGCAACTCCCTTCTTCCAGTTACTCAAGCCAAAAATCTTGGCGTTATCATTGACTCTCATACTCCATCTTCAATTGACCAGAAAATCCTGTCTACTCTACCTTCAAATAATATTTAAAAATGAATAAATTCCTCTATATCCAGCTTATAGGAAAAAGAGGATAAAGGAACAAGTTAAACAAACTATAGGTATGTATGTGCCAATTTCATCAACAATTACAGTAATTGCAAGGGAAGAAAAGGAGGAAGTGGAATCTTATCGATGAAAAGAGACTTAGGATATATGAAGTATCCAGAGTAGTCAAATTCACAAAGACAGAAAGTAGAATAGTGATTGCCAGGGCTTTGAGGGAGGTGGAAATTAGGAGTTTAATTTAATGGGTACAGAGTTTTAATTTGGGAAGATGGAAAAAGTTCTAGAGACAGATGGTGTGATGGTTGCACACAGTGTGAATGTGCCCACAGAGCTGTATACTTTAAAATGCTTAAAATGGTCAATTTCTCATGTATATTTTACTACAACATAAAGAGGGGGAGAGAGACAGGAGACAACCAAATGCAGTGGACTTTGGGTTCTGATTTCAAAAAAATCAACAAATTAATTGTAAAAAAATTGTATACTTATATATGAAAACATTTTGAATATGGACTGGATACTTAAGATTTTTTTTTTTTGAAACAGAGTTTCACTTTTGTTGCCCAGGCTGGAGTGCAATGGCAGGATCTTGGCTTACTGCAACCTCTGCCTCCTGGGTTCAAGCAATTCTCCTGCCTCAGCCACCACGCCCAGCTAATTTTGTATTTTTAGTAGAGATGGCGTTTCTCCATGTTGGTCTGGCTGTTCTCGAACTTCTGACCTTAGGTGATCTGCTAGCCTTGGCTTCCCAAAGTGCTGGGATTACAGACATGAGCCACTGCACATGGCCTTAAGATTGTTAATGTTTTATTTGTGATTCTAACTTTTTGTTTTTGTTGTTGTTGTTTGAGATGGAGTCTCACTCTGTTGCCAGGCTGGAGTACAATGCTGTGATTTTGGCTCACTGCAACCTCCGCCTCCCAGGTTCAAGTGATTCTCCTGCCTTGGCCTCCCCAGTAGCTGGGACTACAGGCATGTGCCATCACACTAATTTTTGTATTTTCAGTAGAAATGGGGTTTCATCATGTTGGCCAGGATGATCTCCATCTCTTGATCTCATGATCTACCCACCTTGGCCTCCCAGAGTGCTGGGATTATAGGTGTAAGCCACCATGCCCAGCTTGTAGTAACTTTTTTTTTTTAAGTTCTTTTCTTTTAAAGATACATCCTGAAATAGTCACAACTGAAATTATTATGATTACTTTTTTTTTTTTTTTGAGATGGAGTCTCACTCTGTAACCTAGGCTGAAGTGCAGTGGTACAATCTCGGCTCACTCCAGCCTCTGTGTCCTGGGTTCAAAGTGATTCTCCTGAGTAGGAGAGATCACAGTTGCACAGCCACCACACTCAGCTAATTTTTGTATTTTTAATGGAGACAGGTTTTCACCATGTTGGCCAGGATGATCTTGAACTCTTAACCTCAAGTGATAGCCTGCCTCAGCCTCCCAAAGGGCTAGGATTACAGGTGTGAGCCACTATACCTGGCCACAACTGAATTATTATATATCTGGGATTTTTAAAAAATAATCTAATAAGCCAGGAGCTTATTAACAAAAAAAAAGAAGAAGAAGAAGAAGAAAGGAAAGAAAGAAAGAGAGAGAGAGAAAGGAAGGAAGGAAGGAAGAAATAAAGAAAGAAAGAAAGGAAAAGAAAAAATAATCTAATATTCTAATATATTGGATGGAAATAAGGAAGAAGAAAATAAGATTGGCCAAATGTCAGTTGTTGAAATTGGCTGCAAGGTACACGGGGATTCATTCCACTTTTTCTCTAATTTATATGTTTGACGTTTTCCATACTAAGTTTTAAAAAGATATCTAAAACCTGATCACTTCTCAGCATCTTTGCTGCTACTGTCACCTATCACCTGCTTATTGCAACAGCCTCCTGATGGTCTCCCTGCTTCTGCCCTGTCCCCTGTCCTCTGTCCCCCACTTTCTCCCCTCTCCCTTTCTGCTACTGCAGTAGGCCAACCAGAGGGATCCTGTTAAGATTATGTCACTCCTCTGCTTAGAAATTTCCATGGCTTTCAATGCTGTTAAAGTGAAACCAGTGGTCTAAAAGGCCCTAATCAGAGGCATCGTGAGCCCGCCCCTCTGCGACCTCCTTTCTGCTTGCTCCTCCATGCTCACCGCCTTCCAGCTACAGTGCACTCCTTTCTTCCTTAAGACCCACTGAACACACTCCCATCTCAAGTTTTGCACTGGCTGTTCCTTCCACCAGAACTGCTCTTCCCTCACATGTCCACATGGATCACCTCTTGCCCTCTTCAGATCTGAACTCAAAATGTACCTTCTCAATTGAGATTTCCCTGGCCACTCAATCTAAGCTTGTAAGTCCCCCTGGCTCTGCTGTTGACCCCAATGCCCCTCATCCCTCTTCCAGGCTTTAACCTTCTCCTTAGAAAGTATCACCTTCTATATAATGCAAAACGGTAATAATAACAACATGAAGTAATCTGTAAATATAGCATGATCATTTGATATGCTATGCTGTAGACATTTTACATAACCATGTTGGTTATTATCTGCCCTCCCCAAAAAAATGGACACTCATCAGGACAGGAACTTCTGTTATATTTATATTAACTGCTGTATATACTGTCTGTTATATTTACTGCTGTATCCTTAGCACCCAGAACAGCATCTGGCACCATCAGGCAATCACTAAATATTTGCTGAAGAAGGCAAGAAGGAACATCAATGCAATTTACAAGCCGATGATCTTGGGACACCATTCATTCACTCAGAAATTACTTGTGGGCTGGGAACATTGGCTCATGATTGTAATACAGCACTTTAAGCAGCTGAGGTGGGAGGGCCACTTGAGCCCAGGCATTCAAGAACAGCTTAGGCAACGTAATAAGACTCTGTCTCTAAAAAACAACTTTTAAAACAATTAATTGGGCATGGCGGTGCCCACCTGTAGTTTCAGCTACTACTTGGGAGGCTGAGGTGTGAGTATCACTTGAGCCTGGGATTTTAAAGCTGCAGTGAACCGTGATCACACCCCTATATTCGAGCCTGGGTGACAAAGTGAGATCCTGTCTCTCGGAAAAAAAGACTTACTTATGGAGCCCTTGCTGTGTGCAGAGCACTATTTTGGTTGCCACAGGATCACAATTTATAGAACTCACCACCCTCCTTCCACCTCTACCATAATTTTCAGTATGAGATGATTGATGGAAAAGCCACTGTCAGATCATATTCAGAACATCCCATTTGAAATACACCATCAGGCCAGGTGCAGTGGCTCACGCCTGTAATCCCAGCACTTTGGGAGGCTGAGGTCGGTGGATCACAAGTCAGGAGTTCAAGACTAGCCTGGCCAACATGATGAAACCCCGTCTCTACTAAAAATACAAAAATTAGCTGGATATGGTGGCAAACGTCTGTAATCCCAGCTACTTGGGAGGCTGAGGCAAGAGAATTGCTGGAACCCAGGAGATGGAAGTTGCAGTGAGCCAAA
The DNA here is from genome assembly GCF_049354715.1 of Callithrix jacchus. Classification (NCBI taxonomy): domain Eukaryota; kingdom Metazoa; phylum Chordata; class Mammalia; order Primates; family Cebidae; genus Callithrix; species Callithrix jacchus. The sequence goes on along the minus strand of NC_133510.1, from coordinate 107,162,360 downwards.
ACTGTGCCACTGCACTCCAGCCTGGGCCGACAATAGCAAGACTAAGTCTTAAAAATATAAATAAATATTTTTTTATTTTTTTGAGATGGAGTCTCATTCTGTCACCCAGTCTGGAGTGCAATGGTGTGGTCTCTGCTCAGTGCAACTTCGCCTCCTGGGTTCAGGCGATTCTCTTGCCTCAGCCTCCCAAGTAGCTGGGACTACAGGTGCGTGCCACCACAGCTAGCTAATTTTTTGTATTTTTAATAGAGATGGGGTTTCACTGTGTTGGCCAGGCTGGTCTTGAACTCCTGACCTCGTGATCCGCCCACCTTAGCCTCCCAACGTGCTGGGATTACAGGTGCAAGCCACCGTGCCCGGCCTATTATTTATTTATTTATTTATTTATTTATTTATTTATTTATTGAGATAGAGTCTCACTCTATCACCCAGGCTGGAGTGCAGTGGCATGATCTTGGCTCACTGCAACCTCCACCTTCTGGATTCAAGTGATTCTCCTGCCTCAGCCTCCTGAGTAGCTGGGACAACAGACATGTGCCACCACGCTAGGCTAATTTTTGTACTTTTAGCAGTGACAGGGTTTTACCATGTTGGTCAGGCTGGTCTCGACCTCCTGACCTCAAGTGATCCTCCCACCTCAGCCTCCCAAAGTGCTGGGATTACAAGTGTGAGCCACCCAGCCTGGCCAAAATAAATAAATACAATAAAAATAAAATAAATAAAACCATCTGTCTATCTCAGAGGACCTCTACACAGTTGGAGTTTACCAACAACACTTTAAGTCACAGCAAAATTAGATTCCATGATTACTTGGTTAATACCTAAGTGCTGGCAATCCAGATACAGTGCATTTCTGAAATGGGTTTGAGGAGTACTCCATTCTAGTTAACTCTGTTGGCCTTACATGGACTTTCCTCCCCCTGCCTGCTCCTGGTACCATCATCCATGGTTACAGTTATCCCTGGCCAGCTAAGTTCTGCTCATTCTACCTCCTAAATATCTCTAATCCGTCTGCTGCTCCCAGCCCTACAGCCAGTGTCTTAGTCTTCCCACCCCTCATTCCCCACAGCCCACCTTGATGATAGTCCTAGAACCAGTGTCTTTTCTACCTTCAGTCTTGTCCCCATCACATCCTTCCTCTGTGTGGCTGCCCACAAGTCCTTCTGTGACATCCCTGCCTCATGTGGCTCCCAAAACCTGCATCCATTCAGCACTCACCCTCAACACCTCTTCCAGGCCAATAAGTCACTGTGGGAGGAGCCAGGACATCAAAGGACAATAAAACAAAACAAGCTTTCCGCCATCTCAGTGTGGTTGGAAGAGAAGAGAGAAAAACAAACCAACACGAGGACTCCTGAGCACGGCATAGGAGTTGGCCCTTCATTAGTCTGCATCTCTTGCTGCTTTCCCCAAATCAAAGTGCCCCATGAAGCCACATCACCTGCAGGCCACCCTTCCTGGGCTGATTTATCTCTACCCCTCTTTCGGCAATGGGCTTGCTGGGCCAGGTGCTTCCAAAACATTCTGGCCTCATCATTGCACTTGGACTGCATGGTATTTATTCCTCAGGGCAGCTGCAGAATGTCTCTTACAGAGAACTTCAAAGGGTAGAGACTGGATAGGCAAAGAATTTGAAGCTGGGTTGACCAAGTACTTCACATGAGATTGTGAAAACTCTAACTATATCAAAGAATAGGTGTGGCTGGGAGGCTGGGAGGAGGGAACAATTAAAGTTCCCCAAAGCTACCCTATGACACCACCACTGTTTTACCTACGAGACTGTGAACTTGTTAAGGCCAGCCTGTGTCTAATTCACCTTGCATCCCTGGGACCCAGCTAAATGCCTGAGAGAATTATGTATGCAACCTATAGCAAAACATCAATCACCAATTATGTATTTAAAATCATTCTAGGCCAGGCATGGTGGCACATGCCTGTAATCCCAGCACTTTGGGAAGCCAAGGCAGTCAGATCACCTGAGGTCAGGAGTTCAAGACCAGTCTAGCCAACAAGGTGAAACCCCATCTGTACTAAAAATACAAAAAAATTAGCCAGGTGTAGTGGTGTGCACCTGTAATCCCATCTATTGGGGAGGCTGAGGCAGGAGAATCACTTGAACCTGGCAGGTGGAGGTTGCAGTGAGCCAAAATCACACTACTGTACTCCAGCCTCAGGGACAGAGCAAGGCTCTGTCAGAAAGGAAAGGGGAGGGGAGGGGAGGGGAGGGGAGACATTCTAATTATTTGAGCTTTCTGGTTATTTGAATTTTGCACTGAAATTTAGACTTTAAGTCCGTTTCCCTAGATCTAATTTCCCTAATATTCAAATTTTTTTCTTGAATCACACACAAATTGTCTTCCACTTTAAAAGTGATTATAATATTAAGTCACCTATTTGTAGGACCATCTGTGGTCTAGTCACCTAAAACAACCAAATATGCAGACAACATAAAGATGAAATGAATGTTGGTTTCTTCTATTGTAGTTATGATGGATGGGAAAGTGGACTCCAAACCACCTGTGGTGGGTCACTGGAAGAGAAACCTGAAGGGTTTGCTGCACCTAATGCAGTCCAGTCAGGATCAGTCTGTGCCTCAAAAGGTGCCTATCCAGGTGCCACTGAAATCCTAGGCAAGCAGAGGGAGCAGAGTTGGAAGCCAGGCTTTCTTTTTCTTTTCTTTTCTTTTCTTTTTTTTTTTTTTTTGAGACAGAGTCTTGCTCTGTTACCCAGGTTGGAGTGCAGTGGCACGATCTTGGCTCACTGCAACCTCCGCCTCCTAGGTTCCAGCAATTCTCTGCCTCAGCCTCCTGAGTAGCTGGGATTACAGGCACCTGCCACCACACCTGGCTAATTTTTGTATTTTTAGTAGAGATGGGGTTTCATCATCTTGGACAGGCTGGTCTTGAACTCCTGACCTCATGATCCACCTGGCTTGGCATCCCAAAGTGTTGGGATTATAGATGTGAGTCACTGCACCTGGCCTTTTTCTTTTTTTTGAGATGAAGTCTCACTCTGTCGCCAAGGCTAGAATACAGTGGCAGGATCTCGGCTCACTACAACATCTGCCTCCTAGGTTCAAGCGATTCTCCTACTTTTATGCTCACAAACTATAAAGCCTAGAGGAGATGGATAAATTCCTGGAAATATAAAATCCTCCTAAATTAAACCAGGAAGAAACAGAAACTCCGAACAGACCAATAACAAGAAGCAAGGTTGAAATGGTAATAAAAAAACTGCCAACAAAAAAATGTCCAGGACCAGATAAATTCACAGCTGAATTCTATCAGACATTCAAAGAAGAATTGGTACTAATCCTATTGAAATTATTCCAAAAGACAGAGAAAGAGGGAATCCTTCCTAAATGATTCTGTGAAGCCAGTATCACCCTAATACCAAAACCAGGAAAATATGTAACAAAAAAAGAAAACTATAGACCAATATCCTTGATGAACATAGATGCAAAAATCCTTAACAAAATACTAGCTAACCGAATCCAAAAGCATATCAAAAAGATAATCTACCATGATTAAGTGAGTTTCACACCAGGGATGCAGGGATGGTTTAACATCCACAGACAATAAATGTGATATACCACATAAACAGAATTAAAACAAAAATTACATGATCATCTTAATAAATGTAGTAAAAGTATTTGACAAAATCCCGTATTTCTTTATAATTAAAACCCTCAACAAAATTGGCATAGAAGGGACATACCTGAAGGTAATAAAAGCCGTCTATGACAAACCCACAGCCAACATTATACTGAACAGAAAAAGGTTTAAAGCATTCCCCTGAGAAATGGGACAAGACAAGGATGCTCACTGTCACCACTTCTATTCAACATGGTACTAGAAGGCCTAGCCAGGGCAATCAGACAAGAGAAAGAAACAAAGGGCATTCAAATGTGTAAAGAGGAAATCAAACTGTTGCTGCTCATCGACAATATGATCATGTGATCATATGATCATGCCTAGAAATAAAGACTCATCCAAAAACCTCCTAGATCTGATAAATGAATTCAGTAAAGCTTCAGGATACAAAATTAATGTACACAAATCAGTAGAACTGCTATACACCAACAGCAACCAAGCTGAGAATCAAATCAAATCAAATCAAGAACTCAATCTTTTTTATAATAGCTTCAAATCACAAAATAGTTAGGAATATATTTAACCAAGGATACTTTTACACTGCTGGTGGGAATGGAAACTAGTACAACCACTATGAAAAATAGTATGGAGACTCCTTAAAGAACTAAAAGTAATTTTACCATTTGATCCTCCAAACCACCTACTGGATATCTACCCAGAGGAAAAGAGGTCATTATATGCAAAAGACACTTGTACATACATTCCTTCCTTTTTTTTTTTTTTTTTTTTTTTTAGACAGGTTTCACTCTTGTTATCCAGGCTGGAGTGCAATGGGACGATCTCAGCTCACCACAACCTCCGCCTTCTGGATTCAAGTGATTCTCTTGCCTCAGCCTCCCAAGTAGCTCAGATTACAGGCATGCACCACCACACCCAAATAATTTTGTATTTTTAGTAGAGATGGGTTTTCTCCATGTTGGTCAGGCTGGTCTTGCTCTCCCGACCTCAGGTGATCTGCCTGCTTCAGCCTCCCAAATTGCTGGGCTTACAGGCATGAGCCACCACACCTGGCCCATGTATGTTTATAGCAGCATAATTTGCAATTGCAAAAGTATTGCAACCAGCCCAAATGCCTGTCAATCAACAAGTGAATAAAGAAAATCACGAGGAGAGAGATCCAAGATAGCTGATTAGCAGCAGCTCAGGATTGTAGCTCCCAGTGAAAGTGCAGAGAATGAGTGGATGCCATACTTCCAGATGAATTTTGGTTGCTCATGGACCAGGAAATTCCCAGTAGAGGAGCCCCACGGGTCACCAGCGTGACTCTTTTGGCCAGTGCAGCTTTTTTGCTGGCACCCCAGTGCAGCGGTTCTCAGTGCGGAGTATATGGGACTGGTTGCCCTTTTAGTTGGCATTTGGAGCTCCGGGAAGGCAGAGTCGCCCATTCAGCTGATTGAAGGGGGGACTGAAGCAAGGAGCCAGACCGGGAGATTCCTGGGCAGAAAAGCACCATGAATCTCAACGCCACTGTTTCAGCCGGCACAGTGCCCCCACAAAAAAACAGCAATTGGAAGCGCTGAGGATTGAGAGTTTCACAGCAAGCACAGCAGCTAAACCCAGGAAGGTCCAGCTCTGTGGGGAAGGGGCGTCCACTGAAGGAAAACTAAGAAACAGAAAAAACTTCATCACCGACAAGCTGGACATCTACTCAGAGACCCAATCTGAAAGTCGGCAATTACATAGACGACAGGTGGGTAAATCCACAAAGATGGGAAGAAACCAGTGCAAAAAGGCTGAAAATACCCTAAATCAGAGTGGCTCTCCTCCTACAGGGGATCTCAGCTCCTCATCAGCAATGGAACAAGGCCTGATGGAGAATGAGTGTGATGAATTGACAGAATCAGGCTTCAGAAGGTGGATAATAAGAAAATCCTGTGAGCTAAAAGAACATGTTCTAAGTCAATGCAAAGAAACTAAGAACCTTGAAAAAAGGTTTGATGAAATGCTAACGAGAATAGATAATTTAGAGAGGAATATAAGTGAATTAATAGAGCTGAAAAACACAATAGGAGAACTTTGAGAAGTATGCACAAATTTTAACAGTCAAATTGATCAAGCAGAAGAAAGGATATCAGAGGTTGAAGACCAATTTAATGAAATAAAATGAGAAGACAAGGTGAGAGAAAAAAGGCTAAAAAGGAATGAGCAAAGTGTCCAAGAAATATGGGACTATGTGAAAAGACCTAATCTACGTGTGATGGGTGTACCTGAATGTGACAAAGAGAATGAATCCAAGCTGGAAAATATTCTTCAGGATATTATCCATGAAAACTTTCCAACCTAGCAAGGCAGGACAATACTCAACTCCAGGTAATAAAGAGAACACCACAAAGATATTCCTCAAGAAGAGCAACCCCAAGGCACATAATTGTTAGATTCACCAGGGTTGAAATGAAGGAGAAAATACTAAGGGCAGCCAGAGAAAAAGGTCAGGTTACCCACAAAGAGAAGCCTATCAGACTCACAGCAGATCTCTCAGCAGAAACCCTATAAGCCAGGAGAGAGTGGGGGCCAATATTCAACATCCTTAAAGAAAAGAACTTTCTTTTTTTTTTTTTTTTTGAGACGGAGTTTCACTCTTGTTACCCAGGCTGGAGTGCAATGGCGCGATCTCGGCTCACCACAAGCTCCGCCTCCTGGGTTCAGGCAATTCTCCTGCCTCTGCCTCCCGAGTAGCTGGGATTACAGGCACGTGCCACTACGCCCAGCTAATTTTTTGTATTTTTAGTAGGGACAGGGTTTCACCATGTTGATCAGGATGGTCTCGATCTTCTGACCTCGTAATCCACCCGCCTCGGCCTCCCAAAGTGCTGGGATTACAGGTGTGAGAAGAAAAGAAGTTTCAACCCAGAATTTCATATCCAGCCAAACTAAGCCTCATAAGTGAAGGAAAAATAAAATTTTTTGTGAACAAGTAAGTACTCAGAGATTTCATCACCACCAGGCCTGCTTTACAAGAGCTTCTGAAAGAAGCATTACACATAGAAAGGAACAACTTTCTATGTGTAATATCAGCTATTCTAAAAACATATCAAAAGGTAAAGAGCATCACCATAATGAAGAATTTACATCAACTAATGGGCAAAACAGCCAGCCAGCATTAAATGGCAGTATTAAACTCATATATATCAATATAAATCCCAAATTTAAATGGACTAAATGTCCCAATCAAAAGACACAGACAGGCAAATTGGATAAAAAGCCAAAACCCATCGGTATGCTGCATCCAGACCCATCTCACATGCAATGATACACAAAGACTCAAAACAAAGGTATGGAGGAAGATTTACCAACCAAATGGAAAGAAAAAAAAAGCAGGAGTTGCAATTCTGGTATCTGATAAAATAGACTTTAAAGCAACAAAGGCTAAAAGAGACAAAGAAGGACATTACATAATGGTAAAAGGATCAATGCAACAAGAAGAGCTAATGATCCTAAATATATATGTACCCAATACAGGAGCAGCCAGATACATAAGGCAAGTTCTTAATGACTTACAAAGAGACTTAGACTCCCACATAATAATAGTGGGAGACTTTAACACTACATTGTCAATATTAGACAGATCAATGAGACAGAAAATTAACAAGGATATCAAGGACTTGAACTCAGACCTGAAATAAGTAAACTTAATAAACATTTACAGAACTCTCCACCCCAAATCCACAAAACATACATTTTTCTCAGTATCACATCACACCTACTCTAAATGTGACTACATAATTGGAAGTAAATCACTCCTCAGCAACTGCAGAGCATTTCACAGGTTTAAATGAAATACTGGTTGGCTGCTTGTTTATTTTCCTCCCTTATTCCTTCCTGTCTCCATTGTTAAGCACATTTATTGGCATAAAAGAGGTTTTTAATACCCATTTTTAGACTGCATTCTAGTCTGGGCAATAGAGCAAGATTCCTGTTCTCTCTCCCTCTTTCTTTTATTCTTTCTTTCTCTCTTTCTTTCTTCCTTTCTTTTTTCTCTTAAAAAAAAGAAAATCACACACACACACACACACACACACCATGGAATACTACTCAGTCATAAAAAGGAATGAAATAATGGCATTCACTTGGATGGAGTTGGATACCATTATTCTAAGTGAAGTAACAACTCAGGAATGGAAAATCAAACATCACATATTCTCACTTATAAGTGAGAGCCTATGAGGACACAAAGGCATAAGAATGATACAACTGACTTTGGAGACTTAGGGAGCAGGATGAGGGATAAAAGACTACACATTCGGTACAGTGCACACCACTTGAGTATTAGGCGCACCAAAATCTCTGAAATCACCACTGAAGAACTTATCCATGTAACCACACACTACCTGTTTCCCAAAAACATATTTTTTTAAAAAAAGATTATCACCACTGATATCCCAGAACTCAAAACTAAAGCTGTGATAATCCCTGGAGCCACAGAGAAGTGAAAAACTGTGAGCAGAAGGTAGGAGAAACAGATTTCTTTCTTTGTGATGCCCATTTCTGCAAACTGCCAGGCACCATGCAGAAAAGCTCTCATGGACTCAAAGCTTCTACACTGGAAAAACTGAGATTGCAGTGGACAGTCCACTTCCCCATTATCTTGGGTTCCTGTGCACAAAAGCCATTCCTGCCTCAAGCCAGGGGAAGCATTGCAATTTCCTATAGAGAGAAGGATCCTTGAGGGCAGCTGGAGACACAGTGAAAGTGGGGCTAGCAGCCCCAGTGTGTGAAATGGGGGCTGGTCTCCATTCAGACAAACCAGATACTGAATCAGAGAGGCATTGCAGAAGCACAATGCTGTAGGTGTTAGCCATAGGTTCGCTGGGCATGAACCTCTAGTCACAATCCCCAAACAACTGGGGCATTCTCTTTGGGACTCTCTCCCTGAATTCAGGACAGGCAGCACTTCAAACTTTTAGGAGAACAGCAGGAAACACAGGCTTATGGTGCCATCTGGTGCCAAAAAGGAGGCAGTGATCTAGGGCTAAGGGAATCAACAGGCAGACTGCATGAAACCTCTATGCTAAAACACCAAACCAACCCAGACAGCAAAATAAACAACCCATTATTGCAAAGACATAGACATATGTCCATAAAAACAACAGCAAACAGGGAACCATGACCTTCCAAATGGGCAAAGCAAGAAGTAACCAGTGATTAACCCCAGCAAGATGGCAATATGTGAACTCTCAGATCAGGAATTCAAAATAGCAATCTTGAGAAAACTCAGCAAACTCCAGGATAACACAGAGAAACAATTTAGAAATTTATCAGAGAAATTTAACAAAGATATTTAAATGATAAAAAAAATCAAACAGAAGTCCTGGAAATGAGACATACATTTGCTGAACTGAAAAATGAACCAGGGTCTCAACAGCAGAATTGATTAATGAAGAAGAAAGAATAAGTGAGCTTTGAAATACACAGTCATAGAAGAAGAAAGAAGTAAAGGTAAAGAAAAAAACTAGAGGACTAGAAAATAACCTTAAAAGAGTAAATTTAAGTGTCATTGTCTTCAAGAAGGAGTTGAGAAAGAGCAAGAGATAGAAAGCTCCCATAAAATAATAACAGAAAACTATCCAAACTTAGAGAAAGACATGAATATCCATATTCAGGAAGGTCAAAGATGAACAAACAGATTCAACCCAAATAAGACTGCTCCAAGGCCTGTAATAATGAAACTCTCAAAAGTCACAGAGAGAGAGTGGATCCAAAAAGTAGCAAGAGAAAGACAGAAATAACATATAAAGAAGCTTTAATTTGTCTGACAACAGACTTCTCAGCAGAAACCATACCAGCTAGGAGAGAGTGAGATGACATATTCAAAGTGCTAAAGGAGGGGAAAAAAAAAACAACCAAAAAACCCTGCCAACCAAGAATGTGTTACCCAGCACAACTATCCTTCAAACATGAAGGAAAGATAGACTTTTTTAGGCAAACAGAGCTGAGGAAATTCTTCACCACCAGACCTGTGTTATAATAAATGCTAAAAAGAGTCCTTCCACCTGAGAGAAAAGGATGCTAACATGCAGCAAGGAAATCATCTAAAGATATTATGTTGGTGCAAAAGTAATCATGGTTTTTGCCATTACTTTCAATGGCAAAAACTACAATTAATTTTGCACCAACCTAATATAAAACTCACTGGTAAAATTAAGTATGCAGACAAATTCAGGATATTGTAATGCTGTAATTGTGTTATATAAACCACTCATATTTCTAGTATAAAGACTAAAAGAAAAATATAACACAAATTATAAGAATTTATTAAGAGCTAGGAAATATAAAAAGACATAAATTGAGGCAACAAAAAGTCAGAATGTGGAGGGGAGTTTTTGTTCTTGTTTCTGTTTGTTTTATTTTTTTCTTTTTCTTTCTTTTTTAGACAGAGTCTCACTCTGTTGTGAGGCTGGAATGCAGTGGCATATTCTCAGCTTATTGCAACCTCTACCTCCAAGGTTCAAGAGATTCCCCTGCCTCAGTCTCCAAAGTAGCTGGGACTACAGGTGCACACCACCAGGCCCAGCTAATTTTGTGTGTGTGTGTGTGTGTGTGTGCGCGTGCGTGTGTTTGCATGTGTGTGTGTGTGCGTGTTTGTGTGTGTGTATTTTAGTAGAGACGGGGTTTCATCATGTTGGCCAGGATGGTCTTGATATCCTGACCTGTGATCCACCCACTTCAGCCTCCCAAAGTGCTGTGATTACAGGCATGAGCCACCGTGCCTGGCCCGGAGTTAAGGTTTAAAACTTTTTAAAGTTTTCTTTTTTGGTGACAGAATCTGTTAATCATCCAGGCTGGAGTGTAGTGGCATGATTACAGCTCACTGCAGCCTCAACTCCCCGGGCTCAAGTAATCCTCCCACCTCAACCCCCCAAGTAGCTGGGACTACAGGCATACACTACCATACACAGCTAATTTTTTTGTGGAGACACCATGTTACCCAGGCTGGTCTTGAACTCCTGAGCTTAAGTGATCTGCCCACGTTGGCCTCCCAAAGTACTGGGATTACAGGTGTGAACATGACACCGGGCATTGAAGTACTTTTGTTTGTATTCTTTTCTTTTTCTTTAAACTTTTTCTTTTTGATTTTTATAGGTACATTTTAGGTATATATTTATAGACATACATTAGATGTTCTGATATAGGCATGCAATGTATAATATCTCAGCATGGAAAATGGGGTATCCATACCCTCAAGCATTTATTCTTTATGTTACAAACAATCCAATTATACTCTTAGTTATTTTAAAATATACAGTTATTATTGACCATAGTCATCCTATTATGCTACCAACTAGTAGGTCTTATTTATTCTTTCTTTTCTTTTCTTTTTCTTCTTTTTTTTTTTGAGACAGAGTCTCCCTCTGTCACCAGGTTGGAGTGCAGTGGCATGATCTCAGCTCACTACAACCTCCGACTCCCTGGTTCAAATGATTCTCATGCCTCACCCTCCTGAGTAGCTGGGATTACAGGCATGCATCACCACACCCAGCTAAGGGTTTCACCATGTTGGCTAGGATGGTCTCAATCTCCTGACCTCATGATCCACCCACCTCGGCCTCCCAAAGTGCTGGGATTACAGGTGTGAGCCACTGCGCCTGGCCTATTCTTTCTATTTTTTTAACCAATTTACAATCCCCACTCCCCTTCTTTTCTTTTTGATCAAAGTTAACTTGTCATCTGTTCAAAATAACTTGTTATAACTATTAAATGTTTTGGCAAGCCTCATGGTAACCCAAAGTATAAATCTATAATAAATACACTAAAAACAAAAAGCAAGGAACTAGAACATACTACGAGAGGAAATCACTTAACCACAAAGAAAGACACTAAGAAAGAAAGACAGGAGAGGGGACTCAAGATGGCGCTGTGAGAACAACCCAGGATTGGAGCCCGCGTTGAATCCGCAAATGGTGAGTCAGTGCTGCATTTCCAGACTGATCTTTGTTGCCCACAGAACGGGGAAACTCCCAAGTATAAAAAGACACGGGACGCCAGGCAGTAGGTCTGCCTGGCGAAGCCGGCAGCCGGGGCGGCGGCGGCCGGCCCTACCCAGCAATCCCCACAGGGCGCGCTTGTCCGGGTGCCTTGTTGAACCGGCAACCTGAGACTTGAGAGGGCTGGACTTGAGACTGAACGAGACTTGCACAGTAGCCCAGCCCAGGGGATTGCAGGGACAGATCGTTTGGGATACCCAGTGGGACAAACAAAACCGTGATTTCAAACTATCCCGGGCAGACGGTCCGAGACGCTCTGTGGGGGAGGGGCGTCCACCACTACGGAGGCAACCTGCCCCAACTGATATACACGCCCACTGCTGACGCAGCCAGCCGTTGCCGAGGCAACCCGCCCCAACTGAGATACACGCCCACTGCTGACGCAGCCAGCCGTTGCCAAGGCAACCCGTCCCTACTGAGATACACGCCCACTGCTGACGCAGCCTGCCGTTGCTGAGGCAACACGCTACAATGAAGAGACTCCGCCGCAGGGCATGGCGGAGACCACAGCAGAGCCGGCAGGAACAGCGCGAATCACACAACAGCAGGGCGGAGCCTCGGCAGCCAAACAGTGGCTAGTCTGCCTTCGAGCTGGGCAGGACACCTGATCGGACATCCAAAAATAAAGCCCAAACCCCTCAACACAGAGCATCTGAGAAAAAAAAAAGGGTTGTTTAATGAGCTGTGTTGCAGCAGAATCAAACATAGCAGCCTAACAGCCCTGAATGAACAACAGAGTGCACAGCTCAGCAATTAAACCCCTATAAAGTACAAACTGTCTCCTCAAGCAGCTCCCTGACCCCTCTATATCCAAAAGACTGTCATTAGGCAGGCATCATCCTGGGACAAAGAGAGCAGAAAAAGAAACTGGTAGCATCCCTCGCTGTGCCACAGCTACTAGAGGTGCACCCCAGACAAGCAGGGTCTGGAGCGGACCTCAACAGTCGTACAGCGAAAGGGCTAGACTGATAGAAGGAAAACCAAGCAACAGAAATACTTCATCATCAACATTCTGGGTGTCCACTCAGAGACCCAAACGAAAAGTCAGCAACTACGCAGACGACCAGCGGACAAATCCACAAAGATGGGAAGAAACCAGCGCAAAAAGGAGGAAAACACCCGAAACCAGAACACATCGCCTCCTAGAAAGGACCAAAACTCCTCACCAGCAAGGGAACAAAGCTGGACGGAGAATGACTGTGACGAAATGACGGAATTAGACTTCAGAAGATGGATAATGAGAAACTTTTGTGAGCTAAAAGATCGTGTATTAAATCAATGCAAAGAAACGAAGAACCTTGAAAAAAGATTTGAAAAAAGATTCGAGGAAATGATAACAAGAATGGATACCTTAGAGAGGAATATGAATGAATTAAAGGAGCTGAAAAACACAATACGAGAACTTCGCGAAGCAAACGCAAGTTTCAATAGCCGAATTGACCAAGCAGAAGAAAGAATATCTGAAGTCGAAGACCAACTCAATGAAATAAAACGAGAAACCAAGATCAGAGAAAAAAGCACAAAAAGGAATGAACAAAGTCTCCAAGAAATGTGGGACTATGTGAAAAGACCTAACCTACGTTTGATAGGTGTACCAGAAGGGGACAAAGAGAATGAATCCCAGCTGGAAAATACTCTTCAGGACATCATCCAGGAAAATTTCCCCCACCTAGCAAGACAAGCCAACACTCAATTGCAGGAAATACAGAGAACACCACAAAGATATTCCGCAAGAAGAGCAACCCCAAGGCACATAATCGTCAGATTCAACAGGGTTGAAATAAAGGAGAGAATACTAAGGGCAGCCAGAGAGAAAGGTCGGGTCACCCACAAAGGGAAGCCCATCAGACTCACAGCAGATCTCTCGGCAGAAACACTACAAGCCAGAAGAGAGTGGGGGCCAATATTCAACATTCTTAAAGAAAAGAACTTTCAACCCAGAATTTCATATCCAGCCAAACTGAGCTTCAGAAGTGAAGGAAGAATAAAATCCTTTGCGAACAAGCAAGTACTCAGAGATTTTGTCACCACCAGGCCTGCTTTACAAGAGCTCCTAAAAGAGGCGCTACACATAGAAAGGATCAATCAGTACCAGCCATTCCAAAATCACACTGAATGCTAAAGAGCTTCAACATAATGAAGAATCTACAACAACTAACAGGCAAAACAGCCACTTAGCATCAAAATGGCAGTATCAAATTCACACATAACAATATTAACCCTAAATGTAAATGAACTAAATGCACCAATCAAAAACACAGACTGGCAAATTGGATAAAAATCCAAAACCCATCAGTGTGCTGTATCCAGGAAACCCATCTCACATGCAAGGATACACAAAGGCTCAAAATAAAGGGATGGACGAAGATTTACCAAGCTAATGGAAAGCAAAAAAAAGCAGGAGTTGCAATTCTCATCTCTGATAAAATAGACTTTAAAGCAACAAAGATCAAAAGAGACAAAGAAGGCCATTACATAATGGTAAAAGGATCGATACAACAAGAAGAGCTAACGATCCTAAACATATATGGACCCAACACAGGAGCACCCAGATACATAAGGCAAGTTCTTAATGACTTACAGAAGGACTTAGACTCCCACACAATAATAGTGGGAGACTTTAACACTCCACTGTCAATACTAGACAGATCAACCAGACAGAAAATCAACAAGGATACCCAGGGCTTGAACTCAGACCTGGAGCAAGCAAACCTGGTGGACATTTACAGAACTCTCCACCCCAAATCCACAGAATACACATTCTTCTCAGCACCACATCACACCTACTCTAAAATTGACCACATAATCGGAAGTAAAGCACTGCTCAACAAATGCAAAACAACTGAAATCATAACAAACAGCCTCTCAGACCATAGTGCAATCAAGTTAGAACTCAGAATTCAGAAACCGACCCAGAACCGCACAGCTTCATGGAAACTGAACAACTGGCTCTTGAATGTTGACTGGGTAAACAACGAAATGAAGGCAGAAATAAAGAAGTTCTTCGAAACCAATGAGAACGAAGACACAACGTGCCAGAACCTCTGGGACACATTTAAAGCAGTCTCTAGAGGAAAGTATATAGCAATAAGTGCCCATATGAGGAGAATGGAGAGATCCAAAATTGACACCCTATCGTCAAAATTGAAAGAGCTAGAGGAGCAAGATCAAAGAAACTCAAAACCCAGCAGAAGACAAGAAATTACTAAGATCAGAGCTGAGCTGAAGGAGATTGAGACACGAAAAACCCTTCAAAAAATCAATAAATCCAAGAGCTGGTTTTTTGAAAAGATCAACAAAATAGACAGACCACTAGCCAGATTGATTAAAAATAAAAGAGAGAACAACCAAATAGATGCAATAAAAAATGATAAAGGGGAAATCACCACAGATTCCACAGAAATTCAAACCATCATCAGAGAATATTACAAACAACTCTATGCACATAAACTAGTAAACCTGGAAGAAATGGATAAATTCCTGGACTCCTGTGTCCTCCCAAGCCTAAACCAGGAGGAAGCTGAAACTATGAATAGACCAATAACAAGGTCTGAAGTTGAGGCAGCAATTAAGAGCCTACCTCACAAAAAAAGCCCAGGTCCAGACGGGTTCACAGCCGAATTCTACCAGACACACAAGGAGGAGCTGGTACCATTCCTTCTAAAACTATTTCAAACAATCCAAAAAGAGGGAATCCTTCCCAAATCATTTTATGAGACCAACATCATTCTGATACCAAAACCCGGCAGAGACCCAACGAGAAAAGAAAACTTCAGGCCCATATCCATGATGAACATAGATGCAAAAATCTTCAATAAAATATTGGCAAGCCGATTGCAACAGCAAATCAAAAAACTTATTCATCATGATCAAGTAGGATTCATCCCAGGGATGCAAGGCTGGTTCAACATACGCAAGTCTATCAACGTAATTCACCACATAAACAGAACCAAAAACAAAAACCACATGATTATCTCAATTGATGCAGAGAAGGCATTTGACAAAATTCAACAGCCCTTTATGCTAAAAACCCTCAATAAACTCGGTATCGATGGAACGTATCTCAAAGTAATAAAAGCTATTTATGACAAACCAACAGCCAATATCATACTGAATGGGCAAAAACTGGAAGCATTCCCTTTGAAATCTGGTACTAGACAAGGATGCCCTCTCTCACCACTCCTATTCAATATAGTACTGGAAGTTCTAGCCAGAGCAATCAGGCAAGAAAAAGAAATAGAGGGTATTCAAATAGGAAAGGTGGAAGCCAAATTGTCTCTATTTGCAGACGACATGATAGTATACCTAGAAGACCCCATCGCCTCAGCCCAAAAACTCCTGAAACTGATAAACAACTTCAGCAAAGTCTCAGGATATAAAATCAATGTGCAAAAATCACAAGCATTCGTCTACACCAATAACAGACTTAAAGAAAGCCAAATCAAGAGTGAACTGCCATTCGCAATTGCTACAAAAAGAATAAAATACCTTGGAATACAACTCACAAGGAACGTAAGGGACCTCTTCAAGGAGAACTACAAACCACTGCTCAACGAAATCAGAGAGGACACAAACAGATGGAGAAACATTCCATGTTCATGGTTAGGAAGAATTAATATCGTGAAAATGGCTATACTGCCCAAAGTAATTTACAGAATCAACGCTATCCCCATCAAGCTACCATTGACTTTCTTCACAGAACTGGAAAAAACCACCATGAACTTCATATGGAACCAAAAGAGAGCCCACATAGCCAAGTCAATTCTAAGCAAAAAGAACACAGCGGGGGGCATCACACTACCGGATTTCAAACTATAAACAAGGCTACAGTAATCAAAACAGCATGGTACTGGTACCAAAACAGAGATATAGACCAATGGAACAAAACAGAGGCACTGGAGGCAACACAACATACATACAACTATACAATCTTTGATAAACCTGACAAAAACAAGCAATGGGGCAAGGATTCCATGTTTAACAAATGGTGTTGGGAAAACTGGCTAGCCATGTGCAGAAAGCAGAAACTGGACCCCTTCCTGACACCTTACACTAAAATTAACTCCAGATGGATTAAAGACTTAAACATAAGACCTGGCACCATAAAAACCCTAGAAGGAAATCTAGGCAAAACTATCCAGGACATAGGAGTAGGCAAGGACTTCATGAACAAAACACCAAGAGCATTGGCAACAAAAGCCAAAATAGACAAATGGGACCTAATGAAACTCCACAGCTTCTGCACGGCAAAAGAAACAGTCACTAGAGTGGATCGGCAACCAACAGAATGGGAAAAAATTTTCGCAGTCTACCCATCTGACAAAGGGCTGATATCCAGAATTTACAAACAACTCAAGCAGATTTACAGGAAAAAAACAAACAAGCCCATTCAAAAGTGGGCAAAGGATATGAACAGATACTTTACGAAAGACATATATGAGGCCAACAATCATATGAAAAAATGCTCATCATCACTGGTCATCAGAGAGATGCAAATCAAAACCACATTGAGATACCATCTCACGCCAGTTAGAATGGCGATCATTAAAAAATCTGGAGACAACAGATGCTGGAGAGGATGTGGAGAAAAAGGAACACTTCTACACTGTTGGTGGGAGTGTAAATTAGTTCAACCATTGTGGAAGACAGTGTGGCGATTCCTCAAGGCCTTAGAAATAGAAATTCCATTTGACCCAGCAATCCCATTACTGGGTATATATCCAAAAGACTATAAATCGTTCTACTATAAGGACACATGTACACGAATGTTCATTGCAGCACTGTTTACAATAGCAAAGACCTGGAATCAACCCAAATGCCCACTGATAATAGACTGGATTGGAAAAATGTGGCACATATACACCATGGAATATTATGCAGCAATCAGAAATGATGAGTTCGTGTCGTTTGTAGGGACATGGATGAATCTGGAAAACATCATCCTCAGCAAACTGACACAAGAACAGAAAATGAAACACCGCATATTCTCACTCATAGGTGGGTGATGAAAAATGAGAACAAATGGCCACAGAAAGGGGAGTACTAAACACTGGGGTCTATTGGGGGGAAAAGGGGAGGGCCAGTGGGAGGGGGAGGTGGGGAGGGATAGCCTGGGGAGAAATGCCAAATGTGGGTGAAGGGGAGAAGAAAAGCAAAGCACACTGCCATGTGTGTACCTACGCAACTGTCTTGCATGCTCTGCTCATGTACCCCAAAACCTATAATCCAATAAAAAATTAAAAAAAAAAAAAAAAAAAGAAAGAAAGACAGGAGTTACAAAACAACCAGAAAACAAATAATAAAATGGCAGTAGTAAGTTCTTACCTATCAATTGTCATGTTGAATGCAAACGGACTAAATTATCTAATCTAAAGGCATAGAGTGGATAGATTTGAAAAAAAACAAGACTATATGCTACCTACACTAAACTAATTTTGTCAGTATGGTGTGTACCTATAGTCTCATCCACTTCTAATGCTCAGGTGGGAGGATTGCTTGAGCCCAGGAGTTTCAGACCAGCCTGGGAAACATAGCAAGACCCCATTTCAAATAAAAAGAAAGAAAGGAAAAAAGAGAGAGTGGAAGGAAGAAAGGAAGGAAGGAAGGAAGGCAGGGAGGGAGGGAGAGATGAAGGGAGGGAGAGACGAAGGGAGGGAAGGACGATTTTACCTATAAAGGCAACACAGACATAAAGTGAAGGTAGGGAAATAAATGAAATTGAGATTAACAATTGATTCAAAAGATCAATTTAAGAAAAGATTTTTTAAAAACATAAACACAATTGACAAAACTTTATCTAGACTATGAAAAAGAGAGAAGGCCTGAATAAATAAAATCAGCAATGAAAAAGGCATTACAACAGATACCACAGAAATACAAAGGATTATTAGAGACTATGATGAACAACTATACACCAACAAATTGGAAAGTCTAGAAGAAATGAATAAATTATTGGACACATACAACTTACCCAGATTTAACTATGAAGAAGTAGAAAGCTTGAACAGACCAATAACAAGCAATTATATCAAAGCAGAAACCACTCAGGATTGGATGGCTTTATTGCTGAATTTTACCAAATATTTAAGAAAAACTAATAGCAAAGCCAGGTGCAGTGGTTCACGCCTGTAATCCCAGCACTTTGGGAGGCTGAGGCGGGCAGATCACCTGAGGTCAGGAGTTTGGGACCAGCCTAGGTAATACAGTGAAACCCCACTTCTACTAAAAATACAAAAATTAGCCATGCCTGGTGTACTTTCAGCTACTCAGATGGGTGAGGTGGGACGATAACCGTGATTGCGAGCTGTGATTGTGCTACTGCACTCCAGCCTGGGCAACCGAGTGAGATTTGTCTCAAAAAGAAAAGAAAAAAAAAGGAAGTCATAAAAAAGGAGAACACTTCAAAAATTTATTACTTTGTATCTATATTTGTGATAGTTAATTTAATGTGTCAACATGGAAGGTGTTTTTAGATGACATTAACATTTAAATTGGCATATTCTGAGTAAGGCAGATTGACCTTCAAAATGTGGGTAAGGCCTAAATAGAACAAAAAGATAAGCCTCCTCAAGCAAGAAGGGGTTTCCCAGCAGACTACTTTTGCCTTTTTGTTTTTTATCTATTTATTTTGTGAGACAGGATCTTGCTCTTTTGCCCAGGCTGGAGTGCAGTGGGATGATTATAGTTCACTGCAGCTTCAATCCCCCAGGCTTAAGTGATCTTCTCACCTCAGCCTCCCAGGTAGCTGGGACTACAGGTATGCATCATCACATCTGGCTAATTTTTAAATTATTTGTAGAGACAGGGTCTCCCTGTGCTACTCAGGCTGGTCTTCAACTTCTGGGCTCAAGCAAACCTCCCTCCCCTGCCTCCGAAAGTGCTGGGATTTTAGGTGTGAGCTACTGTGCCCGGCCTAGACTGCCTTTGGACTTCATTTGCTAAAGGTTCTCCTAGGTCTCCACCTGCCAACCCATACTGCAAATTTTGGACTTGTCAGACGCCATAATCATGTAAGCCAATTCCTTATACATTATTTAAATCTCTTTTTATATCTATTTATCCACATAGCCTATTGGCTCTGTTTCTCTGGAGAACTCTGACTAACACAACATTATATATGAATGTGCATTCAAAGCCAATCTGGAAGATTGGTTGTAATTTTAGAAATGCTCAGTATGCCACCCTAGCATGTCACCCACCACCTATAAATCCTGTAGTCTAATTTATCCCAGACCCTTTGTGGCACAACAGAATTGAGGCTGAAATGGTAGCATGATGTGTTACTTCATTTCCACAAGACTGTGAGGAAGAAACAAAATAAACACAAGATTACTGATACGTTCCCACATGCATACTAAATGTTCATACATAATCAGTACTGAATAATACATTCTTGAAAGCATTCAGTTCCTCTTAATCACCTTGTACTGCTGATTTTTTTTTAAGCCACGTGCGGCTGGGTGAAGTGGCTCATGCCTGTAATTCCAACACTTCGGGAGGCCGAGGTGAGCAGATCACCTGAGGTCAGGGGTTCAAGAACAGTCTAGCCAATATGATGAAAACACGTCTCTACTGAAAATACAAAAATTAGCTGGGTGGTGCATGCCTATAATCCCAGCTACTCAGGAGGCGGAGGCAGGAGAATCGCTTAAACTTGGGAGGCAGAGGTTGCAGTGAGCCAAGATCGTGCTTCTGCACTCCAGCCTGGGCAATGGAGCAAGACTCTGTCTTAAAAAAACAGACATGTGCATGGCAATATGGACATATGAATACGGTATAATATTTGTGTTAAAAAAAGATAGGGGAGGCCAGGCGCAGTGGTTTATGCCTGTAATCCCAGCACTTTGGGAGGCCAAGGCAGGTGGATCACCTGAGGTCAGGAGTTCAAGACTAGCTTGGCCAACATGGTGAAACTCTGTCCCTACCAAAATTTTAAAAATATATACAAAAAATTAGCTGGGCACGGTGACGGGTTTCTGTAATCCCAGCTACTCAGGAGGCTGAGGCAGGAGAATCGCTTGAACTCATGAGGTGGAGGTTGCAGTGAGCCAAGATTGCACCATTGCACTCCAGCCTGGGCAACAGGAGTGAAACTCTGTCTCAAAAAAAAAAAAAAAAAAGATAGGGAAAATTATATTGATATCTGCTTGCATATCCATGAAAATTTTTCTGGATATTTACAAAAGCAACTGATGACATTAGTTGTCTCTAGGGAAGAGCACACTTGAATGGCAGGGGAAACAGGGTGGAAATTCTATTTTTTTTTTTGGTCTATTCTTGTGTAACTTTTGCATTTTAAACCATTTTTATATTTTGAACCATAGTGTAGTATCTATTCAAAAAGAAATTTCAAAGGAAAACAAATAATTTTTGCTTTTATGTCCTCTAAACTTTTTTGGGGTTGGGCATTTTAACTTAGGATACAACAAGTAAGTCCCTGAAGAAAAATATTCAAGAATATTAGGGCCTACTGGGTACTGGGAACACAGCAGTGAACAAAACAAGAAAATCCCTGCCCACATGAAACTTAAATTCTAACATAGAAAGACACTAAAGAGGCCAGGCACGGTGGCTCAAGCCTGTAATCCCAGCACTTTGGGAGGCTGAGGCGGGTAGATCACAAGGTCAAGAGATCGAGACCATCCTGGTCAACATGGTGAAACCCCGTCTCTACTCAAAATACAAAAAATTAGCTGGGCATGGTGGCGCGCGCCTGTAATCCCAGCTACTCGGGAGGCTGAGGCAGGAGAATTGCCTGAACCCAGGAGGCGGAGGTTGCGGTGAGCCGAGATCGCACCATTGCACTCCAGTCTGGGTAACAAGAGCGAAACTCCGTCTCAAAAAAAAAAAAAAAAAAAGAAAGAAAGACATTAAAGAAAAAACAAGTAATAATAAATAGGTCAAATATATTGTAAGTTAGACAGTAGTAAAAACTATAATAAAAAGAATTGAGTGAGATTTAATAGTTAATTTAATGTGTCAATATAGAAGGTGTTTTTAGATGAGATTAACATTTAAATTTGTAAATTTTGAGCAGATTGACCTCCAAAATGTGAGTGGGTCTCATCCAATCAGTTGAAGGCCTGAATGAAACAAAAAGATCTGAACAGGTTTGAGATTGCTAATGGGGATTTGGGAGTGAAAAGGTTGGGTGTGATGAAGGGGTACAATTTGAACTAGATTGTTAGAGCAGACCGCATTGAGAAGGTGACATTTGAACCAACACTCACATTTGTAAAATTGAAGGTGAGTCTATGAGTCTACTCTTTTTTTTGATAATAACGTTTCATCATTCTGCTTCTTTATATGAAATCATTGGATCCTACTGATACAGAATGACTGGGCTCCTGACTAAACCCCACCCTCAGGCCTGGAACCCCACAGCCAAGTGAAAAGAGCTGACCCCATTTTTCCACCCAAATATGGCCTGCCAAACCCCTATCGTGTGCCTGTAAAAAGACATCAGCTGGCAGAGCAACGTAAGTGGTGAGCAGACAAGTGACTGAGCATCAGGGATACAAGCAGCTGAGCGTTGAAGACTGCAGATAGACACTGCTATCTTCAGACAGTGTGGCTTCAGGGCAAGATCACCTTTTTCCTGCACCATCCCCTTTCCAACTCCCCATTCCGCTGAGAGCCACATCCATCACGCAATACAATCCTCTGCATACACTACCCTTCAATACATTTGTGTGACCTGATTCTTCCTGGATGCCAGACAAGAACCTGGTGCCAAGAGAGCAAGAGCTTGGAGGCTGCGGTGGGCCCACACAGAGCCTGCTCCCTGCCAGAGAGGAGCAACTGGCTGGTTTCAGCATTCATTCCCTCAGGTTCTCGCCCACATTCTCTCTCTCTCTCTCTCTCTCTCTCTCTCTCTCTCTCTCTCTCTCTCTCTCTCAGAGGCCAGCGACAGGCTGAGTGAAATGAGCCACTCCAGTTCCTGACCATGAAGGGAGTCAAGCTCAAGGAACAATCTTGTCTTACTACTCCACGTTGTTTTTCTAAACTATTTGTAGAAAGACTAGGAATATCAAATAGGTTGTAAAAGAGTTTATAGGTAATTGTTGAGTGCAGTGTTTTAAAATTAAATGTAGCAAGGAATTTCTCAGAATCATAAACTTCTCTGCAGTGGGCCTTTACTTTCAGTAGAACTGGTATCATTTAAGGGCACACCAGAACATTGAAAATCCCTCAATCTCTCTTTCTAATCTACTTTCAATGACCCAAATTTCTTTAACAGAGGTTCATGTCTTTCAGTCCACGATAAGAGACAAGACAAAATGTAAAAACTCCTTTTGAATTTACTTCCTATATAAGAGAATAGCTCTGGCCAAGCATGGTGGCTCATGCCTGTAGTCCCAGCACTTTGGGAGGCTGAAGTGAGAGGATTGCTTGAGGCCAGGGGTTCAAGACCAGCCTGAGCAACATAGTGAGATCTTGTCTCCACCAAAAAAAAAAAAAAAAAGTTAGCCGGGTCTGTCTTGGCAAGAGTGACACTCTATCGCAAAAAAAAAAAAAAAAAGAGGTGGGGAATAGCTCTATCACCAAATCGTCTGAAACCAGCTTTATTTATTATTATTATTTTTTTGAGATGGAGTCTTGCTCTATCACCAGACTGGAGGGCAGTGACACAATCTTGGCTCACTGCAACCTCCAACTTCTTGGTTCAAGTAATTCTCCTGCTTCAGTCTCCCAAGAAGCTGGGATTACAGGCAGGTACCACCACACCCAGCTAATTTTTATACTTTTAGTAGAGACAAGACTTCACCATGTTGGCCAGGATGCCCTTGATCTCCTGACCTCATGATCTGCCTGCCTCGGCCTCCCAAAATGCTGTGATTACAGGCGTAAGCCACCACTCCTAGCCAACCAGCATCATTGTTTCTAGCTATGTCAACTTGGTTATTTTCTTTCTCCTTTCCTTTCTTTTTTTTTTTTTGAGATGGAGTCTTGCTCTGTTGACCAGGATAGAGTGCAGTGGCGATTCTCCTGCTTCAGCCTCCCAAGCAGCTGGGATGACAGGCCTGCACCACCATGCCTGAATAATTTTTGTATTTTTAGTAGAGATGAGGTTTCACCCTGTTGGCTGGGTTGGTCTTGAGCTCCTTGCCTCAGGTGATCAGCCTGCCTCAGCCTCTCAAAGTGATGAGATTACAGATGTAAGCCACCATGCCTGGCCTCTTTTTTTCTTTTTTTCAGAGATGACGTCTCATTCTATCATGAGACCAGCCTCCAGGCTCCCAGCTAGAGTGCAATGACGTGATCAGAACTCATTGCAGCCTCTAAGTCTTGGGTTCAAGCGATTCTTCTGCTTTAACCTCCCAAGTAGCTGGGACTACAGGTGGGCTACCCCAAACCCAGTGACAGCGTATTTTTTGCTTTTTGTAACAACAGAAGATTGAAAATAATCTAAAAGTCCAGTGAGAGAGGACTGGTTAGATAAATTATGACACATCCACAAAATGGACACTAAGCCTATACAAAAGGAATGAGCAAGCTCTTATGCATAGATATGCACAATCTCCAAAATAATTTTTCCATAAAATAAGCCAGAACAAGTTACATAGCTTTGTGAACAGCATACTACCATTTGTTTAAAATAAAAAAGAAGAAAAGAGAAGAAAGACTTATATACATGCTTGCTTATAAGTAGAGATAATACCTCTGGAAAGATTTATAAACAAATTAGTAACATTAGTTGCCTCCAGTGAGGTTTTTAGGGAGCTGGGAATAGAGGTGGAAGTGACTTTTGCTGCATATATCCTTTTGAAGCTTTTAAATTTTCAACCATATAAATGCATTACCTATTTAAAAATAGGACAAAACTTTAAAAAATGTAGCCAAGGTAAAGTCATGGTGAAAGGAGATAGAGATAAGAAAAAGGAAACAGAAAATCAACGGTTACAGAAATTTGGCATTATTGTTGATATCTTGGGAGAAATCTGAGCCAAAAAAGTATATGTGTGGGTGTGTGGGGCTGAAAAAGTTTGCAATTACAAAACAATCACCTTTCATTTACCACTGCGGGCCTTACTCTAGAGCTGTTTGGACTGGCAGGTGAGTGTGTCCTGGAGGCAGGAAGCAGCATCTACCCCTCTGTGTTTCAGGCATCACAGAGGACGTGGAACTCCTAGGGTGCTTTAGGAAGGGAGAGACTGCGAGAACTAATCTTGGCAGACAGGCGGAAGAAGGTTTATTTCTAAAGGATGTGTGTAAAAAGATGGGAGTCAGGAGTAGGGAGGGAAAACAAATCAGAAAAAGAACAGAAAGAAGAAATATTAAACTCTAGAAAACGGATTCGGTGCCAGGTACTTGCAGTGGAATCCGTGGGTTTTGCCAACATCCAGGCCCCCTTCTGATAAGAGCACTTTAATTTTCCTTAAGCACCCCCTTTCTTCATCTGCATCAGGGTTTTGCAACCTTGGCAGTATTAACATTAGGGAAATCTTTGTTGTGGGGGACTGTCCTGTGCTTTGTAGGATACATGGCAGCACCTGGGCCTCTACCCATGAAATGCTGGTACCATCCCTATCCCCCAGCTTTATGACAACTAAGAATTACTCTAGATACTGCCAAATGTCTCCTAAGGTTCAAAATCACCCCTCTTCCCATTGAAAACTACTGGTCTGAAGGTTTACGCCCAATCAATACAAGTCCCTGGGTTTAAGAAAAAGCATGTAACTCAGACCTAGTCAACCAGAGCATTTGTACCCTCTGACTACAGTGATTAGTTCAGAGATGGGCATCAGCTCAAGTTGGCCCACAGTCAGTCCCATAATGGTCATCAGGAAAGAGGATGCCTTTGACTGCTGAGAGAATAAGCACTGTGCCTCAAGTGTACCCAAGTAGGCAAGATGAAGCTGCTGGAATAATGCCCCTCCTCCACCAATTCTGAGCGCCTGGATCCAGCCGTGCCTGAAGTCAGCCTGTGGTGGGAAGAATTCTAAGATGGCCCTCTCAAGATTCTCAGTTCCTGGTTTACACACACCTTCTAGCAGTTATTCAAACACTAAAACTCTAAGTGCTACTGTGGAGAGATTTTACTGATGCAATTGATGTGAACAGGAGGCAGGGTCCCCGGTGAGGGTTCCACCCTTAAGCCTGGACCTGTGGCCCTAAATGAGAACTTCACATCCCTGTTTTCCTGTCAAAATGTTGCCTTTGGCCGCCCCACATCCCCATGCTGTGCACATAGAAACCCCAAGGTCCACTGGCAGAGGAACAGAGCAGCATAGCAGACAAGGACAGAAGACAGAAGCATCTGAATGTGGAGAGGAGAAAAGCAGCTGAATATTGGAGACTATGATTGGAGAGGAGTTTGGCTGGGATGGTGGAGAGGAGTTCAGGTGGGATGGTGGAGAGGAGTTTGGCCATTGGAGAAGACCACCTTCTCACTCCATCCCCTTTCCAGCTCCCATCCCACTGAGAGCTACTTCCACTGCTTAATAAAATCTCTACATTTGCCATCCTTCAAGTCCATGTGACCTCATTCCTCTTGGGCAATAGACAAGAATTTGAGATGCGCTGGGTGCAGGATCCCAAAAAGCTGTCACACTGGCCCTTTGCCCTTGCTGATGGAGGGCAGCCACCCACATGATGAGATAAAAGGCCCACTGAGCTGGTAACATGCCCTCTGAGGCTCAGGGGTGTCACAGACACCTCCCTCACCAGGACAGCAGAGCTAAAAGAGCATTGTAACACTCCTGGGATGCTGCCGCAGGACCCACACAGGGCCTGCTGCCATGGGAGAGAAGTGGCTGGTGGATCCAGCATTCTTTTGCTCTGGTTCCCACACCCATGGCCCATGTGCTCCCTTCCACAAGGGGTTGAGTATGGCAGCCGAGTAAATGAGTCACCCCTGTTGCAAGTCCCATGAAGGGGTCAAGGAAACTCTCCAGTTTCACTATGAATGTCTAAAATCATCAGGAGATGATCTGGATGACCTCATCATCTGAGCTAAGAACAGGAAGTCAGAGAGAGAGCCTCTGATTGATCTGGAAAAAAACAAACATCCATGCTGTGAAGTGCCTGTGGCAGGGACATGGGAAGGAACCATGGGTAACTAGAAGCTGAGAGCTGAGGGGAGGAAATGGGACTTCAGTCCTACAACTGTGAGCAACTGAATGCTGCCAACAAGAAGAATAGGGTTGGAAGCAGATTATCCACAGGGCCTTCAGATGACAGCTCAGCCCATGATTTTAGTCTTGAACTGTGAAACAATACATGGGTGGTGGTGTGCACTGCTAAATTGGTGCTACAGCAATTTAGAATGCAGCAATAGAGAACAAAGACACAGAACTACCTCTAGCTTTTCCAGTTCTGTGAGCCTGTGTGTTCCATTTATTACTTAACCCGATTTGTGTTTAGGTCACTTGTTTTCAAAATATTCCTGACTAACACAGCATTGTGCAAGCATTATCTCATGTATGCCTCCTGGCAACACCATGGGGTAATTTTTCTCCTGTTTTTTTTTTTTTTTTTAGATAAAATTTACAGTGAGATGCACAAATCAATACAATGGTCCAATTCAATAAGCCTATGAGGTAATGTTTGCTTAGGACATTTCTAGTTGCAAACAGCAGGAACCTATTTGAAGTGGCTTAATTGGGGGACAGGTGGGAAAATTATTACAAAGATATAGATAATAGCTCATGGAATTTGCAGTGGAGAGTGTAGCTGGGCCTCAGGAGGACATGCTGTGAGCAGCCATCTGGTGCTCATGCCACCTTCGACCTGCATGCCAACTACCTGCATACATTTCACTAGAAAGCAATTCACTAGAGTCATTTACTTACTGAATGTCTTATGTCTGCAGGGAACTGTGATAGATAACTAGGAATCAGAAATAAAAGATACTGTTCCCTCCAACCAACCTTGTGGCTGGAATTGCCCCTAAAGCATGGCAGGGAAGTTCCCACAAGAGAGAGCCCCAGATGGTCTTGAGATGGGGCTCAGTGGGATTCCAAAGAAAGAAGCACTTACACCAGGATGATCAGTCTGAAGTGTTTATTAGCAGGACAAACTTACAGAGTGAGCTGCCATGTATCCTCCAATGGTCAAGAGAGAAAGCAACGCTCTACCTAGCTGTGTCCACCACGATGAGGTCAGAGTGTGGAATTTATGTGAGGGTTTAAAGAATTTGGCTCAGGTCAGTGTCTTGAGCAACAACTTAAAACAAACTAAGCATCTTCATCAGTGCCTGGGAATGTTCAAAGCCTTAGCTTGGGTTCGAGCCTGCAGGGAAAACATGTAGCTGGCTGGGTCACAGGGAGGCCAAAGGCACTCTCAGTCAGGCCAAGAAAGAAAGGGATTAGGGGGAACTGGAGGACCCTACAGAAACATATCCTGTTCTCAGCAAGCCACTAATCTATGTAGAAGGGTGGATCAGTAAAACAATTACAGTCAAGAGTGATCGGTGAGGCACGGTGGCTCACGTATGTAATCCCAGCACTTTGGGAGGCCGAGGCAGGTGGATCACCTGAGGTCAGGAGTATGAGACCAGCCTGGCCCACATGGCGAAACCCCATCTCTACTAAAAATACAAAAATTAGCCAGGCGTGGTGGCAGGTGCCTGTAATTCCAGCAACTTGGGAGTCTTAGGTGGAGAACCGCTTAAACCCAGGAGGTGGAGGTTGCAGTGAACCAAGATCGCACCATTGCACTCCAGCCTGGGCAAAAAGAGTGACTTCATCTCAAAAATAAATAAATAAGAGAGAAGGGTCCTGTGGAGGCTGCATCAGGAAAACGGCAGCTTCAGGAGAGAGCGGGACTCCTGGCAGTGGAGGCAGCACCGAAGCAGCATTTATGACCATCAACACTGATGTGAAACAAATAGAGAAGAGAGACTTGGTTCTAACATCCAAAATCAGATTGAAAGACTGACCCATCCTGGTTCCTCTTACTTTCAGTTTGAACCCCTTTGAGGTTCTTCAGTTAGATCCTGAAGTTACAGATGAAGATATAAAGAAGAGGTTTCGGCAGTTATCGACACTGATGCATCCTGACAAATATCAAGATGGTGCTGACAGAGCTGGACAAAGCTTACAAGTTGCTACCGGAGCAGGAGCAAAGGGAGAGGGCCTTGCATGTAACTCGGACAGAAAAAGAATACGTGGAACACACTGTGAAAGAACAAAAAAAAAAAACAGTTAAAAATAGGAAGGAAAACGTACGATTGCAGAGGTGGGTGATTCTGAGCCGTTCAAACAAGCTGTATATAAACAGACAATGAAACTCTTTGCTGAGCTGGAAATTAAAAGGAAAGAGAGAGAAGCCAAATAAATTCATGAAAAGAAGCAACAAAGGCAAGAAGAGATCGAAGCTCAAGAAAAAGCCAAACGAGAAAGAGACTGGCAGAAAACCACTGAGGACAGTCGAGACGGTCGTGTGGACAGCTAGCGAAACATCAAGCCAATAGAAAGGAGGAGAAAGAGAAGAAAAATCGGCTCTTCCTGAGACCACTGCAAGTAAACATGGAGCAGCGCAAGTGACCCCCCGCGGTCACGGGCACAGAACCTTCCCCTGCTGTCTCCCTTCCTGCTTCAAAGGACTCATTCTTTCCTCCCACTTCCACCCCAACATAGAGTAGTATTTGCTTTTTATTCCATTTTGTTTTTGATGCAATTTAATATTGATCAGAGTAATTCTTTTGTGGCTTGAAGTGAGGGGCTTGGTTTTAAAAAAGACTTTCCCCTCTCCCTGCCCCTAGAACCACCAGGATTGGAAGGTGCCACCATTGGTGCTGCCTTCTCTTCCCATTGCCTGTAACTTTTTTTAATTAAAAAAAAATTTAAAGCTTTGTTGTTACCTGATTTTTTTTTTTTTTTTTTTTTTTTTGAGTGGAGTTTTGCCCTTGTTGCCCAGGCTGGAGTGCAATGGCGCAATCTCAGCTCACTGCAACCTCCACCTCCCAGGTTCAAGCAATTCTCCTGCCTCAGCCTCCAGAGTAGCTGGGATTATAGGCTTGAGCCACCGTGCCCGGCCCCATAGCCAATTACTTAATGTTTTGTACTTCACTGAATTATGATGGTTAGAAACTTCATGGATAGTTTGTGGAAATGATCCAGCTAAACATACTGCTTAAAATGGTATTGCTGTGACTTCAGAGACAATCCTGGAAGGGCACCTCAGGAAGCTCCTTCGCTTCAGCTGCTTGCTTCTGGGTGTGCTCCCTTCAAAGCCCCAGATGAGAGAGGGAGCACTTGTGGGCACACAAGAGCAGGCATCTGCTGCCCTGTGGTGTTTGGCATGTGCCCTCCTGTCTACTGACCAATCAGCCTGGCATGAGGCCCATGCCACCCAAACCTTTCACTTCCCAAAGAGCTAGCTGACCTCCACCCGTACCGTGGTGTCCTAGCCTGTCTGCATTTGTTAGTGGCAATATTTTTTAGGTATAATAAATTTTAATACCCCCAGCTCCCCCCAAAAAAGTGATCATAAAGTACTAAAGTAGACCTATAGTAGACTGGGTACCAGGGAGGACTTCCTGGGGGTGATACACACGCTGAGATGGCAATGAAATGAAAACCAAGGGCACTTCCGAAGTGGGGAAAGTGTTGGGAAGGATCGTTTCTCAATGCAGACTGCAGTGCAGAGCCCGTGTTGGGAAGAAACCAAATTTGTAAAGGAAGTCGGGGACAGATGCTAACTGGCTTTGCACGTTGCCTCCAGGAATACAGATTTAATCCAGAGGGAATAAGGAGCCATTGATTTTAAGCAGGAGAGTGACATCATCTGATTGAGTTGTGTTGTTTCTGTCAGTGGATGCAGTGTGGGGAATGGTTTGGAGGGGTTCTAGGATTAACTCCTGTAGGCTTGGAATTGGCATTAGAGGAGCCACTGAAGTGAAGCAGGTACCTGGCCCAGCACTGATCCCTGGTTAAGACATGAAACCTTCTGACTAACAACGTTATTTTGTAATCATGGATTCAAGGCAAATTTCAGAACTGTTTGCTGAAAATTGTGAGACTTTACTGATAACGGTGAGATTGGTAATTTGCACCTGGTCTCAGTAAGACCCATGGGCAGTGGGGCTCTGCCATTGAGGCAGTTACATAGCAAGAATACACCCATGTGACCAGCAGGGGATAGGAAATTCAGCGTGTCCTCCCTTTTGGACACCGTGGTTGCAAGGCGTTCAGTGCACACGTTAGTGACTCCTTATCTAAAAGAGAAGATGCATCCATTCAGCCTTGCAGAAAGAGTAGCATTGGAGGCTGCATCTGGCCTCTCCAGATCCTTTGCTGTGGTGCAGGCTTTGGCTACTTCCTATCCATTGCCTTACTTAATGCTGCTGTGTGATTGTATCCTTTTCCTACCACACTGTCATTTTGGGTCCTATGAGTCTTCTTTAAGAATCAAATGCAAAAAAAGAAAAAAAAGAATCAAATGCTGCCTAACTGCTACCATTACTGCAGGGCAAGGATGACTGGTTCAGTGGTATCCCAGTGCCTAACACAGGGCTTAGCACAAAATATGCATTATTGGAAGTATTTGTTGAATGGTCCAGCCTAGCAATGGTGAAGAGTAGAGAGCTGAGGCAGGTATCTTGTAATCTAGCTTCACTGGTGCCTTTTAGTGTCTAACCCCTGACAGCTGATCAGAAAATGTCTCAAATGCATAAATAAATCAAAGAAGAGGTGCATGTTCTATTTACCCAGACTTGGCAGTGATCTCAAGGAGCCACAGGGCAAAAGAAAGGAAGGCCAACGAGACAGCCACATACAGCTCGTCTTTCTTCAGGCCTCCTGGACAACCCACCCCCTCTTTTGTCCCCCCTGAGACAGAGTCTTGCTCTGTCACCCATGCTGGAGTGCAGTGCTGCTTTGTTCACTGAAACCTTCGCCTCCTGGGTTCAAGCAATTCTCTTCCTCAGCCTCCCAAGTAGCTGGGATTAGAGGTGCCCACCACCACGCCGGGCTAATTTTTTTTTTTAGTGGAGATGGGATTTCATCATCTTGGCCAGGCTGGTCTTGAACTCCTGACCTTGTGATTCACCTGCCTCGGCCTTCAAAAGTACTGGATTACAGGCGTGAGCCACCGCACCCAGGCCTGACACTTCCTTTTAAGAACAACTTCTTATGGATCTTTAGAGAAGTTATCTTGAAGTCAGAGGATCCAGCTGATTTTATTCTTGCAGACATTTCACCCACACTCCTGTCTCTACATCACCCCAGGGGCTCATCAACTTTTTTTAAACTGCCAGTGATGACTTTAAAGCAGACTTTTTCATACTCGTTTGTTCTTGTCACGTCTGCCTCTTTTACAATTTCCCTTTCCAAAAATGGCTCTAATTTTGCTTTGCCCTAAAAATTTCTAGAAGAATTCCTCTCTTAAAAAAAAAAAAAGTTGTTTGAAGTCCTGTATATAGAGAGATCTTAAAGTCCTATCATTTCTTGGGCTTCTCTCTTTTCATCTTCTTAAACACAAAGTGACCCCCCCCCCCCCGCCAAAATGTGTGAGGCCTTTCTTGAGTTACATATTATTTCTATTCAGGAGCCATGAAACAACTTTTGTGCTTGAGATGGGCTTTGACAGAGGGTCTAGGAGTAAGAATTCTATTTCAGGTTCTTCTAAGCATTAATGAGGATGAACTCAATGGTTCACTGAAATCACTGGAGGAAAAAAAAGTGGACTTGCCCCTGGCTTTAGTACCCAGAAAATAAGCCCTGGGTTTACTAAATGAGAGAGTTTGGATATTTGTCCCCAACCAAATCTCATGTTGAAAGGTAACCCTCAGTATTGGAGGTGGGACCTGGGGGGAGGTATTTGGAACATGGTGGCAGATCCCCCATGAATGGCTTTGGCCATCCCCTTGGTGATGAGTGACCTCTTAGACTCTAAGTTCACAAGCGATCTGGAGGTTTAAAAGTATGTGGCACCT
Source organism: Callithrix jacchus (assembly GCF_049354715.1). Taxonomy (NCBI): domain Eukaryota; kingdom Metazoa; phylum Chordata; class Mammalia; order Primates; family Cebidae; genus Callithrix; species Callithrix jacchus. Next base: position 107,129,844 of record NC_133510.1, on the reverse strand, counting down.
CCCCACCCCTTGCTCCTGCTTTTGCTATGGGATGTGCCTGCTCCCACTTTGCCTTCCACCTTGATGAGTAAAAGCTCCCTAGGGCATCCCGAGAAGCAGATGCCACTATGCTTCCTGTACAGCCTGCAGAACTGTGAGCCAATTAAACCTCTTTTCTTATAAATTGCCCAGTCTCGGGTATTTACAGCAGTGCAAGAATGACCTTACACATCATTATATCTAAGCCATACCCTCTCTGAGTAAAGTGGAGATCATAATGAAGTATTTTTTGTTTTAAAAGTATAGGCCAGGTGTGTGATCCCAGCATTTTGGGAGGCTGAGGCAGGTGGATCACTTGAGATCAGGAGTTTAAGACCAGTTTGGCCAACATAGTGAAACTCTGTCTCTACTGAAAGTACAAAAATTAGCCAGGCATGGTGGCATGAGCCTGCAGTCCCAGCCAAGATGGTGCCACTGCACTCCATCTTGAGTGACAGAGCAAGTCTCCATCCCCCACCCCCGAAAAAAGTATAGTAGTTGGAGACTCTGAGGTACAACTGGCAGAAACTAACTAGAATAAACGAAAAGAGAACTTATTGGCTCACATAAAGGAAAGTTTGTTGAGTTCAGGCACAGATTGATCTAGGAGCTCAAATTATGTTGTCCAATCACATTCCCTTTCTCTTAAGCAGGTTTTCTCTACTAGGGGTTACAATAATCACTAGCAGCCCAAACTTACTAGTTACGAATTCTCAAGGAAAGGTAAGTATTTTCCCAAATCCCCCTGGCAAGAAAATCTAAGGAGGATTTTAAGTGGCGTTATTTGGGTCATGTGCCCAGTCCTGAGTGATTTAACATGTTCAAGGGCATGGGGTCCTTTGGTGGGGGCAGCCTGGGTCTATGGCAGGGTGGATATCATCAAATCCACTCTAACTACATGGGGCAAGTTTTCCCATAGGAAAGAAGAGTACTGTTTCTGGAAAAGGGAAGGATGGTCAGGCAGACAAGCACAACCGATATCCCCCTAAAAAGGCCTTTCAAAGTAAGCAGTCAATGGGAGCGAGAAGCAGAAGAAAATAAGAAGCTGGGGTAGGGTGGCATAGGCTTTTTTTTTTTTTTTTTTTTTTTTCAAGTTTTTATTTTCTTCCTTCATCTGTTCCAACAAGTCTCCTTGGTGCTAGAAACCATAGCAGTAGGAGCTGAGACTGCAAACTTAGGCATGAAGTGATGAGAGCTTTAATAGAGATATGAACAACCCCGGCTGGGCAGGCTTCCCTTCCTGAGAATGTAATTCCAAGTCAGGTCAGATGGATGATGAGGAGGAGGAGGATATCAAGGTGAAGGAGTGGGGGCAAAGCCAGGCCAGGCAAAAGGCATAGCTGGCACCAAATGCTGACATGTCAGACAGATTCACTCAATGCGTCCACAGGGAGCCTGTGGCTGGAACCCAGGCTGGGAGGAAGTGGGCTGGGTAATTAGAGAGGAGCTTCGAGAGGGACCTCCAGGCAGATTGTGAAACGCCTTGACCCTCACGCCAAAATGTTTGGTCTTGATCTTATCTCGGGGTTTTGCGGAGCAGAGAGTCTTTAAACTCTAGAGTTAATTTTTCAAATATCTTAAAGATACTCTCTCTGGCAGCTGACGGAAACATGGGGGTGGAATTGGGCAAGACTGCCAGCAAGCAGCCCAGTGAGGAGGTCAGGGCGGGAATCCTGGCTAGAAACTTCGAAGGCCACCAGGGCAGTGACAGGATGGTGGGATTCTGGAGGCAAAACCCAGGGAGAATCCATGGGGTTTGGCAGCTGCCAACAGATGGGGGCAGAACTGATCAATAAAAGAGGCACAGGGAGGCAAGAGCTTGAAACAAGGAGCTACTGCCCTCCCCTGGCCAACTGGCCACAGAATGAATCATCCACTATGAGACAGGAAAGTTCACCACATTCTCAGAGCAGAAGATGCTGGCTGCTGGAAAACAATGTCAGGAAGTCCTTATTGCATAACTGTAGCTTTGATTTCATTCACTTTTCAACAGATAATTATTAGGCTCCTATGATGTGCCAAGTCCTGAGTTAGAGGCTGGGTATAAACTGGGGAGGAACAGACACCATTCCTTTCACCGTGCAGCTTTCTATATACTGTATAGGAGACAGACAGCAAACAAATGTATATCTAAGTAAAATGAATGAACTGTATTAAGTGTATGAAGGCAATTAATTCTGGGTGCAATGAAAAGAAATGATGGGATGGGGGCAGGGAACTTCCTAAAATGAGTGGTCAAGATGAGGTTGGGTTCAGAGTGGGACTTCACCTCACTTCTCACCTGGGGAGGGCACTGCGGGCATTTGTCAGTCAATATATATCAGTAGACACTGAAGACCACCTCGTTCTGCAACTACTTGTATCTCTTGGAAAATATCCAAACTTAAATCCACTAATTAATGATAGTTCCCCAAGTGTACAGTTTTCTTAGCAGGCATCTTTTTCAGCTTGAAAAATGACATTAAGATAGTGGGCTTTGATTCATAGTAAAGTAATTAAGACCCAAGATTACATATCACTGTATGAATAAGTAGAACTAAACTGATCATTTTCAAAATAACTGCATAATCTTATAATCCAACCTCATAACTTGCTGGGAAATATGTTGTTCTATCATTTCAACCAACAACAGAGTTGAAAGAAACTAAAAGAACAATTTCCTCAACCCGTTAAAAATAAATTGTGACTTTCTGTAATGTACGCACAGGAAGGTAATAGGAAAAACCATATTTTTTTCCAGTTCTTCAAAATACGAACACAGTAACTAAGCCTAAAGTTGTGTAATCTAACATGTTTCAGACTTTTTATAGATAGAAAATAATTTTTCGCTGGTACACAAGAAAAACCCACATCTCTTTAATGTTTTTTGTATTTGCCTTTTTCCAGCCTGAGAATCACTTTCAACTTCTTAATAATAAAGACTTGAAGATGTTATGGTATTGGCCCAGGACTACAGATTTTAAATCTTATTGATGGAACTGAATATTGTTCTGCCAAGTCCCAATATCTTAACATCCCTAACTGAAAAACTATTATTATACAAGTAATATATGCACATAAAAAATCTAAATTATGACTGGGCCTGGTGGCTCATGCCTGTAATCCCAGCACTTTGGGAGACTGAGGCAGGTGAATCACCTGAGGTCAGGAGTTCGAGACCAGCCTGGCCAACATGGTGAAACCCTGTCTCAACTAAAAATACAAAAATCGGCAGGTGTAATCCCAGCTACTCAAGAGGCTGAGGTGGAAGAATCGCTTGAATCAGAGAGGCAGAGGTTGTAGTGAGCTGAGATCGAGCCATTGCACTCCAGCCTGGGCGACAGAGTGAGACTTCTCCTCAAAAAGAAAAGAAAATCCAAATTATATAGAAACGCATAGGTTCAAAACGTACCCCCATTACTGCAGTAGGCCCTGTTGCTTACTTACCTGACATTCATCCCCACTTCCTTCTTCCTAACAGAACCCAGATTTTTTGCAGTTTCTCATCTTCCCCCCAATAGCGACATGTTTCTGGGGAGGTGGGCACTAGCTGAGACCGAGGGTGTGGTCCTGTGGTCCTGACTGGTCTATCTTTAAGTCAGTCATGCTGGTCTCACTTCCCCTTGCTAGTAATTGGTTTAAATCAGGACATGTGACACATAGGGGACATTAGCTAGCGCACTGGTTCTTTAAAAACAAGAATGCCCATGAATGCCAGAGAATGTCCTCTCAGACCTCCAGCTGCCGGGAGCACCACTGATGGATGGCTGCTGTAGTTTCTGAACATCTGAGGCCACACTTCCCAGGGGCTGCTGCCAGCCAGTGACTGAGTGTGGCAAAGATGTTAAGACAGCTTGATTCTGAGAGCTGCGGGACTCCTCTGACAGTTGACTCTGGCTAGAGAACTCCACAAAGGCATTGCTGAATTTTCATTAGAAATACATGGCTAAGACACTTCCTCCAACCTTCTACCCTAACTTTCTCCTCTCCTCTTGTGTTCAGACCTTCATCAATCTCTGATGGCTCTCCCAGCCTCCAATCACCACCCTCCTCAATTTCTGTTAAAGGCATTTCCCTTAATACATTCCTAGCATATTTAATTCTGTTTTCGTGTCTGCTTTTCACAGGATCTAGATTAGCACAATGCTTTCTCTGCTATAAATGCTGTTAAGTTTGGATGTGGCTCCTGAAACCTCTGCACCTATCCCTCACAAGAGGAGACACCTGAGAACAAAGCCTTATTACTGAGCAGATGTAGGACCCCTCTGACAGGTGACTTCGGCTAGAGAACTCCACAACAGCATTGCTGAACTTTGCTTAGAAGTACATGGAAAGCAGAAAGATGGAAAGGATTTGTGTCCCCAGTGATATCCTGAGCTGCTGCCTTCACCAACCCCAGGGTCCCTGTCTCCATGGACTTCTTATTTTGCCAAATAACTCTCTCTCTTTCTTTTCTCTTCTTTCTTTTCTTTTTCTCTCCCTCCCTCCCTTATTTCCTTCCTTTCTTTTTTGAGAAAGAGTCTCACTTTTGCCCAGGCTGGAGTGCAGTGGCATGATCTTGGTTCAACGTAACCTCCACCTCCTGGGTTCAAGCGATTCTCATGTTTCTCAGCCTCCCGAGTAGCTGGAAATACAGGCATATGCCACCACGCCTGACTAATTTTTTGTATTTTTAGTAGAGACAGGGTTTCATCATGTTGGCCAGATTGGTCTCAAACTCCTGACCTCAGGTGATCCACCTGGCTTGGCCTCCCAAAGTGCTGGGATTACAGGTGTGAGCCACCACGCCCAGCAAGACACTTTCTCATTGTACATTAAACCCCGGCTGAGTGGAGGGTTTTTTGGGTTTTTTTGTTACTTGCAACAGAAAGCTTTGTCACTGATATAGTTACTTTCCAACCCCACTTCCCAGAAAAAAACCTCTGATGGCATTTTACCACGAACTTTTCCAACACATTTACAAACGGTCATACTTTGCAACTTCATTTACTTTTGAGTCATCAATGTATTATGTGTTAATACATTTGTCCATAGCATTACATATAGATCTACCTCAGTCTTTTTCATAGCCACATAGCATTCTGTAGAAATGTGCCCTAATATTTGTGCCTCTATCAATGACCATTTATATTATTACTGTTTTTTTTTTGGTATAGAACAGTTACATATCAATGACCATTTATGTTGTGCCCTTTGTCTACCTCAAGAGACATGGGGAGAGAACCACTGAATAAGGCTTCCCTCAAGGGAAAATTACTACGTTCTTCCTTTCTCCATCCCCAAAATGGGGCCTCCCTTAATGCTGGGGCAATGTACTTTTGTGTGTGTAGAGGGGTGAGGGGGAGAACAGAGTCTTGCTCTGTCTCCCAGACTGGAGTGCAATGGCGCGATCTTAGCTCACTGCAACCTCCACCTCCCTGGTTCAGACAATTCTCCTGCCTCAGCCTCCTGAGTAGCTAGGACTACAGGCGCGTGTCACTATCACCAGCTAATTTTTTGTACTTTTAGTAGAGACAGGGTTTCACCACATTAGCCAGGATGATCTTGATCTCCTGACCTCGTGATCCTCCCACCTAGGCCTCCCAAAAGGCTGGGATTACAGGCATGAGCCACCATGCCTCTGGGGCAACACACTTTTAAATTACTTTTAAGTGAACACCAAAACCAAGTAAATCAAAGAAACTGTATGTAATTTGACTTACAGTCATCCACTGTCATTCTCCAAGGTCCATCTGTCTTTTGTGCAGGTCAAATAGGAGTTTAACAGGAGTGTGGTAGGAATCACCACCTCTGTATCTTTCAAGTCCTTGATGGTGACACTAATATCTGCAGTCTCTCCAGGAACTTGTGTTTGCTTTTGGTTTAAAGTTTCCAAGGTAGGGCCAGTTCTAATAGTTTCCACTTGGTCTTTCCCACCATAATAGCCCTCTTTCCATAGGTTGGGGAAGCAATGTGAGGACTCTGCCAGCTACTTAGTATGTCTATTCCAGTTACGTATTCTTAAACCTGGAAAATAACTGCAGATAGTTTTGGAGACCCACTGGGCCCACTGTGAGTTAAAACTTCATTGAGCACCTGACCTCCATAAACCCCTACTCTGACTGGTGGACCACAGTGATATTTCGGGTCTCCTGAAATCAACATCAATTCAGAGCACATGTCAAGAAGTCCCGAAAGAAAATGTAGAGTTATCTTTTCCCCAATGTACAGTTATCCTGGTAAAAGGCCGCAGGTCCCTCCCCTAGGCTGGGAGAAAGATTAACAGTGTATATATTTTCAGTAGTGTACCCAGGTCCTTCCTCACAGGGATCTGACTTTTCCTTTATTCAAGGGGTTCAAGGTCTGTACACAGGTTCAAGTCTGAAAATTGGTTGAGCACCATTACTCTATTTTTTGATTCAGCTTAAACTTTTGTTCACTTGACCTAGTTTTCTGCTTATGCAGATCCAGGAAGGATTTAGTAGGCATTCCATCTATTTCACTTTCAGGAACACCATGAGCAATCAGCGAACGCCCTAGGTTTGCACTTGTGAACCTATTCTGATTGCAGGTTTGACTCTGCTGCTCCGCACGATAACCACGCCCACCTTGCCTCGTTGCGAGAAGGGGTTGAGTGCTGCCAGCCCGAGATCCAATTACTCCCAATGCATCTAGGCCTCCTAAGTCAATTTAATTCCTAGTTACACCAAATTAATCAGACTTAGTAACAAGGCAGGGCACGCTTTTTGTAGAAGACAAGATCCCCCAGAGAGGCCTGGTTGCAGAGGAGCAGCCTAAGAGTAGGTGTGGAAGAAGAACGAGTATTCCAGCCTATTCCACACACCGGTTCCTCCTTGGGCCCTTACCTTCTGCCTTCCTTACTCTTCCACTCCAATGGCCTCGCCTCCTGCTTGGATGGGGTTATGGAGACCGTGAGGGAGGGAAGAACGAGTTGACTTGGCTAGAGGGATCTCTGTCCTGCAGAACGGGTCTTTGCTGCACAGGTTGGGCTCAGGGGATTGGGGAGACCAGCCAGGCCACCTCCGCCGCACACCAGCCTGCCCGCCTCCAGCCCTCGGGGCCCGCCCCCTTTCTACTGGCCCCTCCCCTCCCTCCTAGCCACGCCCCCTATCCGCCCTTTCCCCGCCCTGTGCCAGGAGCCCTGACCTCTGGCTCTTGCAGGTTGCCTGCCTCCAAGACTAGAAGTCACCCACTTTCCTTACTCTGCAAGGGATTATGAGTCTGTAAAGAAACGAATAGGCCTGAAGTGTTCATTCTAAGGCGCGGTTATTGTTAGAGCCAAACGACCAATGCGGTTGACCTGACCGAGTCTTACCTTCTGAGAAAGGGATGGGGCCTCTATTCCTGAAGCCCATCGCAGAGGTCTGGTGTCGAAGACTCAGCTCTGAACCATGCTCCTCACAGCAACGACTTCTGGCAAGAACTGAAAAGCTTCACCATTCCAGGAAGCGCCCATTTCAGCCTGCTGATTACAATCACTTATTGACCTTAAACTGGCCCAGTTTAGAGATGGATTTTGTCTGGGCTGGAAGAGAAAAGCAGCCGGCTTGGCTTTTTCAGAGCTCTTTCAGGCTGTCTACCGATTGTAGCAAACGTTAAAATAGCACCGGCCATATCACAATACAACTGTCACTGCTGGGATTACAGCCATGAGCCACCGTGCCCAGCCTCTCTTTGCATATTTATTTTTACATCTGTATCTGCTTGAAATTTTCATTGATAAAACGTTTTAATAAATTCTTTGGAAAGAACCTTTATAATTTTGCTTTTAAAATTACTTGCGTATGAATAATTCATATAATTGGGTCATGATTTCTTACATATCAGTTCATGTTTTGGAATCTTTCCAAGTGAGAAAATAATAACAACAATTAGTACACATCTAGTACAGAGAATGTGCCATGCACTGTTCCAAGTCTTTTGCCCATTTAATCCTCTTAAAAATTTATGAGGTTTGTGGCTGGGCTTGGTGGCTCATCCCTGTAATCCCAGCACTTTGGGAAGTCAAGGTGGGTGGATCACCTGAGGTCGGGAGTTTGAGACCAGCCTGACCAATATGGTGAACCCCATCTCTACTAAAAATACAAAAATTAGCCAGCATGGTGGCAGATGCTTGCAGCTAAGGGGACTGAGACAGGAGAATCACTTGAACCCAGGAGGTGGAGGTTGCAGTGAGCTGAGATCATGCCATTGCACTCCAGTCTGGGTGACAGAGCAAGTCTCTGTCTCAAAAAAAAAAAAAAGAAAAGAAATCTATGAGGTTAGTGATATAATTATCCACATTTTATTCATGGGATTAGAAAGAATGAGGACACTGAAGCTCAGAGATGTTGAATAACTTGCTGAAAGTTACATAGTAAACAGCGGAGCCAGAATTTGGACACAGACAATTTGGCTTCACAGTCCATGCCCTTCACCACTATGCTAATCTGTAATGTCTTTCCCAATATAAGGACATTTTATCAATGCAATATTGAACAATTAATGAAGTAGACAATATGATGCTTTATGCACAATTATTTCCCATTTATTTATTAACTTATATTTTTGAAATTTTCTCTTTGTGTTTTATTAATTTTTTTTTCTTGAGACAGCTCTGTTACCCGGGCTGGAGGGCAGTGGTGTTATCTTGGTTCACTGCAACCTCCCTCTCCCAGGCACAAATGATCCTCCCACCTCAGCCTCCTGAGTAGCTGGGAGAAGTGCAAGCTACCAAGGCTAATTTTTGTACTTTTTGTAGAGATAGGGGTTTTGCCATGTTGCCCAGGCTAGTCTTGAACTGTATTTTAGAACAATACTGTTTTTTAAGGTCCTAGATATTTTCACAGGCTCCAAATATTTCATAAGCCCTGGGTCTTTCCTGCCCTGAGATCTAAAGCAGAAAATTGATGAGCTCTCTGATTCTCTTTGCCTCTTCCTTCTTTTACCAACCTTGCTGAGGTTTTGGATTCTGATATATCCTGCAGATCTCCAGGGTTTTCCACTTTCCGTGTCTGTGATGGTTAATTTTAGGTGTCAACTTGACTGGGCTAAAGGATGCCCAGATAGTTGGTAAAATGTTATCCTGGGTGTTTTTGTAGGGCATTTCTGGAAGAGATTAGCATTCTCCTCAGTCACCTGAGTAAAGCGGATTCACTCTCCCCAGTGAGTGGCATCATCCAATGTGTTGAGGGCCAAATAGAACAAAAAGGTGGAAGAAGGGCAAATTCCCTCTCTCTCTCTCCCTCTCTCTTTCTTTTTCTCTCTCTCTTCTTCAGTAGGGACATCCATCTTTTTCTGCCCCTCAGACATCAGAACTCCAGGCCTTCAGACTTGGACTGAATTACAGCATCAGCTTTGCTGCTTTTCCAGCTTGCAGATGGCATATTGTGGGACTTCTTGAAGGCCTCCATAACTGTGTGAGCCAATTTTCTTTCCCTCTTTCTTTCTTTCTCTCTTTCTTTCTTTCTTTCTTTCCTTCCTTTCTTTTTTTCTTTTTTTTTTTTGTTTTACTCTTTTTACCCAGGCAGGAGTGCAGTGGCACATTCTTAGCTCACTGCAACCTCCACCTCCCAGGATCAAGCGATTCTCTTGCCTCAGCCTCCCGAGTAACTGGGAGTGCAGGCGTGCGCCACCATGCCTGGCTAATTTTTGTATTTTTAGTAGAGACGGGTTTCACTATGTTGGCCAGGATGATCTTGATCTCTTGATCTTGTTATCCACCAGCCTTGGCCTCCCAAAGTGCTGGGATTACAGGCATGAGCCATCGTGCTCGACCAAGCCAATTTTCATAATAGATCTCATTTCTCTTTATCTCCTATTGGTTCTGTTTTTCAGGAAAACCCTAAAACCGTATCCCTGCTGTTTCTGCCTGCCTTCTTCAGTGCATCCACAGCCCGTCTTCTTGAGTGGACCCTGGTCCATTTTGACCCTTAGTTCTACCTTGAGCAACTGGTATCTGTTTGCCCTAGGGAATGTCTCAGTTTTCCTAGTTTCTCCCAGCTCCAAGGTTGGTTGGCCACCCTGTGGTTAGAAGCCACAGGATCTGGCTTACAGAAATTCCATGAGGTGGACAGGGCAACTCTCGCTTCAAATGTTTTTTCTCACCCTCCACTTTATCAGTTCAGTCTGTTTGAGAACTTGGAAAAGTTCTCTCCAATGGTATTTGTTTGTTTGTTTCTTGTTTTTTTTTGAGACCAAATCTCACTCTGTTACCCAGGCTGAAGTGCAGTGGCGTGATCTCAGCTCATTGCCACCTCCACCTCCCAGGTTCAAGTGATTCTCATGCCTCAGCCTCCTGAGAAGCTGGACTACAGGCATGAGCCACCACACCTGGCTAATTTTAGTAGAGATGAGGTGTAACCATGCTGGCCAGGCTGGTCTTGCCTCAGGTGAACTGCCTGCCTTGGCCTCCCAAAGTGCTGGGATTACAGGTGTGAGCCACCACGCCTGGCCTCCAGTGGTATTTCTGGATCCAGCCTCTGTGGTGACCAACTGGGTGTGGCTATAGCTCACCTGCTGGGGAGGACTACTGGCCACGAACCCTCCCTAAAGATAACTGTGAGCACCGGATAAGCATGCATTTCAAGCGTGACTTAATGAAAACACTGTAGTGTACCAAGAAATGAAAAGATAAGCATAGACTGATACAAAGATTGAAAAGGCAGTAGAACTAGAAACTTCCAAATTAGTTTTCCTCCAAAACATGTCTTTAAAAATCTTTACTGGTAATAAGCCTGAAGGATTTTGATTTTGTGATCTCATATACAAGCATATAGCCAACTCCAAAGGTGGGTTCCATCCTTCCTTTTTTTTTTTTGAGATGAAGTCTCGATCTGTTGCCCAGGCTGGAGCACAGCGGCGCGAACTTGGCTCACTGACTGTAACCTCTGCCTCCTGGGTTCAAGCAATTCTCCTGGCACAGCCTCCTGAGTAGCTGGAATTACAGTCAGGTACCACGACGCCCGGCAAATAGGTTCCATCCTTCCTTAGTGAATAAAGTATTGTTTGTTGAATTCCCTCTGTTGGTTCCTGGAGCACCTCTGAGTTCTTGGAGGTCTCTGGAATTCAAGAGTTAGCCTGTTCAATCCAATACAGTTTAGGGCAGGGGACCCCAACCCTCGGTCCACGGACCACTACTGTTTGTTACATTCACAGGCTGGCTGTCAGTACTTAGATCTATCATACCTTGAAAATGGACCATCTAAAATGTTTTCTCGCAGGGCTCTATGTCTTATTTGTCTTGGGCCATTTTTTAATTCCCTAAACTAGCTGGACCACTACTGTTCTTGGGCCACTATTGACAGCCAGCCTGCAAACCGTTCATGGCCTGTGAGGAACCGGGCAGCCTGGCGGGAGGCTAGCAGCGAACAAGTGAGCAAAGCTCATCTGTATTTACAGCTGCCCCCCATCGACCATTACCACCTGAGCTCTGTCTGCCTCCTGTCAGATCAGCAGCGACATTAGATCTTCACAGGAGTACGAACCTTATTGTGAAATGCACATGTGAGGGATCTAGGCTGTGTCTAAGTCACATGCTCCTTAGGAGGCTCTAATGCCTGATGAAACCATCCCCCGCATCTTGCTCCCATCTATGGAAAAATTATCTTCCACAAAACCAATCCCTGGTGCCAAAAAGGTTGGGAACCGCTAGTTTAGCGAATTAAAAAATGGCCCAAGATAAATAAGACATAGAGCCATGTGAGAAAACATTTTAAATGGTCCCTTTTCAAGGCATGATAAATCTAAGTACTGACAGCCACCTGTGAATGTAACAAATCACACGGCTCATGCACCTAGAAGATCACAATAAGCAAACAGAATGTACAGGAGGGGTCAGCCCATGAAAGAGAAGAAAGTTTTGTTTTTGGGAAATCAAAACTTAAGTGGGGAAGGGGACCAAGGTATAACCTTGTAAGGGGAATAATGAAACTTAGGTGATGTCCAGGAAGATTGTAACCCTTAGTACTTGACCAGTTTGGAACTGGGGGAGGGACCTACGTGCTAGGAGATAAATCATCTGCTGTAGCTGCCCTGTGTGTGCCTGTCCATCAGATGCCCAGTCTTGCAAGACTGTTACTAAAAAGTCTCACTTTCGGCCAGACACAGAAGCTGACATCTGCAATCTCAGCACTTAAGGAGGCCGAGTCAGGTGGATCACCTGAGGTCAGAAGTTCAAGACCAACCCAGCCAACATGGTGAAACCCCATCTCTACTAAAAATAAAAAAATTATCAGGGCATAATGGCAGGTGCCCAGACTGGAGTGCAGTGGCACTATCTCGGCTCATTGCAACCTCCGCCTCCCGGGTTCAAGTGATTCTCATGCCTCAGCCTCTCAAGTAGCTGGGACTACAGGTGTGAGCCAGCATGCCCAGCTAATTTTTTAATTTTTAGTAGAGATGGGGTTTCACCTTGTGGGCCAGGCTGGTCTCTGAGTGATCCCATCTACTCGGGAGGCTGAGGCAGAAGAATCACTTGAACTGGGAGGCAGAGGTTGCAGTGAACTGACACGGCACCACTGCACTCTAGCTGGGCGAAAAGAGAAAAACTCTGTCTCAAAAACAAACACACAAACAAACAAACAAACAAAAAGTCTCTCTTTTCTCTGTTCTTTGTGCCTGTAAGTCCATTCTTTGGGATTGGACAGGTGAGTGTCTTTCTCAAAGCCAGAAACACAGCCTGATATCCCAGAGAAAGAAAACAAGAAGAAAATGAAGCCATGCTGTATTTTAGCTTGTGGATATTCATGTTGTTATTTGCATCATTTCCTACTGTTGTTATGATGTGAATAGTCCAGGACTGTGCTAGGCAAGGGTTTTCTGAGCATGGTGGTGGTCGTACAGGGTGTGGTGGCGATAAAGTGGAGAGAGAGAGAGAATATGACAGGTGTATGAAGTGGACTGAGCCATGTTGGACAGCTACAGGGGGTGCCGTTCCCTATAGTCTAAGTGAATGGTGCTCCCTGGAGCTATGCAGTGCATCATCTGTGCCTTGGACGTTTAAGAGAATGAAGTAGAGGAACCATCCAAGATGGCCGATCGCTAACATCCCAGGATTGTAGCTCTCAGGGAAGGCGCAGAGAACTAGAGGACGCCACACTTTCAGACAAATTCTGGTCACTCACAGAGCAGAAGATCCCCAGTGGAGGAAACACACGGGTGGCCGGCGCAGCGGTTCTGCCAGCACCTCGTCACTCGGAGCAGAGTAAACAGGTTGGGAGGACCCAAAAGGGCCCCCAGCACGACACTAGAGCCCGGCGCAGCGGCTGTGACAGCACCTCGGCGCAGCAGCACTTTGCGCAGAGTAAACGGTACCGGTTCCCCTTCTGACGAGGTTTGGAGCCCCGGGAAGGCAGAGTCGCCTACTACGGACACAAGAAGGAAGCCAGACAGGAGAATCCTGGGCAGAAAAGCACCATCAGTTATAACGCCGCTGCTCTGGCCCTAGGAACTAACAACCTGGACGTCCACTCAAGAGACCTAATCTGAAAGTTGGTAAATTCAAAGACCACAGAAGAATAAACTTACAATGACAGGAAGAAACCAGCGTAAAAAAGCTGAGAATACTCAAAGTCAGAACGCCTCTCCCTCTAAAGATGATCACAGTTCCACATCAACAATGGAACAAGGCTTGATGGAGAACGAGCGCATCCCAATGACAGAATCACGCTTCAGGGAATGGATAATAACAAACTTCCGTGAGTTAAAAGAACATGTTGTAGCCCAACGTAAAGAAACTAAGAACTTTGGAAAAGAGGTTTGATGAAATCCTATTAAGAATAGACAACTTAGAGAGGAGTATGAGTGAATTAATGGAACTGAAGAATACAATACAGGAACTCCGAGAAGTATGCACAGGTTTAATCACTCGAATTGTTCAAGCAGAAGAAGGGATATCAGAGGTCAAAGTCCAACTTAATGAAATAAAACGTGAAGAAAAGATTAGAGAAAAAAGGATAAAAAAGAATGAGCAAAGTATCCAAGAAATGTGGGACTATGTGAAAAGACCAAATCTACGTTTGATAGGTGTTTGGAAAACTCTGCCCCTACCGCGAAAGCTCTCTCTCTTTCCCTCCCCCACAAAGAGGCTCCCTTATCTCTCACTTTACATACCGGCCCTAGCCCTCCCCGCCACCCGGCTTCCCGCCGCCCAGCTTCCCGCCCAGCAGTTCAAACTGACCAACAGTTGCCCAACACCTTGGCTTGTGGCTTCCCCACTCCCCTAGCCCTTCAGCCCCCTATAAAACAACCCTGCCCCTCTGAGCGGCGCGGCCATTTTTCCTTTTCGTCCCGGCTGGCCCGCCCGGAGGCTCTTTCTTCTCAATAAAGCCTGAACTTAAGGAATTTCCTCTAACCTGCTGTCCAGTTTTTTCTGAACAAGCTCAGTCTTCCCGCAGAGGGTAGGTCGGACAAGTGGTGCCGAAACCCGGGACGGGAGCTGAGGCCGTTGGCCCACCCACGGCCCCCCTCCCCGACCTACCCAACACTGGCCCTGCCACCTCCACGCTCCGATTAAGGTAAGCCAAGTTTTTTCTTGCTTTGCCTTCCCCCGCTTCCCGTCTCCTCTTCCTACGGCACGGTGCAGTTGCTCCCTCTCCAGCGTTCCGCACGGACTCCTTGCCTAGTCTCGGCCAAGCCAAGGTAGTCTTCCGTTCCAGCTCCAGGAGCCTTCCGAGGGACAGCCGCCAGATGGGGGACGCCCCTCTGACCGCTTCCCTTTCCGTACTTAATTGTACTCCGGGGAATTTGCAGCGAACGGGGACGCCTTTTCGTTGCATCTGCCCATCCACGCCGGAGGGTCTGTAGCTGCGCCTGCCATGGGAAATTCGGAGTCCAAAATACCTCTGAGCACCCCCCTTGGGTGCTTGCTGTGAAATTTCACCAAATTGGGATATTCCCAAACCCTCAGAAAGAAAAAGCTTATCTTCCTATCTCAGGTGGCTTGGCCCCAATACAAACTCAGTAACCAGTCACATTGGCCCCCGACTGGCACTTTCGATTTCAACACCCTCCGAGATCTTGACGATTTTTGTCGCCGCGCGGGCAAGGACAATGAAATTCCTTACGTTCAGGCTTTTTGGGACCTCCGTACCCACCCCGACCTATGTTCTTCCTGCTCCACCTACCAAATCCTCTTAGCTCGAACCCCTCGTAAATCTTCCTCCACTACCTCTCCCCCTCCCTACTCCTCACCGGAGGATCTGCCTGAACATCTGTCCTCTCCTGCCAATTTCAGCAACCAGTCGCCATCAACGGCACGCCCTTCTCCCACTCCCTCTGCACCTCCTACCTCAGAGGCCATGCCTCACTCTCCCTCTACTCCCTCCGAGCCCCCTCCCTCAGAGGCCGCACTTCCTCTTGCCTCTCCGGTGGCGGCCCACACCCGCTCCCACCAGCCAGCTATCCTGGCCCCACTCCAAGAAGTAGCAGGCGCTGAAGGTTTAGTCAGGGTCCATGTTCCTTTCTCACTCCAAGACCTGTCCCAAATTGAGAAACGTTTAGGATCCTTCTCAGCCGACCCGTCCACCTATATTAAAGAATTCCAATACCTCACTCAAGCATAAGAAGCCCTAGTCCGGTATACTCGACTAGATCCAGCCTCCCAAAACGGGGCCACTGTATTAGCCTCCCATTTTATCTCCCAATCAGCACCCGACATAAGAAAGAAACTAAAGAAAGCAGAAGAGGGGCCAGAGACTCCCATCCAAGACCTGGTAAAAATGGCCTTTAAAGTATTCAATGCCAGGGAAGATGTGGCTGAGGCTGCCCGCCAAACCCGCATGAAGCAGAAGGCTGCCCTCCAGACCCAAGCTCTAGTGGCGGCTCTAAGGCCGGCAGGGAACCAGAAGCCCAAGGCCAAAACCCATGCCCCTCCAGGGGCATGTTTCAAATGTGGAAAGGAAGGACACTTGTCCCGAGCCTGCCCACAACCACGGCCACCAACTAAGCCTTGCCCTATCTGTCAGCTCCTGGGACACTGGAAGTCAGACTGCCCCAGCTTCCCCAGGGTGCCGGTTCCTCAAAACAGACACACTGGCGTTACGCAGCTGGCGGTCACCCTCAGTAGGGAGGAGCCTGCTTGCCAGGAGCCGACCTTTGAGGGAGCTCCGTTCCCCAGTCTACTAGGGCTGCTCGACGACTAGCGGGGCCCTGGCTTACCGACTCTGGTTACCCTCGCCGAGCCTAGGGTCACAAGACATGGGGGCTACCTACTCCGCACTTCCTTCTTATTCTGGCCGTCTCACTCCTTCCCAGGTCTCGGTCATGGGAATCGACGGGACCCCGAGTATCCCCTACCAAACCCCACCACTCATGTGCTCATATAACTCCACTCCATTTACCCACTCTTTTTTAGTAATCCCCACCTGCCCAGTTCCCCTTCTGGGGCGAGACATCCTTTCAAAGCTGAAGGCCATCATAACCTTCCCCTCCACCAACCCACACAGTCTCTTTCTTCTAGCCCTCACCTCACACACTGAACCCCAAAAAGCCCTGTCAGAACTACTCCCCGGAGTCCACCCTCAGGTCTGGGACATTAACAACCCATCTGTAGCTACCCACCACCAGCCAGTTCAGGTCCGCCTTAAAGACTCCTCGCCTCATTTTCTCTGCCGCCCTCAATTTCCCATCTCTAAAGCCCACCGTATGGGTATCAGACCCATCATAGAGAAACTAAAAGGTCAAGGCCTCCTAATTCCCATTAACTCCCCATGTAATACCCCCATCCTCCCAGTACAAAAACCATCAGGACAATATAGGCTGGTCCAGGACTTGCGCTTAGTCAATGAAGCTGTAATTCCCATACATCCAGTTGTCCCCAACCCATACACCATTCTCTCTAACATTCCCCCAGGGACCACCTGTTTCTCAGTCTTAGACCTAAAGGATGCCTTCTTCACTATACCTCTACACCCTAATTCCTACTTTATCTTTGCCTTCACTTGGGATGATCCCCTCACGAACATGTCCCAACAACTGGCCTGGACAGTCCTTCCACAGGGCTTCCGAAATAGCCCGCACCTATTCGGCCAGGCACTCGCCACTGACCTACTTCACTGCAACCTCAAGCCCTCTCACCTCCTCCAGTACGTAGATGACCTTCTTATCTGCTCCCCCACCCGCCAGGAGTGCATCCAGGCCACCACCGCCCTACTCAATTTCCTAGGAGATAAGGGATACCGGGTGTCACCAACCAAAGCACAAACAGCCTCACCCACCGTCACCTACCTAGGCATACAGCTCACACCTGGGCAACGGTCCATCACAATCGACCGACTACAAGCCTTAAAGGCGCTCCAGGCCCCTGAGTCAGCAAAAGAAATCCTCTCCTTCCTAGGACTAGTAGGGTTTTTTCGCCACTGGGTACCTAATTATGCTTTGCTAGCAAAACCTCTATACCATGCTGCTGCAGAAGCCCCCGAGGGACCACTCTCCTCACCAGGTTCTGTCAACCGGGCGTTCAAGTCACTGCTTAATGCCCTATGTACCTCCACCAGCCTAGCCCTGCCTAATCCCAACTTACCCTTCCAACTATATACAGACAAGAAACAACATACAGCTGTAGGAGTGCTAGTCCAACCAGTAGGAAAGACCCTTCTGCCTATAGCCTACCTGTCTAGACAACTTGACCCAACTGAGCGAGGATGGCAGCCATGTCTTAGAGCCCTAGCTGCCGCCATCACCCTAACCACAGAAGCTCTTAAGATCAATCTACAACTCCCACTCCAAGTCTTTTCTCCACACAGGTTGACTGAACTGCTCAGTCAACAGTCTCTGCCCCACCTCGGGCCCTCCCGTATTCAACTGCTTCACCTACTGTTTATTGAGAACCCCAACATCACTCTTTCTCACTGCTCCTCATTAAACCCGGCTACCCTCCTCCCTTGCCCTCCGTACTCCAGCCCCCTACATTCCTGTACTGAAATCCTCAAATTAGCCCAGTCTCCTTGTCCCGACTTGCTACCTCAACCCCTACCATCTGCCTCCATTACCCTATTCGTTGATGGCAGCTCTATACCTCATCCCACTGGCCCACGGAGAGCAGCCTATGCTGTAGTAACTCACTCTGAAATCATAGAGACCCGCCCCCTTCCTCTTGGGACCACTTCACAACAGGCTGAATTAGTCGCCCTCACTCGGGCCCTATCCTGGTCCCAGAACAAAGAAGTAAATATATATACTGACTCCAAGTATGCCTTCCTCATAGCTCACTCACACTGCATGATCTGGAAGGAACGAGGCTTCCTCACCACTAAAGGCATGCCCGTTCTCAATGGAAAACTCATTGCTGCCCTTATCCAAGCCGTTCAACTCCCTAGCAAGGTAGCCATCGTCCACTGTAAAGGGCATCAGTCCCTGAACTCACCCATAGCCGCAGGGAATGCCTTTGCAGACAGGGTAGCTAAAGACATGGCAAGAAACCATCTGCCACCCACCTCCACTCTCTGTTTCTTGTCCAAGTCATATAGCCCTCAATACTCTACCTCAGAACTCCAGGCCCTCCAGTCTACCCCCGAGGTACAGTTCAAAGACGACTGGGCCCTCAAGCATAACCTCCTCATCCTCCCCGAAAAGCAAAAGTACCAGATAATCCAAGACATCCACAATTCACTCCACATTGGGCCTAAAGCCTTATACCAGTTCCTCAACCCACTTTTTCACCCTCACCATCTCCTCAGTACCATACAGGAAGTCCAGTCCTCATGTACTGTCTGCGCGAAAACTAATTCCCAGGGTTCCTGTCATCCCCGGCGCCAGCTTCATCAGCTACGCGGGTTCCTACCTGGCCAAGACTGGCAAATTGATTTCACCCATATGCCAAAGCACAAACAGTACCGGTATCTGCTAACCATTGTTGACACTTTTTCAGGCTGGATTGAAGCTTACCCCACAGCCTCTGAGTCTGCCAGGACAGTAGCCACTCATCTCATTCAAGACATCATCCTACGCTTTGGACTCCCAGCCACCATAGTCAGACAACGGCCCAGCCTTTATCTCCAAAGTCACTAATGCCGTTTCTACCTCTCTAGGAATTCAGTGGAAGCTACATGCCGCCTACCATCCTCAGTCCTCTGGTAAGGTGGAATGGGCCAATGGCCTAATAAAGGAGCATCTGACTAAGCTCATGCTTGAGCTCCGCCAATCCTGGGTAACCTTGCTTCCTATTGCCCTCACCAGGTTGAGAGCAAGCCCCCGGGGCCCATCACAGCTTAGCCCGTTCGAGC
Source organism: Callithrix jacchus (assembly GCF_049354715.1). Lineage (NCBI taxonomy): Eukaryota > Metazoa > Chordata > Mammalia > Primates > Cebidae > Callithrix > Callithrix jacchus. The sequence goes on along the minus strand of NC_133510.1, from coordinate 107,110,645 downwards.
TGCTGTATGGTCGCCCCTTCCTACTTTCAACTCCCCCACCGCCAGAGACCACTCCTCTAGACAGCTATCTCCCCTACTTTACTCTCCTTCGCAGCCTTCTCCGAGAACACGCCAACGCTTCTCTTCCCCAACCCACCCAGCCATCTGAAAATACACAGAAAGTCTCGCCCGGAGACTCAGTTCTTATCAGGTCCCTCTCCCCAAAGCCCCTCGCCCCCAAGTGGGAAGGACCATACACAGTCCTCCTTACCACTCCATCAGCTATAAGAATTGCTGAAATCCCATCTTGGGTTCACCTCTCTCGGGTAAAAAAGGCCCCTCATGGACCCTCCTTTTGCTGGAAGGCTGTTCCTACTGGCCCTTTATCTGTCAAACTTACCAGGGCCTAGCAGCCACACCCCCTACAGATGGAGATTCTTCCTAACTGAAAACTATACCAAAACCACCTTCATCTGTAATACCCGCCCCCATACAGCAACAACCATCTTCTTGCAACTTCCGACTGCCCCGCAGCCGGATGCCAAAGTGCCATATATCTGAACTTCACCAAATTCCGCAATGTCCATACTGATATACCTCTCATGTGCTTCAACCATGACCAACCATCAGGAGCATGCAATAATACTCCTTGGCGCTCCTGCATGGGATGTACTTGGATGAGCTGTCGACTACATATAGCTATCGAGTCCACAGTACCTGCCCGATCTCAGCTCAAAATCATCCCAGATGTAGATGGAGAAGGAAACACCATTATCGGTTCTACACGGTATTCCCTTCTCATACCTGACCCCTGGGACAACCGGTGGAAAAGCCCCCAGAAATCTGCCGTGTATGACCACATAGATATCAAATATCCCTCTTCCCACCTGTACATCTGGTGGGCATACGTACGTACAGTCCACCAAGTCCACTCTGACATTAGCCTACAAGAAAAATCTCTGAATGACCAATTGCAACCACATCCACCTCCGTTTTCCTGGTTAACCTTTCTCCAAGAAGGAATCAAGTTAGCTAACCTCTCAGGATTAACTGACCTAACCTCATGTCTCATGTGTGCCTTCTTAGGACAGACTCCCTTCGTTGCAGTCCCCTACCCCATCCCTCTCAACCTTTCAGTAACAACTTCTTCCTTCTCCCCTATCAAGGAAGTTGATCTCTACACTCCACCTGATTTTGAACAGCTACCTGTGTGCTATTCCCTAGGCCGAAACTTCCCTAGCTGTAACAGAACTGTACGGGTAACCACTAATATAACAGCCCCACGAGGAACGTTTTTCTGGTGTAACAAGACCTTAACAAAAACTCTCTACATTGGTCTTTCCTCATCTCTTTTATGCCTCCCGGTAACCCTAGTCCCTCGACTCACTATATATTCCCCAGCCGAATTCCAGATGCTGCAAACTCCCCATCGCCGCACCCAACGAGCTGCCTTCCTACCCATTGCCGTTGGAGTCTCCCTTGCTGGTTCAGCACTTGCAGCAGGATTAGCAGGAGGGGCACTAGTCCACTCTCACCGGGCTATAGCCCGACTGACCTCGCAATTCCAAGCGGCTATTGATGACTCTACTGAGTCTTTAGCATCACTCCAACGACAGATCACCTCAGTTGCCCAAGTTGCCTTGCAGAACCGAAGAGCCCTAGACCTGCTCACTGCTGAACGAGGAGGGACCTGTATCTTCCTACAAGAAGAGTGCTGCTACTATATCAGTGAATCCGGCCTAGTAGAAACCCGAATCGAGAGCCTCCAGAAACTCAAAACTAACCTGCAGAGTCAGAAGTTCTCGGCTGAAGCCACAGCGTGGTGGTCTTCCTCTATGTATACCCTCTTGTCCCCATTGCTTGGGCCCCTAGTAGCCGTTTGCCTAATCTTACTTATTGCTCCTTGCTTTCTACAGTTCCTACAGCGGCGCTTTCAAGAACTGACTCGAGTCACCATCCACCAGATGCTGATCCAACCCTACCCTGAACGAGTGCAAGAAACAGACCTCTCCCCGAACATCCAGGCTCCTTAGGAAAAGAGACCTCTTCAGAACCCCCCATCAACCCTTGTCAGCAGGAAGTAGCCAGAGAGACAACCGACGCCCCTGACTCCCTCTTTTTCTTTTCTTTAAGGAGTCGGGAATGTTTGGAAAACTCTGCCCCTACCGCGAAAGCTCTCTCTCTCTCTTTCCCTCCCCCACAAAGAGGCTCCCTTATCTCTCACTTTACATACTGGCCCTAGCCCTCCCGCCGCCCAGCTTCCCGCCCAGCAGTTCAAACTGACCAACAGTTGCCCACCACCTCGGCTTGCGGCTTCCCCACTCCCCCAGCCCTTCAGCCCCCTATAAAACAACCCTGTCCCTCTGAGCGGCGCGGCCATTTTTCCTTTTCGTCCCAGCTGGCCTGCCCGGAGGCTCTTTCCTCTCAATAAAGCCTGAACTTAAGAAATTTCCTCTAACCTGCGGTCGGTTTTTTCCGAATGAGCTCAGTCTTCCCACAGAGGGTAGGTCGGACAATAGGTGTACCTGAATGTGACGGAGAGAATGAATCCAAGATGGAAAATACCCTTCAGGATATTATTCAGGAAAATTTTCCTAAACTAGCAAAGCAGGTCAACATTCAACCCCAGGTAATACAGAGAACACCACAAAGATATTCCTCAAGAAGAGCAACCCCAAGGCACATAATTGTTAGATTCACCAGGGTTGAAACGAAGGAGAAAATACTAAGGGCAGACAGAGAGAAAGGTCAGGTTACCCACAAAGGCAAGCCTATCAGACTTACAGCAGATCTCTCGGCAGAAACTCTACAGGCCAGAAGAGAGTGGGGGCCAATATTCAACATGCTCAAAGAAAAGAACCTTCAACCCAGAATTTCATATCCAGCCAAACTGAGCTTCACAACTGAAGGAAAAATAAAACCTTTTATGAACAAGCAAGAACTCAGAGATTTTATTACCACCAGGCCTGCTTTACAAGAGCTTCTGAAAGAAGCATTACACACAGAAAGAAACAACCAGTATTAGCCTTTCTAAAAATACACCAAAAAGTAAAGAGCACCAACATAAAGAAGAATTTACACCAGCGAATGGATAAAACAGCCAGTCAACATCAAATGGCAGTAACCCTACATTTAAATCAACTAAATCCCCCAATCAAAAGACACAGCCAAAACCCAATGGCATGTTACATCCAGACCTGTTTCACATGCAAGGATACACAAAGACTCAAAACAAAGGGATGGAGAAAGATTTACCAACCAAATGGAGAGCAAAAATAAATAATAAATAAATAAAAAGCAGGAGTTGCAATTCTCATATCGGATAAAATAGATTTTAAAGCAACAAAGATATAGTGGTAAAAGGATCAATGCAACAACAAGAGCTAACGATCCTAACACCCAGATACATAGAGACTTAGACTCAATGAGACAGAAAATTAATAAGGATAAAAGGACTCGAACTCAGATCCGGAACAAGTAAACTTAATAAATATTTATAGAGCTCCCCACTTCAAATACACAAAATATACATTCTTGTCAATACCACATCACACCTACCCATAAGTTTAAATGAAACATTGATTGGCCATTATTAATACCCAATTTTTTTCAGAATAAAGCAATATTTCCATTTACTCTCCCTCTCTCTCTTCCTCTTTTTTCCTGTCCTTTACTTATTTTTTTTTTTCTTTCCTTCTCTCAAAAAAAAGAAATCAACTTGTAAACCTCTAGATCCAGGTCGGCAATGTCTCTCTCTTTGCTTGATTTCCTTCCTTCCCTTCCCTCTCTCCCTCCCTCCCTCCCTCCCTCCTTCCTTCCTCCCTTCCTTCCTTCCTTCATCCCTTCCTTCCTCCCTACCGTCCTCCTTCCCTCCCTTCCTGACTTCCTCCAAAAAAAAAAAAAGAGAATGAAGTAATCACTTCACTAATCCAGCTGAGAAATGTCCTGGTGGACAGACAAGCAGTGCTTTCCCAGCAGTCCAAAGCCCTTTGTCTGCTCGGTGGCTTTCCTTTCTACTCACACCACTCAGTACTTCACTTCTAACACCAGATGTGTGTGGCTTTTTCTCCATACACCGAGGAATTCTCATCAGGCACCAGCTGTGCATCCTATAATTCCATTCGATTCTGACACTATCCACCTAGAGATAGTGTCAGACCCCATGGGTTGAGGACCCTGTCCCACAAGACTGCTTCAGATGCCAATTGCATGCCCAAGGTTGTGATCTGTGCTTCTGGCCAACCCGCTATTGAGATGGAACAGAGGCCCCTGCTAGGCACCCTCAAGCATGGAAATGAATGCAAATCTTGAGTTCATTCAAGGTAGATTCCAGGAACCTAGCTAGTGCTGAGAAGTAAATGAGTAAGAAGGTAATAGGAGCTTCAAACAATAGCCAAGGAAGTAGAGTCATGAGATGTTTGGTTCCCTATAGAAACTAAAGATATCCCTGTCAACAAATATCCCTGAGTTGTTTTTTAGAAATCCAGACCCCTGCCAAATGGATCCACTGGCACACAGACCTCAGATAAGGGGAAAACTGAGGACTGAACTCTGGCTGCCATTCTTTGTTCTAAATTTCTTCCTCAGGGGCCAGGAGGAAGTCACACCCTTAGGCCAGACCTAACATTGTTTTCTAATGACCCCAGGTCTTTAGATAAAGCTTTCCTTCCCTGATCAATTGCAAATCAGAAAATCTTTGAATCAACCCATGACCTATAAGCCCTTGGTTCAGGATATGCTGCCTTTTTAGGCTAAATTGATGTTTAACCTCCAAATATTGATTTATAATTTTGCCTGTAACTTCTGCTTTCCTGAAATTTACCTCTACCTTTAAAAACCCTGGGCTGGCAGAGGTCAGATCTTCAGCATGAACTGCCAGATTCTCCTTGCATGGTACCCTACAAATAAATGCCCTCCTTCTGCTGCTGCAAAATCTCAGCATGGATGTTTGGCCTTACTGTGCCAGGCAAGCAGGCCCTAGTTCAGTTTGGTAACACTATACATTGGAGTTCCCATGACCTCCTCCTTGAGTTAAGCTAAATTGCTAGGACAGCTCACAGAACTCAGGGAATCACTTTATTTATGTTTATCTATTTATTATAAAAGTTATAATGAACAGATAGATGGAAGAGATGCATCAGGAAGGCTTATGTAAAAGGGCATGGAGCTTCACCATGCCCTCTCTGGGTGCTCTACCCTCTAGGTACCTTCATGTGTTCAGCTATCAAGAAGGTCTTCAGGCCAGGCACTGTGGCTCACCCCTGTAATCCCAGTACTTTGGGAGGCTGAGTTGGGCAGATTGCTTGAGCCCAGGAGTTTGAGACCAGCCTGGGTCACAATGGTAAAACCCCGTCTTTACAAAAAATACAAAATTAATTGGGCCTGCTGGCATGTACCTATAGTCCCAGCTACTCAGGAGGCTGAGGTAGGAAAATCACTTGAGCCCAGGAGGTAGAGGCTTCAGTGAGACGTGATTGTACCACTACACTCCAGCCTGGGGGACAGTGAGACCCTGTCTTTAAAAAAAAAAAAAAGAATATTTTCAAACCCAGTCCTTTGGTGTTTTTATGGAGGCTTCATTACACAGGAACAATTGATTAAATTATTGGCCACTGATCATCAATTTGACCTACCACTTCTTTCTTCTCTCTGGAGGTTGGTGGGGTGGGACTAAAGGTTCCAACCTCTACTCACATGATCACTTCCCCTCAGGCAACCAGCCCTGTTCCTGAGACTGCTTAGGAACCCCTAGCCTTCAGCCATCTCATTAGCCTATAAACAGGCGTTTAACGCTTCAGAGTTTCCAAGAGCTGTGTCCCAGGAACTAGGGGCAGAGACCAAATATATATTTCTTATTATATCACAACATCCCCCCATAGCCTAAAATATTTACTATCTGGCCTTCTACAGAAGAAATGTGATAATCCTTTCTTTAGAGCAAGGGCTATATCTTACTTCTCCCTTTACTACCAGCCTCCTGCAACATCAGTGTTGGGTAAGCAGAACCGAAAGGGAATTTGTAACTTACTATGAGATTTTGATAAGATTTCTGAAACTCTTACAGTGTTTTCACTTTTGTGATTCTGTTACCCCCTATCAGCTCAGAAGAAAAGAGGAAAGCTAGCCAAATGATCAGGGGCCTTTGGGAAAAGATAACAGAGACCTAGAACCAAAAAGCAAGCCCACGACCTTAGCTAGGAGTAGGCTCTTTTGTGCTTCCTCACATCTAGCAGGAAATCACACCAGTGAAAAAGAAAAGACAACCTTTTATTTGAGGAAAGTGATCAGGCGCAGAGAGGCATAGGAGTGAGGCAGCAGTCAAGTCCCATTTCCCCACCTCCAGTTGAGTAACTAAGTAATCATCTCTTGAATCTTCCTGTTATATAGACTCTAGACTGAGTGTCACCATAAATAGCTATAAATTAAGCTAACAATGCCACAGGTTGGACACCATAACTCATACCCTATGGTTCAGTAACATACAGCCAATCACTAACAATGTTATTTCTCTAAACCAATAAGAATTCCTGACAAATAACTTTTGTGATTGCTCCCTCTCCTGATTCATTCTTTTTTCTTTAAACACTCCAGGCATTTTTTTGTTCTCCAGAGCACTTCCCAAGGTAATTTGAAAGTGTTTCCCAGGCTGCAGTCCTCAACCTTGACCCAAATAAATATTTACCTCAGTTTCTTTCTTTATGTCAACACCAGGCTGAAGGTAAAAAACGAGTAGGAACAAATGTGGCTGGGGAAAGCAGTTAACTTGAAATACAAAATAATTCTAACATCCAAAAATTGTATCCTTCATCAAGCTTTTTGGAATTCTCCACACTCAATACTTTTTTAGGGGTTCCTGATATGGTCGGCTGTGTCCCACACAAATCTCATCTTGAACTGTAGTTCCCATAATTCCCACATGTTTTGGGAAGGAGCCCATGAGAGATAATTGAATCATAGGGGCAGTTTACTCCATGCTGTTGTTGGGGCACTGAATAAGTCTCATGAGATCTGATGGTTTTATAAGGGGTTTCCCCTTTCACTTGGCTGTCATTCTCTCTTGCCTGCCACCATGTAAGATGTGCCTTTTACCCTCTGCCTTGATTAGCCTTAGCCACGTGGGACTATGAAACCATTAAACCTCTCTTTCTTTATAAATTACCCAGTCACCAGTGTGGCTTTATCAGCAGGGTAAAAAAGACTAATACAGTTCCTTTAATTTTTTTTTACTGATATAGTATTATCAATCAACTTGGCCTGATTGCCATTTATAGAACATTCCACCCCACACGAGCAGAATGCAAATTATTTTCAAGTGCACACAACATTTACCAATATAGATCATAATCCAGGCCATAAAACAAGTCTCAACAAATTTAAAAGCATCCAGTTCCTACAAAGTGAATTTTCTGAACACAAGTAAATTAAATTAGCAATCAATATCAATATTTGGAAACTGAATAAAGCACCCTTAAATAACCCTTGTATCAAAGAATAAATCAAAAGGGAAATGAGAAAGTATTTCAAACTAAATAAAAATGAAAATGCAACATATCAAAGTTTGTATACTACAACAGGATTTACAGGGAATTTCAGAATAATAAATATTTACATTAGAAAAGAAGAAAGGTGTGAAAGCAATGACTCAGTTTTTGTATTAAGAAACTAGAAAAAGAAAAGCAAATTAAACCTTGAGTAATTGGAAGGAAGAACACTATAAAGATCAGAGCCAAAACTGGTAAAATGGAAAACAGGAAAATAACAAAGAAAAATTAATAAAAGCAAAAGCTGATTCCTTAAGAAGAGCCATAACATTAATACATCTCTAGCTGAATGATCAGGAAGAAAGTAATAAAATAAGTTTTTTTTGAGGCAGGGTTCCACTCTTGTCACCCAGGCTGGAGTGCAGTGGCATGATCTCAGCTGACTATAGTCTCAGCCTCCTAGGCTCAAGGAGTCCTCCTGCCTCAGCCTCCTGGTTATCTGGGACCACAAGTGTGCACCACCAGGTGTGGCTAATTTTTGTATTTTCTGTTTGAGCAACATGGGTTTCCCTATGTTGCTCAAACTGGTCTCAAACTCCTGGCTCAAGCAATCTGCCTGCCTTGGCTTCCCAAAGTGCTGGGCTTATAGGCACAAGCTACTGCACCCAGCCTAAAACAAATTAGTGATATTAAGAAGAATAGAGGTAATATTACTACATTTATTAAAAGGATAATAAGGGAATATTATTAACAATTTTATGCCAATAAATTCAACAACTTAGGTGAAATAGACAAATTCCTTCAAAGCACAAACTATCAAAGATCTGATGAATCTGACAGATTCATGATTAAAATAAAAAAAATTCTAGGCTGCACACAGTGGCTCAATCCTGTAATCCCAGAACTTTGGGAGGCTGAGGCAGGCAGATTCCTTGAGCCCAGGAGTTTGAGACCAGCCTCAGCAACATGGTGAGGCCCCATCTCTACAAAAAATACAAGAATTAGCTGGGTGTGGTGGTGTGAACCCGTAGTCAGCTACCCTGGAGGCTGAGGTGGGAGCACTACTTCAGCCTGGGAGGTGGAGGCTGCAGTGAGCTGTGACTGTGTCACTGCATTCTATCCTGGACAAGACAGGTCCCTGTCTAAAAACAAAAACAAAAACAAAATCTCAGCAAAGTAGGAGAAGAAGGGAACTTCTCAACCTGCTCTAGGTTATTTATCAAAAACCTACAGATAACATCAAACTTAATGGCCACCAACTAAATGTTCTCCCTCTGAGACTGGCTATAAGGTGAGGATGTCTGCTCTTACCACGTCTACTTAACATTATACTGAAGATTCTAGCCAATAGAAAGAAATAAAAGGTATTTATATCAGAAAGGATGAAGTAAAATCGTGTTGATTCACAGATAACATGATCATTCATGTAGAAAATCCAATGGAATCTACAAAAAAGCTACTAAAATAAGTGAGGTTGCAGGATATAAGCTATTTCTACAAAAATTCCTATGTACAAGCAATGAACAGATATTGAAGTTAGAAAAACAATACCATTTTCAGTAGATTCAAAAATTACGAAAATTTCGGCTTCTAGGACAGCCCAAGACCCTGGTAATTTCCTGTTATCCTAACAGCTGAAGCAAAATAAATTACAGAAAAACAAAACAACAAAAGAAAACTTTACAAAGAATGAGTGATACTATATTCTAAACTCACTCAATTGAGTAAAAACAGACAGCTACAATTTTTACACTAGACATTAAGTCTCGTAATCCCACACTCCTGTATACCTCATTTAAATACATTTAAATGTTTCATTTAGAATACTAGTGTGTTAATATTTAATCCTTTCATGTGTAAAGTTTGAGTGAACAAAGAAAAAAATCACATTCATCAAGGAAGTTTTAAAATAATAGAGTCATCTTAAGCTAAAGAGCCGTAATTCCAGTTATTCATGTGTTAAATGCAGCATTAATGTTCATGGAAAAAAACTGGAATTTTTAACCATGTGAGTTGGTTTTGCACTTTGAGAAAATGAACAACTTTGTTTTAGATGCTATTGTCCTTCCTTGCATTCAGAATGTGAATGTTTATATACTTTGCAAAATAAGACCTAAGGTTGCCCTTGAATCTATATTTAATTTTTAAAAAAATTTTTCTTTTGAGACAGGTATTTTTGTATTTTTTTTTTGAGATGAAGTTTCACTCTTGTTGCCCAGGCTGAAGTGCCATGGCACGATCTTGGCTCACCACAACCTCTGCCTCCTGGGTTCAAGCAATTCTCCTGCCTCAGCCTCCCGAGTAGCTGGGACTACAGGCATGCACCACCACACCCAACTAATTTTTGTATTTTTGGTAGAGACGGGGTTTTACCATGTTGACCAGGATGATCTCAATCTCTTGACCTTGTTATCTGCCTGCCTCGGCCTCCCAAAATGCTGGGGTTACAGGCATGAGCCACTGTGCCCAGCCATATTTTTAAAAGTAGAGACAAGGTTTTGCCATGTTGGCCAGCTGGTCTCAAACTCCTGACCTCAGGTGATCTGCCTGCTTTGGCCTCCCAAATTGCTGGGATTACAGGCATGAGCCACTGCGCCTGGGCTGTAGTATTTAAATTTTTGATATAAGAGGAAAATATAAATTAAATGTGCCCAGCTACCCAGGAGGCTGAGGCAGGAGAATTGCCTGAACCCAGGAGGCAGAGGTTGCAGTGAGCCGAGACTGCGCCATTGCACTCCAGCCTGGGTAACAAGAGCGAAACTCCATCTCAAAAAATAAAAATAAATAAATAAATAAATAAATAAGCCTACCAAATACAATGTTCTTCACCTACTTCAAAATTAAAATGATCATTCCAGCTAGTTCTCCTTATAAACTCAAATTATTTTTTAATTATAAAAATCTGACAAAGAATTGCAAGACCTAAACAGTGAAAACTGTAAAACATTGCTGAGATAAAGATGATTTTTCAAATGGAGATATACTATGCTCATAGTACAGAAAGCTCAATATTATTAAGATGTCAATTCTCTCCAAATTGCTGTCAATTCAGTGCTAATTAAAATTGTTACATGCTATTTTGTTTAAAAAAAAAGACAAAATGATTCTATTTCTTTTTTTTATTTTTATCTTTTTACTTTGTTATTTTGGGTTTTTTTTTTTTTTTTTTTTTTTATTAAGACAAAATGATTTTAAAATTCATGCAGAGGCCTGGTGTGGTGGCTTATGCCTGCAATCCCAGCACTTTGGGAGGTTGAGGTGGGTAAATTGCTTGAGACCAGGAGTTGAGACCAGCCTGGCCAACATGGTGAAACCCTGTTTCTACTAGAATTACAAAAATTATCTGGGCATGGTGGCACATGCCTGTAGTCCTAGCTACTCGGGAGGCAGGAGAATCACTTGAAGCCGGGAGGCAGAGGTTGCAGTGAGCCAAGATTATACCACTGCACTCCAGCCTGGGCTTCAGATCGAGACTCACTCTCTTAAAAAAAAAAAAAAAAAAGATGGAAACAATAGCCTCTGATGTCTACTACAGAGGGGCGATAAGGAAAGGGGGTAAGGGCTGAAAAATTACTATGCTTGTTACCTGCGTAATGGATTCAGTCATACCCCAAACCTTAGCATCATGAACTATACCTTTGTAACCTGCACATGTACCTCCTGATTCTAAAATAAAAGTTGAAGAAGGCTGGGCACAGTCACTCATGTCTGTAACCTAGCATTTTGGGAGGCTGAGGCAGGAGAATCACTTGAGCCCAGGAGTTCAAGACCAGCTTGGGCAATATGGCAAATCCTGCCTCCCCACCAAAATACAAAAAAAAAATTAGCTGGGCATGGTGGTGTGCACCTATATTCCCAGGTACCCTGGAGGATAAGGTAGAACGATATTGCTTGAGCCCAGGAAGTTGGGGCTGCAGTGAGCTGTGATTGTGCCACTGCACTCCAGCGTGGATGACAGAGTGAGACCCTGTCTCAACAAAAGAAAAAAAGTGTTAAAAAAGACAGTGTGGTATTAGCATAAAGACAGAAAAATACAGCAATAGAACTGAATGGAAAGTCCAAAAACAAACCCACACATACAAGAATAACTGATTTTTTACCTTATCAATATTACTTGCAAGATGAGGCTATAAAATATATCTTGGTCACTCTCTCATGCCAGCTACATTGTGAGAACCCTTTGGAGAGCGCCCTGTGTCAAGGTATTGTGGCCTCTTCCCAACAACTGTGTGAGTGGACTTGGAAGTGAGTCCCCCAGCCTCACTCAAGCCTTCAAATGACCGCATCCTCAGCCAATAGTTTGACCAAAACCTCATGGGAGAGTTGGAACCAGAATGTAGTTGGAACTAGAATCTAGTAGCAAAGCCGCTACTAGATTCTTGCCCCTCAGAAACCCTGTGACATAATACATGCTTGCTGTTTTTTTTTTTTTTCTGATATGGAGTTTCACTCTTGTCACCCAGGCTGGAGTGCAGTGCGAGATCTTGGCTCACTGCAACCCCTGGTTCCGAGGTTCAAGTGATTCTCCTGCCTCAGCCTCCCCAGGAACTGGGATTACAGGTGCCTGCCACCAGGACTGGCTAATTTTTTTGTAGTTTAGTAGAGATGGGGTTTTGCCATGTTGGACAGGCTGGTCTCAAACTCCTGACCTCAGGTGATCCACCTGTCTCGGCCTCCCAAAGTGCTGGGATTATAGGCACAAGCCACCACACCCAGCCAATGTTTGTTGTTTTAAGGCACTAAGTTTTGGGAGTAATTCTTTACACAACAATTGATAACGAATAGAGGGACTATTATACAGAACTGAGCAAGGTTTAGGAAAACCAGTAGGAGCCAGTGCAATTCGTCAGGGTAGCAACAGCCAGAAACCACTGACACCCAAGTCTGAGGAAGGAAAGGGAAGGATGCGTTTCAGAGTCTATGGAGTGTAGGGGAATCGGGGTGGCTCCTCCAGACTATGGGTTTGGGTAGGGGAGGCAGTGGCCCAGCAGCTGTGTTCCAATACCACTTTCTTTACAAGGAGTCAGGGCGATAAACGCCCAACCTCGATTTCTTTTCTTCTTTGTTCTGCTAGTACCTCTGCTCACTGGCCAAACTCAAGAGTAGGTAGGGCTTGAGTCCTGCAGCTGGAAGAAGGAGGAGGCCACAGGGCTGGGTAGAGGTGAATAGATGCCTTAGGGCAAGCTTCCTGAACCCCTGGGCCACTGCTGGTACCAGCCTGTGGCCTGTTAGGAACTGCCTGAGCTCCACCTCCTGTCAGATCAGTGGCCTTTAGATTCCCACAGGAGCACAAACCCTGTCGTGAACTACACATGTGAGGGATCTAGGTTGGTTGTATGCTCCGTATGAGAATCTAATGTCTGATGACCTGTCACTGTCTCCCATTATCCCCAGATGTGACCACCTAGTTTCAGGAAAACAAGCTCAGGACTCCCACTGATTTTATTTATGGCGAGGTGTGTAATTATTTCATTATATATTACAGTGTAATCATCACAGAAATGAAGAGTACAATATATATAATGCACTTGAATCATCACGAAACCATCCCTCCCATCCCTTGTCCATGGAAAACTGGTATTTCATAAAACCAGTTTTTGCCTTAGGGAGTGGGAGGCAGAGGTAAGATTTACACTTGGGCTACGGACATGGAAAAGGAAAAATGAAAGAAAAATGGAGGTGAGTAGCCAGGCAGGATCAGGAAATGTCGGGTGGGAAACAAGAAGGACTGTGATTTAGGTTACGATAAGGTTGCTCACTGAGCAGTGGAATGTTCTCTGAGGGGCAGATCCAAGGGGCAGTTGAGCTTGGTAGGTCTTCTAGGAGCAGAAGTGGCCTAAAGACTGTCAGGCTGGCTCTCCACTTCTATATGTTTCAATTGTTGCCCTAGACCAGAGAACAGCAAACCTTTTCTTTCAGGGGCAGATAGTAAGTGTTGGAAACTTTGCATCGCAACAACTCTGCTGCCATTGCAGCAGGAAAGCAGCAAAGATCATACATACATGAACGACGTGGCTGAGTTCCAGTATCACTTTCTTTACAAAAACAGGCAGCAGGTCTGCGGGCTGTAGTTTGCCAACCCCTGCCGTAGACGCTTAAGAATTTTTTTCATCATTTTGCCTTCAGATACACTTAAATTTTTTTTTAATTTTAATTGTTGTGGGTACATAGTAGGTGTATATATATCTTCAGATAGACTTTTGTATGGGTCTTTTTCCAGGTCTGGCTTCTGTAAGATAAATTATCTGAACTTCTTTCAGAGTACCAGAAATGAATGAGTCAGGAGATTCTGCTGTAATGCCTACGGATGTCTCTGAATGAATGAATGCAGAGCTGACTATTAATGAGGAATATGGAGCAGGAATTTTCAGTTCCAACATTTGATTTAAGGTATTTTCTGAAAATAGATTAGATTAAAGGAAGGTTTCCCTTTCATGCCAGGAACATATTCTAGCCTGGTGAAATGATTAAGCTTTGAACTCAGACACATCCAAATTCACAACCTGTCACTTTCTAGCTGTTTGGTTTGCTGAGCCAGTTTTCTCTCCTATAAAATAGAGATAATACCCACCTCATAGGTAATGACAGCTATTATTATTATAAGGGATAACAAATACACTCTTTCTGACTTAAAACTTTTTTCTCTCTTCCACTGTTCTCTTGAAAATGATTGGTTCTTAAAGTTTGCTCCCAAACTGCAGGATTTTCATTCCTGAAATGCTCTTAAAGCAAAACAAAAATAGATCCCAGACAATTTATATATTCACTGAGACTCTGATTGAAAGCAACAGAAACTGAATTCAAACTTACAGAAGAAGCAAAAGGAAAGATAAGAGTGATTGGATACTAGAGTAGTTCTCCAAATTGAAGCTCAACAATTAAGTCTTAGGTAAACAGGAACTTGAACTCTGTACAGAGTCTCTCCTCCTTTTCTCCTTTCTGCTGTTCTCTTAGTGTTTTGGTTTTCTCCCCAGGACTGGTGGCAAGTCAGGCAACAGCCACCAGAGCGGCTCCACCCAGCTTTGACACCAGAGAGGGACACTTGCTGTCCCTGGGGTCAAGTTTACAAATCCTGGGTAAGGGCTCTGGCCTGGATCAAAACTGTGTCCAGTGGGGCAGTAGAGGCTCATGTCTGGTCTGGCTTGAATCAGGTGCCCAATCCTGCCCCAGTCACCAGGGGCCAAGGGGATGGGATCTGTCAGAAGAGAGTGATCTGCTCTCTGTTCCCATGGGAGCCTCACAATTAGAGTCAGGGAAATATACATTTCCCAGAAGAATGAGGAAGCCTGTTCTGGATGAAAAACAGCAGCAGATCTCTTCATAGTTTACTGTCTCTGCACCTATGACGTGAGTATAACCAGTAACAACATAAACAATATGAAGACCCAGCAGGAAAAGGCAAGGTGGGGCTGGGAATAGACATGGGTCTCCCAGAGGAGGTCTCAGACGTGCATTGGGTTTGGAAGGCAAGGACATCCCTATATGAGACAGCTGGGGAAGGAATTTTGGGAATGGGTTGGAGGTTGGACCAGCCTCAGTGGCCAAAACTCAGATCTGTCATCAGAGGCCAGGTTGGTAACATAAACTGAGAAATAGCCTGATAGTAGCCAGGGGTTGGTGGTGGGGCATGAGGGGAATGAAAGAAGCCATGGTTTTCCCCAAAATACATTTAAATCCCCCCGCAAAGTTTGGGGTAAAAACCTCTGCAGACTTGTATAGGTGAAATAAAAATAAGTATGCTATCTATAAAGGCAACTGGATAGGAGTTTGTAAACTTTGAGGTAGGTGGTCTTAAGAATTTCTTAGCAATTCTGGCTGGGTGCAGTGGTTCATGCCTATAATCCCAGCACTTTGGGAGGCTGAAGTGGTCAGGAGTTTGAGACCAGCCTGGCCAAAATGGCAAAACCCCATCTCTACTGAAAGCACGAAAATTAGCTGGGCATGGTGGTGAGCACCTGTAATCCCAGCAACTCAGGAGGCTGCCACGAGAATTGTTTGAACCCAGGAGGCAGAGGTTGCAGTGGGCTGAGATCATGCCACTACACTCCAGCCTGGGCAAAGGAGTGAGACTCCAGCTCAAAAAAAAAAAAAAGAAAAGAAATTTTTAGCAATTCTGCTGTTGAATCTGTGACTGATTATAGGCAAACAAAGTAGGAGGAGCCTTTCCAGCCAGGAAAACCCTATTTGGGAAAGTGATTATGACAGAATTATGCCAAGTTGGGAAGGAGCAGTTTGCAGAAGATCCTTTACTTCATATTTCATAAAACTCAGAGACCGGTCAGAGTGAGGTCATAAATGCCTTGCTTTTTAACTTCACCACCTAGGCTCAGAAAACTCAGTTGTGGAAATTCTGTCTGTGCTTATAGTTCTTTATCCTTTGAATGGGTTCTCATTGAACTCAGTGTGGAATCGGAGGCATGCAGGTGGGAAGACCTCTGAGGCAGCCGCAGTGTAAGGGCTCTGGAGGCGGGTGGTAGTGGGCTACACGGAGCTTGCTGGATAACTTTGTCCACTGTCTGTTGGAGGTGGAGGAGTCAGGGGTGGTGGGGTGAAGTGGGATCACTCTTGCAATAATTTATTCCTTTAGTACACTTTTATCCAGCTTTGAGCCAGGCCCCATTCTAGACACAAGGAGTGCGGGGATGAAAAAGACATGGTCTGGATCTCAACAAATTTACATTCCACTGCAAAGTGGATGAGGAAAGTGGCCTGGGGGTTGGGGAACCCCTGCTTTAGTGAGAGAGATGGATGTAACTACAAGATCTGGTCTTGGAGGATCAGAGAAAGCTTCCTGGATGAGGTGATAGGTAAGCTAAATTCTCTGAAGGATGTATAAAAGTCAGTCCAGCAAATGGCAAGGGCTGAGGAGCCAGTGGCCATAACTTTCCAGGTGGGATTACAGATTAGGCAAAGCAAGAATGTGCTTGGGGATCAGTAAAGAAAATAATTTGATATTGAGAAACATATAAAAGTGCCCATCATGAGGAAAGCCAGAATTCTGTGGGACTCCTATCCACATACTCTACAGTGAAGCATCCTTTTTACTTTGAATTACATAGGGGGAGGTATGGCATCATCACCTTTCAGTGCTCAGAGCCACTGAAGCATGGGGAGTCATCCTGGCTTCAGACGTGGAAGGGACGTCTGCCCCCCCCCATTTTCTCTCCTCCACGTCCCTTTGCAGTTCCTTCCCCTCCAGGCTCACCCTGCCTCAGCAGCCTTTTCTTGTAGGGTCATTTCCTAGAGTCCTTATTAAAATTTACTGCCCTTTTATTCCTTCCTTTGGGCACCTCCAATCCACACTGTTAATTATCACATAGTATATCAATTACTCCCATAACTTGTTAAAATAGGTAAACTATAATGGGTGGCATGATTCCACTGTAACAGAGAAAAATTAATAACTACACTTTCTACATACTCATGGTCATTCTTAATTTTGATTTCTTTTTTAGTAGTTCCCATCTCAGCAGTTGTAAAGCAGTATTAATAAGAGCTAACAATCTTAGCTATTTTCAATGTGTGAGGCTCTCTTTGAAGATCTTTATACTAACTCACGCCTCCCAACAACTCTGGAATTAGCTTGTTATCTGCAAAGTGGATGAAGAAAGCCATCGATTTGCAGATGAGGAAATTGAGGCACACAAATTATGTAGCCTGTGGACCCAAGACCACTCAGCTGGTAATTAGTAGCAGCAGGATTTTAAGCTATCAACCTAAATAACAGAGAGAGGCTCTCTAAAAGAAAATGATGTTTATTTGGGAATAGAGCTTTGCAATGGGAAATCACATACCATCCTAAGCTATGTGAGTATTCAGGGGGGTAAAGAAAGACAAAGGTTTCTGAAGAAAAAAAATGAGAAGGATTACAAAATTGTTTGAAATAATTATCTTTGGCTACAAAGATCAATAACAAGGGTGATACTGGTCCGGGGATGGACAGGCAGCTGCTGGACAGATATTCTTACAGAAACCTCTTTGTGTGTGTGTGTCTGTGTGTGTGTGTGTGCAAGGTTCTAGTTTTTGTAGAGTCTTTTCTGTTATCAGGTATACAAGCAGGAGATCCTTTCTTCATGGCCCGTGCCATGAATAAAGAGATAATTTATTAGGGTTATCTTGGTATCAGTGACTCCATTTTTGATTTTGACAACTTTCAAAAACCAAACACTATACTCCACAGCCTGTCCTACCATCCGCTCAAATTACCCAAACCAACCACCTAAGAGTAAACCCTATTTCTTCACTATTCCCTTTTTGGTTTTGGTGGTTGTTGTTTGTTTTTTGTCTGAGACAAAGTCTTGCTCTGTTGCCCAGGCTGAAGTGCAGTGACGTGAACATGGCTCGCTGCAGCCTCAACCTCCCAGGCTCAAGTGATCATTCCTCCTCAGCCTCCTAAGTAGCTGGGACTACAGGTGTGTGCCACTACGCCCAGCTAATTTTAAAATTTTTTGTAGAGACAGGGTCTTGCCATATTGCCCAGGCTGGTCTTGAACTTCTGGGCTCAAGTGATCTGCCTGCCTCAGCCTCACCAAATGCTGAGGTTACAGGTGTGAGTCACCTGATCTTATTCCCTTTTTGCACCAAAATGTTCTACCCCTTAAATGTATCACCAATCCATTCACTATGCTCCATTTTTCCACCTCCATCTCCACTGCCACAGAAAAAACCTTCAGGAGAGCTCATCACGAAGTAAGTTCCCTGAGTGCAGGGACTTGATTTTTTGTCTCTATTGTCTCCCCAGGGCCTGGCTGACACACCGTAGATGTTCAGTAAAAATGGACCAAATGAATGAGTTCCTAACTGAAATCAACAAGAATGCATTGAGCACCTATTCTGTTTTACAGGGAAAGCTGTTGACCCTCAACATATTTACTTGCAGGTTTTCTCTTTAACTATTCCTATAAATATGAATTGGTATCATATTATGTATCTCTTTATAGTTCATTTTATTCTCAATATCTTCCCATGTTTTAAAAAATTCTTTGAAAACATTTTTATAGCAGGACAATATTCTATTTTATGACTTTTTTTGTGGGGTGGGGGGAACAGAGTCTCACTCTGTCTCCCAGGATGGAGTGCAGCGGTTCGATCTCAGCTCACTGCAACCTCCACCTCCCGAGTTCAAGCAATTCTCCTGCCTCAGCCTCTTGAATGACTGGGACTCGCACATGGCCACACCCAGCTAATTTTTTGTATTTTAGTAGCGACAGAGTTTTACCATATTGCCCAGGCTGGTTGGTAACTCCTGAGCTCAGGCAATCTGTCTGCCTTGGCTTCCCAAAGTGCTGAGATTACAGGCATGAGCCACAGTGTCCAGCTATTTTATGACATATTTTTTAACCATTTTCAAATTGTTAGACAATGAAGTTGTATTTTTTATCTATTGCTGTGTAACAAATTACCCCAAAACTCCATGGCTTAAAACACCATTTAGTAATACTATCTCAGTTTCTGGGGGGCCAAGAATTTGGGTGCGGCTCTGGCTCAGGGTGTTTTTCTTTTTCTTTTTTTTTTTCTCGGAGACAGAGTCTCACTCTGTTGTCAGTCGCCAGGCGCCAGGCTGTAGTGCAGTGGCGTGATCTCGGCTCACTGCAACCTCCGTCTCCTGAGTTCAAGCAATTCTCCTACCTCAGCCTCCCAAGTAGCTGGGACTACAGGTGCACACCACCACGCCCAGCTAATTTCTGTATTTTTAGTAGAGACAGGGTTTCACCATGTTTGCCAGGATGGTCTTGATCTCTTGACGTCATGATCCGCCTGCCTCGGCTTCCCAAAGTGCTGGGATTACAGGCATGAGCCACCGCACCCTGCCAGGCTCAGGGTTTTGGTTTTATTTTGTTTGAGATGGTGTCTTGCACTGTCACCTGGACTGGAGTGCAATGGCGTGATCTCAGCTCACTGCAACCTCTGCCTCCTGGGTTCAAGTGGTTCTCCTGCCTCAGCCTCCCAAGTAGCTGGGATTACAGGTGCCTGCCACCACACCTGGCTAATTTTTTGTATTTTTAGTAGAGACGGGTTTTCACTATGTTGGCCAGGATGGTCTTGAACTCCTGACCTCGTGATCCACCCACCTTGGCCTCCCAAAGTGCTGGGATTACAGGCGTGCCACTGTGCCCGGATGGCTCAGGGTTTTCTAAGCCTGCAGTCAAGCTATCAGCTGGGCTGTGGCTATCTCAACACCCAGGCAGGGGAAGACCCACTTCCAAGCTCACTCACTTGGCTGTTGGCAGAATTCAGTTTCTGGCCAGCTGTTGGCTGAAGACATCTGTTCCTTATTCTATTTTTCTATATCTATACCCTTCTATATCACTATAGATATAGATATATAAATGTATAGATCTATCTATAGATAGAACAATAGACATAGAGATATAGACACACACACACACACACACACACACACACACACAGAATGAGAGAGAGAGAGAAAGGTGACCCAAGCGGGAATTTACAGTTATTTTGTAATCTAATCTTAGAAGCAACCTCCCATTTTGCCTGCTGAATTCCATTCATTAGAAGTGAGTTGCCCTGGCACCCCTCTCTCCCCAGCCCAGCACCCTGTGTCTTCACATTGCCAGTCCCCCTCCTGTCAGGGAGGACAGTGTCCAATAAACTCCTCCACTCACAGTCTCCCCGAGCTTCAACAACCCGACCAGGCGCAGACTGTCATCCAGGCCATGAATGGCTTCCAGGTCAGCATGAAGATGCTCCAGGTGCAGCTGAATTGGCCCAAAGGTGCCAAATCGCCTGAGCTCCCGAGGGAGCGTCCCCCATGGGAGAGCAAGACTTGCATGAGACAGGATGCTGAAAGGGCTCCATTTAAAAACCTCCACACACCTACCAGAACTTCAAATCAAATTCAACAAATACACAAACAAACCTCTCTCTATTTATAAATGATAACTGTTGGATGACACTCTTGACATATCAGCCAATATCAATCAAGCTGAAGATTCCAGACACTCTCTGTGTGACTGTAACATTTCTTCAAGAAAAATACAGCATCTATGGAGTTGAGAGGACACGTTTTGGGGAGAAATATATATGACATAAAGAAGAAGATGATGAAGAAAAATGAGAAAACACAAACACACAGCAACTTTAAAACAAAATAAACACGAGATCAGATGTGAGGCTGAAGGGCTGAGAACTGGAAGGAGACACTGCTTTTCCAGCCCACCAAAATCCCTGAAGCAGGCCTAGTTCACAGTGGGCATCTGGGAGGCCATTGAGCACCTCTATATGTGATTCCTATAGCTATTTAGGGACCAAAGGACCAGTCTTTTCATTGCAGCTCTATGTGTAGCTCTGTGTCAAATGGAGGGGAATGGAGGACAACCTCCTTCCTGCCTCATGGCTGTTCTTCACATAGCTTAGAGCGACTCCACAAAAAATGTAAAAAGAAATTTAAAAAAGAAAAAACAACGTGTCAGTGTTTTAAACGGCAAGATAATAGTTCTTTGATACTTCGAGAGGCGCTGTGATGACCTTCATCCAAGTCTATGACACTTTCCTATGGTTTTCTGTATTCTATGTCTGGATGGAGCGGTTAAGATGAACAAATTGGTGGATATTTGGGGAAAGCAACACAAATCTTAAAACTCATTAACTGCAAAGTTTGAGAAAACAAGGAGGGAGAAAAAAGGGACTTACCAGGCAAGGTCATTGTTGTGAAAAGTCTGTAAATGCTTCGAATTCATCCCCTCTTAAAATCTTAATAGTTGTACAGAATTTTAAAAAGAAAAAGTTTAAAATACCTATTTAATAGAAGGAAAAATAGAGAAAAGCAAAATAAATAAAAAAAAATGGGGCAAAAAAAAGAAGAATAAGTGAGTCGGTAAGTCCAGCCCATACCCCAGGGGAGAACACACAAAGGTGTGAATACTAGGAGCTGCGGAGCCTTGGGATCATTTAATTTGCTTCCCACATAGTTTTCCTCCAATTTTATCTATTGTTAACAGTGTTGTTATCAATATTTTATTACTTAATACCTTATTACCTGTATTACAAATGATTTCCTCTGATAGATTTTTTGATGCTGTGTGTAAGAACACTGATATGATTTGGCTGCATCCAAATCTCATATTGAATTGTAGCTCCCATAATTCCCACAGGGCATGGGTGGAGCCCAGTGGGAGGTCAATGAATCATAGGGGTGGGTCTTCCCCCGCATTGTTCTCGTGATAGTGAGTAAGTCTCATGAGATCTAATGAGTTTATAAAGGGAAGTTCCCCTGCACATGCTCTCTTCCCTGCACCTGGGACGAGACTTTGCTCCTCATTCACCTTGTGCCACGATTGTGAGGCCTCCCAGCCATGTGGAACTTTGAGTCTATTAAACCTCTTTCCTTTGTAAATTACCCAGTCTCTGGCATGCCTTTATTAGCAGCGTGAGAACAGACTAACACAAATACTTTAAAAGCTGCCAAAGCACACACCGCTTTCCAGAGAGCTCTCCCATTATCAGTATATAAGAGCACCCATCTCAGCCTGGGTGTAGTGGCTTATGCCTATAATCCCAGAACTTTGGGAGGCTGAGGCAGGAGGATTGTTTAAGTTTAGGAATTCAAGACAAGCCTGAGCAACATGGCGAAACCTTGTGCCTATAAAAAAAAACACAGATACAAATCTCACTACATCTTCGTCTTTATCTTTGCTGCAAAATTATTTGCTTATGTGTTAGGTATCCCTTGTTTTAATTTCTCTTTGAGTTAAACCTTTTTCCCTGCCCTCATGTTCATCAGTCATTTGTATTTTTTCTTTTATGAGTTTTTTATTTTATGGCCTTTGCTCATTTTTCTATTGGGAATTTAATGTTTTGCTTATCAATTTGTGTGTGCTTCACATATAAAAAGATATGAACACATATAAAAAGGTAGCATCCTTGTGGTAAAAGCTTTATTGAAATATAATTTACATACCATACAATTTTCAAATTTAAAATGTACAATTTACTCTTTTTTAGTATATCGCAGATTTGTGCAATCATCCTCACAGTTTAAAAAAATGTTTTTCTTATTATTTTTTGAGACAGAGGCTCATTCTATTGCCCAGGCTGGAGTGCAGTGGTGCTGTCTTGGCTCACTGCAACCTCTGCCTCCTGGGCTCAAGTGATTCTCCTGACTCAGCCTCCCAAGCAGCTGGGATTACAGGCACCTCTCCCCCAGGCCCCCACCACCCACAACACCTGGCTAATCTGTTTAATTTTAGTAGAAACAGGATTTTACCATGTTGGCCAGGGTGGTCTTGAACTCCTGACCTCAAGTGATCTGCCTGCCTCGGCCTCCCAGAATGCTGGGATTACTGGTGTGAGCCACTGTGCCTGGCTCTGACAATTTTAGAACATTTTCATCACCTCGAAGAGAACCTCTGTACCTTTTAGCTATCACACCTCCTGCTTCCCCATCTCCTCCCTTATCCTTCAGCAAAGAATAATCTGCCTTCTGTCTCTATGGATTTGACTATTCTGGATATTTAATATAAATGAAATAATATAATCTGTGGTCTTTTGTGTTTGGCTCCTTTCACTTAGATAATGATTTTAAAGTTAATCCATGTTGTAGCATATATTAGAGCTTCATTTGTCTTTATGGCCAAATAATATTTCATTGCATAGATATATCATATTTGTTTATGCATTCATTGTTGATGGACATTTGGATTGTTTCCACTTTTTGGCTATACAAAGAAAGCTGCAGCCAGGTGTGGTGGCTCACACATGTAATCCCAGCACTTTGGGAGGCCTAGGCAGGTGGATCACCTGAGGTCAGGAGTTTGAGACCAGCCTGACCAACTTGGTGAAACCCTGTCTTTACTAAAAATGCAAAAATTAGCCAAGTGTGGTGGTGCATGCCTGTAATCCCAGCTACTCGGAAAGCTGAGGCAAGGGAATTGCTTGAATCTGGGAGGAGTTTGCAGTGAGCTGAGACTGTGCCATTGCACTCCAGCCTGAGCAACAAGAGTGAAACTCTATCTTGAAAAAAAATTTTTTTTTTTTTTGAGACAGAGTTTCGCTCTTGTCACCCAGACTGGAGTGCAATGGCATGATCTCGGCTAACCACAACTTCCGCCTTCCGGGTTCAAGCAATTCTCCTGCCTCAGCCTCCCGAGTAGCTGGGACTACAGGCGCACACCACCATGCCCAGCTAATTTTTTGTATTTTTAGTAGAGACGGGGTTTCACCTTGTTGACCAGGATGGTCTCGATCTCTTGACCTCATGATCCACCCGCCTCCGCCTTCCAAAGTGCTGGAATTATAGGCGTGAGCCACTGCGCCCGGCTGAGAAAAATTTTTTTTAAATAAAAATAAAAGAAGAAAGCTGCTATAAATGTAGAAGTATGGACATTTTGTATGGACATATATTTTCATTTCTCTTGGGCATACACCTAGGAGTGGAATTGCTAGGTCAAATGGTAACTTTTATGTTTAGCCATTTGAGGAACTGCCAGACTGTTTTCCACAGTGGCTGTATCATTTTTTATTCCCACCAGCATTGTATGAAGGTTTTAATTTCTCCATATCCTTGACAACGTTTGTTATGATTGATCTTTCTGATTCTAGACATTCAGGTGGGTGTGTAGTGGTATCTCACTGTGGTTTGATTTGCATTTCCCTTATGACTAATGATGTTGAGCATCTTGGCATATGCTTTTTGGCCATCTCTTTTTTAGAGAGAAGTCTATTAGGATCCTTTGAATAAATAGTGTTTTGTTTGTTTTTTTTTTTTAAAATAAGAGAGACTAGTGCCAGGTTTGAGGCCTGACTTCCAGCTGTGTGACTTCTTGGTTTTTCTTTTTTTTTTTTTAATTGTTGCCCAGGCTGGAGTGCAATGACATAATCTTGGTTCATTGCA
Source organism: Callithrix jacchus (assembly GCF_049354715.1). NCBI lineage: Eukaryota > Metazoa > Chordata > Mammalia > Primates > Cebidae > Callithrix > Callithrix jacchus. Next base: position 107,086,333 of record NC_133510.1, on the reverse strand, counting down.
ACCTCCTCCTCACTGATTCAAATGATTCTCCTGCCTCAGCCTCCTCAGTACCTGGAATTACAGGCATGTGTCACCATGTCTGGCTAATTTCATATTTTTTTTCTAATAGAGATGGGGTTTCTCCATGTTGGTCAGGTTGGTCTTGAACTCCCGACCTCAGGTGATCCACCCACCTCGGCCTCCCAAAGTGCTGGGATTACAGTAAGCCACAGTGCCTGGTTGGCGTCTTGGTTTCTTAAACTATGAGCTTGTTTTCATGTCTTTTGAGTTGGGTAAATAACACTTATTTCATAAGGTCATTGTGTGGCTGAAATGAGAAAACATGCAGGTAGCATTTAGCAGAGTGCCTGATACACAGTAACTATGTAATAGATGAGAGCTATTTTCATGATTTTTAAAAGGTAGTAACACAATAAGAACTATGTTTTCTATGACCTGGCATTCATATGTAGGATCCAAAAAAAACAACCAAGTTTCAGGAAGATTAATATGGCCATGTGATAATAAACAGGGACACTAGTTTGGAAAAGACCCAAGACTTTTATTTTTTTAAGCAAAAAAATAAAGGAAATGAGAAAAAAATGTTATCTGCCCTGCTTTCCTATCAGAGACAAGGGTTTCCTCCTGTCCTCAGCCCCAGCAGCTGGAGGAAGGAGAGTGATCTTGCTGCTTGTTCAAGCTGATCAAAGACTTTTTTTTTTTTTTTTTAGATGGAGTCTCACTCTGTCACCCAGGCTGGAGTGCAATGGTGTGGTCTCAGTTCACTGCAACCTCTGCCTCCCAGGTTCAAGAAATTCTCCTGCCTCAGCCTCCGGAGTAGCTGGGACTACAGGTGCATGCCACCAGACTCAGCTTATTTTTGTATTTTTAGTAGAGACGGGATTTCACTATACGTTGGCCAGGATGGTCTCGAACTCCTGACTACGTGACCCACCCACGTCAGCCTCCCAAAGTGCTGGGATTACAGGCGTAAGCCACCCTACTCAGCCAGATTTTTTTTAGTCATTTTTGTCTATTAACTTATCTAATACCTGAGAAAATAGTGATGAATATGTTTTGGATTTTTTGATTAACATCATAATAATGTGAGGAATTTTAAATGTGTTCATTAACTGTGTTTCTATGGAGGAAAATGGCACATAAAGGCTTTGGTAATCTCAAGGTCATTTATATTATCAATTAAAACAATTTTATATAATACCTGCTCATGCATTCATTTAATACATACCTATGCAGTCCCTACTATGTGCCAGGCACTGTTTTAGGCTCTGAGAATACAAAAGTGAATACAAGGTCTTTGCACTAAAGTTTATATTCCAAAAAGGTGAAACATTCAAAGTCCATTCATTCAACAAATATTGAGTACTGATTGAATGCTGGACACTATTTTAGATGCATGGGATGCACTGGTAAACAAAACAAGCAAAATTCCTTGTCCTCATAGGGCTTACATTTTAGTGGGAAGAGACAGACAACACATCGTAAACATAATAAATAAGGAAATTACATAGTCTGTTAGAGGGTTATAGCTGAGTGGGGGTAGGGACTTGGAATTACAATTTTTAGATCAGTGATCAGGGCTAGACCCATTAAGACACAGAAGGAGGTAAGGGGGTGAGCTATGTGGATATATGAGGGAGAATGTACTAGGAAGATGGAACAGCCAGTGCAAAGGCCCTGAGGCAGAACCATTCCTGGCAGAAATAAGGACAGTGAGGAAGGGAAAAGGTAGGAGGAGATGAAGGTAGAGGGGGAGTGGAAAGGGAATAGATCAAAGATCCCACAGGGCCTTGACCAGTGAAGAGGCCACCATTCACATCTGCAACAATTAAGTGCTGAATATATTTCTTGCTAAGCAGAGAACAGCAGTACTTGTAAGATAAGAGTGTCTCTGAACAAAGGAATTTGTGACTCTTATGTCATGTTTTGGGAAGCATGGGGTTTGGAAGTTGGCGAACTCTTAGAAGCTGGACTGTTTAGAGATGAGTTGACCTTTAGCTGTGGAAGAAAGATTAGTGGAGTGTGGCTGTTGCTGATTGGCTAATTTTTAGAAGCAAGTCACTGATCAAGAGATTGTTATTGATTGACTAAAACAGATTCTGGTTGTTTCTTGTCACTATGACCAAAGAACAACCAGTATCTTACTGTTTTTCAACTTGGAATGAAGGAACTTGTCACTATGGCTTGCAAGACCACAAGAAAAACTGTATTTTTTTTTTTTTGATACAGAGTCTCGGTCCGTCACCAGGTGCCAGGCTAGAGTGGAGCGGAGCGATCTCGGCTCACTGCAACCTATGCCTCCCGGGTTCAAGCATTTCTGCCTCAGCGTCCTGAGTAGCTGGGACCATAGGCACGAGCCACCACGCCCAGCTAATTTTTGTATTTTTAGTAGAGACAAGGTTTCACCACGTTGGCCAGGATAGTCTCAATCCCTTGACCTCGTGATCCACCCGCCTCAGCTTCCCAAAGTGCTGGGATTACAGGCGTGAGCCACTGGGCCCAGCCAAGTCTTTGTCTTTTGCTTTGAGGGAAATAAGGAGTTAATCGGAGATTTTTGAGCAGTGGAGTGACAGGATTTGACTTATATTTTCAGAGGATGTGAAATCCTGGCTGTGTGTATCAGAGTGGAAGAGGGGAGACAAGTCACTGCAGTCACCCTCACTTAGGCTGTTCTTGCATATATACTAAAAATGGAATGATACAGAGGAGATTACATGGCCCCTGTGCAAGGATGACATGCAAATTTGTGAAGCGTTCTATGTTTTAAAAAAAGAAACACCCGAGACTAGGTAATTTATACAAAAAGAGGTTTCATTGGCTCACAGTTCTGCAGGCTGTACAGGAAGCATAAGGCTGGCATCTGCTCCTGGGAAGGCCTCAGGAAGCTTCCAATCATGGTGGAAGGCAGAGTGGCAGCAGGCACTTCACAGGGCGATATCAGGAGCAAGAAGGAGAGGGGGAGGTGCCATACACTTTTAAACCACTAAGATCCCGAGAGAACTCACTAGCTCTAGGACAGCATCCAGGGAATGGCGGTCAACCATTTATGAGAAAGCTACCCCCAAGATACAATTATCTCCCACCAGGCACCACCTCCAACACTGGGGATTACATTTCAACATCAGATTTGGGCAGGACATCTAAATCCTATCAGGAGATGTGACTTGAACCATGGTGGTAGTAGTGTGGGCAATGAGAAGTGTTTCCTTTTTTTTTGAGACAGAGTCTCATTCTGTCATTCAGGCTGGAGTACAGTGACACAATCTGGGCTCACTGCAGCCTCCACCTCCCGGGTTCAAGCGATTCTCTCACCTCAGCCTCCTGAGTAGCTGGGACTACTGGTGTGCGCCACCACGCCCAGCTAAGTTTTGTATTTTCTGTAGAGACGGAGTTTCATCATGTTGGCCAGATTGGCCTCAAACTCCTGAGCTCAAGCAGTCCGCTCTCCTTAGCCTCCCAAAATGCCAGGATCACAGGCGTGAGCCACTGAACTTGGCCTGTTTCCATTTTAGGTATACATATTTGTAGCCAACAAATAAATAAGATAATCCAGTTAGGCTAAGTGCATTGGAGTAAACATAATCATATTTACTTTTACATAGAATAACAGAGCCAGATGACAGGATAGAGAGTAACTCAGTGGGGCTACTTAAGAAGAAGGGGTCAGGGAAGTCCCTCGTTGAAGAGGCAAGACCTCAGTGATGAAAAGGAGCCAGTGAGGACCTTAAGGCTGGTGTGCGTGTAAGGAGCAATGCACAGGCCAGTGGGTCTAGAGGGTGGTGAAGTCAGGGTTGAAGAAGAGCCACAAGCCGGGTGGGAGAGGGAAGCTGAAGCCAGATCCTTCCAGGCCTCAGTGCATACAGTGGATTGAGAAGAGTGGAGCCAGAGAAGAATCGGGAAGGTGGAAGTAGAGATAATACCAGACACTGTCTGCATGGGCATTTTACCAGGTCTCATTGAAGTGATGAAGTAAAATCTAACTGAAGTTTTCATCAGGCCATTTCATCCTCATTGTTTGCTGAATTATGATGCCTAGATAAATAGCGATATAAACTAACTGGCAGCTGTGGTGTACAGACTGGAAATAAAGACTCAATTGCCCGTCTCTGATCTTTAATGCAAAGACTAGCTTAGCTGCAGTGTTTTTTCCAAGACTAAATTATGATCCTGGCCTACCTCTTTCACCAAGAGGTAGGCCAGGATCAGAAAAATGGTAAACATTTATTGGGGGCTTCCTGAAATAGATACTGAAGGCACAGAGAACACAGGTTGTCAAGGCAGGATGACCTAGGATTCAACTGTGGACCGGATGTGGTCGGGTCCCATCTCTCCTAGAGTTCTGGCTCTCCAGGGTAAGGGGAGTGCTTCATTCACCTTTGCAGCCCTTGGGCTCCTAGCACAATGCCTGTAGAATGGTAGGAGCTGATATTACCTTATCATGGAATTTGAATTAAGCATGCAGTTTAGATCCACAGTACTGAAACGATAAACTATTAACTCAGTAAAGTAGTCATCTTCACATCTTTTGGTTCAGCATCCAGAACTGGGAGAATTAGTCATCCTTCTCCCAATTCTATTACTTGTGTTTTTATATTTCCTGCCTTTGAACACATCATTTCACTCCTAAATCTCCATTTTATGGGTAATAATAGAGAAAGGGAAAAATTAAACTCAGGCCAATTTTACTCCTTTTTTTTTTTTTTAACAGTTTTTGAGATGGAGTTTCACTCTTTTTTGCCCAGGCCGGAGAGCAATGGTGCTTGGCTCACTGCAACCTCTGCCTCCTGGGTTCAAGGAATTCTCCTGCCTCAGCCTCCTGAGTAGCTGAGATTACAGGCACGCACCACCACTCCTGGCTTATTTTGTATTTTTAGTAGAGATGGGGGTTTTACCATGTTGGCCAGGCTGGTCTCGAACTCCTGACTCCAATGATCCACCTGCCTCAGCCTCCCAAAGTGCTGGGATTACAGGTGTCAGCCATGACGCCCGGCCTCTAAGTTTTTACATGTTTGATGGAGACTAAAGAAATTCATGTTATATAAAGATCTTAGGATAACTTTTTTTTAAAGGGCTTTCTACGTATACATGATCCCAAACAACCCTGAGAAGCAGATATTTGGCCAAGATCACAAGCCACTAAGAAGGGGAGTTGGAATTCAAGTCAGGTTGTCTGATACTACAGTGGCATTGCTACTTACTCCTCTTGTCATGATTTGGGGCTTTCATTTGTCCTTTCTTCCATACTTGCCCCAGAAATGTTTAAACACGCTGAGAAACAGTGGGAACTCTATAAAAAAAAGCAACTCTATTTTTGTATGATCAATGCTGGAGAGTTTAATGTGGCCCAGGCCACTTGGTTAGTGGAAGTAGGCGGCACGCCACCCCCAGCTCCAGTTGCAGTGAGTGGTGTTGGATTACCCACCTCTGGGATGGTCACTGCTGAGCGAAGCTGGACCCAGGACTGCAGTCAGGGAATGACAGCGAAGGAGCTTGGCTGCACAGAGGGAAGAACCGGCTGCGGATTCTTGCAGCCAAACTGTCATCTGGTTGGGAAAAGCCGCTTGTCAATTTGCAACTACTAGAGGGGCGGGGGCGGGTGGAAAATGCAGCATCTTAAGTTCAAGATTCAGGGTGAAGGCTGGCTAGACTGAGCAGGGGTCTGCATCTTTAGATGAAATATGAAAACAAACACCCAAGCTCAGGGACCAAATGACAGGGAGCGATGCGCATCTGGCGACAGTAACAGGGACCCAAGGAAAGAAAACAGGAGGAGCTGAAGGCGCTCCAGGAGGTCCCCGCCGTTCAGACCCTCGCGGTGGCCCGGGCACGTCGTCCTAGGGGGCGGCTTCTGTCCTTGGTTTCCCCTTCTTAAAAATCCAGGGGCAGGCAGGCTGAGCTCGGGCGGCGGAGACACCTCCACGTGGGGAGGAAAGCGGTGACAAAGAGAGGGAGGCCCGACAGATTCCGCTTTGCACAAACCCGGGTCAACATCGGGAAGAAGGCCCGCCTAGACCCGAACGGCGCGCCAGGGCCAGGCCCTAGAAGCCCCAGCGCCACTAGGAGCAGGGTAGGGAGCGGCGCGGCAGCCGCGCGGGGCGGGGCAGGGGGCGTAACGGGGCGGGGCTGCGGCGGGCCGGCGCGCGGGCGCGCGGGCGGCGCGGAGGGAGGGTGTCGCGCCGAGGGAAGCGGCCCGCGGCGGAGGGAGGGGAGGCCGAGTCCTGGAAGCGGAGCTCCGCGCTGGGACTGGTTCCTTCGCAGCCATTTTCTGTCCAACCAAACAGCCGATTGGAGACGGGAGCCAACCAGGGCTGCATTGGAGGTTTGTGTCTCGCTTCGGCCAATGATCGCTCCTAAACCGACTCCACTTTAGCTCGAATGAAATGTCCGTCTCCTCCCGGCGCCGTCCCTGCCGCCAACGCCGCCTCGGCCGGGGGCACTCGCCTCCCGCCCTCCCGCCCGGGCCGGGGCCGGGGCCCGCGCCCGCGCCTGCGAGGCGGCTCTCGCAGCGGGCCGGGGAGCGGGCGCGGGGCCGCGGCGCGGCTCTTTGTGCGCCGGGCTGAGGAGCGGCGGGACGCGGGCCAGGCCGCCTCCCGCTCGCCGCCGCTGAGCTCCGGGCCCGGGGCCGAGGAGGGGCCGCGGGGCTGCGTCCGGGCCCCGCTCTCGGCGGCGTCCCGGCTCGGCTCCATTTTGTGCGAGTCCCGTAGCCCCGTAGCCCTGGCCCCGTAGCCCCAGCCGCCGCGCGGGTCCCCGGGGGCGCCCCCCTCCCTCCCGCGGTGCTGTGGCGGGGTCCCGCGCTTTGTCTGCCCGCACACCCCGGGGGCCGCGCGGCGGGCGGGAGGCAGGCTTTGGGCGCGGGGCCGGGGCGGCCGGGGGAGTCGAGGGATGCGCGCCGGGGGCGGCCTCTCGGCGCTCGTTGGGCTGACAGCTCGGCCGGACCGGGCCGTGGGGCCGGGGGCCACCCGGGCACCTGCGTGGGGAGGAAGGCATGGCTTTGGCTTCCCCGCAGTCTGGTTTGCGCGTAAAGAATGCAGCCATCTGGCGGCTTGCGGTCCCTGGACTTACCCCGAAGGTGGGAAGGAAGCCTTTCGGATTGGACTAAGGTTTTAATCGGTGTTGGGAGGCGGGAGGTTAAACAGGGCCTTGAGGAACGGTAGTCTTAGAGAACAAAGAATTACAGAGCACCCACAAATCATAATCTCGCCCAGAGTACTCTAACAGGATAATTTAAACAAGGTTAGGTAGCCTGCGACCTTTAAAAAAAAATGGCATCTCACTAACCCGCATGGACCCCATAGTTCCGTGGTTCGTGCCACAAAATCACTGATGTGGTTTCAGCTCTCTTAGTATGGAAACTAATCAGCAACATAAAGTGATGAAAGTAAACGGATCAATATCAGTGGCACTAGTCAGTGGGGGTTTTATTTGTAAAGTATTGGAAGTTTAACCAAAATTCCTTAAAAGGCAATTATTCCTTCCCTGCACTGCTCTTGTAGCTTAATTTAAGGATTACTGTATATTGATGGAAAACTCTGGTTGTTGATGCCAAAGAATAGAGGGTGGAGGAAGGGACTACTGCTTTTCTTGGATACAAATTTGCATTTCTTCAAACATTAAACAGATGTATGCATTCCCTAGAGCTTTTACATATATCATAACCTGCCCTTAAGAAAATATGTACCATATGAGGTGACAGTATTTTTCTTTAATGTACTGAGTCTAAATATATACTGAATCAACTATTTGGGTGAGTGAGTGTGGTGTGACTCCCTTTCCCATACCCCCGCCCCCATTCCAAGCAAAATATATAAATATAGCTCCCATATTTTAAGTGTTCTGAGGGCTTATTTTTACAAAGACACCCTAAAAAAAATAACATTTCTCGTTACAAGGAAGGACTTTTCTGAGCAGTTTTGGGGTTAGAGGATACTATTAATATTTGAAAAGAAATTAGAAATTACTTTTAATATTGTAGCAAATGTCAAGGAGTGTTTGCTGCCTGGACCCTTTTAGTGGCATTTAAAACATTCAATTCAGTGGCTACCATTTTTTTCTGCTATTTGCTAGATTTCATGCTGGGATAGGTATCAGTGTATCTTCTCCCTTTAAAATTAACACTGAAAGGATGTGTTTTTGTTTTGGCATCCTACCCCTCCCCCATTTAATTGTTTCGTTTGAAAAAGAGAATGGAGCAAATGAGAAATGCAAGTTGTAACATTGCAGTTGATACTAATTTATTCAGCTATTTATGCATTACAGTGATACTGAAGTGCTATTTGGATGCAATTTTAGTCAAAAATGGTGGTGCTTCAAAATTATAAATAAGGGTCTTGATTGTGTTGCTTTTTTGATATCTTCTCAGTGCAGAATGTATCTTCATTACAGTATAATCTGAGATTCTTAATTGAAAAGCATTATATTCTGAGATAATTTTTTCCTCCTCTTGAGCTATAGAGTGCCTAAATGTTACTCTGAAACGTTTAAGAAAACCATCACCAAAAAATTAAGTTGATAAGGGATGTGTTTGTGTCTTGGGTGTTAATGTTTTAAGTATTAGATGTATAATTTTTGGTCTCTTGCATATTACATAATTTGGTTCCTATTTGGTGTATTGTAATGAATGTTTATGATGAGTGTGACTAAATTCAGGGTTATGTTGGAAAATTCATTTTCTCCTCTCCCCATGGAATTAACTTGTAAGTTCTCCAAAATAAGTCTTTCAATTGAACAAACATTTACTGGGTGCCTTTTAATACTATTTTATAACATGCACTCCATTGATTAAGAATAGTAGACAAAATTGTACATGCCTCTTTAATTTTATGAGAAAACCTATAGGTGATATATTTGATGTTTTTACTGCTAATAGATGTTAGGTCCTAATAGATGTTTATCTTTTAGGTTGAAATAGCAAAGATTAGACGCCTTTTTAGACAGGTGTTCTTCAACACCACTGACAACACGGTTCTGATAGTATTTCATGACAGTAAGTATATTTTACCATTTTGGTTGTTAATTAGATTTGAACAGTAATTGGTTGGAAATAAAATTATAACTGATTTATACTGGAGATGCCTGATAGAATGAATGCATTTCAGGTCTAGACAGACAGTATCTCTACTCAATTCCTGTTGCTTCCTTATTTTCATGTTCTTGCTTGGGCCCTTATTTCCCGTGGGCCCCTAAGTGCTGTTGAGGCTACAGGGTGTTTGTCCCAGCTGTTAAGGGGCTGTCTATTTAGCCAATTAATTGAATTCTTAGGGGACAGTTATGCCCTGAGTGGAAAATGTTAACTCTTAAGTGCAGTCACTGTGGGAAGAAGAGAGGCGTGGTGGGCCTGGGTACTGGGGAATATCAGAGGGATCCTGCAGACCTTGAACTGAGCCTTAACGTAGAGAATGGGAATGGAGAGGTGAAGAGTCTCAGCAAAAGCAAATGCCTGGTGGCAGGAATGGGTAACTTAAGTTTAGGGGATCAGAAGTAGAGATGCATGGTCCAGGGCAGATTTCAAAGGATAATGTAGGAAAGAGAAAGCACTTGACGCCTCTGGATATGTAATTCTGGATGTGCTACTCTATCTGTAACCTCGGGCGTGTCACAGCTTCTTTGAGCCCTGGTTGCTTCATTCCTAAAATGAAAGAAATGCACTCTGTGATCCCTAAATAGAGCACATTCTAGCACAAAGGTTTTTATTAACCATGAAGATAGAGAAGAGTAGGAAACAAGTTTGGTTAGGTTAAATGTGCGATCTGCTCATGTGAAGTCATGAAAATGAGGTTTGGATTTCACATAGGGGGCCTTTAGGAACCTTCAATAGTTACACAAGTGGTGTTGTGGTGAGATTTGTCTTATAACAGTATGTTGAGATGGGCTGCATAGTAATCCAGTGGAAATAGGAAAGAGAAAGCATATCTGGGAGACATTTTTTACGAGGTAATAGATGAGGTAGAGCTTAAAGGAAATGGAAGAACCTGAGATGATGCTGGTATATTTAGCTGGGCAGAGTGAAAGACTGGTATTCTTAGTAGAATTGCAGTAGTGGAAAGGGAAATCTCCCTCCTTGCCCCCTTCCAGGGGTTGGAGGAAGGTGAGTTTCATTTCCCAATATCTTAAATTTGCAGTGATGGGATATTAGACATGCTCTATAGGCATGGGTTGCTTGAGTGGCAAGCAGGATATTGGTTGTAGATTTGAAATTTATGAGCATAGAAGTGATATTTAGTGAGTTCATTAAGAAAATAAGGGAAGAAAGAGAAGGATAACCTTGGGTGAAACTAACGGGATGGGAGGAAAGAATATTGCTTTGGAAATTAGAGTAGGATAGAATTCCAGGCATAAATGTGTGGCCGGCAGTAGCGAGCACTACAAAGAATAGTCAAGTAGGGTGAGGACAAGATCACTGGCAGCTTTTAAGAGTGTTTTCATACTGGGTTGGGGGTAAAAAGTACATGTTCGGGAGTTTAAATAGGAATGAAGAGATGTCTAATGACTGTCAGGGAAAGAATGGTAGCTAGGCAAGGGTATGGGGCAGAATTAAGGTTTTATGTATCTCTGTGACTTCCGTGTGCTCAATGAGGGAGACTAAGCATGTTTAAGGAAGAGTGAAGGAGCTGGTAAGGAGGACTGAAGATACATGAGAGAAGAGGAATCTGTATTATTTCTTATCCTCAGAGATAGAAAAGGAATGTAATCCAGAAAACAGGTAAAAGGGTAAATTAAAAGAGAGGAATCTCTGCCTGGAAGGATGATGAGAACTGTATTTGAAGGGACAATACTAATGCTAGATTACATTTGTTGAGTTCTTACTATATATCTTGTACTTTGCTAAGTACTTTTTATACAGTAGCTTCCTCATGGCAGCATCACTTTAAAAATGGGGAAGCTGAACACACAAACAGAGCTCATAAATGGGGAGCCAAGCTTCAAACCCACGAAATTGTTCCTAAGAGCCGTGTTTCTCACCACAGTCCAGAGCATGCTTCTTAACCATCTCACAAACACTGTTAAGTTTGAGAAGCTAATTTCAATGTTTTCCATGTATAATCAATAGCCTTAGAATTTAAAGGGGACAAATTAAAGAAGTAGGTATAAGGACTCCATGAGAAACTACTAGGCAGGAATGCTATAGAGAGTACCTGGCATCTGAGTCCCTGGATTTCAGCCCCATTTACTGTGTCACCTCGGGCAAATCATTAGCTTCCTATACCTCAGTTTTCTCACCTGCGTCACAGGCTTGTGAACCTTGCATGAGCTATTTAGAAAGTGTTCAATAAATGTAAACATCAAAGAGGGGAGTATTTGTTTGTGGAACACATTATTAGCATAGTTTAAATATGGCTACATCAAAAAGAATAAAGATTTATTAGCTTAGCCCGCTACCTGTTTATTTCACATAATATTTTCAAGAATAATTCTGTCAGTTCAACTAAATGATTAGAATAGTCATTAAAATGAATTTATTTGTCCATATTTATCAGTTCCCTTAGGTCTAATGATTCATCATTGTCCCCTTGTCATTATCCTATATGCTGTGCTCTTCCAGCCTCATCACCCAGATGAAATCCAACATTTTCGCTTTAGTATTCTCATATCAGGCCTTTCAGGTGTCACACTGGACATATTGGCATGCACCACTGTAAATTCGCAGTCATTAGCTTCAACTAGGCTCTGTGCTGTCCATCACTGCCCTCCCTTTCCTCTCCCATTCTCTGCAGTGACAGCTGTCTGTCTCTCCAGCTTCAAGAATCCCATCATTCATTATCCTCGGTGTTCCTGTAGCTCTTTCAGTCAGTAACCAAGTCACCTAATAAACAGCTCTCTAGTAGTTGTGCTTCTCTCTTGAGCTCCATCGCTCTCGCCTGGATCTGATGCTAAAATGATCATTATCTTGCCTGAAGTCATGCCTTAACTGCAGCATTATAGTCCTCACTGGTCTTCTGTGCCTTTTTGTGCTCCCCTCCAGGTTGGTTTCTGTACTGAACTATAGCCAGAGGAATCTTTTAAAATAGAACTGTGATTTGTGCTTTTCTGCTTAAAACTCTTCTTTGATTTCCTCTTGTCCACAGGACACTGCTTGATCTAGCTCCTCCTCAGCTCATTCCAGTCCACCAGTATTGTATTTCTTGGTTTTCTCTGCCTGGAACATTCGTTTCCCACCTCTCTTTTTGCTTGACTGATTTCTAGTCATCTTTCAATCTCATTTTCAGTGTCATTTCCTAAGAGCCTTTCTTGACCCCTCAGATAAGTGAGGTCCATTTTGGAGTAAGCTCATATAGCACATAGAAAAAATCTTTGTTTTTCTTAGTACTTGGCACTAGCATATTACTTATTTGTAATTATTTTAGTAGCTATATGTAATACTTACTGAGTATGCCCATGTACTGTGCTGTCTTTACATGGATTATCTCCTAACCTGTACAGAAGCCCTGGGAGGTTAAGTCTTCTCACCCAGCTTGTTCAAGGTCTCATGGTAAGTGGCAGGGAATTCAAACTAGGTGATTCAATTCCAGAGCCTGTGTCCTGGAAGGACTAATAGGCTTCGCTCTCTACCCCTTCACCCTGCCTCCCAGGTTATGTAACATTTGTCTTCCCTGCAAGCTGAGGACAGAGACCTTGTCTGTTGTTGACAGCTACGTGACCAGCACATAGCATGGATCTGGTAAATACTAAGCACTCACTCAGTAAATATTTGTTGACTGCCTTACTGACAATCTACACTCTGTTTTACAAATTTTTATAGGCTGTTTTAGACCTAGGAAAAACCTTTGGGATGCATCCAGCAGGTTTTTTTCCATCATTCTTATATATTGGAGAATGGCTAGCATATTCTAAGCATCAAAGATTAGGCTGATTTATTGAGTGCAAGGGACTAAGTGCCATAGAGCTTTAAAGAACATTTGTTTTTGAATTGCAGTAAGGGATAAAACAGAAAGATTCAAGGAGAATAGAGAATACTGGGATTAAAGTCTGGGGCAGGATTTTAATGGTAGAAAGATAGTGGAAAGGAAGACAGAAGGTGTGAAATGATAGAGCTGCAACTTATGGAACCGAAGACATACAGAGTTTAGCAGATGATGTGCGGCTTCTCTTCAAAGGAGGGAGGATGAGAGCTAATGTCTGTGGGGTACAATATGTGCCAAACACTGTCTCTAGCAGCTTTCTAGTCTTTATTTAATTCTGACAACTCTAGGAAATACTTTTATCTTCACTTTTAGAAGACTGAGATTTAGAGAGGCTAATGCTGTTAGTCCAGATGATAATCTTGTTGCTCATTCCAGTGTGTGACAAGAAAATACGATTTAAACTTTTTGCCTTCAATACTTTTGTTTGTGTTTTATTTCTAAATTAATTCATCTCCCAGATGCGCTTGGTTATTTGAACATCGTCTTGCTCATCAGCTAATTATGTTATCATGTAGACATTCACTTAGGAAAGAATTTCTGTTATTCTTCCTACCCCACCGCTTGCCCTCCCCACCCCCGACCAAAGATTTGTTTCCAACTGTAGGTTCTGAAACAACCACTTTGGTCCTGTCTCTTGCACCTTGATCTTCCTTAGGTTATTGTAAAAGCTGGTCAACTCACAGCTATCAATAATTGATCATTCTTTTATGGCTGTAATAAATCCATCATCATGTCCATTAAAGGATACTCTCCTAGTATGTTAGCATTTTAGGATCAAAATAGCATTTGATTTTTGGGCAGTGTTTCACATTCATTTGTGTTAGTTTAAGATGGGGAGGGTGGTATTGTTTTTTCTATTTTATATGGAAATACATTTAATTGGCAGAGATGCTTATTTTCAGGGGATCAGTAGGAGAGTTAGAATCAGGTCACTGACTTCGTCATTTACTTCTTAGAGGCTACTAAAAAGTATCAATAAATAGGTACCCTACGTTCACAGATTATTAAAGGTCTGTGAATTCTATTTTCTACCCCCTTAAAACTATATATATAAATTACAGAAATGTATCTCTATCTACAGTTATATTAGCACCACAGTCAGTAGATGCATGAAAGAAATGCCATGTTTTTGAAGACCTGGAAACTAGCCCAGTATTTTAATATTAAATAAAAATCCAACAGAGATGGAGAAGACATGTGTTTTACAAGGACTAAAATTTTGCAATCAATTACATTAAATTTATACTGGGTCCTGGGCCTTAACGAAGGATCAAATTTCTCTTCTTTGTTCAGCCTGAAAGTACATATTACACTTGATTTTTGCTATACTTTTTATTCAGATCATGCATTTAAATTTTTTCACTCACAGATATTTTGATTAGTAGTATTTGCAAAACAGAAAGGCTTCTAGGATCTGCCATGTTGGTGAAATTGAATGGAGTCAGTTCAGGGCTTATGATTTCCTCTTCTCCAGACTTTCCCTCTTGGAATTCTTTTAGCTCTCAGCAAACTTAATTAAGCAGACTTTTTTTTTTAAGATGGGAGTCTTGAACTGTCGCCTGGGCTGGAGTGCAGTGGTGTGATCTGGGCTTACTGCAACCTCTGCCTCCTGGGTTCAAGTGATTCTCCTACCTCAGCCTCCCGAGTAGCTGAGATTACAGGCACCTGCCACCACGTCTGGCTATTAAGCAGACTTTTTAAAAACAGGAATTTTAACTCTTATTCTTGTCTGTACATGTAATTTTCCTATCTTTATATGTAAATCTAACATCTTCCTGATCCCTTCCCTTTTTTTGAGATTAGGGTCTCACTGTGTCACTGAGGATGGAGTGCAGTGGTGTGATCATGGCTAACTGCAGCCTCAACCTCCTAGGTTCAAGTGATCTTTCCACCTTAGCCTTTCAAGTAGCTGGGACTGCAGGCACATGCCACCATGCCTGGCTAATTTTTTTATTTTTATTTTAGAGACAGGGTCTCACCATGTTGCCCAGGCTGATTTTGAACTTCTGGGCTCAAGTGATCCTCCCATCTTGGCTTCCAAAGTGCTGGGATTACAGACATGAGCCACAACACCTGGCCCTGACTTGGCAGAGGGAGAGAAAATTATACCTTTGACTACAATCAGAGTTTATGGATTCATTCAAAACATGGGTGTACTTTTGGGTTATCTGGGCACAGAATTGTGCAGGGAATCTCCATGCTTCTTATACCAAGTAACAGTTTGAATGGAGTCATTTTCTATTTTGGAAATTCTATGAAAAAGCAAAGAAAGTTTGCAGCAGGAGCAAAAGGAAAACCAGGCTTTAGCAGGAGAGCTGCAAGTGATGTGTACAGGTGAATTCCAGTTGATGACTTAAGCTGATGTTTTTTTAAGAGACAGGTTCTCACTACATTGACCAGGCTGGTCTCAATCTCTTGAGCTCAATCCTCCTGCCTCAGCTCCTGAGTAGCTGGGGCTAGAGGAGCATGACACTGTGTCCAGCTTTACTAAGCTGATCATCATTCCAGGGATAAATTAGGTTGTAAGTCAGCGTTGCCTGTGTACCAGATTTGAAGATTGTGCACTTGAAAAGAAAGAGGCATATGCTTTAGATTCATTTCCTTGTCTCCATTGGCCTTATGCTTATCACTTATGGAAGATGGATAGGGAAATCTTGAATCGTGGGCAAATTGTGGGGGAGTTTCCAAATCAAGAAATACAGGCTGGTTATGGTGGCTGATCCCTGTAATCTCAATCTCAGCATTTTGGGAGGCTCAGGTAGGCGGATTGCTTGAGGCCAGGAGTTCCAGACCAGCCTGGGCAACATAGTGAAACCCCATCTCTATTAAGAATACAAAAAAATTGGCCAGTTGTGGTGGTGCATGCCTATAGTCCTAGCTACTTGGGAGGCTCAGGTGGGAGGACTGCTTCAGCCTGGGAGGTTGAGCCTGGGAAGTCATACCACTGCACTCCAGCCTGGGTAACAGAGTGACACCCTGTCTTGAAAAAAAAATAATTAATTTAAAAAACAAGAAATATGAATTCTTTTTTAGTAAACTCAAGGCTGTGAAAAGTGTAATTGACCCATCGTCCTGTAACGGTTTATAAGTGTTGAATCTGTTACGTTTGTTAGTACTTTGAAAAGTTTTGAAAAACTGTTTTTCTCCTCATAGATGGATGGTGACAGTTCTACAACAGATGCTTCTCAATTAGGAATCTCTGCAGACTATATTGGAGGAAGTCATTATGTTATACAGCCTCATGATGGTAAGCAGGCCACAGAACCAAATTCACAAGTTGAAACAAGTTAGAAAGTGGACATTTCATTAATATGGTATTCTAGGTTACTTTTGTCTTTATAGGAAAATTTGCAATCTTGTGTCATGGTTGAATGAGAAAGTGTAAAAAAGGAGTACCATGCTCTTTTTATTAGAAATAGTCTTCAAAAGAGTGAGTTCTTGAAAAAACTTTTACTATAAAAATACACCTTTTCTAAAACGTGTATAGTTTCTTTTAAAATTTGTTACCGACTTCCTGTTTAAATGTTAAAAATGAGAAATCTGTAATCTATTGATAGGGTAACTAAAATAATTCTTTAGAGGGTGAGTTAAATTTCTAGCTATTATGTTTTTTCCATTTACGATTTTTTGGGTTTCATTCGTATTAACTTCGAACTATGTCAGGTATTAGAAAGGCAGTATTGGCTCGGTGTGGTGGCTCAGGCCTATAATCCCAGTAGTTTGGGAGGCCGAGGTGAGGACCCCTTGAGCTCAGAAGTAGGAGACCAGCCTGGGCAACATGGTGAAACCCCATCTCTACAAAAAAAAATGCAAAAATTAGCTGGGCTTGGTGGCATATACCTGTAGTCCCAGCTACTTAGGGGGCTGGGGACTGAGGTGGCAGGATCTCTTGAGCCTGGGAGGTAGCCTCAGTGAGCTGTATTTGTACCACTGCACACTCCAGCTTGGGTGACAGAGTAAGATCCTGTTTCCCGAAAAAAAAAAAAAAAAAAAAAAAAAGGCATTGTTATGTTGGCCTATCAGAAATAATTTACTTTTGTGGCATTTTGATTTGTAAAACTTTTTTTTTTTTTTTTTTTTGGAGACATGGCGTCTTGCTCTGTCGCCCAGGCTGGAATGCAATGGTGCAATCTTGACTCACTGCAACCTCTACTTCCTGGGTTCAAGCAATTCTTCTGCCTCAGCCTCCCCAGTAACTGGGATTACAGGTGCCCACCACCACGTCCGGCTAATTTTTTTTCTTTTTAGTAGAGACAGGGTTTCACCATGTTGGTGAGGCTCGTCTCGCACTCCTTACCTCAGATGATCTGCCTGCTTGGGCCTCCCAAAGTGCTAGGATTACAGACATGAGCCACCATGCCTGGCCTGACTTGTAAAATTTTTACAAATTGAGATATATTTTCAGAAGAAATTTGCCAGAGGGATTAATTTCATCCTGAAACAGATATTGAAATAAATTAATTCTGATAACATCATTTTAAACACATAAAAATGTAAATTGAATCAACTTAAGTGCCTTGCTTACTTATATATGAAGAGTGGGCAGTTTACTTACAAGGTACGGCATTTAGTCATAAAAGGATGCTATTGGTACTGTACAAGCTTCAGTTATAGCTACATTTATATAATTGGAAAATTCACTTTTTGTATGAACAGTTGGATCACTGCTATAGCTTTGTTCAAAATCGAATTATATTAGTAATCCAATTGGGTCAGTAATATTCAAGTCCCGTTGTCCATTCTGTATAGAATTTTATATAAACTTTATACAGACAACTTTATATCAGCTTTAAAAGTTTTATATAGACTTTTACATAAATAAGTTTATATAAACTTGGCTTTGGAGAAACATATTATCTCTTAGTCTGGCAATATTGAAGGAGCCATAGGTTACAGTCTGTAAGTTTTACAGCTAAGTCATGCAGTAAATATTTAAGAATACCTACTCTGTGGAAAGTGCTATACTAAGCTAGGTATACACGAAGCTGATTCTTGACATCAAGTAGCAAAAATCTAATAGGAGAAATGAGGATTAATAAAAATTCTAAAATGTGTAAGAGAAAAGACATAGAGAAGCCCTTGTATTTTATGAAAGAAAAGATCATTTTTGAAGGTGCTATAGAGATGTTATTTGAGATTTTTGGAGAATGGGGGGTAAGATGTAGCAGGTATATTTGAGAATAAAAAGCATTTTAGGTGGTGAGTTTGAAATTAATGAAAAAGTTCAGTTCTGGCTCTGTAAAAATTATGAAAAGACTTGCTCTCCTAATCCCTAAATAAGGGTTGAGTGATGAACCAGGATGATTTTATTCTGGATCATTTTGGTAGTTTTTTCTATCTTGAAATAGAAATAATAAGCTTTAAACCTAAATATTTTTATTTCTTTAGATACTGAAGACAGCATGAATGATCATGAAGACACAAATGGTTCAAAGGAAAGTTTCAGAGAACAAGATATATATCTTCCAATAGCAAACGTGGCTAGGATAATGAAAAATGCCATACCTCAAACAGGAAAGGTAACATAGAGGAGAAATTCAACTTGTTTTTTTCAAGGGAAACATGAAACGACATGAATTCATAGGTCATGAATACAGTTAGCTGTTGGTATCAATCATTCAGGCTTTCAGCAAATCAAATATTTCTTTCATGTCTACATACGCAGTTACTGAATAGTGTTCCATTTTCAATTCTGTCATGTCCCCAAATGTTCTCCCCTCTCCCACTTACTGGAGGCAGATACAATAGAATTAAGACTGTTTTAAAAAATAGGTACATTGTCAGAACTATCAGGTTTGAGTGTATGAAGCTGTAACTTCTATAATGTTACAGCAAATTTAGGTCATACTGGTCTGATATAGGTGTGGTAAGAATTTTCCCAAACAAATCCTGGTATTTGGAAACAGCTATTTTTACGTAATTATAGATACTAACATACATTTCAACTGATACGATTTTTTTAAATAGTTTTGTCTTCTTAGAACTTTTAAAAACTCATTGTCACTGCTGATCACTTGGTCTGAATTAAAATTCACACATTTTATATCGTTTTCTGTTGGTAACTTTTCTATCATTATAGTTTAAAAAGACTTAGGGAAGTAATAAAATGTACAAATATATATACTATTAGAATAATTACTAGGCCTAGAACTTACAGTTTGAGAATTTTGTCCTTATGTTTTAAGGAAAAAAAAGGCACAAATGCTGCTTGTTGCTTACATAGGCTAAGGCTGCCACTGGTCAGTATCGTAGCCACAAGCCACGTGCCCTGGAGCACCTGAAATGTGGCTGGTCTGAATGGAGATATGCTGTAAATTTGAAACACCAGATTTTGAAGACTTAGTATGAAGAAAAGAATTAAAATATTTCACTGAAAGATTGATTCTACGTGTAAATAGTAATAATTTGGGTTAAATTAAATATACTATTAAAATTAATTTTAATTTTTTTTATATTGCTACTGGAGAATCTAAACTTACATATGTGGCTCACATTATATTGTCTTGCTTGACCGCATTCATGCAGTTCTTGTTTACACTCTAGTATGTAAAATAGGCATGGAGGTGAAAGACAGTAGGTTTTGGCAAGAATTTTGAGTGGTATTGCTATTATAAGTGGCTTTGTAATTGCATGTTAATCCATTGGAGTTTGATTTTTAGACCCCAGACTCTTAAGGGAAGATTGTTTTTATAATTAAGTGGCAGATGTGTGCTTCTTTAGGCAGTCTTTTTAGTAAACTCAAAACCTGTATATGACACTGTATATCCCCAATAATAAAAGAAGTCAGAAAGTCACCAATATTTGTGTGTTTGTTTTCTTTTTTGAGATGGAGTCTCGCTCTGTTGCCCAGACTGAAGTGCAGTGGCGTGATCTTGGCTCACTGCAACCTCTGCTCACCTGGGTTCAAGTGATGCTTCTGCCTCAGCCTTCTGAGTAGCCAGGATTACAGGCATGTGCCACCACACCTGGCTAATTTTTGTATTTTTAGTAGAGACAGGGTTTCACCATGTTGGTCAGGCTAGTCTCAAACTCCTGACCTCATGATCCACCCGCTTTGGCTTCCCTAAGTTCTGGAATTACAGGCTTGAGCCACCATGCCCAGACTCATATGTTATTGTTCCGCTCTTTTCCAAGCCTTATGTGAATTCAGTTTTTTAGTTTTTGTCTTGCTTTTTGTTTTTTTATTTTCTGGTGTCTTTATTCATCAAAATGCTAGAGCAGAGAAGTGGTACCTTAGTCACCCATAAAATATGCATGTGGAATTGACTTTCCAGGGGCATTTGGTTAGTAAGAGTTTTCATCCTCTGTGGGGTGGTAGGAACATCCAGTGCTCTTTGATATCTAAATCAGATTTGTTTTCTGTAAATAGTTTCATGGCTTCTCTCACTTGTATTTGACTTTTTATTCTGACTCTGAGGTTTGGAATTTTGATAGCACACACTGTATTAATGTTATAACATATTTAAGAGATTAAGTAGTCATAAAATGAAGATGTGTTCTTCTGAATAGGCTTTTATTTTTGTAGGTTGTTAGGAAGGTGATGCTTATAGTTTCTGTAATTTACCTGTGATTTTCTCTTCAGATTGCAAAAGATGCCAAAGAATGTGTTCAAGAATGTGTAAGTGAGTTCATCAGTTTTATAACATCTGAAGCAAGTGAAAGGTGCCATCAAGAGAAACGGAAAACAATCAATGGAGAGGACATTCTCTTTGCCATGTCTACCTTAGGCTTTGACAGTTATGTGGAACCTCTGAAATTATACCTTCAGAAATTCAGAGAGGTAAGGAAAATGTCTCCCATTGTGCTTTTAAGAAAAGAGACATTATGTACTTTAACTTTTTAAATGTTTATTTGTTTAAAAACTTTATTTTGTAGTAAATTATGTAACATTTCTCAGAAGTATTCAGTCGCTTATATCAACAGTTCCCAACCTTTTTGGCACCAGGGACCAGTTTTGCGGAAAACAGTTTTTCTACGGATTGGGGTCGGGGGAGGGATTCAAGGGGCAGATGGCTTCAGGATGAAACTGTTCCACCCCAGATCATCAGGCATTAGTTAGATTCTCATAAGGAATGCACAATCTAGATCCCTTGTATGCACAGTTCACAACAGGGTTCAAGCTCCTATGAGAATCTAATGCTGCCACTGATCTGACAGGAGGTGGAGCTCAGGTGGTGATGCTGGATTACCAGCCCCTCACCTCCTCCTGTGTGGCCAGGTTCTTAACTGGCCAGGGACCCTTATCAGCCTGCAGACTGGGAGTTGGGGATCACTGACTTATATTACAGTACTTAAATACTAAGTCCTTTCTTTTTCCCTTTGCTTACTACTAACCATAGCATAGTTACATAATGATGAAAGGGCACAGACTTTGGATTCAGACTACCAGGAGGCTGAATCTCAGCTCTGCCACATGCAAATTCTATGGCCTTGGACAGATTATTTCAGTACTTTAAAGGTCTTGGTTTCCTCATCTGTAAAATGAGGCTAATAGTACCTACATCATAGAATTATTGATGGGACTAAGTAAATAATGTTCAGTGCTCATTAACGTTACTTCTTGCTGCTATTGTTAATTTAAAGGAAGTAGCATTAAAAGTAGTAAGATAATAAAAAAGTGGAAAGTATAATCATGTGTCTTATTATTGATTGAATTCTTCTATACTTCCTCTTAGGTTTATCTTTGCCTGTGGGAATGGATTTTGTGAAAAGGAGTTGAGTTCAGCATATTTATTTCCACATACCAGCTTAGGTGTTGTCAGATTCACATTACTTTCAAAATATATCCTAAATATCTTTAGTGTTTGAATCCCATTAAATTAGTGATAATTGCATGGAATGATTCAAGTAGGAAAAGAATGTGTAAATTTCTGACAGTGCTTTTACAAATCTTCAGCATCATAGAACCCTGGAGGTATTTGGCCAAACTAATTTTGGTTTAAGAATTTTAAATTCTCAACTTGCTACAGTACTGCCCAGTTGGCTGAAAGACATGTATATACTTAAGTGATAACCTGGATCATTTGTAGTATATTTATAAGCTCAATATTTGTGGTATTTTGCAGACTTCTTCATCTGTAAGTAGAGTTCTCTTACCCTTTGATGTGGTGTAGAATTAGAATAATTTATTTTTATCTATAAATACTTTGTTTTCTAGGTCATTACTAACTCTTAAAGTGATTACAGCTTATATTAAAAGTTAGCCTTTTGAAAGCCTTCTTCATATGTAATTAACCAGCAGTGTTAATAAATACTCTGCTTAGAGTTTGTAATAATAGAAGCTCCTAATTTTAGGCAATAGGTAAGCATTCTTATTTGAAAGACAATTTCATCTGAATATCAGTGACTTTTTTTTTTCCTTCCTCAGGCTATGAAAGGAGAAAAGGGAATTGGTGGAGCAGTCACAGCTACAGATGGATTAAGTGAAGAGCTTACAGAGGAAGCATTTAGTAAGCATTGTTATAATAACAAGTCATGTAGCTTGTTAGCAGTGATTCATACTGTCTAGTGGTATTTTCGGAATGTCAACACTGAGTATTTTGACATAGCATTATTTTAAATAGTTCTTATCAGTTCACGCCCTTTTATTTGAAATCAGTGAGTGGTAGGTGTAGAAAATTTTAATTCTGCAGACATCATAACCTTTCACAAATAGTTCTAAGTTCCATAGCCCCTAGTTTTCGGCAAAGATTCATATGACATAGGAATTTAATATTAAGGAATTGTAGTTTGTAATGTAAAATCTTACGGTTTAAATAACTTTGAACTCAGGTTTGTTTTTTTTGTTTTTTTTTACATTGAGTATCATTGTCATATGGGTGAAATAAAAGGGCTATGGTGAGTACACTTCTCATATGTAAAATATATGCTGCTCAGTTATGTGTTGCTCCCAGCCAAACCTCATGATGTAGTGTAGTATAATCACTTCATCCAGTCTGTCTGCAGATTTGTACACATGGACAGTTAGCTAAGGTACATGTTAGAGATATGAAAATTGAAAAACGCAATAAAAAAAAAATGTGGTTTTTAGGGAACATTTTTTAAAATGGAAAATTGGAGGATTTATTATTTTGTCCAAGACTATATCATTGATAAGGGGCAGAATTGTACTGAGACAATTAATGGCACAACCTCAAGATTCAGCCCAAGAAAGTAGATAAAGTTCTTTTCCCTCTTTAACTGTTAATTTTTTCCTTTTAGCTAACCAGTTACCAGCTGGCTTAATAACCACAGATGGTCAACAACAAAATGTTATGGTTTACACAACATCATATCAACAGGTACAGTCCTTTGTATTTTAAACGTTTAAAAAATTTGATTATATTGCTGGGGCGCGGTGGCTCATGCCTGTAATCCCAGCACTTTGGGAGGCTGAGGTGGGCGGATCACCTGAGGTCAGGAGTTCAAGACCAGCCTGGCCAACATGGTGAAAACCTGTCTGTACTAAAAATGCAAAAATTGGCAGGACATCGTGGCAGGTGCCTCTAATACCAGATTCTCAGGCAGGAGAATCACTTGAATCTGGGAGGCAGAGGTTGCAGTGAGCTGAGATCATGCCACTGCACTCCAGCCTAGGCAACAGAGCAAGACTGTCTCCAAAAAAAAAAATTGATTATATCTATTGATAAAGCTAATTTCAACACGTTATTAAGGACTTGATAATAGGGTTATTAAAAATTCTGTTTTCTCAATATGGATAACTCTATATAGTAGTCTCTTAATAGTTAAGAATGTTTATATTTGCATAGATTTCTAGAAAGATACACAAGAAATGGGAAGTAGACTTGTTACTGTCTTTTTAGTCACTGAATATTTATAATATGCATATGTTATGCTTAATCTCCTTTAATTCTGCTCAATTTAAATTTTCTAATCTTAGATTTCTGGTGTTCAACAAATTCAGTTTTCATGATCTGAAGAAATGATGGAATGGGGATTGTAGAGAAATGAGAGTGTATGATTCTGGAACAGAGACATCAGAAGGAAGTGACTGGTGACAAGATGTATCTTTGTATATTAAATAGCTGTAATGTAGCTTCCTGATGCTTGACTAATTGAGGTGTTAATTCCGACTTGAGAATCTTTTTCATGAGTGATTTTAAAGAAAAATTTGGATTTTAAAGGTATTAAAATATTTTTGTTTTGTACAAGAGTTTGTTGCTCTGTATGACTCCTGTATGCATTGTATATTGCAATTTATTACTGTCAGAGATTTGTAGACAGTTTCTTATTTTCATATTGAATCATGTTACTTTTGTAATTCAAGTAAGCAGCTGGGTTAATTCATGATGTTTGCCCTTTTAATAAAATATAAGGGTAGAGTTCATTTTGAATGCAAGTTGCCTTTATTATAAATTTGAGTTTGTCTTGGTTATACCTTGCATGATAACCTAGCTAGATTTCTAGCATTTGCTGTATTTATTAAAATTACTATTTTTTTGGGTAAAACATTCATAGTTTAAGCAGCACCATTTTTTTAAAAACAATGTAATTAAGTGTGAATGCAGAAGCAAATATTGTCTGCCCTGGTTCAACTTGGTGCCCATTAACAGTGTTTACACTGTTCATCGTGCCTGTTAATGTAGTTTTAGTTATTGGACTTTTTTTTAGACTAGATTTGGTTTTGAGTTACATTATTAAGAATGTTGGAATACATTTAAGTTTAATGTTCTCCTAGTGCTCTTGAAATGGTGCCCCTTTCATTTGGTACATGATTTTTTTCAAAGCATATCTTCAAGTACTATACTGACCTTTTACAGAAGAGGAAATTTATAGTCTGATGGTAAATGTCCTCATTTTACCTTTTTAATTGAAATGTTAAGTTTCCTTTTATACTACGGAAACCAAGAAACATCAGACATCATTGCGTGTACAGACCTTTTGCATGGGTGAGTGAATGAAATGGAGAACAGAGTGAGTGCTGTGAACGGTGTGAAAAAGAAGCTGCCAGCTTCTAGTGTGCTGTCTTCATCTTTGCAATAAACTAAACTTAGATAGTGTAACTTTGTATAATTTAGTAGTATATACTTGGATTGTTTCTTTTTTAAAAAGTGAGGATTTGTATTTTCTCATCTATTATTTTTGGTGTTAAGGGATTTTTTTTTTAAGTTTTAATATCAAAAATTGTTATTGTATAGTTTGCCTAAAAGGAAGTTGGAGTGAATGTCATCTTTGAAGGATACTCAGATTTATAAGGTAGAAGCAATTTCCCAGATACAGGCTGAATAGAAACATTTCTTTGCCAGAAGGAGCCTTTGGGACTATATTTGAGCTAATCAGAGGTTAAAAATGCCCTCATCAACTATGCTCCATTTTAAAAATAATTTTCATTATAATAAATTCAAATAGGAAAAAATGGGAGTAGTTAAGCAAAACCAATAATCATCCTACTATGTTGAAAGAACCAATGTTAATATTTTGATAAATATTATTTGTCCTTTTACTTTGCTAAATATGTATATTTTTATAAAAATGGGCTCATATTGTGCATACCATTTTGTAACCTGCTTTTTTCACTTAACAATATATTGTGATCATCTTTTCCAGGTCATGCATAGTCTTCTGCATCATTTTTATTGGTTTATTATTCTGTTATATGACTCAATCATAATTTATTTAATCTTCTATTGGATATTTTGATTATTTACATCTTTTCACAGTATAAACAACACTTCACTGAATCTCGTGTTCATCCATGACTGTTTTCTTAAATTCTTAGACGTATTGCTGGATTATCAAATATGCAAAATTTTAACCGTTTTGATACTTTGTTATGAGTGTATTTTAAAATATTTTCCATTTGATCCAGGTAGTGTGTCCTTATATAACTGAAAAAACCACTTGGTCTTTGATTATCTGTAAAATTAGTTTAAAGATTGGGATATATTAGAGTAGAGAATCAAGATAAAAAAGGAATTTGAGGCCAGGTATGGGGTTGCTCATGCCTAGAATCCCAGCACTTTGGGAGGCTGAGGTAGGTGGATCACTTTGAGGTTAGGAGTTTGAGACTAGCCTGGCCAACATGGCGAACCTTCCATCTCTACAAAAAATACAAAAATCAGCAGGGTATGGTGGTATGCACCTGTAGTCCCAGCTATTCTGGTGGCTGAGGCATTATCCCTTGACCCTGGGAGACAGAGTCTGAAGTGAGCTGAGATCATGCCACTGCTCTCCAGCCTGGGCAACAAACCCAGACTCTTGTCTCAAAAAAAAAAAAAGAAAACAAAACCCAGGAATTCCATCATTCAAAATTTTAAGTCAGTATCTAATACAACAAATTTCCAAACTTCATCATTTGCTGGTAGTGCTCACCAAAACTTTACACTAGGTAAAATCAGGTCACTTTTTTTTTTTGTATGGACTTCACTGTTGTTGGACTTCATACTCTGATGGGAAAGAAAATGGACATTCTGCATGTGTCAGGTACATAATATCCTAATTTATGCTTGTCAGAGCTGGGGTCAGTGTCTTACTTGGCTTGTGTTGCATTTAACTGGATGTCATGTTTTCTCTGGAACTTCTGTATGCAAGCTCCCATGTTAACCTATTATAAAAATGTTTTTTTTTTTTAATTTTGTAAACATTGCTTTCTTGAGTATGTAATAGAGAAACGGGTTTCAGTAGTAAGGTAGAAGAAGGGGACTTAGGTAGCTTGTGTCTTAGGTAGCTTCTGTCTGGCCCCTCACTACCTCACTCTAAAGGAGATGCTTTAAAATCATCTTGAATTCAGCAAGGATTGTTTTTTAAATGGTGCCTTCCTAATGTCACATACTTTGATATGACAGTGTTTGAAGCTATTTGTATTTTTTCCCCTCCTACACTGTATTACGTGTGCAGCGTTTTCCTTTCTTCACAAACATGCCTTATTGCCCGTTTTGCCTTAGCGAGTTAAAGGAGTACCAGTTAACTTTAATAATTCTAATTGAATATAGTTATGAGGGCCCAATTAAAAAGACTTCTATAGCAGTAGTAATTAGGCATGAAAAGCAGAAAGGATAGTTTCTCCCATTTGCTAAGAATGCAAGATTTAAAAAAAATTTTCTCTTAAGGAAAATGCTAATTTTTTCAACAATCTAAACAAGATGATGTTTGTTATTTATGTGATAAAATACACTTTAAGTCATTCAAATAAATGATAATTAGGCAGTTCTTAAAAGGACTTTAAAAGAAAAGTGATACTGGGTAAAATCTATACCAAAAACTAGTCTATTTTAAATGTGTTTTTTGGTCTCCCTGAGTTAGGCAACTGATAATTTGTGTAAGTTAATAATTTGTATATATTGACCTTAAACTCCTATTAAGTCATATAATGTGCTCATGAGTAAAAAATTGAACAACTCTAACTTTGTTTTCTAAGGAACTATACTACACTGTCTGAAAAATACTCAGTTTCAATTTATGGTTTCTTTTAGAGCTAGAACCGTTACTTCACCTAGTTTAGCTCTCTCTAAACTGGGTGAGCTGGGCAGCTGCATCACCCCGATCTCATCTTGGCTCCTTATGTCAAGTTCTTTGCCTCCCGCATCCACCTGCCATGACCTTAAACACATACTTCCCTCTACCTAGCTAAGTCCCACTCATTCTTCAGGTCTTTATCAGAAAAGTTTCTCAAACATTTGTAAAACCTTTGTAGTAATCACCAAATATAGAAAATAGCACCACCCAAACACAAGAGATGTGTAATACAGCCTTTTATACTGGCTGCTGTACGGCCCCTTATAAATTTATTTTGAGACTGTGCTACTTTTTGTACCTGATTTTAAGGATTTGTGAAACCATAAGGCAGAATCCCTTCCAATCTTGGGCCACAGATGGCACTGGCATGGATTCATTTCTCTGGCTTCTGGCCATTGCCTTTAAAGAGACGCTTGCCTAATAGTAAAGTTAGTTTTCCCTGATCTTACTCCAGAGACTGTTTCCTTTTCCACTGCATATTAAAGGGATATGTGTGCAAGACAATGTAAGAACTCCTTTGCCAAAATTAATTTGAGCAAGTGTGTGAGATAAGAATAAAGTCATTAAAGTATGTGCTGGTACCCTCTTAAAGGCCATGTAGTAGTTTTAGGGGACCAAATTACATTAATAGGTAATTCTTTCTTCTTCCACAAAAATATCCTGAGATTATAAAATTCCGATCCATGGCATAAAATTTTTCCTCTTTAAGGTATGATTTAGGTCTTCCTTGATTGTCCTCTAAAAGCAAACAGTAACAGGTTTCTGTCATACTTTTGCAACTGTTTTCCAGGGCTCAATTTCAG
Source organism: Callithrix jacchus (assembly GCF_049354715.1). Classification (NCBI taxonomy): domain Eukaryota; kingdom Metazoa; phylum Chordata; class Mammalia; order Primates; family Cebidae; genus Callithrix; species Callithrix jacchus. The sequence continues at coordinate 107,058,177 of NC_133510.1, read as the reverse complement.
AGTACATGTGAATGAAAGATACTTCTGAACTTTGAACACTAGGCAGTTGTTGAAAAAAAGTTACTGGGCAAGGACAAGTCATAACAGAAAGTGCCTTTCAGCCAGAACAGGTATGCCAAGGAGGCTCATTCATGCATATATCTCCCCAATATTAGCTTTACAAGAAACCAAATCCAAATTCTTTTTTCAGATCAAAGCAATCATTAATAAAAGAATACAATGTTTGGGACATTTAAAGAAATGGCAGAGCTGTTCCTTTGTTTGGAGGAAGAGTCTATCTTTTAAAAATGGTTTCTTTCTGTACATTTCCAACCTTGCAAGTAGCAGTCTCTCCACTGTAAAAGTGCTATCTTACAGAACTGTACAGAGGGAGCCAGGCATCTTTTAATTCTGTATAGACTGCTAGAAGGTACCACGTATTCTACTTGCATAAAGGGCAAACTGTTAATCTAGACTTCATTTCCAAGAGTAAGACAGCCTAGATACCCTAACAACTCCCAATTAACCCCCCCCAATGCTTTATAAAAGAAATAACGTGAACTATCAGCAAATTATTGAATAATGTATTTTGGTAAGTTTATCATGAAAGCAAGGAATTTGCAGAACTCCAAAAAGATGTAAAAATAACCTGTGAGGCTGAGCTAGCACTAAAGCCTGCTTTTGCCCCAAGAGCTCTTTTGGAGTCTGGAGTTCTTGACCTAGCAGGAGAGGAGGGCCTGGACATAAAGCTGAATGCTTACCTAGTTTGAAGTCTTATTAGGGCCACCAGAGAAATAGGTAGCAAGCAGGCTTACCTGCCTCAATTTTGGTGCTGGATGAAGGGGTATAAATTACCCCTATTCTCAAATACCTAACCACAGGCTCTTCCTCAGGTTAAATGTCAGCTGATAATTTAAAATAAGTAGTCTCATGTTGGTTGCTTCTGGATGTCTGGCAGAGCAAAAAAGTTCTCTCAAAATTCTCCATTTCAATGCTTGAAGTTATTTGCCAAGGAAAAGAAGTTTAAGATTCCACAAACTGCATGGCCAACATGGCAAAACCCCATCTCTACTAAAAATACAAAAATTAGCCGAACATGGTAGCATGTGCCTGTAATCCCAGCTGCTTGCGGGGCTAAGGCAGGAGACTTGATTGAACTAGGAGGCAGAGGTTGCAGTAAGCTGAGATTGCACCACTGCACTCCAGCCTGGGCAACAGAGTGAGACCCTGTCTCAAAAAAAAAAAAAAAAAAAACCCTCAAGGAAAGATGGTGGCACCATGAGTAAAAAACAAAATATCCAACAGACAACAGAAGCATCCACAAAGACTCAATATTGGTAATAAAATAGGGAAAAAAATAATGATGTTTAAAGAAATAGAAGCATGGAAAAAGGAACAAAAGACTGCATAGAAACAAGGAGACTTGTAAACCAAATAGAACGTGTAATATCGTTAAAGTAAGTACTGACAACAAAGAAGATGAAGGCAACATGCAGTCATATAGATAGAGCCACTTAAACTATTTTAAAAGGTTCAATTTACTAGGGAAAATAGAACAATTCTAAATTAGTATGTATTTAGTAATAAAGCCAGTGAAAAAGCAAATACAACTTTAAGAGAAATTGAGAGATCCATTATAATGAAATCCTTAGACTCCAGTAAGCAAATCAGGTACAAGATAAATCAATAAAGTTGTATCCAACACAACTAACAAGTTTGATCTAGGACTTAGAGAACATAATACTCAACTATTAGATAATACACACTTTACCAATACACATGGAATACTCATGAAACATGATAGGACATAAACGTCTCAGTTTCAGAAAACCAAAATCCTGTAAATCATATTCTCAAAATATTAGAAATACAGATTAAGGCTAGGCACAGTGGTTCACGCTGTAATCCCAAAACTGGGAGGCCAAGGTGGGATGACTGCTTCAGCTCAGAAGTTTGAAACCAGCTTGGGCAACATAGACATCTCTTCAAAAAGAAAAAAAAAATTAGTTGGGTGTGGTGGTGGTGCCTGTAGTCCTGGCTACTCAGGAGGCTGAGGCAAGAGATCATGAACCCAGGAGTTCAAGGCTGCAGTGAGCTATGACTGCTCCACTGTACTCCAGCCTGGGTGACAGAGTGAGATCCTCTGTCTTAAAAAAAAAAAAAAAATACAGAGAACCTACATAACCTATTCCTGACATTTGGAAATAGACTTTTAAAGAAACTAATGTGTCAAACATTTAAACCTCCTGAAGGATTAATCAAGAAACATGAGAAAGCACAAATAAACTAACAGGAATGAAACATGGTCAACTAACAAATGCTGTGGAGACTAAAATGAAACGAGAATAATATGGACAGTTTCATACAGCAGAAATCTTAAACTAAGATGAAATGGATAAATCCATAGAAAAAAATAAAACGATTTACAAGAATAATGTAAAATCTTAATGTTCTTATAACCTTTAAAGAAACTAAATAAAAATCTTCCATTAATAACCAAATAGTTTTAAAGACTGTTCTCATCTTAAACTCTTCCAGAAAATTGAAAAACTCACCATTTCATGAGGCTGGTATAATGTTGATACCAAAATCAGCAATGATAGGACATGAAAGTATTATAGACTGATTTTACTTATGAACATAGGAGCAAAACTATTTATTTGTTTTTATTTATTTTTGAGACAGAGTCTTGCTCAGTTGCCCAGGCTGGAGTGCAGTGGGGTGATCTGGGCTCACTGCACTCTCCACCTCCCAGGTTCAAATGATTTTGGTGCCTTAGCCTCCTAAGTAGCTGAGACTACAGGCGCACACCATCACACCCAGCTATGTTTTATTTTTAAGTAGAGACAGAGTTTCACCATGTTGGTCAGGCTGGTCTCAAACTTCTGACTGCAGTGATCTACCCACCTGGGCTTCCCAAAGTGCTGGGATTTCAGGTGTGAGCCACCACGCCTGGCCTATAGGAGCAAAACTAGACAAAGTATTGGCAAATCGAATCCAGTAATGTATTAAAAACACACACACCATGACCAAGTTGGGTTTATAATAGGAATTAAAGGTTGGTTTAATATTAAAAAGTCAGTTACCATAATTTATAAATTAACAGATTAAAGGAGAGACAGAAAAAAGCCTTGGATAAAATTCAACATCCATTCATAATACAACTATTAACAAACTAGATACAGAAGATAACTTCCTTGGCCAGGTGTGGTGGCTCATGCCTGCAATCTTAGCACTTTGGGAGGTTGAGCCCGGGAACTAGAGACAGCCTGACCAACATAATGAGACCTCATCTTTACAAAAAATTTAAAAATTAGTTCGGCATGGTGGCATATGCCTGTGCTCCCAGCTACTTGGGATACTGAGGCACTTAAGCCCAGCAGGTCAAGGCTGCAGTAAGCTGTGATCATGCCATGCACTGCAGCCTGGGTAACAGAAACAAAAACCAAACCAAAAAACAAAGAAAATTCCTTGAACCAATAAAGACCATTTACAAAAAAACAAAAACAAAAACCCCACCAAACAGTGAAACGTTTAAAAAAAATATTTAAATAACGGTTAAGACAAAGATGTTCACTCTCAGTTCTCTTCAACATTGTTCTATAGGTCCTAGCTAGTACAGAAATACAAGAAATTTTTTAAAAAAGTTATAAGCCTCAGAAAGGAAGAAAACTGCCATTATTTGCAAATGTTAATTTTAAAAACTCAAAGGACATCTAGATACATTGTTATAACTAATACAAGTTTGCCATAGTTGTCAGATCTAAAATCAATACATATCAACAATATTTCTATATAATCAGCAATAATCAATGGAAAGTATAATTTAAAAAATTTGGTTCACCTGTTTTCATCCAATAGGTAAATTGAATTTAATTAAACTGAATTTTAAAAATCAGCAACAATCAGAATGGAAAGTATAATTCAAAAAATTCAGTATCTGGTAAAATTCAGTTACCAACTAGTACTGACTTTAATTAAACTGAATTTTTTAAATTATACTTTTTTCCATTCTGGTTGTTGTTAATTATATAGAAATATTGTTGATAAGTACTTTGAATGAAACTAAAGTCAATAAAAATGAGAAAAATTTTAAGATAAAAACAAATTTAAAAAATATTAAAATTCAGTTTACCACAGCATTAAAAACTATAAAACCACTATGATGAAATCTAATATAAGATGTAAAGGCCTTTATGGAGAAAATTTTTAAAGTTTATTGAGACATTAAAGAAGACCTAATAAAAGGAAAGATACACAAGGGTTTTGGCTTGAAAGACTCATTACTGAAAAGATGTCAGTTTTCTCCAAGATCAACAGATTCTTTACCGTTACAAAAGACAATACACAAACTGAGAGAAGATATATGCAATACATGTAACTGACAAAGGATTGGTATCCAGAATAGATAAATCATACGAATCAATGAAAAAAAGGCAACCTAATAGAAAAATGGGCAAAAGACACAAATAGAAAAATGGGCCAAAGACATGAGTATTTCACAGAAGAGGAATCATGAGGGACCCATATATGAAGAAACACTCAATTTCATTAGTAATCAGGGAAATGCAAATTAAACCCACAGTAAGAAACCGCATAATAGCCATTCAGTTGACAAATACAAAGATAGTCAAGACCAAGTGTTTGCCAAGATGTGAAGCCATGGGAACGCTCAACCATTGCCAGGGGGAGCGTAAGTTGCTACAAATGCTTTAGAAAACAATACCAAGGAAAACCCACTCCTTAAAGCAGCAGTTCTCAAAGTGTTGGTCTCAGAACCTCTTTATAACCTTAAAAACTATTGAGGGCCTCAAAGAGCTGTTGTTCACATGGGTTATATCTATCAATATTTACCATATTAGAAATTAAAATTCAGACATTTTTAAAACAGAAATATACAAATATACTTGATTAGCTGCTAGAGTGATGATGCCATCATACATCTGGAAAATATATTGTAAAAAAATGAGAATGAAATGAACACAAAATCCCTTAGTATTATGAAAATAGTTTTGTCCTCACAGACACCCCCCCAAAGAAAGGTCTCAGGGACCCCTAGGGGTCCCTGAACCACACTTTGACAACAACTGTCCTAGGACAACTGCTGAAAAAGTGCACCAGGAGACAGTACAAGTCATTAATTCCTCAAATATTTATTGAGCATCCACCTGGTGCCAGGCATTGTTCTAGACACGGGAATATGGCAGAGTCCAGAAGAGGCAAAACTCCTGCCCATACAGCCTACATTGTAATCGGGCAGATGTTCATAGCAGCATTGTTTGTAATTGCAAAATGCAGAAAACAATCCAAACCTCCATAAATAGAAGAATGGATAAATTGTGAACCAGTCATACAATCAAATACCATACAGCTGTGAAAACATGAAATACAGTTACATGCATAAACATGGATGGGAATCTCAAAAACAATGTCAGAAAAAAAGAGGTCACAGAAGAATACATACAGCATAACTCCATTTACATAAAAGTTCAAGAAATCTAAACAACATATTATCAGGAATACATACATAGATGGGAGAGTCACAAATCAAAACATGGGAAATTATTAACAAAAAATTCAGAAGAATGTTTACCTCATATAATCTATGGAGGGAGAACAAATGGGGGATTCTAGGCAGCTGAGAATGTTCTAGTTCTTAAGCTGAAGGCTGAGTACATGTGTGATCATTTTTTTTTTTTTTTTTTTTTTTTTTTGAGACGGAGTTTCTCTCTTGTTACCCAGGCTGGAGTGCAATGGCGCGATCTCGGCTCACCGCAATCTCCGCCTCCTGGGTTCAGGCAATTCTCCTGCCTCAGCCTCCCGAGCAGCTGGGATTACAGGCACGCGCCACCATGCCCAGCTAATTTTTTGTAATTTTAGTAGAGACGGGGTTTCACCATGTTGACCAAGATGGTCTCGATCTGTTGACCTCGTGATCCACCCGCCTCGGCCTCCCAAAGTGCTGGGATTACAGGCTTGAGCCACCGCGCCCGGCCGTGATCATTTTTTTTTAACCATACATACACAATATAATTTTGTGTGTACTATTTCACAACAAACATTTTAAAAGAAAAAAGATATAAGGTTATGCAATATACACTTTCATCAACAAAGAACATCCTCTGACATTTCAGCCACTACTGTGCTATGCAAATCAGCTAATCATAATAATGGGGGGAGAAATATAATATGAAAAGGAAACGAGTATGGACTTCTTCACAACAGTTAACTAGATTCCCACAGGGTCAAGGTCCAGTGAGACGACAATATTATAGCGCTGTTCTTCCAAGTCGGCTTGGAGTCACTGGCATGACTCTGGTTAATTGGTTACTTTGTTCTCTGGGTATAATTATTTGTATAAAGCATATACTAATAGGTGATAGAAATTCCAAATAAATTGACAAAGATACCACCTCTTTACTGAATTCTGTTGACATTCAAAAGCACAAATTTCCTTTCACACATTCTCCTAATAATGCACTTATATATTAAGTATTCAAAAAAATACAGAAAGTACATGGCAGCAATTGACCATTGCATGTTTTTCTCCACATTGCTCAGGTGCCTTGCTGGTCACACAAATGTTATAACAATTTTGCAATCATGTCTTTATCAAGGTTATCAATGTCAATGCCATTTTGTAGACTTAAGACACAATTAAGATGCAATTTCTCCTGATTTCAGAAAACTAGCCAGAAATTTTGATATACAATTTTAAAATCTTCAAAAATTAAATGGATATTGAAATAATCAATGCATTCCCTATATCGAAACAGGGCAGGTTAAAGTTACTATCTTGGGTTAGGAAGTTGCAGGGAAATAGAAAGTATATCCTCCAGGTCCAATCTCTCAAAATGGGTCTAACACAGGGGTGCCAGCTCAGAAAGTTCCAGGTATTGCTGTAGCTATTTTTAAAATCCTAGGCAGCTACAAGACCTAGAATCTTACCCACATGTAAGCTGGACTGGACAATGCCACCAGGGGGTGCTAAACCACAACTGGCAGGATGATTTTGAATTAAGCAGTTTTATCTTCTATCTCTGCCCACTCATGCTATGTTTTGTTATAGCAGATGATAAACATTACGGCTGTAGCTTTTTGCCCCTACCCAATATGAAAAGAGAAGAGGAGGTAACTCCTTTTAAATTCTCAGAGAACTTCTACTCTGTTTTCTCAGTAGGAAGAATGGATCATCTTTTTGGTTGGAGCTGGACATTTGTTGGACTATAATTTACTAGTGGACAGGGTTATTCTATGTTCAAAAACAAACACAGGCAGGGCCGGGCGCAGTGGCTCACGCCTATAATCCCAGCATTTTGGGAGGCCGAGGCGGGTGGATCACGAGGTCAAACGATCGAGACCATCCTGGTCAACGAGGTGAAACCCCGTCTCTACTAAATATACAAAAATTAGCTGGGCATGGTGGTGCGTGCCTGTAGTCCCAGCTACTCAGAGAATTGCTTGAACCCAGAAGGCAGAGGTTGCGGTGAGCCGAGATCGTGCCATTGCACTCCCGTCTGGGTAACAACAGCGAAACTCCGTCTCAAAAAAAAAAACCAAACAAAAAAACAAACACAGGCTGCTACCTTTCATTTTTAACCTGTATGTGCTCATACCAAAAGGTATGCCTTCCTCAATTCTCATGCTCAGGAACGATGGCTCTTTTAGCTTCTTATATCTGAGTGGTAAGAAGACCATGAAGGGGAAGTGGGTAGAATGGTGGGGAGATGGGGGCACGTTTCCTTTCCTGTGACACCTTCCATATCTGATATGCCATCAATTCATACTTTCTTCTCTTTTATATGTAAACACCCTGACATCTCTAGGCACTTTTCAAATATCTTTTGAACAAGCAAAATCAGTAAACAAAGAATACTTCTGTAACCTTCACAACCTCATCCCTATGACTTCCCAGCATTCTCTCTAAGACCAAAGGCTCTGTAACCCTGCATTCTCAAGACTTTGTGAATGTGAGGTGCTGGCAGGAGTGGTAGCCAGATTGTGAATCTGATGATTAAGTAGCAGGCCTTTGCTCAATCCAATGTATCCAAAATACCAAATATATAAAACAAAAGAACCTCAAGCTCAGTTGCAGATGTCCTTTGCTGAGATTAACAAGTCCATGAGTGGACATTTTCTTCATAATTAGTTCTGCAGAAAACAGGAGAGAAGCAAATTGATACTAATGAGATGAAGAAATCTATTTTGAACAGGAGGCTGATGTTCTCAAATTTTTTTTTTTTTTTTTTTTTTTTTGAGATGGAGTTTCACTTTTGTTACCCAGGCTGGAGTGCAATGGCGCAATCTCGGCTCACTGCAACCTCCGCCTCCTGGGTTCAGGCAATTCTCCTGCCTTAGCCTCCTGAGTAGCTGGGATTACAGGCACGTGCCACCATGACCAGCTAATTTTTTTGTATTTTTAGTAGAGATGGGGTTTCACCATGTTGACCAGGATGGTCTTGATCTCTTGACCTCGTGATCCACCCGCCTCAGCCTCCCAAAGTGCTGAGATTACAGGTGTTCTCAAATTTTATATCCTTTTCTTTTTTTTTGAGACAGAGTTTCGCTCTCTGCCGAGGCTGGAATGCAATGGCGTGAACTTGGCTCACTGCAACCTCTGCCTCCCAGGTTCAATCGATTCTCCTGCCTCAGCCTCCTGAGTAGCTGGGATTACAGGCGCCCATGACCATGACCAGCTAATCTTTGTATTTTTAGTAGAGATGGGGTTTTGCCATGTTGGCCAGGCTGGTCTTGAACTCCTGACCTCAGGTGATCCACCTGCCTCAGCCTCCCAAAATGCTGGGATCCCAGATGTGAGCTCTTCATTTGGTTTATAGAATTTATTGATTTTCCCCTGAGTCTGTAGTTTGTGTTTTTCTAGGAATAATCTAAGTCTTTTTCTAAAGTTACATAAATATTTAAGTCTAGGGACTAACAACTATAACTATAAAAGTTAGATGGGAGGTTTGCCAATGTCATCTCATTTTCCTACGTGTAAGAATCTTTTGTCCTACAAGCTTAGAGGTGGTAACAGTGACCTGACTTGATATGTAACAGAATCCAATGCAGTTCATATCCTGGTATCCATGTCCTGCAGCAATTCCCTGAACTTCTATAGGTAGGTAATATCTAGTGACAGACAGATTAATTTTTGACGGTTTTAGCTCATTTTGATCATCCAATGTTAAATCCAGCAATGCCTATAACCTCAATCAAAGGCTAATAACCTCAAAATCCAGCAATGCCCATAACCTCATTAAAGGCTACAATCTTTCTTCTTTCATTCCTTTTTTATTTTTTTTTTTTAAACAAAGCCTGATCTAGTAGAAGGACCTTTTCAAATCAAATACCTTCTATACTAAACCTCTTATCCCAGAACTTCTCTCAAACTAATAGCAGGACAAGGTAAGACAAAGCTAAAGAGTTTATATTTCCTCCAGATACTTAGCAAATCTGCAAAAATCTTTCCTTTTCAAAGTCTCCCTCCCATTTTGACCCCTATTTAGAAGTGAGGACTGGGGAATATGAAGAAGTGTGAAGGTGACAATTTTCTTTACTCACTTGTTAAAATATTTAAGTACCAGTTAACTAGCCAGCTACCATGGAAGGGGTATAAAGACCTACTATCTAGCAGAGGGAGAGGGAAATGCTAGCAAATAGGGGCACTAAGATTTTAGACTGCTATGACAGAAGATGTAACAAAGGACAGTAGGAGAACAAAAAGAAGTGGTTAAATCTACCTGGTGGTGGAGTATGTCAGGAAAGATTTCTTCAGGTTGGCAATTTGGCTTGAATCTAGGAAAACAATGAATGGGGCCAGGTGGAGTAAAGAAGGGGACCACAGACAAGAGGAGGTGTGTAAAGATGGACAGAGAGCATGGTATCATAGACACTACAAAAATGAGGAAGTGCCAAGAGAGTGGACAAAAGTTTCAAATGGCAAGATTAAATATGATGAAAGAGTTCCCTGGATTTGGGAAATGGGAGATTACCCCTGAACTTTGCTAGAGAGCCATTTCAATGAAGTAGCAGGTCAGAAGTCTGGCTGCTGTGAATTTAAAAGGATGAAAAGAACAAAGAAAAATATTTTTGAGTAAACAAAAGACAACAAAAAAGGTGATGACAAGTTTACAGTATTTCTTGGAGCCATTTGCCTTTTTACTTTCAAGCATATTAGTTCAGGTATGACAAGGTTTACATAGGATTTACATTTCTATGAGAAAATGGCTCCCAACTGCCATCTTAAACACTTAACAACAAGTTTTTAAACACGATCCATTCTTAATTTAAAGGCTGCCTATATTATTTCAAACAATACAGGCAGCCTTTTAAATATATGTTTAATAATTATTAAACGTGTTAATTATTAAACATGTTTATTAAACATGTTACTATAGTTTAAATACTAAATGTTATTTTAAATATAAAATCAACATTTCTACAGATTTACTCTGCCATCACTAATTTTCTTTCATGTCCTTCAAAATAAATAACACCTGTAACTGTTTATAGTAGAAAAGGTGCTTTATTTTACATATCATTGGTACACAATACATAAAACTGCCTAAAATCAGTCTTGGAAAACACAACAGTCAGTCAGTTACACCTTAAAGGGTCAAAGATCAAGTCTATTTTGCAATCTACTTCATTTATGATCAAATGACTACAATTTTAAATACTAATAATCTCTTCAAATCCAATGTTACAAATGATTTTTATGTTACAAGGGCTGTAATTTTTTTAAATAAAAATATCTTTAACTATAGCAGACCTTATTTCTAATCAGAATGAATCTTTGCTAGTCTACAAGTCTTTGACATAATAGATCAACAGTTTCACCTTCCTATAGATAACTGTATGTAATTGAGTAATGAGGCAGGGGTCCTTCATACATGCAATCAGATTATTTCAATTAAAAAAATGCAGATAAAATTGTTTATATATATCCTATGTCTAATTAAGTTGACAAAGAAGTTTATTAAACTAAAATGAAGCCAATATGATATTTTAGAAAATATAATTCTGAGAGCATGCAGCATCAAAAATATTTTTACTACTTATGAGAGCCAGAGTTGCAGAACACAGAAGAGGACTGGCACAAAGGCTTGTTACATCTGAATTGCTTATCCAACCGGGAAGAATAAAGAAAGTAATTTAACTCAGTGCAAATCCTATGAAAAATATCTGCATGATATAGCCTACTGCTACACAAAGGGATCTTCACTTAGAAAATGTGCAAATCATAAGAAGCTAAATGCACTTCTCTTGCTGTTTACTCCAATTCTGTCTATTCATTGACACACACAGCTCTAAGATCTCTTAACTACCAATTTTGTCAAAGCCACGGATATTTCTTAATGGCATTTTTCAGTCACCAATCCCTTATCACAGAGATGAGTATGACTGGTGCTTAAGGTACAAATGCCAAAAAAAAAAAAAAAAAAAAAAAAGAATCAGGGCTAATTCTCAAGGCAAAAACATTTATAATTTTAACAAATCCCCCAGTATAGAAAGACTTCCTCCCTCTAAAAAGTAAGTCATATGTTAGAACCACAGGTTGAGAATCACCTCCTGGTTCAGAACACTGGAGAGTTTTAAGCAAAGTAAACTGAATCAAATACTAAATAGGTATAAATGTGCATACTCAAACAAATATTCTATCCTTTGCTTAAAATCAACTTATTCCTCATCATTAGAAGTGCTTCAAGATGCCTGTTGTTAATTAATGCAGAGAAGAAGAGGTTAAAAGCCAAACTTTTCCTATTAAAGCAATAGATCTTTAAAATAATTGGGCTTGAAACATACACTTTTAGTATAACTTTCCATTCTTATTCTTTTTATAATTAAGTATACACACATACACGACAAACCCTAATATTTAATATGTGCAAAATTGCTTATCACATATTTTAACTTTGGTTAAGTATTTGTTTAGCCAATATCAGACACATTACAGAAGCTAGACAAATGATTACAAATATAATAATGAGGTAAGTTAAAATTCTACTAGTGCAAAAAGCAAGCATATGCCAAAAGCAAAGCATATGAATTAAACAAATGCAGAATGAAGCTCTCACCAAGGGCGTTGCTGGGATAACAAACCAGAGAAGCTCCTTGTAAACATTGTAAAGTACACATTTAAAGAGTAAAGATTCATACAGCCACAAAAAGGTATTCTAACAACACCATAGTAGTGCATTTATTTTATCTTTAGAGTTTGGAAACCACTCATCATGTGTCTAACAATTTGCATATTTTCTTCAAGAGAAACTTAATTAATGAGACACATTAATTACAAATACTGTAGTATAAAAATCCCAGTTCTTTACAAAAATTATATATTAAAATATTCTATACACTTTAAATTAGTAACTGGAACACACATATATATCAATTCTGCACAATTAAATCCATCTTTGCTAGGGGGGTATTATACATGAAATTTGAGGACATAGCTACTCAGTCAACCTAAACTGGCATAAGGTTATATGATATTAAAAAAAGATAGAACTGTGCCCCTGCAGTTACTGAAGCTCTTAGTTTGAAATATCTTTTCTGCAATTATTGCTCTGTATATTAATTCCAGATTTAAATAGGCAGTGGAACCATGAAATTCCTAAAAGGTTTAAAACAAGTTAACCTATAGCAGAGTGTTTATTATGCCTATCTGTATCTTTAAGGTTGTAATGGAACCTGAGTTAGCTGTCTAATGCTTATATTTTCATAGTAAAAAAGTTTATACAATTTCAAGGTAAAAACAATGCAAAAATAAAACATTTAGAGCATTTACAAAAATCTTACAAATGTTTAAAACACTATTTTAAAATTTGTGTCCTGTTAAGGTGCCTGTTTCTTTCTGCAATAGGAGGATATATACTTTAATTTTGAATTTTATGAAGATTTTAATTTTAGCAAAAGTAAAATCAGGGCCATTAAGACAGATGAAAATGTTCAGGGATATACTTCTTCTACTAAAAACACAAGACTTTAGTGCTGAAAGTGACCTTAAAGGTAAACTGTTTTAACTCCCTCATCTGTTATGAGAAAAATGATGGCCAGGTAAGTTAAGTGCTTTGGCCAAAAATATATTCAAATATATTGGCGTGGTAGGAATCAAGGAAACTCATTGGTCTTTTTGTATTTTACCATAATTCTTGGAAAATAATAAAAATTCAAATGCAGTTTCTAAACTTGCCTCCTTCTTTTTTAATTTCTTAAGCTCTGTGCTAACTGTAAACAAAGAAAGGAATCAAATGACTACTGGAATTATTATAGTATCACACATATTATCCAAAAGAAGAGAGTCGTTAGAGGAACACTGCTCATACAGAATAAAGATAGAGGGAGTACTCAAAGATGGGCCATTTACATTATAGAGAACATTTACTATATAAGACAGCATAGCATACGACAGCCAGTTACTAGAATCATCTCAATAACTCTAGGATGACTGGGTTACATAGCCTTTATAAAAGATATTGGGGTAATAAAGCTTTCTAGCTTTTATCTTAATTTCACTGTTTTTCTTTATAAAAGAGCTATATCTGTAAGGAAAAACTCATATACTAATTTTCAGAAAGTCTTTGCTTCTTTTCTTTTATTTGGATCTAGAATTCAGCAAATACATTTTACGAACAATTTACAAACTCAAGTTCATAACTGCTGGAAATACAGTCAGAGAATACTCTTTTAAATGACAAATCTTTATAACCAGTTACTAATAAATAATCATCATCACAATAGATAGTTTCAGTAAAAAAAAAAATTCAATTTAAAGGTGCTTTCTTATTGTTACCTTGAAGCCACCGAACTTGTGTAGCTGGTCCATATCCCTTTTCATTCTTTGCTGATATCCTGAACACAATGGCAGGCCTGGATGTATAATCAATATGTGCATTTGCAAGTTGCCCAGCAGTTACTATACATGATGTCTTAAGACCACAATAAATCCTCATGAACACAAGTTGATTTGGATTATCTTGTATCTGTGATGTGCGGATAGCCAAGTAGGCCGAATATTCCAAAATATTTCCAGAAGGTGAAGTTGGAGGTTCCCAGGAAAGGTGGATACCTTCAACATTCTTGAAGAGTGGGGAAAAAACAGGTTAAAGATTCTTAAGTCTCCTCTGTTATCATTTATTATGTTGAGTCTATCTTTAGACTACAAAACGCTCATTTTTGCTAAAGTAATTGCATTAGATGTTAGACCTTTTATTACTGATTTTAAAACCTATCTCATTTGGATCTACAATGTTTAATTCATGCTTGCTTTTCAAAAAAGCATTTTACAGATGAGGAAACTGAGTCTAAGAGAGACTAAACACAACTAGGCTTAAATGTCTGCCTGTAATATCCCAAAACAGGGGTTTTTCTTTCCTAAATACAGACCTTTTCTTCTCTAGGGAGGAACAGGACATTAGGATAAAACATAATCCAGTTTTGAATGTTCTATTAAAATTCTCCAGCCAAATGTTTTTGTTCCATAATATCAAGAACAAATTTAAAAGCATACCAGATTTCTCTGCCTTTCTATGATTTGGATGCTGTCATTTTACTTGAAATCACATGGACACATAGAGGGAGACAACACAAACTGGGTCCTATCGGAAAGTGGAGGGTAGAAGGAGGGAGAAGATCAGGAAAAATAACTAATGAGTACTAGGCTTAATACCTGGGTGATGAAATAATGTGCACAACAAACCTCCATGACACTCATTTACCTACTCATTTGTAACAAACCTGCACATGCACCCCTGAACTTAAAAGTTAAAAAAATAATTGATTAGCAAAAGTTACTTTTTAAACTTTTAATCCATCCTTTTAGATATCTCTCATTTCATTAGATGTGAACAAGAATTTCTAAAATGACTGTTTACTTCACATATGAAATTTCAAATAATTTAAAATCACCAACAAGTCTTGACCCGATGTCTTACCTTTGAAATTCTGACTGCAGAAGGAGCTCCAGGAAAACCAGGAATACAAGTTTTAAATTCACTGATTTTGCTGAAAGGACCTATCCCACAACCATTGATTGCAGCAACCCTGAATCTGTATCCTGTGCCTGGAACAAGATCTTGTTTCTTAAGCAAGCTGTAGTCAGGTACATCTGCATTTCCTACCTAAAATGTAGTATATACAAAAGTCAAAGAAAAGATACAACTAATATTGTTAACATTTTAAAATTATTCAATTTTTATTCAACAAAAAAACTTTCAAAGAATAAATTGCAAAATAAATAAATTGCATTTTAAGGTTCTGGTTCACATTTATCTCCTTCTCTCTCACATAGAATGAACCCTCCAATAGAGAAGCAACTAAGTCCATAAATCTGTGATCCTTAACCAGAGGGAGCACTCTTTCCACTTGAGAATCACCGATTATACAGAGAAATGTAAGAGCATTCTGCATGTAAACAATGTGAAAGTAGAAAAAGGCTGACAACCACTATAAACAAAGTAACAATTATCTCATCATCATGTAAACTTTGAAGCAGCAAGCAATCTCAGAAGATAGGCTGTCAAATAATAGTTTGGCCAGGAACAATATCCTTTAGAGACAGGCAGGCAAGAATGACAGAAAAGGAGTGACTAGTAAGTAGTATAGAGTGTTTTAAAAAATCATTAGATTATATACTGGAGGTAGGAAGATAATAATGGCATTTACAACTTTCAAACAATTTTTACATATTCTCCCTAATTCTCCCAGTAAGACAGAGTGCCAATGTGTTACCCTACTTTAAGGGAGCTACATCATCTCTATTTTACAGATAAGGAAACTAAGTCAAAGAGAGATTAAACAAGTTGACTTTCCAAGATCACACTGCTGAATACTGGAACTAGTAATTAATTCAAACCTGTTTACCAGCTCTAAATTTTAGGCGATTTTTTTTTTTCTTTTAGGAAAAATCAGATAGCTACTTAGACACTTAGACACAGGCCCTTAGACACAGACATGTCTATATATATGAGATCCAAGTACAGTGAGAAATTTCAGTGGGCATAATACTAATTATTAACTAGAATTTCTATTTTTGTCAAGAATTAGAAAAATTCTGTATGAAAAAGAGGGATGGATACAAGGAGTAATAGTAAACTAAATATATATATATTTATGTTATAATCCCCATTTGTGCATATCTTCAGGAGATTCAAAATGAACATCTATTTCCTTGGCGATTCTCTCTCAGAAAGCCTTGACCTCTTGGCTCAAGTGATCCTCCTACCTCAGACTCCCAAGTAGTTGGGATCAGAGGCACGTACCATGCCCAGCAAATTTATTTTTTGTAAGACAGGATCTAGCCATGTTGCCCAGGCTGGTCTCGAACTCCTGGGCTCAAGCTCCTCCCACCTTGGCCTTCCAAAGTACTGGGATTACAGGCATGAGTCATTGCACCTGGCCTTCACACACACAAAAAAAATTCAATGTGCTTTGGACCTGTTATCTATTTAGTAATTCTTAGAAGGTTAAATGTATAATTTACATATATATATATAAAATATCTCATATATGTATATGAGGTCCTCTTTATAGGGTTTCTGAATTAAGGGAACATTAGATTGTATTGAATGGCATTATCAGGGCTTTTAGATTTTTTTAAATTTTAAAATCATGAATAAAATTTTTTTTCAATAGGAAAAAAACAGCTCCATTCTCTAGACACACTGGTTAACAAAATTAAGAGATATTTCAAAAAATTCTTATCTGTGCTAGATTATTTATGACTCAAAACCCGGCTCATTGGCTGGGTATAGTGGCTCATACCTGTAATCCCAGCACTTTGGGAGGCTGAGGCAGAAGGATCACTTGAGCCCAGGAGTTCTAGACAAACCTGGGCAACATGGCAAAACCCAGTCTCTACAAAAATGAGCTGATCAGGGTGGCTTGTCCCTGTAGTCCTAGCTACTCGGGAAGCAGAGGTGTGAGGATCCCTTAAGCCCAGGATGTTGAGGCTGCAGTGGGCTCTAATCACACCACTGCACTCCAGCCTGGATGACAGAGCAAGACCCTGTCTCAAACAAACAAACAACCCTTCAGCTCAGTGATTGTGTAAGGTTTTTTTTGTTTTTTTTGTTTTTTTTTTTAATTTAGAGATAGGTACTGTTATGTTGAAAGGCTGGAACACAGTGGCTATTCACAGATGCAGTCTTACTGCACTGTAGCCTCAAACTCCTGAGCTCAAGCAATCCTCCTGACTTAGCCTCCTGAGTAGCTGGGACTGCAGGCATGCTCCACCACACCTGGATCTAAGATTTTTTAAATGACATGTTTGTGATGTAGTCTATACAAAGGGCCTTAACAAAGAATACAATGTAACTTGGGGATATAATTTGATCTGTGTTCCCACCAAATCTCAGGTAGAATTGTAATCCCTAGTGTTAGAGGTAGGACCTGGTGGGAGGTGACTGGATTGTAGGGGCAGAGTTCTCATGAATGGTTTAGCACCATCCCCCCTTAGTATTATATAGTGAGTTCTCATAAGATCTGGTTTAAAAGTGTGTGGCACCTCTCCACCCTAACCCACTGCTCCTGTTCCAGCCATGTAAGAAATGCCTACTTTCCTTCACCTTCTGCCATGATTGGAAATTTCCTGAGGCCTCCCCAGAAGCTGAACAGATGCCAGCATCATGCTTCTTATATAGCCTATGGAACCTTGAGCCAATTAAACCTCTTTTCTTTATAAAATTATCCAGTCTCAGGTATTTCTCTACAGCAATGTGAGAACAGCCTAATACATTTGGTGTATAGAATTCACAATTATATAGATTGTAGGTGGATCCCAATTTTACTCATTCAAGTGACCAGAATCAGGGTTCTAAAAAAAAAAAATCTCATTCTCAATTATAATTATTTTTTCCTTTCCCTTTCTAAGTTTTTGGTAGAGAAAAATCTCATCCTTGAGGTTTATAATTCACAAGGCAGGAAATATATCAATACCTACCTTTGAGATGCTTTGTTTCCCTTTTGGCAGCAAATAAAACTGGCTCACCAAAGCTGTATTATTTTTAAAAATTCCCACATCACACCATTGTCGTTCTCCTCCTTTCATTGTGGCCACTGGATTTGAAGAAGTCTCTTTCTAATCACAGAGAAAGTAAATTTATGAAGACTCTTATTGAATATATGAAAAATTTCAATATTTAATAAGTTCATGCAGTGATCTACAAGTAGGTATTTGGATAAACACCACAACATTAACAACTCATAAGTAAATAAAGTCTTAACAGATTAGGTCAACTGACAGTGAAACAGGGATGCCAATTCAAACACATGAGTGACAGGCATTCTCCAAGTCAGTAGCTCTGTACTATCAACCTAGCTGGAGTTAGCATGCTTTCCAATCAGTGATATGTTAAAATGCCAGCTATTTTATAGAACATTGTCATTTCAGAGACTCTCTCAGAAAATGTAATTCCTTTAGTGTAACATTACAACTTGCTCCAGAAGGAGCAAATAAAAATTCATTCCAAGCTGGCTCATTTCTAGATCCAAAAACAAATAGCAAAAATTCAGTGATCTTTGCACTTGAAATACCTGTGATTCTCCAAACCTAAAAGGAGAAAAAATGTTCAAAACTAAAATGCAATTTGAATATACTTTAGTAATACTAAAGAGGAGTATATTAAACAGTTTTACATTTTTTATCCTGTTTTAAAACAAATAAACTTCCTCTACCTTAAGCTACTTTTAGTGGTAAGTGAATTATACTTATCCCTGGAACTAACCTTTTAAAGCCATCTTCTTATAAATGAGACACTGTTTCCAGAAGCTCAAAACAAATGTGCACTTCAGTTATTTATTTCTGTCTTAAATATATAACAGCAGAGGTACATGCTTATAATTCACATTTTTTTTAATATTTAGGCTATCACACATGACAAAGTGAGCTAACTAGAAGAGTTTTTAAAGTTAAAAAAAAGTAATAGCTTTAAACTTGTTTTCATTTCTTAAAGTTGTAAAAACTCTCTCCAACAACTTTTATAAAACAACTGGCTCCAACTCAAATAACAAATACAATTCTGGCTGATGCACGGCAAAACAGACTCAAGAGAAAAAAAACTCATTTTAGTAATCCTTCTCTGAGAAGAGTCTAAAAACACTAGGACTTAACATTCTGGAAAGATGAAAGCTAATAACGGTAAATATATGGTCAAAATCTGTAGAGTCATGATTGAAAGGAAATAAAAAGAGAATTCTTAAAGATTCTAAAAGTTAAATTTAGGTCAAATGAAAACTCTTGCTCACAGAAATAAAGTTGAAATTACTAATAAAAAATAACTAAAAAAAACTTCAAAGAGTATATATATGTATGTATTATCCTTATATTTATCTAATTAAGACAATCTTGGTATATTTGTAAGGCACTTTCCCGGCATTTTAAGTTTGGTGCCAGGCAGACCAAATTTGGCCTTATGTAAAATAACCAAATATCAGAGATTATTGGGCTACCCTACATTTATATCAATCCAGTATTGCAATATTCTGTTGTGTTTCTATTAAGTAGCTAGCAATACAGCCATTCAAGTTTTATGTTCTATAACACATCCTATCTTTTAACTATTAATGTAATTTACATAGATATACACATATATGTATGTATACATGCATATATACATATATACATTTCTGATTATAAAAATAACATTTCATTATAGAAAAATATAAAAAGTATAAAGAAGAAAGTAAAAATTATCTGTCCCCCACCTGGATTTTAGAGTGGTTATGTGTGGGTACATGTGAGAGTATAAATATATGAACTACATGTATTTTTTAACAAAATTGGGAACACAACACTTATGTTGTTTTTTACAGAGCATTTTCACTAAAAAGTATACTGTGAATATTTTCCATTTCAATCATTTATTTCTAAATTTATGTCGATTCATTAATGAAACCTAAGAATCTTTCAATGAAATTATTTAGAAGTTGCTCAGCATTTAAAAGTACATAATCATGTGTAAACATGCATCATCACCAGGTCATGTACTTACAAAAAACGGTGTTGCGGTAGCATGCGTCTCTACACGGCTGATCTTCGTTGCAGGCAGTGCATATTCATCAACTAAAAATTAAACAATCAGATAAGACTTACATAATCACTTATCAGACAGATACATTAAAATATAATTTTTAAATATATATTTAACATCCCCAATCTGTAAACTCAAAAATGGCTAAGACAGCAACTTTTATGTTATGTGCATTTTATCACAATAAAAAAAACAGCCGGAGGGTATTATGCTATTATTTACAATAAGTAGTAATATTGACCCTTTAACTCAAAATAATTCATATACTTCATTTTTCAAGGGTTTGATGACTAGCTAGAACTTCAGAGAATGTTTACTGAAGATGCAATACAATTCCTATTATAAAAGAATAAGAATTTGTCAAATTAGAAATCAAGCAAGTTGGAATAATTGTTAATACACAGTCTAGAACTAATCTTGTCTAAAAAAAAACTTTGCTAAATGTATTCACAGTAGGAAAGACACATTCTGACTGGATTTCAATAGTGTGCACTAGTCTAAATGTTTTATGCAAAGAATATTTTATAAAATAATTTTAACTGAAATGTTTTATCTGTTTACATATGATTCATTCCAAGATGATGCAATTCCCATCTAAGACAAGTAAGTCTGATGAATTTATATACATAAATGGTTCAAAATACAGTATGTGAAACACATTTCAAACCTTCAGATTTGGTACTGAATGTTGTTAGTGAAGTTTCATCTTTAACAACTGCCCCATTTGTACTGGATGATTCAGTTTTAATGGTCTGCTGGGTTACCATAATTTGTGTGCTGGAAACAGTACTGGATACAGAAGTTTCAGGAATTACTGTTCTTACATCCAGGCAACTACTTAGAACACCTACATTTGCTGAAGAGTGAGGACCTAAAATAAAAGGGAAAAGGTAATTATTAATACGATATCTGCAGATAGTTGTTGTGTCTTATAGTTCTTGTCATATGATTCTTTGCACTTTCAGTTTTACAATCATACATGAGCACCACAAATGGCATTAGTATGAATTAGCCATTAGGCATAAAATGTTTAGAAAAATAAAGTGCATTATATCCCTAATGGATATCTAACTTTTTACCTTCCTCGTTCATTGCAAACATTGAACTATTGGTCTCAACTTTCCACTAAATCATAGATCAAATGGCTTTGCCCTTCATTTCAGGAAAAAAAAAATTAGAGGTCATTCAGCTAGAATTATCTCAATTTTCTGCCTTCTCTGGCCACAAACTGGAATTGTACTAATAACTGTGCTCATCCTTCCTGTCTTCTTTTCCATTGCAGAAGATACACTGACCTCTCTCCTAAAAAATCTGAATGTATTTTCCCGTATTCTTGGTCCCATTCCTTCCCCTATGTGTTGGGACCTTCATTCATCAATCATTCCTCTCTCTTCAGGGTTTTCAGATTCTTTGCCAGTAGTTTTTGGCCCTTGGCCCATAAACATCACCAAATCTCTGAAGCAAACAACAAACCTCTTTGTTTACCCAACAATTTCCACCAATTACCCTCTCCCCTTACTAATTCCCTTCAGAGTAGTTAATACTTCCTTGATCTCCCCAAAATTTGGTTTCTAGCACACTACTCTAATAAAATAGTCCTGGCAAACATCAATGATTTCTAGGGGATATTTTTAAATTTTCATTTACTTGACTTTTCTGCAATGTAAACAATGCTGACCACATACTCCTTTTTGAAGCTGTTTTTTTTATCTATGACATATAATTCATTCATTCCACAACATGCCTCATGAACTTAAGCCTTCTTCTTGTCGCCCTTTAGATATTTTTCTGTGTGTTAAATACCATTCATAAATCCATACATATGTTCAGGCATGGTACCACATGCTAGGAATCTAGCAGTGAACAAATCAATGAGATTCTTGCTCTTTTGGAGATTACATTTAAAAACTCTAAATTTCTAAATTTATATTTCTAGCCTAGAACTGCCTTCTACCTAAGTATCCAGCTGTCCATTAGAAATCTTTACCAGTATATTCCTGAAGTGCCTCAAGAACAGAATTTAAATTTGAACCTATCTTTTCCAAAATCTGTTCTTACTCCGTACTTCCTAACTTGATAAAGATATCACTGTCTTCATGAAGAGTATCATTGATGAAGTTTCATTATCTATTCTCATGGCCAACCCAAAAAACTGGGAGTCATATTCAACTCATTTTTATTTCTCATATACAACCAGTTGTCAAGTCTAATAGATGACACCTTCTAAAAGTCTTTTTTTTCCTTTCATTCTTTTCTAAAAGTCTTTTAAATGAAGAATTCCCTGCTTTCCATTTCAGACACTGCTTTAGTCTCTATGTATCTCCTGGAGTCAGCCACTTCTTTAGTCTCTGTGTATCTTCTTGAGTCCTAAAAGAATCCCTAACGAGTCTCCTAATCATTTCCAATTATAGTTCTTCCTGATGGTGAGGCTATCCTTAAAAAAAAAACAAACCTTGCCTCATTTAAATTCCATAGCTCATAACTAATCATTACTATTCAGGTAACTGCTTATTTAGTATTTTAGCATCATTCTAACCAGGTTGAATATGATAGTTTTTTGCTATTAGGAAAATGAATCAAAACTGTACATTTACTTTTTCAATGACTATTAAATTCCCTACTGATTTTAAAAAAAGCTTTAGTTTAAAATGTCAGTCATATACCTTCATTTTTCCTTAGCATATCCACCATACAACTATTATGATTAGAAGCATTAGATGCCAAGGATGGATATAAAATGGCATTAGAATCCGTCAGTGCTTTAAAGTCTGGTTTGTTTTTCACTGAAGTTTCTTTCATGGCTGTTTGTTCAGTTTTTGCACTGTTTACTGTATCACTGATCTATAAGAAACATAACAGATTACTGAAGTAAGCAACAGTCAATGAAATAAGAATACATGTAAAAAGCAAGCAAAACAATTTACAATTTAAATATTTTTTATTAAAATATAAAACACCTACAAATTACATTATTAATTTCTACAGGATTATTTGTTAATTTTATAATACTTTTTAAGAAAACAATTTCTTTTCACTTAATTTCCATGCTCAAAAGATCAGTTTTGAAGAGGAAAGGGGGAGTATATTTTGAGGAAAAATATCTACATTTTTATAGGTGGTAGCTAGTATCACAAGCAAATACAAATATAACATAGAAGAGAACACAAAAGCTACTGAGTTTAATACTCTGGTCAAATTTTCTTAAAGGGCAGACACGTATACTAAAAATATGATAAAAGTAAAATCTCAGCTATAAGGAATCTTCAAGCAAATAAACTATTCTGTACAACTGAGTTTTCCATATAAAGATTTTATACATATACATATAATTATCCTATATCATTATGTATTTTGGATAAGAATCTCCCTAATTATCTTTTTCTTAGCCTTCTTAAATACATTATAATAAACACATTTAAACTTAAAAAAAAAAAAGTATTACTATTTTTTTCTTGAGATGGAGTGTCACTCCTGTTGTCCAGGCTGGAATGCAATGGGGCAATTTCAGCTCACTGCAACCTCCATCTCCTGAGTTCAAACAATTCTCCTGCCTCAGCCTCCTGAGTACTGGGATTACAGGTGCCCACCACTACGCCTGGCTACTTTTTTGTATTTTTCGTATAGACAGAGTTTCGCCATGTTGGCCAGGCTAGTCTCAAACTCCTGACCTCAGGTGATCTACCCACCTCAGCCTCCCAAAGTGCTGGGGTTACAGTGAGCTACCACACCCAGTCTATAAAAATTATTATTTTTTACTTGTTTGAGACAGGGCCTTTCTCTGTTGTCCAGGCTGGACTGCAGTGGTGCGATCACAGCTCACAGCAGCCTCCACCTTCCAAGCAATCCTACTGCCTCAGCCTCCCAAGTAGCTGGGGCTACAGGCATGCACTAGCATGCCCAGTTAATTTTTCTATTTTTTGTAGAGATAGGGTTTTGCCATGTTGTCAAGGCTGATCTTGAACTCCTGTGCTGAAGGATCCACTGCCTCAGCCTCCCAAAATGTTGGGATTACAGGTGTGAGCCATCAGTGTGAATATCAGTTATTATACCTATAGGTCTACTGAACCATGAAAGTGACCTGGCTTCACTCAAATACCCTAATATTGTTGTTCTTTCCGATTACCTATTTTAATTGTTACTTTTCTGTCTCTATTTTTATTGTCAACTCATAATTTTACATGGCTCTGAGGATACTTGTCTATACTATGCCCTGTGCTTGCCCTTAATTGGTGGTGGTACTGTTTATAAGTGATGATGATGATAGCCACAACTGTTATACCAGGCATTGTGGCATGCAGTGTAACACACACAGACACACACACACACACACACATATCCATAAACTCTGGATCTTACTTAATCTTCACAAGAATCCTATTAGTAAGATAATTTGACCCTTGTTTTATAGATGAAGTAAATGATACTCACGGAACTTAAGTAATACACCTACAGTCAGGTAGCAAGTAAGTAACAGCTAGAATTCCAAAATCCTTATGTCTTGACTGTGCTTTTTGCTTAAAATCAGATACTCAATCTAACTGGAATTTTATAAAATAAGTATAAATAAATCCTGAGAATTTTCACTAAACATGGTAGACTAAACACATTTGCTTCAGGAGATTTCTCCAAAACCCAATTCGAATGATAAAACAGGAATTTTTAAAAGTATGAAGATATAACCTTTAAGGAAAAAAAAATGGCAGAAGAGAGAAGAGTGGGTAAGATGTAAAACGGAAAAGCTGGAGCTAAGAGCCTTCTCCTAAGTGAAAAGTCACAAAAATGTGGCCCGTTTGTGCCCCAGGGGCCAGGGCAGTGATGGCAGAGGTGCAGAGTACAAGAAAACGCTGGAGGCTTGTCACACAGAAGCCTGTTTTAAGAAGCTTTGTAGCCCTAGTTCTGTTCTCCCTGTATACCAAGCCAGAGAAATTCCTCTCCTCCATTCTAGCTGAAGATGGGAAATGGGTAGAGAGGTTGAAATGTGAATCTCTAGACTATTCTACAGTATCCCTCAAGTGATACAAGTATGAGAATGATACAAGTATGGGGAGAGGCGCCCATACTAAAAATAGGAATTAAGTGAAAGTCTAAATGCTGAACAGAAAGATACCTTTCCTCTAATCCCCTTACTAAGCTCCCAGAATTCTGACAGTCAGGCTCATAACCCTGAAGCAAGAGGTTGGAGAATTCTCAGAGGAAACTAATTGGTCTAAGAAAAAAGAGCCACAGAAACCGGTATTTGTTGGTCCCCGCCCACTTACCCTTGTTAAGGTTTACTAAATAACAAGCCACACCCACATACATAGGCCGTCCAGGCTCTTTCTTAAAGCCTCACTTTAAACACAAAGGGAAAGGCCAAGCATCACTAGACACTTGATGACAACCTCTAATGTGGAAGTCCAAGATTAAAATACATTAAAAAAAATTAAAAGGAGCTTTAAAAAAAGAACTATAACAAAGAACGGACTAAAACTCCAAAATTTTAAAACATAATTCTTGAAGAGAGAAGGAAAGATATTATATTTATGAAACAAGAATAGGGTGCTATAACAGAAATAAAGACTAAAATGAGGCTTTTAGAGATTCAAAACGTGGCTGAATATATTTAAAGATTTAAAAATTGGATAGAGAATTTAGCATATAAAATAAATATCTCAGAAATAGAAGATAAAAAGCAAAATCAGAGGATGAGTTTATTTTAAAAAACTGAAAAGAAATCGAGGGAAGAAATCATCAGTAATGAAGGTCATGAGTTTCCAGAACAATGGGGTCCACTGGGTGTAGCATACCAAATGAAGACATACACTCTAAGGCACATCATTGTTGATATTTCAGAATACTGAGGATAAAAAGAAAAAAATTAAATCATATATGAAGGATCAGGAATCCAAACGGCATCACACTTTTCAATAGCAACACCGAATGATAAAAGACACTAGAAAAAATGCCTATAAATTTCTGAGGGAAAATCTTCCAATATAAGATTCTATAAACCAGACAAACAATCAGTTAAATAGGCTAAAGACATTTTAGATATGCAAGATCTCAAAAAGTTTATCTTTCATAAGCCCACATCTCAGAGGGTGGCAATAAAATAAAGGAAAATGCAGAGAAAGAGAAAGAAATAAGGTCAAGAACTATGGGCTGTAACACGGCTTAACACGGGAAAGAGATAAATTGCTAATAGGAAACAGAATTTAGTTCTAAGGTAACAGCTGTGCAGAAGGCCTAGAGAAGAACCAGTACATGAGGACAGGGGGCTCCAGGAGTAATGGTTCTAAGGGGGGATGAAGGAAACTACCTTTTATGTCCAAATATCTTGAGAAGTTTTATAATTTTTTGGAAAATCTGAGTATGAATTAATGACAGACAAGAAGAAAACTAAGCAAGTGAAAAAGTGAGGCAGTTAATGCCAGGAAAAACAAAGTTGTATGAGAAAGAAGCAATTCTCATAGCACACTGCATGGCTCACCTTCGACTATCTCACCATCACAGTATAAACATCAAATCATAATTCAACTAGAAATATGTGAAGGATGTGGAACAGGAAGGGAGGGGATGAGGCAGAATTGTAAGAGATCATCAAATTGTCACCTTTCATTATTGAAGACAACTGACAACTGATCTAAAAGCAGACCCTTCAACAACATGACTTTGAACTGTGAGGGTCCATTTCTATGAGGATTATTTTCAATAAATACAATTGGTCCTCCATATCTGTGGGTTCCACGTCCTCAGGCAAACACATATGGAAAATACAGTATTCGCAGGATGCAAAAACTGTGGATACAGAGGGCCGAGTTTTCACATTTGCAGGTTTCACAGGGCCAACTGATATTTCCACAAAAATATGGAGGGGACTATGGAGGGTGGGTCTTGGAACCAATGCCCAGCAGATACAGAAGGACAACTGTTAGATACTGAAAGAAAGCTACAATAGTTTAAAGTAGTTGCTTCTAGGAAACAGAAATCAAGAGCAGGTAGGGAGAGGGTAGGAAACTACTGCTCTTCATCATAAGCTTTAGAGTACCATCTAAATTTGTGATATACACATACATGTACATATAGTATATAATCAATATATAACATATTAATACATAAAACATAAATATTATGTCTACTATGACAGGCTATACTCTGCTAGCTTTACTTGTAATAACCCCTTCCTGACATACTATAAGTATGACACAATATACTTCCTGACCTATACCTTTACTGGTCTTCAGTCATACACAGAACACAGAACATATGAGCCAATACGTACATCATTTTCCTTGAAGAATCTACTGAGGTAGACAGCAGTTTACCAAATAAAAACAATGAATCTTAGTAAGCATATTCATTAGTCTCTACCAAGACGTACTGTGATGTACTTCATAAATAAGAAATAACCTCACGGTGTTCAATTTAGTAACTGATATTTTTCAGTAAACAAAATACATAGTAAAGAAAATATTTTATACACATTTTAAAAGTACATCTTTAAGTGATTGTGACATTTAGAAATGGCAAAATATAGACACATAAGTCACATAAGTACACATTACAATAAATTAGTCTGATGTCTGTGTAATGCAGCTGGGCTTCTCTTGGCCTGGTTTTCAATTCAGTCTTCTGTCACAGTGATCTGTGAAGCTTTCTTTAAAAACAGAGCTGCCTGGGCATTTTCCTAAAGATTCTGCTTCACTAGATTTGAGGAAGGGCTTGGGAATCTGTGTGTGTTTGTTTATCTCAGAGATAATTCTCATGTGCAAGCAGGGTTAAGGACCCCTCTTCTAGAGTAGTAGTATGTTAAAAATCTGAATAAATATTGAGAATATAACCATAAACATCCAATTACCATCATATACTTTTTTACTTACACTGTTAGGAATGATGTTATTACTGCCTTGTCTGTGAGGGTCCATCCTGACTCCTGCAGGAATTGAGAAAGGTTCAGACTGATATGCTCTTAATTAGCTTCAATAAAATATAATTAAATATTTTTAGTTACATATTAAAAGTATTAAAAGTTTTAGTTACATTTAAAAAGTAGTATCTTTACCAAAGGTTATATGTTTTCTTACTAATTTGCCTGAATTGACAGAAATCCTCTCTGGGAAATGTGCAAAATTTGTGTTTCCTTTTACTTTCCAAGTGCCTATTTAGTTAAAAATACTTTTGAAAAAAGCTGAGATATTTATGAAAGCAAATTAAAGCCATCTGTGGAAGTCAAGTAATATGTCGAATTAGGAAAGTACATAAAAATGAACTGCAGGCTGGGCATGGTGGCTCATGTCTGTAATCCCAGCACTTTGGGAGGCTGAGGTAGGCAGATCACAAGGTCAGGAGTTCGAGACCAGCCTGGCCAATATGGTGAAACACTATACTAAAAATACAAAAAAATTAGCTGGACATCATGGCACATGCCTGTAATCCCAGCTACTTGGGAGGCTGAGGCAGGAGAATTGCTTGAACCTAGGAGGTGGAGGTCATAGTGAGCCAAGATTGTACTCTAGTCTGGGTGACAGAGTGAGGCTCTGTCTCAAAAAAAAAAAACTGCAGAAAACACAATCTATCCTACATTTCTATGTGTTCTACTACATCATAATGGTAAGACAACCAAGTTTTAAAAATTGAAATGCAATGTATTTAAAATTACCAGGCACAGTCCTACTATCATAAAATTTCTTAAATCAAACCTAATCACAGACTTTTCTGCAGTATGTATACTCCAGTGTGTGTGTGTGTGTGTGTGTGTGTGTGTGTGTGTGTATTTATTTATTTTTTTGAGACAGAGTCTCACCTGTTTCCCAGGCTGGAGTGCAGTGTTATGATCTCAGCTCACTGCAACCTCCATCTCCTGGGCCTCCTGGGTTCAAGCAATTCTTTTGCTTCAGCTTCCTGAGTAGCTGGGATTACAGGCATGTGCCACCATACCCGGCTAATTTTTGTATTTTTATGAGAGACAGGCTTACACCCTGTTGGCCAGGCTGGTCTCAAACTCCTGACCTCAGGTGATCCACCTGCCTCAGTCTCCCAAAGTGCTGGGATTACAGGTGTAAGCCACTGTGCCTGGCCTGTAGTATATATTTTTAAAAGCATGTGAGCATACATACTCTAAGCATGAAAATCATGTTACCTTGCAAATTTGGTGCTGCTGAAGAATCTGATGATGCAGTTTGGTATGGCAAGTCTGTACTCAACTGCAAAAGATAGCCCTCAACCGTAGACACTTCATCCCACTTGACATGAAAGGAATTGGTAGTGGCTTTGATTAGCTGTACTTGAGATGGTGCCGGTGGTTTCTCTAAAGAACAATCATGATATTATACATTTAAGTTTCCAGTGTATAAATGGTATGCTGATATAGTCTGTGTGGAATAGAGCTTTAAATATACTCACATAAAGACAGCTATATTAGGTCAAATAAAAATAGTTTGGGGTTCTCATTCTATTTATTTATTTATTTATTTACTTCGACAAATTAATCTATAAACAAAACGATCCAGTACTAAACTAACAAACTATCTGAGTCATCAGATTCAAAAATGTGTTTAATCCTAGAAGAATTTTTTTTTGGGTGGGGAGGGGACTGAGAGGAAGCAAGGGGAGCCAAGTATTAAAGCTACATTATTTTATCTTCCTTAGAAGTTCTAATGTTTTTTAATTTTATAAGCCAATTTTGTGTCAACAGCATACATGTTAGAAATTCTGTTAATTTTAGCAAAGATAACTTGGACATGATATTTTACTAAAGCATAACTTCTCTGAAGTTAATACCCCTTATCAAGACTTGTACTACTGGCTGGGCATGGTGGTTCATGCCTGTAATCCCAGCACTTTGGGAGGCCAAAGCAGGCAGATCACCTGAGGTCAGGAGTTTGAGACAAGTCTGGCCAACATGGTGAAACCCCATCTCTACTAAAAATAGGAAAATAAGCTGGGCGTGGTGGCTGGTGCCTGTAATCCCAGCTACTCTGGAGGCCGAGGTAGGAGAATAGCTTGAACCTGGGAGGCAGAGACTGCTGTGAGCTGAGATCACACCACTGCACTCCAGCCTGGGCAGCAGAGCAAGACTCTGTCTCAAAACAAAAAAAGCACTCATACTACCAAAACATGTAAGTGCCCTGATATAAAATATCACCATTTCCAAAACAAATACAATCATATCATAGACTCTTATAGCTGAAAAAAAGGATCTAAAATCATTTCCACAACATCTCTGTCTTTTCTTTGTATACCTACCATAATAGGAAATTCACAACTCAGAGGCAGTACATTCCATTTTTCTACAGTGACACAAGAAAATGTATTCTGGTGAATTTAAATCTCTAACTAGGGCTGGGCATGGTGGCTCATGCCTGTAATCCCAGCACTTTGGGAGGCCAAGGTAGATAGATCACTTGAGGTCAGGAGTTTGAGACCAGCCTGGCCAACAAGGTGAAACCCTGTCTTTACTAAAAATACAAAAATTAGCCGGGCATGGTGGCATATGCTTATAATCCCAGCTACTTGGGAGGCTGAAGCAAGAGAATCACTTCAATGCCTCCAGGAGGTGGAGGGTGCAGTTAGCCAAGTTCACATCACTGCACTCCAACCTGGGTAACAGAGCGAGACTCCATCACACACACACACACACACACCTCTAACTAGAGGTCGGTAAACTGTAGCCCACCAGATTCAGTCTGTGCCTGTTTTTGTAAATAAAAGTGTATTGAGACACAGCTAAGCTCATTTGTTTATGTATTGTCTATGGCTACTTTCATGTTACAATAGCAGAGTGAGTAGTTACAACAGAGACTAGACCTACAAAATCTAAAATATTTACAATCTCATCGTTTACAGAAAAAAGTTTGATGATCCCATTTTAGAAGATAATGAAGCCTAGATCCTTCAGCTATTC
Organism: Callithrix jacchus; assembly: GCF_049354715.1. Taxonomy (NCBI): domain Eukaryota; kingdom Metazoa; phylum Chordata; class Mammalia; order Primates; family Cebidae; genus Callithrix; species Callithrix jacchus. The sequence goes on along the minus strand of NC_133510.1, from coordinate 107,027,286 downwards.
CCATGTAAATTCCTCCATGATCTTATTCACAATCCAGTTTATTTCTCACAGTAAGACAACCCAGATTTGAGCAAAAATAGACAAAAAGTCAAGAAGGTAGAGCCCAATATAATAGAGTTTACATGAAAAGAGATTGGAGAATACAGAGAGGGTGCATGCAAATCAACGTAATAAAGAAAAGTCCCCAGAACTGCAGAACATGAGTCTTTAGACTAAAAGGGCTGAGTACTCAACACAACAGATCAAAGACACACACACAAGAAAGCACATTATTATTAATTTTTTTTAAAGTGCTGATAAGAGAAATATAAAAGCTTCCAGAGAAAGGGGAGGGAAAAAGGTTATATTTGAAAGGACCAAAAATCAGAAGTGGTTTGGATTTCTCAACCAAAATACTGGAAGCCTGAATACAACAGAACGATGCAATGCTTCCAAAAGTCTGAAGGATAAGGCTTTATAATGTAGAATCCTATTTCTATCCAAACTGCCATTTAAGTGGAAAGGAAGATTCAACATATTTTCAAACAATGCAAGATCTCAAAATTAATGTATCATCTCTGCACCCTTTTCCTGGGATTTGTTCCATGAAAAATGAAGAAGTAAACTAAGAAAAGGAACTGTATGGGATCCTGGAAACAAGGAATCTGGCAGAGGTGTGAGGCAAAAGATAGCTCCAGGAAGATGATGGAGACTCCAGGATGATGGCTGTGCTTGATTTGTAGAGGGCACCCACCCCAGATTGGAGCAGGTGAGCTTTCTTCCAATTTGATAGAATATCTATGCATCTAACTATAATGAGAGAAGATTTAAACAAATAACAAAGGGTATGGATTGAATTAATGCTAAATATATACAAATCTAAAACAAAAATAATAAAACTGAAAATTACTACATGGCAAATAAAAAACTGTACAAAAGGGCTCAACTGTGAAGAATGCTTATATAGTCATAATATAAACACTGAATAGTCATCTAGTAAAATTATGGTATAACCATATTGAGAGAATGGTGGGTAGGAAAGGTGTATGGGAGAAAGAGATGAGGAATGGTGGGAGAAAGAGATAAATCCTTAACTTCCATAGCAAAAAGTGAGCACATTATTGCCTAAATGAAAAAAAAATACATCAAAGTAACAATATATGCATGTGATACAGAGAGAGGGAATTAAATACCTAAAGAATCATTTAACAGATTTGAGAACAAATAAATGCTTGTAGGGCAAGTAAACTAAGAAAAGGGAGGAGCAAAGAACTGTGATTTTTCACAGAAAGCCTCATGGAATTCTATTACTCATTTACACGCTATTAAATGCACAAAGTTTAACTAAAAGTGAAAAAAAGACAACTGATGCTAACTTATCAAGAGGAAAAACAAAACCTATATTTTGCCCTTATGATAGTGGCCATGGTTACTTTTAGAATACTGGTATCTAAAGCTCATTATGAAAAGGTTCGGGCCATTAAATTAATTTTTTTTTTAACTTTTTAAAGTCACAGATCCCTTAGAGAATCTGCTCAAAGTGATATAATCCCTACGGAGAAAAACTCAGTCATACACATTTTTTTCATCCAATTTCAGAGACTGAAGCTTATCCTTAGACTTTAGTTAATAATTTTCAATTCCAAAGGTGAACCAGTAAGTTGGATTTTCTGTATTTCTTTCCTGCTTGCTAGTACATGCTTCTTCTATAGAAAGCATTTACTCTATTAATTCATTATTTTTTCAACTATCTTAATTTTAAACTTTTTACATTAGAAAAACAATACATGCTACTGTAGAAAACACAGACAAGTAATGAGAGAAAAGCTCTGAAGAGAGTGTATAATCTCAGCTCTTAGATAATGCTTTGGTGTGTATCCTTCCAAGTTTTCTATTTACCATTTTGAAAAAACTGGAGTCACCATATGTTTTATGATGTTTTTCTCATACAACATCAAGTATTACGTCTCCAGATATAATTTCTCTAATGGCCACAAGATTCATCTATTTATTCAAATGCCTACTTGATCTTATTTCAAACTTAGCACAGTCTAAATGGAACTCTTGATTTTCTCCACAATGCTGTTTTCTCTCAGTCTTCCCTATCTCAATATAATTCAAGCTAAAAATTCATCCTTCATTCTTCCCTGTCACTTGCCATACAAAGTATCAGCCAGTTCTGTCAACAAGAACTCCAAAATATATCCTGAATTTATCCAGTCCTCCCCTCCTTTGTCACCATAGAGTCTGAAACACTTTTTTGACTACCGCAAGAGCTTTCTAACTTGTCTTGCAGTGTGCACCTACAATTTATTTTCCATACAACTGCCAGTGACCATTCCAAAGTGTACATCAGATTATGTCACATCTCTCCTTCAAATTTACCCATAACTCATCACTGTACTTTAAAAATAACTTAGAAAGTTTTACCACCATATTTAAGGCCTTATGTCCTGTGGTCATCTCTGTAACCTCCATTCCTACACTTTCCTCTTTGTTTACCCAGCTCAAATCTGTTGCCAAACATACCAAGTCTTCCCATCTCAGACTCCTATTTGCTGTTTCCTCTTTCTGCAGTGGTTTCTCTGGCCTTTTTATGTGGGTAGCTCCTTCCCACCATTTGGATCACATCCCATGTCATCTCATTACAGAAGCCTTTTTTGACTCTGAAGGATAAGGACCTTTCCCAATACCTAACACCACTCTGAAAAATAAGGACCTTTCCCAATACCTAACACCACTCTGAAAAATAACGACTTTTCCCAATACCTAACACCACTCTGAAAAATAAGGACCATTCCCAATACCTAACACCACTATCTCATGTATTCAAATGAGTAACAGAAACTGAACTGATTTTGTTCACCTTTTCATTATTGCTTATTATCTCCTTGCCATCTTACCCTCTCAGAAAGTAAGTTCTTTGTGATAGCAGGGGCACTATCAGTCTTGTTCACTGCTATATTCTCAGCATTTAAACAATTCCTGCTACACAGCTGTCAATCAATATTTATTAAAAATGGATATGAGGTACATATTTTTAAAAATTTTGGTGCTCTAATGATTTTTTTTTTTTCCTTTAGAAATGGGATCTTGAGGCTGGGCATGGTGGCTCACACTTGTAATCCAAGCACTTTGGAGGCCAAGGCGGGTGGATCACCTGAGGTTGGGAGTTCAAGTAATGGGATCTTGCTCTGATACCCAGGCTAGAGTGCAGTGGAGCAATCAGAGCTCACTGTAGACTAAGATTCCTGGGCTCAAGTGATCCTCCTGCCTCAGCCTCCCAAGAAGCTGGGACTATAGGCATGTGCCACTGTACTTGGTTAATTTTTTGTTTGGTAAAGATGGGGGTCTCACTATGTTGCCCAAGCTTGTCTTGAACTCATGGCCCAAGCAATCCTCCCGCCTTGGCTTCCCAAAGAGCTAGGATTACAGGTGTGAGCCACTGTGCTCAGCCTCTAATATATATATATATTAAAAAAAAACTTTTACTTTAAAATAATTTTAGATTTGCAGAAAAGTTGCAAAGATAGTACAGCATTGCCATAACCCCCAACCCAAGCTTTCCCTGTTTTCCAGCTTCCCCTAATACAAGCACATTTGTAAAACGAAGAAATTGTCATTGGTGTAATACTATTAACTCAATTATAGACAACTCAGATTTCACAAGTTTTTCAATTAATGCATTTTTTGTTCCAGGATCCAATACCGAATACATCATCACATTTAGTTGTAAAGTCTCCTTCGTCTCCTCCACTTTGTGATTATTTTTTAGTCTTTCCTTGTTTTCCTTCACTTTGAAACTTCTGAATAGTACCACTCACATATTCTTTGTAGAAGATGTAGAATGTCCCTCAATTTGGTTTTGTCTGATATTTTCTCATAGTTAGACGGGTTATGGGTTTTGGGGAAGAAAACCACAGAGGTACTTTTACTCATCACATGATATTAGGGAGTAAATGATATCAACGTGACTTATCACTAGTGATATTAACCTTAATCACTTGATTAAGGTGGTGCTTGCCAGGTTTCTCCTGCTTGCCAGGTTTCTGTAAAGCTACTATTTTCCCTTTCCATATTCTATTCTTTGCAAAGGAGTCTTTAAATCCAGCCTACACTCAAGGAAAGGATAATTATATACTCCTCAGGAGTGGGGAATAACCACACATATTGTTTCTTCCATTCATACTTAATTATGGGAAAGAAAGGTAGCATTTACAGTAAGTCTCAAAAGGCAGACATATGAGTGCTTATCTTAAAAAAAAAGTTTATTTGTTAAATATTCTTACCTACCAGTATCAAGATACCAAAGATCCTTGCAGCAAACTTGACTATTCAGTGCTTTTTTGTAGCCATCTCTTCCACTCCAAAAATACAATCGAGTGCCAATTGCAACAGCGCAGTGTCCAGCTCTTGGTCTTGGTCTTGAATTTTTTTTATCCTCTTGAGAATCTGATACTAGGGTGGTCCACTCTGTTGTATCTGAAAAGACAGAAATATCCATGACTAATTTTTTGTTCTTAACAAAAATTTTTAAAGTATCTTATTAATAAAGTTTAATTAAATGAGTAACTCTTAAAAGACTCACCCAGATTTAGGTAAGAAAATGAACTGGTACATCTCCATTCACAATCATGAGGTGAAGTCTCAGTATTTTCCCCCTTATATGGGACCCATCCACCAAAAATATACATCCTGAGCAACAACAACACAAAAACATAAAGTAGCTTATTTCATTTTACTTCATGGATTTGAAGTGCGAAGACTAGACACATTTCCTATCAGCAGGGCTTCAGAACTATTCATTCACTCACCATTGTCAAGGTAATGGAAATAGGAAGACAAATAAAGTGGTCTTCTTTCAAGAGTTTACAATTTTATGAAGCAATACAGAATCACAATTATTTCTCTCTGGCAAGTTACTTAAAGTGAAGACTATTTCAATTATAATATATTTTAAAATAAATATTGTCTATAATATACTAAGGCATAGTACCACAGTCAGAAAGATACCCAACTGAGCAATGACCATCCAAAGTCAAATTTAAAACTGTATGCACATAGTAACTGAAGAGGATTGAATTTCATATAACTTTGGCCACTGATATCATTTAAATGAAAACTTTAAACTGTGTCTCAGGACCCTAGGAGTACTTAAGACAAGCCTGATGGCTACTGGAAGAGAAAGGCTCATCAGGCAGAAATCAGGGCCCATGTGACCTGATGCCAACCAGAGATCTATTTTTTTAATGCCAACCAGAGATTTTTTTCTTTTTTTGATAGGGTCTTGTTCTATTGCCCAGGCTAGAGTGCAGTGGCATGATAATGGCCCACTGCAAACTCATACTTCCTGGGCTCAGGTGATTCTTCCACCTTGGCCTCCCAAAGTGCTGGGATCATAGGCATGAGCCACCATGCCCAGCCAGAGCTCTATTTTTTAAAGTCGATTTTTATATGTTGGGGTTTCAATGAAAAATTTCATTTTATAAAATGATTCTGCAGTTAAAAAAGTATATAGATGGTTTTGTTTAAATGTAAAGACTATCCTGTTTGGTTTTGAGTTAGTTAAAAAAAAAAAAAACAATAACTAGGTTCTAAATCAATAGTCATTTCCTAAAATATTAAATTTAAGGTAGAATCCCTGAAATAATAAATATTTCATTAAATTCTAATTCAACAGTACTCCTAATTGTGGCACAATGTTGCACAGACAAGGGAATTTGTTGACGGCAGTAACAGCCAACATTTATGGAATGCTCACTTCATACCAGAAACTGTTCTAAGCATTTCACATGTATTAATCCATTTAGTCTTCACTACAGCCTTGTCAAGTAGCTTTTTACGTTAATGTACATTGTATACTTAAGGAAAGTGAGGTATAAACAGATTCAGTTTCCTTGCCCCAGGTCATACAGGACAAGTGACAAAGCTGGATCTTGAATTTAGGCAATCTGGTTACAGAGTTTGTATTCTATCAACTCTATATTGCCATCTAAAGCATAATTATTAAGAGTACATGCCTGAGTACAAATGAAGCACTACCAAAAATAGAAAAAAAGAAACAGTGAGTTAAGTGATTAGTTTGGCAATATCCAGGTTTACATTTACATAAAGCCTACCCTGGGCAAGACATTATAATGAATGCAAAGAAGTAAAAGAGATAGTATAAGAAAACGGCACATTAAGTATTTTAGCTTCTACAGACAAAAAATTATTTTAGCTTCAGTAAGCACAATCAGACTGTGTTGTTTCATAATCTACTTCCAAGAAACTAGTAGCATTACTTTCCTTTGTGTGCTTCTTAAGTTGTTAAAAAAAAAAAAAGAAGTGAAATACAAAAAAACACCATACTTGTTTCCTATGACACTGGCTGTATGAAGGCTTCGTGGAAGTGGCACTGTCCCTTTAGTTTCTGGTTTTGACCATGACATGGTCTCTAAAAGTAAAAATAATTATATTAGCAACTTGATCTAACAACAGCAAGTTACCTCAACTTGCATAATTAAAAAAAAATAAAACAAGGACTTACCAAAATGAAACACAGCATTTTAAAACAGTTATTTGAACATTATCTTAAATATTTCCAGCTTACATAAACTGCTAATCAGAAATTTATTTACACTTAATGTTAGTACAGCTAGCCCTATGTATCCATGGGTCCTGCATCCATGGATTCAACCAACCACAGATTGAAAATATTCATAAAAAACTTTGGCTGCACTGAACATGTTTTTTCTTTGTCATTATTCCTCAGACAATACAATATAGGAATCATTTATGTAGCATTTACATTGTGTTAGATGTTACAAGTAATCTGGAGATGATTTAAAGCATATGGGAGAATATGCCAATACTACATACACCATTTCACATCAGGAACTTGAGCATCCATGGATTTTGGTATCAGGGGAGGTCCTGAATAAATCCTCCACAGATACCGAGGGATGACTGTATTTGTAATAGGGTGCCACCAATATTGAATTAAGAACAATATTAGGGATTTTACCATTTCAAGTAAGAGTACACTGGACAGAAGATAAGTCAAAGGTGAGAGGCACACTATCCTCCAATCATTCATTCCTAGGATCCCTTTAGAAAGAACTACCTAAGCGTTTTTTACTGGCTACCAATAACACTGTTAATGCTACATTTCCTGTAGATAGGGTAACCATATAAAGTTATCAACCCCAGCAGGACACTTTTCAGAGTGAAAGAGAGTACTGTACTATTGATAATTACACAGGACAATAAGCATAAATCAGAATCATCCCAGGTAAACCAGGACATATGGTAACCCTATTTACAGAAAGCACAAGAGAGTTACTCTTATAAACCAAACATTCATTTGTCCAATCTGATTTATCAGAAACCATTTATATCACACATCTGCTATTACCTGGGGCTAGAAGTGCTAGTTGTAAAACTAAGTACAACTCAATAAATACTAAAATCAATAATATTTTTCAAAGCATTTTTTTAATTTGCTCTATTCCTGAGCCTGAATCAAGTTAAACTTACCTAAGTCAAGTTGCCATAGGTCATCCAGGCGAGCACCACACATTCCACCAAAAACATACATTTTAGGACTTCCAGAATCTTTTTTGCAGTATATAACAGCTGTGTGGGACTCTCTTGGAGAAGGCACAACACCTTTTGTCACTGGAATGCTCCAACCCACAACACCAGAGCCATGCTGTAGCTCCAACTCATAAAAATCATTTAAATATCTAGGATAGCATAAAAAAATTAAAACATTCAGATAATATATACCCTTCATTTGTATTTTATTTCTATTTGTAAAGATAATATGTGCTTACTGTGAAAAGTTCATATAGTACAGAAAGGCATTAGGAGAGTAGAAACTCCAAACCTCATTCATACAATCCATACTTATCAAATACTACTATGTTCCAGGCATTCTTCTGGGGCTCAGTAGTGAAGAGAAGAAATTAAAAATAATTCCTGTTATCATTTAGCCAACACTTTTATCAATGACAACTTGCTACATGTTGGTGTTAAAACACAACTACAAATCCTGTGACACTTTTACCATCAGGAAGTTGGGTCTATGTTCCCTTCCCTTGATTCTGGGCTGGTTTGTGACTGCTTTGATTAGTAAGGTATGGTAAAAGAACACTATGTAGGCCAGGCGCAGTGGCTCATGTTTGTAATTCCAGCACTTTGGGAGGCCAAGGCGGGTGGATTGCTTGAGGTCAGGAGTTTGAGACCAGCCTGACCAACATGGTGAAACCCCATCTCTAAAAATAAACAAACAAAAAGAACACTATGTGACTTCTGAGGCTGGGACACAGGTCTACACACCTTCACTAGAACACTCACTCTGGAATCCTGAACCACCATGTAAGAAGTTCAACTCCCACAAAACTATCATGTGGGGTGGCCATATGCAGGTATGTAGGGTGACAGAACCAGCTTAGTCTGTCAATTTCAGCTGGAAATTTAAGAAAATTTTGGCCGGGCATGGTGACTCATGCCTGTAATCCCAACACTTTTTTAAAAAAGCAAAGACTCAAAAAACATATTTGGGGGCCAGGCGCGGTGGCTCAAGCCTGTAATCCCAGCACTTTGGGAGGCCGAGGCGGGTGGATCACGAGGTCAACAGATCAAGACCATCCTGGTCAACATGGTGATGGGTGAAACCCCGTCTCTACTAAAAATACAAAAAATTAGCTGGGCATGGTGGCGCGTGCCTGTAATCCCAGCTACTCAGGAGGCTGAGGCAGGAGAATTGCCTGAACCCAGGAGGCGGAGGTTGCGGTGAGCTGAGATCGCGCCATTGCACTCCAGCCTGGGTAACAAGAGCGAAACTCCGTCTCAAAAAAAAACAAAAACAAAAACACATATTTGGAACATACAAAAATATATATGTAAAGAACTCCTAAGAATCAATAATAAAAAAATTGAAATCCATTTCAATATGATTAGAAATAACAAATGAATTCAGCAAGATCATAGGATACGAGATAAATAACAAAACCAATTGTATTTCTATATACTAGGAATGAACAATCCAAAAATGAAATTAAGAAACCAAATCAATTCATAATATCCTAAAAAGAATAAAAAACTTAGGAATAAATTTATCAAAATTAGAAAGAGCAACATGTACATTGAAAACTACAAAATATTGCTGAGAGAAAAGATCTAAATAAATGGAGAGACGTTCCATGTTCATGAATTGGCAGATCCAATATTATTAAAATAGAAATATTATTAAGATAATATTATTAAGATGGAAATATTGGCAGATCCATTATTATTAAGATGGGAATCTCCTCCAACTAACATATAATCAATGAAATCTCTATCAAAATCCTAGTAAGCCTATTTTTGAGATGGGGTCTCATTCTGTTGCCCAGGCTGGAGTGCAGTGATGTGAACATGGCTCACTGTACCCTTGGTCTCCTTGGCTCAAGCAATCCTCCTGCTTCAGCCTCCCATGTAGATGGGACCATAGGCGTATACCATCACATCCGGCTAATTTTCTAATGTTTTGCAGAGACAGAGTCTTGCCAAGTTACCCAGGCTGGTCTCAAACTCCAGGGCTCAAGTGATCCTCCCACCTTGGCTCCCCAAAGCCCTAGGATTACAGGTATGAGCCACCACATCAGTCTTTGCCAATTTCTGATTCAAAATTCTCTAAAGATATGCAAAGGACCTGTAACAGCCAAAATACTCATGAAAAAAAAATATTTAAGAACTCATGCCTTCCGATTTCTTACCATAACACTTACTACAAAATGTAGTAATCAAGACAGTGGGGTACTAGCATAAAGCTAGACATATAGATCAATGGAATATAACTGAGAGTCCAGAAATAAACTCTTAAATTTATGGTCAACTGATTTTCAACAAAGATGTCAACCAACACAATATAATGAGGAAAGCGTAGTCTTTTCAACCAATGGTTTTGGGACTTCTGGATATCCACATGTGAAAAGATAAATTTAGGCCCTGACTTCACCTCTTATACAAAAATTAACTCAAAAATAAATCATACATAGAAATATAAGAGCTAAAACTATTCAACTTTCAGAAGAAAACAGAGGAACAAATCTCTATAACCCTGAGTTAGGCAAGGAGTTCTTAAATATGGCACTAAAAGTATGATTCATAAAAGAAAAGTTTGATAAATTATATTTATCAAAATTTAAAACTTTCATACTTCAAAAGGTAATAGTAAGAAAATAAAAAGATAAGCCACAGACTAGAATATAATGCTTGCAAATCACATTTCTTTTTTTTGAGACAGTCTCACACTCTTGCCCAGGCTGGAGTACAGTGGCATGATCTGACTGCAACGTCTGCCTCCAGGTTCAAGCAATTCTCCCACCTCAGCCTCCCAAGTAGCTGGGAGTACAAACATGTACCATTTGTATGCCCAGATAATTTTTTTGTATTTTTAGTAGAGATGGGGTTTCACTATGTTGGTCAGGCTGGTCTCGAATTCCAGGCGTCAAGTAATCCACCTGCCTTAGCCTCCCAAAGTGCTGGGATTACAGGTGTGAGCCACTGTGCCTGGTCAAATCACATTTCTGATTAAAAAATAAAACAAAACATAAAACTTATATCCAGAATATATAAATAACTGTTACAACTCAATAATAAAAAAACCATCAATTAAAAAATGGATACAATACTTGAATAGAAATTTCACCAATGATATATAAATGGCTAAAAAGCACATGAAAAGATGTTCAACACTATTGGTCATTAGGGAAATGCAAATTAAAACCACGAGATACCACTTTACTCCCACTAGGATGGCAACAATAAAAAAGACAGATAATAACAAGTTTTAGCCAATGTGAGAAATTAAAACCCTTACATATTGCTGGTGGGAATGCAACATGGTGTAGTCACTTTGGAAAACAATGTGGTAGAATTTCTAAAGAAGTTAAACATTTCGAGGTGGGAGGATCAATTGAACCTGGGAGGTAGAGGTTCCAGTGAGCTAACATTGTGCCACTACACTCCAGCCTAGGTGACAGAGTGAGACCCTGCCTCAAAAAAAAAAAAAAAGAAAGAAAGAAAGAAAAGAAAAGAAAATAGGACTGTGTAGAGGATCGGATTAATGTTCCCAACTCTTCTCTCCTAGTAGGCAGAGTATGTATCCTTAGACCACTGACTCTGGCCTTGGCCATATGGCTTGCTTTGACCAATGGAATGTGACCAGAAATGAATGTGCTTTGAACAGAGGCTTTAAAAATCATTGTATGCAACTGTATGCACCTACTGGCTCTCTTAAGTAGAGTAACTCGAGAAGCCTGCCCATTGTAAACAATAACCTAACAAAAGCTAATATAATGTGTAACATGAAAAAGGTTTCAAAAGATGTACATCAAATTGAATTATGTGTATTTGCCTATGTTGGGGGATAGTGTTGAAAGAACACTGTGCACTTTCTAATTTCTTGAATTTTTACGTGTTAAATCTTAAAAGCCCGTTTCATGGAAAAAATTTTTTAAAACATGTGTTAAAAGTATCTGGATTACTGTGATGAGATAATTTCTTACCTTTTCTCAGTTTCCAAATTTTTCATGATATTTTAGTATTTTTGTTTTTAAAAAGTGTGGAAAAAAGTTAAAACACCACCATCAATCTAATGCAGGTAAAAAGACATTATAATGGTGATAACAACTACTGTACAATATGGTATGGCAACCTGAAAATTATACCAATGATCTTATGTCACTATCACAATGACACTGTAAAACAGGTATTTAATCACTCCCATTTCACAGTGAAGGAAACAGGCTTATTTGCTCTAAAGGACACACATGATAAGCCCTGAATCAGAAAACAGCCCTTTGGACTCTAAATCTCCAAAGCCTGAATGCTAGAATAACAATGTGATCAAAACACTATGTGAATATTATTTGGCCTTAAAAAGAAAAAAATATTGCAGCCATAAAAAAGAATGAGTTCATGGTCCTTTGCAGGGACATTGATGAAGCTGGAAACCATCATTCTTAGCAAGCTAACACAGAAACAGAAAACCAAATACCACATGTTCTCACTCATAGGTGGGAGTTGAACAATGAGCACATGGACACAGGGAAGGGAACATCACATACCAGGGCCATGTTAGGGATTGAGGGGTAAGGGGAGGGAGAGCATTAAGACAAATACCTAATGCATGCAGTACTTAAAACCTAGATGACAGGTTGACAGGTGCTGCAAACCATCATAGCACATGTATACCTATGTAACAAACCTGCACGTTCTGCACATGTATCCCAGAACTTAAAGTGAAATAAAAATTAAAAATTAAAAAAAGAAAAAGTCTAAAAAAAAAAGAAAAAAATATATACTACTCTTTGCCACAGCACGGATGGAACAGCAGAACATTATGCTAAGTGAAATAAGACAGACACAAAGAACAATATTGCATGATCTCATGTGAAATCTTGTTTGTTTGTTTCTAACAAAAAAGGTAAAACATATAGAAATAGAGAATAAGACAGTGGTTACCAGGGTCAGAGGAGGGAAGGAAATGGGGAAATGTAGGTCAAAAGATACAAAGTAGCAAATACGTAGGATAAACAAACGGAGAGATCTAATGTACAACAGGAGAATTACAGTTAATAATAATGTATTATATTCAGGATTTTTTTTTTTTGAGATGGTGGTCTAACTCTGTTACCCAGGCTGTAGTGTAGCGGCACAATCTCGGCTCACTGCAACCTACACCTCCCAGGCTCAAGAAATCCTCCCATCTCAGCCTTCCGAGTAGCTGTGACTACAGGTGCATGCCACCATGCCCAGCTAATTTTTTTGTATTTTTGGTAGAGATGGGGTTTTGCCATGTTGCCCAGGCTGGTCTAAAACTTCTGGGCTCAAGCGATCCACCGACCTCAGCCTCCCAAAATGCTGGATTGACTATAGCTGCTCATGCCACAGGCCAAAATAAAAAAGAAAAAAGAAAAAGGGTATCTATATGAAATGATGGATATATTACCACTATAGTAACCATTTTACTATATGTGTGTGTGTGTATACATATATATATATATATATATAGAATGTATATATATATATAATGCCATCATGTTGTATACCTTAAATTTACACAAATAAAATTTATTTAAAAAAAATAACTACATGGAACAGGACAATTCCCCAAAGGAAAGAATTCTTTGCAGACAAAGCCAACATTAGCTATAATAGGGGTCAAGAAAGTAGAGCGCCATTATTTACAGCCTGTGTCAGCAAACTACACCCTTTGGACCAAACCTGCCTATGAGCTGTTTTGTAAAGGCTTATTGGACACAAACAAACAAACAAACAAACAAAAACTATGTGAAAAGAGGTAGCAAATTAATTTTGCTTGGGAAAAAGGAGGAGAGAATTGATTGTATAAGTATTTTCTAGTGTGAACCACTCCAAAAGCTTCTTGTATAAAACATGGAAACGATAGCTTTCGTTTCATAGTCAGAGTTTTGTCACTAAATTCCCAGAGCAATCTAATTTTAAAATAACCATCTGTTATTTTTTGTTATCATTGATAAGGTAGCTAAAATGCATATGGCTCAATATATACAAATATACTGATATAAGCAGTTACATTAATATTAATCTAATTAAGATGATTTCTCATTAGAAAAGACAGCTTTTTCTTTTTTAACTCTAGTGCTTTCTGAAGAAAAGATACAGTTTTGAAAACAAATATGCTACAGGGACTAAGGAAAACACAAACACACACAAATTTGTCTACTGTTAGGTTGAAATGCAAAAAGCTAAGCATCATCCCTTTTAAAAATTAAAGATAGAAAAAATAAAAAGTTCCTACTCTAAATCATAAAATAAGCATTTGGTCTGAAAGAGTCAGCATACCTGGGAACATTATTGTTTGAATCTTCACTTTCATTTGCCAGGCCACCAAACAAATAGCATTTGTTACCATATAAAGAGAAGCTATGTCCAAGCCGAGGACAAGGAGGTAAACCAGAAGAAGGGGGATGGGGTTTCACCTTTTTCCATAACCAACGACTTGCCTTAAAAAAAAACAAAGCACAAATACACTCAGACAAATCAGGAAAACACTCCTATATTGTCAGTAGCACAACACTGTATCAATACATTTTAATTCAAATCCCATCAGAAGGCTCTAATAAACTACTTTTGGAACAAATGCCGAATAAGCAGCTAACTTCTGGAATTAAAATATATGTTCCAATAGACATTCAAGTTCCTCTTCCTTTATTCACAGATTTCCACAATGGCAAACTAAGCATATAATAATAAACACTAACAGTTCTAAAGTATTTTCCAAATGAAAAATAAAGTATTATACATAGCTTCAGGATTAAATATAATTTATATATTCTTACTTTCTAAAGTTACATAATCCATGAATGGTGAATATTTTAACCTTTAAATAAATATTAAGCTCATTTAACAAATCAAATTCCAAAACTTATTCTCTAGCCAAGGATGTTTTCTTTAGCTGAAATTATTTTTGCAATGAGTTGTTTGTAAATAGGTATAACCCACTCTCGTCTGCCAATTAGATCAGGAAGAAAAGTCAACAAAGGCTATCAATCTGGTTTAATGAAAGAATCAAATTTAGAAAGGTTATGGGAAACTGTTACTACGCTTTTGTGTATTGTCAAGGTAGAGGGGATAGTAATTATTAGTATGAGGATAACAATTTTGTAAACACTAAAGCTGTGGTTTTCAAAGTATAGCCTAGGGGCTGGGAGTGGTGAATTTCCAAATGTGGAAAGTTTTATTCAAAATTGTGACTCTGTCAGTTAATGCTGATGCCAACTATGCCTCTGTGAGTCCTGCAGTACTTAAGAACTTGCAGCAAGGCATAGTAGCTCAACATCTGTAATCTCAGCACTTTGGGAGGCCCAGGCAGGCAGATCACCTGAGGTCGGGAGTTCAAGATCAGCCTGGTCAAGATGGTGAAAACCTGTCTCTACTAAAAAAACAAAAATTAGCTGGGCAAGGTGGCAAGTGCCTGTAGTCATGGCTACTCGGGAGGCTGAGGCAGGATAATCACCTGAACCTGAGAGGCGGAGGATGCAGTGAGCCAAGATTGCTCAGCTGCAGTCCAGCCTTGGTGACAGAGCAAGACTCCATCTCAAAACAAAATTAAAAAAACAGAGCAAGACTCCCACTCAAAACAAAACAAAAAAAGTATACCCTAGAAACCAGGAGCATCAGCAGCTGGAAACTTGGTAGAAATGCAAATGCTCACCGCCCACTGCTGACTCAGAAGCTCTTGGGGTAGAAGCCAGCAATCTGTATTTTCACAGGTCTTCCAGGTGCTTCTGTTGCAGGCTAAAGTTTCTATTGCACTAAGATACAAAAACCTAAGTATATAACATGTACAGCTGGTGCTAAGTAGCAGAAATCTTGATGTTACAAATGTTACACTGGGTATGGGGAAAAGACTTGCCAAGAAATTTTGGCTTTTAAGTGAAGTGGAAACATTTTCTACAAAGCTATAAAATGTGAAGCTTACATTATTTGAACAATATTAAAATGTGTTAAACAATGTTAATAATTTGAAATCTTTTTCCTTTTCTTTTTTTTTTAAGCTAAAGCTACGCTCTTGTTGCCCAGGCTAGAGTACAATGGCACAATCTCAGCTCACTGCAACCTCCACCTCCCGGGTTCAAGTGATTCTCCTGCCTCAGCCTCCTGAATAGCTGGAATTATAGACATGTGCCACCCGCTAATATGTTTGTTTTGAGACAGAGTCTTGCTCTTTTCGCCAGGCTGAAGTGCAGTGGCATGATCTCTGCTCACTGCAACCTCCGTCTCCCAGATTCAAGTGATTCCCCTGCCTCAGCCTCCTGAGTAGCTGGGACTACAGGCACACACTACCACACCCAGCTAATTTTTTGTATTTTAGTAGAGACGGGGTTTCTCCATGTTGGTCAGGCTGGTCTCAAACTCCTGATCTCAGATGATCCGTCCACCTCAGCCTCCCACAGTGGTGGGATTATAGATGTGAGCCACTGCACCTGGACAATTTTTCAGTCTTTGGAAAAATTATGAGCAATATCATTATTAGAGCCTCAGAATAAAATAATATCAAATACACTTACTTGTAACTCATATAACTCATTGCTGTATCTTCCGTATTCAACCATTCCCCCAAATACTAATATTCTGGTACCATCACAGACAAATCCATGGGCAGCACAGCCTGGAGGGATATCTCCTCTAACAGCTGGGAGAAACCACTGATTCGTAGCTAGTTGCCAAAATAAAATCAAAACCGATTATAACAAACAACGGTTATCACATACTATCAGAAAGTACTTTATATATCATCAACATCAGTGGGTCTCAATTAGGGATGATTCTGCCCCCAGAAGACATTTGGTAATGTCTAGCGACATTTTTAGTTGTCATAACTGGAGGGGACTGTTACTGGCATGTAGTAAGTAGAGCAGGGATGCTGTCAAACATCTTACAATGTACAGGGCAATACAGGGCAGCTTCCCCTGACCTTGACAAAGAGTTACCTGGCCCAAAAGGTCAATAATGCTGCTGCTGAAAAAAACCCTGATCTACAAAACCCCTGCTGGATGAGTATAAAAATCTCCATTTTACAACTGAAAATTGTGAGGCTTAAAAAGGTTTAGTAACTTTAGCACTGATACTGGGCAACTGGCAGAGATTCAAATCAAGTCTAATTTGTTCCAAAGCCAGGGTTTTCACACTAAGACCAAACTGTCAATAACTTTTTAACTTTATATGCTGTGGCGCTGGGAGGAGGAAAGGGTGGAAAAAAATTTTTCTCCGATTCCACTATTTTGTTAACCTTCAAATGATCACTGTGATTAAGTTGTTTGGTCAAAGAAAAGTTACCGGTCATGAAGTAGACCCCAAATTCCAGAACTGTCTTTACACCAAAAAGATTTCCCGTGACAGCCTGAGCATTTACCGGGGTGGGGCGGGGGGTATAAAATTTCAGTATCCTTTCTATTTCACAGAGGTCCTCAAAGAGAGGGGCTTCCTGCCCAGGGACACCTGTGATCTGCAGTGGTGCTCAAATTATGACAGTCCTCTTTCCGAGAGCCGGTCCAGAAAGGTGCCCACACCCACTATGCAGACACAAGGCCGCTTCACCACGTCCCCGCCGGTTTAGAGCGCGACCCGTAGAGGGGATCTTGACCGTTACCTGCCAAACACCTGGCTGTATTTGAGGCGAGAGTGCCAGAAGGCCTCTCGTTTTCCCTCCTCATCCACTAGATGGTCTTCCTTCTAAGGAAGGAAGGCAGGCAAAGATAGAAAAGGCCCGAAGGAACTTTGGTTTGGAGTGGTTTTGTTTTTTGACAGGGGCGAGATTTCGGGGAATGGTCCAGGCGGTTGGACACGGTCTTCTGTCGCCTGCGTCCGCCAGTCGGGCTGAGACGGGGAAGTCCAGGACCGCCTGCCTTTAGACCGGTGTGCCCCGCTTGGGGTCCGTTGCGCCCCGCGGGCCCCGGAAATCCAGCGCTGCTGTCCGGGACGGAGCTGCGGGATCGGAGACGCCCGGCCGAGCCGTGCTCCCCGCCGCCCGCCCGTGGAAGCAGTGACCGGACAGTGACAGCTGTCAGGGCCGCGGCCGCCGCCTCGCTTCCCCTCCCCCTCCGCGGCTGCCGCAGGCGGGGCCGACCAGCCGCCGCCGCGCCTACCCGTGTTGTAGACGTGCAGCTCATCCGCGATGCCCTCATTTCCCCCTCCAAAGATGATCATCAGCTCCCGGATGGCCACCGCTCGGTGTCCGTGCCGGGCGCGGGGGACCGGCCCCGTGAAGGAAGAAACCCGCCTCCAGTTAAGGAGGCTGGGAGCCGCCATCTTCCCAACCCCCGCCCCTCTGCCCACAATGCACCGCGCCCGCCTAAACCCGCTGCTCCCTGGGGAGGTTGGGGATCCGCCTCCAGCTGTGCTGGGGTCACGTGACCGCGGGCTCCGGCTGCCAGGCTGGAGGCCCGCGGGGAGGGTAAAGACGTTGGGGAAGGGGAGTCCGGAGAGAGGAGCCCCGCCCCTACCCCGGGCGACGTGGCCAGCGGCCACCCGTGGCAACACACCTTAGGGTGGAAGGACGCTTCCCACTGACCACGTCTCCGGTCCCCACCCAGAGCCTCCCGTTCGGTATTTTGAGGAGAAGCCACAGCATCTTCCTTTACGTCCACTTTAATTGAGCATCTAGGATGTGTGGGCGAGGCAGTCTCACAAGCAACGTGAGAGAAGCTCGGGTAGAGGTGCGAAGAGCTGGGAGCGCAGGGCAGGACCTCGCAGAAGAGGGTGCGGGCAGGAGCCTGTCTCGCAAGCCCGGGCCACTGGCACCGCTCCCGACCGTGACTGGGACCCGGGCAGGGAAGATCGCTGCAAAGCCTGCCAGGGCGAACCGAGGGCAGCTTTGCGGAGAGCCATGCCAGGAAGCTTGGAAACCGTGAGCCACGAGAGCTGTTTTTGGTTTGTTTGCCTTAAACAGAGGAGTGATGATTTGTAGGTTTCTGTTTCATTGCTAGCTAACAAGTGAGGTGGCTACTGTTACCTCCCTTTCATGAATGGGGAAATGAGGCATAGGGAGGTAAAGTAATTTTCTGATGGACACAAAGGAAAGGGGTTGAAGAAAAAGATTGGGGCCAGGATTCAAACACAGGGCTTCTGATTCCAGAACCCCCAAGCCTTTATACCACATACCATACTGCCCTGATAGAAGTCATATCCAACCATTATACCACACTGCCTCTGAGAGTAGTCATATGCAACTCTTTATTTTTATTTATTTTAGGCTCTGTCACAGGAATACAGTGGCACGATCATAGCTCACTGCAAGCTCGAGCTCCTGGGCTCAAGTGATCCTCCTGCCTTGACCTCCCAAAGTGCTGGGACTACAGGCATAAGCCACCGCACCCAGCCAATGCAATGCTTAATAAGAGCTGCCCTGTGATTTGATCCTACACATAATCACACAAGTCCATTAGGAATAACATTGTACTGCATATAGGATTTATGCCAAATGAGTAAATTTTAGCTGCTCTTGCCCCAGAAACAAAAAAATGGGTTGGTGGTAACTATGTGAGATGATAGATATGTTAATGTGCTTTACTATAGTAACCTTGTGACTGTCTATATAAGTTGTCCCCAACCTTTTTGGTACTAGGGTCCGGTTTCCTGGAAGGCAATTTTTCCACGGACTTGGCAGGGGGGTGGAGGGTATGGTTTCGGGATGAAACTGTTTCACTTCAGATCAGCAGGCATCAGATTCTCATACGGAGTACACAATTTAGATTCCTCCTATGGGCAGTTCACTGTAGGGTTCGAGCTTCTATGAGAATCTAATACGCTGCTGATCTGACAGGAGGCGGAGCTCAGGAGGTCTTGCGCGCTAGCCGGTGACTCATCTGCTGTGCTGCAAGTTTCGAACAGGTGATTGGGGACCCCTAGTCTATATATCATAACATCAGGTTGCATACCTTGAATATGCACAATACAAGTTATTTTTTTAATTAATTAAAAAAGGACTGGGCATGGTGACTCACACCTGTAATCCCAGTACTTTGGGAGGTCAAGACAGGGGGATCCACTGATCCCAGGAGTTCCAGACCAACCTGGTCAAGATGGTAAGATCCCATCTCTATTTTTATTAAAGAAAGGTAAATAAATAGAGACAAATAAATCTCCACTGGAGATTTTTTCTCCAGCGGAAGAAAAAATTGAAAGCAATTTAAATCCCTAACTCAGATTCTCAAGAGGTACTGAAAGGAGAACATATATACTGTATAGCAAATTTTCTAAAACCCCTTTTTCTTCATCTTTTACCATTTTTAATTTATCTTTTCACCCAACTCCCTTAAATCTCAACATGTCTCTCCACCTTCTCATCCGTATAAACTTCTTTTTGAAAGATAACTCTCTACCTTTTAAAAAGGAATTCTCAGGCGAGGCATGGTGGCTCATGCTTGTAATCCCAGCACTTTAGGATGCAGAGGAGGGTGGATCACCTGAGGTCAGGAGTTCGAGACCAGCCTGGCCAACATAGTAAAACCCTGTCTCTACTAAAAGTACCAAAATTAGCTGGGCATGGTGGCACATGCCTGTAATCCCAGCTACTTGAGAGGCTGAGGTAGGAGAATCACTTGAACCTGGGAGGCAGAGGTTGCAGTGAGCTGAGATCATGCCATTGCATTACAGCCTGGGCAACAAGAGCTGTAGGAGAGGGATCCTTCCATGCCTCTTTCTAGCTTCTGGTGGCCCCTGTCAATCCATGGCAGCCCTTGGCTTGTCAATGAGTCAAGCTTCAGTCTCTGGCTCCATCATCATGTGGTATCCTCTCTGTATGTCTGTCTCTTCTTCTTCTATTTTTTTTTTTTATTTTTGAGACTGTGTCTAGCTGTGTCACCCAGGCTGGAGTGCGATGCACAATCTCAGCTCGCTGCAGCCTCCGCCTCCCTAGCTTAAGCAATTCTCCCACCTCAACTTCTGGAGTAGCTTGGATTGCAAGTATGCACAACCATGCCTGGCTAATTTTTACATTTTTTCTAGAGATGAGGTTTCACGATGTTTCCCAGGCTAGTCTCAAGCAATCCTCCTGCCTCAGCCTCCCAAAGTGCTGGGATTACAGGCATGAGCCACTGTACCCAGCCTCTTCTCTTCTTGTAAATTCACTAGTTATATTGGATTAGGGCCCATCCTGATTTGATTATATCTGCAAATAGCCCATATCCAAATAAGGTCATATTCACAAGTACAGTGGGTTAAGACTTCAGCATATCTTTTGGGGGAGATACAATTCAATCTATGACAAAGTACATAATCCAATGGGAAAGATATTTTAGTAGAGCAGTTTGGAGTAATCTCTCCTTGAGTGAGGCATCTAAAAATAGGTCCCGATTTCACAATAAAATACCTTCAATCTTTGAAACTATCAGAATAGAAACAACAACCTAGGAGAGTTTAGAGAAGAGGGATTGGAAAATAGCACCCTGAAGAAGCCAGCATTGGTGGAGTAAAGACAGGAGGAGGCACTCATGAAGGAAATAGAGAATAGGGAGCCAGAGATGTTAAAAGGGAACTGGATGAGGGTGATGTCAAAGAAGCCACAGGCGAAGAGAGTTTCATAGAGGCGGAAGTGGCAATCAAAGCCAAAAGCCATAGAGAGGTCAGGAAGAAGAGGTAACCGTTGGATTTGCAATTTAGGAGGTTAGTCGTGGCCTAGAATGAAAATGTTTTCAATGGAGTGGGAGGGAAATAAGCCAGAGAGAATTGAAGAATGAACAAGTTAGAAAGTGAGGATAACATGTATAGTCTACCCTTTACAGAGACTTGGCCATGTAAAGAAAGAACAATGGCTGCAGAGGAGAGATAGGTACTGTGTAAATTGTTATTATTTTAGATGGTGAGACTTGAGCATTACTGTGGGCCCAGAAGAAGGATCCAGTTGGAAACAAAAAGGTTGGAATAGCATAACCAGCAATCATTTCCAACCTTCTTCTCCTTGCCTGCCTCTCATTATTGAGGCTGTGAAGGAAAAACAAACAAACAAAAACCAACAGATAAGCACTTTCCCAGACTACTGTACCCACTCTCCTTCGAGATGACCCCCCAGTGTCTGCTCTCCTCTTCTTTTCAGTAACAAAATCTGGACTATTAGTTGGACACATGACCATTCTAAATAAAAACTCATTCTCCAAACTTCTCTCAATTAGTTGTGGCCTAAGGCTAAATGTTGACCTATGGGTTATAAGCAAAAGTAATGTGTATAATTCCAGAATGTGTTCTGGAGGAGGGAACCTTCCTTTCCCTTAGTCTTTTCTGCTGGGTGGAATGTAGATGTAATGGCTAGAGCTAGAGCAGCCATCTTGGACCATGAGCTGGAAGGAGCCTAATTTCCTGAGAACTTAGTGAAGTAGTGCAGGTCTACTAGAAATTACATCCCATAGGGCAAGTAGGTCTGTTCAGAAAGAGCTGGGGTTTGGTGGGTCAAGGTCCTGGAGGATCAAGAAAAGATGGACCCTGAAGTACATGTATATTTATGTGTATACCAGGGTTAAAAATATATATATTAATTCTCTCTTATAGATTATATAAATATTATATATTCTTTACATATACAGGAATTCCTCTTTAGCCATGGTTTCAGTTACCCATAGTCAATGCAGTCTGAGAATATTAAATGGAAAATTCCAGAAATAAGCAATTTGTAAGTTTTAAATTGTGTACCATCCTGAGTCACATGATGAAGTCTTTCACTATCCTGCTCTTACCTGCCTGGGATGCAAATCATCCCTTTGTTCAGTGTTTCTATACTGTATGTGCCACCTGCCCATTAGTCACTTAGTAGCTGTCTTAGAGGTATATAGGATTTGGTATTATCCTTGGTTTTGGGCATCTCTGGGGCTCTTGGAATATATCCCCCTGGGGTAAGGGAGCATCTGTTATATTATAGAAAGCTCTATTGGATAGTGCTCCTCTAGACTTTTTAGGCATATGTTAGAGAAGGTACTTTCATCTCTCACTACTTCCTCTCCTGTCTGCCCACTCTTCCATATCAAACACCCACCAGAGTCATATACCTGGACTGTTTCATGTAGGGGTTAAAATCATGGGCTTTAAGACCCAATAGGTTGTAGCTACTTAACTAATTGTGTGGCCTTGGTCAAATTATTTATATCCTCTTTGAACCTCAGATTCTTTGTCTATAAAATGAGCATCATAACAGCATCTGCTTCTTAGGGTTAGTCAAAGGATTAAATGAGATAATATGGTTCCAAAGTGGCTGCATGGAAGCAAGCTGGCTTCACTCTCCCATAATGGAAAACCAAAAACTAACATTCAGCACTGAAATTATCACCAGGAATATCCCAGAACTCAAATATGAGAATGAGACAATTCCTAGGGCCACAGAGGTGTTTAAAAAACTCAGCAGATGGTAAGAAAATCAGACTTCCATATCTATAAGCCCCTCCCCACAATCCTCCAGGCACCAAGTGCATGAAAATTTCCCCCAACTCAGTCTGTACACTTTACAAAGCAAGATCAAGGTGGACAACTAGCTTCTCCACAATCTTGGGTTCCCTGGCAGAAGACTTGTTCCTGTCTCAACCACTAGACACATCAGCAGTCCCTAAAGGAGAAACATCCCTGAGAACAGCCAGAGACAAAGGGGAGAGGTGGGACTACCATCCCAGCCCTGGAAACTCTGCTGTGTAATTTGACAAAAAGAGATGGAGATGCCAAATCAGAGTGGCTGTTCAGTAGCACCACACTGTAGGAGGTTGGGTCCATGGGTTACCTGGACACTGAATCCCTAGCCAGCCTTCCCATACTACTGGGATAACCCCCATAAAGGACCAGGGGCACTGATTATTAGAATGGAGGCAAACCTGGATTTCATCACCATCTAGTGCTCAAAATGGGGCAGCGACCTAGCAAGGAGGAAAAGAAAGAAAGAAATCAATAGGTCAATGAAATAATACATGTAAAGTACAGCCAGTCTTCACTTTGCATGATAGCACTGTTCTGTAAAAATGACTGTGCAAGCCAACACCCTTCAAAGTGATCTTAATTATCATGGGAAAAATTACCATTGTTTTGTGATCTTTAAATTCTTTTTTGTCAAAATATTAAGAACTCTTACTGTTGGTTATAAATATATAGAGAAATGAAAAAATTAGTAAACCTAATATTTCTTTATTATGTCATAATTTAAAACAGAAATGTTGGGAATAAAGTGTTTTATTTCTTTGCATAAAACTTATGACTAGTAGTTTAAACCATGCTTACCACCTTCTTCTTGTCATATAGCTTACTATACGGAGTGAGCATTTTTCTATGCTGTGGC
This sequence comes from Callithrix jacchus, assembly GCF_049354715.1. NCBI lineage: Eukaryota > Metazoa > Chordata > Mammalia > Primates > Cebidae > Callithrix > Callithrix jacchus. The sequence continues at coordinate 107,003,486 of NC_133510.1, read as the reverse complement.
AAATTGTCATACTTCTTTCTAAAGTTTTTAAAAAATTTTTTTGAGACAGGGTCTCTGTCGTCTGGGCTGGAGTATAGTGGCATGATCACAGATTACCACAACCTTGACCTCCCAGGCTCAAGTGATCCTTCAGTAGTTGGGACCATAGGTACGTCACCTGGCTACCTCAGCCTCCTGAGTAGTTGGGACCATAGGTGCATACACCTGGCTAATTTTTTTAGTTTTTGTAGGGTCTCCCTATGTTGCTCAGGCTGGTCTTGAACTCCTGAGCTCAAGCAGTCCTCCTGCCTCAGCTCCAAAAGTGCTGGGATTACAGGTGTGAGCCACCATGCCCAGCCTCCTTTCTAAGTTTTCCTTTGTGCTTTCAATGTTGTGAGATATACTTGAGAGTTTCTTTAATGTGAATTTTTTGCTCATTTCACCTTCTGGAACATCTTCATCCTTTTCCTTACTACTTCCTTTTTTATTTGTATTCATAAGTTTACCTTTGCTAAGTCTCTCTGGATGCTCATCTGGAGTTGAACAGTGGCAATGTCAACATTCCCATTGCCACCCATTTCTTCTGTAACTCCACTGATCTTTAATTTGAACTTCACTCCTACAATTATCACTTTTTGTTCTTTGCTTCATTTTATCTTTATTGGCAAATTCTATTGTTGATTTTTAAGAATGTCACATGGAGATAAGGAGGCAGCATACTTTGCTGTCTGTGCATAACTGAATAACTGATGTCCAGTGACCAGACACCAGCAGACTACAAATGAAATGATATGCTTGGTCACTGATCATGGTGTGCATCTATTATTTGCATAGTGATTTTGTGGACTGAAAACCTGGCAGCAAAGCTTGTATTTATGCAATTACACAGTTAATATACTGTGTATATTATTATTCAAAGCTTGTATTTATGCAATGACCACAGTTAATATACTGTGGTAACTGAAATTTAGACTGTGCTGTTGGGGGGACTTGTGTTATGTAACTAATTGGTGCTAATTGAAATCTGTGCTGTGCTGTTGCCATGCCAAGGCAAGGACTGTGCTATACTTATACATTGCCTGTCCTGTAGTTAGCATTTAATAAGTAATAGCTTGTTTTATTTCTATCATTATCATGATTTTATTGTATTTTTATAGTTTCTGTTCCTCCTTCTGAGCTGCATGTCAAAAAGTCAACCCTAGAGTGCTGGAGGTGGCAGACAGTCCTGTGTTTTCAGCCAAAAGTATAAATTGCAATGTCTTTAATCTCAATTGAGGACTCAGGCCAAGGGCCAAAGGCTTATTGCCAGAGGTCTGAGAAGAGGTTCTGGGGAGTGCTAGCAAGTGGGCAGAACTCAATAGCAGAGATCCTGGGCAGGGACTGTTGCTGAGGTGAGGGAAACAGATGGTGTCTGAGAGGTCTGTTTACAGATTGCAGGGCTCCAGCTATGGGTCTTGGCTGAAGCTATCACCAAAGCATAGAGAGGGCAGCTGGCAAGAGCAAGGCAGGGCTCCAGGCTAGATAGAACCTAACCTGCTTGCCAGAACAGGGAACTGGGCCAAGGAAGAAAATCAATTACAGCATACAAGAGAGAGGGAACTCAAGTGCAAGACTCAGGTGCTGGAGCAATTGCTGCAGCTCAGGGAGCAGCAGGGGAGAGCAAGAGCACTGAAGCTCAGGGCAACAAGAAGATGACCTGCACCTGAACCACACCAGGCAAATGAGACGGAATTGCTCCTGCTATGGTAATCCCTGCCCCATATGTGTGATCTTGGAGCCCAGCCATGGGGAGACAAATGTGGCAAACAGACTTGTCAGCCTGACCCAATGTAGTAATTCATCTACTACTATTGAAGATTTCTTCCTTTCCTACCAGGCAACCTTATCAGCTTTAATAGATTATATGTAAGGTCTTATCTAAAACTAATATACTCAGTCAAGACAGACCCAGTTATCAAGAAGAAATAAACATCTGACCTTCAACGAGTAAGAAATAAACATGGAATAATAATGACTCAGATACATGTTTTGTTGACAAATGATAACACAAATATAAAATGCGTGTGAAGTGCATACATATTGCTGGGGCTGCCCTCAGGCATGTAACTAAATCTAACCAAAGTTACTTGACCACATAAGGGTTTATTTTCCTCACATGGCAAGATTTTCCAAAAGTAGTTAGTTCAGGGCTGCTGTGGTGATTCTCTGTGCCATCTTTAGCATAAGCCAGGCTGCAGAATGACGCAGTGCCAGGGACCCTATTCACATCGTGCAAGGATATTTTCAATTTACTTCTATAGATCTACTCTCCACCCTTCAACCTGTTCAGTGTCCTGAGAGACCCACCTAAATAGATTATAGAACTTGAACTCCTTGCCCTCTGACTTCTAGTTGGACTTGGCCAATGGAAGGCCTGCTGCACCTGATGGCGCATAATTCTGGAAGGGCAGTGGGAAACCCTGTGAGCCAGGAGTGGTTATCTTATTTTCACTCATGTGTGTGCAGTGAGTACTTAGAGCGTAGTATGCTATGCTGCCCCTGAACCTTCTGACTTCCCAGAGGTGACCAATGTTTCAGCTAAAAAAGCTTAGCTAAATGTTTGAATACTGTTGTGCTTTAAAATAAGGCACAACTTTCTGAGCATGGTGATGCATGACTAAAGTCCCAGCTACTCAGGAGACTGAGGAGAAAGGCCCAGGAGTGTAAGTGCTCTAAAAAATAATCATAATTAATAAATAAATAAAATAAAGTACAAGACGCTAGGAGTAGAGAGAAGAGGAGTGGCATAATGTCAAGCCTCTCCAGGAGAATAGATGCACTTGCTGGCTTCTGTGAGGACTTCAGAATAAGGGTAGATAAGGGATCACAAATGCAGTAAATAATTCTGCACACGCAGCAATATGGTGCTGAAGGATGACCAGTGTGGATGCCACTTAACCCTACTGTTGCAGCCTCAGATCCTAGTATTTGAAACATGTCTCAAGAAGGAAACACTTAAGAAGTGCTGAATAAGAATTTCAACCCTGGCTTCATCAGTAACTTGCTTTGGGAACTTGGGCTTTAATTTGCTCAAAGCCTCAGTTTGCTCATCTGTAAATTGGGGCAAATAACATCTGCTCAACTTACCTGCCAGAAATGTGTATGACTAAAAAGAAATAGAAGATATGAAAATGCCTTGGCTATATTCAAAGTTCTGTATACATGGAGGATATTCAGGATCCTCCCATCTTCAAAGTTTATGTCTGAGAAACCCCTATTAAATTCTTTAGAATGGCTCAATATAGTAGCCACTAGCCGCATTGACTATTTAGTACTTAAATGTGACTAGTGCAACTGAGGAACTGAATTTTTAATTTTATTTAACTGTAACTAATTTTAATTGAAAAACTGATACTCTATTCAGTTACTAGAAAACTTTTAAGTACACTTCTAGCAATGTGGATTTGTAAATTGACTTTTTTTCCAGTGTTTTTTTCTAATTTTTAAAATTTTAATAGACATACAAATTTTGGGTGTGCATTCAACATTTAATATTAATACATTCATATAATTTGTAAAGATCAAATCAGTGTAATTGGGATCTTCATTACCTTAAATGAATCTACTTTTTAAATGGTACATTGTATAAAATCTAAATATATGTGAAGTGTTTCTGTTTAAATTTAGTGTGTGAACTGAGATGTGCTGCAAGTGTAAAATACACACCAAATTTCAAAGACTTAGTTAAAACAAACACTGGGAAGGGCAGGAGAACGGGAGCGATAGGGAGAGATTTGTTAAAGTTTATTAAAGTATAGCTAGATAGGAGGAATAGTGTTCTATGTGGTTGTAGTATGGCCATAGTTAAAAATAATACGTAGTTTCAAAGAGCTAGAAGAAAGATATTGAATGTTTCCAACATAAGCATCAATATTTGAGATGATAGATATGCTAATTGCAGTGTTCTGATCACTAAACATGATATATATTGAAACATCACTACGTACCCCACAAATATGTACAATTATTATATGAATATGTATCAATTAAAACAAATTAGATTTAAAAACAAAACAAAGAGAATATAAAACATCTTTTTAATAATGTTTTATAGTATGTGTTGAAAGAATAACATCTTGTATATAATTAGGCAAAGTGAAATATATCCTTAAGATACATTTTACCTCTTTGTGCTTTTTTCTTAATGTGACTACTAGAAAATTTAAAATTATAGCCAGGTGCAGTGGTGTGCACCTGTAGTCCCAGCTACTCAGGAGGTTCAGACGGGAGGATCACCTGAGCCTTGGAGCTCACAGCTGCAGTGAGCTGTGATCATGCCACTGCACTCCAACCTGAATGACGAAACAAGGCCCGGTCTTTTTATTTAAAAAAAAAAAGTAAAATTGGCCAGGCGTGGTGGTCGACACCTGCAATCCCAGCACTTTGGAAGGCTGAGGCAGGCAGATCACCTGAGGTCAGGAGTTCGAGACCAGCCTGGCCAACATGGTGAAACCCCATCTCTACTAAAAAAAATACAAAAATTAGTCGGGCGTGATGGCTGGTGCCTGTAATCCCAGCTACTTAGAAGGCTAACACAAGGAGAATTGCTTGAACTGGGGAGGCGGAGGTTGCAGTGAGCTGAGATTGCACTACTCTACTCCAGCCTGGGTAATAGAGTGAGACTCCATCTAAAAAAAAGTAAAATTACAGTGTGGCTTGCATTTTATTTCTGTTTGAGAGCACTACTTTAGAAAGACACAGCGAACAAGGAGATCCTTATATCCTTATAGGAATTAGGAATAGGGGCCTTTGCAGAAATAAATTCTGTGATCCCAGACAAAGTGCTGGTACCGTCTCCGGAGTTTGAGAACCCATGGCAGAAATATAGAACAGTGTGGATTGCTGTCGAGGTCAGCTCCCAGCTTCCTGCCTGATTCCTCTCTGATTCCTCTTTTGTTCAGGCACAAAAACACTCCATTTTGAAACTTTTGTCATTGTTGCCTTGGTAGAAGGAGACCACAGTTGTTACCTGGGTTTTGATTTGGGGATAACAGCATTTCAATGACTAGATTTCATGAAGATTCTCAAATCAGCATGAATTTTATTTTTCATTTGAGTTCTTTCAAAGTTTGCCTTAGACCCAACGTGTGGTAGAAAGTCACTCTGCAAGCATTTGCTCTTCTCTGGTTTTGTGTCTTTTCCTCCAGAACAGGGTTGTTTTGTTTTAATGTTTTGCACGTAGCCAGAGGAAGTCTGGCGCATCCGAGCTGGCCAGCTGAGCGCATCTGGAACTGGTTTCTGGGACCGCCCCTCTCTGCCAGCGCAACTCCTGGGTTCCCAGCGGCTTCGCGCAGAGGTGGAAGAAACCCAAGCCGCTCCAAAGTCAACGCAAGCAAAGGGGGGTGGGAGTCGGGGAGGAATATACTTTTGGAAACGTAATATTGGCCTTGGGGCTCTCCAGCCCTTTGGGACTTCCAATGGGATCTTAGAAGCAGCCGATGCAGCGTGAGGGCAGCAGCCCAAGGCCAGCCACGATTTGAATGCTCTGCCTTGCAGCTCTTCTGGATCGAGGAGCCCAAAGCCCTACCCTCACCATTCACCAGGTAAATAGAGAAATTTACAAGCAGCGTGCATTTGTTACCCTGGCCGGTCTGCTGCAGTTCTTTATTCTGCTCCAGACCCAAGAAAGTAAATCAGAGGTGTCAGCTTGCCCCACACGAACTTCGTTTTCAGAAACTTCCTAGTCGGCATTTGTAGCATTCCAGTGGAGCCCTTTTCGGCCATTTCCATGTGCAATATTTTTCACAGACTGGGCTGCTTTTCCAGACCTGGATTTCTCCTCCTTCTCCCCCCAAATACTGTAATTTACTATTTGTATCAAATTTTGAACATAGAAATCAGCAGTTAGGGCGTGGATGAATGCTAGCCATTAGTGAAGGTATGTTCTGAGCCACAATTAATTTAACTGAGCTGTGATTCATGTTTTCAGAATCGGTCTTAGGAAGCTGTTCTGAGGATCTCCATCCCCTCCGACAGAACTGACCATTGTGTAAATCTAAGTGAGACTTATTGTAAATACAGTAGTCATGGTGTTTGGGTTGAAATGCTTTTTAAATTTTCAAAAAAATCTTACATTTACTTTATGAGCAAGTGTCACACATTGGATAAGCCTGATATAGCCTAATATATAATTTATGAAATAAGAAGGATAGTTAAGATGAGAATTAAAAAAAAAAAGTGTGTGTGTGAGAGAGAGAGAGAAAGAAAGAAAGAAAGAAAGAAAGAAAACATGGTGTTATCTGAACATCTGGATGTGCTTTGGAAAAAAATCAGTCCTCTCATTGTTTGGCCCTGTGCAGCCAAATATCCAAAGTGATATTGGTTGGTTTTTGTCTTTTCCTTTTCTTCCAAATGTTCTGATGTTGCACTTCTGTGTAATATCCTTTTTATGTTACATAATGGCATTCCATTTCTGCCTTTAATGCACTTAGAAGTAGAGCTATGCAATGCAGTGGTAAGAACATGGACTCTGGGTCAGGCTTTCAGGACTGAATCTATGTGCTGCCTCTTATACACCTTCTAAGCTTGCCTCCGGGTGATTTGTTTAACTTGCATGCACCCTAGTTCCTCATCTGTAAAATGGAAATTAAATGACATGATGTCTATAAAGGACATAATATAGGATATGCAAAGTAGTGAGGCCCCAGGAATGGTTAGCTTCTCTGATGGTGCTGATGATGGCAGTGGTGATGACAAAAGTGACCATGTACCCTGTGTTTGGCAACACCTCTGCTCTTGACACATGGTTCCCTCTGACGGTTCAGTCCTCCAAGTTTTCCTCATGTCCTCAAATGCCATCTTTCCAGGGCTTTGCTTTGTTCCTTCAAACACCTCTCTTTCTCTTTTTCTCATTCTGTCTTTCAGTATTTCTTCTTTGTGCTTCCTCTTTCCTTGCTGAGAGAAAGTGAGGCTTCATTAAGCCACAGACCTCATAGTTTTCATTTCCAGTTCCTGAGAAACATGATTCTAAATCCTTTTTAATTTCAGTATTTTCCAAAAACTGTTCTGAAAAACATAGTCCCATGGGAAACTCTGTGAACTATTACACTCTTAGAGACCTCAGGGCATAATAGCATTTTAAAGATCTCTAGAAGTCCAGTAGTAGAGAAATCCTCTTAAGGTTGTTTAACACAATGATTTCCAAACAGTTGATCCCTCAACCACTTTACCGCATAACATAAATTAACGTTTCTAGGAGCACACTCTGAGATGTGCTATTCTGGCCACACTACTGTTTTCATTTTGGTTCTTCTTATGGACATCCTATTTCATACCTTCCCTGGAGCTTATCCAAGGGGATATTTTGTTTTTCCTTCCCAAGTTAAGGACATCAGATTATCATGTGTGTTGTACTGGTATATAGAAAATCTGGCCTAAAGTGGAGATCAGAGGTCAGCAAACTGACCTGCAACAGGCCTGATGATAAGCCATAGGGTTTCTGTGTCAACTATTCGACTCTGCTGTTATAGTATTAAAACAGCCATAGAGAAAACAAAAAATAAGCATGGCTATGTTCTAATAAAACTTCATTTACAAAAACTAGTGTCAGCCAGGATTTGACCCGAGGTCATCGTTTGCTGATCCCTGATTTAAAGGCCTTTAGTGAAAGGATTTCTCATGCCAGCCCAGGAGAAAGCAAGACAAATTCTTTATAAACTGAAGACTTTCTTGTCCTGCTCCCCTAGTGCTATGGTCTGAATGTTTGTGTCCCCCTCAAAATTAGTATGTCTAACCCCAAGGTGATGATATTAGGAAGTGGGGCCTTTTGGGAGGTGGTTAGGTCATGAGGCGCATCATCAATGGGAATAGTGCCCTTATAAAATAGGCCTAATGGCCGGTCACAGTGGCTCAAGCCTGTAATTCCAGCATTTTGGGAGGCTGAGGTGGGCGGATAACAGGGTCAAGAGATCGAGACCATCCTGGCCAACATGGTGAAATCCCATCTCTACTAAAAATACAAAAATTAGCTGGGCATTGTGGCATGTACCTGTAGTCCCAACTACTTGAGAGGCTGAGGTAGGAGTGAACTGAGATCATGCCATTGCACTCTAATCTGGTGACAGAGTAAGACTCTGTCTCAAAAAAAGAAAAAAAAATAGGCCTAAGAGAGCTGGTTTACCCCTCCCACCATGCAGGACACAGCTAGAACATGCTATCTGTAAACCAGAAAGTAGGCCCTTAGCAGTCACTGAATCTGCTAGCACCTTGATCTTGGGCTTCCCAGCTTCCAGAACTATAAGAAATAAAGTTTTGTTGTTTAGAAACCAGTCAGTTTGGGCAGGCATGATGGCTCATGGCTGTAATCACAGCACTTTGGGAGGCTAAGGTGGGAGGATCTCTTGAGGCCAGGAGCTCAAAACCAGACTAGCCAACATAGCAAGACTGTCTCTACAAAGAAATTTTGTAATTAGCTGGACTTGACGGTGGTGTGTGCCTGTAGTCCCAGCTACTTGGGAGAACGAGGTGAGAGGATTGCTTGAGCCCAGGAATTTGAGGCTGTCTGGATGATAGTAAGACCTTGTGGGCGGTGGGGGGGAGCCACCCAGTTAATGGTATTTTGTTGCAGCTGAGTGAATGGAGTAAGACACCTGTTCTATGTATCTTGGTGGATCTTGAGTAAACCTTTCATGTATAGCAAAAAGTTAAAAGGCAAGAGATACTTTGTTAGAGGCTAGACTCCTGGGTCCTGATTTTGTCCTTTCTCTTTGCTTCAGTGAACCCTTACTCTTGTCCTCTGTTAAATATGTTCTATGCATTTGAGAACTTCAAGGTGAAAGTCTTGCGAGTAAACTCACAGAGATATGTCAGTTGCTTGACATTGTGAGCAGCTTTAGCAATGGAAGTGGTTGGCTGTAGTAACTATCAAGGTGGTTAAGAATGAACTCTTGGGAGGCTGAGGCGGGCGAATCACGAGGTCAAGAGATAGAGACCATCCTGGCCAACATGGTGAAACCCCGTCTCTACTAAAAAAATACAAAAATTAGCTGGGCATGGTGGCTCATGCCTGTAGTTCCAGCTACTCTGGAGGCTGAGGCAGGAGAATTGCTTGAACCCGGGAGGCAGAGGTTGCAGTGAGCCAAGATCGTGCCACTGCACTCCAGCCTGGAGCCTGGTGACAGAGCAAGACTCTGTCTCAAAAAAAAAAAGAATGTGAACTCAGAGCCAGACTGCCTGCATGTGAATCTTAGCTCTGACACTCATTACTTGTGTGACCCTTGGCAGCTCTCTTAATTCTCTGAGCCTCAGTTTTCTCACCTGTGTATTGGAATAATACCCTTAAGGAGTTGTGATAATCAGTGAATTAATATTTATAAAAGTCTGAGAACAATGCCTGGCACATAGAATTGCTACATAAGTGTTAAAATAATACTAAGTAATACTTATGTAGCAATTTGCTTTGTAATATGCAGAACGATCCCATTTTACAGATAGGATTTTGTAAGTCACCCACAATTACATAGCTAATAAATGTGGCAGCACTAGGATTCACAGTCAGCTCTGTCTGAGGATAAAGCCCATATTTCCACTAACATACACAGCTCTCATATTTAAGTCATTCAACAGTACTTTTAGGAACCCCCCTTTTTATCTTCCCTTTTGATTCGCAGATCATTTCCTATTACTCCTACCTGTACTTATGGCAGACATGACTAATCAATCACAGCACTCTTTTTTCTTTCTTTCTTTTTGTTTTGTTTTTTTTTTTTACTGGCTTTAGATTTCTTTTCAATCTAGCAATCCCAATAGGCCATACCTGCTAATTAGAGCTACCATGTAAAATGAAACATAGAGGCTCTGATTTTTGGAGTATTTTTCTGAAGAGCCTTTCCCACTTTGCCTTTTGTTCCAAGGCAGAGCTAATCCCCTTAGCCACTGAGAGGTCTCAAAACATTCTTTCCAGGTTTGGCCACATGCCTAAACTCTTTGGCATTTGGTAAAACAGCTCCCCTTGCAAAGTCTTCAGGGACTTATTTTTAAACTTACAGGCCTCTTCTCATGCCCAGAACAACTCTCTGAGCTCTCCTTTTCTTCCTACTCACAGGTCCTAGAGCCTCAACCTTTCTTTCCTCCTCTCTTTGAAGATGCCACTGCCTGCTCTGTGGTGGCTCCCAGCTCCACCTCTCTGTCTGTCCTGAAGACAGGCTTGCAGGCAATTTCATGTTAAAGGTTTAGCTATTGATTACCACAGAGAAACCACACACGGAAGTCACTCAGGCTAGGAAAGCTCACAGAGGTGCAGGAGGCACAGTTCTGGGCCTCCTTTTTGCGATGGTAGCAGGTAGGCTGAGAAGACAACCAGAGCCCTCTGCTTTTATTCCTGGAATGGGACTGTGAACATTTCCCCTCCTTCTGGCTGACCCCTTTATTCCTGGGACTGAAGAGCAGAGCAATAAGAGCCTCTTCCCTTTTCTTTCTCTCTCCTGATTCTCATTGGTTCAACAAACATTTATTGAGTTCCTCCCTTGGGGCAGGATAGGCAGATGGAGGTGAGGAAGCCACAGTCCCTGTCCTTGATGGTCTGTCTGGTGGTTTAGTGGAGGAGACAGGCACACCACAGTATTAGACTACAGTATTAGACTACAGTCTGGTTAGGCTGGGTGTGGTGGCTCATGCTCCCAGTATTTGGGAGGACGAGGAAGCGGATCACTTGAGGTCAGGAGTTTGAGATCAGCCAGGCCAACATGGTGAAACTCCTGTCTCTACCAAAAATACAAAAAAATAGCCAGGCGTGGTGACCCATGCCTATAGTCCCAGCTACTTGGGAGGCTAAGGCACAAGAATTGCTTGAACCTGGGAGGTAGAAGTTGCCAGTGAGCCAAGACCATGCCACCGCACTCCAGCTCGGGTGACAGAGCAAGACTCCATTTCAGAAAAAACGAACAAACAAAAACTCTGGTGAGTGCAGGGATAGGAATGGAGACCACGGGAGCACCCAGGCAGGGCAATCAGATGAGGCCTCCTGGAGGAGGCAGAAGGAACTTAACCTTCTGTAGCAGTTTCCAGTGAAAGGCTTTAGTCAAGAAAGGAACACTCAGAGTTGAATTTTAATCATTCAATACAATTCTACATGACAACTGGCTTGTATTATTTAAAAAAAAATTAATATCATCAAAAAAAGGCAGTGGGCATGGAGTGGGGCTGATCAGGAGTAAAAAAAAAAAACTAAAAAATCTATAAAAGACAATATTTGAATAATGGAGTAAACTTGAATATGGACTGCTTACTGGATGTTATTGTGATTTTTCTTAGGTGTAATAGTGGCATTGAGGATATATAGGAGAACGTCGTTCTTTTAAAGATAGATATGCTAGGCCAGGCGCTGTGGCTCAATGCCTGTAATCCCAACACTTTGGGAACCCAAGGCAGGCGAATCACGAGGTCAGGAGATCGCAACCATCCTGACCAACATGGTGAAACCCCATCTCTACTAAAATACAAAAACTTAGCTGGGTGTGGCATGCACCAATAGTCCCAGCTACTTGGGAGGTTGAGGCAGGGGAATTGCTTGAACCCAGGAGGTGGAGGTTGCAGTGAGCCAAGATTACATCACTGCACTCCAGCCTGGCAACAGAGAGAGACTCTGTCTCAAAAAATAATAATAATAAAAGAAAATAAAGATAAGAATGCTGAAATATTTAGGGGAGAAGTGTCATGATATCTACAACTTCCAAAAATATATATGTACATATGAAGTTCAATTAAGCAAATATGTCAACGTGTTAGCAACTGGTGGATCTGGTGAAAGGTATATGGTTATTCATTCTTCCAACTTTTCAGCTAACTTGAAATGTTTCAAGCAAAAAAAAAAAAAAAAAAGGTAAAAGGAAATCAAACCAAAAATGAAGGCTACTTAAGCTGCGTATGTGTTTAAAATGAACTTGATATGATTATCAAACAACAGAATAGTCACTATGGCCATTAGGCCAGTGATGGATTGAGGAAGGGGAGAGTACAGAAATTCTAAAGGCAGGAAGGAAGGCCAGGTGGGAGGTTGTTGCAGAGGTGTAATTAGTAGGACTCAGCGATTGAAGGAGGAATTAGGAGGGAGAAGTTGAAGAGGAATCTGAGAACCCCGGAGAAGGAGTTTCTGTAGAGGAGTTGCTGACTTCAGTTGTGAATGTGGGGGGTTTGAGATACTTGTGCACCATCCTGAGGACAGGGTTGTATATTCATCTCTTCAGTCCATAAATGTTTTCTGAGGGCTTATATTGCCAGGCACTTGTCTGGATGCTTGCTATATGGCAATGAATGAAACAGAATTCCTTGCCTTCGTGGGGCATATAATCTATCATTTAGAGGGCAGACAGTAAACTGGTGATGAGGAAGCAGTCTGTTGGAAGATGGTAATTGCTGAGGGGGTGGAATTTGTGCATTGTTGGGGTTAGGGGCTTTTGACTAAGAGACTGAGGGATGTGAGCCATGTAGATATCTGGGAAGAGCATTCCAGGTAGCAGGAATATCACGTGGCAAGGCTCTGAGGCAGGAGGCTGTCTGGCAAGAAGGCCAGCATGATCTGTGAGACCTTATGGAAGGGGATGCTATAATGACTTTGGTTTTTCCTCTGAGAGAGACAGGAAGGCCTTGGAAGGTTTTGAACAGAGCACAGCACAATGTGACTCATATTTTCACAGGCTCACTCTGGCTGCTTTGTTGAAAATCAACTGAAGGGAGACAAAGGCAGAATAATATAGTCAAAGGCTAATGTGCCAGGGTAGAGCCACAGAAGGTGGTAAAAATTCTGGATCTATTTTGAAAGAAGAACTGACAAGATTTGCTATTAGTCCACATGGGAATGAGAAACACAGAGGGGTCAAGGAAACACCAAGCTGATTTTTTGTGGAGCAGTTTAAAAAATGGAGTCATGGCCAGATGCAGTGGCTCACACCTGTAATCCTAGAACTGTGGAAGGCCAAGGCAGGCGGATCACCTGAGGTCAGGAGTTCAAAATCAGCCTGGCCAATATGGCAAAATCTGTCTCTATTAAAAATACAAAAATTGGCCAGGCGCAGTGTCTCACACCTGTAATCCCAGCAGTTTGGGAGGCCAAGGCAGGAGGATCATGAGGTCAGGAGTTCAAGACCATCCTGGCCAACATGATGAAACCCTGTCTCTACTAAAAATAAAAAAAAATAGTTGGGTATGGTGGCACACGCCTGTAGTCCCAGCTACTTGGGAGGCTGAGGCAGGAGAATCGCTTGAATCCGGGAGGCATTCAGTGAGCTGAGATCATGCTATTGCACTCCAACTTGGTGACAGAGCAAGACTCAGTTTCAAAAAAAAAAAAAAGAAAGAAAGAAATACAAAAATTAGCTAATTAGGCAGGTGTGGTGTGAGCGCCTGTAATCCCAGCTACTCAGGAGGCTGAGGCAGGAGACTTGCTTGAATTCAGGAGGTGGAGGTTGCAGTGAGCCAAGATTGTACCACTGCACTCCAGCTTGAGTGACAGAGCAAAAGTCTGTCTCAAAAATAAAAATAAAAACAAAATGGAGTCAGCATGAACTAATTTGGGGGAAGATTATGGGAAGGGCATGTTTGGGGGGAAATATCTGAGGTTCAGTTTTGGACATGTGGCTGCCTTTAAGTGGAGATGCCAAGTGGCATCTGGAGTCTGGAATCCATGTGAGAGGTCTGGCCTGGAGACAGAAATTTGGGAGTTGTCAGCATATAAATGATATTTAAAGCCAGGAGACAGGATGAAGTCTCCTAAGGAGGGAGTTCAGAGAAAGAAGAGAAGAAATAGAGGACTGGGTGCTAAGGTGTTCCAACATTTAGATGTTCAGGAGGAAAGAACAATCAGTGATAGAGACTGAGAATGAGCAGTCAGAAAGGTGGAGGAAAAGCAGGTGAGCAGAGTCCCTGGGGCCACGAACAGGAAGCGTGTAAAGGAGGAGAAAGCGGGCAGGTAGTCTGCACCTCCCATGCACCCTGCCTCGGTCCTAGTGAGGAGCGAGTCCCGTGGTGCAGTTCTCTGCATGCTGGAATCTTGTTAGCCAGAATATGTTTTCCCAGACTCTGCCACACACATTCCGGTTTCTCTTGGCTCCAGATCTCTATCTTTTACTCTAACCCAAGCTTGTCCAACCTGTGGCCCACAGGCCGCATGTGGTCCTAGACAGCTGTGGATATAGTCCAATATAAATTTGTCAACTTTCTTAAAACATTAAGAGATTTGTGTGTGTGTGATTTTTTTTTGTTGTTGTTTAGCTCATCAGTTATGGTTCGTGTTAGTGTATTTTATGTGTGGCTCAAGATAATTCTTCTTCTAATATGGTCCAGGGAAGCCAGAAGATCGGACACCCTGCTCTGCATGTTCTTAAGCTGTCCGGCATCACTTCCTTGGTTCTCCAGTTCTCCATCACTGACTTCCTGTCAGTTTTCTACCTCTTTACAACTCTGATCCCTCTCTCAATTCCCCACAATCAGCTTATCCCCAGGACTTCAGTTCTGCAAACATTTCTTGAGCACCTATTTAATCTACTGGAATGTCTTTGACTTCAAATACCAGAAACATCAATTTACAGCAGCTTAAACACTGGGTTGATTTTTCTCACATAAGAAGTTTGGAGGAGGTATGTCAATATTCAGCAGTTCAGTGACGTAAGAGCTGACCATTCTGTCTAGCTCTTGACTTCTCCTTCATGGTCTCAAGCGGCTGCCCAGCTCCAGCCTTTATGGCCCCATCCAAGGCAGGAGGAAGGGGGAGTTGACACTTCATCCAGAAAGAAAAAGCTTTCTCAGATGTTCCCATAGACTTCTTCTTAAGTCTCTGAGCATCAGATCTATATTATGTGGCTACTACTGGCAAAGAAGGCTGGTGAAATCTTTATTTGGATGTTCCTGTCTCTCTTATGGAAAATAGGCAAAGGAAAAAAGGATGGGAAGAGCTGTTGGATCAGCCAGCTATCAAGTCTGCCACACTACCAAGTGCCAAATGCTTGCCAAGAATTGGAAATACAGAAATGATTAATGTAGTACCCATCCTGTCCCTGGAGCTTGCATTCTAGTAAGGAAGCATAAGAATGAATGGAGCCGGGCGCGGTGGCTCACGCCTGTAATCCCAGCACTTTGGGAGGCTGAGGTGGGTGGATCATGAGGTCAAGAGATTGAGACCATCCTGGTCAACATGGTGAAACCCCGTCTCTACTAAAAATACAAAAAAATTAGCTGGGCATGGTGGCACGTGCCTGTAATCCCAGCTACTCAGGAGGCTGAGGCAGGAGAATTGCCTGAATCCAGGAGGCTGAGGTTGCGGCCGAGATTGCGCCATTGCACTCCAGCCTGGGTAACAAGAGCGAAACTCCATCTCAAAAAAAAAGAATGGAGTAGCTTGGCTTGGTTTGGTGGAGACCAGGAGCCTTTCCTGACCCCCATGATCTAGGTCAGGTGCCCCTCCTTGGTGCTAAAACAATATCCTATGCTTACATTTACCAAGGCTTCTAAGCATACTGCATTGCCATTGTATATTTACTGGTGTCTCCCTCTCCCTTCCCCCAATGTGGACTAACTGGGGACTTATCTTTGAATCTCTAGTGCCTGGGTGTCTGGTATATTTGTAAAGGTTGAGTAAATGTTTGTTGAATGAATAAATGAAATGCCAAGGGAGTTACCCTAATTACCTTCTTGTCCTCGTTTGGGCCCTTATTCCCTTTTAGCTTTTTTTTTTTTTTTGAGAAAGGCTCTCACTCTGTGACCCAGGCTGGAGGGCAGTGGTGCAATCTCAGTTCACTGCAACCTTCACGTCCCAGGTTCAAGCGATTCTCCTGTCTCAACCTCCCGAGAGCAAGGATTACAGGTGTGTGCTACCACACCCAGCTAGTTTTTGTATTTTTAGTAGAAATGGTGTTTCACTATTTTGGCTAGGCTGGTCTCGAATTCCTGACCTCAAGTGATCTGCCCACCAAGGCTTCCCAAAGTGCTGGGATTATAGGTATGAGCCACTGCGTCCGGCCCCTTCTTACCTTTTTTAGCTAGTTAACTCATATTTACATTCTAATAGCAAAATCTCTAACACCTTGCCAGAAAACAATGCCGATTCCCCAATCAATTTTTTAATGTTAAAAAATATATTTATTCTCATATTCAGTAGAACACTGAACTTACAAATTTATGGCCAGTAAAGTTGTATATTTCAGCATCTGAAAAGCTAAAAGTAACTTATACACTCCAGTCTCATAGTACTTAGAAAATGGGATGCTTAATTTTTCGATTTTTTTTTTTTTGAGACGGAGTTTCGCTCTTGTTACCCAGGCTGGAGTGCAATGGCACGATCTCGGCTCACCGCAACCTCCGCCTCCTGGGTTCAGGCAATTCTCCTGCCTCAGCCTCCTGAGTAGCTGGGATTACAGGCACACGCCACCATGCCCAGCTAATTTTTTGTATTTTTAGTAGAGACGGGGTTTCACCATGTTGACCAGGATGGTCTCGATCTCTTGACCTCATGATCCACCCGCCTTGGCCTCCCAAAGTGTTGGGATTACAGGTGTGAGCCCCCGCGCCCAGCCCAATTTGTTGTTTTTTATTTCAAAGAGATGTATAGTTAATCTGACTCATTTGAATAACAGTGAGTGAACTGCAGATACTGTTATCAAAGATAGCAATTCTACAGGAATAAATAATTTTTAAGGAAGTAACCATGTTCTTATAATATTGTCTAAATAATTAAAATGACATAAAATGACAAGAACATTTTATGAAATATTAGTTCTTAAAATAAGTGGGGGTCTTTTTGGTTTGTTTTCTTTGGCTTTATTGAGGTATAATTGACAAATAAAAAAATGTTATATTCAGCCAACCTTGGTGGCTTATGCCTATAATCTCAGTGCTTGGGAGACCGAGGTGGGAGGCTACATAGAGCCCAGGAGTTCAAGGTTACAAAGAGCTGTGATTGCACTTGCACTCCAGCCTGGGTGACAATCCTGTCTCTGAAAAAAAAATGCATATATATATATATATATATGTATGTATATATACACATACACACTCACATACACACACATATACATATTCAAAGAGTACAATGTTTTAATATACACATTGTGAAATGATTGCACAATCAAGCTGATTAACAAATCCATCACCCTCATAGTTAGCTTTTGTGTATGTGTGGTGAGAACCCTGAAGATCTACTCTCATAGCAGATTACAAGTATACAATACATTATTAGTAATAATAGTCAATGCTGTGCATCAGGTCTCCAGAACTTGCTCATCTTATAACTACAAGCTTATACCCTTTGATCAATGCTTCCCTATTTCCCCACCTCCCTGTCCCTGGTAACCATCCTCTCCTCTCTGTTTATGTAAGTTCAACTTGGTAGATTTCTCATGTAAGTGAAATCATGCAGTATTTATTTTTCTTTGCCTGGTTTATTTCACTTGGCATGATGTCTTCCAGGTTCACCCATATTGTCACAAATGGCATGAATTTCTTCTTTTCCAAGGTGAAATAATATTTTATTTTGTGTGTATATATGTCTACACACACACATACTCATATATATATACCACGTTTCTTTATCCACTTATCCACTGATGGACACAGACTAATTCCATATCTTCACTATTCTGAATAGTGCTGCAGGCTGGGTGTGGTGGCTCATGCCTGTAATTCCAGCACCTTGGGAGGCCAAGGCAGGCCGATCACCTGAGATCAGGAGTTCAAGACCAGCCTGGCCAACATGGTGAAACCCCGTCTCTACTAAAAATATACAAAAATTAGCTGGGCGTGGTGGCATGCCTCTGTAATTCCAGCTACTCAGGAGGCTGAGGCTGGAGAATCACTTGAACCCAAGAGGCAAAGGTTGCAGTGAATGGAGATCACACCACTGCATTCCAGCATGGGCGATGACAGAGCAAGACTCCATCTCAAAAATAATAATAAAATAAAATAAAAATAAATAGTGCTGCAATTAACATGGGAGTGCAGCTATACCTTTGATACTGATTTTCTTTCCTTTGGATATACACCCCAAAGTAGGATAGCTGCATCGTATGGTAGTTCTACTTTTAATTTTTTGACAGACCTCCATATTGTTTTCCATAATGGCTATACTAATTTACATTCCCACTAGCAATGTACAAGGGTTCCCTTTTCTCTACATCCTCACCAATACTTGTTATTTTTTGACTTTTTGTTGTGAAGTGATATCCCATTGTGGTTTTGATTGAATTTCCTTGATTATTAGTGATATTAAGTATCTGTTTTTTGTTTTTTTTTTGAGACAGAGTTTTGCCCTTGTTACCCAGGCTGGAGTGCAATGACATGGTCTCTACTCACCGCAACCTCTGCCTTCTGGGTTCAGGCAATTCTCCTGCCTCAGCCTCTTGAGTAGCTGGGATTACAGGCACGCGCCACCATGCCCAGCTAATTTTTGTATTTTTAGTAGAGACAGGGTTTCACCATGTTGACCAGGATGGTCTCGATCTCTTGACCTTATGAACCACCCGCCTCGGCCTCCCGAAGTGCTGGGATTACAGGCATGAGCCACCGCGCCCGACCAAGTATCTTTTCATATACCTGTTGGCCATTCCTATGCCTTCCTTTGAGAAATGTCTGTTCTAATTCTTTGCCCATTTTTAAGTCAGGTTTTTTTTTGCTATTG
Source organism: Callithrix jacchus (assembly GCF_049354715.1). Taxonomy (NCBI): domain Eukaryota; kingdom Metazoa; phylum Chordata; class Mammalia; order Primates; family Cebidae; genus Callithrix; species Callithrix jacchus. The sequence goes on along the minus strand of NC_133510.1, from coordinate 106,984,867 downwards.
AGTTGTATGAGTTCTTTATATATTTTGGATATTAACTTCTTATCAGATATATGGTTAGTAAACAATAGCTCCCATTCCACAGGTTGTGTTTTCTTTTTATTGATTGCTCCTTTGCAGTGCAGAAACCTTTTAGTTTGATGTAGTCCCACTTGTTTTTTTACTTTTGTCAACTGTGCTTTTGGTGTCATATTCAAAAAATCATTGCCAAGACCAATGCCATGGAGCTTTCCCTGTTTTCTTCTAGTTTTACAGTTTCACATCTTAAATACTTAATTATTATCCAATTAATAGTTAATAAAATTAATATTTACATATGTAATTCATTTTGAGTTTGTTTTGTGTATGATGTAAGATATAGATCCAATTGTGGATCATGCCTGTAATCCCAGCACTTTGGGAGGCCGAGGTGGACAGATCACGAGGTCAAGAGATCAAAACCATCCTGGCCAACATGATGAAACCCCATCTCTACTAAAAATACAAAAAATAGCTGGGTTTTGTGGCACATGCCTATAGTCCCAGCTATTCGGGAGGCTGAGGCAGGGGAATCGCTTTAACCTGGGAGGCAGAGGTTGCAGTGAGCCGAGATCACACCACTGCACTCCAGCCTAGCAACAGAGCGAGACTCCATCTAAAAAAAAATCCAATTTCATTTTTTTGTTAATATCCAGTTTTCCTGACACCACTTTTTGAAGAGACTATCCTCTCCCCATGTCTATTCTTGATTCCATCGGTCTATGTGTCTATTTTTATGTCAGTACCATACTTTTTGGATTACTATAGATTTGTAAATATTATTTAAAATTAGGAAATGTGATGCCTTCAGTTTGTTCTTGGTCAAAATTGCTTTATTTATTTGGGAGCTTTTGTGATTCTATATGCATTTTAAGATTTTTTTTCTATTATTATGAAAAATGCCATTGGAATTTTGATAGGGACTACACTGAATCTGTAGATTGCTTTGGGTGTTATGGATATTTTGACAACGTTGATTCTTTCAACTCCCATCACCTTTTTGAGGGCATAATTATATAAAGTTCTAGAATGTTACATCTAATAGAATTGTCTGCTTCAGTCGTAATGATGAGGAAACTGAGACAGAGAGAGATGGAGTGATTTCTCTAGGATCACACAATCTTCATGGCTTGTATAAGTGGCGTTCCAACTGTTTGCCAAGTACTACTATAAGTACTTAATGCATGTAAATGCATTACTGCATTTAAACCTCATAAAGCCTTATAATATTACTTCATTTCTTCAAATTTTTATTTAGAAAGAATTTTAATTTATAGAAAAGTTGCAAGAAAAGTATGATGCTCAACCAATTTTGCCACATTAGTGCATCTCAGTACCTCTCACTCTCTTTCTACACACAGACACCCCTGAACCTCTTGACCTTTCACACCTAAATTAATGTATGTGTCTCCTACCATCAATGATGTACTCCTACGTAACCATACCACATTCATTCACTCAGGAAATTTAATATTAATGCCATAATATTTCCCCAATATCCCAAAAGTAAACTTTGTAGCTGTTTTTAAACAGTTGGTCCAGGATGCAGTCAAGGTTCACACTTTTCATTTCATTTTTAAGCCTCTAAAGAGTTCCAAATGTGTGTTTTTCTGTTGTTGTTGTTGTTGTTGTTCATGACGTTGACATGTTTGAAGAGACTAGGGCAGTTTGTCTCCAGAATGATCCATGATTTGGATTTGACTGTGACCTTATCCATGATAGAATCAGGTTAAATATCACTGGCAGGAGCACATTGCTGTTTATCACATTTCAAGGCGCAGGATTTCAATTTGTTTCATTTTGTTGATCTTAAGTGTGATTTCTTCGAGATTGTGAAATTTCTATACCCCAACAACCTTTTACCCTATCCTTTTAGCATGCACTGAGGATTTTCCCCTGAATTACTTATTAACATGTTGGTTGTAAAATGGTGTTACAGGCATTTTATAAGTGAGGAATCTTAAGTTTCCAAGGGAAGGGGTTCTTATACATTGTGGAGCCAGGATTTGATCCCAGGCACATCTGATTCCAAGGCCCACAGTCTAATATACTAATTTATATTAGAAAAGCATTTCCACTTGATTCCAGTGCCCTCGGTCAGAAACTGTGTCTTCTCCATTTGTGATTTTTTGTTTTTGAAACCCAAGAACTCCCACCATCAGAGATGAGATGAAATTGTAAGGAGGAAGAAGAGGATGCAATCCAGCTGTGCCAAATCTTTATGCAATTACACACACACACACACACACACACATTTTTACAGCAAACTTTCTGTTGAAACAACATGCTTCTCAAGGACTCCACTCTTTCCATATGGCTTAAGGTTTCCTACCACAGTCTGTTTCAGGTACTTAACCTTCTTGGCTCGCTACTGTGCCTTGCAATTGACGTGCCTTTGTCAGCATCCTAAAGCCACCTGTTTCATCTTAAAGAAATTTCAGAGTTGGCAACATGCTGGACAGGGAAAGATGAGCCCCCTGTTCAGATGAGTCAGCACTTACCATTTCTTGGCCTCTGGAGTGGTCTCATAGTTATAGTAGCCAAGCACTCAGGAAAAATCCCACCAGCCTTGCCTAGGAGCTGTATAAGCTTCATCAACACATGGTGAAATCTGTTATCTCGAGCCCAATTCACCTGACCCCTGGTGTGGCCACAAAGGCCCTTTGAGAGCTCAGCACCTTGTGGTTAAAGGCCTTTGAAGTTAGCTCTAAGTTTTAATGCCAGCCTCCTCATTTACTAGCTGTATGATTTTGAGCAAGTTACTGAACCTCTCTGAGCTACAACGTCCTCATTTGGAAAATGGAGATAGTAATACATCCTCTTGAATGGTGTTAGAATTAAAGGAGATAATGTACCTAAATAGCCTGGAGTTGCATGCAAATTATATTTGCAACAAATGGTAGTTATGATTATTATCTGACCACTTGCAAACAGCTCCCCATATTCACATATCATTCTGGCCACAACAAATACATTTGTAAAGATTTTGCTTGCAAGAAACTGAACCTCATTTCAAAAGTTTAAGAAAAATGTGTGAATTTATTGGCTTTCATAAATGGAATGCTCAGGAAATGGATGGCCTTAGAGACTTAGAGCTTAGCTCCCCTCTGGTCTTCGCCCCATTCTCTCCTGTGATACCAGATGGCATCTTTCATAGAGTGGGAGGAGGGGCCATGTAGCCAAAGACCATTCTAGGCTTCTATCATCCCCAAAAGTTAGATGCATGCATATCACCTAAAGTCCTAAATGGGTAAAAAGTACTGGAAATCCTATCTCAGAAAAATCCAAAGAAATGTGCTGTTTTGACCCAATTATTTTCCAGGTGAAAAAGGGGCAGAGAAAAGTGTCACTGCCAATGCATTCAGAGCTCTTGGGTGTTCTGTCTATAGCCCAGGAAAATAAAGGAACATTGTGGCTGGTTGTTTACAGTGAATTAAAGACTTGAGTCAAATCTCTGTTGAAGAGTTTCCTAGATGACCAGCAGCAAATTCTCATAACACTTTGGTTCATGAAACCATGAGGCCCTATGATATCCTTCCTTTCTCAATGACCTCCTCGGGCTGTCTCTGCCATGTCGTTGGTTTCTAAAGGTTATTATTCCTAGTTTGCTGTCTGCAGTTTCCCATCAGATGTCAAGTTCAGAAGTTCCTTTGAAGGACCATAATTAAGAAGGATCAACTTAATTTTAAAATAAACTTTGAGGTTTCAAGACAAATTGTTATTTATGGCGAATTAACTTTTTTTGTGTGAGATAAAGGAAGTCAGTTTCCAGCTTCTGGGTTGATTGGCAAAATGTCACAAACAAGTGAATGAACATAAAAAATGTGACAAAATTTAACTTTACATTTTAGATTAAAATGACTGTTGTCATCTAAAATCCTTATCTAATAGTTAAATTTTATTTTTTCATCAAACCTGCCCTATCCTATGCTTTGCTTAATGCGTACCACTTCTCCTAATGAATGTCCAAGGTATTGTATTAAGCATATAGATAGGTAATTGTAAATTGGGAAAAACAGGAAGTAAAGTCTTAACTGGTAAATTTCAAGGCTAGAGGGAGGGTGTCTTAGCTTTCCTGATTTCAGAGCAAAAATAAAATACTCCAGAATATAATGCAAAGATAAAATTTGAGTTTGGGGAAATGTTTGGTTGAAACTTTTTCATTGTAAATCAACCCTTTTCTTGCCTGCTTGGTACCTGATTCTACTCTAAGAACATTATAGATTTTTTTGTTTTTGAGACAAAAAAACAGTTTGTTCTGTTGCCCAAGCTGGAGTGCAGTGGCATGATCTCAGCTCACTGCAACCTCCTTCTCACAAGTTCAAGTGATTCTCGTGCCTCATTCTCCCAAGTAGCTGAGATGACAGGCATGCCCCACCACATCTGGCTAATTTTTAAATTTTTATCAGAGATGAGGTTTCGCAGTGTTAGCCAGGCTGGTCTCAAATTCCTGGCCTCAGCCTCTCAAAGTGCTGGGATTACAAGTGTGAGCCATCACACCAGGACACATTATTGAATCTTTATTTGATGATGTAGCTCACTTTTTAGTCACTGATGACTATTCATATCTATAATTCTTCCTGTAGAAAGTATAGGAGAGAATTAAAAACCTGTGCTGATAACTTGCTTCCTTCTTTGGGATACATATTATCCTCTAGGTTCAAACTTTTTGCCAGATTTCAAGTCCCCTTTGAATACCCTGAAATTCAAACAAAATAATAAAGAAAAAAAATCAATTCTGCAGAAGGAAAAACAAATGGTCTCAATAAATGACCTCCTCAACAAATGGTCTTGGAACAACTGGAAAACTGTATGCTAAAAGATGAAGTTTAATCTACACTTCATGATATATACAAAAATTAACTCTAAATGTAAAAATTAAGTCTAAAACTTTAAAATTCTCAGAAGAAGGATTGAGGATCCAAGATGGCCAAATAGGAACAGCTCTGGAATGCCACTCCCAGTGAGAACAATGCAGAAGGTAAGTGATCACTGCATTTCCAAATGAGTTATTACTGCCCACAGGCCAGGAGATTCCCAGGCTGAAGAGCACCACGAGTTTCCAGCACAGCTGTTTCAGCCAGTGTAGTGGGTCTCTGCACAAAAACTCACACAAATCTGGGTGGCCATTTCAACTGGCACCTGGAATGGCTGGGAGACAGAGCTGCCCATTCAACTGAAAAAGGGGACTGAAACAGGAAGCCAGGTGATCTGGCTCAGTGGGTCCCACCCCGAAAAAGACCAGCAATATGAAATGCTCTGGATTGAGAGTTTCACAGCAAGCACAGCTAGATCCTGGACGGTCCAGCTCTGTTGGGGGAAGGGTGTCTGATATTACTGAGGCAGTCTGCCATTACTGAGGCAGTCTGTCATTACTGAGGCAGTCCGCCATTACCGAGGCAGTCCGCCATTACTGAGGCAATCTGCCATTGTTGAGACAGACCACCATTACTGAGGCAGTTCTAATGATACCTCTGTAAACAAAACCACAAGGAAGTTCACACAGCAGCTGGGCAGAGCCCATGGCAGGTCAGCAATGCCTCTGCTGGAAGACCGTGACTAGGCTACCTACTTGCTGGGCAGGGCATCTCTGAAAAAAGGCAACAGCATGTCAGGAACTTATAATTAAAGCCCCACATTCCCAGGACAGAGCACATGGGAAAAAAGGTGGTTATGAGTTTTGCTGCAGCAGACTTAAACATACCTGCCCAGCAGCTCTGAACAGAACAACGGAGCTCACTGTTCAGCAGTTGAGCTCCTATAAGGGACAGATTGTCTCCTCAAGCAGCTCCCTGACTCCTGTATATCCAGAGAGACACCTCATAAAGGAGAGTTCAGGCTGACATCTGGCAGGTATCCTTTTGGGATGAAGATAACAGAAGAAGAAACTGGCAGCAACCCTTATTGTTCTGCAGCTGCTGCAGGTGATCCCCAGGCAAGCAGGGTCTGAAGTGGACCTCCAGCAGTCCTACAGCAGAAGGGCCTGACAGTTAGAAGGAAAACTAAAAAACAGAAAGAAATAACTTCAACATCAACAAAAAGGATGTCCAATCAGAGACCCCCCCATCTGAAAGTCACCAACTACAAAGACCACAGGTGGACAAATCCTCAAAGATGGGAAGAAATCAGCATGAAAAGGATGAAAACACCCAAAACCAGAACTCCTCTCTTCCTCCAATGGATCACAACTCCTCACCAACAAGGGAAGAAAGATGGATGGAGAATGAGTGTGATGAATTGACAGAAACAGGCTGCAGAAGGTGGGTAATAAAAAACTTCTCTGAGCTAAAAGAACATGTTCTAACCCAATGCAAAGAAACTAAGAACCTTGAAAAAAAGTTTGACAAAATGCTAATGAGAATAAACAGCTTAGAGAAAAATATAAATGACTTGATGGAGCTGAAAAACAAAACACAAGAACTTCACAAAGCATACACAAGTATCAATATCAAATTGACCAAGCAGAAAAAAGGATCGACCAAGCAGATGAAAGGATATCAGAGACTGAAGATGAACTCAATGAAATAAAATGAGAAGGTGCTCTCTCCCTAAGCAGCCTGAGGTAATCTGTGAAAATGGTTCACTATTCACTTGATCCAGAGAACCCCACAAAGTCATGCAAATCAAGCGGTTCCAATCTTTGTGTTCACTTTAACAACACACGTGAAACTGCCCAGGCCATCAAGGGTATGCATATACGAAAAGCCACGAAGTATCTGAAAGATGTCACTTTACAGAAACAGTGCATACCATTCCAATGTTACAATGATGGAGTTGGCAGGTGTGCCCAGGCCAAGCAGCGGGTCTGGACACAAGGTCGGTGGCCCAAAAAGAGTGCTGAATTTTTGCTGCACACGCTTAAAAATGCAGAGAGTAATGCTGAACTTAAGGGTTTAGATGTAGATTCTCTGGTCATTAAGCATATCCAAGTGAACAAAGCACCCAAGATGCACCACAGGACCTACAGAGCTCGTGGTCGAATTAACCCATACATGAGTTCTCCCTGCCACACTGAGATGATCCTTACTGAAAAGGAACAGATTGTTCCTAAACCAGAAGAGGAGGTTGCTCACAAGAAGAAGATATCCCAGAAGAAACTGAAGAAACAAAAGCTTATGGCATGGGAGTAAATTCAGCCTTAAAATAAATGCAACTAAAAGGAAAAGAAAAAAAAATAAAATAAAATGAGAAGGCAAGATTAGACAAAAAACAATGAAAAGAAATGAACAAAGCCTCCAGAAATATGGGATTATGTGAAAAGACTTAATCTACATTTGATAGGTGTACCTGAATGTGATAGAGAGAATGAATCCAAGGTGGAAAACACTCTTAAGGATATTATCCAGGAGAACTTCCCCAATGCAGCAAGGCAGGCCACCATTCAAGTCCAGGAAATACAGAGAACACCACAGAGATATTCCTCAAGAAGAGCAACCCCAAGCACATAATCATCAGATTCACTAGGGTTGAAATGAAGGAAAAATATGCTAAGGGAAGCCAGAGAGAAAGGTCAGGTTACCCACAAAGGGGAGCCCATCAGACTCACAACAGATCTCTTGGCAGAAACCCTACAAGCCAGAAGAGAGTGGGGGCCAGTATTCAGCATCCTTAAAGAAAAGAACTTTCAACCTAGAATTTCATATCCAGCCAAACAAAGCTTCATAAGCAAATGAGAAATAAAATTCTTTATGAACAAGCAATTGCTGAGAGATTTCGTCACCACCAGGCCTGCCTTACAAGAGCTCCTGAAAGAAGCACTAACCATAGAAAGTAACAACCAGTACCATCCACTCCAAAAATGTACCAAATGGTAAAGACCACTGACACAATGAAGAAATTGTGTCAACTAATGGGCAAAACAACCAGCAAGCATCAAAATGGCAGGATGAAATTCACACATAACAACATTAACCTTAAATGTAAATGGGCTAAATGCCCCAATCAAAAGACACAGACTGGCAAATTGGATAAAAAGTCAAAACTCATCAGTATGCTATATCCAGGAAACCCATCTCACATACAAGGACATACATAGGCTCAAAAAAAAAAAAAAAAGGAATGGGAAAAGATTTACCAAGCAAATGGAGAGTAAAAAAAAAGCAGGAGTTGCAATCCTAGTCTCTGATAAAGTAGACTTTAAACCAACAAAGATCGAAAGAGACAAAGAAGGGCATTACATAATGGTAAAAGGATCAATGCAACAAGAAGAGCTAACAATCCTAAATATATATGTACCCAATACAGGGGCACCCAATTACATAAAGCAAGTTCTTAATGACCTGCAAAGAGACTTAGACTCCCATACAATAATAGTGGGAGACTTTAACACTCCACTGTCAATTTTAGACAGATCAACAAGACAGAAAATGAATAAGGATATCCAGAACTTGAGCTCAGATCTGGACCAAGCAAACCTAATAGACCTCTACAGAACTCTTCACCCCAAATCCACAGAATATACATTCTTCTCAGCACCACGTCACACCTACTGTAAAATTAACCACATAATTGGAAGTAAATCACTCCTCAGCAAATGCAAAAAAACAAAAAACAAACAAAAAAAACCACCAGAAATCATAACAAGCAGTCTCTCTGCAGGGAAATCAAATTAGGACTTAGGATTAAGAAACTAACTCAGAACCACACAACTTCATGGAAACTAAACAACTGGCTTTTGAATGTTGACTGGATAAACAACGAAATGAAGGCAGAAATAAAGATGTTCTTCAAAACCAACAAGTAAGAAGACACAATGTACCAGAATCTCTGGGACACATTTAAAGCAGTTTCTAGAGGGAAATTTATAGCAATAAATGCCCACATGAGAAGCAAGGAAAGAACTAAAATCAACATCTTATCATCAAAATTGAAAGAGCTAGAGGAGCAAGATCCAAAAAGCTCAAAAGCTAGCAGAAGACTGGAAATAATTAAGATCAGAGCATAAGTGAAGGAGATAGAGACACAAAAAAAAACCTTTTTTTTTTGTCTGGAGCTGGTTTTTTGAAAAGATCAACAAAATAGACCATTAGCCAGATTAATAAAAAAGAAAAGAGAGAACAATCGAATAGATGCAATAAAAATGATAAAGGGGATATCATCATGATTCCACAGAAATACAAACTACCATCAGAGATTACTACAAACAACACTATGCACCTAAACCAGTAAACCTGGAAGAAATTGATAAATTCCTGGACACTTGCACCATCCAAGCCTAAACCCTAAATAGACCAATAACAAGGGCTGAAGTTGAGGCAGCAATTAATAGCCTACCAACCAAGAAAAGCCCAGGTCCAGATGGGTTCACAGCCGAATTCTATGAGACATACAAAGAGGAGTTGGTACCACTCCTGAAATTATTTCAAACAATCCAAAAAGAGGGAATCCTTCCCAAATCAATTTATGAGACCAGCGTCATCCTGATACCAAAACCCGGGAGAGACTTAACTGAAAAAGAAAACTTCAGGCTAATATCCATGATGAACATAGATGCAAAAATCTTCAATAAAATACTAGCAAATTGATTGCAATAGCACATCAAAAAGCTTATCCGTCATGATCAAGTAGGCTTCATCCTTGGGATGCAAGGCTGGTGCAACATAGGCAAGTCTATAAATGTAATCCACCACATAAACAGAACCAAGGACAAAAACCACATGATTATCTCAATAGATGCAGAGAAGGCCTTTGACAAAATTCAACAGCCCTTTATGCTAAAAACTTTCAAGAAACTAGGTATTGACAGAATGTATCCCAAAATAAAAGCTATTTATGGCAAACCTACAGCCAATATCATACTGAATGGGCAAAAACTGGAAGCATTCCCTTTGAAATCTGGCACTAGACAAGGATGCCCTCTCTCACCACTCCTTATTCAATATAGTTTTGGAAGTTCTAGCCAGAGCAATCAGGCAAGACAAAGAAATAAAAGGTATTCAGTTAGGAAAGGAGTAAGTCAAATTGTCTCTATTTGCAGATGACAATTGTATATTTAGAAGACTCCATTGTCTCAGCCCCAAATCTCCTTAAACTGATAAGCAACTTCAGCAAAGTCTCAGGATACAAAATCAACGTGCAGAAATCACAAGCATTCCTATACACCAATAACAGACTTAAAGAAAGCCAAATCAAGAATGAACTCTCATTAACAATTGCTACAAAGAGAATATAATACCTAGAAATACAACTAACAAAGGGTATAAAGGACCTCTTCAAGGAGAACTACAAACCACTGCTCAAGGAAATAAGAGAGGACACAAACAGATGGAAAAACGTTCCATGCTCATGGTTAGGAATAATAAATATCGTGAAAATGGCCATACTGCCCAGAGTAATTTATAGATTCAACACTATTCCCATCAAGCTACTTATGACCCTCTTCACAGAACTGGAAAAAAAAAAAACCATCTTAAACTTCATATGTAACCAAAAGAGAGCCTGCATAGCCAAGACAATTCTAAGCAAAAAGAACAAAGCTGGAGGTATCACACTACCTGACTTCAAACTATACTACAAGGCTACAGTAATCAAAACAGCATGGTACTGGTACCAAAACAGAGATAGACCAATGGAACAGAACAGAGGCCTCGGAGGCAACACCACACATCTACAACCATCTGATCTTTGACAAGCCTGACAAAAACAAGCAATGGGGAAAGGATTCCTGTTTAATAAATGGTGTGGGGAAAACTGGCTAGCCATGTGCAGAAAACAGAAACTGGATCCCTTCCTGACACCTTACACTAAAATTAACTCCAGATGGATTAAAGACTTAAACATAAGACCTAACACCATAAAAACTCTAGAAGAAAACTTAGGCAAAACGATTCAGGATATAGGCATAGGCAAGGAGTTCATGACTAAAACACCAAAAGCATTGGCAACCAAAGCCAAAATAGACAAATGGAATCTAATTAAACTCCAGAGCTTCTGTACAGCAAAAGAAACAATCATTAGAGTGAACTGGCAACCAAGAGAATGGCAACCAACAGAAAAAATTTTTGCAATCTACCCATCTGACAAAGGACTTATATCCAGAATCTACAAATAACTAAAACAGATTTACAAGAAAAAAACAAATGAACCCATTCAAAAGTGGGCAAAGGACATGAACAGACACTTTTCAAAAGAGGACATATATGATGCCAGCAAACATATAAAAAAAATGCTAATTATCACTGGTTATTAGAGAAATGCAAATGAAAACCACATTGAGATACCATCTCATGCCAGTTAGAATGGCGATTATTAAAAAATTTGGAGACAACAGATGCTGGAAAGGATGTGGAGAAATAGGAACACTTTTACACTGTTGGTGGGAGTGTAAATTAGTTCAACCATTGTGGAAGACAGTGTGGCGATTCCTCAAGGACCTAGAAATAGAAATTCCATTAGACTCAGCAATCCCATTACTGGGTATATAGCCAAATGATTACAAATCGTTCTGTTATAAAGACACATGTACATGTATGTTCATTGCAACACTGTTTACAATAGCAAAGACCTGGAACCAACCCAAATGCCCATCGATGATAGACTGGACAGGGAAAATGTGGCACATATACACCATGGAATACTATGCAGCCATAAAAAACGATGAGTTTGTGTCCTTTATAGGGACATGGATGAATCTGGAAACCATCATTCTCAGCAAACTGACACAAGAACAGAAAATCAAACATTGCATGTTCTCACTCATAGATGGGTGTTGAACAATGAGAACACTTGGACACAGGGAGGGAAGCATCACACACTGAGGTCTGTTGGGCAGGGAATAGGGGAGGGCAGGGAGGTTGGGGAGGGATAACATGGGGAGAAATGACAGATATAGGTGACAGGGGATGGAAGCAGCAAACCACATTGCCATATACATACCTATGCAACAATTCTGCATGTTCTGCACATGTACCCCAGAACCTAAAGTGCAATAATATATATATACACACATATACATACACACACATATATATATATACATATGTATACACACACATATATACATATATATATATATATTTACATCATGACCTTACGTTAGGCCAAAAATTATTAGATATGATACTAAAAGAATCATCTGTAGAAGAAAAAAAGGCCAGGTGTGGTGGCTGATGCCTGTAATCCCAGCACTTTGGAAAGTTGAGGCAGGCAGATCACTTGAGCTCAGGAGTTTGAGACCAGCCTGGGCAACGTGGAAAAACCCCCATCTCTACAAAAAATACAAAAACTAGCCAGGTGTGGTGGTGAGCACCTGTCGTCCCAGCTACTTGGGAGGCTGAGGTAGGAGAATTACTTGAGCCTCAGAGGTGGATGTTGCAGTGAGCTGAGATTGTACTACTGCACTTAAGCCTGGGTGATGGAATAAAACTCTGTTTCAAAAAAAAAGAAAGAAAGAAAATTAATTTGACATCAAACTTAAATACTTCTGCTCTGCAAAATTCATTGTTAAGAGACTGAAATGACAAGCCCACATATCCAACATGGGATTTTTTTTTTTCTTGAGACAGGGTCTTGCTCTGTTGCCCAGGCTGGAGTGCAGTGGTGCAATCTTGGCTCACTACAACTTTTGCCTCCCAGGTTCAAGTGATTCTCCTGCCTCGGCCTCCCATGTAGCTGGAATTACAGATGTGCACCACCATACCTGCCTAATTTTTGTATTTTAGTAGAGAAAGGGTTTCACCATGTTGGCCAGGCTGGTCTCGAACTCCTGACCTGAAGTCATCTGCCAACCTCGACCTCCCGAAGTGCTGGGATTACAGGTGTGAGCCACAGCACCCGGCCCTAACACAGGACTTGTATCCAGAATATATAAACAACTCCCAAAACTCAAAAATAAGAAAATATTCCTATAAAATGTGCAAAAGATTTAAACAGACATTTCATCATATGTGTTTGATAAGAAAACAAACAAAAAGATGCTCAACATGAGTAATCATCAAGGAAATGCAAATTAAGATCACAATGCAATTCACCCATTAGAACAGCTAAAATAAAAAAATACTGACAATACCAAGTATTGACAAGAACACAGAGCAACTGGAACTTTCTTATAATGCTAGTGGAAATACAAAATGAAAATCTGTTTCCACTCAGGAAAAAAGATTGTCAATTCCTTTCTTTCTTTCTATCTTTCTTTCTCTCTCTCTCTCTCTCTCTGTCTTTCTTTCTTTCTTTCTTTCTTTCTTTCTTTCTTTCTTTCTTTCTTTCTTTCTTTTTCTTTCTTTTTCTTTCTTTTTTTTTTCAGTCAGGGTTTCACTCTGTCACCTGGGAGTGCAGTGGTGCCACTATGGCTTACTGCAGCCTTAACCTCCCAGGCTCAGGCCATCCTCCCACCTCAGCTTCCTGAATAGCTGGGGCCACAGGTTCCCACCACCAGGTCTGGCTAATTTTTTTTCTCTAACTCTCCACATTTTTTTTCTTTTTTCATAGAGATAGGAGTCTCACTATATTGCCAGGGCTGGTCTTGAACTTCTGAGCTCAAGTGATCCTCCCACCTTGGCTTCCCAAAATGCTGGGATTAAAGGTATAAGCCACTGCCCCAGCCTAGATTGGCAGTTTCTTATAGAGTTAAATATATATCTACCAAAAGACTCAGCAATACCACTTCTAGGTAGTTACCCTCTATTCACACAAAAACTTGTAAACAAGTGTTTACAGAAGCATTATGTATAATCACAAAACAATGGAAACAACCCAGATGTCCTTCAATGGGTGAATAGAAAAACTGTGGTATATCCATTCAATGGAATACTATTCAGCAATAAAAAGGAACAAACTATTGATAAAGGCAATAACAAGTATGAATCTCAAAAGCATTGTGCTAAGTGAGAGAAGAGAGCCTCTCAAAATATTACATCCTGTAGGATTCCATTTATATGACATTCTGGAAATGGCAAAACTATAGAGACAGAGAACAGATCAGCAGTTGCCTAGGGCTAGGTGTTGGACAGGGCCTGACTACAAAAGGGCAGCACAAGGAAATTCTTCAGGAGTGTTGGTTTTGTTCTCTATCCCATTTGTGGTGGTTGTTACAAGAATCTATGCATGTGTAAAAATTCTTAGAACTATTCAAACAAAAAAGTAAATTCTAATGTACCTAAATTTTTTAAAACTTAAAAATCACCCTGTCAAATTTTGAGGCCGACATGGTAATATTCCTTTAGTAAATGTGTCGTGGAAAGGAAGCCTGTTTAAAACCAAAGCAGACATACTGAACCATTTGTGTTTCCCTGGGCGAAGCACTCTTCCTGATTCTTCAATGCAGTCTAAAGAATTCAGAAAAGACTACCTAATAAAAAAGAAATAGTATGCGTAGCAATTTTTTAAATTTTTATTTTATTCTAAGTTTTGGGATATATGTGCAGAATGTGCAGGTTTCTTACATAGGTAAATGTGTGCCATGGTGGTTTGCTGCACCTATGAACCCATTACCTAGGTATTAAGCCCTATATGCATTAGCGATTGATTCTGATGCTCTCCCTCCCCTCGACGCATAGCAAACTCACATTAGGAAATGTATGTAAATCCATAAGACCAGAAATAAATTTGCTTGCCAACATGTATCAAATACCTTGGCAGAAAAATCGTTCTCATAGGCCAATTCTTTAGGCTCTGAAGCAGCAGCTGGTCTCTTTTGTTAAAAGAAGTTGTTCTTGGAATACATCTAGTTGAGAGGCCTCTTAGAATTTGCCCTGCATTTTTCTTATGCAAAGGACTTTATGTAAAAAGTTGGCCTGATAGAACAGGAGAATGATTGATGATGTGACACTTACAGTTCTTGCTGCTTATCAAAATATAGAGGATCATGTGTGTGTGTGTGTGTAGAATCTACTGTGTCTATATGTTTGAATAGATAACACATTAATATGATTTGACATTCTGTAGGTGCCAAACTGTTATTTATTAGTCAGAAACTCCTGTGGGACTGCTTCAGCCATTTGTAGCTGGTACCCATTTTGATTGATCAATGCCAAGGGCTATATGGGTTATTAAATATGTTCAATATCAGTCCTGTAAGAATATCAACCCAAAAATCTCCCTTTTTCTACTACTATATTTTCTGTAATTTTCAATACAGAGGCAGAAAGGCCTTTCAATATTGGGTTACATGAAGTTGGATGGAGGTGGGTATTTTAATTTAATCGTGTATAGCAACGTGAAACAGGCACATTTCATTCCAAAGCTATTTCTGAGAATCCTCCAATCTTTCTTCCAGGGCTCTCTTTCTTCCCATTTGTGTTCCCTTCTCCTTGCAGTCACCCCAAAAGCCTGCTCCTCTCCTGATGTTTATCTGGGACCAGATAAACATCCCACTGTGGGATGAGATAAACTTTCTCATCCCACAGTGCCCATCCCCTGGAATATTACTGCTGTGAGCTTGGGGCCACAAAAAGACACACAACAAACCTGCTAGCTCTTCTGAGAGCAGCAGTTTTTCTTTTTTGCTTTGCTTTTCTCTCTCTCTTTCTCTTCCTTCCTTTCTCATTCTCTGTCTCTTTCTCTCTTTCATTCTTTCTTTTCTTTTCTTTCTCTTTCTCCCTTTCTCTCTCTTTCTGTCTTTTTTCTTTCTTTCTCTTCTTTCTCTCTCTCTCTTCTTTTTTTCCTTTTTTAAACAGGGTTTTGCCCTGTCTCCCAGCTGGAGTGCAGCAGCCACAGCTCATTGCAGCTTCAGCCTCCTGGGCACAAGTGATCCTCCAGCCTCAACTTCCCAAGTAGCTGGGACTACAGGCACGCACCACTATACCTGCTAATTTTTGTATTTTTTGTAGAAATTGTGGGGGTGAGGGGTCTTATTATGTTGCCCAGGCTTGTCTCAAACTCCTGGGCTCAAGCATCTGCCCACCCCGGCCTCCCAAAGTGAGCCACTACACCTGGTAAAACACTTAAAATGTCACTTTAGGTCCTGTGAAGAGCAGCGTGGAGGTGGGCTGAGGTTAGCAGGTGGAGAGCGTGGAAGAAGATTGTGGTTTGAGTATTGGACTTCTGTTCTTGAACAGTCCCTGGGCCTGCCATAGGAAAGGAAGTTCTCCTGGGTAAGTGACTTGGACTTTCCTTTTCCCTCTAATAACATTTTTTCTTGGGCTGTGGCCAAACCTTAGGATTTTGATTCATCCCTTATTCAAACCGGTTTAGTTTCTCCCTGCTCTCACCTGGCCATCTTACCTAGGCACAGAAGACCTTGCTCTCATAACAGATAGTTTTCTCCCTGAGGGGGGACCTCTCCCAGCAGTTAAAGGAGTGATTCCTTTCCACCACTACATCTTGCACAGCTCCCATGAATTTGAAGGTAAAACAAAAACCTTGAAAGATACTTTGAGCTCACTGTGAGCAACGTTGAGTATTCACTCTCCTTTACCATCACAGTTCCCTTGGGAATGTTTGAGAAACAGTCCTTTAGGGCTTTAACAATGTTAAACACTGATGGAAGGGGTTTCATGCACGTAAAAATCCAAACTTCCCTTCAGGCACAGTAGTATCCAGCCCCTTGGTACCTCTCCGTCCTCTTCCAGTCAGTCTCTCCCTTGGTTCACTGTGATCCAGCTACAGTGAGCTTCTTGCAGTTCCTAGAATACTTGGAGCTCATTCCAGCCCCAGGGCCTTTTCACTTGCTGTTCCCTCTGCTTGGGATGCTCCTCTGCATGTTCTACCCTTGACTGGCCCCTGCTCTTCCTTCCCTCCAATGCCATCTCCTCAATGAAGCTTTTCCTGATTTCTCTTCCTGATGCACTCCCCACCCATGTTCATCTTTATCCCATCACCTCCATTGCTTCCTTCATAGCACTTACCATACTTTTACGTGTCTCATTTTAATGTCTGTTTCCCCCACTGGACCAAAAGCTCCAGGAGGATAGGGACCAGGACTGCTTTGTTCATCGGTACATCACTGGGAAGTGGCAAAGTGCTGGGCTTTTAGTAGGATCCCAATATGTAAATACTGAATGAATGATTGAGTTGAGTATAATGCATGCCCCTTCCAAGGGATTCCTGAAGATGTAAAGGCTTTCTTATCAAGGAATGAAGTTATGAGAGTAGAAAGATAGCATGCGGTTGCTATTTTAGATCAAGGAGATGTTCTAGTGTGATACTTCCAGTTACTGCCATGTGCTCTGCTAACCCAGAAGGTTGATAGAGCTCTTTTTTTTTCCCCCCGAGATGGAGTCTTGCTCATTGCCCAGGCTAGAGTGCAGTGGTGTGATCTCGGCTCACGGCAACTTCCACCTCCCAGGTTCAAACGATTCTTCTGCCTCAGCCTCCTGAGTAGCTGGGGTTACAGCTGCGTGCCACCACGCCCAGCTAATTTTTTGTTGTTGTTGTATTCTTAGTAGAGATGGTGTTTCACCATGTTAGCCAGGATGGTCTTGATTTTCTGACCTTGTCATCCACCAACCTTGTCTTCCCAAAGTGCTGGGATTACAGGCTGAGCCACCGTGTACAGCCAGCTGACAGAGCTCTTTTTGCAGGTTTAAAAAGATTCTGGGCTGGGTACGGTGGCTCATGCCGTAATCCCAGCACTTTAGGAGACCAAGGTGGATGGATTGCTTGAGGGTAGAAGTTCAAGATCAGCCTGGGAAACATGGCAAAACCCCGCCTCTACTAAAAATACAAAAATTATCCGTGGCACATGCCTAGTCCCAGCTACTCGGGAGGCTGAGGAAGGAGAATTGCTTGAACCTCAGAGGCGGAGGTTGCAGTGAGCCGCTATCGCACCACTGCGTTCTAGCCTGGGTGACAGAGTGAGACTCTGTCACCAATAAGAAAAAAATAAATTCTGAAGACAAAAGATTAGCTCTCTTGAAGACCCTTAGTAAGGTTTGTTCAACCAGAGGCATCACTTTTGAAGAGATGGGCCTATATTTATTTTGCTTCCAAAATTTTAGATTCAGAGCAGTAAAAGATAATCATACACTTCATGATAGGTCAGTCCTCCAGAGAAGGCATAGTCCTTAACACTTGTTGATGACTTTTAACTGATTCTCTTTTAAATGGATTTTTCCTTCTTAATCCACAGATCACTGTTCTTATCTGCGTGAACACACATGGCTCTGTTACGAAAAAGTAAGACTACAACTTTGAAAATAATGATTAAAAAGTCAGATATTTGGGAGGGTTGTTTTGATGCTGGGGCTTTTTCTTCTTCCTTGAATTGTCTTTGCTTTTCATGGATAGTTTTGGCATCATCATTTCCGGATGATTCCCATGGAGAGTGTTCAGTATTTTAGTCAGAAGTGGACTTATCAGCTGGGTGCACCGGCTCACACCTGTAATCCTAGTACTTTGGGAGGCTTAGGTGGGCGGATCAGTTGAGCTCAGGAGTTCGAGACCAGCCTGGGCAACATGGCGAGACCCTATCTCTACAAAAAATACAAAAATTAGCCAGTTATGGTGGCAGGTGCCTGTAGTCTCAGCTACTCAGGAGGCTGAGGCAGGAGGATCGCTTGAGCCTGAGAGGCAGTCTGCAGTGAACCGAGATTGCACCACTGCATACCAGCCTGGGAGACAGAGCAAGAACCCCTCTCAACAAACAAAACAAACAAAAAAGAAGTGGAAGTGGACTTTTAAGAAGGATCATATATTTCTATAAAACTTGCAGATATGCGTTTTCTCATTCTGAATAAATATTTGTGTTCATAAGTAATTTAGCATTTGTAATTTGTAATTTTGTATTCATATTCTTAAAGAGTCACCTCAACTCTTCAGACCCATCAGAACCTGGATTTGCCTCTGATGGTAGATTCAGTCATTTGTGAATTTGGGGAGAGACATAGTAACCTAATTGTGTTACCCTCAGGGTAGAGTTCCCAGATTCAGCAAACAAAGACACAGGACAGGACAACCAGTTAAATTTGAACTTCAGATAAACAACAAATAAATTTTTAGTATAATATGTCCCAAATATTGCATAAGACATATTTGCACTAAAAAAGTAATTTTATTAGGCAACTCTATGTCAGTGCTAACAGCCACAGTTGAAAGTGTCAGATGATAGTAGACACTGGGCCACCTCCCCAAGTTGGTTGTGGCAGGTGAATTTTTTTTTTTTTTTTTTAAGCAGAATTCTCTGCTCTGTCACTGAGGCTGGAGTGCAGTGATGTGATCTCTGCTCACTGCAACCTCTGCCTCCCGGGTTCAAATGATTCTCCTGACTCAACCTTCCAAGTAGCTGGGATTACAGGCACCCGCCACCATGCCTAGCTAATTTTTGTGTTTTTAATAGAGATGGGATTTTGCTATGTTGGCCAGGCTGGTCTGAAACTCCTGACCTCAAGTGATCCACCTGCCTCGGACTCCCAAAGTGTTGGGATTACAGGTGTGAGCCACCACGCTCAGCCGTGGCAGGTGTGTATTAATCGGACCTGTTGATAAATTGTAGAATTTTGTCCATTTTCTGCTTCTCAATAATTTTGTTTTAAACTGAGTCTAGTATCTGATTGATCCTGGCTGATCTGTAATTTATAAGGCAGTGAGGAACTGGGTGTCAGCAAAATAGAATCACAGCCTCAGGATGTAGCTTTGAAAGGCATCCATGGAGACTCTTTTCTTTTACAAAAGGGAAAACAAAGGCATAGAGGCCAAAAAACTAGATCCATAGGCAGTCAATAGATTAAGTCTCTTGATACATACAAATAATAAAAAATAATATGGGCTGGGCGTGGTGGCTCATGCCTGTATTCTTAGCACTTTGGGAGGCGAAGGAGGGTGGATTACATGAGGTCAGAAGTTTGAGATCAGCCTGACCAACATAGTGAAACCCTGTCTCTACTAAAAATACAAAAATTAGCTGGGCATGATGGTGGATGCCTGTAATCTCAGGTACTTGGGAGGCTGAGGCAGGAGAATCACTTGAACCCAGGAGGCAGAGGTTGCAGTGAGCTGAGACTGTGCCATTGCTCTCCAGCCTGGGCAACAAGAGTGAAACTCTGTCTAAAAAACTACATTTTTCTTTAAGTTGACTGATTTTTGTAAGTGTAATTCATAATAGAAAGTTCTTATCCTTCCTGTAAATGAAAACAGAATGATTGCCTATCATAAAAAAAAGTAGCTTTCAACATGTATACAATTAGAAAAATGTGATTCAATTCTGGGTAGCTTTTATTGTGCTCCTGCACATAAAATTAGAAAGACTGACTTTCTCATATGGTGATGTAATATCACTTAATGCTATGAACATGAACCTCCCCAATCATTTCATGCACCACCAGTGCTATGTGTTCTATACTCAAGAAAACACTGTTTTACGCCACTCTACTTCTCTCCACATCCTAAGAGGAAACATCACTGGAACAGACAGACCTGGAGGCTTAGAGGCACTGGGGTCTTCTAACTGCTTACCTAGGGCAGGCAAGAATTTTCTGCCTTTCCTTCTCTCTCTCTCTTTCCGTCCTTCCTTCCTTCCTTTCTCTCTCTTTCTTTCTTTTTCTTTCCTTCCTTCCTTCTTTCTTTCTCTTTCTCTCTCTCTCTTTCTTCTTTCTTTCTTTCTCTCTTTCTTTCTTTTTCTTTCCCTCCCTCCCTCCCTCCCTCCCTTTCTTCCTTTCTTCCTTCCTTCCTTCCTTCTTCCTCTGTCTCCCAGACTAGAGTTCAGTGGCACAATCTCAATTCACTGCAACCTCTGCCTCCCAGGCTCAAGCAATTCTCATGCCTCAACCTCCTGAGTATCTGAGACTACAGTCATGTGCAACACCCAGCTAATTTTCGTATTTTAGTAGGGACAGGTTTTCGCTATGTTGGCCAGGCTAGTCTCAAACTCCTGGCCTCTGGTGATCCACCTGCCTCAGGCTTCCTAAGTGCTCAGATTGCAGGTGTGACCACCACACCTGGCCTGCACATCATCCTTGACCAGGGGTTGAGTTAACTGAGAAGCAACTGTGTCATAATGGCTAAGAACATGTACTTATAATTACTACTGGCTCATAGAAGAATCATTTAAACTCAACACAATAAAAGCCACGTGTGAAAGACCGACAGCTAGTATCACACTAAATGGGGAAAAACTGAAAGCCTTTCCTTTTACATCTGGAACACGACAAGGATGGCTGCTTTCACTATTGTTATTCAACACAGTACAGCAAAAGAAATAAAGAGCATCCAAATTGGAAAGGAAGAAGTCAAATTATCCTTGTTTGAAGATGATATATTTTTGTTTTGTTTTGGAGAGAGGGTCTCGCTCTATCATCCAGCCTGGAGTGCAGTGTTTCGATCTTGGCTCACTGCAACCTCCACCTCCCAGGTTCAAGCAATTCTCATGCCTCAGCCTCCCAAATAGCTGGGATTACAGGCATGCATCATCACGCCCAGCTAATTTTTGTACTTTTAGTAGAGATGTGGTTTGCCATGTTGCCCAGGCTGGTCTTGAACTCCTGGCCTCACGTGATCTGCTCATCTCAGCCTCCCAAAGTGCTGGGATTACAGGTGTGAGCCGCTACTCCTGGCTGATATAATCTTATATTTGGAAAATTCTAAAGACTCCACCAAAAACAATTAGGACTGATATACGAATTCAGTAAAGATGTAAGACCTCTGAGCAACAATAGTGTTCCAGGTTAATTCTTTCTGTTTGTTTTTGTATTTGAGACAGGGTCTGGCTCTGTCACCCAGGCTGGAGTAATCTTGGCTCACGGCATCCTCTACCTCCCAGGCTCAAGCCATCCTCCTATCTCAGCCCCACAAGTAGCTGGGATTACGGGTGCATACCACCACACCCAACTAATTTTTGTAGGGTTTTCTTGTTCGTTTAAATTTTTTTTGTAGAGGCAGGGTTCCACTATGTTGCCCAAGCTGGTCTTGAACTCCTGAGCTCAAGTGATCTGCCTGCCTCAGCCTCCCAAAATACTGGGATTACAGGCATGAGCCACCACACCTGGCCAGGTTAATTCTGTATATGCTATCTGCTTATAGAAAGGTCTCAGACCACCATTTCTCCATGTGACATGGAAGGTATCTACTCACATTACCATGCTAAACTTTGTCACGTGATTTCAGGTTCACAGGTTCAACATTAACGTGTTTCCATTTCTATGTCAGTTAATCAGGTGCTGCTGTTCCTTCTGATCGTGACCCTCTGTGTGATTCTGTATAAGAAAGTACATAAGGGGACTGTGCCCAAGAATGACACAGGTGAGCAGACATGGAATTCGTTGAGATGGGATATACAGGAATGTGGTTTGAATGTGTCCTTTCTAGGTCCTTTCACTATCTGGGTTCAGGGACAAGTGACAGTTTGGTCAACTCTCAAGGACCTGCTAGTAGAATATCTGCCCTAGACCACCTTTTCAGTTGTTCTCTAGGGTGGTCGGTGCTATTAAACTTTAGCATGTGTGAGATTCACATAGAGAGCTTGCTAAAATGCAGCACTGGGCCACCTGCCAGTTAGCTCCTGATTGAGGCTGATGCTGTGGGTTCTTGGATCACACAGTGGGTGTACCACTTTACACCCCATTTCTTTGGAGCTTCTCAATGACTTTGCTTATGGAAACCACCCTCTCTCTCCTCTCCCTGCTGGTAAATTCCCATCAGTGCAAGACAGCCTCATAACTCTCAACTTGAAAATGGCCCTCCATTGGCCCTGTGTTCTCTCCCAGCTGCACTGAGAACTGTGTTTCCCTCATGGGGGTGAATTGCTTGAGATGACACCTTCATAACTCCAATGCACACACAAAATCAATCTCCATAAAAATAAAGAAGCACTGCTTATTACAGTTTAATAAAAAAGTGAACTTTTTTTTTTTTGAGACAGAGTCTCACTCTGTTGCCCTGGCTGGAGTACAGTGGCACAATAGCAGCTCACTGCAGCCTCAACCTCCAGGGCTCAAGCAATCCTCCTGCCTCAGCACCCTCAGATAGTTGGGACTACAGGTGTGTGCCACTACACCCAGCAAACTTTCTGTCTTTTTTGGAGAGATGGGTTTTGCCATGCTGCCCAGGCTGGTCTTTAACTCCTGGGCTCAAGCTATTGTCCTGACTTGGCCTCCCAAAATGCTGGGATTACAGGCATAAGCTACCATGCCCAGCTAATTTACTTTTTATATCAATCAAGCAAATATACACTTATGGGCTGGCGGTGGTGGCTCATACTTGTAATCGTAGAACTTTGGGGGGCCTAAGGTGGGAGAATCACTTGAGTCTAGGTGTTTGAGACCAGCTAAACCTAGGCAACAAAGCGAGACCCTGTCTACACTCACAAAAAAAATTACCTGGGCATGGTGGGGCTTGCCTATAGTCCCAGCTTCTCAAGAGACTTGGATGAAAGGATCACTTGAGCCTAGGAGATCTAAGCAGCAGTGAGCCCTGATAGTGCCACTGCACGTCAGCTTGGATGACAGAGTGAGATTCTGAATACAGTTACTATTTTGATGTGTTACATACATTTATTCGTCACTTTTTTTTTTTCAGCCAGATGCTTAGGGACTGGAAACACAACAGTGAACAAAAACAAATCCCTATTTCGATGAAGCTGGCATTTCTTTTTTATTCTATTTTGTAATTTAAAAATTAATTTGGGCTGGGCATCATGGCTAGCACCTGTAATCCCAGCACTTTGGGAGGCCGAGGTGGGTGGATCATGAGGTCAGTAGTTCAAGATCAGGCTGGCCAAAATGGTGAAACCTCATCTCTACTAAAAATACAAAAATTAGCCAGGTTCCTGTAATCCCAGCTACTCAGGAGGTCGAGGAGGAAAATTGCTTGATTCTCTACCTGGGAGGCGGAGGTTGCAGTGAGCTGAGATTGTGCCACTGCACTCCAACTGGGCGACAGAGTGAGATGCTGTCTCAAAAAAAAAAATCATTTAAAAATAATTAAAAATGTATAATCTGATCTAAATGAACATAGAGAGCATCTGCAAAGAGAATGATTTTCACACAAAGACATATATACAGATGTTCATAGGGTATAATTCATAGTAGCCTCAAACTGGAAACAATTCACATGTACATCAACTAGTGAATGGATACAAAACACGTAATTTATCCCACACAATGAAATACTTTTTGACAGTAAAAAGGACCAAATGACTGATACAAGCTACAATATGGATGAGCCTTCCTATTTACAATAGGAAAGAAAACTGTGCTAAATATAGACCATATATTGTATGATTCCATCTATATGAAATTTCTAGGAAAGGAAAATCTATGGAGACACAAAGCAGATTGGTGGTTCTAGAGCTGGGAGTGGGAATAGATTGACTGCAGACCCGCCGGCTCGGTGGAACTTTCTAAAACTGGATAGTGGTGACGGTTGCGCAGCTCTCAAAATGTACAAAACATCATTGAACTATGCACTTACAATGGGTAAATCTTTTCTTAAAATCTGTATTTGTTTGCTAGGGCTGCCATAACAAACTAGCACAGACTAGAAGGCTAGACCATAGAAATGTGTTTTCTCTAGTTCTGGAGGCCGGAAGTCCAGGATCAAGGTGTAAGCAGGTTTGGTTTCTCCTGAGGCCTCTCTCCTTGGCATGCAGACAGCCGCCTTCTTGCTGTGTCCTCACGTGGCATTTTCTCTGTGCTGCAGTTTTGGTTGTGACCCTCTATATGATTCTCCTCTTTTCCTCCTCTTATTAGGATACCAGTCTTATTGGGTTAAGGCCGCACTAAATGACTTCACTTTAACTCAATTTCCCCTTTAAAGGCTCTGTCTCCAAGAACGCACATCCTGAGATGCTGGGAGCTAAGATGTTAACAGGTGGACTCTGGAGGACACAATTCAGTCCATAGTAGTATCTACATCTCAATAAACTGTTTTAAAAGAGAGAAAAGGAAATCATGTAAAGACATATGTTATCTGAACTTCTGACTCCATTCCTCACACTTCCCTCCCTGCTCATAAACCAACACATTCGCTCAACTAATCCCACCACAGACTCCCTTCTTCAGAGAAAGAAGTGGACCAGTTTCAAAACAGCTGTTAAAACAGCTCTAAAGAAATGCACATCCTGACCGACTAATCATCTATATAAATAAACAAAGCATTTGGACCACATGAATGGATCCATTATCATGTGTTTATTCATTCAGTGTTAAAATTTTTTAAAATCAGTGTTATAAAATACCACTCAGACGAACGTAGTGTTGGCATGGAAGGATGCTTGTGATATGTTAAGTGGGAAAAGCAAGTTCCAGAAGAGACTGAAAAGTATGATTCCATTTTGGTTTTTAAATAATAAGTGTTTAAGGTATATATTCTTTTAGAATATGTACACATGAAGAAGGGTTTAGGGGTCACACACCATACTGGTTATGTTATATATTGTTATATAGGTCTACTTTTGGAGTAGGAGTGAGAGGTCTGCAGAAAACAGTCACAATTTACCAAATACTCTTTGGTTTGGGCTGAAATTTTCTCAATAATTAAATATTAATTTTTATAAGGTAAAAAACATTAATTCAAAAAACAAGTGTTCTAAGTTAATGTCCAGCAGCCCTATGAAGTCCTATACTGAAGTAAGACATGGCATCATTCTCTGTAATCTCCCCATCGTGACATTCCATGTAATCTCCTGATACTTTTTTTGTAGTTAGTGTGCTGGTCACTCACAGCTGTCTCACTTGGGGAGAGGCAAGCTGATTCACTTGGCTAAAACAATTCTTATTTGAAATGGGATTCTGAGTCATGGTACTAGGAGAGCAGAACATTTCCTCTCTTCTACGAATAGGCATGGCTTGATCAGAGCTGCTTATGGAAGGGATGAAGGCAGTAATCATTTCTAGTCCATTCTGCTGTCATTGTGATGTTTTCTATTTTTGTTAGGCACCAA
Source organism: Callithrix jacchus (assembly GCF_049354715.1). Lineage (NCBI taxonomy): Eukaryota > Metazoa > Chordata > Mammalia > Primates > Cebidae > Callithrix > Callithrix jacchus. The sequence continues at coordinate 106,959,105 of NC_133510.1, read as the reverse complement.
ATGGTTTCCCATAGCCAACAGTTTAATGCATTGGCTTAGGCACCAGTTGGTACAGTGAATCCAAATAACGGAGCAGATAATTCTTAAAGAAACTGCAAGGATGGAGCATTGATGAAGAAGGTACAGTTGATAAGCCTTTCTGCCTCATTTCTCCAGTGTGCCTTTGTCCTTCATTCTGTCCAGGGGAAATTTTTTGGCAGAGAGCAGTATTTTTGGCTTAGGTTAGTGCTCAGTTTCTCTGCCTGGCAGAGGCCCCTAAGGAGTGTGGCAGTGTCATGTGTTGGCAGCAGAGCTGGACATTCAATGTTTGACCTTCTTCTGGAGTGTCCCCTCTTTCATGAGAATGCCCTCCTTTTTCTACCTCGTGCTTCCCATTGTCTGCTGAAGGCCTCCACCTGGGCCTGGGAGCCAGGCACTAGCCCAGCGTTTTCACCCTTCCCTCTTATTCCTCAAGAGTCCTGTTTTCTGAGGCTCATTCATCAATTCCATTTAGTTGATTTCAGCAAACTTTCATTAAGCACTCCCAAGTGCCAGACTCGGTGGGGATAATATAATGAGCTTACGGTGTAGTGAAGGAGTCAGACACATAAAGATTCTTCCAGTGCATTGTGGCAAGTGCTCAAATAGTGGTATCTAATACTCACCCATCTATTCAGATTTTATTGAAAATCTACCATGTACCAGGCACTGGGACAGCTGCTGAGAATACAGAGATGAACAAGATACCATCCCGGGCCTCACAGGGATCCTAGTGTAGGAGAAAGAGGGAAGACATGCAACCAAGTAAATTGCAGTGCACTTAATAAATCCAACCATAGGCAGGCCACAGTACAGAGAAGGAACATGATGTTTGTGCAGGGAGCTGTTAAAGGCTTCCCAGAGGATCTGATGTTGGCACCGCATTTGGAATTTGGAATAAATATGTAAAGGTTAGCCATGCAGAAAAGGATATTGCAAGCATTCCAGGCATTGGAAGCATCATATGTAAAGGCACTGAGATAAAAGTAGTGTTCTGGGAACCATGAAGAGTTTGGTGTTACTGAAATAGAATGAGGTGAGGCTGGAGAAGTGAGCAGGGGCTGGATCATGAGGGAGCTTTTGTGCCAGGCAAAGATGTGGCTTTAACTTTTAGGAACCACTGAAGAACTTTCAGCAAAAAAGAAATATAGTCAAATTAGCATTTCTGGCAGATCACTTCACAGCCTCAGGTACCACATCACACAATACCTCCATAAGACGACAATTTAGTCCAAAAGGAATAATCCTTAAGAAACTTTTTTTTGGTTTGTTTATGCTGCTGATAAAGACATACCCAAGGCTAGGAAGACAATGAAGTTTAATTGAACTTACAGTTCCACATGACTGGGGAGGGCTCAGAACCATATGGGAGGCAAAAGGCACTTCTTACATGGCAGCAGCAAGAGAAAATGAGATATGCAAAAGTGGAAACCGTGATGAAATCATCAGATTTCATGAAACTTATTCACTACCATGAGAATAGTATGGGGGAAACCATTCCCATGATTCACATTATCTTCCAATGGGTCCCTCCTACAACATGTGGGAATTATGAAAGTACAATTTGAAATGAGATTTCCATGGGGACACAGAGCCAGACCATATCATTCTTCCCTGGTCTCTCCAAATCTCATGTCCTCGCATTTTAAAACCAATCATGCCTTCCCAACAGTCCCTCAAAGTCTTAGCTCATTAGGGCATTAACTAAAAAATTTACAGTCCAAAGTCTCATCTGAGACAAGACAAGTTCCTTCTGTCCATGAGCCTGTAAAATCAAAAGCAAGCTTGTTACTTCCTAGATACAATGCAGGTACAGGTATTTGGTAAATACAGCCATTCTAAATGGGAGAAATTGGCCAAAACAGGGGTTGCAGGCCCCCTACATGTCCAAAATCCAGTGGGGCAGTCAAATATTAAAGTTCCAAAATGATCTCCTTTGACTCCAGGTCTCCCATCCAGGTGATGCTGATGCAAGAAGTAGGTTCCCATGGTCTTGGGCAGCTCTACCCTGTGGCTTTGCAGGATGCAGCCTCCCTCCCAGCTGCTTTTATGGGCTGGCATTGAGTGTCTGTCTGTGGCTTTTCCAGCAATAGGTACAAGCTGTTAGTGGATCTACCATTCTGGGGTCTGGAGGACAGTGGCCCTCTTCTCAGAACTCCACTAGGGAGTGCCCTGGTAGGGACTCTGTGTGGTAGCTCTGATCACACATTTCCATTCTGCACTGCCCTAGCAGAAGTTCTCCATGAGGGCCTCACCCCTGCAGCAAACTTTTGCCTGGGCATCTAGACATTTCCATGTATCTTCTGAAATCTAGGTGGAGGTTCCCAAACCCCAATTTTTCACTTCTGTGCACTCACAGGCTTAACACCACACAGAAGCTGCCAAGGCTCTGAAGCCACGGCCTGAGCTCTATGTTGGCCCCTTTCTGCCATGGCTGGAGTGACTGGGACACAGGGCACCAAGTCCTTAGGCTGCATATAGCACCAGACCCTGGGCCCAGCATATGAAACCACTTTCTTCTAGGCCTCTGGGCCTGTGATGGGAGGGGCTGCCTTGAAGACCACTGATATGCCCTGGAGACATTTTTCCCATTGTCTTGGGGATTAACATTTGGTTCCTTATTACTTATGCAAATTTCTGCAGCTGGCTTTAATTTCTCCTTAGAAAATTGTTGTTTTTTTTTTTCTATCACATTGTCAGTCTGCAAATTTTCCAATCTTTTATGCTCTCCTTCCCTTATAAAACCAAATGCCTTTAGCAGCACCCGAGCCACCTCTTGAATGCTTTGCTGCTTAGAAATTTCTTCCACCAGATATCTTAAATTATCTCCCTCAAGTTCAAAGTTCCACAAATCCCTAGGGCAGGGGCAAAATGCCTCAGCTCTCTTTGCTAAAACATAACAAAAGTCACCTTTGCTCCAGTTCCCAACAAATTCCTCTTCTCCATTTGAGACCACCTCAGCCTGGACCTTATTGTCCATGTCTCTAACTGGCTTTTGGTCAAAGCCATTCAACATATCTCTAGGAAGTTCCAAACTTTCCTACGTTTTCCTGTCTTCATCTGACCTCTCTAAACTTTTCCAACTTCTGCTTGTTACCCAGTTCCAATGTTGCTTCCACATTTTTGGGTATCTTTTCAGCAATGTCCCACTCTACTGGTACCAATTTACTGTATTAGTCAGTTTTCATGCTGTTGATAAAGCCATACCTTAGACTGGGAAGAAAAAGAGTATTAATTGGACTTATAGTTCCACATGGCTGGAGAGGCCTCAGAATCATGGCAGGAGGTGAAAGGCACTTCTTGCATGGCGGCAGCAAGAGAAGTTGAGAGATGTAAAAGCAGAACCCCCTGATAAAACCACCAGATCTCATGAGATTTATTCACTACCACAAGAACAGTATGGCAAAAACCATTCCCATGATTCAATTATCTTCCACTGGGTCCCTCCCACAACACATAGGAATTATGGGAGTATAATTCCAGATGAGATTTGGGTGGGGACACAGAGCCATACCGTATCATGGTTACTTTAGACAATTTGGAAAGTATAAGAAATACAAATAAAATCAAAGTCATGCATAATTCCATAAATAGACATAGGTCCATTTGCAAATATGTATGTATCAAATTGGGATCAAATACCAGAGAGAATTTTGTATTCTTTTCTCCTTAACAGTGTCTTATGAGCATTCTCTCATGTCAGTAAATATATTGTGAAAACAAAATTATGCTAGTCATAGAAATTTCAGACACAGTAGAAGGAGAAAGAGGAGGCCATTTTCAGTGTGTCTTAAATTACACAAAACACAGTACCTGGTAGTTAGTATCCAGAAATGCTTGTTGAATTAAATATCAGCTACAACTACCCTGGACCTCAGGGACAGAGGTTTTTCAAAAAGGATCTGGAAAGAGAGGGAGTGGAAAGTGGAGGGTGGAGGGGGGGGAGAGAGAGAGAGCGAGAGCGAGAGCTCTTTAAGTAAAAATCAGTTGGGCATTTTATAGTAGATAGTGGATACTCTACTTACAGATCATTATTCTCCAAGGCTGAAAGTTGTATTGTGGTACTAAAGTATGATGTTATATGGCTTTGATGTTTTATATCACAGCCAAGGCTCAAAAGAATGATTAATTCTTCATCTTGTGCATTAGTCATGCTCTTTCATTTACCTCCTTCCTCTTGCTGTCAGCATTGAGAAACTTGACAAGAGTGGGGATAGAAGAAGGAAAATCACAGGTAGTATCTTACAGCAGTGCAGACAAAGTGAATATTCTGATTCAGGAAAGAGTTGGAGACTGGTGGACAAATGAAGCTTTCAGTTCTTTGTTTTTTTAACTGTGTGTGTGTTTTAGGTCAGCCAATTGGCTCCTGTAAAATAGCTCCAAAATAGATTTTGTGTTATGAGCAAAAGGGCTCGCTGCCTGATGTGCTAGAATCCAACACTATGACCCTGAGTTTTGAGAGAAGCAAAATGTTTTCCTGTAAATCATCTAACAAGGAGACAGGAGCCCAGCTCAAATTTGTGTCCTGTTATGGCTTTAAGGCAGTAATTTTATTAATAAGGCTCAAGGATGGATTCTGGGATTAGTAGGTGAAGGATGGAAAGGAAGAGGAGGTCTGGAGAGTCCTGGGGCATGCAGTTATTTCTTCATGCTACCTCATGGGTCTCATGTGCAAATCTGGGAGGAGTTAGTATGAAAAACAGGGCGGAAATCCAAGCTGTGACATCAGCAAGTTTGTTCTGTGCAAACTTCAGTTGACCATATTGGTTCCAACTGATTTCAGCCAGTTTCTTAATCTCAGAAGCAGAGAGAGTTTCATCATTTCAGCAAAAATTGTTTTTCCTAATCTATCATCCTGCAAACTCAAGAATTTCTATCAGTCATTGATTTCTTTAACTCTTTGGGAGTGTGGTTTCAATAGTGACATAAACAAAATAGAAGTTTATTTCCTCTCTCAAGTAGAAGTCTAATGTATCTGTTCCACAATTAGCCAGATCAAGATTCCTTTATATTATGGTTTTGGTGAGGTCAACAGGTAGCTTCCATCTTGTGATCTAAGCTGACTACTCTAACTACCACTGTCATATCAACAGTCCAGCCAATGGGAAAGGGGAAAGGCAAGGGGGTGGATGAGCATTTCTTTGAAGGGTAGACCCAGCAGTGGCACACATTACTTGAACTAACATCCCATTGGTCTGAACTTGATCACATGGAGCTGCACATAAGTCTGGTAAAATAGTCTTCGTGGCTGGCTATGTACCAGCTAAAATTCCAAAGTTCTTCTCTAAGGGAAGACGGAATGACTAGATATTGGAGAACGATCAGCAGTCTCTTCGACACTATGCTGTCTTCACCCAGGAGTGTGGAAGATGCATTAAACTGGCTCTACTGCGAAATTCTTTCATGTTCCAAGACACTGATTTTGATGTTTCCAGATGATGAATCAGAGACTCCTGAAGAACTGGAAGAAGAGATTCCTGTGGTGATTTGTGCTGCTGCAGGGAGGATGGGTGCCACTATGGCTGCCATCAATAGCATCTACAGCAACACTGATGCCAACATCTTGTTTTATGTAGTGGGACTCCGGAATACTCTGACTCGAATCCGGTAAGTTGTGTCTTACAGACTTTGGCACTTTCTGCTTCCCTTCCTCCTTCCTTCCTTCCTTCCTTCCTTCCTTCCTTCCTTCCTTCCTTCCTTCCTTCCTTCCTCCCTCCCTCCCTCCCTTCCTTCCTTCTTCCCTTCCTCCTTCCCTTTTTCCCTCTCTCTTCTTTCTTTTCTCTTTCTCCTTTATTTTTCCTTCCTTCCCTCCTTTCTTCCTCCCCCTCCTCCTTCTTTTTCTTCTCCCCTTCCCTCCCCTCCCCTCCCCTCCCCTCCGTCTTTCTGATAGATCTTGCTGTGTTACTCAGGCTGGAGTGTGCAGTGGTGCAATCACAGCTCACTGCAGCCTTGACCTCCCAGGCTTAAGCAATCCTTCTGCTTCAGCCTCCCAAGTAGCTGGGGCTACAGGCACATGCTGTCACACCCAGCTCATTTTATAATTTTTTTTGGAGATTGAATCTCTCTTTGTTGCTTAGGTTGGTATCAAAATCCTGGGTTCAAGCAATCATCCCTCCTTAGCCTCCCAAAATGCTGGGATTACAGGTGTAAGCCACCACACCTGGCCTCTACTTTCTTACATTTCCTTAATAAGATTTCCTTTCTTTTTGGATTAAGAAATAAACAAAAATTAAAATTTGAACATATTATAAAAATGAAAGATAACTGTAAAATCTTGGTATGGAGAGTGTCTCTCTGAGCCCAGAAATCATCAAGAAAAATGGACAGATTTGACTGTAACATTTAAAAACTTTACAATGATGAAAAATACAAATGAAGCTACTCATACAATAGATTGAAAGAAAGTATTTTTAACATGTATTATAGACATAGAATTACTATCCAAAATACATAATTGTTACAAAAAATTTAAAAACACAAAAAAATTTAAAAACATAGTCAAAAATGGGCATAGAATATAACCAGACAATTTACAGATGTAAAATACAAATGGCCAATAAACATGAAAAGGTGTTGTAGGCTGGGTGAGGTGTCTCACTTCTATAATTCCAACACTTTGGGAGGCTGAAGAAAAAAAAGGATGGCTTGGGGTCAGGCCAGCCTGGGCAACATAGCAAGACCTCTGTCTCTGCAAAAACATTTTTAAAAATTAGCAGAGTATGGTGATACATAGCTTCACGGGAAGTAGGAGGATCCCTTGAGCCCAGGAGCTTGAGGGTGCTGTGAGCTATGAGCACACCACTTAACTCCAGTCTGGGCAAAAGAGTGAGACCTTGTTTCAGCTAAAAACAAATAAATAAGGCTGGGGGTGGTAGCTCACTCCTGTAATTATAGTACTTTGGGAGGCCAAGGCAGTGGATCACCTGAGGTCAGGAATTCAAGACCAGCCTGGCCAACATGACAAAACCCTGTCTCTACTAAAAATATGAAAATTAGCTGGGCATGGTAGCCCATGCCTATAATCTCAGCTACTGGGGAGGCTGAGGCAGAAGAGTGGCTTAAACCAAGGAGGTGGAGGCTGCAGTGAGCTGAGATCATGCCACTGCACTCCAGTCTGGGTGACAGAGCGAGACTGCATCTCCAAAAATAAAATAATAAATAAATAAATAAATAAGCAAAGTTTTTCTATTAATAGGAAAATGTGAGTTAAAACATTTTTGCATTGTTTAAACCATATATGTCACTTCAGTGACATCATTTTTCACTTATCAGGTTGGCAAAAATTAAACAGAACATTATTACTCAGTGCAGGAAAATGGACATGCGTATTCCTTATTTACACAATGTGCATCTTCTAAGTTGGCAAGCGTTTGGCGAGGTCAACATGGCAACATTTATCAAAATGTTGTATGCATGTATAATTTGACTCACATGTCATTTCCTCTTCCAGGAATCTATACTACAAAAATTCTAGTACATATTACCAAAATATGTGTAAACAATGCTAGTTTCAGCACTATGTGAACTAGTAAAAGCATTTCAAAGTGCTTAAATGTCCACCAATGGAAGAATATTTAAATGAACTGTGAAATGTGATCCAGCTGTTAAAAAAAGAAGGCACTCTGTATAAACAGACACAGGAGATCCTCAAGGCATATTGTCAAGTGGAAAAAGCTGGTTACAGTTTAACTTGTATAGCATGATTCCACTTTATGAAAATTCAAAACCCCTAACTATAAGTGTGTACATGTACATGTATGTGTTTCAGTAAAGAAAAAGAACTGGAGGCCAGGCACGGTGACTCACGCCTGTAATCCCAGAACTTTGGGAGGCTGAGGCAGGCGTATCACCTGAGGTCGGGAGTGTGAGACCAGCCTGATCAATATGGAGAAACCCCGTCTCTATTAAAAATACAAAAATTAGACAGGTGTGGTGGTACATGCCTGTAATCCCAGCTACTTGGGAGGCTGAGGCAAGAGAATTGCTTGAACCCAGGAGGTGGAGGTTATGGTGAGCTGAGATCACACCATTGCACTCCAGCCTGGGCAGCAAGAGCAAAACTCCATTTCAAAAAAAAAAAAGAGAGAACTGGAAAGCTATTAAATTGTTAACACTATCTCTTGGGAGAACAGAGGAATTGGGGAGGATGCTGGTGAAGGAAAGTTCAAGGTGTTTCAGTATTATTTGATCATTCAAAAGGAGAATATATTTACATGCTGCTTTTATAATTAAATAATATGTAGTGGTACCATCAGGAGGTACAGAGATCTGTAAGGTGTTTGCCACTATCTAAATGGCCCTTGGCTGCCCTGGATTTTGAGGGCTTGTGTATGCTTTCTGGGGTTTTCTGTCTCATTCCTCACTCTCCTCATCATACTATTGCTCATCATTCATTTAACCTGTTGTTAACAGCCCATTAACTATCCATGGGTATGAAAACCAAAAAACCAAGTCCAAAAGGATGGCACATTTAAGGGTTCTGAGTAAGGGTTTGTCCTTAACAAAAGGCATGAGCCACATGACTTTCTGTCTTTGCAGGGGCTGTTTCCTGGCTCTTACTGTCCAAGAACTCCCTGCCTCCTTTTATATATTAAAAACAATTTTTTTCATTGAAGTAGAATCCCAAATCAGAAAATTCTATAAATCCAGTGTGCATTTTACTGGATTATCACAAAGTAAACACACTCATGTAACGTCCAGCATGTCCTAACCAATACTTAGTATAATCAGTCTTTTGAAGTTTGCCATTTTGATGAGCGTCCAGTGGTATCTAGAAATTTGAGGTTTCCTTGTTTCTAATGTTATTGAACACTTTTCCCACACACTTTGTAACCATTTGGAAGTAAGTGTTCAAGTCTCTTGCCTATTTTTCTGTTAGAGAGACTAACTTTTTAAAATTGATATGACCAATTTTTTTTCAGATTTTGCTGACCTAAATTTTGTTCACATTTAATTCTTTTGTTGATTTTTAGTCAGCAACAAATTCTACCCTAGGTGGCTTTAGTCATTGGACATTTTATTTTGGGATTATTTCTCCCAAGAATCTCATTATGAATTGGATACAAGATAAAAATTCTGCAAGACCAAGAAAACAGAAGGGGAGAGGGAGGGGGAAGGTGAAGAAGAGGCATGAAGACAGATGGGGAAAATTGAGGGAGTGAATCAAAGAGACAAAGGTAAATTCAAATCAGCCTTGGAGTCCAAACTACAGAGTAAAAATGACTTCAATCAAAGTTGAAGGTTCAGAATGTCCTGCTTCATAACATTTCAGAGCTGTTACCACATGGCGAAGACAGTACCAACAACCACAGATGCTGCTTTGTAAGAAAGAACACTTTTCATTCTTCCTGTTTCCTGGGGAAATTATTTGGATCTGGGGAGAGATTTGGTTACTATTTTGCTTCATTTCCTTTGCAGAAAGGGTTATGTGATTGAGGGGAAAAAAGATTTAAAGTCAGACCAGATGGGGAGAAAAGTCAGGAGGATTTATTGGACTAAACTCTACTAAGTTTACACACATTTTAATTTTAACTTTCTAGGGAGGCAACAGATTGACCCTGGGGAAACAGGCAAATGGAGGAAAGATCTGAAGTGTATACTAGAGGTTTGTTTGTCATCTTTTTAGAAAATGGATCGAACATTCCAAACTGAGAGAAATAAACTTTAAAATCGTGGAATTCAATCCAATGGTCCTCAAAGGGAAGATCAGACCAGACTCACCGAGGCCTGAATTGCTGCAGCCCGTAAGTAGGGACTATGCAGATGCAGGGGACAGTCCTTGATGAGACCCTTGTTCAGTAAGGAGCGCCAGGCACTGAGATACATGTGGAATGTTATTTTTGAAGGCTTCTGGTGTTTGATCTTCACCAAACTCTGCTTATGTATAATTTATAAGCCAGCTGCTACAGAAAGGATTTAAGATGGTTTATAGAAACACGATGAAGTTATTAAAGAAGAAATGAAGCATTAAAAATGCAGAATGCATTTACGAGTATGAATATGTCTGTAGGGGTGGGAGCTAGAGGAGGGCCAGGTAGCTGAGGCCAGGAAAGAGTTCCCCAGATCTGTTGGCTGTTGGGATATTTAACTGTGATTGCATGTTAAATCTACCTCTGAGTATCCGACAGCTAAGAAAAAAGGGTAGCATAATGGATTATATACTTCATGGTATTGACTAAGATAATACACTGAGGAGACACAAACTCTTTTCCTAGCATTGGAAATCTTAAGGTATTTTACCACGAGTGTTCTTACAAAAGGGACCCTCTCCCTTTTTTATTTTTTATTTTTCTTTTTGCATAAAAAGTGGTGTTTTTGGCCAGGCCAATAATCCCAACACTTTGGGAGGGTGAGGCGGGAGGGTTGCTTGAACCCAGGAGTTTGAGACCAGCTTGGGTAACATATTGAGACCCCGTTTATTTTTTTAAATTAGCTAGGTTTGGTGGCACACCCCTGTAGTCCGAGCTACCTACTCAGGAGCTGAGGTGGGAGGACTGTTTGAGCCTGGGAGTTTGAGGCTGTAGTGAGCTGTGATGATGCCACTGCACTCCAGCCTGGGCAACAGAGTCAGACCCTGTATCAGAAAAGAAAAAAAAAAAAGAGTGGGGTGTTTGACAGCAGTTTTACAGAAACTGCAGCCACCTTCTACGTATAATTGTTACTTAAATTCATCCCTGAAAATTTACTTAATTCTAAGCCCTCTGTCTATGATATGATCTTTCCCCAATTCCAGATACTGTCAGAGTACAAGCTGAGTTAAGACTTCAGATTAAGCAACACTGTTAGTAATGAAACTTTGAAGTTCCTACCCCACAGCTCATGGTGCTCCTTTTTCTGGTTCAAGGAGCTAAAAGGTTGAGCTTGCTGTTGGGATGACACACACACGTGTGTGTGTGTGTGTGTGTGTGTGTGTGTGTGTGTGTGTGTATTTCAGGCTGATTTAATTGACAGTTATCAAATTACTGGAGGTAGAGTAAGGCAGGCGATTTGTGCCCTAAAAGATTGACCACGGAGCCTCTGTAACACCCACTGCAGCAGTTAACAGAGATGAAGGTGGCAGCAGCCTCTGCACTAGGGGGTTTGGATCTAGAAGAATAGCTGATCCACCAGCACTGGCTTCAGCCTCAAGCCTCAGATATTTCAGGCACTGGGAAACTCAGGTGAGATATCTGGCTAGCTCCTGTTTGATTCTGCTCCAAACCTGGAGGTGAGCTGAGGCCATGGTCAAAGCCGACTCTCCAGTACTCTCAGAAGACACTAAGCCATATGCCTCCTTCCCACCATCATTTCTTTTGTTGTTTTAACAGCTGAACTTTGTTCGATTTTATCTCCCTCTACTTATCCACCAACATGAGAAAGTCATCTATTTGGACGATGATGTAATTGTACAAGGTACTCTTGCTAACTGCCAAGAACACGTGGAAAAGAAGCAGCTGATAAGTAGAATGACTGTCTCTCTTCATTTTTCAAATAGCTAATTGTGCAGTGAGTTTTGACTGCTTATTTAAGTTATGAGTATAGTATTGTTGTAAATTTGGAAGTATTTTGGAAACAGGGGTTGATACTTACCAGGACAATCCGTTGACACTCTGATTGTCAAAACTTGCAATAAATAGCTTGGTAGCGTTTCCTTTCCCTGTATCCCTATAATGTATGGAAATAAAGCGTCACGGATGGCATTCTTAGGCATGAGCTAAGTTTTGATATTCAAATGAGTTATATCTCTTCCATTACAAACAGGGTATGCATTGGTGTGGTACCTACTTTTAGCAACAGAAATAAAGAAATTTGATCAATGCCATTCTGAACTCATCATCAAGTGGCTTTCTGAATCTGTAGGCACGACTCTTGCTAAATAAATTGTCAAGCCACTTGAAATCAGGGATCCAATACTCTTCTCCCGTAGCAAAATCAAGAACTGTTTAAACTCTAAGGCTCTATTTGGCCCCAAAACAAATGCCGTAATGTTTTAATTGCTGGTGTTTCTAAATTCAGGTGACATCCAAGAACTGTATGACACCACCTTGGCCCTGGGCCACGCAGCGGCTTTTTCAGATGACTGCGATTTGCCCTCTGCTCAGGACATAAACAGACTCGTGGGACTTCAGGTGGGCACACTATCTTGGAAATCCTCCCTTCACCCTAGAGTTCTGGTCCCTTCTCCCCCTCTGCAACTCAAAATGAGTGCAACCTCCACCTTGAAAACCCTATAGGACAGTCTGGACTGCTGGGAGGTGGAACAGCACAGGGGTCTGGGACTTTGGTTCGCATCTCAGCTCCACGCCTCACCAACTCTGAGGCGACTTAAATTAACCCTGCAAAGTCCCACTTTCCTTACCTGAAACATGGAACAATCGTGTCTACTTTGTTGTGTCTTTGTGAGCAATAATGAAATAACGTGGTGTCCAAGAGTCCAGCATGAAATAAAAGCTCCAGAAGTGATCGTTGTTACCTATGTTGCTCATAACCATGCTCTATCAGAGATGGTGTTTTCTGTAAGAGAGACTTGCTGAATCATTGGTTCTATTTTCAGAGTTTTGACCATCGCCTTTGTCCCTCTTCCAGTAGAAGAAAATATTGATTTTGTTAAGGGTAAAGATTTCCTTACCCTGATGGAAATGAGGAAAGTTGAGTCTACAGGCGATGCTGAAACCAAAGGAGTAGCTTTGAAATATGAGGTGTTATTAAGAGTTGACTGCTGTTTTCCAGAAAAGCTTCTAGCAAATACTTTTATGTGTGTGGCATTTTAAGGCACTTCAAGGCATAGACTCGGGGACCAGATTCGATTTTGTCAAAATCTTGGCACTATCACTTGGCAGTTTTATGACCTCTGGCAAGTTACTTAGCCAGTTGTTTCTCCCTCATTTGTCAAACAGAGGTAATAATAGTACTTCCCTTGCAGTTACTGTGAGAATTTTAATGCATATAAAGCTATTACATGAGAGTAATGAGGTAGTACATGTAAAGTTCTTAGAAAAGAGCCTGGTGCATAGAAAGTACTCAAGTATTTCCATGACTCCTGTATAAGGTTTGAGAGCATCATATTAAGGAATTATAGAATATGACAGTCTGTATGGGTGAAAGAATGTATGTGTCCTGCCCCATACTACATTCATTCAACTACTACTTACTGAGTGCTTACTCTGCACCTGGCGCTGTTTTAGGTGCTAGTAATACAGTGAGCAAAACAAAAACTCCTGCTTTTGTATAGTTCACATTCTAGTGGGAAGAGAGACAGTAAACAAGTAAAATATTTAACAGAGGATTGGGGTGGTGGCGGGGCTGTATTTTAAATAGGGCAATCAGGAAAGGCTCCACTGAGATGGTGTCATTTGAACCTAAACTTGAAGGAACTGAGGGAACCACCTATGCAGATGGTTAGTGGGGAAACTCTCCAGTAAGAGGAAAGAGCAAGTGTAAAGATCTTGAGGCAGGGGTGAGTCTGGTTCATTAAAGGTGGTCACTGTTGCTGGGGATCAAGAGGAGAATAACAGGAGTTGGAGAGGTACTGGAGGGTCAGATGGTATAGGGTATGGCAGGCCATTCTAGGAACTCTGGCTGTTTCTGTGAATGAGATGGGAAGCTATTGGAAGAGCTTTGAAGGGATGAGTGACGTAGAGACAGAGTAGGGTGGAAAAGGGTGGAAGCAAGGATACTGCTTAGGAGGAACTTGCAGAAATCCAGTGAGTGGCGATTATGGCCTGAACAGGAAGGTAGCAGTAGTGGCAAGAGAAGCGGTTGGCTTCCGGCATTTTGAAGATGGGAACAACAGGATTTGCTGACAGATTTGGATGAGAAGCGAGTGAGAAAAAAGGAGTCAAGGAGGACCTAATGATCCCAGGTTTTTTGCCCAAGTAACTAGAAGGATAGAGTTGCCACTGACTGAGGTAGGGCAGGGGCAGGGAAGCAGGTTTGGGATAGAATTGAGATCATTTTTTGGATGTAAGTTGGAGCTGCCTTACTAAGCATCTGAAAGGAGACATTTGGATGGCAGATGTAGCAGGAGTTGGAAGTGCAGAGGAGAGGCCAGGGCTGTCAGGTGGGTGGTACTTAGAGCCATGGGACTGGACAAGGCCGTTTATGGAGTTATTGCTAGAGAAAGCCACTGGTGCTGCACTCAGACTTAGGGCATTCAGCATTTAGAGGCTGGAGAAATAAGGGGAAACCAGCAAAACAAAACAACAACAAGAAACCACCAAGTGGCCAGTGACACAGGATGAAACCCAGAGATATTGCACAAGGGTTTCAAGAAAATGATCATTTTCCAGAAACAAAAGATTTGCTGGTCAAAAGCATATGCATCCTGTTCCCTCACAGAATACATACATGGGCTATCTGGACTACCGGAAGAAGGCCATCAAAGACCTTGGCATCAGCCCCAGCACCTGCTCTTTCAATCCTGGGGTGATTGTTGCCAACATGACGGAATGGAAGCACCAGCGCATCACCAAGCAATTGGAGACATGGATGCAAAAAAATGTGGAGTACGTGCAGACTTCTATACCGTTTTTTCATGCTTGGGAACAAAATCATTCAGTTAATTTTCCACACATAGTTCAAGGGTTAGAAATATTTCACAGCCATCTTAGGTCAGATTTTCTGACAGAGGCACTGTTAAGAAAGGAAAGGGGACAGTCAATTAAAGTCTTTCCTCAAAAGATATAAATCAGAGGAATCAAGATCCTGTGGAGTGAGGAGCCCTAATTATACATTTTCCGAGTAAGTTGTTGAAAAATGTGACTTGAATCTCTTCCGCGTAACAATCTTTACTTATCTTAGCTGAGTTTCCCCTTTTAACATAGATTTGTTATTAAGGATTATCATGTAGAGTTAACTTTGCTTTTTAAGGTTGATTTTTTAAATGTATAATTTTTCATTACAAAAGATTTAAAAATAGAGAAGATAAAAATAACTCTAATACAACCGCTATGATCACATCATTGGACTGCCTGGCAGTCTTTTTTATCTGGATATTTTAACACCATCACAGCCTTGAATTTGCCAGTAAAGTTATTCTAAATAACATGGGATTGGAATTTGATCTCCCATGTCTACTATTTAAAAACCTGGGAGTTAAAATGGCAAAATATGAACACTGTGAATCCAGGTGATGAATATGGGAGTTCATGGTATTCTTACTATCTTGTGTAGGTTTGACAATTTTCAAAGTGAAAAGTTGGGGAGAATGAAAGGCCGTAAGTCTTAGTACATAGTGAGAGAATGTCTTGTATCTTTTACAATATGAGATTCTACTTTATCTGAGTTTGTGGGGACTCCAGGCCAAATGCTGTTTTTCTGTTTCATTTCTTAGGGAAAACCTCTATGGCAGCTCTCTGGGAGGAGGGGTGGCCACCTCCCCAATGCTGATTGTGTTTCATGGGAAATACTCCACAATTAACCCCCTGTGGCACATAAGGCACCTGGGTAAGTATTTTAAAAAAAAACAATGCAAATGTACATTTTATTTTTTTATTTTTGAGACAGAGTCTCGCTCTGCCGCTCAGGCTCAAGTGCAATGGTGTGATCTCGGCTCACTGCAACTTCTGCTTCCCAGGTTTAAGCAATTCATCTGTATCAGCCTCTCGAGTAGCTGGGATCACAGGTGTGCACGACCACATCCAGCTGATTTTTGTATTTTTAGTAGAGATGGGGTTTTACCATGTTGGCCAGCCCTCCCAGAGTGCTGGGATTACAGGCATGACCCACCATGCCTGGCTGCAAATATGCATTTTATAGATCCGGTGAGCACCATGGTGAGGAGAGGGTTGTTCAGTTCAAATCCTCCAGGTGACGCTGGACAAATCAGTGCTCAGATTCTGTAAGTGCAGCTGATATTCTTAGCTACCTGAGGGGCATGTTTCTGGGTATTTATGAAAAGACATTAGACTCAGGCTTAGCATATAGTATATGCTCAATAAACATTAACAATTATTAAGATAACTTTTGGCTGGGCGCGGTGGCTCATGCCTGTAATCCTAGCACTTTGGGAGGCTGAGGTAGAAGGACTGCCTGAGGTCAGGAGTTAGAGACCAGCCTGACCAACATGGTGAAACCTTGTCTCTACCAAAAATAACAAAAATTAACTGGGCATGGTGGTGGGTGCCTGTAATCCCAGCTACTTGGGAGGCTGAGGCAGGAGAATCACTTGAACCCAGGAGACAGAGGTTGCAGTGAGCTGAGATCGTACCATTGCATTCCAGCCTGGGCGACAGGAGTGAAACTGCATCTCAAAAAAAAAAAAAAAGAGAGAGAGCAAGAACTTTCACTGTCAAAGCTTTATTGAACTGTCGAGCCACATCTTTATTTTCTCTTGCAGTAACCTACAGTGGACGAAACCAAATAAATTAGCATAATGGCTTAGGATGAATTCAGAAAGCTGCCATTACAATTTATCCTTTAAAAAGCAGTTGGTTCTGTACTCTGTGAGTTCCTTAAGTCTTTTATTCACTACACCAGTGTAGGTTTTAGGATATAGATTGGAATCCCAACTATGATTTTGGGCAAGCTACTGCATACATGTAAATTGCTTAGCATAGAGCCTAGCATAGAGGACACATTCATTCCATTCTAACACATGGCCACAATCCCTTATCCAAAAGCACTGGGCCAGACATGTTTAGTTTAGAAACAATTTGGATTTTAAAAAGGTAATATGGTGCTGAGCAGGATCTAGGTTTTACTGCCAAAAGAGGTATTTAAAAACCTTTTGTTTTCAGACCTTTGGGGATTAATTTAGAATTGGAGGCAACAGATATGGACTTTTATTTACCAACTCCCCATTATATTGCTAAGAACTGGATTAAGTTCTGTTAAGGAAGGTGAATATTATTTCTAATTCTCACAACCCTACAAGGTGTCATGTCCCCTAATCTCCTTTTTAAAAGAAAGGACGGAATTGTGGAGGCGGAGTTACTGTCTGCCCTCGATGATTCTGTGGATTGCTTCTGCGTCATTACCAGAATCCTCTGATTTTCCTGAGCATACATATGCACAAAACAGTGCCACAGGGAAGTCAGTGGTCCATCTGATTTGATTTATAGTCACGTTGGGTTTACCATTAGGTCAAGTATCAACCTTTCCATGTGCAGAAAATCCCATCAAAGTAGGTCTATTTTAAAAAACGTGTAGGAACAGCTATGCAGAGCTTAGATCAGTAACACGACAGCATTTTATGATCTTGAAACAGAGACTCAAAATTACATTTTATGAAATATCCAATTTAGGCCAGGCACGGTGGCTAACATCTGTAATCCCAGCACTTTGCGAGGCTAAGGTAGGTGGATCATTTGAGGTCAGGAGTTCAAGACCAGCCTGGCCAACATGGCAAAACTAAAAACACAAAAATGGCATTGGCCTGTAATCCCAGTTATTCAGGAGGCTGAGGCAGGAGAACAGCCTGAACCTTGGAGGCGGAGATTGCAGTGAGCGGAGATCATGCTACTGTACTCCAGCCTGGGCTACAGAGCTACTTTGTCTCAAAAGAAAAAAAAAAAGAAATATCCAACTTACAAGTAGGAAGGGACATTCTCAAGACAAAGATGTCATTTTTCTTTGTAGAATGAAGCTTCCATCTGTGCTGGAGTTTCTGGAATTGGGGATGGTGTGCAAAGTGAATCTACACAAAAATCATTTTTAAAATGATCTGGTTTCAGGGTGTTCTGGAGGCAGAAGGGCAACATAACACCGATGGACATTAAGTTTGGGTCTAAACAGGCAGGCTTAAGAGTTTTTAAATTTACAAAATATATTTAGCTAAAAGCAATTTCATCACCCAAATTGCAAGCCCCTCTGAGGTAGCTCCACACAGCCCTTCAGTTATGAAGCTGAGATGAGGATGCCTTACTTAGTAGACTTTTCACGAGAAAGTGTCTCTTCCCAAATGAATATGTCCTTTGTATAGACTCTGGTGATTGATAATTATTTCAATTATGCTGCTATAGCTTGAAAAAACTAGTTTCTCCTCTGCAGCTGCCTTCACAGCTGTTTATTAGTAACAGATGGCAGGTGTGTTGTTGTTAACATCATACACTAGAATAACATAACCCTAGCAAATCAATCCTCTCGTAATTCAATGGACTTTTCAGCGTTTTGTTTGTTGTTTGTTTTTTGCAAATGGACTCTTGCTCTGTCTCCAGGCTGGAGTGCAGTGGTGCAATCTCGGCTCACTGCAACCTCCGCCTCCCAGGTTCAAGTGATTCTCCTGCCTCAGCCTCCTGAGTAGCTGGGACTACAGGCGAGTGCCACCATGCCCAGCTAATTTTTTTGTATTTTAGTAGAGATGCGGTTTCATCATGTTGGCCAAGATGGTCTCAATCTCTTGACCTTGTGATCCGCCCGCCTCTACTGGGATTACAGGTGTGAGCCACCGCACCCGGCCTCAGCTGTTTAAAAAAATAAATCAAATTTCTTTTCATGAAAACTTGAACACTATATATATATATATATTTTAATTTTACATGCACACCATCTTAATGTAATTCTAGAATAGGTATTCTAAAAAATATTCTAAGTAATGGCAATGTTAGGGTAAATGAATAGTCTCTTTAAAGTGATTACTTATGAGGGGAGTAATATTCAGATGGAGATAGATGGCTGTTTAAAAAGTAGATCTTAGTCACATTTCATAGACGACAAGACTGTTCAAAAGAAAATGTTGCCATTTTTCATTAAGGAGATGAAATGCGGAGAAACAAGAACCCCTATACACTCTTGGGTGAGAGGAAAAGTAATAGAACTTCTTAGGGGACAATGTGGCAATCTCTATCAAAATTGAAAAGGCACACACCCTTCAATCTAGCAATTCCACCTACAATATTTTATCCTACCGATATGTTTGTACACATACACTAGGCATACTTAGAGGGCTGTTCATTGCTGTTTATGCTAATGAGAGGATAAAAACAATCTAAATGTCCTTAATAAGGAACTTGGTCAATAAATAATTATATATCATTCTATATAGTCACTAAAAATAATTTGTTAAATCCACATGTACTGCTGTGGAAATTTTTCCAAGACAGTAATTTTAAAAGGCAATGTCCAAATAAATAAATAAAATATTTTGTTTAAAGGCAAGGTAGGAATATGCTCTATCTTGTCTTCTGTCTTTAAAAAAAATTTATATATAGATATATATATGCATACAGGCCAAACAGTACAATAACATTCCTAGAAGCCTGCACAAAAGACTAACAGTGGTTGATCTGGAGAGGGTAGAAAATTCACTGTATAACCCTTTTGTTTACTTTTTTTTTTAAACCATGAACTTGTATTCAATTTATAATACAAAAAGTTATTCTCTAACAAGCCTATTATTTTTTCTCTAAACACAATGAAGGCTGGAATCCAGATGCCAGATATTCGGAGCATTTTCTGCAGGAAGCTAAATTACTCCACTGGAATGGAAGACATAAGCCTTGGGACTTCCCTAGTGTTCACAACGACTTATGGGAAAGCTGGTTTGTTCCTGACCCTGCAGGGATATTTAAACTCAATCACCATGGCTGATATGACTCCGCCCTTAAAATATTCCCTGTATAGAAACGTGGAATTGCCCCTTTGTAGCTTACTAAAACGTTTTTTATGAACATCACCTTTGATACATATGATCCACAATATAAAAGCCAAAATATAAAATGTTCACACTACCGTGTGAAAATTATACCTTGGACCATAAAAGCATTAATTTACTTTTTTTTTTGAGATGAAATCTCACTCTGTAGCCAGGCTGAAGTGCAGTGGTGCAATCTTGGCTCCTGGGTTCAAGTGATTCTCCTGCCGCAGCCTCCCAAGTAGCTGAGACAACAGGCCCGTGCCACCACACACAGCTAATTTTTATATTTTTTAAGTTCACCATGTTGGCCTAGATGGTCTTGAACTCTTGACCTTGTGATCCGCATGCCTTGGCCTCCCAAAGTGGTGGGATTAAAGGCGTGAGCCACCCTTTAAGTACATGTGTTAACTATGGAAATCAAGATTATGTGACTGAAAAACATAAAGGCATAGACCCATCTAGATACCAGCCATCAATCTGCTTAATTCTGAATGACAATTATATTCACCAATTTTTAAAACTTCTAAATGTATTTTTCACATGTAGATTTTTTTTTAACAGGTTGCCAATCTTTTATAAAACTATTACATTTAAAATTTGGATGTCTGAAAAATAGGATCTTCATGATTTTTATGATTTTCATCATGTTACTATTGTTTATGTTAAATATAATAGAAGGTAAACAGACCTCAGGTTTAAAGGGAGAAAGAGTACCATTAAGTCTTGCTATAGAAAAAGCCTGTAACTTAAGGATAACAATTCTTAATATCTTTTATTGTAAAAGCCATTAGACTTTCAAATGAGTTTTAAAACTTTCAGTATTATTTAAGGAAAAAGTCTCATACTGTCATGTACAGGATATATCAACATTTACTACTCATCTGTCGTGTTAAGGAAAAACATTATTGTACGCTTGGAAAATTCTCAAACCCATTTCTAATGGATATCTGTCATAAGTTAAAGGGTATTTTCTCCATTCAAATAAAACTATCTATTGTAAAGCTACAACAGTTATATACCAAAGTAATACCTAGTTACATGCTTTACATAGTCCCGTGAAAAAATAATTGAATTGCTCCTAATCCCTGATGCAAGGCGCTTCAAAGCACCTGCACAAAACGTCCATGTAAACAGCAGTACAGTACATCATTTAAATAACATAAACAACTTTTACACAGCTTGGCCTAGACCTAAGGAAAAATAAAACCCATCATAGCCACAGCTAAAAAGCATGTTAAGATTCACAACAAGAATTTGCTTCTCTTATTATAAAGAGAAGAGCAATCATATAACCTCTGGGGGGTGGGGGAGACCTCGTAAATATTTTATATTGACAAAACAGCATGCTCCCTGGGTATGTATGAAATCAGAATATTTAGGAGTGACTGAGTGAATGCAGATGGCATTTCTTAGCACCCAGCTTTAATATCTATCAGACCTAGTAGTCTGCATTATCTGTAGCACCATGGAAAACTCAATAGAAAATCACAAAGGTATATATTCAACCTTTCCATGAGGTTCATTTAATTTATAGTAACAAACAGCAATGTTGCAGATAAAGAATTTTTAAAATTATTGGCTTACTGGATTTACCTACAAGAAAAACTCTGTATTAGGTATTTAAGTACATCTCATGTACGTGAAGCACCAGTTTAAATGAGATTATCAAATATTTCCAGCATCTTGTTGCTGAACCTAAAAGTTCATTTCTTATCACTTTCCATGGCACAATCTTAAAGCCAAGGAAGATAAAACTAGAATGGTAATAAATATTAACGGAGAAATTCAGTTCCTTCCCTATCATATTTATGTGTCTCAAGTAAAACATAGATGAGTGGCAAAAGGTCTACTGCATTCTCTGGAACCTACCCCTCCAGAGTAGTCACTGGCTACCAGAGGATTAACACAGGACTGAGTAGGTCAAAGCCCGGGCTCTGTCAGGTAAGGGCTGGTTTTTACTACTGAGCAACTCACAAACACCACTGGTAAAGCAAAGAGGTCTGAGTGTGCATACAACTCAGGGAACCCTGAGTTTACCCTTAGTTACCACTAAAAACTAACAAATGAGACTCCACTGAGGCTCAACTTCATATACAAAAATCAACACATTTGCCTGACAGTGGTAATTATTGTTAGCATGCCTTTCTTAGGTATAAAAGGGGTAATGGTATATCTAGGTTTATGCACAGTTAAGAATCAACTATAAATATTCAGACTTGTATTTTAAAATTACAGATCAAAAGTGACTCCCAAAAGAAAATCAATTTCTTCATAAATGAAATACAGTATATAAAAAGCTGGAATGATGATTAATTCAAATACAAAAGCTAGATACAAAAACCCTACTTTTTCTTCCAAACTACTTAGATTGATACAGTTCATACTACCACACAACTGTTTTACATTACAATTACACCACTAGAGAAAAATATGAATAAAACACTTCAGTTAGCAAACTGAGGTTCTACTTGTTGACAACTGCACTAAAACTGCAGCATTTAAACAGAGCTGAGAAACACCATTCTTAAGCATGGTTTTCTTCTTCCTGTTCTTGTGTTCCACAGTGATTATTAAAGGAAGGAATCTGGTCTGTAAATGACTGGGTCATCCACTGCCCATTAGGAATGCCACTGAAAGCTGATTCTCCTTGTAACTCCAAACTGTCAACTGCCAGAAAAGGAAACCAAAGTTAGTTTATGCCATTAAGAAATTTTTGCTTTTTTAAAAATAGAGACTGGGTCTCACTCTGTCACCCAGACTGGAATGTAGTGGCGCAATCACAACTCTTTGCAGCCTCAAACTCCTGGGCTCAAATGATCCTCCCATCTTAGCGTCTCAAAGCACTGGGATTATAGGTATGAGCCACCACATCAGCTTATTTGGAATTTTTTTTTCTTTTTGAGACTGCATCTCACTCTTGTCACCCAGGATGAAGTGCAGTGGCATTATTTTGGTTCACTGTAGCCTCTGCCTCCCGGGTTTGAGTGATTCCCCTGGCTCAGCCTCCCAAGTAGCTAGGATTACAGGCACCTACAACCATGCCTAGCTAATTTTTGTATGTTTTAGTAGAGGCAGGCTTTCATCATGTTGGCCAGGCTTGTCTCAAACTCCTGACCTCAAATGATCTGCCCACCTTGGCCTCCCAAAAATGCTGGTTACAGGTGTGAACCACCACGCCTGGCCTGGAAGTTTTAAATGATCAAGTAGGAGAGTTTAACAGTCTAGTGAAGGAGAATGATTATTAAAATAGTTAAGCAAGCTTCCTGAATACAACTGTAAGTTCCTGTTCTATTTTCAGATACAGGACTCATTCGTTATTAATTCTTATTTGTTATTAAAGGAGGAAAATGCAACTAGGATGGCCTAGAGTTCATGACATAAAGAAAATGCACTGTAAAAGCCTGTGTAATTCAACGTGAAATAACCATCAAATTTTCACTATTAGTTACTAAATAAAATTTGTATTACCATTCCCATCCTTCAATCATTTACTCTCCTTCTATTAAAATTCTTCCCCCAATCCTGACAAAACCGTCTTTGAAAGGAACACATGTGTGGAGGGGAACATACCCAGCCCATTTGAAGAGAAGCCACAAGGTTCAGTGTTGCATGGATTTTCTACATAAGCACCACCATACGCTGCCTCATAACCCGGATCATATTTTTCTTCCTTAACAGCCATCTTCTTTGCATCCTCTGTGAGGAGAGTGAAAAGGATTTAAAACTGATTTTCTACAACAATTCTGAAAATAGCTTTATTCAGAAATCATGAACAATTCTTTTTCCTGAATGTTCACATACACTGAGATACATCTCTATTAATCTTTTAAACTTATAGCGTATATTAAATGAACACATAAGAATTGTAAAAACCTCTTACATTCAATTTTAGGTGGGGTATAATATTTTTCACATACCTCTGCTCTGGCACTTTGCAGGTGAATTATCTGCAGGAATGCCAGAGTAGAGGGAAGACCTTGATAAAAGGAGATTTTAACAGTGACTAATATCCATTATCAGAAAAAAGAAAAAAATTGTTTTCTTTTCTGCTTTTAAATCCACAACATACTTTCTGTAATGTGTGTGTGTATATACATACGTGTATATACACACATACATTGTGTGTACATATGTATATATCTGTGTATATATGTATACATATATGTGTATGTATATGTATACACACATATAGAAAATATGTTGTATATGTATGTATATGTATACACACACATACTATAGAAAATATGTTGTGGATTTAAAAGCAGGAGAAAAGAAAACAATCGTATTTCCAGCAAGAGTGCTCTGATACACACACACACACACACACACGTGTGTGACAGTGAATAAAAGGAGTGAGGACAGTAACATACCTTGGGCAAGCTGTAGGTCAAAAGTATACTGGACCTCTTGAACGTCCATATTTCGTTCAATGCCTTTCAACTGATCTCTTAAGTCCTTCAGCTTTATGTAGTAATGAACTTTGTCCTGGGCTCGAGGAAACTGAGCACATCTTGCACTGGATGATGGCATAACATAGCAGAGCTAGAATTGCAACATTTTATAATTTCAGAAATCTTATAATTCTATTGAATTCACTCACATTGAGATTAGAATATTGTCTTTATTTGGGTTAATAACTTGATACTTAACTACATATAAATATATGTAAAAATCAATAAAAGTAGTTGTGTTTAAGTTCAAATCTGTAATACTGACTTATTACCAAGTTGGTAAGTAAAAAATAATGAGGCTCCTTCTAATGAGTCGCCTCCTGGGTTCAAGCAATTGTCCTGCCACAGCCTCCTGTGCAGCTAGGATTATAGGCACACATCACCATGCCTGGCTAATTTTTGTGTTTTTAGTAGACACAGGGTTTCACCATGTTGGCCAGGCTGGTCTCAAACTCCTGACCTCAGGTGATCTACCTGCCTCGGTCTCCCAAAGTGTTGTGATTACAGGCATGAGCCACTGCATCTGGCCTCGACTGGCATTGAACAGAGTACCCTACAGGAAGTAGTGAACTTGTACAATTTTAACTAAGTGGACAAAGGCAGGTCTTCATTTAAGCAAACACTGGTGCTATTATAAAATGCATTAATTGCATATTTATAAGAAATTAAAAACAAAAAAATTAAAAGGAGAAGTTTTAATGTATGTAGATGGCAGAAACATTTTTAGGTCTCCACAAAAACCTGTCAGCAAATTAGCTTCTCCATCAATTAAAATGTTGTATATACAACATGTAAATCTGTGCACTGTGTTGTTTTTAAAGCTGTAAACAAAACTTGAAACTATATTAAAGAAGCAAAATTGGAACCAAATGCCTGCAGAAGCTCTGTAGAGAAGACAGTCTGAAAAACATTGTTGCTTCATGATGACTTTGTGTATGAGACACCGGTATCAAATGCCAGTGAGGTTGGCTGGAGGCTTGTCTGAACTGTATTATTTATACGGCTCTAAAATGAAGGTGAGATAAGATATATAAATGGGGCAATTAGTTTTCCTAATCAGGATCATGTATGGGTTTCTATGTTTGTGTCACAACTGAGTACCAGGGCTAAACCATCTGAATTTGACAACTACATGCCATTAAATGTATTCTGAATGTTGTATATGAGCCAGTTCCTCTCAGTATTTTTGCTGAGTAACAGTATGAAGACATTTAGCTGACAAATGTTCTTTATAATAAACCCTAATAGTATTTGAATTAATTTACAACTATTAGAGCTGAATTATAGTTATTATTCAACAAAATACAGTGTATTTTTTTGCATGGCATAAATTACAATGGACAGAACAAATAAGGAAATTATCTAGAAAGAAATTTCACATTTAGCTGATTTACAGATTCAATTTTAGGGACTTACGGTTTCTGTGTCTGGAATCTTATGGGGCTGAAGCCCAAATTCCAAGTTCTTAACCTTTACTCCAAAAACTTCTTTACTAAAAATTTCATAAATACCTAAAATGAAATACAAACATATTTACATTGCCCATAATGTTAGCAAAGAAAAAAATAAAATTTAAAAGTAAATCTTACATTTTCCATTAAACACTGCTATTCGTGGCTGATATTTCTGTAATTTCTGTACTAGAATACGTCCTCCTTCACGAAATTCTTTACTAAAATTGAATTAAAAAGTCAAAAATATAAATATGGCAATATTTATATGTATATATATTTATAATATACTATATACTATAAATATATTTATAATATATACTACATTCAGACAGCTTTCAAGGAAAGATCATATCTCACATTTGTTGAGCTCAGCTTGAACTAGATACATATGATGTTCCTAGCGTATTTCAGGCACCAGCATAGCCAATGCTGTATACTTACCTGGAGAGATCTTTGCTGCCAGGCGTCGTCCTTTCCACCATGTTGGTAAATCCAATACCATACTTCCCTGGTAAAGTGTGATCATCCATATGATTCAGTTGGACTTCACTGAGCCCTGACATAAACAAACACTTCCCTGTAAAATGAAAATTCAGTCATTTTTTTTTTAGACAGGGTCTCGCTCTGCCACCCAGGCGGGAGTGTGGTGGTGCGATTGAGGCTCACTGTAGCTTCAACCACTAAGGCTCAAGCAATCCTCCCACCTCAGCCTCCTGAGTGGCTGGGACCCCAGGTGCACACCACCAAGCCCAGCTAATTTTTGTATTTTTTGTAGAGTCGGGGTTTCACCATGCTGCCTAGGTTGGTCTTTTTTTTTTTTTTTTCAATTTTTGAGATGGAGTTTCACTCTTTTTACCCAGGCTGGAGTGCAATTGCATGATCTTGGCTCACCGCAACCTCAGGCAATTCTCCTGCCTCAGCCTCCTGAGTAGGTGGGATCACAGGCACGCGCCACCATGCCCAGCTACTTTTTTGTATTTTTAGTAGAGACGGGTTTCACCATGTTGACCAGGATGGTCTCGATCTCTTGACCTCGTGATCCACCCGCCTCGGCGTCCCAAAGTGCTGGGATTACAGGCGTGGGCCACCGCGCCCAGCCTGGTCTTGAACTCCTGGGCTCAAGTGATCCTCCTACCTCAGCCTCCCAAAGTACTGAGATTACAGGTATGAACCACAATGCCTGGACTGAATCATCATAATTATCTTGTGAGATACTATTATTATCTCCTTTTCACAGGGGGTTAAGGCAAATGCCTGCCCAAGAATATACAGCAACTCAGTTTAGGAAACTGAGACTATTTTGCTTTACAGTTGGTGATATCACCATCTCATACATAAACATACAGAAATAGACTAACAACACTCAAACACCTTGACCGTGAAGAAAGTTAAAAGTCCAATCTTCCCTAAAGAAGGATTTTTTTTTTTTTTTTGAGACAGATTCTCGCTCTGTTGCCTAGGCTGGAGTGCAGCGGCGTGATCTTGGCTCACTACAACCTCCGCCTCCCAGGTTCAAGCGATTCTCCTGCCTCAACCTCCCAAGTAACTGGACTACAGGCACATGCCACCAGTCCTGGCTAATTTTTGTATTTTTAGTAGAGACAGGTTTTACTATGTTGGCCAGGCTGGTCTCGAACTCCTGGCCTCATGATCTATCTGCCTCGGCCTCCCAAAGTGCTGGGATTATAGGTGTGAGCCACCACACCTAGCCAAGAAGAATTTTTTAAAACTAATAGGAATAATATGTTATTATTAATTCCAAAAACACATTTACTGTCAGTTGCCCTAAATGTTTTGCATGTTATTATTAGATAATCAATTAGAATTTCCTGAGGGTATACTGCATACACTGATCTATTAGGTAGTGAATATATAAGGCAACCTATATAGAGAGGGCAATACAACAGTAGTTATGCTTTTTGTTTGTTTGTTTCTTGTTTTTGTTTTTTTGAAACAGGGTCTAGTTCTGTCATCTAGGCTAGAGTGCAGTGGAGCAGCTATGGCTCACTGCAGCCTCAACCTCTCGGGCTCAAGCAATCTTCCTAACCCAGCCTCCACAGTAGCTGGGACTATAGGTGCGTACCACAACACTTGGCTCATTTTAAATTTTTTCTGTAGAGATGAGATCTTGCTATGTTGTACAGGCTAGTCTCAAACTCCTGGCCTCAAATGATCCTGCTGCTTTAGCCTCCCAAAGTGCTGGGATTACAGGCAAGAGCCACCAGATCTGGCCTATACTTGGTTTTAAAGCTTACTCTAAAAATAGGAGTCTTTAGTACTATTTTATGGTCTTCTAGAAAATAATCACCAGAAATCTGGAAAAGTTAGTATTATGTCTGCACTGCCACAAAGATGTACTATTCTATCGTTTACTATGCCTACAGATAACAATTTTTAAAAAGTAGTACAACTCATTAGAAACAATTCTAGTAAAAGAGAAAGTACAACTGGGCGTGGTGGCTCATGCCTGTAATCCCAGCACTTTGGGAGGCTGAGGTGGGCAACATGTTCAGGAGTTTGAGACCAGTCTGATCAACATGGTGAAACTCCATCTCTACTACAAATACAAAAATTAGCCAGGTGTGGTGGCGTGTGCCTATAATCCCAGCTATGAAGGTAGCTGCTGCAGGAGAACTGCTTGAACCCTGGAGGCAGAGGCTGCAGTAAGCCGAGATCACGGCACTGCATTCTAGCCTGGGCAACAGAGCGAGACTCCGTCTCAAAAAAAAAAAAAAGAGAAAGTATTCTTATTCATGTCTCTCCACTCTCATAGACTAAAATGTTAACAGTGACATATAATTTCAAACCCTCTTATTTTCATGTACAGACACACATACAGAGAACATGAAACATGAATGTGTATTTACAGTCTGTTTCTTTTTAAAAACACAATTTTTTTTTTTTTTTTTTAAAACCTGTTAACAATGATTAGAATTTAAAAATAAATTAATTTAAAAGGTAACCACTTACAAAAATGGTTTCCAGGTCCAGGGTAATGATGCCCTTTGTAAGCAGCCATTAGTCCTGGGTTTATGCCAATCTATAAAACAAAATAATTAAACATTTTCCTCTTAAAAAGTAGGACCTAAGTCTTAGGATTTCTATGAAAGAGTGGTGGACAAAATTGACTTGATTACAATACAAATTAAATGCAGCATCATAAGCATAAGCAATATCATTTATCTATTACTACTCTTGGGCTGAACAAAGTATTCCATATACAGGAACGAGATTTTCTTTAAAAGTTTTGCTGTTGTTTTAAAAAACCAGTTTGACTCCGTTATGATCCCAGGCCTCTCACCCTCACCAACTGGTGTGCTTTGTCTGGAGACAGATGTCCTGGAACAATCAATCTGAGCCCATGTCCAGCCACGATTCTGGTTCTCAACTTTCAACAAGAAGCTCGCTCCACATCACCTACCCAATTGTTCACATGCTGTTTCTTACAGTTACTGACAAAAATAAGAGCTCAAAATCAGTGCTACCATTTATGAAGTCTCCACAGGTATCATTCAGTCGAAGTGATTCGCATGGATTATCTCATTTACTTGCAACCCTATGGGGGGGGTGTGGTATTACCACTCCTGGTTTATCAATGAGAAATCTGATCTTTATATAGGTTAATAAGGCTTGTCCAAGATTCTGCTTTAGACAGGATTTGAACGCAGACAGCTTAAATTTGGAGCCCACCCTCTTAAACACTCCCATTTAACACAGCATCATGAAGGGATACCATCTACCACCAAAGGATTCACAGAAATGCTCCTTTTCAGCAAAATGCTATTTGCAAGGACCACTGTTAAGTAAAGCAAATCCCGCAAGGCCACTTACAAAATCCAACAAGGACAAAGATCTTACAATGACAATGTCCAGATTGAAGGTCAAAATATCGGGGAGTGTCTTGGTCAGAAGTTCAGCTTCTGAAACACCATTAAAACGATCGACTTTTCTTTTTACTTTATATGTGTCTGTAATTTTTTCTTGTTTTTCTTTTGACTTTGCGGACTTGCCAGACTTTTTTGACTCAGCAGGTTTTTTGGATTCCGCTGGTTTTTTTGGTTCTGTTGTTCTGGGTTTTCTTTTCCTTCCTTTTGGAGGCTCTGAAACACAATTTCCAGAAATGCAGAAAGTCTTAACTTAGAAACTTTAGCAGCTTTCCCAGAAAAGTTGCCCAACTGTACCTTTTGTACCTGTCTCCCCAAAATTAAGTTCTTACAGTCCCAATATCGATTTCCTCTGTAATATCCTCCCCTTCTTTCACCCTAGAAATAGGTTCATGCAATCGTCTACCCCCCACTCTCCTTCCCCTGCCAGCTGTTCTTGGGAAAAATAATCATAGACTATTATTTTCTACACAAGATTACTTTGCATACAAAGTATCTATGTATCATTTTATATGAATTCTAAATTAAATAAATAATTTAAAAAAATAGAAAAATAAAAAGAAATTAAATAAAAAATAAATAATTAAAAAAAATAGAAAAACAGGAAGTAAGGGAAGCATTTTAACTCAATTTCCCCAGTAGAAAACCACAAATGGGCCAGGTACAGAATTACATGCCTGTAATTCCGGAACTTTGGGAGGCCAAGGCAGGCAGATCACTTGAGGTCAAAAGTTCAAGACCAGCCTGGCCAACACAGTAAAATCCAGTCTCTAATAAAAATACAAATATTAGCCAGGCATGGTGGCACACACCTGTAATCCCAGCAATTTGGGAAGCTGAGGCAGGAGAATCCTTGAACCCAGAAGGTGGCCGCTGCAGTGAGCGAAGATCGCACCACTGCACTCCAGCCTGGACGACAGAGAAAGAATCTGTCTCAAAAAAAAAGAAAAAAAAGAAAGAAGAAAAGAAAGAAGGTGAGAGAGAGAGAAAGAAAAAGAAAAGAAGGAAAGAAATGAAAACAAGGAAGGAAGGAAGGAAGGAAGGAAGGAAGGAAGGAAGGAAGGAAGGAAGGAAGGAAGGAAGGAAAACCACAAACGGCTTGTGGGATTGTTTCAGAGATGTAGACTCTGTTCCACATATAGTCGAAGAGGTGAATTTAGGGGTCTGAGGATGACATCTTTGGGCTGGCAGTATTTTTCAAAAGGTAAGATAAAGGATCCGACCTCTCGTCCTCCACATTACTGACATTTTAGCTGCAAAATGTTTTGCTGTGGTGGCTGCCCTGCACATTACAGAATGTTTAAGAGCACCCCTGATCTCTAGCCACTAGATGCCAGGAGTACCCCACCAGTCTTGATCATCAAAAGTATCTTCAACAATGTCAAATGTCCCTTGGGAGGGCAAAATCACACTTTATTAAAAACCACTGACCTACAGTTACCCAACAGGAAGTCCCAGTTTTGTTACTCTTAATTATTTAACATTCCTCCCAACTACTCGGGCCTCTACTCCATTCTACTCCTCTTTGGTGTTTCCCCAAATCAAGCCTGGCTGATGGAGGCGGTCAGTCCTCCCTCTCTTCTGCCTCACATTACCTTGGCCACTCCCCCTATGCCAAGGGATCCACCATCATTGGCATGTAGCTGGGAAAGTCCTAGTGCAGAGACAGAGTATTAGATGTGTTCCTGGAGTCATAAACTGAAACCTTGAGCACATTTCTCATTCAAATACTGTTACACTGGAGCAAATCATTAACTTCTCTACATTCACCCTCCTAACCCCCAAATCTATTTTCTTCTAATTCTCTGTCTTGGTGAGTGGCACCCCCTCCAACCAAATGCCTATGCCAGAAACCTGGTAGTTACTTTTACTTCTGGACTCCCCTTTCTCCCTCACTTCCCCACGCTCCCCCCTACCACATGAAACTCATTAGCCATGGCTGGTAATTCTGCCTTCTGAGTGTTTCCTAACTCTTTCTCCACCCCTTCAGGTCCTCCTCAATGCTCCCCTAGATGATTCAAACAGTGTCTCCAATCCACCTAATCCACTCCTTGTCTCCAAGGTTTTTTTTTTTTTTTTTTTTTTGACAGTCTCTTTCTATTGCCCAGTCTGGAGTGCAGTGGTGTGATCCCAGTTCACTGCAGTCTCCCAGCCTCTGCCTCCCAGGTTCAAGCAATTCTTGTGCTTCAGCCTCCCCAGTAGCTGGGATTACAGGCATGTGCCATCACACCCAGCTAATTTTTGTATTTTTAGTAGAGGTGGGGTTTTGCCATGTCGGCCAGGCTGGTCATAAACTCCTGACCTCAGATGATCTACCTGCCTTGGCCTTCCAAAGTGCAGGGATTACAGGTGTGAGCCACCATGCCCTGCCTGCCTCCAAGTTCTGACTTGTTGTCTGCCATCCCATGTATCCTCTCTAATATTTCCAAACTAATTTGTGAAGTACCAATCTAGTCAAGTCATCCCTTGCTTACATTCTCTTAGCAGCTCCCTATTGCCTTGAGGACAGAATATAAATTCTTTAGGATAAAAAACAAGCTTCAACAGTCTCCATCCAGCTGTATCTCTCTCCATTTTCTTGTTACATCCCAGACTCCCAAAACACAGAATTGCTCTGATTCTGGCTGTGCCATGCTTCTGTGTGTCTGTGCCTGGCCTAAGTAGTTCCCTCAGTCGGGACACTTCCCTACTCTGATCTTTATGGGGGTGAAGCCTCTGTACCCTTGGCGTTTCAGAGCTCTGACGTTATTGCTCAGCTCTGGGAAGCAGCCTCTGAGCTGTCAGTCTGAATTAGGAGCCAACCCATAAGCTTTCAGGGCACTCATTCCATGCCCCTCTTCACTACATACTGTGCTGAGCTATAACGTGAATTTACTTATTACTTTTCTCTACTAGATTATGAGATATTCCCGGGCAAGATCCATGTTCTTTTATTCCCCAGAACCTATCAGAGTGCTTAGCAAATACTAAGTACTTAAAGAGTGGATTTGACTTTTTAACACTCAGACACAGCTAAAATTTATCGTTAAACCCTTTCTTAAATAAGTTGGCTGATCCAGTGTCTCATTTTCTACGCTCTCATGGTGAAACTACCTTGTACTGGTTCTTGAGCAGGAGCTGGAGCTGGAACTTCTTCTGGCATTTGCTGTTCATTCACAACTGCCATATTGGGAGCTTCAGCCATCATTTGTTGAAATGGAAACGTATAAAAAGCTTGAGCTTGTTGAAGACAATAGCTGAAAGAATAATGAAGCATGAAATGTAATGATAAATTATCCAAATGTAAATCCAAACGATCAGCTGGACAAAAATCTTCAGGATCCAAGTAGTTTATAACCAGATGGAAGTATTCATTTAGAGTGGGTTACAGGGGAGGAGATATCTGGTCCTGTGTGTACATGTTCACCAAACTTTACTGAGTACCTACTAACCAAACATTAACTCTCGCACTGTTTAATGATAAGATGTGTCACTGATAAAACTTACCAGTCCTGTCAAGCCAGGACTTTCTCTGAAATAAGATCAAGGGAATTTTCTAGTAGACAGACTTGAAAGGTCTGTCAACCCATACAGGGTTAAGATGTCCACAAATGCATTTTGTGTCCTTACCTTCAGTATCCTTCAGTATTTAATCACCTGCAGATCCCCTCCAATCTAAGATTCTCTTTTAATTTATTTGCCTGTTTACTTATTTTTTCATTCGTTTATTTATTTTTTTTTTGGAGACAGTGTCTCCCTCTGTCACCCAGGCTGGAGTGCAGTGGTGCAATCTTGGCTCATTGCTACTTCTGAAGTGGGAGATCTCAAGCGAACCTCCCACCTCAGCCTCCCAAGTAGCTGGGACTATAGATGCAAACCCTGACACCTGGCTAATTTTTGTATTTTTTGTAGAGACAGGGTTTTACCATATTGGCCAGGCTGGTCTTAAACTTCTGAGCTCAAGAGATCTGCCTGCCTCAGCCTCCCAAAGTGCTAGGATTGCAGGTGTGAGCCACTGCACCCAGGCCTAGATTTGATTTTTTGGAAACACAGTCTCACGTTGTTGCCAGGCTGGAGTTCAGTGGCGTGATCTCGGCTCACCGCAACCTCCACCTCCTGGGTTCAAGCAAATCTCCTGCCTCAACCTCCCAAGTAGCTGGGACTAGAGGTGGGTACCACCACACCCAGCTAATTTTTTATATTTTTAGAAGAGATGGGCTTTCACCATGTTGGCCAGGATGGTCTTAATCTCTTGACCTCGTGATCTGCCCACCTTGGCCTCCCAAAGTGCTGATATTATAAAAGTGAGCCACTGCACCTGGCCCTAAATTTTATTTATTTGATTTTTATTGATGGTGGTATTTTGTTGTTTCGTTGTTTTTTGTTGTTTTTTCTTTGCCACTGCTATGGTTTGAATGTGTCCCCCAAAGTTCATGTATTGAAAACTAAATCCCCAATGCAAATGTTGAGAGAGGTAGGACCTTTACAACCTTTACACCTGTAAACCCAGCACTTTGGGAGGCAGAGGCAGGTAGATCATCTGAGGTCAGGAGTTCATAACCAGCCTGGCCAATATGGCAAAACCCCGCTTCTACTAAAAATACAAAAATTAGACGGGCACAGTGGCATGCACCTGAAGTCCCAAATACTTGGGAGGCTGAGGCAGAAGAATTGCTTGAGCCTGGAAGGGGGAGGTTGAAGTAACCTGAGATTGTACCACTGCACTCTAGCCTGGGTGACAGAGCAAGATTCCATCTCAAAACAAAAACAAAAGCAAAACAAACAAAAAAGGTGACCAGGTCAAGAGGAGAGGATGGCTCTGCCGTCATGAATGGGCTAATGCTGTTATCACAGGGTAGGCTTCCTGAAAATAGGATTAGTGGATGACTCCAACCTCCGTTCCTATCCCTATCTCTCTCTCTCTCTCTCTCTCTCTCTCTCTCTCTCTCTCTCTCTCTCTCTCTCAAGTGCTGCCTCATCTTCTGCCATTTTATGATGCAGCAAGAAGGCCCTTGCCAGATGTAGCCCCTCCATCTTGGATTTCCCTGGTTCTAGAAGTATGAGCCAAACAAACTTTGTTTATTAATGTCTCAGTCTATGGTATTCTGAAATAGCAGCACAAAACAGACTAAGTCACAAAAGGGGAACGTAAAATGGATATTTTATAAATATGTGTTGAACCTATGAAGGAAAAAAACCTCTAAACCTCTCTTCTGAACACAATTTAAATTTTGTTCAAAGTAAAGAATGTAGGCTTTCAAAGAAAACAATTGTTAAAAAAAACACTTCTCATGGCCTTGAACCACTGTCTCATGGTGTTACTATTAAGATAAAACCAGGGAAGTAAACACATATTGAAGAAACTCAAGTTACAGCAAATGCCAAATAATGCCATTAAATATGCAAAAGAAAACCAGTAGAAAATAAAATGGAAACGTTTGGTTTACTATTTGGAGAAAAGTCGTATTTTCTAAGGTAAGATACCCCACTAACCAGTTTCATTCTCTATGACATCCACTGAAAGAGAACAGGAAGTTCAGAAAGCAGATTAAAAAGGCAAATGAGGGGCTAGGCCCAGTCTGTAATCCCCATGCGTTGGGAGCGAAAGGCTGGAGGATCACTTTAGGCCAGGAGCTCAAGACTGGCCTAGGCAATATAGCAAGATCATAACCTCCACAAAAAAATTTTAAAAAGTTAGCTGGGCATGGTGGCACATGCTGTTAGCCCTAACTACTCAGGAGGCTGAGGCAGGAAGACTCAAGTTCAAGGTTACAGTGAGCAATGATCACACTGCAGCACTCTAGCCTGGGGGACAGAACAAGACTCTGCCTCAACAACAAAAAAAGGGCAAATGAGTACACTTTAAATGGATGAACTATGTAGTATGTAAATTATATCTCAATAAAATGGTTAACAGAAAAAAATAAGGCGAATGAAAGCATTTCCTGGATAAACTCAAACAGCCTGGGGAGACAAATGATAACAGACCAGCCCAGGTGGCTGGGCTAAATGACGGCAACTCAAAGATGCCCACTCCCAATGGACAAACCGCCGGAGAGGCATTTCCACTTAGAGCTACCGTTAAGGGGAGGTTAGTAAAGCAAAGATTAAGAATGAGTGAGAAAGAGATTAACCTGTGTCATAAGAGTTTTATTTCTTTAAATATATTGTTCACAAATTACATAAAAAATAGTTACAATTTAGTAAACTATGATACAGTAACATGAGAAAATACTATGCAGCTACTAAAAATTAAGTTTATGTTATGTAAAATAACAGGAAAGGTAAAATATACATATTTTTAACATATATTTTAAAATAGAAAAGAATACAAAATAGTATTAAAAACTAAGGCTCACATAAGGGTAAATGTGTAGACAGGACTAGCAGTTAAGATGTAAAAATGAAGAGAAGTGATACTTAGAACCATGCCTGGCACAACGTAAAAAGTCGTCTCTTCTCATAATTTTCTTTAATAGGATGAGTAGTTCTTTGCAATCAATTGTTAAAATATTGTTGTTCAGTATGTATGATTTAAATATTCTAATGCTGAGTTGGATACGGCTAGGTTAGATCTGGAAGTCTTGAGCAGTGATCCTGCAGAAATTCTAACTAAAGAGACTGCAAGTTCTGAATGTGGTCAGTGGCAGCTTCCTGAGTGCCTTAATTTAGCTTATAGAAACGAAGACAGTATGGTGACAATAAATGAGTGGGCAAAAGAAGGCATGAGATGTGTTTCTACTCTGACACGGTAAGGAAGGCAATCTACCTACCACTCTCCCCATGTTTCTTACTACCACTCTCAGAATTTCATGTGTCCCATTTTGAGCACTTCATGAAAATGCAAACTTAAAATATATAAAGTAGGGAGACACCATTCACATTAGAAGAGGATTCTTCACTTTAAAAAATTTTTTCAAAACTTTTAGTATAGTTGGAGGTCATTAATCATCTTTAGAAATTCTGAGGTTCAGAAGTTGAAAAAGAAAATTCTAGAAATCACAGTTGGCTGAATAAAAAGTGGAAAAATAGGCCAGGCGTGATGGCTCAAGCCTGTAATCCCAGCACTTTGGGAGGCCCAGGCAG
This sequence comes from Callithrix jacchus, assembly GCF_049354715.1. Taxonomy (NCBI): domain Eukaryota; kingdom Metazoa; phylum Chordata; class Mammalia; order Primates; family Cebidae; genus Callithrix; species Callithrix jacchus. Next base: position 106,922,681 of record NC_133510.1, on the reverse strand, counting down.
GCAGATCACGAGGCCAGGAGATCAAGATCAACCGGGCCAACATGGTGAAATGCTGTCTCTACTAAAAACATAAAAATTAGCTGGGCGTGGTGGCTCTCACCTGTAGTCCCAGCTACTCGGGAAGCTGAGGCAGGAGAGTCGCTTAAACCTGGGAGGTAGAGGTTGCAGTGAGCTGAGTTCACACCACTGTACTCCAGCCTGGCAACAAAACGACTCTGTCTTAAAAAGAAAAAAATAATAATAAAGTGAAAAATAAAGAGGAAAAAGAATCTAAACTTCTATATTAAACAGGTATATCAAGTTTGAAAGAAACCTAGAAACTTACCTATAATAATCATATATCCCTTAATCTTTCTAAAAATGGACTGTGGCATTTTATAAAAAGTTAAATTAGGGCAGAAAAAGAAAAATAAACCTGTGGAAAATAAAAAGTGTTAGTTCTGAGGAATACACTGTCTTTGACCATTAAACTCTCAACAGCACCCTAAAAGCCAGAATAAAAGAAAGATGATAGATTATAACATTCTTATTACTTGGCAGAAGCAAGCATTACATCTACACAAAAATCTTCACAAACTTGAATGCTAGTTAATTCAAGAGTTCTGGATAATTTTATCTTCTATTATAATAACAACTAAATGTATATGTAGCATAAACCTGTTTCAACCTCAGTGTGAGGATATTTCCTTTGTTTTTGTTTTATTTTTGGAGACAGAGTTGCTCTGTCGCCCAGGCTGGAGTGCAGTGGCACAATCTCGGCTCACTGCAACCTCCACCTCCCAGGTTCAAGCAATTCTCCTGCCTCAGTCTCCCAAGTAACTGGGACCACAGATGCACGCTGCCATGCCCTTTTGTGTGTTTGTGTTTAGTAGAGATGAACTCCTGGCTGGTCTCGAACTCCTGAGTTCAGGCAAACCACCTGCCTCAGTCTCCCAAAGTGCTGGGATTACAGGCATGAGCCACTGCGCCCGGCCACTAATCAGTCTTTCTAAAAATGGACTGTGGTATGTACCTAGTTTAGTGTAAATGGGGGATTGGTTCCAGGACCCCTCACAGATACCAATACTTACAATGCTCATGTCTCTTGATATAAAATGGCGTAGAATTTGTATATAACCTATGCAGATCCTCCCATATACTTTAGATCATCTTTACATTACTTATGATACCTAATACAATGTAAATGCTATGTAAGTAACTGTCATCCTGCATTCTTTTTATCTGTATCATTTTTTAGTGTTATTTGTCTTGTCTTCCAAATAATTTCAATCCACAGTTGGTTGGATGCAGAATCCACAGATATGGAAGGCTGACTATATTTTCTGATAGTCTTTCTCAAAACACACATATACACAGTCCACACAGAGTTCATTAAGAAGTTCAGTTAATTCAGATTTGCTATTTTTTAAATTATTATTATTTTTTTGGAGAGTAGGTCTCCCTCTGTCACCCATGTCAGAATGCAGTGGCATGATCATAGTTCACTGCAGACTCCAATCCCAGGCTCAAGCGATCCTCCTGCCTCAGCCTCCTGAGTAGCAAGGACTACAGGTACACACCACCATGCTTGGCTAGATTTGCTGTATTTCCAAAAACTACTAAATCTTTAAGATTTTCTCTAAAATTAATGATTCCAACTTCTTTTAGCTTCAATTATTTTATACTATTTTAGGGATTTAAGTTGCTTTTTTCTTTTTTAAGAGACAGGGTCTGGCTCTGTCACCCAGGCTGGAGTGCAGTGGTGCTATCATAGCTTACAGTAACCTCACACACCTGCACACAGGCAATCCTCTCACCTCAGTCTCCTGACCGACTAGCTGGCACTACAGGCACGTATCTCTATGTCTGTCTAAATTTTAAATTTTTTGTAGAGATGGGGTTTCACTATGCTGCCCAAGCCAGTCTTGAACTCCTAGCCTCAAGTGATCCTCCCACCTTGGCCCCCTAAAGTGCCTGAGATTACAGGTGTGAGCCACTGCACCCAGCCAAAGTTGCTATTTTCTAAATACATCTTATTATCGTCACTTAAAAAAAGCATATACTGTACTGAATAATTACAGAACAGTGAACAAGACTAATCCAAATGCTCAACTAAAGGGGTCTGGTTATGTAAATTATGATGGAATAGCACCATAACTAAGATAAGACTCCATTTGATATTGCTAGATGGAGGTCTGTGCATTCATCATATGCAGTCTACTAGACACTGTGAACATTAAGATTTAGAATAAGCCATTCCCCATACAGTATTCCTTAAACTGTAAATTATACAAGTATAATTCATCATGTAGTATGATTTCAAATTTCTTCAGTAGTTGGTCATTTTTGGTGCTCAGAATCAAACAAAACTCTAGATAAAGCCTCATCAGCCTGAAACAGCAGGGCTACCAACCTGCTCATTTTGGAGAAACTGCAGAACCCATTACACTAGCTGTACTGGCACCCACACTGCTGATTCACACTGAGTTTCCCATCTATGGAAACTCTCCTTTTCTCACTTCTCCCTCATTCCACACTTTATCATTGACATTTCTGCACCTGTGTATAGGACTGTGCCTCTTATTTGTAAAAGATGATTCACCATTCCAGTCAGTCAGGATTTATCTGGACTCGGATTAAATCAATCAGTCAATTCCACAAATTCCTCCCAGGGTTGAGTCACTCACAAATTTTATCAGCATGCCATCAGCACCCTGAAGTCATGAAGCTACTGAAAGGAACAAAGTCAGGGGAAGAGACACACAGCATATGAGCACAGACCTCTCTTCAGTCTGCCCGATTCTTTCAGTAGTAAACCAGGTTTTTACTTCACCTAACTGGACTGCCATCAGTCCATCTCCATCTTGCCCACTAAGAGAAGTGGTAAAGCACATTTGCTAGCTAGAGAGGCAGACTTTGAAGCCAGATCACCTGGACTCAAATCTCAGCTCTCCCATTTACTAGCTCTGTTGGGGAAGTTCCTTAATTTCTTTATTACCCTGCTTCCACATCTGTAAAATGGGAAGAATACCTAATAATTCATTGGTTATGAGGATTAAGCTAGTTGGCATATGTAAAACATCCAAAACAGTAGCTGGTATATAATAAATGTATACTATAATAGCCAGGCATGGTGGCTCACACCTATAATCCCAGCACTTTGAGAGGCCGAAGCGGGTGGATCACAAGGTCAGAAGTTCAAGACCAGCCTGAGTAAAACCCTGTCTCTACTAAAAACACGAAAATTAGCCAGGTGTGGTGGCACGTGCCTGTAATCCCAGCTACTTGGGAGGCTGAGGCAAGAGAATCTCCTGAACTCGGGAGGTGGAGGTGGCAGTGAGCCGAGATTGCACCACTGCACTCCAACCCGGGAGATGGAGCGAGACTCCACCTAAAAATAAAATAAATAAATAAATAAATAAATTTGCTATATAATGACTACTATAGGTACCTCCTGCCAGTATCCTTTTGATGCTGCCTGTCTAGTATAGGTCTTCCTTTCTGAACGGATACTGTAGACTAGTGGTCACTAGTTATGCCACGACACCCAGCTAATTTGTATTTTTAGTGGAGATGGAGTTTCACCATGTTGGCCAGACTGGTCTACAACTCCTGACCTCAGGTGATCCACACTTGCCTTGGCCTCCCAAAGTGCTGGGATTACAGGCATGAGCCAATGAGTTTCTTTTAAAAATGCTCAGTAACCACTGATAAGTAAAAATGTTGTTCAGTATCAATGTCAATAGAGGAGAGACTACACCTCTGGAAGAACAGCAATCCATGTGTTTATTTCCAGGTCTCTTACATTTGCTATGAATCCTCAAACACTGGCCTCTCCCTTGCAATGCAACACATGCAGGCCAGGGCATATGATTCCGTTAGAAAACCTGACACTTCTCTTAAATGCCTTCATTAATCTTGGGCTTCAAGTCTTACAGATATTCATTCTGCCATTTCCAGTCTGACAACCATTTTCCTAACAGACGATGTAAAATCCAAATCAGAACAAAGTACTTAGGTTTCTGTTGTCTGCTGCCATTATGCCAGGAGACTGGGCAGAAAACCCAAATCTTTTTTATTCTTCTTGTTGTCTACATCTAACTGAAATAGTCCTGCCTGGTCTCCTTAACATTTCTATAAAGCCTACTTTCATTTGAGGGTTAATCTTTCCCGTCTGTATTCTTAGTCGTTCATGCTGCTCTCTTCCAGTCACTTTTGATTTGGCATCCAATTTTCCATCTTTGGTAAATGTCCTTTTCACACCTGAGGTCATTGGAAACACTCCAGTACCCTTCTAAAATTCCTCCTTTACTCCTTTCTGGCTGCTTAGACTGTAAGCACTTTCTAAGACTCCTGAACTATTTTGCCATTAAAATAAAGTCTTGGCTGTGTGCTTTGGCTCATGCCTGTAATCTCAGCACTTTGAGAGGTCAAGGTGGGTGGATAACTTGAGGCCAGGAGTTCACGATCGGTCTGGTCAAAATGATGAAACTGCGTCTCTACTAAATCGACAAAAAAATAACTCGGCGTGGTGTTGGGTGCCTGTAGTCCCAGTTGCTTGGGAGGCTGACACACGAGAATCACTTAAACTTGGGAACCAGGGGCTGCAGTGAACGGAGTGCTACTTACTGCACTCCAGCCTCGGCAACAGAGTGAGACGCTGTCTCAAAAAAAAAGAAAAAAGGAAAAGGGTCTATATTCATAGAATTTGAATTTTCTTCTTTGAATATCTGAAATTAATCTTCTAAATTAAAAAGTCAGCTGGGCACGGTGGCTCACACTTGTAATCCTAGCACTTTGGGAGGCCAAGGCAGGTGGATCACTTGAGGGCAGGAGTTTGAGACCAGCCTGGTCAACATGGTGAAACCTTGTCTCTACTAAAAATGAAAAAATTAGCTGGGCGTGGTGGCGGGCACCTGTAATCCCAGCTACTCCAGAAGCTGAGGTGGGAGAATCGCTTGAACCCGGGAGACAGAGGTTGCAGTGAGATGAGATCGTGCCACTGCACTCCAGCCTGGGCGACAGAGCAAGGCTCCATCTCAAAAAAAAGTAAATTTATTACATCCCCCATTCCATTTCTTGATTAGCACAGTTAAGGGTGACAGTAAACTACTCTCTAAGGATGATCTAGGGTCTGAGTCATTTCAGAAGATTACACAGAATTTTCCACAGTTCCTAAAGGTGAAAGCTTTCCAAGTCGAAATAAAAAATGGTCTACAGCCTTTTGGATGAAGTCAGGATGACACGTCAAAGCTTTGAGCCAAACAGCATACTGGAGTCCTACTATTTTACTGTTAAGACCCTCGATAAAGTCTTACAATGTATAATTTATTCTTGGCCCAGGTTTCAATTCTGCTCTGAAATAAGGTCGAGAGAGATTTCCACAAATTTTGGTGAATTCTCTTATTTGTAAAGTTCTTCTGGGAAAGAAGTGGAGTAATTTATTCCAGGACTTAATTCACAAAGTCCAGATAAAGCCCACACTTTGTCTATATCTCTTTTCCTAAACTCATATTTTGGTTACTTTAGTGTGCCCTTTCATGTAACACCAATTCTCAGCATGTCAGAATCAGATTCCATGCCAACTTTACAGACATGAACAGGCCCTTGTATTGCCTAAATTCAGCTCCCACAAGCCACTGAGAGCCAGGTAATTCTTCATTAGTTATGATAGTTTTATTATTATTTCAATGTAAATCATCATTCTTTATCTTTTAAAAAACTGTCGCCATATCCATTTTTTTAAAATTTAGTTTTCCGCCAGGAGTTTAAATTCCTAAATCTCCGCTTTTGCAAATCCTGCTCTTGACTCCTCCAAAGGACTTTTAAAAAACGTATTCTTAAGATCGTCCCCAAGACCTCTGGAAAACTCAAAGATAATTTTTGGACTTACTACTCCAGAGTGGTATACATATTCCCAAAACAAAATTATCTAGCCTGTGACCCTTAACGTTGCTTTTTGTAGGCTTTTGGGGAGGAAGCCTCAACAAATCAACCAACTTTAAAATGAAAACTGGAGCTGTAAATGTTCGATACTCATCTTTACAGCCCTCTGCATGATAATGGAGGGTGATGGGAAACGTAGTTAAGAATGACATCCAGGGGCCGAGTGCGGTGGCTCCCACCTGTAATCGCAGCACTTTGGGAGGCCGAGGCGGGTGGATCACGAGGTCAAGAGATCGAGACCATCCTGGTCAACTTGGTGAAACCCCGTCTCTACTAAAAATACAAAAAATTAGCTGGGCATGGTGGCTTGTGCCTGTAGTCCCAGCTACTCAGGAGGCTGAGGCAGGAGAATTGCCTGAACCCAGGAGGCGGAGGTTGCAGTGAGCCGAGATCGCGCCATTGCACTCCAGCCTGGGCAACAAGAGCGAAACTCAGTCATAAAAAAAAAAAAAGAATGACAGCCAGAAAGACACATTAACCAGAGACTGCTGGTTGCTTACTAATAAATGTTTTATAGCCAGCTGGTTATCGGAGGAAACTAAAGAAGGATATAGGTGCACCAGGTAACCCTCCGAGCAGCCCAAGCATCCCCCACCGCCGCCGCCGCCGTCAGGGGAAGAAGGGCCGAGCAGGCCACAGTGCGCACGCGCGGCCCCGGCCTTTGTACTCGGGCTGGGCTTTAAAAGACCCCCCTGCGTGCGCGCGCTCGCCAGCTAGCCCACCCCGGCGCGAGGGGCGCGAGGGGCGCGAGGGGCGCGAGGAAGGGGCGGCGCTGGCCCCAATTTTACCTGCCCGCGTTCTCCGCTTCCATTCCCCGAGGCCGCTGCTGTGGGCGGCTCCACCTGCCAGGCACCCAGGCGGCCGGTCTCTGTAGTACCGCGTCGTACGCACTGCGGTAATACAACCCCAGAGACCTGGGCCCGATGGCTGGCAGTACTCGGACACTGCCTGGACTCAAGCTCCTCCCCCAGGCTGCTACCCTCCCCCACGGACCCCCCTTTCCACACTGCACTTCCGCCTCCTCGGAGCCAAATCCCACGCGTACTGGCCGTCACGTGAGGCAGAGCAGCCCAATCACGGTCACCCCCTTCTCGCTGGGCGCCCCAGCTCCCCCGCTTGGCCTTTCGGGAAGGGTGGAGGATCAGAGGACCGGGACTGGGAGCGCTCCGCTGACGTCAGCTTTTGTCCCCAGTATTTTCGGGGGTTGGTGGACGCGTGGGCTATAGGGTGCTGTCCTTTGGGTGCTGTGTATATGGGGTGATGACACTTATCGGCCTTATCTAGTCCTTTCTACCCCTAAATTTGCCCGGTCAAAGACTGTGTTGCATTATCAGGTAATGAGATGTGTGGGAAAGAGACTTTGGAAGTGGAAAACCTGGGCATCGAGGCCACTGTGCCATCTTGGGGCCTCAGTTTCCGTAACTGTGAAATGAGGCTGAATGTAAAGCTGCTATGTAAAATGTAAAGCTCTACATAAACCGTTCTCTGCATTACTTTGGATACGTGAGAATACTGACGTTTGACGTCTACAAGACTAGTTTCCACCTCCCATAACCTTACAGACTAACCCCTCATTTTCGTCTCAGTGGTTCATAACTTTACAGACTAACCCCACTTTTATGTCTCAGTGGTTCTTACAACTGACTTTTGTTGCATTAGTTCTCAATTTTCTGTGACTGGTGTTTGTACTTTATTAAGTAATTCTTAATGGAAATAGACTTGGGTTTTTCTAATTTGCAGGACGATGAAAAGCATGGCTGCTGTGTTTGTTAGCTTTCCTGAGTTTATGCATGTAGTAACAGGTAATTCCAATCCGTCAATGGTTTACAGAGACAGAAGTTTATTTCTTGCTCACGTGACCTGTGAGCCAGAAGATTGGCTGTGGCTCTGTGCTCGATGAGCTTTTCCTACATCGAGGCTCTCATGAGTAAATACAGAAAGATAAATTTGTAGTATATCAATTGTCTAAAGTTTATGGGGGAACTTTTAAAACAGTACAGAACTTTTATGAATATCCTAACCATTAGTAGATACTACTCAGAACCTGGCACATGGTAAATATTCAATGAATATTTGTTGAATGAATGAAAAAAAGCCCATCCTCTATGATTTTGCTAATGGCGCAGGACCATCATCTAGAAAAATCTTAAAGCAGGTGGCTTGCCTCAGTTATTTCAGGGACAGAATTCTGGTGAATGAAAGTGTGTGCGAAGAGCTGCAAACTTTTCTCGGGATGTCTGCACTCGGAGAATTACCTTGGGCATCAAGGGCTTCCCTCACTGTGGGTTGCTGTGCTTCTGGGTCCTGCCAGCTCCATTCATAACCTCAAGAGACCAGGGTCCTCTACTCAGTCTTGCATGGCAAAAGAAAGTTTATGGGAGGAGGCCAGGCATGGTGGCTCATGCCTGTAATCCCAGCACTTTGGGAGGCCAAGGTAGGTGGATCACCTGAGGTCAGGAGTTCGAGACCCACGTGGCCAATGTGTCGAAACCCCATCTCTGCCACCTGTAGTCCCAGCACTAGGAAGGCTGAGGTGGGAGAATCACTTGAACCCAAGAGGCAGCAGAGATTGCACCACTGCACTCCAGTCTGGGTGACAGAGTGAGACTATGTCTCCAAAAAAAAGCTTATTTGAGGAGTTGGTGATTGAGCAGGACATGAATCTGAAAATGGTGAAGCAATTGCAGCAAACTGGCTTCTACCCTATCAGTATTTCTCTCTTAACATCCTGCTTCTGAGTCTGGAAGACACACTTCTTCTGCTCTCAGCCTGGCCCACCAGAGCTTGGGGAAGCTGGGAGATGTGTTACTCTCCTATCTTTGCCATATGTGTCTCTACTTCAAAGAGACTTTATGTGATAGGACAACTGCAAAAGACAAGTCAAGTCACTTCAGCTTGTTTCCCTTTCTCTTCTTCCTAATGCCTCCTCTCCCTTTCAGGAAGCTAGTGAGCTTACTTCCCTATTAGCTAATGTTATGCCAGTCCATTATGTATTACTGTCAACAAGGTTTGCTACTGGGTAGGGTTTGTCCAACAGTAGATTTTCATCCACAAGTGGGTGCCAATGTCCTTACAGCTACGAGAATTGGTGCCAAAGACGTAGTTATGTTCAGAATAATAATGATAATGATGATGGTAGTCATTATAGCAGCTAACTGACCATTTAATATGTGCCATGGACTGCTCTAAGTACTTTGTATATATTAATTCATTTAATCCTTATGAATTAAATATGAGTCAAGGTTCTATCTTTGTTTGGGCTGCTGTAACAAAATACCAAAAACTGGGAGGCTTATAGACAACCCACATTTATTTCTCAAGAGTCCTGGAGGCTGGGAGGCTCAAGATCCGGGTGCCTGCAGATTCAGTGTCTGGTAAGGACACACTTCCTGGTTGATAGATGGTATCTACTAGCTGTGTCTTCACGTGGTGGAAGGGAAGAGGCAGCTCTCTGGGCCTCTTTTATAAGGACACTAATTATATTCGTGAGAGCTGTGTCCTCCTGATCTAACCACCTCCCAAAGGTCTCCTAATAGCATCATGTTGGTGATTAGGTTTCAACATAGAAATTGGTGGGGGTGGGGAAGCGTCGCATAAACATCAACGTTCAGTGCATTGGATATAGTTCAAGTCCAAAAGCTGTCTGCTGGAGAATTCCAGCTTGTTCTGGGGAGGTCAGTCTTTTGTTTTATTCACACCTTCCACTGACTGGATGAGGCCCACTCATATTTTGGAGGGCAGTCAGCTTTACTCGAAGTCTACCTATTTAAATGTTAAATCTCATCCAAAAACACCCTCACAGAAACATCCAGAATGTTTGACAACACATCTGAGCGTAACTGTCCAGCCTATTGGACTTCTGAAATTAATAGGTAGCTACTATTATTATCTACATTTTACATGCAAAGAAACTGACTTACAGAGAGGTTCAGTGACTTGAGCAAGGTCACACAGCAATTAAGTGGCAGAGTCAAGATTGTTCTTGTGAGGGCAGTATGACACCAGATTCCCCCCCTTAGGGCTCTTTGAGAGTCTCAGCAGAGTGTGAGGAGGCAGAAGGACTTCAGGCAGAAGGATATTCAAAGCTTAAAAAGTCACCTACCATTGATAGCACTAAGTGCCAAATAAAACGAGAAAGCTTTCAAATCAATGACCTCAGCTTCCATCTTAAGAACTAGAGAATGAAGAGTAACTTAAACCAACATAAGCAAAATAAAAGAAATGATACTCGGTTTAAAACAATGAACTAGAAAACAAAAATAAGAAAAATCAGTGCCACCAAAACTTGTATGTTGAGAAGATCAATAAACTTGATAAACTTCTAGTCAGGCTTAACAGAAAAAAGAGAGGAGACACAAATTAATAATATGAAAGAAGTTACATACTTACAGATTCTATGTATATTGAAAGGATAATAGGAATATTTTCAACAATTATATTTGTATAACTTCAACAACTTTGATGAAGTGGATGAATTCTCTAAGATACAAACTATCAAAGTTCACTCAAGAACCGATAACCTACATAGCCCTATATTTACTAAATAAATTTAACTTTGTTGTGGTTTGGATGGTCACCTATTCCAAATCTCATGTTGAATTGTAATACTCAGTGTTGGAGATAGGGGCTAGTGGGAAGTGTTTGAATCATGGGGAAAGATTTTTCGTGAATGGCTTAGCAACAACCCCTTGGTGATGAGAGTTCTCACTCTGAGTTCGCACTAGATCTGCTTGTTTAAAAGTGTGTGGCAAGCCAGGTGCAGTGGCTCATGCCTGTAATCCCAGTACTTTAGGAGGCCAAGGTGGGTGGATGCCAAGGTGGGCGGGTCACAAGTTTAGGAGTTCGAGACCAGTCTGGCCAACATGGCAAAACCCCATCTCTACTAAAAATACAAAATTAGCCAGAGATGGTGACATGAGCCTGTGATCTGGCTACTCAGGAAGCTGAGGCAGGAGAATCGCTTGAACTGAGGAGGAAGGGGTTGCAGTGAGATTGTACCACTGCACTCCAGCCTGGGCAACAGAGCAAGACTATATCAAAAAAAAAAAAAAAAAAAAAAAAGTGTGTGTCACCTCCCGGCTCTCTCTTGCTTCCACTCTCACCTTGTGACGTGCTGCTCCCCCTTCACCTTCTGTGGTTAGAAGCTTCCCGAAGCCCTCACCAGGAGCAGATTCTGGCACCATGCTTCCTGTAAAGCCTGCAGAACTATGAACCAAGCAAACCTCTTTTCTTTATAAATTACCCTGCCTTAGATATTTGTAGCAATGCAATGGACTAACACAAATTTGTAGTTAAAAACCTTCTTACAACAAAAACTCCAGGCCCAGCTGGGTTCACCAATGAATTCTACCAGACAAGAAAGAAATAAAACCAATCCTATCAAGATCTTTCAGAATATTGAAGAAAAATATTTTCCAACCCATTCTATAAGGGCAACATTATTTCATTATAAAAGTATAAAAATATTGCAAGAAAAGAAGCTACAGATTAATGCTGTCATGAACATAGTTCTGAACAAAATTTATCAAATTGAATCCAACTATATACATATAATCCAGTAATACATAAATGACAAAATTGACCAGTAGAGTTTATCTGAGTAATACAAAATTGGTTTAACATTTGAAAATCAGTCTGTATAATTCATGACATTAACATTTTTTTAAAGTGTGATTATCTCCACAGATGTGGTTTAAGCATTTGACAAAATCCAACATTCATTTGTAATAACTTTCAGCAATCTAGGAACAGAATTGGGAACTTTCAAATGATATCTATTTAAAAAATGCCTTACTGTCTTTATGCATTGCTCAGGTGCTGGTTTATGTAGAAAATCCTATGGAACCTACAAAAAACCTAGTACAACTAATAAGTGAGCTTCGCAAGGTTGCAAGATGAAATACCAATACAGGAAGATCAATTGCAGTTTATGTACTAACAACGAACAATTAGAAAAAATACTGTTCACAATAGCATAAAAAATATAAATATTTAAGGATAGAGCTGACAAAAGATATGCAAGACCTAGCTGGGCGCAGTGGCTCACACCTGTAATCCCAGCACTTTGGGAGGCCAAGGCGGGTGGATCAGGAGGTCAGGAGATCAAGACCATCCTGGCTAACACAGTGAAACCCCATCTCTACTTAAAAAAAAAAAAAATTAGCCAGGTGTGGTGGCATGTGCCTGTAGTCCCAGCTACAAGGGAGGCTGAGGCAGGAGAACCGTTTGAACTCAAGAGGCAGAGGTTGCAGTGAGCTGAGATTGAGCCATTGCACTCCAGCCAGGGTGACAAGTGAGACTCCATCTCAAAAAAAAAAAAAAAAAAAAGATATGCAAGACCCGTATAAAAAGTATAAAGCATTGCTGTTAGAAATTGGGTAAGAAATAAATAAGTACACAAATATATTGTATTCATGGATCAGAAGACCAAATATTGTGACGATATCTAAAGATTCGACATAATGCTAACCAAAATCTAGGTAAGCATTTTTGGGTAGAAAATGACAAAACGATTCTAAAATTTATATGGAAATGCAAAGATGTAGAATAGCTCAAGTTAGGAGAACGAATACTGCCTGACTTTAGAATTACTATAAGGCTACAGTAATCAAGACAGTGTCATTCGGGCACAGTGACTTACGTCTCTAACCCCAGGACTTTGTGAGGGCGAGGCTGGCAGATCACCCACAGCCAGGAGTTTGAGACCAGCCTCAGCAACATGGTGAAACCTCTACTACTAAAAAATACAAAAATTAGCCAGACATGGTGGCACATGCCTGTAGCCCCACCTACTCAGGAGACTGGGATGGGAGAATCACTTGAACCCAGGAGGTGGAGGTTGCAGTGAGCCGAGATCATGCCATTACACTCCGGCCTGGGCAACAGAATGAGACCCTGTCTCAAATAAATAAATAAATAAATAAATAAATATATATATATATATATAAAACAAAATTGACCAAGTAGAGTTTATCTGAGTAATACAAAATTGGTTTAACATTTGAAAATCAGTCTGTAGAATTCATGGCTAGTGTTGACATCAAGAGAAATATGTCAGTGCAACAGAATAGAGTTCAGAAATAGATGCGTACATACATGGACAAGTGATGAACTGATTTTCAACTAAGCTTCAAAGGCAGTTCAGATATCTGTATGCAAAAACAAAACAAAATAAATCAAATTGTACCCATGACGCAGAGCGGGCAAGCTCTTAGCGCAGGAGCGTTCTTGGCTTCGCCCAGGAAATAAACAATTCAAGAGTGAGCTGGTGGTAGAAGAAAACAGCTTTATTGAGGCAGCAGTGTTACAGCTCCAAGACTGCTCCGGCAGAGCAAGGATCTCCTGTAGGCAGTGTGCTCAGAGTAGCGGCTCAGAGGCAGTTCTGCAGTCATATTTATACCCACTTCTAATTATATGCAAATAAAGGGGCTGATCATGCAGAAATTTCTAGAAAAAGGGAGGTAACTTTTGGGTGGTTGGGTCATTACCATGGAAAGGGGTGGTAGCGTCTTGGGTGTTACCATGGCAATGCTAAATTGACATGGTACACTAGGTGGTGTGTTTTATGGAGAAGTGCTTCCACCTCGTCCTTGTTTTAGCTAGTCCTCAATCTGGTCCTGTGCCAAGCTCCACCTGGGGAGTCAAGTCCCGCCTCCTGCCTCACCTATATTTGACACCATATAAAAAACCAAAACGGATCATTTTAAATGTAAAACCCAAAGCTGTAAAACTTCTATAAGAAAATATAGAAGATAATATTTATGACCCTGGGTTATATTTTTGAAATATACAAAAGGGAAAATTAATAAATTATACTTTATTAAAATTAAAAACTTCCTCCAAAAGCTATTAATAAAAAGCAATAAAGTGGGATAAAATATTTCCAAATCATATCTGATAAAGGACTTGTGTCCAGAACACAGAACACTCAAAACCCATAAGAAAACAACTCAATTTTAGAAATGGGCAAAAGATTTGAACAGATACATCATGAAAGAAAGTAGCAGCACAAGAAAATGTGGTCATTTGTCATTTAACAACAGGGATATATTCTGAGAAATGTCACTAGGTGATTTTGTCATTGTGAAAACATTATAGAGTGTACTTACACAAACCTAGATGGTACAGCCTACTGTATACCTAGGCTATATTGTATGGCCTGTTGTTCCTAGGCTACAAGCCTGTTTAGCATGTTACTGTAGTGAATACTGTAGGCAATTGTAACTCAATGGTAAGTAGGTATCTAAACAGAAAAGGTACAGTAAAAATACAGTATTAGGCCAGGGATGGTGGCTCACGCCTATAATCTGAGCATTTTGGGAGGCTGAGGCATGTGGATCTCCTGAGCTCAGGAGTTTGAGACCACCCTAGGCAACATGGTGAAACCCCATCTCTACTAAAATACAAAGAAAATTTATCCAGGTGCGGTGGCAGGTGCCTGTAGTCCCAGCTCTTTGGGAGGCTGAGGCAGGAGAATCGCTTGAACCTGGCAGGTGGAACTTTCAGTGAGCCAAGACTGAGCCACTGCACTCCAGCCTGAGTGACAGGGCAAGACTCTGTCTCAAAACAACAACAAAAAAACCAAACAGTATTAAAGATAAAAAAATGTAGCAGGCACTTACCATGAGCGGAGCTTGCAGGACTGCAAGTTGCTCTAGGTGTCAATGAGTGCTGCGTGAATGTGAAGGGCTAGGACATTGCTGTCCAGTACTGTAGACTTTCTCAACACTGTATACCTAGGCTACACTAAGTTTATTAAAAAGTATTTTTCTTTCTTCAGTAACATATTCACCTTAGCTTTGTAACTTTACACACTTTTTAATTTTTTAATCTTTTTGACTTTTGTAATGACACTTAGCTTAAAACACAAACATTATACAGCTGTAAAAAATTTATTATATCTTTATTTTATAAGCCTTTTTTCTGTTTTTTTTTTTTTTTTTTACTTTTTAACTTTTAAAAACTTTGTTAAAAACTAAGACACAAACACATTAGCCTAGGCCCACACAGGGTCAGGATCATCAACAACACTGTCTTCCATCTCCACATCGTGTCCCACTGGAAGGTCTTCAATGATAACAATGCTTTCTGGAGTACCTTCTGAAGGATTTGGCCAAAGCTGTTTTGGAGTTAACTTTTTTTAAAAAAAATGAATAAAAGGAGTACACTGTAAAATAACCACAAAAGTGTAGTAAATATACTAGTAACAAAATTGATTATCAAGTATCATGTAGTGTACGTAATTGTATGTGGTATATTTTTAGATACTGGCAGCACAGTAAGTGTATTTGTACCAGCATCACCACAAACACCTGGTGTTTGACAGTTATGATGTCATTAGGCGATAGGATTTTTTCAGCTTCATTGTAATTTTATGGGGCTACTGGGTTATGTATGTGGTCCATTGACTGAAATGTCGTTATGCAGCATATGACTGTATAAGCACATAAATGTCTGCGATCCATTTAAAATTTTTAATATGGTGTGGGGTATGCGTCCATGGTTTTGCATGTTTTTGTTTTTTTTTCTCATGAAAATAAGTGAGTCATTAGTCATGAGGAAATGTACATTAAAACCAAAATGAGAAACCATTACCCACATATTAGAATAGCTAAAATAAAAAAGAATGACCAGAGCAAATGTTGGTGAGGTTGTGAAGGAACTGGATGGGGATGTCTTATATGTCTCATACACTGCTGATGGGAATGTAAAATTGTACAGCTTGGCCAGGTGTGGTGGCTCACACCTATAATCCCAGCACTTTCAGAAGCCAAGGTGGGTGGATCACATGAGGTCAGGAGTTCCAAGACCACCCTGGCCAATGTAGTGAAACACCATCTCTACTAAAAAAAATACAAAAATTAAGAAAAAAAACCCACAAAAATTAGCCAGGCGTGGTGGTGCCAGCCTTTAATTCCAGCTATTCAGGAGGCTGAGGCAGGAGAATCGCTTGAACTTGGGAGGCAGAGGTTCCAGTGAGCCAAGATCACGCCACTGCATTTCGTCCTGGGTGAAAGAGTGAGACTCCATTTCAAGAAAAAAAAAAAAAAAAAAAGCTGGATGTGGTGGCTCATGCCTATAATCCCAGCACTTTGGGAGGCTGAAGTGGGTGGATTGCCTGAGGTCAGGAGTTCGAGACCAACCTGGCCAACATGGCAAAGTCCTGTCTCTACTAAAAACAAAAACAAAACAAAAAAAAAATTAGCTGGGTGTGGGGTGTGCACCTGTAATCTCAGCTCTTCGGAAGGCTGAGGTAGGAGAATCGCTGGAACCCAGGAGGCAGAGGCTGCAGTGAGCCGATATTGTGCCACTACACTCCAGTCTGGGCAACAGACTGAGACTCCATCTCAAAAAAATAAATAAACTAAAAAATGAAAACATAATAAAATTGTATAGCTACTTTGGAGATTCGTTTGGCAATTTCTTAAAAAGTTAAATATATACTATCCATATGCTCTAGTAATTCTTCTCCTAGATATGTACTTAATAAAAATGGAAGCATAGGTTCTCAGAAAGACTTCTATACCAGTCTTTCTCTTATACTTTACTGTTCATAGTAGCTTTATAGCTATCAGTCAATGTCAACCTAAAATAACCCAAAGGGTCAGAATCTAACTTAAAGAGGGTTTATTCAAGCACAAAGAGTGAGAATGTACCACCCAGAAACACTGACTCCAAAGGAATGGAGTCAGCGTTCTGAAGTAAGAAACTTAAGATTTCATTCATACAGGCAGAGACAGCAGTTTTTAGCAGGACTGCAATACTTTTCATACAAGATTGGCACAAAGAACACTTTGGTTGGTTATATGCAGTGTTTCTTTCTGGGAAAGGTGCATTTAACATTTTTTTACAGAGGGTGTAACGCTTGGGTTTTCTGTTATCTAGTCTCAGCAAAGCAGGACAATAAAGGGCAAATTAATCTAAAACAAGGGACATTAAGGCAGGAGGTTTTTGTCACTGGCATCGTTTATTTTTTTCTAGTCATATGGAACAAGAAAAATAAGAAAGTGAGTTAATATATAATCTGAGAACAGAAGTTGTAATCATATGTGACTCAGATTAGTCACATCTCTCTCAAGGCTTACAGTGGTTTTCTTTTGGTTCCAACATCTTTTAAATTTTATTTATTTTCACACTGACAACTAGCAACAACCAGAATGTTCACCAATAAGTGAATAGATAGACCAATTAGTTTAAACCCACCTAGCAATAAAAATGAGTGAAATACTGAGACATGCAACAACGTAGATGAATCTCAAAAGAACTGTGCTGCATGAAATAAGAAACACAAAAAGTAGTATATACTGTAAAATTCTATTTATGTAACAGTCCAGAAAATGCAAACTCATTTATAGTGACAGAAAGCAGATCTGTGATTACCCCGGGAAATGAGGCCGTGGAGGAGGGAGGGAGTAGAAAGAAGCACTAAGAAACTTGAGGGTCATGGGTATGTTCATTATCTTGATTGTGGTAATGGTCTCACATATGTCAAATATCATATTGTATAAATATGTGCAGTTTATTGTATGTCAAATATACCTCCATAAAACTCTTTAAAAATATGAGTATCATGGGCCGGGTATGGTGGTTCATGCCGGTAATCCTTTCACTAACCTTTTACTTAAAAATCAATCCATGATCACAACAATCTAAAAATGCTTGGATCAAATTATGTCGGTTTCAAATTTCCCCTTTCCCAGTAGCACCACGTCATAAGGACACAGCTGTGTGGATGTGGCTCTATTTTGGGTATCCAAAGACGCCAGATACAGGGACAATGAGTGCCTTTAACTTCACTCACTGGAGGGTGACCTCCCTTAAAAGCAGGCAAATAGTGAAAGTGTGACTCCACCCCTCCTATAAAAGTGGTAAAAGCATGCAATTTCCTTTGTGTGCAGGAAAGAAGAAACGATGTAATAATAGTACACGGCCTGGCCTTAGACTCCACATCTGGCAGGAGAATTTAACTATAGGGAGAGTAATGGAGGCGCTGGAAGCCTAGGACTGAGAAAGTGTGAAAAAAAATTTTTTTTTAAAGTAACTGGCTTTCTCCCAGCGTCCCACTTCCGCCGGGGTCATGTGCCTGCGCCGGCAGCGCTCCCGCTTTCCTGTCCGCAGCGGCCCCGGGTCCCTGTACTTTGGGTCCGGTCCGCTCGCCGTCTGCTCCGTCTACTCTATCAGCCCTTAGACCCGCTGCCCAGCACTCCTGCAGTTCCGGGTAAAGTTTCTTCTAGGGCGTGTGCATAGGGGCAGAGGGGAGTGAAGTCCACAGTTCTAATTTTAGTTTATGTGCTGCAGAAGCGAGCACATGTCCACAGTTCCTCTTCTCCTAGAGGCAGAAGGGGCGCGGGGAAACCACCTGGCGTCGCTCTTCCGATTGCTGAGCAAGAGCTCCCTCTAATGCCGCAGGCCGGCGCCCTTCACAGATAAACGATTGGGGCTGGGCCTTGGCCTGGAAGAGGGGTTCGTCCTCTCAGTGCCCTCAGGTCGTAAATGAGGACACCGAGGCTCGAGGCTGGGCGAGAACCCAGGTGTCGTGACCGCGCACCTCCCGCTCCCCCTCCGCCGTGTATCTCGGGTCCAGCGCTCGCTGGAGCGCCTCAGCTCCGACTCGGTGTAGTCGTGAGCTGAAACCTTTGACACCACCCCTTTCCTCCCTGTCCAGCTCACCGACCATGCCCGCGGGTGTGCCCATGTCCACCTACGTGAAAATGCTCGCAGCCAGCCTCCTGGCCATGTGCGCGGGGGCAGAAGTGGTCCACAGGTACTACCGACCAGACCTGGTGAGTGCGGGAGGGCTTATATTTTATTTATGAGCCAAATACACCTCTTTTCTTGGTAAATACCCAGGCTTAGGCATTCCTTTATAGCAATGCAGATGCTCCTGGACCACTGCATTCTCATCGTGGTAGCAAAAATGATCTTAAACGAAATTAGGATCACATTTGCCTTGGGCCCAAAACCTTTGGATGGCATCCCATTGCATCGAGGGCCTGTGAGTTCTTACACAGTCTGGCCGCTGCCTGCCTGTGGCCCATCTCCTACCATTTTACCACTTCTTCCTCCTGTTAACATTTACGCCTGCTTCCTTGCTGTTTCTCAGACTCATTAAACCTGAACCCATTTCGGGGCCATTCTTATCCTTGGCATGCTCCCCACCCCCCAACTTGGCTTGGTTTCCTTCTTCAAAACTTCAAGCCTTAGCGCAAGCCTCTCCTTTAGCAATGAGGGTCCCTAGGCTAGCTCCCAAAGAATTCCTCTTCTGCGATTTTCCTCATCCTTTGTTTCCATAGAGCGCTTGTCTGCAGTTTGCAGTTGTTTTGTTTATTTATTTGTTCTTTGTTAGTTTGCCTCAGTAGAATGTAAGCTCCAGACTGTGTCTGTCTGGTTCACTCTTGTATCTCAACTGCTTGGAATGTAGGAGAATACTTGTTGAATGAAGGATGAGTGAAGATAGGCATTCAAAGGAGGGAGAAATTTAAATTGATTTTAATAAGCATTAATTTAGTTAGGAACTGTAATTAAAGGTTCTTTTCAGGAATTATAGTCATGGGGAGGTGAAGATGAGAGCATGGTGCAAATAATTACAAGAATGCTGTTATGCTATATGTGTGAATAGTGGGTTGGAGCACAGTGTTGGGAGCAGTCATTTCTGTTTGGACTCTGCCTGGACAGGTAACACAGAAAATCAACCATTTGGGTTTCCTTTTTTTTTTTTTTTTGTGACAGAGTTTCGCCCTCGTTACCCAGGCTGGAGTGCAATGGTGCGATCTCTGCTCACCGCAACCTCCGCCTCCTGGGTTCAGGCAATTCTCCTGCCTCAGCCTCCTGAGTAGCTGGGATTACAGGCACGCGCCACCATGCCCAGCTAATTTTTTGTATTTTTTAGTAGAGATGGGGTTTCATCATGTTAACCAGGATGGTCTTGATCTCTTGACCTCGTGATCCACCCGCCTCGGCCTCCCAAAGTGCCGGGATTACAGGCTTGAGCCACCGCGCCCGGCCTGGGTTTCTTTTTTAAGAAATTTTTATCGAAAAATAATTTAAAAATAATTAGAGACTCATAAACTAGTAAAGAGAGAACTCACTCATCACCACAGGAAGGGCACCAAGCCATTCATGAGGGATTCGTCCCCATGACCCAAATACTTCACACCAGGCTTTACTCATTCGTTTTAAAAAAATTAGGTCTTATTCTCTTGCCCAGGTTGGAGTGCAATGTTGCAATCCGAGCTCACTGCAGCCTCACATTTCTGGGCTCAATAATCCTCCTGCCTCAGCTTCCTAAGTAGCTGGGATGACAAATGTGCACCATCACACCTGGCTAATTTTAAAATTTTTTGTAGAGACAAGGTCTCAAAATGTTGCTCAGGCTGGTCTCCAACTCCTGGCTTTAAGTAGTCCTCCCACCTTGGCCTCCGAAAGTGCTGGGATTACAGGTGTGAGCCACTGTGCCTGGCTCCATTCGTATTTGCATTTATGTTTTATTTTTATTTTTTGAGACAGTGTCTCACTCTGTCGCCCAGGCTGGAGTGCAATGGCGTGATCTTAGCTCACTGCAACGTCTGCCTTCCAGGTTCAAGTAAATCTCATGCCTCAGTTTCCTGAATAGTTGGGATTTTGTCACACACTACCATGCAGGGCTAATTTTTACTATTTTTTAGTAGAGATGCGGTTTCACTGTGTTGGACTGGCTGGTCTTGAGCTCCTGGCTTCAAGTGATCCGCCCATCTCTGCTTCCCAAAGTGCTGGGGTTACAGGTGTGCCTGGCCCATTTGTATTTTTAATATCAGTTGTCATTACAATTTTGAGAGTTTCAGAAAAGTGAAGGTGATTTCTCAAGGTCACATTGCTTAATGAGACATTGATTTAAGGATCTGAAGCCCAAGTTTTCTGTTTGGTATGTCTCTTTTTTGCTCCTGTTCATAAAATAATTCAGTATCCTTGTAAAACACTCAAATTGAATTTAAGTATGTAGAGTAAAAAGTGAAAATCCCCTTATAACCCCCTCTCTCCCATCTGCTCCCCACATGTAACTATTGCTTCTTGTTTGGTGTATATCCTTTGCTACCTCTCACTGTTGTTGAATGCCCACTGATATGGTTTGGGTGTTTGACCCCTCCAAATTGCATGCTGAAATGTGATCCTCAAGTGTTGGAAGTAGGGCCTGGTGGGAGGTATTTGGGTCATGGGGACGAATCCCTCATGAATGGCTTGGTGCCCTCCCTGTGGTGATGAGTGAGTTCTCACTTTACAAGTTCATGAGAGCTGATTATTTGGAAGAGCTTGGCCTCTCTCTCTCACTCCCTCTCTTGCCATGTGTCACGCCTGCTCCTACTTTGCCTTCTGTTATGAGTTAAAGCTTTCTGAGGCCTCACCAAAAGCTGGACTGATGCTGGTGCCATGCTCGTACAGTCTGCAGAACCATGAGCCAAATACACCTGTTTTCTTTATAAATTACCCAGCCTCAGGTATTCCTTTATAGCAGTGCAACATGGACTAATGCACCTGTGCATGCATGTGCACACACACACACACAGTTTGTGGAGTGTCTTTCCTTCATGTGAATAGGAGTTCATGTACACATTTCTCTGCAGCTTCCCTGTTCTGGTTAACATCTACATAAATAGACATTTGTGTATATTAAATCTTCCTTTTAACTATTGCATAGTATTTCATAACATAGCTATGACATATATTATTTGATCAATCCCTTATTGACATTTAGGTAGTATGTTTTTGTACAGGCAATGCTGCAAGAGCTCTTTCTTACCACTTCAGAGTGCTTCTCTTTTAAAAAGGGGTCTATTGAGCATCAAGGATACCTAGTGGACATAAAGTGACAAGAACCTTTCACAGAAATGCAGTTTAGTCTATAGCTTGTGCAGGAATATACATCAGGCAGGCCTTGCAAAAGAAGGAATGCCTGTGATTTGACCTTGGGAAGTTGACATTTGTTTCACTCATTTCATTATAATTGGGAGTGTGTAAGGGTTGTTACAGCAGCAGCTACCTGTACCTTGGGAGGAGATAGAATGAAGCCACAGTCTTTAGAAGGGCCATACTGAAGAGTCTCAGTCCACCTCAGTTTGATGGGGTGGTGACATTGGCAATGGGATATCTATATAGGAACTGGAAGGCCCAGATGGCTGGCTGTGTATAGGAAGCAGTGTGCTTTATTAACATTTACATGCTCTTTACCTATGTCTTTTGGTATTGCTCCAGCAATTACTGTCACTATTGTCAACCATAACAAAGCTGGATCACAAGTCTTTCAGTCTGAGAGCTGGAAGGTCTGGGCAGAGTCAAGAGCAGAGGAGACCATGATGACTGCCTAGACTTGTGCTCAGTGCTGTCTTGGGGAGAACTGCTACAGGTGCTTTGTTTAGTTGTGCAGCTCAGCTCATCGGAATGCAAAGGAGATGACTCTGTTCTAGTTCAGGTTGAAGGCTAGGAGTCGTCCTTAATTCCTCTCATACTGTGCATATCAGCAAATCCCACTTGATTAACCTGAAAAGTACATCCAGATGTGCCTGCTTCCCACCTCTGTTGCTACTACCCAATTCAATCCACTGTCAGGCAGCTTTCACCTGTTATTATAATAGCTTTCTGACCTGTCTTCTGCCTTCCATTCTTGCTCTCTTGTGGTCTATTCTCAACAAAGCCACCATTGTAATCTTTGTCCACTTGAGTGAGGCCATGCCACTCTTCTCAGAACTCTCCAGTGTCTTCCCATTTCAGAGTAGAAAACACTGGAGAGTTTATCTCTCCACTGTCTTTTTTTCTCTGCCCTTGTTTCTTCTTAACCTTTCCTTGAATACGTTGTACCAGCTATACTGACAGCCATGCTTCTCCTTGAATGTGAAGGCACACTCCTGCCTTAGGTCCTCTGTACTTGTGGCTCCATCTGCCTGAAATGCTCCTAGGTAACTGCATGGCTGGCTCCCTCATCCTCTTTCATATCTTTTTCTGAAGTCATCTTTTGAACACCAGTAAGCACACAGAAAGATGCTCAGCATCATTAGCCACTAGAGAAAGGCAAATCAAAACCACAGTGAAACACCACAGCATATCCACTACAATGGTTATAGTAAAACAGATCATAACAAGTGTTGTCAAGGATGTGAAGAAATTGGAAGCCTCATGCATTACTGATGGGAATATAAAATGGTGCAGTGGCTTCAGAAAAGCCTGGTAGTTCCTCAAGCAGTTAAACATAGAATTACCGGCTAGGGGCAATGGCTCATGCCTGTAATCCCAGCACTTTGGGAGACAGAGGCAGGTGGATCACCTGAGGTTGGGAGTTTGAGACTAGCGTGACCAACATGGAGATACCGTCTCTACTTAAAAAAAATACAGAATTAGCCAGGCGTGGTGCCACATGCCTGTAATCCCAGCTACTTGGGAGGCTGAGGCAGGAGAATCGCTTGAACCTGGGAGGTGGAGGTTGCAGTGAGCCGAGATTGCACCACTGCACTTCAGCCTGGGCAACAAGAGTCAAACTCCGTCTCAAAAAAACAAACAAAAAAAGCATATGGAGTTACCATATGATGCAGCCATTCCGTTCTTAGGTTTATACCCAATAAACATGAAAACACATATCCACACGAAACTTGCATATGAATGTTCAGAGCAGTGTTACTCATAATATCCAAAAGGTGTAAAATCCAAATACCTATTAGCTGATGAATGGATAGACGGTTTATCCATACAATGGAGCATTATTCAGTAATAAAAAATGAAATACCTATACAAGCTGCAACATGGATGAACCTTGAAAACATTATGGTGCATGAAAGAAGCAGTCACAGAGGGCCACATATTGTATGACTCCATTTATATAAAATATCCAGAACAGGCAAATCTATTTAGACAAAAAGAAGACTAATGGTTGTGTATGGCTCTTCAGGGGAGGGTTGTATGGAAATGAAAATGACTGCTAATAAGTATGGGGTTTCTTTTTGGGGTGATGAAATATTCTAAAATTTATTGTGGTGATAGATGCTCAACTCTGTGTCCTTGAAGGCAAGGATTTTGTATTTTTGCACACTGCTTTATGCTTTGTATATAATAGGCACTTAATATTTTTGAGTAAATAAATTCTTAAAGCCTGTTTTCTATGCCAGGCACATGGTAGAGTCAGTAGATGGTGTAGGAATGAATTTCCAAATGTGGAAAGTTTTATTCAAAGCTCTGAATCTGCCAATTGATTCTGATGCCACCTGTCCCTCTATGAGTCTTACAGTACATAACACTTAAGACCTTGCCAGGATGATAGACTCAAGGGGCTTAGATCAACCAGAGGTTCCCATGACAAAGATTTATCATTGAGTAGCATGCAGGGAGACTTTTTGTTATGTTTTACTCTTTAAAGTCTTTCAGGTTACATTGAATTACAGCCTAAGTAAGGCTTAGACATCTATGTTTTTTGTTTTTTTGCAGACAATACCTGAAATTCCACCAAAGCGTGGAGAACTCAAAACAGAGCTTTTGGGACTAAAAGAAAGAAAACACAAAACTCAAGTTTCTCAACAGGAAGAACTTAAATAACTATGCCAAGAATTCTGCAAATAATATGTCTTAAATTTGTGTTTCTTAATTTATTGCATCAAACTACTTGTTCTTAAGCACTTAGTCCAATGCTAACTGCAAGAGGAGGTGGACATTTAACTGATACGTTGAAATTTAATTAGTTTGACTGATATTTCTTGAAAACTGCCAAAGCACATATCATCAGCTTCATGAATATGGCTTGGAAGATGTTTAGTCTTGAATATAATGTGAAATAGAATATTTTAAGTCCATTATATGGGTTGTCTTTATTTCATATCCATTAAAAAAATCATTTAAAACTGAACTAGTTTCATTAATTGAATTTGCTAAGTAGAGTTATTTCTCATTGCTAAACTGATGTTTTCAAATTCTGAATCTCTACTAACTTTAGTAAATGAACACCAAAGTGGTGAGCTTTGATAATATATTCTGTGAATACAAAATAATTATCGCCTCATCACTTTCTAGAATGAAAGGCCGGGGGCATTGCTCACCTTTTGTGTGAAGAAAAGACCTGCCCTTCAGGGCCAGTTTGTGCTTAAGGGGAGGCTAGACCATCACTCAGTGGACATTTTAGAAGCACCGCATACCTTCCTTTTACAGGTACAGAGTAAGTGGTCTGGCTGCTACTGAGGGAAGAGTCATGATTTGAATCCAAGTCTCCTGTAATAATGACTTCATGAAGGTGAAAAATCAGTTTTATGGTTATTAAAATTTACCTCGAGTAAAAATGCCATCTTTATTTCATTAAGTACTTTTTGAAGTTGATCCCCATTGTGAAAAATATACATTGTAGTCATGGAAATGCACCATCCACACTCCCTAAGGAAGGCTTGTTGCCCTAGCATCAGGCATGCCAGCAGCTTTCAATGGCCCGTTTCTGAAAGGATTGCCTTGGCTACAGTGGCCTTGCTCAAACCATGCCTCCTGAAGGCGCCCAAATCCAATGACTGTGGGAGGTGAGGGTAGAAAAGGCCTGGCCTACGCACATGCGTAGGTGGGTAACTCCAACGGGCCCACTACAACTCCCTCTGGGCTTTATAGAGACTGTCTTTGGATCTGTGTTGCAGCTCAACTTCTCCCTCTGCTCAGTCCCTTCCACAGGTGTTGATCCAAGGATGTACCTTAATAGACACCCTCTCCCCTCCGCCCCCCGCCGCCACTAAACTGCACTTCAGTGTTTCTTAGAGAATCAAATCTGTAACATATATGCATTAAAAATTAAAAGCAGTACAATATTATCCCCTACTAATGATGTTTTTTAACTTAAAAAAAAAAGACCAAGATAGACCAGTTGCAACCTGTTTGGTAATTAAATTAGGCCAGTAAACAGTTTTTGTGCAAAATAGGTATGATTGAACTGTTTATTTTTACCAAAAATTGAGGGAGTATGATGGTTTCCTGCTGGGAACAACAGAAATTCAGAAATTGTAGGATTCTGAGGAGCAAAAGTGTCAGATATTGCTAATTCAGTGTGATCTAATGGCTTTGATTTCTACAAGTATATCATAGCAATATTAACAATGGTAATGCATGGTGGCCCCAAAATGGGAAACACTACAAGTAGCAATTAATACAAGCCTGTTTCATGAAAGGAAGTATACCTTAATTATAGCATGTTTCTGTAATTGAGCTGCCATTCTATAAAGGGAAAAGCAGAGTGGTTTCAGAAGATACACGCTCAAGTAGGGAGGCTGGTAATGATTATTGCAAACTAATTTTAGAAAAATACCTTAAGGTAGTGGGTAGGGAAGCCTGAGAAGCAGCAGAAGTCCACAGAGGAGTACTAGATCATCAGAAAAACTGTAGTCTCTAATGAAACCCTGTAGTCATAAATTAATTTTGCAAGATTTTCTAATACACACATCATCCTTGAATACACAGCTAAGACATCTCTCTCTAGCCCATAGCAAAAACAACAAAAACTTAAGACTACCATTTGACAAGTGAAATTAAAAAATTGTCCCCTAAACAAGAGTACATTTTTCTTTTTTTTGAGATGGAATTTCACTTGTTTCCCAGGCTGGAGCTACTCAGGAGGCTGAGGCAGAACTGCTTGAACCTAGGATGTGGAGGTTGCATTTGAGCCAAGATCACGCCACTGCACTCCAGCCTGGGTGAGAGTTATACTCTGTCTCATAACAAACAAAAAAACCCAGTATCAATACAATACTCAACTATACTAGACTCTAGACTTTCAGATTTCACAGTTTTTCCACTTAACACCCTTTTTATTTCCAGGGTACCCCACTGCATTTATTAATAGTTGTCATGTATCCTTAGTCTTCTGCCATCCAAGATTACTTCTCAGCCTGTTTTTCCATGACCTGGAAATTTTGAAGAATACTGTTCACATATTCCAAATATGTCGGTTTTTCTCATTAGATTCAGGTTACAGGTTTTTGGAAATCACAGAAGTACAGTACACATTACATCCTATCAGGGGGTACACATCAACATTGATCACTTGGGTAAGTCTGCCAAGTTTCTCCACTGCAGTTACTTTTTTCCCCTTTATATACTCTTTCCTTTAGAAGGAGTCATTAAATCTAGCCCATGTTCTTAAGCTTCACCCCGTGAAAGGGCAAGTATCTACATATATTTGGAAATCTTTAAGGAAATTCTCTCTTCCTGTGGGAGACTTTTAAAAAGTCTTTGGTTCCTGAGTTCAAATAATCTTCCTGCCTCAGCTTCCTCAAGAGCTAGAACCACAGGTCTGTGCCACCATGGCTGGCTCAACCTTTGTTTTTTTAAAAAAATCTTTTGGAAGGCTGAGGGGGGTGGAGGTCAGGAGTTCAAGACCAGCCTGGCCAAGATGGTGAAACCCCATCCCTACTAAAAATACAAAAATTAGCCAGGAGTGGTGGACTATGTCACTCTGTCTCTCAAAAAAAAAAAAAAAAAAATCTTCATAAGCCTGAGTCACTTTTCTAACAAAAAGAACCAAAGACACATGATTAAAAAAAAAAATTTCAGCCAAGTATTAGGCAGTTCTGTGCAAGGCAGTCAAGACACTGGGTATTTGGGATCTTTTTTATTTTTATACACATGACAAGATTTTACATCAAGAACAGTCAGTTAAATAGTACAAATTTACATTCATGAGGAATGTTAAAAAAAATTCAACTAAAAAACCCACTTCTTCCTGTGACCCATAATCCCACATTTTACAGTGCAGGGGAGAAAGGGACTGGTGGGGGGTATCCAAAACAAGTCTCTCCCAAAAGAAATGACTTCAATTTCAAAGTCCCTTTCCATACAGGATCCAAACGGTGAGAGTGTAATTTACAATTCATCTTTTTCAACTGTAGATTCCTGTTTTAAAAAAACAAAAACCCGGAAGATATTAAAAGCAGAAAAAAAACCCCTAGCTCACAGAAGGTTCATGCATGAAAGAAACGATTTAAATGCCCACAGTCTGACTTCTATAAGTTACACAGTCCTAACTTTGTAAGAACTGAAAATGCAAGTCACATTCTTGATTTGCTATACCTTTGCTGTTTCTTGTTCTTCTTCATCTGTTCCTGCATCCACTTCTTCGTCTTCATCTTGCTCTGTGTCTTCTGTTGTGTCCTCTGTTGTCTCTTCAGGTTCTTCTTCGGGTTCTTCTTCCACCTAAACACAACATTTATGGGCCCATTAATGCTGTGGATTTATTGCCACTTTGCTCATTTCGATGTCTAAAATCATAATTAATGTCACTTCGATTTATTCAGAACCAGAGAGTAAATCCTCTAACTAGAATGAATAGTCAAGCTAATGAAGGGAGGCAGGCAAAAAGGAAAGAGGACATAGAAGGACTTAGTTTCTAATGCAGTGCCCAAGACTAGAGGGATTCAAACATTCAATACAATTATTTCAAAAGGTAGAAATTAGGCAAATGTCTCAAAGCTACATCCCTCAATCATGAGAAGCCTATTCTGAAAGAGCAGAAACAAAGAAAGCCAGCCAGCCTCTGTGGAAAGGTTGGGGATACAAACCTTTGCATCAGGGTCAATGTTCAAACTGAGGCGAAGCATTCTTTCTATTCTATCTCCATATGCTTTAGTGTCTGGTAAAAGATATCCTGACCGAAGTGTTGCTGTTTCAAATAAAACCACAGCAAGATCCAAAACTGTTTTATCATCTTCATCTTCCTGAGATGCAAGAAGATACACCAGATTAATATTAAAAGATACAAAGTATTTAAATTAAAAGATAAGCAAGAGGACTCCTGTAACACTACCTTAATTCGTCGAAGCATGTCTCTGATCAGTGGGTGTCTGGGGTTAATTTCAAATGTTTTCTTCTGACTTGCATAGTAACTGTTAAGAGATAAAAATGAACATTAACAAAACATATCCAATTTTAGGGTTCATACATTCCCCTTATTCTTTCATAAATACAGAGAACAACTTTTGGTAAAAAAATAAAAATGTATTATTGACACAACACCACAGGTTTGAACTTTGAGGGTCCACTTATATGCTAATTTTCCCCCAATAAATACAGCCCACCCTCCTGTAGCAGACTCAACAACCAAACTCGGATAGAAAATACTGTATTCTTGGGATGTGAAATCCACACATACAGAACTCCAACTCTTCATATACTTGGGTTCCACAGGGTAGACTGGGGACTAGAATATGTGTGTGGATTTTGGCAGGGGTCCTAGAACCAATCCCCCTTGAACACCTAGGGACGGCTGTACTTTTCCAGTCCACTTCATCTGCAGAGTTAACCAACCTTGGATTAAAAATATTAGAAAGGACAAAACAAAAAATAAAAAGCCCAACACAGTGTAATAGCTATTTATATAGCACTTACATTGCATTAGGTGTTAATCTTCAGATTATTTAAAGTATATGAGACGATGTGCCTAGGTTATATGCAAATACAACACGACTTTATAAGAGACTTGACTATGCGTGGATTTTGGTATCCATGGATATCCTGGAACCAATACCCCAGGATACAAAAAGGGATGGCTGCATTGTTTTCTTAGTTTTTGTGGAGACAGGGTATCATTATGTTGCACAGGCTGGTCTTGAACTCTTGGCCTCAAGTGATCCTCTCACCTCAGCCTCCCCAAGTGTTGGGATTATACATGTGAGCCATATGCCCAGCCTGTATTGCTCCCTTTTAATGGGGAGGCAGGCAGGGGGCAAGTGGACATGGTTAGATGAAAAATGAAATGAAAGGAATTATTTATTGATGAGTCCAAGGTACCTAAGAGAACACCTGAACAGATGAACTGACTTAATGTCCTGTTTGTTCCCTCTTAGTTTATTCTTACTGCCATAATTGCAGCTCTGCCTCCCAGAGTTCAGAAATATCTATGTAGTCTCTGGGTGCTGCTCCAATAATACCTTCTCTATGATGCCTTCACCAATATGATTCCAAGAAAAATTAACTTTTTATCCGAACTCAGTTCCAAATGCATTTTGAATATACCTTCAAAATCCTCAGCATTTTACTGCTCATTGTGATTATTATCTCTTCTCTAGTTTAAAGCTCTGAGGACACAGAGGAACCACATCTATCCCTATCCTGTCATACCCATTATCTATGTAGAGCCTGGATTATGACTTGATTTGTCTTTTTTTTTTTTTAAAGAGACGGGGTCTGGCTATGTTACCCAAGCTAGAGCTAAAGTGCAGGGCCATTACAGCATACTACAGTATTGAACTCCTGGGATCAACTGATCCTCTTGCCTCAGCCTCCTGAGTAGTGGGGACAACAGGAGTGAGTCACCATGCCTGGCTTTGATCTGTCATTTTTACTAGTCTGAAGTTACAAAAGACAAGAGTTATATCTACTGACATAGTAAGCGTTTGTATTTGTTGAATGAAAAGTAACTTCCTGTTAATTAATCATTTCCTGAAATTCATAGGTGGACATGAAATTTATGGTCAAGACCTAAGACTTATATGAATTTTGGAATTATGACAACAATGGAAACTACGTTTGTGAGAAAAGGCTTTAAAAAGAATCCTTAAACTAGGCCTTAGGGAAAAAAGGATGATTACTAGATAGCATATCAGAAACACACCCAGGTCAAAGAGAGTAAAAGCAGGGAAGAAGTCATTTTCAAGGTCATTTCTGTGACATTAAAACATAAACATAAAGTACTATATTTCTTGAAAATAAAAGCTACCAAAGACTTATTAAACCTCCAGGTATAGGCCCTTGAGTTGAAATACTGTTAATTCACAGGTCGTGTACTATTCAAGAGACATTCTGTCTGGGTACCTATAATTTAATGCTTGGGGGTGTGGAGGGCATGATTTGAAATGAACTTAATTGAGAAAGGTCATTAACCTCCTGTGCAACTATTACATTTGAAAATGTAAAATAAATTCAGATATGAGGCTAAGCATATAATCCAATGCAAAAGTAAAGACAGTATCAGCTGGGCACGGTGGTGCATGAATCCCTGCATTTGGGAGGCCCAGGTGGGCAGATTACAAGGTCAAGAGATTGAAACCATCCTGGCCAACATAGTGAAATCCCGTCTCTACTAAAAATACAAAAACTAGCTGAGCATGGTGGCGCGTGCCTGTAGTCCCAGCTACTTGGGAGGCCAAGGCAGGAGAATTGCTTGAACCGGAAAGGTGAAGGTTGCAGTGAGCCGAGATTGCACCGTTACACTCCAGCCTAGTGACAGTGAGACTCTGTCTCAAAAAAGAAAAAAAGAAACAGTATGCATAACAGATTTAAGAAAAATCCCCATTTATATATCAAATACAATAAATATGATAAAGTCATGAGTCAAAGACCTTTTCTTTCTCAATCGAATGTAGGAGAAATCACGTTGTAAATTTGTTGTCTTCCTTCTAGTAGACAGGGGTAGACATTTAAGACAATTTTACTTTTTGTATTGAAGCTGGTATTATCTCCAAAAGGAAGAATGGGTAAGAGCCAACACCCTGGCAGGGACTTTCCCAAGGATGCTTACTTTGTAGAGATGTCCTTGCCCGTCTGGTACGCTTGTGCTTTCATGATTCTTTCCATGTTGCCAGACCATCCGTACTGGCTGGCCACCAAAGCACACGGAGATTCTGTCAGGCGCTGCGACACCACAGCCTTTTCAATCTTAGGAAAATAAATCGAGTCACATATAAATTAACATCAACAGGTAAGGTAATTCAGCAAATTCAACTTTCTAAGGCTTTATCATTTAAGATTGTAAACATAGAAGCAGGTCATAAAAAACTGCTTTCCTTAAGGTTTAGGAGAATTTGTAGAAGACACTTATTTGATAATATAATTTTTTTAGTCAGAAGGAACTAAACACCAGCTTTCAAAAACATATAAAATTTAATCTATAAAAAGTTATTAACAAAGCAATATTAAACTATTGTCACAAGTTTTAAGTGTTCTCCCAGTAATTTAATTACATTAATTAAACTAAAATTTGACCATTCTAATGGTTACAAAGTAACCAGCTGCAGCTTAATTTGTTGACAAAATATCTTTCTCTTAAATGCAGATACCAATATTTTCACAATTTGTAATTTCCACAATACCTTGTCCTTAAGGGCTTTATCTTTCATCCAATTGAGCAGAGGCTCAAATTCTTTCTCAACTGCTTCGCGACTCTCCTTAGTTTTCTCACTTTCATCAAATTTCACTCCTTCCTTGGCAACATTCTGGAACCTCTTCCCATCAAATTCAGGAAGAGCCTGAATGCAGTATTCATCCACAGGTTCTGTGAGGTAAATAACTTCATAGCCCTTTTTCAGAAGTCGCTCAACAAATGGAGAAGATTCAGCCTACAAAATTGAGAAGTCAATGTTTTCCAGGGCTGGCCTTGGTGTATTGTTTATCTTAGCAGCTGCTATGTTTATACATTAGTAAAAACCCCATTCTACAGGTGAAGTAGGCTCAGAGAATGTAAATGACCTTCACGTCAGTGACTGACCAGGCCTTATAACTACTCAAGTTACACAATTTAAGTTTTCCTTTCCTCCCCGTCAAGAGTTGGCTGTAAATCCCCAGCTACCTTCCAGAATGGCTGACAACCCTTGGAGTTCATCTCACCTCTTTTCTGCTGGACCCAGCCATGAAGTAGATTTTGTCTTGTTTTTCTTTCATTCTTTCCACATACTGGTCTAGGCTAGTAATGTCAGTTGGATGATGAGAAGATTGGAACCTAAGAAGTTTAGCAAGACGTGTTCGATTTGAGTGGTCTTCAATCACACCAAGCTTGATGTTGGTACCAAATTCTTTCCAAAAAGTATCATTGTATTTCTCATCAGCAATCTTCTTTATCATGTCCAGAGTTTTACGAACAAGCTTCTTCCTAATCACCTAAACACAATGAAAGAATAACTGATTAGAGAAGTTAATCTCAAACTTTTGAGAATGTAAGGTACCCAGGGAGGAGTGTGAAAGCTACAAAGATGGTATCATCATTGCCATTTATTGAGGGGCAGGTAATGGTGAAGCACTCCTATTCATTCAGACTGGGCTGAAATTCAGCTGTCTGTGCAAATAGCCATAAGACTGCTTTAATGTTTATATTCTAACCCTAGGGCTCACTGATACTCTCTAGGATCTAAATGAAGTGAACAAATATGTTACTTTCACACACTTTTAAATTCAAAAACTAAAGATAAAGAAGTAAAGAGTTTTTAAATTATGGAAGTATTAGAGGGGAAAGGTTTAATGAAAGGCTTAATAAAAAAGGTGGCTACGTGATAAAGTCTGTATGATAAAATGTTAATTGTGGACCAGTCAGTGGGTCTATATGGATGTTCACTATACAATTCTTTAGTTTTTTCTAGATGTTTGAAACTTCATTGTTAAATGTTGGGAGAAAAATCATCAGATTCTTAGGACCTGATAAGCCTGGAATGAAAGAAGTTCATTTGAAGATTCATGGACTAGACCCAAAATCTGGTTACTCTAAAAATGGAGCCTGCCCTCTGAACCCCAATCAAACAGCAAAGAGGACAGTTTCTTCCTAGAGACTTACCTTAAGCAGTTTATGTTGCTGAAGAGTCTCACGGGAAACATTCAAGGGGAGATCATCTGAGTCCACCTTCAGATGGCATAACAAAGTTCAGTGAGCAATAAAACCATTGGAAGAAAGCAAAGCCAAACAAACCACACTCCCAGACTCCCACAACAATGACCCCTTCTCCCAAACTTCTGATACTTACCACACCCTTGACAAAATTAAGGTACTTAGGCATCATATCATGGAAGTCGTCTGTGATGAACACACGGCGCACATAGAGCTAAAGAGACCAAAAAAAAGGTCACTTTCTAAAAATTAGACTTTCAAATTTTAAACGCAGTTTATACGACTTAAAAACTCACCTTAATGTAATCGCTCTTTTTAGATCCATATTCGTCAAATAGACCACGTGGAGCAGATGTGGGTACAAATAAAATTGATTTGAAGGTAACTTCCCCTTCAGCAGTAAAGTGAATATAAGCCATGGGGTCATCACTTTCCTGTGGAAAATTGGCATCTTAGTCATTCAAATGACACAGGAGAAAAGCAGCGTTAAGAACTAAAAAATGTACTATGTGGTACACATTCAGTTTAGCAATTAACAAAAAATTTCCCTTACCGCCCCCCCGCCCGCAAAAAAAGAAGAGAAAGAAAAGGGTAGAGTGAAGAAATGAGTAGGACTGCAATTCTAATTCACTAGCCATGGTTGTTTTGATAATGAGACTGTCAATAATATTATTTCCTAAACTTGCAGAAGGATGGATGAGTTTATGTTTCCTATGTGTGAGAGAAGTGAATAGGAAAACCATGACCCTGCCTAAATGACAAAATTATATACAACACTTCAGTGTACTCAAGAACATGTTTCTTCCATGGAACTTAGCTCTAGCAGTGGCCACAAAGATGTATGCAAATACCTGTAAAGCAAAATCATAAATTCTCTTGATTTGCATTATCTATTACTGTACCACACATATGGCTGTTAAACACTTGAAATGTAGGTAGTTCAAATACCGATGTGCTGTTAAGTGTAAAATACATTTTGACAGCATAGTACAAAATTTTTAAAAGGATGTGAAACGTCTCATTAGTTTTTATATTGATTATATGTTGAAATAATACTATTTGGCATATGCTGGGCTAAATAAATTACATTATTAACAACATTTCATGTTTCCCTTTTTTTGTATGGCTTCTAAAAAATTTAAAATCATATGTGTGGCTCACATTAATTGTATTTCTTTTTTTAAAAAGATGGGGTTTCACCATGTCGGCCAGGATGGTCTCGATCTCTTGACCTCGTGATCTGCCCGCCTTGGCCTCCCAAAGTGCTGGGATTACAGGCTTGAGCCACCGCGCTCGGCCACATTAATTGTATTTCTGATACAGCTGCCTTAATATAAAATTAGTTGATAGACACTAAAACTTTAGAGTTTATGGAAATAAAAGTGAAGGAAGAACCAACAGTGTTTTAAGAGTTAAAATTTAAAGGATATGGCATAGAGAAAACAACAAATACAGACACAAAATATGAAGTTTTATTTAGCTATGGGTAAGTCCACTAGCACATTCTATTACTCATACCAAATGCTGCTGGGGAAACACTGACTTGAAACAACCTTAATGCTAGTTTTGCATTTTTAATAGTTTCAAGAAGGGATCAGTAAAAGAAAAAAAAAATAGGTAGGGAAACAGGCGAAGCATCTCACAGTAAGTGTTTGATGTCATAAGCAAGCTCTTTAAAGCCACTTAACATGATTTCATGTTTTACGGGTTTTGTGGTGGAAATCACACATCTACCTATGTAGGTGGTTCTTAATCTTTTTTTGTCACACAAAATCCTTGGCAAGCTGGTGAAGCCTACAGATGCCTTCTCAAAATAATTTTTTTTTAAATCACATATTACAAAATACACAGGAATAAAAAGGAAACCAATTCTGTTTAAACAGCCACAAAACTGTTTCAAACATTCTTGATTTTGTAATGTTTCACTATTATATTAACTATGAGCTAGGACTAAATTTAATAACTGCTGCAATTTTGAAGTAGTGATGAGCGTAATAATTCAATTTAAGTAAAAATGGTGTGTTCTGGAAACAAATTTACTCTTAAATTCTCTGTTGAGATGCCAATCTCAAAGCTTCATATAAAATTTAAATGTGATTTTAATTATGATTAGGTCAATATGCCAGAAATAGATATATTATAGTTGGCCTAAAGGTCTTTTTTTTGAATTTTCTCTCTGGGAAAAAATAGGAATGAACCATCTCATATTCATGGTCACATACCATATGCAATTACAACTAACAGGATGATACTTTGTCTACTCATTAATAACCAGAAGCTAGGGAATTATAAATATTTACCTTTGAAAATGATTTGTAGAAAGCTTTGTATTCATCTTCTTCTACTTCTTTTGATGGTCTCTGCCATATTGGTTTGATATCATTCATAAGTTCCCAGTCCCACACAGTTTTTTCAACCTGAAGTTATTATGGTATTTGATTAGTCTCTCTTAGCACTTATCAAGGTTTTCCTAGCAGTAACCATGGCTTCAGATTTCAAAAGAATATATACGGAACCAGAGGCCTGGTGTGGTGGCTCACACCTGCAATTCTAGCACTTTGGGAGGTCAGGGGGCTGCTTGGGCCCAGGAGTTCAAGACCAGTCCAGGAAACATAGCAAAACCTCCATCTCTACAAAAAAATTTTTAAAAATGTTGGTGTGTGCCTGTAGTCCTAGCTACTTGGGAGGCTGAGGCAAGAGGACTGCTTAAACCTAGGAGTTCAAGGTTGAAGGGAGCTATAATTGTGCCACTGCACTCCAGACTTTGTGGCAGAGACTCTGTCTCCAGATTAAAGAAAAAAAAGGCACCAAAAGATACCTGTTATCTAGTAAGGTTTCTGCCACCTCCATGAAAAGCAAAGTATTTTTCTCAATATTTAATTCAAAAAGACAATTGTTAACTGATGAAAAACCAAGTATGTTTTGTTATTTTTAATTAGCAAAAGTACTTCTTGAAAATAGTTGTCTTGAGATTAGAAGGAAATACATATTACATATTCCTATTTCGTGACTTAAAAAAATCCAACATTTTAGAAAAATATTTCTCAACCACCACAACCAATACTTCTTACTCTGCTACCTAAGCAAACCAGAGAACTATTTTTATAGTTAATCCCTACATCATAAAAGGACAAAAGAGGACTCAGAAAGCTTTTTAATATTTAAAAATTCCAAACATATAAGCCACCAATCCTAGGCAATATATAAAAGTCAGAAAACTCTTCATAAAAACGACCTGGGTTTGACATTTAAAACTTTCTACCAGACAATGTACTCAACATACAAACAAAGGCCTTATTTTAAAAGCTGGCTCCATGGACTTAGCACCTGGAGCAAGTAGAACCTTAAGAACTGAAGCTGACCTCAAAACAGCCAGCGCATACTTGGGTTTTCCTGGTTCTGCCCTACATGTTAAATAGTATCTTACGCAGAGAGATGAAGCAGACTTACCTTTTTAGTCTTTGGTTTCTTTTCTTCTTCTTCTTCCTCTACTGCAGCTTCATCATCAGATTCTTCTTTCTCTTCTTTTGCTGCCTCTTCTTCCTCCATGGGCTCCTCAACAGTTTCAGTCTGTTGAAATAAAAGGAGAATTATGGTTAAACTCATTTTTTTAACAATCCTGTCTACAGAATATGACATAACATTACAAAAAATAGGTCTTCGTAAGAAAACCCTGAGAGTATGTATCCTCAACTAATATACCACACTTTGCCTTCATTCTTTTTTTTTTTTTTTTTCCTGAGACAGAGTCTTGCTTTGTTGCCCAGGCTGGAATGCAGTGGGGCAATCTCAGCTCACTGCAACCTCTATCTCCCGGGTTTAAGTGTTCTCCTGCCTCAGCCTCCCAAGTAGCTGGGACTATAGGCATGTGCCACCACACCCAGCTAATTTTTTTGTAGTTTTAGTAGAGGTTTTGCCATGTTGGCCAGGCTGGTCTCAAACTCCTGACACCTCAGGTGATCCATGTGCCTTGGCCTTTCAAAGTGCTGAGATTACAGGCGTGAGCCACCGTGCCCAGCCTGCTTTCATTCTTTTAGTGTTAAATATTTAAATACGTGCCAAGGTAATACATATAAGTTTTTAATCAATATAGATTTACCTTGCTGCTCCATACATAAATAGGAAAGTTTATGAACTGTGAATATTTTTTCACGAGATTTTTAATTGTATCCAATTCAAGGTAATCAGATGCTTCTTCTTTTAAGACAAGGCTGAAAGAAAAATTCGAAGTTTAGTGACATCTAACATTTAGGATATGAGATTATAAATTCACCTAAATACCATGGTAATAGCCAGCAGTTCTGTGTAATCGAAGATGTCCTAATTATTCATGTTAACTCTCCATCACCAATAAGGGTTTGTGAGCTAAAATGTTAACACATATAGAGATTCAGTAAAGAGAAGAATCTCCTCTACATTACCCCAAGTGGAGAATAACCATAGAAAATGAAAATATTCCCAACCTTCTGAATAGATTGGTTTTTTCCATTTGTCAAGGTGATAAAGCGCTGAAAAATTCTGGAAAAAAATGGAATCATGCACTCTCATAGCTTTTACTGTTATTCTAGAAACCTAACGATTATTGTAGATAACTACTCCTAATTAATGAAAACATTTTCCTTAAAAAAGCTAGAAAATTAATCTGGATTATTTATATCTCCACTATCCAAAATGGTAGCCACTGGGCACATATGACTTATTTAAATAAAATATACAGTTCAGTTCCAGTCACATTGCTACATTCCAAGTACTCAACAGTCACATGTGGCTGGTGGTCGCCAAACTAGGAAGTGCACATATAGAACATTTCCACTATTACATAAATTTCTACCGGGCAGTGTAGGGATTACAAGCATGAGCCACTGTGCTCAGCCTAAAACCTACTCTTGAGCACAATAGGTAGCCCAAAGCTTGATATTTGTGTATCCAATTAAGTATGGGGAAATGGCCTATCTGTGGTTCCCTCCCTGTCTCAAAAGGCTCAGTAGTTTAGTGGTACCTGGTCAATAAGTAGCCATGATATGATGACAAAGCCTCGTGAGTGACTAGGCTGCTGGTCTCAGGGCACATGTTCTAGTGATTTGGGGATTAAGAGTTCAGTTTTGGATCCAAGTAGAAGCTGCTAGGTAGATTATCTTATGTAGAAGCATTTAAAAGGCACTTAAACACATCAACACGGAGCCCAGCAGTGAGACCTAGACAAGGGGCTGGCAAACTATAACTGTATAGCTGGCACTCACTGGAAATTTTACTGAGACACATCTTTTTTTGGTGGGGAGGGGGAAGTGGGTCTCACTCTGTCACCCAGCTGTGATCATGTACAGTGGCGTGGTCATGGCTCACTGCAGCTTTGACCTCCCAGACTCAAGCAATCCTCCTACCTCAGCCTCCTGAGTAGCTGGGACTACAGGAATGTACCACCATGCCCAGCTAATTTTTGTATCTTTTTTTTTTTTTTTTGTAGAGATGGGATCCCACTTTGCTGCCCAGTCTGACCTCAAACTCCTGGGTTCAAGTGATCCTCCTACCTCAGCCTCCCAATGTGTTGAGATTAGTGGCATGAGCCACCACACCTGGCTGGAACATACCTTTATGTATGGCCTATGGCTGCTTTTAAGCTAAACAGAGATGGGACATGTGACAGACCATAGAGCTCACAAGCTAAAAATATTTACTAGCTGGCTCTTTTAAGAAAAAGTTTGCTGACTCCTGATCTAGGCTAAGAATATAACTGAGAACTAGAGATGGAACCTGAGGCCGTGGCAGTATGTAAGACTACATAAGGATCATATGGACAATGAGAAAAGGGCTGATTGGAGAAAATGCATATCAACATTTAAGAAGTGGGCAAAGGAAATTTTTAAAAAGATATGCATGGTTATGGAAACTAGGTACTGGATAGGTTGCATCTTACCTGCATGTAAGTGTCCTGTTTAACCTCACTCATCCACACAAATAGCTGCCAATTAAGTGTTAGGCTCTGGGAATGGAGTTTCCAATAAAATGTTTGCCTTCCTGGAACTTACATCCAGATAATTTCACCTATTTCTTAGCAACCTGACATTAACACCTCTTGGGACATCACTTTCTTTCTTTAGGAATGATTTACCTATGCTTCTCTAACAGCTAGCACAGTGCTTTAAAAGAGAGGGCACTGGGGCATAACTCTTAGTGATGCCTCCAAATGAGACCTGGAGATATCAATGTTAGTAAGAAGGCAGGGAAAGGTAAACTGGGAACACAAGTTACAAAAGCACTAAAAGGCAGTCATCTAATTAGTCTTCATTAAAAGAACATATGTTGCAGTAAAAACAGGAAAGGTACTTTCTAGGATGAAGAAAGTTGGTCACGTTGATAAGTATGTGCTTCTTTTCCTTAATGTTAAGAAAATTTAAAATTGAATTAAGAAAAAAGAAAAAAGGAAGCTATAAGCACCTTCTGTTACTCAGCAGGAGTTGGCAAGCCAACTATCTCTGAAATAAGGAATCCTTATCTCCAAGATGGTAAAATTTTAAAAAGGCAAAAAGCTGCCCTGTCTATGTCACAGTGCTACAAGCAACGAGAGCTAGTGTAGGGCACTGGCTCTGTTCTCATCTATACAAACAACAGTTATTGGTTTAAAAGGAATCTTAGTTTTATTCTAGAGCTTTTACAACTTTCATGAACTTCAAGCCCTTTATCTCTACAAGCCAGCCCAGCCCTGGTTGCTACCACTCATCTTGAATATTTTCAATGGTTCCTCCAAAGAATCTCTCCTTGTCTAATCCTTGCCTCCTCCACACCACCTTGAGAATCTTAAAAAGTTCATCTTGTTCTATCTGAAACTGTCACTGAGGAGAACTCTGTTCATCTAGTGAGCATGCTGTGCCTCCATGCCTTTATTCAGGATGCTCCACAGACAAACTACTCTTCCATCCTGGGAAACTGACCAAGCCACACCTTCTCTGTAGGTATTTTCTACTTTATACTCTCTATATACAATAGCAATCACAAACCTTTGTGCCTGGCCCTTTGTAGGTCCTCAAATATTTCTTAAGTGATAACAGTTCTGTTTCCTTATTTCATAGGCAAAAAAATTAAAGCCCAGAGTAAGTCATTTGCTCAGAGAGTGGAACTGGAGAGTCAAGATCCTCAGCATGACTATTAATTCTTATTAGGAATCAGTCATACTCACGTAATTGTCGTTCCCCGTCCTAGAGTGTTTCCTCTTGGGTCAGCAATTACAGAAAATTCATTGGAGTCGGACTCCCAGATGTGCTGGGTATCGTTGTTGTGTTTTGATGTGACTATAACCTTATCTGCTACAAGGAAGGCAGAATAGAAACCGACACCAAACTGGCCAATCAATTCAGAAGTTGACTGACCATCTTCCTGTGCTTCAGTCATTTTGTTTAAAAACTCGCTTGTCCCAGATTTGGCTATGGTACCAAGGTTTTTAACCAGCTCTTCTCTGGTCATTCCTACACCAGTATCTGTGACATGCAGCAGGTTCTTCTCCTTATCACACTAAAAGCAAGACAAGAACCAGATAGTTGTATTTAATATTTATATTATGCCAAGCAAATATTGAGGAACTAACCAGCTTTGGGTCCCATCGATTCTAATACAGAAAACTAAACTGAGATATTTTCTTCTACAGTTTTTTATGGCCTTTTCTGAAAGTGTACATCTTAAAGTAATTTATGTATTTGAGAAAGTATTAATATTAATGGGCAGACTGGCCTAAAAGTCAAAGGTTAGAGACTGACCTAAATCAAGTTACCTTTGAAGGAAAACAATTCAAGAAAAATATAATTTTATGTTTTGCCCATTTCTTCAATAGAAAACAAAACTTGAATGATTCCTCTATTTGAAATCTGTATGGATCATTAATGTTTTTCACTCTGGCTCTCTGCCTTCCAGGAATTTAGAAGGATTTTACTTTCTCCTAAATTTAAGAATGGCTAAGGCCATGTGACTAGTTCTGGCCAATGAGTTGTAAAGGAGAGCTCTGCTTTCAGGATGAGCCATTAACTATAATAGTATGAGACCCTCTACGTTTGCTCTACACCGTGGCAACCGGCTACACTCCAGATGGCTGCGTGAGGATGAGGCACAGCAAAGGCCACGGGCAGCCTGTGATGGGTGATTTAAGCCAGGGGCTGGCAAATTTTTTCTGTAAAGGGCCACATAGCAAATATTTTAGGCTTTGGGAGACTTATGTTCTCTGCTACAACTCAACTCTGCTGTTGAAGCACAGAAGCAGTCACAGATCATAA
This sequence comes from Callithrix jacchus, assembly GCF_049354715.1. Taxonomy (NCBI): domain Eukaryota; kingdom Metazoa; phylum Chordata; class Mammalia; order Primates; family Cebidae; genus Callithrix; species Callithrix jacchus. Next base: position 106,880,936 of record NC_133510.1, on the reverse strand, counting down.
GCAAATGGGCATGGCTGCATTCCAATAAAACTGCTTATAAAGACAAGTCAAGTCAGATGTGACCATAGTTTGCTGACTCTCAAGCCACTGAACCTTGGGAGATTTTTGTCACTGCAATATAATCTAGCCTGTCTTGACTAACATGGATTCTCTAAGAATTCCTTTTCCTTTAAAAGAAAGAAAACCTGCCTTATACTTACCTTAATTTTGACTGTTAGTTCCTCATTTCCAGAAAGAGCATTTTCATCAGTCAGTGATATTAGCCTTATTTTATCTAAAGCGTCGGAAGCATTTGAAATCAGTTCTCTTAGGAAAATCTAAACGGAAGCCAGAGGTAGTACACTTAGATTATCCTCAATATGCATTAAGACATTCAATTTTATGCCAAACCCATTTTATTTCTTCTCTGTACCTTATAAAAGCACTCTTTAAGGATTAAGACTTTATGGTATAGGAGTGGCATTATTCTTTTGATTAAAAAATAAATAAATAAAGCCTAGCTCTTTACACAAAGAACTGTGGCAACTATAAGGGATACATTAACTGGTAAGGGTAGTAACACTACTCACCTAACAGTGATCTTCAGGTATGCAATGCAAGAAGTTTAGTTTATGTGACTGCTCTTAGATTCACAACTTTTTTTTTTCTATTTTTAAGACAGAGCCTCGCTCTGTCACCCAGGCTGGAGTGCAGTGGCGTGATCTCAGCTCACTGCAACCTCCGCCTCCCGGGTTCAAGCGATTCTTCTGCCTCAGCCTCCTGAATAGCTGGGACTACAGGCGTGCACTACCATGCCTGGCTAATTATTTTAGTAGAGACAGAGTTTCACCGTGTTAGCCAGGTTGTTCTCTATCTCCTGATCTCGTGATAAGCCCACCTCAGCCTCCCAAAGTGTTGGGATTACAGGCCTGAGCCACCACGCCTGGCCTAGACTCACAACTATTATCAGGCCATGAACCTATTTGGAGGTAAAGAAAAAAGTACATGCCTGACACCCTCTTTCTCCCCAGATATCTACCAGCAATTCTTGGACTTATTAAGTATTTAAAGGTTGTTACTACTTACTTGGATACTACATTACTTTCACAGTAAATTATGCAAATTTAAGTAAACAAGTATGCCAACATACAGAGACAAAATACTCTAACCACATGTTGCTTACCTCTTTATTTTTATACAATGAATTGATGATCAGTTTCATCATTCTGTTAACTTCAGCTTGGAAGGCAAACTTTTCCGATTTCTCTCTAAGTTCTCTTATTTGTGATGCATTTAATCCATCCAACTGAATAGCTTCTTCCTCTCTAAGGAAATCAGATAAGCAAATACAACATGGCTTAGCTCCCTTCAAAACTAGAGAAACTATAATGAGAGCACAGTGGCCTCTGAATATTGTCTTGGGAGTTAAAATGGAAACCTTTATAAAATATTACTGATATACCATCTCATTATGTTAGCACAGCAGTAGGCTACCTTTTAATATTGCATTGGAAATACTGGGTTCTTAAAATTGTCAGAAAAATAAATCCCAACTTTTCATACTCATTTATCTTCCACAGTGAGGACTTCAAAACTGTCATTAAGTCCCAAGAGGCCAAATTTAAAAATACTGTTCAACTGACAGAAACCCCATTTTTAAACTTACGAGGTGTACACAGTTAATGAATACAAATCCAACTGAAAGTCTTTTCTAGTCTTACAAAGTTTATGGTGCTAGTATTCTGCAATATAGTTTTCAAAGGAATTCACTCAGTTTAATCACTCCCAGGTACAAGTTAGGAGGTATGTATGCAAATAACTCACCGGGTATTAAATACAAGGGTGTCAGACTTTATTTGGACTTTTGGAGAAGAGATACATCAGAAGTGACCATAACTCACAAGGTTCACAGGGCTTATCTGTGTAGGTAAGTTCAAATGAACACAAACCTCTGTACTACTTCATCATCCGTCCTCGAGCCTTCTCTACTTTTACCCAGATCCGCTTCTACTGTACCATCCACATCAACTTCATCATCAGCTCTGACCGACCCTGAAGAAAGATTTAATACGGGAAAACTCTTCAACATTGCACTTCTCCAAGGAGGATGATCAAATAGGGAAGGGTAGGGGTTGCAAAATTCAGTTGGTAAATAAGGGAGGTAGGGATGAAAGAGTGCACATTCCTTGGCTTAAACACCCAAGGTAAAGCCAAGACAGCACACCTATTTATAAGTTCAGATGCCGAGGTGCCCCGTAGATTCTGAAATACGGAGGCAGCCACCACTTCTAAACAGCGTGTCTCCGATCCTTTATAAATAACGTTAAGCAGACTGATGCCGGGCCTCTTTTACACCCACACGTGTTGCTCGCAGGCCGAGCCAAGGCCTCCCAACTGTCCAAGCCAAAACTTCGGCCTTCGTTATCACAGGTCAGAATACAAATAGGATTTATGCAACCTCTGGCGAAAGGAACTGAAATTGAGCCCAGAGGCATGAGAAGGGGTAGAATATTGTGAAGAACCGAGCTCCACCAAAACCGAATCAAACACGCTGACACTGCCATTCCGCTGGCCCCAGGCCTCACGCTCCCAACGCCGACATCTAAGAAAGGACAAGCGCTTGCGAGGAATCGGAGTCTGGGGAATTCGGGGTCGGGAAAGCTGGGTGCCCGAAGGTTGCGGTAGCCAAAAGAGTCCTTCTGGGTGGGGGGGACTCGCACAGCTCCCGCGGGAGCCCGAGCCCCAATGAGGCCCCTCCCCGCGGTCGCTGAGACCTCTGGGCGAGATACTATTAGACCTGCAGGGAACTTAGATAATTCTATTCTCTTTTCTTAATTCCAAAGGAAGAGAATAAACGTAATCCCCTAGTCCTCTTTCGAGGAAAGGCGACGTCCCTTGGCCCACCGCAGGCCCTGAGATCTCCCTCCTCCCAGGTTCAATGCCCCCAGAACCTTCGAGAAGCGGCCGCGCGTGTGGAGGGGGGGGCGTCTGCTCCTCTAGAATCACTCACCGAAGGTCAGCAGGACGCAGCAAAGGCCCAGCACCCACAGGGCCCTCATGGCGTGCGGCCGGTGAGTCTCAAGTCCCTTCCGATAGCAGGAGCCGCCTCCACCCCCCAACCCTGGAGCTAGATCCTCACACCTCCGGCCGTGCGGTCCGCCCACTACACCCCAAGCAGGTCGGGCCGCTTTTCACCCCCACTTCTCGCGGGCGGGGGTTGGGACACACGAACCTACCAATCGCGCCGCACCACGCAGTCACGGCACCCAATGGGGACTCGTGGGGGGGACGGAAGTCCACCAATCGCAGCTGTCCAGGTGCGGTGACCGCTGCCCAAAGCGTGGCTCCTTCCGATTGGTCAGGGTTTGCAGCTCTTCTCCAATCAAATGGTTCCGCGGGCCCCTCACACGAAGGACCGCCCCTTTGCCTGGGAGGCCTTGGCCTCTAAGGGAGACCGTCCAATGAACGTAGGCACAGAATACGTCCATCCTTTTCGAGAGGTCGCGGCGGAACTACTTCCGGATCCTAGAGAGCGTTTATTCCGTGACCGGGGAAACGGTAGTCGTGGCAACGCGTTCTTCACCCTTTCCCAACTACGACTGGGGTTACGTTGGGAGTGATTCCAGCAAGACTTTCGCGGCCAGCTTTTTCGTGTAGCGGCGCTTCTCAGAAAGGAGAAACACACGAGAGAGGTTGAAAATCCCTAGAACGCTTTCGGATGGAGGCGGTTAGAAACTACAGCTCCCGGCATGCAACATCCTCGGGGGGTACACTGCATTGAATGCTGGGAATCGTAGTCTTTAGTTTCTGGACCAGCTGCGTAGTTTGGCACTCTTCATTTTCTCCCAAAATGTTGCCGCCGGAGCCCTATCCTGCGTCTTAGATTTTACATCTCGTTCTGATTACAGTAGAGATCTGTGGCTATTCCAGGAGCTTTTAGAAGCGCGCTTGGAAAGCCGCCACGCCTAGGCCAAGGCCGCCCCGTTCCGGGGAGATCGCTCCGAGTCCCTCCGAGTCCCTCCGAATCCCTCCGACTCTAGAGCTCGCGTTTCCGAATCCGCCTACAAGTGCGTTACTCTGGCCGCCCGAGCCGTTACCTCCTCTGCTCCTTTCTGCGGCCAGAATCCCCAGGCCTCCCTGATCTGGTTTACAGAAGTGCGTGGTGGGGACCTTCCCGACTACACTAGAGGTATCGCGAGCAGCTCTGAGGCTTTCAACTCTCCGGTAAAACACAAAGGCTGCGGTGATATGACGGTCTTAGAACCCCTGCTGTGGAGAGCAGGGTGGAGAAGCGAGCCTAGCACAGAAAAGGAAAACCCTTCGTTTAACGAGTTCAGGAGGATGCACCTGCAGATATTTGAAAGCAAAACCTGTGGTGCTGCACATGAGAACGGGATTGCAGCTTTGTAACTTCATAGAAATACCCTGTCCGCGTTCAGAAGGACATATAAAACACCAGGTGTCTTTCCTGTGAGGGAAGTCCCTCATGCTAAACTTGTGCCTTTGGAAATACTTTCTACGTCCCTATAAGCTACTCTGTAGATTACCTCCACAAGTACCCGCACCCGTCTCTGATATAGACACCCCCCTTCCTTATTGCTTTCTCCAACGAAATTGAACTTTTAATATCTTTTCAGATAATCATCGGAATTCCTGAAGACAAGCTGTTTAGTGACAGTCTGTCATAGTCTTACAACTTTCCGTATTTAGGTATGCGGATCTTGGTTCTGTGGTTGGCACTCACGTGTTGTGGTGGTGCCTTATTTACATCTGCCAAATTTATCTAACATTTGTTACTAGTAAGCAAAGAGTAGCTTACAAAGAATGTTTTATGTGTGCTTCTGTGCTTGCATCTTTTTTTAAAAAGCGCATACTAGAGTGTGAATTACATTCAGAGATTTCAGTTGCATTTTTGTATATTTTAGCTCATTTATTTTCTGTTTTTAGAGAAAAATGAGTTTCTTCACTTTTTTGGCATTTCACAGCTCAACTTCTTCACGTTTTCCTCCAATTCTGAATAAGTAAGCAAATGAAACTGCAAATGCCACCTTAACTAGTGAGTGGTGGGGAGTTGGTGCTGCACCTGGAGGGAACTGAGAATGTGACATGTCCTTCAAAATAGAGTCACTGCTTGGGGGTAGACGTTTCTGCAGATGATGGTGGGAATTCCTGAGGCAGGCAGAGCACAAGACGGTAGGTAGGCTGGCAGAAGATGGCAGGCCATTGTCTGACTCAGCTCTGTCCCTTAAAGATTGGGTCTCTGGGCTGGACGCCGTGGCTCATGCCTGTAATCCCAACACTTTGGGAGGCCGAGGCCGGTGGATCACCTGAGGTTAGGGGTTCAAGACCAGCCTGGCTAACATGGTGAAACTCCCTCTCTACTAAAAAACACAAAAATTAGGCACCTGTAATCCCAGCTGCCTGGGAGGCTGAGGCTAGAGAATCACTTGAACCCAGGAGGTGGAGGTTGCTGTGAGCCGAGATGGAGCCACTGCACTCCAGCCTGGGCAACAAGAGAGAAACTCCATCTTAAAAAATGAAAAATAAAAAAAAGATTGGCTTCCCAGTTGAGCACCCTGTAAAGAGAATAGGCTGCTTACTTAATTCCCAGCTTTATTGTTTCTGGCTGTGGTCTTTTCACCTCTTCTGACATTTCACCCGTTACTGATCCCAAGTCCCCCTCTTGGCCTAGCTCCTCCAGAATGAACACTCCAGATGGTTATTAAGCTTCCTGCCTTTTTATCGGATTCCCTTGCTTCCTAGTTTTAGCTTTTTTCTTTGTATTGATGGAAACAGCTACTGCTGTTGTTGTTAAGCTTCTCCTTGAGCATAGGTAGTTCCACTAGATAGCACCCCACTTTGTAGTTAACTTGGAAGATAAAACTAATATGTAAAGGAGTACAGTTAAGGGCAGTGGATAGCTTTCCTAGTAGGCAGGTGGAGTCCAGCAGTGGGGAGTCAGGGGAATGCAGACTCGGGAGACTAAGGCAAGAAAGCAGCTGGCATCAGGGAACAGTAAGGAATAGAGCCAACCTCCAAGGTGAATTGGTTGGTTGGTCGATTGGTTTGTTCATTCATTAACTCATTAATTCAACAAATGTTGAGGGCCTGGTGTGTGTCAGGAATTGCAGTATGTGCTAGAAATACAGAGGTGAGCAATATAGATATGGTTTCTGTTGATATAGAACTTGTACAAATATGTGTTTTAATTTTTAAATTTAAATTTTAAAAATGTATAGTTTTTGAGACAGGGTCTTGCTCTATTACCCAAGCTATAATGCAGCGGCCGGATCATGGCTTACTGCAGGCCCAACCTTCTGAGCTCAAGCAGTCCTCCCATCTCAGCCTCTCAAGTAGCTGGTGGGACTGCAGGTACCACCAACACCTGGCTAATTAAAAAAGTTTTTTCGTAGGCCAGGTGTGGTGGCTCATGCTTGTAATCCCAGCACCTTGGAGGCCAAGGCAGATGGATTGCTCGATGTCAGGAGTTCGAGACCAGCCTGGCCAACATGGTGAAACCCCATCTCTACTTAAAAAATACAAAAGTTAGCCGGATATGGTGGTGCATGCCTGTAAACCCAGCTACACAGGAGGCTGAGGCAGGAGAATCTCTTGAACTCTGGAGGTGGAGGTTGTGGTGAGCCAAGATTATACCATTGCACTCCAGCCTGGGTAACAGAGAGGCCATCTCAAAAAAAAAAAAAAAGTACTTTGAGTTCATTGTGAACAACTTTGAGGCTTTTTTCTTTTGTAAAGGTGGGGTCTCCCTATGTTGTCCAGGCTGGTCTCGGACTTCTGGGCTCAAGCCTGCCTCGGCCTCCCAAAGTTCTGGGATTACAAACGTGAGCCCCTGTGCCCAGCCTTGTGCAAGCATTAACAATAGAGTTACATCATAAGTGCAAGTATCTTACTTAAACTGAAGTAAAGATATAAAAGTGCTCTTTCCTTGCCTAACGCAGCCATGGCTCGTGGTCCCAAGAAGCATCTGAAGCGGGTGGCAGCTCCAAAGCACTGGATGCTGGATAAATTGACCGGTGTGTTTGCTCCTCGTCCATCCACCGGTCCTCACAAGTTGAGAGAGTGTCTCCCCCTCATCATTTTCCTAAGGAACAGACTTAAGTATGCCTTGATAGGAGATGAAGTAAAGAAGATTTGCATGCAGCGGTACATTAAGATTGATGGCAAAGTCCGAACTGATATAACCTACCCTGCTGGTTTCATGGATGTCATCAGCATTGACAAGACGGGAGAGAATTTCCGTCTGATCTATGACACCAAGGGTCGCTTTGCTGTACATCGTATTACACCTGAGGAGGCCAAGTACAAATTGTGCAAAGTACGAAAAATCTTTGTGGGCACAAAAGGAATCCCTCATCTGGTGACTCATGATGCTCGCACCATCCGCTACCCTGATCCCCTCATCAAGGTGAATGATACCATTCAGATTGATTTGGAGACTGGCAAGATTACTGATTTCATCAAGTTTGACACTGGTAACCTGTGTATGGTGACTGGGGGTGCTAACCTGGGAAGAATTGGTGTGATTACCAACAGAGAGAGGCACCCTGGATCTTTCGATGTGGTTCATGTGAAAGATGCCAATGGCAACAGCTTTGCCACTCGACTTTCCAATATTTTTGTTATTGGCAAGGGCAACAAACCATGGATTTCTCTTCCCCGAGGAAAGGGTATCCGTCTCACCATTGCTGAAGAGAGAGACAAAAGACTGGCTGCCAAACAGAGCAGTGGGTGAAATGGTCCCTGGGTGATACATTAGATGTTTATGCATAATTAAAAATCATATGGCATGAAAAAAAAAAAGATATAAAAGGACTGCAAAGGAGTACCAGGGAACTTTTTGGGGTGATGGAAATGCTCTTGATCTTGATATCAGTAGTTGTTAAAACTCATCAAACTGTATACTTTAAAAGGGTGAATTTTGTTACGTATACCTCAATTAAAGAAAACTAACAGCAACTATCATTCTAAACATCAAAACACTAAAAACCATATCACTAAGAATGAGGAACCAGACAGAGATGCCTGCTACTGTCAGTATTGTCCTACACTGTTTAGGAGATTTAACAACAAGGAAATCAAGTAATTGGCATAAATTTTAGAAAAGGTGGAGTCTTTTATTTTGAAATTTGTTCTTACTGATGACAGTTGCATCTCCCAGAAATCTAGGAGACAGTAGTGTTTTTTTCTGTCTTAAGTACAAAATGATTAATTCCAGCTCTAATAGCATATATTTAAGTTGCTGCTGTTAAAAAGCTTATAGTTGGATCTTGGAAGTGGGCGGGTGATCTACCTTGAGTTGAGCCACTTCCCGATCGACCCCTTAAAAAAAAGTATAGAGGGCCAGGTGCAGTGGCTCACACCTGTAATCCCAGCACTTTGGGAGGCCAAGGTGGGTGGATCACAAGGTCAAGAGATCAAGACCATCTGGCCAACATGGTGAAACCCCATCTCTGCTAAAAATATAAAAATTAGCTGGATGTGGTGGCACGTGCCTGTAGTCCCAGCTACTCTGGAGGCTGAGGCAGGAGAATCTCTTGAACCCCAGAAGTGGAGGTTGCAGTAAGCCGAATTCGCGCCACTGTACTCCAGCCTGGTGACAGAACAAGACTCCCTCTCAAAAAAAAAAAAAATGTAAAATAATATGAGAATCTGGTAAATTATTGGCTATACGATAAATACATAAGAATCAATAGTTTTGCTCTAATCTTGCAAAAAACACAAAGTAAGAATTTTAAAAAGTGTCACTCATATTAGAGAAAAGAACTATAAAATACTTAGAAATAAACTTGAGAAAGACAGTTCCAACATGAAGAAAACTAAAATATTGAGGAACATAAAACAGATGAAGAACTTGGGTCAGGTCCCATACCCCTTACATTATCTATTGTTGCATAACTACCCCTAAATTTAGCAGCTGAAAACAATAAACATTTATTCTCTCACACAGTATCTGTAGGTCAGGAATCATCACCTAACTGGGTAGTTGTGGCTCCGAATCTCTCATGAGCTTGTGGTCAAGATGTTGGGCACAGCTGAAATCATTTGAGGTCTCAAGTGGAGCTGGAGGATCTGCTTCAATAATGGCTCCTTCACATGGCTGTTGGCTGGGGCCTCAGTTCCTCACCACATGGACCTCTCCGTAGGGCTGCTTAAGTGTGCTCACAGCATGGCAGCTGGCCTCCCCTGGAGTGTGTGATCCAAGACAGAGAACAGAGCAGGAGGCACAGTGACTCATAACCAACCTTAGAAATTGCACACCCTCATTTCTGAAACAACCCTACTCAATGAGGTTATACGAGGCTGTAAATACCAGCAGCCAGAGATCACTGGGGCCCGTTTGGAGGCTACTTATCATACCTTAGTTGCAAGGGAAGCTGGGAAGGGTTTTACATGGCATTTTCAGCTTCTCTTCTGGGAGGCTCAGAATCATAAGGTGGGGGTTTCCCTCACATAAGAATGGGATTCAGATGCTGTACGGTGGAAAAGAATGATGTGTCCCTGACATATTTGAATATACAAACAGATCAATGCAACCGGCCAGATGGAGAGGCTCATGCCTGTAATCCCAGCACTTTGGGAGGCTGAGGTAGGTAGATCACTTGAGGTCAGGAGTTCAAGGCCAGCCTGGGCAATGTGGTAAAACCCGTCTCTATTAAAAATACAAGAATTAGCCAGGCGTGGTGGTGTGCACCTATAATCCCAGCTACTCAGGAGGCTGAGACGGGAGAATTGCTTGAGTCCAGCAGGCAGAGGTTGCAGTGAGTGGAAATTGTGGCACTGCACTCCAGCGTGGGTGATAGAGCAAGACTCCATTTCAAAAACAAAATCAGTGCAACCAAATAATCTAAAAATAGATTGTTTCCATTTAAGATAAGACAAAAGCGATATTTCAGTTTGGAGGGGAAAGGATAGTTAATATCATAAATGATGCTAACCTTGACTGGTTATCCATCTCAATCAAAATAGTTAAACTCCTATCTTGCACCATATAAAAAATAAATTCCTGCTTACAAGAAATTAAGAGAGCCTGTGAGTATACAAGGCAGAGATGGGAGAGGCCTTATTTTTTTTTTGAAATGGAGTCTTTGTTACCCAGGCTGGAGTGCAGCGGTGAAATCTCAGCTCACTGCAACTTCTGCCTCCTGGGTTCAAGTGAAATTCCTGCCTCAGCCTCCCGAGTAGCTGGGATTACAGGTGTGTGCCACCACACCCAGCCAATTTTTGTATTTTTAGTAGAGATAGAGTTTCACCATGTTGGCCAGGCTGGTCTTGAACTCCTGACCTCGTGAACCACCCGCCTCAGCCTCCCAAAGTGCTGGGATTACAGGCGTGAGCCACTGCACCTGGCGGGAGACACCTTCTTAACCAAGAATGAGCATCCAGAAAACGTGTAACAGAAAGCCTAGGGTGTTTCCCATGCCTCTTCCTCCTGGGTAGGCTCTGAGCTCCAATTTTTGTCCATCTAACACTAGCAAGCACCATGAAGCCGCTGAGCTTTGCTGAGCTTCTCAGCATTGTGCCTTCTAAGAATATTCGTTCTGTGTGGCATAAGAATCAGCAAACACTTCAAGGGGGAAAGGCAACAGGAGAAGGTAGGGTTCACTTCTCAAAGCTTCCCTTCTCTCTGAAATCTTGTCTCTTCAAATCCTGGTTGCTGGATATCTATCTGATGCCTTTAAATTAATTGTTTCTCAAGTATCTCCTTCAGCCTCTTTCGTGGTTCTGGGAGAAGGGCAGTTCTGCTTGAAATTGTCACAGTTGAATGTAGATGTAGATCTACATAGTAGATGCTGAAGTCCTTGGTCCCATCGTCATGTTTCCAAAAGATCAGATTTCAGCGAAGATGTTAAGCAACCATAATTATTTTCCCATATTAACCTTTTGGTTGTTTCTCATCAAGAAATTTATATGATGTTCAGTGTTTCCAAACTATGGAACTTGTATTATTTTGCGCTATAGAGCAATAGCGTTTCTAAATATTGGATGTGATTACAACTAAATTTACATTATATACTCTTTTGACAAGTTTTAGCTGCAATTTTGAGTTACTTGTGGTCTTTTCCCTACACCCTCTTACCCCAGCTCACACCATATTACCCTCCTTGAGAACTAACTTTGGATTTATAAAATAGTTACCTGCAGCTGCTAATAAAAAAACCTCTGGGTTCTCTGACTTTCTTACATGCAATAAGAACGTTTCAATCTGCCATAAATTAAATTCATCCATAGTCTTGTAGCTTATATTTCATTTCCTATCAATTAAAAATAAACAATCTCCCTAGAATCTGCCTTAGAAAAATAGATCAATTTAAAAATATGTATCCAGTTGTCCCCTGTCAATTTTGGATCCTAGCAGAGCACAAGCAGAACTGAATTTCAAATAGGGATTTGTTAAATTAAAAATTTGGTAAATATATTCAATATTTTGAGTGATCAAATCAGCCATGTTGATAATAATTCATATTAAGGACTTACTGGAGTTTTAGCGCTAGAAGGAATCTTAGAAATTATGTAATTACACAATTCTTGCTTTTGGCTTTAAATTATAAAACTAATTGATTTTCCTGGTTAAAAAAATTAATTGGCACAGAAAAACACAAGTTCAAAGGTAAACATTCCAGGCTTCCCCTACTCTACTGTTCTTAATCTGTAGAGGTTTCTTCTGATAGAGGTTTTTTAATGCATGCTTCCAGAAATGTTCTAGTGTGTGTATGTATGTGTACATACAGGTATGTGTAATAAAATTGGAAATATTAAATGATTAAATAGTACAATCCACACTAGGTTATTTCATTTAATAGATTTTAGATGTCTTGTCCCTTTTTATCTACTCCTATTTGATAGGCCTTTGAATGTTTTCCAGCTTGTTGCTATTACAGTCAGTGCTGCAAGGAATGTTTTAATGCACACAACATTTTCTGTTTGTGCAAGTTTATCTGGAGAGTCAGTTGTTAGTTTTGGAACAGTTAGGTGAAAGAGTTCGTGGATTCAAATTTTCATGGATATTTACCAGTCTTTTATGGGCTGTGCTCCTGCCTATAATTCCAGTACTTTGGGAGGTCAAGGCGGGTGGATCACTTGAGGTCAGGAGTTTGAGACTAGCCTGGCCAACGTGGTGAAACCCAGTCTCTACTAAAATACAAAAATTAGCCGGGTGTGGTGTTAATCCCAGCTACCTGGGAGGCTGAGGCAGGAGAATCCCTTGAACCCAGGAGGCGGAGGTTGCATTGAGCTCAGATGGTGCCACTGCACTCCAGACTTGGTGACAGAGAGAGACTCCTCAAAAAAAAAAAAATAATTAAAGGGAGAAAATTAAAATAACCCATTTACTTTAATCAGATATGTCACTATTAGCATCTTGATGTCTTTATTAATATTTAACACATTTTAAGTTAAAAATGGGATCACACAATAATACTGTTTTGTAACTATCTTTTTCACTTACCAACGTGGTAAACATTTTCCACAAGATATCCAATTTATTATTGTTAGACCTTTAGTTTGTTACCAGTTTTAAAATCATTATAAATATTGCTTCGGTGAAAATCCTTAGAGGTAAATTCTTTTTTTTTTTGAGACGGAGTTTTGCTGTTGTTACCCAGACTGAAGTGCAATGGCACAATCTTGGCTCACTGCAACCTCCGCCTTCTGGGTTCAAGCAATTCTCCTGCCTCAGCCTCCCGAGTAGCTGGGACTACAGGTGCACACCACCATGCCCAGCTAATTTTTGTATTTTTAGTAGAGAAAGAGTTTCACCATGTTGACCAGGATGGTCTCGATCTCTTGACCTCGTGATCCACCCGCCTCGGCCTCCCAAAGTGCTGGGATTATAGGCATGAGCCACTGTGCCTGGCCATAGAGGGAAATTCTTATAGACAAATAGAATAATATCCTAAAATTGGAATGCTTGGTAAAAGTATACGATTTGTTTTACAAGGCTTTGGCTATACACTGACAGATTGCCCCTAGGAAAGTTGCACAAACTTGCATTCCCATCAATTTACATTTTAAGCTTAAGAAACTTCTTTTTTTTTTTGAGACAGGGTCTCACTCTGTTGCCCAGGCTGGAATGCAGTGGCATGATCTTGGCTCTCTATAGCCTCCGCCCCCTGGGTTCAAGTAGTTCTTCCATCTCAGCCTTCTGAGTAGCTGGGACTACAGGCGTGTGCCACCACACGTGGCTAATTTTCATATTCTTTGGTAGAGACGGAATTTCACCATTTGGCCAGGCTATAAGAAACTTTTTAAAAAAAAAAAAAAATACAACTTGGGGCTGTCGGGTAAAATTAATAAAATGATACTAAAATGATTGTGGGGTGGGTGTGAGGCGGGATTTGAATATAGAAATTTCTAAGCCTTAAAATGTTGCAATAAATTTCTGAAAAAGGTCAGAAGCTTTTTTGACTAGTTAATAGATTGTCTTATAACTTTTAGTTATAAAGAGCTATGCTAAGGCCGGGTGTAGTGGCTCATGCCTGTAATCCCAGCGCTTTGGGAGTCTGAGGTGGGCGGATCATGAAGTCAGGAGTTTGAGACCAGCCTGGCAACATAGTGAAACCCCATCTCTACTAAAAATACAAAAAAATTAGCCAGGCATGGTGGCAGGCGCCTGTAATCCCAACTACTTGGGAGGCTGAGATAGGAGAATTGCTTGAACCCAGGAGGTGGAGGTTGCAGTGAGCCGAGATCGTGCCATTGCACTGCAGCCCAGGCGACCTTGCGAGACTCTGTCTCAAAAAAAAAAGAGCTACAATACATGCAGTGATATTATTGAGGCTGCTTTATCACAAAATATGAATTTAGACATTTGCAGCAGAAATAATAATAGGAATAGCAAACATTTATTGAGGACTTTGTGTAGAACTTGCAGATTCTAAAATGTGTATTAAACAGTAATAGCTTGATTGAGAATCTGTTGGGAAGGATATTTCTTTTTTTTTTTTTTTTGAGACGGAGTTTCGCTCTTGTTACCCAGGCTGGAGTGCAATGGCGTGATCTCGGCTCACTGCAACCTCTGCCTCTGGGTTCAGGCAATTCTCCTGCCTCAGCCTCCTGAGTAGCTGGGATTACAGGCACGCACCACTGTGCCCAGCTAATGTTTTGTATTTTTAGTAGAGACGGGGTTTCACCATGTTAACCAGGATGGTCTCGACCTCTTGACCTTGTGATCCACCCGCCTCGGCCTCCCAAAGTGCTGGGATTACAGGCATGAACCACCGCGCCTGGCCCGGGAAGGATATTTCTTTTTTTTTTTTTTAAAGATGGGGTTTCACCATGTTGGCCAGGCTGCTCTAGAACTCCTGACCTCTAGTGATCCACTCACCTCGGCCTCCCAAAGTGCTGGGATTACAGGCGTGAACCACCATGCCTGGCCACAATTTCTTAATGAGAAGTCTACCTTCACAGTGTTAAAACAAAAAATTTTTAAAAGACAAAGGTTTATGAGGTGCTTATTATAAAAGGCCTCATTTAATCTCATCACATGGGTACAGTCAGTATTCCAGATTTACAGCTGCAAAAACTGTCAGAGTCAGACCCCGAGGCAAGGTTTATATGACTCTGAAGTCCATGCTCGACCTCTGGGAGTGTACCAAACAAAGAAGGAGGCGCCACTGTGATGCCAGTTGCTGCTATCAGGTGGGCCAGGGACAAAATATTAAATAACATTGATTCTCTAGTGCAAAAGTTGAACCTTTTCAATTCTGTTTCAGTCTTACTGATTATGGGAAGAGAAAGTCAGTTTGGTACCTCTAAGTACATGTTAATCTCCCTTTCCAATAAAAAGAACTATATTTAACTAGAATTTAATTACATTGTTTTCTTTTAAATGCACTTACTTCTTTAGAGACAGGGCCTCGCTGTCACTCAGGCTGGAGCGCAGCTGTTGCATCATACTTCACTGCAGGCTGGACATTCCTGGGCTCAAGCAGTCCTCCCTCTTTGGCCTCCTGAAGTGTTGGGATTCTGACACCTGGCCTTAATGCATTTATTTTTACAGCTACTGTCTATTTGTGCCATATAAGGGTTTTCCCCCCCACTTACAGTAATAATGAAATATTTCTAGTAAAATTTTGTTTTGTTTTGTTTTTTTGAGATAGAATGTCACTCTTTTGCCCAGGCTAGAGTGCAGTGGCCCAATCTTGGCTCACTACAACCTCTGCCTCATGGGTTCAAGTGATGCTCCTGCCTCAGCCTCCCGAGTAGCTGGGACTACAGGCGTGTGCCACCACATCTGGCTAATTTTTGTGTGTGTAATTTTAGTAGAGACAGGGTTTCATCATATTGACCAGGCTGCTCTCGAACTTCTGACCTCATGATCCGCCCACCTCGGCCTCCCAAAGTGTTGAGGTTACAGGTGTGAGCCACTGCGCCTGGCCAGCGTAAAATTTTTTTGAGTTGAGTTGTTTTAAAGAAAAATACACCAGGCATGGTGCATACCACTTTGGGTGGTTGACACAGGAGGATCGCTTGAGGCTAGGAGTTCAAGACCAGCCTGGGAAACGTAGTGAGACCTTTAAAAAAAAAAAACTTAGCTAGGCACAGTGGCACATATCTGTAGTCTCAGCTGTTCGAGAGACAGGCAGGAGGATTGCATGATCCCAGGTGTTTGAGGCTGCTGTGAGCAATGATGCCACTGCACTCCAGCCTGAGTTGACAGAGCAATACCCTGTCTCAAAAAATAAAAAAATAAAAACACATGTCCTATTTTTCTGTGTTTTCTATCCACTCAAAAATAACTCCTTTTTTCATTTAGCTTCCTGCTTTCTGTTGTTAATTTCTTCCTCCTGTGAAAACTGGGAAAAATTTTTTTTATCAGCAATTGTGAAGCAGAGTATGGAGAGGACTATTTTTTAAAGTTTTAATTATAAAATAACTTTATAGTAATTTTGATTAGAGAAGCAGTTTTGCCATAATACGAGTATTATTTTCTTTCTTTTTTTTTTCTTTTTTAGACATAGGCTTGCTCTGTCACTCAGGGTGGAGTGCAGTGGCACCATCTTGGCTCACTGCAACCTCCACCTCCCGGGTTCAAGCAATTCCCTGCTTCAGCCTCCTGAGTAGCTGGGATTATAGGTGTCCACCATCACACCCAGCTAATTTTTGTATTTTTAGTCAATACAGGGTTTCACCATCTTGGTCAGGCTGATCTTGAACTCCTGACCTCATGATATACCTGCCTCAGCCTCCCAAAGTGCTGGGATTACAGGTGTGAGCCCCCATACCTGGCCATAATATGAGTATTCTAAGACAGCTGCCATGTTGTTTTTTTTTTTCCTTTTTCCCTTGTGTGCATTCATTTTAATAATAATGATTAATATTTGTTGAGTATTTGTTTCTAGGCACTGTTCTAAGCATTTTGCATCTAGTAACTTCTTTAAACTTTTCAACCACTCTGCAATATAATGTTATCCCTATTTTACAGATGAGGAAACTGAAGCACAGTGGATTTAAGAAACTGACTGTAAGGACTTGAATCCAGGGAATTGGTCTTCTGAGCTTGGACCTTCAATCTCTATACTATGCTGTCTCCCATATTTAGCAGTGATTTATTCACATTGTTATTATTATGGTCTATAACTAATTTTTTTCTTTTTTTCACTTAACACAAACATTTTCTTCTTGCTATATAGTTCTCGGATTTTTAAAGAATCAACTTTATTTTGGTATAATCTATATTCAATAAAATGCATGCATTTAAAGTGTTCAATTGATAAACTTTGATGAATATCTATACCTGTGTAACCACCACTATAATTTGGATATAGAACATTTCCATCATTCTAGTTTCCTTGTGCCCCTTTCCATTTATAGCGTTTTCTCCCAAAATTGTCTCCAACTAAATGAGCTGCCTTCTATAATCATTCTAATTTTTTTAACTTTCTTTTTGATCTATGAGTTATTTTTATATTTGTTATTATGTAATGTAATGTAATGTCACTCTCTATTCATATAGTAGTCCTTATTCTGCAGTCTGCTGTTTTTTTCTGAATAATAATATAGGCCCCCTAGTTTAGTTTTAAATAGTGTTTGCACAGTGTATTTTTTCCAACCTTTTATTTCATCTGTCTCTTTATATTTAGAGTAGATTTCTTCTAGGCAGCATGTAGTGGGGTCTTGCTTTTTAAATCTTATCTCATAATCTTATCTCAGCACTACATGCTGCCTATATAAAGAGACAGATGAAACAAAGGTTGGAAAAAGATATACTGTGCAAATACTATTTAAAAGTAAACTAGGGGGCCTATATTATTAAATTAAATCTTATGAGATAAGATTTAAAAAAATGGGGAGGGATTATGAGATAAGATCTAAAAAGCAAGATCCCATTACAGCTGCCTAGGAGAAACAATCTAGTTTAATTATTGATGTCATGGGATTTCAATCTGCCATCTTGCTATTTGTTTTCTGTTTGTCCCATCTGTTTATTTTTCTCTCTTTTTCAACATTCTTTTGCACTAATTGATTATTTTGAATGATGCCAGTTGAGCTATCCTATTGGCTTATTAGTTATGTTTCTTCTTAAAATTTGTGTTAGTTACTCTAGGGTTTACACCCTTTTAACGTTTGTTATTGCACAGGCCTACTGGTGGTCAATTTACTTAGTTTTGTTTGTCTGAAAAAGTCTTCAGTTTTCCTTCATTTTTATAGACATTTCACCTGATACATAATTGTGGGTTGACCGTTTTTTTTCCCTAGTCAGTACTTTAAAGAATTCACTTGGCTGGGGCAGTGGCTTCACCTATAATCTCAACACTTTGGAGACTGAGGTGGGAGGATTGCTTGAAGCTAAGAGCTTGAGACTAGCCTGGGCAACAAAGTGAGACCCTGTCTCTACAAAAAAAAAAAAAAAAGGAATTCACTCAGTTATCTTTTGTTTCTCTATGTAATGTGTCTAGGTGTTTTATTTTTTTTTTTAATTTTCTCTTTTTTTTTGTATTTATGCTGCTTGGGTTTATATGAGTTTCTTGGATTTGTGGTTTGATGTCTTTCATTATTTTGGAACATTCTAGCTATTTCCTTCCCTCCCCTCAGCTGCCTTCTGCCTCATTATCTCACTCTTTTCTCATTCTAGTACTTCAATTTTATCTATTTGGAATAGATGAAGTTGTCCCATAGTTCTTGGGTGCTTGGTGGTTTTTTCCTCTACGTTTTCCTCTTTGTGTTTTAGTTTGGATTTCTGTTGTCCCATCTTCACATTTTCTGATTCTTTCCTTTGCTGTGTTTAGTCTTCTAAAAAGACTGATGAAGGAATTCATCTCTGATACCATGTTTTTTCTTTCTGATGTTTTCATTTGATTCTTTCTCATGGTTTTCATCTCTTTGCTGAAACTTTACCTCCATTTCATCTCTTTGCTGAAACTTTATATCCAACAAAATATGCATGTTTTACATATTTTCCATTAGCTTTCTTTCTTCCTTTCTTTAATTTTTTTTGAGATGGAGTTTTATTCTTGTTTCTCAGGCTGGAGTGCAATGGTGTGATCTTGGCTCACTGCAACCTCTGTTTCCTGGGTTCAAGCGATTCTCCTGCATCAACCTCCTGAGTAGCTGGGATTATAGGCATGTGCCACCTCCCCTGGCTAATTTTGTATTTTTAGTAGAGATAGGGTTTCACCATGTTGGTCATGTTGGTCTCAAACTCCTGACCTCAGGTGATCTACCTGCCTTGGCCTCCTAAAGTGCTGGGATTACAGGCATAAGCCACCACACCTGGCCCTCCACTAGCTTTTCATAACCAATTACTCATAGCTATTTAAAACTTATTCAAAGTTTCCAATATTTGACTCATCTCTTAGTGTAATTCTGTTGATATATCTATTGATAATGAACTGGTAGTGAATAAAATAGGAATGACCTTTGATCATTGGGGAATACAAGAAGGTAGAGTCTGCAAGGGCCAATAATCTATCTTGAGCCTCCTGCATGACTGGTGAGATGTCTATTAATAAAATCCCCCTGCTGTCTATTCTGCCATCTTTCAGAATTTTTTTTTAATGGTATGAGATTATGGTCTAAATTCCTCTTTTTTACATTGCCACCTATTTATTGCAGTACTGCTTATTGGATAGGTGCTTCCCACCCACCAATTTTATAGTGTCTGCATGACCCAGGGTCTTATCTTTATACTATGGAGGCATGATACTGTATGTGTTCTGGAGTCAGAATGACCCGTGTTTCAATCCTGGCTCTCCACTTCCTAGCTCACTGACTTTGGATTTGCTGTTTATCCTGTCTGCACTTGTGCTTCGTCATGCATAAAGTAGGGTGGTAATCCTAGCTATCATAGGATTGTGAGGACAATTCCATGTGAAGGGTTAACACTTTTTAAAAAGGTACTGCATTATATTATTGTCAGGTGATCTTGATGAAAAATTGTTCTATAACGTGATATGATTTTTCCACAAGTGAAAGCAATAAACGTAACCAAAGGAAAGCAGTATTTGGCATGGAAATGAGTCATATCAAGAAAAAGCTCATAAAAGTAGGTTACCATGTTTTTTTTTCTGAGCTCTTGCAAGCATAGCTATGACTTTGTTGGAGGGTGCATGTTAACTCAGTGGAATTAAATTCGTGGAGGTGAGTGGAATGTTGTATGAGCCTGCATAACTTAAGATTAAAAAAAAATTCCCTGAATTCTACCAGGTTCTTAGATGCAGATTTCCTTGCCTTTCAGCTGCCAGCTGCTTTCAGTCCAGGACCTTTGTTCCTCCTGTCCTCACTTCATCTTCATACCTGCTTTCATTCTTGCTTCTGGTCACAGTCATGGGTCTTCCTTGGTTTGTTCTGCTCTTACAGACACTGGGCTCCTTTTCTGGGTTTGTTTTCTTTTTCACACTGTCAGCAAGTGCCCTTGCATAACTCCCAAATGTATACGGGACAGAAGTAGCAGCTGGCCGCAGGGACACTGAGAAGGTAGAATGGGAGGCTTGGGGAAAGAAGGGGAGGCCTCTGGCCTGTGCCCACTCACCTTCTGGTTCTCAGTTCTTCAGCAAAAGCTTTGGAAGAAGAGGGGAGACACGCACTGCCTGTAACTTAAAATGAATGTTTTTTCTTTTTCAGTCCTAACTTAAACTGGATTGTTTTTCAACTCTGACCTGTCCCTTGGTTGGCATCTCTCACCTTCCAATACTGATAAGAATCCATTTTCAAGAAATATTTCCATGTGTCCATAGCAAACATAATTGGGAGGAAGACGTAGAAGCAGTGGAGATCGGTGGCTGTGCCACGATGAAAATTGTTATATTTTATGCATAGCATTGTCTCTAAGCAAACAGAAATGAGCCAGAAGACAAATGAGAATATAGAGAGGTATACCCAATTTTTTCAAAAGCCCCAGAAACCCATTCAGCCTTACATCTGTTCGACTCCGAATGATTTTCAAGAAGAGAGAGACTTCTTGGCAAACAACATCATCCCTCAGCTTAATGAACTCTGCAATTCCTAGGGCACACATTTCAAAGTCGTGGACCTGAGTTGGTCAGCACTGAAGGCCCCGAAATCCTCACCCACCCACCTGTTAAGACAGTATTCTTGTCTTTGTTCCCAGCAGCTGAAGCTCTGCCTTGACTATGTGGACAGCTGCTTTCCCTTTTTCATCTGCATGCTGGGTCAGACATACGGAAACTTCCTCCCTGACTACTCACATTTCATGACCTCCACAGTGACTCACTTGTCAAACTTATCCAAAGTAGAACAGAATCTCTACGTTGCTGCAAAAAATGGTTATCCTTGGGTTCTGGAGAATCCCAACTGCAGTCTGATGAAGAGATAATCCAAGCAGCATTTCTGAATCAATCTCGATTTCAGTATTTTTGCTTTAGGACTGGAGCCACCCTGCTGAAGGGTTTAGATTATGAGGAAAAGGAAGAGAGGCTACCCTCAAGTTCATCGATGAACGAAGAGGAAAAATTGAGGATTGGAAAGCTTAAGGCCAAGATTATTAGTAAAGGGCTCCCTGTGAGATTTTACAGTGATCTCCACCAGTTGGGTGAGCTGGTTTTCAAGGACTGGTCAGTTGTGATAGAAAAACTTCATCCAGCCACTGCAAAGATTGAAAATGTAGGTTAGTAAATGTAGAGATAACTAAGTCTGTTATCAACATAAAGGTAATATTTTTGTAGTTCTTCCTTGTGAAGGAATTTTTAAATGATTGCAAATATTCCTTAAACATTTAAAAATTATTATTATGTTCTTGTTCTTTCTCCACTTTGAAGATTTTTGCAACTGAAGATAAGAGCAAGTGATGAGTCAGTTATGGAAGATTTTTTAGGGAGTTAAGGAGCTCAGAGAAGACCCAAAATATCTGCAGTTAATAAGTGAGTCTAGAGCAGTGGTTCTCAACCACGGCTGATTTTGCTCCCTCAAGGGACATTTGGCCATGTCTGAAAACATTTTTGGTTGTCACAATTGGGGGAGAGCTACTGGCATCTAGTGGGGAGAGGCCAGGGATACTGACAAGCATCTACAGTGCACAGGACAGCCCCATAATAAAGAATTACCCAACCAAAAATGTCAATAGTGATGAGGTGGAGAAATCCTCAGCTAAGAAGAAGAGAATCAACTTTTATTCATTTTTTGGTGCTTTGGTTATTTTATTACATTTAATCTTCAAGGTTTAACCCTGCAAGATAAGTATTATAATTCTGATTCTGCAGATGAGCAAATGAAAGCTGCTGTGTAGCAGTGAAGTGGCTTACCAATGTCACAAAACTAGTGAGGGACCAATCTCGGATTTGAAACCAGATCCCTCTTACTCTAAAATCTGTGGCTGCTCTCTTTCACCTTTTTTTATGTAAGTGTGATTAATGGATTGGCAGCCTCGGCATCACCTAGGGAGCTTGTTAGAAAGGTAGAATCTTGAGCCCCGTTTCAGGTCAACTGAATTAAAATTTGCATTTTAACGGATGACCAGGAGCTTTACATGTAAGTTAAAGTTTGAGAATCATTGCCTGATCATATTGCCTCTAAGTGAAATGATTACCATTATTTTGGGAAATAATTTCCTGTGGACACGAACCAGATTAAAAAGAAAAGAGTCTGTCACCTAGACAGACTTCAGGAGGGATCTGTGATGATTATATGAAAAACAGAATATATGAAAATAATATGAAATTGTATGGAAAATAGAATGTTTATATGCCTGTGTGTGTTTTGGGGATAAGAAGATGGCCTGTGTCTTTGATCAGATTCTCAGAAGGCTAACGACCCAAAAAAGGTTATGAATTCCTGATGAAAGGGCCCAATTAACATAAGGAGGCAAAATGGTGGCAGGCGGTACATTCTCAAATACTTTCAGGGACCAGGCACACAATAGTCCTTGTAATGTGATAGGGAGCAGATGGATCTGTACTGAGCAGGAGAGTCATTTGAATTCAGTGGTGGTGGTGAAGACAAACCTCTGCAGGCTAGACAAAACTCTGCCTAGAAGCCAAATCATCTGGACCTGGAAAAAGAACATTGTATCAGTCTCAACTCTTGGTTGCAAGTGACTCAAACCAATTTCAACAGAAAGAGAATTTATTAGCTTATATAACTACAAAGCCGGGATTAAGTCTGATTCAGCTCAGGCTTCATTCATTTGCTCCAATCATGTTACCAGATCCTTGTCTCTGACTACTTCTCAGCCTGGCCCTGCTGTCCTGATGTTAGCTCATCACCTTGGCTCCTCTATCGTGACGGCAGAGGAAGATGGGCCATAGTAGCTCCAGGTTCAAGTCCAGCAGAAATGGCTCAAAGTCCTAGCATTCCTAACACTGAGTCTTTCTGGCTCTGATTAGCCTGACCTGGGCCATATGCTTTCATCTGATTCAATCACTGGTGCCGAGGGAATGTGATGCTCTGATTGGCTAGTTGGACCTAGAAGTGGAGTTAGACTCATTGGAATTGTATGAACTGAGATTTGGGTTGGGTAGATCCCCAGTGATAATCTAGGGCTGTTACTGAAACTAGGGGAGGGTGATTGGATGTTGAGCAGCCAAAAAGAACCCACATATTTATAACAGGCTTGGGGTTTTAGAATCCAACAGACATGTCCTTGAATATTGTGTTTTTCAGCTCCTAGCTATGTGACCGTGAATGCATTACTTAATATTGATAAACCATAGGTTTTTCTTCTGTAAAATGGGTTAACATTAGCCACTTTGAGAGTAATTATGTAAACCACTAAAAACAGCACTGGGCACATATCAGGCACAGAGTTAATAACTAGTGAGGATGAATAATAACAAGTGGGTTCTAGAAGAATATATACGTTTGGTTAAAGTCAGAAATGTGGTTAACATTAATATTCTTTTAGTCATATCAACCTGAACTGCATCTGTTGATTAATATCCGCTAATGTGTTCAAGAATATAGCCTTTCTGGGTTTTGGGGTTAAGGTCATATTATTGCTCTGTAATATTCTTAGTCTTTGATTTTGGATATCGCTGAAAGGTTAGCTTGTTTTAGACTTTATTCTTGAATGTATCTATCTGGTCTAAATGTCTGAATTAGAAGGCATGGAATGGATGGATTATTTAAAAATAATGCTTCCTTCCATTAGAAAGAAGTCGTAAATTCTTTCTTTTTTGGATCTTCAGTGCTCTTTAATCACTTAGGTAACTCCAAAATCTCATAGTCCACAGTTAGGGTAGTGATAGGCCAATTGTGCAGCTGGTAGTTATTGTAAGACAATATGGAACTATTAGTTTACACTCTTGACCCATAGAAGTACTTCTGAGGTCCTTGAAGATCTCTGAGACTAGTGCATGAGGTTCAGGGTTAGTGCAAGAGGACTGTTAGACTGTGTGGTCATCCAAATTCTGTTTAAGATCTTGAAACTCGAAGCTGATCTTGGCCAGCCTGTGGATCCTCCAGGTCCGTTCTGGTCCTGTCTGAGCCATGAGGCAGCCCAGTTAACTATGAAGGTATAATGTGAGTATTTTGGGAACCAGTCAGAGTAACCTCTCTGGTGTTTCTTTTCCTGCATGTGTTGATAACAGCCTTCACTCCTTAAAAAAAAAAAAAAAAAAAAAGGGAACATGGGTGTCTCCAGAGACAGGAGGGCATTTTGGGAGCCCAGAACACCCTGACTTAAATTAGGCAATGAATTTAGAATTGCAGTAAATTGAAACTGGAAGAAACTTCAGAAATCATCCATTTTCTGGCCCTTCCTGCTTATTTTACCAAAGAGTTTTAAAAACTTGCCCAGTGGCAGAGCTGCCATGGCTGTCATCCTTATTAGGGAATTTGCCCTAAAAATATACCCCACTCCCTTAACCTCTGTCATAGATTGGCACACATACATACCTCACAAGACTGAATTAGATAACTTCCTACTTAGCTAACTGTTTGAAAAAATGACTTGCATTGCATAGCAAGCCTATTTTTTTTTTTGCCCTTGTCATTCTGAGGTCATGAAATAACTTGGAATCCTAAGTAGGATTCTGTGTACAAAAGCAGAAGAAAAATTCAATTGTTTTCCTGTAGTTTTCTTTCATTCGTATATTGAATGGGCTGTGAAATATGGAGCCAAATAGAAGGTGATACAGTTACAGAGATACCTTCCTGGGCATTTGTAATAACATGTGCAATCGAAAATGTGAAACTACAAATCTAAGTTATTAAAATGTATCTTTTTGACTATCAAGATTGCAAGCACAACTTTGAACGTTCCTAACATGAAGAATTTTCTGAGAAGTGCGAGCAAATGTTTGTTATTTCCAAGGAGTCAAACAGGACCTTTGAAATCTTGGAAAATTTTGCCTTGAAGGATGTGGAATTTGATTTTAACAATACAGCAGCAGGTTCCAGTTTAGATGTTGTCCCCAGGTAAGATGTCAAGAAATCCCAAGCTCAGGCAGAACAGCCTGACTTTGGTAAACGCAATCCCCCACACTTGAAATGCCTTTTCTAACTTTCCCCATTCTATGCTCATCCCTTCCTGCAAGGGACACCCCCTAAAGGTGTCACCCCAGGGTTAGAATTTTCTTATCCAATATCACTCTGCATTTCGCAAAGCTTTTCTGGTATCTCACATAGTTTCTTCCAGTGTCCTCAAGAAGATTAGACACTTCCAGAGTTCAGGGAACCAGCTTCTTTTTTCTCCCATACATCAAAGGTTGTCTAAGTAATTTTTGAGAATGATGGAGTGACTTTAAAGATAAAAAATTAGATGATGAAATATGAGTAATGCATCTGCATAATATTGTGTAATTTACAAAGAGCTTCCACATGTATCATCAGCTCATTATTAATTACATTCAGATATTCAGCTAGCACTTATGAAAATGATATGGACCATATTATTATTTGTGTTTGTGTGTAAAGAATCAGCTTATCTTGAGCTGGGCATGGTGGTGTATGCCTGTAATCCCAATTACTCAGGAGGCTGAGGCAGGAGGATCCCTTGAGCCTGAGTTTGAGCCCATCCTGGGTAACATGGTAGGTCTCCATCTCTAAAGAAAAAAACCGGTTATCTTACCCAATATATACACTCCTTTATTGTTTTATCCAGTGTCCTCTACAATAAAACCTCCATATCTTTCTCACCCTGGGTGGTGAAATACAGTGTTCACCACCATTAGGAGGCTGAGGCCAGCAATGAGAGAGCTGGGGTTATCCATGGTATCCCTGCTAGTCTCATCCCTGGAAACGGGAGGTTCTTAGGATAGTGTTATTTCTTCCATTCTCATTTTCCAGCTCTTACCATGTATCTCGTGTCCTGTGAGAGATTTGTGCTTTGAAATAAAACTGCAGTGCTGGGATGGCTAAGGGCTGTCTTTCACCATTGCTGCCCTAGGTTCAGAACCTACTGGTCTAGTTCACTCAGGGATAGGGCTACCAACATTCTTGTGGTTCTGGGAACCCATGCGAAGAGGAAGACAGTTTATTCCGTTAATACAACATGGTGCTCCATCAGTATTTTCAGACTACAGGAGAAACATGTAGGTCGTGTGTTAAGGATGTTGGGTTTAAGCAGACAAATTTACAGAGACAGAAAGTTGATTAGTGGCTGTTGGGGGAAGAGAGTAGCAAAAAATGGAGAATGATTCTTAGTAGGTACAGAGTTTCTTTTTGGGGGTGCTGAAAATGTTCTGGGATTAGATAGCAGTGATGTTTGTACAACCTTGTGAATATAATGAAACCCATGGAAGGGCACACTTTAAAATGGTGACTTTTGTAGCCTATGAATTGTTTCTCACTTAGGTTATGATTTTAAGTGTTTCAGAGTGGATGATAAATGTAATAAATTTTATTGCAGTTGAACAACTCAAATTATTGTGCTCAATTAAAATACAACAATTAAATAAGTCCTTTTATATCACATACATGAAAACATTCAGGGCTTTGTTTGCTTTGCTGTTTGGAAACAATGCTCTGTACCTGAAGTTCCTGAATGGTGTGTCTAGGTCAACAGAAAAAGAATGTTCTTTTTTTTTTTTTATCTTTTACATTATTTTAATACAGTCTCCTGCGAGCAGTAACACGTTGGTAAACTTTCGGCAGAAGTGCATTCCTAAATAAGTAAACCCAAGGCAACAGTTGACAAAAAGGTAAAGAAAGAAGTAGGTTTATTTTAAAATAGTGTCCTTTGGTATTTCTGGGGGATTGGTTCCAGGACCCTCACGGATACCAAAATCCTTGGATGCTCATGTCTCTTTTATAAAATGGCATCGTATTTGCATGTAACCTACAGATTCTCCCAAATACTTTAAATCACCTCTAAATTATTTATAATACCTACAGTGTAAATGCTGTCCAAATAGTTGTTATACAGTATTGGTTTTTAATTTGTATTTTTAATTGTTAGATTATTATTATTATTATTATTATTCTTTTTTTGAGACGGAGGTTCGTTCTTGTTACCCAGGCTGGAGTGCAATGGCGCGATCTCGGCTCACCGCAACCTCCTCCTGGGTTCAAGCAATTCTCCTGCCTTAGCCTCCTGAGTAGCTGGAACTACAGACGTGCGCCACCATTCCCAGCTAATTTTTGTATTTTTAGTAGAGATGGGGTTTCACCTTGTTGACCAGGATGGTCTCGATTTCTTGACCTTGTGATCCACCCGCCTGGCCACATTATTATTTTTTAATTTTTTATTGAAATTTTTTTGAATACTTTTGATAGATGGTTGTCTGAGTTTGCAGATGCAGAATGTGTGGACAGAGGGCCAACCATAAACACCAAAAAAATCAACTTTAAAAAATAACTTTAGCAATGTGAGTTATTTTTAAGTATAAATAGGGACTGAACATACACTCATACACTGACATAAGCATACCTCCAAACAAGTTAATATAAAGGTAAATACATAATTATATACAAATAAATACACATATCCAAATACAAGCCACACAGCACCCACCATTTTCCGAGACCAAAATTTTCATATAAACATACTGGCAAATACAGCAAAATATCACTGTAAATTAGTATGCTTGCATATACAGACATGTATAAATACCAGAATTCAGTGACATGTAGCATATAACACAGGTACTTCAGGCATAAACAACACAGCTCAGTCAGAAACAGCCCGGAGAGTAACAGTTATCCATTGAAACAAATACTGTTGTAACCTTCTCACTAAGGATGAAAATTCAGCAGTTCACAATGGAATTAAGATTAATAAAATGCTCATGCTTTAAATAATAGAAACAAAGAAACCAGACTCTAAACCACTCCCCACTGCCAATGAGTTGGTTATGTTGATAATGTGAAGACAACTTCAGAGACTTAAAAGCACAGGGAGGCTTCGGGAGTCCTATCTAGAAAAAGGATTTGCTAAATGAAACCACTGACGGTGAACATAGAAACATTCTGTGAAGCTGGCTAAATTACCTTTCCTTTTTTTTTTTTTTTTTTTAGAAATAGGGTCTCACTCTGTTGCTTAAGCTGGAGTGCAGTGGCATGATCTTAGATCCCTATAGCCTCAGACTCCTGGGCTCAAGTGATCCTCCCAGCCTCAACCCCCTAAGTTGCTGGGATCACAGGTGCGTGAAATCATGCCTGGCTCAAATTCTTTTTATTTTGAAGGCCCTGCTAGAAACTTGCTGCTGCTCTAATTCATGACTTGGAGAGGCAAAACTAAAAAAAGCTGTTGCTGGGTTCAGGTGCTGTGGGAGAACCTACAAAAAATGGTCTGGACTGAAAATATCCATCTCCATCTCCCCAATTTCGAACAAGTGAACTATCCAAAGGAAACTTGGAGTTGTTACCTAATGGGAAGCCAAAAACACCAGACTGTGCAATCATAGATGGTTCAGGGGTGCCTTCATGGTTAGCAATAGTGATGTTTCATAGCCAAAGGCTATCACAGAGGCCTTGGAGCTTTTGATACTGACGACTGCACTGCATAAGTTTCTCAGAGATGTCACTGAACTTTTTCTTGTATTCTTCTATCACTGTCTCCATGGAGGTGACCTCCCCTTTCATAGAGGTCAATTCTACATCCTTGCTTTGTATTTGCTGAGTATATATCTTCTCCATCTGTTTCAGATGGCCCTCAGCCTTCCTGAAATTGTATTCTTGATAGAGACGTTCCTGATGTACCTGGTATGTCCGGAAGGCCAGTGCTCAGGAGGTAATGTCCAACACGATCTCTGGTCTCAGTCATGCCAGTACCATAGTTTTATATTCCTCTGATGGACTGAGTTCTGTGCGGACAATATCTAGCTTTCCAGAAAGGGTACTGTTGCTGGCAGGACAGATAACTAGTGAGCGACTAAATTCACCACTGCCATGCTGATCACAGAAGATGTGAGAACAGGCAGTGACCCATGCATTGCCAGAGAGTTTGATGCGACACTTTCGATAATTACAAAGCAGCATGTCTTCACACAAAGACATAATAGGATAGTGAGGTCTCCAGAAGGTGTGGCTCAAGCCTGTAATCCCAGTACTTTGGGAGGCTGAGGCGGGTGGATCACTAGGTCAAGAGATCGAGACCATCCTGGTCAACATGGTGAAACCCTGTCTCTACTAAAAATACAAAAAATTAGCTGGGCATGGTGGCGTGTGCCTGTAATCCCAGCTACTCGGGAGGCTGAGGCAGGAGAATTGCCTGAACCCAGGAGGTGGGGTTGCGGTGAGCCGAGATCGTGCCATTGCACTCCAGCCTGGGCAACAAGAGTGAAACTCCGTCTCAAAAAAAAAAAAAAAAAAAAAAAAAAAAACCCACAGTAATCATCTCCTATATATCCAGCATTTACAGTACCAAAGAGGTCCAGAATGGAACAGTGAGACTGAGATCTGGTTTTGGTCTCTTGAAATTTTACTTCTCTGGCATCACATGAATCCAGCTTCTGTCTAGAAACCAATTACCTAAGATCTATCAATTACCTAAGATCATGTGTAGTGAAGAGAACTTAAGACAGCTTATCTTGATCGAAATTCAAGGCTTTAGGTCCCATCAATTCAATTCAATTCAGGCTTTAGGACCCATCAGGCTTTAACCCTTTCTATTGAGAATGTCCAAATCCAAGCCCACTTGATTTTCAGGGGGTCTGTAGATGGACCAATTCTGGACTGGCACACCGGGTGCTGAAGTCCCAGGCCTTTCATCCTCAGTGATTTTCATCTTCAACCAGCCCACCAAAATGGAGAGGGAAAGCAGGAATGCTCTTTTCAGGTTTCAAAGCATTGTCTTAATAACCAACCATACAAATCAATGGCATCCTTTTTTTTTTCTCATTTTGAAAGGAACTGCAGATTGCTTTGCAAAATGCAATGTTCTATTTGTTCTTGAGGAGAAATTAAGACCCTCCCCTCCCCTCCCCTCCCCTCCCCTCCCCTCCCCTCCCCTCCCCTCCCCTCCCCTCCCCTCCCCTCCCCTCCCCTCCCCTTCCCCTTCCCTTCCCTTCCCCTTCCCTTCCCTTCCCTTCCCCTTCCCTTCCCTTCCCCTTCCCTTCCCTTCCTGCAGAGTCTTGGCTCTGTTGCCCAGGCTGGAGTGCAGTTTCATGATCTTGACTCACTGCAACCTCCACCTCCCCAGTTGAAGCGATTCTCCTACCTCAGCCTCCTGAGTAGCTGGAATTACAAGCATGCGCCACCACACCTGGCTAATTTTTTGTATTTTTTACTAAAAAGACAGGGTTTCTCCATGTTGGTCAGGCTGGTCTCAAATTACTGACCTCAGGTGATCTTCCCCCCTCAACTTTCCAAAGTGCTGAGATTACCGGCATGAGCCACCATGCCCAGCCTAGAACTTAATCTCTTTAAAAAAAAAGTGTGTGCAGGACAATTTTCTCTTCTTTCCTCTCTCTCTCCCTCATTCTCTGCTTTCCTTCCTTGGTAAATATTCTTTACATTTTATTACCCTTTTCTTTTTCAGAATAAATGCTATTCCAACTTACAAGTCTATTTTGCTCTTCTCTGGAGAACATGGTTGCGGAAAGTCCACTCTGATTGCCAACTGGGTTAATTACTTCGAAAAGAAACATCCGAGCATGTTGATGATTCCTCACTTTGTGGGCAGCTCCTGTGAAAGCAGCGCCATCATGTCCATGATCCATGACTTCATCACAGAGTTACAGTACAGGAACTAAGGTAAGAGAGTCAGACTTGGCATTCACTCAGGAGGTGTCTGGGGAGCTAGAAATGAGTGCCTCTCTGCTCACGTGGCTGCTGTTCCATTGCTCTGATCTCAATCCCGTACTGTCTCCCACATCTACCACCCACCTCTTTCCTCAAAGAGCTAAGCTTCCTTCCTTCCTGTTTGTGTGTTTGCCTGCTTCCTTCCTCTCTCCCTCCCTCCCTCCCTCCTTCCTTCCCTCCCTCCCTCCTTCCTTACTGCTTGTCTTCCTTCCTTCCTCCTCCTTCTTGCTTGCTTTCCTTCCTTCTCTCCTTCCCTTTTTCCTTCTTGCCTTCCCTCCCTCCTTTCTTCCTTCCTTCCTTTCTTCCTGCTTGCCTTCCTTCCTTCCTTCTTGCCTGCCTGCCTTCCTTCCTTTCTTCCCTTCCTCCCTTCCTCCCTTCCTCTCTTCCTCCCTCCCTCCCTCCCTTTCCTCCCCTCCTGCCTCCATCCCTCCCTTCCCTTCCTTACTTCTTTCCTCCTTCCCTCCCTTCTCCCCTTCCTCCCTCCCTCCCCTTCTTCTCCCCTTTCTCTCTGCCTCCTTCTCCCCCCCTCCCCCTCCTCCTCTCTCTTTTTCTTTCTTTCACCAAACGTTACTTGAGTATCATTCTATGCCAGGGCACTATTCTAGGCAATACGGATACAACAGTGAACATAATGGACACACATTTTTACCTCACAAAGTTTTCATGTTATCAGGGGAGGGAGGAGGGCAAAGAGTTAACTGAGTCACTAATAAGAAACTGTTTGATAATGGTGAGTTCTGAAGAAACCCACAGCAGAGAAAGAGGTAGACGGGATATGTAGGAACTGTTAGGATTTTGAATTGGGTATTCTGGGGAGTCTCACTGATGAAGGGACATTTAAATACATCACTGAAGGAGAGGAGGGAGGGAGCTGGGCGGGTGTCTGGGGGAAGCAGCGCTGTGGGAGGAAGCAAGCCTCCCCACAACTGCCGCGCTACTGAATTCAATAGCCATGTATTGAGCAGGTTCACTCTCTCACTCACTCATGCATTACAGAATATTTACTGTTGCCTGTTCTGTGCCAGACACTCTTCCCAGTTCTGGAAATACAGGAGTAAGTCGGGGAAATAAGGTCATTGACCTGATACATATTATGTCCTAGCTGACAAAGGCAGATAACGGATCAATAGGGAACATGTCAAATAATAATCAGTGCCATGCAGTGTGGTGATAAGCTGCCAGGGTGGCTATCTGAGCAGTCAGGGATGATGTCTCTGACTTAGGGCAACTCTAGCTGCCTTATCAACTGAATCCCATTGCAGCGGCTTCTCAAAGGGAAGCTTATTTCTTACTCATATCACAGTATAATATGGAGTTCCTAGTTTTCCTCCATGTGGTGACTTGGAGACACAAGCTTTCTTTCCATATTGAGGCTGTGTCATCCCCTGGGGCCTGAGAGCCCTCCACGTGTGTGAGGGGGAGGGGAGGGAAGTGTGGAGAAGCACACCTGTTCCTCCGAAGTCTCAGACTGGAAGGGATTCCTAGCCACTTCCACGCCCATTCTTTTGATGAGCCCTTGGCCACACCTGGCTGACATGGCACACTGGGAATTGAGCAGGGACAGAACATGAGCCCTGCCCTGTGGAAGGGGGAGCATGAGCTTTTGTGGAACATGTCACCATCCTCTCTGCTACTTTCTCTGTGGAGATCTCATTGACAAGAAGATAGGCAGACATGTGAAAACCAGGAGAAAGAACATTCCAGGCAAAGAAAACAGGTCCTACAGCTCCTCAGCTGGAAAGCCAGTTGAATGAACTAGAAAGGGAAAGGGTCCAGTGTGACTGGACGGTGTTGGACTGCAGGAGGTGGGTGGTGGGGGACTTTGTATCTGGGCTTTGCCGGCCATAACATTAGGTTTGGATTCTTTTGAGTGCAGTGGGAGGCCAGTGGAGGGTTTTAAGCAGGGGAATGACATAATTCGATTGATTTTTTTTTTTTTTTTTGAGATTGAGTCTTGCTCTGTCACCCAGGCTGGAGTGCAGTGCTGCAATCTTGGCTCACTGCAACCTCTGCCTCCTGGGTTCAAGCAATCCTCTGCCTCAGCCTCCCAATTAGCTGGGATTATAGGTGCCCACTGCCACGCCTGGCTAATTTTTTTTTTTTTTGTATTTTTATTAGAGACAGGGTTTCATCATCTTGGCCAGGCTGGTCTTGAACTCCTGACCTCGTGATCCACCCACCTCGGCCTCCCAAAGTGCTGGGATTACAGATGTGAGACACTGCACCTCGCCTCAATTGATATTTTTAAAAGTTCAAAATCAGTCTGATGTGTGGAAAATGGGTTTGGGGGACAAGCATGAGGCTGAGACAGGTGCTAGAGGAGGCTACTGCAATAGTCCAAGCCAGAGATGACAGAGCTGGGAGGGGACAGTAGTAGTGGAGGTGGAGGGTTTTGGGTGGGTTGAGAATTTGCTGATGAATCACATGTGTTCGTTAAAGGAAAGGGAGAAATTGAGAACTCAGCTTTTGGCTTTAGAAAGCTACATGGGTGGTGAGGGCTGCTGACTGAGATGGGCCAGCATTGGTGGCGCGGTGGAGGGGAAGCTGTTTTGAGGGAAATGGAGTTCTACTCTGGGCACATGATATTTAAGTTGCCAGGTGTGTGCCAATGCGTAGTAACAATCATGTGGGACCTGCGTTGTGCCTCACGGTACTAGGAGCAGCTGGGGAGTCTGACCACCTGCGTTCAACCCTTGTCTCACTACTTATTAGCGGTGTGAACCTAGGGGAGTTATTTTAACCCTCAGTGGCTCAATTTTCCTATTTGTAAAATGTGGATAATAATTATTTTTAAAATGTACCTTACAGGTAATTGACAAGATTAGGATAAAGTATGAAAGACCAAAGCACTTAGTAAACATTGGCATATAGTAAACATTGATAAATTGGAGCTATTACTATTAGTTTTTTTTTGAGATGGAGTCTTGCGCTGTCGCCCAGGCTGGAGTGCAGTGGCGCAATCTCGGCTCCCTGCAACCTCTGCCTCCCAGGTTCAAACAGTTCTCTGCCTCTGCCTCCCGAGTAGCTGGGATTATAGGCATCCACCACCAGGCCTGGCTAATTTTTTTTTTTTTGTATTTTTAGTAGAGATGGGGTTTTACCATCTTGGCCAGGCTGGTCTTGAACTCCTGACCTCGTGATCCATCTGCCTCGGCCTCCCATAGTGCTGGGATTATAGGCATGAGCCACTGCGCCCGGCCTAGCTATTACTATTATCAGGCACCTGCTGTGTATTTCCATGTTTGTATGTGTCTGACGTTTCTTGCTTTTGGGAATTCACCTCTTGTCATACAGGGACATGTACCCATGTGTGCTCTGGGCCCTAAGTCAGTTATGTAGGTGCCCATGGTGAGTTTTAATGGATGTGTCTTATCTCTGTACAAGGGTACAGGGATTTGATTTTCTGTGTGTGTGGTGGGTGTGAGTAAACAGAGGGAAGAACGTGTGGATGAGGCCTTTATGGTTGCATTTCTCAGGGCGTATAAAATGGATAAAGTCAGGAAACAGGGGTGACTGTGTCTACACAATGACTAATCCTATTCCGGCACAACCCAAAGGTGTTCAGTCTGGCCAGGCTGATGATGTCAACTCCGTAGTTTACATGCTCAATTACGATTTTATTCCCAAAGTGAATTGTTATTTTAATGAACTTGTTTTTGGGTGCGAAGAGCTCATAATAAAAACAGCTGCTGTCTTTCAAACAAACAGATTTTTAGGCTGACAACAGTAGAATAAGCTCAGAAACAGCCTGCGAATACTTGATGTTTCTAACCGCGAGAGAACACCCGCCCTCATTAACAAGAAGAAGGGCTGCTCCTGGACTTGGTCCACAATTCTGCTCTGTTACTTACTAGCTGTGTGATCTTGGGCAGTTCACTTATGATCTCTGTTCCCCAATTTTTCATCTGTAAAATGAGGGTAGGGATCATAGTACCAACCTCATAAGGCTGTGTGAGAATTAAAACATAATACAAAAGAAAAAGAAAAAAAAACTATGTTAAAAAAAACATAATACAAAATACAAGTAAGGAATTTAAAGTAGTACATGGCACACAGCTGTGATTATTATTGTTGTTATTATTTCTTTCTGAGCTAGAAGAAGCCAGGATCTGGGGCTGCTAGGGGAAACAAGACACTCAATAGTCCATTAACTGAATAAGGAGAGGAAGGACTGCAAAACGAGAGACTTTGCAGCTGTCACCTCTGCAACCCAGAGAGCCAGCAGGTGAGTGGAGAAGGCTGGTCCCAGAGTCATTTATTGTGGCTGACTTTGCTGAGACTTGGTTTCACCTGGGTGAGGTGGATGTGGGCAGAGGAGGAGGAGCTGCTGCTGTGAACACAGCCAGGTGCTCGGAGCAGATTCAGCCTCTTTGCAGAGAGCATTTTTCTGCAGCTCGCCTCAGCTGTCTGAAGCTATAGCTCCTGTATGGGCTGTGAGCCAGGGACCTTCTCTGTCTGGGGGACTTAAACACACCCAGCGAAGCTCACATTTCTGCTTTTCTGTCCTCAATCCCTGCTTGCCAGGATAAAGGGATCTTGTAAATGGGAACTGCCTGTAGCCAGCTCTGCTGACTCCCATGCCTTCGCCTGCCTTGCAGGCAACTGGTGTCATAGAAGACACACTTCACAGAAGGTCAGAGTACAGTCAGTTACTTTTTTCTTTCTGTTTTCTTTTTTGAGACTGGGTCTTGTTCTGTTATCCAGGCCAGAGTGCAGTGGTGTGATCACAGCTCACTACAGCCTTGACCTCCTGGGCCCACGTGATTTTTCTACCTCAGCCCTCCTAGTAGCTGGAACCTTGGGGGTGTGCCACCATGTCCAGCTAATTTCTTTCTTTTTTTTTTTTTTTTTAGAGACAGGGTCTCGCTGTGTTGCCCAAGCTGGTCTTGAACTCCTGGACTCAAGCGATCCTCCAACCTCAGCTTCCCAAAGTACTGGAATTACAGGCGTGAGCCACCATGCTCGGCGCAGTCACTGATTTTCTTCTTTGGATGTTTCCTCACCATATGACCCCATAGAACCTGGGGACAGCTTTTATTAAGTTCCGCTTCTTGAAGGCTTTCTATGTAGCAGTGCTAAGGGCTTTATCAGCATCTCATTTAATGCTCTCAATGATCCACCCATAGAATTATCATCCCACAAAGGGGGAATGGGGCCCAGAATGGCAGGGCCACACAGCTACACAGGGGCAGAACAGGGAGTGCAAACTTAGGTCTCTGTTGGGATCAAAGCCCCTAGTCCTCATCACTACACTGCCATTCCTCCTTGAGCCGGCCGGGGACAACTTCCCTCCTATGGATGCTTTTCATCCGCCTCCTCTCCCAGCATCAGGAAGTCTCTGCTCAAGTTGGTGGTGTGGAATGGACAGAAATCCTTGGCAGAGCTTGCTTTTTGCCCAAGGCGAAAAGCTTGGTCTCTTTCCCTTTGCCCCACACGTTTGGTCTCCTTAGAGCACAGCAGAGACTTCCATCCCTCCATGCCTTTGTCCATTCAGTTCTCTCCTCCTAAAATGCCCCTTTCCCTTGTCTCAGGGCAGTGGAATCCTTCTCATCTTTTATGGCCCTATTCAAAGATCACCCCTTCCATAAGAAGGGCTGATGGGTACCTCTGTCCCTCAGCCCTAACTTTGACCAGGCGACACTAGCTGCCCCGTCCCATTGCATCTTTGTTTACACGAGTGTCTCCCTCCAGGCACTGTGAGCTTGCTTCCCTAGGTCCCTCAGGTGAATTACAAGTGGTCCTGTGATCTGTCTTATTGTTTGTCTCCCTGTGTAAGTTCTGTGAGTGCAGGGATCATATCTATTTATTTGTCATTGTCATAGGCAGAGCCTGACACAGACACAGAGCTTGTCAATAAACCTACATTGAATGAGAGACTACACTGCTAAAAAGCACACGAGTTTGTCAATCCCCAGGTGGCTGCTGAAACATGTGAGCTATTGCCGTTTAAATGCTGCAACTAGGCCGGGCGCGGTGGCTCAAGCCTGTAATCCCAGCACTTTGGGAGGCTGAGGCGGGTGGATCACTAGGTCAAGAGAGCAAGATGATCCTGGTCAACGTGGTGAAACCCCCTCTCTACTAAAAATACAAAAAATTAGCTGGGTATGGTGGTGCGTGCCTGTAATCCCAGTTACTTGGGAGGCTGAGGCAGGACAACTGCCTGAACCCGGGAGGCAGAGGTTGCGGTGAGCTGAGATCGCGCCATTGCACTCCAGCCTGGGTAACAAGAGCGAAACTCCGCCTCAAAAAAAAAAAAAAAAAAAGAAAGTAAATAAATAAATAAATGCTGCAACTGGCCATTGTCATTTAGTAGAGACAGATTGCTCCTGCCAAAATAAGGAGAAATGTTGAGAATCATTTTCCAATACTAGTAACACTGACTTTATTGTCAACATAGTTTTCAGGAAAAATAATCATAATCACCAAAAATGTGCTTTTTTTTGGCTTAGGATTAATTTTTGCTAATTATATTAGTGCTCAATGCTATGTGATTGTCAGGCGGTATGTGTTTCCTGAGGTTCATTCACATTCATCTTGTCACTCACACTCTATGTCAAGTTTGCGGAGGAGGCAGAGGACCCACGCTTCTGTGGGCTCTCACAGAGACTGCTTGTGAGCCATCTACACTAAGAAATGGTGGCCACATATGGCTTGAAAACAAATTATTTCAAAATATTAGAAAAAACAGTGTTTTCAAAGCTCTGATGCGTTCACATGCCCTTCACCTCTCTGGGCCTCACTTTCCTCATCTACAAAATGTAGGGTCTGGACTAGGCTAGATGATTTCTAAGAACCCCTTTTGCTCTAAAATTCTGTCATTAAATTCTGAAATCTCAATGATGTCCATAATTTTAAAGGTTTTTAAATAAAAACTCAAAGGATGAAGCATCAAGCTGAATTTCTTTCTCTTCCCTTCCATGAAAATCATTTTCATTGTTTGACATAAGCGCAGTCTTTATCTTTTCTGACGTCTTCTCCTTCTTAATGTTTCACATTCATAAAAAAATTTCAAGTTATTGATTTTATGATCATTTTGTGTTATAAAAATCTCCTTAAAAGTTAACACTACTATACTATAAGAAGATGAACATGGAGAAAGTAACTTACTATGAGACAATGTGTATTTGAACATGTAAATTCTCAGACTTGAATTGAAGACACAGGGCCTCTGTATAGAAAATCATCATGAAAGCAATAAGTTTCAGTCTTTAAATATAGGTTGATGTGGTTGTGTTGTATTCAATATTCAAACATTGGCCGGGCATGGTGGCTCATGTCTGTAATCCCAACACTTTGGGAGCTGAGGTAGGCAGGATTGTCTGAGGTCAGGAGTTCGAGACCAGCCTGGCCAAGATGGTGAAACCCTGTCTCTACTAAAAACACAAAAATTAGCTGGTTATGATGGCGTGCACCTGTAGTATGAGCTACTTGGGAGGCTGAGGCTGGAGAATCGCTTGAACCTGGGAGGCAGAGGTTGCAGTAAGCCCAGATCGTGCCACTGCACTCCAGCCTGGGTGACAGAGTGACACCCCATCTCAACAACAACAACAAAAAAAAAAAAAAAAAAAGAAGACCCAAATATCATGGGCAATATTGCTATTGGGTGGTGATTTTCAGAATGGTGAATAAATCTTGGTATCATTTTAGAGAAAACAATGTATAATTTTCCATCAATTTATGTGGTGTTACATTCTAGAAAATTCAGTGTGTTTTAAAACCATACCAAAAATACTTTGTGTTTACATGTAAAATGGAGTTGGTTTCTAGGTTAGGTCATTATAAAGCTTTTTTCTCCCCCTTACATGATTGTCAAAATGTCTGAAAGTCAGGTAGACTGGGGGACAAAGCTTCATTGGGTATGACTGCCCTGTGTTGTGGGATGTCTCAAAACCCTGGAATGCCTCCTGTTGAGAACCACTGCTCTAAACAACCTGCTATTTTTCAAGTGTTCATTGAAACTTCTTTGCCTTTGGCTGTGCTGTCTTGATACTATGCCCTTCTCATCATCTCTGCCTGTGCACTCTTAGGGTGGGGGGCTGGGGAGGGATAACAGGGGGTGGGGGTGTTGGGGAGGGACAGCATTAGGAGAAATACCTAATGTAGATGATGTCCAGGTGATGGATGCAGCAAACCACCATGGCACCTGAATACCTTTGTAACAAACCTTCACATTCTGCACATATACCCCAGAACTTAAAGTATAATAAATAAATTTTAAAAATCTTCCACACGGAGCTTTTCTTTATTGTGATGATTCTACACCAAGATTTAGTAGCTTTCAAACTCATTTTCTGCCTTAAAATGTGGCTATTTGTGTACAGAACCAATTTCCACTTCCTTTAGGTGGTTGAATTCATCATTTTATCTCCTCTTGGCATCTAGCATGGAACCGTCACATAATAGGCAACTGATAAATATTTGCTAATTTGTTAAATATTTACTGAATAATTACTCTCAATGACTCTAACAAAATCTTAATGCATCTGAGAAGACTTAATCCATTAAAGCTTCTACATGTGACTCGATTTCCCAGACCTCAATGTGCTTAAATTTCTGTGGAAAGTATTGCTTTTGAAAAATGAAAGCAAGACAGAAGTTGCAGTGAAAGGTTCTTAGAGTATTAGGTAGTTGATTACAACTTGGGGTTGCTGCTACTAGGTCGCTTTATCACAGTCTGGAAGTCAGTCGTCTCTAATGACTTCCTTTGCCTTTTGTGGGTTCACAGCTTAGTTCTTCCTAAGAACGTATACTTTCCAGAATCCACAGTCTAGGGTCCAAGAGGGTGAGTAGAGTTTAGGATTGTTTCTGTTAAGTTTAAGGTGGGCTAGGGCCAAGGAGACATTACTGGAAGAGCCCAGGGCAGTGGCTGTGACCCTCAGCGTGCACCCAGTGTTCAGGAGTGTTAGAAACCTCACAGATCACAGGACTTCTCTTCCTATCCAACTCTTTGTAACATGACCTATTTTTGCATTCTGGAAGATGAGAGTAAATGTTTTGTATCATACAAAAATATTTTTATATCAAATCCTGAAAATGTACTGGAGACTTCTGGTGGTAAACCCCATTATTATCCTTTCTGGGTTGAATATTTCGAGGATGGTAATCACATGTATACATATGTGCGTTAGCTGTACAGCTGTGAGTAGCAGCCGTTTTTCCTAACCTCTTCTGCTTCTCCAGTGCATAAACATGTTTTAGCAATGACGGAATCATTTCCACCTAATATGAACAAATTTCTGTGCTTTAGGTACTCAGCTCAAAACAGATATTCTTAATGAAGACTCAGATGGCTTGGTCTTTTCACTTCTCATGGAAATGTTCATTGCTTCCATCAGTTTAAAGCCGTGTATACTTGTACCAGATGGAATCGAAGAACTGATTGGCATTTATGGGATTTCGGGTCAGAACGTCTTTTTAAAATAACCCCTATTTTATACTACTTTATAAAAATAAAACAAAAAATACAGAAACATGAAGAAAAAACTCCATTATTTAGGATGTATTATATATAACACCTTTCCGTTGCACTGCACATCTCTGCTTATAGCCAACACTGCTTTTAGTTACTGCTTTCTATTTTAATTAATTAGGAGATAGAGTCTCGCTGTGTTGCGCAGGCTGGAGTGCAGTGGGATGATCATAGCTCACTGTAACCTCCAACTCCTGGGCTCGAGCCATCCTCTTGCCTCAGCCTCCTGACTACAGCCACACACCACCATGCCTGGCTAAGTTTTTCAACTTTCTGTAGAGATGAGGTTTTGCTCGATTGCCCAGTCTGATCCTGAACTCCTGGGCTCAAGTGATCCTCCCAGTTTGCCTCCCAAAGTGCTGGGTTACAGGAATGAGCCACCGCACCCAGCCCTGCTCTATATTTTATTGAACAGATACTTCTATAATGTATTTACATTATAGAAGACCAGATACCATTTTAGGAACTTTAAGAATATTAATGCACTTAATCCACACAACAGCTATTTAAGGGAGAGACTGTGCTCGTCTTCCCTGTTTACGCAAGGGGATCTGAGCACGGAGATGGGAGGTGGCTTGTCTAAGGTCCCAAGATAGTTAAGTGGTAGACTCAGAATTCACACATGGGCATCCTGGTTCCAGCCAATGGGCCCTCTCCCCCTGCACAGATATGCCCCCTGTTTTATGCTTTGATCAGTCTTACTGTTCCTTATGTTTTATAGTTTGGTCTACCTCATCTTCACTGGTTTTGCACATACAAAATTGTATTCATGGGTTGTCATCTTCAGTTTTTCTCCTGTTTGAAATAATATTGGATCAATGGAACCTCTACTAATACTTGGTACCAGTCATTTCCTTGGGAAGCACCTTCTTTAAAACTTAAAAGTAAATGTAATCAATCAATTATGTGAATAAGATCTGTTTCTTATATAAAACATGGTAAAAAAGTAGAAAATAGGAAATTAAATACACTCATTGTCTCGCCACTGGTAACTATTTTTCTGCTGTATACCCTTTTTCCTATGGATATCTATATGTACATATACATATTTATGTAAAGAATTTACACACCACATTTTTGCATAACCTGCTTTTTAATTTAAAATATCGTAATGCCAGCGCAGTGGCTCATGCCTGTAATCCCAGCACTTTAGGAGGCCAAGGCAGGCAGATCACTTGAGGTCAGGAGTTTGAGACCAGCCTGACCAACATGATGAAAGCCCATCTCTACTAAAAAAAAAAAAAAAAAATTAGCCAGGCATGGTGGTGCACACCTGTAATCTCAGCTACTTGGGAAACTGAGACAGGAGAATTGCTTTAACCCAGGAGGCAGAGGTTGCAGTGAGCTGAGATGGCACCACTGCACTCCAGCCTGGGTGACAGAGCAAAAGTCTATCTAAAAAAAAATTTATATATAAATAAATATATATATATATATATATAAAATGATCACTTCCTATAGGCAAAGCACTATTAGCAAAGACAGACAGACATAGTCCCTGCAAAGAAATGGTGCTTTCATTGTAGTGGGGAATGGCAGACATTAATGAAGTCGTTTCACTCAAATAAATGTAAAATTGCAACTGTGATGTGTGCTGCTACGGATTGGTATGTAGCATTGTGAGAGCCTCTCATGAAGGGATGGCCTTCTGGAAGAAGGGCCTGAGGCAGAGCTCTTTAGAAGGAGGAAAGATGGCCAGGCAGTTACCTGAAGCAGTTTAGGGCACTGATTAGGAGCCTGCCTCTGGCACCAGACCCTTGGTTTGAACCAGCTCTGCCACTTAAACTAGCAGAAAGAATTAGATAAGGCATGTAGCTCCTCTATGCTTGAGTTTCTCTGCCTTTGTAGAGGGTTGTCATGAGGATGGAATGAGTTTGTGTATTAAAATTATGCCCAGGATTTAATTTACAGAGGTATGGTTGGGCGACCACATGAAGAGGCCAGTACCATTGAAAGATGAAGTCATTACTTATGTTTCCTGAGAGAAGGGGACACTGTGCAGGGACGCAAGGGAAGTACCAGGGTGGTCAGGAGGCAGAGGACAGGAGCAAGGGAAAACTGAAGCCAGAGCCTTTATTGGGGTTTCTGTAGGAACGACAAGGCAGGCAGGGTAAACCGTTTAGGGTTGGCTAATTTGAATATTATTATTATTTTCTTTTTGAGACAGCATCTTGCTCTGCTGCTCAGGCTTGAGTGCAATCCAGCAATCACTGGCAATATAGCCTTGACCTCCCGGGTTCAGGCCATCCTCCCACCTCAGTCTCCTAAGTAGCTGGGACTGCAGGCTGTAGGTGTGAGCCACAATGCCCAGCTAATTAAAAAAAAAAGTTTTTGTAGAGATGAGTTCTCTCTATGTTGCCCAGGCTTAATTTGAATAATGCTGATGGGCTTTGTGCAGAGAGGCTGCCTCTAGTTGTCTGGTACCTGGCCCTGGGTTGATTGAGGGCGGGGTTGGTGTGTGAGTTAGATCTGCACATGAAAGGCAGATTCTAGGCAGGCTGTCCGCCATCCCCAGGAGTTAGCTAGCCATGGGAGGGCTGGGTCTGTAAGGTCCTGAGGAATGCTAAATCATCCTAAGATGCAGAAATTGAAAACCGTAATTAATACAGTCAGTACCTACAGACACATTCAGCACAATGCCTGGCTCAGAGTGAGAATGTGATGGTTGGTGTTATTAGGCAAAGAGGTATTGTGGGAAAGGCTATTAAGGGAATCGAGAAATGATTGATCTTATTAGGTCTTTATTGTGTTCCAAAAGAAAATGAGTTAATTCTTGATAGAATTGCTGCACAAAGGGACAAATCATAAAATAACATCCTCTTTTTCAACGGAATGGTTCCCATTGCACGCTCAGGCTTATTCTGGTTATTCCTGTAGGCCGTTCTTCAGAAGTGTGTGATTTTATTAAATTCCTTGCTCCAAGAAGCCCCTTTTTAGAGTTCACATTTGCAC
The DNA here is from genome assembly GCF_049354715.1 of Callithrix jacchus. NCBI lineage: Eukaryota > Metazoa > Chordata > Mammalia > Primates > Cebidae > Callithrix > Callithrix jacchus. The sequence continues at coordinate 106,837,939 of NC_133510.1, read as the reverse complement.
AATCAAATTCATAACTGACACATGAGTCAAATACGGTTCTATTGAGTGTGACTTGATATTTTCTTAGCACCATAATACTTACAGTTCAAGTTACTATTAATAACCTTCACTCCAACCTTTATTCTATACTCACTCCCTATATTGTACCTACTCTCAGTTGAAAAACCATCAACAAAGTAATTTTAAAGTCTTTAATGTTTTCAAATGTCTTTGATTTTCTCCACCAGGCGAAAGATTTTTCCTGGCTACCATGTATCCTCTCCCCTCATTGCAAATTTATAATGAGCACTGTCTCTTCCAGCCTGTCCTACAAGACATTGTGTGCCCGCCCACCCTGATGTGAGGACAGTGGAACTCATTAGCATAGGAGATGAAGAAACAAAATTAAACATCTTTAGACAGCATCTCTCCATTCCCATCACAGACCCTTTCCAACAGGGCAGACAGGCTTTGAGGAAAAAAAAACAGGCTTGAGTCGTTTAAAACTCACAATCCTAGCCAATGAATTGAAAGAATGTAGAATCTACCAGGATGAGTTTCAGGGTATGGAGTACTTGGAGGCCATCTCTGTTCAGGAGCTCTGGGAATTTGTTCTCAAATGCTGGATTGAAGACTACAGTTGGACTTTTATTTATTTATTTATTTTTTGCTAATCAGTTTGAGCTTATGAGGTTGCTCAGGTTAGCCTTGAACTGATGACCTTGCCTTTGCAAGCACCATGACCTCCGGTGGGAGCCACTTTGGACTTTTAAACCAAAACGGGCAAATTCAGACACTGTGGTTTCAGGAGAAGGTAGGCCTTGGCCATTGTTGACAGCTTTGTGGGAGCCCACAGGGAGAAAGATGTGTGTGGACTCCTGCCCAGGGAAGGGGGTTCTAGGGATAGCGTGGTCAGAGAAAACACAGGATGCCCAATGAAATTTTTCTTTTTTTTTTCGAGACGGAGTCTCACTCTGTCACCCAGGCTGGAGTGCAGTGGCATGATCTCGGCTCACCGCAACCTCCAACTCCTGGGTTCAAGTGATTCTTCTGCCCCAGCCTCCTAAAGTAGCTGGGATTACAGGTGCCTGCCACCATGCCTGGATCATTTTTTTGTATTTTTAGTAGAGACACAGTTTCACCATGTTGGCCACTGTGGTCTCGTACTCCTCACTCCAGGTGATCTCCCTGCTTTGGCCTCCCAAAGTGCTAGAATTACAGGCATGAGTCACCATGCCTGGCCTACCCAGTGAAATTTGGATTTCAATAAACAACAAATAATCTTTAGTAGAAGTATGTCTCAAATATTGCATGGACATACCTACGCTAACATTTACTTGAATTACAGATAAATAACAATTCTCAGTATAAGAATGTCTCAAATATTACACAGGACATATACTAAAAATTCATTTATTGTTTATTTGAAATGTATGTTTTAGTGAGCATCCTGTATTTTATTTGCTAAATTTGGTGCCTCTAAAGGAGTCTGTGTGTTGGTTGTAAGGAGAACAGCCATAAATTTAGACATAAATTTCAGTCATATATTTGAAGAATCTGAGAAATGGACCATTTTTATTTCTTTTTTTTAAAATTTTTTTATTGCATTTTAGGTTTTGGGGTACATGTGCAGAACATGCAAGACAGTTGCATAGGTACACACATGGCAGTGTGTTTTGCTTCCTTTCTCCCCTTCACCCACATTTGGCATTTCTCCCCAGGTTATCCCTCCCCAGCTCCCCCCCTGCCACTGGCCCTCCCCTTTTCCCCCCAATAGACCCCAGTGTTTAGTACTCCCCTCCCTGTGTCCATGTGTTCTCATTTTTCATCACCCGCCTATGAGTGAGAATATGTGGTATTTCATTTTCTGTTCTTGTGTCAGTTTGCTGAGAATGATGTTCTCCAGATTCATCCATGTCCCTACAAACGACATGAACTCATCATTTTTGATTGCTGCATAATATTCCATGGTGTATATGTGCCACATTTTCCCAGTCCAGTCTATCATCAATGGGCATTTGGGTTGGTTCCAGGTCTTTGCTATTGTAAACAGTGCTGCAATGAACATTCGTGTGCATGTGTCCTTATAGTAGAACGATTTATAGTCCTTTGGATATATACCCAGTAATGGGATTGCTGAGTCAAATGGAATTTCTATTTCTAAGGTCTTGAGGAATCACCACACTGTCTTCCACAATGGTTGAACTAATTTACACCCCCACCAACAGTGTAAAAGTGTTCCTTTTTCTCCACAGCCTCTCCAGCATCTGTTGTCTCCAGATTTTTTAATGATCGCCATTCTAACTGGCGTGAGATGGTATCTCAATGTGGTTTTGATTTGCATCTCTCTAATGACCAGTGATGATGAGCATTTTTTCATATGATTGTTGGCCTCATATATGTCTTCTTTTTTAAAGTGTCTGTTCATATCCTTTGCCCATTTTTGAATGGAACTGTTTGTTTTTTTCCTGTGAATCTGTTTGAGTTCTTTGTAAATTCTGGATATCAGCCCTTTGTCAGATGGGTAAACTGCAAAAATTTTTTCCCATTCTGTTGGTTGCCGATTCACTCTAGTGACTGTATCTTTTGCTGTGCAGAAGCTGTGGAGTTTGATTAGGTCCCATTTGTCTATTTTGGCTTTTGTGGCCAATGCTTTTGGTGTTTTGGTCATGAAGTCCTTGCCTACTCCTATGTCCTGGATGGTTTTGCCTAGATTTTCTTCTAGGGTTTTTATGGTGCCAGGTCTTATGTTTAAGTCTTTAATCCATCTGGAGTTAATTTTAGTGTAAGGTGTCAGGAAGGGGTCCAGTTTCTGCTTTCTGCACATGGCTAGCCAGTTTTCCCAACACCATTTATTAAACAGGGAATCTTTTCCCCATTGCTTGTTTTTGTCAGGTTTATCAAAGACTGTATGGTTGTAGATATGTTGTGTTGCCTCCGATGCCTCTGTTCTGTTCCATTGGTCTATATCTCTGTTTTGGTACCAGTACCATGCTGTTTTGATTACTGTAGACTTGTAGTATAGTTTGAAATCCGGTAGTGTGATGCCCCCTGCTGTGTTCTTTTTGCTTAGAATTGATTTGATTTGGCTATGCGGGCTCTCTTTTGGTTTCATATGAAGTTCATGGTGGTTTTTTCCAGTTCTGTGAAGAAAGTCAATGGTAGCTTGATGGGAATAGCATTGATTCTGTAAATTACTTTGGGCAGTATAGCCATTTTCGTGATATTGATTCTTCCTAATCATAAACATGGAATGTTTCTCCATCTGTTTGTGTCCTCTCTTATTTTGTTGAGCAGTGGTTTGTAGTTTTCCTTGAAGAGGTCCCTTATGTTTTTTGTGAGTTGTATTCCTAGGTATTTTATTGTTTTTGTAGCAATTGTGAATGGCAGTTAGTTCTTGATTTGGCTTTCTTTAAGTCTGTTATTGGTGTAGAGGAATGCTTGTGATTTTTTCACATTGATTTTATATCCTGAGACTTTGCTGAAGTTGCTTATCAGTTTCAGGAGTTTTTGGGCTGAGGTGATGGGGTCTTCTAGGTATACTATCATGTCGTCTGCAAATAGAGACAATTTGGCTTCCACCTTTCCTATTTGAATAGCCTTTATTTCTTTTTCTTGCCTGATTGCTCTGGCTAGAACTTCCAGTACTATATTGAATAGGAGTGGTGAAAGAGGGCATCCCTGTCTAGTGCCGGATTTCAAAGGGAATGCTTCCAGTTTTTGCCCATTCAGTATGATACTGGCTGTTGGTTTGTCATAAATAGCTTTTATTACTTTGAGATACGTTCCATCAATACCGAGTTTATTGAGGGTTTTTAGCATAAAGGGCTGTTGAATTTTGTCGAATGCCTTCTCTGCGTCAATTGAGATAATCATGTGGTTTTTGTTTTTGGTTCTGTTTATGTGGTGAATTATGTTTATAGACTTGCGTATGTTGAACCAGCCTTGCATCTCTGGGATGAATCCTACCTGATCATGATGGATAAGTTTTTTGATTTGCTGTTGCAATCGGTTTGCCAATATTTTATTGAAGATTTTTGCATCTTTGTTCATCATGGATATTGGCCTGAAGTTTTCTTTTCTTGTTGGGTCTCTGCCAGGTTTTGGTATCAGGATGATGTTGGTCTCATAAAATGATTTGGGAAGTATTCCCTCTTTTTGGATTATTTGGAATAGTTTCAGAAGGAATGGTATTATCTCCTCTTTTTGTGTCTGGTAGAATTCGGCTGTGAACCCATCTGGACCTGGGCTTTTTTTTGTGTGGTAGGCTCTTAATTGCTGCCTCGACTTCAGACCTTGTTTTTGGTCTATTTATAGTTTCAGCTTTCCCCTGGTTTAGGCTTGGGAGGACACAGGAGTCCAGGAATTTATCCATTTCTTCCAGGTTTATTAGTTTATGTGCATAGAGTTGTTTGTAATATTCTCTGATGATGGTTTGAATTTCTGTGGAATCTGTGGTGATTTCCCCTTTGTCATTTTTTATTGCATCTATTTGTTTGTTCTCTCTCTTCTTTTTTATCAATCTGGCTAGTGGTCTGTCTATTTTGTTGATCTTTTCAAAAAACCAGCTCTTGGATTTATTGATTTTTTGAAGGGTTTTTCGTATCTCTATCTCCTTCAGTTCAGCTCTGATCTTAGTTATTTCTTTTCTTCTGCTAGGTTTGAGTTTTTTTGATCTTGCTCCTCTAGCTCTTTCAATTTTGATAATAGGGTGTCAATTTTGGATCTCTCCATTCTCCTCATATGGGCACTTATTGCTATATATTTTCCTCTGGAGACTACTTTAAATGTGTCCCAGAGATTCTGGCATGTTGTGTCTTCATTCTCATTGGTTTCGAAGAACTTCTTTATTTCTGCCTTCATTTCATTGTTTATCCAGTCAACATTCAAGAGCCAGTTGTTCAGTTTCCATGAAGCTGTGCGGTTCTGAGTTGGTTTCTGAATTCTGAGTTCTAACTTGATTGCACTATGGTCTGAGAGACTGTTTGTTATGATTTCAGTTGTTTTGCATTTGCTGAGGAGTGCTTTACTTCCAATTATGTGGTCAATTTTAGAGTAGGTGTGACGTGGTACTGAGAAGAATGTATATTCTGTGAATTTGGGGTGGAGAGTTCTGTAAATGTCTATCAGGTTTGCTTGTTCCAGGTCTGAGTTCAAGCCCTGGATATCCTTGTTGATTTTCTGTCTGGTTCATCTGTCTAATATTGACAGTGGAGTGTTAAAGTCTCCCACTATTACTGTGTGGGAGTCTAAGTCTCTTTGTAAGTCATTAAGAACTTGCCTTATGTATCTGGGTGCTCCTGTATTGGGTCCATATATGTTTAGGATCGTTAGCTCTTCTTGTATCGATCCTTTTACCATTATGTAATGGCCTTCTTTGTCTCTTTTGATCTTTGTTGCTTTAAAGTCTATTTTATCAGAGATGAGAATTGCAACTCCTGCTTTTTTTTGCTCTCCATTTGCTTGGCAAATCTTCGTCCATCCCTTTATTTTGAGCCTTTGTGTATCCTTGCATGTGAGATGGGTTTCCTGGATACAGCACACTGATGGGTTTTGGTTTTTTATCCAATTTGCCAGTCTGTGTCTTTTGATTGGTGCATTTAGTCCATTTACATTTAGGGTTAATATTGTTATGTGTGAATTTGATACTGCCATTTTGATGCTAGCTGGCTGTTTTGCCCATTAGTTGACGTAGATTCTTCATTATGTTGATGCTCTTTAGCATTTAGTGTGCTTTTGGAATGGCTGGTACTGGTTGTTCCTTTCTATGTGTAGTGCCTCTTTCAGGAGCTCTTGTAAAGCAGGCCTGATGGTGACAAAATCTCTGAGTACTTGCTTGTTCACAAAGGATTTTATTTTTCCTTCACTTATGAAGCTCAGTTTGGCTGGATATGAAATTCTTGGTTGAAAGTTCTTTTCTTTAAGGATGTTGAATATTGGCCCCCACTCTCTTCTGGCTTGTAGAGTTTCTGCCGACAGATCTGCTGTGAGTCTGATGTGCTTCCCTTTGTGGGTGACCCGACCTTTCTCTCTGGCTGCCCTTAGTATTTTCTCCTTTATTTCAACCCTGGTGAATCTGAGGATTATGTGCCTTGGGTTGCTCTTCTTGCGGAATATCTTTGTGGTGTTCTCTGTATTTTCTGCATTTGAGTGTTGGCCTGTCTTGCTAGGTGGGGGAAATTTTCCAGGATAATATCCTGAAGAGTATTTTCCAGCTTGGATTCATTCTCTTCATCACATTCTGGTACACCTATCAAACGTAGGTTAGGTCTCTTCACATAGTCCCACATTTCTTGGAGACTTTGTTCATTCCTTTTTGCACTTTTCTCTCTAATCTTTGTTTCTCATTTTATTTCATTGAGTTGATCTTCGACTTCTGATATTCTTTCTTCTGCTTGGTCCATTTGGCTGTTGAAACTTGTGCATGCTTCGTGAAGTTCTCGTATTGTGTTTTTCAGCTCCTGTAATTCATTTATATTCCTCTCTAAGTTATCCATTCTTGTTATCATTTCCTCGAATATTTTTTCAAATCTTTTTTCAAGGTTCTTAGTTTCTTTGCATTGATTTGAAACATGTTCTTTTAGCTCACAAAAGTTTCTCATTATCCACCTTCTGAAGTCTAATTCCATCATTTTGTCACAGTTATTCTCCGTCCAGCTTTGTTCCCTTGCTGGTGAGGAGTTTTGGTCCTTTGTAGGAGGTGAGGTGTTCTGGTTTCGGGTGTTTTCCTCCTTTTTGCGCTGGTTTCTTCCCATCTTTGTGGATTTATCCACCTGTCGTCTGAGTAGTTGCTGACTTTTTGATTGGGTCTCTGAGTGGATGCCCAGATTGTTGATGATGAAGTATTTCTGTTACTTGGTTTTCCTTCTACCAGTCTAGCCCCTCCACTGTATGACTGCTGAGGTCCACTCCAGGCCCTGCTTGTCTGGGGTGCACCTATAGCAGCTGCAGAACAGTGAGGGATGCTACCAGTTTCTTTTTCTGCTATCTTTGTCCCAGAATGATGCCTGCCAAATGTCAGTCTTCTGGATATAGAGGGGTCAGGGAGCTGCTTGAGGAGACAGTCTGTACTTTATAGGAGCTCAAGTGCTGAGCTGTGAGCTCTGTTGTTCATTCAGGGCTGTTAGGCTGCTACGTTTAATTCTGCTGCAGCAGAACTCATAAAAAAACCTATTTTTTTCTCAGATGCTCTGTCTCGGGGGGTTGGGGCTTCCTTTATGAGTGACTGTTGTGCTGTTCTGCCCAGCTAGGAGGCAGTCTAGTCACTATTTGCCTGCTGAGGCTCTGCCCTGCTGGTGTGAGGTCCACCCTGTTGCTGCAGGCTCTGCCCTGCTGCTGCGGTCTCTGCCCTGCTGCCATGGGCTATGCCCTGCAGTGGAGTCTCTCTGTTGTGGCGGGTTGCCTTGGCAACAGCAGGCTGCATCAGCAATGGGAGTGTAACCTCAGTAGGGGCGGATTGCCTTGGTAATGGCGGACACCCCTCCCCCACCAAGCTGCACCATCCTGGGTTCAGCTGTGCCCGCAGTGAAATTCTCCACCCGGAGCATTTGGAATCGCTGTTTTGTTTGTCCCACTGCGCTGGCCCAAATGCCATTTCCCTGAAATCTCCTGGCCTGGCTCACTGTCCAAGTCCCGTTCAATCAGATGGATATGCCAATCTGCCCTCTCAAGTCTCAGATTGCCAGTTAAACAGGGCACCTGGACCAGTGTGCTTTGTGCGGAGTGCTGTAGAGCACCGCTGTGCTGTAGCGCCGGCCGCCGGCTGCACCGGCCGCCAGCTGCACCAGCCAAAACCACTGCGCTGGTGTCCCGCGTCTCTTTTATACCTGGGGATTTCCCTGTTCTGTGGGCAACAAAGATCCGTCTGGAAATGCGGCCCTGACTCACCCTCTGCGCGTTCACCGAGAGCTTCAATCCTGGGTTGTTCTCACTGCGCCATCTTGAGTCGTCCCCCCCATTTTTATTTCTATAATTCAATGTATCTCTCTTCTGAGCCCACAGGCCTGCTGATGGCAGACACCTCATCCAGTCAATTCAGGTTAATTCCATCCATATGGTTTGTTTTCAGTGAGCTCAGGATTTTCTCAGTCAGGTGAGGACTTGTGGCCTTCCCACATCTTTGGGTTGAATTGAGATCCAAGGGCCTGGGTGCTGGGTGGCCTTGGTTGTCATCTGTCCCTGCTGTCTTCTGCCTGGGTGGCCATGGTCTCCATGATCCACAGATGTGACTCCTCTGCAATTCTGGCTTCCTCTAGGACGCCTGTGTGCCCATCTGTTCTCAGGCTGCTGGATCTCTGTGGCTCCTGGCTGACGCAGGCTGTATTCTAACAGAGGGTCCTCTCTCCTCAGCCAACCTCTGTGCTCTGCTTGAGTCTTGTTCTCTTTTCTGATTCTCTCCTATACCTTTCTCAGTTCCACAAAATCTCTTTCCTCCTGAGTGGGGAACTCTTTAGATCCCCCTGAACTTACCTTGAGTTTGTCGATTGTCATAAAAAAATTTATTCCATATGTTATTCAGGAGTTTTTTTTTAAGCCAGGGTCTCACTGCATTGTCCAGGCTGGCCTTGAACTCAAGGGATCCTCCTGCCTCGGCCTCCTGAGAAGCTGGGTTTACAGGTATGCTACCACCTCACCTGGCTCCAGGAATGTGTTTTATGATATTCAACAATCAAGCTTTTGATAATCAAAATATGTTCCCTTAAGTCATTGTCTCTGCCATGAACTTCAAAAGTCTATTTTGAAACTTGAGTTCTTCTCTCTTTGTCTCTGCTATAGCAGTCTTCTCTTAAGGGCAGTGAATTTTAAATGGAGCAGGAATGGGGAAGTGGGGGTGAGAAGTGAGAAGTAGAAAATACTTGGAATGAAAGACACAGCTGGGCATGGTAGCTCATGCCTGTAATTCCAGCACTTTGGGATTCTGAGGTGGGCTGACCACTTGAGGTCAGGAGTCTGGGCAACGTGGCGAAACCCTGTCTCTACTGAAAATACAAAAATTAGCTGGGTGTGGTAGCATGTGCCTGTAATTCCAGTTACTGGGGAGGCTAAGGCAGGAGAATCACTTTAACTTGGAAGGTAGAGGTTGTAGTGAGTCAACGTCGAACCACTGCACTCCAGCCTGGGTGACAGAGTGGGACTCCATCTCAAAAATAAAGACACATTGATTGGTACAACATATTTTCCTGCCCCATTGTTTGCTCTACAACTTGCATTTCTGTAAAGAAAATTGACTTTGAATTTACTGTGCCTTCCTGCACCTCCAAGGAGGTGGAAACAAGTTCTCAGTGCCCCTAGAATTACTCAGGCAAAGTGGCCTGTGGCTGTGTTACCCTCCTCCTCTAGGATTGTGCAGGAAAGGCCAGGTCTTCTCCTCACCAGAGACTGCTCCATCCACCCCCTGGCTCTGCCCAACTACCACTCCCACTGAGGCCCAGGGAGCTCAGCCACAGGTGCAGGAAGAGCTAGTTAAGCTGAGGCCAGCTGGGTGCAGTGGCTCACATCTCTAACTCCAGCACTTTGGGAGGCCAAGGTGGGTGGTCCACTTGAACCCAGGAGTTCCAGACCAGCCTGGGCAACAAGACGAAATCCTGTCTCTCTACAAAATATACAAAATAATTAGTCGAGTGTGATGGCATACACCTATAGTCCCAACTACTAGGGAGGCTGAGGTGGGAGGCCTGCCTGGGCCCAGGAGGTCGAGGTTTCAGTGAGCCATAATTGTGCCACTGCACTTCAGCCTGGGTGACAGATGAAGACCCTGTTTAAAAAAGAAAAGAAAAGCTGAGGCCAACCTCAGGGAAGCTTGGCTGATTGGGGTTGCACAGTTCTGCCTTTGTTTTGAGATTGCAGGTAGTTTGGGCTCACTCCCCAATCCTAGCATAGGAGATGCTCAGAGTGGTAGACTGTGTATTACCATTTCTCTGAATGGTCTGAAGAATCTCTTTGCAGTCAGCTGATCATAAAGCCAGAAGGAGGTCCAGCTATGGTGGAAAAACTTAAGGGTCAGGTGGGTAATGAAGAGCTGGCTCAAGTGGTGTCTGTTTCTGTGTTGGGGGAGAACAATCGTACAGAAAAACTGCTCACAGCCGTAAATACAAATTCGGTGTTGGAAAACCTTAAAGACTGCTAGGCAGAAATGCTCGGTGTAGTCATCGGCAAGCTTGCCAGTGTGTAACCAGAGCTGTGGATGTGTTCGTTGTGACTATGGATGATAACGTAACGGTTGACAGTATGGGCTCTGGAGCCAGGCTATCTCGGTTCAAATCCCAGTTCTGCATTTACTTCTGTGTGAACTTGGGTAAGTTACCTCACTTCTCTGTGCTCCATTTTCCTCATCTGACAGTCGCTATCATAGTATTTCCTATAGGATGATTGCAAAAGAAGGTTGTTGAATCATATAAAACATTTAGAAAGCTACCTGGCTCATGTTAGCTCTTACTGTTGTCATCATCGTGTTGTCTGCACAGGGCTGGACGGCTGGGTGGCCGACACTCTGTGCTTACTGTGCCTGTCGCATTGTGGGCTGGCTGAGGATGAGCTATGCCAGCTTTTGGACATGCTGAGCTACAGGAATCATTACAAAGTGACCACCTTGCACTGGGCTGCCTTCCGCTACACCACCACACAGGGGGTCCAGGAGAAGCGCAATGGCCTTCTGTACTTCCGGCACCAGTCCCTGCGAAGTATGGTGCAGCACAAGCTTCTTGGTAAGTAAGGCTTGAATCTGTGGAAATACCTGCTGGTTAAGGAAAAGCAGAAGCCACCTGCAAGGGAAGCCTTGTAGTTGGGATTTTTCACATAGAAACAAATCCATATACATGTATGCAAATGGTTATATGTTAGGGTTTATACTTGATTATGAGTAACCGAGACCTGACTTCAGTGGCTGGGTTTGTTCTCTCCTACAATAGACTTCTGAAAGCAGGCAGTCCTGAGCTGCTCTGTTGGCTCCACAGAGACACCTGGGACCCAGCTCCTTCTGTGTCCCTGATTCACTACACTGTGTGCATTCTCACGTCCACCTCGTGTGGATGGAGCTCCAACCTTCAGGAAGGAGGAAGGGAGGAAAAAGGGCTTGCCGCTTTATTTTAAGGACATTTTCTGGAAGTTTCATACCAACATTTCCACTTAAGTGTCTTTGACTCAGAACTTCATTACCTGGCTACAGCTAGATATGAGGGGAGCTGGGGATGGAGGTTTTGACTTGATGCATTGCTACCCCAAACCAAGGTGGGGTTCTGACACTAACAAAGAAGAGGTAAATGGATTCTGTTCTGGGTAGGAATTAGGAGTCTCTGCTCCAACTCTTTCTTTCTGTTTTTGGTTTTGGTTTTGAGTTCCACTCTTGTTGCCCATGCTGGAGTGTGGTCTCAGCTCACTGCAACCTCTGCCTGCTGGGTTCAAATGATCCTCCTGCCTCAGCCTCCCCAGTAGCTGGGATTATAGGCACCTGTCACCACGTCTGGCTAACTTTTGTATTTTTTTAAGTAGAGACGGGGTTTCAGCATGTTAGCCAGGCTGGTCTCCAACTCCTGACCTCAGGTGATCTGCCTGCCTCAGCATCCCAACTCTTCTCCAATTCTGAAATCAAATTCTTCTCCCCTACTGGAAAGGACGGCAGGGCTGTACCCAGGAAACTTTGGCAGTCACAGACACCTGACCTAGGAGCAGAGCACTGTTTGTCAGTTATTTGCCTAGAGCACTTCATGTCCAAGGACTTGAAGTCTTTAAATTACAGCCTCTGGGAAGATTCTAAGCTCGGTGCAAATTTCCTTTTAACTTTACTATGTTCCTTTTAACTTTCCTTTTTAACAAGATAAATCCTTTCTGCTGTTTCCCTCCTACACTGTAATCATTCCCACTGTCTCAAGTTATATGATGTAGAGGAGAGCGTGGGTCTAGGGATGAGGATGCTTTTAGATTTAGTACGCGCTTCTGTTCACTTACTGTGTGATGATTTGCAATGCGCTCAATTTCTCCATTTCCCTGAGAACAATAATACCATTGGTGGTGCAGGGACTAAAGCATCATGGCATGGCTGTTAAAGGTCTGGGTGTGTATTGCGCCCCATTTGCTGTACTGTGTACCTACACATAAAGCACTGCTGGCAGTATTTACTATTGTGAGGGAAAAAAAAGTTGTCATGCTGCAGAATCAGGTTGTGAATAGAATCACCTCCACGTGGCCTGGGCAGGAGAAGAAAGCCCATCCTACAAGGATGAGAAAGATCCGAAAGCCAGAGCTATAGTACTTGAATCCACTAAGTTGGCTTTTGTTGTTGTTGTTGCTGTTTTAAAGGGCTCTCTTTCTTGACTCTTGCCCAAATGTCATCATATCAATCATTTTGAGGCAAGCTGGTTTCTCTTAGCTACATGCATCTGCCTGCCTCTTGCCTTGGAAATTAATGCCCTGTCTAGCATTACATTATATTCAATTTGTTACCTAAACTACTCCTACTATAAATTGGCTAATCTAGAGAGAACCTTTGACCTCTAGGCTGTGGTGGAGCAGCCTCTTTTCTATTCTGTTACTAAAACTCAGGATCGTTTGATCTTATATACTTTGTATGTTGCACACGTGTGTGTGCATACTCGTATGCATGCATGTTAGTGGGGCTGAGAAGGAACAGGACAAAGGAGGGCTGCGAAGCTGAGAAATGCTCCATTACCTATAGGCCATTATGTCTTGTTAATACTGATCATGATAGCCTCATTTGTTTTTAGTTACAAAATTTAATTTTAAGGATCAAGCAGTGATTATTGGCAAAACCAATCCACACTGACAGCTTTGAAGTGTTCAGATACCAATTTTTAAATAAATGTGATAAATACCCATTATATTTTTGTAACATTGTTCAGGATCTTCTTGAACTTGATTCTGGACATAGTTCAATACACAAGGATAAGAAAAAGATAGTGTAATCCCCAATAATTAAACCAAAGGCAGCACATATTTTTCAGTGCTTTCACTGTGCCAGGCACTTTATATTATTTCACTTATTTCTCATGCAACTGGAACACTCTTGGACTAGGCTAGGTTGTTTCCCGCCAGCCCCCTGGAAAGTTCTCACCTGCCTCAGGTGTTCCTGAGAGTCCATGTCAGTGCCACCTTTGCTCACTCATCTGTTTGTTGGCTGCAGTCACCAGAGAGTCTCTTCTGGTTTCTGCTTAGCAATGTATGTGCCTCACAACTGTCCCTGCCAGTGTTTTTCATCGTGGGAAAACCAGACTTCTTATCAGGGTTCCCTCCCTCTCCTTGGGTCTCAAAGCAGCCAGACCTTGAGGTGCTGGGGTAGTGCTGGTTCTGTCAGAAGAGGGGGCAGGCATCTCCTGGGAGATCTGAGCACAGTGCATGCCCTTCTCCAGCAAATCCCACCCTTTTCAGGCTCTCAGGGAGCCCTTCCTGGAAAGAGCCTCTTTTTTCTTTTTTTTGAGACGGAGTTTCACTCTTGTTGCCCAGTACAATGGCATGATCTTGACTCACCACAACCTCCGCCTTTTGGTCAAGTGATTCTTCTGCCTCAGGCTCCCGAGTAGCTGGGATTACAGGCATGTGCTACTACGTCCAGCTAATTTTTTTGTTGTTGGTGGTAATTTTAGTAGAGACAGGGTTTCTCCATGTTGGTCAAGCTGTTCATGAACTCCTGACCTCAGGTGATCTGCCCGTCTTAGCCTCCCAAGGTGCTGAGATTACAGGCGTGAGCCAACATGCCCGGCCAAGAGCCTCTTTCATTTCTTCTTGTAATGCTGCACCCCATAAGCATTCCAAAAAATCTAGTCTATGGAGCCCATTTTTTCCACCTCTGTTGAGTAGTTTATATTGTATAGTAGTTAAAAGTGGGATCCCAATGCCAGACTCAGGGTGAGCCCTGGATTTCCTGCATGCTAGTGATGACCTTGGCCACCTTATTTTACCACTTTGTGTCCCAGATCCCTCATTCATAAAATACAGTACCACCTTCATACAGTTCTTACTTGTGAACATTCAATAAGGTAAGTTCTGTAAAGCACTTAGCATAGTGCTTGCCCCATAGTAAAGTCTCAAGAAATGTAAGCCACTATTAACTCCTTCTTCATTTTCCTCATGAATCTTCTCTGTGGCCTCCTACACACCATCTTTCCCAAGGTGGCCCATGCATATCAACTGGTAATCTTGAATTCTGTGGGCCTCAAGATTATTCTGTTTTATCAGGCACCCTCAAGCAAGTCTGAATTCCCTGAGACCCGTTCTAGTTTCACTGAACAGATGTTTGCTGAATGAATGTGCAGGTATACCTGGCTGCTGGTTTTTTGGGTCTGCTGTTTCTAGCAGCTTCCATCTCTATTGTTTTGAGAGTCGATACTAAACCTCAGCCTCCACTATCTGCCTGGAATCAGGAGCTGGAGTGCTGAGCACAGGAGAGAAGGTGTGAGCCACCTGTGTGAAACACCAGGGTCTTTGGAGCAGGAGCAGCCTCATTGCTCCCTGTCCCTGTCCTCATCTCATGCTCAGGCCTGCATGCTGTTTGGCAAACAGAACCCACCTTCCCTCCTTCTGGAAATCACCATGGCATCTCACTAGAAATGATTTCTTGTGGAGAGAAGTGGCTTTGGAGTTGGGTAGAACTGGTGTGACCTTACGCCAGGTGCTTACTTACCTCCCTAAGACGCAGCTTTTCACCTACAACATACGGATAACAGTATTTGCCTTGAGGATATTAAAAATGCTAATTCATGACCAGCGTGGTGGCTCATGCCTGTAGTCCCAGCACTTTGGGAGGCTGAGGCAGGCAGAACACGAGGTCAGGAGTTTGAGATCAGCCTGGCCAACATAGTGAAACCCCGTCTCTACTAAAAAAAAAAAAAAAAAAATAGCTGGACATGGTGGTGGGCACCTGTAATCTCAGCTACTCAGAAGGCTGAGACAGGAGAATTGCTTGAACCCAGGAAGTGGAGGCTACAGTGAGCGGCGATCATGCCATTGCACTCCAGCCCCCGGCAAAAGTGCAAGACTCCAACTTAAAAAAAAAAGCGAACTCATGTAAGGTACAGCATCAGACACTACAATAAGCATTAGTGGTGGCCATTTGAACCCAATGCCAGTATTTCTAGCCCACCCTCCCCCTCCCACCATGGAAAATACTTCCCGGCCCTCTTGTTGGGTGGTGCCTTGTGACTTAAGTGGCCACTGGCAATATTCAAGATGGAGGCTGCTCTGTCAGTCCCACAGCGGGGAGACCTGGATTGGAGTTCCCAGTCTCCAACCTGTGATGGACGTACTAAACCTTTGCTCTTTTAAGCTACTGAGATTTCAGGGTTGCCTATCAGTACAGCATAATCTACCCCACTACACAAGGACTACACAAACATCGGCCATTTAGTCTATCATTGAGTGCTGCACTGTGGATGCAAAGATGATGCTGAGGTCACACCGTTCCTCACAGCCATCGTTTGTGTAGCTGGAGGAGCAGTGCCATTAAACGGGAAAGTTGGAATGCTACTTCTCCAGTTACTGCTCATGTGCTGACCAGGGGTAAGTCACCTGGTCTCTCTGATTTTAGGTTTGTCATATGGGGATGCATATCTATATACTCCCCATGAGGTTATTTTGTAAAAAATTAAATTAGGCTGGGCATGGTGGCTCACGCCTGTAATCCTAGCACTTTGGGAGGCTGAGGCAGGCAGATCATGAGGTCAAGAGATCGAGACCATACTGGCTAACATGGTGCCTGTAATCCCAGTTACTTGGGAGACTGAGGCAGGAAAATCACTTGAACTCAGGAGGTGGAGGCTGCAAGAGTGGAGATCCTGCCGCTGCACTCTAGCCTGGTGACAGAGTGAGACTCCATCTCAAAAAAATAAAAATAAAAATAAAAAAATAAACTAAACACTGCATTTTCTACGAAAATGTTTTACATATTTTACATATTTTGTTTAACTCTCCAAATCTTGAACCCAGGTAATATTTATCCCAGTTCTTTTTCTCCCTCATTCCCACCCCACTTTCCCAATTTATAACCACACACATAGTTTTACCACACTCAGTGGGGAAGGGTTTTTTTTCCTTCCATGGGTCTTTTAGGCACTGCACTTGCCGTTTGGTCGTATCTTCACACTTTAGACCAGATAGCACGGGGTCTCTCCATAAGGTGGGTGATCTGAGAATCATGTAAGTGGAAATGAAGAATGGTTGTTTAAACAGTGGACTTCCTTTTTGTTAGAGTTCTTATGAAGAGCTTGGTGTGCCACCTAGCTGTGTGTTTCATTATCTTGCAAGGAAAAGTGATAAGTAGAAAATTTAAAAATACTTCTATTTTAGTTTTCGAGGTTAGAGATCACCAGGATTTAGTTAAACAAATCCTTTTGTTTTTGAGAAGCTTATATCTGGGTAGTGTGATCTGCTGGCACCATTTCTCTTTGCAAATAAGACACAGTAATCCTGCCTCCAATATCACTTTTGCCATGTTTGCCAGTGACCCCTTGGGTCATATGAGATTCAAGCAATGGCTTCACTTCTCCAAAATGCCCACCCTCAAATGTTCAAAAGTGCTTGTGTAAGCAGTAACCATAGTTTATATTTAAAGTAGAAAAGTAGGTTACACATGTTTCCTTGGGGGAGGGGAAAGACTTAACATGGAAAACCAACATGCTCACAAACTTCTCCAATTCTAGGTCAGCGAACATAACTAGAACTAATTCTTTGGTAAATTCAGACTGATGTATAAGATACAATTTTTTCCAGTTACCTTGACTTATATTTATGTAATTGCAGCCATAGGTTTGTCATATGTTTGCTATAGTATTTTCATGTACTGAAGTCATAGGCATTAAATTGCAATTGATTTTTAAATAGGTGTAATCACTTCTGTCAGAGAAAGCAGTCCATGTTCATTTCAGAGTCCAGTGAATCACAAGAAAACACATTTTCACCAAGTGTTGATCAGATACTTCCAGTGGCAAACCTCTTTCTGGAGAGTGTATCAGGAATTGCCATGGCATATGAAAATGAGTGGATGCTTGGGGGTGTTGTGCGGTTTTCTCTCAAGCCCTAGGTAAGTCTTGCCATTTTTATATCATTATATTTAGGCAGATTTAGCTTTCCCTTTTACCAGTGCTATGTTTAGGTACCCATGGTTCCCTTCAACAAGATGTCTTCATTCATTTATCCATTCATCCATCCATTCATTCATTCGGATGGAACCATCCTGTGGCATCAACTTTGTGGTTGCTGGATCTCCAGGGTTACCCCTGTTGGTCTGTCTGGCTCTGCAGAGTGTTCATTTCTCCTCTTCACTCCATGTAGATTCCTCTCAAAGTCAAGTGGCATTCCAGAGAGAGAAGGACAAGGAGGAGAGCTGGAAAGGGGTAGAAGATTGGGCAAGCTCTGCTAGACCCTCCTATTTGCTTCCCTTCCATTCCCTTCTTTTCCCTATACTACTTCCCCTTTCCTCTTACTCCCTCCCCCCACCTCTCTTCCCCTCCTCTTCTCTTTCTTCTCATTAATTCAGCAAACATCTATTTATGACCCATCCTGTGTCCCACAGTCTGCTAGGCCCAGAAGGTGCAGAAATGAATAGATACAACTCTAAGCCTGTAGGGGCTTTTCACCTAGTGGGGGAAGATGTGGAGCCAGAGAATTACTGTACACTGTGGTAATGCTTCACTACAGCAATGACGCAATGGACCGTGGCAAGCACAGAAGAGGGAGGGGCTGGCACTCAGCCTGGTAGATCCAGGGAGCCTTCCCAGAAGAGGGGACTTCCTAGGCGAATGAGGAGAGTTGGCTTTGACTGCTGAAGAGTGAAAGACTCATATTTATCTGGTCATCTCCAAAAGGTAAGGTAAGACGTTTATGAATAGGCTACTGAAATGTGGTAAATAGAAGAGCTTCCTTTAAGGCCTGAAATACTAAAATGATCTCTATTAATATGTTATGTCACAAGTATCAGAGACTTTATATCAAAAATCCAAAGCCCAGGCTTCTGGACAAGGCTGCACCTCATTCACTACTGGAATGTATTATCAGAGGCTGGCTGTGATGTCTCGGAGGGGAGGCCTGTTTACTCTCAGTGGCCAAGATTAAAGCAGATCAGTGCCATAAAACGAAGAAGAGATGTACACTCTCAGGCGCGTGAGTCGCAATGTTTCAGTAGTTCATTTTGCTGGGGCAGAGAGTGGCCAAAGTTAGGATTTTCTTGTTTCCTCACATAATTCTGATCAGTCCGACAGACCTCCCTCAGTATTACTCCTTTCTACAATTCAAGCCAACAAGTTTTGAAGACAAGAAATCAGGAAAAATGGCTTCTCTTTATCTTCCTGCAGTGACTCTTTTTATTTATTTATTTATTTATTTTGAGATGGAGTCTGCTCTGTCGCCCAGGCTGGAGTGCAGTGGCACCATCTTGGCTCACTGCAACCTCCGCCTCCCGGGTTCAAGCGATTCCCCCGCCTCAGCCTCCCAAGTAGCTGGGACTACAGGCGTGTGCCACCATGCATGGCTACCTTTTGTATTTTTAGTAGAGATGGAGTTTCACCATCTTGGTCAGGCTGGTCTCGAACTCCTGACCTCGTGATCCACCTGCCTCAGCCTCCCAAAGTGCTGGGATTACAGGTGTGAGCCACCACATGTGGTCCTGCAGTGACTCTTTTTTAGGAATTTGTCCTTAACATTCTTTCTGTCTCTCTACTTTCTCATGGCTTCAACCACAACCTTAATATCTTCTGTCTTTCCAGCTTGAACCTCTTTTTGGAGTACCAGGTACATCTCTTTTATTAGAGCTGGTAAGAGTATTATTGCTTAACAACTTTCCTGAGTGAGCAGTTAACACTTCAAATTAAACAGGTGAAAACCTAAATTATGTCAGGATTTTCTCTCTCGAATTGTTTTTTCAGTGTTCTCTCTACATGCTGATAGTAGCAGTAACTTTTTCCATCACTCAGTATTGAAAACACTACTTCAAGGTGGCCTCAATCAAAATGAGGACAGCTATTCTTTGACCTTCTGCCTCAGTGGCTTGGGTTTGGACAGCACTTTGGTTATTATTTCTTCCCTTTGTCCTCATAAGCAAGCTCTTTTGCCTACCCTCTCTCCTCTCACTCTCTTTCATCCTGCATTTCCTGGCTTATTAAACAGAATAACAACCTTCATTCATTCTTTCAATGAGTATTAACTCAGCACCTTCCCTGGACCATAAACTGATGGAGTCACTGACACAGCAATGAACAAGGAGAAATCCCTGTCCTTCTGGGCTTTACAGTTCGGTGGTCGTAACAGATTTTGAACTTTTGTTATATGCCTGGCTTTGGATTAAGTACTTTATATGTGTCATTTTGTTTAATTCTCAACATAATTGCTATACATCACGTTTACAGAATCACCAGGAGAGCCCTACAATGTTCCCCACCTAATTTTGCTGTAATACTATATAATACTTGCTGTAATTGTATCATAATTGCTATGATACTAGTAAAATCTTGATTAAAATTAAGGAAACTGAGTCTCAGACAGGTAAGTTGCTTGAGGCCTCCCAGATAGTTAGGAATGGATTTGGGCTTCACCACATCTGTATCACTTTTGATCCTCAGACATCTAGACTTTGCTTTATCCTGATTGTCGTGTATGATTTGTGTCATTTTGGAACTTGTCTTACCCAGCAATCATCCACGTGGAAGAACCCAGGCAGTCCTCATGAGGATACGTGTGAGTGGAATGCAGCCACGATCTGTCTAGAAATGGATCTGTCTGGAAATGTGTCAGTGCTTAGGGATGTGGGGCAGGGGAGTGGAGGAAAAGGGACAGGAGGGGATGGTTCCATTGATCACAGGAAGCTGAACACTAACCAGAGGAAGACTAAACCTCCAATAGGGGGTAAAAGTCCTTCCGGATAATGCCACAGCTGCCTATCTTAGCATGGTTGTTATGGCGATGGAAGGGGCGAAGGGCTGAGAGTTGAAACGGAGAGGAAATCACCTAATATTTCAGCATGTAAAGATTTCCTGGATGTAATTGAGCCTCGTTAGCATCAGGTGGGGAACATCGTAGGGCTCTCCTGCTAATTCTGTAAACATGATGTCACCTGTATCAACATCTAAGATCCTGCTGGTTAGTGTCTGTGTTAATCTGGACCCCCAGAGGCCTCTCAGCAGGGAGTCCTGGCCTCCGTCATCGCCTCTGACACACATCAGGTTCAATCACGGCCAAGTCCTGTAGAATTTACTTCCATGAAGCCTCTGGCATCCCTTCTTTCATCTCCACCAGGGCCTCTTTTTGTCAGTCTGGACCAATTTCATAAAGCAAGGCCGTGATCCTGCCACTCTGCATATTGTAGCTATCCACCTTCTTACCTTACCCTTGACCCTAGCTGGGAGAGTCAGCCATGGCCATTTGGCAGAGTTCTCCCCAAAGTCCCTCCAGGACTGTGTGGGCTTCCTTTTCTCTCTGTGGGTTGCTGAAAGTAGAAGTCACAAGGTTAAGTACTTATCACCAAAGCAACAGAGAAATGTGTTAGATTCATCAGAACAAGATTTAATGATAGTAGGAATCCATATCATAGCCACAGGAGGTATTGCAGTGGTCTGGTCAGCTCTCTGGGCCTCCCCAAACATTTTTTCTTATCATGGTTATGTAGCCACACACAGCCCTGAATCAATTTGCCCTCCTGGGATGCTTCTGGAGGTAAGATTCTTGAATGGACTATTTTTTTTTCCAAAGAATTCTGGGAGAAATCCTGTTTTATAGTGTGCCATCCTGGGAGCTGCCTGCCAGTTCAACCCTGCCCCCCTTTCTAATAAAGAGGTCTGGGCAAATGCTGACATTCCTCTGAATTAATTTGACACTACTAACTGAAGGCCTGCTTGTGCCGTGTGTGGTGCTAGATGCCAAAAATACAGCAATGATAAGACAGATATGGCTCCTGCCTTAAGGCAGCTTATGGTCAGATGTAAATGAGACATTAAAAAGCAATTCAGCCCGAGAGGAGACATTCAAAGTGGTGGTGGCATGGAACATAGAGCAGGGAGGTGTCACCTTGTCTTGATTCTGACAAAGTGACAAGCGGAAAGAATTCCAGGGAGAGGGAACAGCATGGTTGAAGATCCAGAGTTGAGAAGGAGCATAGTGAGTCTGAAGAACTGAAGAGTCCAGCATGGCTACAAGAGAGGGTAGGCAGTGAAGGGGAGCCCTGAGGCTGCAGAGGCAGGCAGGAGCCCAAGTACCAAGGTCATGCTAAGGATTCAATCTTTATCCAAACAGCAGTGGGCAGCCATCAGGAATTGAAGCCAGATAGTAACAGGTTTGGTTTTAAAAGGTTACCTTGGGTGTTGTGTAAAGAATGAAGCAAAAAGGGACAAGTGTAGTGTCAAGAAGAGCTGCTAGTGGTAATCACCCAGATGACAGGCAATGTTGGCCTTAGAAGGTGGGTTGGAAGGTTTGGAAATGGAATCCCCGGACCCAATCATCAATTGGGTGCAAAGAAATGGAGGAGTCAGAGATGACTCCCACGGCTCTGACTTGAATGACTGAGTAGATGGCATGGCCATGGACCCAAACAGGACACACTCCCAAAAGAGGGTGTTGCGGGATAGAAGCCATGTAGAGTTTGGAGTCATTGTAGAAAGCTGGGAGGGGATAATCACTGGGCTCAGAGAAAGAGAGCCAGGCCAGAGATGCATACCTATTTTTGGGATGGAAGTCAGGAGAGGGAAGGAGATCATCAGGGAAGGGGAGAAGAGGTGTGGGCTTGGGACAAAACTCCAAGGGGTGAGCAGGGCAGAAGGAAAGCAGCAAGGGAAAGAACGAGGGGATAGAAAGGCAGGAGGAAAACTGGGACTGAGAGTTCAAAATTCCCCCAAGGGAGGATGGATGTCAACTAAATTAATTAAGTATCTTCAGATTCCATTTTGAGTTACCTTCTTCTCTGTGCTGTGTTGAAGTTCTCTGATACTCTGCATTTTTAGTAAAAGTCTGTTACAAATGGGGAAAATAAAGGAGACTCCATCGTGTTCTATGTTTGAAGACTGTGAATCAGAGAGGGGACAGCAAGCAGCCTCAGGAAGTACAAACCCAGCTGGGACTTGGGGCCCAGGTCGGGGCAGGATTTAGGGTCTGGCACATCAGATAGAGTCAGGCAACCCCACGGAAGCCAGACAGATGGGGAAGGGGATCTAGGACAAAAACTCCTTTCCCCAAAACCCACCAGTGGGAAGAAGAGGCTTGAGGAGGTGAGGGCCAGACCCAGCTATTGGGTGGATAAGAACTTTCCAGGGAGGCATGCTTCTTCAAAGGAGAAAGAGAGCTCCAATTCCTGGGGTCTGTGGGAGCACCCTCCCAAGCACCAGAAAGGCTAGGAGAGAGTGCCTAGCCTCTCTCCCCATGTAGGAAAATGACTACGAACTCCCTTTTAGGGTCTATTTCTTCATTATCCCCTGCTGTCTTGAGAGATAAATAGACTACTTATACTTTTGACTGCTGCCTGCTTCTGGAAAGTTCCTTAAAATCCCAGAGTTTTAAAGGGTGCCTCAGTCTCATTATTTGACTGGGGCAGTGGAAGTGTCTGATGTCGCTCCAGCTCCTCCTTGTTGCTACTCAGGGGTGGAGTGCGCGCCTCTCTTCTAGTTTCTCCCTCCGGACCATGAAGTTTGGCTCCCTCTGGTGGTTGGAGAATAACAAACCTGACAGATTGATTGGAAATGATGTGCAGTTTGGAGTCTTGAACTTGTTTCTCCTCGGTTGCTTCTTGCCAAGTCTACTTGACGCCTAGACTTGCCCTTGCGGCACTCATCTAGGAAGTTGCATCTCTGATTGATGACCAGTGGAGAGGGCTTTGAGCCTGGAGGACAGCTTCTAGGCTTGGGTCAGTTTTTAATAGATTTTCTGTCGCGTGATACTCTTGCTTTTGGCTGGAACCCTGGGCCGTATCAAGGTGAAGAAAATCCAATTCTAGCCGAAGTTGCATTTCTGGACTGTGTCAAAGACAAGAAGAGACAAACGAGGAGCAGATACAGCATGTGTAAGCAAGCGAGGGAGGTGCTCAGAGACGTGGCGCCGACGTATCCAACCGCCTACGTAACTCTGCACTTGGATATCGTCTCCAAAACATCTTAGACCCTGAAACTGTCTGAAACTGAACTCTTGAGCATCCTTCCAAAATCAGGTTCTTTCCCAGGAACTGTCTTTGACATTCCCACCTTGGAGTCATCCTAGACACTTTCCTCTCCTTTACCTCCTTCCTAAATCTATTTCATCAATGAGACCTGACATTTTTTAATTCCTGTTTTTCAAACCTGTTCACTTCTGCATCTCTACCAGTCCTGCCCTTCTCTAAGCTATCATCAGGGCAGCCATATACAGTTGTGAACATTATTAATATGCATTTAAGGTTCCTCTGTGTCTTTTCATGGTTTGACTTCATTTATTTTTATTGTTGAATAATATTCCATTATATGGATTTACCAGTTTTTTATTCATTCACTTGTTGAAGGACATTTTGGATAATTTCAGTTATTGATGTTTATGAATAAACCTGCTATAAACATTTACACACAAGTTTTTGTGTGGTCATAAGTTTTCAAATCAATTGGGTAAATATCTGGGAGTGCAACTGCTGGATCATATGGTAAGAATATACTTAGTTTTGTAAGAAACTGTGAAACTGGCTTTCAAAATGACTGCACAATTCTGCATTTTCACCAGCAGTGAATGAGAGCTTCTGTTGCTCTGCATCCTCATCAACGTTTGGTTTGTCAGTTTTTTGGATTTGGGCCATTTTAATAGGTGTCTAGTGGTACCTCATTACTGGTTTAATATGCAGTTGCCTAGTAACAAATGATGTTGAGCATCTTTACATACATGTACTTGCTACCTGTACATCTTCTTTGGTGAATTGTCTGTTCAAATCTGTTTACCATTTTAAAATAAACTTTAAGTTCAGGGGTGTATGTACAGGTTTGTTATGTAGGTAAATTGCATGTCATGGGGTTTGGTGTACAGATTATTTCACCCCCCAGGTAATACACACAGTACTCAATAGGTAGTTTTTTGTCCTTCATTCTCTTCCCACACTCCACCCTCAAGTAGGCCCTAGTGTCTGTTATTTGTTGTGTGTGTTCGTTGTGTGCATATGTACTCAATGTTTAGCTCCCACCCATAAGTGAGAACATGCAGCATTTGGTTTTCCATTTCTGCATTAGTTCCTGCAAAGGACACAATCTTGTTTTTTTTTTATGGCTGTGTGGTATTCCAGAGTGTATATATACACCATATTTTCTTTTTCTTTTTGAGACATCGTTTTGCTCTGTCACCTAGGCTCCCTTTCCTGGGTTTAAGTGATTCTCATGCCTCAGCATCCCAAGTAGCTGGGACTACAGGCATGCACCACCATGCAGATAATTTTTGTGTTTTTACTAGAGATGGGGTTTCTCCACATTGGCCAGGGTTGTCTTGAATTCCTGACCTCAAGTGATCCACTTGCCTCAACCTCCCAAAGTGCTGGGATTACAGCCAGGGGCCTCTGTGTCCAGCCCCATATTTTCTTTACCCAGCCTACCATTGATGGGCATTTAGGTTGATTTCATGCCTTTGCTATTGTGAATAGTGCTGCAGTGAACATATGCGTGCATGTGTCTTTATGCAGAATGAATTACATTTCTTTGGGATATACTCAATAATGAGATTGCTGGGTCAAATGGTAATTCTGTGTTCTTTGAGAAATTGCCAAACTGCTTTCCACAATGCCTGAACTAATATACATTCCCACCAGCAATGTATGAGCCTTCTCTTTTCTCTGCAACCTTGCCAGCATCTGTTATTTTTTACTTTTATAGCCATTCTGACTGGTGTAAGATGATATCTCATTGTGGTTTTGATTTGCATTTCTCTAATGATTAGTGATGATGAGCTTTTTTCATATGTTTGTTATCTGCATGTATGCCTTCTTTTGAAAAATGTCTGTGCAGGTCCTTTGCCCACTTTTTAATGGGGTTGTTTATTTTTTTTTTGCTTGTTAATTTAAGTGCCTTATAGGTTCTGGATATTTGACCTTTGTCAGATATATAGTTTGCAAATATGTTCTCTTATTCTGTATGTTATCTCTTTACTCTGTTGATGGTTTCTTTTGCTGTGTAAGAGATCTTTAATTAGTTCTCACTGTCAATTTTTGTTTTTGTTACAGTTGCTTTTGGTGTCTTCATCATGAAATCTTTGCTAGAGCCTATGTCCAGAATGGTATTTCCTAGGTTATCTTCTAAGGCTTTTATAGTTTTAGGTTTACATTTAAGTCTTTAATCTATCTTGAGTTGATTTTTGTATATAGTATAAGGAGGGTTCCAGTTTCAGTCTTCTGCACATGGCTAGCCAGTTATCACAGCACCATTTATTGAATAGGGAATCCTTTCCCCATTGCTTGTTTTTGTCAACCTTGTTGCAGATCAGATAGTGGTAGGTATGTGGCTTTATTTCTGGGCTCTCTATTCTGTTCCGTTGGTTGATGTGTCTATTTTTTACATTAATACCATGCTCTCTTGATGAGTGTAGCTATGTAGTAAGTTTCAAAGTTGGATAATAGTCATGTTTTAATTTTGTTCTTTTTCAGTACTGTGCTGGCTGTTGCAGTAGATAGAATTGTGTCTTCCAAAAAAGATATGTTCAATTCCTAATCTCCAGTG
Organism: Callithrix jacchus; assembly: GCF_049354715.1. NCBI lineage: Eukaryota > Metazoa > Chordata > Mammalia > Primates > Cebidae > Callithrix > Callithrix jacchus. The sequence goes on along the minus strand of NC_133510.1, from coordinate 106,812,326 downwards.
TCCAAATATAACCTTATTTGGAAATATGGTATTTTCAGATCTAATCAACTGAAGATTAAGTGATACTGGGTAGTGATGCTTCCTAATCCAATGACTAGAGTCCTCATAAGAGAGAGAATTTTGGAGATGGGCTCACAGAGAAGAGAGCACTATGTGAAGACAGTGGTGGAAATTGTAGTAATACATCTACAAGCCAAGGAACACCATGGGTTTCAGTCACCAGAAGCTAGACAGAGGCAAGGAAGGATGCTTTCCTGAAGCCTTCAGAGGGAGCATGGCCCTGCTAATACCTTGGTTTTGGACTTCTAGCCTCCAGAACTATAAGAGAATTACCTGTTATTTTAAGCCACGCTGTTTGTGGTAATTTCTTGTAGCAGTCCTAGGGAACTAACATAGCGATTAGGGGTCTTTTGCCTTTTCATATAGACATTAGAATTAATTTGTCAGTATTTACATAATAGCTTGCTGGGATTTGGATTGGAAGTGGATTGAATCTATAGGTCCAGTGCAGAATCATCATCCTAATATTTAGTGCTCTGATCCATCACCGTGGAATACTTCTCCATTTCTTTAGATCTTCCTTGACTTCTTTCATCAGAGTTTTGTGGCTTTCTGCATCTGAATTCTAAATTTGTTAGATTTAGACCTATTTTATTTTCTTTTGGTGCTGTTACAAATGGCATTACAGTTTTCATTTCTGATTCCAGTGTTTATTGCTGGTATACTGGAAAGCACTTGACTTGTGTGTTAACCTTGAATCTTGCAACCTTACTATAAATTACTTGTTATTTCCAGGAGTTGTTGATTCTTTGGGATTTTCTACATAAACAATTGTCGGGGTCCGGCACGTCTGCCAGGGGGCTACCGATCTATGGGAGTCCCCGAGACCACCAACGTAGATGTCTCATTCAACGTGAGGGAGAGAGTGCGCGGAAGTGAAAGAAGATAGGAAAGTGGAGTCTGGAGGTCTGAGTGACTTGCAGTTAAACAGCAACTTTATTTTTGTGGGTGACAGCTTTTATACCTTTTTTCTTGTTACATTTACTTTAGCTCAGCAGAAAAGGGGGCAAACAGAAAAAGGAACAGAAATCACATAAAAATAGTTATCAGGGGCTTGTGATAACAGCTCACAAAGCAGTTTTAAGGGGCGTGTGATAATAGCTTACAAAGCAGTTTAAGAGTCAATATATGTTTTTCAAAGATACACAGTGCAAACAAACAATGGTGCCCTTAAGGTGGCTTGTTAACTATGTTTTCCATCAGGAGGTAGAGCAAAGGCTCAGCTCCTGAGAAAATATGGGCAGGGGTCTTTTGCCCCTCTCAGGCATCTCAATTGTAGCAAGCCTATTGCTTACACAGAGACTAAAGGGGATATGAAATGTCCTCATAAACCGCAGGCCCTTACTCTGCATTCTGTTTTTGCCTCAGTGGCTTAGCCATTTTTACCTCGACTCGACAGCCCTCAAGAACGGGGGGGAGAGCAGCTAGGTCCAGCAGCCAAGATGGGGCGAGTCACGCTAACTGTCTCAAGCCCTTGGCGTGAACACTGCAAACAATTACAGCATTTGTAAACAAAGACAGTTTTATTTCTTCCTTCTCACTGTGTATACCTTTTATTTCCTCTTCTTGTCTTATTGCACGAGGTTAGACTTCCAGTATGATATCGAATAGGAGTGGGGAAAAGGGATATCCTGTTCACTGACATCACTGTAGTGAGCCCATGCCACCATTATTATCTCTCACCTGGCCTATTGTAATAGCCTATTTGCTGGTCTTCCTACTTTAGTTTTTGTTCCTATAAAGTGTATTATCTGTACAATAGCCAGAGTTAGGTCTTAAGAATGTAGACCAGATCATGTCACTGCCCTGATTAAGACCACTCCGATAGACTGCCATTGCACTTATGATACAATTTAACTCCTTAGCCTAACCTACGATACCTTATATAACCTGGCCCTGCATGCTGGGGTGACATTATCTGTTACAATTCTTCTTGACCTCCAGATATGCCAGCCACATTGGCCTTCTTCTTGTCCTTCAAGGACATTTCCCTTTGGGCCTTAGCAACCACTGTTTCTTCTGCCAAAAATGCTCTTTCTATTGATAGTTGTACTAACAGTTGTTTTCTGGTTATTCAGATCTGAGCCAAAGCATGACTTCCTCACAGTGGCTTCCTCAATGTAAGGTTACACTTAGCCATTCTTGATCATGCTAATGTATTTTAATTCTTTGTGTAACTTTTACTGCTACCTGACACTGTCTTCTTTACTTAAAACAAAACAAAACAAAACAAAACTCTGCTCTTCCTTCCCTGCGCGCAGGCCTTCCAGCCACTGACAAGCAGGTCCTTGAGAGCGGGACCCTTCCTCTCTGGTTTATCACCATGTCTCCAGTGTCTGGAGCAGCACTGGGCATCGGGTGGGTACTGACTGGCCCCTTTCTGTATCTCTATCCTTCTCTTGAATGAAATGCCCTTGTTGTCTCTACTCTTCTGTCTCCTCCTTCCAATTTTCCAGACTCCATACTTTTTCCTGCCCTAGAGCCTTTGGATGTACAGTTCTCTCTGCCCAGAATTTCCCACATTCTCTCATCATTTTGCTTCAAAACCTTTGTTCTTTCTTTAATGCTCAGTTGAATTGTCACTTTTCTGGGGAAACCTTCCCCAGTTTATATTGTCATCTCATTCATGATTATTTTTATAGATTTAATTTTGTATCTATTTGTATAATTATGAGATGGTCTGTCTTTCTTATTATTTTGACAACCCAAAAGGCAGGGCTTGGGTCTGGTTGGACTCCTCATTTATCTACTCTTCCCAGGACTCTGCCTGGTCCATGGCAAGTGCCCATTGTTGCTCAGGAAATGATTGCTGGATAAATGAAGTCACTAAAGGTGAAATACCAGATTCTATTGGTTCTAAGATGCATACTTTCTCAAACGTAACATTTCTGAAGTAAGGATGCATCTTGCAATGGAGAGCATCTAAAAAGTTAAGGAAAAACAGTATAAATTGTTAATAAATATATTAAAATATTCTGTTTCACTAGTAATCACATAAATGCAAATCAAAACAACAGTAGGGGCCAGGTGCAGAGGCTCACGCATGTAATCCTAGCATTTTGGGAGGCCCAGGCGGGTGGATCGCCTGAGCTCAGGAGTTTGAGACCAGTCCGGGCAACATGGTGAAAACCTTCTCTACTAAAATACAAAAAATTAGCTGGGCATGGCAGCATTCACCTCTAGTCCCAGCTACTTGGGAGGCTGAGGCAGGAGAGTTGCTTAAACCTGGGAGGCGGAGGTTGTGGTGAGCCGAGATTGCACCACTGCACTCCAGCCTGGGGACAGAGTGAGACTCCATCTCTAAAACAACAACAACAACAACGACAACGAAACACAGTATGATGCTATTTTTTCAGGTACAAAATTGGCAATGATTTTTTCACAAGGATTTTTATAAATAATAATAATATTGGTAAAGACATGAAAAAAATAGGCACTTTTACATGATACAGGTAAGAATTTATATTGGGACAATCTTTCTGGGGAGTAATTTGGCAATATATATCAAAGCCTTAAAAATACGAATCCACTGTGACTTTCAGTTTCTAAAAATTGTTCTAAGGAAATAATCGGGTGTTTAAAAGATTTCGTCAAATTGTTCTCATTAGGTAGCATCTTAGAATAGTGAAAAGTTGACTAATGATTGACTAATGATAGTGTATAAAATGGATAAAATCTGGTCTTAAATATACATGCTCTCAAAGAATATTTAATGATATGGAAAATTGTTCACTTTGTGTTTTTGATAGATTTTAAGTTCCATGAGAGCAGAAATGGTTGATTATATTATGTTTGATATATACCAAATATCCAGCACTGATACATACATAAATATTGAATATGGAAGTAAAAAAGTAAATATTAAACATTAGGTGAAGGGTAATCCCAATTTTAATTTTAAAAAGATGTATATGCATGTGTGTGTGTGTGTTTATATGGGTACACACAAAAGATTAGATGTCATATAGCAGTATCTTAACAGAGATTATCTTTGGTGCAATTGTGGGTTTTAAAATTTCTTAATTGTAGTTTTCTATAATATACATACATTAGTTTTATAATGAGAAAAATTACATTAGTCTTCTTGACTATACATTGGTGCTAAGTTAGTGAATGTGAACCTGTGGAAAGGTAGAAAGAAGGGTTTATGAATCAGGTTTCTTAAAGCACAGGAGATTGTTGAATTGAGTAGTAAATGCAGTGATGGACATCATCCATTTCAACCTGGGCCCTTGTTGGGAATCTGGAACTGAAGACCTCCTTGATGTGCAGAAGCCTCACCCTGGGCAGGAGCCCATCCCTGCACTGTGTCCAGATACCCTTGTTTGCCTGCTCCAAACAGCTCCTCCTGACTCTGAGGCTCCCTGTCTCTTGCTGCTTCCCCTGGGTTCTCATTCCCATGTCAGGCCCCTTTGCTTGAATGCTCACTTTGCACAAACATCCTGGACTCTGGCCCTCAGTATTCTCTCCCTCTTGTCTGTGTTTTGGTGTTTTCTCTTTGACTTGAAGCACCATAGCTCCAGCCTCCCTACAAAGCTGAGGGTTGTAGAGTGTGATCCAGGGAAAAATAGGCAGAGAGAAAGCAGAATATCCAAGGCTGAGGTGACTCCAACGGGAGCAAAGGGACAGATGAGGAACAAAGAATATGTTTATGTCAAACACATTAAATGCCATTATTTTAACAAATGAATAAATGTAGACATTTAGATACTGGAACATATGGAAAAGGAAATTCTAAAAATGAAGCGTTGTGGCACCATGTGTTTAATTGGGTCTTTAAGTTCAAAAATTATGTTTTCATTTGTGTGTAAGGTGTAACTACACACACACGCACATGCACACACACACATTCACTCACTCCTATAAGGTAGAACTCCTTATTTTGTTCCTTTTAAGATTGTCCTTCTGTTTAAGCCGGCAGTTCAAGATAGTTGCGACAGAGGGCAGAATGGTGTAAGGAATTTAAATACCTTTTTATTCTTATCTGAAAATCATCCCGAAATACAAATCATAGCAATGCATGGATTGAGCTATAAATGTTCTTTTTCTACTAGTTTTCAACATTTACATATAAAGATTATTTTAAAGCATTTTAGTTATTTTTCATGTCATAGTATAAACTATTTGGTATTATATGTAAATCTTAATAGAAGCAAAGTGCAAATCCCTTGAGAGAGAACCTGAGCTATGGCTAATGGATTTAACTTCTGTATCAAGATTAAGCAATGGGCGCTCTTCATTCTTTCCCAAATATGCTGTGGAATTATTTACTTTTCTTTGCATTCTAGTGCTGCAATGCAGGCTTATTGAGTTTACTCACTGACAAATGTCGATTAATGTTCTTTATTGGGAGTTTTTTGAAGTTTATGGGCAAGACCAATGAAGCAGAAGAGTCGTTCTTGAGTGTTGAGGACATGTTAGTACAGGTAAAGTGAGAGTAAATTTTAAATCCTTCAACCTTTATTCCTTTGTGTTAGATGTTTTCAGGTATTATTTACCTTTGTTCATGTAAAGGTAATTTAATGCCATGGAGGAATCTATTTTGCTAGCCAGTGAGGAAGCTATGGTTTTAACCGTGCCCCAGGTGTACATTAATGGCAACAAATAGTAAGTAGAGAGGAATCAATATAGAATGAATCAGTACTGATAGGTGACACTTTGGAAAAAAAGAAATGTTTATAAAGCAAAAATGGAAATACAGTGGTAGATTGAAATGAATTAATTAAAGACTAGCCAAAGACTTGGTTATAACTTTCATAAAGATGCTGGGAGGCTGGGTGCAGTAGCTCATGCCTGTAATCCCAACACTTTGGGAGGCTGAGGTGAGTAAATCACAAGGTCAAGAGATCGAGACTGTCCTGGCCAGCATGGTGAAATCCCATCTCGACTAAAAATACAAAAATTAGCTGGATGTGGTCTCAGTTACTTGGGAGGCTGAAGCAGGAGAATCACTTGAACCCAGGAGGTTGAACCCAGAGGTTGCAGTGAGCCGAAATAGCACCACTGCAATCCAGCTTGGCAACAGAACGGGACTCTGTCTCAAAAAAACCCAAAAACCAAAAACCAAAACAAAACAAAATGATGTTGGAGAAGGTTGATTGATATTTTGTCCCTATATTGATTTGCTTTTTCTGAAATATGAACTTTTGACTATGTTGGCTACAATGAAAGCATTGCTCACAACATAACTTATTATAATACAACTATATGCTTATGATGACATTTAACTACTATTTTGTTTAATGTAAATTTATTTCTTGGGGGGATAGGGTCTTGCTCTGTCGTCCAGGCTTGCATGCAGTGGTGTGATCATGGCTCACTGTAACCTTAACCTTCCGGGCTTAATCAGTCATCCCACCTCAGTCTCCTAAGTAGCTGGGACCACAGGGGAGCCCTACTATGCTGGCTACTTTTAAAAATTTTTTTGTAGAGACGGGATTTTGCTATGTTGCCCAGGCTGGTCTCAAACTCCTGAATTCAAGCGATCCCCACCTTGGTCTTCCAAAGTGCTAGGATTACAGGTGTGAGTCACCATGCCTGGCTTACCTGCTATTTTTAAATAATTACTAACTTTCACAGATTTCAGTAGAATCTGTGGATTTAGGGTAGTCTAACTCAAGGCAAAGCTATTTTTATTTTAAAACGAAGACCTTTAAACTTTCATAAAATACTGCCCTCGTCCCCATCAACATACATCTTTATAGAAGGAGTTCTAGCTAAATAGGCTTAAAAGACTTAGCAGTGAAAGTCCTTTTATGGCAGAGACCATGTTTGTTTACCTATTTTTATTCCTCCAGGGCATGTTATAACCTGTGGGTATTTAATAAATGTAAGAAGTGTATCCATAAATCAATTTGAACTGTCAGGTTCCTCCATGCCCTTAGAAGGTGGCATGCAATCATGAATAGAGCATGGGCTGTTTTCAGACTGACCCAGATTTAAATCCCGGTTTTGTCACTTTCTGCTTATGTGATCTTGGTAGGAATTTTAACCTGTGCTCTGGTGAGCTCTCATTTTGGAGGATCCTAATATCTATCTCACGGGGCTGTTAACATGCACAAGTAAGAAGGTTCATAGAGCACTTCACACAATGTCTGGCACACAGTCAGATCTTAAGTATGGTTGCTATTTTGTTATTAATGTCTTTGCATAATGAAGCTAAGGGAGGCCTAGATAAGAAATATAAGGGAGTTTGATTTAAGCTTTTAAGAGAACGTTCCACTTCAGAGTATTCCTTCTGGAGGCATCAATCTTATGATTCTGTCTTCAAAATATTTTTGCAAAAGTTCTTTGGGACTAGCCACCATGAAGACTATTAAAAGAATGTCTTTAGGCTCTGAAGGCACTTCCGAAAGCGGTTTTATGACTATTTTGGGTAAGAACAACTTCTTTGAAATATGTGCACAACATTCTTTTTTTTTTTTTTTCTAACATTTTTTTTAGACGGAGTTTCACTCTTGTTACCCAGGCTGGCGTGCAATGGCATGATCTCGGCTCACTGCAACCTCCACCTCCTGGGTTCAGGCAATTCTCCTGTCTCAGCCTCCTGAGTAGCTGGGATTACAGGCACGTGCCACCATGCCCAGCTAATTTTTTTTTTTTTCGTATTTTTAGTAGAGACGGGGTTTCACCATGTTGACCAGGATGGTCTCAATCTCTTGACCTCGTGATCCACCCGCCTCGGCCTCCCAAAGTGCTGGGATTACAGGCGCGAGCCACCGCTCCCGGCCACATATTATTTTTAATACAAATCAAGTTTGGCATATTTCATGTTTATCATCACTTTGCTTTTGAAGTGGTAATTGTCATGTTCTACTAACACTGAACCACCCTAATGCTGTGTAAATGGAGATCAGAATATTTGTAGAGGCTTCATCATACATAACCCAGCTCCAGGGATACAATAGCAAGAATCAAACATAATTTCTACCTTCAGACAGCTTACAGTCAATTGGGAGAAATAACTATTAGTAAGAGATTATTAGTCCAATGGTTGTTCAAAACACTACATAATAAACTCTCTTAAGAGCTAGTAAAAACTATTAATGCTATGTAAGTACAGTCAGACATCACTTAACAACAGAAATCTGTTCTGAGAAACATTTTTTTGGGGGGTAGTCTCTTGTTATAGCAAACTAACATTCTTGAAGGGAAAGATCTTGTTATTTGTGATATATACATTCTGTACTGTACTGTACTGCTTTTTTTTTTTCTGATGGAATCTCGCTCTGTCACCAGGCTGGAGTGCAGTGACAACATCTCGGCTCACTGCAATCTCTGCCCCCTGGGTTCAAGCAATTCTATTGCCTCAGCTTCCCAAGTAGCTGAGACTACAGGTGCGTGCCATCATGCCCAGCCAATTTTTGCATTTTTATTAGAGACGGGGTTTCACCATGTTGGCCAGGATGGTCTCGATCTCTTGACCTCCTGATCTGCCTGCCTTGCCCTTCCAAAGTGCTGGGATTACAGATGTAAACCATTGCGCCCAGCCTGTACTGTATTGCTTTTACAATTTCGTCAGGTAAGATCATTTTAAAATGTAATCCAGTGGTTTTCAACTAGGGGGCGATTTTGGTCCCCAGAAAACATTTGGCAAGGCTGGAGACATTTTTGCTCGTCACAGCTTGGGGGAGAGTTGCTGCTGGCATTCAGTGGGTAGGCCAGAGGTGCTGCTCAACATCCCGTAGAGCGCAGTTCCTCAGAGTACAGGGTTATCTTGCCTAAAATGCCAGTGATGCCAGGTTGAGAAACCCTGATTTAGGTGATATGTTTATTTAAAAAGTGATCTCTGGGGCTGGGTGTGGTGGCTCATGCTTGTAATCCTAGTACTTTGGAAGGCTGAGGTGAATGGATCTCTTGAGGTCAGGAGTTCGAGACCAGCCTGGCTAATATGGTGAAACCCCATTTCTACTAAAAATACAAAAGTCAACTGGGCATGGTGGCGTGTTGGGTTATTGAATTCCCCTAAAAATAATTTACTACCCTCCTAAAATTATCTTTACTTTACCATCTGTCTCTCCTAAGAGATAGGGTATATAAACATCTGTATTCTGTAATTCTGCTGTGTGTACGCTAACACATGTGTATGCTATTTCTCCCATTAATCTGCCTTTTATCAGTTGTTTTTGCAGCAAAACTTCAGAGGGCAAAGGGGAAGTTTTTCCTTGGCCCCTATATCCTGAAATAAATATGCTAGACCAGGAAGGACAATTTAAATTCAAGTCTCTGTGCAAAAATGTGTCAAACATAAAGTTAGCTGCTCTCTGGTCACATTTGAATTCAAGCAGCATTCACAGCTGTTCATTTGAATTCTGGATACCACCTCCTCCGAAATCTTTAACACATGCAAGACATTGTCACATTATTCTTTAAAATATTTTATTACCACCCGGGCATGGTGGCTTGTGCCTGTAATCCCAGCACTTTGGGAGGCTGAGACAGGTAGATCACTTGAGGTCAGGAGTTTGAGACCAGCCTGGCTGACATGGTGAAACCCTGTCTCTACTAAAGATACAAAAATTAGCTGGGTGTGCTGGCACGTGCCTGTAATCCCAGCTACTTGGGAGGTTGAGGCAGGAGAATTGCTTGAATCCATGAGTCAGAGGTTGCAGTGAGCCGAGATTGTGCCACTGTACTCCAGCCTGGGCAAAGAAATGAGACTCCATCTCAAAAAAAAAAAAAATTACCATTGGCTAACAACCTGTGAAATTTTCTAAAATGCATTTTTAGTTTGCAATACCTCCCAATAAATCTTTCACCATAACCATTATCTTATATGTATACTTAGAATTTCTTAAGAAATGATATAAAGCGTACAGTCTTTTTCAATGTCACTATGAATGAGCCTTTGTTGGGTAGGTATCTGGTGTCTGTTTCTATCCTAATGCTGTGTTTTCTCAGGGCTGGTTCCCTTTTCATTTTGTACAGAGCCAGTCCTTGACAGGTATACTTCTCAAAGTATAGAATGCTGTTGGAGAACTGTATCTTGAAACTAGAATGACTCAGGAAGGGTTCCAGTATTTCCAGAAAGCAGGGTCAAGCATGCTGCATCTTTCACTCAGTGACTTAGAAGAGAGCTGGGACTTGGTGAAGCAGAAAGGTATGGTGCACACATGCAGAGGGAACAGCCTCTCATGTGTCACAGAGTCAGTCTCCTGGTCTATTCCCATCTGTGAGAAAAAGGAAATGGATGTGTGTGTCTTGTTACTTGGTGTTTTTGTTTTGTTTTTGGGACAGTCTCACTCTGTCACCCAGGCTGGAGTGCAGTGGTGTGATCTTGGCTCACTGCAACCTCTGTCTTCCTGATTCAAGAGATTCTCCTGCCTCAACCTCCCAAGTAGCTGGGATTATAGGCACCTGCCACCACACCCAGCTAATTTTTGTATTTTTAGTAGAGAAGGGATTTCACCATGTTGGCCAGGCTGGTTTTGAACTCCTGACCTCAGGTGATCTGTCCACCTCGGCCTCCCAAAGTGCTGGTATTACAGGCGTGAGCCACAGCGCCCGGGCTATTTGGCATTTTTGGAGGGCTGTTGGGTATATGAGGATTGAACATAACGTGTTCCTGATTCTGATGGACCACCCTTTTAGAATGTCATTGTCTGTTAGGGTATGCTTCAGAGAAGGAAGCTTCAAGCAGTGAGGTGGGAGCATCATAGTTCAACTCCGTAGCCAGCTTTTCTGGGTTCAAACTCCGTTTCTTCACTTATTAGCTCTCAGTGCCTTTAGAGACATTACTTAACTTTCTGGGTCACAGTTTTTATATTTGTAAGGCAGGGATGAAAATAGCATCCACACTGCATATTGCTGTGAGACTGAAAGCGTTAGGAGGCTGGAAAGCACACAGAATGGTGCCCAGCACATAATAAGTACTCATTGATGAATGGCAGCCATATTTTGTTCTCCGGTATTTGATGCCTGAGGTCATGTGATACCACTGATATAGCAGAGACGAAGAATGTTGAGTGGATTAGGTATTAAGCGATTTTGACTCACCTATTTACAGGAAGGCTAGCGGAGCGGCCTCTAGACGTGTGCCACACTTGCATGGCTGTATCAGCTTTTGTTGCATATCAAACCATCCCAAAACTCTGTGGCTTAAAACAGTGTTTATATTTGGCATGAACCTATAGGTCAGCTGGGGGATTCTACTGGTCCAGCATGGGCTCAACAGATTTGGGCTGGGCCCAGGAAGGTGTCTGAGGTCAGCTGGCACAGCTGATGGGGCTGGCTGGTCCAAGACGACCTAACTTAGTTTTCTGGTGGTTGTCTGGCTGAAATGACAGTGGTGGCTGGACCATGTGTTCCTCATCCTCCGGGAGGACAGCCTGTTCCTCTTCACTTGGCAGCTCACAGGACTCCAAGAGGGAGAGCAGAAGCCGAGGCTCAGGCTCAGAACCGGTACAATGCCTCTTTCCGCCACACTCAGCAAAGCAAGTCGCCAGGCTGTATCCACCTCTTGATAGGAGGAAGTAGGGAGTAGCGTAGCATGGCAAAAGTTGGGTAAAGACTAGTGTAGAGAAGTGCAGCTGTTTCTGCAACTGGCCCATGGCGAGAAGATCAAAGGTCACCTTGGGCAAGCTACTTACCCTCTCTAGGCTTCTTATCTGCAAGTTCGCTTTGTAGTGATAGTTCTCATTTGTTGAGTGCTTACTGGGTACTGTATGCTGATGATCTCTTTTATCCTCAGACATACCTCACATAGCATGTACTATTACCCTCCTTGTACCGATGAGGAAGCTGAATGTCAGTGAAAGTAAATAACTGAAATGACATCAGCTCCTGCAGCTGTCAGTCTGAAGCTGCAAGTCCAGGCTAGGCTGTCTGACCCCAGAGTATGTCTGGGCAACTCCTTGTTGCACAGAATCTCTTCTAGGCATTTATGAAGCTCTAATCCTTGGTATATAGAGTTTAGCTTCCAAGTTGTTGTCCTAATGCAGGCAAGCCTGGTCGCAGGTCTGCTGGGGCCTTGGTGAGGAGAGGAAAGCACAGGGGCCATCAGGGCCACTTAAGTGGGAGCTGGGCCTGGCCCTCCAGAGGCAGCCGAAGAGTCCAGAATGCAGAGTTCCATGGGGTCAGGCCACCATGGCTTGGTATAGACAAGTGTTAATTTTCAGAGGAGACCAAATCAGCAGGGGTAGGGGAGGGGGTGCCTCATGAAATGGGATGCCAGGGGGTATTGGTGTCATTTGTGGCAGCTTTGATAGGAGCATGCTGTAGTTCTGGTCCCCTGACCAGGGTTAGGTGTGTGCTTATGGCTTAAACAAGCAGATGAAGAGGTGAGAGTGAGGATTTCAGCCTGACCAGCATTCATACACTCAAAAGATGTTTACTGAGCGCCTGCATGCACCAGGTGCTGTGCTGAGTCCAGAACAGCGGCCTAGGCAGGAGCACCAACTCTGCCCTCTAATGGAGGTACTGCAGGAAATGTAAGTGAGCCAACCCGTGAAATGACTGCACGCTGTCAAATGCAAATAAGAAATCGAGCTACAGCATTGGTGTGTGTGTGTGTGTGTGTGTGTGTGTGTGTGTGTGTGGTGGGGAGGGAATACTTGTGAAAGGCAGATCAAGATGCCTCCTTGGGGAGGGGACAGTGAAGCTGAGACCCAGTGGACTGTTGGAGCCACATGTGGTAAGGGAGGGGCTGTCCTGGCAGAGGGAGGAGGGTGAGATGGGGAAGGCTGGGCCTGTCCTCAAGGTGGAAGGAAGCCTCAGTGAGCAAAGAGTAGGAGGAAGCTGGACCTCGATTGTCTTGGGCTTTGGGCCTTGGGCCTCGGGCAGGCGTTTAGATTTTATTTTAAGTACAAGGGGAAGCAATTGCAGGGACTTAGGGTAGGGATGACACCTGTGATTTCTGTCTTGAGATCACGTTTGCTGCTGCGTGGAGAATGGATTACATGTTGGGTAAGAGTGGACACAGAGAGACCAGTTTTACACGACTGTCCTGTATCCAAGTGGAAAGCATGAGGCCCTGGATTGGGGAAGACAGAGAAGCCTACAGTGGGCACTGGGCAATGAATTAGGTACTACTGATGACAGCAAGAGATGCTACTTGATGATTTCTTTTTTTTTTTTTTTTGTGGCAATTGTGAATGGCAGTTCGTTCTTGATTTGGCTCTCTTTAAGTCTGTTATTGGTGTATAGGAATGCTTGTGATTATTTCTTAATGAAGCCTGAATTCCATAGCACAGGAGTTAAAGCTGCTCTTCTGTGCTGCTAGCAATGCTTTAATAACATCTTCTTGGAACATTATTCTATTAGTCTGCTAGAGGTGCCATAGCAATCGGTGGACCACAGACTGGACTAACAGAAATAAGTGAAACAATACCAACTTATTTCTTGAAGTTCTGGAGGCTAGACGTCCCAGGTCAAGGTGTCAGCAGGGTTGCTTTTTCTCTCTTGAGACCCCTCTCTTTGGCTTGCAGATGACTGCCTTCTCCCTGTGTCCTCACATGGTTTTTTCTGTGTGTTTATATGTATGTGTATGTCCAAGATAACCTTTTCTTCTAAGGACATGCACCGTATTGCATTAGGCCCCACCCTAATGACCTCATTTTAACCTACTTCTTTAAGAACCTTATCTGCAAATACGATCACATTCTGAGAAACTGGGGGTCAGGACTTCAACATGTAAATTTTGAGGGAACTCAATTCAGTCCAAACAATTATTATTTTTTTCTCTTCCCATAACAAAGTGTGGCCTAGAAAACCACTTTCTACTTTTTAGGAGTCTGTATTATTTTCAAAATATTTAACTCAATAAAGGAGCAAAATTACAGGGCCTTTGCAGAGATTACATTCCCAAGACAATGTGTATCTAGGTACAATCCATTATTTATTAATTGGGTTTGTGAGACTCATTCATGTGCTTCTTGTTATAAGCCTGTTTAGTTTTATGGTGTCTTATTGCAGGACTGAACTTGCTGCCTTCTGTAGGGCTCAGTTACCATGGTAACAACTGGCTTCATTGTATCCATATTTTCACTCTATTTCTGACCTGTTCATTTGCAGACAAACTCAGAATTTGGTTTCAATCTATTGTCTTGGCTCCTTGGCTCTAAAACTGCTATGCATGCACAAACATGTATGAAAACCAACTTCCATGCAGTATATGTCACAGAGGATTTGTGAAGAAAAACCTGCCTATTGTCAGTGAGGAAATGATAGTAAATGCCATGCCTATTAACATCTTAACTCTTTTGTGGGAAAAACCCCCTTAAGTATCATATTCTTTGCCACATTTATTCCCTGCAGTGCTGAACAACCTGGCAAAGTCAGCACCTGAGGAATACTTCAAAGAAAACCAGGTTTTGGAATATGCAACTGAAATTTCCAACTTATTGGATAAAGTCCCGTGATCAAGCAACCATGAAATACATAGAAGGTGTTCTAATGTAAACATGTCTTAAACTTTTTTTGTTTTATTCTTTTAAGATATTTAATCTATACCTGTTAATCCATTTCCTAACCGATTCAGCTGAGAAATGCTGATGGTTAGCATTTTGATTCTCTAGCTTAGTGGTTCTCAGCCAGCGGCTGTCTTGGGCCCTTTGCCACCCAGGGGACTTTTGGCAACACCTGCAGACATTTTTGTTGTCATGACTTGGGGGATGGTTATTGGTGTGTAGTAGGTAGGGGCCAGGGATGCTGATAAATCACACACAATGCACGGGGCAGCCCCCACAACAAAGATTTTATTCAGCCCGAATGTCAGTAGTGCCAAGGATGAAAATAGTGCTCTAGTTTTTAATTTTTTTTTTTTTTTGAGATGGAGTTTTGCTGTTGTTGCCCAGGCTGGAGTGCAATGGCATGATCTCGGCTCACTGCAACCTCCGCCTCCCAGGTTCAAGTGATTCTCCTGCTTCAGCCTCCCAAGTAGCTGGGATTACAGGCATGCGCCACCATACCTGGCAAATTTTGTATTTTTAGTAGAGACAGGGTTTCTCCATGTTGGGCAGGCTGGTCTCGAACTCCTGATTTCAGGTGATCTACCCGCCTCAGCCTCCCAAAGTGCTGGGATTATAGCTGTGAGCCAGTGTGCCTGGCCCTAATTTTTTTTTAAGAGTCAGGGATCTTGCTCAAGGGATCCTCTTGCCTTAGCCTCCCAAATAGCTGGGACTACAGGTGTGCACTACCATGCCTGCTCATGTATGTATGTATGTATGTATGTATGTATGTATGTATGTATTTTTAGAGATGGGGGTCTTGCTGTGTTGCCCAGGCTGATCTTGAACTCCTGGCCTCAAACAATCCTCCTGCATCAGCCTCCTGAGTCACTGGGTTTACAGGCAACAACCACCACGCTCAGCTCTCTAGTTTCTTTATAAAGATAGACACATTTCTTATCAATCACTTTGAAGTTCTTGCCTCTCTGCTATTATAAATTGCTCTTTTTTATATTTTCCAGGACAGATTTTTTAATATAAAATACAAGATGCTTATGAGAATTATTTTTGATTGCACAAAGAATGTAGTCAACATGCACAGTAAAAAAATGCACATGTGTTTTATTTTCAGGTTCGTTGCCTGAAATACGTCTCACAAAAATGAAACTTCAAGAGTGCTTAAATGTCAGGAAAAGCTTGTTTGGCGAGAAAAACATGCTGGTTGGAGAAGTTATGGAATTTTTAGCAGATTTGCTGTTTTTTTCTCCAGAGAGATAGTAAAAAGTAAGTTTTTATGAAATGTTTCAAGAAGTGTGTCTGTCTCCCTGACAAAAGTGCCCCCACTAGTGGCAGGGAGGTCTGGGGTTACCCATCAGGGATAACTGGTAATACTTCTTTGGCTCCAGCCCTGCTCAGAAGCCTGAGGATTCTCCGCAGCTGAGAGATCTTGTACTGGTCTGCTTATCAGGATTCTGACCATAATGTAATCCAAAGGAGTTCTTGGAGCTGGATATGGTGACTCACACATGTAATCCCAGCACTTTGGGAGGCTGAGGCTGGTGGATCATTTGAGGTCGGGAGTTTGGGAGCAGCCTGGCCAACATGCGGAAACCTCATCTCCACTAAAAATACAAAAATTAGCAGGGCATGGTGGCGCGCACCTGTAATCCCCGCTACTTGGGAGGCTGGGGCAGGAGAATTGCTTGAACCTGGGAGGTGCAATTTGCAGTGAGCTGAGATTGCACCAGTGCATTCCAGCCTGGGCGACAGAGTTTAAAAAAAAAAAGGAAAAGAGCTCTTGGCTCACACGTGGTGTGGAGGTTCTGGCAGTAGGGAAGGGACATAGGAGTACAGTGTGGTTGTGAGTGGTTCCCAGTGCCTTGTGAGGAAGATGCTCTTACTTCTGCATCTTTCTGCAGCCCTCAGCTGTGGCTGTTGTCTCAGGTACCACAACATCCTGCTCTCTCTTCTCTAAGACCTAGACCAGAGACTGCAGTGCCTCAGGTCATGTTCACCAGCCACCCCTCCTTGCTCAGGGAGTCCTCTTGTTCTCCTGTGATGTGCGGGGTTCCCCTCAGTGCCTCACACAAGACATCTCAGTTTAAAGGACACTTGTAGGTGCTACCCTCCAGACCGACTGAGTGTGAGCACCTGCCAGGGCTGACCGCCGCTTCTCTTAGGAGGTTGCTATGAGAGAAGGTTCTTTGTGAACCCACAGAGAGCCATGCACACACTGGCTTCCACAGCAGATTTAGCTGCCTGAATGGTCAGGGATGCTCTAGGCTACACTATGAAGTTGTGAAGTTTTGTTTTGGTAGCCCCTCTTTCCTCCCACCCCTGACTTTTGTTCCTGGGATCTATGTTTGTCTCAGACTGAACGCATCGGCCCCACCAGGGCCCAGGGCTTCAGCTGCTGTTCCATAAGGTGAGTGTTCCCTGTTTCCTGGCTTGCTTTTCCATTTCCATTTTCCACGTTCCTCCAAATCATTTTCCTCCCACCCAGCAGGTGACCTCTTGCTGCTTTTGCTTCCAGGAAGAATAGATATTGGTCGTCTCTAGCACTTGAGTGCAAATCGATATTAACCCTTTCTAAAAGACATGTAAAGGGGAACTACCTTTTAAAGAGTAGCCTGATTAAGGGAGGACCTAAGGGTGCAATAGCAGGTGCTATATAGTAGTGGTGAGATGGTGGGCTCTGGCTCTGATTGCCCGAGTTCACGTTTTGTTTCTGCCACTTAGTAACAGTGAGAAGTTACTGTTCAGGTCAAGCACTTAACACCTTGGGATCTCATTCATTTCCTCCTTGGTAAAATGAAGCAAGTAACAGTATCTTCCTGGCAGGATCTTTGTGAGGATTAAGAGATCCTATAGGTAAAGAGCGTAGCAGAAAACCTGGCACACACTGAAAGAGTTTGATAAATTGGGTCATTCGTATTTTGTTATTTTGCTCCCCAGCAGGTGTTTTTTGAGACACTTGACGCCACACACGCCTCTTCTTACTCATGTTAAGACCAGCACTGTGAGCAGAGAACAGGACTTCCTTTACAGAAGCAAAAAGCTGGACCATAGAACCGTTATCTTGTAAAAGAAATATCTAAACACTTAGCGTACTGACTGAGTCATCTCTCCTGCCCGGCTGCCCCACGCCAAGTCACAAGCCACTGAGTGCTGCCTGGCTATTCTGCAGGGACAGCCTTGGCGACCATACATGGATGGCTTCCTGCAGGCCTCACTGCCAATGGCCAACCTTCAGAAACAATGGAGAAGTCGGCCTTGGCCTCGTTGAAGGCTATCCTTGGATTATCCAGCGTCTTTCCCATTGGTTCAAACCAGGAGACATTTTGTTGCATAACTTGGCTCACCTCTCAACCACGCGTAGACCCTTTGCCCTGGTGGCCAGGGGCCCTTGCGACAGCACTCATGCACCACGGAAATGATCCATGGGATCCTGAGGGCCTTGTAGAAGGGGGCTGGGTAGAGCTGGACAAATGAAATCAAATTTAAAAGTTAAAGTTAAGAAAGCAGATCAGAGAAGAGTGAACAAAATGTTTGAAGAGGAACAGTGACAGATTCTCAGTGAAATGACTATCATCTACTTTCCCCAACCATTTGGCCATCCATCTGTAGTTCCCCTGCTGTCAGTATCCTGAATGGCAGCTGAGGCTCAGCTTCTTTTGTGGGTTCCTTTTCTTTCCTTGCCTCTGGCCCAAATATCAGCATCCTCTTGGGCTCGGTTCCTGGGCTCTATTCTTGTCTCAGACTGAGCACATCGGCCCTACCAGGGCCCAGGGCTTTAGCTGCTGTTCTGTAAGGTGAGTGGTCTTTGTTTTCGTCTCCTTCTCAGGCCTCTGTCATCATCACCAGCAGCCATGTGCTTCCATCTGTTCACTGGTCATCTCACTTGGGTATTCCACTGGCACTCCAGAGTCAATGTGTTCTAGACTGGACACACCCACCCCTCACCCCCGACTCAGTTCTCCTTCTCCCATCTCACTTGGTGCAGACACCATGGCATCATCTTAATGATACATCTTAGCAGTGTTTATCATCAGTCACTGTGCTGACACATTGCACACATTTTCTCATTTAATCCCCATAACAACTCTGTTATCTGTATTTTTTTTTGTTTTTTTGACACAGGGTCTTGCTCTCTCACCCAGGTGGGAGTGTGGTGGTGTGATCATAGCTCACTGCAGCCTTGAACTCCTGGCCTCAAGTGATCCTCCCATCTCAGCCTCCCAAAGTGTTTGGATTACAGGCATGAGCCACTGTGCCCGGCATATTATCCCCATTTTGAACATGGGAAAGCTGAGGCTTAGGAGGCCGAGATGCTTGCTACCTAGCTCTTAGGTGGCAGGGTCAGGGTTAGTATCTGGGAAGTCTGATTGAAGAACCCCTGCACCTGACCACTGTGGCCCACCACCACATCTGCCCAAGTTGAGAGCTTGAGCTCTTAACCACATCACTCTCTGCACGTATAGCAGCCCCCAGCACCCCCGGTGTCAGCACCAGCACATCCAGTGCAACACTACGCCCTAGCAAGTCTCCTGTCGCACCTGTGGCCACTGTGTCAGCTCAGACCTTCATCGATCTTCTTCCTCCAGCCTAACCGGTCTCCCCGCCCATAGCCTCACCTGCTTCTGTTTATCCTCCACACTTCTGCTGAGGCAGACTCTAAAATGTGCTTTTGATCATATCAGGCTCTTAATGAAAACTCTTCACTGTTAATGTCCAAAATCCTTATGTTTGCACTCAAAGTCCTTCGTGCACTCCTTGCTTCACTCTCCAGTCTCACCTCTACCTCAAAGAAATTCTCAGATGGTAAGGGTTAGTCGTACTCACCTCTGCTTCCCAGTCCTAGTAGCGGGATTCAGTAAATGTTTGTTGAATGAATGAATGAGTACATGGCAATCTTCTTTGATGCAAACTTTAATTACATTTCTCTTTTCTAGACCCCAAAGGAAGCAAGTACTTAAATATTATAAACAAGTGATAAAAATACAGGAAAATGCAGAAACTCTGGCTAAGTCCTCACTCGTCAGGAAGCAGCTGTCAGCCTCAGCGATACATTATATAAATTAGGTAATTGTACCCATCTGTTTCTGTTCTAAGCAGGTGACTTTTCCCTTTGTTTCACCTGCATACTTTGCTTATTTTTAAAACAGCTCCATTTTTGAACCAAGCAACTCCTGTTTCACAAATGTTAAACTTTTTTGTTACCTACGTATGTTCTCCTAGCAGGAAAAATATCTCTTAAAATCGTTTCCATGACTCACGCCTGTAATCCCAGCACTTTGGGAGGCTGAGGCAGGTGGATCACAAGGTCAGGAGATTCAGACCATCCTGGCCAACATGGTGAAACTCCAACTCTACTAAAAGTACAAAAATTAGCTGGGCATGGTGGTAAGTGCCTGTAATCCCAGCTACTCGGGAGGCTGAAGCAGGAGAATAGCTTGAACCAGGGAGTTGGAGGTTGCGGTGAGCCAAGATCGCACCACTGCACTCCAGCCTGGTGACAGCAAGACTCTGTCTCAAAAAAAAATTGTTTCCATCCCATTTCTCATTCTTTTGTAGGCTGAGCTCCTTGCTTGACCACACTGCACACCCCCATCAGTGTAGGTTCTACCTTTCTTCCACCTCTGTTCTAGGATATTGTTTCTACTGTATATGAATAACTTTCCATGCCTTTTCATCTGTGATGCTAAAGTAACATGTGACCAGAAATAACAAGATTGCTTTTCACAAGGGCCCACTCTTGATTTTAGCTATAAGACAGACATAGGTCTCAGCTGTGCGCAGTGGCTCATGCCTATAATTCCAGCACTTTGGGAGGCCGAGGTGGGAAGATCACTTGAGGCCAGGAGTTTGAGACCAGCCTGGCCAATATGGTGAAACCCTGTCTCTACTAAAAATAGAAAATATTAGCTGGGCATGGTGGCGTGTGCCTGTAATCCCAGCTACTCAGGAGGCTGAGACAGGAGAATTGCCTGAACCCGGGAGGCGGAGGCTGCAGTGAGCTGAGATGCCACCACTGCATTCCAGCCTAAGCAAAAGAGCAAGACTCTGTCTCAAAAAAAAAAAAAGGACACAGGTCTCAGTTCCTTAAACCTGGCTCAGAAGTTTGAAGGCACTTTCTAATTAAAGATAAAAATTAAAAACTTCAGCTGGGTGTGGTGCTGTGCTCCTATAGTCAGCTACTTGGAAGGCTGAAGTGGGAGTATCTCTTGAGCGCAGGAGACCCAAGGTACAGTGAGCTATGATGGCACTACTGTACCCCAGCCTGAGAGAAGAGCAAGACCCCATCTTTAAAAAAATAAAAATATGAACTTAGAATGAGATAAAAGTTAAAAATTGAATAAAAAGTTTGTCCTTCAGTCTTACTAAGAGGGGTAGCGGTTGTGTCCCTTCATTCCTCTTGCTTGTGACTGTTTTGTTCCTCTTTATGGGAGGAGTTCCAATTCTTTTTTTTTTCTTTCTTTTCTGTTTTTGAGATGGAATTTTGTTCTTGTTGCCCATGCTGGAGTGCAACGGTGTGATCTCGGCTCACTGCAACCTCTGCCTCCTGGGTTCAAGCGATTCTCCTGCCTCCACCTCCTGAGTAGCTGGGACTACACGCGCCTGCCACCATGCCCGGCTAATGTTTTTGTATTTTTCGTAGAGATGGGCTTTCACCATGTTGGCCAGGCTGGTCTCAAATTCTTGACCTCAGGTGATCTGGCTGCCTTGGCCTCCCAAAGTGCTGGGATTACAGGGGTGAACCACTGCACCTAGCCCAATTCTTTTCTTAAGTTTCTTTGACCAAAATGTTACCTGTGGTTTATGGTGACTGCAGAGTTTCCTCTTCGTTGGTTCTAGCTCAGTTAAGTGGGATTTACTTACTTATTGATGGCAGTCTTCCAGAGTTGCTCTTGAAGAGCTCCTCAGAGGGCTGCAGGCCCTGCTCTCCAGGCCTTGCTGTTCCCAGGGACCTTATATCTTACTGCCTTGGCGTTCATTTGGTCCAGTAACCTCTTAGCCTGTTCTGCCAATGGTGTCCACTCAGGAGAGTCTGTCTTTTGCCTGGAGTGTTGCTGCCAAACTTGGAAATTGAGGGGAATGGAGAGTTGTATTAGAGTCTACAAACCGTGCTTGGACAGGAAGCTGGAGACAGGCCACACGCAGCTGGAAGGGCGCAGGTAGGGCAGGAAAGAGTGTGAGCCCCACATGGCAGAGCTTCTCAACCTCTGTTCCTAGAATGAGTGGATTACCAGTGTGTCAAATCGAGACCTCTGAGCCCTTGGGCAGGTGGGCAGGGGTAGAGCTCCGAGACTGGTCATCTCCAGCCGTGTAGCTTTGTCTATTTTAGTAGGCTGTACACGAGATCTCATTTTCTGTAGGTGCCGTACTTGAGAAAATTTAAAACACTCTCAGGGGTCCTGATGTCTCATTGCCACAGGGAGTTTTCTCTGTACTTCAACCGAAACGAGTGATTTTCAACCAGGGGTGATTTTGCCCCACAGGACAAAAGTCTGGAGAAGTTCTTGGTTGTCATGACTGGAGCGGTGGGGGGTGGGGATTGGGGAGATGGGAGTGCTACTGTCATTTAGTGGGTAGAGGCCTGGGATGCGACTGAACTTTTTGCCATGCCCAGGAAAGCCCCTCACAACAAAAATTCTCCAGCATCAAATGTCAGTAGTGCTGAGGTTGAGAAACCCTGACTGAAGCCAGTGACTTGGCCCAGCATGTGTGCTTCTCACCTGCTTTACAAGAAAACACAACTGCTTTCCGTGTAGTCACTTGCTGAGGAGGAAGAAGGCTCTAAGCACCTGCTATCTGCAGGGAAAGAATATTTCAATGTAGAGATTTGGGAATGTGTGTGTGTTCATTTTTTTTCATTAAGTCTTTCTAGGCTGAAGCAGTTTTACAAACAGAAAATACAGATACAAATCTAGAGGAAGTTTATGGGCAAAGAACTAGTATATTTAATCTGGTTGTTTCATGTAATATTCTGTTATGTAACAGTTTTCGTGTCTGGTCTGTGAGGGAAGGATAATATATTCATGTACTTTCACATATGAAGGCATCTGTAATAGTAGCAATTGCAGTATTTATTTTGTGACTTCTTAAATAAGTCTGCATTTCAATTTTGCAGTAAATATTCAAGGTAGTTATGACCAAGTGTGCACGTCCTCTGACAGCCCCCTGATGTCAAAAGTTAATCCTCATGGTTTCTAGTTTAAAGGGTATGTTTTTTTATAGCAATAAACCTAAAGGACTCTTTAAAAAATAATAATAATAAATTGGCCAAGCATGGTGGCTCACGCCTGTAATCCAAGCACTTTGGAGGCCAAGGTGGGCGGATCACCTGAGGTCGGGAGTTCAAGACCAGCCTGACCAACATGGTGAAACCCCGTCTTTAAAAAAAAAAAAAAAGAAAGAAAGTGTTTTTATGTGAAGAGTCATCTCTTGCCACTATCTCCTGCTGTTGATTGAAGTTGATTCCTTTAATACAAGGTCCACTTCCGGCTCGCAGGAACACTGCAGATGGTTGGTCCAACTGCTAATGTGAGCTTTGTATGCTGTTCGTTCAATCGGTGGTGGCGAAAGCAGACCAATATCTTTGGTGCACAAAGATAAGTGTGGAGGAAGGGAGAGTAGTCTGTTTATGGAGACCTCTGAACCAGCTGACCTTCAACATGTAACAGGTATTTTTAGTTTTCCTACCTTTAACGGAAATTTTCTATCTAAATGGAAATGTGCCTGAGTAGACTCCATAAAATAAGAAGTAAGCCAGAACTGCATATTGCTGGGACTCCTCACCATTAATCTTTTTTAAAGATGTCTTAGGCCGTCTGCAGTAAAAGTGTTACCAAACATTAGTCCTCACAGCAGTTCATTCTGAGGTCAACAGCTATGTACTTTTCAGGGGAGTTGGATTATTTTATACTATGTATAATATATTATGCATGTATAATTATGTATACTATGGTATACATATAATTACACTGCATTATTCAGCAAGCCTTTAGATACTTTACACATTGTAATGCATACCAGAATGATATGGTGGTATTATCTTACCCAACTAGTTTGTTGATCCCGGTGTGGTTTGGGAGAATTATTATCCTGTAAAGAAAAACAATTCAGCTGGGTGCGCTGGCTCACACCAGTAATCCCAGCACTTTGGGAGGCCCAGGTCAAAGAATTGCTTGAGCCCGGGAGTTGAGACCAGCCTCTGAGCAACATGGCAAAACTCCATCCCTGCAACAAATACAAAACATTAACCGGGCATGGTGGCTCTCACCTGTGGTCCTAGACATTCAGGAGGCTAAGATGGGAGGATTGCTTGGGCTAGGGCGGTCAAGGCTGCAGTGAGCCAAGATCCTGCCATTGCACTTCAGCCTGGATGACAGAGTGAGATCCTATTTCAAAAAAAGAAAAAAAAAAAAAGAAAAAGAAAAACAATCTATTCCCCTGACCCCCACCACCCACTTGATGTACACAGCATGAAGCCACCCACATGAAGGCAACTGAAATCATTGCTTGCATCTGCCTTCATGAGTTTGGATTGTGGCTCATATATAAAACCATTAATATTTGTTTTCTTTGTCTGCAGCTTGTCTCTATTGTGGGGCAGATCCTTGGGTGCTTTGCAGGGGACCTACCCATCACTTTGAAGTGGTCCCCTAGGTTATCCAATGTGGCTTTTATTTTTTTGAGATGGAGTTTTGCTTTTATTTCCCAGGCTGGAGTACAATGGTGCAATTCCATCTCATTGCAACCTCCACCTCCTGGGTTCAAGCAATTCTCCTGACTCAGCCTCCCGAGTAGCTGTGATTACAGGCACCTGCCACCAAGCCTGGCTAAATTTTGTATTTTTTTTGGTAGAGACGGGGTTTCACCATGTTGGCCAGGCTGGTCTCGAACAACTGACCTCAGGTGGTCCACCCACCTCAGCCTCTCAAAGAGCTGGGATTACAGGTGCGAGCCGCCGCACCTGGCCCAATGTGACTTTTGTGAATGCCGTATGGCCTGTATTTTAATTCGTCCCAAACGTACCTTCTGAATTTGGTAAAAATCTGTCTTGGTCTTTTCTGTATGCAGTAACAGATAAAGAGACAAATAGATGGACACTAGGTTGCCCACGCTCAAAGGACTGTACTAAGTGCTCTGCAGGAGACAAAAACCAAACAAGATAACTTCTGTCTTTAACTTCAAGCAACTTATTTTTGTCATTGTTGTTAGGTGGCAACATAAACCTACAACATAAAATTTAACACATTAAAGATTTAAAGCATAGTCTGGCTGGAGGGGATTGAACTGGATTTTGGTTTTAGCTTGGCTGTAATCAGCTGTGTGACCTGCAGCAAGTCACATTGCCTCTGGTCCAGGTCTGTTTCTGGGCTTTGTCTGTAAAGCGTGTTGCATTCATTACTGTCCTCCATAGAGTTAATATTCCATGCCTAAATATAAAGGAAGACAGTGGTCAGTAGCAAGAGGATGTTCAAGGAAAACCTCTTGCGGAGGACCCTTAAAGAAGTGGAGGGCACAGATTGTCAGAGAAAGGGGGCACTTGTAGGTGGGAGAACTGCAGGAACAAAGGTAGGAATAAATAAGATGTGAAGGGGACCGATTGAGAGCCGTCGGGAGGGGCTATGAGGAAGCATTTCGACAGAGGTGGTGTGCGGAGTGGGATGTGAACAGGAAAAGCAGGCAGCGGTGGGAGAGTTGAGGCAGTGTGCTGATGTAAAGGAAATTCTCTCCTGTAGGGAAGTAGAGACTTTAGACTGAGGAAGGCTTGGGAGCCAGTGGTCTTCTAATGGGCTCGTTCTATTTAGGACATTGTTTTGGAAACTCTCGAACATTATTTAGAGTTAATCAAGGCTGTCTAAAGTCTGTCTACAAATGCGCAGTGAAGAATTTCCTGTCCGTCTTATGTAATTTAACCCCTGTTCTTATCACCCTCTAAGGCACTGAAGTAAATAGCATAGGTTGAACACACTTCATCCAAAAGTCCAAAATCCAAAACTTTTTGAGTGCTGACATGATGCACAAAGGAGCATTTCAGGTTTTGGAGTTCTGGGATTAGGGATGCTCCCCTGGTAAACATGATGCAGATATTACAAAATCTAAAAAAATCAGAAATCTGCAACACTTCTGGTCCCAAGCATTTTGGATAAGGGATACTCAACCCATACTTTACTACCTGAAATTATATATGTATCTGTTCATTATAATCTCTTGCTCAAAAGAAGAGATGCGATCTGTTTTCTCCACCATTGTATACCTTGCTCTTAGAACAGTGGCTGGCATTTAGTATGTACTCAATAAACACTTGCCTAGTGAACGAATGTATGATGGAGGAAATACCTTAGCTAATTCAGATTTACCCTCCCACTTTAGAAGTGCAAGTATTGATTATTAAAGGCATTGAATGTTAATTACTTATAACATTATCATCATTCATTTATTAATTATAACATTTACTGCACCTATTAAGTGACAGTCTCTATGTTAGTTCTTGGGAGTATAACAATGAACAGGACCCATAGAGATCAACACTGCCTTCCCTGAGCTCACACTGGGGTAGAAGGCTGTCAGACAATGTAAATATGCAATTTAGCTGCAATTGTGGAAAGTGTTACCATGGAGACAGCAGGTAGACAACTAAATACACAATGGCTTAACTACAATTGGGGAAAGTGCTCTCATGGGAAAACACAAGTACTAACAGGTGACCTTGATCTGTCAGATGGAGGGGTGTGGGCTGGGGATGCATCTCAGGAAGTGATGCTGAAATTGGATCTGCACGATGAGAAGTGGCTCACTAGTAGTGGGAGAGACGGAGGAGAAGAGTCACCCAGGCAGTAGGAACAGAATTTTTGAGGCTGGGAGGAGTTATGAGGGCCTGGAGTGCAGAGAACAGTGTGGAGAAGGAGGTGTGTGAGGAGGATGTTAGAGAGGTGTGGGGGGTGGGGCCACAGGCCGCTCAGGCCCAGTCAAACATCTGGGGTGTTACCATAAGAGCAACTGAAAGCCAGTACAGGATTTTTGCAAAGTAGGTAAGTGTGAGGAACCCAGAGCCTTTCCTCTAGCATAATCTTCACAAGAGGTTTCTAATATCATATTCTGAGATCATTGTCATGAATCCAGAATCCATGAAAGAACACAAAGGATGTGTTTGTGACACTCATTTTCCCTTCATCTCTGAGGTACATATTTTAATCTTTCAAACAGACTGAACTCCTGAGGGCAGGGGCCTCATCATGTATTCTTTGTATCTTCAAAACGTCAGAAACAGCACTAGCTGTAGTAGATGGTGCTCTGTCACTGCAGGAAGGCTGAGAAGTGGATAAACAGGTTCTTTCTGGGTAATGTGTCTTGGGTTATCCAACAGAAATGATGGCTCTGCTACAGGCTGACAGTATTGGAAGAA
The DNA here is from genome assembly GCF_049354715.1 of Callithrix jacchus. NCBI lineage: Eukaryota > Metazoa > Chordata > Mammalia > Primates > Cebidae > Callithrix > Callithrix jacchus. The sequence continues at coordinate 106,785,467 of NC_133510.1, read as the reverse complement.
ACAACCCAATTGTACTTTTATCTGTTGAAAACAATTATCTCGAGTTGACTTTTCAGATTTCATTTTAGAGTTCAGATTAATGATAATAATTGCTAGCTTGAATGTCATGACACCTTTCTTGATCTTTTGTTTTTTTACCTATTTTTGTTTTTGAGACAATCTCTGTCACATAGGCTGGAGTGCAGTGGCATAAGCATAGCTCACTGTCATCTCAAACTTCAGGCTCAGGCGATCCTCTGGTCTCAGCCTCCCAAGTAGTTAGGACTATAGGCACCACTATGCCTGGCTATTTAAAAAAATTTTTTTTGTGGAAATGAGGTCTCACTATGTGACCAGACTGTCTTATTACATTTGATCAATGTGTATAATACAGTGCAATCTTCCAAGGAGTAAGAAAATAGTGGGTTTCCAGCCATTTTTGGTAATTAAGATTTTAATTATAAAACCACATTTTTATATATGAGATTATAGTAAGCACATATTAAAATGACAGTTTTGTGAGAGGGTGGCAAATCCAGTTTCAAGTACAAATGTTAACCTAATAAGACTGTTAATTCTAGAGATTTTAGTAGGAACCTTAACTATGAAATGAAGGTTTTTGTGAATAATGTTCCAAGCTATCTCTGACACAGAGCAATTCTATTGCTCTCCTTTGATGAGTGTTTTGCCAATTGAGACACAATATAAGTGGGAGAAAAGAACAGAACTGTGGCTTTTTCATGTTGCATTATATCAAGCTGAGTGTTCTGTACTGGACTATTTTTTTTGAATGAAGTATGGTAGATGAACATTATGTTACTTTTCTCTCCCTGGGATTCTTTTAAAAAGAAATGCCAACCTTCTTAGTCAAATTTAGAAGGAAGAAATTAAACAAAGGCTCTACTGTCTTGTGGATGACTCTCACCCGCTGAAAGTCAGTCCCTTCTCTTTGTTTCATTTTAAAATTCCCAGCTCAGCCAGAACCCTCTTCTCCATAGCAGTTGGTGTCTTAATCCAAAAGTCAGATAAATGATACAGATAAATCTTACATTGTAATTTTAACTTAAATATTAATTTATTCTTTCTCCAGATTTGTATATATGTGTATATATATATGTGTGTGTGTGTGTGTATATATATATGTATGTATTTTTTTTTTTTTTTGAGACGGAATCTTGCTCTGTCGCCAGACTGAAGTGCAGTGGTGTGAACTCAGTTCACTGCAATCTCCACCTCTCGGGTTCAAGCAATTCTCCTGCCTCAGCCTCCTAATAGCTGGGATTACAGGCATGCACTACCACGCCTGGCTAATTTGTGTATTTTTAGTAGAGACAGGGTTTTACCTTGTTGACTAGGCTGGTCTCGAACTCCTGACCTCATGATCCACCCGCCTCGGCCTCTGAAGTGCTGGTGTTACAGGCGGAAGGCATCATGCCCATCCTTAAAATATGTAAAAGATCTCTCTCTTTCTCTTTAATGGGTCCTCTGACTGGAATTAGGTGCCATATTCTCATAATGTATCACCCTCAATTTCTAGTTTTGGTTTCTGAAGAGTGAGAACAATTGTGATGCAGTCTGTGTGCAGTATCCCTCTAAGTTGCTGCATTTTTCCCCCTCAATCTTTTGCAGTTGTCTTGTCCACTCATAATTTGGACTTATTTTTCTTAGTAGCTCTTGATACTAAGGCGTTCCCAAGAATTCAGTCTCGTTTTCAGAGGAAACAACTTTTTTTAAATTTCATACTTGTATCTTATTTATTAGTCTGTATTGTACTCAGTTACTTAATTAGATTGACATACTCAATTGACTTTGGGCTATGCTAGAACCCAACTCTTGGGAACAGAAGCATGCCAGCAAAGTAGAGATGAACCTGCTAGCTGCAGGCATTTAGTATTCTCTGGATATTGAGGAGTATGTTTTTTGGTTTTTTTTTTTTTTTTTTTTTTATGAGACGGAGTCTCTCTCTGTCGCCCAGGCTAGAGTGCAGTGGTGTGATCTCAGTTCACTGCAACCTTTGCCTTCTGGATTCAAGTGATTCTCCTGCTTCAGCCTCCTGAGTAGCTGGGACTACAGGCACATGCCATCATGCCTGGCTAATTTTTTGTATTTTTAGTAGAGACAGGGTTTCACTGTGTAAGCTAGCCAGGATGGTCTTGATCTCCTGACCTTGTAATATGCCTGCCTCAGCCTCCCAAAGTGCTGGGATTACAGGCTTGAGCCACTGTGCCCAGCCAGGCAGTATGTTTTGTAGAAAAAATGGAGAGCCGTGGTTAATGCAGCAAGTCAGTTTATGTGTGTTAACAGAGCTTACTTTTTATTTGTGTAGGCTTAATCATTTTTAATAGTTTATACATTTGTAAACCCTATTGGCTGAAAAAAAAATGTCAGGTAGGCCTCATAAACTTAGAAAACTTTTAAATCTGGAAAGGACTCTAGAGATCCTGAACTAAGAGAATAGCAGATACATCACATGACTTGCCCCAGTACCTTTGATCAGAGAATCCTATGGATTAGATATTATAATCATCGAGGCTCACAAAGACCAGTCTACAGCTAGTAAGTAGACTTAAGATTTGGCATCCACTTCTCTGACCTCAATTCCCAAGCCCTTCCTGCTGTTTGTGAACTCTAGGAGTTTGTGGTCTCATTGGGGTAACAAGCACATGAAGAGAAATACAATCTAATACGTTATGTACTGTGAAAGACATTGGAGAGTGCCGGGCGTGGTGGCTCACGCCTGTAATCCCAGCACTTTGGGAGGCTGAGGCGGGTGGATCACTTGAGGTCTGGAGCTCGAGACCAGCCTGACCCACATGGAGAAACCCCAGCTCTACTAAAAAATTCAAAATTAGCCAGGCGTGGTGGCACATGCCTTTAATCCCAGCTACTCGGGAGGCTGAGGCAGGAGAATTGCTTGAATCCAGGAGGTGTAGGTTGCGGTGAGCTGAGATTGTGCCATTGGACTCCATACTGGGTAACAAGAGGGAAACCCCATCTCAAAAAAAAAAAAAAAAACAAAAAAAAAAACAAAAGACATTGGAGATGGCACAGGGAAGCACAGAAAAGAGGCAAGAAGGAAGACTTTCCAGAGACAGTGAGCTCTGGGCTCAGTCTCTGAGTTCTGACAGATGCCTGGTGAAGAAGTGCACGAGGAGCATTTTAGATAAGAAGAATCAGCATGAACAATGTCAAGGAAGGGAGAGCTTGGGTGGTTTGAAACTCTGGAATGGGGAGAGTTGGGGAGTGATGCTGGAGGAATAGCAAGGTTTACCATGCTCAAGGGCTTGACAGGGAAGCTGCTGCAGGATTTCCAGCACTCGGGGCATGAGTAAGTTTGTGTTTAAGATATAACAATTTTGTGACCAAATGGAGCATGGAGTTGGTAAACTAAGAGGGGATGGTAGAAATGGAGAGAAAGTGTCAGATTTGAGATTTAGTAGGTAAATCCAACATGCTCAGTGCTTGATTGGATGTGGGAGGTGAGAGAAAGTCAAAAGCATTTCCCAGTTTACGACTATATCACAGGTCAGTGCACCTGGGAGCATGATGCTGTTGGTGTTGCAGGAGAGGGAGCATAGTTTGGTAGGGTGGGGTGGGAGTCACAGTGAGCTAATCTGGGGCGTGTTGAGTTTGAATTTCCTATCCAAGTTGAGACATTCAGTGGGCAATAGAACATACGAGTTTGGTGCTTAAGAGCTTGAAGACTGAGCCAGAGAAAACATTTGGGAGTCCTTAGTGCTTGCTGGGTTAACTCAGTAGAATGGCTGAAAGAAGCAAGAAGAATGTTAAGATAAAACAATGGCAAGAAATAGAACTTGGAAGAATGCCAGTATTTAAGGGGTGAGAAGAGGAAAGGGCTGTAGTAAAAGATGAAGAATGGCTCCAGAGGTAGGCTGAGGAGCAGTAAAATCATTGAAGCCACGAGAGGAGTGTTGAGAACTGAACACCAGATTGAGAACTGTGTTTAACAACACAGAGGTCATAGGGGATGTTACATTTTGGTGGTAGAGACAAAAGCCTGTTTGAGAGAGGACAATCTGGCTGGGCACGGTGGCTCATGCCTGTAATCCTAGCACTTTGGGAGGTCGAGGTGGGTGGATCACAAGGTCAAGAGATTGAGATCATCCTGGCCAACATGGTGAAACCCCATCTCTACTAAAAATACAGAAATTAGCTGGGTGTGGTGGTGGGTGCCTGTAATCCTGGCTACTTGGGAGGCTGAGGCAGGAGAATTGCTTGAACATGGGAGGCGGTTGCAGTAAACTAAGATCATGCCACTGCACTCCAGCCTGGCGACAGAGCAAGACTCCATCTCAAGAGACAAGAGAGAACAATCCATTCCTTCTGCTTAAACGCGGGGCCTCTGCACAGGCCCATCCCCTTCAATTGGTGAAGTGAATTGAAGCAGAACTAGGGGAAGACAACAGAGGGCGCTACTTAAGAGGCCCCCTTAACCTCCTTTATTATTTTCTTTGGAGCAGAAATTGAGGGACCATGGAGACATCTAATTGCAACAGTTTACTTTTTTTTGATACAGTAATATACAACTTTCTCCCTAACCTGTTTATAGATAAACATGTTTATGGAAAGAATAAGCAAACACTTCTAGGTTAAGTTCATAGTTAGAAAAAAAAGGACTGAACAAACATACTTAGTTTCTCAAACTTAAAGATTTCTTTACAAAGAAACTTTAGACACAGCATAATGATCAAACAAAATTAAACTTTCAACAAAGAGCCTTTAGATACTGCCAAGCTCTCCTTCCTCTTTACAATTGCAGCTCATCTTCTAGAATCTAGACAGAGACTATGGGTGTGATTGTCCTCACTTCTTAATCCCATTCACTCCCAGCACAGAGTAACTCAGTGGATGCTGCCCTGTAATGAACTACCTGTCCCAGGGGTAGTTCATCCACTGAGTTACTCATTCAGGGAAACTTCCTGAGACCTCTGTCAACACTGGAGAGATTTCACTGTCACCTGGAGACAATTGCCTGGATTGTTGCGGTGGGCCCCGGAGAAAGTCAACATCTCTCACGCTGGACTGGCATTGCAAAAATCCGCCTGTTAGGTGACAGCAAATATTATATAAAGCAAGAGGAGGAACAGGACTTAATTTTAATCTCAGTAGAATAAAAATTAGGAAAAATTGTGCTTTAGAAGAGTGCTTAATAGGACAGAGGACTATCTTTGGATGAAATATCTTGTTTTGTTTTTCTAAGGGAATAATAAATATTCCACCGTCTTTTTAATGTTAAGCACAGAAAATCAAGTGGCTAGACTAGGAAAACATACTACTTAAAATCTGAGAACAGACTTTTCAGAGTGTTCATGGGACCTTTCCTCAATCCCAGCTCCCAATTCATACTCCACTGGAAATAAAATGGATGTGGCTCCGTCTAGAAGTACGACATAGAAAAGGTAACCGAGGCTTCCCTTCTAGCTGTATTTGTATGCAGAAATCTTCCCTGGAACCAAGAAAACAGGAAGAATAGTGTTCTCTTTTCTCACTTCTAGAAGTTATGGTCCTGGATCCTAAGGACCTGAATTGGAATCCCAGTTCTGCTGTCTTCTGGACTTGTGGACATAACTTCTCTGAGTCTCAATTTTCTTAGCAATCAAGAGGTTATAATATAGCCTACCTATAGGGTAATTGTGAAGATTTAATGAGATAATATATACCAAACATCCAATAAAGTACGAAATTAAATGTTAGGTTCCCTCCTCATCCAGGGCAAATGTTTGAGTGGGAAGAGGTTCAGTGACATCTCTCCAGTTTAAATTCACCCATTCGGTTTTTTCCTCTTCCCTGGGTTGGGAGAACTGACCAGGTTGATCCAACTGGTACCAGCTCCAAGAAAAAGGGGGTAAACTGGCGGTGGGGATGAGGCGAGAATGTCCTTTCCTGGCTTGCTTGCTGCCTGAGTCAGATCGCGTCCAAGAAAGTTCTGAGGTCAAAGCTGTAGGTCAGGTCTAGAATGGGTCACCCGGAAAAGGGGCCTGAGGAGTTGTGTGTGGTCAAGAGGGAGGCGGGTAGCAACGGCATGAAGTAGTGTATGCAAAGGGCACCAGAAACTTGTCCACAGTGAAAATCTCAATCCTACAGCAAGTCAGATTCTCTTCAGGGGTCTTGGGCAGAATGAACAGTCAGTCCCACCTGTGAATCTAGTTATTAGTGCCCAGAGACTCTCTGAGAATGGGTTCTGTGTTTGCCACCACATGACACATCCAGTTTCTATTTTTCTCCACTTTTCCTTTTAAGGCCAATGCAACTTGCTCATCAAGAACAGGGTAATTCACTAGTGTCTTCTGCTGAGCCAGATTGAGGCACCTGGGAACATCACAGGGAGTCATGAAAATAATCCAAAAAGAAGAAACATAGTCACAGATCGCTAAGCAGAGACAGCAGCTGAAATTCCCTGTGGGATTTCCAGAGAAAGCTACAGGAAATGTGAGACACAGAGTGTGATCCATGAAGCACAGCCGCAGAGAAAGAACATCTCTACAAGCAGAAGCCACGGCTGATATTCAGAAGCACAATCCAGAATGGGGAAGAGGCAGCCTAGTGTGGGAGTGCAGGGCGTGGACTTGGGGATGAGGCTGACTCAGGACTGTTCTTCCATGAACTAGAACAAGTTCTTTAACCTCTTCCAGCATGCTCATCTTCAAAAGACAAGTAAAATGAAACATGAACTAAAAATTCTCTGGAAGGACACATTAGAAACTAACGTCAGTGGTTCCATTTTAGAAGACTACACAGATGGGGAAAGAGAAGGGAAAGACACTTTTCACTTTATAGTTTGATACATTTTCGTTTTTGAACCAGGTGGACAGGTGATGATCGTTTATACCTTATAAGATTACACAGTCCTGACAGATGGTAATTATATACATTTGCTGTTATTGTTGTTAACACAGGAATACTGACTGGGTTATCTGTCAGTGTTTTTAGCCTTTACATAGGGAGCAGTCTCTAACACATTTCTAGGTCAGTGCCTTACACATACCAACCTTACGTTATGTTTATAAGCAATGGTATAAGTTCAGCCCCTTAAAAGCAGTCTTGTAAATGGGTAAAATGAGTAAATAAGTACCATCTGCAAGTTAGATTGTAAAATGGATTGTTTTTATTTTAACAAATTTTAGAGAATTCAATTATTATTATTATTATTGAGATGGAGTCTCACTCTGTTGCCCAGGCTTGAGTGCAGTGGCATGATCTTAGCTCACTGCAACCTCTGCCTCCTGGATTCAAGTGATTCTTCTGTCTCAGCCTCCTGAGTAGCTGGGATTACAGGTGCCTGCCACCACATGTGGCTAATCTTTGTGTTTTTAGTAGAGATGGGGTCTTGCCATGTTGGCCAGGCTGGTCTTGAACCCCTGACCTCAAGTGATCCACCCGCCTCTAATTCCCAAAGTGCTGGGATTACAGGCGTGAGCCACTGTGCCTGGCTGAGAATTCAATTCTTGACCGTGGCAGTTGGAAACAATTTTTCCCAATTTTTTTATTTTGAAAAATTTCAAACCTACAGAGAAATTTCAAGAATAGTATAGTGAATGACCATATAACCTTTACCTATTTTCATCACATTTTAAATAATTGTTATTACTATTTTTTATAGAGACAGGGTCTCACTATGTTACCCAGGCTGGTCTCAAACTCCTGGGCTCAAGCAATTCTACCTCCTCAGCCTCCCAGAGTGCTGGGATTACAGGCATGAGCCACCCACTCTACCTGGCCTACCAATTGTTAACATTTTACCACATTTCTGTTCTATCTTTCATGTACAAGCACAGACACATACATACATACATATTTTTCGGAACCATTTGAAAGTTAGTTGCAAACATGACACTTTTATCTCTAAATACTGTAATTCAGCATATGTCTTCGGAGTACAGGGACATTCTCCTTGTACTCATTGATTATACAGCCACAATAATCAAATACAGGAAATTTATTACCTAAGACTATTATCTAACTATAGTCCATATTCAAATTTCCTCAGGTATCTAGTAATGTTCTCTATAGCTGTTAACTTTTGGATCCAGAATCCTATTGAGGATCTTGCATTGCATTTGTCTCTTTTAGTCTAGAATTAAGTACCTTTGTTTTGTCTTTATGACATTGACATTTTGAAGATTTGAAGTCAGGTTTCACCCTCCCATCCCTATCCCAATGTCCTTCAATTTATATCTGTCTGATTCTTTCTATTTTTTTGAGACAGGGTCTCACTCTGTTACCCAGGCTGGAGTGCAGTGGTGCAATCTCAGCTCACTGCAACTTCTGCCTCCTGGTTTCAAGCAATCCTCCCACCTCAGTCTCCTAAGTAGCTAAGACTATAGGAATGCGCCACCATGCCCAGCTGATTTTTGTATTTTTTTGTAGAGATGGGGGTTTGCCATGTTGCCCAGGTTGGTCTTGAACTCCTGGGCTCACGTAATCTACCTGCCTCAGCCTTCCAAAGTGCTGGGATTACAGGCATGAGCCACCATGCCTAGCCTGATTGTTTCTTTATGATTAGACTCAGTTAAATATTTTTTGGCAGAATATTACAAATAAGTCATGTTCCAATACCACCTTTTATAAATGTTTTTTATCCTTCTCTTTTGAATGTCTGAATTCATGAGTAATAAAAGTCCAATATTCTTATTTTCAAATATCTAGCAGGTCAGTTATTGTCGAGTGACTCTTGTCATCACGTCATGATTGAGGCAGTGGGCTACTTGTACAGATCACTTGATTTAAGGGTGATTCACCTGGGATCTTCTCATTCATCAATCCATGGAATCCTGCAGTGAGTTTCTGTTTCATGTTCCAAACAGAAATATGCTTCTGGGTATTCATGTTATATATATATGACCTCTTGACAACTTTTCATCGTTTGCAGCCTTCTGAGAGAAATTGAGTGGATCCGGAGCTGGAGATGTTGGCTTCAAGGTATGAGCCAGTCACATTCTGCGGGTTCTAGGAATGGCTTCTCATTATGGGAGAACTTGCTTAAATTAAGCTATCACAGAGCTCAGAGTTCTAATACAGTGAGCTCTGCAAGGTACACAAATGCAGATAACTTATACAGGGCTACGAAATGGACTTAGCTCCTCAGGCAATTTCAGATAAATCAAAATGTGCTTCTGGAAAAGGGAAAAAGAAACCCATTATTTGCAAATCTGCTATGGAAAAGATATAACGAAAGACACAAAATAATGCCGAAATATGGAATGGCTAAGGAAAGGAAGCACCAAAGAAAGACTATTCATCTAACATTTTATCATTGGGTAAAACGAATGGTTTAGTAAAGCTTCCAAGGGAAATAATTTTGTTAGCTAAAAGTGAGAGTGGAGAAGGTGAAATCACCACCATTGACTGCTGTCCCCTGCTATGGCCTCTTAGCACAAAAAACCCTTGGGAATCCATATCTGAGCTCATATCAGAAAAGTGGCTTTTTCATAGCCCAGATTATATTTTGATGTCTCAGAAGTCTTTTTTGCAGAGAAGATCTCATGTTTTTTTTTTTGCATTTTAGGTTTTGGGGTACATGTGCAGAGCATGCAATACAGTTGCATCGGTACACACATGGCAGTGTGTTTTGTTTGCTTTCTCCCCTTCACCCACATTTGGCATTTCTCCCCAGGCTATCCCTCCCCACCTCCCCCTCCCACTTGCCCTCCCCTTTTCCCCCCAAAAGACCCCAGTGTTTAGTACTCCCCTCTCTGTGTCCATGTGTTCTCATTTTTCATCACCCACCTATGAGTGAGAATATGCGGTGTTTCATTTTCTGTTCTTGTGTCAGTTTGCTGAGAATGATGTTCTCCAGATTCATCCATGTCCCTACAAACGACACGAACTCATCATTTCTGATTGCTGCATAATATTCCATGGTGTATATGTGCCACGTTTTCCCAATCCAGTCTATCATCAATGGGCATTTGGAAGATCTCATGTTGAAACAAAATTGTTGAAGAGCTCAAATGATATTAATAAATAATAAACATTTATCATGGGCTTCTTGACATCTGTTTTTTCTACTTGTCTTTAATTAGAATTCTTTTATTGAATGTTTTCTTCTAAAACACACAAGAGTGATAATAATCAAGGTCTGGAAATGTGATTATTTAGGCACTGAAACATTGTAACTAATTTTACCTAAGAAGAACAATTTTTAGGTGATTCACATTTCTATGGGAGGTACAGCAATGTTGATCTCATGGTGTTCCATATCCAAAAATATACAGAAGCAATGTTATTAAAATTCTAATTGTATTATTTTTGCATTATCGTTTATCCACTTTGAATTTATGAATTAATTTTTCATGTGAACAAAATTTACAATTGCTATCATCAAATCTTTTTATGAAACACAGATTTAAAAATATGTAATTTGGAATAAAACTAAAACCATAAAGTAAGTTTAAAGTACCAGAGCCCATGTATTTGATACTATATATGTTTTAAATATTTTATTGTCTCATTTTATCAGTGATTTGTAAAACATTAACCATTAACTATTAAGGATTACTTGTTGGCTAGTTTCTTCCCTATCACCCACTTAAATTCTACGTACTCTATGTTAGGAAGCCAAATGGAAGAATGAGTTCAGTTGTGTGGTTCTAGGAAAGTTATTTCATCTTTCTTGGCCTCAGTTTCATTACTGTCAGCCCTCTGTACCTGCAGGTTTGCATTTGTGGATTCAACCAACCATGGATAAAAATATTAGAAAAAAAATCAACAATGAAAAGTAATACAAATAGAATATACAGTGTCACAACTATTTACAGAGCATCGATATTGTATTGGGTATGAAAAGTAATTGAGGCCTCGTGCAATGACTCGTGCCTGTAATCCTAGCACTTTGGGCAGCCAAGGTGGGCGGATTGCTTGATTCCAGGAGTTTGAGATCAGCCTGGGGAGCATGGCGAGACTCCTGTCTCTACAAAAAATACAAAAATTAGTCAGTCATTGTGGTTCACACCCACAGTAGTATCAGCTACTCAGGAGGCTGAGGTGGGAGGATTGATTAAACACAGGAGGTTGAGGCTGCAGTGCACTGTGATCATACCACTGCACTCCAGCATGGGTGACAGAGCAAGACCCTGTTTTTTTTTTTTTACAGTAAGCAATATGGTTTAAAATATATAGAAGTATGTGTGTTTGCAAATAGCCATTTTATATAAAGGACTTGAGCATCTGCAGATTTTGCTGTGTATGTGTGGGGCAGGTATTCTGGAACCAATTCCCGGCACGTACAGAGGGTTGACTATATTGTAGAATTGGAGAAATTATGGTGTCTGCTTTTCAGGATTACTGAGAGGATTGCATGAGATACTGCACACAGCAAGCCTTCAATAAATAGTAGTTTAACCCAGATGCCACCTTTTCCCATGACACACCTCCAGACCCCTCCATCCCACAACTGGAGCATACACTAATGCCTTGGGTTATTTGTCTTAAACTATGCTCCAATCATTTCACACAAGGCAGTATTGTCTCCTTGGCAGAGTGCCAGCCTTAAGGACTATTCCCACTACTCCACCTTCGCAAAATTAAGTAACCACAGGACAGCTTGTGAAGCCCTTGCTGTCTAGCGATTCTCAGCAGGGTTCTGGCTGGGCCACATCAGTCTTCCCTGCAGAAGCTGTGTCTGACTCCGTCCACACAGAATTGCCGTCAGGTAAGCATGCTGTTCATTTGGCTTTGGTGGAACCACAGGCACAGGACGGGTGCAGCCTAGCAGGTTTGAGGGAAGACCTGTGCACTAAGCCCTTAGCGTGGGCAGGGGCGGAGCTGGGTGATCGTGTCCCAAGGACCTCTGTCGCCAGGTGGAAATCTAGGGCGGGGCACTGGCCTTCCAGGCTGTGTAACGGAAGTGCCCTTCAAACTTACTGAGGTCTTAAGGGGCTGGGATCCTCCAGCCAACATCAGCCCACGAGTGGAGCCCTGCCACCAACTCACCGGCGGTCCTGTATAGATCTAAGCTGGGGGTCGGGGACGTCCCAGACCGGCCCCACGATCCAGGGGAGGTCCAGACTGCAGAGGCCATTAATGCGGAGAGAGGTCACCTTCTGGGGCCGGGGCCAGAGCAACTGGCATGGGAGGAACCCTGTCTGTATGGCCAGAGCTGGGGTCAGCCCCAGAAGGCAGGTGCGGCGGAGCTGGGCTGGCGGCGCCGGGGTCGTATCTGGTCATTCCATCCCTGTGGTCTGCGCGCCACCACATGGCTACCGCCGCGCCACCCTGGAATTGACCGCAGCAGACTGGGCGTGAGGGCCCCCCAGCCCCGCCCCGCCCCTCCCCCGCTTCAGACCCCGCCCACCCCCGCGACTCCGCCCCCTTCCCGCCCCGCAGCGGCCGGAGGGCCGGCCCGCGCCGCCACGTGTTCCGACGCAGGAGCCGCCCGCCTGTGGGGCAGAGCGCGGGCAGAGCTTCGGCCTGGCGGCAGCACTCCCAAAGCGGCGGCGGCGGCAGCGGGCAGCAGGCATGACTATGGCAGCGGCGGCGGTGGCCCGCGGGGCTGGAGCGAGGGCGGCGGCGGCTCTGCGGGGCGGCTGCGGGACCGCGAGCCGGGGGAGGCCGTGTGCGGGCCGCGCACGGCCCTTGTGCACCGCACCCGGGACCGCCCCGGACATGAAGGGCTACCTGTGGGAGCGCTACCGGGAGGCGAAGAGAAGCACGGACGGTGAGTGAGGCGGCGACCCCGCCCCGGCGCCTGGGGCCCCTCCTGCGGGCTCAGCTGGGAGGCGCGCGCCCTAGGACTCAGATCCGCCCCGCTGCGGACTTCCGGGGCCCTCCAGTCGCGGCTCCTGGTGCCCACACCCCCAGCCGCTGGCAGCATCGCCCCTGCCAAGCGACTCGGGGAAACGCGGAAAAATGCACTCTAGAAACTTCACAACTCGTGTCTGTGCGCTGTCGGGAAAGCTGTTGTATACGTTCTTGGGCTTTTTAGCCCGAAATCTGCCTCTGAGGGGCTTTGGGCTGCCCGGGGCGGGGGTTCTGCAGACCTCCCTGGGGAGTCAGCTCCTCCCACGCACCGTTAGGTGGTTATTCATCAATAGTAATAATAGTAACAGCCGAGTCTAGCGGGCGCAGAGATGCCCTGGAGCCGGGCTGCTGCGCAGGTGGCCGATCCGGAGGCTCCTCTGTTTTCCGTTTGGCGGGGGTGGGGTGAGGTGGGATGGGATGAGATGAGTTGAGATGAGCTGTGCGGTGTTTGAAAGAGGAGAGGTCCAGGTGGGGAAGGTTCTGGGCTCTACATTAACCTCGGTGAGGAGGGGATTCTAAGGCTGTGAATGAGGACTTTGGGGCCAGGTGCACATAAAACGAGCTTGGCTCAGTTGTTGCTAATGAACTAATAGTGCCAGGCACGTAGATAATCTCTAAATTGTTCTAGTAGTCTACGAAGGAGGTGGTGCCACATCCCCATTCTATGGATGGGAAAGGCGAGAATCGGGTTTAAGTGACCTAGCCAAGGTGACGCCTGGATTTAGTTTGTCTCAGCTCCTAAGCCACTGTCCTGTTTCCTGTGCTCCACTGACCATTTGGGAACCAATAATCCATTGGCGCTGGTGCTTCCAAGGAGGATTCAGAACCGAAATTGGTATATTGGTTACTTCTTGTTGGAGGTGGCACATAGAGATAGGGAGAGATTATTTGGTGAGCAAGAACGTTTTATAGGATCACATTTTCCATTTTTTTTTGGGCCAGAAGTCAGTTTAATGAAATAAAAGCAAATTGGAGTACTTTTCAGAGGAAACGTAAAATGACTAGCAATGCTGAATTCTATGAAATGACGGCTTATTTTCTTAGTTTCCCTTTGCCAAGCGTTAATTTTGCTTTGGCTTTTGAAGCTGTTGTGTGGTATGGTGGAAAGAAGACTGGCTTTGGAGGCATTGGAAATTTTGCAGGTCTTAAGAGATGAAAGAAATACAGAAGGTTATATAGCCCAGCTTTTGGGCAGGGAAGATTTTTTTAACTTGTACTTCTTATTGAGATAATTGTATATTTACTTGCAGTTTAAGAATTAATACAGGGGCCAGGCATGGTGGCTCACACCTGTAATCCCAACATTTTGGGAGGCCGAGGCAGGCAGATCTGTTGAGCCCAGGATCAGCCTGGACAACAAAGGGAAACCCAGTCTCTACAAAAAAAAAAAAAAAAAAAAAATGCAAAATTTAGCAGGGCGTGGTGGTGCACACCTGTGGTCCTAGCTACTTGGGAGGCTGAGGTGGGGAGGATCACTTGAGCCTGGAAGGTGGTAGAGATTGCAGTGAGCCGAGATTGCAACACTACTCTGGCCTGGGTGACAGAGCCAGACCCTGTCTAAAAATAAACCAAAAAGGAGTAATAGAGGGAGATCCGGCATACATACCCTTTATCCAGTTTCTCCCACTGGTAACATTTTACAAAACAATAGTCCATTATCACAGCAGTATATATTTGTAGAGGCCACAGATCAGAGTTTCCTCATTTTATTCGTACTGTGTGTGTACACATGCATGAGAGCATGGATGCAGTTCTGTACAGTTTTCTCACATATAGGCTTATGTATCACCCACCACAGTCATGGGACTGAGCAGTTCCTCACAAGGATCCCTCATTCTGTCTTTATAGCCCCACTGCCTCCCCCTATCATACTCTCCCTTGTCCCCAGTCCCTGGAGCACTGTCTGTTCTCCATTTCTAGAATTTTGTCATTTCAAAAATGTTACATTGATGGAATCATACAGTATGTAACCTTTTGGAGCTGGTTTTTTTCACCAAGCATAATTTCCTGGAGTTTTATCCAGTATTATGTGTATTATATCAATAGTGCATTCCTTTTTGCTGTTACTTCATTATATGCACGTACCACAGCTTAACCATTTGTTTGACCACAGATTACACTGAACCATTTACTCATAGTTCAGAGGACATTTGGGTTGCTCCCAGTCTTTAGCTATTACAAATAAAGATGTTGTAAACATCTGTGTACAGGTTTTTGTGTGAACATATATTTTTATTTCTCTAAATGCCCAAGAGTACAATTGCTGGGTCAAATTGCCATCCTGACTTATGGATAAGGTTTGTTACTTGCTGCCTTTGAGAACTGGATGGGGAGGTCACTAGGCTTGAGTTTTTTTGCATGTAAAATGGAGCTGCAGGTAGCACCAGCATCATAGGGTTCGGGTGAGGAATGGATGAGTCCATCCATGAGAGGCATTTAGGGCAGTGCCTGGTACATGAGACAGCTGAAGCATGGAATGGGGAAGATCACCAATGTGATATGGTTTGGCTGTATCCCCACCAAAATCTCAACTTGAATTGTATCTCCCAGAATTCCAGATATTGTGTGAGGGGCCTAGGGAAAGGTAATTGAATTATGGGGGCTAGTCTTTCCCATGCTATTCTTGTGATAGTAAATATGTCTCATGAGATCTGATGGGGTTTCTGCTTTGGCTTCTCCCTCATTTTTCTCTTGCTGCTGCCATGTAAGAAGTGTCTTTCACTTCCTGCCTTGATTCTGAGGCCTCCCCAGCCATGTGGAACTGTAAGTCAAGTAAACCTCTTTTTCTTTCCAGTCTCGGGTATGTCCTTACCAGCAGCATGAAAATGGACTAATACGGTAAATTGTTACCAGTAGAGTGGGATGACGCTGAGAAGATACCTGAAAATGTGGAAGCGACTTTCAAACTGGGTAACCAGCAGAGGTTGGAACAGTTTGGAGGGCTCAAAAGAAGACAGGAAAAAGTGGGAAAGTTTGGAACTTCCTAGAGACTTGTTGAATGGCTTTGACAAAAAGGCTGAAAGTGGAACAATATGGTCCAGTATGATATGAACAATAAGGTCTAGGCTGAGGTGTTCTTAGATGGAGATGAGGAACTTGTTGGGAACTGGAGCAAAGGTGACTTTTGTTATGTTTTAGCAGAGATTTGTGGAACTTTGAACTTGAGAGAGATGATTCAGCATATCTGGTAGAAGAAATTTCTAAGCAGCAAAGCATTTAAGAGGTGACTTGGGTGCTATTAAAGGCATTCAGTTTTAAAAGGAAACAGCATAAAAGTTCAGAAAATTTGCAGCCTGGCACTGCAGTAGAAAAGAAAAACCCATTTTTTGAGGGAAATGCAAGTGGCCTGCAGAAATTTGCATAAGTAGCAAGGAGCCAAATGTTAATTCCCAAGACCATGGGGAAAGTGTCTCCAGGCCATGTCAGAGACCTTTATAGCACTCTCTCCCATTATATGCCTGGAAGCCCAGGAGGGAAAAGTGGTTTAGTGGGCCAGGCCCAGGGTCCCCATGCCATGTGCAGCCTAGGGACTTGGTGTCCTGTGTCTTAGCTGCTCCAGCTGTGGCTGAAAGTGGCTGATGTAGAGCTTGGGCTGTGGCTTCAGAGGGTGGAAGCCCCAAGTCTTGGCAGCTTCCACGTGGTATTGAGCCTATGGGTTCACAGAAGTCAAGAATTGAGGTTTCAGAACCTCTGTCTAGATTTCAAAAGATGTATGGAAATACGTGGATGCCCAGGCAGAAGTTTGCTGCAGGGGTGCAGCTCTCATGGAGAACCTCTGCTAGGGCATTGTGGAAGGGAAATGGGGGGTGGGAGTCCCCACACAGAGTCCCTGCTGGGGCACCACCTAGTGGAGTTGTGAGAAGAGGGCCACTGTCCTCCAGGCCTCAGAATGGTAGATAGATTCACCGACAGCTTGCACTGTGTGCCTGGAGAAGCCACAGACACAATGCCAGCCCATGAAAGCAGCTGAGATGGAGGCTGTGCCCTGCGAAGCCATAGGGGTGAAGCTGCCCAAAACCATGGGAACCCACCTTTTGCATCAGCATGACCTGGAGGTGAGACCTGGAGTCAAAGGAGATAATTTTGGAGCTTTAAAATTTGACTGCCCCGCTGGATTTCGGACATACATAGGGCCTGTAGCCCCTTTGTTTTGGCCAATTTCTCCCCTTTGGAATGGTTGTATTTACCCAATACCTGTACCCTCATTGTATCTAGGAAGTAGCTAGCTTGCTTTTGATGGGAAGGCGTGATTGGTTTGAAATGTGAGGACATGTGATTTGCAGGGGCCAGGTGCAGAATGATATGGTTTCTCTGTGTCCCCACCCAAATTTCAACTTGAATTGCATCTCCCAGAATTCCCATGTGCTGTGTGAGGGGGCTGGGGGCAGGCATGGGTGGTGTAATTGAATCATGGGGGCTGGTCTTTCCCATGCTATTCTCATGATAGTGAATAAGTCTCACAAGATATGATAGGTTTCTCAGGGGTTTCTGCTTTTGCGTCTTCACTTTTCTCTTGCTACTGCCATGTAAGAAGTGTCTTTCACCTCCCACCATGATTCTGAGGCCTCCCCAGTCACGTGAAACTGTACGTTCAATTAAACCTCTTTTTCTTCCCAGTCTCAGGTATGTCTTTGTCAGCAGTGTGAAAATGGACTAATACGTTATGGGACCAGAGTTTGGGCTTTGGTGTGTGACAGTAACATGACAGCCATGTTACTTTCTTCTCTGATCTTAGTTTTCTCCATTGAAATATGGGATTAATGTGGAGATTTTTAGTGTGTGCTTGGTACTCAGCAGAAGCTCAGTAGTTACTAGCTATTATTATTAATTATTAAACAACTATCAGTAAGAGGTGGAGGTGGGATATTTAGCTCTAGTGTCTGGGTCTCCTTGTGATTAGGGCAGTGCCATAACTAGCTTTGTGGCCTTGAGCAAGTCACCTAATCCCTCCTGGCTTTGGTTTGTCTCGGTAAAATGAGGCCACTGCACTAAATAATATCTAAGCCGTTTTAAGTGTTAAAAGTATTCAAGTGTTAGAGCTACAGGATTTGGTGGCCCCTATCTCCTCTTCATGTCTGCAGCACAGATGCACGTGGTCCCTATTACCCCTGAGAAGGTGGGGGCATTCAAGATGCTTTTTCTTCTTTGTCTTGTCCAGGACTGCACTGTTCCTTTTCTCCTCTAGTTAAAGTCTGTGTGAATGTATGTGCCCAGCTTGAGTTCATCCAACAAGCACATTAAGCACCCAGCAGTGGGTTTGAAGGCTGCTGGTTCACAGTTGGATGAGTCTGACAGGGAGGCATCCACAGTGGCTGAGTTACTGCCTGTGTGGAGTGGGGGACCAGTGTTGCATGAGGATTCTGGTAAACAGATGACTGACAGTCTACCTCTGGGGAGCTAAGCAGCGAGGCCCAGGGGCTCAGAGATGCAGGAAATGCATCTCAGAAACTGACTGTGTCTTATAGGAAGGCACAGTCAGAAGAAATCCCGATAATTCATTTGAAACATATGGATCTCCCCACCCCCAGTTGGAAGAAGACAATAATTTTGTTTTCTCACTTTCTTTCTGGCCATTTGATCTCTTTCCTTCATCCAAACAATCTATTTAGATGTCTTCCCTTTGAAGGGCTCCCACAGTGAAGTCTTCACAGGGAAAGGATGCTTTTTAAAGCTTTGTTTTACCCTTTCTTTCCCGTCCTTCTTGTCATTTTAATTAAAAAGTTTTTTAAAATAATCTTTATTTTTTAGATCAGCTTTAGATTTACAGAAAATTATATAGTTTCTATAAGCCCTACATCCATTTCTCTTATTAATCTCTCATATTAATTACTATATTTGTCACAATTAATGAACTGATACTGATACATTATTTATAGTTTACTCAGATTTTCTTAGTATTTACCTGCTCTCCTTTTTTTCTTCTGGGGTGCCGTCCAGGATAGCACACTACATTTAGTTGTCATGTCTGTTGGGCTTCTTTAGCCTGTAACAGTTTCTCAGCCTTTCCCCTGGTTTTGATGACCCTGACAGTTTTGAGGATTACTGGTTACGGACTTTGTAGAATGACCCTCAGTTGGAATGTTTTCCTTTTTCCTTTTGTAACTTGGGATTTTTGAAATTGTGAATGTTTTTGCATCCTGTATCAAACTCAGCTCAAAAAAAGGTTCTTTGTATTTTTAGGAAAAGAAATTCTGGTTTAAACCTTTAGCAACACTGTTAGCTGCTGCCATGTCCGCCTGGAGCAGTGGTTCTCAGTGGGAGTTGGATGGGGCAGTTTTGTCCTAGAGGGATGTTTGGCAGCACCTGGTGACCTTTTTGTTTGTCACAACTGGGGGAGAGATTGCTGCTGGCCTCTAGAGCCCAGGGTTGCTGCTGAACATCCTACAGTGCACAGGACAGTATCCCATAACAAAAAATTATCTGGGCTCAAGTGTTGGTAGTGCCAAGGTGGAGAATCCTCAACCTAAAATGAATTCTAAGAAGTCTTTGTGTGATTATAATTAAAGGGCTGGGTATACTTGTGTATGGTCTCTTCTTTTCTGTTGTGCTTTAGGTTGTATGTGTCTTCTTTGAACTGGAGCTCTGGCCTTCCAGGTGTGCTCGTCAGGTACTTGGCCAGTCCTGATAGGTATGGAATGGAAGCCTTCCTACTCCAAGAGGGCTTGCTCCAGTCTTTATATTTTGTTAGTCACACGGATTTTTTTTTCATTAGAATTAATTTTGGAGCCTGGTTTTTACTTAGAATGTTTGACTACTTGGCTGGGGTTATAGACTGTATTAAGTTGTTGAAAGAAGTACAGGGATTAGTTAGAAGCTTTTATACAGTGTTGAAAGATTTCCTCCAAGTTCTGGGTGGAGAGCATTTACTAATCAGTCAAAAATTACGTAGTGTATTTAGTGAGGACTGTGTCTACATGATGATGTAAGCTTAGCTATAAAATAAGCATAAGACACAGGATAGTCATTATATAATTATATAATATATAATATTAAATACAGTGAATAGTAATAGTAAGCATATGTTCCTCAAGGAACTGCATTGGGTTAAAGATACTCTTGAGATAATTTTAAAATGAGACCAATATTACTCAGATTGTGTTTCACAGTCTTTTGAGAGATATGGTTAAAGAGATGTAGAAAATACATGTTAAAGAAGCTTCTTTATAGCTGGGCTTTTCAGAGCTAGCTTCAGAGCTAGTGGGTGAGAGCCTTTAAAATGAATGAATCTCCAAGATGAATGATGGGGAAAGTGTTTAGTGTTTCCCAAGTAAATTTTGACTGTGGAGGCCCCTTTTTGAGGTGATAACTCTATTTTGAGGTTCTACAGAATATACTTGGGAAGTACTAATGATATGCATAATAAGAACATATGTTAATATTGAAGGATGCTTAATTGTACAACCAGAAATGTGCCTTTTCTATGCAGCAGGGACATAGAGTAATGGAGTCATAGGACCCTCTGAGAACCTGGAGAAAGCTTTGTGTTTTGTCTTTATAAAAAGACACATTTGCACTATTACACACAATACTTGCACACACACAAATTATTTTGTATATAACTTCAGGGGATGCCAGGAGTATCTTACTGTCTTCTGGTGACCCAGTGCTCATTTAGTCCTTTTGTTTGAAGGATTGAGCTGTGATGGGAGTCTTATGGAGGCAGAGCTCAGCATGGGGGCTGTTTTCTGGATTTAAATTTGCTGTTGGATCAAGAAGCCTGCCTGGAATAATGATTTTTTTTGCCTGACTTTTGCTGCTGATGTTTTCTGTAATTGTTGTGGAGGTGGCTGGCTGATCTACCAGTTTAAATCTAGAGTTCATTTTCCTCTTTCATTAGGGTGTAAATTCTGGGTAGGGTCAAGAGGAAGAGAAAGGAGGAGGAAAAATGCAAAAAGGAGATTAAATAATTTTTTTTTTGCCATCTTTTGAAGGTAAGTCAAATTTAAAAAAATTCAGCAGTCCTCAAACTAGGTGACATATCGGAATTGCCTTGCAAGGTTGGAAATTCTGAGGCCCTAGCCCTGGAGATTCTGATTCCTAAAATATGGAGGTAAGGCCCAGGAATCTGTACTTTTACGTAGGTTTGGAAACCAATCCTTTATTCAACTATTAAAGACATGTGGAAACAGATATCCTCTAACTTTTAAGAGTTCTTTTGGACTTTGGCTTTCAGCAGTCTGGTAGACTAAAGAGTCTAAAAACCTTTTTGCATAGAATACCCACAGGCTGGAAAAAAATACAAAGGACCTTCTCTTGAAGTCATAACTTACTCTGAGAAACTGGAGAAATCCCAAGAACTAACAGTGAAGAAGCAGCTGAGGCCAGACGTGGTGGCTCATGCCTGTAATCCCAGAGCTTTGGGAGGCAGAAGTGGGCAGTTCACTTGAGGCCAGGAGTTTGAGACCAGCCTAGGCAACATGGTGAAACCCTGTCTCTACTAAAAATACAAAAATTAGCCGGGTGAGGTGGCATGAGCCTGTAATCCCAGCCACTTGGGAGGCTGAGGCATGAGAATTGTCTTGAACCCAGGATGCGAAGGTTACAGTGAGCTGAGATCATACCACTGCACTCCAGCCTGAGCAAAAGGTAGAGACTCTGTCTCAAAAAAAAAAAAAAAAAAAGGAGAAGCTGAAACCAGAATGGTGACCAGCCCTGAAGATCTGACTGTCCTGGGAACATTTGTTGGCTCTTACTGGTTGTGCCTGCTGGGAGGGGAGACTAGGCATTGGACACACACACACAGACACGACACACACATATTGTCGGAGACTCGCCTATAAATCTGGTGGCCACAGAATGCTTCCTTCTGTTCAGGGAGGCAATAGAGAAACTTGTTTCTTGGCTTTTGCTCTAGGTATGTTTTCTGTGTGTCGGGGGGCAGATTTTGGAAGTCTCCCATGACTTTGTAATCACAGTCTTGTCCTAACATGGATTTAGGTTTAAATTGATTCTTCATGTATTGTGTGGCAATCTGTATGAGTCTGTTCTCACACTGCTATGAAGAAATACCTGAGACTGAGTAATGTATAACGAAAAGTGGTTTAATTGACTCACAGTTCTGCATGGCTGGGGAGGCCTCAGGAAATTTATAATTGTTGTGGAAGGCACCTCTTCACAGGGCATCAGGAGAGAGAATGAGTGCCAGCAGGGGAAATGCCAGAGGCCTATAAAACCATTAGATTTCATGAGACTCGCTCATTATCACAAGAATAGCATGGGGGAAGCTGCCCCCATGATTCAGCTACCTGTTCCCACCCTTGACTGATGGGGCTTATGGGGATTACAATTCAAGGTGAGATTTGGGTGGGGACACAGAGCCAAACCATACCACAATCCCACCTGAGAAATTGAGTGATAGTGATCTGGGACTCCAGGTAGAAGGCAGTGCAAACTCTCTGGATAAATAGCTTAAACCCAGGCCTCCCAGGATTCTCAAGATTAGATCTGAGTTTACAGTCCAAAATTTAAAAATACACAAATAAGCCATCATAAGGGAGAACCAGCAGAATCAGCAGGCAGCACAGTTAGTATGAATAGGACTTAAGATATTGGAATTATTACATAAAGAATATATGTAGTGCTATCTGAGAATGTTTGAAACTTTGGAGAAATAAGAGATGAAATGGAGAACATAAGCAAGGAATATGAAACTCCTAGGATGATCAGGCAGGTTTTAAAAAGAACTATATAGAAATTTTAGAGATTAAAGTTTTAATCTTTAAAAGTTTAATGGAATGATTTTAACTGGAAATTAGAAAAAGAAGAAAAAGAATTAATGACTGGGCAGTAACTCTGAGAACGTTACCCAGACTCTAATCAAATAGATAGATATTATGAAAGCAGTTGACAGACTGATAGCGTGAGATGTCAAACACATGTTTAAGTGGAGTTCCAGCAGGAGAGATTGGGAAATGGGGGAGAGAAAATATTCAGAGGAATAATTGCTGAGAGTTTTCCAAAACGAATGAAAGACAGAATCCTCAGATTTAGAATACAAAACAAATCCCAAACAGGATGAATAAGAAGTAATAGATACAAAAGACAAAGAGAAGATTCTAAAAGTAGACAAAGAGACCCAAAGGCATAGCAGTTAAGAGTATAGACCGTGGAGCGAGCATACTAGGACCAGATCCTAACTTCACCAGTTATAAGCCATGTAACTTGGGCAGATGATGTCTGTGTGTCTCAGTTTCCTTATATGTAAAATGGGGCTAACAATAATACTTGTCTTCGAGGATTAGTAGGTTTAAATGAGTTAATGTACGTAGAGTTTTTAGAATAGTGCCTGACTCATAAGTCCCTTGTAAATGCTAACCATGATTATTGATGATGTTATTACTACCACAGAAGGCTGGGAGACTGATAGACTTTTGAACAGTGATAGCAGGCACTTGAAGACAGTGGATTACCTCAAAGTGCTGAGAGAAAAATGTCAATTTAGAATTGTGTATCTAGCTCAATCAGCATTTAAGAGAGTATAGAGATACTTCTTTTTTCTTTTTCTTTCTTTCCTTTTTTTTTTTTGAGACAGTCTTGCTCCCTTGCCCAGACTGGAGTGCAGTGGTGTGACCTTGGCTCAGTGCAACTTCCACCTCCTGGGTTCAAGCGATTCTTGTGCCTCAGCCTCCTCAGTAGCTGGTATTACAGGCGTTTACAACCATGCCCAGCTAATTTTTGTATTTTTAGTAGAGATGGGGTTTCACCATATTGGCCAGGCTGGTCTCAAACTCCTGACCTTGTGATCCACCCACTTTGGCCTTTCAAAGTGCTGGGATTACAGCTGCCGGCCAGGCCGTTTTTTTTTGTTTTTTGTTTTTTTTTTATTAAAAGCTAAGAGCTAAGACCAGCCTGGCCAAGATGGTGAAACCCATCTCTACTAAAATTACAAAATATTAGCCGGATGTGGTGGGGCGCCTGTAATCTCAGCTATTCAGGAGGCTAAGATGGGAGAATTGAGTGAACTCCAACCTCAGGAGGTGGAGGTTGCAGTGAGCTGAGATTGTACCATTGCACTCTAGCCTGGGTGACATAGTGGGACTCCATCTCAAAAAAAAAAAAAGGCTAAGAGCTTTACCATCAAGGAACTCACTAAAGGAACTTCTAAAGAATGTATATATGTCAGATAAAAAATTTCCAAAGGTCTTAGATGCAAGTGAAAATGGAGAAAAAATAAATTGGTAGAGTTGTGAATAAATCTAAACAAATATTGACAATGTTGAAATCAATTCAGAAGTGGGTAAGAGAGTCAGTAAAAGACATAGAAAAAGCAAGAAATAGTGTAGAATGTGATGGAGGAAATAATTCCAAATTTCAGTATTAAATATCAATAATCATAATAAACTCATTAAAAGACAGATTGTCAGATCACATATAAGAAACATTCCAGCTGAATGCTGTTTATAAGAGATGCACCCTAAAACAAAGATGTAGAAAGGTTCAAATTAATAGAATGGGAAAAGTTATCTTGGGTAAATGGTAACCAAAGAAAACCAGCAAGTTATTAATATCAGACACCTATTGAAATGATATTAAAAGAAAATACTATTAACTATAAGAAAGGTTGCAAACCACACTTCATGGGTCATTTGTAGCCTGATGTCTCTGTTTACTAAGTTTTATTGGAACATACCCCACACCCGTTTGTTTTTATTTTTCGGATGTTTCTCCTTTTGCATTAGGATGTCAGAGTTGAGCAGTTGCAACAGAGACCATATGCAGAGCCCCAAATATTTACTAACTACCCTTTATAGAAAACATGTGTTGTCTGCTGACCTAGAACTACAGAAATATACCTACGTGGGTGACTCATAAGAATAATTTTTAGTAAAAAGAAAAAAGCAAGTTGCAGACATATACCAATTATAAAAGGTTTTAAAACACATAAAATTCTTGCAGATTACTTGTATGGACAAACATATATGTGGCAAAAGTCTAGAGAAATGCAGGGGAGGCTGGACGTGATGGCTCACACCTGTAGTCCCAGCACTTTGGGAGGCCAAGGTAGGCGGATCACTTGAGGCCAGGAGTTAGAGACCAGCCTGGCCAACATGGCGAAATCTCATCTCTACTAAAAATACAAAAATTAGCCAGATATAGTGGCACATACCTGTAATTCCAGCTACTCAGGAGGCCAAGGCAGGAGGATCACTTGAACCCGGGAAGCGGAGGGTTGCAGTGAGCTGAGATCATGCCACTACACTCCAGCCTGGGCAATAGAGTGAGACTGTCTCCGAAAAAAAAAAAATGCAAGAGAGTGGTAAACACCAAAATCTGGGTAGTGGTTGTGTCAGAGGCAGGAGGAACCTGCAGGTGAGGGTGGAAGGGATTTTATATCCCACTTGGATGGTAGGGATTTGGGTGTTCTTTGTATTATCTTTACCTTTATGTCTTAGAAATAGCAGGATATATTCTTTAAAAGTCTTCTGTAGGTGTATAATGTTGATCTGGTGGCCATACAAGAAAGTAGTAAAAAGATTTAAGGGAGAAACATGCCACATCGTAATTTTCACATAAAAAATAAATGCCTAAAATAGGAGAACCTTAGACTCTGGCAAGTGGAGGGGCCTCTGGAGGTCATAGAGTTCAGTCCTTTGCTGGAAGAAGGAATCCTTTTTTCCATAGACTTTGTTGGCGGCCATCTGGCGTCTGCTTGAGCTTGTTGTGTGATCACAAGGCTGCCCATTTTATTTTGGATGGCTGAGTCACAGAGAATACTTCTGATTCCCTTTCCATATGATAGTTGCTTAAATATGAAGGTGGTGATCATGCATCATCACTTCAGCTCGCCTTTGATTTCATTTTGGAAGCTCAACTTTGCTTTCACTCTAGTTTGTCAACATCCCTTCGAAAGTGAACCATTTGTTCTTGACCATGTATGTTCTGACTGGTTCATGGTGGAGGGAAGCAACGGGCTCTTCCTTGTTTGAGCATTGTACCTCTGTTAGCACACCTTAACAATGAATTCGTGTTCAGTTTGTGGTCAGCTAAATTCTGACTTTGTCCTTCTTGTATTGACATGTCCTTGGGTTTTAGAAAAGGAAAACCAAAGCTTTAAAAAAGCTTTGCAAGGAAGTACTTAGAAGACAATGATAGAATTCTATTACTATTTTTTAAGTCAAATACTACATGTGAAGAGAGTGCAGCGAGAAAGAGAGGCAGCTGACTGATCAAGCTGGGTTTTATAGTTAATTTTTATACTTTAAAGGATTGGTCCTTGAGCAACTCTTTTACTTTACTAGGGTTTTGAGGAACTGTTTCATCCTAAGTGAATTGATAAGATATTGATGTATAAACCTGAATACAATTTAAATTTGTATTTAGAGATGCATCTCTCTGCATAGATTGTAATATTTTGTTCTCATGTGAGCAGAAAAGTCAACTTGAGAAACACTCCTCATGAATATTAATCCTTTGCTATGGTCGAAGACCTTTCAAACGTTTTACCCTCAGTACTCTTTTATACACTTTAATTATTGAAGATCTTAGAGTTTCTGTTTATAGATTATAGACTTTTAAGGAATATATTCTGCTCTTATATTGATAGTGATTGTATTAGGAATTAAAACCCAGGGAATTTTAAGATGTGTATTTATTGATTCATTTAATTAGTTGGTTAATTTTTTTGAGATGGAGTTTTGCTTTTGGTGCCCAGGCTGGAGTGCAGTGGTATGATCACGTCTCACTGCAACCTTTGCCTCCTGGGTTCAAGCTATTCTCCAACCTCTCAGCCTTCTGAGTAGCTGGGATTACAGGTGTCTGCCACCACGCCCAGCTAATTTTTTGTATTTTTGGTAGAGATGGGGTTTCCCCATGTTGGCCAGGCTGGTCTCAAACTCCTGACCTCAGGTGATCCACCTGCCTTGGCCTCCCAAAGTGCTGGGATTACAGGGGTGAGCCACTGCGCCCGGTCATATGTATTTATTGATTGATTTAAAATACCAGTCTGTTACCTGTTAACATACATGGCCTGCTTTTTATGAAAAATGACTATTTTCCAAAATAAAAGAAATTTAGAAGAATGTCATGATTTTATATTTGTGCAAAGTTCTATGATGTCTGGATTAATAGATTCTCAAATCTGATTTTGTATTCACTCTATTGCAGTATCAGACACACATCATGTGTCCTCTGGCAAAACTTCGGTGTACATTGGTGAGAGTGAAAAAGGCAGATTGTCTCTGTGTTGAAATTTCATTGCTTCTGTAACAAATTACCACAAATTTAGTGATTTACAACAGTACAATATATTGTCTTTATAGTTCTGGAAGTTGAAAGTCTGAAATAGATCTCACTGGAGTAAAATCAAGATGTTACAGGACTGGATTTCTTTCTGGAGGTTCTGGTGGAGACAGTTTTCTTACGCTTTTCAGTTTCTAGAGATTGCCCGCATTGTAGCCCCTTGCATCAAAGCCAGCAGTGGCTTTCTGAGTCTGTCTCCAATCACATCTCTCTCACACTGAATCTTCTGCTCTCCTTTCCACACTTAAGGACCCTTGTGATGACATTGGGTCCACCTGGATAATGCAGGCTAACAGCTTTGTTTGAAAGTCAGCTGATGACAATCTTAATCATCTGCAACCTTAATTCCCCCTGGCCATGTAAGGTAATGTATTCACAGGTTCTAGGGATTAGGACATGGACATATTTGGAGAGCCATTATTCTGTCTACCACATCTTACTATATTATGAGAGTAGTTTTAACCTCAAAGATTCCCTGGAGAGGAGGTCCAGATTATGCTGGTAACTACTGATCTCGGAAAAATTATTTGTTGAATGAATGAACAGAAAAAAGAAGGGACTGACAGTTATGAAGCACCTGCTTTCAACCAAGCACTGTGCCAAGCGTTTGACCTGCCTTGTAGTGTTTAATGGCTGTATGGCTTTGGACCAGCTACTTTACTTCTTAGCCTTATTTTCCCCATCTGCAAATGAGGGATTGTAGTATTCGCTTCATGGAGTTCTTGAGACATTAATCGAAGTGATAAATGAGAAATGCCTTGTGCATAGCATGTGGATGGCATTGATTTATGTTCCTTTTCTACTTCCTGTATATTCTAATGAAAAACTTTTGAGTTTGCCTATTCTTTGATCGTTTGACATGGCTCAATCTCCTCCCCTCCCCCTCCCCGTCCCCTTCCCTCTCCTGTCCCCTTTCTGAAAGGATCTTGTACACTGCATGTAGCCTTGCACTCCTGGGCTCAAGGGATCCTTCCATCTCAGCCTGCCAATTAGCTACTTGTGCCTGGCTGATTAAAAAAAAATTTTTTATAGAGACAGAGTTTTGCTTTGCTGGCCAGGCTGGTCTTTAACTCCTGGCTTCAAGCCATCCTTCTGCCTTGGCCTCCCAAAGTGTTGGGATTACAAGTGTGAGCCACTGTGCTGCGTTACAATTTTCTTTTTTTAAAGGACTTTTTCCCTTGAAGCTCAATGTACTTTAATTTTGGTCAGTTCTGTTGATTTTTAAAAGATTTTTTTAAAGATTAGGTTGTCATTAAACCATTACTGTATGTAATATTATTTGAAATGTAGTTGTATGTAGTGTTATTTTTGTATCTAGGAAGTGTGATGGATTTCTGTGGAGTAGTCAAAATTACAGATATTACTTACAGATAATAAGAGGTATAATTTTAACTTTTGGTGGGAGTAGTGTAAATGTCATGTGCATTATTAATTAGTCAGATGAGTAATTCTATTTGTCGTGGATTGCTTCTCCTTGGAGATGATGCAAATGATGTAAACTAATGGAAAAATGCATGCTGCTTCTTAGATTATCGGGCACAATAAAAATGAGTCTTGAATTGCCTCTTCCCCAGGGGGCATGCCAGCCGCATACCGAGTTCCTCTGTCTCTCCTCAGTGTGATGTTCATTGGTCTTCCCCACTGCCTGTGATATTGCTCTGTATTTATAATCCCCGTGTGGTGCCCTGTGCAGTGTGGCACGTAGTAGGTATGATAAGTGCTTATTGAAAAAGATTTCCTGTGGCTCTAGTACATGGGAAAACCAGTTTACAAGGATTCTACATGTTGTATGATGTCATTGACATAAAATTCTAGCAAATTCAAAGGAGTCTGACCAAAAGAAAATGAGAGGTGGCCTGGGGATGGGCGGGGTTGGAGGGAGGGTGGGCTGGAATTTAAAGAGATGTGAGGGAAAGTTTGGGGGTGTTAGATGCTCATCTGCCTTTATTATGATGATGGCATTACAGATGTCTCGGCAATATATGTCAAACCTCATCAAACTGTATATTTTATGTGCAATTTATTATATTGTATCTCAAGAAAACTATAAAGTGAAAATGCAGAAATAAGAGAAGGACTTGAGTGTAACCTGGCTTGAGTCTTGTACCCACCTCAGGAGTGAGCCAGCTTGAGTCAGGTGTTCTGCCCTGGACCAGCAGCTGTAACTGGAGGGGCAGGTCCCAGAAGAAACCCGGGAAGAGTCACTTCTTCCCTACCTGCCCCAGACGGAGTCTTGCTCTGTCGTCCAGGCTGGAGTGCAGTGGCGCCATCTTGGTTCACTGCAAGCTCCACTTTCTGGGTTCAAGTGATTCTCCTGCCTCAGCCTCCTGAGTAGCTGGGATTACAGGCGCTCACCACCACACCCAGTTAATTCTTTTGCATTTTTAGTAGAGATGGGGTTTCACCATGTTGGCCAGTCTGGTCTCCAATTCCTGACCTCATGATCTGCCTGTCTTGGCTTCCCAAAGTGCTGGGATTACAGGCCTGAGCCACTGCGCCCAGCTGAGTCACTTCTTGTATAAGGATTGGAGCATGCTGGGCAGGTAACCCCATCTCAGTGTTCACTTTCACTGTGGAAAGGGTACCTTGGGCATTTTGTTTCATCTCAGCATCTGTCATTGGACTATTGCAGGAGTAAAAATGACTTAAGATCAAATGGTTATTAGAGATACGGGAGAAAACAGTTTCTGGCTAAAAGTTTACGTCTCTTTAAGGTCTAACAAGTTACACACTCTTAAGAATTGTCATCTCAACCTTGGCCTTCAAAGTCATACTTTCCATTTAACGGTTTCCTTTATTGTAATGAATTATTAGCAGAAAGGCAATTAAGTGGACACAACTATATCACATAACACTTCTTGGCACTAAGTGTAACACCAAAACATAAACAAATGAAATTGCATTATGATCAACTCGTTCCCTAACATTTCAGAACAGATTCACACGTTTCAACCATTAATAGCAGAACTGACTGTACTGCCTTGTGCTTAGCCTGGCTGGATGGAAGTTGGAACATGGTGAAAGTTGCTAAGAGATAAATCAGCTGAATTAGGGTGTCTTTTTCTTGTCGTTTTCACTGGCAGTTACAGATGTGAAGTTTAAAGGCTTAATATTTGGATATAGGGCCTTGAATTCACCTCTAGTGGAGATAATGGAGAGGGTAGATACTGCCTCTGCATAGAAACAAAAAGTGCCTGTGCTTATTTTTATGTTTCCAATCCATAGGTATCCTTTTTTCTTTTTCTTTTTTTTTTTTTTTTTGCTTTGTTGCCTAGGCTAGAGTGCAGTGGCACTATCTCAGCTCACTGCAACCTCCCTCTCCTGGATTCAAGCAGTTCTCCTGCCTCAGCCTCCTGAGTAGCTGGGCACCTGACTGATTTATATATTTTTAGTAGAGATGGGGTTTCACCATCTTTGCCAGGCTGGTCTCGAATTCCTGACCTCATGATTTACTCACCTCAGTCTCCCAAAGTGTTGGAATTACAGGCGTGAGCCACCGCGCCTGGCCATAGGTATACTTTTAAAAGAAATTTTGAAACCTTGATGTTTTCAATCTACACTTGGAACTTTAAAAGGAGAATTTGAAGCCATGTTAAATAAATATGAAATTATTTGGAATATGTGTGAGTATTCTTAAAGTATATGAATATTATAAAATATAAACAGAAGTTGAGATTTGGTCCAGTTAGGGAAAAACAAATATTTTATGTACATCCTTTTTTGTTGATTTGGGAGCATAGAAATAGTTAAAACGTGACCTTGAGCTATTAATCTCATCTTCATTTTCCTCTGTGAAATGGGTGTAATAACTAGTGTCTTGCATGAACCGAGGTCATGCACATTGCTTCATAAAGTGCCTGGTATATGGTAAATGCACATAATTGTTATCCACTAGATCAACTTTTTGGTTGACTGAGCACTGGGGAAATTCACAGAAAGCTTCGTGATACATAGTGGGTAGGGGGAGAATGGAGGCTTTTTCTCTTTTTTTTTTTTTTTGTAATTTCTAAAATTCTCTAGGAAATTTTCTTCTCTTCCATTTCTTCCTCAGGGACTTCTGCTCTGTATATTCTTTTTTCTTTCAAAACAGCTTGAAATCTAGGGCATATACCAAAAAAAAAAAATCATAACTAAAGAAAAATGCCATCTCAGTGTCTCTGAGATTGTGATTTGTGTTATCAATAAAATTGAAGTTTGAAGGCGTATCTCACCTTCTGTATTTGATCATATTCTTGTTAACACACTTGGGAGTTCAAATATCTGAGATGCGTGTTTGGGCCTCCAAATGGAGCATGTTTCCCCCCAGTTTTTGCTTTATTAATATCAATGTAACAAAGTCTTTGTGTATAAATCTTAACTTAAATCTCTATTTCCTTAGCATAGATTCCTAGAAAGGGAATTACTGGGTCAAAGGGTATGAATATTTTTAACGGACTCTTGATACGTATTGCCAAGCTGTTTTCTAGAAAGCTTGTTCTGATTTATACTCTTAACCAGCAAGGAGTGAAGCTGCCCAGGTCCTGGCACCAGGTTCCATTATTACAAACAAAACAAGAATAGAACACCCCCAGAACAACACAGACAGATAGCCCTACCACTAGCAACAGAAAAACTGCTGCAATCTGACGAGAGGAAAATGACTTCTTACTTTATTTCTTAGCCAAATAACACAGGCTTATTATAGAAAGCCATGTAAATGAAATACATACAGTAGAGACGTTTGTAATTCCACCTATTGAGGGACCTACTGCTAATTGCACTTAATTGTTTTAATTTGCTTTTTTTTTTTTTTGTAACTTGAGTGGTTGAACATTTAGTTTATCAGCTGATTTCCTTTTGTATGGATTTTTAAAATATTAGGAATACTAGACCATTGCTGTTTGTCTTTTCAAGTTTTTGGTCTCATATGCTCACCTCTTTTCCCAAATGGTTGCTTTTGACATTTTTGGGGTACACAGGTGTTACAAAATCTTATGTTGTAAATCTGTCAGTACTTTTCTTTGTGATTTAGTATATTGCTTTTTTTTTTAACATTTGGAAAGTTATGTTTTATTCAGAGATGAAATACATAGTTATCTGTATATTTTTCTTTTTAATGTTTAAAAATTTTAAACTCTGACTCACGTGGTGTTCGTTTGATAGCATAATGTGAAGGAAGGTCTCACTTGACACTCTTTTCACATAGCTGATCGGTGTCGATGCATAGACGTTAGACAAAGACAGACTATTCCAGGAAGATTTCACTCTGGTCAGTGTTCAACTACAGCATGTGTCGGAGAACGCAGAGCAGTGGGTGACCCATCTTGTTGAAAGTAGGGCATGGGAAGGAAAATTTAAGATTAGAGAGATAGATTCAAGTATACATTGGGAATGCCTTTGATACCAGGTTAAAAAGTTAAAATTTATTATCAGAATTTTGAGTGGCTGAATAGTCTTAACATAAACTTTTAGTTGAATTCCTTTGGCTGTAAGCAATAGAAAACTTAACTCTTCCCCGTTGGCATCTTTTCCAGGTTCCTAACAGTGGTCACTCACATCTCCAGATTAATGTTAAGTCTACATTTGAAAGCAAAGAGTGGCTCTTCCCTGAAATTCCCTTACAATCCAGAAATTGACTTGATTGGACTCATTGGTTCACTTGAGCTGTAGGGAAAGTATGATGATTGGCTGGAGGGGAACCTATGTCTGCCCCAAACTAGTCAGCATTGGTAAGGGAATTCAGGTACGCTGTTAGGCCAGGCCTGGGTTACATGCCCTCCTTCTGGAGTCAGGAATGGAACCCTGTGAGACCATCCATTCTGAATGTTGGGGAAGAGAGGTTTCCTGACAGAATCATAGTATTGAAGATTTATCAGTCAGGTTACGCTGCAGTGACAGGTGATACCAAAATCCCAGTGGCTTTTTACAGACAGCTATAACAAAAGCATATTTCTCACTCATGCAAAATCTACTGGGGGACCCCCAGAACTCTGCAGGGCAGTCAGCTCCATGAGGTGGCTTAGCCTTCCAGCCTTCTCTTCATCTTGTAGTGTCTGTATCATATTTCCATGGTAGGCACGGTAGGCGAAGGGAGTGTGCACGGCTCTAGAAGTGACACATATCTCTTCTGCCTGTGATCTGTTGGGACCAGAGCTGGCCAGAGTCAGAAGTGAGGAGTGGAGGGGGGATTGTGATCCTTCCTCCCCATGTGCCTGGAAAGAAGAGCCAATTGAATAGGAGCAAGTGTGAGATGGTGCAGCCACACTGGAGGGGCTCACACACCCAGTGCCCGCAACCATCGCTTACCAAAGGCAGCCTTTGGGACCTTGGTTTGTCAGACCCATCCTTTGCACCCTCCTGTCTTTTTCTAACTGGTTGCTGGGATAATGCTGAGAGCAAGTAATGTATTTGGTAAACTTTTAGAGCTCTCCAGTTCTGTGTGCCCAAGGCTGGCGTGACAGGCACATCATATATTTTAAAACATGAAGAATATTCATTGACATCACTGAGGCCATGGATTTCTGCCCAGGGCTGTCTCCACATGCTGCTCTGTGACAGCTCTGCCAAGCTCTAGGCCTGTATTAAGGCAGAGTCATTTAGCATTTCTGAGCATTAAAGAAGACAAAGTACTTGGCAAAAATCGTGCTTTCCAAGGTCACATCTTTACACAGTTTAAACACGTTTTCTTGAATAAGTGGAAAGTGTCTGACTTCTGTAGCAGAATGAGGTTCTGCCTTCTTTCATATTCTCTCTCTGTCAATAGTAATGACACAATTTAGGCAAGTAATGGTATTCTTCTGTGATGGCCTTAAAAAGGCAAAATGAAATGGAACAGCCATTATGGAAAACAGTAGGGCAGTTCCCTAAAAAATAGGATAACCATATGATTCAGGAATTCACTTCTAGGTATAAACCCAAAAAAATGGAAAATGAGGATTTGAACAGGTATTTGTATGTTCATAGCAGCATCATTCATAGCAGCCAGAAGATGTTGGCACAACCAACGGCCTGGTGATTGATAAATGGATAAACAAAAGGTGGTTTATATTTACAATGGGCTGTTCAGCCTTAAAAAGGAAGGAGAGGGCCAGGTGCAGTGACTCATGCCTGTAATCCAAGCACTTTGGGAGGCTGAGGCAGGTGGATCACCTGAGGTCAGGAGTTTGAGACCAGCCTGGCCAACATGGTGAAACCCCATCTCTACTAAAAAATTGGCTGAGTATAGTGGCACGTGCCTGTAGTCCAAGCTACTCGGGAGCCTGAAGCAGGAAAATCACTTGAACCCTGGAGGCAGAGGTTACAGTGAGCTGAGAGCACGCCACTGCATTCCAGCCTGGGTGACAGAGTGAGACTCCATCTCAAAAAAGGAAGGAGAGGCTGACATATGCCACACCATGAATGAACCTTGAGGTCATTATGTAAAAAGACAAATACTGCATGACTCCACTTCTGTGCAGTTCCTAGAGAAGTCAGTCATAGAGACAGAAAGTGGAGTGGTAGTTACCAGGAAAGCAGGGCGAATGGGGAGTTGTTTAATGGGTACAGAGTTTCAGTTTTGCAAGAAAAAAAGAATTCTGGAGATGGATGGTGGCAATGGTTGTGCAAGGTGAATGTGCATAATGTCACCAAATTGCACGCTTAGAAATGGTTAAGATGAGAAACTTTATGTAATGTATATTTTGCCACAATAGAAACCACAAAAAAACAGAACCAAAACAAAGCTTACCAGTTTTTCCTATAGGTTGTTCACCATGTTTCCCGGTGCTCTGTGGGATTAGCAGATGAAAAGCTGGAAGCTGCTGAAAACTGGAAGTGCCAGGGGCTTCCCAGCTTGCCACACTGTGTGCCGGAGGGTGCACAGCTCCCAGCTCAGAGTGGCTTGCATTGGAACCGAGTTTTGCTCACGCTCTGGCCACCACAGCAGAGCTGTCTCTCCATTTCTTTGTACCGATTGTATGGTCTTGCTGTCATCATCCATTATGTACAAAGGAATTCACTTTCTAAATTGGTACCCACTCTTGTTTCTGCTTTGAGACAGTGCAAAACTGACTAGTCAAGAGGCATTTGGTTTATACTTTAGAGTCTAAAGTTTAGCCAGACTGTTTCTCTTTTTGTGAGTGGTTGGCATTCTTTTCTTTTGCCTTGTAATTATTCATATTTGTTCTTAACTTTTCTTTAAAGTTGGCACGGGTTGCCAAGATCCCTTTAAGATGCTGCTCCTCAGCTGGGTGCGGTGGCTCAGGCCTGAATCCTAGCACTTTGGGAGGCCGAGGCGGGTGGATCACCTGAGGTCAGGAGTTTGAGACCAGCCTGGACAACATGGCAAAACCCCGTCTCTACTAAAAATATAAAAATTAGCTGGGCATGGTGGTGGATGCCTGTAATTCCAGCTGCTTGGGAGGCTGAGGCAGGAGAATAGCTTGAACCCAGGAGGTGGAGCTTGCAGTGAGCTGAGATGGTGTCACTGCATTCCAACCTGGGCAACAGAGTGAGACTCCATCTCAAAAAAAAAAAAGACTCCGCTCCTCGTGTTTGAGGATGACACTATAAAATCCAGGCTTTCAGGTGTTGTTGTTCATGTGATGAACATGTCTCAGGCTTTTCCTGAATCACATGCCTGTGATTCCCCAGGGGGGAATTCCCTTGCAGATTTCAGAGATGTGTTGACCAGTCACCATTTTCTATCATAGTTTTTCCTTGGGGGTTTCACGTAGTGTTCTCAGGTAGCAGGAAGGGAGGGAGACTTTCTTGCCAACACCATTTCTAAATATAAATTTCTAATTAAGCAGGCTGTTCGAACCTCCTTTGGAAAGGTCATTTGTGAAAGTGGAGCTTTTGGTCACAATGTTAAGTGATCCTACTTGTATCATATGGACGATGCCATGTGGTCATACTCAGAAAATATCAGCAGTGGCCCATTGATTTATATAAGGCCAGAGGATCTTCCGTGTTAGATATCAAAGAGCTCGGGTCTGCCAGCTTCTCCTCTTAGTACCAGTTCTTGTAATTATCTGCCTCTAAGTTTCTTAAAATGCCTGTAACCAGGTATGTCTTACTGGCAAAAGCAAAATAAAAGCCATGGTTGTTGTGGCCAGGTCGGTGGCTCACGCCTGTAATCCCAGCAGTTTGGGAGGCAGAGGCAGGCGGGTCACCTGAGGTCAGGAGTTTGAGACTAGCCTGGCCAACATGGTGAAACCCCGTCTCTAGTAAAAATAAAAAAATTAGGTAGGCATGGTGGCGGGCAGTTGTAGTCCTAGCTACTTGGGGGGCGGAGGCAGGAGAATAACTTGAACCTGGGAGGTGGTTGCAGTGAGCTGAGATTGCACCCCTGCACTCCAGCCTGGCTGACAGAGCAAGACTTCATCTTGAATGAATGAATGAATGCAATGGTTGTTGACTCATTGATTTTGTTGCAAGAAAAACTAATGAAGAGATGGAAGTGTTAGTGAATCGACTGGGTTTTCAATAGGCTTGGTCACATCTAGATTGTCAGAGTTAGTGAAATTAATTTATTGGTTCATACATGTGCCTTCATTGACTGGAAGTTCTGTGTAGGCATATAAAGGCTTGGTTTCAACAAACTAAGGGCAATGTGGGAATTTGGGAGCCATGAACAGGCTTTAGGGCGTGAACCCCATGAAATTTTCTTTAAAATCTGCACATGCATGGAGAGGATTCCATAGCTTCTGTTAGGTTTTTAAAGGGATTCAGATCTCAAAGCTGTTAAGGAGCCTTGTGGAATGCTCAGAATACCTCACTGTGGCTGGGTTGGTCCCTGACTGGGGCCTCAGTGCCGTGATTGAAGCTGTTACTATGCAAGAGGAGTGCTTCTTGAACGTTTCAGCTGGTTCTTTAGAGTTAATGTGGATACTGTGTGCCATTCATAGGAAGAAGTGAGCAAACTTGATGGGTTGACTTTATTTTATTTTTGGAAAAAATGCACCTGAAAGGGAGTTAAGAACATAGATTTTGGAGCCAAACTTTCCAGGTTCAAATCCCAGCCCTGCCATTCGGTGCAGTGTATCCTTAGCAAATTAAGTAATTTCCATGTGTTTCGAGTGTCTTCCTTTTTGAAATGGGGATAAAGTAGTATTTGCTTCCTAAGGTTGTGGGAACGATTAAATTAGATAATGTAAAGTCTTCTTGATAGCATGTAGTACATGGTAAGTGCTTAATAAATATTAGCTGTTATACTAGAGTCAGGTAGTTGTCCTTAGTAATGTAAAAAGTAGCAAAATATGGACAGTTGAAGTTTTCTGTACGTGGACCTATCTCCAAAAAGTCACCTGCCTTTAGTGTTTGTCTGCCTATGAGCTGTTTTAGCATTTTTCTACCTGAGAGCTGTTTCAAGCAAGTTTTGATGCATAAACATCATAAAAAGTGAAAAAAATACTGTCGTGTATAATTTTAGCAAAATAGGGCAATCTGTGTTCTTGTCACAAAATATTGGATGATGGTGTTTGTCCTGTTTAATGAATGCCTGTTCAATGATTAACAGGATGAGAATATCACATTGCCTTTTTGTCTTTTGAAATATATTGCTCAGTCTTTGATCCTGAATTTCATTTAGCATATGGTCATGGAAGCCTAATCATCTGAGCCTCATCACCCTCAAGATCAGTTTCTCCATCATCTTTAGGCTGTAGAGAACTGCTGTCTCTCTCTGCATTTACCTCCTCGTGAGATGCCTTCCCCTGTCGGCTTTCTTTTTTTTGCTGTTATGGATGGAAAATGAAAAACTGATTTCTCAAGTGTTCCATGAAAGCAAAAAAAAAAAAACCCAAACCCTGCAAAGATGACTTCTTCTATCCCTTTTTGAAAGTGATGCAATTCTTTGGGCAATGATGAATGATGTCATAGTGATGACCTATTTCACGATTACACTGTCTTAGGTGATCTCTTACCATTCTCCTGCTTTCTTAGTCTTTTAAAAAATCATAGGTGCCAACAATTGACCGGCAATGATGAAATAATTCTTAGGACGATAAAATAGTAAAATGTTTCAGCATGTTAGAAAAATAAGATCACCAACATCACCTATTGCATCTTAGATTTTTTAAAAGGGCCCAGTGGACTCATGGAAATTTGTAAAGTAGAATGAATTTTTGAAAGGCTTCCAAGGAAAAAAATAGAAATCATGAAGTAGCAGTGCTTACAAATAGTTAGAACTGCTCAGAAAAGAAACCCAAACCTCATGTCCAGTGGATCTTGATGGTAGAAGGTAGCCACGCTTCTACAAAACCCTCTGAAGGAAATCATCTGAAAGGTGAAGATTAACACATAAATATGCTTATTGCAATGTTATTTTTATTAAATAGGAAAAAACTTAATTATGTAACATAGAGTACAGGTTGAACATCCTTGATCTGAAAAATCTAAAATCCACAGTGCTCTAAGATCAGAAACTTTTGCATGCTGACATGAGGCTCCAAGGAAATGCTCATTGGAGCATTTTGCATTTTGGACTTTTGGATTGGGGAGCCACGATCGGTAGATATAATGCAAATATTCCAAAATAAAAAATATCCGATATCCAAAATGCTTCTGTTCCCAAACGTTTTGGGTAAGGGATACTCAACCCATAGTAGCTTGATGATGGCACACTAATATATATCCAAGTCTCACGTAATAGTTTATTCTCAGAAAGTCAATAATGATATGAGAAGAGGATCATGATTGAATATTAAATGTCGCTCATTGCAAACCTGTACACATAATGTGAGGTTAGCTATGTAAAATACATACACAGAAAAACGTTGGCAGCAAATACATAAAATGTTAGTAGTTTTTTCTGGGTAGTGCGATGACGTGTGATATTTACATTTTGTTATCTATACTTTTACCTTCTAAAATCTGCAACATGTATTTTTTTAAACCAAAGAAATCTTTTTTTTGTGATGTTGAAGCAAGTGTTCTTTTCAGTAGCAAATGTTCTTTTATTGAGACATTTTCTTTTTCTTTTTTTTTTTTTTGAGATGGAGTTTTGCTCTTGTTGCCCAGGCTGGAGTGCAGTCAAAGGTACAATCTCAGCTCACTGCAACCTCTGCCTCCCCGGTTCAAGCAATTCTCCTGCCTCAGCCTCCTGAGTAGCTGGAATTACAGGCATGTGCCACCATACCTGGCTTAGTTTGTATTTTTAGTAGAGATGGGGTTTCTCCATGTTGGTCAGGCTGGTCTCGAACTCCCAACCTCAGGTGATCCACCTGCCTCGGCCTCTCAAAGTGCTGGGATTACAGGTGTGAGCCACTGCACCTGGACTATTAAGACATAATTTATATACCATACAGTTCACCCTTTTAAAGTGTCCCATTCAGTGGTTTTTAGTACGTTCACAGAGGTATTCAACCATCACCACTGGCCAGTTACGGTGGCACATGTCTCTAATCCCAGCACTTTGGGATGCTGAGGTGGTTGGGTTGGCTGAGCCCAGGAGCTTAAGACCAGCCTTGGCAACATAGGGAGACCCTGTCTCTACAAAAAATAGTAGGGTGTGATGGTGTGCCCCTGTAGTCCCAGCAACTCAGGAAGCTGCGGTGGGAGATCATTTAAGCCCTGGAGAGTGAGGCTGCAGTGAGCTGTGGTTGTGCCGCTGCACTGCAGTCTGGTCAACAGAGCAAGACCTCATCTCAGTCCCCAAAACCATCACCATCATCACCATCAATTGTAGAACATTTTCATCACCACAGAAGAAATTCTGTGCCCATTAGCAGTCAGCAGTCCTAGGCAACCATGCATCTCCTTTCTGTGCCTCTGGGTTTGTCATTTCTGAACATTGCTTATGAGGGTCATGTAACATGTGGTTCTCTGTGGCTGGCTTCCTTCACCAGCATGTTTACAAGGCGAAACAATTCTCTTTTGTGGTCTAGTTTACCCTTTTTTTTTTTTTCTTCAGAAAGCATACTAACCTTTATTCATTATGTAGTATAATGTGTTTTTTTTATTTCCAGAATTGGTTCCTTCCATTATGAGCAACTTGTTGAATCCAGATGCCATTTTCTCAAACAATGAAATGAGCCTGTCGGACATTGAAATCTATGGCTTCGATTATGATTACACCTTGGTGTTTTATTCAAAGCACCTCCACACGCTGATATTTAATGCTGCGCGAGACCTTCTCATCAATGAACACCGGGTAAGATCACAGGGAAAGTTGTTTTCTCCCTCCCCTTCCCCCATAGAACAGCCTTGAGCTGACATGACTCCATGTCCGGCACAGAGAAGTCGTTTAATACATTGTTGCTGAATGAATAAGTAGATTTTGTTCCCTTCCAAATTTCCAAGTAACTCTTATCTGGAAGATAGGTTTTTTGTTGTTGTTGTTGTTGAGATGAGGCTGGAGTGCCGTGGTGCAATCTCGGCTCACTGCAACGTCCACATCCCAGGTTCCAGCGATTCTCCTGTCTCAGCCTTTCAAGTAGCTGGACTACAGGTGTGCGCCACCCCAGCCGGCTAATTTTTAGTAGAGACAGGGTTTCACCACGTTGGCCACACTTGTCTTGAACTCCTGACCTCATGATCGGCTGGCCTCAGTCCCCCAAAGTGCTGGGATTATAGGCATGAGCCACTACAAACGGCCTGGAAGATAGTTTTTTTTTTTTTTTTTTTTTTTTTTAAATAAAATCTTTAGATGTCTTTTGGCAAAAGACCTTCCCAAGATGTGCATTAGTGAAGATTTGGCTGTAGATATTTATTTTCTCATCTTTCACGGAACAACACGATGTCTCCCTGAGCTTGATAAATTGGCAGCCTGTTGAATTCTGATTAGGAGGAATTCTTCAAATGATAGGGGATGTTTTACCTTCAACACCAATTTGAATTGCTAAGAGTAAAGCATATTTGAATGTCCTTCTTCTGATACATAGTATTGTTGAGAGTTTTTATTGAGGAAGGGAGAAAAGAAAATATGCAATTCCAGCATTTTAAAATTTTCTTTGAAACAGAGTTTCTCTCTCTTGCCAGGCTAGAGTGCAGTGGCAAGATCTTGGCTCACTGCAACCTCTTCTTCCCGGGTTCAACTGATTCTCCTACGTTAGCTTCCTGAGTGGCAGAGATTACAGGTGCCTGCCACCACACCTGGCTATTTTTTTTTTTTTTTGAGTAGAGATGGGGTTTCACCATGTTGGTCAGGCTGGTCTTGAAATTCTCGTCTTGTGATCTGCCCACCTTGGCCTCCCAAAGTGTTAGGATTATAGGTGTGAGCCGCTGTACCTGGGCCATTTTTTTTCTCTAGTCTGATTTGAGTACACATTTCAGGAAGCAGGATAAGTGGTTTCCTCAGAAGTCATGTGGGCCAGTACCCTTGGAGACCCTCCCATGAAGTACAACTCAGATCTCCATCTCAGACAGGCACACGTTGCCCTGGGAGTTGGTTCTGTTTTTTGGGAAGTTTTTCCCTGGGTTAAACAGTTCTGCCTTCATACAACTTTCACCATTGACCTCTTTTCTTCCTTGATTTATTGCTTCACACATTTCTTAAGCCTCCTTGTGCCAAGCGCTGCAATGCAAGCTGGGAAGATAAAGAGGAGTAGGACACAGGCAGTGCCCATGAGTAACCAGCAGCCCAGTGGTATCGCCAGTCACGGAGGCAAATCAATTATGCAGCCTCCTAATGGAAGTCTCCTTAGTCCTCGAATGTATCTGACTCTGATGGTTAGAACAGCTTTCTCTGCCTGAGGGAATTGGGGAAGCAAAGAAGAGGGTGATATTTCAGCCAAATCTTGAAGGAGTTTGCAGCAAAGGAGGGCTGAGGGTGGATATGAGTAACTTCTAAACCCAAATTATGCAAACTTCTATTTTATATCTAACCATTTGAGTACTGGATGTATATTGGGCTAGTATCGTCTAGACCAGCCGTTACTCCCTCCAAGACTTCTTTTTTCCCAGGTTGATCGTTCTTAGCTCTTTTAACCGTTCTCGTTTGTCCTCTTTTCTTTTCATCATACTAGTCACTTTCCTTTGTGTGTGTTCTGGTTTGTTTCTCTCAAATGTGAGGCCGTGAACTGAAGATGTTACCCCAGGTGGGCTCTGGCTAGAGTGGAATAGAAGGAGACCATCACCTCCCTGGTTCTGGATGCCATACTTTTATTAATGCAGCCAAAGTTCTCATCAGTTTTGGATCCTGACCATTTGATTCAGCATATTTTCTGATCCCCCCTCAGCTTTTGGTTATCAGTGGATTTGAGCAACTCATTTTGTCCATATCCAAAATGCAGTAATGGCATTGGCCAAAAAGAAGCTTTCATTTTGCCACTAAGCCAGCAGCTGGCTTTCTTTAGTTATGGCCACTTTACTACATGTCAAACCCCCTAGCTCTGTGGCATCCAGTGGCAGGTCTTGTTTGTTCGAGGGACGACTTTCTTCCGTCTAAACTGTGGTCCTTTGCCTGGATCCTGAGATGAAAGCCAACTGAGAGTGAGGTGGTTCTGAACTTGCTTCCTGCCTGCTACCCATACCGTCTGTTCACCACCCCCTAAAAAGTGGAGCTGAGGGGGTGTT
Source organism: Callithrix jacchus (assembly GCF_049354715.1). Classification (NCBI taxonomy): domain Eukaryota; kingdom Metazoa; phylum Chordata; class Mammalia; order Primates; family Cebidae; genus Callithrix; species Callithrix jacchus. The sequence continues at coordinate 106,743,017 of NC_133510.1, read as the reverse complement.
ACATTGTTGCTGGCACTTTAGTTCCAGGTCAGCTGCAGTGTTTTCTGTGACTTTGATGTCATTTATAAAAAGCAAGCCATGATCCCAATGACACAGTTCATTGATTGTCCACAAGCTCCTTAAAGAACAGGTTCTAATGCCTCACTGTCGGGATTCAAATCCTGGCCTTCATCAGTTATTTCCTACATAATCTTGATTGACTCACTCAATTTCCCACTCAGTTTTCTCCTCTGTAAAATGGGCATAGTAACAGTGCATTCCTAACAGTCACTGTGATAAACGAATTAATATATGTAAAGTAGATGGCACATAGAGAACACTCAATGAATGTTAGCTATTTATTAATACACTATTATTTATAATCTGCACAACCCTGCACACATATGTTGTCTCTGTTTTACAGCTGAGGAAACTGAGGTTCAGAAAATTAAGCTACTAGATCAAGGCCATAGGTCGGTATGAGACAGAACCAGGTTTGAACTCAGGTCTGTCTGTTTCCAAAGGACTGTATTCTCTCCTCTACTGCATGTTGCCTCTCTTATGGGGTTACTAACACATTTCCATCCGATGGTGTTTTTTTTGTTCAGATGCAGATAAAATATGAAAATAAAAAATTTATGAACATAAAAAATTAATGAAATTTGAGGGGAAGAGAGATGAATAGATGGATAAAATAAAAGCTGTAGTCACTATTATTTGAAAAGCCTCTAGATTTAAGATCATTGAAATTTCGTTCTCATGTCTGTTCGTTGCTGTGATACAACTAAAAGAAATTATAATAGTAATTGTATCAGGCATATTAGTAGAGTCAATTATGCTTAGACAAATTTTTCTCTTGTTCTGATTAAACAAAATAATTCTTCCAAGATGCCCTGAGTTTAGCGCCATTTTTCCAGCTAAGACGGATGCACTTTGGAGAGTAGTAGAGATGGAAAGACGTCTGCTTTTGAGATGCACAGTCACAGAACAGTAAATGTGCGATTTAGCGTCTTTCCAAAAAGCAAACAGAAAAAGTTCCAGCTCCTTCATAATTACCCTTTTTTAAAAATAAGAACAAATTTTTACAAAAATGGAAATTTTCAAAAAATTGAGGAATAACTGTCTGTATTTTGATTTTATTTGTCCTCCAAGGAATAGCAAGGGAGGGGCAGGAGAGGTCTCGATGTCAGCTTTCAGCTTCACACTTGAGCCTGTATTTTCTTCGTTAGTTGCCACTGTTGATAACCTGGTTGTTCATATCCAAAGCATTGGCTGTGACCCCTCACACTCTGTATCCATGTCTGATCTCTCAGCAAATGCTGTGCTCTGTTTCTCCTTTAAATAAACTTGTGGGATAGTTTTAGGCTTACGGAAAGGTTGCACATACGGAGTTCCTGTATGTATACACCCAATGCCCAGTTTCCTCCAGTGTTAACACTTGACTAAGGTACATTCCTTACAACTGAAGAACCAATCTTGATACATTATTATTCACTAAAGTCCATACTTCGTTGGGATATTTTCAGTTTTTACTGAATGTCCATTTCCTCCTCCAGGATTCCCTCCAGGACACCATATTACAGTTAATTGTCATGTCTCTCAGGCGCCTCTTGGCTTTGACAGCTTCTCCAGCTTTACTTGCTTTTTTAAATGACCATGACAGTTTTGAAGAGTGCCAATCAGGTGCTGTGTGCCTATTCCTCATGATTAGCCTGGGTTATGGTTTTGGGGAGGAAGACTGCAGAGGTGAAGTGTGGTTTCATTCCATCATGGTGAGGGCCTCCTAGCCTCCTCCCCTCCTCCCTTCCTCCCTTCCTGCTCCTTGAACCTCTAAACCCTTTCCTACTTCTGCCTTTGGGACTTGCTGTTTCCTGTGCCTTGAGGCACTCTTTCTTCTCCCAGATGGCCTGAGGCTTGCTCCTGGTCCTTTCTTTTTTTTCCAGATCCGTGAACGCTTGTATTGCATGTTCCTGTAGAACATACACTCCGAGGCGTTATATTCTATGTGCGTATTTGTGTATGGTCTGCCTCCCCAGGTAGAATGGGAACTTTGCAGGGGCAGACACCTTTGTCAGTTTTGCTCACTACTGTGTTCCCAGACCGTGGCATAAAGTAGGTACTCAGTAAACACTTGATGTATGTATCTGTGCGTTCCGCAGGTAAGTGAGAGAGTTGTGCTTCATGTGGGGCCAGCGCTCTGATGAGTCAATTAAACCTCTCTCCTTTATAAATTACCCAGTCTCAGGTATGTCTTTATTAGCAGCATGAGAATGGACTAATACAGTCACTCACTATGGTCTTCGGACCATTAGATAAACTGTGTGTATTTTTCAGGGTGGCTCCCGAGGAATAACATTGAGAGTGAGAGGCAAGGGGAAAGTGGGTGTGTGGAGGACGTGTCCTGCTGGGGAGCCCAGATAAGCTTCATTTAAAGAAAGGACCACCAGACTTTTCAGCAGTACACACACTCTTATTTATGTGCCAGCAATCAACTGAAATAGTCAGTGCTCCACTTGTAACTGCAAATCCTTCCAGCAAATTTGTTGAGCTCCTCTGAGGTGGCAGGTGCTGCTGTGACAGGGAGGGAATGAGTGTTGAGTATATGGTGGCTCAGAGTTGGTTCAGAATTGATTCTGTGGTGGTTAGGGGTCGAGCTGGATGTGGCACAGACCTGGATTCAATTCCTAGCTGTGCGACCTCAGAATTTGCCCAAAGTCCCACAGCTAGATAGTGGGCTTAACCACTATCTTGCCCCGATCTTCAGATTATTCAACAGTAAAATAGGCATGAGATGCTCTGCTTCCTTCATGCTGGTGCAGTGAGGAATAAAGAAAGTCACAGACAGTGTCTAGTGTGTGGCATGTAGCAAATGCTGAGTGAAGGCACCTCTGTCCGTGACACATTAAAATATTTCTTTCCTATCTGCCGTCTTACTCATCCATCAGCCATGAATTGAACAGGAGATTGCAGAGCTGCTGAAGTCCCTTGGCCCCGCTTCAGTAAGCAGATCCAGGGTGCTGGGCGTTGGTTTCTTTGTCAGCTTGTGAAGTATGTCTACAAAAACGCAGGACCATACACAGTGTTCTCAATTCTTGGGAACGCCCATGAGTGGAAATGTCAGTTTGGTGGTTTCTTGGCACACATGGCAGGTAGTGGATAAATGATCCCAAATGTGATGTTCGAGTTAGTGCTTCATGCAGCTTGACTTGAAAAGTTGCTCCACATGGGTCAGCCTGGTGGTCCCAGGAATTGTTCTTGTACAAATGGAACCTTGGCCATGAAATATTAGCAGCTCAGTCATGGAAGGAGGTTTCTGGGCATCTGAATAGTTGTCTGGGTTTTAACTTAAGTAACTTGAATCACAATGGAAGGTCCTGGTGATGTCATCTCTCTAGACTCAGGAATAGACTTTCTGTCCTGCAGGCTTGTGCTCCAAGGGCAGAGGGCAGTAGGGAGAGCAGGGGAGAAGGCTCCAGCCTGATTCCCCACTCACCATACCCCAGCTTGTTTCGTCCAGAACCTTGGATGTCCCCTCAGTATAAAATGGGGACGGTCGGGCCTGCCATGTAGTAGCAGCAGAAATGGCGCCCACAGATGAGTACCATCAACAGGGAGCTGGTGTCCTAATTCTGAGATTTAGGGAGAGAGGTAAGGACTTAAGATACTACAGTGGATAAGCAGGAGCCAGCAATTTTGCATAGTGTGAGAAATGGCTTGATAATAGGATATACCAGGGGAGCTGGGCTGCTGTATTAGTTTGTTTTCATGCCACTGATGAAGACATACTCAAGACTGGGTAATTTATAAAGAAAAATAGGTTTAATGGATCCCCAGTTCCATGTGGCTGAGGAGGCCTCACAATCGTGGAGGAAAGGGAAAGGCACGTTTTACATTGACAGCAGGCAAGAGAGGGAGTGAGAACCAAGTGAAGGGATTTCCCCTTATAAACCATCAGATCTTGTGAGTATGAAGTCATGAGGGAACCACCCTCATGATTTCATTACCTCCCACCAGGTCCCTCCCACAACAAGTGGGAATGATGGGAACTGCAATTCAGGATGGGATTTGGCTGGGCACATGGACGCAAACCATATCCTCTGCCCTCACAGCTGTTCTGAGACAGTGCTAGGCAGTATCCGTAAGCCTCCCTAGGCCTAGTTTAGGGAATGTTGTGTCTGACAGCCATGGGGTTCCCCAGCTGGAGGGGAGCAATGGCCAGCTGTCCAGATGAGAAGAGTATCGAAAGCTCTGTGGAGAGGCCCCCATTCTGAGAAGTTTTTACCTTGGGTCTCTCCATGAAACCTGGTAGTGGGGACGTTAAGGGAGCTGCCACATTGAGGTGCTCACGTATGAGTTGAATGGATGGCTGACAAGGAGTCTGCGTAAAGTTGTGCTTCCAGTGTTAGAGGGGACATTCCAGCCTCTCCGCAGCAGCCTTGAAGATAAACGGAGGGAGTGATGGAAGGAGGGTGAAGCCGATGTGTATGTTACCAGGGTCTTAAGGATCTGGGAATCTAGGGACACAGGGAGGGGAGGGAAAGAGAGAAGAGAGTTGAGAGAAGTTGGCAGGGGAGGGGAGGAGGCCCAGCCTTTGCTTGGGCAGATGGACGAGGCGTGGGGCAGGATGGAAGGCTCTGACCGGGGTGCTTGCCAGGAGGCACTTGGACTGGAAGTGGTGGGACAAGGTGTGGTCTGCCTCTTCTGACCCCACCTTCCCACTGCTATATCAACTACCTCAGCGTTTGTACAGGGGCCAGATCTGGACAGGATCCTGCACTTAGTACATTGTTGGCTAAAACCAGTTCCTTTCTTCTTTCTTAGTATCCAGCAGAAATCAGGAAGTATGAGTACGACCCAAATTTTGCAATCCGTGGACTTCATTATGATGTACAGCGGGTAGGTTTACTTCTGTTTTTCTACGGTTTAATGATTGGAAATGAAATGTACTCTTGGAACTTTTCTGTACTGAACAGGTAAATGAGTTTTTAATTATTTGGGACTGCAGAACCAAATTATTCGCATATCTTTGGATAGAATCTTCTGGAAGAGATGATATATTAGAAAAGCATGAATGCATTTAGCTATTTAGGAGGTACTGTTTATTTCTAATAGTCATTTTTGGTGTTTTGAGGAGGAACTAGTTGCCATATCTGTTTTTTTCTCTGTCTTTTGCAGATAGGCCATTTCTATGGCTGTACAGCACAGTAATTAACAAGCAACATGTTCCTTTCAGGAACATACAGTGTGTGCTTCCTTGTTAGGGCAGCCTAATGTTGATAGGATTTATGATGATGCCTGGATTGTTCATTTAATATGCAGATGGTTATGCATTATTTACATGTGCATATGTTTATGTTTTTAAAGGCAGTATTAATGAAGATCGATGCTTTTCATTACATCCAGCTGGGAACTGTCTACAGGTAAGAGGAAGAGGAGATACATTTAATTTACCAGGTGAAGTAACCAGGGGGCTTTGGGTTTCAGGACCCACTGAGTGTTGAGTGATGAGGAGGGCTGCAGTGTGGATATGATTCATTCATTCACTCACTTTTTCAAGAGCATTTGTTGAGGCCTGCTACCATGCTAGGTGCTAAGGGCTTTGTTTGCACAGATGCCCTCAAGGAGCTCAGAGTGTGGGTTAGAAGTCATGTAAGTAAACCTGACTGCAGTTCAGAGTGACAGAGGTGATGATAGAAATGTGCTCAGAGCCTTAGGAAGCAGTCTGGAGGACTGGAGGGAGAACAGGTGCTGGCTGGCAAGCCGACGGAGGGTCCTGGTGAGGAGATTTGGAGCAGGAGGGCTATGGGGCTGAGGGAACCGGGTTCTCTTTTCCACCATGGTATTTGGGTGGTTTCGATACTGAGATTTTTTTTTCTTTTATTTACCTATTTATTAGAATTAGTAAAAGTACTTCACTTAGCTGGAAGTCTTTGTAGCTTTGTTTTTTTTTTTTTTTGAGGTGATGTTTCGCCATGTGGTCCAGGCTGGAGTGCAATGACACGATCTAGGCTCACTGCAGCCTTTGCCTCCTGGCTTCAAGAGATTCTCCTGCCCTAGCCTCCTGATTAGCTCGGACTACAGGCATGTGCCACCATGCCCAGCTAATTTTTGTATTTTTAGTAGAGATGGGGTTTCACCATATTGGCCAGGCTGGTCTCAAACTCCTGACTCCAAGTGATCCACCTGCCTTCACCTCCCAAAGTGCTGGGATTACAGGTGTGAACCACCTGCCCAGCCATCTTTGTAACTTTTAAAATGGAGGATCTTGCCTTTTTTTATTCTCCAATTTGGGAGGGGATTTAGGAGTGTGATTTGTGTTTAGATATACAACTTATGCTTAAAAGTATGCATATTTTAGCTTACATTCTTCTCTCACAAACTGTTAAAATTAGTGCTTATTCATTTGTTTTTAAAATCAAAGTGAAACATGCATTGAGTCACCGTCAAACAGGATTAAAGGTGTCAGGGGACGGCAGCAATCTTCTGTGCTCCCCTCTGCCCCCAAAAGCTTTTAAGTGTTTAGATTTTTTAAGTAATGTGTTGGTTCTTGTATTTTTTAATTTATTGCTTCTGGACAGTGTCACTGCTGTGAGAGATGAGGACTTAGCTTTCTGGCACCTCCTCCTACTTCTCCAGTCTCATTCCTCCCATCACATTCAGATCTCAGGTTTCCCTGGTTGTACCGGTCATTGTTTACGTTATGACTCAGAAGGTCTTGTCTGGTTGATTTTTTTTTTTTTTTTTGGTTATTGAGACAATCTCCCTCTTGTTGCCCAGGCTAGAGTGCAGTGGCGAGATCTCGGCTCACTGTGACCTCTGCCTCCTGGGTTCAAGTGATTTTCCTGCCTCAGCCTCCCATGTAGCTTGGATTATAGGCATTCACCACCATGCCTGGCTAGTTTTGTATTTTTGGTAGAGATGGGGTTTTACCATGTTGGCCAGGTTGGTCTCAAACTCCTGATTTCAAGTGATCCACCCACCTTGGTTGCCCAAAGTGCTGGGATTACAGGCATGAGCCACTGTGCCCAGCTGGTTCACTCTTAAGCCAGGTAGTCCAATGCAATTATGTTTCTTTCTTTTTTGGTTTTTCTTAGATTTTAACAATAATCTTATTTTTTGTTTGTCTAATTTTCTGCATAGAGATCTCTAATTTTTTTCCATTACACATATGCTCAGTTACAAGTGTCAGGCATGTATTTATATTTTCCAGTAATTCAAATGTTTTCAATAATCTGTCACTTTTTAAAAAAAATTGACTCTCCCCTCCTGGTCTGATCTGGTTTGGTTTCTTGTCTTGGGACTTCCCTTTGTACTTTCTCTGTTTCTAGTTTCCTTTTCTTCTTCTCTTGGGCTTTACACCCTCATTGTGCTGGTGTGTATCCTCCAGTAGCCTCCTGGGACTTCCTAGTGCTGAGCCTTTCTGCAGCTCTGTCGTGGGGAATCAGTTCTTGTGGTGGGTGTCCCCTTGTAGGCCTCTGTTCTCAGTGTTGTTAAGTCAGATTCCTTCTTTGCATCCACTGTTTGTTTTCCAGTGTCTTGTGGAAATGTCTTGTCTGTTGATGTCTTTGCTCTCGTTTCCTGTGACTGTTTTTATTCTCACTTTAATGGTGTTTCAGAAGGGAGAGGAGGTGGTTGTGATGATGATAGTATTACTAATAGTGGCTAGCAAATATTGAGCCTTGTCATGGGATAGGCACTCTTACAAGGGTTTTGAGTTAGCTCATTCAGTCCTCAAAATAACTGAGTGAAGTAGGTACTATTATTAGTGCCAGAGGTGTTAAGTAACTTGCCCAAGGTCACACAGCAAATAATTGCCTGGAATTGGGCTGGAATTCTGAACCAGGCAGCCTGGCTCCAGAGTCTGTGCTCTTGGCCACTATGCTGTGTGGCTTTTCTGAAGGTAGGAGGGATAGTTGGAGTCCCTCAACACATCTTTTTTGGGGGTTGTGAATCTGTTTTAATACCGACAATTACAAATAATCGTTCCAACAAGATCATATCTTTTACGGGAACATGGATGGAGCTGGAGGCCATTATCCTTAGCAATCTTACACAGGAAAGAAAACCAAATACTACATGTTCTCACTTACAGGTGGAAGCTAAATGATGAGAACTCATGGACACACAGAGGGGAGCAATAGACTCTGGGGCCTGGTAGAGGGTGGGAGGAGGGAGAGGATCAGGAAAAATAACTGATGGGTCGGGTGCTAGGCTTAGTACCTGGGTAATGAAATATCTGTACAACAAGCCCACATGACATGAGGTTACCTGCACAGGTACCCCTAAACCTAAAAGTTAAAAATCTTTCCATTTATTTTATAAGTAACATGTATATTAAATATTGAGTACATTTTTGTGCACATCTCATTTCCTTAGGAAAAATCTCTGTAAGTGAAATTGCTGGGTGAACATTGTTCATTCATTTTAAAGCTTTTGAAATGGCTCAGTTAACCTCCAGATTGTACCATTCCCAACAGACTTACTTTTAACTTATATTTTAAAGTTGTTGCTACATTTGACATATTTCAATTTTTACTGTTTCTTTCTCTAAACCTCTTAAATGAGCATTCGTTCGTTCCCCTACTCATAGCTCTTAATGTTTTTCCAAAATTATTATTGCAATGGTGGGGGTGGGGGAGAGAACGAAGAAGGCAAGGTTATGTGTGTTTGTGAAAATCCTCACCAGGACGCTTCGTTCTGTCTCTCCATCTGTTCTGCTGTCGGTCTCCTCCTTAGACACTTACCCCTTCTCTCCTGGGTTCTTGGGGCTTGCTGCAGTGCACTCCATCCTGGACATTCTTGTCAGACTGATTCCCTAAACATTCCTCCCAATAATCCCCTCCTCCAAAACCCCGGATGGCTCCCTGCTCTCTACAGAATAAAGGCTAAGCCTTATGCTTAGGCTTAAGTTTGAGATTTTTATCAATCTGCTTTAAAGGCTTCGCTTCCTCTTCTTCCATACACAGCTCCTGTACTTACTAGATTGGTCAAGACTCTTGGTTGCAAGTGACTGAAACTCAAACTGGCTTCATCAGAAACACAATATTGGCCACTAATTGTACAGCCCACAGATAGAGTGAGTTTGCAGGTGTGGCTGGCTCTGAGGTCCAAATCGCTATTGTCAGAACTCATTCCATCTCTTGGCCTTCCTCTCTGGCTTGGCTCACTCTCAGGCAAGCCCCTCCTTGGCGACCCCTGGCACTCCCAGGCCCCCATCCTCCTAGCTCCAGATCAAGAGGAACAGAGGAGCTTTGTGTCTGTATATTCCGCTGGAGTCTCAGGACCGGATCTCATCAGGATGACTTGGGTCACGTGTTTGGTCCCGAACTATTATGATGAAGAGAGGCAGGATGCCAGGCAGGCGAAGACGGCACGGGGATTCTTTTACCTTGACATCTTTCTCGCCACCTGGCACTTGCTCCTGCTGGTGTTCTGCCAGGGTACAGTTTTCCTTCCTCTCTGCTTCTTGAAATCCCACCCACCCTCCACGGCCAGCTTGTGGTGAGTCCTCTCCTCACCCTCTCAGCCCGAAATGCTCTTTCTCCCCTCTCTTCTCCTGGAGTTCACAGGAGAAGAGTTGCCTTGTTTCCTGTATATACCCTGCCCTTGGTGTCAAGAACAGGCTCAGTAGAAAGAGCCACGGAGGCATCGGGGGAAGGAGTGTTCAGAGTGAGGCTGTAGGAAGTTCTCCGTTGCATCAATGCTGAGAGGGGTCTTCAGGTGGACTTGAGTCGCTGACACTTCCTGGGTGCAAACCCCAGCTGCATGGCTTGCATGTTTGTGGTCTTGAGCAATCTCTGGACCCTCTGAAAGCCTTGGTTTCCTCTGTAAAGCAGGCATGATTCCAGTGCCTGCGTAAGGGGCAGCTTGTGAAGATGAAGCATACCTGCGCAGGGCCCAAAACACAGGCCGGTGTCCCCGGCTTCCTGCCTCATGTCACGGGTTTGGTCCTCTGAGCCTTGGGTGTGGCCATTTCCACTCTGAGCACCTGTCTCAGGGAAGAGTATTGGTGGGCAGGAGGATGTCTGATGGAGATAAAAACAGCCTTTCTCTGCCCTTATGCGTTAAATACATTTTTTAAAAAGCCAGCCCACCCCAAACAAGTCATTAGGAAGCCTTATACCTTAGAGGTTTAAGAGCCTGAGCATTCAGAAAGGTCACTTCTCTTTAACCCCAGAAGGGGTCTCGAGTGAGAGAAGGTGGGAAGAAAGTATCCGTCTATCAGCTTAGTTTGTTTCTAAGCCATGATGCAGGTCCACAGTCCCTACAGCAGGGTGAAATTTATGATGTTTGGCCCACAGGAGTGAGTGCTGCCGGATGGGTGGGGGGTGAAGAGGGGTCCCCCACCGCAGCCCTGTCTTTGTACCTACATTTTAAGTTCTTACTAGGAACCTTGTGAAAAGCTGGGATGGCTCCCATCACAGCCACACTGGTGAAACCTCTCTACAGTGCTTCCCGTATGCCAGCTGTTCTATATGTAGTAGCTCCTGCAATCTTCTCAGTGACATCAGGAAGTAGGCACCTTTGTAGTTCCCTGCTTTAAGAATGAAGACTTTGAGACCTGAAAGGGATAAATTACTTGTCAAGGTGATATCCCTAGCGATTAAGGGAGCGGGGAATTTGAGGCCCTGGCAGACGCATTCAGGTCTGTGCCCTAACCTCGTGTTTCTCACACGGAGCAGCAGGGCAAAAGGAGCTTCCACTTCGATTTCAGTGCTGCTCGAGGCTGCATTCAGATGTGGCTGCACAGTCTGCCTGTGTCTGCTGCAGTTGTGTGTGACTCTTTGTTTGATGCAGCTGCCTCTCGGGGAATTCAGCTGGCAGATTTCACTGCTGCTTCTGAGCTGCCATTTGGTTGCCTCACTCTTGTGGAGGCAGCCTGGGTAACTGTGCCTGTGCCTTAGGGGCAGCAGTGGCTTCCAAAGGGTAGAGAAATAACTCTCACCTGGCCTAATCACTTTACTTTTTATATTTTCTCTCTAGTGTTAGAGCCTTAGCAGTGTGGATACATGACTGCTGCTTTTCAGCAAGGGCTGATTTCCAAGGTCACTGCCTCGAATGATCTGGCCTAGTGCCAGTGTCTTATCTGATTTCTGGAGCAAAGATAAAGGAAGTCCAGTGTTTCTGTTTTTTCAAAGGCCAGTAGTTGTAGCAGGTTAATCAAGATCAGCGGCAAAATATTAATCCACTCAGATACTTTCTAAGGTAATGTAGGTGATGGAGATGGGAGGAAAGAGGTTGAAGTGATCTTTTAACTTTACATATCAAAACATAAATGATATCGTACATAGGTTTTACTGTGGATCATGTGGTTTTGTATGCTAAGCAACCTGTTGTGTTAGTAACTAAAATTCTTCTTGAATTATTCATACTCCTGTGATAGCACAGTGTGACATTTCCTGTACCATTCATTCTGTAGTTTCCTAAACATTGGTGTCTATTTCTCAAGCACTTTCTCCTCCACAGAAGGGGTGGAAGAACAGGTGTTTCCCCTCCTGACACTTAAGAATAGATAAGTCCAGGTGAACAGGTGAAGGTACCTGCTCAGGTCACTGGTGGCAGGGGCAGGAGTGAAACCCAGACCACTGACTTCACAATCATTTTTTGTTTTTTTCTGCATGTGGAGGAGCTGGATTCATTTGCAGATTTCAGAGGCAAACAGATGGTAGAGGAGGAAACTGGCCTTCAGTGTCACAAAGCATCCGGGGTCATTTCCTCTCCAAGGTGGTGGTGCCATTGGACTTCCTGCCTCATGTCATGAGTTCACTGAGCCTTGGGTGTGGCAGTTGCCATTCTCAGCACCTGTATTAGTCTATTCTCACACTGCTGATAAAGACATACTGGAGACTGGGTAATTTATAAAGAAAAGGAGGTTTAATGGACTCATAGTTTCACGTAGCTGGGGAGCCCTCACAATGATGGCAGAATGTGAAAGGCATGTCTTATATGGTGGCAGGCAAGAGAATGAGAACCAAGTGAAAGGGGAAATTCCTAATAAAATCATCAGATGTTGTGAGACTTAATTCATTACCACGAGAACAGTATGGGGGAAATTGCCCCCATCATTCAATGCTGTCCTACCAGTTCCCTCCCACAACACGTGGGAATTATGGGAGCTACAATTCAAGAAGAGATTTCGGTGGGGACACAGCCAAACCAAATCAGCACCTGTCTTAGGCTAGAGTATTAGAGGGCAGGAGGATGTCTGATGGAGACAAAAACGGCCCGTCTCTGCCCTAATATATTAAATACATCAAAAAAAAAGCTAGCCCACCCCAAAGCAAGTCATTAGGAAGCCTTATACCTTAGTGGTGTAAGAGCCTGGGCCATAGAACCAGAAGGCCTGGGTTCTAATCCTGACTCACCACTTCCTACCGTGGTGATCTTCAACAACGTACATGACCTTTCTGTGCTTCAGTTACCTCAGCTGTAAATGGGAAGAATAATAGTGCCTCCCCCCTAGGATTGTTCAGAATTACAGGAATGACTAGGTGTAATTCATATCTGGCCATGTAGTGTTAACTATTAATATTATCATTATTATTCCTGCTCTTGTTACCAACAGAACAGCAGTAGCAGTAAACGTAGTAGCATCTTACCTGATATTTGTAGCATTTACTTGTGGCACATTTTGTCTCATAGTGATGACAGTGTCTCGCACCTCAGTTGAAAAGTCCCAGCACTGCACAGGGGTGTGAAAAGCATTGGTCTCTCTAGTTGAGCTCTTAAGTGCACCATCTGATTTTTCCAGAGGCCTCAGTGTTGTCCCTGATGAAGAAGTCATTGAAATGTACGAGGGGTCCCACGTGCCCTTGGAGCAGATGAGCGACTTTTACGGAAAGGTAAGGAGGAGCACTTTATTCATTTAAAGCAGCCTTTTTCCTTCTTGAAATGTGGCCTTGTCGAACTTACCTACTGTTCCTGTGGAATTGGCAGGAAATACGAGATTGTGTGTTGAGACAGACTAGTGTGTGAAGGGGACACCCCCAGGTTCTTTCATGATCCTCCTTTCTGAAGCCCCACCTGATGAAGGCTCTTTTTGCCCATGTACCTACCCCGTGTGCCACTCCATATCCAGGAATGTCCCTAGTTTCTGGATGGGGCTCCAGAACAGTTGGGGCTGTCAGTGTGACAGCTACTGCTTCCCGTGACGATGGCTGTGAATGCCAGAGATTGGTGGCTGCACAGCCACCCTTTTTGCCTTCAGGGGAACCTCTGCATTTCTAACTTCTGTGGTTCTCTTTCCACTCAGAGTTTTTGCTTTTTGTCTTATTAGATGAATTCACACACTTGCTTTGTCAAAATGAAATGGAAGATGCCCAGTCAGCTGGTAAACTTAGTACAGATGGCCCCTCACTTGCAATGATTCTTCTTAGAATTTTTTGACTTTACAGTGGTGCAAAGCCATCACCATTTCAACGTAAATTACAGTATTCAGTAAATTATTTGAGACACTCAACACTTCATTTAAAATAGGCTTTGCTAATGGAGGCTAATGGAAATGTTCTGCGAATGCTTACGGTAGACTAGCCTGAGCCATGATGTTCCGTAGGTTAGATGTAGAAATGCGTCTTTGACTTACAGTGGGTTTATCAGGATGTGGAGAATCTATAGTGTAAATTGCAAGCATTCAGAGAAAGGCTCTTTTTTAAGCTCAAATATGGGCCATGAGGGCGTGCTCCAGTTCAGGAGAGTTACATGAGTTTTTATGTCATTATGGGCAATAATTTGCTGGCTTTTCTCTGTATTTCCTGAAAGAGTATGAACCGGAAGTGGGACTGAGTACACGAGAAATCGGAAGGGGAAGGGTGATTAGACCCTGAGGGAAATTAGGATATTTCTGGCGATATCCTAGTTATACTTGGAGTGAGACATCAGCTCTGTTGTGAATGATAAGGAACAAAGGGAATGTTTTACTTTTTTTTTTGAGATGGAGTTTTGCTCTTGTTGCTCAGCCTGGAGTGCATTCATGCGATCTCCGTTCACTGCAACCTCCACCTCCCAGGTTCAAGCGATTCAGGCATCCGCCACCCTGCCCAGCAAATTTTTGTATTTTTAGTAGAGATAGGGTTTCTTGATGTTGTCCAGGCTGGTCTTAAACTCCTGACCTCAGGTGATCCACCTGCCTTGGCCTCCTAAGTGCTGGGATTACAGGCGTGAGCCCATTTTCCTTTTTTATTATTAGAACTTTCCTGTTTTGTGGAGAGGGCTTTAAATAGGAATCTCCCTTAGTGAAAAAGTCTTCCTGCTGTTCCTGGTGCCTCCTGGCTCTGCCCCTGGCCTGGGCCCCTGTTTCTGAAACATCCTTCCTCCCTGTCTGCAGAGCTCTCATGGAAACACGATGAAGCAGTTCATGGACATCTTCTCCCTGCCCGAGATGACCCTTCTGTCCTGTGTGAATGAATACTTCCTCAAGAACAACATTGATTACGAGCCTGTGCATCTGTACAAAGATGTCAAGGTTGTATCCACAGGGAGATCACAGTGCTCAGTCTGTTTCAGCTTTCAGTGGGAGTCACAGAACCATGAACTTCTTTTCTAGGTTAGGTGTTTTAAATAGTCTCTTAGCTGGCAACTTATATGCAGTTTAACCTTGAACCGTATATAAGAAAGATGTTGCTACATCAGGAGAATTGGAAATCAGTCAAGATTTTTATTAAAACGAGATGGTGCTGACACTGTTATCTCCATTTTTGATCCTTTCTTACCAGAAGGCCAAGGCCAGGGCTGGTGCATTTGGCCAAAGGGATGAAGGGATGGAAGTCCAGCCCATACCCACTCACCCCAGAGTCTTCCTGAGCAAGGGGATGCTGCTGCTTTTTTTTTTTTTTTGAGACAGCATCTTGCTCTGTCACCCAGGGTGGAGAGCAATGCACAATCTTGGCTCACTGCAACCTCTGCTTCCCGGGTTCAAGTGATTCTCCTGCCTCAGCTCCCAAGTGGCTGGGATTACAGGTGCCTGCCACCATGCCCGGTTGATTTTTGTGTTTTTAGTAGACACTAAGTTTTGCCTTGTTGGCCCAGGCTAGTCTCCAACTCTGACCTCAATTGATCCACCCACCTCAGCCTCCCAAAGTGCTGGGATTACAGACTTAAGCCACTACCCCTCGCCAAGATGCCTCTTCATCACGCAGAGAGGTTACATTCAAGCTCTGTACCACTGTAGTTGCCCAGAGGGGATGCCTTTTTCCTTTGCCCACAAAGGTTCCATGTGGCTCTCTGAAGCCCTGCAAAGCCATGCAGGAACCTAATTGAGGGGCGGTGGATGGGGTAGGGGGATGTAGACAAATGTAAATGTTTACCTACACATACGCAGAGTCCTCACTTAAAGTTGCCCATAGGTTCTTGGCAACTGTGACTTTTAATGAAACTATGTACAAATCCTTGAATAATGCCAATTTCAGTGTCATTTTAATGTTGACAAGGAAAAAAGTTGATTTTGCTTTTTGTCGTTTCACATAGAGTTGCAGTTTCTAAGAACCTGCTGAAGATGTTAAGGACTTACTGTACAAATAATTTATATTTATAAATTTATTTATGCACTTTAATTTGTTATATTTATGTTTATATATTTATATATGTCCTTTAAGCTGTATGAACTTTTTAATACTAAAAAAGTTTATATGGATTCACATAGTCCTAAATATATGTATTTTAAATTATATTTTTGTAGAGATACATGTTTACACACTAAAATATTTTTGTTATATGTATTTATAAGTAATTTTAAGTTTTGGCAGCCCTGAATCCTGGGTTTTAGGAAGATAGAGGATGAATTACAGTTTCTCAATATCAATGTAATATTATCTAAATTGAATTTAGATATTTAGTATCTGTCCTTTTCGTGTGCACAGATACTTTGTCTTTAAAAATCTTTAAGAATCACTTGTAGCAGCCCTGTGCATGGGTAAGGTGAGATGTTGATTTGAAAGCTCGGTTTTTACTGCAGGTATTACTACCACCAAGAGCAAATACTCGTGTAGAGTTTACTAGGTCCCAGGCACTGTTCTTATGAGTACTTTAGGCATGTTAACTTGCTAAATCTTCTTAATAATGCCTTGAGGTAGGCACTATTCTTTATAGATAAGGACATGAAGCACAGTGAGGTTGAGTTACTTGCCCAAGGTCACACAGCAGAGCCTTGATTTTAAATCAGGCAATCTGACTTGCATTTAACTACTGCCTTCTGTTGCTGGTATGAAATTGAATCAGCTTGTGCTGAAAGGTTGAAATTGCAGTCCAGAAGGGGTCACTCTTTTTTTTTTTTTTTTTTTTTTTTGCCAATCAGTTTGAGCTTATGAGGTTGCTTAGGTTAGCCTTGAACTGATGACCTCGCCTTTGCGAGCGCCATGACCTCCGGCGGGAAGGGGTCACTCTTAACAGAAATCACCCAGCAACAGTCTGAGTAAGGCATAGGCAGTTTTGGCTGCAGCCCTGTCTCCTGTTCCTGGCCATAGAAAGTTTCCATAGGCCTTTAGGAATGTCACCAGGTAGAGGCCCTGTGCAGTGTCACCTGCCAGCTGTCATGCTGCCACACTCCTGAACCCACAAAGGGTTTAACCACTTCCTTTTCCTCTCCCTGGACCAGATCTCTGCCTGAGCTACAGCCTCACTGCCAGTTTGTTGCCCTACTGGTGGCACCAAAGAGAGAGGAGGAAACTGTTAGCTATTTATCTCTGCCTCTCCTCCTGTGTTGCAGAATTTGCTCTTGGGGTCTAGGGACGGAAAGGGTACAAAGATGAAAGAGCAATAACTCCCTTTGTCCAGATGGCTTGGAATCATTTGCTCACAATACTATATAGAAATTACTGTCTAGGCCGGGCGCGGTGGCTCATGCCTATAATCCCAGCACTTTGGGAGGCCGAGGCGGGTGGATCACGAGGTCAAGAGATCGAGACCATCCTGGTCAACAAGGTGAAACCCCATCTCTACTAAAAATACAAAAATTAGCTGGGCATGGTGGTGCGTGCCTGTAGTCCCAGCTACTTAGGAGGCTGAGGCAGAATTGCTTGAACCCAGAAGGCAGAGGTTGCAGTGAGCCGAGATCGTGCCATTGCACTCCAGTCTGGGTAACAACAGCAAAACTCCGTCTCAAAAAAAAAGAATTACTGTCTATCATGGGGACTTTATTCAGAATTATTCACAGAAATGACCTCTCCCAAGCACTCTTTTGAAAATTGCCACCACCACCATGGAAACTTTTGCTTTTCACAAGGGGCTGCCTATGAAGATGGACCAGAGTTGGCCAGGTGTAGTGGCTCACGTCTGCAATCCCAGCACTTTGGGACACCGAGGCAGGCGGATCGTTTTGAGACCAGCCTGGCCAACATGGTGAAACCCTGTACTGTTACTCAGCCTCTCTCAGTTGTATTTTCACTGATTAAAAATGTATCTTTTGCAGGATTCAATTCGAGATGTCCACATCAAAGGAATAATGTACAGAGCAATTGAAGCAGACATTGGTATGTGCTCAGCGTTACCACGGAGAGATTTGCAGCCTGTTTCTTGTGCAACCGTGCCGGCATTTTACTTTGCATTCCAGGTGCTAAGCAGGGGCTGCATGAGTGCTCTGTAAGGACTTGGCATCCTGGCATGTTAGCCGTCCCCTTTGTCCTGGAACTTGACGTAATTCTGACTTAAAAGGAGAGGCACTGGCCGCTATAGCCGTTTAGTTTCCACCTAGACTGAAGAGGCAGGGTCTTTGTGACTGGTGCACCAGATATACCCATGTTCCACTGAACAAAGCTTCTTTAAGACTTTTATTCCCTCTCCTGTGCCTAGGAATGCTGGGCCCATACCCCCATTGAGAAAGTACTTGCAGGTTGACCAATATCATGCTGAATCTGTGTGTGAATTTTTCTCTTGCTCTTAGAAAAGTACATCTGCTATGCTGAGCAGACCCGCGCAGTGTTGGCCAAACTGGCTGATCATGGCAAGAAGATGTTTCTCATCACCAATAGCCCCAGTAGCTTTGTGTAAGTTGCTCTGTGTTTCATTGCTAGCTTCTGGCACACTCTTTGTATCCCATTTGTTTTAGCAGTTGGAAAGAGAAAGTTACAAACATAGTTAATCCCTTTAATGTTAGACTAACCTGGCTGACTTGTTGCCCTAGGGACAAAGGGATGAGGTATATCGTTGGGAAAGACTGGAGGGACCTGTTCGATGTGGTCATTGTTCAGGCTGAGAAGCCAAACTTCTTTAATGATAAACGGAGGTGAGTGTCTACTTTTCTGGGGGACTAGATTTTATTCCTTTGCTGCTGTGAATATATAGATGGTGTGTCTTGGTAAAATACAGTTGCGAAATCATAAGAATGGGAGATTATAGCTTTTGAGTTTTAACTCTTCTAGCAAGGAGGGTGATATGTATGTAACAGACAGTTTGCCTACATTGAAATGGTTCTCAGTTCAACTTGGGCTGCTTCAGACCCATGAGTTAGTGTTGAAGAAAATGATTGGCAGCGATGAAAAAGCCACACTTAATATCATATAGTAAATTAGATCTTTAAATGCAGACACATCGTGGGGCAAAAGAAAACAACAGCAACAACAGAGCTGCCTGTTGGGTGGCTCTTTAAATAGAGCTCTCATTGGTGCATTTAAAATTGCAGTTGGATTTTGCAGAGCTTCTCTGCAACACAGATTTTATATCACGTAGAGTTAATCTCTATTATGTCTTAATATCTTCCTGCCACTGTAGCCATGGGAATGCGGAAGCAGGGAAGTTTCAGGTTGTGACAGGGACAGAGTGTGCAGTTAGTATTGAGTGGGTAGGGATCAGGGAATGCTAAGATATCTTTTAATGTGTGGGACGGGCCTGTTCACCAAGAGTTGTTTCTTGCAAATATCCATAGTGTTGAGAATCACTGCAGTAGGGTTCTAAAAAAAAAAAAAAAATAACTCATATTTGTATAATAATGGCCAGTTTTTGAAACAGTTTTGCCCCCATGTTTATTCTATAGCTGGTAAGCAGGTATTTAAAGCATCAGACTGTGGTACCCTGCAGTTAGTGCTTTAAATTCGGCTTGTCCCAGTTTTCCAAGTGTCACAGTGACTCCAGGAAGGAGAGGCAAAACAGCCATGTGCAGGGACTGAAACATGCTGGGTGGGATTCAAGAAAATGAAAGAAAAACTAGAGTGTGATGAAAAACAGCTGTAAGCTATGGCTTGCTGCTTTGTCACTATTTTGTCCCACTAACTGGTGACCAGAGTCATCACAAAGACAGTGGCAAGGGAGTTCATACATGGGACAGCCCCAAACCATCCCGTGATGGGTCTGGTTGGGATTCCAAAGAAAGAAGCACTAAATGCTAGGGCCATCAGTCCAAAGTGCTTATTAGAGGAATGGACTTACAGAGTGGGCTGCGGCGTATCCTTTGGCACAAGGGTCCCCAACTTTTTTGGCACCAGGGACCGGTTTTATGGAAGACAATTTTTCCACCAGGTTTGCGGGGGTGCGGTGATAGTTTCGGGATGTAACTGTTCTACCTGAGATCATCAGGCATTAGATTCTGATAAGGAGCACGCAGCTTAGCTCCCTTGCTTGTGCAGTTCACAATAGGGTTCCACTCCTATGAGAATGTAATGCCGCTGCTGATTTGCCAGGAGGTGGAGCTCAGGTGGTAATGCTCGCTTGCCCACTGGACACTCGCCTTCTGCTGTGTGGCCCGATTCCTAACTAACCGTGAACTGGTTTGGGTCTAGTATCTGCAGCTTGGGGTTCGGGGACCCCTGCTCTGGCAGACAGGAGAGAAAGGGATGTTCTGCCTAGGTGTGTCTGCCAGAAGGGGGTCAGGATGTGGAGTTTATTAGAGGGTTTAAGGAATTTGGCTCCAGGCCAGGGCTAGTTTCTTCCAGGGTCTTGGGAAGCAACATCAACACCTTTATCAGTGCCTGGGAGTGTTGAAGCACCCAGAGGAAAACATGTACCTCACTGGGTCAGAGTGGTCAAAGGCACTCCTTCTAGAGGAAGAAGTCGGGGAGATTGGGGGCCCTGCAGTCACTGATTCGATGCCCTCACCATTTTCTTAGTAGATTCTAGGGTGTGGTCAGGAGAAGGGCCCTGTCTTTTCACCAGAGAGCTCCTCTGCTTTGTCGTATTTATGAAAAGTGAGGGGGCATAGTCTGGGACTCTTTTCCCTGGATGGGGGAACAGGGTGTCTCAGCCCCCTCCCTCCAACAACTATTTTGTCTTTGTTCTGGAAGCCTAGGATTAAGAGCTGAATAATTCTCCGTCTGTATTCATCCTTGTGTTATTTATAATAATGAAAGGTCAGAAATAGCCTGACAGCCCTACAGTAGGGGACGCCTAGTTAAATTTGGAATAGCCATATGAGGGGGTGTTATGCAGTCATTAAAAATGATTTACTTGGGCCAGGTGCCATCATTCCCACCTATAATCCCAGCACTTTGGGAGGCTGAGGCCAGAGGATTCCTTGAGCCCAGGAGTTTGAGACCATCCAGAGCAACATAGGGAGACCTTGTCTCTACAAATAATTTAAAAATTAGCTGGTCACATCTATGATCCCAGCAGTTTGGGAGGCCGAGGCTGGCAGATCACCTGAAATCAGGAGTTCAAGACCAGCCTAGCCAATGTGGTGAAATTCCATCTCTACTAAAAATACAAAAATTAGCTGGGTGTAGTGGCACGTGCCTGTAATCCCAGCTACTCAGGAGGCTGAGGCAGGAGAGTCGCTTGAACCCAGAAGGCGGAGGTTGCAGTGAGCCAAGATTTGCACCACTGCACTCTAGCCTGGGTTGACAGAGTGAGGCTCTCTCTCAAAAAAAAAAAAAAAAAAAGAAAAGAAAGAAAATTAGCCAGGTATGTGGTGGTGCATGCTTGTAGTCCCAGCTATTTGAGAGACTCAGGTGGGAGTGTCACATGAGCCTGGGAGGTCGAGACTGTAGTGAGCCCTGATTGTGCCACTGCACTTCAGCCTGGGCAACAGAGTAAGACCCTCTCTCCTAAATAAATCAGTAAATGAATAGATAAGTATTTGGGGAAAAAAATGAAGATGTTGTATTACTGTAAAACATGATGTATTTAAGAATATGTAATCACTTGGGAAATTGCTCAGAATATTAGAGAAAAAGGATATAAATTAGTATACACAAAGTGATCCTCATTTTATAGTCTGAAAGAAAGATACATTTTATAAAAAGACTGAAACGTGAACTGAAATGTTAAGTGTATATCCCTGGTGGGTCCTGGAATTCTGGGTTGCTTACCTTTTCTTATTATATTTTTCTGCATTATGATTAGGCAAAAAATCATCTTTTTTTTTGGTAAGCTTATTTTTACCTTAAGGCAAACAAACTCTTTGGGCTAGCACCCTCAGGGTGAAGAATGAGGCATTATCCTTACTTCCCAATTTCCATCATAAACTAGTGCTTCTGGTCTTCTGATTTGCTTTTGATCTAGAGTGGCTTAATTTTAGGTATAAAGCCAGATAAATATACTAAGGCAGTATTTCCATAAACTTTTCTTTATAAAGAGGTTTTCTGCATGGTCAAATAGATCGGGGAAATCTGGGTGAAAGAAAGTTTATTACAGCAGGGTTTTTTGGGGCCATCAATAACTTTTTAAGAGGGACATATTTAATGCATGGTATTTTCCAAATTTATATGACCCTGGAATTTTATTTATTTATTTTTTGAGATGGAGTCATTCTTGTTGCCCAGGCTGAAGTGCAGTGGTGCAGTCTCTGCTCACTGCAACCTCTGCCTCCTGGATTCAGTGATTCTCCTGCCTCAGCCTCTGGAGTAGCTTGGATTATAGGTGCCTGCCACCACGCTTGCAGTGTTTCTGTTTTTAGTAGAGATGGGGTTTCATCATGTTGGCCAGGCTGGTCTTGAACTCCTAACCTCAGGCGATCCACCAGCCTCGGCCTCCCAGAGTGCTGGGATTACGGGTGTGAGCTACTGTGCCTGGCCCCTGGAATTCTTTTTTTCATGAAACATCTTTGGATCCTGGGCTTCACATAATTTGGGATATACTGAATTAGACCAGGGAATGTGGTGGTAGTTTCAGTTTCCGAGTTTTTTTGGTTTTTTGCAGGGAGCTACTTCCTGTGATCCTGAGTAACTAGTATTTCGTAGAGTGGATAGCCTGTACTACGCCATGTCATAATGTTCCCCGTTTTTCTTGATAGGCCTTTCCGAAAGATGAATGAGAAAGGTGTCTTACTCTGGGATAAAATTCACAAGTTGCAGAAAGGCCAGATTTACAAGCAGGTATCTCATGACCAGCTTCCCCTTTTTGTTGCTTTGCTTTGTGGTCGGTAATAATGCTAACAGCTGATGTTCATTGTGGCTTACCATGTGCCTGGCACAGTTCTGAGTGATTCCCATGAACTGACTGACTATAACTTGGTGGTAAACTTAGGTTTAAGTCAATATATTTTCAATATGCTAGTATCTAAACTTATGCAAAATTGAACAGTTTTTTAAAACAAAATTTTTAAGGCATTACTTTCATAGTGTATGACATTTAAGTTGCCAGTGGTAAGAATTGGACATTTCTCTTTAAGGAACACTTACTCGTGGCCTATTATTCACTCAAATTACTATTTTCTGACAAAAACATATTTTGTACACAGTTTTGTGGGATTTTTTTTAGACGGAATCTTGCTCTGTCACCAGGCTGGAGTGCAGTGGTGCCATCTTGGCTCACTGCAACCTCCAGCTCCCTGGTTCAAGTGATTCTCCTGCCTCAGCCTCCTGAGTAGCTGGGATTACAGGCGCCCGCCACCATGCCCAGCTAGTTTTTGTATTTTTAGAAGAGACCAGGTTTCACCACGTTGCCCAGGGTCGTCTTGATCTTCTGCTCTCATGATCTGCCCACCTCAGCCTCCCAGAGTGTTGAGATTTATAGGCATGAGCCACCATACCTGGCTTTTTTTTTTCCAGTTTATATTGAGACAAGGTCTCGCCCTGTCTCCCAGACTGGAGTGTAGTGGCATGAACATCACTCACTGTGGCCTCAACCTCCTGGGCTTGAGCGATTCTCCCACCTCAGCCTCCCAGTGGCTGGGATCACAGGCATCCACCACCATGCCCAGCTAATTTTTAATTTTTATTGTTTCGCAGAGACAGGGTCTTGACATGTTGCACAAGCTGGTCTTGAACTCTTGGGCTCAAGCGGTCCTCCCATCTTGGCCTCCCAAAGTGCTGGGATTACAGGCATGAGCCATCACACCTGAGCTGTGCACAGTTTTAATGTATTTTGGTGTCATAAGAGGCTTTCAAATGTTTGAATGAATTTGTGTTGCTGACCATTCTTATGTTACTAAGTTTCATTAAAAAAGATATTAATATATTCTTGATGGATATATAACAATCTGCTGGATTTGGCAATGAGT
Organism: Callithrix jacchus; assembly: GCF_049354715.1. Taxonomy (NCBI): domain Eukaryota; kingdom Metazoa; phylum Chordata; class Mammalia; order Primates; family Cebidae; genus Callithrix; species Callithrix jacchus. Next base: position 106,719,679 of record NC_133510.1, on the reverse strand, counting down.
ATATTTTCAAGGCCTTGAGAAAAACAGCTCTGATAGGGCCATTTTACTTCTAGGAAGTTAGCCTAAGAAAATTATTAAGATAGAGGTAATACAACTTGGCTATGAGAATGTTTATCATGAAGTTTCTTACAAAATAGATAATGTAAACTGTACAACATCAGGGAGTTGGTGAAATGAATCACGGTACTTCCCAGCTGCTGTCCTTACCTGGTAGGTTAGTATTTACTGACATGGAAAGATGACTACAGCGTGTTAAGTGTAGAAAGATAGTTACAAAGAAGTGTGTACAATATGAATCCTTCTTGAACAGCATGTTTGACATAGGGAAAGATTTCCCATGGAAGTGCTTTTATCTTTATATTTTGATATTTAAAATAAGTTATAAAAACAAAAACCCTTTTTAAAAGTTTTTAAAAAATATTTTGTACTGTGGGTGGGACAGGCCATCCTAGTGTAATAACTGTAGCTTTCTCTGATTGCAGGGTAATTTATATGAGTTTTTGAAGCTTACTGGATGGAGAGGATCCAGAGTGTTGTACTTTGGTGACCATATATACAGTGACTTGGCGGTGAGGGGCCCTTTTTTCCTTTGTTGGGGGACAGATGTGTTAGTCTCACTTGTTAAAGAATGTATCTTTTATTTAAGGCCATCGTCATGCTCTCATACGACCTAGAAGTAGGCTGCATTTGTCTAATGTCTCATTTCTTTTTACAGAACAGAATGGATCATAGCTGTGAAAAAGATAGATAAATATTTTTTGGAAATGATGGGAATAAGCTGTTCACCCAAAGAGTTTATCAGAATAATCTTTCCATTTAAATATTAAGAAATAACTACCATTGTTCTTTTTCCCTTTATCAATGCATCAAAAAACATAAATAAAGTCCACCTTTAAAAATTTGCCACCATTGGGAATATTGAAAAGAATGTGCTGTAGGTTTTCATGTATTATGGGAGAAAGAAATGTTCAAAGTCTTCAAGAAACTGAACCAGTGGGCTGGGCGCAGTGGCTCACACCTGTAATTCTAGCACTTTGGGAGGTCGAGGCAGGTAGATTACTTGAGCTCAGGAGTTCGAGACCAGCCTAGGCAACACTGTGAAACTCTGTCTCTACTAAAAATACAAAAATTAGCTGGGCATGGTGGTACACGCCCGTAATTGCAGCTACTGGGGAGGCTGAGGCAGGGGAATCACTTGAACCTGGGAGGCAGAAACTGCAGTGAGCTGAGATTGCGCCATTGCACTCCAGCCCGTGCGACAGAGTTGAGACCCTGTTAAAAAAAAGCAAAAACAAAAACAGAAAAGAAATTTTGAAACCAGTGAAGAAGATGGGCATCCTCAGCCCTCTTACACTCTTACATAGGGCTTAGGATTCTAGCTTTAGGTGAGTAGCCAGACTGAGCCTTTAAAACTGTAAATCAGATACCACTTCTTCCCTTAAAACCCGAAAGCCTTTCTTTCTCCCTCAGAGTAAAAGCCTGAGTTCCCATGGTTGCGCACTGGATTCCTATGGTTGCCCCCTGGATTTCCCCTTCCTCAGCCTACTTCTCTGAAGATACCCTGTCTCTGCCTTCTCTTTTGTCTCCTGTAGGTTCTCTGACTTGTTGATTCTTAACATGCCACCCTCCAGCATGTTCCTGTCCTGGGGCCTTTGCACTTGCTGTTCTTCAGCCAGAATCTCCCTGCTCCCACATATTCGCATACTCTCCCCAACCTCGTCCTTGTATTAGTCTGGTCGTCCTACCTACCCTGTATAAAATGCAAACCTCCTTGCTTCCTCTCCTTTTCCTGTTACTGCTTGATTTTTGTCCCTTGTACTTATCCCCACCTGCCATTGTGTATTTTACTTGCTTATTTGTTGTCTGTATTTTTCATGAGGGCTGGGATTTCTCAGTTTTTTGTTCATTGTTTTATCTTCAGTATTTAGGGCCTGACAGATAGTATTGCTTGATGAGTATTTGCCAAATGAGAAAATGACCATTTAGTGTGATGATTGTTTGTCTTAGATTTCCAGGACATAGCTGATACTAGATATTCTGGTCTGTACAACATTTGGAATGGAAAATTTGATCATGCATGCTTATGTTGTATGTGATCATTCCAAGTCTGAGATTCCATGCTTCTCCATAACCCAGAGGGCCTGGCACACAGAGGTCTGTGGATGAATTGAATGAAGACCTTTGGTAGCAGTTAGGTCAAGCCCCTTTCCGCCCCTGACCTCATTTTTTTTTTTTTTTTTAAAGAGACCGTGGTTAATGATTCCAGACCTGGTATTTTTGCAGGGGATATGACTCAAGGCAATTATTTCCAGAACAGAAACTTTCTTGGGATGAAATGATCGAAGGCTGGGGTCAAATTAGTTTTAATTAAATGTAATTCATTGAATTCAGCTTGGTTAATAACTAACCATTACCATCAAAAAGTTTAAATGTCTGGGAAATGTTTCCCTCTTATGTCTGGGAAAATAATGGTAGTTTAGATTCTGTTGAGACTGATGTTGACTTTTCGTGATCTCTGTGATCAGGATTTGACCCTAAAGCACGGCTGGAGGACTGGTGCAATCATCCCGGAGTTGAGATCTGAGCTCAGAATCATGAACACGGAGCAGTACATTCAAACCGTGGCCTGGCTGCAGACCTTGACTGGGTTATTGGAACAGATGCAGGTTGGGGTTTTTTTTTTCCTTCTCACTGTTTCCGTAAGCCTGAGGTTACAGAGTTGCTTCTGATATTTTCTGCTTAATTGTTGTAAAGTATGAGGCTTAAGTTGTTTTCAGTAGACTGTGGAATAATGACTGGGGTTGTTTTGCTTAGAGAGTCTGTGGGACCTGTGTAAATACAGGTGTTTGCTCACATTCCTCTGTCAGTGAAGATCCACTGTGCTCTCTTCCACACTGAAGCCCATGGGGAGCGCTCCTGTGGGGTACTGGGATTCAGGAAGCCCTGCCAGTGCTTGAGTCTGTGCTGGTTTTGCCTGCGTCTGCCACGGTGGGACTTCGCCATTCTGGGCCTCAGTTTCCCCAACTGTGACATAAAGGGCCCTGTGGATGGAACACTTCAGTCTAGGCCCCATGGCTTACTGGAGAGAATCTCAAAGCAAGAGTGAAGATCCTGGGGTCCAGCCTCAGTTGATTTTGAGGATAATACCTGCAGTTTGCTGGCTTACTGGAGTTCCCTAGCAGTTACTTCCTTGTGTTAAGTTAGGCAGCCAGTTTTGGCTGGTTAGTGAGGAATGGCAGTTTTATCAGTCATTTCCTGGCCCATGGAAGCTGCCTCTCTCTTGCTGCTGTATCCCCTTAATTCTCCATGTGTCCCTTTCCTTTCCCGTTCCTTGAGGCACCTTGCTTTCTCCCTGGGTCCAGCTTGCCTGGGCTGTACACATCTCAGCATGGGTGCTGACATTTTTAGGATAAGGGCACAGATGCTTGCTCTCTTGGTGAACACACCTGCAACCTGTGGCCTGTTGCCCATGCCTGCCCTCTGGCTTTGGAAATGGGCAGGGAACTGCCTTGCCAGCCCTAGCTGGCACTCCATGTGGGGGTGGCTGAGCAGTGAGATCAGGTAGGGCTGTGAGTGACAGGCCAGATTCTGGCTCCAGGTGCATGCATTCCAGAGCATGGGGCCCTGCACGTCCCCTAGGCCTTGTTTCCAAATGCACTGGGCTCCATTAGTTCTTGGCTCTTCTCTAATGAGGATTTATTGTTTCCCTTACTATGCTTGTCTGTGACATGATTTTCTAAAAATATATGGCATCACTTCTGACTTAATGTAGTTTAGAGTCTGTGTGTGTATGTCATACACTACTAATAGTTACTTTTTATGTGCCACACACTGTGCTGAGTGCTGGCTTTATACACATCGCTCATTCAGCTGTCCCATGCCAGTGGGTACAATTTCCCCATTTTCTAATAAGGAAACAGGTTTTCAGAGGTCAGGTACCATTTATGTTTGAGATCATAAAATGATGGGGCAAGGCTTGAACCAAGGCCTGTGTGGGCCCCAGGTCCATTCTTTGGTGCACTGCTCTAATGTGCCTCCTTGGTTTAGAGGATGGGGGTGTAGGCAAGGACTTGACACCCTCAGTGAAGTCTCTGTGACCCCGGCTGCTGGTCATATGTACAAACACAGCTGCACGTAGATGGCATCACTACATGTTAGCTTTGGGAACAGTTTTTTTTGGGTTTCATTTTGTTTTTCTGACCTGTGTAAAAAGTTGATGATGAAGGTATGTATGTTTCAGAGAATGGAAGTGCTGGAAGTATTTCTGTGATTTGTAAAATTAGTTATACAGGGCATAGGGTGAGGGAAGGAAGAAAAGGGAATGAATGTTTGCATAGCCAACCCGATTTCACAGGAGAGAAAACAGACTGCGAGATATGTAACTTTTCCAGAGTCACAGTTCTCAGTTGGCAGAATCAGGCTGTGTAGAAATGTCCTAAGAACTTACTGTGTTCTGGACACCGTGACCTTTAAGTTCATTTCATTTTCACAGTAACTCTTTGAAGTAGGTCCTGAAACATCACTCCCATTTTACTGATGAAGACCCTGAGGAACAGAGGAGCTATAAATTGTCTAGGGAGGGGTGATGCTGGCGTTTACACAGCGGCGGCCTGACTGGAGGTGCAAGCTCCACGCGTGCACCTATATTGCCTTGGGTTCTGGCACTTTGTAGAGAGTTCTTTCAGGTTGGACTCACTAGGATATAAAGGTGTGTAGCTGCTAACTAAAGAAACATCTGCATGAATGTCCTAGCTCACTGTCTCCCTCTTCCTCAGTGTTCCTTCAGAAAGTTACAAGGTATTCCACTGAGTCTGTGACAGATGTTTCTAGAACTCCCCCTTGGGGATTGTTTTCAGAGCATGTACCACATTATTTGGACAGTTTTCTGAGGAGAAAAATTGGTCCGCTGAGATTGAGTTTGATTTTTTCAGAGCCAGCAGAGTGTCATTTGTTTGATGTTTTTTTTCTTCCCCTTTTGAGACAGAGTCTTGCTCTGTCGCCCAGGCTGGAGTGCAGTGGCGTGATCTTGACTCATTGCAGCCTCTACCTCCAGGTTCAAGCAATTCTCCCCTCTTAGCCTCCCGAGTAGCTGGGACTACAGGCGTGTGCCACCACACCCAGCTAATTTTGTATTTTTAATAGAGACAGGATTTCACCATGTTGGCTAGGCTGGTCTCGAATTCCTGACCTTACAGAGTGTCATTTGGAGGCAAATCTAATGAATGAGATTGAATAGAAGTACATAAATTTTGGTTGTGATTTGGTTAGCTAGCCTTGAGGTGCATTCCAAAATGGCTGTGGTTCACGGTAGTGGTGCTGGCACTGGTAGATGCTTTTCAAGTGACCAACCAGTCAGAGGCCACATTTTGACCACGGGTCAGCAAGCTTCTGCAGAGGGCCACATGGTAAATATTTTAGGCTGTGCAGGCTGTAGGTTCTGTTGCAGCTACTCACCTCTGCACTTGGAACACAAAAGCAGCCGTGGACAATATGTGAATGAATGGTTGTAGCTGTGTCCCAGTAAGCTTTATTGGTGGGCGCTGAAATTTGACTTTTGTCTAATTTTTACATGTCATGAATGTCTTTTTCTTTTGAGACAGTGTAGCTCTGTTGCCCAGGCTGGAGTGCGTGGTGTGATGTCGGCTCATGGCAACCTCTGCCCCCCAGGCTCGAGTGATTCTTGTGCCTCAGCTTCCTGAGTAGCTAGGATTACTGGTGTGCACCACCATGCCCAGCTAATTTTTTTGTATTTTTGAAGAAATGGGATTTCACCATGTTGTCCAACCTGATCTTGAACTCCTGGCCTCAAGTGATCCACCTGCCTCAGCCTTCCCAAATGCTGAGATTACAGGCATGAGCTACCACACCCAGCCTGTCATAAAATTATTCTTCTTTTGATTTTTTTTTCCCCCAACGATTGAAAAAGAAAAACCCATTTGTGAGCTCATAGGTTGATAGAAAAATGGGCCAGTGGCTGGACTGATGTAGGCTGTTGCACTGGCTAGAGTGTAATTAATCTTTCTCAAGCAAGGGCAGAGATACACAGCCAATCTGTTTTGCTGTGAAGAGCTGATTACGCCCATGAACAACCGCTGGAGGTGGAGATGGCTGAAGTGCCTGTAGGATCATTCTCTGTGGGGCTTTGGTTAGTCTTTTCCATTGTGAACGACCCACTTTAGAGTGCATGGTTTCACTTGAAAGATTAGTGGTAACTAATGAACACATACCATCTTTGAAATACTTTAAAGTGGATTTCAGGACCAGAAGTTCTTGTTTTATGGAGTTTGACCTCGTAGGGGGACAGAGCTGGACAAGGGGGTGGGCACAGGGAGAAATCTTTTTTTGATGGGAGAGACTAGAGGATGTTTGACAGCTGATGGGGAGGATGCAGGCGAGAGGGTTGTTCCTATGAGAGAGCTGACAAATGGTGGGAGAGGTTCATGGCAGGGCAGCCAGGAGGGCACCCCAGGCAGCTGCTGGGTGCTCCGTGGGAGGTAGGGCGTGAAGGCGGCACTCAAGGTCCCTTTCCGGGCATGCATCCCTGGACTCCATTTCCTGGGGCCTTTTTCCTTTGCACGTCCCTTCAGCAGCCTCCGGCTTCAGAGTCAAGCTGTTGAACTGAGCAGATGTGATAAACAGAAGGTTCTTGGCTCCCATGTCAAAAGCAGATGGTTTGCCCGCTTGGTATTTTCCTCCAGGTTCTAAGGTTACCCCTGTGGTCATGAATTGCAGGGAGCCCGCCTGTTCCCTGCGATCATGTGCACCTTGGATTCTGTCTGGCCTCAGTGTTTCTGTTTAGCCACAAGAACCTTGGAGGGAGACTTGTGAGATTCCATGTGTTAGATCATGGGCAATTGGCATTTTCTTTTGGTCTTTCACTCATATTTTGGCCCACCAGAAAATGCTCTGCTTTTCCTTCTCATCGAGGTGTTTCACCTTCTTGACTTTTGCAGAACATAATATTAAATTATAAAGTTTAATTCGTTTATAATCCTACTTCCCTTGTACAAATTAAAACAAATTTTTATGTTAATTTCCAAATGCAGGCACATACTTTGACACTTACAGTTAGTGGGTATATATGCTATTTCCACTTAATAATGTTTGTACACATGTATATATTATGTATAATAGGTAACGTACTAGGTATATGTACATTACAGTTAGTACACATGTATTTATCACCTACATGTTTTATGCATATGTGGCTATATACATGCATTATGTTTATATGTAGTCTTTATAATTTAATAACTTCATAATATTTCATCTTAATTTGTTAAACCACATTTCTAATGTTGGACATTTAAAACTATTTTTTATTAATGAAGAAGGCAGGGTGTCAACTGGAAAGTCTGAAACATGTATTATTTCATGCAGGCACCAACCTTTGAGATGTAAAGGAATAAAATTTCTCCTAGAAAAGCTGCTAATTAAAAAAAAATTCTCATTGCCTAATGAACTTATTTGAAATCAAAACAGTTGTAATAATTCGCTTGCATCTTGCAGGTTCACAGAGATGCTGAGTCACAGCTGGTTTTGCAGGAGTGGAAAAAGGAAAGGAAGGAGATGAGGTAAGAGTGGCCTGTGTTGAATGTGGCGAGTCCACCACCCTGTTCTGGCTGTGCTGGGCCTACACATGTCACCCAAGGCCAGCCTGAGGCATAATCTTAAAATAGCCTTTTTTAGCTCCAGGTGTGTCTGCCTCCCTCAGGATCCAGAATCAGCTACCTGCTGTTGGTGACATGTGACATTTCCTTGAGGCCAGCTGTCACCCCTCTTATTTCTCTGCCCTTGCCGTTGAAGGCCTTGGGAGAAGGGAGCCTTTTTATCTCATGCATCCTCCCTGCCTGCCTGACCTTCCCATCTGGGCAGCTGGTGGCCCAGCTGTTAATAATGCTGGCGGCACAGTGTGGCTGTTGGGGCAGCGCTGGATTTGGCCTCTGAAGCCACAGTGAATTCTTAGGGCTCGGAGACCCTGGTGCTTATCTGTAACCGTGACTATTGCAAGAATGTGCCATCGGTAAGCAGGATGTTAACTGGTAAAGAAAGCCTCTCTGCTGTGAGAAAAGTCTGGTGGGTATCTGCCTTAAGGGAGCCCCTACTGACAATCATGCTTCCCTAGGCGGTTGCTTTCCATGTTGACACCATTTACGTGAACTTTTCTGACTTTGCACATGGCCTTTTCCAGCTGCTGGCTACAGCTGTCTCTGAGTCTTGGAAACAGTGGTTGCTGTGGGATTCTGGCCTCTCAGCAGTGGGCAGCCTGACCTGAGGTTGCATGTGGTGGTGTGCGTGGGTGGGGACAGGGCGTGGAACGGGGGCAATGAGTCCATTCCTCAGATTCTGCAGAAGCCAGTGCTGTATCGCATTTTGTTCGTCCTCCTCACTCAGGGTGTTGACTGTCTGAGTCTTATTCTAACTGCTGCTAACTAGTGGCTTTAGCACACGGTTGTGTAAAGGACTATATTTTTTTCTGTGTTGGTAAATGACTTATTAACAGTCAAGTAGTCTTCCTTTGTTTTGCTGGAATACTCTGTTTGTAGGGTTCCAGCCATCAGAGAGTGTGCCTCCTGTGTATGTACGATAGGGATGTTGATATAGACATACGTGCACATAAGGATGACTGCAGGGGCCTATGGGCCTTGAATAGGGTGAGCAACCTCACCTTCGAGGAGGCCAGGAGGCCCTGAAGTATGTAATGGATGGGGGACATTTGCATCACATAAAACAATCCTTAATTCCTCAGACAGCTGAGCACGTGAGAGTTTACAACATGCTTTTATTTTGCTTACCTTAGTTCTCACAATAACCTTGTAGAACAGGGGGTCTTGATCCTTTCTGTAAGGGAAGTTGAGACTCCTAAGAACATTCTGTATTCCTCCGTGTACCGTTGAGAGCAGCTGCTGCATCCCGTGTATAGGTTTGGGAGATGGGGCATGTGTATGTAGAGAAGTGTGCACAAGAATCTGGAGCCTTGAGACAGTTAAGAGGGAAAATGTTGCAGAATCACTTTGATGGATGGAAAGATAGGCTGACTGACTGACTGACTTCCTCCCCTCCCTCCCCTCTCCCAGCCCTCTTTTTTTCTTTTTCTTTCTTTCTTGAGATAGGGTCTCATTCTGTCACCCAGGCTGGAGTGCAATGCACAGCTCTCTGCAGCCTCAACCACCCAGGCTCAAGCGATTCTCCTACCTCAGCCTCCTGAGTAGCTAGAACTATAGACACACGGCACCATGCCTGGCCAATTATTTTGCATTTTTGTAGAGACAAGGTCTCACTAGGTTGTCCATGCTGGTGGTCTAGGGCTCAAGTCCACCTGCCATGCCTGGCCCAGACTGTTTTTGTTTTTGTGTTTTTGAGGTGGAGCCTGGCTCTGTCGCCCCGGCTGGAATGCAGTGGCATGATCTCTGCTCACTGCACCCTTCACCTCTATGGTTCAAGCGATTCTCATGCCTCCTGGGTAGCTGGGATTACAGGCCTGGCTAATTTTTGTATATTTAGTGGAGATGGGGGTTTCATCATGTTGGCCAGGCTGGTCTCGAACTCCTGGCCTCAAGTGATCCGCCTGCCTCAGCCTCCTAAAGTGCTGGGATTACAGATACGAGCCACTGCACCTGATCCTAGACAGTTTCCTTAATTAGAATTTGGGCCTGTTCTAGGCTAACTTTTTTGTAAAATGAGTCTTATTTTTTTAAAAGTGATTTTGATTTCAGTAGTTTAAAAACAAGCCTTTTTGAATCATTCTCTATTGTTTTGCTTTTTTATTGCCCCTTCAGAGAAATGACCAAAAGCTTCTTCAACGCCCAGTTTGGAAGCCTTTTCCGCACAGACCAAAACCCAACCTACTTCCTGAGGCGCCTTTCACGCTTCGCTGACATCTACATGGCGTCTCTGAGCTGCCTTCTGAACTACGACGTCAGCCACACTTTCTACCCCCGGAGGACTCCACTGCAGCACGAACTGCCCGCCTGGTCAGAAAGGCCCCCCACCTTCGGAGCCCCTCTCCTGCAGGAGGCCCAGGCCAAGTAGCTGAGGGCCCCTGGGGTAAAAGCCAGAAACTGACTGCCCCTGATTGGCAGGCATGACGGGGTTGATGTCATGTGAGTCTGAGTGTTGCTTTTGGAAAAGATACAGATATGCCTTTTGATATTTATTTTGTACCTTATGGAGAATAATTCTCCCAATGGTTAAGATGGGAGCTAGCTGCCGACCCCTCTGGCCTTCCCCGCCATGCAGGGCTGAAAGGCAAGCTTCACATTGGAACTCTGATTTCCCCTTTTTGTTTACGGAGGTCCTGAAACTGACGTCAGGTTTTCTGGGATGGGCGAGACCACTCGATGCCATCTCTGTATTCCAGCAGGTCAAGCTTGAAATGCTTCTTGACTCCTCCATGGAACATTTCTTGAACATGTATGGGCAGTTCATTGGGGGCTGCAGGGGCACAGTGACGGGCAAAGATGAACTGCTTCCAGAAGGCTGATTTAGTGGGCTCCACAATGGCAAAGTGCTGCCATGAGTTGCAGAGAGGCCCCCCTACCTCCAGTGGTGGCCGGTTCCCAAATCATTTGATATTAAGGCTTTGCCATTCTGGCACCTTGCATCAAAGAGAACACAGCCTCCCTGGAAGGACTTACGTGAGAAAGAACAAGAGAAATTGCAGCTCCTGGACCTTCTAGTCCTCAGTATGTGGTTCCTGTGTCCTTCCCAGCAGAGAGATGGGCAGGAGAGAGGAGATGAGAGCTCTGGTCAAAATCGCCTTCTAGCTAGCGGAACAGCCTTCTGGAGAACAAGATTGCAAGAAATGAGTGGGTTTGAAGAGCCAAAACGTTTGTGGTAAGTCTCCCAGGAGCATGTAAAACCTGGACACACCACCAGGATGGTGTTCATGGAAAGAAAGAAAATGAACCAGGAAAAAGCATCTTTGAAATGAAGTGCTGTGCCATGGCACCCACTCAGTTGAATTGGAATCTTGTTAAAACATGGAATTTACCAGAAACAGTCCTTGTCTAGATGGAAACAAACGAGATCCCTGCTTCTCTGTGAGTTATCAACTGAGAGGTGCTTGGATTTGCCAGGGGAGAAGGAAGGTGGCCATTGTGACTTAACCATCTCCAGCCTTCTCCTCTTTGATTTCTCTCCTGCGGTGTTTGTGTGGCTATTTGGGAGTTTGTGCAGGGTTTGTTTGTTTTTGGTCTTTTAGATGTCTAAGGTGGGAAAGGGCGAAGGACATTGAAGCCAGGAAATAGATATGACCTAGCTAACCGAGCTTTTCTTACTTCTTTCTAAGGGTAGTGCAAATGGCATATATTCCTTTTGTTGAAGGGAGGAATCCTTAATTGCATCTGCATTTGTAGTATCCTTCAACATAAAGTGCATATTTACTGCACTCTGAGTGCTATGGGAATGTCTGCTGTTATTAGTTATGATGCTGCTAATACTATTTTAATTGCATAGGCTGTATAAATACTTCTGTTCAGATTAGCCTGATCTAGTATTGCTAATACTCATTTGAAGCTTTTGCGGCAATGTGCATATATTCCTAAATCTAAAGGATGGCAGGAATGTGAGGGGAGCTTGTGGAGAGTGCTTGCTTATTCAACATTTTTATTGTGATAAATGTTTGTAACCATCTATCGATGAAATGCGAGCCTGGCATTCCATGGGCTCCTTGCCAGATGGCAGAAACTTAACGAGTTACATAGCATCCTTCGTAATGCTGCTTGTCACAGGTGGGATGTACTTGTGACATTTTGCTGTATTTAACTATAATGGTGAAGGTGACCCTTTAAATCCAATAAGGTTTCCCGCATCTTTTCTTCTATATTTTATTATAAACACAGGCACAGTAGTATGTTCTGTTTTTGGAACAGGGTAGGCATTTTGTTAATTGTTTGCTTGCTTCTACGTGTTTTCACCATCTGGGTGTACTGAAGGCTGACATTTAATGGGTGTGTGTTGTGCCCAGAACTGCTGGGTGTTGGGGTTCTAAAAGAATGCGCGGTGCTCTTGGATTCAAGTTTCTGCTTTGGAGAAGCAGATCGAGGAAGTAGGTGTGGCTTAAAAATAATTCTTGGTTTTTATCTAATCAGATATCATTGGTTACCTACGAGGTGCCAGTTATAGGGTGTTTTGTTTACTCAAGAATGAAGTAGAACTATTTTTAAAACCTCTTTTCATGAGTGTTTAGGTTAGGTGACCTAGGCTTTGAAGGAGAAAAACATTTTCTGGGTATGAATAATAAGTTTTATAATAATTCCCATTTAGAAGAATTTTAGTCTCTCTGCCATTGAGCTTGGCAATGTTGAGATCTCCCATGTGGCCCGGGCACGGTGGCTCAAACCTATATCCCAGCGCTTCGGGAGGCTGAGGGGGTGGATCATGAGGTCAGGAGTTCAAGACCAGCCGGGCCAAGCTGGTGAAACCTCATCTCTACTAAAAATACAAAAATTAGCCGGATATGGTGGTAGGCACCGTAATCCCAGGAGGCTGAGGCAGAGAATTGATTGAATCTGGGAGGTCACGGTTGCAGTGAGCCAAGATTGTGCCACTGCACTCCAACCTACGTGAAAGAGTGAGACTGTCTCAAAAAAAAAAAACGATATCCTGTGTGACAGAAGCTGGGCATCTGGGCCACCAAGCCTTGCTGACTGTGTACCTTTGCAGACTGTAGACCATGTCGGGGTAGTAACAGGGCTGAGCACAGTCCATCCCCATGTGAAGGACGGAGGCACATCCCACTTTATTATTAATCCTTATCTATGCTCAGTTGGGACAGATTTTAACTTGTCACTGTCATGATTTTTTTTTTTTTTTTGGAGACAAAGTCTCGCTCTGTTGCTCACGCTGGAGCACAGTGGTGCAGTCTTGGCTCACTGCAACTTCTGCCTCCCAGGTTCAAGCAATTATTGTGTCTCAGTCTTCCAAGTAGCTGGGACTACTGGTGTATGCCACCACACCCTGCTAATTTTTGTAGTTTTAGTAGAGAGGGGGTTTCACTATGTTGGCCAGACTGGTCTTGAATTGCGCCTGGCCTTGTCATGACTTTTTTTTTTTTTTGAGATGGAGTTTTGCTCATGTTGCCCAGGCTGGAGTGCAGCAATGCGATCTTGGCTCTCTGCAACCTCTGCCTCCCGGGTTCAAGCGATTCTCCTGCCTCGCCCTCCCAAGTAGCTGGAATTACAGGTGCCCGCTACCACGCCCAGCTAATTTTTTATATTTTTAGTGGAGACAGGGTTTCCCCATGTTGGCCAGGCTGGTCTTGAACTTCTGACCTCAGGTGATCCACCTTCCTCGGCCTCCCAAGGTGCTGGGATTGCAGGCGTGAGCCACCATGCCCAGCCTGTCATGACTCTTAACTGGGATCTGGCACACTGCACTGGACATTTTGTTCTCCAGTGTGCACATTGATGAAAGCATATTGGTACAAGGGAAATGAATCTCTTTTCAACCATTTAAAAAATCATTTTGTAAAGCAAACAAAATTGGTTTGAATACTTAAAAATTACTTTTTAACATTGCCTCGACTTATTTTCTAAGAATTATGTGAATAGTAATGAGTCCAGGGCAGTCCACGTCAGCCATCACAAATATGACTGTCCAGCAAGGCCCATGGAGGTCCCTTTGGAAGGGACTTGCACAGCCAGTTTTTCTTTTTCAGTGTTCTTTTTATGGGTGAAACCTGGCTTTTGAAATACTTTAGTCGTTTGCCTTAGATCTCCCACGTTCCCCCTAACATGGCACATCTCTTTTTTTTTTAAATAAACATTTTACCCTTCAGCAGTATTTTCTGCTATTCCCATTAATAGCATGTAATACAAACCACCTGCTACTGATTTGGGTGTATCACAGACTAAATTATTAGCTGCTTTGACTGTACTGGCGCTCTTAATTATTACAAAGGAGAACTGAAAAGGAGTCTTGTGTCCTAGTTAATTTAGGACACACATTTAGCTTTGGGCAAACTAAGTAGCTTTTTCTTCTGTCCTCTTCTCAAAAGGCTTTTTAAGCAGCAGAGACTGCTTAATATTGGAACAGAATTCCTTTTCTTCATGCTCATTTGCTGCCAAAGACCACTTGCAGCTCCTTGTCTAGAATGCTCTAAGACCAAATTTGGCCAGACACGGGGTTCCTTGATTGCTCTATTCAACTACTAGAGAACCTGTATTACTAGAGAACCTGTATTTTGCCTTCTTAATAGCGACTTCCTTTTGTGCCAGGGTTTTCTTTTGCTTAGTGTTTGGGAGCTTAGCTCAAAGTTCAGCTCACCTTTGACACTACTAGTGGGTTAAAGAAAGGGACGGGAATGAAGTACCCTTAATGCAGGGTCAGCAAACTTTTCCTGTAAAGGGCCAGATAGAAAGTATTTTTGGCATTTCAGGCTGTTCAGTGTTGCTACTACTACTCGAGGAGTGACCGTGGTCATGGCTGTGTAACTTGATTTACCAAAACAAGCTCTGGGCTGGACTTGGCTGGCTAGCCCCCGCTCTAATGTATTGTGTTGGTAGCAGTGGCATGATTCCCTTGCTGAGATGGTGCAGATGGATGACCTCGTAGCTGGGATGCAGAGAGCAGGAAGTTCTGTAGGTAATAAGTGCACTCTATTCTCTTATGAGCTACTTCCTGGGCATCGTTACATGTACGGCCAGTGTGTGTACTTGAGCTATCAGGCTCGGCACTTGTTGAATATACCTCTCATTGCTTTAGTTTGTAATTGTGCTAGTGTTGGGTGCTGAGCTCAACTGCCCAGATGACCTTTCCAGACTGAAGGACTTAATCCCCTAACTGCTGGGAGCGCTGCTGGCTGGCCATTTACTTCCAGCCCTCATGGGAGTTTCCCCTGTTGAAGAGCCCTACCTGCCCCAGATCACATCCCCTTCCTGCCTGTAACCCTTACCGGCTCCATATGGGGTACAAAGGGCTGGCTTCCCCACCCAACTTGGGAAAGAAACCCTGTAGGGCAATCCCAGGTCCAGAGCCCCTTATGGGGTCAATGAGGCCTCATTGTGGCTGCATTGCAGCCCAGTGCCTCCCCGTGCCCAGCCTGTTCCCAGCCCAGGTCAGCCCACAGCCCTCTCCTGTGAACCTTCCTGCATGCCGGTCTCTGCCTTGGTGTCTGCTTTTGGGGAACCCGACCTGCGACAGTGCTTCTGTGCATTTTTGGTCCTGCAGGTTTGAACTCTGACTTTGGAGACTCTTCCAGTTACCTAGTGGAATGACAGATTGTGCCTGTATGATATCAGGCACAGTGAATGCAAATTAGGTAGACTTGCTATTTATTCTAGATGTGAATTTGCTATTTATTCTAATGTTGATTTTATGTGTATGTGACTCTGAACTTATTGCCAAATAAAAGTTTGAATTGTATCATCTGGTTTATTGTCAGTCAACTATTTTGTGTGTTTAAGTCCGCCACATTTAATGCTGATGAATCCACAGTATCATTTTCTAAAAAGGCATTTTTCCAGGACTTGAGGTTATTTCTACAAAAATAAAGGAGGTCTTGGATTAAAAAAATATTCTAAGGAACTCTGAAAAGTTTATCCCTGAGAGAAGGGATAACCATTTTTAGGGAAATCCCACACGGGGGTATGGATTTTTTTCTCACTAGTCCCATCTCCCGCAGCCCGTAGCAAGCACACCCAACTTGTTTTCAGAGCGTGAAGACTGTGGAACGTAAGCCTCAGATAAAAACTGGGTGTGAGCACAGTTGGGCAGCAGGTGACCTATGTATGGTGTCACCACACAGGTTCCTGGTGAAGCCAATGGTTCATGTTTGTGTTTATAATCAACTTAGGAGGGATTTTGTGTGTGTGTGTGTGTGTGTGTGTGTGTGTGTGTGTGTATGTGTAACATAAAATCCTTGTGCTGATACCTGAATTGCATTCATTCCTCCTGTGGATATATTTTTTTTTCTCCCTCTCTTTGATCACTAGCAGATCACTCACTAGTGACTCACTAGCCCCATATTGATTTTTGGGGGGGTGATTTTCTGGAAACTTGGCATGTCATCTAAGAGGAAGTGACAGCCTGCTCGTCTTCCTGAAATGCGGCTGCTTCTCTTTCCTGGAGTTGTGAACAAGCTTGCAAGACACTTCGAGGCTTTCAGAACTTTGGGGTTGGCTCAGCAGAAATCCTGATGACGTGGAATGCAGTTATTTGGGTAGTGAAGGCAGCAGAGAGGAGAGCGAAGCTCAGCTCAACCTAGCCTTTCCTCCGTCCCCATCGGTGATTCCCAACGCTGGCCAGCACTGCCCCCTGGGGACAATTTGGAGATGTGGGGAAGGGTGGGTTGCAGGGTGCTTGGGTTTTGCAGTGGTGGGAAGGGGATGTCTAGTATTTTGAAGGCAAGGAGCAGGCAGGTTAGACCCCCTGCATTGTGAGGGGATAGCCAAGCGCACTGGAGCATGGTCCCCTGACTACACATGTACCTACATGATACAATTCCTGTAGGGGGAAAACCTGTTTATAATTTTCTAAGCCTAGAATTTGTTTTATAGGTAACCACAAAAAATTTTTGTGACACAATTTTAACATACTGAATTTTCCAGGAATGCAGCTATATGTAAACTAAAGGAAGATTTTGACTTTGTTTTTATTCAGAGCTTTGTAAGGAATTATTCATCATTTCAGAAGAGCATGTGCTCCCTAGTAGTCCACTCCTGGTATTTGAGTCGCAAATCACACCTGTGTCAGTCTGCGTGTGTACTGGTCATTTCCATAGAGATTATGTAGATGCAGGTAGGTAAGACTGTGTCTCAGTCCATTTGTGCTGCTGTAACACAACACCATATGCTGAGTAGCTTATAAACAACAGACATTTATTTCTCACCGCCCGAGAGGCTGGCAAGTCCAAGATCCATGTGCCGGCAGCTTTGGTGTCTGGTGAGGCCTGTTTCCTGGTTCACAGATGATGACTCCTCTGTCTGCATGATAGATGGGGCAAGGGAGCTCTCTGAGGCCTTTATTATAAGGACACTAATCCCCCTTCAGGAGCCTCCCCCGCCCCCGACTTAATCACCTCCCAGAGGCTTACAGGCTTACCACCGTCCTAGTGTTATTATCTGGCAGGTAAAGATTTCAGCATAGGAATTTTGGGGGTCACAAACATTCAGACCATAGCACTTCTTTCACCTTTATTTTAAAATGTCAGCCGGGCACCATGGCTTATGCCTGTAATCCTAGCACTTAGGGAGGCCAAAGTGGGAGGATTACTTGAGCTCAGGAGTTTGAGACCAGCCTGGGAAACATAGTAAAACCCCATCTCTATAAAAAATATACCATGCTAGTTAGGCTTGGTGGTGGGTGCCTGTAGTCTCAGCTACTTGGGAGGCTGAGGTGGGCAGATCACTTGAGCCCAGAAGGTTGGCTTTGGTGAGCCATGATTGAGCTACTGTAATTCAGTGTGGTTGACAGAGTGAGACCCAGTGTGGCGATTCCTCAAGGACCTAGAAATAGAAATTACATTTAACCCAGCAATCACATTACTGGGTATATATCCAAAGGATTATAAATAATTCTACTATAAGGACACATGCACACAAATGTTCATTGCAGCACTGTTTACAATAGCAAAGACCTGGAACCGACCCAAATGCCCATCGATGATAGACTGGACAAGGAAAATGTGGCACATATACATCATGGAATACTATGCAGCCATCAAAAACGATGAGTTCGTGTCCTTTGTAGCGACATGGATGACTCTGGAAACCATCATTCTCAGCA
Organism: Callithrix jacchus; assembly: GCF_049354715.1. Classification (NCBI taxonomy): domain Eukaryota; kingdom Metazoa; phylum Chordata; class Mammalia; order Primates; family Cebidae; genus Callithrix; species Callithrix jacchus. The sequence goes on along the minus strand of NC_133510.1, from coordinate 106,701,952 downwards.
AACTGACACAAGAACAGAAAGTCAGGCACCCATTGTTCTCACTCATAGGCGGGTGTTGAACAATGAGAACTCATGGACACAGGGAGGGGAGCATCACACACTGGGGTCTGTCGGGGAAATAGGGGAGGGACAGTGGGGGGTGGGGAGTTGGGGAGAGATAGCATGGGGGGAGATGCCAGATATAGGTGAAGGGGAGGAAGGCAGCAAATCACGCTGCCATGTGTGTACCTATGCAACAATCTTGCATGTTCTTCACATGTACCCCAAAACCTAAGATGCAATAAAAAAAGAAAAAATCATTAGTCAAATACGATCTTTTCTAAAATCCAAATTTGTTTTAAGCAATTCTGATTGTCTTCATTGTGTCTTCTGTTGGAATTGAAGCTGAGATTTTACCAAGTAAGTACATTTATTATTGTAAGTTACTTCGTCTTTCTGTTATAGAATTCCTAATTCTTCACTCATTAATTTTTTTAATGACAGGTTTACATATATAGCTTTAAAAGGCAAATCTAAGCATACTTCCTTAAAGATGCATTATAAACTTTTCTTTCAGTGAATGGAGGTGTAGAGTGTTACATTGATATAAAAAGTCATGTGTGAGGATAGATCATGTTTTCTTTTTTTTTTTTTTTTTTTTTTTTTGAGACGGAGTTTCACTCTTGTTACCCAGGCTGGAGTGCAATGGCGCGATCTCAGCTCACCGCAACCTCTACCTCCTGGGTTCAGGCAATTCTCCTGTCTCAGCCTCCCGAGTAGCTGGGACTATAGGCGTGCGCCACCATGCCCAGCTAATTTTTTGTATTTTGAGTAGAGACGGGGTTTCACCATGTTGACCAGGATGGTCTCGATCTCTTAACCTCGTGATCCACCTGCCTCGGCCTCCCAAAGTGCTGGGATTACAGGCTTGAGCCACCGTGCCCGGCCGATCATATTTTCTATGAATTACATTTCTTGTCGTCAAAGAGCAGGTGCTCCAGATCAAGAACTGCAGATTGAGAGAAACTGCCTCGTGGCTGCACATCCATGTGGGTCCTTCCGTGAAGAGCTGCCGAGAGGCTGAGCCTGCCTGCAGCCCGTCCTTCGCATGACTTTGCTCCACTGCAAAAATATCAGGTATGGGGACTCGAGGCAAATTGCCATCCCTGGTCCCTCCTCTTACATGCCTTTTCTTCTAGGGTAATTCTAGCAATTAATAAGCAAACACATTTGTTGTTAAAAGTATTTCAGAATTTCTTTGTAAGTTGTTGGGGAGGTGATATTTTCCTCCCTGCTCAAGACAAGAAGCGATATTGGGTCGAGGCTCAGCCTGTATCCTTTTCTTTAATCATTGTGCCTCTGCCATTAGTGGCTGTCAGCTGGGGTGGCCAACAGCTCTAGTCTTGTCATGTCCCTCCACCCTGCATCCTGGGGCCACCAGCTGGGCAGTAACAAGGAGCCTGGACTGTGAGAGCAGCAGGTGTCTGCACGGCCCCGCTGACCCAGTGCTCCACCAAGCTCCATTTGCCGAGGGCCTGTTGTGTGCCTCGCACTGTTCTAGAACCGAACACAGCAGACAAAGACCCTGCTCCACGGAGGGCATGTGTGTTGGGGGTGGAATTTTCTGCTGATGTTTGCCTCAGGGCTCGGGAGTGGGAGGCCAGTTGTCAATAGGTGGGAAGGGGAAATAATTGAGCACCAGTGCACTGCACCCCTTGCTGAGGGCCTGCTGGGGATCCCCCCATATTGCCTCATGTGACAGGCCACAGTGCAAACCAATGTGTGTCCTATGAGCTTCAGGAACATTAATAAGGGAGTTATTGGGAGAAGTTGGTTGGGTGGGTCTGAGTAGGCTAAATCCATCTGGGTCGCCCCATCCCCTTTGCCTGTGCCACTTGAATGTGGCATTTTCAGACTCCGGGGCAAGTTTGTGTGTTGGAGGAGGGCATTTCTAGGAAAGGAAGTTCCTCACTGTTGTGAGCCTGCTCCTGTGAGAGACACTCTCCTGAGTGGTGCACTCTGTGGGTGTGGAGGCTGGAATGGACAAGGCCACCTTATCCCCTTGAGGAAATCTGCTGCAGGTGCCCTCAGGGGGCAGAGAGGGAAGACACAGGGTCTTTGATGATGTCTTTGAGCCCCTCAGTGGAATCACCCCTAAGGCTCCCCTCCTCTGTGCCTTCCAGCAGCAGACAGTAACCCCCGTGTCTCTAAGCTAATGGAGCGTGGGGTTTTCGGGTCCTCAGTCTTTGCTGCAGTGAGGCCTGCATACAGTTGATAATTGATCCTCAACAAACTTGTGATGGCAGGTGAAGTTTTTCCCTCAACTATTAATATTAAGGGAGACTACATTTGAACCAATTTTCTTTTGATTACAAAGGTACACGTGTGTACACACACACACATGCATGCATGCACACGCACACACACACTTTGCTCCCTCCCTCTGTCCCTCCCTCCCTCACCCTTTTTCCCCCCACTCTTTCCCTCTCCCCCTCCTTCTCTCTTTCCCTCTCCCCCTTCCCTCTTTCCCTCTCCCCCTCCTTCCCTCTTTCCCTCTCCCCCTCCTTCCCCCTCCCCCTCCTTCCCTCTTTCCCTCTCCCCCTCCTTCCCTCTCCCCTTCCTTCCCTCCCTCTTTTCCTCTCCCCTCCTTCCCTCACCCCCTCCTTCCCTCCCTTCTTTCCTCCCCCCTCCTTCCCTCCCTCCTTCTCCCCTTCCCTCCCTCCTTCCCCCCTCCTTCCCCCTCCTTCCCCCCTCCTTCTCTCTCCCCCTTTCCCTTTACCCCTCCTTCCCTCCCTTCTTTCCCTCCTCTCCTTCCTTCCCTCCCTCCCCTCTTCCTTCCCTCCCACTCTCTCCTTCCTTTCCTCCCACTCTCCCTTCCTTCCCTCCCTCCCACCCTCTCCCCTTCCTTCCCTCCCTCCCACCCTCTCCCCTTCCTTCCCTCCCTCCCACCCTCTCCCCTTCCTTCCCACCCTCCCACCCTCTCCCCTTCCTTCCCACCCTCCCACCCTCTCCCCTTCCTTCCCACCCTCCCACCCTCTCCCCTCTCCTCTTCCCTCCCTCTGCCTCCCTGTCCCTCCTCCCTTCCCTCTCCCTCTGCTTCAACCTCTCTCCCCACACTGGCCAAGTTTGTGGGAAATGCTGCTTGTGATATCACAATCTTTTCAACTTTTTTTTTTTTTTTTTGAGATGGAGTCTTACTCTGTCACCCAGGCTGGAGTGCAGTGGCAGGATCTTAGCTCACTGCAACCCCTGCCTCTCAGGTTCAAGCGATTCTCCTGCCTCAGCCTCCCAAGTAGCTGGAACTACAGGTGCACACCACCATGCCTGGCTAATTTTTGTATTTTTAGTTGAGACAGGGTTTCACCATGTTGGCCAGACTGGTCTTGAACTCCTGACCTCAGGTGAAATGGCTGCCTGGGCCTCCCAAAGTGCTGAGATTACAGGCGTAAGCCACTGTGCCTGGTCATTTTCAAACTTTTTAATGGGCTGTTCATCCCAAGTGTTCACTTTAACTGTGCCTGACACCTGGCTAATACCAGGGCCGAGGTTTCCCTTTGCCTTCTGAAGGAAGGGGTCTTGGTGCAAATCACTCTTGCAGTGTGTCTAAATGGGAGGCGCATCTTCAACCTTCTTTGGCAGGTTAATTGTATTTAAACGGCCCCAAAGCCAGCCCACCTATAATACTTGGAAAGATGATATATTTGCTATTTCATAATCATGTCCTCTTTAAATTTGAGATACAACTAACAACATATCATAAAATTCACTGGTTTGAAGTGTACAGTTTTATGTTTTAGTATATTCATAAGGTGGTAGGACCATCACTGCTATCAAATTCCTCATCGTCCCACAAAGAAACCCCGTATCCATTAGCAGTGACTCCTCATTTCTCCCGCAGTTGGTCTGCTTTCTGTCGCTATCAGTTTGCCTATTTTAGACATTCCGTATAAATGGAATCATACGATACATGGTCCTTTGTGACTGCCCCTTAGTGTTTTCAAGGTTCATCTGTACTACTGCAGGAATCAGCACTTCATTTTTTAGGGCGAAATAACATTTATTTGCATGAAATACCACAGTTTGTTCATTTATCAGTTGAGGGGCATTTGGGTTGTTTCCATTTTTTGGCTTTTATGAATAGTGCCACTCTGAAGATGCATATACGGGTTTTTGTGCAAACATTTTCATTTCTCTTGGATATATACCTAGGGGTGGGATTTTTGGGTCCATGTGGTAACTTGGTTTAACTTACTACTTTTTTTTTGCCAAGCCGTTTTCTACAGTGGCTGCACTATTCTGCATTCCCACCAGCAGTGCGTGAGGATTTCACTTTCTCCACATCCTCTCCGATACATGTTACTGTCTTTTTGATTCTAGCCATCCTGGTGAGCGTGAAGTGACATCTCATGGTGACTATCATGTCTTCTTAAAACACACAAGCAAACACACACAACGAAATTCAGAAGAATGGATAAGGCTGATGATGTCTGGTTGAAAAGGCCCCAGTAAGTGGATTTTGCCTTCAAAGTTCAACTCCTCCTGTGGCGCAGTCCCAAACACTAGATTTGTTCTGTTGACTTTTTATTCCATAAACTTTTATTGTGCATAGTTCATGTGTTGGGCATGGGGCTGGGGGGTGGTATACAAAGATGCAGGCGGTAGGTCCCTGCCTATGGAGGCTTACAGTCTAACAGGGAAGTAAGATCACAGTTACCCATCACGTGGGGCAGAGTGGAGCAGTGCCTGCTGAACAGTACAAAGGGTCAGAAGACGGAGAAAGTCCCTGGCTGGGCACAGTAACCCACCCCTTGCCCACAGAAACAACCCCCAGATCAGCCAGAGAGATGAGGTATGGTTTCTGAGTGCTGAAAGGACTTTACATTCCCCAAAGGCAACTGGTACTGAGAATTCACAGTTGACAGCCTTTCTAAGGTGCCTCCACTGGCCCAGATGGTGGTGGGTGATGGCTGGTGTCCCGTCCAGGCCCTCACAGGGCCCCCAAGGGGTCACTGCCCTCAAGCTGCCATTCATTAGAGTCCTGGGAAAAGAGAGGGGTGTAAGGGGACAGGGCATTCTGCATGTTAAGTCCTAGGTTGAACCTTTCTAGTGGCCACTGAGGCCTGAAGCACAACTCTCCCTGAGCGCTGTAAATGTGTGCATGCTGGGCGTGTTTGTTCACGCTGCTGCTTGTGTTGGAAGGTGGGATGGTCTGGGGTTACGGCCACCTGTTCTGGAAGCCCATTTAGTTTCTGCTGCTTGAAGCTGGGTGGCCCAGGACAAATCACCCCAACTCAGCTGCAGTTTCTTCTTCTACAAAGTTTATAATACACCTCACAGTGAGGCAGGAGGGTTAAATTAGGCCCTACGTTTAGCAAGGTGTATGTAGGCACCCCACAAAAGGTGGCTAATGATACCATAGAAACTACTTTTAAGTTGAAATTTCATCCTGAACCAGTGGTGGCTCTTGAGTGCCTGAGAGAGTGTAATAGAAACCCCACTCGACCGGGCATGGCGGCTCATGCCTGTAATCCCAGGCCTTTGGGAGGCTGAGGCAGACGGATCACTTGAGCTCAGGAGTTTGAGACCAGCTTGGATAACACAGTGAAACCACGTCTACAAAAATTAGGTGACATGTGCCTGTAGTCCCAGCTATGTGGGAGGATTACCTCAGCCCAGGAGGTTGAGGCTTGCAGTGAGCCCTAATGGTGCCCCTGCACTCCAGCCTTCGTGACACACCAAGACCCCGTCTAAAAGCCACACTCTAGAGGCGGCCATGCCAAGCCTTCTGCTGACTTTAGCTCTGACTGGCACCCAGGCTTTGTGAATTAGCATAATAGATGCTAGAAATGGCTTTTCATGGTGGAACTAGTGGTGGTAAATGTGTCTGGAGTCACTAAAACTAGTGGAAAAGGCGTGAGAACGTAGCATGTCACTTTGCAAGCTGGTACCTCATGCTTAGGATTCCAGAATGTTTTTGCCACATAGTCTGAATAGAAGGTTTAGCTGAATCCTGCTTTTAGGCTACTTTCTCACCTGCCTCAGGTGAATCTTTCGTGAATCTTTCATGCCTGGTGCTGATGGAAGCCCTCAGAAGAGGACAGATGGCGGGGAAGGTTGGGGATGCATTGAAGAGAATGGATGCATTGTTTTTCTCTGCTTTTTAAATCAAAGTGATTTCAGCATAACAATACTTCCAGAAATAAACTATTAACAAATGTAATTTACCTGAACTTTACCTCTTTATTTGAGATGGAGTCTTGCTCTGTTTCCCAGGCTGGAGTACAGTGGCACGACCTCAGCTCACTGCAACCTCCGCCTCCCAAGGCAGGCGCCACCACTTCTGGCTAATTTTTGTATTTTTAATAGAGATGGGATTTCTTGAAGTTGGTGAGGCTGGTCTTGAACTCCTGACCTCAGGTGATCCACCTGCACCCCAAAGTGCTGGGATTACAGGCGTGAGCCACTGTACTTCGCCTGAACTTACCCTTGAAATGTGAACCAGAAGCTTTTACTTGGGTTTGGTTAAAAAACAAAATATGATTTGCAATCTGGTTATTTTTCAATCTTTTGCACATATATTAGATCTGTTACCACAAGATATTTACCTTTGGTTTACTTTGGAAAAATAACATCTATTGCACTATACAAACTTCAGCATGTTAGAAGAAAGCATTTCTCTCCTTTTATAAAATGCAAAATTAAGTTCTTTTCCTTTTTGCAGTCCGGAACTGGTATTAAACTACAGCCAGGATGTACTTCCACATGTGTTATTAATGGAGTGCCCTGCCAAGGGTTCCCCCTGGATCGATGTCACTGGAGCCCCCATCTAAGCTCAGGCATCACTAACTCTAGAGATAAATGGTTCTGTTCTGGAAGACCAGAGCAGAACACCCACCCCTATATATAAAAGGGCCTCATCAAAGCAAGGTAGCTCCAAAGCAGCAGCTCTGACAACAGGCAGTAAAATCTTGGAGAAAAATGTCAGTGTAAGTTTAAAGGACATCTGATGGAAAATCCTTTTATCTTGTTTTGCACCTGCTACCTCATAAATGGTTGCAGCAGAATTCATCCTAAGACTTCTTTTCATTGTAGCATCTCACCTATGTTGGGAGTCACTCAGGGTGGTTGGCAAAATATTAAGGGAAATAATATTAGAGAAAGTTGTAAGATATAATCTCAAACCTTTTGGAAGGCTGAAAGGTTTCTTCATTAACTTGTAATAATGGAACAGGCTGAAGGCAGCCGGTTCTTACGTTAGAGCATTAGGTCATAGGGTGAAGATTAGGGATAATAGAAGCTTCCCCAGTTAAGTCTGTTTACCCTACATTCTTTTGTCTTTAACTAGTTTGTGTCGTCTGGGGGTGGCGGGGGAGGTCAAAGGCGGATTACATGTTAATGGTGTTTGTTCTGGGCCTGGAACCAAAGCCTTTATCATTCATAAAATCACTCTTAACTATATTATTCACAAGCATGTTGATTTAGAACCTCCGTTAGTAAATCTATACTGAATAAATGCAAGGAGGAACAGCTAGTAAGGGGTCGGGTAGCTGCAATCGCCCTCTGAGAGCAGCTGATGACCTCTCTAGCCTACTCATTCACTGTAATTGGTGTGTGAGGGTATTTTATTCATCTGTTGTGGAGTCAGGGTTTGCAGGACAGTCCCCCGCAGGTGGAGACTGATGTCTCACACCTGGTCATGAGATTGGGTTTGGACAACAACCTCTGGTTCTCCCCTGTCTCTTTGTTCAAGGCTTCTGCTGTCTACCCAAGAAAACCCAGGAACTCCGAACAGCCACACTGGCTTCAGTCACCTTGCAAAACTGGCTTTCAGGCTTGTGACCTGACATACATTCTAGAAGTGGAACTTCTTTGGTACAAAGCTCTCCACTGAAATTTCCTAGAAGCTATCAGTCCCCTGTACCCCAATGGAACCTATTTCTAGAAGAATAAGAATGCACACTCACCGTGAAGGGGTCATAGGAAGGTTCTGGGGGAGCTGAGGTTGTGCTCTCATACATGGGGTTCGAGATACTCTCAGGCTGCTGCTTGCCAAGAGCTGCAACATTAATGTCCTCTTCCGACTGGAAAGACAAGCATGACAGGCAGGAGCGTCTCATCCAAGTGGGCAGGTAAAGTAAGCCACCCTTTGCCTCCCTCTGGGAGCTTTTCCTTTTTGTTTGAAATGGAGTCTTGCTCTGTCGCCAGGCTGAAGTGCAGTGGCGAGATCTCAGTTCACTGCAACCTCCACCTCCCAGGTTCAAGCAATTCTCCTGTCTCAGCCTCCCAAGTAGCTGGGATTACAGGTGTCCGCCACTGTGCCCAGCTAATTTTTTATATTTTTAGTAGAGACGGGGTTTCACCATGTTGGCCAGGATGGTCTTCATCTCTTGACCTCATGGTCCACCCGCCTTGGCCTCCCAAAGTGCTGGGACTACAGGCGTGAGCCACCGTACCCGGCCCAGCTGTTCTTTTTTAGCAGTACTTTGTTGAGAGATGATTCACATATAATAAAATGCACCAACCTTCAGGTTCAGGTTCAGCTCAGCAACATCTTACCGATCTCTACCCAGATGTGATCCATGCCCCGGGATGTGTGCACATGCCCTTTGCCTGCCAGTACTGCCACCCAGGGTGACCACCGTTCTGACACCCATCACCCTGGAGTGGTGTTGCCTCTCCTTCAACTTAATGTAAATGCAGTTATACAGCCTGTACGCTTTTGCTAAAAATGGGGTTTTTGAGATTTGCGCTTGGAGCTTTTAAATATACAGGTTATCTGCTAGACGGCGGCAAACGGCTGACTGGGAGCTCTGCACCACAGCCTTGACCGGGAGTGTTTGGAGGAGGTGGCAGCGGGAGAGGGTGGGCCAGAGAAGAAAAGTCCATAAGAGAGGGTGCTCCTGCTGTGCCGCTGCCACGCCGTATTCCTACACAGCCAGCCAGGAGCTGGCCGCTGATTGAGATGTGGACTCAACTGTTCAAACAGAAATGAGTTCCATGGCTGCAGCATGAAGCCTCTGGCTGTGTAGGGTCCCTAGCCCTGTCCTCCAGCCCTTAGAGCTGGTCTTGATGCCCAAGCTGGGTCATGGGGTGTGCTCGTGCAGCGAATCCTCGAAGGTGAACGAGACTCCTATCTCCTGGCGAATGTGCCTCCAGGCCAAACCCCTGGCACAGAGGCTCGGGGTCTGTGCTCTCTTTGCCAAGCCCTGTCTCAGCCAGAAAGAGCAGCTTGGGACCACCATTGCTGTTCCTCCTAAGGGCAGGGACCCCACCCAAGCAGCAGTAAGCTTGGGGTGGGGGCTGCCCCTGCTACTGTGTGACACACTACTCCCGGGTGCTGACTGGCTGCTGGTGCGGCCAGTCAGCTGAAGCAGCCCAGGGACTGGGTTTTTGGAGAGGACCTCATCATTATGCTCCCATTTTTCTCTCTTACCTCAAAATGCTGGAAGCCGATTGTTCTCCGGTTTAGCCGAAAGTAAGAATAAGCAGCCAAGGCAACAGCTCCAATGACCAGGATGATGGCGAAGAAGATCCCTGCTCCCAAGCCAGTGTGGGCCGAGGTCTGAACACAGAAAGAAAGGAAAGGGGCCCATTCTTAAAACTTCTGACTCCAAAAGGGGAACCTTTGGTGGCCTGAGGCATCCTGGAGCCAGTGGGGATAAAAATACTGATATGTTAACATGTATCTGGCCCTTACTACTGCCAGGGTCTGTTCTAATACTCTTCCATGAAATAACCCATTGAAGTGTGATTGTAACCCAAAGAGATAGGGACAGTTATTATTGTTATGTGGGATAACTGAGGCACAGAGAGGTGAAACGCTTGCCCAATATCATACAGCCAGTCAGTGGTAGAAGTGGGCTTTGAACCCAGTCTGGCTTTGGAGCTTCCGTGCTTCACCACTATGCTAAGGAACTCTCCAGCAGTTCACCTCTCCCTCATGCTTTTGGGAAAATACTAATCACCACTATCACCTACATTTATATAGCATGTACTATGTGTCAGAGACTGTTCTAAGTAGTTTTCATTTTTAACTTGTAGTCCTCCCAAAATCCAGGGAGGGAGGGAGGCATTATGAGCTCCATTTTGTAGGTGAGAAAGTTGGGACTCAGAGATGCTACAAAGTGGAGGGGCCAAACCAGAGCTTAGGAGTTCTCACTCTCCTTCCAGAGGTTCCTCTGTTGGCCCATCCTCCTGCTTTCGTTCAATAGATTATTAATAGTAACTGGTGCTGTGTTGCTAATGCTTGGGAGTGGGGATGCCAGGAAGCAGGGCTGGGCAGTCCTGAAGCCAGCTACCTTGGAGGATCGTGGCTTCTCCAGTCTCTGGAGGAGGGGGGCAGAGGACAGGGCTTCTGGTAATGGTTTGCCCCTTGGCAAGTGGGTACTGAGGCTCCTCCTGGCCCATTACCAGGGATCCTAGATACTCACCACAGGGGCAGGGGGTGCTTTTAACGGCCTGGAAATGACATGAATGATCCCATTGGAGGCAAAGATGTCCCACTGCAGAATGGCTCTTCCATCAACAAACCTGGCCTCCTCCTAGGGAAATGAAAAGAGGTTTGATGGCTTTTGCTCTCTGAGCAGGCAGCCCTCCGTGGAAGGCCCCCGAGCCCAGGTTGCAGGTTTGTCTTCACTGACAGGCAGCCCAGGACTTCTGAACACATTACTTGGCCTGTGCCAACAAGCTGATCTAAGGGCTACAGAGAACCTTATGGGTCATTTGTCCAACCCACTTGTCTGATAAGTGATCAGAAGGAAGGTGGCAAACCCCAGGGAGTAAGTGGCAAACCCCAGGCCTGTGGACTCTGGGTCCATGCACTGAACATCACACCACACTGTTAGAAAAGAGATACTTTTCAGTGATCTCCCAGTGTGATTTCCTGGCTTGTGTGGGCAGAAGCTGAGGCCCCATGCCCCTCACCCCTGCTGAATCACAATCTTCATTTTAACAAATCTCCAGCAGATTCAAATGTACATTAAATTTGGAGAGACACTAGTCTAAACTAGTGCTCTTAAATAATAGAAATCATTTATGAGATACACATTTAAAACCAAGATTTATTTGGTACTTGCTACGTGTCAGGCACTATTCTCTGTATGTCTCAAGACTTGAATCATTGAATCCCCACAGCAGGCTATGATTCAGACATGGTTATCGTCACCACCACCACCACCGGCACCACGGTCATCTGCATCAGTATCACCACCACCATCACCGAAGGGGTTCAGAACATGTCACCCCAAAATAATGCTATTTGGGGCTGGGCAAGGTGGCTCACACCTGTAATCCCAGTACTTTGGAAGACTCTTGCAGGCTGCAACCAGGAGTTTGAGATCAGCCTGGCCAACATGGCAAAACCCCATATCTACTAAAAATACAAAAATTAGCTGGGCTTGGTAGTGGGCACCTGTAGTCCCAGCTATGCAGGAGGCTAAGGCAGGAGGATTGCTTGAATTTGGGAGGAGGAGGTTGCAGTGAACTGAGATTACACTGCTGCCCTCAAGCCTGGGCAACAGAGAGAGAGACTGTCTAAAAAAACCCAACAAAACTCACCCCCCCCACACACCATTTTGGCATATTAGTTATTTTGAGCAGGAGGCACTTGAAAAGCAGCAATTGTAGGAAGGGTTCTCTGACCACCTCCTGTCTACCTAAAAGCAGGTGATAAAATCTCCAGTGAGAAAGGTGCCCCTTCTGTTCCAGAGGAGAATAACATCCCTATTGGTGACTGGGAGTTGATGAAATGGATCTGGACAAACCAACCCACCAAAATACTCCTTATCTTCCACCGTTTCCACCACCTGCTTTAGTCATGTCACAGTTTACCGCCCTTAACCTAAACCCCTTTATTTGATCACTTTGCCACAAATAAAAGTATATAAGCTCTTGATCCCCACTGTTCTTTGGGTCTTCATTTTCCATATAATTCCCTTGTGCACATAACAGATTAAATAAAATGCATATTTTTTTTCCTGTTTATCTCTCTAATTCTCAGGCCCAACCACAGACCCTAAGAGAGTAGACTAAGTTTTTCCTCCCTCATATCACAGTCATTAAAATAATGACCTGTACCATCACCATCATCATCATCATCAACACTATCACCATCATTCCCATTTTTCAGATGACGAAACTGACACACGGCAAAGTGAGATAACTTAAGTCCTTATATGAGATAACTTAAGTTCTGCAAGTGGCAGAACTGGGATTCATACCGGGGTCATTTGACTTCGGAGCTCATGTTAATGCCTGGAATAGGCCGAGAAGCTGACTGAAACAAAGGTGGGGAATCAGACAGCTTTAAAATGAGTTGATTATCCTTCCCCATTACCAGCTTCTGAGGCTGGCCTATTTCCTAAAGGGTAGGACTGCCTAATTGTCAGGGTGGTATGCTATGGTGGGCAGTTAACCCCATCCGCTATCTGCAGGTTTAGAGTTTATGTTTGCATGATAATGGTTGCCATCTATTAAGCACCTACTGTATGTCAGGAACTTTGCATGCATTATCTCCAGTTCTCCCAAGAAGCCCAGGAGACTTTTTCTACCTGTTGGCTTGGGTCCTGGCCAGCGGTGATGAGCAGCTTGCTTCCCAGCCTCGTTTGCAGGGTGGTGCCATTGACAAGGTCATTGTAGAAAAACATGCTGATGTTGGCGAGGTGGTGCTCAATGTCCCGCCCAGACAGGGTCTGAGAAAGGACGAGAAACACAAGAATGCTCTTAAAAGGACAAGCAATATCTTGTCTTTAATGATGGGGATGAAGAAAATAGCTTCTTATAGTCTAGGCTTTCCCGTCTCCATGTGGAGATCAGGAAATGTCAAGGTTTTCTCAGGTTTCTGGTTGTCTGGGCTCTGCCAGAGGCCACCTACAGCTAAGACATTGAATGCCATTTGTATTGTCTAATGCAGAGCTTTCCAGTGGTGGTCTAGGAAGAGCAGGTCTTGAGGTAGGCAGAGGTATTGCTCTTCTCAGCCCTCAGGTGGCTGGTGCGGCTGTCAGAGCCTTCGGTCAGCCATCTGTGAATTAAATACTGCCAATCCTCTGTGTGCTGTGACATGAAGAAGGTTGGTGTGGAACACAGATTATATCAGAGGCCCTGGTGCTTCCCCACTCCCTGCATCCCTAGCCCTTTGCCCCCTATGCTGACTTTGGGCCCAGTCATGTGACCTATCAGGCCAGGGAGCACATTAGCAAAGGTGACCAAAGAGAGGCTTAAGAAGCACTGTCAGGACTTACTCTTGCCTCTCTCACTCCCTGCCATCACCCTGAGAACTCGCTTGGACTAGCCTGTTGGCCAATGACAGTCCCATGGAATAGAGCAATCAATGGCCCAGCTAGAGCAGCTGACAGCTGGTCTCAGACCCGAGTGTGCCAAGACCAAGAGAGTGACCACTGATCTGCAGATGTGTTAGCCAAATAAATGTGGAGCCAATAAGTTTTCAAGTAATTTGTGATGCAGCATTGCTGTGGTGATACATAACATGCTAGCCTAAAGCGCAGGCACCAGGTACTCAACTCACCTCATTCTCCCCCAGCCCGCTGTTCTGTGGCACGAAGAGGGTGCTGCGGATGGACAGGTCAGTCAGGTGTTGTAGAAATGCGTGGCCTCGAGCTGAGCTGTTGGAATAGGTCAGCACTTTCTGGGGAGAGGAAGGAAGTCATCAGAATGGCCGGCCCTGGTGTGCAGTGGGCAGGGTGGCTGGAGAAGTTCCTAGGGCTTCACCCCTCTGGGAATATTCATGGTCATGGCCAACTCAGCCTGCTGCTCCTTTGCTGTGTCTTCTGCCTGTGCCTTGGGAAGGTTTTAGGGCTTTTCCTTTCCTCAGTGAATCCTATAGTTTAAGACGCAGCCGCATGACAGCCCATCCTCCACATGGCTGCCTGAGCAGCCCTTTGAAAGGTGTGTCAAATCTCAAATCTCCCCAAAATCCTGCAGTGGCTCCCCACATCACTCACAGGAACAGTCCAAGTCTTCATAATGGCCCATGAGGCCCAAAACACGTGGCTGATGTTGCTTCTCTGACCCCGGGCCTAGCTGTCCTCTTGCTCACTCGGTTCCAGCGGTATCAGGCCTCCTTGCTCTTCCTCAGACTTCCTGGCACGCTCCTGCCGCTCACCCTTTGCCCGAGTGTTCCTTCTGCCTGGAATGTTCCTCCTCAAAGTCTTCTGGCTCACTCCGTCTCCCCTGTTTACACTTTGCTTATGTGTCACTTTGTCCCCAAAGCCTTCCCTCATCACTTCACACAGAAGGGGGACACTGGGCACCCCCTAGCCCTGCTCCACTTTCTCCACAGGATCTGGATCTGTCACCTTCTAGCACTCAACACTGTTGATGTGTTTGTTCCATTTATTGTTTGTTTGCCGGTTCACTGATATATCCCAAGCACATGGTAAGTGCTAAATATTCCCTGAACAGGCTGGGTATGGTGGCTCACATGTGTAATCCCAGCACTTTGGGAGGCAGAGGTGAGAGAATAGCTTGAGCACAGGAGTTTGAGACCAGCCTGGCAACATAGTGAGACTCCATCTCTATAAAAAGTGAAGAAATTAGCCAGTGTGGTGGTGTGTGCTTGTAGTCCTAGCTGCTTGGGAGGCTGGGGCGGGAAGATCCCCTGAGCCCAGGAGGTCGAGGCTGCCATGAGCCAAGATTGTGCCATTGTACTCCAGCCTGGGCGACACAACAAGACTCTCTTAAGAAAAGTCTATATATATATATATATATATAAATTTTTTTTCCCACCCCCACCTGGGGCTACTGAGGCCCAGAGAAGGTAGGTAATATGCTGAAAATGCTTTGTTCTGATACCATCTTTTCTTTGAAATGCTGTTGCAAGCCAAGCTCCCACATAGCAGAAAGATTACTTTGGGTGTTCATCTTTAGTGCATTTAACGGTAGTCCTGATTTTTAGATCAGCGAGATGGATCTCTTTGGTCTGTGGACAAAGGCTCTCCATTTTGGGGTCCTTGGTCTTACTTCATGGATCCTACAAGCCCTCTAATCATGTTCAGTACCCTCTCCTCCTGTGGTCACTGATTGTAGGTTCTCCTGGGAATAGTGGCCCAGTCACTGGCTGCCCATGTTCCCTATTGTGAAGCATGAGGAGATGGCTGGAACCAGGCAGTCTGAGACTGAGCCCAGCCCTGATGAGTTAGGCTATGTCCTTGGCCTTGGTAAGCCTCAGTTTCTTCATCTAAAAAGTGGATATAGAAGTGACCTTATGCAGTTACATGAGGATGTAGTCCCTCTAACAAGTATTCATGGAGCACCTGCCATGTGTCATCCTATCTGAGGGCTGGGGAGACAATAGTCAAGGCAGAGAAAATCCTTTCCCTTGTGGAGCTCACATTCTGTGGCCTGAATGAAGTGTCTCTGTAAAAGGCTCAGTGCAGTGCCTAGTACAAAGTAAACACTCAGGAAATGTTAGCTGCTGCTGCTGCTGTTATTACTGTTAGCTCAGTTTTGTGATCAGTCAGCACCAAACCTTTCTCCAGATGGGGCTTTCTTTTCATTGGACATGACTTGTAGAATGGTGACTTGACTAAGTGCCGTGTAAGATGCAAATTGACTCTATGTTAATTTGGCTCACTGGGTGATCACCAGGCAGGCTTAGCTCACTACGTCCATGAAGAAGAGTAAAGAGTGTCTCATTTGTGTAGTTCACACTCTTAAACTGTTCAGATACAAACAGAGATAATAATACCAGCTCACATCAGCATAGAATTGTCCAGGTACAGACCACAGGTCTAAATGCTTCACAAATATGAACTCATTTCATGATCACAATGAACCTACATGGTTGATGCTACTACCATCTCCATTTTATAGATGAGGATACTGAGTCCCAGAGAGAAAAGTAACTTCTTTAAGCTTATACAAGTGAGTGGCAAAACCAGGCTTTAGATTAAGGCAAGGTGGTCCAGCACCTGTGTTTTAACCATGACTGTGGCCTTCAGCTTAAGGCCTCACCCCTCTATCACCTGCTTTGAGGCAACCCCTCCCTGCCTGAGACAAACCAAGCAGATGTGGTACATACCGTCAGGAAGTTTGTGAGTGAGGGGAAGGACATCAGGACCTGCAGCAGGTTGCCACTGCACCAGAAGCCATCTCCCACGTAGCCCACCTTGCAGGTGCAGTTCACATCTGAGGGCAGAAGCACACAGGGTCCCACACAAGTAGGGGAGGGGCCAGCCCTGCTTCCACTGGGAAAGTGACTGACCAGGCTGAGGATTGCTCAGTAGCTGCATGGCCTGGAACCTGAAGTGTAGCTGGGCAGTTACCTTTCATCCGATAGCAGAAGACGTCCCACATTTCACTCTTGTTGGGTCTAGGTCCATAGTCCACTATCCCAACCACACCAGAGCCACAGTTTTGGGAGGTGAAGGCTGTGGGGTAGGCAACCCGCCCACTCTCCAGCCAGCCTGCGGAGCACAGGTGGTATCTGGCCTGCAGGGATACAGATGATACAGACATGGCCACGGGTCAGCTGCAATTTCATGTGTTGTGGCATCATTTGGTTAATGTCTTACTCCTCTATTAGACCATAAAACCCACAGAATAAGTCTCATTTTGCCTATTGCACCTCTGTGCCTGGCACACAGCAGGTGGTCATTAGATGTTTATTGATTGATTGAGCCCCTGGGTGAACAAAAGTGTCCTCTCTTTCTTGTAGGTGCCCAGGTCCTTCATACTCATTTCTATTCTTTCTGTTCTTGAGAAAGAATTTGCTGTCATCCATTTACCCTGGGTGCACATTTTCCTGCTACTGGGTTGATAGAACTCTGATTGATGATAGAGCTCTAATTTTTTTTTTTTTTTTTTTTTTTTTGAGGTGGAGTCTCACTGTGTCACCCAGGCTGGAGGGCAGTGGCATGATCTTGGCTCACTGCAACCTCCACCTCCTGAGTTTAAGCAATTCTCCCGTCTCAGCCTCCTGAGTATCTGGGATTACAGGTATGCACCACCACATGCAGCTAATTTTTGAATTTTTAGTAGAGATGAGGTTTTACCATGTTGGCCAGGCTGGTCTCAAACTCCTGACCTCAAGTGATCCATCCACCTTAGCCTCCCAAAGTGCTGGGATTACAGGCATGAACCACCGTGCCTGGCCTAAAACATGAATTCATCATAATATCATCACCTTCATCATCATCATCATCATCCTAACTACCGTCATCCTCATCACCACTATCATCATCCTGATACTTATTGAGACTTATCTGGGTCAGGTTCTGTTGCTTTTCCTGTGTACCTTTAACCCTCAATCAACCCTATGAGTTGGGAACTTTTTAAATCCTTGTACAGTTGAGAAAATTGAGGCAAAGAGAAATAACTTGCTCAAAGTTACACAGTTGGCAAATGGCAGAGCTGGCATTCAAACCCAACTGGTCTACTATTTCAGATCTATTAATCATCTTAAAAACTGAGTTCCTACTGTGTGCCATATTACATTTAGTCCTTCCACAAACATGCCAGGTAAAACAGAGGTTTTAATGGCTTGATCAAGGCCGTGCAACCAGCAAGCAGGAAAGCCGAGATTCAGACTCTCCATGAGTCTGATTCCTGGCATCAAAGATTTTGTTCCTTGGCAAAGAAATACCAGGTCTGAAAAAGAATTGTTAGTGATGGAAGTTGGAGATACCTGCTAGGCATTCATCTCCTTTGCTCCCCGTGATAAACCACCAGCCTGGAACTCCAGCCTACTAGCTTTTCCAAATGGGTAGGACTTCTAGTTTTAGAGGCTAAGAGAGCAGCAACTGACAAAGAGCTCCATTTCCTTCCTGCCAGGTCTGAAAGCTTGTGCAATCTCTATTGATTCTTTTCACAGTCCTTCCAGCCACAGAGAACTCCAGCTATTCCAGGGAAATGCCACTGCTTTGTGGGTTCAGGGAAATCGGCCCTAGACTGTGGTTATTGTTGTCTTTCTGGTTTCCAGCTGCGAGGTAGGCACTTCCAGTCTCTGCCTTGGCAGTTGAACGTCATGGTTGAAATAGACTTTTAAGAGTCAGATCTACACTTAAATAATTGATCTGCCACCTCTTGGCTGGGTGACATCAGGCACAGTACTTTAACTTTCTAAGCCTCAGTTTTCCTGTTTGTAAGGATGGGCAGTAATATCAACGAAGCGCCCTGCACAGTCCCTGGCACATAACAGACACCCAATAAATGGACGTGGTGACTGTTATCATTGTTCTAGGAGCTATCTACACTCCTCTGCATGAAGGCAACAGCTCAAGTCTCCCGCATCTTAAGAAGGGGCCGCACTTCTGCCCCTGCAGACTCCGCATGCACAGGATCTGCTGACAGAGGACCCACCTTCTGGGCATAGGAGAGCTGGCTGTAGGTTGCCATGGTTGCAGATTCATTGGCACAGGCCTCTCTGGCTTTGTCAAAGGTCAGCTTGTACTGGCCCAGTGGGGAGCGTAGATGGAACACCCCAACAGTGGTATCTGGATGAGGAAGGAGAGGAATCGCCAGGTCAGCCCACATGACTGGCAGTGTTTCCAACAAAGGACTCTGAAGACTTGAAAAATGAAGGTCAGCTATACCCCAGGGTGTCTTCAGAAGCCACTTATTCAAGTTATGTTGAAGTACATCATTTAAAATACTTCTTTCTTTTCTAACTACCATATTAGCATATGTTCATTGTAGAAATTAGGGCAATACAGAAAAGTAAAAAGATTAACAAAAGCCACTTACAATTCTATTCTCCAGAAAGAATCATTACTCCATGGCTAAGATTTTGGTGTACTTCCTTCTAGAATTTTACTTTATTTTTTGGTAAATTTTTATTTTGATATAATTTGACATTCTTTTCCATCTTCTTTTCTATTCATTCATGTTATATATATTATAAATGTGGTAGCATACTGCCAATCTGGTTTTCAGAAATCTTTTTAAAACTGAACATTAAATCATAATTATATCCCAATATTATAAATTTTCTCTGGTAAGATGATTTTCTTCTCCTCCCCATATTTATAATTGAAAAATTTTTGTGACCTTTACAGCTATAAAAAATACATTAAAGTGAGTTTCTGCCTAGGGTCCTGTGTGTTTTCTGACCCCTGCTGTGCCTTTAAAAAAAGTCTTAAAATTCATTTCCCGCTAAGATTCTGAAAGACTTTAATCCTTTGTTCACAGCTGGTATCTTTCCTAACCAAACAATTCAGTGCAGAGACCAGCAATAGTTCAGGAACCAAGTCACATTTTTATATTGTTAAGTTCATTGTATAATGCCACAAAAAGGATACTTTCTACTCCAAAGAAGATAAAGTGTTTGAACGGGTTTCAATAGTACAATGCATAAGTCAAATGATCTTGGCCATATCTGAAATGCAAACACCAATTTAACCGCTTGGAGAAGTACAGAAAGGTGTTCCTTATCTTTCATTGAGACAACAAAATACTTGATGATGAATTTGAGTAGATGTACAGCAATAGATTTTATCATCATTTACTATTAGATAGATATGTTATTTCTAATTTTCTATGATGTTAAATAACACTGGGATGGGTATGCTTATCTTTATTCAATTCTCAGATTATTTGTGTAGGATGGGGTCCTAGAAATGGAACCATCAAGTCTCAGTATGAGTTATTTTAAGGTTCTCTGCTGCACGCATTACCAAAGCGGTTGCTGCGAAGGCAGTCTGCCCTCCTGTGAACCGTGGAAGAGCAGGCGCTTCCTCCTGAATGTGGGATGGTTCTGTAACCGTGCCTGCAGGGAAAGCTGGGGCATTCTCCCAAGCTACGTTGTAACCACACAGCTACAACAGAAGGGAGGTCCAACATGATGCTCAGTCACTTGGTATCACTGCCAACATTTTCTTGGCATTCATAAGAAAACAGAAGAGAAAAGCCTGTAGGAGAAGCCGGACCACGCTTTATGAGCTGGGTAGATTTCCACCTGTAAGGGGGTGCTTTGGGAACAGGCGGGACTGGCTGAATGAATTGTATCCTAAAGGAAAAACCAAGCTCTTCTTGACTTCATACTCCCAGGGGCAAATGACTTCCAAATCACCTGTTCCCAGCTGTGAATTTTTGTCCCCATCCTAAGTGGCAACTGACCATAAAATCTGCTTGGAAGTGCCCCCTATACCTAGACCGTAGAATGTCCCCAACCAAGCTTTCAAACCACTTGTCACCTTCCCTTCCCAACTGCTTTAACCCAACACCACCACTGCATTTGGTCTCAGGATGGAAACTTCACGTCATGGCTGAGCCTTTTCATTTCTCTAGTCTGTGTCCATTGTTAGTCCTTTCAACCTCATCTCACTCTTCAGTACAGACCCTGCCACGAGGGGGTCACGGCCTTCATGTCTCTTCCTCATGGCTTCGTCCTTCTCAGCTGACCCTTGATCATTCTCTCCTGGCCAGGCTATCCCTGTCTGCAGAAATGCCTGCCAGCTTGTCTATGTTTAGCCCAATTCAAGCCTCAAGGAAGTCTCTACCAGTGACCACATCTGTCAAACAAACCCAACCTTGGAGATACCCAATACCTACTGATCAGCCATGATGTGCAGTGCCCTGAGTCACTTTCTGAACCACTTAAGTCTCTCTGCCTTGGCTGGGGACTACGTATGTGGGTCTTTTCTGGCCTCCTCCGTTGGGTTTCAAGATGTCCTATTTCCCATGCCTCTGCACTTCTATGTAGCTTTTCACTTTCCTCAGCCTCCCAAGTAGCTGGGATTATAGGTGCATGGCCACCACATCAGGCTAATTTTTTCTATTTTTAGTAGAGTTGGGGTTTTGCCACGTTGGCCAGGCTGGTCTCAAACTCCTGACCTCAAGTGATTCACCTTCCTCGGCCTGCCAAAGTGCTAGGATTACAGTGATGAGCCACCACGCCTGGTCTGTTTTTGTTTTTCTTATTTCCCATAAGGGTCCCTTCCCCATGCTTGAAGAGAAGGGCGGTTTGGGCCACAGGCCCTGGTCACACTGACCCTGGAAGTGGAGGTCGACACAGTTGGCGTCCGCATGGCACTGCCCGTTGTCCTGTAGGCAGCGGTCAATGGGCAGCTTCTCCGGCTCACAGTTCAGCCCATCTCCCACATAGTGACTTTTACACTGACACTTGTGCTTGCCCTGTGGGGAGAGGGTAGAAAGAGATGAGAAAGGTCCTTCTCTAGGACCCCAGCATGCCCAAGTGCCCATGGAACCAGCGTCCAGCCTAGGAAGTGTTCAGGTGGACCAAGAGACTGTGCCTCTTCTGTCCAGTGGGAATAACTGCTATGTCCTGCTTTTATCCAGGCTTATGATGAAACCTCATCCTTTACATCTCAGTTCAAATGTGGCTTCCTCAGAGACAGCCTCCCTGACCACCCTACATAAGTAGCTTTTCCATTCCCTTCTATCACATTGGCTCGATTTATGTTCTTCACAGGGCTCCTTGTGCTCTCTGAAAAAATTATACGCGTTCGTTTCTGTACCATGCATTGCCCCCACCCTGTACTTGTACACAGGCTCTGGGACAGCAGGGACTGTGTCGTTTTGTTGTGTCCCTGGAACCTGCAAGAGCACATAGTAGGTACTCAATGACCACTGGCTGAATCAGTGAATGATCTCCTTTAATCCCCACAACAACTCTATGACATCTGCGTTACTATGAGGCCCACTTTACAAATGAGAAAACGGGGGCTCAGAGAGAGTAAAGCCAGCTCCAGGTCACACAGCTTGTCAGTCCAGGGGGTAAGGCGCAAAGGTGGTCAGACTCTAGAACCACATTTGTAACCAGGAATGGACATTATCTTGCATCGTCTTCCCTTCCCACCAGATAATGGGGCACTGATGTCATTCTAGAAATACTTGCGTGAGGGCCCAAACCTGTGCTTTTCATGCTATGTCTTACCAGCTTTTTGTTTTAATAAGCCTTTTATTTGGGATAATTTTAGATGGATAGAAGGGTAGCAAAGAGAGAACTCCTATATTCTCCACCCACTTTCCCCTGATGTCCAACATAATTATAGCACATTCATCAGAGCTGAGAAATTAATGCTGGTATATTACTGTTAACTAAGCAATACACTTAAGAATTTCACCAGCTCTTCCGTGGACATCCTTTTTCTGCCTAGGGGACCATCTTGCATTTAGTGCAGTGACTTTTAACAAGAAACAGATTGTGCTAGAAGAAATTCTTAGGGAGAGCCCAGGAGGTAAGCAAGTCTGGGAAGTGCAGAGGCAAGGAGGAGCAAAGCCCAAGGGGCTGCTCCCACATTCCCCTGGGGAAGAGCAACTTACCGGGCCTGTCATCTTGCAGATGGCATGCTCGTGACACCCTCCATTAAGGCCGTCTGCGCAGGGGTCTATCTCTATGCAGCTGCGCCCATCCCCTTTGTATCCCTTCTGGCAGCTGCATGAGACCTTTGTGCCCTTCTGGGAGCATTTGGCCACCTCTGCACAGCCCCCGTTGTCCTGTTTGCAGAAATCCACAACTGCAAAAGGAGAGGAGAGGGAGCTCAATTTACCACCTTCTGTGGAACTAGGGCTTCAGGACACGGTATGGGTCAACCCAGCATCAGTAGTGCTGGGTGAGTAAATGGGCCCCTATGTGTTTGTGCCTTCTCTTCCCATGCCCTATGGCCTCTGTACTGGCCTTTACAACATGAACATTTTTGTGACACCCTTATAGACAAAGGCTGATGACATCTGTCCACTTTTGCCCCCTTTGTCATATACCCCTAGGCTTGACTTTAGTATTAACAGAATAAGTTTGAAGTTTAATGTTAGGACTGTGTTTGTGTGTATGCATGTATGTGTGAGTGTGTGTATATATGTGTGTGTAGAGTTAGTGCAATATTGGCATTCTGTGAGAACAGACATTGTTATTCCCATTCTGTAGATGAACAAACTGAGACTGAGCTTAACTGACCTGACAAAGGTAAAACAGCTAGAATGTGGCAGGGCTGAGATTTACACCCAGGTTGGTTTGGCTCCAAAGTCCATGCTTTCCCCACTGTGCTGCCTTTTAGAACCTTTGTTTTCAAGATCCCCCAAATATGGACCCAACAACAGATTAGCTCTAGCCTCAGGAGTAGCTGAAAAGGTCTGCATTTATGCAGCCACTTGAGACCCTGGAAGAATAAATACAAGGATGAGAAGCCTCATTCTAAGGATGGGAGAGCAGGAAGAGAGAATCTAGGTCTCTGTTGCCATTGTTGAATGCTGACTCACTCCCGGGATGCCTTGTAGCTGCTAAAAGAACAGGTATAGCAAGATCTAATTTTTGTAAAGTATATCTCTCTATGTGAATATTCATCCATGAAAAATGTTGGAAAATATGTGTGGCTGAGATTGCTAATTTTCCGTCAATACCTAGTCTCTGTTTCTTTTTTTTTTTTTTTTAATTATTCAGAGTCTCGTACTGTTGCTCAGGTTGGAGTACTGTGGCCTGATCTGAGCTCACTGCAACCTCTGCCTCCCAGGTTCAAGTGATTCTCCAGCCTTAGCCTCCTGAGTAGCTGGGATTACAGGTGCCTGCCACCATGCCTGGCTAATTTTGTATTTTTAGTAGAGATGGGGTTTCACCATGTTGCCCAGGCTTGTTTCAAACTCTTGACCTCAAGTGATCTGCCTACCTTGCCCTCCCAAAGTGCTAGGATTACAGTCATGAGCTACTGTGCCCAGCTTATGTTTGTTTTCTATAATAATTGATTTTCAGGTGGGCTCATGGGTTGCCCAATAAGTCTACATTTCCCAGGTTCCCTTGCAGCTAGGCATGACCGATGAGATTCCAGCCAATAGGACGGGAGCAGAAGTGATTTTAGCAACTCCTAGTTTGCATTCTTAAAGGGAAGGAGGTTTGCCTCCTTCCTCTCCTTCCATCCTGCTGCTCCAGCTGGGTTTATAGTATTGGCCACCTCAGGCAAGGTGAGTGAATGATGGCAGAATCACAAGATGAAAGGAGTTCAGGTCCCCAGATGACCTTTCAGAGTAAAACTGTGTTAGCCCTGGATGCCTGCAACCTGTTGTATAGACAATAGGAAGCATCTGCCTTATTTATGTTGCTGTTCATTTGGGTCTCTGCGTGGCTGAACCTATATCCTAACTACTGCAGATGGATGTTGCCACGTTCACAGTGGTTCTCACCTAGTGGTGAGAGTATGTTTAGGTTTAACTTAAAAAAATAGTGTTGTGTATTTTCTGATTTTTTGAAGGCTGGATTACTTGTAGAGTTAGAAAAACACTCTAAAATTAGCTGGGCATGGCGGTGCATGCCTGTAAAGCCAGCTACTTGGGAGGCTGAGGCAGGAGAACCACTTGAATGTGGGAGGTGAAGGTTGTAGTGAGCCAAGATTGTGCCATTTCACTTAATCCTGGGTGACAAGAGTGAAACTCCATCTCAAAAAAAAGAAAGAAAGAAAGAAAGAAAAACACTTTAAAGTGCATCCCAGTTTGCAAAACAATTTTGAAACCCTGACTTGGAAGGTGAGCAGATCAAGCATAAGCACACCCATTAAGGAAACTGAGTCACAGAGAGGGTAGGTGCTGCTGAAGTGGCCCAGACAGGAAGGAGGGCCAGGATGAAGCCCAGGAACCATGAGCAAGTCCTGCTCCTGTCCCATACCACACTGCTGTTTCACCTGTGCACAAATGTGGCTCACCTGTGCATGTGATTCCGTCACCTTCATAATCCAGGTTACACTCACACGTGTTGTTCTCCTTACAGGTGGCATGAACAGAACAAGGAGGCGTACACACTGCAGGCAAAACTGCAAAGAAAGGGACCACTTTCATTCTGTACCCATGGTGTGAAGAGTTAAAACCCAGCTAAGGAGACTTCCCAAGACTCTGGACCACCGCTGTGTTCACAAGCGCCCTCTACAGCAGGAAGACGGGGTGATTTGCTAAGCTCTTCTCCAGCCTTGGAGATTCTGGGATTCTAGAATTACTCTGTTATAGTAAGACATGATCTCTGCAATGGCACTGAGATTTATATGAGAAAAATGTTTTTTAGGGGCTATCAGTGAAAACTTATCACGAAACTTATTAGTGGGAATGAACTTGGCCTCTCTGGCCCTAAGGACAGGGGTTCCAGCTGAAGATGGTTAAACTGGAGGAGAAATTCGACTGCCTTCTGAAAGCACCACTGAGCCAGGGAGAAGTCTGGAGCTTTGGTGTTGACTGGGGCTGCGGTGCATGCAGACAGCAGGAACTATTGGTGTTTAGGAGAGGCAGTGGGAGGAGGGAGGAGGTGGGAGGAGGGAGGAGGTAGGAGGAGCAGAGGAACTCAAGTTAGTCATACTGCTACAACCTATGAAACTTCAGGTTGCCAAAGCCCACAGGAAGGGCCTTGCCATGCCCTCTGACTCTGGGGAGGATGAAATGACAGTCATTCACGTTGGATAATTCAACCAGTGCATTTCAGACCTACCAGAACACAGGGCTTTGGGTATAAAGGAGACTTCAGAAAACTAACAGTTTAGTAAGGATCGAGCTATGACAACGATGATAATGGTGACAGTGATAATGGCAGCTGCTTGTTTTGGGCATCTGCATACACTGGGAACTTCAAAACCATGCGCTCTGACCCTCCCAGCAATTCTTTCCTTGCAGAATGTGTAGCATGTAGTTCTTTTTAAGGATGAACAAGTCAAGGCTCAGAAAGCGTGGAATATCTAAGGCCATTCATCTAGTAAGAAGCAGAACCACGGGTCAGACCCTGGTCTTCAGCCTCCAAAGACTGCATTTTACATGAAACCAGTCAGCCTCTGTGTCAGTACCCAACTGGGCCCCAAAACCACCAAGACGAGGCAGTCCTTGCCTAAGCCTGGGATTCTGTGCTTGAAGTGGGTCCTATAATCACACAGGATGGCATGCTAGTTTCATAGGTTTGAGTTAAATCTTTTCCTCTAGTTTTACTGCAAGTCTCCATCCTCCTAAGATCCAGGGCTACAGATCCAAATCATCTTTACCACGTGGAAACCGAAACACCTGCTTTGTCACTATTTTCAGATGTCCCTCAGACCCCCAACCTCACGTGTATGCCCTTGGCAGTGTCCACTGCAGCCCTGGGCTTCCAGCAGCTGGCCACTCCCATGACAGACCTGTCTGAGTTTTACACAAGGGTCCTGTCCATCCCGTTTCACAGAAGCATTGCCCAGAGCCCGTGATGCCATCATCGCAGCGTCCATGGTTCGAGCAGCGGCAGGCTGTAAATTAGGATATGATCAGTAATCAGAGGTTGAGACTCAGTCCACCAGCTCCCTGACCCCTTGCTGGCTGTGCATTTTCAGTTGTGGGAGGCACCCATGCTTATGTCATAGTCATTCATTCATTCATTGAAACATCAAAAAAATAACTTATTTAGGGACTATCACAGGCCAGGTGCTGCTAAGCAATGAGGTTACAGAGAAAAACATAATAGAGAAGGTCCCTATTCTCATGGGGCTTACAGTCTCAGAGTGCCCAGCTACTGAACATGTAATTATAAATGTGATGAATGTTATAATCACAGTAGAGAGGGTCATGGGGTATGCATTTTGGGGAGATAATCTCATCTGGGGCTTCCTGATGGAGAAATCTATTTAAAATTTTGGCTGGGTGTGGTGGCCCATGCCTATAATGCCAGCACTTTGGGAGGCTGAGGTGGGAGGATTGCTTGAGGCCAGAAGTTCAAGATCAGCTTGGGTAACATGGCGCAACCCCATATCTACAAAACAACAACAACAACAACAAAAAGGCCAAACGAAAATTAGCCGGGTGTTATGGTACACGCCTTTAGTCCCACCTACTCAGGAGGCTGAGATGGGAGGACTGCTTGAGCCTAAGAGGTTGAGGCTGCAGTAAGCTGTGATCACACCCCAGCCTGGGTGACAGGATGAGACCCTGTCTTAAAACAAAAAACAAAAAACAAAAAAAGGAAAATTGTGGCCAGGTGCAATGGATCATGCCTGTAATCCCAGTGCTTTGGAAGGCTGAAGCAGGAAGATCGCTTGAGGCCAGGAGTTTGAGACTGGCCTGGGGAACACAGGGAGACCCAATATCTACAAAAAATTAAAAAGATAAAAAAATAATTAGGTATAGAGGCATGTGCCTGTAGTCCTAGCTACTCAGGAGGCTGAGGAGAGAGGACTGCCTGAGCTCAGTAGTTTGAGGCTGCAGTGAGTCATGATTGCGCCACTGTATTTCAGTCTGGGTAACAGAGATTTTGTCTTAAAAAAAAAAAAAAAAAAAGTAACATTAAAAATACGTACCATGACAGGTGCAGTGGCTCACACTATAAGCCCAGCACTTTGGGAGGCTGAGGTGGGTGGATGACCTGAGGTCAGGAGTTCCAGACCAGCCTGGCCAATATGGCAAAACCCTGTCTCTACCAAAAATATGAAAATTTAGCTGGGTGTGGTGGTGGGTGCTTATAATGCCAGCTACTCAGGAGGCTGAGGCAGGAGAATCACTTGAATGCAGAAGGCAGAGGTTGCAATGAGCTGAGATTGTGCCACTGCACTCTAGACTGGGCAACAAGAGCGAAAATCCGTCTCAAAAAAATAAAAAGTACCAATTCCACCACTTCTCACCGTCTCCAGCACTACCACGCTAGCGCAAGTCACCATTAGCTCTGGCCTAGATTGCTGCATCATCTTCCCCAAGGGGCCCTGCTTCTTGCCTGTTCCCCTACAGACACCCTCACCAGAGCCATCCTTTCTAACCGCTTCCCAACACCCCTCTGTTCACAACACTTTGCTGGCCTCCTGTCACACTTAGAGCCTTTCATTGGCCGAGAAGATCTGGCCCCTGGTGACCTTCAGATTGCATTCTCTTCCTCTCTGCCTCCTCTTTGCCCACTCTGCTCAGCCACCCTGTTGGTCTTGCTGTTCCTGACACACCACACTGGCTCCTGCCCTGGAGCCTTTGCACTTGGCGCCTCCTGCCTCCAGGAAAGCATTTCCTCTCGTCTGCATTGTCTACTAGCTATACATGGCTATTTAATTAAAATTAAACATTTGGTTCCTCAGCCACACATTCTGAGTGCCCGATGGCCACATGTGGCTGTGGCTACCACACTGGCCAGTGGAGTCATGAAGTATTTCCCTCACTGCCGAAAGTTTGGTTGGCTTGGACTTCATACCTCATGCCTGGCCCGCTCGGCCTGTTAGGTCTTCACTCAAATATTCCCTGTGTGAGATGTCTTCTAAAACAATGTCTCCTTTCATTCTTGACCCTTCTACCTAGTTCTTTGCTTTTATATCCTTTATAACTACTTTTTAGAAAAATTTGTTTCTGTAAAAATGCTGAGGCCTTTTGAGAGCTGGGATTTTGTCCCTATCGGTCCCTAAACCACAAACCCCTAGACATTAGAAAAATTCAGCCAGGTATGGTAGCTTACGCCTGTAATCCCAGCACTTTGGAAGGCCGAGGTGGGCAGATTACCTGAGATCAGGAGTTCGAAACTAGCCTGCCAACATGGAGAAACCCCGTCTCTACTGAAAATGCAAAATTAACTGGGTGTGGTAGTGCATGCCTATAATCACAGCAACTCGGGAGGCTGAGGCAGGAGAATTGCTTGAACCCAGGAGGTGGAGGTTGAAGTGAGCTGAGATTATACCATCACACTCCAGCCTGGGCAACAAGAGCGAAACTTTGTCTCAAAAAAAAAAAAAGAAAAAAGAAAAAAAAAGAAAAAGAAAAAAAGAAAAATTCCTGGCTCTTGAGCAAATCACTTAACCTCTTTGTACCTTGGTTTCTTCATCTGCTAATTGCGGATTAAAAACAGTACCTATCTCAAAGGGTAGGTAAGGGGACTAAATTGTAAAACATATGTGCCTGGCACATAATAGGCACTCAGTCAATGTCAGCATTCAGCATTAGTAAGGACTCAGTAAATCCACATTAGTTGAATGATTGAATGAACATTGTTCAGCCACATCTTGCCTTGGTGGCTGCTGCGGACAAGTTTCACTTCTAGAGGTGAAGCTTTTTCAGCGGCTGGGAAATAAGCACACAGGCCATGGGAGGTGTGTGGCTGGAGAAAGGACAAGAAGGATGCCTCCAGGTCAGGCAGATGGCATGGAGGAGGACAGGGAGCACACAATCAAAAAGCAAGCTAAAGATGGGAAAGCGGTGCCACATACGCAAACAATCAGGCCCGAATCTCCTTGGCAAGCACGTCTCACACGCCGTCCCGTTGAAGCCGGTGTTGCATTTACACTCTCCGGCCCAGTACATATCAAGGCACACACCCCGGTTATTACACGGGGTCTTTGGTCCTCCAGGGCAGGCTGGAAGAGATGAAACAGTGGTGACTCAACAGCCAAAGCTAGAGCAGCTCAGCACTTTCATAAACGAGCTGTGGCATTTGACATCTGTTAGCCCAGAGGGACCGTGTGGCTCTAGGTGTCATTGGATATTCAGGGCAAGCCACTGGCCTATGGGACATGAACTTTATGGTATCTGGTATGATTCTGTCTTGGCAGGATGATACACTGAACTGTGCACTGTATTTGGGGGTTTGTAGGCACTGGATTTGAGGATATCTGGGCTCAGCAATGAACTTGCTCTGAGCTTTTGTTTTCTTAGCTCTAAATGATGATAATAATAATAATGACATAGTGTCTGC
Source organism: Callithrix jacchus (assembly GCF_049354715.1). Lineage (NCBI taxonomy): Eukaryota > Metazoa > Chordata > Mammalia > Primates > Cebidae > Callithrix > Callithrix jacchus. Next base: position 106,672,419 of record NC_133510.1, on the reverse strand, counting down.
TTGACCTATACCACAGTGTTATTGTGAAGATTAAATGAGGCATTATAACTAAGAACATTCTGAAAATATAGAGCACTGAACAAATGTAAGAATGTTACTGATTTTCATGAATGGTCCACACTTTAGTGATGAAGGGTGGAGCTGGGTGATCACGGGAGCTCTCAACCCAGAGTATTCTCAATGAGGTCATGATGAATGGAGTATGCATGCTAGTGAAAATCATGGCTTCTGGAGACAGACCAGCAGGACCTTGGGTTTACTTTGTATCCTCTCTGTGCCTCTGTTTTCTCATTTACAAAATGGGGACAACAGGCCAGCCTTGGTAACTCATGCCTGTAATCCCAGCACTTTGGGAGGCCAAGGTGGATGGATTGTTTGAGCTCAGGAGTTTGAGACCAGCCTGAGCAACATGGCGAAACCCCAGCTCTACAAAAAATACAAAACGATGAGCTGAGTGTGGTGGCATGTGACTGTAGTCCCAACTGCTTGGGAGGCTGAGGTGGGAGCATCACTTGAGCCCAGAAGGTTGAGATTGTAGTGACCTGTGGTCCTGCCACTGTGCTCCAGCCTGGGTAACAGAGCAAGACTCTCTCTCAAAAAAAGTCAGAGGTGGGGGGGGACGGGTGGGGACAAAAATGGAACCTACTCCCTAGGGGTTGTTGCCCAGATTAAATGTTTTGATATGTTTGGGAAAAAGTACTCAATAAAACTCAATAAATGTGCCTCTGTAGAACAACAAATGGCAGATGAGAAGTGCTTTTTAGGCATTTGTTAGGCTGCTGCTGTTGATGTATTGTTGGCTAGAAGTTAACATAGGAGTTTCAAGATGAGTCCAAATGTGCTTTGGCAAGGAGCCCTTTCCTGGTGAGGTAACAGAGGAAGCCAGTGCTGTAAGTCCTCTAGCCGGGACAGGGGTGGGCTCAGGAAATCATGGCCCATACAGACTGTGTCAGTACATCATCTGCCAAGGGAGCATCCTATCAAATGCATTTAAACGTGTTTATCAGTATCATAGATATCATGTTGCATAGGATCAAAAATGAAATATGGTGTCCTTAGTACTATCAGAAATGCCTGCATTCTAATGGCAAGGAAAAAAGCAGACACACAATTACAACATATGCACAGTAGGATCTCAACTTGATAAAAAAAAAATATACCAAATAGGCCGGGCGCGGTGGTTCGCGCCTGTAATCCCAGCAGTTTGGGAGGCTGAGGTGGGCAGATCACAAGGTCAAGAGATAAGAGACCATCCTGGCCAACACGCTGAAACCCTGTCTTTACTAAAAATGCAAAAAATTAGCTGGGCATGGTGGCATGTGCCTTGTAGTCCCAGCTACTCAGGAGGTGGAAGCAGAAGAATCACTTGAACCCGGGAGGCAGAGGTTGCAGTGAGGCACAATCACGCCATTGCACTCCAGCCTGACGACAGAGCGAAACTCCATTTAAAAAAAAAGTCAAATAAAGTAGAAGGAATGATACATAACACTTCAGAGTGACTGTTTTGGGGTCTGGGAATCATTAGCAGCAGTGTTACACCCATTTCTCTATAATTTTGGTACATTCCAAGGCTGGACAGTGAACATGAGCATATTACCAATTTTAGAGTTGAGAGTGGGGAAGAGGTGCCCTCACCCAGGCAGTCTCGCCCGAAGTAGCCGTTGCAGCACTTGGGGATCTGTATGGCCAGGCTGCACTGCTCCTGGCAGCCTTCCAGTTTCCTCCTGAAGCTCAGGTTATAGAGACAGCTCTGCTTCACGCCCTAAAGGAAGAGAGCAGACCATCCCTTCACTTTCCACCACAGGGACTGAGGGACTGGGGCCCTGGGGCTCTAGTGTGCAACTTTGTGGAGGATCCTGGTACTGCCCAAATAAAAAATGGGACTTCCAATGGGAGCCAATTTTTTTTCTAAGGCAGTATTTTTCCTATGGGAGTCAACGGGCCAATGGCAGAAACATGAGGATGGGGTAGGGGGTAGATTTAGCATCCATGGGAAGATTTCTCCCCAGTTTCAAGAGGAAGAACTTTTTGACCCTTAGGAGTGCTCTGCAAATGGCATGGTTGCTTTGGGAGGCAGTGGGAAAGAGGTAGCTTCTTGTCACGGAAGGGGTGTGGGGCAAGGCTCCCAAACTGTAGGCAGAGAGGGTATGAGTTAGATTTTGTTTCGTAGAGATATTTTTGTTATAGGTTTTACTAGCAGACTAGAAAGAACTTGACTTTGGAATAAGTAAAAACAAACAAACAAACAAAAAACACCAGTATTTAACAAACACTTACTATGTGCCAGGTACTTAAGTATACCCACATTTTAAAATTTACTTTTTCTAGCCAAGCGCGGTGGCTTACACCTGTAATCACAGCACTTTGGAAGGTCGAGGTGGGAGGATCACGAGGTCAAAAGATTGAGACCATCCTGGCCAATGTGATAAAACCATCTCTACTAAAAATACAAAAATTAGCTGGGCATGGTGGTGTGTGCCTATAGTCCCAGTTACTCAGGAGGCTGAGGCAGAAAAATCCCTCGAACCTGGGAGGCAGAGGTTGCAGCGAGTGAGATCACGCCACTGCACTCCAGTCTGGTGACAGAGTGAGACTCTGTCTCAAAAAAATAAAATAAAATTACTTTTCCTAATAGCTGCATACAGAATCCATCATTACCTCCATTTTACAGAGGCAAACCTGATAGGTCACAGGATTTGCCAAAGATTATGGAATTTGACCCATACCTGTGGACTCCAAATGTCATTGACTTAACCCTTGCTCTCCATTGCACTCTGGACTTGCGTTCTAGCACTGCTTCTTACTAGCTGTGTAGCCTTGGGTGATTGCTTACCCTCTCTGAGACTCATTTTTCTCATAAGTGTAGGTAATAATAGCTTATTATTACCTTTGTGTATTATAAAGAGGAATAGAGTAATGAGTATATAAGGGCACAGCACAGAAACTGGGACATGAACAGCAGTCAACAAAAGGCAGCTATAAATTATCTTCTAAGTCCTTCTAGGTCTACCATCCCATGACTTTTCTAGACAGTTTCTACAGTATGGGTTGATAGGTGGCCTGGGCTGAGAATATCTATCTTACCCCATTGATTTTTTTGTTGAAAGAATGACAGAAATTACATTTACGCAACATATGCAGATACATGCACCTGCGCGCGTGCACACACACATACACACACACACACACATATATACAAACACTGAGGTCTGATAATGAAACAGATCTGTGGCTCTCCAAACATTGTCACTGCATTCTTAATTACCTTTGGTTTACTCCACTTTGGGCAGCTGGGAGTATTGAAACAGCTCCCACAGTCCCCCTAGTATGCAAGAAAAGAAACACTTGAAAATCAAGAATATAAAAAAACACAAGGAAACGTTCCTAATACCTGGATAGATTAAGGGCTTAATTAATCTTAAGACACTGGCTATGATCACGAATATGAAACAGGCCAGGCATGGTGGTTGACACATGTAATCCCAGCACTTTGGGAGGCCAAGGCAGGAGGATTGCTTGAGGCGAGGAGTTTAAGACCAGCCTGGGCAACACAACAAGATTCCATCTGTAAAAAAATAGCCAGGCATGGTGGCCCATGAGCCTGTAGTCCCAGCGACTTCGGAGGCTGAAGTGAGGGGATTGCTTGAGCCCAGAAGTCCAAGGCTGCAGTGAGCTGTGATTGCACCACTAAACTCTAGCCTGGATGACAGAGCAAGACCCTATCTCGAAACAACAACAACAAAGAATATCAAAGCAAACACCCTGTAACTTTGCCATGGATAATTGTGAAAGTCTGACTTCGACATTGCCTCTGTGGTTTTGTTCTCTGAAGGGAAAATCTGTTACACAAAAGCTGGACCAGGACAGTATTATAGGCATATGGCAGTAGCAGTGGGACATATGGCTGCAAATGTTAGTTCCATTTTAAGTTAGATGGGATACTTTTGGCCAATCACTATTCAAGCCTTACTTTCATAATAAATAGGGATAATAATTATTGCTATTTGATCTTCAGGGGATTGATGAGGGGAAAGGATTAACTGAAAATTATGTGTGGAGTGTAATTTGGAAATTAAGAAGACCCCTATGGTAGAAAGGACAACTGGTTTCATCTCCTACTTTGGCTGACTGTAATCCAAAAATTTTGGGATAGTTATTGAAATTCCTAGGGGATGCCAGGTACTGATATCAACTGGTGACAAACTTTGCCATGTAAAGTCACTTTACCTCTTTGAGACTCAGTTTTTAAATCTACATGATAGAGTGGATAACTATTCCTATTACTGGATTATTGCAGGGGTAAGCTAAGCATCGAGCACAATGGCTGGCTCCAGGGCAGCACTCGGTAAAGGTGCTGGATGGATGAATGAGTGCATGTAAAAATGCCTTGCACAGTGCAGGGCCTGGGACAGAAGCTCACTGTTGTCAAATGAATGAATCAATGGGTAAGTCAATAGAGGTGTGAATGGCATATCATATTAGACTGACTCTATGACACTGCCCTTTTTGTAGGCTCCAGAGTGTCAGACATGGCAATTTCATATGGTTTAATCTGGCAGATGTTCAACAAATGTTTGTTGAATGAATGAGTGACTGAATAGATGGATGCACTTGAAAACGAATGGCAGGTGGCACATGGTTGGTATCCAGGAACTGTTTTCTCGATGCTAAGGAAATGAATGGGTGGGTGAGTGGGTGGGTGGATAAACAAGCATATTCCAGGCTGTGTGGGGCTGAGTGGGTGGGTGGATAAACAAGAATATTCCAGGCTGTGTGGGGCTAAGTAGATGCCTGTTGATTCTGAGTCTGAAGAACTATATCATTTGGCCCTCAGGTCTTCTGGGTCCTGGTCTCGCTGAGGAGAGTCCACACTGGACCGCAAGGGCCATTCTTTGGCTTAAGGTTCTCTTACTACGCTGTTGTTTTCAGGACTGACCCACATATCGAAAACAGTGAAGGTGTCACAGTGGCCCCCCAGGATGGGATCAATCAGCAGACAGTCAATGCCATAGGCCACGCCCAGGTCAAATAAGAGTTCCCGCTGCACAATTCTGCACGTTTGGCCGTTCAGAAAGAGGTCACCCTGAGGAAGAGAGAAAAAGAGAGAAAAAAACAGTCAATCTCTCATACATCTCTTCTCTCCCAGCCATATACCATGGGCAGTAACTGCAAGACTCAGGAAGAACTTAATAACACCCCATGTATTTATATGCTTATCAAATACCCAGCATATATTATGTGTCAGATACTGTTCTAAGTGCTTTAGCTGTGCAAATTCTTTTAATTCTTACAACTATCCAAGGTTGTTGTGTTGGATGTAGCTACCACTGTTAGTACCCATTTACAGATGGGGGAACTAGGGCAGTGAGAGGTTAAATGACTTGCCCGTGAATGGCGGTGTGGGCATCTGCACCCAGGCAGTCAGTCCCAGAGCCTGCCCCCTTGACCCCTCTACCTCACTTCCTCTACCAGAGGGGAAACGTCAGCAGTGGGTGATAGGGTGCAGCAGGGATGACCTTGCCGTGGTTAGGGAAGAACTTCGCTGATGTGCCCTCTTTGCGTGTTGCTACCAAAGTCTCCTTTATATAGTGCCAGCACCTAGCAAGGTGCCTGGTTCAGCTTTCTTTCCACGATGTCCAAGTGACAGGCTTCAACTTTGTAATGACAATTTCTTTTTTCACATGTACCAGGCGTCATCAACTGGGCTTTGGAGACATTATTTCATTTAATGTTTGTGACAATCTCAGGGCTTCCTTTCCTGAGGTCACCAGCTAGTAAGCTGATGGATACATTATCCTTCCAAGATACAAAATGCTTTTAGAAAGCTTTTGAGAAGAAAAAAAGATAACTCCCAGCATGTATGGATGGGATGGAGATAACATGACTCGGTGGAGGAACACCAGAAAACTGGTTAAAGCCCTGCATGTTCACTTATGGACTGTGACCACGGGCAAGTCACGGAACCTCTCTGAGGTTCATTTGTTTTTTACCATGTAAATAAGTAAATGATTTCTAATATTGGGTTGTCATACAGATCAGACTAAATAATGCATTGCAAAGTGCTCTGAAAGCTATATATTGTTATGGCTTTGACAGAACACACAGAACAAGCAGAAGGCATTCTATTATCCTTCTCTGATAGTTGTCTATTTTGGTCTAGGGAGACAGGACAATCTCAAGAGTGTACACTGGGATAGTGTTACAGAGGCTGGAATGAAAAGTTGTGAATACTCTTCAAATTCAGTTATAAGTTCAATGCAATTCTAATTCAAACACCAAAGTGGTACTGGTCATAAGATGTACGCAGAATGTTGTATGGAACTTGTTGGAATCTTCCTTGAAGGGAATCAACTCGATTGGGAGCTGCATCCCTTTTGCCCTTCATCCTTCCTGATGCCTGGAAAGTGGACATGGTGGCCGGAACTCCAGCAACCATGTTGGACCTTAGAGGCTGGAACCATGTGCTGCAGAGCAGAAAGACAGAAGGAGCCTCCCCACTGAGCCATCATAGGAAATCCGATTGGCTACCTCCGGATTTCTTCTATGAAACAGGATAAATCCTTATACATTTAAGTCACTACATTTTGGCTTTTTCATGATATGCAGTTGAAATAATCCTATTAGACCCCTTCATCATATGGAATTACAAGAAGACAGAATTGTTCAGGAACGAGCCAGGGAAGGTTAAAATTGCAAACCTCTCAGTTGGCTGATTGAGGTAGGTAAAGCCTAGAGCTGGTTGACTGCCAAGAGAGGGTTGGAGGTGAGGCCACAGCCGTGGGGCTTTGAAGGAAGAGAAACAAGTGATGGTATACTTTCCTGTTTCAGGAAAGTATCTCACATTGGAAAATAAACGCTCTACACAAAAAATAAAATTAACTGGAAGCTGCTCTCCACAGTATAAGAGGCTTCCTGCCACCTGCTAGGAGGGGTTGGGTTGGACAGGATTTATCAGGTTTTTCATATCCACTAATGCACTTTCAGGAAAAATACCTCTGAAGGCAGTGAGAAAAAAAGTGAGCCTGCTATGAATGGAGGGAAAAAAGCAAACATCTCCTTGAAGGGCAGTGGTTGGGGAATAGCTTGCTGTGAATGTGTTAACCCCTTCCTGCCCATCCTTAATGATGATACTCACGATGTCATTGCCAGTTCCACACTTCACACTCAGATCTGTACCATGCAGGGTCGTCCGGCCAGGGGAGCTGGGAAGATCCACAGCTAAAACCTGCAGGACAGATGGTACCATGTGACTACCTCATATTTGGGCTAAAAAAGGGATGGCCTGAAAGAGCTTTGCCGAAAAACCAGATTCAGTTGCAAGTTTTTTCATGTTATTATAACTTTAGCTTTTCAATGACCATAGGTATAACCAATGGGAAGAATAATTGGGGGCTCTCTGGGATGTTGGAAATTCCTTCTGGAGGAAAAGAGTGGACCAACTGGACTGGTTTCAGTCACCCTTCCATCCCCCATCTGTGCTTGGGAGTCTTTGAAGATGCAGTCTTAATATATGAAGCCAATGAAAGAAGAAGTGGGTAAGGCTGGGGAATGACCTAGGATGTAGTTATGGGCGGCACTGTGCCTCTCGAAGAGTCATGTTGAAGTCCTGAACCCCAGTTCCATGAACATGATCTTATTTGGAATGAGGTCATTGTGGATGTGATTAGTTAGGATGAGGTAATCCTGGAGTAGAGTAGGCTCTTAATCTAACATGAATGGTGTTCTTATAAGAAGAAAGAACAGGCAAATGCCACATAAAGGCACAGAAACACACAGGGAGAGACAGCCCTTGATGGCGGAGACAGAGATCAGAGGGATGCACTACAGGCCTGGAGCACCAAGGATTTCCAGAAGCCACCAGAAGTGGGAAGACCATCGGGGAACAAATTCTCCCTCAGAACCTCCAGAAGGAACAACTTTGCCAGCTCCTTGATCTCCAACATCTAGCTTCCAGAACTGTTTACTACAGAGAACACGTTTCTGTGGTTTAAGCTGCCCAGTTTGTGTTAATTTGTTACAGCAGCCTTGGGAAACTAATGTAGATGCTGTGGATGAACTGAAGTTGGGGCATTTGGCATTTTGAACTGGACAGACTCGGTCCTGGAGAGAAACAAGAGTCCTATATGAGAACTCAGGATTGCTGTCATGTTCCTATATGAAGGGTGATGCTTGCTCCTATATGATCATGCTTGTCCTATAAGACTGTGCAGGCTCCCATATGATGGCGCTGCTCCTATCTGATCATGCTTGCTCCTATCTGATCATGCTGCTCCTATATGATATTTGCTCCTATATGATGGCACTGCTCCTATATGATCATGCTTGTTCCCATATGATCATGCTGCTCCTATATGATCATGCTTGCTCCTAAATGATTGTGCTGCTTCTGTATGATCATGCGGCTCCTGTATGATGGTGTTTGCTCCTATATGATGGTCCATGTTCCTATATGATTGTCCATGTTCCTATGATTGTGCTTGCTCCTATATGATCATCCATGTTCCTATATGATCGTGCTTGCTCCTATGTGATTGTGCTGCTCGTGTGTGATTGTCCATGTTCCTATATGATTGTGCTTGTTCCTGTATGATTGTGCTGCTCCTATATGATCGTGCTTGCTCCTGTATGATCGTACTTTTTTCTATATAATCATGCTTGTTCCTATATAGTCATGCCACTCCATGATCATATATGTTCCTATATGATCGTGGAAGTTCCTATATGGCCATGTTTGTTCCTGTATGGTTGTGCATGTTCCTATATGATCACACATTCCTATATCACATATGTTCCTATATAATTGTGTTTGTTTCTATATGATCATGCTTCCCTGATACAGTTAATCAGTTCAGGGGCCACACTGATTGTAGCCCGATCAATCAGTCATTTGCCTAGAAACTTTGGAATTGGAAGAGAAAGAGTCCATCTGGAAAAACTTGAGAAATGTTTTCAGCAGCCATTTTGGCAGAACTAGGAAGGAGGAAAGGCTGATCTGCAGAAGGGAGAGGAATGATGCTCTGGGTGTTGGTTAAAGTTAAAAAATAAAAATGGCAGGTCCAAGGAACAGAACCACATGTGGTATACTGCAGAAGCCAATGAACCACGGCCAGTCAGAGGACACAGTGGGGCAGGGGATGCTGCGGCTTCCTGCACACTGTGGACACGGGGACACACTGACAGTTCCTAGGCCACAATGCCTCGGTGCTGAATTTTATCACCACCCTGGGACATTCTTGCACTTATATCTGCATGTAAACTACATACCTTGGCATCTCGTATCACATGGAACTTTAAATACTTCTTCAGCTCGTCCTTGTTGTCTTCGTTGAATAGGAAGTCCTGTTGTTCAGCAGGTAGGGCTTGGAGGGCTTGGTCCGTGGGCCAGAATACAGTGACTGGGGTGTGGATGGGATCTGTGATGACACTCAGCAAACCTGAGTCCTGAAACACAGGGAGTCCACCCCTCGCTGGCACGAGCAAGGCCCAGACATGCATGCAGGGGGTCTGTCTCTGAGGATTCTTCTCCATGCTCCAGCCTATGGCTTACTGGGATCTGGATGGTTCATGGGTGATGCAGCTAGAAACTAGAAGCCCATCACACTCTAACCATTCTGACCTACATTTTTTTTTCTTTCTTTTGAGGCAGGGTCTCCCTCTGTTGCCCTGGCTGGAGTGCAGTAGCACAATCATAGCTCAGTGTATCTTCAACCTTGCGGGTTCAAGTGATCCTCCCACCTCAGCCTCCTGAGTAGCTGGGACTACTGGCATGCACCACCATACTCTGCTAATTTTTGTATTTTTTGAAGAGACGGGGTTTTGCCATGTTGCCCAGGCTGGTCTCGAACTCCTGGGCTCAAGAAATCCTCCTACCTTGGCCTGCCAAAGTACCAGGATTACAGGCAGGAGCCAACCATGCCTGTCCTGACCTATGTTTTCTTGGAGACCAAATCAGAAAGTCAAATTCTGGAGCCTCCAGGGACTGCTCAGGGTGGAAGAGTGGGAAAGAGAGAACCTCAGAGAGATGCTTGGCCTACTCCTCCCTATTTTCCTCTACAATCTTTTGTTCATACTGGAAGTTTCTACTTAATTCATGGGAATAATCTCTGAAGTCAGTAAGATAAGTTTTTTGTTTTTTTTGAGATGGACTCGCACTTGTCACCCAGGCTGGAGTGCAGTGGGGCACAATCTTGGCTCACTGCAACCTCTGCTTCCTGGGTTCAAGTGATTCTCCTGCCTCAGCCTCCCAAGTAGCTGGGACTACAGGTGAATGCCATTGCGTCTGGCTAATTTTTGCATTTTTAGTAGAGATGGAGTTTCACCTTGTTGGCCAGGCTGGTCTTGAACTCCTGACCTCAAGTGATCATCTGCCTTGGCCTCCCAAAGTGCTGGGATTACAGGTGTGAGCCACTGTGCCCACCAGAAAGATATGGTTTTAATTTCTACCTGCCTCACACGCATAGAGTTCCCAACTCTTCCATGCAATTTCCCCATCTTTATAATGGAGTTGATAATTCCAGATATGAAGCACATAGTACACCACTGCCACATCCCAATTTCTTTCTCTCTCTCCAGCCTCAAATCCTCAATTTCTAACTCAGCCCATGTATATTATATAGCTCAACAAGCCATATACCATTCTAAGAAGTGAGTGGCAGAGAATGACTTTGCTCACCAGAAAATTGGGACTTCCCCACACAGATCCCAAAACAGCTGGCTGATGTCAAAAACAAAGCAGAAAGAACAACAAAACAAACAAAACAAAACTTCTTCAGGCAGGTTATCCTCCGAATCAAATGCCCCTTGATTTTTACCTGTATTAATTTGCTGAATTTGATGTAGCCACTGTTTGTTGCCAAAGTCGTAAAATTTTGCTGCAAAGATAACAAGAATGAGCATGAAACTTTTCCTTATACAGTTTACAAGAAACTTACCAAGAGCTCAAGTGAAAAAAATAAAGGTACCATAACCTTGCAGGTACATAGATGGGCTCCTCAGTACCTGCTCCAGCTCTCTTCTGCCCATGCATTTCTGCATTCTAGAGATTAGTAGGCTAAACACTATCTTTTCCCAGACTCCCTTGCAGCTAGAGCCCCTTATGGATATAAGGTCCTCCAAGCAGAAGCACTTGTGCAAAGCTTGTTGGTGGAAATAAATAATATAAAGTGGCAGCAGATGCCAGAAGGGAGATCAAACACTCTGGCAGGCACAATGGGGATATCTATAGCCTAGTGTCTGGTGTCCATGGTGGTGAGGCTGGAGACAGGTGGCAGTCACAGAGCTGTGACAGCCAGGACAGCTGGAACAGCCTGGTGGTGGTGGTGAGGTTATCAGGTTAGCTGTATACCCTGTGTGTGTGTGTGTGTGTGTGTGTGTGTGTTTTAATTAAAAACATGTTTTTTTAGACAGGATCTCACTCTGATTGCCCAGACTGAAGTGCAGTGGCACAATCTCAGCTCAATGCCTTGAGCTCACTGCAAGCATCAACCTCCTTGGATCAGGTGATTCTCCCACCTCAGCCTCCCAAGTAGCTGGGATTACAGGCATGCACCACCACACCTGGCTTGCTTTTTGTATATTTAGTAGAAACAGGGTTTTGCTATGTTGCCCAGGCTGGTCTTGAACTCTTGCACCCAAGCAATCTGCCCACCTTGGCCTCCCAGATTGCTGGGATTACAGGTGTGAGCCACTGCACCCAGCCAAGTGTCTACCCTTTGTAGGCCTCCCTGGGCTGCTTTGCTCCCAGCTGTGTAGCATCAGCATCTGAATTAGCCTCTGCCCTTCCAGAGATTTGATGATGTATCTACTATCTTGAGAAACTCATTTTTGTCTAAGCTAAGTATAGTGAATTCTGTGTTCTGCAGTGAAAAACCCTGACCTATATTAATAAAAAAAAAGTTAAAATTACATTTTCTGCCAAATTAGGAGTTTTACTCAAGATTTAATTCTACCTACCTACCTACCTACCTACTCCATCTTCCAAACCTATGTGAGACCATCTGTCCTTGTGAATACTAAAGAAAACATATAAAACCCATTTATCAATTTAAAATAGTTTTACTTATTTACTTCTTACTAAGAATAATGTTTACTAGGCTTTTAATAATAGCTTGAGATTCAGCAGAAAAATAAAATGTTTCAAAATAATGACTTCGAATCATAATAGAGATGACGTGTTGAGTCACTCCAGGCTGAGAGTATGATAGAGACTTTACCTACCAGAATTTTTCCAGAGGGGTCTCTGGGAGTGATAAGCAAATTCTGAGGAGATAGCAATTTGTCTACGATATGAATAATCCCATTAGTAGTGATGATGTCACTGGATATGATCTTAGCCTTATTATTTAAGTACACCGTGCCCTGAAATCAATCAAAAACAAAAAAGAAATGAGCACAAAGTGAAACAGACACAAAACTACTTCTCACAGAATGCTTTACCAAAGTGAAAACTGAAGATCCAAGTTAACAATACTTGAGTGTATTTTTATTATGATCAGAAAGTGAAAAGAGTTAAAAATGTAATTTTCACCTGGAGAAGTTAATAATCATCATCCCAAACAGTCATTTCAATATGATTCTCCAATATGAAATAAGCAAGCAGCTCAAAATTGGCTTCTCTTTCATATTTGTTTTATATCTCCTCCCCTGGCTTTTTTCTCTGTAGTAGGGAGGGACTGGGCAGGCATGGTCAAGTGGCTTTGGTCAAAAGCTTTCAACCTTTCCAGATTCTGACTAATGCTACCAAAAAGCAGTTCTGCTTATTACTCGGAGATGTCCCGCCTCTCAGTTTTATTCCTGGTTCTAATATTTATTCTTTGTGTGACCTCAGACAAGCTACTTAACCTTTCTGAGTTCAGTTTTCTTATTTGGATATTAAAGATAACACTGTCTGTATCAAGGGGCATCCTGCAGATTAAACGCGTTAGTACACATCAAATACTATGTGCCTGCATACAGAAATCACTTAACATATGTTAATGGTTATTATTATTTCTTAGATCACTTTAAAAATAAAAAAGGAGAAAGAGGACCTGAGGACCTAAGGATAAGGGACCTTTTTTTTTTACAAAAATACCTTAACTTTTAAGTTCAGGGGAACATATGCAGGTTTGTTACACAGGTAAACTGTGTTATTGGGGTTGTCATAGAGATTATTTCATCACCCAGGTATTAAGCCTACTACCCATTAGTTATTTTTTCTGATCCTCTCCCTCCTCCCATCCTCCACCCTCCGGTAGGCCCCAGTGCATGTTGTTCCCCTCTATGTCCATGAGTTCTCATTATTTAGTTCCCACTCATAACTGAGAACATGCAGCATTGGGATTTCTGTTCCTGCATCAGTTTGCTGATGATTGCTTCAGCTCCATCCGGGTTCCTGCAAAGAACATGATATAGAGGAAAGAGGACCTAAGGATAACTGGCATCTTCCTGAGGTGGCCTCTCCTACCTGAGAGACAGAGATGAACACTGGCTCTCCTTGGAGGGAAGTAGCATTTGAGATCAATTTCAGGTTTTCCAGAAGCAGCTGGTGGCAGGCAATCACATGATACCGAAGAACCTGGGGCATTACACCCTGTTTGTCCCAGTCTGTAACCTGTAACAGAAGATCAGAGGCTGGAGCCTTTTGCTGCAACATGCCATTTGGCTCTTCTCTCCTCCATTCTCTCTTCCACACCTCTTGGCCCACCCAGACTCTGGGAAGTAGGCTTTGTGGTCAGGATTATAGAGGGGAGGCTGTTCAGGCAAAAGGGAGGAAATGACTCTAACTCCTTTCCTGCCTCCATTGTGGATTCTCAGCATGGAAGAAGGAACGTGGTGTTCCTCTGGTCTGGGATTTTACAATGCATGTTGCAAAGATCCCAAGTTCTGTGAGATGATCCTCAAAAAAAAAAAAAAAAAAGAAAAAAAGTCTTGCAAAACATCCTGGGAAACACTGCATAGTATATTCCCCCCGTTGGAGAAGTATCAGTGCCAGATTTAAACCTTTAGTATTGGAAAAGATCATGATGTATCTTCATCTGCAATTCAAAATACAAACAAGACTGGGTACAGTGGCTCACACCTGTAATCCCAGCATTTTGGAAGGCAGAGGCGGGTGGACCATTTGAGGCCAGGAGTTTGAGACCAGCCTGGCCAACATGGTAAAACCCCATCTCTACTAAAAATACTACTCTGGAGGCTGAGGCATGAGAATCTCCTGAACCCAGGGGGTAGAGGCTGCAGTGAGCTGACATTGTGCCACTGTGCTCCAGCCTGGGTGACAGAGCAAGACCCTGTCTCAAAAACAATCAATCAATCAAACAATATTAATTAAATTAATATAAAGTGTAATCAAAAGCCCACAAAATTCTCACTGTTTCATGATAACTCCTTCAATGGCTTTTTATTTTGAATTACAAAGTGTCAAGTTCTTTCAAAAATTATTTTTGTGCCTCTGCTTTGTTGGTGTCCAAAATATAGGCATAGAGAGGCCGGGTGTGGAGTGGTTATGTACATAGGCCCAGATTTGGCTCTTTGCTCCACCCGCTGCTAGTCATGTGATCTTGGGAAAGCTACTTTCCTCAATATTCACAGCTGTAAAATGGGGATCACAACAGCACTCAGCTCACAGGGTTGTTGTGAGGACCAAATGAATCAATCTAAGCCAGGCCCTCAGAACATTGTTTGACACTCACAATAAATGTTACCTATCATTATTATGAATGGGCAATCCAGTATGACGAACCCCTGTGAATATTAGAACAGTAAAGGCTCTGATAAATCCTGCAAGAAAATAATCTATTTAAATCTCTTGAACCCAGCATCTCTCTCCCTCCACACCCCCTTCCCCTCCTTTTTTTTTTTTGTCTACGGGAGGTCTAAATCAGTTAAGAATTGTTCATCTTCTCCAACTTCATATCTTGTTCAGGAATGTCCTTTAGAAAGTCTCTGGCCAGTGGTTACCCCAAATCCACCTGAATGTTTACCCTGACAGGGGTCCCTGTGCCACGAGGCAGCCCCTTCTACTGCTGGTGAGTTCCACCTGATCTTAGATCTCCTGCTTGGAAACATCTCCAGTTTTGGTTCCAGGGCAAGACCCAAAGACTACGTTCCAACTGCAAACCTTCCCCCTCTGCCCACAGTCTCGTGCTCACCCGGGCTTCCTCATCAAAAGCTGCAGATGAAGGTGCAAAAACAGTGAAGGGGCCTGGGTTGACCAGATCTTTCACGGAATGCTCCTGTGGGAAGAAAGGTGGGGCTCACACATCACTCACTTAACATTAATACATGCAGGGGCTCAAACTAATACCAGAGTTCATGGCACCTGGGTGAAGCAAAAACTGGAGGAGGAGCCCTGTGTTTCAGTCTTGGATTCAAATGAAACCCACATTCTCCATCATTGAAATTGTGTGTTTTTCTCATTATAAAATTAACAAATGCTTATTGAATTAAAGATTTTGAAAATACAGCACAAAGAAGAAAATAATAACTGACCCCCTCATCCCACCACCTAGAAGCAGCTCCTATTATTTTCAGCTATTCTTTTCCAATGCCTCTTGCCCATATCAGTGTTCGATATCATTAGGATAAAATACAAACATGAAACACAAGTTGATGGACTTAACTGTCAAAATTGTCTTCTTGCAATTCTAAGATCATATGGTTACTATGGGCATATTTTCTTCTAGTTTTTAATGATTTGATTAAAATCATATTTCTTATATTTTTATGAGTTTATTCTTCTAGTTTAATATTTTATTCTTACATCTGAATCTCATTCAGATCTATGATGTGCAGAAAGATCAAACTGAATATTTTAACTCCAAGTGTTAACCAGCTGTCCCAGTCATACCATTTTCTCCAGCAGTGTGATGGGAGTCTTTTCATATACTACATTCTTTTTTTTTTCTTTTTTATTGCATTTTAGGTTTTGGGGTACATGTGCAGAGCATGCAATACAGTTGCATAGGTACACACAGGGCAGTGTGTTTTGTTTGCTTTCTCCCCTTCACCCACATTTGGTATTTCTCACCTGGCAATCCCTCCCCACCTCCCCCTCCCACTGGCCCTCCCCTTTTCCCCCTATAGACCCCAGTGTTTAGTACTCCCTCTCTGTGTCCATGTGTTCTCATTTTTCATCACCCGCCTATGAGTGAGAATATGCAGTGTTTCATTCTTATGTAGAAAATTCTAGAAATCCAGGGTCCCAGACTTTCTTCTGTCCTCACCAACTCTTCAGGCTACCAGTTTATGCTGTATTTGGCTTGAGGCTGAACTCTCTGTCTCCCAGGCTGGAGTGCAGTGGTGTGATCTCAGCTCACTGCAACCTCTGCCTCCCAGGTTCAAGCAATTCTCGCGCCTTGGCTTCCAAGTAGCTGGGACTACAGGCCTGTGCCACCATGCCCAGCTAATTTTTCTTTTTTGTATTTTTAAGAGACGGGTTTTGCCATGTTGCCCAGACTGGTCTTGAGCTCCTGAAGTCAGGCAATCCACCCACTGTGGCCCCCAAAGTGTTGGGATTACAGGCCTCAGTCACTGCGCCTGGCCTAGGCTGAACTCTATGACTTGACAGATGTATATTTCTTACCTGCAACTGGAAGAAATACTGGGAAGTTTTTGGGTTCTTCGGAAGCTCCTGCAAACAAAGTGTAGTTTCACTTAATGCCTATGAAATATATATAAGAACAGTACAGGGCTGTCATGGGATGATTTCTCCAAGGTCATATCTGCCATCCTTTCAACTGGAAATCTGTAACACTGGGCCTTTTTGGAGCTTCATCTGTAGGCTGACAATTGATATTCAGAATAACTATATGGACACACTGTGAATTCTATAACCTTTCTGGAATTGCCAGCTGATTTATGAAAGAAAGGTACAGCCATTTCTAGAGCATTTTCTGACATTCAAATGTTTAAAAAAAGTAGTTATAGGTTTATGGCAGATTTGGCTACTCTATTAACAAGAATATTTGATCAGCCAGGACATTTTCATCCCGCTTTAAACTAAATAACTGAACATTTACTTTGCAATAGGCAGAAACCTGCAAGTATCACATTGGCTCAACCGCTATGCTCACTACAGGCGCACACACATGCACACACATTAACATGTGGGCGCATACATGCACACATAGCAGTCCATGCCATGGTAATGTGGTTGAGCTATTGAGCACTCTGCCCATTACACGTATTACCTTACTTAATTTTAACAACCTGATGGAGTTGGTACCAGTATTATTTTCTTTTACAGATGGGA
This sequence comes from Callithrix jacchus, assembly GCF_049354715.1. Lineage (NCBI taxonomy): Eukaryota > Metazoa > Chordata > Mammalia > Primates > Cebidae > Callithrix > Callithrix jacchus. The sequence goes on along the minus strand of NC_133510.1, from coordinate 106,655,186 downwards.
AAATTGATATATGGAGAGGTGACATAATATGCTCGAAGTCACATTACTAACCAGGAGAACTGAATTCAAACCCAGGTGTTTCTGACTCCAGAGCTGTCAGTCCATCTCATCCCCACATTACACCCTTTCACAGGTCAAATGAATTCCCAGAGGTAGACAAAATTTCTTTTCATTGCTGATTTATATAAAATTGCCTTTCATCTTTTTATAGAGCTTTACATTTCTCTAAGCTCCTGAATACTCCTTAGCTAGCTGGATTCTTGGCATTTTTGGGGAAGTAGAGTTTACTTTATGGAAACACCTCTAGGGTTACCTGATAAATGTTGCCACGGCAGGTAAATCCATCTCCGACGTAATTTGGCTTGCAAGTACAAGTCCTTTCTCCTTGCTCAGTTTGGTTGCAGATGGCAAATTTACTACAGCCGCCATTTTTCTGGTAAAATTGCCAAGGGGCAAGGGATGGGGATTAGACCAGTTAGTCTTCCAGCTCTGCCGATATTTACAAAGCAATTCTGTGTTGGAATTCATTTTTTGTCTCATTCTCTAACTTCGATTCATTTGTACTGTTTACCCTTTTCCTGAGCTTGCCTTCCAATTCCCTATGCTCACAGGGACATCTTATTCACCCTGCCTTGTATCCCAAGATGGCAGGTCCCTTTGAGCAGATCTCCAGCCCTGTACAGATAAGCCCAGAGTTGCCAAATTGGAAATTTCTCAGCCTCCAGGCATTAACTAGGAAGACTCGACCTGTTTGATACTTCCTAGCTTTAAGCTAAATGCTGATCATAGGAGAAGGTAACCATTATCAGATAGATTGTATAAAATAGAATACATTGTCCCAGCCCTCAAAGAACTTATAATACATTGTGGAAAACTGGTAGAGACCTAAAATACAAACAAAGTATGGTTCAAAGCTAACCTCCACGGGAGCACTCATTGCAGGGACACTCAGCCCCATGTTCTTCTACATACGCATCATCTGACCCCATAGGCTCCCTTCCTCACAAACCCTTCCCCGTGCTTTCTGAAACTCATTGCCATTAGCAACTTTCTGAGAATCTCACCTCTTTGTAAGCTCTCTTCACCTCTTCCTGCAGAGGTGTCTGTCTCCCGCAAACATCACCCTTCCTGTGCCCCTCAAGTGAAGCTGTTTTCTCCATTACCTGCACACTGGTGAGGGACTGAAGTGGCAATGTCCTGGCGGTGCTGGGAGAGCGTCTTTCTTACCGTATGTTGTCACTTCCAAAACATTTCTACACCCTCATCCTTTAAACACAGAGTATACCTAATCCTTCGGCAATTTTTACTCTTTGGTCCTAATGGTGATGCCTGGATCATTGCCTTTCCCTTCCTTCCTGATGTTGCCATCCTTGGCAGTGTCAATATCCTTGTCAATGGCCTCTACCGCCCCTGTCCACACCCCCTGGATTTGCAGTCAACATTAAAGTGCACTGACTGCTCCTGAGAGCTCCGTTTCAAACATCCTTCTCTCTGGCCACTGACTTTTACCATTTCAACTTATCCCATCTAATACTGTACTCTCCAACCTCCTTTGGTCCACAGGTACCTCTCCTGCTTTGAGCTTACTTCTTTCTCACCAGCATTCCTGCCCATCCAGTCAGCCCTCTTTGCCCCCAGCCAGCTGGCAAGGTGGAGCACTGTGAGCATCCCTGGCTCTTCCTCCTCTGGTGGTGAGGTGCCTGAGAAAGTCATGGATACATGTTATCTGGACTCCCTTCAAAGGTATACACACAGATGCCTGTACTTTTCCAGTACGTTTAATTTTCCTCTCTCTAGAGATGATGATACAGTTTGGCTACATCTCTCTAGAGATGATGATACAGTGTTCCCACCCAAATCTCACCTTGAATTATAACTCCCATGTGTCATGGGAGGAATCTGGTAGGAAGTGATTGAATTATGGGGGTGGGTCTTTCCTGCGCTGTTCATGTGGTAGTGAATGAGTGTCAGGAGATCTGATGCTTTTAAAAATGGGAGCTTCCCTGCACAGACTCTCTCGTCTGCCACCATGTGAAAAATGGCTTTCACTTTCCACCATGATTGTGCGACCTTCCCAGCCACATGGTACTGTAAGTCCAATAAACTCTTTTGTAAGTTGCCCATTCTGGAGTATGTCTTTATCAGCAGCGTGAAAATGGACTAATACAGATGACGTTCCACTCCTCACCTCTCTCAACTCTCAATAACTGTCCTCTCCTCTCAGTTGATGAGCTCCACTTGTACCTCATGGAGAAAGAGACATAGGTAACAGGAACCACCTCATCTCCTCATCCTGAGCTTCACCACTTGCTCAGGTCTGAATTTACGGATTCTGCTTTCCTTGTTTAACAAGTGTCCTGCTAACTAACTAACTAACTAACTAACTAACTGACTGGACTGACTCATTAATGGACTCACTAGTTCATCACTGATTGACTAAAAGACTGACTCTACGTCTGCTTCTATCTGTGGCTGATGCCTTAATCTGGGTTCTTGTTTTCACCCTATTCTATGAGATGTGCCTCCCTCAAAACCCGTTACAACACTGGCACATTACCCTTCTGAAACGACAGGAAAAGAGAGACCCCTCTCACCACCTCCTGTGTTTTCCTCCTGTAACAATCTACCTCCTCTCCGTCAGGAGTGGTTTCCTCTCCTCTATCAGAACATACTCACCATCATAAAAGCATGCCTTCATATTACTCATCTTGAAAAGAGCCAAACTCTCTCTCTTACTTTAAGAGAACCCACTAGGTATAGATGGACAAAGACTGGCCATGAATTAACTCTGGTACCTGAGTGTCAGGTACAGATCAGTTCATGTATCAGTTGCTCTAGTTTCATGTAGGTTTATGATTTTCCAGAATAAAATGTTATAAACAATGCTTCCTTTAGTCCACATCTTTCTCCATTACCTACCCCATTTATTTGCACAGGAAGATCTGTGCAATTGTTGTTTATGTTTCTATTTTCCTTACTTCCAACTTTCTGCTCCACTTCCTTCTAGGCTGTTGGTCCCACCTCTGCACACGCCTCCACCCTGATCCAGGTCTTCAAGAATTGAGACCTTGAGAAGGCAGTGGTCATTTCTCTTCTCTCCACATAGGTGACATCTCAACATGCTTTGCCTGTATGATCACTCCACTTGAAACATTTTCTTCTCTTGGCCTCTGTTGATGCTGTTCTTGATAAGTGGTTTTCCTTCCACATCGTGGGCTTTTATACTGAGCCTTCTTTGTAGGTACTTCTTCCTCTGATTAATGGCTTAATATCCCTGCTGCCTGCCCTCTGTTTCTGCCTCTCTCATCTTGTGCTTCAGCCAGTCCCCTGTGTTTAAACACTATCACTGTGCTAATGACCCCTACATTTATAACTCTGTCATGACCTTTCCTTACCTTCAGGCTTCCATATCACTGGCAATCTTCATCTGAATGGCTACCAAGCAATTCAAACTCCAAAATATATTCCCTGTCCAGTGATCTCTCTCCCCATCTCTCTCTCCAAGTTGGTCTCAAACTCCTGAGCTCAAGCAAGCTTCCTGCCTCGGTGTCCCAAAGTGCTGGTATTATAGGCATGAGCCACCATGCCCACCTTGCCCCAGTAACTTCTTATTATACTCACTACTACAGCTCTAGTCAAACCACCCTGGTCTTTCCTGGTCTGCTGCATTAGTCTTTTACCTGATCTTCTTGTGTCTGCTTTTGAACCCTTATCATGCACAGTCATCACAGCAGCTAGAATGAGATTTGAGAGGCAAGCCAGACATTGACATTGACCTACATGATCATCCAGTGGCTTTCTGGTCATAACTGGAATAAAATATAAGCTCCACAGCATAGCCTACATGGTGTAAGCTGATCTGGCCCCTCTCACCACCTGCCTTTTATTCCCTGTACTATAGTCATACTAGCTATCTCTTCAGTCCCCAGAACTTGCCAAGCTCTTCCTCATCTCAGGATCCCTGGTTTGCTCTTCCTTTTGCTTATATATTTTCCCCAAGATCTTCATGTGGCTTCCTCCTTCTCAACATTCAGGAATGAATCACCTCTGCAGAGAGGCCTTGTTTGATCACTACGACCCCTTGCATCTCACCTAGCCTCTGTTCCATCAACATGCTTGCCTCCTGCTCTAGTCTAAATGTTTGTGTTCCTCATCTAACTCTCATTGTGATGGTATTAGGAGCTGGGGCCTTTAGAAGCTCATTAGGTCATGAAGGCAAAGCCTTTATAAAAGGGATTAGTGCCCTTATAAAAGAGAGAGCCTTCTGCAATTCATTAGCATGATATCTCACTATTCTATGAGATATGCCTCCCTCAAAACTTGTTACAACATTGGCACATTACCCTTCTGATGTGAAAGGAGAAGAAAAGAGAAACACAAGGGAACTCAGTTGTTCCTTCTACCAGTGAGCAAGAAGGTACTATCTATGCACCAGGAAGCAATCCCGCAGCAGACACAGAACTGGCCAGTGCCTTGATCTTGGACTGCCCAGCCTCCAGAATGTGAGAAGTAAATTTCTGTTGCTTATAAGCTGCCCAGTCTCAGGTATCCTCTGTGCTGTTAAAGCAGCACAAATGGACTAAAACAGTTTGGACTGGGGGCTAGCTCAGGAAAAGCAATGTTCCACAGTCCTTGTTGGTGGGACTTGAGCAGAAATAATTGTTCTTAGGCCAGATTTAGTACCAGGACTATTTCGTTTGTCTAACCCAGTATTTAAAAGAGCTTTTTGTAATTAATTACCATCATTTAAAAACTGGTAAAATTTACATACAAATTCATCAAATTTTCATATCTTTTAAAATATCAGAAGTACTGCCAACAATGGGCTGACATTGCCTAGAGCACCAGTCAGCTGGAGTACGTGTTTTCCCATTAAAGCAGCAATACGATTTGGGTCTTCCTGTTGATGTTCCCTGCCTGGCCCCTGATGGCCTATAATTTTATAATCTTGCAATAGAGTTAATTCTTCTTTTTTTTTTTTTGAGACAGTCTCTTGCTCTGTTGTCTAGGCTGGAGTGCAGTGGTGTGATCTTGGCTCACCACAACCTCTGCCTCCCGGGGTCAACCAATTCTCCTGCCTCAGCCTCCTGAGTAGCTGGGACTACAGGCAGGCACCACCATGCCTGGCTGATTTTTGTATTTTTAGTAGAGATGGGGTTTCACTATGTTGGCCAGGCTGGTCTCGAACTCCTGACCTTGTGATGTGCCTGCCTCGGCTTCCCAAAGTGCTGGGATTATAGGTGTGAGCCACCATGCCCAACCCAATAGAGTTAATTCCCAAGGGAATATGCTACTGAAAGAGTAGCAAAGCCTCTTCAGAATCTCCCAGGTGAGCTGTATCAGGAGTCATTCGTCCAAGACAAGGTGGCCATTTTTTACAAAACGTGAATGGCCCATGGAAAAACTGCTGTGAAAATGAAGCTGGCCATAGTGCTAGTGGTAACAGCTTCACAGCTCAGACCCCATCGTTTCTGTAGCTGCTTATTATCCTTACATAACTGTTTCATGTAGAGGACATTGTTCCCTTGGGGAGCTTGCCAGATCAATACAAGGAGATAATGGGAGCCTCAATTGGAGAAGAAAGGCTTTAATTACAGGGTGTCCGCACTGTTCTCACGTCAACAGCTGGAGGCTCTCAGGGGGACAGTAATACAAACAGGAAAGCAAGGTGTTGGGACTGGGCCTTATAGGAAGAACGAGCACCTCAAGAAGTGGTCAAGGATGCAGGTCTCGCGTTAGACAGAGACAGGCTCAAGTTCTAGCCATGCCACATACTGGCTCTATGACCTTGGGCAAGGGCCGTCACTCGTCCCAGCCTGCTGTGTTGAACTGTCCTAAGGACTGGATGCAACTGTGGATGCAACTTATTTAGAAAAAAGTCTTTACAGATGTAATTAAGGATCTCAAGACAAGATCATCCTAGATTAACCAGGTGGGCCTTAACACCACAAGTGTCCTTGTACGAGAAGACACAGATATGGAAGTGAAGGCCATGTGAAGATGGAGGCAGAGATTAGAGTGGTGTGGCCACTGGCCAGGAGTGGCTGGAGCCACCAGAGGCTGGAAGAGGCAAGGAAGGATTCTCCCATGGAGGCTTCAGAGGAGCACATCCTTGCAGGCACCTTCATTCTGGGTTTGGTCCTCTAAACCTGTGAGAAAATATATTTCTCTTGTTTCCACCCACCCAGTTTGTGGCAGTTTGTTATAGCAGTCCTAGGAAAGAGGCACAGCTGGAGTCTCCTTATCTGTAAAAAGGGGTTAATAACAGTTCTTACCACATATTGCTGCTAGAGAAATTAAACTAAAGGATGACTGGGCATCCCTAAGCACAGTGGCTGACCCCTGGTAAGCAGTGGATATGAATGTGATGTTGAGTTAGCATTTCAGAGGCCTAGCTGACCACACTAAGTGCCCCGGATGTGACAGCCTGGGTCAGCAGGCTTATCTCACCCCTTTGGAGGTACCAGGCCTGGGACAGTTAGGCTCTGAGCAGCAGTAGGTGATCAGCCCAGTTCGAGACTCAGTGATTAATGACTGAGTAAATTCCCACTGGGTTTGCAGAACATGGGTCCAGTCTGCAGTCAAGAGTTATAAGAGAATCAGAAGATCCTGTTCCTGCCAGGATTAATGTGCAAACGGAGACAGGAAGTGTATCAGCAATATCCTACAGACTGGAGGAAGAAGGGCAAAGCCCAGACTGTTAGTGGTAAAAGGAACCCCAGCGACATTTACAACCATCCAAAGAAACTGAAAGCCCAAAAAGCAAATCAGCTGAAAACCCTAGAGTCATATGGAACAGGGCTGGGAGGAATCTAAATGGCTGTCTGGGTTGATAACCCATCTGTTGCTTTATTCCTGTGCTTAAATACCTTGAGTTATAATCAGCTCATTACTTCTCAAAACTCTATCTCTGGACAGTTCTAACGAAGAACTGAGTTGAGCTGAAAGAAATCTGTTTTCTTCTAACGTCTATTAGCTAGTCCTAGTCCTGCTGCTTGGCCTTACACAGAACAAGAACAACCCTTCTGTTACGTGGCAATTCCTGAAATGTTGATGGCAGCCTCCACCCCCGCATCCCAACTCCTCTTTAGAGAGAAAGAGAACTGGGGGAATTAATGATGTGTGCCTGGACATGGGAGACACAGGGCCTCTACCCCCATATGAACTCCTGCTCAATGCAAGGTATCTAGAAGCTGATCCTCTGTTCTAAGGTAGAGTAACATGTAGAATGGCGGTGGTAGGGGCCATGGAGGGTAGTTGTGGGATGGGAGTAGAATCATCTTCCTTAGCCTGAGCTCTAGGCCTCTGTGATAATAGAACTAGCTTTTGGAGTGCTACACTGTACTGCTGACTTGTAGTGTACTCACCGTGAATTTCTACATGTAAGTCTAGGAGACTAAGGAGTGGAAAGCTGCTGTGAGGTTTATCTAAGGTGGCTTCCTGGAGGAGGTGAGAGACATGCTTGGCAGAAAGGGGGAGAGGGATCTTTTTAAAAGAGTTGGCAATATGGATGGGGGATAAGCAAGTGGATAGACTTAGCTCCATGTGCTGCAGCCAAAGGGGCAGGCTGGGGGTAGCAGACTGTGCTTTCTCCTGCAATGGAGTGTGCCAGAGAAGTGAGCCTCATGGCCAACACACAGCTCTGAGGCCTCCAGAGGAATATTTCCTCAACTCTGCATCCCCTAGAAGTGCGGTGGGAGGCTCCCCAGTCTCTGGGGCTTGACGGGCATCTGCCCTAGAGCCATACTCACAATTAAGCAGACATTGATGAGCGTGCAGACCTTTCCGTCTCCAGTGTAGCCTGGCAAACAGTTACAGGCAGCCTGCCCAGGAGCAGAAGGACATGGGGTCATTTCACAGATGGGTTCTGTACTGACTGCATGTGCCGGCTCTCAGGCCGGAGTTCCATCATCGTCATGGTAAATTAGGAGAGTCTATATTTGATATTGGTAGTATCTATTTTATAATCGTAATTGTCACCGTATATTTAACATTGGCGTGCTTGGCACATTTCACTTGAGCACTGGGGTCTGGTGCACATCCTATCTTTGTTGCCAAGATATCTTTTTCTTTTTAATGTTCTCACTCTATTTGATCCCTTGCTTTCAGGTACTCACCCCTTTTCTCTCTTTGATTGAAGGTCAGTTGAAGGGAAGCCAAACTATACCTCACTCTCATTTATACTCATGCCTTGCTCATCTGCACATGCTGAGCTGAAAGGCACCCGTGCTGGGAGCCTCATCCAAGGAAAATGAGCCTCATCCAAGGACCATCCATAGATGGTGGGGAGGCCTTTGTACCCCACTTTGGTGTGCACAGGGAAACAATCAATCAAACCCATTGGTTGGCCCAGGAAGTTGGGTGGAAGTTTCAAATTGAGGGAGGGGACACCATCTGAAGCAGCTGAGGACAGGGCCCCATGTCCCATGTTTGCGCAGGATCACCCAGCCACTAGGCTGAAGCCCAGCCCATGCTGTATTCACTGATGTCCCCAAAGGAAGGGACACCTGTGCCCTCCCAAGGGGCAGCTTTTCTAATTAACACAAGAGGCTCCTATGTAGCAGCAAGGGCCCTGGGATGATATCTGCTTCTTAGAACTTTAACTCATCAGTGGTGCTAGGCAGGGCTACATGGGCAGGTTCTCCCTGTTCCTCTTACTCTTTCTTCACAAGGGGCCCCAATATCAGCCCAAAACTCTCCCAAGACATCACCAGCAAATCCCTCCTCAGCTAAGGTCTTGTTCTCAGAGTTCAATTCATCCTCCTTTACTGCCTCCTAGATTTGGATGCTCACTCTTAGAGGTCCCAAGCACCAAAAGGTTTATAGATTGTCTCCTACCTCATATGTAGTTTGAAATAAGAACTACCAGCTGGGTGCGGTGGCTCATGCCTGTAATCCCAGCACTTTGGGAGGCCGAGGCAGGTGGATTACTAAGTCAGGAGTTCGAGATCAGCCTGGCCAACATGGTGAAACCCTGTCTCTACTAAAAATAAAAACATTAGCTGAGTGTGGTGGCAGGTGCCTGTAATCCCAGCTACTTGGGAGGCTGAGGCAGGAGAATCACTTGAACCCGGCATGTAAAGATTGCAGTGAGCCGGGGCTGTGCTATTATGCTCTAGACTGGGTGACAGAGCGAGACTCCATCTCAAAACAAACAAACAAAAAAAACAAAGGGGAGTATTTTGGGGACTGTCTAGATGCTTCTGGAATCACATGGTATTTGCAAACACCTTCTTCTCCCCACTCTAGGGAAGCCCCTTGTCCTAGTTCCCTTCGTTTTCCCCTTTTCACCTCATTCCCAAAGAAGGGCCTCTTGACTTTTTCAGAATTCCCCTAAAGCATTTATTTTCGGCTGCAGCTCCTCAGAGGTCCATTCTCAGCCTCTTTCTCTCAGGCCTGTGTCTAAGGACCTAGGAGTTTCCTTCTAGGAAACCTAAGGGCCTGGGAGAGGTGGCGCTCACCTGGTTGGGTCCTGTCTGTGTGCACTCTGCGTTCTTGTCACAGCCACCGTTGTTCTCCAAACATGGGTTGATTCCTTTAAAACAAAATGTCAGCATCTGTCCTGGAATTCAAGTCTGGTTTCCAAGTGAAGCCAGCTTGAGGGATGAGCTAAGATGGCTAACCGAGGGAAGCGGGTGTCAAAGCATGATTCAGTGTTACTGGATTCGGTTTCTCAAGATTGACTATTCCCAGATAGGCCAATTCCAGCAGAGGCATTGTCTATTGGCTTAAGCTGGTCTGTGGAATAGTTTGCTAAGCATTTGTAGCAAAGTACTCGCAACCACAGAATCTTGGAGTCTAATCTAACAGTGCTATGAATGAAGAGAATTAGGAATTAAAAAACAATCATTTGCAACCATCATAATATAGATTGGTTTAGGGAAGAATCATCAAAAGATGCTATACTTGGCAGGGTGCAGTGGCTCAGCCTGCAATCCCAGCACTTTGGGAGGCCAAAGCAGGTGGATCACGAGGTCAGGAGATCGAGACCATTCCGGCCAACGTAGTGAAACCCTGTCTTTACTAAACATACAAAAATTAGCTGTGCATGGTGGCACACGCCTGTAGTCCCAGCTACTCAGGAGGCTGATGCAGGAGAATTGCTTGAACCAGGAAGGTGGAGGTTGCAGCGAGCCGAGGTTGCGCTATTGCACTTCAGCTTGGTGACAGAGTGAGACTCCACCTCAAAAATAAAAAAGATAAAATGCTAAACTTAGGAGTATATTTTGATAGGGAACAACATATCTGCTTGGTTTTAAAGTCTCTCCCCTCTGACTCCTTATTAGTAGCAAAGGAGAAAGAAATAACTATACAGTGGAGACAGCACCTTGGCTGAGTGGTCAAAATTAACATCACACACGAAGGGCAGAAGGCAAGCTCATGCCTCCCTGAGACAGATGCAGTATCACTCTGTGACATTTGGTCCTTGAACGTATAACCTGAATCTAATAAAAAAAAAAAAATCAGACAAACCCTAAATAAAGGCCATGCTACTAAAGAAAAAAAAGTTGGGGTGGTAGAGGTTATTATTCCCAAGTGTTAAGGTTGTAAGAGACACAGCAAGGCTGAGGAACCCTCCCAGATTAGAGGGAATTCAGAGACATGACAATGGAGTGCAATATCCAGCCCTAGACTTGCTATGCACGGGAGGAAAAAATGTCAAAAAGGACATTATTATTAGAACAATGAACAAAATTAGAATATGAATGCTAATTAGATAAAAGTATTACATCAATAATAAATTTACTGAAGTTGATCACCATGCTGTCATTATATAAGAGGTTACCCTTATTCTTAGGAAACAGACACTCCAGTATTTATGGGCAAAGGGAATATGATATACACAGATTACTCTCAAATGGCTTACAAAAACGTACAAAGAGGGCCTATGATAAACAGGGCTAAATGTTAATGAGTGAATGTGGGTAAAGAACAAGTGGGTTCTTGTAACTCTTTTATGTCAATTTTTCCAACTAAACAGTTACATTCAGACAATTTACTATGGCATACCTTTATAGAACGACAGCGTGTGGACATTTAAATATTGTTAGAGGTATACTTGTTTTCAGGGAGAGTTACTTTAATATATTGCTAAGGACAGTAAATGCTGTATATTCTGAGATACAATTTTTGTTAAAAAAATGCACATAGGCATAGCAAAATGGGGTAACATGACAATGATAAGAGCGCTGTCTTCAGAATATTTTCCCCAGAGTATGTGCTTTTTCTACAGTGAGCATGTGCTACTTGTATAAAAAGGAACCAATAAAAGTTTAAACATTCCATCATTGCCATGATGTTTAACTGGAAAATGTATCTCCTTTTATCCTTCCAAAGCAATGTTTAGACATTACATGCCTCCATACCATGTGCTCACTTTTCCATGCCCTTATACTTTTCTGCCCTGGCAAACGGAATAATGACCGTAGTTTTGTTTCCCAACAATCAGGACACACATGTTGGAATCAGTTAATAGGGATCTGAGTCTTACACCGTTTCGCCAATGGAAGATGGAAGCACACCTACCCAGGCACACAATGCCGTCGCCCGTGTAGTCTGCTTTGCACACGCACACCCGCCTTCCTGGGGTGGTTTTCTTACAGTCAGCCTTGGCAGAGCAACCTCCATTCCTGATCTCACAGGCGTTGATTGCTACAGAAGATGACACAGAGCAGAAGGGATGGGAGAAGGGAAAAAGCCATTGATGTATTTTTCCATAAGTCATTGAGAAATGGAAGATACTGCAAAATAACTTGGGCAGGCACTGTATGAAATATGGCCACTTCCCAAAACTAGAGAGCAAGAAAACCATTCGTTATTTGCCCTTTCTAGCTGTTTTTTTTTAACTAGTGTTCTCTACATATCCTACTGCAGGACACACCTGGGGATCAAGGTGAGGCTCCTTGGCCCTCTGTGAGAATCCCCAGAGTAAGATGGTCTAGAAAGCAGGTTGGTATGATCGTTGTCCAGCGCTGCCACAATCTGGACCAAAGTCTGACAGGACACAGTGCTTGAGAGAAAAACGACCTTAAGACTTTCCATTTTTTTCTAGCACCAGGTGCCATAAGAGTATTAGCTTACATTTATTGCGTGCTATGTGCTGGGTCTGTTCTAAGCACTTCACAGGTATTAATTCAGGTTACTGTCCAACAACTCAGTGAGGGAGGTCTTATTATTCTTCCAACTTGTAGATAAAAATAATAACGCAAAGAGCAGTCAAGAAACTTTCCCAACGTAACGTAAGCAATAAGTTCTTAGGTTCAAACCTGAGGAGTTTAAGATAAACTGAGTTTTCAACGGCTGCATTATTCTGCCATCGGATACAGAGAGTTCTCTGAACCTCAAGACCACTCTGCAAGGGAGGTAGTTTGAAGTTTACTTTACAGATGATCCGACATCTCAGTGCAGTTAAATGACCTATCCAAGGCCACTTGGGTAGTCGGAAGAAGAACCAGAGCTAATTCTTTTCTCGTCTACTCCAGAGCCTCAATGCCTCAGCCATACCCTAGGCCAATCAAATTAACGAGTTAATCTTTTTTAATGGGCACATAATAATTGGAGATATTTCTGGGGTATATAGTGATGCTGTGGTGCATATAATGTATAAATCAGTGTCATTAGCATATCCATTGTCTGAAACATTGATCATTTCTTTATGTGGGTTTTCAACACAAATCAGTGTTTTTCAAAGCTGTCCAGGTGATCCCAATTGTGGTCAAGCCTGTGAACAGTTGGTTTCCTGTCCCCAGGCACAATCCACTGCCCCATTACATGCGATTCACCACCAGTGTTTGGCACCAGCTGCCGAGGCCCATTCAGACTGCAGGAACAGGAATCTCTCAATAGCCCATGCAAGCCTTGCCAGCCCCCAGCAAATTCCCTCCTTCGCTTACCTGTGCAGATGGTCCCATTCCCTCGGAATCCTGCTGCACACCTGCATGAAGGTGTACCATCTGTGAGAATGCAGCTGCAATGAGGAAGGGCAAATGGGGTTTGCAGAAAAGTACATCACCTCCCACCACGTAACTCACAATGCCCCTGCCCCTATGAGACACTCAGAGGTCCAACTGGGAGAGGAGTCCAATTCTGGACTAAAATTGAAGAGGAGTCCACTTTTAGCTGCCTGTCCACCACAGGCAGCTAAAAATACCCATTTATCAGGCCAACTAAAGCATATATAGATATAGGCATCAGTTCAGGAATAAGAAGGGTAGCTACCAAGCTTTAGAGAGCTACAGATGTGCTAGAAGCCAGGCTTCACGTATTATTTTGTCATCTACTCACTATCCAATAGCCTCTAACAAGAGGGCATTACTACTATTCCCATTTACAAATGAAGAATCTGAGGCTTTGGAGGAATTAAACGAGGGCCTCAACGTCATGCAGTAGTGCAAATGACAGAGGCTGACTTTGAATTCATGTCTAACTCCACTATTAGATACTGAATTCATTAAGCCTCTCTGGAAGTTAAGATTATGAAGCCAAATTATGCCTTTCTGTGAGTCAGGAACAGGGTTTACAGTGACTGCAGCCCACTGGGTTTCCTCAGCCTCCAGGAAAGAATTCTGGTGGGCCTTTTTGCCAATGTGCCACGTAAGTCAGATGGCAGCTTGCTGGAAAGCCTGGATCTGGCAAGTTGATGGTGATATTGATATTTCTTTAGAGATATTTTTAGTTTCATGCTTAAATTTATCCTAAACCCTCGCAAATGGTGTCAGGAAACAAATCCCCTGAGGATAGATGAGGGTAGACCTTATTGGGGGTAAAAATCCCCTTTGCATTGTCCCCAAAGGCGGCTGGGGCTACCTACTTGGCGCTGGTGTGGCACGTCCCATTGCAGTCATCTTTTTTGATCACTGAAAAAGAGAACCAGTTGCTGTCTCAGCCCTCTTACTAAATGTCACCTGAGGATTTTCTTTTAGTACTTTGTGCTCAGAAAAGCTACTTCTTTGGAAGTGATAGGGATATAAAACTATGAGACCATGTCAATCCTTTTTTATACTGGCTGCTGTGAAGCTCAAAGCCAAATCTGAAGGTCAAACACATTGATGGTGTCTTCTGTTTGCCAGGCCCTGTGCTAGGCAATGGGGATGCAAAGGTGAATAAAACATGGAATCCTCCCTGGAATGTGAGCATGCACTCTTATGGTCTGGGTGTTGATGTGTATCCCTCTCCTGGGTTTTGATTTTCCATTTTTATTTGTGTTTCCTATGCTATTCTTTCTAGTTTATTCCTAATTTTATTCTTTCCTATTTTCATCATTTTATTATGGAAAGCTATAAACAAGCAAAACTATGATTATAAATAAAAGATGTTTTTGCGTGTGTAGAAAATCAGGGCTTTGTACACAGCAGGTACAAAATATAATTTGTGAATCAACATGTAAGTTTCCTGGACACAGCATAGGTTGTTGCTCTTGGATGCCTACCTATTTCCTGACCGGATAAGATCCAGAAAGAAGTCACTAGAGATGAGGAAAAGAATACTCTTAGGCAGGATGCTCATGCAGAAAGCTTTTGGGATAGAAATCTTACTAGTCCTGGCTGAGTCATACAGGAGGTCCTGAAACAGAGGCCTGCAAAAGTGGCCTGTTTTGTGTCAGAGGGAACATTTTCAGACTCAAAAGGGCTGGAATGGAGGCAATTTTGTGCCTGTGTCTAATTCCTTGAGCCTTTTGTGCCTGTGTCTAATTCCTTGAGCCTAAACAATCCCTTTCTATTCTCTACCTACTGGAATTTCAATCATGTTTTATGTCTTCTCTGGAACCTGGTCCAAACTTTTGAGCCAACTTCAAATAATTGAGAGCAGCTTTATGGTGTGTTGCCTTAAGAAGGGTTGGGTGCCCCTGGCTGGTCTCAGAGAGGGAGAGTGCCATATATATATAGATATGTATATTTGAGACAGTTTCAGTCTTGTCATTCAAGCTAGAGTGCAGTGGCGTAATCTCGGCTCACTGCAACCTCTGCCTCCCGAGTTCAAGTGATTCTCCTAACTCAGCTTCCCGAGTAGCTGGAATTACAGATGTCTGCCACCACACCCAGCTAATTTTTGTATTTTTAGTAGAGATAGGGTTTCACCATGCTGACCAGGATGGTCTCAATCTCCTGACCTCATGATCTGCCTGCCTCAGCCTCCCAAAGTGCTGGGATTACAGGTGTGAGCCACTGTGCCTGGCTGGGAGTGCCATGATTGATTATTGATGTCTGCCGTGGGCTTGGGAGCAGTGAGTTTGCACACAAAGGAGTTGTCTTTCTTGTTATAGTCTACAGGCTTTTTGCTTTATACTCTATGCCACAATTTTTCCTGTCTTTTACTAAACATTTGTTTCCTTTTCTAGACTGGAAACTTCCCGTGTAGAGTGTGCACTGGAGACAGGGATGGGAGATAAGTCTGGAAAACTGGGTGAGTGTTCATTGGTGAATAGCCTTTGTGCTCCATCCTGCTAAGGAGTTAGGAATTTCTTCTGCAGGCAATGAAGAACCACAGCAAGTTGCCAAGTCTTGGGGAGGGCTTGGGGTGAGAAACACTATCTGATCTATGTTTTGGAAAGTTCTATCTGGCAGTAACGTGGAGTATGGAGTGGAGGAAGACAGGACAGGAAACAAAGACTCTGAGGCTACTGGTAAGCGGGGAGGAGGAGGAAGAGATGGATTGAGAAATGTGGAGACATGAGTAAGTTAGATATGTTAGTGAGGGACAGGGAGGCATGGAGGTAGAGTAGGGAGGTTCCTAGACTGGGTGACCAGGTACATGGGTAGTGGGATCTTTCTTCAGAGTAGAGAAAGAAGGAAGAGAAGAGAGCCTATTGTATTTATTCTGGGGATTCACCTAAAATGTCCTACTGTTTATGTGACCCCATTGCTTTCTGCTTCCCTCTCCCAGGCTCTAGGAAGCCTGACTCTGTACGCTGACATTTGACACCTGTTCTAGGATATTTCTTTGGCGTGGGACCAGACTTCCCAGTTCGGCTTTTCAGCTAACCTTCCTTCCCAATGCCTTGTGTCTCACCATGAAAAGGCAGCTGCATTTCCTTGATTTTTGCATTGCCTGGAGCTTTGGGCAAAGGTGCCCCTCTGTCAAGGCCACATCCATGGAGCCCCCTCTAGGCTGGCAGGCACTTGTGATCTCCTCCCTAGCTCCCATCCCAGAAGAGGGGTATTCTCTTCAATCCAAAGTCAGAATGATGCTTCTTAAGTGCAAAATATGATCCTATTGCTCCCTTGTTGAAAACTCTTTAATGGCTTCTGTTGGCTTTAGTGGGAAGTCCAATCTCCTTAGCCTTTCACCGCCTGGCTCCTGCCCACTGCTCCAGCCTTTTCTTATCAACATCCCCTCTTACAGTCCTCTAATTCTGCAATTCTTTGATTCCCTAAATGTGTTGAGCTTTCCCCATGTCTTTGTGGCATTCCAGGTGCTTCTTTCTGCCTGAAATTCTCTTCCCTTTGATTACCTTCACCTGAAGTGTGATCAACTCGATGTGGCGGGGTTGGAGGAAATGGGCTTTTCAGACACTGTTGGCAGGAAAATAAATTGCTGTTTCCTCTGGCGGACAACCAGGCAATAAGTAGCAAGACCTTTCCCCAGAATACCAACCCCTGACTCACAAATCTCATCTCTAGAAATTTGACTAAATGAACGTGGTTATTGTAGCAGTGTTTGAGAGAGAAGAAAACTGGGTCAAAAAAGCATAGCATGGTCATTCTGGAACATTTTGTGGAGATTAAAAATTAGTGAGATTTTTCTATTTTATTCACATGGAACGATATCTATATATATTGTGAAGTGGAAAAGTAGGTTACTAGACAGTATGTAGAGTGTGATTCCCTACATATATGTTTATATACCTAGGAAAAGGTTGGGAGCTTAATGTAAAATATCAGTAATAGTTCTTTCCTGCCTTGGGAGTATGAGTAATTTTACTTTCTTCTTTCTGTTTTTTGTTATTTTATAAACTTTTTGCTGCAAGAAAGAATTATGTTTATTGCCAGAAGAAGTAATAAAGGTGCCATTTCTATTTTAGAAAGAAAAATGTAGCTGCTGGGAAGCAAAGCTTAGAACAGATGATAAATACTGAAGGGCTTACTCTTACCTTCGTCACAGTGCACTCCTCGCCAGCCAACATCACATTCACAGGAGCCATCTCCCAAGGGTCCTTGGTTGCATATCCCATGGACACAAGAACATGCTAAGTGGAAAAACACCTGGAAATCATCAGATTCTAACCCATGCTCAATGACTCATTTGTCATTTACTAGCTTTGCTTTACTGCACTTAATTCTTCAACCTACTTCTAAGGAATCATGTTATTTAATGGGAGTCTTGAATCACAAAAAGGACGGGGGCAGGAGGCAGAGTCTAGCAAGTTAGCAGGTGAAGTAGCTCTAGCTTCAACGAAGTGGCTCAGGCTGCAGTTTTGGGACATTGCAGCACTGAAGATCTGTGACCCAAGCAGTGTGAGAGTGTCCTCAGTCAAGGTTACCTGAGATTCCAGGTGTGGGGCCCCTTTTTATGGAACCACGTTTGCCCTCTAAGAGAGGACTTCAGAAGGAAGCGCATTTGACATTGGGTTTAAGTCTGGTGTGGCACTGCTTTCTTCAGTTACACAGATGAGCCTCTTTGAGAACTGGATGAAAGCTACAGATATCTTTTCCCCCAAAATGTATTCAGCTTTAGCAGTTTGCTGGACCCCAGGAGGGTCTTCCACAGATCCCAGTTTTCCTAAACTCATGCACAAATGCAAGCAGATAATTCTTCCAAATAACACAGGAAAAAAACCAACATTTTATTTCCTAGTAAATATTACATGGCTCAATTATAATGATTCAGTTATACATTAATTGTGTCTGGCTTAGACCAGCTGAAGAGAAAACAGTGATAGCCAAGTTAAATGTATGGTTTTTAGCACCAGGTAGAATAATGCTTTGTTAGGAAACCCATTCTCCCAAGTCAATCCTCTCACAGCTGTGTGTTCCTGGACACAAGGAAATCTGGATGTGAGTATACAGATGACTTGGCTCAAACAGATCACTGTTTTTGCAAAAATGACTTAAAGCGTGTGTCTTGCTGCTGGTGAAACAAGAGAGTGATTCTCAGGTAGAGAAGAGCATGATCTAAAAGCAAGGCTTTGGAGTCAAGAAAAGTGTACGTTCAATCATCAGTTCTGCAACTCATTAGGTGTAGCCTTGGGGGAAGTCATTCAACGTCTTTGCCTTAATACCCTCATCTGTAAAATGGGCATAGCAATAGCCAAGTACCGAATGTTCCTCTGTGGATTCAATGAATAACATGCAGATCTGTTTTTCAAACTATCAAGCAATGTCCACAATGGAAAGTTTAGCCATGATGATTAGTGTGCACAGGCAAATATAAAAATGCATTTGGGCTGGGAATGTGAATGAACAAATTGGAAGTGGGTTTAGGTAGGTCCAGGTTAGTGACTGAAAATGTTTGGGAACACTGCAAATGCATATGACAACACAGATGTTCTTACAATTCACAGTGAGTAGCACGTGGGATTCCAGCCCATCTGGGGAGACAGGCCAGTTAGGGAGCATGTGTGGGATCACTCTTTCCCCACACATTCCTGGTTGGTTTCAGCAGCCCAGGAGCCTGCGTGGAGAGGGGGGTTCTCACCTTGGTCACAGTGGATGCCGTACTTGCCCTCAGTGCAGGTCTCACAGGCCGTGCCTCTGAAGCCGTCCCCACACTCACACACACCTGTGCCGTTCACACCATCCAAACAGATGCCATTACCAGAGCAGACATTCTGGGTGTTCCCTGGACAGGCCTGGCACTGGGGTCCAAAGAAGCCAGCACAGCATTCTTTCGTCTGAAACAGAAGGACAACGCTTGACAATGCATTTCTATTCTCCACTGTTGTCCAGCCTCGGTGTAGAAATCCTGCTCTGGGGAACTTCATGTGCACCTTGACCTCACATGGAGTGGGTGAGAGGGATGGGGGCAGGACCCTCTGGGGACTGCGTGAGGCTTGGCAATTTCTAGGGGTGCTAGGAACAGGACCAAGGGCTACACTGAGGAGGTAGGAAAGAGGGAAAGGAAAATGGCATGTCAAAGAAGAGGATGAAAAAAAATGAGAAAAGAGGTTGGGCAGCAGAAGAAACTAAAGAATAATACCTGTGATGCTAGAGGGTGGGAGGACCAAGGGGCTTCTCCATTCCAGACCTGGGCCCCGCCCCTTCACACTGATGTTATTTCATCTACTACTGAAGATGAGGAGGTCTCTGCAGGCGAGGCTTTCGGCATTTTACAAACCAATCTGTTGCTGTTCAGGGAAGCCCTGTAGGATATCTGGATTTGCCTTGCCTTTGTTCTTGAGTGCATTAAAACACAAAATCTCCCCCACCTCTATGCTCTGCAGCCCAAGGGCCAGATCACCCTGCCTCTGCCCAGATAGGCAGAGGTGATGTCTAGTCCTCTGGGAAAGGAGCAGGACAGGAAGTTACAATGACTTTTCCTGCAAATTCTACAGGAACCCCTAGAGGTACTTAGCCTTGGGGTTCTGTTTTCTAAATGACCAGGTACACCTTATGTTTATTTTGTGAGTGGCCACTTTGTCTCTTTTGCTTATAGTCATGCTCACAGAACTACCCTCTTGTGACAACAGGGTGGTCCCATTAGCCTCTCAGACTCTCAGGTTTTTTCATCATGCAATTGAATATGGCAGCTTTTACCCATTTTCTAGATTGCAGGGCTGTTCTGAGTTTTGCTGCCACCACTACCACATTGGATAACAATGATAGTGCAGGTAACAGGAGATGGCAGAAAGCAGACATGCACAGGCATTGTAACAAGTACACCATAGGATGGGTTTTCCCAGGGGCGCCTCAGTAGTCAGGATGATTCAATTATTGTACTCACAATGATGGTTCTCGCACATATTAGCTGGCACCCAATAAACAGGGCTCGTCTTCCCGAGAAATAGATGGTATAGATGCATTTTTTTCTCTCATTTTCCTGTGAAATATTAATGATTACATCAACTCCTAAGTTAGGAAGAAGTTTTCCAATCTCTGAAAGCAAGTAGCTGGGTGATGCATTGCTGTCTCTCTGACTAGAATGTTATGGGAAGGGAAGGTGGTGACTTGCTGGCAATGCTTCATAAGCAAGAAAACACAAAAACACAATGTTGGCTGTCAGAATGCCAGGTGGCAAGATCCAGTAATTATACTTTAAAGTAGTACTCCGTGGAAAGAACTTTTCTTTAGAATATAAACTCAAGTTTGCAAGAATTGTAGAGTAAACCAGACAAAAATGTCCTTCCAGCACTGTACATTGATTAAACTGAA
Source organism: Callithrix jacchus (assembly GCF_049354715.1). NCBI lineage: Eukaryota > Metazoa > Chordata > Mammalia > Primates > Cebidae > Callithrix > Callithrix jacchus. The sequence goes on along the minus strand of NC_133510.1, from coordinate 106,634,880 downwards.
ATTTGGTTTCTGTTGATTTATTGATCTATAGTCTGCCTTGGTCCAAGAAAAGATTAAGGCGGTGTACAAAGATCATCTTATACAAGGTTAAATTAAACATTGAATGAGAACATCTGTATGGTTGTTAGAGATTAAAATTTATCATAAATATATGTAAAAGTTATTATCATACATTTATTACAAACGATTATCATGCTGTTGAAGGTGCATGAATATTTATTCTTTGTAATATAATCAGAAGTAGCTTTTACAATAAATAGCTATAAGAAACATGGATCATCTGCCTCCCCCATATCTATCATCTGTTTCATTGAGAAAGTTAGTTGCAACTTCAACTATAAAAGGAAATCAGGAAAACGAGACTGGTTCCCCTTCTGACCCAGGTTTGGAGCCCGGGGAAGGCAGAGTCGCCCATTACGGACACAAGAAGGAAGCCAGACAGGAGAATCCTGGGCAGAAAAGAACCATCAGTCTTAACGCCGCCGTTCTGGCCCTGGGAACTAACAACTTGAACATCCAATCAAGAGACCTAATCTGAAAGTTGGTAATTTCAAAGATGACAGGAAGATAAATTTATAATGATGGGAAGAAACCAGCGTAAAAAGGCTGAGAATACTCAAAATCAGAACGCCTCTCCCTCTAAAGATGATCACAGTTCCACATCAACAATGGAACAAGGCTTGACGGAGAACGAGTGCATCCCAATGACAGAATCACTCTTCAAGGAATGGATAATAAGAAACTTCTGTGAGTTAAAAGAACGTGTTGTAGCCCAACGTAAAGAAACTAGGAACTTTGAAAAAAGGTTTGACGAAATCCTATTGAGAATAGACAACTTAGAGAGGAATATAAGTGAATTAATGGAACTGAAGAATACAATACAGGAACTCTGAGAAGTATGCACAGGTTTAAACACTCAAATTGTTCAAGCAGAAGAAAGGATAACAGAGGTCAAAGTCCAACTTAACGAAAGAAAACAAGACAACAAGATTAGAGATAATAGGATAAAAAGGAATGAGCAAAGTCTCCAAGAAATGTGGGACTATGTGAAAAGACCAAATTTACGTTTGATAGGTGTACCTGAATGTGATGGAGAGAATGAATCCAAGCTGGAAAATACCCTTCAGGATATTATTCAGGAAAATTTTCCTGAACTAGCAAAGCAGGTCAATATTCAACCCCAGGTAATACAGAGAACACCACAAAGATATTCCTCAAGAAGAGCAACCCCAAGGCACATAATCGTTAGATTCACCAGGGTTGAAACAAAGGAGAAAATACTAAGGGCAGCCAGAGAGAAAGGTCAGGTTACCCACAAAGGCAAGCCTATCAGACTTACAGCAGATCTCTCAGCAGAAACTCTACAAGCCAGAAGAGAGTGGGGGGCCAATATTCAACATCCTCAAAGAACAGAACCTTCAGCCCAGAATTTCATATCCAGCCAAACTAAGCTTCACAACTGAAGGAAAAATACAATCTTTTATGAACAAGCAAGTACTCAGAGATTTTATTACCACCAGGCCTGCTTTACAAGAGCTTCTGAAAGAAGCATTACACACAGAAAGAAACAACCAGTATTAGCCTTACTAAAAATATCCAAAAAGTAAAGAGCACCAACATAAAGAATTTTCATCAACAAATGGATCAAACAGCCAGTTAACATCAAATGGCAGTAACCCTAAATTTAAATCGACTAAATCCCCCAATCAAAAGACACAGCCAAAACCCAACGGCATGTTACCTCCAGACCTGTTTCACAGCAAGGATACACAAAGACTCAAAACAAAGGAACGGAGAAAGATTTACCAACCAAATGGAGAGCAAAAATAAATAAATAAATAAATAAATAAATAAATAAATAAATAGCAGGAGTTGCAATTCTCGTATCTGATAAAATATATTTTAAAGCAACAAAGATATAGTGGTAAAAGGATCAATGCAACAACAAGAGCTAACGATCCTAACACCCAGATACATAGAGACTTAGATTCAATGAGACAGAAAATTAATAAGGATATCAAGGACTCGAACTCATATCCAGAACAAGTAAACTTAATAAATATTTATAGAGCTCTCCACTTCAAATACATAAAATATACATTCTTGTCAATACCACATCACACCTACTCATAGGTTTAAATGAAACATTGATTGGCCATTATTAATACCCATTTTTTTTTCAGAATAAAGCAATATTTCCGTTCACCCTCCCTCTCTCTCTTCCTCTTTCTCTCCTTTACTCATTTTTTTTTCTTTCCTTCTCAAAAAAAAAAAAAAAAAAAGGAAATAAGGCAGGTGGAATATATCCAGGCTGGATATGATTTTGGAGATGGAATCTGTCTTCTCTGATCAGGTTTCTTACTGCTGTTCGCAACTGGCTACTGGGATATGAAAGATGTGGAACATAAAAAATGACCTTCTGGGCCGGGCGCGGTGGCTCATGCCTGTAATCCCAGCACTTTGGGAGGCCGAGACGGGTGGATCACGAGGTCAAGAGATCGAGCCCATCCTTGCCAACATGGTGAAACTCCTTCTCTACTAAAAAATACAAAAATTAGCTGGGCGTGGTGGCGTGTGCCTGTAGTCCCAGCTACTCGGGAGGGAGGCTGAGGCAGGAGAATTGCTTGAACCTGGGAGGCGGAGGTTGCAGTGAGACCAGATCACGCCACTGCACTCCAGCCTGGCGACACAGCGAGATTCTGTCTCAAAAAAAAAAAAAAAAAATGACATTCTGTCCTGTCTTTTGATTCATATGAACCCATTTCTGTTTATTAAATTTTAACTTGGTCCAAAATAAATAGATGTAAGATTTTACAAAGATGCATATGACATAATGAGGTAAAATTTAATTCAAACTAAGTGAAGGAATGAGGGGAGTGCAAAACAGGTAATCATGAGGTTCATTTTCTAACTGGGACTCCTCGGATCTGGAAACTATTTTATCAAAACAGACAAAATACTTACTACTGGTTTAGTTCCGAGTGGACAGAGCAGACCCGGGGAGCATGATGCACACTTTCCCTTGGTAAACACAGAAACAGTCAATGCAATTGACTTTACTGCAAAATGAAGCTGCCGGCATTTTCCAGAGCTTGGAACTAAAGGTTTTTGAATACAGAATTTAAAATCAAGAAAGATCATCTGATCAGCCTCTTTCACATTCTTTGAGACAATCAAGTCAACTCCTTCAGGTCTTGCATATTTGTATCACATTTCTCCACAATACTCTTCCTACTCTGCTAACTCTTTAAAGTGTGACCCTCTCTCATTTAAATCCCAATTCTTTTAAACTTTATTAAAACCCAGCTATTAAGTGAATTGGGCCAGATTCAGAAACTAACAAGGTACCATACCCAGTGCCCAGCTTCGGAGCACACTGCTCGGCTGAGAGGCTCAGCTTGGAGATGCTCCACAGCAATAATATGTGCTATCACAAAACAAACAGCAAAAGTTCACACCTATTGTAAACTTTTTATTGTAACAAAATAGGCTATTTCAAAACAAAGAGCAAAAGACAGAAACACCGAACCTCAACCTATTCCTAAAACAGGAGGTGGCCAGTATGTCTAGTTCTGAACTTGATGGCTACCAGACAGGCTAGTGTGGTTGTTCAGAGTTCCAGCTCTGGGCCAGGCTGCCTACATATAAACCCCTTCTCTGACACTTGCTAGTGCATGAATCTGCATGTATTAGTTAACTTCTTTGGCTCATTTTTCCCATCTGTAAAATGGGGATAGTAATAGTCTACTTGGTAGGGTATTGATTAGACTGGTGTAATACATGTACAATGTTAAGAGCAGTGCCTGGCATATAACAAGTGCCTAATGAATGCCAGTGGTTGTAATTATTGTTGAAAGATTTTACATGGCCCCATGGACTGGCATGAAAAGCCTCCATTATCACATTCCATAATGCACTGAAATCATTCATTTCCTATTTTCTCTTCTAGTAGAGCAGGCGTTGCCCATAACTGCCACAGGTGTACCATAGTTCCTATCCTTTGTCTATCCTAGGTAGGGCACATTTTCCCTTTGAAGAAAGCCATGGTCCAGAATCCTGCCCAATACAGCACTCCACCTCCCCCACTCCACCAAAGCTGGCAGCCTTTCCCAGACACGCAAGGTACCGCCTCTCACACTAGATCACAAGCCCACTGAGGGCAGGGGTCATGTCCTGTGTGTCTTTGTAGAACCACAGCCTGGTAGTTCCTCCTTTGCACATCAAAGATGCTCACTCTGGTTCATGGATTTTCTATTAAGATACCTTAATAGAAAAGCCTTATGCCTAAAAATTTATCAAAAATAAACCAATACTTTTTAGTCCCATCATTGGCCCTGGCCCATAGAACTTACTCGTACAATAGTAGTGTCATTATTATCACATCTGTTCTTCTGAATTTTCAGAACTTTCCCCAAGCCATGGATCACTCCCTTATCAGTGGCTACATTGGTGTAGTTTATTGGAGCCTCATTTACATAGATCTGTGAACAACGGGGTTAAATGTCACTTGTTATGATATTTAAAGAGATATGAGGAAGATAGGAACTGGAGGTTATCAGTAAGACAACTGCCTAAGATATATTACAATACTCACCTGGAGATATTATAATATTCACCTGTACTGGAAAGACCTCTGACCTAGGAAGGGAAGTCTACATAGTAGTCCTGGCACCATCTAGCTGTGTGACCTTAGGCCAATTGCTTTCCCGCTCTGAACTTTTTGTCTTTTGTAAAAGGAAAGAGTTATTCTAGATAATGTCTAAGGTATCTTTCATCGTGAAATTAACTGCCTTATGTTTGTTTGAAAAATACCACCCATGATCATGTTAGTGCCCACTGGCAAGACGGCTCCATGGGCATGCTGAGTTGTGCTGTAGACTAGTGGTTTTGGAGGTGGTAATGCTTTCCATAACCAAAACCTGAAGAATGCAACTGTTCCTTCAGTATGCCTCCACTTCATGGTTAATGTGCAAGCAACCCTCAGAAAGGCTAATGATAACAAGAATAAAAATAACTAAGAAATTAAAAAAAAATGGTATGTTTATATCTGTCCTTGTTTAGTGAGTCCGTAAGCATCCAAGGCATGGGAATGAAGTCTGTATCTAAATGCTGCCAAGTCAAATTCAACTTGGAGTTGCAATTTGTTTTGATTTTTAGGGAAGAATATTTTAATGAGTAATCAATGAAAAATGAATGAAGCCATGGATTCATTCATTAATATAACACATATAATTATTGGAAGTAAAAACATTCTTTGAAAAATTGGGGTGATGTGTGTGTGTGTGTGTGTGTGTGTGTGTGTGAGCATGTTTAGCAGGGCTGATTTTGGGAGAGGGAAAACTCAAGTTAAGATCCAATAATGGTTTAAAATTCATAAAATGAGTCATATATTATTATCCCAGAAATCCTCTTGGCAGCAATATTAGAATGACCCTACTAAGTGCTTTGAACTTCCAGGGAATATTAAAGTCCCTTACGATTTACTTGCAGTGAAATGAGTTTCTATTTGGATGTCGGGATAAATCTGTCTGAGGAGTTCCAAGGTCTGTGTACAATTGAAAAATTAATGGAAAACCTGACTTAGTCTCAAATGGTGATTATAATAATTTTCCAGAATTCTAAGATGCGGAGCTATTTTTAAATACCAAAAATGGAAGAACATTTGATGTGGTAATACGGTCAATTCGGCATTTTTAAAAGTCTAAATTATTTCCATTCTGAGATCTATCCAGAGAATTATGGATCACATTAAAATTTCGACTTGAACATGTCTACTCATTTAGAAAGCATTTCTCTACACTTCCACTGTCACAAGAGAAAGTAAATTAGTATCAATAAAAGCCTCTACTGCATTAATAATTCTCCAGATAAAAGAATTTCTGCACACATGGAAAAATGAACATTGCAGCTCTAAAACTGATTCAGCTAACTGCATTGGACATTAATCTCTATAAGATGAAATAAAAGATGACAGATACAGAGGCAAAAAAGTTCTCTGTCAATACAATAATTGCCAATCCTGGTAAGCAAAACAGTATATTTAAAAGGGTCTCCTTCAAATTATTACACAATAGGTAGACTTATCTGTGGGAGTCTGAGAAAAATACTTGAGGTTAGATTATTCTCGAATCAATGAAAAGTGAAAAAGACTTTTCCCCCTAAGCAGATGAAAAACATTTTACATAAAAATTTACTTGTTATTCAGTAATGACACCACTGAATAATTTTTTTAAGATTACGCTTTTTAGAAAGGTTCAAATATTATTGCTTATAAAGTTCTGTCATTAAGCCTTCATTTCAGTATAGTGTTTAGTGTCTCTTAAATCGTTTTAATTTTTCTTGTGAGAATTTACATTAGAATGAGTTTTTCTTATGAAATTTTCAAACTGATCTTTTAACTTGATGTTTGAAATATATGAGAATTTTATAATTGAAATATGTTATATAAGCCTCATGCATTCTTTCCTATGAATTGTAAACATGTTTAAATATTTGGGTGAGATAATGGGAGATCAACGCTGGAATACCACTGTGGTGGCTGGTTAGTCCTAGGACTGCAGTCTCTGTGGTTATACAATGATAATAATGAATAATGTTAATACACTTGGCTGCTGGCTCCTATGTATGCCATGCCACTTCCTGGTTGGGCCTGGATAGGTTGTCTCCTAGGTTCCCTTCCATCCTGAGTACTGCTTGGGAGCCATCTGTTGGGTTTGTTGTACCAGCACTGAAGGATGCCTATGACTGGAGATTCAATGCCACAATTTGTTTGGCTACCCTGATCATCTGAAGGCTGGCAACTGGGCAGGAGAGTGGGAGCTAGACAGTCTAGTTTAGGCTTTACTTTATGGTGAAACACAGACAACTCTTGTGTTTGTAAGGCTTAGGAAGCACTGGTGAGATTATTCCAATATGGACGTTGATATGATTTAGCTGTGTCCACATCCAAATCTCATCTTGAATTTCCACATGTCGTGGGAGGGACCAGTGGGAAGTAATTTAGTCATGGGGGGAGGTCTTTCTCATGCTGCTCTCGTGATAGTGATAACTCTCCAGAGAGCTGATGGTTTTCTACGGGGGAGTTTCCTGCACAAGCTCTCTTTTTGCCTGCTGCCATCCATGTAAGACATCACTTGTGCCTCCCTGCCTTCCACCATGATTATGAGGCCTCCCCAGCCACGTGGAACTGAGAGTTCGTTAAACCTCTTTTTCTTTCCAGTCTTGGGTATGTTTTTATCAGCAGTGTGAAAACAGACTAATGTAGAAGGATGAAGGATGACAGGAGCCAAGACACTCATTCCTGGGTTTTACATAAAAGGATCGCACCTGGTCATTGTGGAGAAAGAAGCCGAGGAGGTAGGAGAAACCCAGCATGGTCTCACGATGCATGCCATTGTGCAGGTCATTCTTCAGGAGTTTCTCCTCCAGGACCACGTGATACCGGAGGACGTCCTCCTCCTGGATCACACACAGAATTGAAAGTCAGTCAAGAGCTCAGCCTGACAGTTACCCAGCTTCTCCCATGTACTGTCACTGTGGAGATTACAAAGAGGAACAACAGGTCGTCCGTGAGGAAGTTTTGACAGAAGCATCAAGACACAATAGAGATTCAATATGAAAGTGAGTTGTGAAACAGATGGCTTCAGACAACTTGCAAATTTTCCAGATGGAACAGTTAATAACTTATTAGAGGATTCTACAACCCAGACTGAAGATATGACAGCTGGGGGTAGATTTTAAAGGTGATAATTCTTTGGACAGAACTGCTGAGAAGACAGAGTCCCACACCCTAGTCCACCTTTCACCTCTGGGGCAGTAGAGGAGCTTCACTAGGATGCTTCAAGGACCTCAATCTGTGTCTCCTGGAGACAGGGTGGCATGTTGGATGGGGTCTGACCCAGGCAGGGACTGCTGATGAGCTGCCCCTTGGTGCACTCAGGAGGGCTGCTGCTGTGGGATAGATCTGCACTTGCTTAGTTGGCTTGGGACAAGAATGTGGGTGTTTGCTGTGGCTCAGACATGAGGAGTATCTGAGACAGCCGATGGCAGCCTGGATGGGCAGTCTCCCCAGGGGCAGAGGTAGGGGTGGACTCTGTGGTTTTGGGGTCCTTCCTGCCCTCCTCCATCCCTCTTAACCTTCTTACCTTCTTGATGTTTCTTCCCAACCACCAACCCTTATTTCCCCTCTACTTCAAACCTAGTGAAACCAAAATGGAATTTAATGAGATCAGAAAGGGAAGCATTCTGTGGGAAGGAGAGGAGAAGGCTCTTAGGTGATTGCCTCTCAGCTGCAGACCCACCTCCTATACTCTGATGATGCTGGGGCTGAGGCTGTCCCCCACATTTCTCCTTTGCAAGGGACTCCCTATTAGGGTCTGCCAGCGAGCAGCTCTAGAGAGAGTTGGAGGGCTGGAGGCCTCACTCCTTCCTGTTCTCTCCCTGTTTTTATTGACATCACCCAGCCTCACTTCTCTTCCCTGTAGTGGCACCTGAATCTGCATGGCAGTTTCCTGTCACTCGCAAAGCCAGCTTAATCCCGCCCTCTCCACTCATAAGACACCAGCCAGACAATGCCTGAGCCTGGAGGTTTGGGTCTTGGACCTACAGAGACCTTCGCCACTCATCCAGGCTCAAAGACACAAGCACCAGCTGAAAAGTGACCCCTTCTCAGCAGTCTCTAGGTTTATACATTTTAGTAATTCCAACCTCCTCCCACTGTACTCCTAGCCTTAGGGGTCATAAGTGAATCCTGCAATTGCTACCATTGTGATATTGCTCTCTTGCTTTTTTAACCTTTCAATTATATTTATGCAGCTTTATAGCCAATAAACAATTCATTCTATCAAATTCTGTTTACGTAACTGTTATGTTTTTCATCTCCTGTGGACGCTGAGCGATTCAAGGACCAAGACCATTTCTGCACAAAGCTCTGTTGTGGAGCAGGGAGGGAAAAACTCATTTTAAATCCAATTCAAAGTGTTAATTATTGTAAGGAGTTGGATTCTTTATTTTTACTTGAGAGTGAGTTTGTGACTTAAAGTGTATTTGCCACCAAAGTGATTACAGGACTTTTTGGAAAGGCAGAGAGGCTATGGACTGCCTGAAGTTTCATTCTGGGGTGCAAAAAGAATATTTCTTGCTGAAGAGGTATAAGGAAATAGGGTGTGCTAGAGGGCAGGGGAAAGACAAGGAAGATGATTTCCAGTTCCATTCCAGGAGTTCAAGATGCCTGTTACAGGAATTTATGGCACTCTCCCTTCCTTCAGAGTTTATAATCTAGTTGGAGAGCTAAGACCTGCTTCCTTTAGAGGACAGTTCATCCTATTGGGGATACATGATAAACACTGAAAGGGGGTACACATGGTGTGAATTCAGAGGCGGGAGAGAGCATCTACACCTCGAGTGGCCAGAGCCATCTTCCCTGAGGAGGTGGGACTGGACACAATGAGTGGGGAGGGAAAATTTGGGGGGTGGTGAGGAAGAAAAGCAGCCTTTATTATTTCCTTATCAAATAAGAAAAATCCCCATTTTCTGAAAATTCAAACACTCTTTTTAGTCCAATAATGTGTCATTTCACTTTTCCATCCAAACCTTCCCATCCATAGCCACATACTTAACACAGCCTCATGTGGAGACTCTCCCACATATAATCCTCCCCATAGCAGAGCTACTGTGTGTTTTGTGCATATCCCTGGAATTAGGCACCTGAGCTCATAGGTACAAGCATGCAGGTGTCCCAGGAAGCTGGAATAATCCTCATGACCACCCCTCCTCCCCCACTCCCTAATCTGTTCCTAGTCCCAACAGCTGAGATGTCAGCTTCCGGGACCTAGAGGGTAGATTATCTCTTTCTTTCTCCTCTTATCCCTTTCTCTATCCTCCCTGATTCCTAACATCCAGGGGTAAATAGCCAAAGTTTGTCAAAGGGTTTTGTGAATTAATTCAAAAGCTTCAACTGTGCCAGTATCTGACTTAAAACTCTTTGGTAAGCCCTGTTTCTTACAAGATTAAGTCCAAATTACCCCTCCAGGTATCTAGGACTTCCAGAGGCTGGCCGCAATTTATCTGATATTCAGTGGTGGCTCCAGAAGTTTTATATAGGAGGGGCCCAGGACCGCCCCACCCCCAGCCGCACAAGAAGGGAAGTTTGTAGCTGGATTTGCATGGCAAGCACACTGTTTTCTCTTTCATCTTTATACTGGGTGGCTAGATGATGATGTTAAAACGATGAGGGTGGTACTGAAACTCCCCGAGAAGTCACCCCTGAGCCCACTCTTGTCTCCCACCCCTGCTCTGGAGAAACCATGTAATTTCTTTATGTGGTTTCATCACTCTGGCTAGAACCAGAGTGATGGTTGTATAGACAGATTCTAAACAGGCCAACACCTGTGGGCTTGGGCTGCCTTTGCTTGTATTTACATACACACACCAACACCACACCCTCAATGCACCATGCCTGCATCCTTGTATATACAGGTTCAAATGTGCAATTCCAGGGGCACATGTGTAACATCCAGTGCCTCTGACCTGGGGGAAGTCTGTGTATGGGAGAATCTCTGCACGAGTCCATATCAAGTATATGGCTCTGGATAAGGAAGGAGGAGTGAAATGGCACACAGCTAATGAATTGCAAACATTGAGTGCTTGAATTTTCACAAAATAAGATCCCTAGTTCTAGTTCTTGATACCTACTAGAGACAGGACTTTCTTCTCCCTGATGTAATTCTCGATAGCATTGTTGTTCGGAGCAAACACCGTGTAGGCACTGGCAGCCTCAATTGCATTCGCCAGGTTATATTGCTGCGATAGAAAGAGACAAGAGCACGTGAGGGATTCCTGTTCTTGGGTAACCTGAGCATGGCGGCCAGGTAGAGAATGTGGTACTTGCCATGATGTAGCCCCGGAAGATGGAATAGTCAGGCATCTGTTCTAGTCGGGTGAGCAGGTTTGGTAAGGAGCCCATTAGAGCTCTTTGTGGGACCAGCACCTGAAAAAAGAAACCCCAGCACCCTGTTAGCATGTTTTGGTATGACCTACTGCTTGTGTATACACGTGAGAGTCTAATGCCATTAACTTCTTCAGGCAGTTAAATGGATTGACATTAACAACCTTTTGAAGATTACTCACAGAATAAAAATATTCCAGCATACAGTGTGACAAGGCTGGAGGAGACTTGGAGATGTTATTCATTCAATTTCATGCCTTACCCTTAAACCTCCTTGATTAGAGAGAATTTCATCTTGCACAAAAAACTTTCAGCTTCCCCTAAGTAATTAATTTCAACTTGCATTAATCTACCTTGTCAGAGAAGACCTTAGACCAAGACTAACTGAAACGTGGCAGGTTGCAGCTAATATCTAATCCATTCTTCTTTGGTTGCTGTTCTTTTGTTTATTCTTTAGGTTCTTCATTTCTTTTCCTGGAAGTCTCAAATCTACTGCAACCCAGTGGCCCGAATCTGGCTTGTGAAACTGTTTTGTTTAGCTCATGCTGTGTAATAATAGGGCATTTTTACACAGAAATTCAGACTGCTGACTTCTTTTTAAAAACATCAGTCTGGATTTCTGCAGACACAAAGCAGCAGAGAGTAGCAGCAGCCACTTTCATGACTGTCCCCACCACTCCCTAATGTCTTCTACCTGGGACATTCCCCTTACTCATTTTGCTAACATCTGGACATTTGGGTTTGCAAGTCCTGCCTAATTAACCTTCTGGCCCAAATCACTATTTTCACCTTTGCATTCTACCTAGAACCTTGTCAGATTGAACACTTAAACACTGGAGTGTTTTTCTAATCCGATCAGCCTTTTCCCAACATTTATTGCATGCCTACTATAGGCCAGGCAGTGGGTATACAAGTGTGACTGAGGCCTGGGTTCTGCCCTCAATGAGCTCACAGCATATTACAGTAGAAAGCCCAATCCAGTCTGCTGCTTGTACTTAAAAGTAAAATTGTATTGGAACAGCCATGTAAATTTGTTTACACATCTTTGCACTGCAATGGCAGAGTTGAAGAGCTATGATGGAGACCATGTGACCTGCAAAGCCTAATAATTGCCATCTGGCTTTTTCTAGAAACACTGTACGAAAACATTGTGTTAAAGGAAGACAGATACATTTCTGAGTTGTTGGAGCTGAAGGGGGAGGGGGGCTTAAGGTGATAGGTGATTAGATGAGATTTGGCAGATTCGAGAACTATGAGGAGAAGGCCTGATAGAAGTTGATGGTTCTATGTCCATGTCACATAACAATAGGCTATGAGGAGGGCCACTGAAAATCAAGAAAAAGGCCCTCCTTTCTCTAGGACTGCAAACTCCAAATGGGGGTACAACAGCATGGGGAGTGAAGTGGACTGAGATTAGGCTACCAGCCACTTTGGCCAGGCACATTTATGCAGGGCACAATGGCAGCCCTGACTGCGATGCCTTCGATGCCAGCGGACAGACACAGAAGGAGCTCCTTAGGGAGTGCCTGCAGCCCAGAGGCTATGTAGATAACCGAATCAATTAACTGCCATCCCCAGAACCGCTTCATCAATCCTGTTACTTAACCATGAGGAGTCTCTGTTGTCTCGTTTGTAATGAGAATAATACAGCACTTAGGAGACAGGTTGAGAGGCTGCTCTACTAATGAGGTTGTGTGCATCAAAAAAAGCAAAGAGGTTTTGAGAAGCTGGCGTGGTGAGAACAACCCAGGACTGAAGCTCTCGGTGAAGTGTGGAGGGTGAGTCAGGGTCACATTTCCAGACGGATCTTTGTTGCCCACAGAACAGGGAAATTCACAGGTATAGGAGAGACGCGGGATGCCAGCGAAGCGGTTTTGGCTGGTGCAGCCAGCGGCCAGTGCCGTAGCGCAGCAGCGCTCCACAGCACTCCGCACAAAGTGCACTGGTCCGGGTGCCCTGTTGAACCAGCAATCTGAGACCTTGGAGGGCAGATTGGCATATCCATCTGATTGAACGGGACTTGGACAGTGAGCCAGGCCAGGAGATTCCAGGAAAACGGCGTTTTGGCCAGCACAGTGGGACAAACAAAATGGTGATTCCAAACGCTCTGGGTGGAGAGTTTCACTGCAGGCACAGCTGAACCCAGGACGGTGCAGCTCGGTGGGGGAGGGGCGTCCGCCATTACCGAGGCAATCTGCCCCTACTGAGGTACACTCTCATTGCTGACGCAGCCTGCCATTGCCGAGGCAACCCGCCACAACAGAGAGACTCTGCTGCAGGTCGGAGACCGCAGCAGCAGGGCAGAGCTTGCAGCAACAGTGTGGACCTCACACCAGCAGGGTGGAGCCTCGGCAGGCAAATAGTGACTAGACTGCCTCCTAGCTGGGCAGGACAGCACAACGGTCACTCATAAAGAAAGCCCCAACCCCCCAAGACAGAGCATCTGAGAAAAAAAGGGTTTTTCTTTTATGAGTTCTGCTGCAGCAGAATTAAACATAGCAGCCTAACAGCCCTGAATAAACAACAGAGCTCACAGCTCAGCACTTGAGCTCCTGTAAACTACAGACTCTCTCCTCAAGCAGCTCCCTGACCCCTATACATCCAAAAGACTGACATTTGGCAGGCATCATTCTGGGACAAAGATAGCAGAAAAAGAAACTGGTAGCATCCCTCACTGTTCCACAGATGCTATAGGTGCACCCCAGACAAGCAGGGCCTGGAGTGGACCTCAGAAGTCGTACAGCGGAGGGGCTAGACTGGTAGAAGGAAAACCAAGTAATAGAAATACTTCATCATCAACAATCTGGGGGGTCCACTCACAGACCCAATCGAAAAGTCAGCAACTACTCAGACGACAGGTGGATAAATCCACAAAGATGGGAAGAAACCAGCGCAAAAAGGAGGAAAACACCCAAAACCAGAACATCTCGCCTCCTACAAAGGACCAAAACTCCTCACCAGAAAGGGAACAAAGCTGGACGGAGAATGACTATGATGAAATGATGGAATTAGACTTCAGAAGGTGGGTAATGAGAAACTTTTGTGAGCTAAAAAAACATGTTTTAAATCAATGCAAAGAAACTAAGAACCTTGAAAAAAGATTCGAGGAAATGATAACAAGAATGGATAACTTAGAGAGGAATATGAATGAATTGAAGGAGCTGAAAAACACAACACGAGAACTTCGTGAAGCATGCACAAGTTTCAACAGCCAAATTCACCAAGCAGAAGAAAGAATATCAGAAGTTGAAGGTAAACTCAATGAAATAAAACAAGAAACCAAGATTAGAGAAAAAAGCACAAAAAGGAATGAACAAAGTCTCCAAGAAATGTGGGACTATGTGAAGAGACCTAACCTACGTTTGATAGGTGTACCAGAATGTGACCAAGAGAATGAATCCAAGCTGGAAAATACTCTTCAGGATATTATCCAGGAACATTTCCCCAACCTAGCAAGGCAGGCCAACACTCAAATTCAGGAAATACAGAGAACACCACAAAGATATTCCGCAAGAAAAGCAACCCCAAGGCACATAATCGTCAGATTCACCAGGGTTAAAATAAAGGAGAAAATACTAAGGGCAGCCAGAGAGAAAGGTCAGGTCACCCTCAAAGGGAAGCCCATCAGACTCACAGCAGATCTCTCGGCAGAAACTCTACAAGCTAGAAGAGAGTGGGGGCCAATATTCAACATCCTTAAAGAAAAGAACTTTCAACCAAGAATTTCATATCCAGCCAAACTGAGCTTCATAAGTGAAGGAAAAATAAAATCCTTTGCAAACAAGCAAGTACTCAGAGATTTTGTCACCACCAGGCCTGCTTTACAAGAGCTCCTGGAAGAGGCACTACACATAGAAAAGAACAACCAGTACCAGCCATTCCAAAATCACACGAAATGCTAAAGAGCATCAACATAATGAAGAATCTACATCAACTAACGGGCAAAACAGCCAGCTAGCATCAAAATGGCAGGATCGAATTCACACATAACAATATTAACCCTAAATGTAAATGGGCTAAATGCTAAATGCACCAAGCAAAAGATACAGACTGGCAAATTGGATAAAAAACCAAAACCCATCAGTGTGCTGTATCCAGGAAACCCATCTCACATGCAAGGATACACGAAGGCTCAAAATAAAGGGATGGAGGAAGATTTACCAAGCAAATGGAGAGCAAAAAAAAGCAGGAGTTGCAGTTCTCATCTCTGATAAAATAGACTTTAAAGCAACAAAGATCAAAAGAGACAAAGAAGGCCATTACATAATGGTAAAAGGATCAATACAACAAGAAGAGCTAATGATCCTAAACATATATGGACCCAATACAGGAGCACCCAGATACATAAGGCAAGTTCTTAATGACTTACAAAGAGACTTAGACTCCCACACAATAATAGTGGGAGACTTTAACACTCCACTGTCAATATTAGACAGATCAACCAGACAGAAAATCAACAAGGATATCCAGGGCTTGAACTCAGACCTGGAGCAAGCAAACCTGATAGACATTCACAGAACTCTCCACCCCAAATCCACAGAATACACATTCTTCTCAGCACCACATCACACCTACTCTAAAATTGACCACATAATTGGAAGTAAAGCACTCCTCAGCAAATGCATAACAACTGAAATCATAACAAACAGTCTCTCAGACCATAGTGCAATCAAGTTAGAACTCAGAATTCAGAAACAAACCCAGAACCGCACAGCTTCATGGAAACTGAACAACTGGCTCTTGAATGTTGACTGGATAAACAATGAAATGAAGGCAGAAATAAAGAAGTTCTTCAAAACCAATAAGAACGAACACACAACATGCCAGAATCTCTGGGACACATTTAAAGCAGTCTCTAGAGGAAAACATATAGCAATAAGTGCCCATATGAGGAGAATGGAGAGATCCAAAATTGACATCCTATCGTCAAAATTGAAAGATCTAGAGGAGCAAGATCAAAAAAACTCAAAACCCAGCAGAAGACAAGAAATAACTAAGATCAGAGCTGAAGTGAAGGAGATAGAGACACAAAAAACCCTTCAAAAAAAATCAATAAATCCAAGAGCTGGTTTTTTGAAAAGATCAACAAAATAGACAGACCACTAGCCAGACTGATAAAAAAGAAAAGAGAGAACAACCAAATAGATGCAATAAAAAATGATAAAGGGGAAATCACCACAGATTCCAAAGAAATTCAAACCATCATCAGAGAATACTACAAACAACTCTATGCACATAAACTAGTAAACCTGGAAGAAATGGATAAATTCCTGGACACCTGTGTCCTCCCAAGTCTAAACCAGGAGGAAGCTGAAACTATGAATAGACCAATAACAAGGTCAGAAGTCAAGGCAGCAATTAAGAGCCTACCACTCAAAAAAAGCCCAGGTCCAGATGGTTCACAGCTGAATTCTACCAGACACACAAAGAGGAGCTGGTACCATTCCTTCTGAAACTATTCCAGATAATCCAAAAAGAGGGAATCCTTCCCAAATCATTTTATAAGGCCAACATCATCCTGATACCAAAACCTGGCAGAGACCCAACAAGAAGAGAGAACTTCAGGCCAATATCCATGATGAACATAGATGCAAAAATCTTCAATAAAATATTGGCAAGCCGATTGCAACAGCACATCAAAAAGCTTATCCATCACGATCAAGTAGGTTTCATCCCGGGGATGCAAGGCTGGTTCAACATACGCAAGTCTATCAACGTAATTCACCACATAAACAGAACCAAAAACAAAAACCACATGATTATCTCAATTGATGCAGAGAAGGCATTTGACAAAATTCAACAGCCCTGTATGCTAAAAACCCTCAATAAACTCGGTATCTATGGAACGTATCTCAAAGTAATAAAAGCTATTTATGACAAACCAACAGCCAATATCATACTGAATGGGCAAAAACTGGAAGCATTCCCTTTGAAATCCGGCACTAGACAAGGATGCCCTCTTTCACCACTCCTATTCAATATAGTACTGGAAGTTCTAGCCAGAGCAATCAGGCAAGAAAAAGAAATAAAGGGTATTCAAATAGGAAAGGTGGAAGCCAAATTGTCTCTATTTGCAGATGACATGATAGTATACCTAGAAGACCCCATCGCCTCAGCCCAAAAACTCCTGAAACTGATAAGCAACTTCAGCAAAGTCTCAGCATATAAAATCAATGTGCAAAAATCACAAGCATTCCTCTACACCAATAACAGACTTAAAGAGAGCCAAATCAAGAACGAACTGACATTCACAATTGCTACAAAAAGAATAAAATACCTAGGAATACAACTCACAAGGAACGTAAGGGACCTCTTCAAGGAAAACTACCACTGCTCAACGAAATCAGAGAGGACACAAACAGATGGAGAAACATTCCATGTTCATGGTTAGGAAGAATCAATATCGTGAAAACGGCTATACTGCCCAAAGTAATTTACAGAATCAATGCTATCCCCATCAAGCTACCTTTGACTTTCTTCAGAGAACTGGAAAAAACCACCATGAACTTCATATGGAACCAAAAGAGAGCCTGCATAGCCAAGTCAATTCTAAGCAAAAAGAACACAGCGTGGGGCATCACACTACCGGATTTCAAACTATACTACAAGGCTACAGTAATCAAAACAGCATGGTACTGGTACCAAAACAGAGATATAGACCAATGGAACAAAACAGAAGCATCGAAGGCAACACAACATATCTACAACCATACAATCTTTGATAAACTGGACAAAAACAAGCAATGGGGAAAGGATTCCCTGTTTGATAAATGCTGTTGGGAAAACTGGCTAGCCATGTGCAGAAAGCAGAAACTGGACCCCTTCCTGACACCTTACACTAAAATTAACTCCAGATGGATTAAAGACTTAAACATAAGACCTGGCACCATAAAAACCCTAGAAGAAAATCTAGGCAAAACCACCCAGGATATAGGAGTAGGCAAGGACTTCATGAACAAAACACCAAAAGCATTGGCAACAAAAACCAAAATAGACAAATGGGACCTAATCAAACTCCACAGCTTCTGCACAGCAAAAGAAACAGTCACTAGAGTGAATCGGCAACCAACAGAATGGGAAAAAATTTTTGCAGTTTACCCATCTGACAAAGGGCTGATATCCAGAATTTACAAAGAACTCAAATAGATTTGCAGAAAAAAACAAACAAGCCCATTCAAAAATGGGCAAAGGATATGAACAGACTCTTTGCAAAAGAAGACATATATGAGGCCAACAAACATATGAGAAAATGCTCATCATCACTGGTCATTAGAGAGATGCAAATCAAAAGCACATTGAGATACCATCTCACGCCAGTTAGAATGGCAATCATTAAAAAATCTGGAGACAACAGATGCTGGAGAGGCTGTGGAGAAAAAGGAACACTTTTACACTGTTGGTGGGAGTGTAAATTAGTTCAACCGTTGTGGAAGACAGTGTGGTGATTCCTCAAGGCCTTAGAAATAGAAATTCCATTTGACCCAGCAATCCCATTACTGGGTATATATCCAAAGGACTATAAATCGTTCTACTATAAGGACACATGCACACGAATGTTCATTGCAGCACTGTTTACAATAGCAAAGACCTGGAACCAACCCAAATGCTAATCGATGATAGACTGGATTGGGAAAATGTGGCACATATACACCATGGAATATTATGCAGCAATCAGAAATGATGAGTTTGTGTCGTTTGTAGGGACATGGATGAATCTGGAGAACATCATTCTCAGCAAACTGACACAAGAACAGAAAATGAAATACCGCATATTCTCACTCATAGGCGGGTGATGAAAAATAAGAACACATGGACACAGGGAGGGGAGTACTAAACACTGGGGTCTCTTGGGGGGGAAAAGAGGAGGGCCAGTGGGCGGGGGGAGCTGGCGAGGGATAGTCTGGGGAGAAATGCCAAATGTGGGTGAAGGGGAGAAAGGAAGCAAAACACACTGCCATGTGTGTACCTATGCAACTGTCTTGCATGTTCTGCACATGTACCCCAAAACCTAAAATGCAATAAAAAATTAAAAAAATAAATCAACTTTGAATACTTAAAAAAAAAAAAACAAAAAAAGCAAAGAGTGGAGGTAACTATTTATTTATTTATTTATTTGATGGAGTCTTGCACTGTCACTTGGGCTGAAGTGCAGTGGTGTGATCTTAGCTCACTCTGCCTCCTGGGTTCAAGCAATTCTCCTGCCTCAGCCTCCCAAGTAGTTGGGACTACAGATACGTGCCACCATGCCCAGCTAAGTTTTTGTATTTTTAGTAGAGACAGGGTTTTACCATGTTAACCAGGATAGTCTCCATCTCCTGACCTCGTGATCCACCTGTCTCAGCCTGCCAAAGTTCTGGGATTACGGGCATAAACCACTGCGCCCAGTCTTTTTTTTTTTTTTTTTCATATGGCATCTCACTCTGTTGCCCAGGCTAGAGTGCAATGGCACAATCTTGGCTCACTGCAACCTCGCTTTAAGCCTCCTGGGTTAAAGCGATTCTCTTGCTTCAGCCTCCTGAGCAGTTGGGATTACAGGCATGCACCATAACACCCAGCTATTTTTTTGTATTTAGTAAAGATGGGGCTTCACCATGTTGGCCAGGCTGGTCTTGAACTCCTGACCTAAGGTGATCCATCATCTTTGGCCTCCCAAATGTGCTGGGATTACAGGTGTGAGCCACCATCCAGTCAACTTTATGTTCTTAAAATTTTTTTTAGTACTTTGGAGAGCCAGGATTGGAAAAGAAAAAGATCCTTGATAAATAACATTAGTTTGCATTAGATGAAGCTATATTCCCTGTAAGTGACAAATCACTTGCACAAAATTCTTGTTTCTAAGTGCCCCTTGATGATATGGCAGAACCACAAGATCTTTGCAACAATGAGACCAGAAATTTTACAAACAGCCTCTTTTCCAAATAGAAACCTTTTCTGTAACTTAAAATCAGTAAGTGGCCACATAAGTGCCAAGTGTGAACAATTTTAATTAAAACACAATTTTTTTTTCCTGATCTTCCACCTTACAAGAATTCCCAATGTACCCTAAATTCCAACTTGTAACTTTCATTTTAAATAAAGATCCTAACATGGTAACTGAAAACTGCAGGGTAGCTTATAACGCCATTTCTTATTATTCTTTTTTTTCCTATGTCATGCCATTGTTAAACTGGGTATCAGAAGAAAATAAAAATGTCACAGTGCTTTTTATATTCTTTTCCACTTTTTTCCAAAGGGCCTTTCCTACGTCATTTTTTAGGGTGCAACAACGCAGATAGGAGAGTGGAAAAGTGACACATAGTCACGTGTCTCTCCTCCAGTTCTTGACTACCTCCCCTTTGGTTTATAGACTTCCCAGTGCCAGGGTGCTTAAGTTCACATGCCTTTGTATTTTTTGAGACAGAGTCTCACTCTGTTGCCCAGGCTAGAGTGCAGTGGCTGGAAAACAGCTCATTGTAGTCTCGACCTCCTGGGCTCAAGTGACCCTCCTGCCTCAGCTTCCTGAATAGCTGGGAGAACACAGGTGCATGCATTGTTTTTTTTTTTTTTTTTTTTGGTAGAGACAGGATCTCACTAGGTTAACCAGACTGGTCTTGAATTCCTTGGCTCAAGCAATCCTCCTGCTTCAGTCTCCCAAAGTGCTAGGACTATAGGCATGAGCCACAGCACTTGTCCTGAAGTGTCTTTTGAGATGTTTCCATAAACAAGAAAGATAATAGGTGTGACCACATTGATAAAGGGCCTATTGCAGAATATGGGCTGGGCAAATGGGAACTGAGTCTTACTGAATCAAGAGAGTCTCTAGATGGTTTTAAAATAAAAGTCATAAGGTACAGTACCAGTTACCTTCCATATAAGGCTAAAAAAATTGCTGTCCAGGAGGATAAATAACAAAGGGAAAAGAGATGCCACATGCACAGGAAGATGGAATCTTGTACCTTGTTGATGATGTGTATCACTCCATTTGTGGCTGCATTGTCCCCATCGACAATGGAGGCCCCTTCAATTGTGATATTCTGTAAATGCAAACCACAGTGGGAAGGTGAGTCTTTATGGAACACACCTCGGGGTTGAGATGATCTCTGGAATTTCTGCTTTTTAAGCAACAGTGATCTTCATACTTTCAGGCCATGAGCCACAGTAAGAAATACCTTTAACTTGTCCCCCCCCCCCCACACACACACGAAATAGTACTTCCCCCTATGTGAGAGGCACTCTGATCATCTAGTCAATTCTATTCTATGCAATTTCATTTATAAAAGTGCTGTTCGAGGCTTATAAAAGTGACCCTGTGGTTTGACCCTGGAGACAGCATTGTGGGTTGGGCTGTGCCCCCCCAACCCCCACAATTTGCATGCTGAAGTCCTAACCCCTAGTACCTCAGGTGGTGACCTTATTTACAGACAGGGTCTTTACAGAGGTTAAGTTACAGATCAAGTTAAAGTGAAGCCCTTAGGGTAGACCCTAATCCAATTTCACTGGTATCCTCACAAGCAGCAGGAATTTGCACAGAGACAGCTACACTCAGATACTGCCATGTGAACCTGAAGATGCCATCTACAACCCAAGGAGAGGGGCCCAAGACAGCCCCTTTCCTCACAGCCTAAGAAGGAACCAACCCTGCTCACACCTTGATCTTGGACTTCCAGCCTCCAGAACCGTGAGAAAATAAATGCCTGTTGTTTAAGCCTCCCAGTCCTGTACTTTGTTATGGTAGTGCTGGCAAACGAATACAGATGGCAACTGACTTTCCTGATCAGAATACAACTACTTTTTAAGACTATGAATTGCATAAGGAATGGGGGTAAGTAAAACCCAACCCACTCACCCACCCAGCCACCAATCAACACTAACTGGGCTCTACTCTTTCTGGTTTCCTCTCCTCCTCTCCCCAGTTGAAATCCCTGCTAGGAACCCTGGTCTTGCCTTACCCTGAGCAACTCCCAAGTCACATCTGCAGAGGCCTTGAAGAAAACCCTCCTGGCAGGAGATATTTATATAGGACATAGGAATGAACTCATTAAAAACATATCTTTAATGGTTAGCTCCTCTAGGTCAGGGGCCTTGATTGATTTACCTCTGAATCTGTAGGGCCTGGGATATGGCTGACCAGATGGGTATTTAGTTAATGCTTGCTAAGAGAATCAATGATTTGAAACATCAATATATCAGCATGATTGTAGGAATCACCTTACAATGTACATCAAAACATCATACTGTACACTTTAAAATACACAATTTTAATTAAAAACCTGATGGAAAATAACTCCAATGTCACCAGAATTATCAGCATAAGATATTAAAAAGCCATAAGACCACTGGTTTCTGCTTTCTAAAAGAAAATATCTGATAAGCCACATATATTTAGGTATTACTAGGCATAGATGTTTTTCATAGTGCTCATACCAATGAGTGGGAGGATAGAAATGCTCTAGGGCAGTAATTCTCAAACATTTTGACTGTGGCCCATGGTTCATGGATGTAGCAGTTCTCACTTTGCAGTGGAATCTTCATTCTCATCTTGTGCAATTCACAGAAAGAGCTCTGAACCACTGCCCGTGCAGCCAGGCAGCCAGACTCCCTCATAGAATTCTGAATCAGAGTCTTTGACACACTGCAGGAAGCGCCAGATGATAAGCTTCCCTGGGGCTGGGCTCTTCCTTGGGCATTGCCCTATCTCCAGCACCTAGATCTGTGCTGGTACACGGTAGCAGGTGCTTAATAGTGGTTGATTGACTGACTCTAACTTCATATAAAATTTCATTCCTCTATAAAGATTCAATTATGTAAAGACTGAATATGTATAGATTCAACTCTATAAAGATTCAATTTAATTTCCCCCAAAAGATTCAATGACTAATAACCAGGTCTTAATCAACTATGCATCAAAAGGAAAGTTGTGGAACTGCACATCTTTTACTCTTTCTGGATCAGTCTATGGTCTGATGTGAGATTTGTGGCCTATCAGTGGGCAGAAGGCCACATTTTAGAGGATCACTGCTATAGGGTGACATGTGTGTGTGTGTGTGTGTTTATTGATATGTGATAATTTTGCAGCTGGGTGATATCCACATGAGGGATTCTGTTCTCTGTAGTTTTGCACATGTTTAGAAGTTCCCATACTATGGAAATTTAAAAAGTACAATATAAACCAAGATGTTATGTTTCAAGTAAAGAGACAAATTCCAGAGCTCTCTTACCCCATTCACCTTCTCCAGGTGAAGAAAGCTGCCCGGCAAAGACGTTGCCAACGTGTCAGAGGAAGACAGGGTCTGCAGATCTGCCACTCTGTATGTGCCTTGTAGTGTATGGTATCTGAAACAACAGTCCACAAGGGCTATGATTCAGAATCAACGCATGGGGCTGTAGTATCACTGAGTAGTTAAGAGAACAGGCTCTGGAGCCAGACTGCCATATTCAAAATTCAAGCTCCCGATTCAGTTATCAGCCTTGGCTTGAGTTAATTACTTAACCATGCTGTGCCCTGGTTTCCACATCTGTAAAATGGGAATCATTACAATATCTATCATAAGGTTGTTGAGAGAATTAACTGGGCTATATGTAAAGTGGTAAAACAGTGCTTGGCAGAATTGCCTGTCAGAAATCTTTGACTATTACTATCCTGGGGGCGAGAAGAAAGGGGAATCCTAGAACATGTTCAGCTCCGTGAATTTGAAGGACCATGTGGCTTCCCTACATTGAACTTCAAAGACATGTTCACACAGATGCCATTCAGATACGGTGTAAAATAAAATAAGTAACACCTACTTTATTAGGGATGGAATATTGCTCTGTGACAACCAGAAGCTTTTCTCATCCTGGTCCATGTCCTCAGTAGCTTGTTGGGAAGGCACAAGGACAGTGAGGTTTGAAATGGCTGACAGCGTGGGTTGTAGAGAAGCATTCTGAACCGCAGAAAGAAAATAAAGTGACCTGCTCATGTTAGGAGACAAACAGGGCTGACTTCAATGCTTGGAAGAGATGACAATTTCCCATACAATACTGGAAAGGTCCTAGGGTCTCCTTTCCAAAATCCACCCAACCCACTGGCTGATACCTCATTTTCCCTTGTGAGACTCATTTCTTTTAATTCAATGTATGAGTCTTATTAAAGCAAATCTGCCCAATCAGGTCACACGTTCAGTCATTTTAAGTCCTTTACATTTTAGTTTAAATGAAGAGCCAAGAAATAGCCTTATCAGTTTCTTGAGGGTATGTGTACATGCAGAAAACCTTGAGCATTCTTGGACGTCTTTGGAGTAAAGATGGTGGGGAGACTGTAGGAAAAGTTTCGGCGTGGAAGAAACTAGAGGGCTGAAATAAAACCTTAAGTAAATTTCATTCTTGCCTAGAGAGCCAGTTCTTGGTAGAAGCAGTGGCATGCTTATGTCTAACATCTGGATCTCCAGAAAAAAAAAAAAACAACCCAAAGCCCTGGTTTGTTGTATTTACTGATTTTTATGGTGTAAATTCTTCCAACGGGGCTGATTTCAAGGTACCAAAATGACTGCACCAAAAGTGGAGGTACCATTAGCTCCTGTGAGCGAGTGTGTACAGGGTCCACTGGGCCAGCTTATGCCTGTGGGGTGGGACCAAGAATGACGAGTCTACATGCAAGTCAGCATACTCAGGAGTGCTCTCGGTCTCTTCTCTCCTCTGTACTGGGATCAGGGGTTCAAAGAGGCGCCATACAGAAGCAACAGGAAACTGTCCTGGAGTGGGTGCTGACCAGACGTGGACTATTATTTTGGCATGTGTCTATTTTAAGGGGATAAACCACTTGTTGCAATGGCTGGCTGGGCTCGTCACCTTGGTTCATTCAGCTATAGAGGACAGAGATTGAGTCAAGGGTCTAGGGTGGGGATGGGATTCTTTATTATTATACTTTTCAGGGGTGAGGAAAAAGCTTTTCTTGGCATATTGAGCTGAGAGCTAAGCACATATGAGTTATGTCAGATTACAGCTATAATTCCCAAGTCAAACTTGGTGAGTTACAATGATGAATCATATTAACTTACAAAAAAGATCCCTGTGATAAATGAAGCTCCCTTCTGCCCCCCACACACTGATGCTCAGAGCAAACTTCTGATCAATCACATCAGAGTCTTCAGGTGTAGGGCCTTTGCAGGTATATTTTTTAAAAAAATGTGTTCCATGTGGTTCCACAGTGCAGCCAGGGTTGGGAAACGCTGCTCAGCACAATCGCCTACACTCCTTACCAGCTGCATTTTCAGTTTTCTATTATATGCATTCCAAGTTTCTAAAACATATACATTCCTAATCCTAAGTCCCAACAAAAGTACTCACATTTATCCACTGGTTAAATATAGCTGCTTCGGAGAGGAATGACAATTCCTTATTCATACCATGCAAGGGAGGGAGGGAGAGATGGGAGAGAACACAGAGAAAGAGCAATGAGAAGTATAATCACAGTGCATTTCTGGGTCACCTGTGCTCAGCCTTCCCGGGGCTGGGCTCCTTTTCCTGGCCTGCCTCCCTGATGCTGATGTGAATGGGTGCTCCTGCTAGCTACATTTCCATGTGGCCAGAACTGCACATTTCTTCCACACTGAGGTGGCTTGATTATTCTCTAGAGAAGTCATTCCAGAAACTTTGAATGAAGCAACAACTCAGGTTTCTTCCAAATCAGACTTTAGGCTGTAAGAACATGGCTACCTAGACCCTAAGGTGGGAGTCACAGAGCTCAGCAAATAGTCCCTTTTCAGAGACATTGTTGAGTAGTGGCTCAGAGCAATGAAAGCAAACCATGTGGGTTTTCATGTTGGCTCTGCCATTTTCTAGTTCCCTAGGCCAGCTACCTAAAGGACCTCTATTTTCTCATCTGTAAAATGGGATAGTAAAAGCTCCAATTCACAGTTTGATATGAGAAACAGGAGTTGTTTTTAAAGCGATTAAACTAGAGGCTGGTGTGCAGTAATTTCAGTAAGTTTTAGCCCCTATTATCTTTAATTTATCCACTCTGGAATACTGGGGTGGAGTGAAGGGAGGCTCTAAGACATAAAAGGGGATGTAAGATACAAGGGAAAAGATGGCCCTCCCTGCTCCTCTAGGATTTACACTTGTTTGGGGGAAGTTCAGCCTTGAAAGGACAACTAACGTTGCTGGCAGAGCAGAGCAGTGACATTTAAAGGTATCAGATTTTTTTTTTTGTTTATTGTACTTTAGGTTCTGGGGTACATGTGCAGATCATGCAGGGTTGTTGCATAGGTGCTTACATAACCAGGTGGTTTGCTGCCTCCATTCCCCCTTCATCTATGCCCAGCATTTCTCCCCATGTTATCCCTCCTCACCCTTCCTACCCTCCGATGTCCCTCATCTAGCCCCCCTCAACTGACCCCAATGTGTGATGCTCCCTGAGTCCACATGTTCTCATTGTGTGTGTTTTTTTTAAGTTTCTAAACACAGAGTTACTAAAAAAAAAAAACTGGGTTCACTTCTTGGATCTGTCATTTACTGGCTAAGTGCTCTTGTGCAAGTCACTTAGACTCTGAGAACTCAAGGGCCTTATCTGAATAAATGAATATGATGAAGACTTCCTCCAGGAATTATGAAAAGTAAGTGCATTAATGTATGTGAAAATATTTTTTAAATTCCTAAATAACACAAAAATGGCAACATCAATGATCCTATGTGAATTCACATAAAGACAAAAAGTCTCAGTGCTGTCTCAATTCCATCTAGCAGTTGAGGTTATTAATAAGCACATGTTAAAAAGTAAGTTAGTAAGGAAGTGAATAAATGCAAGAGCAGAGATGCTTGAGTAATCCCTTAGAGGGGACACTTTAAGGGAGAGGAGGGCTGAGGTGCTGGTGGGAAGGCCAGAGCTGGGGAGGAGAGAGAGGAACGTGGCAGGCCTGGAGCTGGGGAGGCAGCAGCTAAACTGGAGGGGATGGCTGTTTAGAAGAAAAACGAGTGGGCTGGGCATGGCAGCTCAGGCCTGTAATCCCAGCACTTTCAGAGACTGAGGTATGTGAATCACTTGGAGGTTGAGACCAAGCCTGGGCAACATGGTGAGACCCTGTCTCTACAAAAAAAACAAAAAATTAGCGCATTCTTGTAGTCCCAAGGAGGATCACCTGAACCTGAGGAGGTCAAGGCAGCAGTGAGCCATGATCATGCACTGTACTCCAGCCTGGGCAACAGAGTGAGATCCTGTCTCAAGAAAAAAAAGAGAAACAAAAACAAGAGTGGAGTCTGTATGAAGATGTCTGGAGAGCCGAGCTGAGGACTTAATTTTGCTTTTCATGGGAGGAGAGGGACATTGTGAAAACAGGATTTTAGGGTTTCAGGAAACAGGGTTCGTGGCCAGTGCAGAGAAAATGTGATTTACATGTCATGGTCCGGGTGACAGGAGACAGCTCCTGACTCGGTGAGTTGAAAACACAGTGAACAGTGAGAGGGGAAGGGAGGAAGGGGCCTCCCAAGGGCGAGGCTCTTAGGGCAAGGCTCTTAGTGCAGGCTGTGGGTCCTGGGGATTGTTAGGCTTGTGATTTCAGCAGAGAGGAGAGGCAGGAACCCAACTGCCAGGTAGTTGAATAAAAAGTTAAGAGGAAATTTGTCCATTGACTTTGTTTCTCATTTTGACAAATATTTATAACCAATGGGACTGATGTAGGAAACGAGACAGAGATAATCTCTTAAGAGTTTATGGTTGTTGACAGACAAACACCACAAGTTCTCACTCATACACAAGAGCTAAAAATGTAGATCTCATGAAGACAGAGAGGGGATTGGTGGCTACCAGAGAGCAGGAAGGGAAGGGGGAGGGAGGGGATGAAATGAAAATAAAGAATATGTATGTATTTATTACCACTGAACTATACACATAAAATGGTAAAGATGTATGGATGAATATTTTACCTCAATAAATTAAAAAAAATTTTATGGTCAAAATAAAAAAAGTAGGAGCAATGCTGAGCTAGTGTGGCCATGCTGTACAGAGAGAATGTTCTGCACTGGTGGTGAAGTATTTATGCTCTGCACTAACAGCTATGAGAGCTATCAGCTGGATTTCTCACTCTGGAGCTAAAGGGTGATGGGCATGTTTGCTAAGCCTCTCAGTTTACCCATCTGTAAAATGGGCATAATAGTAGCATAACGCCAGAAGGTTGTTGTGAGATTTAAATGGGGTGTTGCTGTACGGTAAAGACTTAGCAAGATGCCTGGCATGTGTGCACGTGTGCTCACACACACCAGGGGTAAGCCCAGACAGGAGAGCCCAGTGAACCCAGCAGAGGCCAGTTGGTTGCTCCCTTGGGAAGTCTGAGAAGGGAAAGAGGTAGAGTATCAAGAAAGAGAAGTAAGGACTGCTTGGTGCACAGAAGCTGCCAAATAAAAGCCGGCTGCCTGCAGCCTGTGGAAAACATGTGACCCACAGAGCATGTATGTCATCTGTGAGAAGCAGCTTGCTTCATGTAAAATCTACTGCAGCAAAAGATATGTCAATAGATCACTTTAAAGGCATCTTACCCAAGAGGTTTTTAAAAAAGGGTTTTGTCTTTATTATATCCTTGAGTTCATTATAGATGACTTACCACTGCTGCATCTCCATAGCACAGAAAGCCATCTCCTTCATAGCCCTCTTGACAAACACAGCTCCAGACACCAGAAGTAGTAAACTGACAGTTTGCCTGAGAAAACCAGGATACAAGAAATGGTTTGTTACCCCAGTGAAAACATTAGATCCAAGTTACATCTATGAGACGACAGGCTCCATTATTGTGAGAACTGCAAATTTGGGGCTGAAAGATGGTATAAGTAACCCATAGACCCTTTATGTTGCAAAGGAAGTCTCCTGTCTGCATGTCTGATACAGGTATTATTTAATCACAATGAAATTATTTATTCTCATCCCTTCCAGATTTAGCAAATTAAAAAAATACAGGATGTACAGTCAAATGAGAGTTTCAGACAAATGATGAGGAAGTTTGAGTATACATTTGTCCCGTGCAATATTTAGGGCATACTTGGACTGAAAGATTTTTCGACACATACTTGTGTAACTGAAATTCACACTCAACTGGGTGTCCTGTATTTTATCTGGCAACCCTACTTTGGTTCTTCCAAGCTTTGGAATGGAGTGAAACTTGCAATAGCTATACATTTAGAATGCCAGGGCTTGGTTGCACTTAAATCAAGCAGGAGTGTTAGAGCTCCTTCAGCTTTGTAAAATGCTCTTGAGATTCTTGGGTAACAGACACCTTGGGGGCATCTTCCTACTCATTTTTCTTCTATGAGAATTACTCCCCCAGGCCCCACCCTGCACATGTACTAGGGGTGGGCCGTGGCAGCTGTGTTTATAACAACCCTACTTCTTGGCCATAATTGACTGACTCTTATGTGTATAACTGGGCCCAGTTGGGCCAGTTGGATTGTTTCCTCTATGATTTTGAATTGGGATATGGGGTGCTGATAAGTTAGAGGGCATCACTGACGGTGGGGGAACCATTTACCTCAAGATGTACACAGGAGCACTACAAGTTGGGGGAGAGAGACAGAGGCAGAGAGAAAGAAAATGCACAGAGGAAAGTGAAATGAGTTTCCATCATCTTAGAAGACTAGGGAAAGAAGCCTAGATTCTGGTGATCCTGCTGTCTTCAAGTCCTGGTTCTGGGCTCTTGGGAAGTTCAGTCATACTTCCTGCTTCTGGATTCCCAGAGCTACCCAGGTGATACTCTCAACAAATTTCTGCATGGATTCTGTTACTCGAAACTCCACACAATGTGACTAAGGCATCCGATTTCCTTGCTTCTGATGTTCCATGCTTAGTGAAAGCATGACCACCCCCAGCCCTAATACCTTTGCCTGATCTTTCGAAGTTGAGAAACAAGGCACCATGTACCTCTGAATGGGCATTTTGGCCGATAACTTAAGTAAAACTCTGTTGTGGCATTTAAAGTGGAAGCCCAGTTACCTCTTAAACTCTCCTTTAAACTGTTGGTTTAGAGGTACCAGATTTAGCAAATAAAAATATTGAATGACTAGTGAAATTTCAATTTTAGGTGAAAAATGAATACTTTTTAGTATAAGTTTGTCCCGTGCCATATTTGGGACTTATTTGTGCTTAAAGTGATTTGTTTCTTATATTTAAATTTAACCGGGACTTCTGTATTTTACCTGGCAGTCATATGTTGGTTCTTCCAAGCTTTGGAATGAAGTGGGAGTTGCAATAACTACTCACATTCTGCTAGAGATTCCCTTTTGGGGGTAAGAGATTTTGTTCATTACTAGACCAGACAGGAAATAATCTTTCTTTCTCAAGCATTTTTTTTTTAAGTAATGAAAACCAAAGTTAAATAACTCACCAATGGATGACACATCCCGGTTTGTTCCAAGCATGAAGTTATTGGTTCACAGTCAATCCCATTTCCTCGAAATCCTTTCTTGCACTCGCACTCATTCTATAATTTTAAGAACAGAGTCAAGGAGATTATTGAAAGCAAGTGCCTTCCATGTCTTGCCCTCACAAGGCACTGAGAAATATACTATGGCAAAGCCGTCTGGTTTTCCCAGAGAACAGCATTAATGTCTTTTGCTTGATACACTTCAGATTCTAGTCTCCAGATTCTACATTACATTTTCCCATCTGAGAGTATATTGGTACTCTCTTCCTGAATTCTTCCTCTCCACACCTCTGCAGAGAGTCTCAGAGAGGACTTGGGCCTGAAAGAGCATCGCATTGGATGGCTCTGCTACCTAAATGAGAAAGGTTAAGCAAGCTATGGGGTATCTACTCGGTGGAGATGCGTGCATGAGGCCATTGCTAGCCCGTAAGCACTTTGTTCAATTTAGAAACATTTGGCTTCCAGCAGTTTGTCTTTTTAAAGCAGCATTCCTGGTAATTAAGGTGTGTGCCTATTTGGAAAGTCTAAAAGTTTCCAAGCCAACTAATCCCTGCTGAGGGCAATCCTAGATATGAGGGCAGTTTCTATCTCCCCCGGCCTGATTTCTGTAATTGTGCACAAGGGCTGATGGGGGCATCAGGAAACGAGGTTGGATGTGGACACACTCGATCTGAGTCAATGAGAGAGAATGAATCCTGGGTTTTTGGTCCATTCTGTTTCTGATAAAACACCACAGAGAGACTCCCTCTTTTCCCATATCCCCATCAGGATGTTTTTCAAGTTTGTCTGTAGAAAGGAGGACAGAGCAGAGAGGAGACAGATATTGTTATAGGTTCAGCTGTGTCTCCTCATTCCCACATTCATTGGTTGCAGTCCTGACCTTTAGTACCTCAGAATGCGACTTATTTGGAAATAGGGTTATGATGTAATTAGTTAAGATGAGGTCATACTGGCGTAGAGTGGGCTGAATCCAGTAAGACCAGTATCCTTATATTAATAAAAAGGGGGAATCAGGAGACAGATACACACACAGGGAGAAAGGCATCCGAACACGAAGGCAGAGATCAGGGTGATGTGTCCACAAGCCAAACAATACAAAGGAGTTTCAGCAAAGCACCTACAACTAAGAGAGCGCCATGGAACAGCTTCTCCTTCACAGCTCTCAGACCGGACCAGCCCTGATGACACCTTGATCTCAGACCTCCAGCCTCTACAGCTGTGAAACAATACATTTTTGTTGTTCTATGCCACCCAGTTTGTGGCACTTTGCATGGCAGCCCCAGAAAGCTAATGGAGACACCAAGACACTTTTTTCCGTTTCTCAAGTGCAATCTGCCAACTCAAGTGCGTCAAAAATGAATGCAATCATTTCCTGAGTGCTTGGCAAGACAAGACTGCAGCGATCTTTTTCATAATTAGGACTCCTAGGGCCACATTTTAAAACTAATTTCCTTCAGACCCATGAGCAGACTCTGCTATCAGAGAAATCAGGCAGATAAATAGGAAAGCAGCTCTCAGATGCTGTGGAACAACCAGACCCTATGTGGCTTTTATAACATTTATCACTTTAGCATTATATATGCATGTGTCTGTCGCCTTGCACAAGATCGCATTTCTTCACGTCTGGTGGAGGGCCCTGACCATGGTAATCTCTTATCCTTACCACAGAGCTTGGTGGCTGAGTGGGCGTAGGCACTTGAGAGGTGTTAGATGAATGCACAAATGAATAGACATGTGAACTTATGTTTTATTTTGTCTGCCTAGCATCTGTTATCTCTCTTCCTGGAAACTGCACACCATTTGGCTCTGGGGACACCATCATTCATTCCCCTTCTCCATATGATAAAATGTGGCTGATTCCTCCAACCCATGGTGGGGTGCAGAGCCTTGGCCTGTGCTTGTTACTGTATCTTACACCCTGGGCCTCCTCTGGCCTGATTTCTGTAATTGTGCACAAGGGCTGATGGGAGTGGCAGGAAATGAGGATGGCTGTGGATGCACTCAATCTGAGTTGATGAAAGAAGGAATCCTGGGTTTTTGGAGGAAGTTACCAGAAAACATACTCCATTCCGGTAATTAAATATTGCAATGGTGAGGGTGAGGTCATCCCTTACCCCAGGCACCTGGGAAGAAGCTGAGCCAAGAAACAGACTTTTTATGCTGCCTTCTGAGCCCTGAATCATGTTGTACCTGTAGCTAGATCCATAAATGGACTTTATAACACATGGGCCAAAACATTCCCTTTTCTTTTTAAACCAGCTTCAATTGCTTTTCTTAAGAATTGAATATATATACATGAGAAAATGTATCATTTTAACCATTTAAAAATGTATAGTTAAGTGGCATTAAACACATTCACATTCTTGTACAACCATCATCATCATCTGTCTCCAAACTTGTTTTCACCTTCCCAAACTAAAACTCCGTACCTGTTAAACAATAACTCCCCATTCCTCTCCCCACTCTAGCTCCTGGCAGCCACCCTTCTACTTTCTGTCTCTATGAATCTGACTACTCTAGGAACCTCAGGTCAGTGGAATCACATAGTATTTGCCCTTCTGTCTCTGGCTTATTTCACTTAGCAACACATCTCCAAGGTTCACCCATGTTGCAGCATGTGTCAGCATTTTCTTCCTTTTTAAGGCTGATTGCTTTCCCGTTGTATACACGTACCATGTTTTGATTATCCATTAATATGCCAGTGGCCACTGGTTATGTTCATCTTTTGACTACTGTGAATAATGCTGCTATGAAATGGATGTTTAAATAACTGAGTCCCTGCTTTTGATTCTTTTGGGGGTAGACCCAGAAGTGGAATTGCTGGAACATATGGTCATTCTATTTTTAATTTTTGGGGGGAATTACAGTACTGTTTTCCATAGTTGCTGTACCATTTTACATTTCCACAAGTAGTGCACAAGTAATTGAGTTTTCCATTATAACCAAAAGATTTCTCCCTGATACAGATCCCCCTTCTATCCCTGTCCCATTGCCAACTCTCACTCCCTGAGAAGCACCTTCTCTGGTCTAATGAAATAGTTCACTTTAGCTGTATAGAGACATACGTCAATGTTGAGGCTTTGCCTGGGTCTACTGCTTCCATCTCCCATCAGTTTTCAAGAGTGGGAGGTGGGCTAAGATGGGATCATGCTATGCTCTTAGCCAAGCAGTTCCATTTTTTTTAACCCTTGTTCCTAATCATGTTAACCACCTTTTAACCCCCTGTGAGGGTCTCTTTGAAAAGAGTTCTGTATAGATCACTGTCTTTGGTAGTTATGAGCTCCCAGAGGAGCTCCAACACTTCTGTCTCTGCACAAGTGTCCATCCCCACACTGGCCCACAGGACAGATGTTCCAACTCTTATTCCTAGCAGGATGGAGGAGAAGGGAGTTGGAATGATGCCTAAAGCCACAGAGGGAGGCCCAAGAAACTTCCTTCTTGGATATCTTTAAATAGGGCAGATCTCCATTTGTCTGGGTAAATTCCTCCCTGAAGAAAAGGGAAGGTAGGAGGTGGACTTTAATATCTCATCAAGTTCCACTCAGGCTCTGTGATTCTCTGATTATTGACTTGTGCATAGAAATGAGAGGTGGGAGAACCCAAAGGTTCAGGGTCACGTGAGAGATATCACAGTGAGCAAGGTTAGGCTTTCTTCAAGCAGTGCCCTCATCATGGGAAGAAATACATTTCTCAAAGAGCTGAAAATAATTTGTAGGTCTTTAAAAAAGACTAAAACATAAAAATGAGAAACTGTATCAAGATTGAAAAGATAAGGGGGTTGATTTAAAATCCTGGTTCCCATCTTCGATGTGTTCTGACCTTCTTAGCCTTATAAACACACCTGTTGGTCCTACCTGTGGGAAGAGGTGGAAGAGGTGGGAATGGATGCGGGGGAGGGAGCCTTATCAGTTGCCTCTTTTTTTTCCATGGCCACAGTCCTAGTGTAGTTGGTAGCACCTCTCCTGGAGCTGATTAATTTCCAAGCAGTAGCCTTCTCTGCCTTGTTCTCCATTAAATGACGGTGAGTGAAAGTGATTAATACATTACAAAGCTATAGAAATGTAAGGTTGGGACAGGTGCGGTGGCTCACGCCTGTAATCCCAGTGCTTTGGGAGGCTGAGGCGGGTGGATCACGAGGTCAAGAGATCAAGACTATCCTGGTCAACATGGTGAAACCCCGTCTCTACTAAAAATACAAAAAATTAGCTGGGCATGGTGGTACGCGCCTGTAATCCCAGCTACTCAGGAGGCTGAGGCAGGAGAATTGCCTGAACCCAGGAGACGGAGGTTGCGGTGAGCCGAGATCGCACCATTGCACTCCAGCCTGGTAACAAGAGCGAAACTCCATCTCAAAAAAAAAAAGAAATGTAAGGTTGGTCCAGGGTGGTGACTAAGAGGGCAGCCCTGGAATCAGACTGTCTGGGTGCAAATCTTGCACTATCATCTTTTTTCAATGTGATTTATGCAAATAGCTTAGCTTCATGTTGCCTTAATTTCCTTTTCTGTAAGAAGGGATAATATCCCGTCATAGGTTTGTTGTGGTAATGAACCCATTTTCACTGCCACAAATGACTGAAAAAAGCGGCAGTAAGTTCTAGCCAAAGTACTTCTGTGACCTGAGGGGAAAGAAAGTCACTGCAGGATTCCTGCTTTCTGGTTGCTGCTATCACGTCCAGCCTACCTGCCCGGGACCCACGTACAAACAGGTTGCGTTGTTGTGGCAGCCGCCGGCACTGGGCAGCAGGCAGCTGTTGATCTCCACGCAGTCTCTCCCATTCCCTGTCCAGCCTGGCTGACACACACAGGTGTGGGTGCCTGTGCCAGTTTTGATGCATTCTGCCTGCAGGAGGAAGAGAAAAAGCAAAGCCTCTGAAGCCTCAGTCCAGCCATATGATCCCAAAAGAGAGGATTTCCAGATATATGTTCCAGAAACACATATTTGCATTGAGAAAGGTGGAAATGCTTGATTTGCATTGAAATTCATGCAAATATTAGATCATTTAAAGAACAAACTTGCTGGGAGCTGGCCAGTTCATGGCCACTAAACATCACTGTGATAGTTATTAAGCCAGGGACTATTTATATTGTTTTGCAGGTGTAAACCATCATCTTGAGAAAAGTATTGTTATTATCTCTATTTTACAGCTAAGGAAACAGGTGTTGCCAATGTCATACAGCTATAAAAAGGCTTGAGCCCAGGTCTGTATAATGTGGGAATCCAAGCTCCATGATACCAGCTCCAAGGACTCTCAGGAGGAGCCTTGCCAGGAGGCTGGAGGACAGAATGAGAAGAAGAGAGAGGTACAAGATACAATGTTGAGATGAGGCTGAGGTGGACGGGGTTAGGACGAGGCTCATTCAAAGGGAATCTGGTAGACTGGGGTCAGCTGGTTTCATCTAGATTTTATCCTCAGAGCCAGAGAAAAATTACTGAAGGGATTTAAACCTGGGAGAAACATGATCTGATTCACTTCAAGCCACTCTGGCTGTGGGTGGGGAATGCACTGTGGGTAGTAAGAGAGGAAGCAAAGAAACCAGTTACTAAACTGTAGGTAAGGAATGAAGGTGACTAGGGTCAGGTAGGGGTGGTGATAACTGAAAACAATGGTAGGTTCTGGCTATACCCCTACCAACAACAGAACTTAGTCACTGAACTCCCCCAGACCCCAGTTTCCTAATCAGTAAAATGATCACTTGAGCCCTGGAGTTTGAGGCTGCAGTGAGCTATGATTGCACCACTGCACTCCAGCTTGGGTGACAGAGTGAAACCCTGTCTCAAAATAAAATAAAAATTCAAGGTTTAAGCACAAATACTTCATGCATATGGAAAGTGATCAGACACTGACCTGTGGAACATCTTTCCTCAGGATTTCCTAAAAAAACAAATCAACCAACTGAAAAAAGCCAACAAGAAACCAGGCAAGTCGGAAATAAAGACCAGTACTCACATTGCGGCTACAGCCTCCCGGGGTCAGTCCTGTGCAAGGGTCCGTTTCAGAACACACAGTTCCATCTCCTTCATATCCTGCTTTGCAAATGCAGCTGCAAAGGAGAGTGTGCAAAATCAGCCCCAGAATAAGCACCAATGACCCAGAAGAGAGCCAGCCAGCTAGAGATAAGCCAGTTCCTGGCCAAACGGCTCCACGGTTTGCTCCACGGTTTCCTTGTGGAGGAAGTCAGTGCTCAAATGTGGTCGGGGTACTTCCAGGGTCTGCAGTCAGATACACCTGGGTGGAAATAGAGCCCACCCACTTCTTAGCAGTTGTGTGACCCTGCACGAGTCTCTTAACAACTGAGAACTTATTTCTCATCAGGAAGATGGGCCTAACACCTCCCACATGAGGCTGAAGGTTAAATGAGCGAATGCACACGGAGTGTTTAGCAGAGCACTTGTAGATCATAAGGCTCAACACCTGGCAGCTTCTCTGCTCTTATTTTACCAGAACCTGCCTCTTTAGAACTCTCCCTGCTCAATACTGGTTATTACCTGTGGTTCAGCAAAGAAGAGCTCTACTCTCTTCTATGCAACAGCTCTTAAAATATTTGAAAATGACAATCAGTGAGACTTCTCCTCTCCCCTTCTCTGGCCCCTGAGAGGTTTTATTTACCCCCAACACTGCATTCCCAAGTGCCTCTTCTGTGAGCTTACTTGGTTTCTTGACCCATTATCTTTCCAGATGATCCCCTCAAAATGTATCGTGATGATACTTTCACTATTAAATGTGGCTCATTCGTTCATTCATTCATTCATCTGTTCAGTATTTATTGAGTGCTCTATGACAGATGTTGGGGACATTGCACCCCCATGTCCTACTGCAAATCCAGTCATATGTGCCTTACAAAAATGTAAAAAATATATTTTTCATGTATCAAGTTTCCTAGAGAAACAAAATACATCTAGTGACCAAATGAAGAAATAGGGTCATCTGTTTCAATAATGTTTGATTTACCCAAGTTCATAGAGACCCATGCTGACAGTCCTCTGTGGATGATTTCATTGGTTTCCAGGGTAATTTTGATCACATGTGGTTTTGACTTATGCACTGATATAGATCCTAACTCCTTAGGAAAAGGCATTTCTATTGTACAACTGTGGAAAAGAGGCAGTCTCTTCTCTCCTATACCCTATGGTGGGAGATGCAGACCAAAGGAAATAACTATGTAAATAAAAATTAAGAAAAGTGGTGTTAGAATAGAGCTAAGAATTCCAGACATCCTCTTCATTTCCCAGGATATTTTAGGTGGTTACTGCCTTGGAGCTGGATATTTCCAGAGAGGTAAATTTCCTCTGGCATTTTCCCCCTCAAACCCACTGCAGAATGCTAGACAGTATTAAGGAAACAAATGGCGATCTATTGATTAAAGACCCAGTTTCCTGCAAGATGCCTTTAACAGGGGAGCAATTGTTAACAGCCTTAAAAAGTAAAGGTGTTTTCAAAGGTTGGAAAGTTGGTGGGCAAATCTTCATTTCTTTCACATATGTGGTGATAATAATGGTCATTTCCATGACAGAACATCATTGATGTGCTAGCCTTGGTGCTAGGTGATTTTGCATTCAGTTCTGCTAATCTCCGCCATCCAGGTGGCATGGATGTGACAGAACTGGCTTGGTAGGTATCATCATCCTCACTGTACTGTTGAGGAAAGTGAGGTCCAGAGAGGTTAAGTAACTTGCCCACAGTCACACAGCTGGAAAGTTTCAAAGCACGGAGTGCTGCAATTGAAACCCAGCTCAGACTGAGTTGTTTTCACAAATGCCACACTATCAGCTGGAGATAACAGGCCTCAGTTCAGAGTTTAGATATGGGTTGGCTCCGTCTACAGGTAACACAGTGACTTTGTGTCATTAAGGGCCATCCCCTCACAGACCTACCTGGCTGTCCCATTGCTGTATTCACAGGTGGCATGGATGTGACAGAACTGGATGTAGGGCCCACAGGCCGAGGTCTGCTTATTGCAGAGTCTCCCAGCAGAGCCGTCTCTGCATGTGCCAGTGAGGCAGGCCCCGTCACTGTCTATCCTGTTATCGCATGTTCCGTGAACGCACAGGCATTCTGAAAGAGGAGGAGGAGGGACATCCATCCAGGACTTGGGGACAAGCCGAGCACTGAGGCAGAGCACCCTGGTGGAGGACAGGGACCATCTCCTCTCACCCCCCACTCACTCTTGTCAAACCACAGTCTGGGGGCTGAGCCGGAGGAAGCCTCGGGCTGCTATTTCTTAGTTTCAAGTGTTCTCAGCATGCCTGGGACAGCCCCTGGAGAGCTTACTTGTCCCATCCAGGAGGGGAAGAACTTGGTCTCAGAACTCCTTTAAGGCTGAGCACAGTGGCTCATGCCTGTAATCCCAGTACTCAAGGAGGCTGATGTGGGAGGACTGCTTGAGCTTGGGAGTTTGAGACCAGCCTGGGTAACATGGTGAAACCCTGTCTCTCCAAAAAATACAAAATTAGCTGGGCATGATGGTGTGCGCTTGTGGTCCCAGTTACTGGAGAGGCTGAGAGTTGGGAGGATCACTTGAGCCTGTGAGGTCAAGGCTGCAGTGAGCTATGACTGCATCACTGTACTCCCGC
Organism: Callithrix jacchus; assembly: GCF_049354715.1. Taxonomy (NCBI): domain Eukaryota; kingdom Metazoa; phylum Chordata; class Mammalia; order Primates; family Cebidae; genus Callithrix; species Callithrix jacchus. The sequence continues at coordinate 106,596,002 of NC_133510.1, read as the reverse complement.
CTATTCAACAGAGTGAGACCCTGACTCCAAAAAAAAAAAAAAAAAAAGAAGAAAAGAAAAGAAAAAAAAAAATAACTCCTTTTTATCTACTGTGTGTAGAGTGTGGGGAAGAAGAGGGTGTGACGCTTTGAAAGAGGCCAAGGAATTCCATTTTCTACTACTTCCTGGTTGGAGAGTTTAGCCTGGAAATTTTTCACCGTTCATGAAGAGTTTATTCTGGAATAAACGGAAGTGGTCTCCCATGCTGGCAGGGCTCCTGGTGTATAGCTAATGCGTTTCTTTTTCACTCTATCTCAGGAAACCAATGATAATCAATGGGCGATGTCTGGGCACTGACTTGATTCAAGGCACTGGGTCAGCCTTCTACACACACCATCTCATTAATAGTCACCAGTCCCAGCAGGTAGGTATTTTTTTTTTTGAGGTGGAGTTTCACTCTTGTTACCCAGGCTGGAGTGCAATGGCACGATCTCAGCTCACTGCAACCTCCACCTCCTGGGTTCAAGCAATTCTCTTGCCTCAGCCTCCCAAGTAGCTGGGACTACAGGCATGTACCACCATGCCCAGCTAATTTTTGTATTTTTAGTAGAGACAGGGTTTCACCATGTTGACCAGGATGGTCTCGATCTCTTGACCTCGTGATCCACTCTCCTCGGCCTCCCAAAATGCTGGGATTATAGGCGTGAGCCACTGCGCCCGGCCCAGACAGGTACTTTTATAACCCCCGTTTTTCAGATGAGGAAGCTGAGGCCTAAAGAGAGGAAGCAAACTGCCCAACTTGCTGCTAAATTCCCAGGGAGAAACTTGAATTGGGATTCAAAGTCCATTTCTGTTTGTGGCTGTGTAAACACCGTAGATCATTATATGAACTGCTTTTCTAATCACTGTTATCCCCTTCAACCGTAGCTGCTGCATTTGCTTTCAATTACAGGTATTTAAAAATCACAACACAGGCCGCTTCATCCGACTCAGGTTCCTATACATGTGGGAGTGAAAAGGACCTGGAGATTCTCAAAGGCACATGACAAGGATTGAGGGGGCTTGGAAAAGGATCAGAAATAAAGGAATCTGGAGTTTAGCCCCAGAAAGGACCCATCGGAGAGGAATTAGTGTGGGTGCTTGGAGCCAACATCCAGGAAAGAGAAGACAGACACTAGTGAACGGGGCTGGAAAACCACAGCTGGATTTAAAGCAAACAACAGTTTTTACACAATTTTAGTTAAGTCAGTGCCTTATTTGCAAGGAATAAGACCCCTGTGTGAGACTGTGTGCAGCTGTAGCCCTGGAATGAGGGGTATGACAGCTAGAAGCCCACCGCCCCATCCCAGCCTTGGTGTCCTGCCGGGCTGGCCTCAGACAAACACCGACATCATCTGGCCATGGGATAAACCCTGATTTTTTTCTTCCTCTAATATGGAAATCTATTTTGGCAAAAAGAACATTGGAAAGGATTCAGCAGCCTCGAACCTGCTGTGCTCTGCTTTCCCATCCATCCTGAGAGTTATTTGTGAAGCTCAAATAAAGTAGGAGAGCAAAAGGGTTGTGTGTTTCATAACAAATGCATGGAGTTAGTAGCGATAGTAACAAGCAGCTTTGCTTGATGACTTGCTCGGTGCAAGCACTGTGCTAAAAGCCCCAAATGATGGTCTAACTTAATCCTGCCAGAAACCTATAATGTAGGTACCACTATTAACTTCATTTTATAGGTCAAGAAATTGAGCCGTTTTCTAAGATCAGACAGTTGGTAGGCTGGAGCGTGGGGACTTCAGGTTGGTCTGACTCCGCAATGAGCTGTTAGCTTAGAATATATGTCAAAAATATACATATATTTATTTAAATATACACAGGATGTCATTTTAAAGAACAGAATGCATTTTCTGAGATTATCTAACTTCACGTTTTTCAATGCCTATTGTGGTGGAACTTTCTACATGTTTTATAAGCTTCTTGATATTTATGTCACTGTACTTAGACTAACAGCAACAATAGTAGTGAGATAAGGGCACGTGTTTTGTACTAGGTATGGTTCTAAGGCAAGTGATTTTTATTTATAGTACTAACCTTAAAAGGCACTTGATATTATTACCATCCCATTTTACAGATGAAGAAATTGAGGCCTAGGGAAGTATAGTAACTTGCCCAAGGTCACACACCTGGCAAATAAAGGAGCTGATGGAGTAGGTCTGTCTAAAAGGTAGGGAGTGAATCTGATTCTTTTTTCTTTTTTTTTTTTGAGATGAAGTCTCACTGTTACCCAGGAGTGCAGAGGCTTGATCTTGGCTCACTGCAACCTCTGCCTCCTGGGTTCAAGTGATTCTCCTGCCTCAGCCTCTGGAATAGCTGGAATTACAGATACCCGCCACTACACCTGGCTAATTTTTGTATTTTTAGTAGAGATGGGGTTTTGCTGTGTTGCCCAGGCCTGTCTCAAACTCCTGACCTCAAGTGATCCACCTGCCTCAGCCTCCCAAAGTGCTGGGATTACAGGAATGAGCCACTGTGTCTGGCCTGAATATGTTTTTTGATGCAGAGTACACCATCACTTCAAGAATGTGGAGAACCCTTTGGACAGTGGTCTTCAAAGTGTGCTCCCAGCCCAGCAGTGTTGGTGTCCCCTGGGAACTTTTTAGAAATTCAAATTCTGAAGACCCACTGGGGCCCTAATGAATCAGAAACTCTGCAGGCGGGGCTCAGGGCTCAGCCCTCTGACACATGCTCCAGTTTGAGAAGCAAAGCTTAAGGAACGCTCTGTGATGATGGCGTGCCCCAAGCAAAGGGCTCCTGAGACACCAGCCCTGCACCGGTAGCTTGCTGCAGTGCCAGAGGGAACCTTGCGTAGGAGTGGAAGGAAGCTCTGGAAGGGCCACTTACTTTTGCTACACCGAGGTCCGTATTTATTGGGATCAGAGCAGAACTGACACTGGGAGCCTTGGAAGCCCTCCTCACAAACGCACATCCCACTGCCGCCGAGGCCATCTGCACACTGGGAGCAAAGGCAGGCCCCATGGGCCATTAGAACACATACTTCTCAGGTGTTTCCTTTTCACAGCCTGACTTCTTTGAATTCAGATTAACTCTCACTTGACATGACCCTTTGGGACTCCTCATGGAAAGTGAAGTCGTGTGATACCAGGGAGGATGCTAAAGCAGTGCCCAGCTTGGGAATCCTGAACCAGGATTTAGAACTTTAAGGGAAGTCACTCAAGGGGGTGTCACAATGCTGAACTGGGAACCTTTCAACAACGCTTAAGGGATACATGATAAGATAGGTGCCTGCAGAATGAGTGACTGGCCTTTCTCTTTTTACATTCTCACTTGCTCAGCTCTGTGACTCCAAACTGCAGTGTTTCCTCTCTTCAGTGGTAGATATATCTGCCTCCCACCTCCCTAACCCCGGCAAGGTCATGTCCATGCTGATTGACAGCAGCGTTGGGGGTGGGGCCTTTCTAACCCCTGGCCACAGTCAGTACTGGCCTCTCCCTATTCTCCTTGTCCACATGGTGTCCCCACTCATGGCTGTACTCGCCCCTTGAAAGAGCCATGTTTTAAATGTGGGTTTATTAAATGCACAGATCTATAATTTCCCCATATAAACCACAGATACTTTTGCCTCCAAGCTAGATGAGTTAAGTTTTGGCTGTCACATTTCACTAGGTTTTGCTTTTAGGTTCAAAAAAGCAATCACTAGACAGAGCTATTTTTTAGTTGTCATAAAATCTCAGTTCTGGAAGGAGTCTTGAAGATCAATGCAGGGCAACCCTGATATCTCCCACGGGAGGAACGTGAGGCCTAGAGATCCTTGTTGAGTTGGTCAAGGTCCTGCAGCCCGCAATAGCGAAGCAGAGGCGAGAGGCATCCCAGGAATCTCTTTCTCCCATCCCCACATCCCAGACCCGGATTCCTTCTGCTACAGACCCTGCTGTTCTTTTAGAAAGGGATCATTTCTTTTGCTTCCTGGGAAGAGTAGCCGGCACTGTGTCATATTTTGGTTTGGAAGTTTTAAAAATCATTGTTTGATTTGACTTAAGGAAAGCCAGTCTTCGGTATTCACCTGTCCATTTCCCGAGCATGGATTTGAGAAGCCTCCTGGACACTGGTTGCAGTCGGGTCCATAGAAGCCTTTGCAGCACTTTGGAATCTGAGAAACAAAAATGCGTGTTGCCCTTTGAAACCCCAGGCCGAGCACCACTTCCTCAAAGGGGATGCCTTTTAATTCCCATGATTATACTAAACCATATTTGCCTCTCCTTTGAGCTCGCCCTTTTCTTTGGTGATTGATGGCGTGGCTAGTGCTCAGTCATCTGGTCATCAGGACTCTACTGAGCCCCTCCTTGGGCGCTGGCCTGGCTTTAACACTGTGTGAACGGACAGAGGGAGGCTTGTGGAGCCAATGTTCTAAGTCAGGGAAGAGTCAATGCACGAATTTTAAAAAAATAGTAAAACAAGACCTGGCTGGGTGTGGTGGCTCATGCCTGTAATCCCAGCACTTTGGGAGGCTGAGGCGTGTGGATCACCTGAGGTCAGGAGTTTGAGGCCAGCCTGACCAAAATGGAGAAACCCCATCTTTACTAAAAACACAAAATTAGCCAGATGTAGTGGCACATGCCTGTAATCTCAGCTACTCAGGAGGCTGAGGCAGGAGAATTGTTTGACACCAGGAGGCAGAGATTGCATTGAGCCAAGATCACACCACTGCACTCCAGCCTGGGCAACAAGAGCAAAACTCCATCTCAAAACAAAACAAAACAAATCAAAACCATTTCAGAGAATGGTGAGTGCTGAGAAAACAAAGTATCATCCAGTGGTGGCAGATAAGGGCCAGAAGTCAGGTGGGCATTAGGGAGGCCACTGTGGATTGGTGGTGACAGGGCTAGTTAATGGAGACTCAGAAGATGAGTTAGCCTCAGGGAACTCTGGAAGAGCATTCAGAGGGAGGGAATGGCAAGTGTGTATGCTCTGAGGTAGGACTGGGGGTGAGAGGCAGGTCAGAGCCACAGGCAGAGGGTGGGCCATGTGGGGAAGCATCAAGTGTTGGTGTTAAGAGGGTAGGGAGCCATGGGAGGCTGTTCTGTGATGCAGGGAAGGGGATGGTCAGGTCACCATCTGAAGAATCTACCTTTGCTTCCCCTGCAGGAAGACAACACCAAGCACGGGCCACCTGTGATCACACAGACCCTAGGACCCAAGAGCGTGGCCCTGGAGCTACCTGGCCCTACTAGCTTAGATGGGACCTTGGCCATGCTCTCCTCACCTTCACGGTGCCATTGCAGTACCGGGCACAGCCGCTCTTCAGGCTCCTAAACCTGCCACTGTAGACACATCTGTGTGTGAAGAGTGCCTGGGAGAAAGCCAAGGAGGGAAAGCATGGCAGTCAGCATGTTTTAGGCACACACCCTCTGTAGACACTTCCTGTTCTACTTCTATTTCACCACTGAAGTCAGGAGAGAGTGTGGACCACGCTAGCAGAACTGGGTCTACATCAAACTGTGGGCACCCTCTTTTAGGCCTGTTCCCTTGTTGGTGGGATGCGGGCCAGGGTTTGCACCATCCGTGGCTATGGATCTTTACTCCCTCTTCCATGCCATGGCAGATGTCTCTAAGCAGAAAATATTTTCTGTTCATTCTGGATGTGGTCTAGTCTTTCTTTCCGATCTACAGCCATCCCTAAGATCCTCCTATAGAGACGTGGTGGAGCCAGCAAAGAGTCTATCTACATTTCGTTGAAAGATTTGCCAAACAAAGTAGTGAAAGTCTGAGTTTTCCTCTTAGGAGTGGGGCAGACTTATATGCATCCTTCCATTCTCTAAACAATGATGCCCACTCCAAATTATCCAGAACTGACATTTACTGAGAACCGTTTATGGGCCAGACACATTGCACAGAGTTCATCAATCTTCAATTCCATATGGATGTTTTTCATGCCATTTTTTATAGATAAAGAAACTGAGGCCCAGACAGGTTAAATTATTTTTTTCCATGAAACACTGCTGGTAAGCTTAAGGTCTAGAGAATGGGTCTTATCATGTACTGACTTTAGGATCACAATTATATACTCTGTGGGCCTCAGCTGCCTAATCTGTAAAATATCAAGAAATATTGATGAGATAATGCTGATGGCAAGTTTTGTCATGAACTTGGTCTCTGGCTCAAATTTTGTTTTAGGTAATTGTTGATGTCAAGCTTACCCCTTCATCTTAGGCTCTTGCTCAAGAAGAGAGCAATGAGACCTTCCTAGGCTATAAAATACTAAAATATTAGCTATATGAAGGAATGCTGAGGTCACTAGGAAGGAGCACTACAGTCCTTTTTTGGGTGATGTCTCAGGATAATTAACCAGGTGTGGGTCATGGGATCCCGGGAGGGTAATTGGAGGGCTACTTTTGGCTTCTACCCTTGTGTCTCATTCCCTCCCTCTCCCCCAAGCAAGACTAGAATGGTGATGAAACACACAGAACAAATCATGGTTCTGCCATGTCAGCTGTGTGACCTTGTACAAGGTGGTTTATGTTTCCCTGCCTTCGTGCCCCAATCATCCATTGATTATGGTGATAATATACGTACCATGTGGGCTGCTGCATAAAGCATTTAGAACAATATCTGGCACACAGCAATCACTGTGACACCTGCCAGCACAATTTTCTCTTCTCTTCCCCCTCACATTCCCTGACTGACAGCATCCTGAAGGACTCAGGGGTAATGGCTTCATTAAACAAAATAAATATCTGAACACCTGCACCTATTTAATTTTAATGCTTTGCTTTACTAAATACATCACACTAGAATCACAATAAAGAGCTCATAACCTTCCTTAGTGATCTATCCTAGCATTTAATGCCACTCCTGGTCAGTAAGTTCTTTCTTGTGATAAACTTAAAGGCAAAAATTTCTATCATTGTTTGTGCCTTAGAATACTTTGCTTTTTACCCCCAATAGAGTGCTTGGCATATTGTGCAATGATCATTCGATAGATCATTGCACAACTATCTGTTTTCCTTTTTAGATGGAGCTTCTCAAGGTAAAAGTAAAACAAAACTATTTCTTATTCATCCTCATGCCTCTGGAACCAAGCACTATGTCTGATATACGATCAATCCTCAATGTGTACAGAATTCAATTAAACCTGGACATTATTGATAGTCTCAGTATTATTTTCTTGATATTTCTTGTATATCTCTGCAGAAGAGTGCTTGGGAAGAACAAATATTAGGACTTGTTTACAGACGGTTCTGCACAATATGCCAGTACCACTCAAAAGTGGACATCTGTAGTATTACAGCCCCAAAAGGGAAAAAGAAGAGAGGAACTGAGTGACTGCTTGATTTAGGTATTGTGCTTGCGTTTTTATCTATGTGAATCTTTTTGTTGTTATTAACATTTATAGATGGAGAAAATTAGAGTAAAAAGGTTAAACAATATCTCTAGGGTCAATAAACAAGGATTCAAACACAGGTTTGTGGGATCTCTTTCTACCATCCCCCGCATAGTAGGCTAAGAGCCCATCTTATATTACCCCAGCTGCAATTAATATCTTCCAAAGAAGGAAGGAAGGTAGGTTGAGAAACCACACCAGTGGGGTTGCTTGGATCTGTGCTTTTATGAAGCTGTACACTCACCGTGGGCTCAGAGTTAGGAGGACATCTGCTCCAGTACACCAGAGCACAGCTTACACAAGTGCCCTGGAGGGAAAGACAGGAGGTCAGTGCAGGTATCCCTGTGAGAGGGAGCAGTGGTGACAGTGCTGTCTCTGGTTTCATGCTTCCCTCCCTGTGAAGGAAACCCCACTGAGCCATGATTCTTCCCTCTCTCTCCCCCACCCCTTCAACCATGATCCTAGCCTCCCCCCTCCCCCTACCCCCACACCAATGACTCGACCATGGAGAAAAGGAGTTAAGTCCCTGCTGGGGTTGGGGGTGGGTTGGGGGAGTTTGGGAGAGAAAACTGAGCCTGCGTAGAGCAGCCCCTTTCTTTACTTCTTTCAGAGCCAGCCTGTCCACAGGCTCCAGGCTTCTGATCAATTCTCTGCATGCAGGAAGGCACCTGCCTTTGAGGAGACATTGCAGTTATTCAGCTGTCCTAAGGGTGAAGTATTAGCTTTGATTACAGACTTAAGGATATGTCCTGCAATTAGCTTAGCAGCAATATGGCCAAACACTGAAGCTCTGCCTTTTAGTCTCCTGGATTCTCCTCCCCTGGTTCATGGGTGATGGAATTGGGTGTGTGCCTCCAATCCCTCCAGATTCGCTCTGACCTTCTCCACCTGGTTCTGTGCCCCAGAAGGTAGACTGTGAAGGATGGTCTCTCAAGCTTCTTAGCCAGCTTCTGACTGGCTTTGGCCAATGTAAGTCACTAGTAGGATTTTGGTGGGTAGGAGGACAACAAGGCCAAGGATTTAATCCCTGCTCCCTCCCTGCTGTGGCACCATCCCTACAGCTCCTGATGGAGGTCACCTCTTCCATGCTTCTCGCTCTCACTGGGTTCAGGTAACTCCACGCCCTACCCCTGGGCTCTTTGGTCCCTAGTGGCAATGGCTTCCTGCATCTCCCTCGAAGCTCCAGCAAAACTTGTTTCTTTCCTCGGCCCTGTCCACACCTCTGCAGTAGCTCCATCATTAGAATCTCTTCGTTTGGACCATCTCAGATAGATTCTCTTTCTTGCAGGGACCCTAACTAGCACAGTGTTAAAACTCTAAACTCCAAACATACATGCCCAAAGGCAGCTATGGATTCAGCCTGGTAAACACTGAGACTTCCGGAAGGTACCAGCTGCTTCTGCTCTTTGCTTGTCTACTAAATACGTTCCAGAGAATAATGCATTTGGACTTTTGATGGACCCACTCAAAACCATTCTAAACTATGTAGAGCAAATAGATTCAACTTTAAAGATAGAGAAAACAGTAAAGGAAGAGTTCACTCTAAGGCAGCTATTGAAAGTTCTTTTCCTTATGTATCCAAAATTCTTTGGGCTGTAGCTAAAACCCATATCTAGATTCTGGTCTTTAGGGGGATGGTGAATAAGCTTTTGAACCATTTGAACTAGAACAGGTGATGAACCTGCTCAATCCTTGTTTCCAAAGAATGAACCAAACATGTATTGCTGCTGGGGAACTGGCTAGGAAAGTGACCATGTTTCTGTTCTCTTAAAAAGGGATTCTGATGATGGAATCAAACTCTGCAGATGGCATCTGACTGGCACAGAGGATCAGCTCTGTCCTCTATGGCCTAAATCACATTAGAGTCATTGCATCAATTAAAACATCTAGAATTAAAAGTATCAGCCACAATCCTATGCCAGATGCTTGGCCAGCTATTTCCAGCCTTCATAATAAGAAGAGGAATCAATAAAACAAAAAATAAGTAAAATAAGACAATTTTTTCGTGTTTAATGCTCATGTTCCAAGGATATTGTGAGCAATCACTGATGTATTACTGAAGCATCCTGAAAAGAAAGGCCCAGACCTATTATTGTTAAAACCTGCAGTTATGTTTTCCATGGGAACTGAAATGGGGCAGGTACAGCAGTACTGGAATTTCAGGTGCTTTGATTAAAACTGGGTGAGCCAAAAAGTTGCTATGGAAGTAGGAAAGGCTAGAGGGTACAGAAGCTTATAAGGAAACAGAAAGTTTGGTTTTTTTGAAAAGGACTGCAGAAAGATGGTTGATTGGCTAGGCCAGAGCAGCTACCTGAGAAAAAAATCTATTTTAAGTCTCTCTTAGAGTAAAGCTGTGAGTCTGGAGCAAGATGGACCCAGGTGACAGGGGCAGGGAAGGAAGAGGCAGGAGACTTATCCTGAATCCCAGGAGTTAGAAAACCCTGATCGCATCCCAGAGCTCTGGTGTAGAGGGGTAAATAATATCTCTCCACAAACTTGTGTCCCCTGGAACCTCAGAATATTCTTGTTGGGCAATAAGGTCTTTGCAGATGTAATTAGTTAAGCTAACATGAAGTCCTGCTGAATTAGGGTGGGCCCTAAATACAATGATTGATGTCCTTATAAAAAGAGAAGAGGTGGGTGGGTGCTCAGGCCTGTAATCCCAGCATTTTGGGAGGCCGAGGTGAGAGGATCCCTTAAGCCCAGGAGTTTGAGACCAGCTTATGCAAAATGGTGAAACCCCATCTCTACAATAAAAAAGAAAGAAGAAAAAAAACTAGCCAGGCATGGTGGTGTGCATCTGTCATTTCCAGACTGGGCAACACAGTGAGACCCTTGCAGCTACATGCCACAGAACGCCAAGGATTGTTGGGATCTCCCAGAATCCAGAAGAAGGACAGAAAAATCCACCCACCCATCTTGTTTTCAGACTTGTGGCTTCCGGAATTGTGATAGAATAAATTACTGTTGTGGTAAGCCTCCCAGTTTGTGGTAATTCATTATGGCAGCTCTGAGGAGCCAATATTCCCTGGGCAGCATTATCGTTGTGGAAATTCCAAGGAACAGTGGTTCATGGTTTATGATGTGGAACTTCAGAACAGCCTCCATCTTCATTAAGACGGAAACCCTTTGGAGACAAGCTTCCTGAAGTCAAACTTTATTTGACACTTCTCTCAGAATTGTGAGGAGTGGGACACTGTCTGCCCTGAGGCGCTGTTTGGGGGCCCTTACTTATTTTCCTAGTTTTCTTACCAGTTTCATCTCTCTCTTTGTTTCATCACATCGATGGGGCAGAATTGGGATGATGGAGGGAGGTATGAGAACTCCAGTCAGTGTGTAAATTCGGCCATTTTTCGCAGTGATCTCAATTTCTTCCATTGCCACATTATTTGCCAGAATCTGTCCCTGGAAAGAAGCAATGACATCTCTAATTCTGTAGTGCAGGAACGCCAGTGATCCCCAGACAGACTGTGGCAACTTCGCTAAAAAGCCCTCAACATCACTTAACCTTTCATTGGCGAGTAGGTTGCTATTACAAGGGTTTGGCTGACAGGGAAAGATTGCATCTGTTCAGTGAATTCTTGACTATCACCAGGCAAGGATGCCCTTGTAGAGATGTTTCTTGCAGGTGCAGGTCTAAGTAAGAATTAGAATTATTCAAGCTCTGCAATTTACTTGCTGGGAGACTGAGGGAATGTGTTCTCTTTCTGGGTCCATAAGGGGGCGTAGTTTTAAGGGCAAGAATTTTCCAGTGCCATGCCCCCTCCCATCTGTCTCCATCGTGGAGATTTAATGGTTTATGATTGAATTTTGCGGGTGCGGGAAGAAACTAAGAGTCAATTACTCCAGCGGAAGTTCTAAGGAACTCCTTTCATTGGCCAGGGATCTTAGAGAAGGTTAGGGTTCCTCCCAGGTTAAAAGTCCTCTTCTTCCACACCCCGTTGGACTCCATGTTTGGGTCCCCTTCCACGAACACTCACTTCATGGAAGCCGTCTTTCTTTCTTCTGGATTTCCTCTCTCGAGTCCCCTTCCACACTCTCTCGTGGAAGCCTGTCTTGTCCTCCTAAACTCCACCTCTCACTATTCCCTAACACTCTCGTGGAAACTGCTTTCCTCTCCTGGATTCCATCTGTCTGGATTCTCTCACTCAGTGTGAGAGTTAGCTGTTTCTCTCTTTAAATAAACCACTTTCTACGAACACTTTTAAGTCCCGCATTTACTGCGCACTGCACCGTGGTCCCCTCTCTCATTCTTGAGAGGGCAGGAGACCAAGAACCTGGAGAAATGTCCTCTCAGGGGAGCTGAGGGCACCCTGAACCCCAATATTACAAGACCTTGGGCAAATCCTTTGACCTCTCTGTGGTGAAATAGGGATCCATTCATTTGAATACATTTATTGACCTCACTTATGCTCTGCCTTTGGAGCTGGGGTTACATCTGTGAACAAATAGATAAGTTCCTGCTTATGCTTTAGAGGAGGGAGTAGAAAATGAACCAATTAGCACAGATTTCTGGTCTCTACTTTCCTCATAAACCAGCTCCCCCTGTAGTATTAACGGCTGCTTCATTCTTCTGTTTGCTCAAGTCAAACCCCATGAGTTATCCTGGCTTCCTCGGTCTTCACCTCCCACTTCACCTATCAGCAAATTCTGCTGGATCTACTTTCAAAATATTAGGTTGGTGCAAAAGTAACTGCAGTCTCGCAATTAAAAAAAAATTGCAAAAACTGCGATTATTTTTTGCACCAACCAAAGACATTCAGAATGCAACCACTTCTCACCACGTCCCTGCTACCACCCTGGTCTGAGTTACCATCAGTCTTCTCCAGATTGTTGCAATCAAATCTAACTAGCCTCTCAAAATGTATGCTTGATCATTTCATTCCTCTGTTCAAACTTCTCCAGTTGCCTCTCCTCTCATTCCAAGTAAGAGCCTGGACGGTCAGCCTGACTTCCTAGGCCAGGCATGACCTGACCGCTGTTCTCCTCCTCTCTCTCCTGCCCGGCCTCCTTTCCTGCCCTTCTCCCTTTGGCTCCCTCTGCTCCAGCCACACTGGCCTTGCCGTTCCTCACACAGCCCAGTATGCTCCTTGCTGCTCTGTGCTTTTGCCCTTGCTGTTCCCTTTGGAATGTCCTCCAGATATTGACAGTTTGTTCCCCTATTTCCTTCAGGTTTTGTTCTGATATTTCTTCTCCAAGAGGGCTTCTTGGGTATTTATCTGAGATGTTGGCCCCATCCCCACCTTCTGCCTCCCTTTTCTGCTTTGCTGTTTTTCTCCTTAGCACTTGCTGTCTAACAGATGATATATTTTATGCATTTAACTTGTTTTCTATCATTTATCTACTAGAATGATTTTCCATACAACCAGGGACTTTTGTCTGTTTGTTCACTGGTCTGTCTGCAGGACCTAGAACAGTGCCTGACACACAGAAGGAACTCAGTAGCTGTTTGTTGAAAGAATGAGATAATAGTCACCTCTACAGTGACTCCATGGGAGACATCAACCCTGTGCTCTGGGTGTTTGTTCATATTGCAACCCCAGGGAGTTAAATGAATAATTCAGCCTTCTTTGGAATTTTAAAAACAAGTTGTGTTTCCTCCCACCTCAGGGTCTTTACACATGCGCACTCTCTCTGGCATTCTCTCTCTCTTTTTTGTCTAGAACTCTCTTCTACCGATCTCTGTCTAGTTCACCTTATTCATAGCATGGCCAAAGTATTGTGTCCTCATTGAAGACTTCCTGGCCTGAAGACTCTCTCAGACTCCTCCGGTTCTGTGCTCTCACAGACCTCTGAACTTCCTCTTGGGAGCAGTCATTACAATTGTAATGAAATAATTAACTGATTGCCTAGTGAGTTATTTCAAGTCTGTTTTCCCTGCTGGGATAGAAGTCTGTCTTTTTCACTCCTTTATTCTCAGCATCTAGTGCAGACTTTCACACATGTAGTTGTTCAGCACCTATTTGCTGAGAGAAGTAACAAATAAATAAAATAATCATAAAGATTTTAACCCTGTGGGTTAGCGTAGAGGCAGGATAACCTGATGAGCAGTAATTATCAGAGCAAAGATAGGTGCAAGTGATGCTAGCGGTGGGCGAGTGTGCACTTACATTGTCAGTGGTGTTGAACTGTATGAGCTGGTTAGCCATGCTCCTGACGTGTGGGGTGGAGATGAGAGTGGCCACTTCAAGCTACGATGAGAAGAGAACAAACGGCAGTGATGTTTGGGGCCACATACAGGGCTCTGAGTTCTTAACATCTTCACAGGAAAATATAGGCTTCAAAGTGCAATAAATAAAGGGAGTTTTGATCTCAAGAGTTTTTGTGACTTTGAAGATCTCTCTGAGATCTTCAAACTCATCATTCATGGCTGAGGGTTTGTTCAGAGCTACAGATAAAGGACAAATGTCATACATTTTCAAGCACCAAAATATTGAAATTCAAGACTAAGTTAGATATCTTGGAAGCAGAGAGAAAGTAGCAGCAGGAAAAGTGGGGCCAACCTGGGTATATGGGACAATGTGGTATCTGACGAGTTCCAGAAGCTTCCGAGATCCCTGCAAAGGAACCAAACACTTCTTTAGTCAAAGAAAAAAATGCAACACTCCCACTCTTGTGGAAGCCTCTTCAAATGACTTTGGACAATCAAGAAAAATATCTACTGGGAAATCCAGGGTGACACCTCCAAATAGCTAACATTCACCAAATTCCCACTCTGTGGAAGAGGCTGTTCCGAAAGCATAATATGCACATCTCATTTGATCCTCCCAACAGCTGTGTGAGGTGGGGACTCCTGTTACCCATTTTATGTGTGATAATACTGAGATTCAAAGACATGTCCAAGGTTACAAAGCTAACTCAGGATATGAGCCTAAGAATTAGCCCAGGCTCTCAGTTACTCTGCTCCATCACTTCTCTGAGTGTCTAAGGCCATATCCCAGATTTTCTAAGACAGCCTTGATTTATGATTCTGTTTCACTTGTTCCATCAATAATGTCTGTCAGACCACATACTGGTCATTTAGGATTATACAGTCATAGGGAGAGTGATCACCTTTTGCTTCCATGAGAAGTGCATCCCTCTCCTTCCAAGTCCTTTCCAAGATTTCTCATGCTTCATAAAACTGAAGCAGGAGGGGAGAAAAGAGGGTCCTAGCCCAGGAAAGGAGACTGTAGATAGGATGAGCAGCCCCTAGAGGGTGCCCTGGAGAGAGGCTGCAGAGCTGAGAAACACGGGGACCACGCTCTTTGTGGGAAGAAGGCAGCAGCCTCAGTGGTCTGTTGTGGTTTATCTGCAATCTCCCAGCTAAGTCAGAGATGGGAGTTACAAGCTTTACAGCCCTGGAGTTCTGCTACTTAAGTGGCACAGCCACAGTTACTCTGGCTTGCAAAAGTGAAGGCTCTCAACTCAAGATCCTAATAACTGCCAAGAAGTTGAATGTTCTAAGAACAGGTTGCAACGGGGTGAAGTCCCAGGCTGAAAGAAGGCCCTGCTGAACCTGAGTTTCCTCACCCAGCCTCCTGTCTGCATTTGGCCTTGGCCACTATGCCAAGTAGGTCACCTGTCAGTAGGGAGACTACCTATCCTGGCTTGTCTGGTACAACCCTGGTCTATGCCTATTGTCCTGGCAATTGCATTCATTTTCAGAAGTGACCAGGCATAAACGATAAGTTATATGGCCACCGTATCTGTAAGACAATAGCATTATGTGCAGGGCAGGGTTATCCGTAAGAATGTTGAAGTTGACCACTGGTTAGCCAGCCCTGGAAGTGATGCTTTCTGCAGCCCTGGTTCTGTTACTATGTGACCTTGAGTAAGTCACCTAGTCTCTATTTCTCAACTTAAGTCTTCAACTTATGTCTCAGTTACTGCATGGTATTCAGAAGTGGAGACTTACAGGGAGAAGCAATGTTATTATATGCTTTGGTACTCAGTGGTAGAAGGAGTGAGACAAAGTGGGGATTCTTGGGAAACAGCCCCCGAACTGGACTGGAACTCCTGGAAGGAAGGGCTGGGTCTGTCTGGCTTAACCACCCATCACCATTTTCCCAGCCAGTGCAGTGTGGGGCATACAGTAAGTTTTCCATAAACATTTGTGACAGTAAATTAAAGGGCATGGGTTAGGGGTCCTGGGAGGAGCACTGAGCTGGCCTTCAGGAACACTAGATCTAGTCCTGGTTCTGCTTGAGCAAGTCACTTAATCCCTGCATCTCAGTTTCGCCTGCAAAATAAAGGGACTGGTATCATTTCCTTCCAGCCCTCTGATGCTTCTATAGGAAGGCATTTATCAGTGAGATAATCCCCTTTTAAAGCCCCAGGAATTAATCGTAGAATGCTTTTGACAAGAAACAGGAGAATGAGCGAGACAAAGGAATTGATCCCAATCACTCCTGTTACTATGTGTGCCTGTGCTTTATCTGGCTGGGGTCTCTTGGAGCCATTGCTCAGTTAGAATTCACTCTAGTATGGCTTGAATTGACAGGGTAAGTTTCCAGGTGCTGCTGTTTTTGAAAAATCTTTTGGTGCAATACATTCTTTTTTGTGTGTGTGTGAGGATACTCACTTTCTCCCTGCTGTTTTAGGTAAAAACAAAGCAAAACAAAACAAAACCGAAGTTCTTTGGTGCCAGAGGCAGAAGGAGAGAATTTGACCTTGAACTCTGTAAATTCACTTCCCTTTCCCCACTTTACTTGCAGGGTGTCTGTGAATTGGCAAGGGCAGGTGTCTTGCTCTCTTTGCTTTTATTTCTGTCTGGTTCAGTGATGAAGCCATAAACTGGGGCTTGTAATCAGAAGCTGTGGTCTCTGCAGGGATGGGAGGGTTTTCACACTAAAATTTTCTTCGCGAGAAGTAGAAAGACACACTGGGAAGGAAAGATAGCATTCCAAAGACAGCGTTAGAAGGTCTTCTTCTAAGGAAGCCAGTTTATCTTCCATTTCATTGGCATAGCTGATGGGGGAATTTCCTGTACTCTTCCCTGAAGGTAAAGCTATAAAGAAGGATGAAGACAGAAGGAGCTTCCTACAGGTTGAGAAAAATTAACCTCTCTGTACCTGGGAAAGAGGCAGAAATGATTGTACTTCTCACCTAGAAATTGAAATAGAAAAGCAGTTTTTAACTCAGAACAAAGAGACCTGAAGTTTAATATTCTTTGCAGGCAGAAAGATATACCTTTGAGAGAAAGAAGATTGAAAGCCAGGAGTAGTGGCATGCATTAGCCGTTTTGGCGGTGCAAGTATTCTTACCAAAGGCGTATTTCAAGCTATGAATATCGTCTCATTGAACAGAGTTTGGAAGAGATGTACACAATCTACTCTTGAGAGCCTGAATGAGCCATTTCCAGATACCACAGGAAGGAGTTACGAAGGAGGAGAAAGAGAAGAGTTTTCTGAACAAAGGTGCCTGACAGAACAGCAATGAGATTGATTTTTTTCTGGTTCTAGTTTAAAGGTTTTATTTTAATTTTAAGTGGGTCTGAGAACTCCTTTATTATTATTTTTAAAGTGTGTATCAAATTAGAAGCTATGCACTCAGGGAGGCCAATAATCTCAGGATTTTAATAATTTTCTGCAAGAGCAACATTACCTTTTTTTTAAAAGTATGAATGTGATTTCTAAAGAGAGGTCTAGCAGTTTTTATGCAATAGCTAGGTTTCATAAAATTTGAGTGTGAATCATATTTTGAAATATCATCCTATTTTGGAAGACCTTGGGAAATCTGGCCTTTTCTATGGAAATCTGTAACTAATCTTTTCATATGTTGAACATCTGTTTGCAATGTAAGAAATTACATTTTGACTTATCTCCTTGTTAAGTTAAAAAAAATCCTAAGGTTTTTGACAGCAAGATATCCTTATAGATACCTGAAAGCACTCTAAAAAGGGATATATCCATGTGAATTCCTGAACCTAACAGGCAACAATTTTCAGCGTTCCCAAAACAGCATGGGCTGGGGCTATCTGAGTTAGAAAGTTGGTGGTTACCAGCATGTCTATTTCTGGGCCTCACCCCAGCACCACTAAACCAGAATGCTGGAGGTAGGGCTTTGGAATCTTCCTACTTACCAAGCTCCATGGATAATTTCTGACTACACTACACTTTAGGGATCACTACCCTAAAATATTTGGACACCCTTTCCTCTTTCCCTCCACATTCTATATAATCAATACTGATCTTTATGAGGTCATAGTCATCTTTCCCCATTGCCAAGATGGTGGCATAGTTTCAGGGCACTGGAAGAAAGCATGTGACCTTTCATGTAATTCGATTACCTGACGTTATAATGAACAAAATTCCACAACAGGCTATCCTCTTCAAGTTAAAGCTATTATTTCTGAAAAAATAAACACTTTAAATGGTTTCAGTCTTAACATCCTGGTCAAGGAGTCAATCGTCTCCCTTGTAGAGGGGAGTGTGAGAGAACGGAAAGCCCATAGTGGAGAAAGATGAAAGCAATAGAAAGGAAAGGCTGAAGCATCTAAAAATAACACTTATTCTTTTTAAAGTTTAGCCTAGTCCTGTCTCTGCATGACCTAGTGTAGGCTTCATTCTCTAGGTGGTTTTAGAGTTGTAGGGAACTTAAAGTGTTGATTTTACTAGTAAGAAATATTAGAAGAGCCAGGACAAATCAAACCAACGATTTAGTCCTGGGATTGCAAATATGTTTTATTTCCTGTGTCAAATCTAATTGATCATAACTACTTGAAATTCTATCGAAGAGACTGAAGCAACATCCAGGCTTAGTTCCAGAATGTTGTGATTGATTAGTGATGTCTGACTTGGTCGTTGGAGGGTAGGTGGTGATATATGTGCAACTTATTTACTATCCCTAGTTTAGAAAAAACCTGTATAGACACAGATTGAGGCAGTGCTGCTGACAGGATGCCATCAGAGCATGCAGAATACAGTACCTCTGGAGAAAGGAGGTAATCGAGAGTGCCGTCCTTCATGTTATTCAATGCTTCATTACTTGGAACAAAAATGGTGTATGGTCCACCAACTCCTTCCTCATCTAAGGTATGTCCCACATTGGTTTCCTGCATTTGAGAAATGAAATGTTGTATCTACAGCCTACCTTGGACAAATCTTTAAAGTAATTCCCCAGAAAGTATTTATAATTGACAATCCTGCTAATTTTACAAAAGTCTTGGCATAGATATTTTTCAGAAAATTATGAAAAGTGCATACCTCTAACAAAGATCTGAACTTGCTGTATCTTGTTTGTAGCATTGTCATTATGGTTTGCTAAAAAGAGACATTTTGCTTAAAGATCAGGAAATAAAATAAGGTTGTTTAGGAAACACAAACCCTAACATTAAAAGACTGATGACACAGTTTACGTGTCAGTATGGATTTATGGAAATGAACCTGGTCAACTGCAATGCATCATATGAATGTTTGCTGTAGTTGAAACAGTAGCTCAGATCTGCATGTTCTGAAGTATCCTTTGGCCCTCATCATCTAGGTCAGAAGGAATAAGTTTTATTGCAGCAACAACTGCACTCCTCCATAAATCAAGAGGGACACATTTTCATGACAATTGGTCACTGGACTGAGT
This sequence comes from Callithrix jacchus, assembly GCF_049354715.1. Taxonomy (NCBI): domain Eukaryota; kingdom Metazoa; phylum Chordata; class Mammalia; order Primates; family Cebidae; genus Callithrix; species Callithrix jacchus. The sequence continues at coordinate 106,577,077 of NC_133510.1, read as the reverse complement.
TGTCTGATCGAGTCATAAAAAAGGTAAAAAAAACAACAACAACAGACCTTTCCCACATATGTGTTGTATGTATTGCGTTCTTTCTGTAGAGATTCCCAGGATTCTACTGGAAATAGGCAAACTACCTCTTCTTCTCTGTGCTTGAGATCCTAGCACAGAGGAAGCACAAGCACAGAGTGCTGGCACGCTCTGAATGTCACTCTCCAGGGAACAAAGGAAGATGGACCTGGGCTGATGTGACTTTTATCTGAATACTCACCTCATTGTTGCTCTCAAATGTGGGTTCTAAGTTGTCCATGGCTCTGTCAAGGATGTGCAGAAGGCCATTGGAAGCAATTAAGTCCCCCTGTATAATTTTTACCTTCTTTTTGCCTCCATAGAGTTTAAGATTTATGTGATTGTCCTAAAACACCAGTGAAAAACAAAATAAGATTAATATGTTATCCTGGAAGGAGCTAGCATTGGACTAGAGTTAGAAGCCTTGAGTCCTTGGACTTTGATATTTATTGGCAATGCGATTTCGGGTAAGTCACTTAATCTAAAGTGGGGATAAAGGTATCCACTTGGTTAACCTGAGTTTTCATTAAGATCAAATGACATAATGTATGAAAGTCCTACTGACAACTATACATGCTAAACCTGGGTGAGGTATTATCAAGCTCTCCTCCAGCAGACTGCAAGCTTCATAAGGACAAAACTATTTCATTTGCTATAAATTCATCACTCACTTTAGTGTTTTCACAGAGAAGACACACAATAAAAATATTTGTGGAATAAATAACTGAAGCTAATTCCTTCTTCCTCCCATAGGAATCCCAATATGTTACAGACTTAGTAATATTGGTTTAATGGATGAACAAGTAAATACATGTATATCCTTGTGAGAAAGAAAGCCACATCTTCATACCTGTCATTCATTCATACATACATGCATTCATGCATCCTCCAGCCATCTCTCTAGCCATCCATCCATCTATCCATCCATCCATCCACCCACCCACCCACCTACCCATCCAGTGACCTATCCATGTATCCACCCATCCATCCATTCAGTGGCCTATCCATATATCCATCCATCCATCCATCCATCCATCCATCCATCCATCCATCCATCCAACCATGCATCATCCATCCTCACATATGTACTACAGCAGATTGGTTAAGAATGTGGACTTTGGAGCCACATTTGAATCCTGGCTCTGGTACTTACTGTGTGGCCTCTCTACTTTCCCACTGGAGCAACAGGGATTATGATAGTCCCTCCTTCACAGGGTTATTGTGAGCCTTATATAACACAAATACAGATTTATCCCCATACTTTGCTTAGAACAAGCACTTAAAAATCAATTAACTATTGATGTTCAGTGAAATGTAACAGGCTAGGTCCTATGCCTATACACATGCACATTTTTGTTGCCTAATCACCTATTCCCCAGCTCAATAAGATCACTGAAAGAGTTAAGAAATGGGGATGGGGTGGGGGAGGATGGGTTTATATAAAAAACAAACAGAACTAATGGCATTAGGAGAGATGAATGTTAGGTTGGAGAAGATGAATTAACTCCAGCAATCTAAAACAAACACAATCTATTTCCTTTTGTAAGAGGAATGCTGATCTGGCTTTGTGCTGATGTTTCAGGAAACAGATTTATAGCTAAGTTTCTCTTTCCTGCTGGCAGTTAAATGACAGTTGCCTTGAAAACTAAATCAGACCAGATCAAAGTCAAACACTTTGTAATCCCCTTTGCATAACACTCCACCCTTCCTCCATGACCTTTCCCAGTGCTGCTATCTGTTTCTTCCTGTATAAGAAGGTGTTTGACAAACAATACATAAGGAAAGCATTTCCTTGTTACCTTTCACAAGTCCCAAACAAAAAGAGACCAAAGGCTACGGGCATTGGCTTGGTGGACAGTTTAGTTCTGGGAGTGAAAATCAGAGGAACTCTTACCTTATCACCGTTGAAGATTTCCCCTGACCTTCCAGTCAAGGTGTAGAACGTGTCTGTGTTATTCATATATTCGGTGCTCATCTGACCAGCAATTATGTGTAGTTTCACAAAGTATTGGGCAGCTTTATTATCCACCAATAGCTCATTTGCCTACGACAAAAGAGCCAGTTTGACTATTATTTGAAGAAGAAGGGTTTTGTAACACATGCTGTGCTCTACTTAGTATCAAAGACATCAAAGTCAGGGCATCCTAATGGGTTTAGGCTTTTGTAAATACAAATGTATAAAAGCATTGACAACTATACATGCTACACATTTCCATCAGTGCAATCAACCTGGGCCAGGCCTTCCAGGGAGTAGAAATCTGGAGAGTTGGAGGCAATGCACAGTCTACTCTCAAACCAGAGGAGGTTGCTCTAGCACTGAAACTAACATGGGGAAAGCCCAGCATCGCAGTGGCCCCAGGAGGAACAAGGAACAAGAAATCTATCTTGAACACAGAAAGCAGATGGGAATGAACTATGAAGTTTCATGGAAACAGTAGGTAAAGTGAGTAAACTGATGGTACTTTGAATAGAAAAGTTAAGAGTTTTGAAATCCATGGGACCAAATCTACATTTTGTCATTATTACGTAGTCAACAATCAACAGATTACTTATATACACTCCGTGTAAACTATGTGTTAAATGAGAGACCCTGTGCAAAGTGCCTAGCCTAGAGGTATACAATGTTTGCTGGTTCTTTCCAATAGGGGCGGTGTGAAGATATCTCTGAAGGTTAACAATAGAAAGAGGAATATCAGGCAGGTTAATGGTGGTGGTAGATGAGGGTAAGAGAGCCTGGAACTTACTGGGTTTTGATTCATTGCAACAAAAATTATTATCACAAAATATCTTTGATTAAGATAACCCAATTTTATTTTTTCATTTTTATTATTTCCACTTCCTAGATTTCAATCTTTTATTGGCTTCTATTATTTTATATGTATTCGTTAAGCCATTTACTTATATGTTTATTTATTCTTACCTAATCTGTTTCATAGAACTTTAAAAATAGATGACAAGAATGCACAATAAGAATCAAGATCAGGGTCAGGCATGGTGGCTTATGCCTGTAATCCCAGCACTTTGGGAGGTCGAGGTGGGAGGATCAGGAGGTCAGGAGATTGAAATCATCCTGGTCAACATAGTGAAATCCCATCTCTACTAAAAATACAAAAATTAGCTGGGTGTGGTAGCATGCACCTGTAGTCCCAGCTACTCAGGAGGTTGAGGCAGGAGAATTGCTTGAACCCAAGAGGTGGAGGTTGCAATGAGCCACAATTGTGCCACTGCACTCCAGCCTTGTGACAGAGCAAGACTCCTTCTCAAGATAAAACAAAAATCAAGATAAGGAAAAATAAAAACACATGTTAGATGATAAAGCTGGGAGGGAAAAGTTAGAAAGATATATAGGATACAAGTTCCTATCCAATGATTAAAGTGGAGGCCAGTGAAGATAATAAAATTGTATATAAATGCATATATCCATTATTTACATTAAATCAAATATTGATATTTTAGTGATTCCATCTCGACAGGATGCCTCCACCAGGCACTACAAGTTTCATTCCCACTGGATGACATTATCTCAAACAACAGCTGCTCAATTGAAGACTTAAATTTTCTTCTTATTTTTCCTATCACTTGTACCATTTATAATGATTTTAAAAACCCACATATCTAGCTAATACGTTGGTTTTATGCTTCCTGTGGGAAGTGAGCAGTTTTGCACTATGCAAATCTTCTTTATCACCTGGCTGTATGTTAAGAACACTCAGTGGTTACCTGTAGAGGGTAATGATTGGAAAGGGGGACCAGGCAGCCTTCTAGGGTGCTGGTAATGGATCTGCTATTTACACAAGTACGTTTACATTGGGAAAATTCACTGAGTTGTACATTTACAATTTGTATACTTTCTGTAAGGATGTTGTATATCAATAAAGGAAGTTTATAAAAAAAATCACCATCCTTATCATCAGTTGCTTAATTTTAATGGGAGTTTCCCACTTTAAATAGAAGAAGGTACTACCTATAAGGCTTTTCATACTAGCCCCTCAGTGTATGGTCATTTTAAATACTCACATTGAATTCTTTCAGACCGTTGTCTGTGGGTAACAGCACTGTGAAGGGTCCCAGGTTGCTGAGTGGCCAGGCATAAACTTTTTCTTAGGAGTTGAAGTAACACAAAGAGAGAAAACACCAAATGAGTCAGTGGCACATGAGGAGTAAAATCAGGCCACAGGTCTTGGGTCACAACTGGTCCATTTATGCCCTTCTCTATTCTAATGGGTATGTGCAGGCCCTGTGTCAACTGGGAATCTCTCTAAGCATGTAAGGTGCATTAAAGCCGTGGCCTCAATACGTTTCACATCATGCCGTGGAAGCTTTCCTGTAGACACAGCCTCAGCTGCAAAGATACCCAGGCTGAGCAGTTCAGGCATGACAGTATCCAACCACAATCCCAGGGTCCCTGATCTTGCGCTTGACTTTCTGACTTTTCACCGTCTCAGTGAGCAAAGATGCAGCCCTTGTTTTTATCCAGGGCCAGCTCGGAAGAGCCCCAATGGTTGGTTTAATGATCTGCTGTTGCCATGTTGAAATGTTTGATAATTTTTGAACAAAGAATTCCGCATTTTCATTCCAGTGGGCCCAGCAAAGTACGTGGTAGTCCTGTTTCCATCACCTGGGGAAGTTGGGATGACAGGACAGGCTCTGTGTTCTCACACTGGAGGCAGTGTATAAGGACTTGCCACGGGGAAGGTGAAACGTCAACAGGACTCTGTCTAGGAAAATGTTGGAGGGCCTGGTCTGCAAAAAACACTACCTCATCCCTGTCTGCTCGCATTTGGTATTCTAAGAGTTCTTAGAATAAGGCTGTGAGGAACCTGGCAGATTGCCCCTGAGCCCAGGGGATGCCAGTAATAGTTGGCTCCCTATGAGATGCCTTGGAAAAAATGGGACGTTTATGCAGGAGACATTAAATGGGATATTTAACCTTAAGATTTATGCAGATAACACAGCATTGACCCATCGATGACATTTATCTATGTTCTTGCCAGGAAACCAATTTTTGGCAACCGGTAAATTCCAATATAAAAGCTGATATTTTAAGGTTTCTGTTGATTGGCCATGTCTGTGTTTTACAGACGCAGACACATTGCAGAATGGCCAGATTTATGTTTCATTGGAAGTTGTATCCAATGCTGTGATCAGTTATATATTTCATTCTCAAGAGTGTGGAGTGATGGCCCATAGAAGGCATTTTCAAATATATGAGGGTGTTTTAGGCTCTCACTTAGCCTGAGGGGCTGGAGGTGAATGTGTCACTGTAGGCAATTAATGACTAGGGGACCAAGGGTGCTTAGATGGTTGCATAAACCAAGACTATTCCAAAATTCAAATGGCTCCTCCACTGAGGAACATGGATGCTGACCTGGGGTCTCAGTCAGCCTCTCTATTCCCAGTATTACCTGCCAAGCTTTGTTCATACCTGAAGGATCTAAAAGGTCAAGGGTGAAGGGGACAGTTTGTATCCTGACATCAGTACTGTCCTGGTCTTACTGTTGCTGCAGTTCTGTTGGTCTGTGGTGACCCCTAGACCCTGTCCTCAGCTCTCTGCCTACCAATTCTTGCATTGCCAGACCTCTTGGCACTATCTCTTTGCTTGTCTGCTTGGAAACAGCTGCCTGCCCTTTCCCTCTCACCTGCATGGCCCCTCCCTAGAAAGGCTGGTTCTAATAGACAAGGCTTGCCTGTCCTTTTCTGAATGATTGTGTCTTGCAGATGCCTTTTCCTGAAAGAGGACTGCCTTTTACCTGGAAATCTGTATCTGTAGCTGCATACCTAGGATTGAGATGAAAGAGGTCAGCTTTCCTTGCCATTTTCCTCTGAGTTCAGTATTTAATTCTCTGAGTCGCTCCATAATATTTCCATAACATGTGAAGCCATCACCCACGTAGCCTTTCTGGCAAGTGCATCTATAGAGAGGGGGAAAAGACATTCTCAGGGTCTTAAAGTCACTGAGTATTTTGATCATACAGTCCAATGCCCTCACTGAACAGACGGAGCAAAGGATGCCCAAGGTAGAATAGGGACAAAAGAGGCGAGGCACAAACACAAGAGAGCATTCCTAGTGTGGTACCTAGGAATCTAGTAGCTCCTCAAGAAATGGATGCCTAATAAATTAAATGTATCTGTCAAGACTAAATATTTTTGTATGCTCTCTGTCTCAGTATTTCTCAAAGTGTGACTATACTCTGGTGCAAACTCTCCCCAGCTGCGTCGAACATTTGCAGCACATCCCATCCTACCGCCGTCACAACCCTATCCACCAGAATTACCTCTGGAGACACTGTCTCTTCTGCTAGATGTACACTCTCCTAGAAGATGGATCCCAACTAACCATGCACCAATAAACCATGTACATCAGAATCACTTGGAGGACTTACTATGTATAAATGTGGACTCTAGGACTCCATTGTAGAATGACTGAATCAGAATAAGCAGCTGAATTCAGTTTGAAGGACAGTAAAGATTCAGCACTATTGATCTGCTTAGAATGCTTTTCCCACCCCCTGCTCCTTCCTAGCTGAGATCTCTGCTCAACTGCCACTTTCTTCAGGAAGGCTTCCTTGATTGCCTGTCTCTTTCTCCACTCCCTCACTGTGTCTCCATTATATATACTCTCATGAGACCACGTAGCTCTTCTCCGTAGCAGTGATCATAGTATAATTTCACCCTCATCTGGGTGGTTGTTTGATTAATATCTGCTTCCTTATAAAATCTGAGAAAAGAGTAAGGGCTATGTGGGTATTTGTTCACTGTTGTGAACTCCAGAATCCAGCACAGCGTAGGTCCATAATAGGTGCTTAATTAATAGTTGTACAATAAGTAGTAATTGAATTAAATAAATAGCAAACAATGAAGTATATAAACAATGAAAATAAATATAGAAACTATGAAATAAATAAATAAACAATGAATGTCACAGAGATTTTGTACAATAGTTTCATAAGAAAGTAGTAGAGTTAAAAATGTACCAGGAGTGGTATGCTGATAAATGTTTAACAACCAACTCTCTGGGAGAGGGGGAAGTCTAATTTGTAGCATTTGCTAATTTCCAAGGTTCATATGCCCATCTTGACTAATAAGATGATGCTAACCCTCTTGTGAAATTCCTTGTGAGTCTGTAAGCTCTGACAGGCCACAACTATGTGGCACTGAGGAGTTGCAGTGGCTGAAATTGACAAGGTAATGAGGAAGATGACTTTCACCAGGATCTTGGAGATGAGCCAGGAACCAAAGCGAGGTAAGGGAAGAACATTCCAGAGAGGAGAGATGCAGGGAATCAAAGACATGCTTTGAATACATCACGGTTTTGCAGTGCTCACACCATGCCACAGCTGTGACTCATGTTGAGGAGAGCATTCTAAAGAAAGACTATGCACTCGTTAATCCTCCTGTGTTTCTAAATATATTTTCATGGCAAATAGATTATATGTTCAACAAGTTTGCTGCAGAACTTCAGAGTCCTACAACCCTCTGCCTGGATTGTTTCACAGCCTCTACCTGGTCTTTCTGCCCTTATGTTCTGTCCTGACATCTGTACTTCATACAACCTCCTGAGTGTGCCTAAAAATTCTTGCACCTTTGTACTTAAAACCCTCACTGACTCCTTGTGTTCACATGAGAAAGTGTACAGGAGGATCCTGCTGGGTCTTCTTTTTGCTGTTCACTGAAAATTCCAGCAGCACCAAACTGCTTCATTTTTAAGGCCGTTATACCTTTCTCAGGCTATTTGTCCTGCCAGGAATGCTCTCTCACCCTCATCTTATCACTCTGGTGTGACCTCTCCCCAGCTGTGTTGAGCACTTCCAGCACATCGCATCCATACCTCCATTACAACCCTATCCACCAGAATTACCTCTGGAGACACTGTCTCTTTTGCTAGATGGTACACTCTTCTAGAAGATGGATCCCAGCTATAATAATTCTTCATTATGTCCTACCACTTAGGGCAGTGCCTGATTGTTTAAGTGATTATTTACTGATTATTTAAGTAGCTTCTTAATTCTAGGAACCTTCTAGGTAAGAGAGCTACAAGATGATGATAATAAGAGACACTTTGCCCTTCTTGAGTCTTACATGCGGAGGATGGACCGGAACAGAAAATAATTATAGTAACATGGGAAGGCCACTTCACCTCCTTGAGTCCCAGTTTCCTCTTCTATAAAGTGGGTTTAATAATATGTTTAGTGTGGTTGAGAGATAAGGAAAGACATAGCCCTGTGACAGACATATAGACAAAGCTCAATGCTTGGCAGATGATAATGGCAAGGACAAGGCTGACATGATGAAGAAGGTGACTATAATGACAACAGTGACCTAGAGGTGCTGGGACATAGTAGGACAGACTGTAGACAGATAACTGAAGTTCCATTGTAAGCACCATGTTAGAAGATTGAATAGGATGCTATGGGACATAGAGGAGGAAGTGACTGATTTTACCTGGAGAAATAGGGGACAGCTTCTAGGAGAAAGTAAGATTTAATTCTAGAAGGATGCATGTGAGTTTTCTTTTCTTTTCTTTTTTTTTGAGATGGAATTTTCACTCTTGTCACCCAGGCTGGAGTGCAGTGGCATGATCTCAGCTCACTGCTGTAACCTCTGCCTCAAGTGATTCTTCTCCCTCAGCCTCCTGAGTAGCTGTGGTTATAGGCATGTGCCACAACCTCTGGCTAATTTTTTAAGTAAGAGATGAGGTTTCACCATGTTGGCCAGGCTAGTCTCAAACTCCTGACCTCAGGTGATCTACCTACTTTGACCTCTCAAAGTCCTGGGATTGCAGGCATGAGTCACTGTACCCAGGTGTATATGAGTTTTCTAGCCGGACAAACACTTGGGGTATCATTTACTCATGAAGACTTCGGGGTTTTTATGGAGGAGTGGCTCTCAACCAGGGGCAATTTTGCCCCTCCAGAAGCCATTTGGCAATGTCTAGAGACAACGTTGGTTGCCACAACTGAGATGCAGATCTATTAACACAGGCCAGCCCTTCCCAACAAAGAACTGCCAGGCCAAAAATATCAATAGAGCTGAGGTTGAGAAGCCTTTTCATAAGGAACCACTAAAGCAGATCTAACCATGAAACAATTCAATACAATCAAATAACAGTTTCCTACTTAAATGCCAACCTCCTCTGCAAGCCCTGTGATATGCTAATTTAAGGATGGAAAAGAGGAGATTAGTAACTCTGTGAAGTGATATAAAACAACAGTCTGTTAAAAATTAATCCTGCTATAAGTTTCACTCATTCATTTGAAGACAACTGTTAATAGCAAGACATCTAACCTTTACAAACCACTGAGTATGTTTCTCTCTAAAAGTTTCTTAAGTTGTTAGGTGGCCAATGTTCTGTTTTGTGTCAAGTGACTTGGCCTTTCTTTCCTAAGGATTGCAGGAGAATCATACTTTAATGGCCTTAGTGCTGAATGGAATGCGTGAGACATCACTATTTTTAATTGTTATTTCAAATCTCAGTCCACAGTCCAAGATTTTATGAGACCAGTTTCTGACTTAACTGTTCTCAGCTGAGCCATGGACCAGTCACAACATCACCTCTTTAGGAAATTGTTTTCTGTTAGGAGTAAACATCTCTTGGTGTCTTAACGGTTTCAAAACACCCAGAGGCCATTTGCATTTTGTAGTTATGGGCTGCAATTCATCACATTTAATGCTGGATGAGATTTAGTTAGTATATAGGGTCTCCCCAAAGTCTTAGTACAGTTGCTTCCTTCATTTCTTCACCGGTTCATTTCATTCCTTTGTTGTTTCATATGTTCCTCCAAAGTCTTATTTATTTCACTGTTTTTTTTTAATTTCTTATTTTTCTTTTTAACTTTTGTGGATATACAACAGGTGGATATACTTATGGGATACACAAGCTATTTTGATACAGACATGCAATGCATGATAATCACATCAGGGTAAATGGGAAAGCTATCACTTCAAGCATTTATCCTTTATGCTACACACAATCCAATCATACTCTTTCAGTTATTTAAAAATGTACAATAAATTGTTGTTGACTGTAGTCACCCTGCTGTGTTATCAAACACTAGGTCTTATTCATTCTGATGGTATTTTTTGTACCCATCATTTCACCGTGTTAATTTTACCCCTCCTGTTGTCCAGGTCTAAGGGTCAAACTGACAGGAGTTGTTGCAGCAAAGATGAATAAGACATGGACCTTATATTCTAGTTGGGGATTGAGAGAAATAATGATAATAGCCAGTATTTATTAATAGCTCTTATGCTACATATTCTTATGAGGGCTTCAGTGTGGTATCTTTTCTAATACAGCAACCCTATGAGGTAGGTACTGTTATTAGCCCCATTTTAGATAAGGAAACGGAAGCACAGAGAAGTTAAGTATCTCACTCAAGATCACACAGCCTATAACTGGCAGTGCCTGTGTTCACTGCCACTGTGCTACATCCTCAGCATAGTTCTCTCATAGATGCATTCCAGGGTGCTCTGGGAGTCCAGAGGGAGGGGCATCAGGGAGGACTGGGAGGATGGGGGAGGCATCCTAGAGGTGGAGATACTTAGGCTGGACATTGAAGGAGCAGGGTGTTAGTCTGACTCAGAGGAGGTGGGTGGAGGGTGGGGATGGCATCCTAAGTGGAAGAAAGAGCACATGCGAGGGCCAGGAGTGGGGAGCACCGTGGAGTGTTTGAAGAACAGTGAAATGGGCTGAATGTTTGTATCCACCTTAAAATTCATATGTTGAAATTCTAACCCATGGGGTGATGATATTAGGAAGTACAGCCTTTGGGAGGTATAATAATTAAATCAAGAAAGTAAAGTCCTCACCAATGGAATGAGTGCCCTTATAAAAGACGTTCCAGAGAGCTCCCTCCTCCATCAACCTTGGGAGGACACAGTAAAAAGTCACCACCTGTGAACCAGGCCTCACCAGACCCTGAAATGGCTGGTGCCTTGATTTTGGACTTCCCAGCCTCCAGAACTGCAAGAAATAAATTCCTGTTGTTTATAAGCCACTCAGTGTATGGTATTTTATTATAGCAACCCAAACAGATGAAGAAAAATAGTAGGTCAGCAGACTCTGAGGAAAGGGTATATTCATGAGTGGTGGAGATAATGGTGGCTCATTTGCATCTGCTATGAATGCCTCTTCTGGCCATACCCTTCACACCCTGGATATGTTCCCAGACCCTGGAAGCTGATCTGGAGCTGTTTGGGCAGGAAATTACAGGTTTCTGAATACCCCCAGTGTGGTCTAGTGGGGAGCCCAGACTCTAGGAGAACATGTGCCTTTGGACCTTCAGATTCCTTGCCTTGGTGTAGCCAGCAGAGGGACAGAATGGGAGCCTCTAACATGTAGTGCCCAGAGGAGGGGCTCCTTTTGCCCAAGTCTAAGGGTCAAACTGCTGGAAACACATCTGGCTGTGGCTGAGCTGGGATTTAAACCTATATCCATCTAAGAACCTATCTTGCCACTGAACCATGTTGCCTTAGATAGGATTCTTGGGAAGACTGTTTACATTGAGGATATCCCAACCTGTACAGATCTTATATAAACACTGAATACCATCAATGCCACTAACATTCCAAAGATCCCTACACTTCACTGTTGTTTGTACTTTTGTGCAACTGGAATGTAAACTGTGCTTTTTCCAATAGGCCTTTTAGTTTTGTCCTGGCTACTTTTTAGCTGAGTTTAGTTAAATAAGAGAGAGATGCTCCTCTCTTCTATTGTCCCTTTTACTTTATCTATTAATAAGTAAAAATAAAAAGGCCAAGCATAAAGTTATTTGTTCTCAGTAATCATCAAAATGGAGCTTAGAGTTTAAAAACATATTATATACATGAACTTGTTAGTTCTCCACAGGCAGAGATTCCTGGTCTCTAGACCTACTTGACAGGTAAGGGAACTGTGGTTTAGAAAAGTTTAGTCTTGTCCAAGGTCACCCCAGGGCGAATGGTAGAGTCCATGTTTGAACTCACTCTTCTTGATCAGGTGGTCTTCTGTGATGAATGCAGTATGATTTTGAAGATTCTGCGTAAGCTACTTGCCATATTGAGAAGGCATAAATGAAATAAATTTTTGTTCCAGATGAACTAAATTACCTGAGGACTGATAGCTTCATATTTTAACAGTATAACTTAGCTAGCCTTTTTACTTAGACCCTTTTTCAGATGAAGATAGTCAATTTGAGGTGTGGGAAGTGGGTGATAAATGTACTCCTAACATCACAATGTTAGTTTATCTGACATTCTAAACACAAATTTGGATGCAGCTTATGTTATTCTGATGTTTAAGTTTAATTTTTTATTTTATCTTCTCAAACACAAAGGAAAGAATTTGCTTAAGGTATTCTATTAGGACTTTCTCGGAGTATGGTAAAAAGTGCATACAGGTCAGGTGCAGTGGCTCATGCCTGTAATCCCAGCACTTTCGAAGACAGAGGTGGGCAGATCGAGGTCAGAATTCAAGACCAGCCTGGCCAACAAGCTAAAACCCCAACTCTACTAAAAATACAAAAACTAGCTGAGCGTGGTGGTGCATACCTGTAATCCCAGGTACTGGTGAGGCTGAGGCAGGAGAATGGCTTGAACCCAGGAGGCAGAAGTTGCAGTGAGCTGAGATTGTGCCACTGCACTCCAGCCTGGGTGACAGAACAAGACTCTGTCTCAAAACAAACAAACAAAACAAAACAATGTCTATAACCAGCTTGTTTTGTTCTCAGTATTGCCAGAATATATGTTTGAGGGGAGGGTGTGCCTGGATGCATATGTGTGTTGGGTGTCTATGTGCCCATTTGCATGGCTGTGGTGTGTTTGTGCATGCATTCACATGTATTGAGGGATTTCTAGGTGCCAGGTTCTGCTCAAAGATTGATGAATGTAATCTTGTTTAACCTTCAGCACAGCCCCGGTGGGGGTACAGTTCTCTCCCTTTCATGGCTGAAGAAACATCAGTTCAGAGAGGTTAAGGTAAATGGCAGACTTGGGATTTGAACCTAAGTGTTCTGATACCCCAGCTCTTTCCACTCCGTGTACAATAAGTACAGATCTATTTACTTGTCCAGATAGGAGATGATGATTACACAACCTGTTGGGGCAAAACTACAGACTGATCACCCAACTGAATAGAGCATGAGCTTCCAAAGAGAGGAAAAGGCTCTGAAATCACAGAAACTGTTTTATCATGCTATGGTTCAATGCTGATTGTGGATTTGAGCTCACAACGGCATTATGAGTCTTTTGCAGATGCTGATGATAGTGAGAATGGAAAATAGAACAGAGATAGAAACCTCAGTCTACGAGTCAAACACTTGATTTCTAGCTTTGGTTTAGTCACTAATGGAAACACATCACACCGGTGTAGCTTCCAGAATCATTCTCTCAGGTAATCATCACAACAACCTTATGGATTATAAATCACTATGCTCATTTTATACATGGAGCAACCATGACCAGAGAGATGGTGCCACTTTCCCAGGTGATGCATCTGGTAGGCACCAGTGCTGAGATTTAAACCTAGGTCTTTAGTTCAAATACCATCTTCTTCCTATCATATGAGCTGCCTTTGTTTCAGAAACTTTCACATACAAATGTTTTTATGCACAGCAAACCCCTTCCTTTGAAACCTAGAGTCCAGGAAACACCACCAGTGCTTATTCACTTTCCCTAGTCTTGTTTTATACCACTAACAAGCAATATTTCATGAGTGAGGAAACAGGCATGCACATTAGAAGTCATGCCCCTGTAATCTCAACAACCATTTGTTTCCCCAGTCACAGTGGCTTCCGTCTCCCACATTCTGACCACTTCATATCAAGTTATCAGGCCACATCAATATTCCAGAGTATTCTACTGGTCATTATAAAGAAAACAATTGTTGAGTGTTTAATTAAAGATTTATTGAGTACTTACTATGATCCTTGCTCCAACTATGTAGGGTGAAGGTGGATACCAGGCTGAATAACACACATTTCCTCCCATTCAAGAAACTTACGGCACTGACTGGACCCCATTTCCACCACTTGGAAAGGTTGGTGGAGGAACTGAAAAGACTTACTTGGTTTGGCCTGGTGCGACGGTGATACAATTTGCATTTTTATGACATAGGTTATTTGATTCACAGATATTGGTCATACTGCACCCCACTCCAGGTACGAAATTGTGGTAATGTTCTTTACACTCGCAGTGAGACTTCAGTAGATGGGGAGAGAAAAACAAATAGAATCCTACTTAGTTACTTCAGCTGACATTCTTCTTTAATTTGTATTTTTCCTCTTCCATAAAAATTCACTCAGAGTATGTCTGAAGTATGGACTTAAACTAAAAAATTGTCAAAGTATCTAAAAGTAGAAATCATGTTTATACATCCTACCTTCTGGAAAGCTTATACTCCTTGCTTATAAAGTTTAGCTTCAATTTTCTTGTTTCCTAACCCTTGACCTCCCTAGCTCCATATTTTTGGTTTTAGATTATCAATAGGTGAACAGAAATTGATGTGCAAGTGGGTAGTATTATTACTCTAGAATAATGGTTTTCAAACAGGAGTCTCAACTTAGGACACACTAGACAACATCTGGAAATGTATTTTTTGAGACAGGGTCTCATTCTGGTTGCCCAAGCTAGAGTGCAGTGGTGCGACCTTCGCTCATTGCAGCCTTCACCACCCAGGCTCAGGTGATTCTCCCACCTCAGTCTCCTGAGTAGCTAGGATTACAGGTATGCACCGCCTGGATATTTTTTTTTTAATATTTTTAGTAGAGATGGAGTTTTGCTATGTTGCCCAGGCTGGTCTTGAACTCCTGGACTTAAGCAATCCACCTGCCACAGCCTCTCAGAATGTTTGGATTACAGGAATGAACCACCATGCCCAGTCTGGAAACATTTTTGATTGCCACAATGGGAGGAGGTAGTGCTACTAGAGGTCAAGAATGCTGTTAAGCATCTCACAATGCACAAGAAAGCCCCCTCCCATGACAAAGAATTATGCAGCCCAAAATGTTAAACATGCTGACATAGAGAAACCCAGCTTTGGAATAATGCACACGCTTTGGAATAATGCATGCAGAATGTGTGAACAATGAAAATTTCTAAGACTTGAAAATCTGTCTTGGAACCCATTTTCAGAGACAAAGCATATTTTTAATGTCATATACAAGGTCTTGACATTCATGGCACGACATCAATTTTCCCATAAATACCTTCATTTTACAGATGGGAATTTAGCCCTTTGAATTTTTCTGGAATCCTGCCCCAGAAATCAATAGCGGAAAAATGTTGTATAACATATCTATTCTCTTTGGAGGCAAGGTTGGGTGGATTATCTGCAGGGAATTCTAGAAACATTCCTATCAACTAGGATCCAGGCAATGAGACTGCATGGCTGTGTTTGGGTTGGGCACTGAGCCCTTCCTCCTACCTGTGCAACAATATCCTTCTGTATGGACACATTTCCTTCACTGAAGCCTTGATGTGCAGTTATGGACACAGAAGCCATCTGCTAGATACTCGATGGATGAATGTGCTGTTAGGGCCAGGGCTCTTTCCACTGGATTCCTCAGTGAGGGTCTCCTGACCAGATTTTTATCAGTCAATGTCATGATGTGATTCAGACACTGTCTCTGCCCAGAATATTCTCACTGCTCCCTATAATCTGTCAGTACTGCCTGATGTTTTATCTGTTTCATCCCTTTGGGATAGAGTATTTTTGGTTCTAAGAGCATCTTTTAAATGAGAAAGCTATTACAGAATGGAGGACTGCTGGTCAAAGTCAATCATACGTTCAACCAAGACTTGGTTAACAGTTAATTTGTAACTCTAATTTTGAATTCAGTATATATTTTGCCAAACACCATATAGGGCTGTGACAGGAGAGAATGTAAGACAATTAAGTTTGGATGGGGGAGCTGGGAAAGTGTGAGTTTAAAGGATAGACTGAGTGAACAGGCACTGATTTCAGGCCGTGAGCACACAGAGGACTGCCTGGAGGGGAAGACCAAGTGGAACACTGAACAGGCGAATTGGGGCAGCACAGAATACAAATGACATCTATGACATAGTGGGTTGTCAAACTTCTAGATGCATCAGTTCCCTGCATTGTTTGCTCACCTGTCCAGGCCCATCATATTTGCACACTGTGGAGTTTGTAGGGCAGTTTCCAAAGTTCCTTTGGCATGGGTCCACTGGCAAACACACTTGGCCATCCCCATGGTAGCCTTCTTGGCATGTACAACTGTGCTGATTTGGTCCCAAGTACGTGCAATGAGCGTGAGGGTGGCAGATTTTTTGTAAACAAGGATTGATGGCTTGAGGGGCAAGAGCAAAATGAGAGGCAATCAGTGCACAGGGATGGAGTAGGAGAACTGAACTGTGAGCAACAGTGGACCATAGCTCATCGAAGCAGCAAAGGCAACCACCGTTTTCAGAGAAACATTTCCTCTTACTCTCCCTAACAGATTTACGTATGGCCATCAGAAATTGTACAGATATTGTATTGATATACTAGTAGGCCATTTTGTGTGTAGTTAAATATGAGATAGCATGAAAGAAAACACTAACACTTACAGAATTTATAATATGTACTAAGCCCTGCTCTAAGAATTTGCTATCTATTAACTCATTTAATCTTTTCAGTAATCCATGAAGGTAGGTACCATTATTATCTCCATTTCATAAATCGAAAAACTGAGACAGAGGCAGGTAAAAGGTCATGTAGTTGGTAGAAGGCAGATCTGGGACTGAACCCAGGCAATCTGGCTCGAGAGTCCATGTTTTTAACTGATATATAATATTGCTTTTTATAAAGTGAATAAAATTAGAAAGATAAAATAAGAAGCATTAAGTTTTGTTCGAACATTGATTAAGGTAATATAAAAACATGTAAAAATCTATATAAGTGCTTTCATAAGAGAAGAAGTTGCCATTAATTGAGCATTTTGCTTGGCAATGTTTATATACATTTCCCTCAACTACACAGAGAGAATTAGAAATGGTCATTGTGTTAGGAGGTTGTGAGTTTTTTTTTCCTCTTAAATAACCTAAACATCTCAGTGAATAAACTGGTGGAATCTAGATTCTACTCACGCTCGCAGGATTTGCCGTCGCCTTGGTAATTGGGAAGGCATTTGCATTCTAGTTTGGTTTCATCTTCACTGGAAGGTGAACATCTGGAATTTTCTGGGCAGAGCAAGGCTGCACATTCAGGGATGGCTGCATAGGCAAATTGTTGAAGTACTTGCATTAGTAGAATAATAGTTCTTAAAAACTCCAAAATGCCGTATTTCCTTTTATTAAAAAGCAATACAAACTCATTGTAAAAATTTAAAAAAATACAGAACACATAAAGTTAGAATTGTCTTCTTCTTAGTCTCCAACCCTACTCCCAAAGTTACCAACATCATCAATCAATAAAATATATTTATTAACTTATAAGATTTATTTGTATGATTTAGCAATGTAATTTTTAATTCAACAATAATATTGATCTCTAATAACTGCATAGTATTTGAAAAGACTGATGTGATGTAGATGACTATCAAAACTATGAAGAGTCTGACATATCAGCAAACTCCAACTTGCAAAGTGAACAAGTTGGGCTGATATAGTTTCATAGATGCTGGTAAAAGATACAAAACTCCTGGGTTAGAGTCAAAAGACAATACTCACAGCAGGGGCAGCAGCCAGGGTATCAGTGTTTTAGCACCAGGTTTTCCAAGCCCCAATTCCCACAGGGCAATTTAAAGAGGACTAGACTGAAATGTGTACATACAGTGGGTTTCACTATAGGAGGTGAGCCCTGATCTTAGGGTACTTAATATTTTTTTTCTCACTCTTGTTGCTCAGGCTGGAGTACAATGGTGAGATCTTGGCTCACTGCAACCTCCGCCTTCTGGGTTCAAGCAATTCTTCTGTCTCAGCCTCCCAAGTAGCTAGGATTACAGGCATGCACCTCCAAGCCTGGCTATTTTTTAAATATATTTTTTAGTAGAGCTGTGGTTTCACCATGTTGGCCAGGCTCCAGGCTGGTCTTGAACTCCTGACTTCAGGTGATTCACCCACCTTGGCCTCCCAAAGCATAGGGATTACAGGCATGAGTCACTGTGCCAGGGCCAGCACCTAAATTTTTTATAATGGTCAATGTATTATTTAGGAACATGCAGGAGACAGAAACCGCCTAATTATTTGAACAGGGAAAGTTGTAATATAAAGGATTATGAACAATTAAAATCATGAAAAATTAGGTAGTGGGAGCTTAAAATAAAAAAATTCTAAAGAATAAAGAAATAATAATCTATAAAGAGCAACCACTATACTAGGGCTGAGACAAGTAAGCACCCAAGGTAGAACCTTCTCCCTCCAGGTTGACTAAGACTAAGAAGAAGACAATTCTAACAATTCTGAATGTCACTGGAAAAAGCATGGCGTTAGTCACAAGATAGCAAAGTTGCAGAGATGCCTTGATATTTGCTGGAAATCTGTTCTCTGAGGTGGCTGGGAAGGTCATGCATGGGGAGGTCACAAGCCATGGAACTTACTAGGTGCCAAAGGGATCTGCTGGCCAGTGTGCACTGCTGGCAGCAGGAGTTAAGAAGCCACCTCTCTGCCATGCAGTGCAGCTCCGTGTGTGGTTCAGGCCTGGGCAGCTACAGACCAGCTGTGTGAGATGCAGGGGTGTATGTCCGGCTCCCCACATGGCTAGCTCTTCAGGGACCTTGGTGTGCATGGGGCTGAGGAGAGGAGTAGAGAACAGCTTTTTCCTGGGCTGGGACAGGGGCCTGCGCTGTCTGGGACTCCTGGCTGTGCTGCCACTTCTTGAGTCAAGCACTGGACAGAGTGCAGTGGCCAAATGCTGAAGGGAGCTGAGCTCTGCAGGAACCCAGCACTGGAGGAACTGTGTAGGACTAGGAAACAGAGAAAAGCTGTTCTTCAGGAGCCTGGTGAGTGAGTCAAACCAGAAACAGGGAGAGAAAGCCCCTTCCTCCTCTGCAGTCCTTCTAGCACTCTTCATTGATAAGGCTTTATGTTTTGCTAGCTAGCAAAGGAGAATCATTTATAAAGCCCAGCTCCATTATCACAGAGCTGGCAAAAAGGGTGACTTTGGAGCTGAGAGGCACTGGTAGTGAGTATGCCTGCCCTTTGCTCCTGAGGGAAATAATACGTTTTCCAAGTCTGTTCCGTATACAAACATCCTTGAACAGATGATCTGGAACAAAGAGCAGTCAGTGTGTTGCTCTCAAGAGGTGCACACATGTGAGAGATGCATGGAGAACTGTCTCCCAACAGTGGCTACTTGAGTCAAAAAATTCACAGAGACTATTCCCCCACCCCTCTCATAAACCAGGAGTTTTAGCAGAAAGTGGTTGCTGCTTTAGGATTACGTTTTCTACCCGACTTTACATCCAGGAAATGTCACGTGACTCGTTCACACTGATGGAATACTGAGTAGACGTTTTACATATTTTTCCTGAACTTTCATAAGCAGGTACTTCTCTACCTTCTTTTTCCCACCTGTGATGACTAGAAGCAGAGCACTCTGAGGTACTAGAGAATGACAGAGTCACACGATGGAAAGATCTGGATCCCTAAGCACCCTGTAAGGGGAAGCTGGCAGCAGCCAGGAACACCTACATTGCACTGTTACATGAATGAGAACTACACTTCTTTAGTGTTAAGCCAGAGGTCCCCAAATATCTCAGGTCACGGTGCCTTTAGTGTTTCAATAATTTTTTCATGGTACCCCAACATCAAAAGAAATACCAAAAAGGTCAATTTAGTTAGTTGTTAGACTCACTTAGCAGCCATTTGAAAAAGTGAAATGCTTAATCAAAAAATGTTTATTTTGAAGTAACTACATTCACTTACGTATGAGACGTGTGTTAGACGCTGCACAACTTCTCATACTTGAGTGTGATAGAGATTGGAGACTGACACCCTCGTTTTAGTACCATTGATTTTTACATGGCACTTGCCTTTTATCATAGCAATCACTGAAAATTTACCTTTGCAAAGATATGATGTCACTGAAAGCAATGTAGGGCGACCTCATGTTGAAATTGTGAACTAACTCAAGCTAGCAGTTCCTGTGGTATCTGACAGATGTATCTCTGTGTTTCCCTCAAAAATTAAAAATATCTAATAGTAGCCAGGGAATCTGATGTAGTACTTTGGGGCACCTCAGTGCACAATTTAAAAACCACAGTGTTAAGCCATTGAAGTTTTATGTTTACTTCTTATAGCAACTAGCATTATCCTATCTCGTATAGGATGTACCACAACTTATTCAACCAATTTCCTACTGCTGGGTATTCAAGTGCTTCCAGCTTGTTATCTTCCCGCAAAGAGTATTTCCATGAATTTCTTTGATTATATATGCTTATCTTTGCCTAATTTCTGTCTTCTCCCAGGGTAAATTCTTAGAATTGGGGCCACAGAAGCATGCTATAAGCTTTAGTAGTTAAATTTCCCACATAGGCTGTAGGAATTCACGTTCTCACTGTCATTTTTTTTTTTCATATCCACAGGTGGATATTATCTATCTTTTCAATCTTTGTAACGTAGTGGGCAAAAAAACAAAAATAAACCTCCAGGACTCCAAATGTGACTGCATTTTAATATGTATGTATGTGACGATCACTGGACTTAGCACCTTTTTCATGTTTATTGCTGGTTTGCATTTCTTTTTCTTTTTTTTTTTTTTGAGATGGAGTCTCGCTCTGTTACTCAGGTTGGAATGCAACAGTATGATCATGGCTCACTGCAACCTCCATCTCCTGGGTTCAAGTGATTCTCCTGCCTCAGCCTCCTGACTAGCTGGGATTAAAGGTACCAGCCATCATGCCATCTAAGTTTTGTATTTTTGTAGAGACAGGATTTCATCATGTTGGCTGGGCTGGTCTTGAATTCCTGACCTCAGGTGATCTGCCCACCTCAGCCTCCCAAAGTGCTGAGATTACAGATGTGAGCCACTGTGCCCAGCCTGTTTTCATTTCTTGTTCTGAAATTTAGCTGTTCCTGGGCCCATTTTAAGAATTGAATTTATAGACTTTATATGAATCCAATTTTTTATTATAAAAATGTATCTGCTATGTGAATTTTAAATATTTTGGTTTATCTTTTGGCTTGACTAAATTATTACTGTTTTTTCATTTGGAAGCAGATCTATCAGGGTTTTCCATTGGGCTGGCTTCTGGACTGGGTCTCCTGCCTTACTGAGAAGGCCTCTGCCCAGGAGTCCATTGGACAATGGCAGGAGTTGCCAAGGAAGGGGGCTGACTGAGGGCCACAGAGGGCTCATCCCACCCATTGCCTTTGCATTTGGGCTGGAGGCTTGCATGGCTGTCCCTGCTATAGGAAGAAGGCAGAGGCTGAGTTTATTCATCCCTGTTACTACCACCACTCAGGGTAACTCAACAGCTTCCAATAAAATGAGTTTGCATTTGCTGACTTTCAATTTCACCCAATCCCTTCATTTTACAGGAGACTAACGTCCCGAGGATAAGTTAAATGAGGCTAGTGTCACAGGCAGAATGGCCAATTTCTTAACCTCTGAGCTCCCAATTCACCCTTCAGAGCCTACTCTGTCATCATGTGAGTTTCTCCTTCACAGATCGATACTAAACTTTGCCGTAGAGGGTGCTGGTGGGACACGGTGGGAGGGCGGGGGTCTGTTCAGGTATACCCTGCCCCAGTGTGCACCCAGAGTCCCTCGGTGGCTGACCTTGAATCCTTTGCCTGGACCTAACGACCACCTTGCGACAGCCCTCCTGACATAGACATTGTGCATTCCAGGTCCTGATTTCCTGGGCTTCACCCAGCAGCCTCAGCTCCCCAGGGCCATGGAGGGTTGTCCTGTGCCTGCTGGGTGAGTATGGTCCAGTGCTGGCCTGGATAAAACAGCAAACTTGTCGGCCACCCACCACACCCTCTCCAACAAGATTTAAATCCTGCCTTGGGGATGGTCACCCCCTTCCAAATGTGTCCTTCCTTTGTTATGCACCATCCTCCTTAGAGTTCTCTCTGCATTTTACAGCTTCTTTCCTATCATAGTTTACTAATTATTCCCATTAAACTTCCCTGTGCATTCCAGGTCCTGATTTCCTGGGCTTCACCCAGCAGCCTCAGCTCCCCAGGGCCATGGAGGGTTGTCCTGTGCCTGCTGGGTGAGTATGGTCCAGTGCTGGCCTGGATAAAACAGCAAACTTGTCGGCCACCCACCACACCCTCTCCAACAAGATTTAAATCCTGCCTTGGGGATGGTCACCCCCTTCCAAATGTGTCCTTCCTTTGTTATGCACCATCCTCCTTAGAGTTCTCTCTGCATTTTACAGCTTCTTTCCTATCATAGTTTACTAATTATTCCCATTAAACTTCCCTTGTTTAATCTCCCCTAGGTTTCTACCTCTTGTTTGGACCCAGTATAATAGATTGCTTTCAGAATTTCCCATGAATTCAAATGACTTGAGTCCTAGCTCCCCTATTTACTAATTGTGTGACCTTTGGTGAGTCATTTAGCCATGGTGAAGCACCTTTCCTCTTCCTTAGGGCTGTTAATGTGTTCTCCCTTTGAGGCTCATAATGGAGAAGATGCTGTATCTCCTTTACTAGGTGACTAACTGGTTGCAGTGGCTTGTGTTGGCTTCCCAGCCCCAGTGTCCCTCTCTCTACTCTATCCTTTGTATGGCCTCTAGTAGCTCAACCTTCCTAAAACACAGGTACAGCCTTGACACCACGCTGCTTCTGTTTTCTCTCATCCTCCTCCTCCCTTCCCATCCTCTTCTTTCCTTTCTCTTCTACATTCTCATTTTAATTTCTGGTTTCTTTCCAGAAAATATTTGGTGGCCACCCACCATACCCTCTCCAACAAGGTTTAAATCCAGCCTTGGGGATGGCCACCTCTTCCAGATTTGTCCTTTCTTTGTTATGCTCCATCCTCCCTCGAGTTGCCCCTGTAGAGAACCAGTAACAGACACAAAACTGAAATGGTGTGGTTTTAAGGAGACTAGTAGTACTTACGCTTGTCACAGGTGGGTCCAGTGTATGCAGAGTAGCACTCACAGGTTCCATCACCATCTAGTCCACTGTTGCACACCCCATGCACACAAGTGCACACTGGAGACAGAAAGTGGGGGATTTTATTACCTGATATAGACTGCTGCTAAACATTCTGGAAAGCTAGTATTTTTAGATCATCTTTGCTGAGACTCTGCATAGTAACGCAGAGAAGAAGGATTTGAAGTCCTAGAGACCCTTATTTGAACCTCGGCATCTCTCTCTTTTATTAGCACCAGCAAAGCAAGGATCAATAAAGTTTAAACTATTCCAAACCTCTAATAAGCTATCAAGTCCTTTGCTTTCTCTGTGTCTATCTCCCACCTTGGTCTTCCGCTCTTTATCTCCACTGGTTCCATACTTGTTCAGGCCTTTATCATGTTTTGCCTGGGCTACTGCAGTAGCATGATACCTGGTCTTGCTATTTCTAGTTCTTGCCTCTCCATTTCATTTGATTAGCAATGGCATTAGGGCGACATTCCCAGAAACATCTCAGTGACTCTTAATTGCCAACCAAATGAAGTTTTTAAGTTTAACACATCGATAATGATGCCTACTTCCTGGGATTTCTATAGAGTCAAGTAAGATAATGTATATAAAGCATGGGGTATATCATGTGCATTGGAGTTCTTTCCCTACTCTCAAACTATTTACTTCATCTTAGAATTAACTTAGTGTCTTATATACACCTATTATGTTAAAAAAAAAAAAGCCACTACTAACCCAATCACTGTTGGTAGCAGATATCTATACAAATAAGTTCTACTTATTGATGGGGCAATGCAAAGATAAAAAAAGGAAAATATTCAAAAGGGGCTAGAATAACCATGCCATATTTTCTAGCTTGATGTTTTAGGCCAGTGACAGACCATTTCAGAGATGATAAATGAAGGGCATTTGAAATGCATGATCAACTCTTTAGTTGTGATTAATTTGTAGCAAGATTTACTATCAGGCCAGGCCATTAGCATCCTACAGCCAGCCCTCTGTGGAGTATGTTGTATTAGTTTACAACCACTGCCATAATGAGTTCCACAAAGTTAGTGGCTTAAAACAATACCAATTTATCCTATAATTCTGGAGGGCAGAAGTCCAGAATGTACTTGTCAAGCTAAAATCAATATTTCAGTTGGGCTGCTGTTCCTCTGGAGACTTCAGTGGAGAATCTTGCCTTTTCTAGCTTCTAGAACCCGTCTTTACTCCTGGGCTCATGAAACCCTTTCTCCATCTTCAGAGCTAACAATGGCAGGCCAAGTCCTTCTCATTCTACCATTTCTAGTATTCTTTCTTCTGTCTTTTTCATCCACTTATAACAGTCCTTGTGATCACACTGGACTCACCTGGGTAATCCAGGATACTCTCCCTATCTTAAATCAGCTGATTAGCAACCTTAATTTCACCTGCAGCCTTAATGCCCCTTTGCCATATAACCTAACATATTCATAGGTTCCAGGGATTAGGACATTTTGGGGGCTCATTTTTCTACAGGTGTCTTCGGTGCATATAAGCCAGCTTAATATTAGCTCAAATGAAACATCATTAAGAAGATGCACCTGCTTAAAAACTTAATCAGAAATACCAGCAAAGCAAGGATCAATAAAGTTTAAAGTATTCCAAACATTTAATGATCCGTCAAGTCCTTTGTTTTGTCTGCGTCTATTTCCCGCCTTGATCTTCACCTCCGCTACTGCCATTCTTGTTCAGGCCTGTATCATGTTTTACCTGCACTATTGCAGTACCATGACACCTGGTCTTGCTATTTCTAGTTTCTTGCCTCTCCATTTCATTCATTTCATTTGATTAGCAATGGCATCAGGGTGGCCTTCCCAAAAATACCTCAATGACTCTCAATTGTCAACCAAATACAATTTAGATTTCTCAGTTTGGCAAACAATGGCCTTTCCAATCTGACTCTAACCTTGATAATGTTTCATTTTCATCTTTCGCCACTTTATTTCATACATCTTAGATTCTTAGCATGTGGGATGACTCATTCACTATTCATCTTCCTTCCTTCAAAACATTTATGTTGAGAGTACCATGCTAGAGATTAATGCTCAAAAATAAACAGGACAAAGTCTCTGCCATCAGAGAGAGCCCAATCTGATGGCAGAAGAAAACAGTCAATCACAATGCACTGGGATAAATGCTATGACATGACCAACCAATGGGAATTGGCCAGGAAAAGATAAAGTGGGGTTGGCCCAGGGAAGTCTATGCCAGGTAAAAGTGGCAGGAGATGCATCTTGCACGTGGACACCTCCAGGTTTTCCTCTGCTGCACTCCCTTTTATGTGCCAACTGAAATCCTCCTCATCCTTCAAGATCAGCCAAAGCCCCCACTTCTGTGTTGCCATCTCAGTGGTTCCCAAACAATCTGTGTTTCTCTGGCTCCAGCGGCGTTTTCTTCATTCTGTGTTCACTATTGTACACTACAACTACAATTTGGTTAATGCTTGACAGCTGAAGACCACCAGGAGCGCACCAAGGGGCAAACCAATGGCAGCAAGGGTGAGCCATTCCGGAAGAAGTAGCAGGCTCTCATGTCAGCCAGGAGAGGCAGCCCCTGGGTTCTTCTTCTGGTTGTCCATTGTTGTTGAGTCTCTGTTCAGACATGACTATTCCCTGGCCCAGTTTTTGTCTTTTCCTCCATGGATACAGTGAGTCTTTTGTCTGATGGCGATGTTCTGTGAAATTCTTTACCCGTGCAGGGGAACACCACAGCCTCTCTGGTAGCAACTAGGCCAGCAGCCAGTGGACAACTGTCAGGGTTGCTGTTTTCTTTCTCAGTCTGTATATTTTTCTCCCCTCTTAGATTGGAACTGCTTGGAATGACCTCCCCACCTCTGTATTTCCCTACAGTATCTTTTATGGTGCCCTGTAACAATGCCAACGACAATGCAACTACATTTTAGACAAAGACACTGCCCGCAGAGCTAGGATTAGGCTGAGAGTGAGGCAGGGTCGTGCAAGTGCAGAGCTGAATCCCGCCTTTATTTAGCATTTTGATGTTTCACTCAATAATTTTTTTTTTTTGAGATGGAGTCTTGCTCTGTAGCCCAAGCTGGAATGCAGCGGTGCGATCTCAGCTCACTGCAACCTCCGCCCCCCTAGTCCCGGTTCAAGCAGTTCTCCTACCTCAGCCTCCCAAGTAGATGGGATTTCAGGCATGAGCCACCATGCTCAGTTAATTTTTGTATTTTTTAGTAGAGACAGGGTTTCACCATATTGACCAGGATGGTCTTGAACTCCTGACCTCATGATCCACCCACCTCGGCCTCCCAAAGTGCTGGGATTACAGGCATGAGCCACCGTGCCTGGCCAACAAATTTTTAAGTATTATTGTCATGGGTTGAGTTTTGTCTCCCCAAAGAACACGGTGGAGTCCTCATTCCCAGTACTTCAGAATGACCTTATTTGGAAATAGGTCGTTGCAGTTGTAATGAGTTAAGATGAGGTCGCACTGGAGTGAGGTGAGCCCATAATCCAATATGACTGGTGTCCTTATAAGAAGGGGAGAAGCCACAGACATGAGGGGAAGAGGCCATGTGAAGAGGGAGGCAGAGATTGGAGTGATACTGTCACAGCCAAAAGCAGCTGGGGCTACCACAGGCTGAAAGAAGCAAGGAAGGATCTTTTTCTAGAAGCTTCGAAAGGAGAAAGGCCCGGCCAACACCGATATTTGACTTCTTGCTTCCAGAACTGGGACACTAAGTTGCTGTTGTTTGAAGCCACCCAGTGTGTAGTACTTTGTTGCAGCTGCCCTAGGAAATCACTGCAGTTATTGGTCTTGATTCCTGAGTTTTTTGATGCCTCCTTAAATTTTGCACCCGAGGCCCTACACTTCTCCTTACTGAGCACCTACTATCCATCAGGCATTTTGCCAAGTGCTTTGCCTGCTTTAGCTAATGTTTACCACATTTTCTGAGGTAGGTATCATTACTACCTGTGGATCACACATAAAAAAAGGGGAGATAACTAGCTCAAGTAGTACCTCAAATGACTGAAGAGTAAAATTGAGTTTGCAGTGTCATCCTCCCTTCAAAACTCAATTGACATGGTTTCTATTTTAGCAAAGCACTTTGATACCTACCTATGGCTATGGATTTTTGGAATAAAGTTCCGGAGAGAAGTCACGTTGGTAACGGAGATAAGTGGGGTGAGGAGGGAGTGTACTGTGAGCTCAGTGGAGAAGATTCAATTCAATTCAGAAATATTTAGCCAGCTCCTACCTAGTAGCAGGCACTGTATTAGACACTAGGTATACAACATATGCGTAATCGATAACATCTAAATTCCAGGAGCTCACAGTGCAGTGGGAAGCCAGGCTCTAAGAGATACAATGATGATTCCTGCCCTAAGTGCTGTCGTGCAGTCAGTGGAGGAAGGTGAGGGCTACAGAGGGCTCCTGCTCCCAACTCAGATGCAAATTGCAAGTGTTGTCCTTGTCACTAAGATTGCCCTCCTGGCTGTGGGGTATTGGCCCAAGGCCCTGGCATGATCCTCTCAGTGCATGCTGTCTTCCAGTACAACCTCTATACTGGATTAACTACCTGTCACTGGCAGCTTTTGGAAGCCTCTGACACTGCATTGTAGGCTGCCAGCTGCTGCCAGGGACATGTCCTTAGAAAGGAGAAGTGGTAGAAGCCCTTGCTTGGTACTTGTTAACCAGCCTCAGCAAATCTCTAGAAACACATAAAACTTGGGTGGTATGACTTTAAACTGGTCAAAGCCATGGCCATACTGGTCAGAGGGATGGTATGCACAGCCTCTGTGAAGTGTCCCACAGTGGAGTAAATGGCTCCCTCTCCTGTGCTCTCATAGGAGCTTGTCTGGGCTGTGCACACTGCATCATCACAGTTGTCACCCACATTTCCAGCTTCTAGGGGCTGGGCAGCTAATCTCATCACTCTTAGGATCTGCATCATCTGACTGGGTGTAATGCATGATGGACACTCACCAGAGGCAGACTGGGGCAGTGCTTGGGGGCCCAGGCTCTGGAGTCACACATGTGGGATTGAATCCTTCCTCTGCCCCCATAATAGCTGCATGGCCTTGAGCCACCTCTCTGCTTCTTCATCCATAAAAGGAGAACCCTCACCTCCTATGGAGCATTGCAGTGAGGATCCAAAGAAACCCCTCTGCACATGGTCTGACATGCAGCAGGTGCTCAGCAAATGCTAGTGACTCTTCTTAACAGTACATGGTTGTGGGATTGATTTGTGGATCATGTTAGAGAAAGTGGGCTTTGCAATCTGCCTAACTGGGAAGGAGGCACTGAGCAGGCTGGGGCACTGGCAGCAGAAATGAAAACCTTTGGCTGGTGCAGCTCGAAATCATCTCCAAACCAACAAGCAATCTGGTAGGAGAGTGCTCCCACAGTAGATTACAGCCAGTGTTAAAAATAAACTGCACCTAATAGAGATGTCCTACTTACAGGCAGAATGGCCACCTCCCTGCACTAACAGCTCATTGGATGATACAACACTGGCACCCAGTGGACGCCTGGCTGAAAAGGTTTGCAGTCTCCATAGTCCTTGTCAGTGGGAAATGACCAGGCATCACTGAGTCATTCGTTCATCCATTCATTCATCAGTGACTTGCTTGCTGTTGAATTATTTTGTCCTCAATACTTACTTCCGTTGATTGAATGCTGTGACATACTACTAAAGAGCTTTGCTATGTTGTCAATCCCATGAAATCGATGTTAAGATTCCTGTTTTATAGATGAGAAAGGCTTAGGGGATTTAAATAGCTTGCCCTGGGTCACACAGCAATTAGGGTGTGTTTCAAACTGCTGCCAGGCTGAGTTTAAAGCCTGTTCTCTCAATTGTAATGTCCTAGAGCTATGATATCTAATTTGGTAGCCACAAGCCACATGTGGCTATTTAAATTTGAATTAAGTGATAGTAACTGAAATTTAAATTTTAGTTCCTCAGTTGCGCTAGCCCCATTTCCGGTGCTCAGTGAGACATGTGGCTAGTGGCTACTGTGTGGAACAGGGCAAATCAACAATATTTCCATCAGCACAGAAAGTTCTATTGGAATCCAGAGCTTGGAGGTTTTTCTCTTGGGTCTCAGTTTAAGTTTCCAGTTTTCTTTTTTAAAAATTTAGGTATTGAAACCATCTTTCTCCCTTTCACTTGCCCTTTTTTCATGACACTAAGTGTGAAGGGAGGCTACTTCCTTTATTTGAAAATGTTGGGAATTTCTCTGTGCATCTGTGCTGACCAGTAACCAACACCAGCATCTTGGAGACAACAGGGGTCATTTTCTTCCTAATATGTCATCTCCAGGCAATTACTCAGCTTTCTCGGGAACTAAGCAATGCTAGATGCTTTCTTTACTCCTTCCCATTTCAATATTTGTTTAACATACGTGATTTAAATTCTTAAATGGCAGGAAAGGGTAAATTTGGGAGAAGACATGCTGTTTCTATGAAGCTGACTAATTACATTTTAGTTGCTGTCCTTTAATGTAATGTTTAACTTTAAAAACACATGGGATACCCATATGTGGTTTTTTTTTTTTTTTGAGATAGAGTCTTGCTCTGTTGCCCAGTCTGGAATGCAATGGCACGATCTCAGCTCACTACAACCTCCATCTCCCAGGTTCAAGTAATTCTCATGCCTCAGCCTCCTGAGTAGTTGGGATTACAGGTGTGTGCTGCCACACACGGCAAATTTTTGTATTTTTAGTACAGATGAAGTTTCACCAGTTGGCCAGGCTGGTCTCAAACTCCTGACCTCAACGGATCCAGCCTTAGCCTCCCAAAGTGCTGAGATCACAGGTGTGAGCCACTGAGCCCAGCCCCAGTATCTGTTTTAAATTTGCTTTTGCTAACAGCCTTCTGAAATAATCTATTATGGAATGGTGGGTAAAGAGATACTTATGATTAGGAGATGCTAGGGAATCATAGATAATAATAATAGTAACATTTATTATGCACTTGTTATCCCATGAAATCCTCTCTAAAGCAGGCAATATTATTTCTTTTTTGTTTTTGAGACAGAGTCTTTCTCTGTCACCAGGCTGGAGTGCAATGGCTCAATATTATTTCTATCTTTACAGATGAAGATACAGATAGCATACTTCATAAACTTATCTATATTTCCATGATTAGCAGTCCTAGGCCTGAAACCTTGTCTGAGTCTAAAGCCTGGGTTCTAAAACCCTGCTTCCGGATCAGGAGAACATCACTGGAGTAAACTAGATAATTCATTCATTGATTCATCTATTCATATACTCATTCACTCATTTATTCATCCTATGACAGTGTAGTGAGTGTCTACCAGGCAGGCAGCAGGTAGAAGGCACTGGAGGTAAAGATACCACAGCACCTGCCTAAGAAGACCTTATGGATTAGAACAAGGCAAGGCCTCTGCAATTGCAGATCACATTTATTACAGAGCGTGCAAACCTGTGGGGGTGGAATGTGTTGTGTGTGCATAGGTTTACTTGCAAAAAGTATTTGAAGTGAAGCAGCGTCTACTGAGTTTAATTTTTCCATGAAAGTCAGAGCCCAAGCAGTGTTGGCAAAAAGCTACCCAATATATTCCCTTTTGGGAGATGTGGATCTAGCAGCCACCGTTTCTACCACACATGTTCTTTAGACCTTACTGACTGTGATTGTGGGCCTTCCGGCTAACTTCCAGTATCCACAGCTCTTAGCCTGAGGGTTTTGCGTGAACCTTAGGATGGGCGCTCTGCCTGGGTGCTCCCTACGCACTCTAAGTGACAGGGAGTGAAAAACTCTTCCCACTTGACTATGTGTATTAATTCCCAGTCGCTGCTGTAACACATTGCCACAAACATAGTGTCTTAAAACAACACAAAGTTATTGTCTTACATTTCTGAAGGTCAGAAATCCAAAATCACTGTGCTAAAATCAAGGTGTTGGAAGCCTTGTGCTCCTTTTTGGAGACTAGGGAGAACATGTTTCCTTGCCTCTTTCAGCCTCGAGAGGCCACCCATATTCTTTGGCTCATGGCTCTTCCTTCTTCAAAGCCAGAAATTGGCTGATCGAGTTTTTCTCACATCGCGTAACGCTGACAATCCTCTTCTGCCTCCCTTCTCCATCCTTAAGGACTCTTGTGATGAACACTGGGCCCTCCCAGATAACCCAGGGTAATCGCTTATCTTAATATCAGCTGATTAGCAACCTTAATTCTATTTGCTACCTTAATTTATCTTTGCCACATAAGGTACCGTATTCCCAGGTGCTAGGATATGGATATGGACATCTTCAGGGAGCCATTATTCTGCCTACCATGCTGTGGCTCCCTCTCCCCCTCTCCCCTTGGGTGAGATGACTGAGCTGTGTGTTCTGCATGGACCCCCTGAGCTCCCCAGGGCATCAGGTTCCAGTGGTCCACAGTGGCACCTGGCTTAATAAGATCCTGTTTATTTCCCCTATATTACCTGTATTACTTCCTCACGTCCTAGTGTTTCCTGGGATGTGAGGAAGTAACAAACTAACTGCTCGTTATGCAAATCCCCATCTCAGAGTCTACTTCTAGGGGCAGCCAAAAA
The DNA here is from genome assembly GCF_049354715.1 of Callithrix jacchus. NCBI lineage: Eukaryota > Metazoa > Chordata > Mammalia > Primates > Cebidae > Callithrix > Callithrix jacchus. Next base: position 106,545,461 of record NC_133510.1, on the reverse strand, counting down.
TAAGAGGGTGAACAAGCCAGTCTCAAGTTTGTTTCTTTAATTCAGAGCAACAATCTCTGACCCCTTTAGGGAATTATTTTTGAACTCCCAAAAGGAAGGGAACCATTAGAGTTCGGTGGAGCTCAAAGTAGAATTGGAAGCCTGAAGATCTATACTGAGACCAGGATCCAGAAAGATCCCAGAGAAAAGCTGGGCAGGCAAGGAACAGGCAGCGGTGGAATCCTAGAGCCTGGGAGAGGGAATCATGAGGATGCCTGGAAGTATTTCTGGGGAATAGCTGACTGCACATGCTAGGGCTGAGAACCTCAGGGAACACTATCTCTGTTTTCAATGACTGCATTTAACAGCTTTGTTTTTAACTTTTTGTTTTCCTTGTGTAGAGTCGGTTACACACATTAAAGTGAACTAATCATGCCTTGATAAGGACTCTGTACTTGCGTATTTGAGTCCTTGAGGACGAACTGCAACCTAGCTTAATAGGTAGACAAAATTGAAAACCTAATTTAGTAGTATGCACCTGTAACAATAGCTGAGTCTTGGCCAATCCTAGCAGCCATACTTCAATCATTCATATACTGGTGAACGTTCACACTGTGTTCAAATAAGGCAAATGCCAAGCTGTCACCAACCCAGCCGTTCTGTACCACACTTCCGATTTCTGTATGGCATTTCCCTTTTTTTGCCTATACATTTTCTTCCACCTCATGGCTTCACTGGAGTCTCTGTGAATCTGCTGTGATTCTGGGAACTGCCTGATTCACAAATTGTTTATTGCTCAATTAAACTCTTTTAAATTTAATTCTGCTGAAGTTTTTCTTTTGTCACACGTAACTATTCATCAAGGAGCAATCTCTCCCAGGGACTGTCAACCCTTACAAATGTGGTGATTAAACAAAAATCAGACATACCTGCTGAACAGCTGGGTCCAAATAAGTTGTCGTCAGCACAGGTTTCACAGGCTGTTCCACCAAACCCTTCCTGCAAAACACCCCAGGTGGTTGACATTAGACCCAGGGTGACCCATGGGACCCAGGAGGGCCTTGAATTTCCAACTCAGCATTTGTTTCTCAGACATATCTTCCCTCAGTGCTGTTCCTTCTTTCTATTTGTGTTATCATGCATACATTAATCCCTGTGTCATTTTGTACTAAGGGTCTAAAGCGCTGTAGGAGAAAAATGCTTTGTCAGTCCAAAGATATAATTAGATAATAGCAAGTGCTAGCAGCCATATCCTGACTTCACCCAAGGGTGAAAGGAAAATCTTTTCAGTTTTGCTTTTTTTTTTTGAGACTGAGTCTCTATCGACCAGGCTGAACTGCAGTGGCATGATCTCAGCTCACTGCAACCTCTGCCTCCTGGGTTCTTTTTTTTTTTTTTTTTAAATTTATGGTATGTTTACTAACTTCTAATTTCCAGATGATGACAGGGCTAAAGTTATTCGTTCCTGTCCTAAAATTGATATTTCTCCTGGATAATTGAAATTGCAGTAAATTACTACATTTTAAACTATACCTTTTCTTTTATAAAGATATATTTACTTGAAATATTATTTGGGTTAAAAAGGCAAGAATTTTCAAAGCACAAATGGAACTTTATTATAAATTCTATATTAAATTTTTCTGATTTTACTACATATTTCTTCCCATTAGGCCTTGATGTGTTCTATTTTATGTGTATCTAATTTCTTCAAAATGGAAGTTTTATTTGTGGTACTACATAATTATAAAAAAATCAGTTAATGTAGAAAAAGTGAAAGATCCTTTGTACCTCCATTCCCATTTTCTCCTCACGTGCTTTCTAGTCTGTCAGTAGCTGGATGTTGCACATACATATACATATGTGTGTTTGTACATACATACAGACTGCTAGTGCTGGAGGCAGAACTGAGAGCCACCACCCTGTGTCTGGCACTGGAGGTGCAGCCACTGTTGTCAGTACAAAGATAGTTGTGTTGATAGGGCAACTATTGTGGCTGTGGCCATCAGGATGTTTCTTATTGATACTCCTGTCAGTCCTGTGGCTAATAGCTGCTGCTTTCTGTGCTGCCGATTCTTTGAAGTTCTACTGTTCTGCAGAGCCTTTTCAGAAGTGTCTTTAATTCGATATACAGCCTCCCTTGATTTATGTAGGATAGTGTGAATGACAGATACCGTGTTGTGCTCCAAGCCACTACTCTGTTCTTTTTTTTTTTTTAATTATATCTCAATTTTTTTTTTTTTTTCCAGTGGGACGGGAGAATCACAAGGAATCAGGTGTTCAGAGGAATGTATTGAGTAGAGGTGAGGAACTAGGATGTTGAAAAGTAAAAAAAGGAGAGAAGGAGAGGAAGAAAGAGGAAGAAAAAGAGGGAGAGAGAACAGGAATATTGCTTCATTCTAAAAATGGGTATTAATAATGGCCGATCAATATTTTCTGTATTTAAAATGGAGAACTCTATAAATATTTATTGAGTTTACTTGTTCCGGATCTGAGTTGAAGTCCTGGATATCCTTATTAATTTTCTGTCTCGTTTCTATTAATTTTCTGTCTCGTTGACTCAGAAACCTAATTAGAAAGGTGATAATTATAAAGACGACAGATGGATAAATTTATAATAAAGGGAAAAAACCAGCCTGAGAAGGCCGAGCATACCCAAAATCAGAACCCCTCTCCCTCTACAGGGGATTGCAGTTCCTCATCAGCAACCGAACAAGCCCTGATGGAAAAGGACTGTGTTCCATTATCTGAAGTAGGCTTCAGAAGGTGGATGATAAGAAACTTCTGGGAATTAAAAGAACTTGTTCTAACCCAATGTAAAGAAACTAAGAACTTTGAAAAAAGGTTTGATGAAATGCTGAAAAGAATAGACAATATAGAGAGGAATATAATTGAACTAATGGAGTTGAAAAATACAACACAGGAACTTAGTGAAATATGCACAAGTTTAAATAGCAGAATGGATCAAGCAGAAGAAAGGATATCAGAGGTCAAAGACCAACTTAATGAAATAAAACAACAAGACAAGAATAGAGAAAAAAGGATGAAAAGGAATGAGCAAAGTCTCCAAGAAATATGGGACTATGTGAAAAGACCCAATCTACGTTTGATTGGTGTACCTGAATGTGATGGAGAGAATGAATCCAAGCTGAAAAATACTTTTCAGGATATTATCCAGGAAAATTTTCCCAATCTAGCAAAGCAGGACACTATTCAACCCCAGGTAATACAGAGAACACCACAAAGATATTCCTCAAGAAGAGCAACCCCAAGGCACATAATCGTTAGATTCACCAGGACTGAAACGAAGGAGAAAATACTAAGGGCAGCCAGAGAGAAAGGCCAGGTTACCCATAAAGGGAAGCCTATTAGACTTACAGCAGATCTCTCAGTGGAAACCCTACAAGCCAGAAGAGAGTGGGGGCCAATATTCAACATACTTAAAGAACAGAACTTTCAGCCTAGAATCTCATATCCTGCCAAACTAAGCTTCACAATTGAAGGAAAAATAAAATCTTTTATGAACAAGCAAGTACTCAGAGATTTTATTACCACCAGGCCTGCTTTACAAGAACTTCTGAAAGAAGCATTATACATAGAAAGGAACAACCAGTATGAGCCTTTCTAAAAATATACCAAAAAGTAAAGAGCATCAACATAAAGAAGAATTTACATCAACGAATGGATAAAACAGCCAGTTTACATCAAATGGCAGTAACCCTAAATTTAAATTTACTAAATCCCCCAATCGAAAGATACAGCCAAAACCTAACGGTATATCCAAAGATACACAAAGACTCAAAACAAAGGTTTGGAGAAAAATTTACCAACCAAATGGAGAGCAAAAATAAATAAATAAACAAAAAGCAGGAGTTGCAATTCTCACATTTGATAAAATAGATTTCAAAGCAACAAAGATACAGTGGTAAAAGGATCAATGCAACAATAAGAGATCTTAATACCCAGATACATAAGACCCATAATGAGATTTAGACTCAATGAGACAGAAAATTAATAAGGATGCCTCCTGGGTTCTCCTGCCTTAGCCTCCCAAGTATCTGGGATTACAGGCACGCACCACTGCACCCAGATAATTTTTGTATTTTTAGTAGAGACAGGGTTTTACCATGTTGGCTAGCCTGGTCTCGAACTCCTGACCCCAAGTGAACTGCCCGCCTCAGGCTCCCAAAGTGCTGGGATTACAGGCATGAGCCACCTGCCTTGCCTCGGTTTTGCATTTCTGAAGACAGCTGAGCTCAATCCTTTTCCAAAGGGTTTTTTTTTTTTTTTTTTTTTGTATTTATAACCCCGTTGGGCTTGAAATTTGCAAAGTCACTTTCATGAGATAAGGAAGAAAGTCTTCAACTGCTAAAAGAAAATCTTGAACTGGTAAAACTAGCAGTTCACAGAACATGCAGACGATAGCACCTAAGGGTCGTTTGCTAACAGTGATTATTAATATTAACAATGAACAATTTCTACAGTCCTGTATAGTGTCATAAAGTATTTTCACATATAGGGCTTCATTTTACTTTTTCAACAAAAGTGATTACATAGATATTGTTTCAAACCCATTTTTACAAGTGGGTATGCTTATGACTGAGCAGTTAATTGACTATCCTAAAGGTCCCCAGGCTCTGAATGGTCATTTTGTTGCAAATCGCACAGTTTAAAGAAATGAATACCTCTGCCTCTTAAGAGCTCGATGTGTATGTGAGTGTGTGTGCACATATGTGTGTGTACATATCTGTGTGTGTGTGTGCGCGCGTGCGTGTGTTTCAGGAGGATCAACAGGTAAGAAGATGGGGAGCAGAATCCGGGAGAGGAAGAACACATTTTTGAACTTACTTGGCAGGAACAGGTTCCATTTCCTTCCATGCCTTCAGCACAACTGCCCCTGCCATTGCAGGGGGACCCCGCTCCGCCTGGGCACTCTAGGGAATCAAACAGCTCAGATGTATTCATTCATGACTGAACAGAAGCATTCTGCAAGGATGCATTTAGGCACCTACTATGAGCCAGTTAGTGTGCTAGTTGCCAGGGATAAGAAATTGCAGAACCTGTTGGTGTCATCTAGGGTTTTAGAGAAGAGGCAGGAGTATACACAGGTGAATTGCAATGTGGTCATGGGCTGTATTAGAAAGTATCACACTGTCTACCATTTCTTGAGCATTTGCAATTCACTTTACAATGATCTAATTAGATCATTCCAATGGCAACCCTCAGAGGTGGTTGCTACTGGCGCTGGTTAGCAGATGAAAGACAATTTCAGAGAGGTCGCATATACTCACCCAAGGTCTCACAGTTTACAAGTGGCAAATATAAGTTTATAAGTTGCAATCAGCCCTTAGCATGACTGCAGCCAGGCCTCTTCACAGGTGTGCTAGACAGGGTATTGAGGGAGTCCAGAGGAGGGCATTATTGATGCTGCCTTCAGGAGTGGAGAGACATCCCTGAGACTGAGTTGTCTAAATGGGGCTTTGGAAGGTGGGGTAGGAGTTGCTGTGCTTGAAAGGATGTTTTCAGGAAGAGGCAATGGCAACTACAAAGTCTTAGAATTGCAAAAGGGCATGACCTGTTCTGGGAATGAGAGTTTGGCAGGGCTGGGACTTGGGAGCTGGGGTGTGAGAGTCAGGGTGCTGATGAGGTAAAATAGGACAGTTGGGGCCAATTAATGAAGTGCCTAGTAGGGTAAGCAAAGGAATTTAGATTTCATTCAGAAGCTGATTCCTAACATGCGTAGAATTTTGTACTTGTGTGATATTCTAGACAAGAATTGGAGCTTTTATGGACATTTACTAGAGGATTTCACATTCACAAAACATTCAGGGAATACCCTAATATGTGCCAAGCATTATATTTCATGTTGAGGCAGAGGGACAATTAGCTAGAAAGCCAGATATTCCAAAGCCCAGAATCAAATAGAGAATTAAAAATTATGGTGACAAGTGTGAGGTACTATTGCGATGAGGATGAAAATAAATTGTTTCTTTTTATACTTGCTGTTGTTCTACACTCTGAGTGCTGAGTTGAAATAGGTTTATTGTCAATTTGGATGAGATCTGACTGTTTAAATAAGAAATCTGGACCTGCAGAAACCATGCAGATGACCATGAAATGTGTCTGTGTGAATAAGGCAAGATAGAATATTATGCCACCTTTAAGTTAGCAAGGTAAGTGCCTTCCACAAGACAGAAAGTTCTAGATAATTGTATTAGTTCATTCTCATGCTGCTAATGGAGACATGACTGAGACTGGGTAATTTACAAAGGAAAAAGATTGGGACTCACAGTTCCACATGGCTGGGGAGGCCTCACAATTATAGCAGAATGTGAAGGAAGAGTGAAGCGAAATCACACATGGCAGCAGGCAAGAGGGCATGTGCAGGGGATTCCCGTTTGTAAAACTATCAGATCTCTGGGACTTATTCACTATCATGAGAATAGCATGGGAAAGACCCACCCCCACAATTCAATTACCTCCCATCGGGTCCCTCCCGCAACAGGTGAGAATTGTTACAATTCAGGGTGAGATTTGGGTGGGGACACAGAGCCAAGCCATATCAATAATAATAAAGGATGCATTTGTTTACAACACATAGCAATCCCCTGAAGTTAAATCTTATTTTTAGCACTACTTTCTAGATGAGAAAACAGGCACAGAGTGGTTAAGTGACTTGCCCAAAGTCACCCAGCTGGCAAGAGGTAATGACAGACACACTTACCCTTCCCCTACACCTTCCTGTCCTTCCTTCCCTCTCATCCCCATCACATAAGACCTTTTCCATAAGCTCTCCTGTGCCACAGCTTATTCTGCCTCATGTCTTCCCTGTGGCATATGAAATCAGCATCCATGGAAAATAAAAAACAGTGGTCTTTGTCAATTCAGGCTTCTATAACAAAATGGCTTAGACTGAGTGGCTCATAAACAACAGAAGTTTATTTCTCATAGACCCAGAGGCTGGGAAGCCCACTATCAAGGTGCTGGCAGGTTCTGTGTCTGGTAAGGGCCTGTTTCCTGGTTCATAGATGGTGACTTCTCACTGTGTCTTCACATGGTGGAAGGGGCGAGGAAGCTCTCTGGGGTCTCGTTTATAAGGGCACTAATCCCATCCATAAGGGCTCTGTCTTATGACCTAATCACCTCCCAAAGACCTTACCTTTTAATACTATCACACCGAGGATTAGGTATGAACATATGAATTTTGGAGGGAGACAAACATTCAGACCATAGAAGCAGTTCTTGAAGAAAGAGACTTCTAAGCACTAAGAGAGGTAACTCTCTGAAAGAGACCCTGGGGTCTCCCTTAAGTTACAAGGCTAGTTATTAAGAACAACATTCATAATGTGCAGGTACTAAGGAGGAGGTGGGAGTCGTATCCATCCATAGATGGTTTTCTTCCTGTATACAGAGTATTAGTAAACTACATAGTCTAAATTGCCCATTTTGAGTTTGTGGTATTTCCACAGCAGTGGCATATCCAGGCTCAAAACCTGGAGAAGTGCTTCAGAATCTACTGCACTGTTTATCACTACCATCCATCATTAACAGGCAGGTATGCACCCCACGACAACAGCTGAGGAAACATACATGTTTGTGGGGCAAGGGAAGGGGAAGACATACTGATGGGTAGCTAATTATGCCTTTGAAAAGCAAGACATTGGTTTGGGTTGCTCTCACCAACTTGGCTAGAAGTGGCATGAAATGTGATGATGTCATGGAAGGAGTTGGGACATTGCAATCAGAATGGTCTGGGTTCAAATCCCAGCTAAACTATTTGCTTATAACCCTTTGCTTTCAGCAAAGTCCATGCCTGGCTCTGAGATTCAGTCCAGGTATATATGGGGACAATACCATCTCCTAGGCAGGTTGTTGTAGGGATTGGGAATATTAGATGCTCAATGAATGATAGTTACTATTATTCAGAGTAGATCCATTTTAGTTTTTTTTTTTTTTTTTCAGATTGGTACTGTAACAGTTAAAACACTCAGGAAACAAATTACTGGCACTTGTTTGAATAAGACCATCTAATATCCTGGGTATTTACAAGTGAACATTCAGACTTGGTTCCTATTTCCATGGTCCTACCAGTCTAGTGAGGAGAGAGTCATGGATTAAACAGAAACTCAGATAATACTGATTCATGGACGGGGATAAGGGTTGTCAGGGGAAGAGACCTAGAGATCTCATCACTTCACATACTGAATGTTACTTACCAATATTTGTGAAAAATAATCTAATTCTGAATGACTCAGTTATTTAGATCTGCTCTCAACAGATGGTAAAAGCTAGATTGTTAAGAAAGGGTCTTGTTAAAGACTTTGGTCTTTGTCTAAGGATGAGCAGCAGGAGGTGAGGATGCAAGGGAAGGGAGAGAGTTGAATCAAGCAGGGACCAGGTAAACACTCGAGAGCCAATGTGAAAACCAACTGAGCCATTTGGGTTCATTCAAATTGTTGAGCAAAGTGCACTAAGAGAGCATCTTCATAAATCATTCACCATCAAATAGTTCTCCTGTTTGCTTTTAATAGGAGACCCTTCTTGAGCTGAGATGGTGTTTTGGGAGCCAGGGCCAGCCTGGGTAGAGCTAGGAAGATAATGACAGCTCTCCAACTACTTCCCTCTCTTGGTCCCTGTGCCTCTCCCCAGGAATGGTGTACAAGGTGTTCTCTGGGTGACACCAAGCTTGCCTTTTTTGTTCTGACCTGGCTTGCTCAGAACAACACAGGGCCTCCTGCAGCCTGAGACTCAGCAATCAGTGTCACCTTGCAGAAATGTCCTCGCAGGTACTTTTACATTTTCAGGCAATAATGCCTAAATTTCAGTCTCCCAAACTCACATTCCACTGAATCTGTTTTCTCCAAGCATGGAGCCAACTTATCTCCCCATCTTACATTCTTTCCATGCAGCCAAGCAGACTACTCCCCATTCCCCAGACATACCTTTCTCTCCATACCTTACCTATGCTTTTCCTACCTTCAAACACCCTTTCCTTGACCCTGCCCCTGAAACAGATTTGACTTCCATCCTCTGGGTGCCTGCGCTATTCAGCTCATTCCTGTTATAACACATGTGGCAGAACATGGGGCAGAGTCATCTGTTGAGAATATAACCATGCTCGAGGCTACAGGCTGATGACCAAGGAATTGGGGAGCTTCCCCAATCCCAGCTCCTAAGAGTATGACCTTGTGTTTAGGAGTCTGGACCTTCTTTTTCCTTAGGGATAGTTAGTAAATCTTTCTTTTAAAAAATTTAGGCAGGTGTTCCTCTAAGGATGATTTACTGGACTAGGTGTTTGGAATCCCTTGGAAGTGGGGAACTGTTACAAAGCCCTGCTTCTCCTTTGCCTTCTACCATAATTGTAAGTTTCCTGTGGCCTCCCCAGCAATGCAGAACTGTGAGCCAAGTAAACATTTTTCCTTTATAAATTACCCAGTCTTGGGTATTTCTTCATAGCAGTGTGACACTACTACAGTATGCAAGCCATGAACAACCATCTCTTAGATTTCCAACTTTAGAGGCATAATGACCTTGAAATCTACTATTTTTTCATGAGACTACACTTCTCATAACTCCTTCCAGCCCATGACTGAGCATGGTAGAGATGCCAGGGCAGGCCCACTCCTGTAAGACGCAGGCCTCCTCTACTAGGTGACTTTGGCTAGAGGACTCCCTAAAAGCTTTACCAAACTTTCTTATACCTACACATAGTCTAAGGCATTTCCATCCAACCTTCCTTGACTTCCTCTCTTGTTCACAGGGGTCAGACCTACACTGCTGTCTCCCTCTGCTTCTCTTGGCTTCCTTCATATTTTTCATGACACATGTTTCCTCTAAGTAATCTCCTGTATCTCTAGCCCTGTATAGCATCTCCCTTTCAGAAGCCCTAGACTAATATGCTAAGGCATAGAGGGCTTTTTTTTTTGTGCAAATTAGAAAAACTCTCCCCTACCCTCACTGCTCTTGTGGATATATCCCCACAGACACTAGGCTTGGAAAGAGATGAAACTAAAATAAATTGAAAGTGTCCCTTCCTTTTGGTAAGCCAGGCCCACACTAGTGTATGGTTTGGCAAACTGAGAAAGAGCTGAATTTCAGTTCAATTTTATCTCCTTGGGCAATAAGAACCTGCTACAATTTTATGTGAAATCTGACACTTAACACCTACCAAATAGCGATTTCCTGGTGTAAGACTCAGGAAAGCACATTTTAACAGACATGGCAGGTAATTCTACTACACATTAATATTTGAGAACCACTGGATGTGCTGGATAAATTTATGTAGATTGTCCTAAACAGAGAGGAGGTGATGATTTTCATGCCTACCAGGCTGCTGGGAAGCAAGGCCTATGAGTTGATGGGCCTTTGTGGGAGATGGTTGTGTGGTGCATTGGCTGGACAGTAGACAATGTTTCTGGTGCTTCAGAAAGATTCTGATGTGGATGAACTTAGCGAGAAGAAAGTCCCTGAACACTTAACTGGAACAAGGCTTGCTTCAGAGAAATCTTTAACAGTGGGAAGCTGGTGGAAGGCTAGTGCTGTGTTTTTGGGAGTGTATGATCATAGGGAGATTTTGTACACTGACTTAAAGCCACTTTGACTAATCAGCAATTAGGCTATTTTAGTAAAAAGGCATAGCCTCTGGTGGTTAGAGTCAACAGGAAACTTAGCTCCTAAATTGTACCATCAGGTATATTGCAATGAAAGAAAATTCTGTAAACATATCTACCAGGCACTAAAATTCATATTATTTCTTCTTGAAACTCTCAAAGAGCTCCACTCTATGCCTTCAGGCCCTTTGTCAACGGCAACAATGTTATAACACAGGGTACTCCTCAAAGTGGATATGGAACGACGATCAAGAATTTCTTAAAGTACAAGAATAACAAGCACCCAACGAAGTAATATTTGCAATGTCTGAATTCAATAAAAAGTTGATGGCATAAATAATGAAGGGAAAACCCAGTTAACTGAAACCAACTCAGGGATCACATATATAATATATATTACTAAACAAAGATCTAGAATTCTATATATTCAATAATACAATATTGTATTCTATATATTCAAGAAGGTAGAGAAACAAGCAAGTTAAAGAAGAAAGTTACAGACCAAACCAAACTCAACTTCTACCAATGAAAATACAACATCTGAAGTAAAAATACAAGATATAGAATTAATAGCAGTTTAAACACTGAGAAATAAAAGATTAGTAAACTTAAGCAATATTAACTATGCAAAATAAAACATGGAGAGAAAAAAACTGAAAGACAATGAGCAGAGCATCAGTGAGTTGTGGGACAACTTCAAACACCTTAATATATGTATAACTGGAGTACTAAAAAGGAGAACATGTATTTGAAAAAAAAATGTGGCCCAAATCTTCCAAATTTGATGAAAATTATAAACCCACAGATCCAAGAGCTCAAAAAATACCTAGCACAAGCAATATGAAGAAAACTACATACTATGATAAAATTCCTTAGAACCAGTGATAAAAGGTACATCTTAAAAGCAACCGAAGGGAAAAAGATTTATTATGCTGATAGGAACAAAGATAACAATGACAATAAATTTCATTAGAAACAATATAAGTGAAAAGACAGTTAAACAATATCTTTAAAGTACCAAAACAAAAAAAATTGTCAACTTAAAATTCTGTATCCAACAACAATATATTTCAAAAACAAAGCCAAGATAAGGACTTTTTTAGACATACAAAAGCTGGAAGAATTCATCACTAGATATCCTGCACTATAAGAAATGTTAAAGAAAATTGGTCAGGAAGAAAGAAAATAATACCAGATATAAACCTATATCCACATATAAGAATGAAGAATGCTGAACATGGTCATTATGTAGTTAAATGTAAAATATATTTTTCCAATATTTTAAATCATTTAAAGGATGATTTATTGTTTAAGGAAAAATTGGTAACAATGTAATGTGAGGCTTCTAATATATATAGAATTAAAATGTATAACAATAATAGCACCAAGGCTAGGAGTGTAGAAATAGAAGTATATTGTTGTAAGATTCTTGTGCACAGAGTGCTGTAAAATCACTTAAAGGTAGACTGTGTTAAGTTGAAGATATATTTCATAAACCTTAAAGCAAACATTTTAAAAATTGCCAAAAACAAAGCATGTAGCTAGTAAGCCAACAAAGGAGATAAAAGAGAATCATAGAGGGAGGGGACTCAAGATGGCGCTGTGAGAACAACCCAGAATTGGAGCCCGCGTTGAATTCGCAAACGGTGAGTCAGTGCTGCATTTCCAGACTGATCTTTGTTGCCCACAGAACGGGGAAACTCCCAAGTATAAAAAGACACGGGACGCCAGGCAGTAGGTCTGCCTGGCGAAGCCGGCAGCCGGGGCGGCGGCGGCCGGCCCTACTCGGCAATCCCCACAGGGCGCGCTTGTCCGGGTGCCTTGTTGAACCGGCAACCTGAGACTTGAGAGGGCTGGACTCGAGACTGAACGAGACTTGCACAGTAGCCCAGCCCAGGGGATTGCAGGGACAGATCGTTTGGGATACCCAGTGGGACGAACAAAACCGCGATTTCAAACTATCCCGGGCAGACGGTCCGAGACGCTCTGTGGGGGAGGGGCGTCCACCACTACGGAGGCAACCTGCCCCAACTGTTATACACGCCCACTGCTGAGGCAGCCAGCCGTTGCCGAGGCAACCCGCCCCAACTGAGATACACGGCCACTGCTGACGCAGCCTGCCGTTGCTGAGGCAACACGCTACAACGAAGAGACTCCGCCGCAGGATGTGGCGGAGAACACAGCAGAGCCGGCAGGAGCAGCGCGAATCACACAACAGCAGGGCGGAGCCTCGGCAGCCAAACAGTGGCTAGTCTGCCTTCGAGCTGGGCAGGACACCTGATTGGACATCCAAAAATAAAGCCCAAACCCCTCAACACAGAGCATTTGAGAAAAAAAAAAGGGTTGTTTAATGAGCTGTGTTGCAGCAGAATCAAACATAGCAGCCTAACAGCCCTGAATGAACAACAGAGTGCACAGCTCAGCAATTAAACCCCTATAAAGTACAAACTGTCTCCTCAAGCAGCTCCCTGACCCCTCTATATCCAAAAGACAGTCATTAGGCAGGCATCATCCTGGGACAAAGAGAGCAGAAAAAGAAACTGGTAGCATCCCTCGCTGTGCCACGGCTACTAGAGGTGCACCCCAGACAAGCAGGGTCTGGAGCGGACCTCAACAGTCGTACAGCGAAGGGGCTAGACTGGTAGAAGGAAAACCAAGCAACAGAAATACTTCATCATCAACATTCTGGGTGTCCACTCAGAGACCCAAACGAAAAGTCAGCAACTACGCAGACGACCAGCGGACAAATCCACAAAGATGGGAAGAAACCAGCGCAAAAAGGAGGAAAACACCCGAAACCAGAACACATCGCCTCCTAGAAAGGACCAAAACTCCTCACCAGCAAGGGAACAAAGCTGGACGGAGAATGACTGTGACGAAATGACGGAATTAGACTTCAGAAGATGGATAATGAGAAACTTTTGTGAGCTAAAAGATCATGTATTAAATCAATGCAAAGAAACTAAGAACCTTGAAAAAAGATTTGAAAAAAGATTCGAGGAAATGATAACAAGAATGGATACCTTAGAGAGGAATATGAATGAATTAAAGGAGCTGAAAAACACAATACGAGAACTTCGCGAAGCAAACGCAAGTTTCAATAGCCGAATTGACCAAGCAGAAGAAAGAATATCTGAAGTCGAAGACCAACTCAATGAAATAAAACGAGAAACCAAGATCAGAGAAAAAAGCACAAAAAGGAATGAACAAAGTCTCCAAGAAATGTGGGACTATGTGAAAAGACCTAACCTACGTTTGATAGGTGTACCAGAAGGGGACGAAGAGAATGAATCCCAGCTGGAAAATACTCTTCAGGACATCATCCAGGAAAATTTCCCCCACCTAGCAAGACAAGCCAACACTCAATTGCAGGAAATACAGAGAACACCACAAAGATATTCCGCAAGAAGAGCAACCCCAAGGCACATAATCGTCAGATTCAACAGGGTTGAAATAAAGGAGAGAATACTAAGGGCAGCCAGAGAGAAAGGTCGGGTCACCCACAAAGGGAAGCCCATCAGACTCACAGCAGATCTCTCGGCAGAAACACTACAAGCCAGAAGAGAGTGGGGGCCAATATTCAACATTCTTAAAGAAAAGAACTTTCAACCCAGAATTTCATATCCAGCCAAACTGAGCTTCAGAAGTGAAGGAAGAATAAAATCCTTTGCGAACAAGCAAGTACTCAGAGATTTTGTCACCACCAGGCCTGCTTTACAAGAGCTCCTAAAAGAGGCACTACACATAGAAAGGATCAATCAGTACCAGCCATTCCAAAATCACACTGAATGCTAAAGAGCTTCAACATAATGAAGAATCTACAACAACTAACAGGCAAAACAGCCACTTAGAATCAAAATGGCAGTATCAAATTCACACATAACAATATTAACCCTAAATGTAAATGGACTAAATGCACCAATCAAAAGACACAGACTGGCAAATTGGATAAAAATCCAAAACCCATCAGTGTGCTGTATCCAGGAAACCCATCTCACATGCAAGGATACACAAAGGCTCAAAATAAAGGGATGGAGGAAGATTTACCAAGCTAATGGAAAGCAAAAAAAAGCAGGAGTTGCAATTCTCATCTCTGATAAAATAGACTTTAAAGCAACGAAGATCAAAAGAGACAAAGAAGGCCATTACATAATGGTAAAAGGATCGATACAACAAGAAGAGCTAACGATCCTAAACATATATGGACCCAACACAGGAGCACCCAGATACATAAGGCAAGTTCTTAATGACTTACAAAAGGACTTAGACTCCCACACAATAATAGTGGGAGACTTTAACACTCCACTGTCAATACTAGACAGATCAACCAGACAGAAAATCAACAAGGATACCCAGGGCTTGAACTCAGACCTGGAGCAAGCAAACCTGGTGGACATTTACAGAACTCTTCACCCCAAATCCACAGAATACACATTCTTCTCAGCACCACATCACACCTACTCTAAAATTGACCACATAATTGGAAGTAAAGCACTGCTCAACAAATGCAAAACAACTGAAATCATAACAAACAGCCTCTCAGACCATAGTGCAATCAAGTTAGAACTCAGAATTCAGAAACCGACCCAGAACCGCACAGCTTCATGGAAACTGAACAACTGGCTCTTGAATGTTGACTGGGTAAACAACGAAATGAAGGCAGAAATAAAGAAGTTCTTCGAAACCAATGAGAATGAAGACACAACGTGCCAGAACCTCTGGGACACATTTAAAGCAGTCTCTAGAGGAAAGTATATAGCAATAAGTGCCCATATGAGGAGAATGGAGAGATCCAAAATTGACACCCTATCGTCAAAATTGAAAGAGCTAGAGGAGCAAGATCAAAAAAACTCAAAACCCAGCAGAAGACAAGAAATTACTAAGATCAGAGCTGAGCTGAAGGAGATTGAGACACGAAAAACCCTTCAAAAAATCAATAAATCCAAGAGCTGGTTTTTTGAAAAGATCAACAAAATAGACAGACCACTAGCCAGATTGATTAAAAATAAAAGAGAGAACAACCAAATAGATGCAATAAAAAATGATAAAGGGGAAATCACCACAGATTCCACAGAAATTCAAACCATCATCAGAGAATATTACAAACAACTCTATGCACATAAACTAGTAAACCTGGAAGAAATGGATAAATTCCTGGACTCCTGTGTCCTCCAAAGCCTAAACCAGGAGGAAGCTGAAACTATGAATAGACCAATAACAAGGTCTGAAGTTGAGGCAGCAATTAAGAGCCTACCTCACAAAAAAAGCCCAGGTCCAGATGGGTTCACAGCCGAATTCTACCAGACACACAAGGAGGAGCTGGTACCATTCCTTCTAAAACTATTTCAAACAATCCAAAAAGAGGGAATCCTTCCCAAATCATTTTATGAGACCAACATCATCCTGATACCAAAACCCGGCAGAGACCCAACGAGAAAAGAAAACTTCAGGCCAATATCCATGATGAACATAGATGCAAAAATCTTCAATAAAATATTGGCAAGCCGATTGCAACAGCAAATCAAAAAACTTATTCATCATGATCAAGTAGGATTCATCCCAGGGATGCAAGGCTGGTTCAACATACGCAAGTCTATCAACGTAATTCACCACATAAACAGAACCAAAAACAAAAACCACATGATTATCTCAATTGACGCAGAGAAGGCATTTGACAAAATTCAACAGCCCTTTATGCTAAAAACCCTCAATAAACTCGGTATTGATGGAACGTATCTCAAAGTAATAAAAGCTATTTATGACAAACCAACAGCCAATAGCATACTGAATGGGCAAAAACTGGAAGCATTCCCTTTGAAATCTGGTACTAGACAAGGATGCCCTCTCTCACCACTCCTATTCAATATAGTACTGGAAGTTCTAGCCAGAGCAATCAGGCAAGAAAAAGAAATAAAGCGTATTCAAATAGGAAAGGTGGAAGCCAAATTGTCTCTATTTGCAGACGACATGATAGTATACCTAGAAGACCCCATCGCCTCAGCCCAAAAACTCCTAAAACTGATAAACAACTTCAGCAAAGTCTCAGGATATAAAATCAATGTGCAAAAATCACAAGCATTCGTCTACACCAATAACAGACTTAAAGAAAGCCAAATCAAGAGCGAACTGCCATTTGCAATTGCTACAAAAAGAATAAAATACCTTGGAATACAACTCACAAGGAACGTAAGGGACCTCTTCAAGGAGAACTACAAACCACTGCTCAACGAAATAAGAGAGGACACAAACAGATGGAGAAACATTCCATGTTCATGGTTAGGAAGAATTAATATCGTGAAAATGGCTATACTGCCCAAAGTAATTTACAGAATCAACGCTATCCCCATCAAGCTACCATTGACTTTCTTCACAGAACTGGAAAAAACCACCATGAACTTCATCTGGAACCAAAAGAGAGCCCGCATAGCCAAGTCAATTCTAAGCAAAAAGAACACAGCGGGGGGCATCACACTACCGGATTTCAAACTATACTACAAGGCTACAGTAATCAAAACAGCATGGTACTGGTACCAAAACAGAGATATAGACCAATGGAACAAAACAGAGGCACCAGAGGCAACACAACATACATACAACTATACAATCTTTGATAAACCTGAAAAAAACAAGGAATGGGGCAAGGATTCCATGTTTAACAAATGGTGTTGGGAAAACTGGCTAGCCATGTGCAGAAAGCAGAAACTGGACCCCTTCCTGACACCTTACACTAAAATTAACTCCAGATGGATTAAAGACTTAAACATAAGACCTGGCACCATAAAAACCCTAGAAGGAAATATAGGCAAAACTATCCAGGACATAGGAGTAGGCAAGGACTTCATGAACAAAACACCAAGAGCATTGGCAACAAAAGCCAAAATAGACAAATGGGACCTAATGAAACTCCACAGCTTCTGCACGGCAAAAGAAACAGTCACTAGAGTGGATCGGCAACCAACAGAATGGGAAAAAATTTTCGCAGTCTACCCATCTGACAAAGGGCTGATATCCATAATTTACAAACAACTCAAGCAGATTTACAGGAAAAAAACAAACAAGCCCATTCAAAAGTGGGCAAAGGATATGAACAGATACTTTACGAAAGAAGACATATATGAGGCCAACAATCATATGAAAAAATGCTCATCGTCACTGGTCATCAGAGAGATGCAAATCAAAACCACATTGAGATACCATCTCACGCCAGTTAGAATGGCGATCATTAAAAAATCTGGAGACAACAGATGCTGGAGAGGATGTGGAGAAAAAGAAACACTTTTACACTGTTGGTGGGAGTGTAAATTAGTTCAACCATTGTGGAAGACAGTGTGGCGATTCCTCAAGGCCTTAGAAATAGAAATTCCATTTGACCCAGCAATCCCATTACTGGGTATATATCCAAAAGACTATAAATCGTTCTACTATAAGGACACATGTACACGAATGTTCATTGCAGCACTGTTTACAATAGCAAAGACCTGGAATCAACCCAAATGCCCATTGATAATAGACTGGATTGGAAAAATGTGGCACATATACACCATGGAATATTATGCAGCAATCAGAAATGATGAGTTCGTGTCGTTTGTAGGGACATGGATGAATCTGGAAAACATCATCCTCAGCAAACTGACACAAGAACAGAAAATGAAACACCGCATATTCTCACTCATAGGTGGGGGATGAAAAATGAGAACACATGGACACAGAAAGGGGAGTACTAAACACTGGGGTCTATTGGGGGGAAAAGGGGAGGGCCAGTGGGAGGGGGAGGTGGGGAGGGATAGCCTGGGGAGAAATGCCAAATGTGGGTGAAGGGGAGAGGAAAAGCAAAGCACACTGCCATGTGTGTACCTACGCAACTGTCTTGCATGCTCTGCTCATGTACCCCAAAACCTATAATCCAATAAAAAATTAAAAAAAAAAAAAAAAAAAAAGAGAATCATAAAAAGAATTAATTAATACAAAAGAAGGCAAATAAAGAGAGCAAAAGGAATAAAAAGATGAAACAGAAAATAAATAGCAAGATGATAGATGTAAACCTAACACATTAAATATAAATAGTCTAAACAATCTTATTTAAAAGACATGGGTTGTCACATTAGTCAAAAGGTCGATAACTAACTATATGTTGCCTCCAAGAGACCCTAATTATATGCTGCCTACAAAACTGTATATTTAAAATATACAAACATGTTAGAGGTAAAAGAGAGGAAAAGCATACTAACATTAGTCAAAAGAAAAACCAAAGTATTATATTAATATTAGATGAAGTAGATTTCAAATTAACATATTTTTACCAAGGATAAAGAAGTTCATTTCATAATGTTAATAAAATCAATTAATCAGTAGAACATAAATCATAAATATTTATTGACCTAATAAGAAATTTTCAAAGTACATGAAACAAAACCTCATTGAACTGCAAGGATAAACAGGTAAGTGCACAGTTAGAGTCAGAGATTTCAGTATTTCTCTCTCAATAATCAGTAGAACAAGTAGTCTTAAAAGTATTAGTGATATTGAATCATATTTCTTATAAAAATGAAAAGAATAAAAAATTATTAAGGATAGAAAAGACTTGAACAGCATTATTAATCAATTTGACCTAATTGACATTTACAGAATATTCCATTCTAAAGGTGGCAGAACACACCTACTTTTTAAGAGCACATGAAACAGTTGCAAAGACAGAGATATTATAGATCATAAAACAAGTCTCAATAAATTTAATGGATTCAAATAATATGTGTGTTCTGACCACAATAGAATTAAATGATAAATTTACTTCTAAGCATGGTTTTAGCTTCATCTCACAAATTTGATATCTTAATTTGCATTTCTCTGAATAAAAGAAACACATTTGGAAACAATAGCAGAAACATATCTGAAAAATTATTCTATTTGGAAGTAAAATACTATACTTGTAAGTACCAATTTTCAAAGAATAAATCAAGATGGAAATTAAAAATTATTTCAAACTGAATAAAATTAAAGCACAACATATCAACATTTATGAGATGCAGTTAAAGCAGTACTCAGAGGGAAATTTATTGCACTAAGTAAATACTATATGAGAAAAGAAGTAAGTTTTTAAATGATGACCCAAACTTACAACTTCAGGTAAAAATGTTAGAAAAATAATAGCAAATGAAACCCAAGCAAGCAGAAGACAGGAAGTATAAAGTGCAGAGGCCAGTGAAATAAAAATTAGAAAAGTAACAGAGTAAATAGATGAAATCAAAAGCTGGTAAATAAAATGGATGAATCAGAAAAAAAAGATGAAAATTACCCACCACAGAAATGAGAGGACATCACTACAAATCGTGTAGACATTAAAGGGATAATAAATGAATATTATGAACAAGTTTATGCCAATAAATTTGAGAATGTAGATAAAATGGACAAATTCATTGAAAGTAAAAAACTAGGAAAGTTCACTCAAAAGGAAATAGATAAC
Source organism: Callithrix jacchus (assembly GCF_049354715.1). Classification (NCBI taxonomy): domain Eukaryota; kingdom Metazoa; phylum Chordata; class Mammalia; order Primates; family Cebidae; genus Callithrix; species Callithrix jacchus. Next base: position 106,525,415 of record NC_133510.1, on the reverse strand, counting down.
CTGGATATCCCTGTATCCAAGAAGTTGAATTTGAAGTTAAAATCCTTTACACAAAGAAAATTTCATGCCAAATGGCTTTGTTGGTGAATACTATCTCACATGTAAGGGAGAAATTATATCAGTTTTACAAAAACTCTTCTAGATAATTGAAGAAGAGGGCATATATCCTGGTTCATTCAATATAGGGCGTATCATTATCCTGATTCCAAAACCAAATACATAACAAAAAATGAAAACTACATACCAGCGTCCCCAATGAGTACAGATGCAAAATGTTTAAACAAAACTATAGCCAACTGAAACTAGCAATACACAAAACTGATAAATACATCATGGTCAGTGCAATACGGTTTAAAAATGACATAAAATGAATGCAGATTATAAATAAACAAAAATTGTCTTTATTCACAGACAATATGTTTGTCTATGGAGAAAATTTCAAAGAATCTCTGGAAAGCTGTTAGAACTATCACATCAATTTTGTAATTTCTCAGGATGTGAGGTCAATATGTAAAACCAATTTCTATTTCCACTGACTAGCAATGAACAATTAGGGATTGACATTTCAAAAAGCTGTTAGAAGTAGTGCCAAAAGCCATGAAGAACTTAGGTGTGAATCTGATAACAATTCTGCAAAATTTGTAAGCTGAAATTTATAGAACAGTGATAAAATAAAAGAAGTCCTAAGGAAATGGAGAGCTACACTGTGATTACGAGTTAGAGGAATCAATGTTTTCAGATGTCAGTTCTCCCTAAATACATCTATAGATTTAATGGAATTCCAATTAAGGAGGATTTTTTGTTGTTGGTGTTAGAAATTGATGAAGTGGTCCTAAACTTGAATGGAAAAGCAGAGGTACTAGGATAAGCAAAATAATTTTGAAAAAGATAAAGTTGGAGGACTTACAGTACTTGATTTTAAGGCTTACTGTAACATGATAGCGATCAAGATAGTGGGGGATTCCTGATAGACACATAGATCAGTGGAACAAAATAGAGAGTCCAGAAATAGACCCATACATAGATGATCAATTAATTTTCTATGCTGGTCCAAAGGCAATTTGATGAGGAGAGGATCATCTTTTAAAGAAATGTTATTGGAGTTTTGAAACTGTCTATATGCAAAGAAATGAATCTTGATCTATACTTCAAACAATATACAAGAATTAACCTGGAATAAATGATAGACTTAAATGTGAAGCCTAAAACTATAAAAGCTTTGAGAAGAAAACATAGAAAAAAATCTTTGTGATGTAAGGTTGATCAAAGATTTCTAGATATGATATAAGAAGCAGTATCTATAAAAGCATAATACATTTGAACCTCATCAAAATTAAGAATGTTTTCTCTTCAAAAGGCAATGTTAAGAGACTGAAAAGACAAGACACAGATTGGGAAGACGTATTTACAAAGCATAATCTAAAATCTTAAATATTTAAAGAACTCTCAGAATTCAATATAAGAAAACAAACAACTTGAAAAATATATAAATAGCAAATAAGCACATGAAAAATGCAAATTAAAATGGGTTACAATGAAAGTCCACTACACATCCATTAGAATGGCTTTAAAAAAAACCTGATTATAGCAATTGCTAGCTAGGATGCCAAGCAACTGGAATCCTCATACAAAGTTGATAGAAATGAAAAATAATGTAGACACTTAGGAAAATAGTTTGGCAGTTTCTTATAAAGTTGAGCATATTTTTACTACACAATTCAAGACACCCACTCCAAGGTATTTACCGAAGTGAAATGAAAACGTATGTTTACCCCAAAACCTGTATGTGAATGTCCACAGTGGCTTTATTCTTAATTGCCCCAAACTGGAAACAAACCCAGATGTCTTTCAGTTAGTGAATAGCTAAACAAACTGGGTCTAGCACAGAATGGAGTACTGTAAAGGCTTATAAAGGAATGAAACTATGATACAGGTAATGACATGGATTAATCTCAGATTCATTACGCCAGGTGAAAGAAACAACACTTAAAAAGCTACATACTGGGTACATACAGTATGATTCCAATTAGATGACATAAAGGCAAAATTATAGGCACAGAAAACAGGTTAGTATTTGCCATGGATTGGAAGTTGAGGGAGAGCTTGATAACAGAGAATTTGGGGGGATATGAAACTGTTCCCTATCTTAATTGTGGAGGTTGCCACACAACTCTTCAGGTTTGTCAAAGCTTGAGTATCTGTATACTTAAAAGATTGAGTTTTACTATGTGTAAATTATGATAATAAATTTAAAAAAATCCATTAGCACTGGTCATGTGCCTCAAAGACTGGTGTGGAAAAGGCTATTAATGTCCAAACAAATGATTAAGTTCCACTTTTATTTAGACCTTCGAAGTATCCTTTCGTATAGATTATTCTCACCGGAAAGGAAAACAAATTCAGACACTAGATTCATAAAAATCTATTTTTAAACACATGGTAAGTCATATAATTTCCTACCTTCAATCTAGAAATCTTTTAATTAGAATGTTTTAATGTAGTTGCAAGAAAATAAATGTTCAGGAAGTATCTCTTCAGGTTCAAATAACTGTCTAGCAAAGCATTTCTGAGCACCTTCCAGAAGCCAGACCCTTGGTCTTTAAAAGTTTCCTTTTTTTTTTTGAGATGGAGTCTTGCTCTGTCACCCAGACCGGAGTGCAGTGATGCGATATTGGCTCACTGCAACTTCAGTCTCCAGGGCTTAAGCAATTCTCGTGCCTCAGCCTCCTGAGTAGCTTGGATTACAGGCACCCACCACTATGCCCTGCTAATTTTTGTATTTTTAGTAGATATGGAATTTCACCACATTGGCCAGTCTGATCTCAAACTCCTGACCTCAAGAGATCCATCCTCCTCAGCCTCCCAAAGTAATGGGATTACCGACAGGAGGCCCGGTCCCTTTAAAGGTTTCTCAACTCCTTTTTTCCCTTTTTGTGCTGCCCTTGCTTTATTGTCGTTGCTGTTATTTTAGCAATCTAGACCCCGAGTAGCATGCCAAGCACATTACATGTACTATCTCAGTATTTAATCCTCACAACAGCCCTATGAAGTTGCTATTATCACCATTTTATCTAAGAGGAAACTGAAGCTTAGCAAGGTTTGGTAGCAAGGTCACAGCCACTAGGCTCAGAGATAAGGATTTCTACTCAGTTGTGGCTTGTAATTGTGCTTCTCTATATGGACTACTTATAATATTTTGCATAGCTTTTACATTCATTTAATTGATTCATTCCACATTTGTTGAATGCCTACTGTTATCTCCAAAGCTGGCAATAATTTCTCTTTGTGTTTTCACAAGAAAGTGAAATAAAATTTAGCCAGGACAGGAAGGAGTATGCCAGCCTCTTGCTGTGGTCAGGAAGAGGCTGGTGGGGTGGACTTCAGTGCTTATTTCTGAAGAAGTGCCCCAGTGCATCCTCCTCTTTGAAATAAGTGCTCTACCATCCATCCACAGTTCATCAGGTGTCTGCCTGTAGCTGTGCAAAGGGTGAAGGCGGATGCTGGCTGGAAATTGCTATCCCCTGGGGACTTTCTTGAGCCACAACATCAAATATTCTGCAAGGGATGTGAGGTTTTCTCTACAGGAGGTGCTTCACCCTGGCCCACACCTTTTGTGTGGTGGTTTGTGACCCAATGGATAAAAGGCCAAGGTGAATACTCATTGTTATGGCCTAAATGTTTGTGTCTCCCTAAATTCATATGTTGAAGCTCTACCTCCAGTGAGATAGTATTTGCATGTGGGGACTTTGGGAGGTATTTAGGTTTAGATGAAACTGTCAGGGTGGAGTCTCTGTGATGGGATCAGTGTCCTCATAAAAAGAAGGAAAACTGGAGCACTAGAGTGCTCTCTCTCTCTCTCTCTCCCTTTTTCTCTCTCAACAAACATCTGTTGTTTCAGCCACTCAGTCTATAGTATTTTGTTGTAGCAAACTGTAGCTGAGGAAGAGACCACCTTCCTTACGTTCCTCCAGGTGTCGGGTCTTTGCTGTGGCCTGAGACCTCAGCATGACCCATTGGGTCCATTCACAGCAAGGCAGACAATCAAGAGAAAAAAGAATATATGTGAGACCATAAGCTACACAAAGAAATCAGATATACAGAAATGTCCTTACCTAAGTGCTGACACTACGTAGGGAGTTAGTTATCAGCTTAATTAGAGAATTTATTGAGCATTTGCTACTGCCAACCACTTTTCATGTATGTTCTCATTCTCACAACTAAATGAGGAAGGGATCATCATCCATTATCATTCAGATTATAGGTAAGAATACTGAAGCTAAGTGAGGTAATTCGCCCATGATTACATGGCGGTTAAGAGTTGGAACTGGCATTGCACATTGCGATCAGGCCTAACTCAAGAATTTGAGTCCTTAAGCCTGAAGGCAGAGTATGACAGGTCAGCACATTAGAATATAAAATCAACTAAACAATCCCTGAAATAAAGAGGCCCACTGGTGATCTGAGAAACACAAAAGACAGAAATGCTAACCAATATATCCTGGAGGCTTACCACCCATCAGGCACATCCTAAGTACTTTTGACATACTAGCTCACCTAATCCTCAGTGCAATCTTTGGAAGGTAGGTGTGTTACCATCATCATTTCTATTTTATAGATGAGGAAGATAGTACCAAAGAATAGGGCTAACAGATAAAATACAGGATACCTGCCATAGTGGTGGCTCACGCCTGTAATTCCAGCACTTTGGGAGGCTGAGTGGGGCAGATCACAAAGTCAGGAGTTCCAGACCAGCCTGAGCAACATGGTGAAACCCCATCGCTACTAAAAATACAAAAATTAGCTAGGAGTGGTGGTGTGTGCCTGTAATCCCAGCTACTCAGGAAGCTGAGGAAGGAGAATTGCTTGAACTTGGGAGGTGGAGGTTGCAGTGAGATAACACCACTGTACTCCAGCCTGGGCTAGAGAGGGAGATTCCGTCTCAAAAAAAAAAAAAAAAAAAAAATAGGATACCCAGTTAGATTTAAATTTCAGATAGGCAATGAATATTGTTTTAGCATAAGTATGTCCCAAACATTGCAGATTCATTGTTTACCTGAAGTTCAAATAGAACTGGGTGCCCTGTATTATTATTTGCTAAATCTGGCCACCCTGCAGAGGGAGGAAGTCTCAGAACTGAAAGGGAATAAAGCTGGGAATGGGAATCAGGCAATCTGACTTTGGAGTCTGCCATCTTACTGTAAAACCACGCTGCCTCTCAGAAAGGAGTTCAGGTGTCATGGCATCAACCCCAGGCAGAGCAGGTATCCAGCTAATGGTTGAAGCAAGAATTCCAGGGGTGGGCTAGTTAGGGGCAGGCTACCTTCCCAGAAGTTGAGCCTGCAACACAACCAGGTATTTTGGGAAGCAGGAGAGGGTAATGAGTTAGAGCTGGGGTCCGCAGAGAGACAGTTCTTGTTTCCTGGTGTGGCTCCACACTTACTAGCTGGTTCTCTCTGGGCAAACTGCAAAACTCCTCAAAGTCTCAGTGTCCTCACCTGGTCTCACAGGTACAATTGTACCTCTCTGCTCTTGTGTCAATTCCCCTCACTAGTCTGTGAGCTCCTTGGGGATAGTGACTTATCATACATGTGATTGGGGGTAGGGCCTACCATGTATCCAATTATATGCAGCATATAATAAGTGCTCAATAAATGCTTGATTTTTATGAGCTGGCCAACTCTGGAAGGAACTTGGGGGAAAAGGTAGCAGGAATATGGGGGTATGAGGAATCCTCATTTTATGAACTAAGTAGACTGTTTTAACAATTTATGAAAATAGCCCATTTGGTTTCTAAATAAAATTGTTAAGATAAAAGTATAAATTTATTTCTTGCTTTTCAAATCATTTTCTATCATCTCAGGCCCCCATTAGAGAAAACTACGGTAAAATGGACATTCTTGGCACTGATGCTTGAAAGAGATATTATAGAATTTGCTAAAAGGGCACGTTTTCAACACATCGTGAGGCTTAAGCAGCTGATAAGATGATTCTAGGTCATTATCACACTTCCCTTGGGGCACCACTATTCTGGTGGTCTCTTGCATCCTGACTTTTCTTTTCTTTCTTTCTTTTTTTTTTTTTTTGAGACAGAGTTTCACTGTTGTTACCCAGACTGGAGTGCAATGGCATGATCTCAGATCACCACAACCTCCGCCTTCTGGGTTCAAGCAATTCTTCTGCCTCAGCCTCCCAAGTAGCTGGGACTACAGGCACGCACCACCATGCCCAGCTAATTTTTGTATTTTTAGTAGAGACGGGGTTTCACCTCATTGACCAGGATGGTCTCCATCTCTTGACCTTGTGATCCACCTGCCTTGGCCTCCCAAAGTGCTGGGATTACAGACGTGAGCCACTGAGCCCGGCTGCATCCTGACCTTTCTAATGCAGGATGCTTTCCCATTATAAGCCGTCAGCAAATCATCAGCTGGTCGTTTCTTTAAAGGAAGATATTACATTTCCTGCCCCACAAGAGGCCAGGAACTTCTCTGTAACTTTATCTCCTAAGAAACTCTAGAGGTGCCTATTCCCTGTCACTACCTTTGTTTAAAAGCTTGGTGCAAGTGCTAGGCAGAAAATATGTCCCAGAATTCCATTTATAGCTCTTGTTGGATTTGCCTGCCTGGGAAACTGAAGTGAAATATGGTCTTTAAGTGAACTCAGCATTATTTGTCACTCAAAGCAAAAGAGGACATGCCTAAAAGGATGGTTTCAAATCCCTATGGTCTATTGTATGTAACCTGAGCAGTGAATGGCAAGGAATATTCAGTGAGAAAGCAAAAGAGGTCTGGAAATGCACAAAAAAATAAATTTGGATAATTCAATGACATTGTCCTAAAAAAGAAAAATCAAGACTATTTCTTTTTGAAATAATCAGATTGTTTTGTCCACAACTGAGTTTGGGTATAACCCTTTTGCACACCTTTGTTTTCCATAACTTTGTTACACAAATCCATTAACGTTCATGGCAGAATTTTAAAAAACTAGGACATTCAAATTAAAAATTGATTTCATCCCAAATAGAATATCAGCTGTTCAGACATGATTAAGTTTCAAAGTAAAAATATGCTGGGAAAGATCTCCATGTGCACATTTGATAAAGTAGTGTAAAGTTTAATTACGGAGAAGCAGGTTACATCCAGGTAGAAACACCTTCCTTACGTCAGGATAATATTATTTTTTTCCCCAAGTGCTTTGTTCTTAATTTTAGAAGGTGATGGTGATTTTTTTTGTCATTGTGATTCTCCAGGTTTTCAGCATTGACCATAGGGTGATTTCCCAATTTCAGTAAGATATATTAAAGTAATTTTTGAAATAACCCAGAAGTGTTGAGTCTGAATGTATTTGTCAAAGCATTGAAAAGGAAATGGATGTTCCATTTGCTTTGGAAACAAGGCCATTCTGGAGCTTGGGGATGTGCTTCCTCCGAAGGAAGGATAGACCATGTCAGCAGCTCTGAAATGGGCTTATCCTTACGGAAATGTAAAGTGCTAGTCAAGGTCTTGTTTTTCATACTGCAAAATGTGAGAGGTAAAATATGCTGCCAAGTAGAGGATTTATCTATTTCCCTCGCCAAAGGAAGGAAGCTTTTTGAGACATCTAGTGTGTTTGGAAGATGAAGATAAAGGAGAGTATGATTTTGCCCCAATGAAAGAACAGTAGAAATCATGTCCAGGCCTCAGTTTCCATGTTTTGCTTCCCCAGTTCTGAGATCTGTCTGAAGGAAATGTTTGAACATTCAAAGAACCCTTTGGAGCCCCCCTTTTTTGAGATGGAGTCTCTCTCTGTCACCCACTCACTCTGTTGGAGTGCAGTGGCATGATCTTGGCTCACTGCAACCTCTGCCCCCTAGGTTCAAGTGATTCTCCAGCCTCAGCCTCCTGAGTAGCTGGGATTACAGGTGCATGCCACCATGCCCAGCTACCCCTTTGGACTCTTTTGATCATAGATGTCTGAACCTTGCCACATTTGCCTGCACATAGCATAATGTGATGGGATAAACCTCCTAAAAGACCTTGAATCCTCTTTGCCTACTCATGCTTTAAGAGTTACCCACTGCTAAAAAAGGGTTTAGAGAAGGAGTGTCATTTTATTCACGTTTCATTATCAGAGGCCTATTTTGACTGTGAGTCATTCATTTATTCATTAAACATTTATAACGTTCCTTCTTTTTGTCATAGATTTTGCCAAGTCTTTTCGCTTAGATTAATGTTTTAAAATCTCAACTACAGTTTTGTAAAGTAGGACTTTTAGCCCCCATTTGACAGATGAAGAGAATGAGGAGTAGGCAGAATGTCACTTGCCCCAACCAGTAGGTAATGGAACTAAAGGAACACTGGCCCAGTGTTCTTCTGCCTTCCTGGCTGTTTTCCGCCATTCATTATGTTGGACATGCTGACTTTTGTACTGCATCTTGTACTAAGCTGTTCCTTGTCTTCAAAGTGTCTGATTAATAATGTAGCATCAGATTTGTTTTTATGGGTTAGAAAGAGGAAAGCACATCTAAAAGTTCTTTCTATTATATCAAAATATCTATAAAAACTAGGCATGATCATAATCACATTTGGCACAAAAAATGTTCTTAAAATCTGGAAGTCTGAGTTAATTACTTCAAAAGACACTGCATTTGAGTACCTGATTTTTATTTGCTAAACTCCTAGAAATACACTGTATCAACATGTTGGGGTAAAACTGAGCATAGAGTATTTAATAGACAGAAGGGGCAGGATCTCTTGAACCCCAAACTTTGACCTTTCCAGGGCAAGGAGTCTAATCCAGGCATTTCCTGGGAAGGCTGAAAGGACCTGCCAGTCAAAAAGACATTACAAACACATTTCAAGGCTCTCCATTTTGGACAGATTTGCTCTAGGCAGCAGAACAGAGCAGAAAGAGGCAGGCTTCGGTGCCAGGCAGCTTTAAACTTGAACTTGCATTATCGCTTACCAGTCCCAAGGAAATTGGCAAAAGATAATTTTAAAATCTGATTGTTCATAGGCAAAATGAGAATAAAGATGTCTAACTCAAAGATTTGTTTTAAAAATTACATCAGATAATATAGGCTGAGTACCTCTCTGGTACCTAATGTCAGCAACGTTGAGTAAATAGGAGCGCTTATTAATTTAATTATTAGTTAAAAATACAAACAAGCAAAAAACCCAAAAGACATTATACATACAGTATGGGTTCAACTATTTATAAGTTATATGGAAAAAAAAACCCCAACACTGAAATATGTTTTTGTCACATATAGGAAACCTTAAAAACCAAAGTATTTAAGGTTTCCTATATGTGACAAAATACAGGTTGATATATTTTCTTTCTTTATGTCTTTCTAAACATTATAAGCTGTATACAATTAGCTTGTGTTGCTTTTATCAGAAAAAAAAGCAAAGCAAAAGAGAACTAATCTCTCCTTTTATGTGGACCCTAAGGAGATGTTTTCATTACTTCTAGGAAGATGGGGAATGAATTGCAAATGCATAAATTAAAATACCTGATTTGTTCCTACCAAAAATAGGACATCACATAATTTCCATAGGTAGCAAGGACTCAGTCACTTTTTGAGTGTTAGTATCTATACTAAGGATAACAGTTCGGTTTCAGCTATCAAATGCTATGCTTGATCACAAAAGTCTAACTATACCATTGATTCAGACTTTGTTAGTAGTTTTGCTTACAGTAAAATCTAGTCAGAATTAGTTTTTATGTACATGTGTATTTGCATATCTACATAGTTAACTTTACACAGTTTCTTTACCTTAATGTGTCTTAAGTCCACCATTTTAAAGTTTGATATTCCATCCTAAGATTAATTTTTAGAATATTTAATGATTATTTTGGTTGTCAAACAGTAAGTACAGTCTTTGAGATATTGTAACAAACTTTCTTCTTTAAGAAAATTGTATTTGGGGGTCATAATATCCCAGCTTTTAACTTCCTTTTTTGGCAAATAACTTTAAAAATAAAAATGGATATTCTTTCAATTGTCCCTTTTTCTGACTTACAAAGGAATTCTGTTAAAGAGAGACCTCTATTAGCAGAAAAAGCAGAATTGATTTACGAAAGCTGACAGGGCAAGAAAGTTTTTCTACATATAGACAGACACGGGAATTTCTACAAAAGGATGTTAACATTCTCCTTTTTATTTGGCTTCCTTCATCTCAATTTTCTATGAAATGAGACACCAAGAAGCATGTCTCAAAGTTCAAGCATTGTGCCACTTACCTGTACAGTCTGGGCCCCAGTGGCCGGGACAACACCGAGGTTGGAGATAGTCCTTCCTACAAATATGGCGGCATCCGGGGAGAAGCAGAGAGTATGTTCTGATCTCAAAGGTGTACCTTGGAGGGTAAAGAGAGGACATTAACCCATGATTAGAGCAATGCAGCTACTCTAGGTGGTAGAACTGCCTTAGCTTTCAATGTAGGTCCTAATACTTATCTATGGTTAAAAAAAATCTAGATGGAACATGTTTGGCTTTCTAAGTAGCATAAAACCTAATTATGGTTATTTTTAATTATGAGAAATGGATAAAAAAATCAGAGAACGGTGAACATGGTGGGGAAATATCTAAATGATATCAGAAGTAAAGTTAGTAGATGAAATAAATATTAAGGCCTAGGCACATACTAGAGATGTGCCTAAAACTTATCACTGAGTGTCCCAGCAGTTAATGCAGGAAGGGAGAGAGCATGAGTTACACAATGCACAGGATGTGTGGATTTAAATCAAATTCGTTGCTCAGGCTCAGCATATTTATTACAGACACTGTATATGGAGAAATGCCTGTGGCAGAGACAGTATAATGCAACAGGGAACATTTGCCACAATATCCTAGCAGGAGATAAAATGATGACTTCCTTAGAAGAGTTTCTAGTGCTGGCTGAGACATGGTTCCGGCATAACCATTCTGTGGAGGTTAAACACCATTGTCTGTTTAACGGGATCTCTGCAGGCATGGCCTATTTTAGGATTAGACTTTAGTATCTAGAGACAACCCTTCATAATTGTTTCTTTCCATTCCTTTCAGCTGGGCTGCTGTTAAGAATAATGTGATGGTGAGTTCAAGGTTGTCCTCCCAAACCAGTCCTTGAAATGTAGCTGATTAACAGCACAGTCATATACTTTATGGACAGTCAAATTGGGGAAGGAGCTGACTTTTTTTTGAATGGTTGAGATTACTGTCAGGGACACCTCTTTACAAAGGTGGGCAGGAGAGTTCAAGGGCAGAACCAAATATCCCTTCAGGAACTAATTTTGAAAGAATACAAGTGGCCAATAGGTATATAAAAAGGTGCTCAACATCACTGAACACCAAGGAAAGGCAAATCAAAACCACAATGAGATACATGCTCACAGCTATTAGGATGGTTATTGTAAAAAGCAAACAAACAAAATGCAGCAAGTGTTGGCAAGGGTGTGGAGAAAGGGGAACACTTGTACACAGTTGGTGAGACTGTAAATTGGTATAACTGCTACAGAAAATAGCATGGAGGTTCTTCAAAAATTAAAAATAAAACTACCATATGATTCATTAATTCTACTTCTGGTTATATATCCAAAAAAAATGAAATTAGGATCTTAAAGAGATTTCTTCACTCTCATGTTCACTGCAGCCAAGACGTGGAAGCAACATAAACATCCATCAGTGGATGAATAGATACAGAAAATGTGATATACACATACACTGAAATATTATTCAGCCTTTAACAAGAAGAAAATCTGGTAACTTGCAACAACATAGATGAACCTAAAGGATATCATGCTAAGTGAAATAAGCTACACCCAGAAGAACAAATACTATATGATCCCACTGATAGGAGGAAAATAAATAGAATGGAATGGTGGTTGTTAAGGGCTGAAAGGATGAGAAAATGGGAAGGTATTGTTCAAAGGGTATAAAACATTGATTACAAAAGATGAAACCATTTTATAGATTTAGTGCATATAGTAAACAACAAGGTAATATATGCTTAAACGTTGCAAAGAGAGGAGATCTTATATTAAGCATTCTTATCACAAAAAGAAGGGGGAGAAAACTTTTGAAAATGATGGATGTGTTTATGACACTGATTGTGGTGTTGGTTTCATAAATGATACTTACCTTCAAATTCATCAGGTTGGGTACATCAAGAATGTCCAGTGTTTTTGTACGTCAGTAATATCTCAACAAAGTTGTTTTAAAAAAGACCCAAATACATAAAACAAAAGAACCAGTCTTGAGTTTGTTCCAGCGTAGATGAATGACAGATTAAAGTTTTTATATCTAAAACATTTCTGAATGCAAAAATTTTATCCCATGTGCGTGTGTATGTGTGTGTGTGCTTGTGTGTTGGGATATAACCAAGTGTCCACTTTGGCAATGAACAGAACAGTAGCCAGTACCAAAATGTTTTCAGAAAAGTAGCCATTTAATTTTAAACATCAACTCTAATTATCTTGAATAAAATCCTAATAGAAATTGAAATAGGTTGCCAATGTGTGCCTGCTTTGGTAATTGAGAGTTAACTGCTGCATATGCTTGCTAATTATTTTTTCTTTTTTCCAGAAAGAATCAGATAGGAGCGATCAAGGTGTTGCAAGTCCTGATTATGCAGAGACGTTAATCACGTACAATACCAACTCCAATCATCATATTCGAATCTACCCTCCAAAAGGAGGAACCGGTAAAGATTATCCCACCTGATAATACCCACTGCTTGCTAATTCTAGGTTATTACTGGGAAACTTTCTTTTATTTAAAATGATGATTTTGATTTTAGAATATAATGTGGTCACATTAGGCAAATGTGAATTTAAAATAGTGTGCTATAGTGTTAAGGTGTCATTTCAAGCAAAATAAAAAATAATCCTTTAACCCAGAATTAAAAGCACACTCATTGAGTACTATCTAATTTCTAAATAAACAGGCTGAGTGAAAACAAAATTGCATTTGCAGTTGAACCCCATGGCTGCACCCATTAGCTAGCGAGCGTAACCACTTGTCATTCCTTGGCAGTATTAGCCTTGAATTTAGAGTTTTGAATCCCAAGAGGTCTTCAAAAATGCAAAGTTCACATAAAATACAACCATACGGTAATTTGTTTCCCCCCTTCTTCAAGTTCTAATTAGTATCAAGGTTCGCGGCTAGTTAAAAAGATGACTATCAGGCTCAAGGCTTTTATCATGTTTGAGACTAGAATTCTTTCCAAATTAAATAAAACCCAGATTTTCAAAATACAGGCAAAATGAAAAGAGAATGCTTATGTACAATACAAGATAAGTCGATTTTGTATTAAAATATGAATGAATAACAATGTACATTTTATGTTTTTAAATTTTTTTCAGACATAGTTTCACTTTGTTCCCCAGGCTGGAGTGTAGTGGCTCCATCTCAGCTCACTGAAACTTCCTCCTCCAGGGTTTAAGTGATTCTCATGCCTCAACCTCCCAAGTAGCTGAGATTACAGGCAGGTGCCACCATGCCTAGCTAACTTTTGTATTTTTAGTAGAGATGGGGTTTCACCATGTTGGACAGGCCGGTCTCAAACTCCTGATCTCAAGTGATGCTCCTGCCTTAGCTTCCCAAATTGCTGGGATTACAGTATGATCCCAGCAGCAATATGTATCTTAGACTTAAGTGCATAAATTGTGAGTTACCTAAGTTTGGGCTTATTGTCCTAAAGCAAGAGAAAAACCATAGTTATCTCTTTGCAGTTTTTGAGATAGGTGGTTTCAAGCTGGATTCATAGTTTCAGCACATTTATTTTCTCATGAGTACCTGCAATCTCGGACTCCTACAGTGCCATTGGAAATCTTGGTGTAACCATCCGGGCAATTAACTTCAAAATTGAGAAAGCAGGCTCGGCACTCAGTCCTAATTGTAAGGAGAGACTTCTGGTCACATCTTCTTGTCTGTGTAAATATAAGAAATGAACATTAATTCCTATTTTCAGAGTCTTGTAAAACATCTAGCAAGGCCAATAACGTCTCCAATCATCTCAGTGGAATGTCAGGGATGGTGATAAGGTTGATTGGTAATGATTGGTTTGCTCCTTTAAATCTTATCTGGAAAGAGTATTGGGATCAATTAGCAATGTCTGCCATGGCTGTAGGTGAAAGAAGTGCCAGTGCCTTGGAAGATAGTTACTGTTTCAAAGATATTTGCAATCTTTAGATGACAATCCAACTGAAAAGTAGGCTCCAGGAGAGCAGGGATCTTTCTCTGTTTTGCCCACTGCTGTACCCCAAGCCCTAAAATAGTGTCTGACACATAGCAGTGCTCAGTGAATACTTGTTGATTAAATGAATGAATTAGGGAGAGCAGAATGTTTAGCAACATAAGGTGGAGATGTAACAGGTAAACTGAAAGATCCAGACTCAATTTGGCACTGTCTTTAGGATCCCCTGTTGCTGATAATGCTGAGGCTGATCCTCCCTGAGAGATACCTCCCTTTCCTCAACTTTTCTTCATTTCCCCATTAAGCTTAAGTTGGAGCAGCTTTGTGCAACAAAGAGAGACTAAACTTGGGGACCAAAAGACCTAAGTTTGGAGTCAAGTTCTATATCTTGCTAAGTGTACAATCTTGAATGAATTCCTTACCCTTTGCCATCACCTATAAAGGGGAGATATTAAAAACCACTCTTGAGATTACTGAGACCTTTAAATGATGAAGGTCATTTAAACAGGTGTGGATTTCCTGGGAAATGCCTGAAGTATGACAGGTGGTGAATGCTGACTTCTGTAACTCTTCACCCACCTTTGTGCCTGTTTTCTCTCCTGACTGGTATGTTCTCTCCTGTTCACTGGGCTCCCTAAACCAAGTCCGTCAAGTAAAAGATGGTTTAACACCATCTCTTTCACAAAACCACATTCATTTTTCTTCCTTTGCTCAACTTCTGCTCTTCCTGTGGCTCGCCCAGTGGAGCACATTTTGTTGGTCTTTGCTCTCCATTAAAAAAACCCCTTCTTGGGCAGGATCATGTCTCATGCTTTCATATTATTGTCAGCTCATCCATGGTCCTGGCACTAGGTGAGGCATGGTGGAAATGTTACCACTGCTTCCAAGTTCATTGAAACATATAACGTCTGCATAAAAAGAAAGTTTATGCTAGGCGCAGTGGCTCACACCTGTAATCCCAGCACTTTGGGAGGCCGAGGCAGAAGAATCACTTGAGGTCGGGAGTTCAAGACCAGTCTTACCAATATGGAGAAACCCCGTCTCTGCTAAAAATACAAAATTAGCCGGGCGGGGTGGCACATGCCAGTAATCCCAGCTACTCAGGAGGCTGAAGCAAGAGAATCGCTTGAAGCCGTGAGGTGGAGGTTGTGGTGAGCCGAGATTGCGCCATTGCACTCCAGCCTGAGCAACAAGAGTGAAACTCTGCCTTAAAAAAAAAAAAAAAAAAAAAAAGGAAAAGAAACTTGATACCTTCAGAACTATTGGTTATGCATCCTTTCAAAGGCATCATCTTATTTGATCTTCACTGCTCTGAAGAAGGGCAGGTATCATCATCCTCATTTCAGCGGGAAGAAAACTGAGGTGAGGGGTATTGCAGTGATTTGCCCAGGGTTACCCTGTGAGTTTCTGGCCTTGCGATTCCTTGATTAGCCCTTTCTCTTTCGTGCACCTGAGTGGAGCATAGAAAACTGAAATCTCTATTTTTACCAGGAGCTTTTATTTGGTGATCATCGTGAACCGAAATAGCACTCGAAGTTTCTTTATTGAGTAATAATAAAAGCTACACTTAGCTATAGTTTGAATTAACCTCCTTTAATTGTCATGACACCTCTACATTTTTTTAAAACAGGTTTTTCTTTACATGGGGGTTTCACATTTGGATAAGTATGTGGGGTTACATTACTTTGTCTTTTCTTTCTTAGTGGGCTGGATTTGAAACCCTCTCCTTAAGAAACCTCTTGACCTTCAAGTTGCCCTTTTCAAATGAAAAGACTCATTCTGTCTCTCATACAGTATTTACAAACTTGTCTTCTCTGAAAAGGAAATTCAGCTTGTTTAAATCAGTTAAGGTCTAATTTCTGCACGAATGCAAACACTTGGTGATGATGATGGTGATTAAGAAGATGATGATAGTGATGGTAATTACAACCATTTGTGGAGCACTGTCAGGGTAAGACTGAAGCTTGAAGAGTTAAATAACTTGCTCAGGGTCAAACAGCTGTGGAGGATCATGACTGCCTCTTAGACCTATTTGTTAAATAGAAAAATGAGATCCACAGTTCAAACTCACCCCTACCTAATTTCAAAACTGGAGCTCTGAGCCATTAGGCCATCTTCCCATTTTCATGAAAACATTATCAGAGCATGCAGCAACTGGAATAAAAATTGGTGGTGATAAAAATTTGCCTGGCACAGGTGCAGAATCACGTTTAAGATTCATTCTCGATGGATCAGAAATCAATAATGTCTCATTGACAGCTGGCCTCACTCTGAGGCCACACCTTGGTAAGCTTGCTTGAGGATTCGGAGTGCTGATGTACTTCATGGAGTCTACTGGTAAGACCTCCCTGGGGACTTTTACTACAACTCTATGGAAGGCAGAAGAGATGAAAGAACGAAGGCCTGATGATTTTGTAAAATATTTCTGATCCTTGTGTTCCTTAGAGAGATATCCACCCTGGAATTCCCCAGACCATCTCTCCACAGCCATAGTTATTTTCTACAGTCAGAAAGATGGGATGGTAGATATTCACAGTAATGAGACTATTAGAACAAATAAAAAACAGGATGCCAACGTCGGCACTGGAAAAAAGAACGTTAGCACTAAAATTAGAGATCCCAACAATGGCGGTTTAGCACAGGAAGAGCAGCAAGTGGGTTAGCACACCTTCAGAAGGATTGTGCCTTACAATTAGGACCATAGTCTCTACAAGTGTTCTCTGCATTTTATAAAGTCCAGATTGTACCCTTTACCCATGACAATAGAGGAAAACAACAAGCTTTTGAACACATCATAGCAATTAACAAATAAAAAGAATATGAAAGTCTCCTCTTACCTGTCCTGAGGTTTCAGCTGAGCAGCAGAAATTTTGTACAACCAAGCCAAGACAAAAAATTACTAAATATTGTAGCATGATGAGGAAATATTTGCTCCTTTTCCGTGCCAAGCACCTGTCAGGCTGACTTAGTTATTTTAACTTAGTTTTATAAACTCCCAGTGAATTCTTTCTCATTTCAGTGTATACTTTTAAATCCTTTCCTTTCCTTTTTGCTAGATCGAACCAGGAGATAGGTGAGACCTGCCTCTAGAAAGGAAAAATGGCAAATCCAGAAGTCTTGGTGAAACTGGTCACAGTAAATGGTCTATATATCCTGGCTGACTGACAGGATATCCTGCAGGGGCTGAGGCAGAGGCTTAGGCCAGGATTTGTGCCTGTGAAGCACTCAGAACAGTCCTGCCTCTCCTCTACTCTGCCCCCACCTCTAGTCCTGCCTACTGCTGCCCTGTGGCGTTTCCACGACCATGCCATGTAATACTGCAGGCCTTTCAGTCCCAATGCAAAGGTCTAAGCTTGCTGTTGAACAGGGTTGGGGGAGTGCCTGTAAGTGGGCACAGTCCCAGGTGTAGAATGAATGTTGCAGAAACCTTGCAAGAGGTGGTGGCTTCACCCTGGGTAAACTCTACTGCAAAAAAAAAAAAAAAAAAAAAGGTCGCCTTACAGATGCTGACAGGTGGTTTGAATCACAGATGCTGACAGGTGGTTTGAATCATTCTTTCTTCTTTTCCATTCCACTTCAGTAACAAGTGACTGAGCCTGTTGGTTTAATCTTACCCTTTAAGTTCAGATCTAAAGCCACCCCTTCCAGGAAGCCTTCCTATCCTACCCCTCCACAGGACCATAAAGATGCTCCCAGAAGTTTGCACATAATTCCATGAAAGCCGAGTCACAACTGTCTGTCTGTCTCCCATGCCCAACAGTGATTGCCTTGAGGACAGAAGAATACAGCGTTCATCTTCTCTGTATTCTTTGATGCCTCGAGCAGAGACCTGCACTTGAAAATAATAAAAATGGCTAATAATAGCCATCACTTTTTGAAAACTTACTGCAGGCTAGTCACTATTATAGACCTCTCTATGGATTTCATTGTTTAATTCTCACGGTACTTGGTGAAACAGGATTATTCTCCTCATTTTACGGAGGAGGAAACTGAGGCAGAGAGGTTAAGGAATATATCCAAGGCCACACAGCCAATGGGTGGTAAATCTAGTATTCAAATTATGTGGTTCCAGAGCCAGTACTGTCATCCACTGCCCTCTGCAGCTGAAACAATCAATATTTAATAAATAAATAAATAATAGATGGTGTTCACAGTCCTACTGGAAACCAGGATGGAAAAGTGTCAGACCCAGCACCAGGAAGGGTAAAGTCTGGGCTTATCAACAAAAGGGGCATGTCTCATGACACTAAATTAAATGGGAGGTTCATGCACTTACAGATACTAATTTTGGTTAACTGATCCTTTTTTTCCTCTGCAAAGTTCCCCCCTCTCTCTCTCTCCTCAACTGCTTTCATCTTTTGAAACAGCAATTTATAATGACCGATAATCTAGGAAACTTTTCTAACATAGGCCCCTCAGAGGCCAGCTCAGAAACCTGGGAGAGGAGCTTAAAAAGAATGCCTCACATTTAGCTCTACTCGAGAATAACACAATCAGAACGGGAGCGGGGCACAGGAGAATTTTCCAAAGCTTCCTGGTTGATTTCACTTGCATTGGATCATTGCTTGGGGAGAAATGAATTATGACTGTGTGAAACTAGTGAGATTTTGATGTTTATCCATTACAGCAGTTGTGTTACCCTAAAAAATACACCCGGGACATAAATTGGATGCTTCTTTCTGATTCTTTTCTTTCTAAAGGATGTAGATAAAAATCTGGGGCTTGGAACAGGCTAGATTCCAGGTGAAATAATAAAATGAGCCTATACTGCCATTTCCTAAATAGTGTTTTACCAAATACAATTAGGGGAAATACTGTAGGGTAGTAGGGAAGGGTTCTCTCACCAGATACTTTGGGAAACCCTGACTCTGATATCCTTTTCTCATAGATTGGCCATGCTTGTTATTCCATTGAAAGTTCTGAGAAGTCTTTTAAAACAATATAACCAAATGAAACAAAAAACAGTTCAATTTTGTTCAAAGCAGCATTTCCCAAACTGTTGAGACTAAGGAATGCTTTCTCTCTTTGCAAATTCATATTGGCAACCTCCAGATTCTGTGTTTTATCCGTGTCTCTAAGGGAAATACCACGTGAGGCTTTAGCAGGTGGTAAATGCTAAATTTATTCATTGAAAAATGAATAAATTATTTCATTTTTCAATTGCTAGAAGTAGAGGTTAGCCTGCCAGTGGCCAAGAGACCTATGCATAGGGTTTATGAAATAGTTGCATTGAAAAATGCCTATAATGCACATGGCATTCTTTAGAAATTGTTTGAATAGGTGTGTGAATTAATTTTGTTTCTGTTACGCTCTTTCGATTGCTATAAACAGGGATTCTTCAAGTTATTTCAAATCCTTATTCTGGCTCCCTAAAATGTGCCTGCAATTAACAAGTAAAGTGCTTAGAATGGTACCTAGCACGCAGTGGATGTTCAGTCACCCTTGACTATTACTATATAGTTAAAATATGCAAATGTGACAGACAGTAACTACACAGAGCTCTACCCTGAGCCCACAGTAGCTCTGAAGTAGGTCGGATTTCCCCAGTCCTGGGTTGTCTCAGTTTTGCTGATTCGTATGTCCCGTGTTGGGTGAAATGTCACTTTCTTTACTATGGTCCATATTCTTTTTACAGATTGTTTAAATTCTATCTCATTTCAGGTGTTTTTTAATCAACAATATTCCATGGGCAGTGTGCTCCCTCCAGTTTCCTCCCTGTGCCGAGGACAGTCACATAAGACTGGGTGCGGCTGTCCTCTCCCCAGGACTGCTGTTTACTCTCTCACTGCCTGTTCTTTGCCCCTTCCTTGATCAGCACTCACCTCCTTTGCACCTGTGATCTGTCCTCAGTGGCGACAATGTGAGAGGATATAGTTTCCTCTTGGGTGAGAGGAAGAATTTTCTGATTGGGATCTGAAGAAACTTTGCCCATATTGGAAAAGGAAAAAATGGGGAAAGGTTGGAAAATTCCTGGGTAACAATGTGGAAATCCTCATGGCTGTGGGATTCTGTTAGTTGTTAGTGTGTCCCTGATCCTTTCTCTATGTCATGCTTGTCACTGAGTTTTTAGTCCTTGGCAACTTTGTCTAATAACATGGTTCGTGTGTGCATTGAGAAGGATTAACGAAAGGGGAGTCATCACCTTCCTCATCATCATCACCTCATCACCATTACATCATGGCAAACTAACATACAGCTTTCATCATGTGCCCAGCACTCTACTGATCTTTAACTCATACCTTATTTAACCTTTTACATAAATTTAATTGAATCTTCATGTTGATTTAATAAATTTAAATTTTAAGACATTAAATATTCACCATAGGCTAATGCATAAGTATGCCTATTATTTATATTTTGCAGATTAGAAGACTGAGACAGAGAAAAGATGAATAACTAATTACATAAGTAATTAGTTATATAATTACTAATTACTATTATTCCCATTTTACAGGTGAGAGAACTGAGACAAAAAGACCATGAGTAATTGTCCAAGGTCACGAAGCTATGAAGTGATATGTACGGACTTAAATCCAGGCAATGTGGATCCAGAGGCTGATGCTGAGGCATCCACTTGACTTGCTTTGGTCTTTCATGAACCTTGAACAAGCTCTTCCTGAACCCTGTGCAATGGCCAACAGGTTAGAGTTTATTCTTATGAAGTAGAACAAGCTTCACTGTTTACATCTTATCTTTTACTTGCAGGAGAAAAAAGACTAGAAATTGGGAATCTGAGGTCAATTTTTTGGTTAAAAAAATTTTTTTTGAATTCTTTTGGCAACGTTTGCCAAACAGAAGAAAAAGATCTCAGAACAGCAACTAGATACAACTTTGCTTAAGGCAGTGTTTCCCAAACTTTTGAGACTAAGGAATGCTTTCTCTTTTTGCAAATTCGTATTGGCAACCTCCAGATTCTGTGTTCTATCAGTGTCTCTAAAGGAAATACCACATTAGACTTAAGCAGGGAGGCTATTTCATTTTTCAATTGCTAGAAGTAGAGGTTAGCCTGCCAGTGGCCACAGAGACCTATGCTTTCCGTGAGACCAATGATCTTTCTTGAATATCTATCTATATAATTGAAAAAGTTGCTTCACATAGTTTTAACAGATCCAACAACTCCTTTTTTTTTTTTTTTTTTCCCAACAGAAAGTGGTGCTTTGGGAAGTGACAGTTGTAGAAAAGAAATAACAATAGTAAGTCCCTAAAAACTTTCAGTAGGAGAAATTCGTGAGAACCATTTGGAAATGCCTCCATGGACCCCTCTATGACTAACGTGGCCCTTGATAAAACTGATTGTGGCCAAGGAGGAGCAAACAGAACTAACAAAACAAACTTCCAAATTCTCAGTTTATGATTTTGGTAGTTAAAAAAATAGTCTCCCAATGGGAGAGAAAGATGTTCTGCGGTAGCCTGTGGATTTCTCGCTTAGCAGGCGCTTTTAACGAAATCCAGTTTTATTCTACAGACAGCTTGGTGTTAGATTCAGCTGAGCATTCCTTTTGCCTACTCATTGGGCAGAATTCTTGGCACCTGAAAAGAGGTCAAAACACTTTTTATCTCTCTTTTACATCTTATAGTAACATTCAACCAATCCAATGGCTATTTATATTTCAAATATTGAAATTTTAAAAAAGGAATTCTCTTCCTCCTCCTCTTCCTTCTTTGATATCTTTTTTATACTGATCATCTGAGCAATATTGCAATTATTTTTTCTTTGTCCTTTCTCCTTCCTGGTTTGGGTAGGAATATAGGTATTTTTCAGATCAAAGGACTTCTTAACAAGCTAAACTGAAAGTAGTCTATAGTTTTCTCTCATGTTTTGAAATAACCCCTGTTTAAAAGAAGTTTCAAGTGAAAATCTAGCATAATGTGTTATTTGGCTTGATTTACAAGGGTAGCTATGCTAAATACCATCTTTACTTCGATTGTATAGACATACGTCATGTCTAATGGGATGACTTTTTTCTTGGTTGTCATCACACTGGAAGTTTTATTTGTCTGTTTATTTACTCGGAAACATTTATAGAATGCCATTCCTTATGTTGTGTTCTGAGGGCATACAGATAGCTATGCCTTGCACATTATAGCTTCCAGCATACTTTCATACTTATTATATCATTGAACCTAAATATTATTACACCTTTGTGAAATAGACTGAGAAAGGGATATTATCTTAATTTGGCAGATGTAAAAATTGAGGAATAGAGAAATTGAGCAGTTTATTCTGCATCAGTAAGTGAGTATGTGGTCGTACTGGTAATAGATGACGAGTAATCTTGCTCTCGTCATATGCTGTCTGCTATGGCAGCACCATTCTGATACTTGATACTTAAGCGAAGGAATGGATTATCTGTGGTTCACTGTGTTTGGTCGTTAAAACCCTTACCTGAGCTGGGCGCTTTTTATTGTCACACTGAGACATGGCCATGGCCACAGAAGCTTTGAAGAGTGAATATAAAGGCCACAGCTGAGATTCACACAACCACAGGGATACTTGGACCACAAACAAATTCTCAAAGTTTCATTATATGGATTTGCCATCTCTGGCATGGCATAACATGGACACATTGGATCACTCAAGGCTTTTTGTTCTGTATAAAAGACTTGGCCGTGCTCCAGAAACTGGGCTGACACCAGGTCTACAGAGCAGATGCTGACACTCACACCTGCCAGCCACGTCTCTGCCTTAGTGACTTGCCAACATCTGGAACGTTGTTCCTCTAAACAGCCTTCGTTTTCTTCCAGCCCTTATTCAAACCCACCCTCTCAAAGACAGCTGTCCAGACGATGCTGCTGAAAGCCCCAACATGCACCCTTCCCTGCTCAAGACTCTAGCTTCCCAGTAGCCTGATCTTTTTTTTCCCCTTGGCACATTTTACTCTCTAAGTGACCATGCAGTTCATTTGTGTTTTATGTTTATTGTTTGTTGTCTGTCTCCCCAGTTAGAATTATGCTCATTAAGGGCAGGGATTTTTGTCTGTTAACTGATATATCCAGATACCTGGAAGACTGCTGGAGATACAGTAGGCACTCACTGCAAATGACTCAAAGAATAACTCATGGAAGTGAAAATGTCCCAGCTGTATAAATAAGCAGATTATATAATTCTGGTAAAATACCACCAACCTCAAAAAAGCATTTATCAAAACATACGCTGCTTTTTTCTTTCAGTTCACCAAGCCACTTATAAAATCAGTTTTTTCTGCTTCTGCCATTCAGTCCTCCATAGCATCTTCTTCTAAATGCACCATTCTAAAATCTCCTTGTTTCTTAGTGAAGTTTTTTTTATGTCTTATTCTATTGGGTTATTATTTTGATCTGGGAACTCAAATTCTTTTGTGTTCAGCATTATTTTACATCTTAGAAATGAGATTATTTTTACCCATAAAGTCCCGCTTACCTTTCCATATATAGTGTGTATTGGTTCAGAAAAGAGTTAGTCTAATACACACAATGGGTCTGGCTCCAGTTCTGCCTTAAGCTATTGATCCTGACGTTGAGCAAGCCCCTTGGCTTATATGAGAAAACAAGTGAGTTGGACAACATAAACTTCACTCTGCTCTTTCATATTTGCAGGATTGTAAAATACTCTTTTCATCCTTCCCGTGCTAAGGGGATTTCTCCCCCTCTGAATTTCTGTAAGCTTTGAGCATTTGATAGTCGGTTTGAATTCTGGGTACATTGTTGAGGAATATAGTTGTTATTTTCTCCCCCAAGAAATCAGAAATTGCTTCAACCTCCCCGCCCCAAATTACTTTCTCAAAGAATACATAGAAACATTCTAGGATTCTGAGACAGAAATCAAGATAAGAGTTATTGTTATGAAGGTATTTTGCCCAAAGCATTTCATCAGCCTGTAGAGACATATTAGGTTGAACCACATGAAATAGTTACTCTCTTAGATAAAATGTGGACTAATCCTGGCAACTTCCTATGGTTTGCCCTAACATATACCTGTTTAGCACTGATCATGATTAGAAAAATATTCTAAAGTTTTCAAACATTTTTAGAAAATATTCTAAAGTTTTCATCTTTATAGAGAGGCACTCTTTCAGTCCACTGCCATTTCTCAGGGACTGAGTTTTTTTAGGAGGGTTGTTATTTTGAGAATCAGACACCAGGGCTCAAGAGACTGTCAGTTTCAGTTGAAATGTTTCTGTCTCTGGGTACGAAGTCGATGGGGCCAAGGTGCTGCCTCTCTTTAATGCTTCCCATCCTGCAGAGAGGGCCAGATGAGCCAATGAATATATGTCCATACCTTCGCCTGGCCCTGGCACCCTTTCTGGTTCCTCTGCTTCATGCTTTGAGAGGATAAATAAATGCACCCAGTTGTTAGTAGGAACTGACAGGGCAATAGGGTTTCCTGCACACTCATCAGATCCCGGTCTTTTCAGGAGTCAGCCTTCCAAGCAGGGGATGTGTCCAAACACGTGTCTCCCTGCCCTCATGGCCCTTTCCTTTTCCTTTGTTAGTTGAAATCTTTCCACACAGCAAATTTTCTTTTCTGGTGATTTTTGTTTTTCCTTTTTGTGGAGACCAGTCAGCAGGTCCCACTGTAAGCAAAATTGTAAAGTAGGCAAAGTTTCTCCTCAGCTCTGCACTTGACTTCCCTTTCAGCAACTTCCTCCCCCATTCATTCAGTTGTACAGTCAGTCAACATGCACTGGGAGCTCACCAAACACAGGACACTTTTCTGGTTAGGATGTTATTTTGTGGTGGGCAGAGATGAATGATTTGATATTTACATAGTCAGAGTGAACATTTATCCATTCAGTTGCCCAGGAGTGATATCTTTTTCTCACCACCAATATCAGAAATTCCTACTGATTTTACCTTTAATAGGTAGAATCCTATCATGAATCCAACCACTTCTCTACATCTCCACTACTCCCTCCTTGGTTTAAGCATCATCTGTTGCTTATGTTATTGTGGTAATGTCAGGGTCCGGCACGTCTGCCGGGGGACTACCGACCTGCAGGAGTCCCCAAGACCACCAACGTAGATGTCTCGTTCAACCTGAGGGAGAGAGTGCGCGGAAGTGAAAGAAAATAGAAAAGTGGAGTCTGGAGGGCTGGCTTAGGCTATGTCCAAGCAGCCATTTTATTTTTGCAATATGTTTCCTTATGTACTTTTCTGAAGTCAAAGTTGTTTACGCCAGATCAACGTACTTAAGTTACAGTAAGCAAGTTACGCCCACTAAGTTACGCCCAGTAAGTTAATCCCATTAAGTAGGTTACGCCCAGTAAGTAGGTTACTTTCAGTAAGTAGGTTATGCCCAATAGATCAATGTAAGTAAGTTACAGTCACGCCCTTTAAGCTATGGTAAATAAGTTACAGTTACGCCCTGTAAGCTATGGTAAGTAAGTTACAGTTACACCCAGTAAGTTGGTAAGTAAGTTACCAGTGTAAATACTTAAGTTAATATTTTACAATGAAGGTAAAAATGGTCCAACATGAACACAATCAAGCAATAAACCATAAGAAGCCGAAAGTGGACACATTGCCTCCCAAGTCTTCATATCCATCAAGTAATGTCTGCTAATTATGTAGAATAACATAGTCCCTCTCTCGGTTCCTGCTTTCCCTCAGCTTGACTCTTCCAGCCAGGGATCTGTGTCTGGGCTCAACCTCACCGTATGGTGAGGCCCATTTCCCAGGGGCCTCACACGGGAGCGATCCCCACAGATTCCCTCATGGTAACATCCTACTTAACATGCCTGCTTCTACTTTGCCTCCTAAAATTCGTTTTACAAACAGTCATCAGAATTATTTTTGAAGATATATGTAAGACCAAGTGTTCCCAGCTTAAAACTCTTCCATGGCTTGGAATCAAGCACCAACCCCTTGTCTGTGGTTTTGTGTCTTATCTAATCTGAATCTTCCCTCTGGCTTCATCCTGAAACAGTTTATAAGCTACTCTGCTACATGCGGAGTTAATTCTCATCTTGGGTATCTTCACTAGCTCTTGCCTTTGCCTGGAATGCTCTTCCTTCTGATTGTTGCATGGTTGAGTCTTCCTTCCTTGCATCAGTTCTCATTTAAGTGTCACCTCATGGACAAGTGACCCCTGATTACTCAAGCTGATATGGTCATTCCGCTGCTGCATTGCACCCCTCCATTTTACTTCTCATAGTACATATTCCATGTGATAGAATGTAATGGTATCTTCTTACTGTTGATATCCCCCATGGAAGTGTAAGGTCCATGAGAGCAACTTTCCACAGCACTTCTCCAGTGCCCAGAATGGTGCCTGCTCCTCAGCAGGCAATCAACACCTTGTCGTTAGGTGAATTTACAAGTATTTGTCATGTGCTCTTCACCTTCCACCTATTGTATTATTTAATCTCAGATCTCCTATGGGGAACCTACTGCTAAAAAAACAAAACAAAACAAAACAAACCTTAGTCAAATTAAATTTAACTGTACAGGGAAGTCATGATCTGGCTTTGATTAGGAAACTATCATTCCAACTGCTGTATTGAGAATAGACCATGGAGGAGAAAGTAGAAGAGCTTCTCAACAGGTTACTGCAATGAACCAGGTGCAAGATGATAGTGGGAGCAGGGGAGATGGCGAGAAGGGATCAGATTCTTGATATGTTTCACAAGGAGGGCCAAAAAAATGTGTTGATAGTTTGGATGTTGGGTGTGTAAGAAAGAGAGGAGTCAAGAATGACTCCAAGGTTTTTGGCCTCCTGAGTATCTCAAAGAATGAAGTTACCATCCACTGAGACAGGAAGGTGTGAGTGAAGCAGGGTTCTGCACAGAGATTTAGGAATTCAGACTTGGATATAATTAGTTTGACCTGTCTGTTAGATATTCAAAAAGAGAAGGCAAGCAAGAGTTGAATAAATGGGTCTGGGATTCTAGAGAGAGGCTGGGCTGGATATACACATTTGAAAAACATCAGAACTTTAGGTCATATGTAAAGCCTTGGGACCAAAGAAATGAGAGTAGGTAGAGAGTGGACTGAGTTCCAGGGACACTGACGTGAGAAAGTAGGAAAACTGGGTCAGGAGGTGGGAATAATCCTGTGCTCACCTGTGTCAACTGATGAGAGGTGGAGGAAGATGAGGGCTGAGGCTTTTTATGAACTTTAGAGGCTTTTTATGAACTTGACAAGGGAAATTTCAGTGGAGAGGCAGGGAAAGACTACCTCTCCTGAATGGAGTAGATTTAAGGAAGAATTAGAGAAGAGAAATTGGAGGCAGAGTAGACTTTTTTTGCATTGAGTTCTGCAGCAAAGTGTGAGCGAAGAAATGAGGCAGTAATTGGGGAGGGTGGGGATTAGAAAGGATTTCTTTCTTAAACAAAAGAAAGAAAGAAAGGATTTCTTTCTTAAAACAAAGAAAGATTGTTTTAAGAAAAATAACAGCGTTTATATATGCTCATGAAATGGTCCAGTACAGAAGGAAAAGTAGATGATAGTTACCATTAATTTTGATATTAAAAAAGCATCCCTATCTACATAACACTAATTAATTCACCACTTGGTGTTGACCTGAAGTGGTGGTTACTTCTGGCTGGTGGGCTTCTGTTTGGAAGCTTTCAAATGTTAACTGTTTCTAGTGTGCGTATTTCAGATGGAAGACAGAGAAATTTTAACTAGGCCTCTATGATAAAGATAAAAACTTATACACACATACACACATACATACATAATAGACGCCATAGTGGTCATTGTAAGTAATTTTGAGTATATCACAAACATTGTGATCCCACAAACCAATGACTTCTACCCCGACTCTACCCATCTTCTCACTGTAACGTTTTCATTCCCCATGATCCCTACTGGAGAGTACCAGTGCCAGGGTCAGTCCTCGAGGGTTGAAGCCTTCAGTGGTTTGGGTGGTGTTTCATTTTTCAGGACTTCCTGTCCAGGGACTTTTTGTTGGAGCAAATAACTTTTCTGGAGACAGAGGGGAGTGGAGCTGTCATAGACTGGCAGACCAGACCTAAAAATCATTTGGAAGAGTTCTTTCCCAACTTCCTACTCTGAGGTGAAAAAATCCCAAATAAATCACACATTCTCCTGAGTTTTAGTTTCAGCTCTCTCATTAGTGAGCTGTGTTACCTTGGACAGTTCACGTAACTATTTAGGTCCTTGGAGTTCAACTCCAGCTCATTATAGTTTTGACTTCTTAAGATTGTAGCTTTTCTGAGTCTTTGGGGAAAAAATTTCTTTCCTTTTTCATTTTTCTTTTTGTTTTTTTCTCTCTTTGAGGATGATTAACCTATGAAAAATATAATTTAAGGCTATGTAAGTCAAAAGGCAATTCATTTTTTTTCCTATTTCTATTGTGGTAAAATACATACAACACAAGTTTTTATCATTTTAAGTATTCGTAAGTGGCATTAAACTATTCGTAAGTGGCATTAAACTATTCATAAGTTGAGTGGCATTAAAAACATTCACATTGTTGTGCAGTCATCACCACCATCCATCTCCAGATTTTTTTCACCTTTCCAAACTGAAATTCTGTACTCTTTAAACAGTAAGTCCTTCCTCCCCTTCCTCCAGATGCCAGTAACCATCATTCTACTTTCTGTGTCTATGAATTTGACTATTCAAATTACTGCATATAAGTGGAATCATATGATATTTGTTATTTTGTGTTCTTCTATTTCACTTAGTAGAATGTCTTGAAGATTGGTTTATGTTGTGGTATGTGTCAGAATTTCCTTCCTTTTTAGACTGAATGATATTTCATTGTATGGATACCCTACACTTTGTTTACACATTCATTTCTTGATGGACACTTGGGTCGTTTCTACTTTTTAGTTTTGTGAATAATGCTAGGAACACTGGTGTACGGATCTCATTGCATTCCTGTTTTCAATTATTTTGGGTATATACCCAGAAATGGAATTTCTGCATCACATGGTAATGTTATGTTTCTATTTTTGAGGATCCACTGTGCTGTTTTCCGTAGTGGCTGCACAATTTTACATTGTCACCAACAGTGTACAAGGTTCCAGTTTCTCTACATCCTTGACAACCTTTTGGGTGGTTACTTATTTTGAAAGTAACCATCCTAATAGATGTGAAGTGGTATTTCACTGTGGTTTTGATTTGCATTTCCCTAATGATCAATGATATCGAACATCCTTTCATGTGCTTATTGTATATCTTCTTTAACAAAATGTCGAATACAATCCTTTGCCCAGCTTTTAGTCTGGTTGTTTTCTGTTGTGGGAGTTCTTTATATATTCTGTGAATTAATCCCTCATCAGGCATATGGTTTACAAATATTTTCTCCCATTTTGTGGGTTGCTTTCTCACTCTGTTATGTTCCTTGATGCATGAAACTATTTAATTTTGATGAAGTACAATTTATTTTCACTTTCGTTGCCTCTGGTTTTGGTGTCGTATTCTAGAAGTCATTGCCAAATCTAATGTCACAAGACTTTTCTCCTAGGTTTTTCCTAAGTTTTATAGTTTTAGCTCATACATTTTATTACTTTGGTATTTTTTGCATCCTTAATGTAGAAAAAAGTTCCACTAAAGTGATTTCTTAAAGAATAGAGAATATTACATATTATTCAATAACCGCATTGATTAAAACATTTCAAATATGGCTAGTAATCACAGTAGCAAAAAAAAAATGGAAGAAGCAAGAGGGTAAAAAGAGTAAGGAAATGAGGGAGGAAGACAGAACAGTAGAAACTGTGGAAAAACAGGAAAAAAAAAACCCCTCTTTGCTAGTTGAAAAAGCAAACATCTGATTAATTAATCCAACTCTTAAACAATACACCTACTTAAAGGGCCAGGCGCAGTGGTTCATGCCTGTAATCCCAGCACTTCGGGAGACTGAAGTGGGTGGATCCCCTGAGGTCAGGAGTTTGAGGCCAGCCTGGCCAAAATGGTAAAATCTTGTCTCTACTAAATATACAAAAATTAGCAGGGTGTGGTGGTATGCGCCTGAAGCCCAGCTACTTGGGAGGCTGAGGCAGGAGAATTGCTTGAATCCGGGAGGTGGCCGTTGCAGTGAGCCAAGATAAAAAAATCAAACCAAACAAAAAACCCACCAACCAAGCAAACAAACAAACAAACAAACAAAAAAAAACACCGATTTCAAGCATTTACTATAATACATGGCATATTTTAATGATTACTTAAATTTTGTATGCATAGAGGTTATTGAAAAAATATAATAGGAAAAAGCACTTCATACTCTGGGAAGCAGATTAGGCAGAAAACAAAAGTTAAAAAAAGATTAAGTGCCTTTGAGTAATGGCTGATTTTGCTCTTGGAGGCGCATGAGCCACCCCTAATAGTCCACACGCCCCAGGAGATTATGCAGTCCAAAAAAGGAAGGCCAGTAGATTTCAGGGAAAATAAACACAAAAGTTATCATTTCTTCCGTCTTGTAGTTTTAGTAAAATTAAGCCAAGGGATTCGATCAGCAGGCACAGGGATCTCTTGAGGTGAGAGGCGGGCGCAGAAGGCGAGCTGCAGGTACTCATTCCCTGTGCTCTCACCCCCCTTTCTCCCCAGGAGGAGTCAGTGAGATGCTGACTGCCATGTGGTGGGACCAGCTGCCTGATTTTAAATGTATTGTTTTCCCTTCTCTGGAGTGGGAGAGGGGCCGCCTGGAACCACAGAGGGCAATGTCCCTTCGAAGGGCGCTTCACCTGGGAGCCGCTGAGGAAGGTCTCCCTCAGGAGGGAAGGGGGCCAGAATGCGATCGCTTTTTAAAATGGTAAAGCTGTCAGGGAAAACGTGGAGGGTCATTCTGTTCTCGCGGAGTTAGATGAAAGCATGAACCCTGATTTGGTGAGCCTGGGGTTGGCTGAAGTTCTGTAGGCGGCGCTGCGTGTGAACTGAAAGAACCCGATGAAAAGCAGGCCCTAAGTTACACCTAGCACAGGGGCCGGTTTCTCTCAGAGAACCAGGAAACCGCCCGCGCTGGAGCAGGGACCTGCGGGCACCGTGGCTGCATCTGCCCTTAACAGTGACCCCGTGTGGTGGCAAGGGGCAATGACAGCACTCCCCTCCGTTTTTTTCCCAGCCTGAGTTGGGGAGCTGTGTTGAACCCCCTTTGAGACTGTACAATCCCCTGGGGTTTGTGAACTCTCCAAAGGTGGGGTGTGCTGGACTTATCTAGAAAGACGTACTGAATTTCTTGTCAAATAAGGTTCATGGGGCCTAGAGAGGTGATTTAATACCATAAACAATTGCCTCTGGTTTGTGGAGTGGTTCGTGCCAGTTACATTTTACAAGGAGCATTCCTGACTTTACACTTGGTTCCACTTCTGTCACCTTCCAAGAGAGAGTTTTCCAGTCACACATGGGAAATGTGACTTTGGGTCTTTGATTATCTATGCTTGTGTGCCTCTCTGCTTGCTAATATATGGCATCTCTAGGGCCCAGAAAGTTCATTTCATGCAGGGTGAGCCAGCCAATTTGTTTTGGGCAGTGAAATGATAATTTTGCCCCCACAAGCCCATGCCAATAAGATAGGAGGAAGAGCGAGTGTGGAGGAAAAGAGGGTTTGGGAGGCAAGAGAAGGAGGAGAGAGGTGGGGGGAGCTGAAAAGCGAGATGCTTTCTTCAGTTGAAGTGATGGCAGAGGAAGCAACGTGGCTCTGGTTCATCACCACAGTGACAACCATAAGTCCTTCTATAGTTGTATTAAGTGTCATGCATAGTCTCAGCACGTACATAAATTGCTTCGTCAATCTTCAACAATCCTATGAGGTAGGTACCATTATTATTCCTCATCTATCTCTGGATAAATGGAGGCACAAAGATATGACATGCCTAAGGACAAGAGCTGGAGTTTGGGGTTCAGACCTAGGTTGTTTGGCTGCAGATTCTGCACTCTTCATCTTTCCTTTTATTGCTTCTTTGCCATCAACAGAATTGGGAAAAGAGGAGGATAGAGTTCAGTGAGGACTGACAATAATGATATAACTCAGACAATTTTAGCAGCAAGATAGAGAATACCCGTCACTGGCATAAACCAAAAGGGAATTTATTGATTCACACAAATGAAAAATTCAGAGATAGATCTCGCGCGTCAGGCGTGGCTTGACTCAGGCTTCGGATGATGTCTTCAGTATCGTGTCTCCGCTTTGCTTCTTCCAGGCTGGCTCCATGCTCAGGCTCCTCAACAGCCCTCAGGATTCCAGGCACACTTTGTCCCTTCACCAAATCAGTGGAAAAAGAGAGTTTGCAATTCTGGGGAAAATAATCCCTAGTAAATGTATCTTCATGCAGTGATTCTTTTCCCCAGAATCCCCAGCAAACCTAGCTTCATGCATCATTGGCTCTGATTAAGTTTAATGCCCATCTGTGGCACAGACTAACTCACCGTTTACCAAATCAAGTTATTCTTCCTTCGGCAGAAGTGGGACGGCATTTCCCAACCTCCCTTCCAGTTAGATTTGGCCATGTGACAGAATTCTGGCTAATAAATGTGGGCAGAAGTGACATGATCCTGATGTTTTCTTTCCTTTCTGGCTGACTGGAGTGGAGATGACCCCCCAGGGCAACCTTGGAACCACAACCACATGTTTAAGATGGGTGGATCAACCTAATAGAAAGCCTGGGTCTCAGAATCACTGCATGGAACAGGGTCATTCAATTAGGATCCATTCATACGAGCAAGAAATAAACCCTCATGATAACAAAGCCATGAAGATTTTGGTGTTTTTCATGTAAAATAGATTACCAATGTGACTAGAGGGACGGGATATATGAAAACCAATTGGAATCCATCCCTGGGACTAGAAAGGAGTCATTAGCCAAACCCCACAGCTGAGAATGACAAAGGGACAGATCCTTAGACAAAATTTAAGTTACTAATACGAGATGGTGAGAGAGTTGCTAGCAAGCCAACGACAAATTTTAAGGGCAAGTTATGAAGCAAGGAGTCTAACTCAACACTTAAGCAAACACATCATCAAATGTTGACTTTACTGCCCAGTAGTCATCTGGGGCAGCTGGTCTATCACTTCTTTGAGGTCTTTGAGGACTTACTCCAGTTGCTCATTCATCTGGTCATGCTCAAGGCCACCTGTGTACTGGCCAACGTGCTAAGCTCTGTGGGTGGATACAGAGATCAAAAATAAGTCTGGGCCGGCTCAGAGCCCACTTTCAAAGGGGGATGACCAGGCATTCACATTTGGACTAGGAACTTTGGCAGAAGTTTTAGCAGAATTTTTTTTATTAATGTAGTCCAACCCAAACCCTAACCAAATTTGAACTCCAGCTTTTATCTTGTTTTTGTTCTCAAAATGATTATGTTCATTGATTGACCTCTCTGAATGTAGAGGTCAACTATTTTTTTAAAAATTATACTCTGGAGAGTTAAGCAGGCTTGGAATCAGATGTATCTGTTTCCTTTGCAACAACTGGAGACAAATGTACTATTTTAGAGTCTTTGACTATGTTCTGTCTCCTTTGCTCTGTACTTTGCAATGGGTTTTCTGCAATTACTAGCTTCCTCTTTCCCTCTCCTGCTTGAATCAGGCAGAGCAAGCAACACTTCCAGCGGACTATCAGGAACTCAGTACCATTGTGTTTGATTTACAAGTGATATTTATGCCCTATTCATTCCCAACAATGGCTCAAACAATTCCCTAGGACAATAATAGAGCTGACACATCAATATGAAGTGGTCGTGACTTCATGAAGACCTTGATAGGTCAGGACCAATGATAAATCAGCTGTTTCCTGCATAGTCATTTCTTCAATTTGTTCAATTTTTTTTTAAAACAAATACTTACTGATGAACTACTGTGTGCCAGATGCTGTTTTAGGCCAGTTTCTTTCTTCTTAGCCTGGGGCTCAAGAAGCTTTCTCTGTAAACAGCAAGAAAGTAAATATTTCAGGCATTGTATGTCATAAGTCTTTTTTTGCAGTGACTCAACTCTGTAACTGTAATGCAAAAACACTATAAACTCTAAGTGAATGGGTGATTAAGGTTGTGCTTCAATAAAACTTTATTTACAAAAATTGGGGAATGGGCAGGATGTGTCCTCTGGGTGCTAGTTTGTCTATGGAACAGGATCATTCAATTAGGATCCATTTGTGAGCAAGAAATAAGCCCCTATGATAATAATGCCATGGTCTAGCTTAATGCTAACCATACTCCAGCTCCACCCCTTGTAAGGTTTCATCTTCCTTTTGCTCTCAAAATTTTGGAAGAGAGAGTTGCATTAGTTAATCCATGGGTCAAATCAATTGAGTACTAATTCCAAAGGCTTTGTAATTTGTTTCTTGTTCAATAAAAACAATAACAAGAACAATAATAATAGCTGACAATTATATGTCATTTATCACGCACCAATCACTATTCTAAACGCACTTTCCAAATAGCAACGTATTTTCTCTGACTTGGTAGGGAAAATCAAAGAGGAAGTTTAGGTAATAGTGATACATACAATGGTTTGGGCTATTGTCTTTCAATATCACATGTATTTACCGGGCATCATGTTGAGTGTTGTCCATTTATTATCATACACAGCCTTCCAGTAGCTCTTTGAGGAAGATGATTTGAATATCCTTTTCATGATTTAGAAAACAGAAGCTCAAAGTGGCTGAATAACTTGTCCCAAGTAGCAAGTGTGAAATCAGGACTTGTTTCTGTCTCCAAAGTTTATCCTCTTGTTTGCCATAATGACTTGTTTGGAATAGAGGAGAATTAATAAAATCCGCCAGAGGGTAATGTGGGTGTTACTATGATTCTATTTTATTTTTAAATTAAAAAAATGTTTTCTTTAATGGTTCAAGCTTCTCAGAGGGCAGAACATGAGATGTTTGTGTCTCTGGGGCTTTGGCATTCTGATGACTGTCATTTACAAACACAGTGCCTGAGAGGCCTCATTAAATCAACAGTACAATGAGACGCTTTAAAACTAAGTGCAGCTGCCTTGCGGAGGAATGCCGCCTGTAGGACGCACAGCCTGGCCTTTATCAGGCTGAGGTGGGGTGGCTCTGGGCAGAGGGCACACGCTGCTGCTCCACCCCCGAGTGCAGTCCTGTGGCTGGCCGACAGCTGACAGCCTCCCCACTCGCCTGGGAAGGGGTGGTCTTACCCATAGATTATATCTTGAAAGCTGCCTCTTTTCGTGTCTTTTTGTTGTGTGGCTCAAAAGAGTCGCTCAGCTGGCGCAATTGCTGTCAACAAAAGGAAGCTCTATTTGAACAGAAGCGGGGCAGGCTGCTTTGGGAGGCGTAAGTGCGCCCTCCTTAACATAGATGTTGAGTATGAATCCTCCCGGATTTTGCAGATGAGGGTTGTGCTGGGTCATATGCATGTTTTGAGGAAATCCGTGGCCTTGAATAAGCAAATCGTTTTGTGAATGCATTGCCTTTCTGGTGGAGCATGTATTTAGTTCTACATGGAATGAGAGGGGACTTCCTCTCTCATCTCAATTTAAAGTGCTACAGACATAAGTAGGCTCCAAATGACTTTCTTCTACATGCTATAGCAAAAATTATCAGTGAAATAGTGGACTTTATAATGATTAGGTTTTAGAAAACCTGAGTTTTAGACTCAATTCTGTCCCCCAAAACTATATAACCTTGAATTGGTCTTTTCAGTTACTTGGGTCCCAGCACCTTTATCTGTTAAATAATGAGATTGATAAAGATGACTTAAATTTTCCTCTTGGTTCTGAACTTTATTCTTGAGCTGCTTTTGAAAAACGATTTCATTTTATTTTAGATTCAAGGGGTACATGTACAGGTTTGTTACATGCATATGTTGTGTAATGGTGAAATTTGAGCTTCTGGTGAATTCGTCGCCCAAATAGTCAACATTGTACTCAATAGGTAATTTTTCAGTCCTCCTCTTCCTTCTTCCCTCCTCAGTTTCTATTATTTTCATCTTTATGTTTATGTATACCCAATATTTCGCTTCCACTTATAAAAGTGAGAACACATGGTATGTGATTGTCTGTTTCTTAGTTATTTCACTTAGGATAGTAGCCTCCATCTCTATCTGTTGCTGCAAAGGACATGATTTCATCGTTTTTCACGGTTGCATAGTATTCTCTGGTATATACACCACATTTTCTTTATTCGTTGATGAACACTTAGATTGATTCCATGACTGCTATTGTGAATAGTTTTGTGATACACATAGAAGTGTAGCTATTTCTTTGTTAATAACAACGTCTTTTCCTTTAGGTAGATACCCAGTAGTGGGAATTCTTGGTCAAATCATAGTTTGATTTTTAGTTCTTTGAGAAATCTCTACATGTTTTCCAAAGGCTTGTACTAATTTATATTCCCACCAATAGAGTATAAGCATTCCATTTTCTCTGCATCCTAACATCTGTTATGTTTTGGCCTTTTAATAATAGTCATTCTGATTGGTGTGAGATGATATCTCATTGTGGTTTTAATTAGCATTTCTTGTGATTAGTGATGGTGAACATTTTTTTCATGCTTACTGGCCACTTGCATGTCTTTTTTAGAGAAGTGTCTGTTCATGTCCTTCGCCTCCTGTTTAATGGGGTTGTTTCTCTCTTGTTGATTTGTTTGAGTTCCTTATAGATTCAGAGTATCAGTCCTTTGTTGGATATATAGTTTGCAAATATTGTCTCCCCTCCTATAGACTGTCTGTTTATTCTGTTGATCATTTCTTCAGCTGTGCTGAAGCTCGTTTAGGCCCCATTTGTTTATTTTTGTTTTGTTGCATTTGCTTTTGAGGTCTTCTTAGTCACAAATTATTTGGCCAGAGGGCTGCATTCAGGGGTGGAGCAGCAGGGTGTGCTCTCTGCCCAGAGCCACCCCAGCTCAGCCTGATAAAGGCCAGGTTCCACATCCAACAGGCAGCATTCCTCCGTAAGGCAGCTGCACTTACTTTTTAAATTCTGGCCAATGTCCAGAAGAGTTATTCCTAGGTTTTCTTTTAGG
Organism: Callithrix jacchus; assembly: GCF_049354715.1. NCBI lineage: Eukaryota > Metazoa > Chordata > Mammalia > Primates > Cebidae > Callithrix > Callithrix jacchus. The sequence goes on along the minus strand of NC_133510.1, from coordinate 106,488,388 downwards.
GTTTTTATAGTTTCAGGTAATACATTTAAGTCTTTAATCCATTTTGAGTTAATTTTTGTATATGGTAAGACATAAAAGTCTAGTTTCATTCTTTTGCAAATGGCTAGCATGTTTTCCCAGCATTGTTTATTGAATAGGGTGGTGTCCTTTCCACATTGTTTATTTTTGCTGACTTTGTTGAAAATTAGTTGGTTGTAGGTATGTGGCTTTATTTCTACATTCTCTATTCTGTTCCATTGGTCTTTTTTAGTACCAGTACCATGCTGTTTTGGTTACTATAGCCTTGTAGTGTAGTTTGTTTAAAGTCAGGTAATATGATGCTAGCTTTGTTCTTTTGCTTAGAACTGCATTGGCTATTTGGGATGTTTTTTGGTTCATATGAATCGTAGAACTGTTTTTTCTAATCTTGTGAAAAATGATGTTGGCAATTTGATAGGAATCGCATTGATTTGGTATATTACTTTAGGCAGTATGGTTATTTTAATGATATTGACTCTTCCAATACGTAAGTATGATGTTTTTTTCATTTGTTTGTGTCATCTACAATTTCTTTCATCAGTATTTTGTTGTTCTTCTTGTAGAAGTCTTTTACTTCTTTGTTTAAATGTATTCCTAGTTTTTTTTGTGTGTGCTATCATAAATGGGATCAAATTCTTGCTTTGGTTCTCTACTTGAATGTTGTTGATATATAGAAATGCAACTGATTTTTGTATGTTCATTTTATACACTGAAACTTCACTGAACTTGTTTATCAAATCTAAGAGTTTTTTGGAGGGCACTTTTAGTTTTTCCAGGTATAAGATCATGTTATCAGTGAACAGAGATAATCTTACTTCCTCTTTCCAATTTGGATGCATTTTATTTCTTTCTCTTGCCTGACTATTCTGGCTGAGACTTCCAGTAGTATGTTGAAGAGGAGTGGTGAGAGTGGACATCCTTTTATTGTTCTCGTTCTTACAGGGAATGCTTCCAGCTTTTACCCATTCAGTATGATGTTTGCTGTGGGTTCATCATATATGGCTCTTATTATTTTGAGGTATATTCCTTTAATGCCTAGTTTTTTGGGGCATTCAATATCATGAATGGGTGTTGAATTTTGTCAAATGCTTTTTCTTCATTTATTGAGATAATTCTATGGTTTTGTTTTTAATTCTGTTTATGTGGTAAGTCACATTTATTGATTTGTGTATGTTGAATCATCCTTGCATCCCTGGAATAAAATCTACTTGATTGTAATAGATTATCTTTTTGATGTGCTGTTGGATTCAGTTTGCTAGTATTTTGTTAAGAATTTTTGCATCTAGGTTTATCGGGGATATTTGCCTGTAGTTTTCTTTTTAGTTGTGTCCTTGCCAGATGTTGGTATTGGGATGATATGGATTTCATAGAATGAGTTTGGGAGAAATTCCTCTTCTTCGACTTTTTATTTTTTGGAATAGTTTCAGTAAGATTTGTACCAGTGCTTCGTATGTCTGGTAAAATTCAGTTATGAATTTGTCTGGTCCTTTTTTTTTCAATTGGTAGATTTTTAAATTACTGATCCAATTTCACTACTCATTATTGGTCTGTTCAGGATTTCCATTTTCCTGGTTCAATCTTGGGAGGTTGATGTTTCCAGGAATTATCCATTTTCTCTACTAGGTTTTCTAGTTTGTGTCCATAGAGATATTTTGCATTTCTGTGGTATCAGTTATAATGTCACCTTTATCATTTCTGATTGTGTTTTTTTGAATCCCCGCTCTCTCTTTCTTTTTTGTGTGGTTAATCTAGCCAGTGGTCTATCAATTCTGTTAGTTCTTTCAAAGAACAAACTTTTCATTTTGTTGATCCTTTGTATGATTTTTTTAAATCTTATTTTTATTTAGTTCTGCTCTGGCATTTGTTATTTCTTTTCTTCTGCTAGATTTGGGTTTGGTTTGTTCTTGTTTCTCTAGTTCCTTGAGGTGCAATGGTGGGTAGTTAATTTGAGATCCTTCTATCTTTTTGATGTATGCATTTAATGCTATAAACTTCTCTCTTTGTTCATTTAAAAAAATTATTTTATCTTTATTTCTATCTGAGTAGCTTCATTTGAAGGACCATGCTTCAAGCTCTGAAATTCTTTCTTTTTCTTGGTCTAGTCTATTGTTAAAGCTTTAAATTGCATTTTGAAATTCCATTAGTGAGTTTTTCATTTCCAGAAGCTCTGTGTGAATTTAAAAAATATATATTGATCTTGTTTTTTTATATCTTGAATTGTTTACCTGACCTATTGGTGTTGGTTTTCAACTTTCTCTTGGATCTCACTGAGCTTTTTATCATCCATATTTCAAATTCTCTACCATTTCAGAATTGTTATTTCAGTTAGGATCCATTGCTCAAGAGTTAGTTTGATCCTTTGGAGGTGTGAAAATACTTTTTTTTGTTGTACTGCTAAAGTTCTTAAGCTGATTCTTTCTCATCTGAAGGAGCTGTCACTTCTTATTTTTTTGAGTTTGCTGTCATTTAGATAGGACTTTTAAATTTTTAATTCTTTTTTCTCTTGAGGGTATGACTGTGGTGTATGTTGTGTATGATTGTTTGGATTTATTTCTGGGTGTTTTTGGGACCCAACACTCTGTATATGTTCCTTGGTATGGGTAGCTTTAGGGCAGTAGCTTTCTCAAATGCTGCTTGTTACCGGAATGCACTGGACAAATGAACTAACACACTGTCTACTGTGGGACTGGGAATGTCTAAGGAAGCTTGTTTCATGCTCTAGCATTATGTCCTTTGGACAGCAAGTTTATAATTTGGGGGTGAGATTTAATCTGCAGTTAAGTAGGTGGTGCTTAAGAGTAAGAGCTTGCTTGCCCTTGGGTAGCCCAAGGATGAGTGGAGGCACCTACCCTGAGGGGTGGTGGGGGAAGTTTCTATTGAGATTCTTCTCAGTATACCCAGGTGAGGGTATACTGGCTCCTCACCCTGGGAAGACAGGAATGTGATCCACTTTACTATCATGCCCTTGTTGCAGGGCTTGTGGCCTGTAGTATATACAGACACTTTCTGTTAGTCTGTTCTTGCACTGCTGTAAAGAAATATCTGAGACTGTGTAGTTTATAAGAAATGAGGTTTAATTGGTTCACTCTTCTGCAGGCTGTACAGGAGGCAAAGAGGCATCTGCTTCTAGAGAGGTTTCAAAAAGCTTCTAATCATGGTGGAAGGCAAAGAGAAAGATGCACATCACATGGCCAGAGCAGGAGCAAGAGTGTGAGAGAGGAAGATGCCACACACCTGTAAACCGCCAGATCTCACAAGAACTCACTCACTATCACGAGAACAGAATCAAGGACATGGTGCTAAACCATTCAGGAGAAATCCACCCCTATGATCCAGTCACCTCCCAACGGGTTCCATCTCCAATACTGGGGATTACAGTTCAACATGAGATATGAGTTGGGAACGAATACACAAATGATATCACTGTCCTTTGGCTCCTAAATGCAGTGCAACAGAGGTCTGAAAAAGCCCTCCTGGCAGCTACCATTGAAATAGCCTCAAGGCAGAGCCTCTTCTCCTAATCCAGAGCAGACAACTCTGTGGCTTGTCTGTCCTTTATTGCTGGTATGATGTTCTGTGTAGGGAGTGGGAGACGAGCCTCTTTCTTCATGCAAGCCTGGGCAGCAATGAGTTCACTTTCAGCGGGGGTGCAGTCACCATGAGAAAACATTAAGCAGGCTGTCTCCAAGTGTGCTTGCACCAACCCCCAGTGGGGAAGGACTCTGCTGTCTTCCCAACAGTGATTGGGGGGAGCAGGAGATAACCTCCTCTCCATTTCTGTTGCCAGGTGATGGTGTCATTCCCTTCAGAGATGAACACTGTACTTGTGGGTTTTTTTTTGTTCCAAGAGGCATTTTGGCAGGTTGTGTTGCCCCCTCCCCTGGGGTGACTTGTGCTAATGGCTTGATCTCCAGGGATCCCACAGTTTCTTATGGACCTGCTGGTCCTCTGTGGTTGCCAAAGTCAGAGTGTATTCTGGGCTGTATTTGTGGGAGTTGTGGTGACGTGGTGACACAAAGGCTGAGGTTCCCTGAGCAGGGCAATGGCCCACCTTGGTACATAATCAGTATGGCACCTGCTGCCTCAGTGTGGGTCTGAGGGGAGTGTGAGCACACCTGCCAAAGCTGATCACTTGGTGCTCTATCCCCAGGAAGATCTAAAATTGCCATGGACAGCATTGCCTATGGTTACAAGGGCAAAGGGACTCCCTGACAATTTTCCTGTCAGCAGTTTGTCACAGGGGTGAGGGGAGTGGACAAGCAACCCTACCTACCTTTTCCATGGTATTCCAAGTTCCTTGGGGGTCAATCTCTGCCTGACTCCGGCTGCTTTCCTTTTCTGTGCCCCAGCTTCTTTCCATGTGCTCTCCAACAGGTCCTGGCTGTCTTCCCTCAGCTTTTCATGTGGATCATGACCTCCTGGAGGATGATACCCTGTGGAGCAGACCTGAGTCACCCTAGTAGCCTCAGCTGAAGCCAGTCTAGATTACCTAACAGTCATTGGACTCCCAGCTGCATGAGTGAGCTAAGATGAGAGAGCAGAACACGTAGGCCAAACCTTAGCTGAACTCAAACATCTGAGCAAGAAATGCCTATTTTTGTATCACAAGGAGATTTGGGGATATATTTGTTATGTAGTGAAAATTTACTGATACATGAAATCAGGGAATTTCATTTCTGTTCCATCCCTTTAATGCTAGGCTTGTTTTTTGTGCAACTGGGACCACCAAAACCATTCTAGATCTTGTCTAGGGTAGACAAATGATCAATTGGCTGTGACATCTCATGGTAACTGACAAGGGAACAAGAGGACATTCCTTTATCCATTAGTCCAGGATGATACACATTCCTGGGCTAGACCAGAACCAGATTGACCTTGAGGAAGGAGTCCTGGAAATGCACTTATACGTGATTCACTGCTTCGCTGGACACAAGTACCTGTGAAGACTTATTGTCTAAGGAACCTGAAGTGCATAGGGTTACACATCAGGAGCACAAACTTGGTACACTGGAAGCCAGGGACTGACTGCTGACTCTTAAAATAAACTCTCCAGATAGCTTGTTCATCAAGCAAATCCAAATTATTTGTTCACTGAAGTAAGGGATCTCACTGCATTGACAGATTTTTAAGTAACTTCACAGAAGGGAAGGTGTTGTGTCAAAGCCAATGGTTATAATGTTTTAGGGGTCGGGTTAATGTGAGTCTTTCAATATAGGGGTCGAAATGATACAGACACACTCTGAGATATAATGGTGTGGGATTGATGATGCACATAGAGAGGTGAGGTTTGGAAGGAAGCCTGAAAAGTGAGCAGTTATTTCATGAGCCTCATTGAGAATTCTGAGGAAGGGGCTGTCCCCCTGAGGGAGGCTTGCTGAGCCATCTGTTGTTTGGATAAATGGATTTTCAGAAAGTTCCTGAAACAAACAATGCAGTATTTGGATTTTCATCTTCTTGGCAAGAAGTTTCTGAATGGTGCTGAGTATGGGATAGTGGTGTCACGTCACTGCAGGCAGGCAGTGAGCCATGCTGAGGTCAGGATTTCTGTTCTCTAGAGTCAGCAAAACCTATGTCTTCCTGTGTGGACTGGAAAGTTGCATGACTTCTCTGCGTGGCCCCCTTTCACTGGTAGAATGAGGATAATGATAATTCATTTGGCAAAGTGCTGCTGTGAAGACTGAAGGAGGCAGAGCAGGGGATGTGCAACACCATGGCAGACATGCAGGAAACGATCCGCTCATCAGACTATTCCCAGACGCCAACTGCCAGAGACTCACGCAATGTTAGCACAAGTTCTGAGGGGTAAGATTTTGGTTATACCAACCACTAGAATGAGAAAGGGAAGAAAATGCAGCAGCTTCAACATGGAACAGACATGCCAGCATCAGCATTTGAGTTTGAAAGGTGTGAGACCCCTGGAGAGTCTGAAAAGGTGGAAATTATAATGATGTATTTATAGCTCTATAAAAAGGAGCTCTTAGAATAATCAATTGATTCTGCTAGCTTTGACTCAGATTTCCTCCTGCAGCAGAACACATAATCATTACTTGCTTTCAAGCCTCCAGAAGGAATGCAGCTGTACTGACCTGCCTTGGATTTCTGATTACAAGTCTGTAAGGTAATAAATTTATGTAAGGCACAGATTTGTGGTCATTTCTTTCAGCAGTAATAGGAAACTAAAACAAGAGTCCTGACACTTTTCTAAAAGGGAAAGGGGTCTTGAGATCAAAACATTTGAAAAGCCCCAGATCATCTATCTTAGTAATAGAAGCAGAGGAGGGAAGCAGGATAGTGAGACAAGCAAAGACACACCTGGAGCCAGGTAGCAATGGTGCCTAGGATCTCATCTTCCATTTCTGCAAAGGGTATGGGTGTGGTTCTTTGTCTTTTTGATTGTTGTTTGCTTTAAGCAGTGCAGCCCTGTAATGAACTGAATGTTCATGTCCTCCCCAAATTCATATGTTGAAATCCTAACCCTCAATGGGATGGTGTTAAGGGGTGGGGCCTTTGGGAGGTGATTAGGTCATGAGGGTGAAGTCCTTATTAATGGGATTGCAACCTTATAAGAAAAGGCTCTGGAGAGTCAGCCTGCTCTCCTTCTGCTGGGTGAGGTTGCAATGAGAAGTTGGATGTCTGCAACCGAAAGACTGCCCTTACCACAACCTGATCATGCTGGCACCCTGATCTTGGACTTCCAGCCTCCAGAACCATGAGAAATAGATGTTTGTTATTTAAGTGACCCAGTCTATGATAATTTGCTATGGCATCTCAAACTAAGCTAAGGTAAACCCTTTTTTCAAACTGGAAGGAAGCCCAATGTCCAAAATCCACAAAGCTGGGGCTTGCTCTGGTTCAAGTGAGAATGGCAGAGCCCTTCTCTACAGAGCCACAGCCACTGTAGAGGCTCCTTGGAGCACAGTGTGAAGACCCTGCTTTGGAGTCTTAAGTCACGTTAGCATTGTAGTGCTTAATAATTCACCCTGGGGGAGGGAGAGAGGATTCCAGAGTGATCAAGCAGGGAGGTCTGCTGTGAGATAGGATGGACCAGGGCCTGAACCCGTGAAGTAAAAGTCTTGATGAAAACGAGGTGAATAAATCAAGAAGTATTTCAGGTTGCAAGTCAGCCAGATTTGATGTGGATTGAATGGTGTGGGTGAGGGAGAAGGATGACTCCCAGTGACCCCAAGATATGCTATTGCGGATGAAATGTGTGGGAACAATGACAGCAGCTAACATTTATTGAGATGGCACCATATGCTGTGTACTTTGCAGACATGGTCTTGTTGAATCCTCAAAGTGACTACAAGGCATGCACTCTCTCACCCCCATTAAGAGGAGTCATGAACTCTGTGTATGACTGACAAATAGCTGAGCCAGATTCCAACCTGGGAAGTCCCACTCCAGGGCCTGTACTCAACCATTGCTTGTCCTGTTGGTGACTGACCATTGAAAGAGATAGTGGCTGTTTCTTCACTACTTTGGGCTCAGTAGGCCACTTTGAGAATTTAATGAAACGGATGCATCCTTATACCAGTAAAATGTGCACAGACACTTGTACATGAATTTTGCTTATGGTTTCAAGGAGTTCTGAACTGAATCCAGGGATCCTTATAAGTGCATTGTCCCCGGATTAAGAACCAGCGCTTTCGGATAAATGTTTGTATCCTTATTTGATAGTTGAAGACACTGAAGCTTGCCAAGGTCCATATTCAAGACACTGAAGCTTGCCAAGGTCCATGGGGATGTGCCCCATGTGTGCCCCATGTGGTGAGTAAGCATCAGAGCCTGATCTTGCATCCAGTGTCTCTGGCTTTATGCCTAATTGCCCTTCCTCTCCTCCAAGCTGCTTTTCCCTGAAGGTAAAAGGTTCTGTTCCACCAACATTTAGAAATTTGACTTGTATTCTTTTCTCTGCCACTAATTTGCTTGTGACTTTGGACAAAGCAGTCAAACTTATAGTCTCTCATCTATAAAATGGGGACATTAATGACTAGTATACTTACCTCAGAGGATTTGAGAAGTTATAAAGGACTTTTACATAATTTACAGTCTAGCCTGCAGATAAGGTCTATATTTTCTATATATTACTGCAATACATTCAGGAAATTATCTAAACACTTCAATTGATTTGAAATGTTTTGAGGCATTTTTGCTCCCCTGGTGCTTTAACTGTCTTGAAGCAGTGGTATTATCCGAGTAACTAAGCATGACCGTGGGAATTATTATTAATAGCAATTACACTTGCTGTAAGGATGTAACAGAAAGCTGAAGATCATTCATTCCACTCATTCATTTGCTTATTTATAATTCATTTATTTAACAGATATATGAATCTGTTAATTTGGGCATCAATGGTATGCCAAGCATCTCTTGGGCATCAGTGGTATGCCAAGCATCATGGTATGTGGTGGTGATGCCAACAGTGAACAGCAATCACAGGTGTCCATTCACTTGGTGAAGAGAGAATATGGACACCTAGTGTCACATACCTGCTTACTCTTCCATTCCCACCTAAGCAGCTTTCCTTACACTTCTTATGTCGATGCGCTCAGGGGTGGCATAGGGCTTTTGAGTCTGCTGTTTGCTCAGTCTTAAACACTCTCTTTGGTGCTGTGTCAGCGTCCCCAAGACTACCCTTAGGCTTAATGATTTGCTAGAACTCACAGGACTCAGAAAAGCTGTCATGCTACTGGTGGCAGTTTATTACAGTGAAAGGATGCAGATTCAAACCAGAAAGGGGAAAAGGCACTTGGGGAAAAGTCCAGGAAAAAACAGGCCCACGTTTCCAGGTGTCCTCCCTCAGTGGAGTCACATGGACATACTTCATTCTTCCAGCAACAGTGTGTGGCTGCCTGAGTAAAGTACTACCAACCAGGAATCTCCCCTGAGTGAGTGTCCAGAATTTTTAACTGGGGGCCAGTTGCATTGGCATCTAGTACCTGCATGATTGATGTTGGCCGTTCAGACTTCAACCTCCCAGAGCAAGAGCAGGCATTTGCCATGAATCACACCATTAGCATAAACCACACAATCAAACTGGTACCGTGTTGCCCAAGGCTTTGGGTATAGAGACACACTCTTCTCAGGCAGGATATTCCAAAGCCGTAGAGCTCATCTCCCAGGGTCATTCCTGAAGACCTGCCTTTCCTGGGAATGTGCAGGGTTTGAACAACCCAGTCTGCGGAGGCCACCAGCTCATTGTTTATTTCCTTGGGGGGCGCCATCCCTAACTAGGCCAAAATTTCTAATTTGACTTCTCATAGAGCTCTGTATGTAACACTTCTCACACTGTCAGCTTTAAAACTGCATATGTTAGTATTTAACATCAGTCTCTCTCACTAAATTCTCTCCCTAATGTAGGTAGGATCTGTTGTGATCACTGTGTACTTCCCACATCTGTCAGGGGTCTGGGCCTGACCCAAAATAGGGATAATAGGAACTGAGTGTATGGTTTTTTTTTTTTTTTTTTTTTTGAATGAGTAAATAACCAAAAAGCTGAAACAATGAGAACTTTGAAGGAAATAAACAGAATACAGTGCTAGAGAATGACATGTGGGCTACATGAGAAGATGATATTAAATTAAATCATTGGAGAAACCTTTTGGCAAAGAAGATCTGAGAGATGAGGAGGAAGTAGATACACACAGAGCCAGGTCAGAATGTTCTGGAAGAGGGAAGAGCAAGTACAAAGGCCTGGACAGGCTGGATCCATTCTGGGAACAGAGAGGATGTTAAGATTCCTGGAGTACTGTGAGTGAAGGGGGACAGTGAGTTAAAACAGAAGAGGGACAAGTCTTGTAGTTCACAAGAAGGAGTTGGGATTTCATTCTATGTGCAACGAGAAGCTAGGTTTTAATGAAGCGAATGATGTAAATTGATTTATATTTTTAAACATTTTCTTCAGTTGCTATGCAAATAATACATTGGAAGGGTCAGGAGTGGAAGCAGGGATGGGCCAGGCAGGAGGATTTGGTGACGGTCTAGCAAGTGATGATCAGTCTAGGAAGAGATGGCATGGGATGGACTAGGGGGGTTGCAGTGGGAATGGAGGGTAGAGGACTGATCTAAAACATATTTTGGAGTTAGAACTCACCACTTGATGGAGGGATAGCAAAAAACAGAGAAATTCTATAGTTCAATGTATGTATGCTTGGAGTAAATGTGTCAGCTGTTGAAATCAAGCAAGTCCAATTTAACATTTTCAATCATTTTCTGATATTAAAGTGAAATTGGCAGACAGGTCAGAATGAAGACAAAAGCTTATGTTTGGCTTTTTGGTTGTGAATCACTCTCAGCTTAGTGCTTTAGCAATCTTAGTTTGGGTTCTTCAAGGAGCAGCTTGGGGAAATTCTTGGCTTGGGAGGTGGTCCCAGGAAACAAGGGGAGAAAAATGGGGAAAGGGAAATGGGATGGAAAGTGTCCATCATTAAGCAGTTTAGTGCTCTGGGTATCCAGGGCTGGTCCTGCTGGGGAACAGAGTTGTCTGGGAATCCCATCCCAGGGCTGGGCACTATGGCATGTATACCTCAACTCCAGTTCAACACTGCTTGAGGGATACTCCTGGGGGCTTTTGATCCTCAGCACATCACCTTGTCATGTGGCCCAGGCATAGTAGGCTCTGGTGACCAGGGAAGACCTCCAGGCAAACATGTGCAGATGTTGGCAACTGAGAGTGGTAAGTCCCATGTGGTGTGGCCTGGACAGCAGCAGTTAATCAAACGCTCTGTAAGCAAAATGTACTATGGCTTTCTCTCAAAGGATTAGACAATTGCACATGTGAACAGTCAGAAAATAATTTTTGAGCTTTTTTGAGTTAAAAAAGTTTTTAGACATATTTTCTGTGGTTTCTAAACCTTTGGATGAAACTTTCTTCCTATTATTTTATTTTTCTCCTTGTCTGATTCTGGATGAATTCGAATGGTTTCTTGGAATTGAAGATTGTTTCATTTCCTCTTGGACACTGTACTAGCTTCCTGGGAGTGTTGGAATAGATTACCACAAATCTAGTGGCTCAAAAGAAAGCAAGTTTGTTCTTTCACAGTTCTGGAGGCTATTCAGAAATCAGATCTTGGCAGGGCTGCACTCCCTCCAAAGGCTTTCGGGAGGATCCTTCCTTGCCTCTTCCAGGCTTTTTCTTCGCCGCATAACTCCAATCTCTGCATCCATCTTTACATGGCCTTCTCTTCTCCCTCTGTCTCTTCTCCGTGTGTCTCTTATAAGGACAATTACCATTGGATTGAGAACCCATTTGGTCAGTCGAGGATGTTCTTATCTCAAGATCTTTGAAGTATTACAACTGCTAAGATGCTTTGTCCAAATAGGGTCAAACTCACTGGCTCTGGGGATTAGAACAGGGAGATGTCTTTTTGGGGAATGCCATTCAACCCACACAGAACCTGTGCAGATTGTTAGTTCGAAACCTCTGACATTCATGTGGGCCAAGAGTACTCATCTAAATATAGCTAATGGCTAATGAACTTTTTTTTTAGACGAAGAGACAGAGTCTTACTCTGTCACCTGGGCTGGAGTGCAGTGGCATGATCTTGGCTCACTGCCACCTCTGTCTCCCGGTTCAAGAAATTTTCCTGCCTCAGCCTCCTGAGTAACTGGGACTATAGGTGCACACTGCCACACCCAGCTAAGTTTTTTTTTTGTTTTTTTGTAGAGATGAGGTTTCGCCAGTGAACATTTTTTTGTTGTTATTATATTTTAAGTCGGGGTACACGTGCAGAATGTGCAGGTTTGTTACATAGGTATACACATCATGGTGGTTTGCTGCATCCATCACTCCATCATGTACGTTAGGTATTTCTCCTAATGCTATCCCTCCCCTTGCCCCTGACCCCCTGACAGGCCCCAGTGTGTGATGTTCCCTTCCCTTTCTCTGTGTGTTCTCATTGTTCAGCTTTCACTTATGAGTAAGAATATGTGGTGTTTGGTTTTCTGTTCTTGTGTTAGTTTGCTGAGAATGATGGTTTCCAGCTTCATCATGTCCCTGCCAAGGATATGAACTCATCCTTTTTTATGGCTGCATAGTATTCCATGGTGTATTTGTATCACATTTTCTTTATCCAGTCTATCATTGATGGGCATTTGGGTTGGTTCCAAGTTTTTGCTATGGTGAACAGTGTCACAATAAACATACATATGCATGTGTCTTTATAATAGAATGATTTATAATCCTTTGGGCATATACCCAGTAATGAGATTGCTGGGTCAAATGGTATTTCCAGTTCTAGATCCTTGAGGAATTGTCACACTATCTTCCACAATGGTTGAACTAATTTACTCTCCCACCAATAGTGAAAAAGTGTTCCTTTTTCTCCACATCCTCTCCAGCATCTGTTGTTTCCTGACTTTTTAATGATCACCATTCTGATTGGCATGAGGTGGTATCTCATTGCATTTTTCTAATGACCAGTGATGATGAGCTTTTTTTCATATTTGTTGGCTGCATAAATGTCTCCTTTTAAGAAGTGTCTGTTCATATTCTTCAGTCACTTTTTGATGGGGTTGTTTTTTTTTTTTCTCGTAAATTTGTTCAAGTTCTTTGTAGATTCTGGATATTAGCCCTTTGTTGGATGGATAGATGGCAAAAATGTTCTCCCATTCTGTAGGTTACCTGTTCACTCTGATGATAGTTTCTTTTGCTGTGCAGAAGCTCTTTAGTTTAATTAGATCCCATTTGTCTATTTTGGCTTTTGTTGCCATTGCTTTTGATATTTTAGTCATGAAGTCTTTGCCCATGCCTATGTCCTGAACAGTATTGCCTAGGTTTTCTTCTAGGATTTTTATGGTTTTAGGTCTTAGGTGTAAGTCTTTAATCCATCTTGAGTTAATTTTTGTATAAGGTGTAAGGAAGGGATTGAGTTTTAACTTTCTGCATATGGCTGGCCAGTTTTCCCAACACAATTTATTAAATAGGGAATCCTTTATCCATTGCTTGTTTTTGTCAGATTTGTCAAAGATTAGATGGTTGTAGATGTGTGGCATTATTTCTGAGGTTTCTGTTTTGTTCTATTGGTCTATATCTCTGTTTTGATACTGTACCATGCTGTTTTGATTACTGTAGGCTTGTAGTAGAGTTTGAAGTCAGGTAACATGATGCCTCCAGCTTTGTTCTTTTTGCTTAGGATTCTCTTGGCTATGTGGGCTCATTTTTGGTTCCAAATGAAATTTAAAGTCGTTTTTTTCCAATTCTGTGAAGAAAGTCAATGATAGCTTAATGGGGATAACATTAAATCTATAAATTACTTTGGGCAGTGTGGCCATTTTCATGATATTGATTCTTCCTAACCATGAACATGGTATGTTTTTCTATTTGTTTGTGTCCTGTCTTATTTCCTTGAGCTGTGGTTTGCAGTTCTCCTTGAAGAGGTTCTTTACGTCCCTTGTAAGTTGTATTCCTGGGTACTTTCTTCTCTTTGTAGCAATTGTGAGTGGGAGTTCACCAGCAAACATTTTTAAAGATTGGTTTGCAGGTTAATTCTACTGGACTGCTCCCTCTCTGTCCTTCCTCAGAATGATTGCTCCAAAAAAGAGGTCGGCACTTTCCGTACGGAAGAAGCAGCCTCTGAGAAAGTAAAACTCAAAGCCAACTTCCTGAAGAATTATTTTGCTGACATGGTTTCCTGAGTTCTTGCCTTGATATTCCTTATGACTGAGCCCTGATTTTCAGTCTATGAGATTTCAGTGTTGGGTGATACACCATGAGAAGTTCATGGCTTGGCAGAAATAAGAAAACCATAATAGTAGGTATCATATTTGAGTGCTTATACTGATCGAGACAGTAAAAAATCAATGACGGTATGAATATCTTTATTTTCAGATGAAAAGCAAAACTCAGAGAGGTCATGTAACTTTGACACAGGAATTTTAATGTGTGACAGTCAGGCTTTGAACGTGGGGCTGGGTGACTCCAAAGCTTGTGTTCTTCCCACTATTACATGATGTATCTGAGGGCAATACAGGGCACTCTGTTAGAGTATGTCTTTTATTGATGGTAGCAGATCCTGCTGGTACTCCATACACATCCCTGGGCCTTGCCACATCAGTGTAGGGGACTGACTTCCAACTGCTCTATCTGCATCCTTTTACCCAGTAGCTTTCTCCTAAACTGCTAAGGGCTGCTCTGTTGCACACAGGACAGGTGAGAAGTGTGGAAATGGAGTGGGGTGGGTGGCAGGTGGGGGTGAGGTAGAGGGCAGGAGAGGGGATTTACCATACCCCCAGTAGATCTCAACCAAAGACTGGTGAGAGTTGGCATATGAACACCTTCACTCTCTGGAGGTATAATTCTGAAATGCATGTTCTATACTAGGGCCTCTTAAGCCTCCATGTGCATACAAACACTTAGGGTTTTGTTCAAAATTCTGATTCAGGAGGTCTGGGTGGGATCTGAGCTTCGATTTTCTAACCACATCCCAGGAGATACCTGGGCTGCCTTTTAGTCTGCTTTGTATCAGAGCTACTCAAAGTGTGGTCCTCAGACCAGCGGCATTGACAGCCCCTGGGGACTTGCTGAAAACGTCAGTTTCTGGGCTTTAATACAGACCCACTGATATGATTTGACTGGGTTCCCACCCAAATCTCATTTTGAATTTCCACATGTTGTAGGAGGGACCCAGTGGGAGGTAATTGAATCATGGGCACAAATCTTTCTCATGCTATTCTTGTGATAGTGAATAAGTCTCATGAGATCTGATGCTTTTATAAGGAGGAGTTTCCAGCACAAGCTGTTTTGCCTGCTGCCACCCCATGTAAAACATGACTTGTGCCTCCTTGCCTTCCGCCATGATGGTGAGGCCTCCCCCGCCACACAAAACTGTAAGTCCATTAAACCTCTTTTATCCCCCCTAGTCTTGGGTATGTCTTTATTAGCAACGTGAAAACAGACTAATATACCTACTGAACCAGAATCTCTGAGGGTGGGACCCAGGAACCTGTGCTTTAACAAGCTGCTAGGTGATTCTGATGCCCACTCAAATTTGAGAAGCTCTACCCTGCTGTTTTCCAGAGATTCCCTGTGGGGTGAAGCCTATCGTGGCAGGAAGCTTGGAAAAACACTCTGTTTTGCCTACCTTCCTCTCCCAGCCTTACTTCTAAGATCCCCTAAGGATATTTTACATTACCTCCCTTATATAGTTTGGCTCTGTGTCCCCACCCAAATCTCACATCAAATTGTAACTCCCAGTGTTGGAGATGGGGCCTGCTGGGAGGTGATTGGATCATTGGGGTGGTTTCTAATCGTTTAGCAGCATCCCCCTAGTGCTGTCTTGTGATGGAGTTCTCACTAGATCTGACTGTTTTAAAGTGTGTGGCACCTCCCCCCGCCCCCTCCCCCCCCCCCCCCCGCTGGCATGTGTAAATGTGCCTGCTTTCCCTTCGTCTTTTGCCATAATTGTAAGTTTTCTGGGGCCTCCTCAGAAGCAGAGGCTCGTACAGCCCACAGAACCATAAGCTGATTAAACCTCTTTTCTTTATAAATTACCCAGTCTCAGGTTGTTCTTTACAGCAGTGTGAAAACAAACTAATGCACTCCTGAATGGACTGTTTTCCCTTAAACCCTGGTCTCAGGGTTGGCTTCTGGAGAACTCAAACTGGGAGAGCAGTTTATTGGTTTGCATAATTATTGGTCTTTAGCATGTTTAAGCTTTGCTTAGATGCTTTTAGCTGAGTAGCACAAACATTTTAGTTTCAACTCTTGGGCTACAAGCCGGACATCATCCCCTTTCTCCCCAGCAGCTGGTTTTCAGCTTTTCCCTTTTCCTTTCCAGGATACTCTTAGGTTTATCTTGGCCTAATGCCATTTATATCTGGGGCAGGAAAAACATAGTGCCCTGATATTGTTAACATAGCTTTGGAACCCACCATACCCATTTGTTTATGGATTGTCTATGGCTGCTTTGGAGCTCTATCCACAGAACTGAGTCTTTAAGAGAGATCACGTGGCCTGCAAAGTCAAAACTCTCCTCTATGGTCCTTTATAGGAAGGTTTGCTTATTCATGACCTATATAAAAATAGTTGACTTGCTTTAACCCACTTCTCAACCCTCTGCCACCCCACTTGGGCTAGTCTGTTTCTGAGCCTTTCTCCTGAGGGATTTGCTGATTTCCTCCTCCCTCAGGCTGGTGCAAATGAAAGAGCAGTGGATGAGGCATTGGACATCTGGACTGAGTCCACCTGGGGGATCTTGGGAAAGTGACTTCCCTAGAGCTTCTCTGTCTCCTCTGGTAAAACAAAGATCAGCATTGTCCAAACTTCACTGATTGTAGGAACCATCTGGGAACTTACTAAAAATGGATTCCTGAGCTCTGCTTCTGAACACAGTGAGCATGTGGGGGTGGGGTGGAGACTGGGATGCCAGACATTTCATAATGCCTTGATAAAAAAGTCTGTACAAATCTTACTTGAAGGAATCATCATCTAAGATGATACTGAGACTAAGATGATTCTCCTCATCTTCCTCCTTCTCCTTCTCCTCTTCTTTTTCTCTTCTTCTTGTCATCTTATATTATTATTATTTTGAGACAGTCTTGCTCTGTCACCCAGACTGGAGTGTAGTAGTGAGATCTTGGCTCACTGCAGGCTTCACCTCCTTGGATCAAGCGATTCTTGTGCCCCAGCCTCCCAAGTAGCCGGGACCACAGGTGCACACCACCACACCCAGCTAATTTTTGTATTTTTAGTAGAAATGGGGTTTTGTCATGTTGGCCAGGCTGGTCTTGAACTCTTGACCTCAAGTGATTCACCTGCCTTGGCCTCACCCACCAAAGTGCTGGAATTACAGGCATGAGTCGCCTTTATTATTATTTTTTGAGAGACAGGGTCTTGCTCTATCACCCAGTTTGGAGTGCAGTGGCACGATGATGGCTCACTGCAGTTTTGAACTCCTAGCCTCAAGCAGTTCTCCTGCCTCAGCCTTCCAAACCATTAGGATTACAGACATGAGCCAACTCTTCCAGCCATATTTTTATTATTTTAACTATGTCTAAAAGAATAAACAGTAATACGTATCTATAGAAAATGTATGTTGAAAAAGAAGCGTAATAGACATTTGCCTGTCTAGACACTAAAACATATTATAGAGCCATGATAACTAAGATATATGGTATTGAAATCAGAATCAACAATTCCTGAAGTAGATTCTTCACTTATGATCAAGAAAGAAAAAGCATGGAGAAACAAGCAAGGGACTGATTTAGAAATACTTAGAAGAGAAGTTATTTAGGAAAAAGATCTGAAGCTATAACAACAGCCCACATCATACTGTAATAAAAACAAGTTCTTAGGTATTCTATTTTAAATATAAAATTAGCATTATAAGTGATAGAACAAATTGTATATAAATATGTAAATGATTCTAGAGAGTGGATTTCTAAGAATAAAAAAAGTGAAAGAAATCTATAGATAGTTGTCATTGTGAATATAGTTAGGGAAGGGCAAAAATGGAAAAAAACATTGCTTCCAACAGATATAGCAAGGGTTAATATTCATAATATGTGAATTATTAAGACATTAATAACAAAGCAACAACATCCTAATAGAAGTATGGGGCAAGAAACATACAACTTACAATCAAAATACCATGTTATTTGACACATATGTTTTCTGAAAAACATACAAAAGGCTAACTTTATTTAGTTATCAAAGAAGTAGAAATAAAAGTGAGATAATTTTTCAACTATAAAATTTTGGGCAAAGTTTTAAAGACAGTTATGATTTTAGCAAAGATGTAATAAATGTATGTGCTTGCACTTGGCATAAATATAAATTGTAACTACCTTTTTGGAATCCAATTCATCACTAGAGGCTTGTATCAAGAGTCTTAGTGAAGTGAAGAAAATTAGACCCAAATTGTTAATTATATAAACATGTTTTCTTTTTTGAGAGAGTTTCGCTCTTGTTACCCAGGCTGGAGTGCAATGGCGCGACCTTGGCTTACCGCAACCGCCGCCTCCTGGGTTCAGGCAATTCTCCTGCCTCAGCTTCCTGAGTAGCTGGAATTATAGGCACGCACCACCATGCCCAGCTAATTTTTTGTATTTTTAGTAGAGACGGGGTTTCACTATGTTGGCCAGGATGGTCTCGATCTCTTGATCTCGTGATCCACCTGCTTCGGCCTCCCAAAGACAAACATGTTTATATCAAGTTTATTTCTAATAGCAAAGAAGAGAAGGATAAATATGGAAATGGTAAAATATATTAGCAGTATATTAGGATGATTAAATACTCTACAAATATTGAAAGAGTATTTCATGAGCTTTGAGATTGTTTTAACAGAAGCTAAGTTACCACTCACAACTTAGGTCCCCATGACTTTGAGTTTAGTTTTATTCTGAATTAAGTGAATATATTCTTTTTGTGTATTTATATGTTTATACAAATGTAGATGAACAGATGTAGGTGTAACAAATAAAAGGAAATACTTCAAAATATTAATATTGTACCATTAATGGATGAGATGATAAGTGATTTGAAACTTCTTTTTTATACTTTTTGTTATCTTTGTTACTAGCAAATATTTTTTATATTTACATGTAAGAAAAAAAGTAGTTTCAAAAAGAAAATTCTGATATCATAGAGCCATGGAATCACTAGAATATCATTTCTGACAGGGTACTTTACCATTTTTGAGATGGAAAAACTGAGGCTCAAAGAGTGTGGTTGCAGCCTAACGTAAAGCAGACTGTCAGCAGCACGTGAGAAACAGCTTGACAACAAAGAAAGGAAAAGGCAAAGTGCTTGTCAGCGCTTCATCAGCCATCTGAACAGTGGCTGACAACTCCAGGAGTCTGTAATTTGTATGAATGTCATTTGTATAGATGCCTTGAAGACTGGTATGTCAAATGATCTATTGGGTAGTAATTTAAAAAAATGACTGCCATTCTGAGTGAAAAGCTGGGTTTTAACATTGATCTACCATGTTCAGAAAACCCATTTAAGCACTACCATTTCAAAAACACCACTCTTAATTTATCAATTGTTTGATAGGTTTTAACTGACATGTTTCTTTTTCCCTTCTTTCCCTTCACCCTCCTCTCTTCCTTTCTTCCTCTCTGCCTTTTTTCACCAACATATAAGGAAAGTCATCTATCTGTCAGGCACTGTACTGGAAACCAGGGAATCTAGAATAAGAGAGATGTGAAAACGACCTGCACACACATACACAAACAAGTACATGCAAAGTTGGTGAGATCTGAATATACTCTGTGGGGTAGCATTCATGTCAGTTTCCTGGTTTTTATCATATACTGTAGTTGTGTAAGATGCTACCATTGTGGAAGTCTGAGACACGCATGGGACCTTCCTGTACATTTTTAAATATAACTCCCTATGAATCTACAATGGCTTCAAAATAAAAAGTTGAGGAAAAAGAAATAACAAACCAAAACAACCCAACCTAATAAGCACTGTAAAAGATGTACACACCGTATGATAGAAATAGAGAAGGAAGGTCTAACTCTGTGAGACTTTCTAGGTCTTCATAGAATAAAAAATGAAAACACATAAAGGGTTTGGAAGCTCATAAAGTCCGAACAGCGACACCTAATATCATAGATATTTTAGAATTGGAGGTGTTTTTGAAGTTCAGAAAGAGTTGGAAAATCGGGTTTATGGATGAATTGAGAGGTCTATAAAGGTGAGGTCACCTGAAGTGAGACTAGCTGGGGCCATGACATTTTCCAGGTGCTGTGTCAAAGAAGTGACTTTTTCATGAGAACTCAGGTTTTGTTCTTTGGGCTTTTGGATCCTCAGAAGTCAAGCTAGTTCTCCCTGCTGTTCCAAGAAGCATGTTCACAGAATGCCCACCACGAGGTGGCAGTAGAACATAAGCCATCCCCATCAAAATTACACTAAGGATGTGCCGTTGGAGATGAGTCATTTCCACTTATCTTTGATTGTATACCTTAATCAGGACTGTTATGCTCATATGTTATGTTCATTATAAAGTATACCCCAAATCTAAATATTAAAAGTTGATGTAAAGATGAAGTAAGCAATTCATATGTGATGTCTTCATTCTATCAATAGCTACTATCTTAAGGCAGAATATGCACTTATTCTGTTCATAGTTCATAGTTAAAGAGAGTGGATGCATGTCCTTATTTCAAATGGTCTTTTTAATCATTTTACCTTTTTGAGCTCTATTTATGTCAAGTCTCATTAAGTGGTCATTGTTTTTATCTTAATCATGACTGATTAGTACTTGGAGGAGTACTAATTTCCTTGTTTACAAGCATTAGTTGGAAATATATTCATTTGCTATCTTTTAAATATAAAAACTGAGCAAACATTGAAGTTTCCTGTAGTTTAACCTGTAGCCGCCTTATCTGTATTATCTTCAGTGTGCATTTTTTCAGCAGAATTCTTTTTTAAACATTTGTCCATTTTGGAAGAACTGATTATCTAATTAACATAATGTATATATCAACTAACTGGACCCATAACTGTAGTATGTCACAGCACATTCAAAGCAAAGGGCTACGGCAGCTTCACACTGGGGAGCTCTTGCTCCTCACTCGGGGTTCCTCACTTACCTGGTATGACCACAGACCCCTGATGTAGGCCTCAGGCCAGGGCCCAGTATCAATTCAGATTAGTAAAACCTTACGTTTTTCATCATATTTTCAGGTAAAGATACATATAAGCCATTTGAACAAGATTTTTCTTGCAGTGCAGTGGATTATCTTGCTGTCTGACTTGCTCATTTTACAAATGAAGAAATAGGCCATAGCAAGTGTATTTGCCTTAGTTTCACACAACACTGAGTCATGTTGCACCATGTGATGCCACATCAGCACGCTCCATTCTACGCTCAAGGTGGGAAAGGAGAGAGAGCTTTAAAAAATTCCAGTCTTGGATTCTCTATTAGAAACCTGTGTTGTCACAGTGTGCACATCTTATTTCACTGTCTCCAGAATTCTGGGAACCTTCAGTTCCACAGTAAAATGGGTGAGTTTGGAATGTGGTATTTTTTTACAATTCTTGCCTTGGAAGAACTTTGTGCTTAAGGAAAAGCCTTCTGCGTTCTTTCAGCCCCTGAAGCAGATCATGCATGTTTCCTCCTGTCTAGGTTATAAACTTCTTGAAGGCAGTAACCATGTCTAATTTGTTTTTCTGTTCCCTCAGTGGTTGGTTCAATACCTGGCACGCAGAAGGTAGTTTAATAAAATGTTCACTGAGGATGGAATTTCCATGTAAGACATTTAAATTTAGGCAATCATGACCTGCGTTGAAGATTGTATTTATATGGGTATAGTAGGACACTATTGAGGCCTTTTCTGAGTTATAGTTCTCAGCTCGGCCCAATAGAACTTTCTACAATAGTGGAAATGTTCTACATCTGAGCTGTTCAATGCATTAGCTGCTAGCCACTAATGTCTACTGAACCCTTGAAATATGGCTAGTGATACTGAGAAATTTAAACTTTATTTAGTTTAAATGTAAATAGCCATTATGTAGTCAGTGAGTAGTACCTCATTAGACATGGGAAGGAAACAAATTGTTTTCTTTGACTCTACTGAGTTTTTGGCTTGGAACCCTGTAACAAAAGACAGATTAACAAAAGAATAGTGTACATACATTTATTTAAGTTTTATATGACACCGGAGTCTTCATAAGGAAATGAAGACCCAAAGAAGTGGTTAAGTCTGAGAGTTTTTATGCCAGGCTTGACAAAGAATGGAGAGTCATAGAAGAATGTGATTGGATAAAGGTATAAGCTAAGGGTAATAGATGGGAGGAAACTTAGCAAGGCTATCATCATCTCTGTGTCCCTGTGTCTTTGGAGACAAAGATGCTCCTTTTTTTCTGGGTATAAGGAGGGTACTTCTCATGTGAGAGTTTTATAGCTTGCATTAGGGGAAGGTCAGAAAATCTTTCCTTCTTCACCTGCTCTCTCTCAAATTTCTTCAGCTTAAAAATATTTTATACACCAAGGTGCCATATTTTGGAATAGCATGTCTTAAACCCTGTGTTCAGTGGGAAAATCTAGATGATAAAGTATTAAGTTTTAGCATCTTCAAGCTTCAGCATCTTTCATTTTTGCCTACAATGACTTCCATTAAAACACCTGACCCTTTTGGTAACTCCTCACCATCCTGTGGCTGAAATTCTATTTTCTCCTATTTTCCTACATCTTTTAAGATTCTCAGGAAATATTCTTTCTCCTAAGTGTTTATTTTGCCCAACCTGTCATCTAAGCAACAAAATTACATACAACATAAAAGCAGCCACAAAAGCAGTGATAATTAAAAGACAGAATGGATCCTATTGTCCCCTGAGGGAAGATGTGCCCTGGATCTTTTCAGAGAAGACACTTGACAGGACCATTTGTTCAGAGACTCAAGCTCAATGAGACAATATTGGTTATTCTATAAGGACAAATCAGTAACCTCATTTTCAAAAAAAATCTGTATAATTTACTTTGCCACTTAAGGAAGTTAGTATTGACTCATTACCTGCCAAGTTTCTGAGATTCAATTCCTTGGCTATGTGGTCACCAGTTTAACTCCTACCCATTCTTCAGTGCTTGCCGTCATCACCGCCTCCTCAGGGCGACTTCCCTGACCTCCCTCACTAATCAGATCTCCCTAGGATACTTTCTCTATGTTTGAACTTCTCTCAGAGTTGCTGTGAAGGCAAAATAATGCACAGCAATCACCCACTTAATGCCTGAAACGTAGAAAGTGCTCAACAAATATTAGTTGTCTCTATTCATAAACTAGAGGCATTCTGTCCAGATGGGGTGTCTGAGCCATAGTGAAGTTCATTAAATTGAAATTTGGGATTAAGACGACGTAAGACCAAGTCATACACAGAAGAAATAATTCCAAGGTCATGAACAGCCCAAGGTGGGTACTATGAGTGGTCTGAATGTGGAGTATAGAATGATGCAGAGGAAGTGGTTCAATACTGAGCCTGAGAAACAGAAAAGAGTGCTATGGGTACATTGTCATTCAGAGCTACCTGAGTAGCAATTTAAGGCCCGCCCCCCCAACCCATGGAGGATCATTGGGCCAATTTGTTTACTGCTGAGCAAGGTAACACCTACATCAATGCATTTTTGTTCTGTTACATTTTAGACTTTGCCATAGACATATTAACTTTTACAAATTTGGAAGAATTTTATCATACATTTTATTAAGTTGTATATTTTCCCTTTTAGTTTTTCCCCCTTATTTTCTCCCACTGTCTATCTCGCCTTTCTTAGATATTCTGAAGTAACCAAATAAATAGTTGCACATGCAACTCTTTACAGCTTTGTTTATGCTCTTCTACATATATAAATCTATTTAAATTGGGTTATATTATATACGTTTATTTGTGACTTGCTTTTGTTCATCATGTACACCCAACATCTGCCTCAGATTGCTCATAAAAAACCTGGAATGTGTGCTAGAGTTGGTATCTATTCTTATTCTCAATTTAAAACAAACCTGTTTTCTATTTCTGAAAGAATGGTAGATAAGATATCCTGACTTACCTGCCAGTGAAATCCTCACATTCAGAATTTGAAAAATCCTAAGATGTACTAATGAGCTGGTAGGAAGGAAAAAAGTCCAAAGCGGTAACCAAATTGCTAGAGACACTTTCATTTTGAGGCTACTTGCTGAAACCCTAGCTGAGTTTTTGTTTTCATGGCCTTTTAGGGACTGGAGAAAGGAGGAAAAACTGGATTCCATTTGAAGTGTGAAGTGTAAGGAGAGACCTCAGATAGAGCTGGGAACCCAAAGTCCTGCACAGGCCTAGTGTGTTGAAGTAAAGTAAAAACAAAGCTGCCCACCCATCCTAACAGGGAACAGGAAGAAAAATTGCATGCCTTGAAAGTGGGTACTAGACAAAGAAGGAAAAAAATCAATAGATGGATTTAATATTGGATTAGACATAGTGAAAAGAGAATAATGAGTTGCACTATGTCATTAGGATGGCTATGACATCACTAGATGATAGGAAATTTTCAGCTCCTTTAAAATCTTATGGGACCACTTTTGTATATGCACCCTACCATTGACCAAAATGTCATTATGGGTAGCATAATTATATGTGATTAATTTGAGGTGATAAATGGAATTCTGCAATTTATACGGAAATTTTTAAAGTAATAGAAATAGTGATTGTAAATTCTAAATCAGTAGAAGAGAAAGGAGACTAAAGAAAAAAATTTGGCCGGTCACGGCGGCTCATACCTGTAATCCTAACATTTTGGAAGGACGAGGTGGGTGGATTGCCTGAGCTGAGGAGTTTGAGAGTAGCCTAGGCAACACGGTGAAATCCCATCTTTACTAAAATACAAAAAGTTAGCTGGGCGTGGTGGTGCGCACCTATAATCTCAGATACTCAGAAGGCTGAGACAGGAGAATTGCATGAACCCAGGAGGCAGAGGTTGCAGTGAGCCAAGATCATGGCACTGCACTCCAGCTTGGCTGACAGAGCAGAACTCTGTCTCAAAAAAAAAAAAGAAAAGAAAAAAGAAAAAAATTCATTCAATTCAGAGGAAGGCAAGAAAAACGGAAAAACTAAATACAAAATTGGGACAAATACAGAATACCAAATAAGTTGATAGAAGGAAACGCAAATATGCCTGTCATTGCAGAAAATTAAGTGGCAATGTTCCGGCTAAAGTATAAGACTGTCAGGCTGGGCTTCAGAATGTAGTCATGCTGTTTAGAAGAGATAAACTGGAAGCATCAAGATACAGAAAGATTGAAAATTAATGGATAGGAAATGATAGAGCAGGCCATAAGAAAGCTGCTGTTGCAATATTAATACTTTTAGACTTTAAGGCAAAAAACACTGAGAAATAATGGAAATTACTGTATAACAAGAAAAGGCTTAATGTGTGGGAACAATATAAACATTCTAAAGGTGTGTTTGTCTAGCAATATACTCTCAAAATGTACGAAATCAAAACCAACTACAAGGAGAAAAGGACAAATCTACCATCATAGGAGGGATATTTTAACAGTTCTTTCTTAGTAATTGACAGACCAAGCAGACAAAGTATCAGTAAGGATATGGAAGAATTGAAAAGTGCAAATAAGAAACGTGACCTCATGTTCAATAAAGCATGAAGTGAAAAATTAAGTCTCAGAAGATTACGATTAGCAAGTCACCTTTTTATTAAAGTTAAGAAAAATTAACATTAAGCATACAATTTAAGGAATGTACATACATGACATAAGACTATATTTTAAAAAATAAAGGTATGGTGAAGATGAGATTCAGTATAATGATTATTTCAGATGGGGAGAGGCATGGGAACAGAACTGGGGAAGCACACAGGTAGATGTAGCTTGTCAATATTCAAGTTCATGTATTGGATGATGGGTTGATAGGTGTTTTTTCCTTATTAAAATAATAAATAAGAACCATAATATTAATCCAAGACTGTGCAATTAATTTTACACACACACACACACACACACACACACACACACACACACACACACATATGTCTAGAGATGGACTGCCTAAACTCAAATTCTCGTTCTGCACTTAATTTCCCTGTACTTTGCCTCCCTCCTTTGTAATATGGAGGTGATAATAATTATGTTATTACATCATGGTAAACATTACATAAACTAATACATTTGAAGGCCTTAGTCTACTATTTGATATATATGATAGGATCCATAAATGTTAGCAATTGCTATTCTTATCTCTGAGAGAACAGAACTTCTGGAGGTCCTGTGCTTCTGTTTCATTTTGCTCTATTTGTACTGTGCTTGCCTTCTTCACTTTTCTAAGATAAAGAAGTATTCCTCCCCCACATTAGGGCCCACCCCTTCACTTAAACTCTGAATCTCATCCCCTTCCATTATCTCAATGTCCTCATTCCATAAAATGCCCTGCAAAGGTTAGAAAAGCCATTACTAGCTTTCAGAAAAACAGTATATCCACAAATCATAAGAAACTGCCACCAATGATCTTGGTAGTTGAATCAGCCAAGTGGATGATTCACAGAAAGATGCCTGGAGATCTGACAAACTTTATCCCTGTCCTTTGCTATTCTTTGTTCCCACAGAGGCAATAATGACTTCTACTTGTCTTTTGTCTTTTCAATTTTGTTACAGTGCCTCTCATTGGTGAACTCTAAATGGACACCTTCTAAGAGACTCTGAGAGATGTAGTTTCCAGGTCTCCATCTCCTGAGATAGACAAAAAAGTGCAGGGATTGGAGATAAATGCTGCTTATCAATAAAATAAACCACAAACAGTATCTGGTATACGCTTCTTCTCTACTGCATTCTTCCATCTGTATTTTAACATGCTCAAACCTTTTACCTCTTCTGCAAACCTTTCTGGATTCTATTTTTCCTTCCAGCTAAGGGCTTAGGTATCTCTCTTCTGCTTTACTAGAATTCTTTTTGGAAACAATGCACATTCCAACTTCACTTGCTCACCTCCCAAATTTTCTTCAACTCATTTTCATCTGGCTTCTGTCCCCACAATCTCCCTGTCAATGTGGATCAAGGGTATAAGTGATTTCTTGTGGTTAAATCTACTAAATACTTCTAAGACTTTGACTTAACCTTTTTTCTCTGCAGCATTTGATATTGGCGACTCCTCTCTTCTTCACAAAGTTGTTTCATCCTTTAGTGGCTGTAAAAATTGATATACTGGTATAATTTTTTTTTTTTACAAATTCATAATAGAAATACAGCCACAAATCTCCCTTTTTCAAATAAGACTGCCTCATGCTTAATCAACAGGAAATTCATTATGTTTTTCTTGAAGCTGCCATCTTTATATTATCTGACTGTTCTGAAGGCTTACAAAGCTTAAGTTGGGGGAGACCTGGTGTCTGCTTAATCCGTTACTGCTATTGTTTCTAGCAGCCCCATGGCATGTTTGTTAGAGATTGAGATACTAAAGAATGTGCATTAGCTCTTCCAAGGAAGATGAGGTCAGTCCTTCAGAAGGAAGGGTTAAAAGAGATTGAGGATTCCACAGCTTTGGTTTCCAAGGTGGTAGCTCTTTCCTTTCTGTCTTCTCTACAGCCCTTTCTCAGCTCTTCTATATAGGAGTTAGGAATTACCTAAAGATTATGGTTGTGTTTGATTATGGCTACAGTTTTGTGTTGGTAAAACTCTTGCAAGTCACCATTTACTTGGTGTCAGCCAGCTCTCGAAATATTGAACCAGGTTGGTTCTGTTATATTTTAGTTCTATGGAAGTCAAACCACAATTTTCTCTTTTTTCCAAGGAATATGATTGCTAGGGATTCCTTGGTTTAATAGGTGTTTTTTTCCATAAACCTTAGGAATTCAAACTATCTGATTTGCAATAATTACCCCAGACAATGGAACCACTCATCAACCCTTCTGAAGGAGGCTGCCTTTAGAGATTTCCTGGAAAATTCTATTCTTTTTCTGTGCTAGAGCTGGAAGCTGTCTTTGCTAAAGAGAGCATAAATCAAAAACACCAAGTTTTATTTCTAACAAAACAAAATACCATAGCCTTTAGATTCATTCATTCATTCATTCAAAAATAGTAATTGAGAATGAGCCATGGGCCAGATTCTATACAGCCCTGGGGAAAGAGTAGTGAATAAAATTGAAAAAAAAAATCCCTCTGCTCTCATGGGGTTTTCATCCCAGCAGAAAGAGACAGACAATCGCCAAATTAAAAAGATAGAAAATAAAGCATGTTAGATGGTAATAGACACTATACAATAATGCAAAATAAAAAGGGGGATAGGAACATATGGGAGAAACTAGAATTTTAGGGATGGTAGGGAAGACCTTGTTGATGAGGTGGCATTTATTGGGATGGAAGTTTAAAAGATGGGGAGTCACCTGGGCACCCTGGGCTTCTTCTGGAGAGTGACATGAGCAAAGAGAGAAGGAGAAAGGACATAATGAGGTTGTCCCTTTTGTCTCAAATGCAGTGGTGGTCATCAGGCTGTGATGTTGGGGTGGGATTTTTGCCAAGAGCTTGGGGCACCCTTCTCTTTCACCCCAGCTGTTGGATGTGTGAAGGCAGGGGGAGGGATGGTCTCATCCTTCTTGTCAACTTCTTATCCTAATTGAGTTCATCTTTAAGGGGTTCTCTCCAACGTGCCATCCTCTATGCTATTATCTTTTCATTCTGTATTATTTTCCCTGACTGCTCTCATTTATGGCCATTGCTTCAAGTGTCATCTACATGTTAAAGATTCCTAAGCTTAAATCTCAGCCCAGTTCCGTTTCCCAAGGTCAATACCCATACCTTTCCCTTTACATGGCATTACCACTTAGAGAGCCAAAGACATCTCACATTCAAGAATTGCAAATCTAACCCCAACCACCCTTATTCTTGTGTTTCTCTCACACAGAATGGTTCCATCATCTACTTTGTTGCTTAAGTTAGAAAGCTGAGGTTCATCATCGACTCTCATCCGTGACATGTAACCAGCCCCCACAACCACTCCCAATTCAACCAACCACCTCCAATTCAGCCACCCTAACAACTATCAATTGATTCATTCCTAGAATTACTTATTAACAGCCAGGCATAGTGGCTGATAATAAGTAATTCTAGCACTTTGGGAGGTCAAAGTGGGAGGACTGCTTGAGGCCAGGAGTTCAAGACCAGCCTGGGCAAAATAGTGAGACATCATCTCTATAAATGATAAAAAATAATTTGCTGGAGGTTGTGGCATATGCCTATGGTCCTGGCTACTCTGGAGCCTAAGGTGAGAGGGTCCCTTGAGCACAGGCAGTCTAGGTTGCAGTGAGCTGAGATGGTGCACTACACTCCAGCCTGGGTAGCAGAGTGAGAACCCACCTAAAAACAAAACATTTCTTACTATCTCACAGATCTCCTTCTCTCCATTCCCACTGCTGTTTGCGGAGTTCATGTCCTCAACGTGTCATGCCTAGATTATTTCTATGGCTTCATATAGTATCTCATCCTCCAGATTTGCCTCCCTCCAATCCATTCTCCGAGAGATAGCTATTTTGATTTTTCTGAAGAATAAACCTGATATATTACCTCTCTACTTAAAACCCTTTGAAGAGTCTCTCTTACACTTAGAATAACATATAAATTCCTTAGCCTGGCACACAAGGCTCCCATGATCTACTGACTTCTGTAGCCTCATTCTTGTGCGTTCTCCCTGCTTATATTTTATACTTCAGTCTTGAATGTCTCACAGTTCCCTGACTGGGCCTACCACACCCAGTCTTGTTATAAAACTGTTCTTTCCATCTGAGGCAACTTTCCTTCCCCTTTGTTATGTGAAATGTACCAAGCTGTCAGGATTTAGCATCTCAATCCCTACCTACGGAAAGCTTACTCCAAAATGTTGGTGTGCCATAGTCTCCCAAACTCTGGCAGAGGACACAAGGTTCTTGGGTCAGAGACAAAGGAAGGCTTACTATTCATAGACATAACAGTTGCCAAACTATCACTGCTTTCCTGACTCAATCTCCATAGGTTGAGACAAGAAGGGCCAGGTGACACTTGCACATGCTGTGGTTGTATTACAAGAAAGGAACCCTGAGCTCTGAGAGTCTGAATCTTTCATAATGGGTTGCAAGCAAACACCAGGGAAAGACATTATCCTTATCATACTGAACAGTAAACAAACTTGCCCTTTCTTCTGGAGGGAAATTCTATTTCTGTCTTCCCAGGCTGTCGGCTATACAAACATTTCTGAAAACATAGTCTGAGCAAAAGGGCAGTTAGTGCTTCTGCTCGCAAGACATGCAGAAATGTGAGAGACCAGTAGAGAATTGTCTCACCTCACTTATTATCAGTTACTGTAATTGCTTATTTCTTTCACATTTTCTCCAATCACACTGTAAGTTTCTTGAGGGAAGAAGACAGTCTTCTTTCATTGCTGTATCTTTAGGACAGTGATAAGGACATGGTAAATGTGAAGTAAATGTTTGTGGAATGAATGAATGAACTAATTCATTCTACTCGTGACACAAGGTTGGGACTGAGGAACCATGCCCAGCTCTTCATATCCAAGGCTAGAGTCATACCCAGGAAGTATTATTGGGATTCCTTTTATGGGTCATGGATTCCTTGGATCTTGCTTGGCAGGTAGTTAGCAGCATAACTATAAGAATAAAAAATGATAGTAATTATGATATATCCCAACATTTTCTTCCCTTTGTTCTCTTCCAGAGCGTGTAAGCATGTGAGCCTCAGAACAATTTCTGTGATATTTATTTGAATTTAACTACCTCTAGGCAGTGATTGGCAGATATTTTTAGTTTATGAAACAGTTTTAAATAGCCATCCAAGAATTTTGATAAGTCAAAAATGCCCACAAGAATGTAAGTTCGATGAGGATAAGTCTTTTCAGAGTTATAGGCCCTTATCTATTTTTGTTGATTGAATTAAAGGATTTAATTTGTTGACCATTCACTATATGCCTTAGCATGCGGCTAAGCTCTTACTATACTTCATTTAGTTTGTACAATGACCCCATGAAGCAGGTACTATATTATCCCCATTTTGCAAATGAGGAAACTGAGGGTTAGAGAAATTAAGACTTGTCCAAGACCGCACTATTGGTAAGTGCTGGGCTAGTGTTTAAACCCAGGCAGTGACTCTACACAAAGCGTTTCTCTGCCCATGAAAGTGCTAGTGTTGAAAGGTTATTATTTATCAAGAAGAAGAAAAATAACATATAAACCTATGGTATGCATTTTTGGTGAATTGTTATCTGGTTCTGTGATTTGAAAATTTGTACCTTGATGAGTATTGTGTGAATCACCAAAATCAAACTGCAGACATCTGACCATTTTTGACCTACAAAAATGTCAATTTCATATACTTCAACATAAGGTATATGCTGTAAACATTATCTCAAAAAATGTTGCTTTCAAAAGTAGCTTCAGAACATTAACTATCTTGAGTACAGTGTGTGCTTTGGTTCCCCAGACCAGACCGTGCCTGGAATGGCAGTTTTACTATTTACAGAGACCTGGGGGTCATCCAGAGGACATTTTTGTGGAAAATTGGGACCAGAGAGAGACTGTATTTGAGCTGAGACCCACGAGGACCAAAAGCACAATGGATGAGAGCACTCAGAAAGACCACAGGAGCTGTTGAAGACACTGAACTAGAGAGAATCAGATTAGCTGGAAGGTCTTCTGGGGTATTAGCAATATCCAACTTTATACTGCCAGAATGAATTCCTGACTGGAAAGGGACAATTTAAAAAATTCAAGCTCCCCAAAACTAATTTGCTGTTTCCAGCAATGACAAATTCCCATAGTATTCAGTAAGTATAGCAATGATTGAGTTAGAGGACATAACAACCATTGTTGCAAAAAGTTTATGCTCTTCGCTAAATATTAGTTTATATTGTGAGTATTTTGAGATGCAGCCAGAGAATGTTTAGGAACTCACTCTGTTGGTGGAGTGAATCTGAAAGGAATCACATTCTGTCAAGTACTGAACTATAGGGTGAACTTTTGTGTGATTGGCATTGGTTCCAGTCATGCCAACAGAAACACAATTCCCTGTTGTCTGCGTGATCCGCGCTTCACCTTGCCTGTGGGGCAGAGGCGTTTTGATGTGACCTCTTTGAAGACTCACCCCTGTGTCTGCCCCTATTGTTAGAGGAGGCCGGCAAGCCTGACACTTCCGTAATGGTTATGGCAGCCGTCCTCATTTTTCTGTTTCATCATAGTAGGTCACACATACTAACGGTGATTTAATAAGCACATCATGCAAATGGCATAGAACAGTGTTTGATTTTGTCATGGGGGTCATAGGTCTGAGAGTCAAAAATATTCTACACAATTGTGTCAGAAGTTGAGAATTAGACAAAGTAAAATTGAGCTATTTTTCTTTTTTATTCAGTTTTCTTTAGTTTAGAACATTCTTTGTGATACATACTGCCAATCAAATACATGTCTTTTTCCAGATGGCAAAATATTATTTTACAATTTTCTTGTATAAAATGTTTTAAATACAAAGTAGGTATAAAAGAGAAAGTAAAGTGCTCACCATGCAGGGACAATCATAATCAACATTTTGTACATATGTCTAATTGAGGCATATAAATGAATCCATTTATAAAATCCATTGAGATCATACCATACACAGGTTTGGTATCTAGATTGCTTCTACTTTGTGTGTTACAGACGTTTTCCCATCTTTAGCACACATTATTTTCTCCCCTGGTTTGTTACAGCTGCATGGTATCCATCATGCAGATGGGTGTGACAAATTATGGAGCTTTTTGTGCACAGGGTGTAGGAAGAAGCACCAGGAATTAGAGTTGGAGGCCATAGTTTTAAACTTTTGTCTTTGAGTGCCTCAGTTTCCTCAACTGTAAAATGGAGAAATTAACATTTGCCTGGCTGCCTTGCGTAAAAGTTAGGTGAGTTTCTTTGAGGCCTAGAGCAGGCCATGATAGCAAAGAATTTTTACTTAATGGTGTGTTTATGCGACATGTTGGGGCTTTACAGATAGGCCATCGCACCAGAGTCTGCCTTAATCATTTCGTCTTAAAAACAGAAAAAAGCCAACAAAGATCATAATCTAAGTTACATGTAAACTGTAATCTCACAATGCTTCATAATGCAGCTTTTAGAGTTTAGGTTAAGGCAAAACTTTAAAAGAACCAGCCCGCCCTTTTAGAAGGAATTTGTCTTCAACAAAGGAACTGTGTTACCGACTGAAGCACCAATCTGGAAATATTGCCAGGGCCTTGGTCTTGAAGCAAAATCACTGATGGGCTTTGATACTGTGGGTGGGAATTTAGAGAGGTCTCTCTGATTTTAAGAACTAATATATTTTGATGAATGCTAATTTTTAATAGTTCTCAAGTTAATATTCTCTTACCCAAAATGCAGTGAAAAGGACTTGCTAGGCCGGGCGCGGTGGCTCAAGCCTGTAATCCCCGCACTTTGGGAGGCCGAGGCTGGTGGATCACGAGGTCAAGAGATCGAGACCATCCTGTCAACATGGTGAAACCCCGTCTCTACTAAAAAACACAAAAAATTAGCTGGGCACGGTGGCGTGTGCCTGTAATCCTAGCTACTCAGGAGGCTGAGGCAGGAGAATTGCTTGAACCCAGGAGACGGAGGTTGCTGTGAGCCGAGATCGCGCCATTGCACTCCAGCCTGGGTAACAAGAGCGAAACTCTGTCTCAAAAAAAAAAAAAAAAAAAGGACTTGCTAACTCAAACCTCTGAAATCATGAGCTGGGAGGAAATCCAGTGATCCCAATACCTCTGGTTCCAAGACCCAACTCTTTGTCTTCTTTTGATAACAGAAAACCCAGATTAGACAAACTGTACTCAAGGGAAACAGTCCTTGACTCTGTGCTGCTGCTCTAGGCAGGCTTCACGGATTATCCTAACGTTCTGACGAGAGGGTAGGGCTACCCAGAAATGGTGCCTTTCTACCACATGCACAATTTTAGGACCTTTTTTGATCACAACTCAGGATGTGTCAGGGTTTATAAAGAGAAAAAAAAAAAAGATTTTAAAATGGAAGCTCAAACTCTGCACTGCTGCGCAGCCTAAACATTAGCCGGCACATTATTTTTAATGTTGTCAAGAAACGCTCTTGTGGGGAATAAATCTATATCAATTTTCATGGCAGAGAAAGACGATTTTAGGACTAGGTTGCAGATACTTCAACTTGGAGGAGATGAACTTGATGGATTCTGCCTCATTAGTCTTACGGTGATTTCCCCCACTTTTCTTTTTGAAATATGCCCCCTGGAATTGTTGGGCAATGTGGGAAAATATTGTGACAAACATTCCTGTTTACGTGTGTCATGGGGGCGACTGTTTTGTTTGCATTGCTTGTTGCCTCTGCCCCTCCTTTTCATGGTCAGCAGTTCCCTGACAGCTCAGATTCCTCTGCTGACATCTGTTATAATGAGAGCTCTGGCGGGAATAGATTTGCAAAATGATGAGCTCACAATAGGATGGAGCTGTTCCCCAAACTTTCCTTGAGATAAGCAGATGGGGTCTGAAAATAGAGCATTTGAACCGATTAGGTCTAGGTGAACGAATTTATTCAGTACACACTGAAGAGTGATTCTACACCCAACTTCTTTCCCTATCTCCTTCACCCCTCACCTCCCCCATTTCACCAATAGGAGGGTTTCTGATGGCGTGAGTTTCTTCCCCCTGAACACTTGCTGGGAGACAGGCCCTCCTAGTTCCTAAAGCAGAAGCATGCTGGGTATTTACCCTGTGCCAACCGTCTAAACAACAGAGAAAACCCACCCCTCATGCCTCATAATGAGAAGCTGGGGCAACACATGGGGCTTTCCCACTCGTCACAAATGATGGCTGTTTGTGCTAGTTAACCTTTTCTAAGCCTGGGTCAGCTCCTGCTGGGAGGCAGGGGCGATCTGGAGAGAGTGAAAGCCTGGCAGACCCCAAAGTCTCCAGCACGCCTTGGCCCCCAACACATGCCACCGCCTTTGCAGAATACCAAACGATCCCACATCACGCTCTTCATAAGTCAGCCAGGCTCCATGTGCAGCTGACAGTTCAGATTCCAGAGGAGAACTGCCTCCAGGAACACTCTGCAGATACTTGCTGACAACTTTTATTTTCTGGCACAGCTTACCTTCTCTTTTTAGAGGAATCTCTAAAAAAGGATGAAGTGGAAATTTTCCCATCCTGGGCCTTATTACTCTCAGCTATCTCCACTAGCTGTGTAAAGAGAAGACTTCTTTGTACTTTCAAAGCCTAAAGTCAAGTCAGTAATACACATTTTAATAATTTTTGCCTTAAGTGTATTGACTGAAGCAAAATGAAGATATGGTGATTAAGAAATACACTCCTAAGCTCCATTCTTTGGGTATCTGGGGAGAATTTTGAAAGTGTCATGGGGGAATGCTATCTAATGAAGTATGGAGGAAGAAGGGCAGCTGAAAGGGAAATTTTGGAGATCTCTTTGGGGGTGAGGGGCACAGAAGTTTAAAAATGATGAAAATTCAATGCCCAAGTGAGGGGTTGATTTTGTCTCACTGTTGAAGTAGCCAAACTTCATAAAAGGAATCAGATGTTGCAAATTGCAGGTTAAAATGATCAGTGGGAATGCATTTATCACAGCTGCCAGGGTTCTGAAGAGCAGAACTCACATCCTGTAACACTTTCCAGAGATACCCGAACGTCTGTAGAGCTCAAATTCTCAAATCCTGCCATCCCTGACTATCTCCTGTCGCCAGCCCAGACCTGTGGATTATTGTGCTAATTCAACACCATCTGCTTATAAGGTATTGTTCAGAACGGTGTGTTTATGTGGCAACGGGTATCCTGAGAAGGGAGGAGGAGCCAACACACCATTGAAATAGTTCATTAACTGCAAAAGCAGTTAGTTGTGAGAAGCTCTAATGCAGAGCTGCTACAGCATTTACAGGAATAGATGGAGTCTAACATCTCAGGCATTACATGCTGAGGAAATCCACCTCTGAGTTATATCCTTGCTTATTTAAAAGCAGTCCTATGGGCGCCATTAGAATTTACTATTTGTGGTTATTAATAGTGGTAAAGGGAGGAGTAAATTAAGTGAACACAAAGGTTGAGATCTTTGCTACTGTTCACTGGGATGATTGACACCAGATGCCAACATGTGGCTAGGATTCACCTCTAGTTTTAAGTCATGCTCAGGTATCTGCAGGATGGGCATTTATTGGTTTTCATACAACCATGAAATGGTGTTTTGTTTTATTTGATTTTTTTTACGGTACACATTCTTATACTGCTTTGGAAACACTGAACAGTAGAAACAACATGGGTTCAGGGACCAAAAAGTTTGAATCTCTGCCCTACCACTCACTACCTGTGATTTCTGAACTTCTCTGAGCCTTGGCTTTCTCATTGTCTAAAACATGGACAATATTGTCCCAAACAGTTGTTAGAGGATTAAATACAAGAACGTCTGTGAAAGCATCCAGTGTAGTATTTGGCACAAAGTAGGTGTCTTCGTTTGGTGTTGCTATAAAGGAATACTGGAAACTGCATAATTTATAAGGAAAAAAATTCAAATGTATTTGACTCATGATTTTGATGTCTGGAAAAGTTCTAGATTGAGCATCTGGTGAGGGCCTCAGGTGGCTTCCATTCATGGCGGGAGGTGAAGGGGAGCTGGCACACAGAGAGAGCACACGGCAAATGAGGAGGAAAGAGACAGGAGGAGGTGCTGCCTGGCTTCTTTTAACAACCAGCTCTCTGGAGAACTAACAGAGAGACAACTCTCTCACCATGCACCTAACCGAGAACCGGCACTAATTTATTTGTGAGGGGTCTGCCTCCATGACCCAAACTCCTCCCATTAGGCCCCACATCCATTCGGGATCAAATTTCAACATGAGATTTGGAAGGGACAAAACATCCAAACTATAGCATTAGGCAAATGAATTTCCTTTTCCCTTGACTATATCTCTTTCATGCCAATTCATAGCTCAGATACTACTTATAAGCTATATGACACTGGTTGGATCTAATTGAACTTTGTCTCTTGCTTTCTCCATTTTTTTCTTATATCTATGTCTTCTCTTGCTGGCTTCTTGCATGAGGAGTATATATATATATTTCCCTGTGTTTGGCATTTGTTAAATGTTCCATTTCTTCTACCATTAATTCATTGATTCATTCATCCCATGAAATCTGTCATGTGCCTATAATAAGCCAGTATTGCAAAAGAAATAGACGTAAAGTCTGTATTTTTTGGGAGCTGACAATTTGGGGATAGAAAGTAAGATAGCTCCCTTCAAACTCTGAATGGCTATTGTGAAAATTATGAGTAATTAATGGGGCAAGGACCTTGTTTTACTTATTCCATTGTCTAAACCCAGAGCTCAGTCCAGACACATCTTCATTATATAAATTTAAAAGGAAAAGAACAGAGATGATATTTGCTTAGTGGGTAGAAGTAGGACCCGTTGGCAACAAACACTGGATTGCACATCAGCATAATCAAATTCTAACATTGTGAAGGCACGTGGTCTCTCTTGAGGAGGGCTGAAATCCTAGCCATGGGTGGTTTTCAGGCTCTGGTTCCCTGAGAGATGTACAGGAGAGGCTGCAAGCCTAACTGGGTATTTATGATCCCTTCAGACATATCTGCATAGCTATGTGTTTGTAGGCTTGAAATCCTGATTTTACCAGTCAGGAAGGAAGGAACAAAGAAACAGAAAGGAAGAGAAAACCCTACTCCTGATAGCATGAACAATAGGAAGATTTATTAGCTCATCAATAATAAGTCAGAATGAGGGAAACTCCAAGTTGGTTTCTACAGAACACCTATAATGTTGACAAGGACCCAGATTCCTTCCATCTTGTCATTCTGTAGGCTTTAGTATTTTTCCCGCAGAGTAACCCCTCATGCTTACAAGGTAGCTGCCACAGTTTCATCTCTCAAGTGCAGACGTGTTCCTGACCAGTGGCAGAAAAGAAACAATTTCTTCCTGAAATGTTTTTGATAAGGAAATCTTTCTCAGAAGCCTTTCAGCAGACTTGCTTCCCATCTCATTGCCCAAATTACAACATATACTGAATTTAACCAATCACTGACAAGAAGAAGAGGACCAGCCTGGAGGGTGCCAGAAGTCAACTGGGGTTCTCTAAGTAAGAAAGAAGAAAAGTGGCTGCTGTTGAATGGGAACCACTCATGCCAAATACAGACAGCCTGATGCAATGAAGAAGGCATGAGTTTCGGTTTGGTTCTACTGTTTGGTAGCTGTGTGATCTTTAGTGTATTAGTCTGCTCAGGCTGCCATAACAAAATACTGTACAATGAGCAGCTTAAACAATAGAAATTTATTTTCTCAAAGCTGTGGAGGCTAGCAGTCCCAGACTGAAATGCCAGCTGATTCAGTTCTTGCTGAGAGCTCTTTTCCTGCCCTGTTAATGGCTTCCTTTGCCCTGTGTCCTCACGTGGTCTTTTTCTGTGCACATGGAGAGAGAGCATGTCAGATTGAGCTTTCCGGTGCTTAATGATTTCCTTGCTCCAAACATAGTCACATTGGGGGTTATGGCTTCAACATATGAATTTTGGGGAGACACTATTCAGTCCATAGTAGTGGCAAAACTAACCTCTCTAAGCCTTTCTTTCCTACCTCTGCAAATGGGACTAATTATATACACCTCCTAGTGTTCTCTTGGGGATACAACGAAATGATGACACATATCCTCAAATTTACCCCAAAGCCTTGAGTTAAATTAGTTTACATTTTGTTCTCACTCCATCAGCTAAAACCAGAGAACTCATGCAATGACAGAAACTTCTCCAAATCACATGGCTTTCTATAGTGCATATTGAGTTTAAGAATTGAGTTCTGGTTTCTGACAACGAGAGTGGCTTCAATATGCTTAGAAAAAGCAAATAATACTTGCCGGAAGATTATTTCTTCTCGAAGTTAATGTGGTAATTTTGTTACAAAAATATTATTATGGATTTGCTATCATTCTTTCTTGAGGATTAAAAGGAATAAAATTAAAAGCTCTGCATAGTAGAAAGATAAAACACACCTGGGTGATTGGTTTCTTGTAACAAGCAGAGATGCTTAAGAGAGCAGAGTTTATTTATTTATTTTTTGAGATGGAGTTATGCTCTTTTGCCCAGTCTGGAGTGCTCTGATGTAATCTAGGCTCACTGCAACTTCCGCCTTCCAGTTTCAAGAGATTCTCCTGC
Source organism: Callithrix jacchus (assembly GCF_049354715.1). Classification (NCBI taxonomy): domain Eukaryota; kingdom Metazoa; phylum Chordata; class Mammalia; order Primates; family Cebidae; genus Callithrix; species Callithrix jacchus. The sequence goes on along the minus strand of NC_133510.1, from coordinate 106,449,752 downwards.
CTCAGTCTCCTGAGTCGCTGGTATTACAGGTGCCTGCTATCATGCCTGGCTAATTTTTATATTTTTAGTAGAGGCAGGGTTTCACCATGTTGGCCAGGCTGGTCTCAAACTCCTGGCCTCATGATCTACCCGCCTTGGCCTCCTAAAGTGCTGGGATTATAGGCGTGAGCCACCATGCCCAGCCCGGTGGATTATTTTGACTGGATGCATCATATTAACAATTATTTGACTGCTGTAGGTTTCAGTTTTCTCATCTGTAAAATTATAATAATAATATTTTAATTATAATATTGATAATTATAATATTTTGCTAACGGGGTTAATATAATTAATTATAATAATGCTGTTAATAATAATATTTTACCTCAGGGGGTTGCTATGAAGATAACTTGGGTTAATATACATGAAATGCATAGACCAGTGCCAAACTTGATCCATCATAACCATCATTAACAACACATTATCTGCAAATAACACTCTATGGAACAACCTGTAGCCAAATTTTTGCTTGCATTGAGATGAATTCCTAAAGGAGCTAAATTGTGGGGTCACAGGGTATTTGACTCAGCTTCTTTAAGACTCAAGAACTTTATCCAGCTGGCATGGTTGCTCATATCTGTAATCCTAGTACTTTGGGAGGCCGAGGCGGGAGGGTCACTTGAGTCCAGGAGTTCAAGACAAGCCTGGGCAGCAAAGTGAGACCTCCCTGCCCCTATCTCTATATATATAAAAAAGGAAATTAGCTGGGTTTCATGGTGCATTCCTGTAGTCCTAGCCACTTGGAAGGCTGGAGCAGGGGGATCACACGAGCCCAGGAAGTCCAGGCTTAGTGAGCCGAGATTGTGCCACTGCACTGCAGCCTGGGTAACAGAGCAAGATCCTGTCTCAAACAAAACAAAACAAAAAACAAACAAGCAAAAAATCTCCCCAGACCTGCCCCCCCTGCCCCCAAAAAGCCCTAAAAAGAACAACTTCCAATTTAGCTGGCCCAGGCGTGTTTTGTGACTTAGCATTGCTTGGAGTCAAAAGAAGGCAACTCTGATCAAAACCAATGGAGGTCCTGTGATGCTGAACTTCTTTTGTCACTATGACAACACAGGCATTCCTGAAAATGCTTCCTGGAGGTGTCCTGTAACTGTCTGGGCACTTATGTGCAGTCCTATCTGTTGATGGACCTCGGAACGCTACCTGTTCTGCCGCTTAGCAGCTATTCATCATGGGACGCCTTGCCAGGGAATGACCCACAGCATTGTGACAGATCAATTTACTTAATGAATTACACATTTCAAATAACTTGAAGTTGATTTGGTCCAGCCTGACTGTGTCGCTGGGCTGATCATCATTCTAATAAATGACAAGGTTGCTGTGTTTTTTCCTTGTTGGTATTTTACAGGGAGGACTTGCCAGGGTTTAGCTGTTCTTGGTGCTAATGGAGAAGGCATGTGGAGTCTTGGGAAGCAGATCTCCCTGGTCTTGGAACACAAGGGACACACACAGAAAACTTGACCAGACCCTTTCTTTCGCCACCTCTCTGTGCTGTGGCTGGAAACCATGGGAATCTGTTCTTGCCAACTCTTTGATTTCTCCTTATAGGACCAAGCTCTCTTCCCTGGCAGAAAGAAGAAATTGGGGCAGCTGGAAAGACTCAAATAACTGAGCTTGTCTCCCTTTTAATCTTTCTTTGTAGGTGAGCTAGAGGCCAGAGAACAAACAGGTGATAAAAGAGCAAGAAATCTTTGCAAAAGGATAGGAAGAATGCGTCGTAGGGGCTGTGAAAAGAAGCTAAAGAAGGTCAGATTGTGTTACACCTTAAACCCACTTAAGCTGAGCAAGAAGAATAATTGAATTAAACTGGCAGAAGAAAAATTTTTCCAGGAGCAAGGGTTGGATAATGACTATGCTTTACCCAAAGTGTACAGCATTTGGCATGTCCCTACACATCCCCAGCATGCCTATTCAGTGAGTGAATGATGGTGACAGGAAGGGCTCACAGGCTTCCATCCTGATCTTAGCTCCAATGCTTATCTCTATGGTCTTGGGCAAGTGATCTACACATTCTGAATCTGTTTCTTACTTTTAAAATGGAACTAATAATATCTCTTTTACAGGGTTGTTGAAAGGTTTAAGATATATATGTATATTAGAAAGTGATCCTTATGTTCCAAAAGTTCTATAACACCTGTTTTCAGTGATATTAAAATAAAACAATGCTGTAATTTCTTAATGATAGCTTCTAAACATCGAGGGTCTATGTGTGTGTGTGTGTATTTATATACACACACATATATATATGGACACACACACACTATATGTGTGTGTGTGTGTGAATATAAACACTCAATATATATAGTGTCTATTGCCTGCAAACAAGTCCTCATCTCAGGCTCTACTAAGATGCAAGTCCACAATGTTTTGATGCCAGAGGAAATGATATAGACACGAAATACACACACACACACACACACACACACACAGACACTTGATGTTTGGAAGCTATCATTAAGCAACTACAGCATTGTTTTATTTTTATATCCCTTAAACAGGTGTTATAAAACTTTTGGAATATGAGGATCCCTTTCTAATGTTAATGTAATTTGTAAATGTCCTTTCAACCAGGATACTGTTAATTGATAGAGGAGATATATAATGGCAAAAAGCTATAAAAATCAGTAACATTTTAGAATGAGATTATATTTGATGAATTGCAACAGCATGTATACACATAGGCTGTTCAAAGAAATGATGAGACATTTATTCCCTCTCCAGACAAGGTACAGTGCTTATATAAATGATTATGAACCCCCACAATAGCTTCATAGACTGCCAAGTGACTAGGATCTACTAGGCCAAAAGCAGTAAATTCTAACTATAGGTGAGTATCTTTAAAAGAGAGGGCTCATTTATCTTAGCTATTGATATTAAGCTAAGTTAGTAGCAGATGGCCTTACTGCACAGAGATGGCCCTTCAGACTGACATCATTCAATCTTGAGATTATTTTCCTCCTTGGGACTTCTAGGTTTGTGCTTATCTAGCCAGAGTGCATGCTGGACACTGTCTCCTTCCATAATCCTGTAACAATGGGGCTTGTTTCCAGGCTGACCTGTTGAGTCTAGCAAAGCAGCCTCTGACTGTTGAAGTTTGGTTCCTGTGTAATTTCCTCTGCCATCAAAACCATTGTGGATTTGCATCTTAGAAGAGCCTGAGATGAGGACTTGTTTGCAGGCAATATATTTTGGGAAGTGATTTCAAGGTGCAGGGAGTAAAAGCCCATCCAAGTGTTATTATTAGCTGGTTACTGTTGAGGGCAATAGGAACGCAATCCTGTTGGGGACTCTCTGAAGAGCTGTGCAGAATATACCTCAAAATAGTCTCCTGAGACATGAAAGAGGGGGCATTCTAAAAATCAGCTCCCATATCCCAGTGGCTGAGGAGTGCCCTATGGAATGTTATCTCCAGGTGTTTTCCTTCCAGGAATGTTTTCCTTCCAGGTGTGCACATGTGTCAGGATGACTGGCTGGGGCTGTGCTGGAAAGCCATGAGAGATGTGGGTGCCGTTGAGGTGCAAGGTCATCAAATGGCTCCTGGGCACAGCTGGTGTTACAGAGAGGGCTGGTACAAAAAGCCCAGCTGTATTAGGCCATTCGAATGGTGCTAATAAAGACATATCTAAGACTGGATAATTTGTAAGGGAAAGAGGTTTAATGGACTCACAGTTCCGCATGGCTGGGGAGGCCTCACAGTCATGGTAGAAGATAAAGGAAGAGCAATCGATGACTTACATGGTGGCAGGCAAGAAAGAGTGAGAGCCAAGTGAAAGGGGAAACCCCTTATATAACCATCAGATCTCGTGAGATTTATTCACTACCATGAGAAAAGTATGGGGGAAACAGCCCTCATGGTTCAATTATCTCCACCTGGCCCTGCCCTTGACATATGGGGATTATACAATTCAAGGTGAGATTCCGGTGGGGACACAGCCAAACTGTATCACCAGCCAAGGAAACATGAGGTGCACAAAAGGTGCCAACCAGGAGACAAAGCACAACTGAGGGAGACAGAATTAAGAATCAGGTCTGGTTACCCATTAATGTCTTTGGAGCACAACTCTGTGCCATTAATAAATAGACTTAGGGACATTTAAATTTTAGAATTTATATGAGCAGACAGCAATTCATAAATCAGGCAGCACCAAACTGCAACTGGTGGGGGCTCCACTGAGGGAAAGAGAGGGGAAAAAATGTTTATAAGGTGTTAGTAGAAGCAAGACAAAGACAATATTTCATTGACTAAAGTGGAAAGTCCCTAGTTAGAGGTTAGTGGGTGGTTTCTCTTTTAAAAAAATTAATGAAATTTAATTTTAAGTTCTAGGATGCATGTGCAGGGCATGCAGGTTTGTTACAGAGGTAAACATGTGCCATGGTGGTTTGCTGCACCTATCAACCCATCACCTAGGTATTAAGCCCTATATGCATTAGCGATTGATTCTGATGCTCTCCCTCCTGCCACTCTCCCAGACAGGCCCAAGTGTGTGTTGGTCCCCTCTGTGTGTCCATGTGGTCTCATTGTTCAGCTCCCACTTATAAATGAGAACATGTGGTGTTTCATTCTCTGTTCCTGTGGTAATTTGCTGAGGATAATGGCTTCAAGCTCCATCCATGTCCATGCAAAGGATATGATCTAGCTCCTTTTTATGGCTGCATAGTATTCCATAGTGTTTACGTACCGCATTTTCTTAGTCCAGTCTATCATTGATGGTCATTTGGATTGATTCCATGTCATTGCTGTTGTGAATAGTGATGCAATGATTGGTTAAGTTTGTTTTGTTTTCCTAGGCTATGGCTATTCTACTCTAGGTTCAGTTTCAGTTGGAACTCAGGGTGCTGGAGCCATCTCAGCCTAATGGTACCTGAATTAATTATTTCCAAAGTGCCATATGTTGTGTTAGCTGCTGAAGCTGAAAAGTTTAATGAGGCACAGTGCATACCGTAGCCTACAATCTATAGCACATAGAGCATGATGGCGTGGCAAAATAAAGGTGCTTACTGTCAAGGAGGGAGACAAGCGCTGTAGTAGATGTCAGCATAAAAGCCTCTCAAAACTTGGAAGGGAGTGACTGGAGTTTTGAGGGAAGGCTTCACAATGAAGGGAAAAATTAATTTGAGTCTTGAAGTATGAATAGGAGTCCATCATGTAGTAACAGGGAGGAAGGATTTTTGCAGGAGAGAGAGAGACAGATGAGTGTGTCTGGACTGGGTATGCCCATGAAGTCTTCACAATTCCAGTTTTTTCCGTAATAGCTTCTGGCTCAGGCCATTATTTCAGTTAGGTTTTTGTTAATTTTATTTTATTTTTTATTATTTTTTTGAGACAGAGTCTGACTCACTCGCCTGAGCTAGAGTACAGTGACATGATCGTAGCTCACTGTAGTTGTGAATTCCTGGGCTTAAGTTATACCCCTGCCTCAATTTTTAAAAGATTTTGTTGTTGTTAGGAGCAGAGGTCTTATTATGTTGTCCAGGCTAGTCTCACACTTGTAGCCTCAATCCATCCTCCCTCTTGAGCCTCTCAAAGTTCTGGGATTACAGGCATGAGCCACTGCACTTGACTTTTAAAAAATTAATAATAAAAAATATGTGTTCTGGGAGGAGTGTGTAAGTTTACATTTATGTAAACAGAGGAAACACATAGGAGGTTTCACAGGCCAGTGCTGATGATCTCAATTCTCTGCCCCTAGAGTCCCAATGGAGTGAAATTGCCCGGTCACTCCTCTCTCCTAATCTTACCTGGGACTACATGTGTCCAGCAGTCGTGGGTACTTCGTTCCCTTATAAGGGGATACAGGCACACCAGACATGGCTTTCCCTCTTTTGTGACCACCTATTCTGAGTCTTGTGAATAATTCATATTCACTGCTCACCCTCCATGTTGGTCAAGTGGGACTTCTTTGTCACCATGAGGAATGCCTGGGCCACTCCAGCATTTGCCTCTTCCCTATTTGCATCCAGACATCCCCCTGTGGTTCCCATCTGCTGCCACCACCCGAGTCCAGTGTCCTTTGTCTTCCTCCCTCCTTTTGCTGTAAAATTGCTCACAGGATGAGACCTCACAACTACCACTAACATCTCAATGTGGGTTATTCAGATCCATGACCTTTTCAGCCTCATTCCTCATGGCTGGATTCTGGCATTTCCTGACTCCAGTCATCTGTGGGCAGATGTGTGTGATTGAAAGGAATTTGTGTCTGGAAGTGGATTGGAGGGGTATGTGGAAGGGTGAGGGTCTTCCTAGGACCATGAAAATTACATGGATAGGCAGGCTCTTACTCCATTAAAGCACAAGGCCATGTTCCTAGGTCTTTTTTTATATATGGACCTGATATTTATTGTTGCTTATTGTAGTCCAGGTTTGTGCCCCCATTTCTAAAAATGTCATCACATTAACCAGATGAGAAGCATATCATTCTATTCTGTGGATGAGAAAACAGACCTAGAGGGGTAAATAATTTGTCCAACATTATATAATTTCTATGTGGCTGAACCTAAGGTTCCATTCCAGGCAGTAAAAACATATCTATTGAGATGAATTAAATTACTGTCTGCTTAGTACATGGTGCCAAGTATCTAGTACAGTAAACCTGGTGCTTTGGGACATAGTATGAAGTGTAGACTTTAAATCAACTTTCAACACATGACTAGTGTATTTGTCCGTTTTCATACTGCTATAAAGAACTGCTCAAGATTGGGTAATTTATAAAGGTAAAAGGTTTAATTGACTCACAGATCTGCATGGCTGGCAAGTCCTCAGAAAACTTACAACCATGGCAGAAGGTGAAGAGAAAGCAAGGCACCTTCTTCACAAGGCAGCAGGAAGGAGAAGTGCCGAGGGAAAGGGGAAGGGCCCCTTATAAAACCAGATCTCATGAGAACTCACTATTATGAGAACAGCATGAGAGAAAACAACCCCATGATTCAAACGCCTCTACCTGGTTTCTCTCTTGACATGTGGGGATAATGGGAATTACAATTCAAGGTGAGATTTGGCTGGGGACACAAAGCCTAACCATATCAACTAAGGTACAGAGTCTGGATTTCAGAAGGGATTTAGGTTCAAATCTAGATTTTTATTTCTTCGTAGTTGTGTGATCTTGAGATCATTATTATATAAGCCTCATATTGCTAAGATGGGAAGCAGGATGTAAAAGGAGTAATAAAGAGATCAGGATGCCTGGAAGGGAGGATTTGGGTAGAAAAACTATGGATGAAAAAAGGTAGATTGGAATTCATGGAGTATTTTAGTAATTTGTGGCTGCTTGCCATCTTTGAACATTTCTCCATACATTGTGAAAGTTTCTGACTTTATAAGTCCTTTTCAAAGTTGAGGGCAAAAAACTTACATCTCTGGACTCCCTTGCATCTAGGATGCAGGTATGTGGCTTAGCTCTACCGATTGTGACCCCCCATATAAGACTTGATTCAGAGGATAAAAAATGTCATCACATGTGGGAGTTGGCCTTATGTAAAGGAGAGTCAGCCTTCTGGGCATAGTGGGGGCAATGGTGTCCACTTCATCTGGGGCATTGGCAGAAGAGTTTCTGGTGTCTAGTCCCAAGGAGGATTGATGCTGAATGGTGGTGGTAGTGACATTTCTCTAGAGAATCCAGTGGGATGACTTGGTTTCCTGGCTAGATGGTTTCAGGTTCCTGCTTGGTGACCCTTTCAAAGATTCCATGAGCTTCCTGGCTTCTTCTAACACATTCCTATTCTGCTTAAACCAGAAAAAATATATTCTGTTATTTGCAACCAAGGACTCTGGCCATATATCAGTAGACTGTGGCAGGCCTATGAGCCAACTGAAGTTCAAAGTAACTTCTATGTATCTTCTCATGATTCACAATTTCTCTGACTCTTATACTCTGATAAAAGAGTTTTAATTTCTGCTGGGCCTTCAGTGGCATTAAGATATTTCTACTGCTGTTTGAATATGGCTCATTTTTTTCACATTTTGATTCATGATGTTAAAAACAACCACAAAAATGGAGTTATAATCCATAAACATGCCAATAATTTACATATGCCTTCAGAAAAAACTATTAAACATTTTTATTTTCTGTGACTTTTCTTTCAAATCTTAAAAATGTCCTCTGTGACTCTTTATAATTTTATTTTTTTCCCTGGGCAGGGCCTTGCTAAAAGCCATCAATAAAAGCTAAATGCTGGAGATAGGAGGTTAGTAACAGAGAAGCATAAGACACATACAATCCAGTTTGAGAAAAAAGACATTCTCATTAACCACTAATAATTTAAGGTATAGCTCAATGCAACACATTTCCCAAAGGCCACCCTCTCTTGTACCACTGTAGTGTCTTTTAATAAAAAAGTATGAGAAAAGAAGTGTTGGTTCATCTAACTCTCCAACTAGTCACCTAAAAAGGTCTAATTTAATTTGTGGCTCATCCATCAGATGGCTCCTGGGACTCTTTGAACTTCAGGTGGACTGATCACATTTCATTGGCATCAGCAAAGGCATCCCGAAAGCTTCCTTCCCAGCCTGCTCAATTCTATAGCCTTTACTACTTATCTACTCAAATCTCATGGGTAAGTCATCCAGGCTGCAGACTGAGTGTTTCTCAGTCCATGGTGTGGTTTCTGCAGGGATGTTGACTCACAGATGGAACGGACAATGCGGACATGTAATTCCAATTAATTCCTATACTCATTTGACTAGAGTCAGCAGAAAAAGCAATTTGTCTGCCTTCCCCAGTAAGTTCTCAAGTAGACAGGCTTGAATGTATATGTGTTTACAAAAAACCAAAAAACATACAATACCTCTCCCCTGTGTTTTATCCTATACAGCTGCACCATCCCATTGATCTGTCTTACCATGTCACCAACCTGATTTTTCCCCAAAGTTCTTCCTTATGTTAACATGTTATCACAGTGCAGAGAATAGTTGTAGTGTACAGCCTAGTTTGAGCAGCCTTGTTTGACTCAAGTCCTGGTCTTTCTCAGTAGTCCCTTAATAGCTTTGAGGCAGGTGGTTTCCTTCCAGGATTTTGTTGCGCTATAGTCTGTTCCTATATTCAAAACAATGCAAGAACCTGTGCTCTCTATGATAGGTAGATACCCCTGTTTGTGTGATACCAATAAGTATGTTGTCTTACTGCTTTTGTCATTTACTTACCTTCCTATTATAAAGTCCTATTTTTCTTTTTTTAATGTATATTTTATTGTATTTTAGGTTTTGGGGTACATGTGAAGAGCATGCAAGATTGTTGCATAGGTACATATATGGCAATGTGGTTTGCTGCCTTCCTCCCCAGCACCTCTATCTAACATTTCTCCCCATGTTATCCCTCCCCAACTCCCCACCCCCCGCTGTCCCTCCCCTAGTTCCCCCCCACAGACCCCCCAGTGTGTGATGCTCCCCTCCCTGTGTCCATGTGTTCTCATTGTTCAACACCGGCCTATGAGTGAGAACACGTGGTGTTTGATTTTCTGTTCTTGTGTCAGTTTGCTGAGAATGATGGTTTCCAGGTTTATCCATGTCCCTACAAAGGACATGAACTCATTGCTCTTTATGGCTGCATAGTATTCCATGGTGTATATGTGCCACATTTTCCCTGTCCAGTCTATCATCGATGGGCATTTGGGTTGGTTCCAACTCTTTGCTATTGTAAACAGTGCTGCAATGAACATTTGTGTGTGTGTGTCCTTATAATAGAACGATTTATAATCCTTTGGATATATACCCAGTAATAGGATTGCTGGTTCAAATGGAATTTCTATTTCTAGGTCCTTGAGGAATCACCACACTGTCTTCCACAATGGTTGAACTAATTTACACTCCCACCAACAGCATAAAGGTGTTCCTATTTCTCCACAACCTCTCCAGCATTCTAACTGGAGTGAGATGGTATCTCAATGTAGTTTTGATTTGCATTTTTCTAACGACCAGTAATGATGAGCATTTTTTCATATGTTCGTTGGCCTCATATATGTTTTCTTTTGTAAAGTGTCTGTTCATATCCTTTGCCCACTTTTGAATGGGCTTGTTTATTCCTTGTAAATTTGTTTTAGTTCTTTGTAGATTCTGGATGTTAGCCCTTTGTGAGATGGGCGGATTGCAAAAATTTGTTCCCATTCTGTTGGTTGCCGGTTCACTCTAAGGATGGTTTCTTTTGCTGTGCAGAAGCTGTGGAGTTTGATTAGGTCCCATTTGTCTACTTTGGCTTTTGTTGTCAGTGCTTTTGGTGTTTTCGTCATGAAGTCCTTGCCTACTCCTATATCCTGAATGGTTTTGCCTAGGTTTTCTTCTAGGGTTTTTATGGTGTTAGGTCTTATGTTTAAGTCTTTAATCCATCTGGAGTTAATTTATGCCCTGTTTTTCTTCAGACATTTAAGCATGTTTGATATGGTTTGGCTCTGTGTCCCCACCCAAATCTCATCTCAAATTGTAATCCCCGTATGTTAAGGGAGGGACCTGGTGGAAAGTGATTGGATCATGAGGGCTGTTTCCCCTATGCTGTTCTCATGATAGTGAGCGAGCTGTCATAAAATCTGATGGTTTTATAAGTGGTGGTTTCCCCTGCTTTTCTTTCTTCTGCCACCATGTAAGATTTGCCTGCTTCCCCTTCCCCTATGATTGTAAGTTTCTAGAGGCCTCTCTGGCCATGTGAAGCTGTGAGTCAATTAAACAAATTATTTTCTTTATAAATTATCCAGTCACAGGTATTTCTTTATAGCAGTGTGAGAACAGACTAGTGTCATGTTTATAAAATGCTATTTAAACTTGAATAGGTATTGTATGGTCTATTTTGCTTTTCATCAGGTTTTTCTCCTAAGTTCTTTGTATATGGAATTTTTTTAAATCTCTTTTTGGGAAAAATACTAATTTTTATAGAAACACAGTCAAAATTGTCTTTTTCTGTTTGTTCATTTTAAGTCAAGATAAAAGCACCAAGTAATAGTGGCTTCTTTGAATGATTGGCTAGCCACAGGCTGATTATATTATATCCCTTTAATTATGATGATAAATATTAAATAGCACATCAAGTTATTAATTTCTCATGCTTGCAGGTTCCCTATTATGGTTTTGTTGCAGTAATTTTAAAGAAGTGTATCCAATTTTTGTTAAACCAAACTTCCAAGTACTATCTATACTACACAGTATCTCTATAACCAAGCAAAAATCTCAATCCAGCACACTCATATACTCTCATACATCTTTCTCACACATGACATTAGCTAGAGTACAAGTAAAAGACATTATTTAGTCTTTCTCTAAGTGAAATCACCAGTGATTAAAATTCCATTATAAAATAGACATTAATAACCCTTCTTTCTTTTTAAAAATAGATTATTATTCTGTTGTGCATAAACCATCATGTAAAATATTAAATCTGATAGCTTGCTTTCTTGTTCCAGTGAAAAGTTTCTTTTTATTTAATGCAGTTTTGCACAGACAACTCAGCATACACTTGAAAGTAGGCAATTTGAAAACATAATATTTGTAGTTCATTTTTTTTGGAACCACCCCTTCAATAGCAGTTAAAGGCCTTGATTTGCACTTCACTGATGAGAGGCCAGAGCACTGAGGGATTTAGCTTTTCGAGCTAGATTCAACTCCAATGTGCTGGAATGGAATACAAAGTACAGCTCTGCATTCATTATCACTTAATTATACAACTAGTTGGGTTTTCAAAGGAATTTTTCTCCCCAAAGCAAAATCTGTGCCAGGTGCTTTTGTTTTCCTGAAATGACATTTTTATATTAAAAAAAATTTTGAAGTCTTCCTGTTGCAAACTCAGAAACATTCTTATGTCACTTTCTTCCTAAGGATCTCCTGCTTTGATTTGAGAGCACAGGACACTGTGATTTTTTTTCCTCGAGAAATTGTTCTTAAATGCAAAACAGCAACTATAATTTTTGCCTTTTAAATGATTAGCTGAAAAGGAAGATAATTCAACTCAGTTTGTGCTTCTCTGATTTTACATTTATTGCAAGTTTAAGAATAACAAAATCTGAGAACAATGAATCTTTACATTAATATAGGTGTTTTCAACCTCAACACTATTGATCTTTGGGGCTGGATAATTCTTTGCTGTATGGGCTGTCTCGTGCATTATGGGATGTTTAGCAGCATCCCTGGCCTCCACCCATTAGATGCCAGTTGCACTCTCCCCACTTCCCACCCCGTACCAGTTGTGACAATCGCAAAGTTCCCTTGACATTGCCAGTTATCTCAGGGTAAGGGTAGGGGGCAAAATGGTCTCTGATGGAGAATCAAGAACCACTATGAGGGACTAAACTAATAAATATTTGCATGCTATGGTCTTGAACTCCTCTACAGGCATATTTGGGAATTCAGTTGTTCATTTTAATTCATATGGCAGACTTCTAATAACCAATTTGGATTTAGAGGCTTTTATACTATTTCTCTTATAAAAAATTATCTTGGGGCAACATCTCTCAGCTTTGGTTCTTGCCCCCAGACAATACCTAATAAACTGTCTTTGTGCAACAGCTATAGTGTTCTTTTAAAAGTGAGATCATATCTTTCCTCTGTTCAAAAGCCTCCATGGTGCCACTTTACTCAGAGTAAAAGCTGAAGTCCTTACGATGTCTACAAGGCCCTGCGGGATCTGACTTTGTCTCCCATACACCTTCCCATGGGGCCCCAGCCACATTATCCTTGCTGTTCCTAGGCCCTGCCCTGCACACTCGTACCCTGAAGCTTTTGCATTAGCTTTTCCTTCTTCCAGGAACATGGGTCCCTCAGAGAGCTGCACCCATTTTGCAGTTTATTCCAGTTCCTGCTCAAATGCTGTCTTTTCAGGGTGGTCTTTGCCATCAACCCATCTGATATGGTTTGGCTGTGTCCCCACCCAAATCTCATCTTGAATTGTAGTTCCCATAATCCCCATATGTTGTAGGAGGGACCAGGTGGAGATAATTGAATCATAAGGGCAGTTCCCTCCATCCTGGTCTCTTGATAGTGAGCGAGTTCTCATGAGATCTGATGGTTTTATAAGGGGCTTCCCCCTTCACTGGGCTCTCATTCTTCTCCTTCCTGCTTCCATGTGAAGAAGGATGTGTTTGCTTCCATTTCTACCATGATTGTAAGTATCCTGAGGCTTCCCAGACATGCTGAACTGTGAACCAGTTAAATCTCTTTCCTTTATAAATTACCCAGTCTCAGTTGTGTCTTTATTTGCAGTATGAGAATGAATTATTACATCATCCTTTACTCTCTATTCTCTTTATCCTTTTTATTTTTCTTCAAAATGTTTGTTACCAAAAAGCCTAGCACATACTTGTTTATTTTACTTTTCTTCCACTGAAATGCATGCATCAGAAGGCAGATGCCATCTTGTTAATGGCTGTGTCCTAGTGCTGGCACATTCATTTGCCCAGCATGTATTTGTTGCTCAATAAACACTAGTTGAAGGATTGAATACTTTTTCTGCTAAATAAATCTAGTTCAAGTGGGGTTTGATTCTCAGTCTTAGTTTTCTTCTCCAATTGGAGTCCCCTAGATCCAGAGATAGACTATAACCCATCCTCAGAGAAAGACCCCATTTTCTAATCTTAGAGTGAAAGCTCTTTCTTTTTTTTGGTTGAGGGGAAGGCTGATCATAAAGTTTGGTTTTATTAATCAGGAATTTTTCATTTGTAAGGGACAGAAAATCCTACTCAGATAGACTTAAACAAAGGGGTTAGTATTTGTTCGCAGAACTAAAATCCGGGGATATATCTGGCTTTAGACATGGTTGGACCAACTGTGAAATCATGTTCTTAAGAATATTTTTCTTTTCTCTTAGCTCTGCTTCATTTCCTGTGGCTCCATTCTCTTTCCATATTATGGCAAAAATGGCCAAATAGAGCTATAGTTTTCTTTCTACCAACAAATCCTACAGAGAGTTCTTTTTCCCTAGGGTTCCTGCAAACTTTCTGACTCTCTTTTTCCTGGCTGGGGTCAGAGGTCCTTCTTTGAACCAGTTACAGTGCCAGCTCTGTAACACCTGCTTCGTTGGAGCCACAGGAACTGACACTGATGGAGGAACTTTTCTCTAAGGGAATATCAGCAAGATTTTTTACCTGAAGGAGGAGCAGTGGAATGCTGGGCAGGCAGAGGAGGGGTGTCTGCTATCTTCTCTTTTTTTATTGAGAGAGAGTCTCACTCTGTCGCCCAGGCTGGAGTACAGTGGTACCATCTCAGCTCACTGTAGCCTCCGCCTCCTGGATTCTAGTGATTCTCCTGCCTCAGCCCCCAGGGTAGCTGGGATTACAGGCACCTGCCACCATGCCTGGCTAATTCTTATATTTTTAGTTGAGACAAGGTTTCACCATATTGGCCAGGCTGGCCTGAATTCCTGACCTCAAGTGATCAACCTGCCTTGGCCTCCCAAAGAATTGAGATTATGGGCGTCAGCCACCACATCCAGCCTGCTATCTTCTTAAGGATCAATTTCCCCTCTAACCCCAACAATAGGAATCCTTAGGAATTCTCAAAGTCTCACTGAAGGGCATGCAACATGAGTCATGTTCTTTTTGTTTAAAAGAATTGATATATAATTTCTGTACATTTTTTCGGTACATGTGATATCTTATTACATGCATAGAATGTGTAATGATTTATCAGGGTATTTAGGGTTTCTCTCACATCGAGTAGTTATTTCTGTGTCAGAAACATTTCAATCTCTCTTCTAGCTATTTTGAAATACACAGTACATTGTTACTAATTGTAGTCATCTTCCTCTGCTGTCCAATGAGAACTTATTCCTTCTAACAGTACATTTGTACCTATTAACTAATCTCTATTTATTTTTACCCCCCAAACCCCCATACCCTTCCCAGCCTCTGGTAACTATCATGCTACTGTCCACCTCCATGAGATCAATGTTTTTAGCTCCCACATATGAGTGAGAACATGTGATAGTTGTCTTTCTGGACACATGGACCATTTTCCATATTTCCTTAAAAGAAACCAAGATATCACTGGAAATGTAATGAGATGGTGAGAATTTAATTTACCAGAAGTTCTCAGGAGAGTAGGACAGTGACAGGAATAAAAATATGCCTATTCTATTTAGGAAGGGACCAAGACTCCCAAGGAACAATCTCAAATATTAGCTTTCTTATTTCCCCAACTGCCATCTAAGGAGAGTGGATCAGATTACCTGCAGGGCTTCTGTTTTAGTCAATTAAAGCACATTTGAGAAGAGTGTAACTTCCAACACATAGGAGTGAAGAAAGGGCTGTCCTGCTTGTGTCCTTTTCTTACCATGCCTAACACTTCAAAAAAAAAAAGGCAAAATTACATTGATATATTCAGAAATTTTATGTAAATTTAAATAAGTGTGAAAATTTTAAATATTTAAAGAATAGCAGTTTGAAGAGGGATCAAATTACTATCTTATCAGAGATGTGCCATTATTAGTCAACTTGGAGGCCAGGGAGTGTGTCTCTACCTGGGCCTGCTTCTACTTTACTTTTTCAAAATGTACTAACAAGCCAAAGGCTCTTTTGAGTAATTGAATGCATTTCTTTATGCTTCTAGAGAGTACAGAGTTAGAGATTGGGAGGGAGAGGGGGAGAAGGGGAGTTGAGCAAAGGAGTAGGCCATTTGGCATACCTTATGCCCCCAAGAGAAGATTAAAGAGTGTTTTTATAGTGCAAGAACATTTTTATACCCCAATTTCATGTGAGTAGATGTGTTATACATATGCATGTATTATATATAACATGTATTTTATGCTATAATTATAAATTATATAAAAGTATACTATATATGTTATATTAAATATAAATGCAATTTTATCAAATATATAAAAAGTATATGATTTGTTTTGGTTCTCTTTTACTTGGACTTCCCAAATACCACTGGAATCTAATATAAAATCATGAGCTTAGCACTTTAAAAAAAATCACTTTACGGACATATAATTACATACAAAATGCTGTGTATATTTAATGCATACAACTTGGTGAGTTTGGAGAGACCAGCATCCTGGGCAAATGAAATTCTCTTCTCTTCTCCAAAGTGTCCCATCTTCTCTTCCGTTTTTTCTTGGAGGTTTTAAAAAGCCAGAGTTTCACCTGCATGCCTCTTGAGAGTTAGAATGAACCCTGTCTACCGGCTTCATGACAAGAGGCTGGAATGGGAGCCTCCCACAACTTTCTGATGTGGTCACACAATGTCTCCCACTGACTAATTTGGGAACACTTGACAAAGTGCAGTCTCTTAGTAGGTGATGGAGCTGGACGTGATATGCATGGTCAGAATGAAAAAGAAGATTGCAGCATGTGCAACTGGGATTAAGGATGGGTGAAGAACGAAATTGCAGCCATTAAAGAAGGGGCTAAAGATGATCAATTTCCCATTGAAGTTTCATGTTCTGAAATATCTATGATCTGGTCTCTCTCTAACCCATACCACAAAGGAAAAGAGCACAGTATGACAGTGTGATTCTGTAATTTTATCGCTGAGTACAAATGAAATGATAGTTTTAGGGAGATTTAAAGAAACTTATATCTCCATGGCAGAACTCCCTAGTTTCAGAATGTCTAAGGGTCTAAGTCTGAAACAGGAATTAGAAACATTTTTCACCTTCTTTATTTTTATTTTTTGATTTTTTATTTCTGTAAGTTTTGGGGGGGAACAGGTGGTATTTGGTTATGAGTAAGTTCTTTAGTGGTGATTTGTGAGATTTTGGTGCACCCAATTTGTAGTCTCTTATCCCTCATCCCCTTCCACACTTTCCCCCAAGTCCCCAAAGTCCATTGTATCATTCTTATGTTTTTGTATCCTATCATAGCTGAGCTCCCAATTATGAGTGACATTTGATTTTTGTTTTCTATTCCTGAGTTACTTCACTTAGAGTAATAGTCTCCAGTTCCATCTAGGCTGCTGTGAATGCCATTAATTTGTTCCTTTTTAAGACTGAGTAGTAGTCCATGGTATACACACACACACACACACACACACACACATATATGTATATATATATATATATCTCACAATTTCTTTATCCACTCATTGATTGATAGGCATTGGGGCTGGTTCCACATTTTTCCAATTGCAAATTATGGTCCTATAAACATGCATATACAAATATATTTTTCATATAGTGACTTCCCTTTTCCTCTGGGTAGATACACAGTAGTAGGAATTGCTGGACCAAATGGTAGTTCTACTTTTAGTTCTTTAAGGATCTCCACACTGTTTTCCATAGTGGTTGTACTAGTTTACGTTCCCACCAGCATTGTAGAAGTGTTCCCTTTTCACGGCATCCCTGCCAACATCTGTTATTTTTTAATTTTTTTGGTTATGGCCATTCTTGCAGGAGTAAGGTGGCATTGCACTGTGGTTTTGATTTGTATTTCTCTGATCATTGGTGATGTTAAGCAGATTTTCTCTTTTCTTCCCATGCATGTAATAACTATTTCTATGTTTGTTGGCCAGAATATATACAAATAGCCATATAGAAATGATCTCTGAAACCTAGCTATTTTGTATTGCTCAAAACGAGAACTCAGAATAAAATGAGAGTTGGTCTAGGGTCAGCATAGCCATGTGCAGTACCTAGTACCTGCTCTTCTTAGAATCGATGTTAAATTCATTTAAGCTTAAGTTTGCTTCATTTATGATTTTCTTTTCTTCGGCAGTATCATCTGTACTTTACCCAAGGGTGCTTTTTTTGGTTGTTGTTTAAATTGCATTTCCGAAGCTGTCTGTAGGTGCTCATGCTTGGCTCAGGGGCTGAGATTTATTTATTTTTTTCCTTTGAAAATGGCAGATTTGGAGAACTTTTAGGAAATGATTCTTCTTGAGGCTCTCAATTGGATAATGATGAATTTAGAAGGAGCGAGACACTTGACATTCTTATACTTGTATTTTTTCCTAATGCTTCAGTAAGAAATATTGCATCATTGAAGCACAAGGTGATTTAGGTCCAATACCTGCTGAATGGGACAGATGAGTAGGAGTATGAGGAAACCCTCATTATGAAACGTTGTCTCTACTCACAAAGCTGCTATACTGAATACTTTACAAGCATTATTTCATTTTGGCATCAGATGGGCTAGGTTTGAACACCACCTCCATCACCTATTAGCTGCACACCTTGAGCAAGATCTCAGTTTGCCTCTTGTGTAAAACAGAGAAAATAATAGTAGCTACCTCAAAGAGTTCTTGTGAGAGATAAAATTTTTACATGTCAAACACTTCAAATACTTAGTACCTACCTGGATTATAAGCATTTATAAATAGCTATCATCATTAGTTCTTACAAGATTATAACCTTTTTACAGATGATGAAACTGACATTTAGAAAGATCAAATAATTTGCACAAGGTCACACAGTTGGCAGGTGACTGAGCCAGGACTTGAAACCAAGTGTTTCTGTCTCCTTTCTATATTATATGGCTCAAAAGAACTTGTAGGGTAGGTCACAGATATGTGTAAGTAACTGCAATTTCCAGCAAATAAATAAATGGTGCTAGGATAGATCATGTCTCAATGGGGAAATGGGGACATTTCAGAGAGGGATGACATTTCTTCTTAGCCATAGTATGGACAATTGCAATACTGTCAGTCACATATTGACTGAATTGCATTTCTAGTTATTCATTATGGGTGTTCAAATTTGGCTTGGGACTTTTTTTTTTTCTGATTTAAATGTTAAATTTGAAAGCATACCAGCTGGCCTGATGGCTCATGCCTATAATCCAAGCTCTCTGGGGGGCCAAGACAGGTGGATCATGAGGTTAGGAGTTCAAGACCAGCCTGGCCAACATGGCGAAACCCTGTCTCTACTAAAA
Source organism: Callithrix jacchus (assembly GCF_049354715.1). Taxonomy (NCBI): domain Eukaryota; kingdom Metazoa; phylum Chordata; class Mammalia; order Primates; family Cebidae; genus Callithrix; species Callithrix jacchus. The sequence continues at coordinate 106,430,930 of NC_133510.1, read as the reverse complement.
ATACAAAAATTAGCTGAGCATGGTGGCGGGTGCCTGTAATCCTGGTTACTTGGGAGGCTGAGGCAGAGAATTGCCTGAACACGGGAGGCAGAGTTTGCAGTGAGCTGAGATTGTGCCATTGCACTCCAGCCCGGGCGACAGAGTAAGACTCTGTCTAAAAAATAAAAATAAAAAATTGGAAACACACCATGAAAATGACATCTCCAATGACTTAAATGTTGATACGACAAACTCAAAATCTTATAAAGCTTCTGGGAAATAATTTCTCTATGGTTCCCATGTTTGTTTTGGCAGAAAAATAATTCTTCCACTCACAAAATTTATTAAACTTTGCTGATCTTATGGCCACCTTCTATTCTTTTCCTTGTTTTTATACTTTCACAATCATTAAATGTTTTAAACTTTTTTGTTTCATAAATTGCAAACATATTTTATACCCTAGTAAACTCATTATAGAGTTGAAAAATTATAAATCAAACCATAGTAAGTTGGGACCATCTGTATCTCAATTCACCGTTCCAACAATCCTGCAAAGAAGAGCTTGGACTCATTTTATAGATAGGGTTTGGAAATGAATGATTTGCTCAAGTTAGAGGGCCAGGCTGAGGGCCCAGGTCCCCCTGCATCCAATTCACACAGGCACCAAGAGTGACAGTAGTGGGGGTTGAGGCACAGCTTTCATTGTCACATCTGTGCCCTCCGGAAGTCATCACATGTTCTCTGATGGGAGTGCTGGGGATCTTCAACATGCCAGGAGCTTATGTCTTGCAATGACTGATGTTATGTTCAGGTCTTAAATTAATGGTTGTGCCAGATGCCTCTTCAAATACAATGAATCTTGTGAGTGGAACAGCTTGCTGATTCCATGTGTGTTGATGACAGGTTGACTTTATTACCTGCCCCCACCCTACCAGTTTTTTGGAGACAGGGTCTTACTGTGTATCCCAGGCTGGGTACAGTAGTGCAATTATAGCTCACTGCAGCTTCAAACTCCTGGACTCAAGAGATTCTCCCACTGCAGCCTCCTAAGAAGCTTGGAGCTACAGGTATGTGCCCCCATAACCCACACATTAAAAAACAATTTGTTTATAGAGATGAGGTATTATTATGTTGCTCGGGCTGGTCTTGAACTCCCAGCCTCAGCCATCCTCCTGCCTTGGCTTCCCAAAGCACTAAGATTACAGGCATAACCCCCTTTGCCTGACCTATTTTCTACTTTTATGCCCCTCTGACCAAGCCCTATTGGTACATACCCTGGTATATCATAGAAAATTTAGAAAGTAGATAAATGCATAATGCAATAAAAAAGATGTAAAAACACTTATTTGGCACGTCATCCAGAAACCACTTTGCTGTATGCCTCTCTAGCCTCTGTTTTATGTACTTTCTTTCTAACCTAGTTGAATTTATACTGTATAAAATCATGTATTACTTTACAATGGGAATATTTCTGAGAAATGTGGAATTAGGCAATTTTATCATTGTCTGAACATCATAGAGTGTACTTACACAAACCTAGATGGTACAGCCTATTGCTCCTAGGCTACAAAGCTGCATAGCATGTTACTATACTGAATACTATAGGCAATTGTAACACAATGGTATTTGTATAACTAAACATATCTAAACAAAGAAAAGGTGCAGTAAAATTATAATATTATATTATAATATTACGGGATCCTCTGCATATACAATCTGATATTGACCAAAACATCACTGTTTGGCAAATGGCTTTGTATGTTTTTACTTCTTAAAAAAGTTTAACCCCCGCTAGTCACTGCACTCTGCACCGGGTTTGTTTTTCTTTTTTTTTTTTTTTTGGGAGGGGGTGTTTGTTTTAGCATTTTATAAGATAAATTGTAGAAATTTGAGATCCACTTAGAATAAATGGCTTGTGATGCCTCTTGTTTGATTTTCCAAGAATGTGTCTTATTCTTTAAAAGGGTTCAGATCTGACAGAGCAGTTAGAGGAAAGGATCTATCAGCTTTATAATGACCACAACAAGATCATATCCAGGAAAAGCTCCAGGGATTCACTCAGAAAGTGGCAAAGATCAGCCATTTGGAAACAGATCTCAAACAAGTTGGCCACAGCATGGAGACTGTATACGAAAACCTGTGCATCCAGCCTGAGGTATCCCGCCTGAGCAAACTCATTCATCTGAGCAAACTCAGGGATGGCCCAGCTGAGAGTAAATGTGAAGAGAAACCAGGCAGCCTGCCCCACCCCATAAGGCCACAGTCCCTGCAAAGCCCATGGTGCTCTTGCCATCTCATTTGTGACCCGCTGTAATATGGTATGTCCAAGCAGAGAAGCCAGACCACTGTCATTTCCCATCATTGCGTGATCAGCTGTGTGGTGACAGAAAGAACAAAATCCCCTGCACCTCTGCTGTTCAGAAACTGTCTTCTCTGTCCACAGCCCTGAGCCCTGCATCCCTGGTATATACCCCCCAGGGTCTGGGCAGTGCTAACCTGGGTTTATTTATTACAGCAGAGTCTAAGACTCAAACATGGACTAGACTACCATGTCCCAGTGACTCACAGCACTCAGATGTGTTCGTTCCTCCTGAACGAACTGAAACTACTTCTCAGGTGGTTACCAGTAAATGTGGTCCCTACAACGTCCCAGTGACTCAGGGCACGAGATGTGTTAGTTTCTTCTGTGGCTGAAACTGCTTCTCAGGTGGTTACCAGTAAATGCAGCCCAACATTGTGGGGTCAGACGTGTAGCCTCTTTATTTTCCTCTCTTATTCTGCATCAACGCCCAGCATAAGGCACTCCCCCAAGATGGGAGGGTCGGAGGGTGCACCGTGAACTCTTGGTGTAAGGGGGGTTTAGGCAGAGACCAAGGTGGTCTCAAGGAAGTTGATTCAATGTCACACTCCTCTCAAGAAAAGTTTCTATTCCAAGATAAATGCAGTCTGTTCTATTGCATGGTTAAAAGTGGATTGGGAAAGACTACAGAGAATTCCACCTTCTTTTTAAGGAACACATCTAAACAACTTCAGTAGGGAAATTTTGATATTTTAAAATCAGTGTCTCTCACTTCCCACTCCATCCTTTCTAAGCTCAGAATCCAGCCAGGCCTGTCTCTGGGAAGGGACTTGAGAGTTTTGGGCCCCTGTCTGCATGGGCTCACTTGCCAGCCATGAATGCCTGGATTCCTATGACAGCTCTTCCCAGGATCGGGGTGCACATGTCATGTGCACAGGATTTCATGGCCTCCGGGTTCCTGATGTGCTGGACCGTGTGATAGTCATCAGAAACTCCAATGCCCCCAGCATGTCTTGGGCCTGGCAGGCCTTTCCACAGTTACTCCTCTTTGCCAGAGAGACCCATCCTGGGGCCGCCTTGCACTGATTCTTCAAGTGGCCATGCTGCAGACAGGCATGAAGGCCCAGTGTGACCTCAGTAAGCGTGTCCACCAACTTCTGAAGCAGCTGGTGTCTGATCAACAAAACGCCAAACTGGAGCCTGTGCAGGGTGTATGCCTGGCTGAGAGTAGATAGGACTCAGCAGCTCCAAGCACACCCCACATGATACCAGACCTGACATTGTTTAGGGAACCAAAGGGACCCTCCAGGCTGCCTGCATTGGGCAGCACATCCTCACTTCCATGCTGTCCACAGTGCTCATGCCTGTGATGGAGGCCTGCAGGGAGAACTTGCCCTTGATCTTGGAGGCCAAGAGACCCCACATCTCCTTCTCTAACAGGAAGCCCCAAAGGTGGCCATCTTCAAGCCCACACTACAAACAGGTTGGCCGTAGGCGCGGTGGTGACCCAGGTCTCATTGGATCCTGGTGGTTATTCAGGTCCCATTAGATCAGGGTGGTCCCATGGAGGGTATAGCTCTTATTCCAGGGGTTATGGCAGGTTCTGGTCTCCATGTGGCTGGGGTCACTGCTGCAGTTATTCCAGGGGTTATGGCAGGTTCTGGTCTCCATGTGGCTGGAGTCACTGCTGCAGTTGGGCTCTGTGAGCCTGAAGTAGCACAGGAGCTCCCCGTGGGCCAGCAGGAGGCAGGTGTAGGTTGGTGCAGAAATAATAGCAGTTTTTGTCATTAAAAGTAATGGCAAAAAGCGCAATTACTTCTGCACCAACCTAATACTTCTGCCACTGCTCTTCACGGAGGTAGGTGTAGATAGGGTTTATAACAAGGGAGAGCTAGACACTCATTGCCAACCTGTAGCCACTGTCCACCCACTCCAGCTTTCAGATAAGCGCATAGGCCACAGAAGAGACCCCAGTACAGCCATATCCTTTGATGGTGAGGCCCAGTACACCCAGATCCTGCAACTGCAATATGCTCCTCCCTATGAAAAACTTCAATGCGATTGGCCAGCAGGATGCCAGGCATGAGTCGCTGCTGGCAGTAGGTGTGGAAGGTGTCCTTGATGAGGATTTCATCTGCCCTCGTCTGTTCCTGTAGCACCAGCGAGTCCTGCTAGTTACACTTGGTATATGAGGTGCCTCAGTGCCTCTGTGTCATCCTGCTCAGGCAGCCCTTGGATTCTTGGACAGAGTTCACATGGGGCAGATAGACAGTTGGTCAGGGGCTGCAGATGCACAGCATGACCAAAGTCCTTATACTTGGCTGGTCAGCTCTGAGTCCTCCCACCTTTCTCGGTCTTGAGACCCACCTATGCAGAACGTGCAGGCTGGGCCTGCAGGCTCAGTAGCCCTACAGAGACGCCTCTCAGGGCCATGTGAGCAGCACGAGAGGGGGCAGAGTGAGGACTGTGACCTGGAGGAGCTGGGGCAGCACAATGGAGCTGCTCCCAGCCATGGCCCTGGTCCCTGCACCCTCCTGATCTGGTACCCCCCAGTTCACCAAATATTTTAATCTTAAAATTCTTGGTGACAGTGAGTGTTTTCTCAAAGATTTGTATGTAAGCACCCACATATTCCTGGCTTAAAAAAATGTGTCTGTATTCCTTCTACCTATTAATTTGTCAAGTCCTCTAGCCGTCCATTCTTTACTTGGTCCTCTCGCTAGTATGATCATAATTATTCTACAGAGAAGTTGGAGGAATTTTGGCTCTGTTTCTAACAGATTCTCCACAGTTTTGTTGATTGAGGTTTTAGGTGGCATTGACAAACAAGCAAGGAAATGACAGTAATTTATTGCTGCAAAATTACAGTGGGTTTGTAGTATCCTGTATTGCTGTAATAGTGAACTTTCAAAACTCATGAGGAACAAAACACTCGCCATGAGCCACAGCCCAGCTCAACATGCCTGTTATTCTTTCTTTGCCCATTATACCACAGACTTGGGGTTCCTAAATTGGTTGCATATCAGGATCCCCCGGGGTAGCTTAATAAAAGGAAAGATTGACAGGCCCCACCACTTGGAAGTCTGACTTGGAGGTCTGGGAGAATGTCTAGGAAATGTAATCACGGGATGCGATGGAGAGTCACTGAAGTGAGGCTGGTAGCGGGGAGGGCTGCTGTTTTACATGGGTGGGTAGAAAAGGCTTCTCTGAGGATGTGCAGTTGTTTGTGCTAGGATCTGAATGTTGCCATTCTGTAGCTTCTAAAAAGACTGGGAAAGAGTGTTCCTGCAAAGGGAGTGGCAAGAGCAAAGGCCAGCACATGTGAGGTGTGTTTGTAAAGGAAACAGGGAGAAACAGTGTGATTGAGGGATGGGGAGAGTGTCTAAACCACATCATTCATAAGGGCCAGCAGAAGGAGCTTGCATTTTATTACAATTGTGCTGTGCTATGATCCGCTTTATGTTTTCAAAAGATCACTGGCTGCTCCATGGAGCATGGCATGAGTTGGAAGTATCTGGGAGTCTTGTTGAAAGCTGATGGTGGAGATGATGGCTGAACCAAATGGAAGGATGAGTGGAAGTTGGACCAGTGAAGGGGGTGGAGGGCGCAGTGTTTCAGGAAGAAGATGGGCAAGTGCAAAGCCCTGAGGTGCAAAGGTTATTCTAGAAACTGACAGAAGATAAGGGAGGAGTCACAGAAAGAAGGAGTCCAGATGACCTGGCTTCCAGGATAACATGATAAAAAAGGTGAGTACAGAACATTAGCCAGAATGGGCTGAAGGATCCTGATACCTTTTAAATGCCTACCTTGATCTAGGCGTGGGTACTTTCCTTATGTTATTGATTTCAGCATAGTGCAGCTTCCTTTGATTTCTCCAGGATAATTTAGTAATTTGGATTTTGGTCTGCTGATTTTTAAATGTTGGCAAGTTAGTTTAAAAAAAAAAAAGTCTTTTTAAAAACTCAATGTGAGTTAAAGAGAAGATGCCTGTGGGCTGAGTCTGGCTTGTGACTTCCAGTATGTGGTCTCCGAGCAGCATGAAAACCAACTCAAATGGTGCTTTTGTGCAATTTAGGAAAAGGCCTCCTTTGCTCTACATGCTTTTCTAGAGGAAAGTTACCGTATTAAATTACATATAACAACGATGGCTGAGATGAAAATGGCAACACTAGTGTTGCACAATGTACACAGCACAACTTAACAGCTTTATCTTTGAGCAAGAACAGGTGGGAAGAAGAGACAGGAAAATATGACATGGGAAAGGGCAGTAGTGTGTTGGAGCTAGCTGGCACTGGATCGTCAGAGCTGACTGTGCACATCTTTTCCCAACTCTGCGCTCACTAACATAACATTGAGAATTGAAATCCATGGTGGGAGTATTTACCATTTTGCCCCCTTCAGTAGTGGAGGCTGTTCATCCTCTCTCATCCCCATGTCTAGCAACAGAGGAAAGAAAGGGAACAGCATGCTTTTGTCTCCTCTTCCAACCATTGCTACTCTGATCTTCAATTATCCTCCCTTTTTTTTGACACTCCCACTATGTTGCCCATACCTCCTGTGCCTGACTACTGAGTAGATTTACTGCTGATTTACCCACATGAGAGCATTGGTATCTCCCTCCCTGCCCTTTCATCCACTCCAAGGCCCATCGGCCCACAGGGATGATCCAGGAAGCATTGAAGTCTTACAATCTTGTGACTTTTATCAACTTCAGGAACATGTCACGTCTGCTCCACTTCAGACATGCTCAACCACAGCCACACCTTGGATGACAAAGCCAACTTTGGAACAGCTACATTTTTGAAATGTGATTCTAATGATACATTTTCTGCAAAATTGAGGTAGGTATTCAAAGGCATAATGTCTGGAAAGCGCCTAGCAAATAACAGATGTCCAAGGAAGGTTTCTTTTCCTGTCTTTTAAAGACAGGAACACAATTTTAAAACCCTGATATTTCTTCTTCCTTTACTTTGCAGTATCATTTGAATTTGACATACACAGTTGATATTTAGCAAATTTTCGCTAAGCGGCATCCTTAGGAATCTATTCCCTTTCCAGTACTCGGGAGCCCCTGGCATCCAATATTTTTGGTGGCAATTGTGCTAACATGCACAACACAATACCCACTCTTTTAATTACAGAACATTCTTGCTGTAAAGTGACACTGATTCTCATCTGATTAATATTTACAGTTTTCACTTTTGGCTAAATGCCAGGTATCTTCATCATGTGAATTTCTCTGGCTTCCCAATTCTTTTTTGCTGCCTCTCTTATTAGCTTATTTGTTTGTATGAGTATATCTTTGTTTTACCCAATCCAGGAGTGTCATAGATTCCTTAAGTCATAACCCTTCTACCTGGAGGGAGTGGGGGATTTTAATGGGCAATTGTATCTAATTGTAAGTGGGCAATGAATAATTTTATGTAACTTTTAAGAGAGACACTCGAATGCTTACATTTGAAAGAGTGTAGGGAAAGGGTCATGATGGCTTTAATCATTGCTCAATAATTGTATGCCTGGTTAGTAAATGGAAGGACTATGAGATATCTTTCAAACATGCTTCTCTTTTGCTATCTTTCTATATCTGCCATTGGCTTCTCTTAGGATCCCAAGATCTATACTCTGACATGTGAGCCATCATTTAAGCAGTTTGCTGAAAAGTAATTTGTGTTTTTCATAAACTTTTGCAAGTGTGAGAATGTGTTAGCCACAGTAACAGTTAAAATGCTGAAGTTTGTAATATATTGTCATTTAAAAAAATATCCAAACTTAGATGTACCAGAGGTAAAATTATGTTCTCTGAAGCAGGAAGACCATGTATATTAAGGATTCTATTTTCAAAATCTCTTTATTTTCCATCTCACTATGAATGTTACTGGTCTAATTTAAGTTCTCATTATTTTGTGTTTGGACAATTTCAGTAGCATTTTCACTGCTCTTCCTGACTTGCCCTTTCCTTCCAAACTCACATTCTTATGTCTTATAATGTTCAAAGATGACTCATGGCCAGTTGTACTGATGTTCAAACAGTGTTCCAAAGGGCATTATAGAGTCCCCAGCCATCCCTGGATGATGAGATTATGGGCAGGGGGCCTATCCCTGCTTCTATTAGGACAGCCCTATATGGATCAGTTTTAACCTCTTTGAGTTTCTTGCAAGATGCTGCTTAAAACAAGTGTGCTGCTGCTGAAAAGCTATTGGTCCTCAGGACAAAATTCACATTCTTGGCGTGGTAGTCAAATCCCTTCTCAACGTGCCTCTGAGCCAGCATGCCATTTTCCAAATCTTCTCCATTATTTTGTTTTGCTCACAGTTCATGGCTCACTCATCACTCCTTAAATACAGATGCCCCTAAACCTTTGTTCGTACTGTGATATCTTTCCTCAAAAAAATGTTCCCCAGATTTGGTGTGGTATAATTGACAAATAAACACTGTATAAATTTAAGGTGTACGATGTGATGATTTGATATAGGTCTACATTGTGAAATGACCACAATCAAGCTAATGAGGGCATCCATCACCTCATATAATTAGCATTTTTGGTGTGTGGTAGTGAGAACTGTCTAAGCATATTTCAAGTATGTAATACAGCACTATTAATTTTACATTATATACTGAACGTTTACACCTTTTGACTAACATTTCCCCATTTCCCTCACTCCCCATCCTCCTCGCTCCCCATCCTCTAGCAAACACCATTCTACTCTCTGCTCATGTGAGTTAGGCTTTTTTAAAAAAAGTTTTATTTTTATTTTAAGTTCTAGGGTACATGTGCAGGATGTGCAGGTTTGTTACATAGGTAAACATGTGCCATGGTGGTTTGCTGTGTCTATCAACCCGTCACCTAGGTATTAAGCCCCACATGCATTAGCTATTTTTCCTAATGCTCTCGCTTCCCCTACCCCACCCTGCAACAGGCCCCAGTGCATGTCGTTTCCTTTCGTGTCCATGTGTTCTCATTGCTCAGCTTCCGCTTGTGAGAACAGGCAGTGTTTAGTTTTCTGTTCTAGTGTTAGTTTTCTGAGGATAATGGCTTCCAGCTCCATCCATGTACCTGCAAAGGCTATGATCTCATTTCTTTTTATGGCTCCATAGTATTCCATAATGTATATATGCCATATTTTCTTTATCCAGTCTATCATTGATGGACATTTGGGTTGAGTTAGACTTTTTTTATGTTCCATATATAAGTGATATTATGCAGTATTTGTCCTTCTGTGACTGGTTTATTTAACCTCATGTCCTCTAGGCTTATCCATGTTATCACAAGTGGGGAGATTCTCTTCTTTTTTTTTTTTTTGTCTGAGTAATATCCCATTGTGTATATGTACCATATTTTAATATACTGTGATATCTTGGCCTGGAATATCTTCCTCCTTTTGCCTACTTGGAAATATGTTATTCATTTGTTCATTCATTTGTGCATTAATTCAACAACTATTTATTGAGCATCTGCTATGTGCCATACCCTGTTGAGGTGCCAGGGACTGCTAATAGCCAAACTTCTGACATCTTTTCTATGACATTTGCTCAGGCAAAATGACCTGATGCCTCCTTTGTACTTCATGATACTTTGTCATATTGACATTATTTTCTATTTGATTATATTGCTCTGATTCTCATGTATATTTTTCTCTTTTAAGGTTGATATCCATATCTTATTTGTGAATATATTTTTCCCTCTTATAGTAGCTGATTAGATGTTCAATAAGTGAATAGTTTTTTTTTTCTTTTTTCTTTTTTTATGAGACAGAGTTTCTGTTGCCCAGGCTGGAGTGCAGTGGGGTGATCTGTGCTCACTGCAACCTCCGCCTCCCAGGTTCAAGTGATTCTCTTGCCTCAGCCTCCTGAGTAGCTGGGATTACAGGCACGTGCCACCAAGCCCAGCTAATTTTTTAAATATATTTTTAGTACAGACAGAGTTTCACTGTGTTAGCCAGGATTATCTTGATCTCCTGACCTTGTGATCCACCTGCCTCGGCCTCCCAAAGTGCTGGGATTACAGGTGTGAGTCACTGCGCCTGGCCTTTTCTTTCTTTTTAAATTTGTTTGCACCACTAAAGAGTGAGCTCTGCAGGGATGGAAATCTTTGTCTATTCTGCCTGACACATGGTAGGTACTCAAAAATTATTTGCTGAAATTGATGAAGGGTTCTTGTTTCTGTAGTGAAGCAAGTGGCTGCAGGAGTGGTAACTGAATAGGCAAAGGGCATTTTCAGGTGCTGTTGGTGTGCAAAGCTGCACCTCTGTGATGTTGTTGCGGGTAGAAGAGCACTGGGCATCCCTAGCCACTAGCGGTACAGTCTTGTGCCAGTCATTTACTATTTTGGAGTTCGCTCCCTTATCTATAGACAGGAGAGTTGGACTCAAGTTCATCCCTTCTCTAAATTGGAATGATGCCATGATTCTATGTATTTAGGAGTACCTTTTTGATCAAAGGGCACATCTCAGAACTCTCAACTTTAATTTACGGAAGTCATAATAAAAGTAAAGGGGTGGGTAGAATTTTATCTTTGGAGCAAGTTTATACATACAAACCTATTCCCCTTCATCTATTATGTTAAAGCCATGGATATTTTGATAGTTAACTTTTCTCTCGTGCATATGAATGAAAAAATAAATGATATATTAGTGGAACTGTATTTTCTGTTTGGTCACAGAAAATTTAAAAAACTGCATTTAATCATAAAATTAGCCTGATTCACGGTGTTCATATTTAGAAATTATAAAAGGAGGAGAGAAATTCTACTTGATGATCACGAGACTTTAGCTGGAAAAGATGAACATAGGGCCCATATCACAAACTTACATTTTTTTTAAACAAATATAGAAAATGGGTTTGAGTTGCTAAGTCAGAGAAGACTGTTGGTTTCCCAAGAGTTGCCAGACTTTTGAATGAGACCGAACAAGACTCAGTCTTTAAAAACAAGCTGGGATTTTTCCTGGCTGGAGATATTTTAGATGTGGGTTGGGGAGGGCGGGTGTCCATCCTGGGACTCAGGAATGAATGTCCATTTTCTGCTGAACCTGTGATTCTGCAGAAGAATGTCCAGTAATTTAGCTAGTCCAGAAAAAACATTTATATATTACGGGTTGTGATGAAAACTTAACAACTCTGTGGTTCTGTGCAGTCTACGAACAGCTTATGGGCAGGGGGTGGGGGTATTAACCAATCCATTGTTGACCCGTAGACTCCTCGAGAACATTAGAACTACTTTTGTTGGAGCAGCTAAATGTCCTTGACCAGTCGGGGATAGAGATGGGGAAGAGCAGAGAAAAAATTGCTCTAAAGTTTCTAAACCATAGAGCATGACTTTGGATTAAAAGTGTCCGCAAATGGCCACCGTCCCCATCTACAGCCTAGCTCTGCCCCCTGCTGTTGGCTTGCATTACTCCTGGATGGGCTTCTCCTCGAAAATGGTTTAGACCAGTAGGTGGAAGGGGAATTTCAGGATTTCTGGGGTCTATTACTTCCAGAACCACCCCCTCCGTAGTTCCGTGTAAAATCAACCCGTTTTGATAAACACTGGGCTCCCCATGCCCGCCCCGCGAAGAACAGGCGCCACCCATATTCTGACGTCGAAGACTTCCCCAGTGCTTGGCGTCGCGGACAGGCCACGGTGTCAGACGAGAGGTGTGAAAGTTTTCTGTGACTTTGGTAGCAGGCGCGGGGGAGGGTCTCGCGGCGAGGCTGCCCCATTGTGGTTGCCCGGCGACTGCGGGGCACTCAGAACCGCGCTGCGCCGCGTTCCCAGAACCCAGCAGAATGCGCCAGCTCCCTCGGAGGAGGCTGCGTGCAGCGCGTCGGGACAGGGCCCTTGCAGCTCCAGGTAGACGCGGGGAGTGCGGGACTCGCCTCCTGGCAGGGTGAGGCAGGGCCGAACCCTTTGCTCTCTGCTCCTCCCCGGGATTCCTGCCGCTCCCGCGAGAAGAGGCAGCAGGGGAGCAAAAGCTGATGAGCGGCGGCAAGCGGCCGGTGGTCGCCGCCCCCCTGAGCGGGTCGACCCGTCCTGGGGCAGGGGGGTGGGGGCCGAGGAGCGCTTCGCCCCGCCTCAACCCCCACCTCGCTGCCTCGACCCAGACCGAGACGCACACGCTCCTTAATCCCCCGCCCCCCGTTGCCCAGGCGACGGCCCAGACGAGCAGGTGATGCATTGACAGCGAGCAGATGGTCCCCCGCGGAGGCGAGCGCGGCCCACAATGCGCCCCGCGCGGCGTTGCCACCGCCGCCCTCCCTGCCCGGCCGGCCCGCCGCCGCCCGCATGCTAATATGGACAGGGGGGAGGGGTGGGAGGAGGGGCCGGACAGGGGAGGGGCCGGGCGGAGCGGCGGGGGGCGGTGGAGGGCACGCCCCGCCTTGCTCTTTGCAGCCCGGCTCACCTCATTTTACTGAAGCCCCTGCCCAGATCTCCGCACCAGGAAAGTTCCTTTCTTTACACCGAGAGACACTCTCCCTGTCCCGCTTCTCCCCCCACTTCCCCCGCCCTCTGCAGCTCGCTCCTAATTCCCCCCAAGTGGTTAATTTCTATTGAGATAAACGCTTAACCCCTCCTTCCGCGCTCCTTACCCCTATTCTGCAGCCCCTGCTCACATCTGCTCCCTGCTGGCATTTAATATTGAATCTTGGAAGACCAGAGGAATGGATTTACCACCGCTGCCCCCACCCCGTCCCTACTTCTAGAGCTGGCCTTGACACTTGCTAAATGTGTGTAGACATATTATTTATCTCACCACCCCCGCCATCCGCTCTTCAGGATCTTTTAGGCAACTTCTTTTGGTCTTCCTTTCTGGAATTTCAAAAATAAATCACTCTTCTCCCCGTGACAACTGTGCTGCCCCCTCCCGGGAAACCCTCCCATTCACATAACCTCCTCCTCTCATTCAATCTACACCCCCTCCCTTCTTTACCCTATTCACCGCTGTGTGGCAAATTGAGGCGATCTTATACTAAGGGCATGAAAACTGCTAGGCACTATTCACAATTTTAATACTAACTTCATAGCTGTCACATAAATTCATTGCCGGGCCTACTCTATAATGGCCAAGAAGAAACTTTAAGAGAAGAAAAAAAAAAAAAATCTGAAGACACTGCCATGGTGTCTTTCTTTGATTTGCAGGTGTTTTTTGAAACCATTACTACAGTAGCTGCAGATATTTTTCTTCATCTGCCACATAGAGTACTTAAAAAAAAAACACCCATCCTCCTCCTTTTTATTTTACAGTAGATAAAAAATGCCAATAAAGGCTTAAAAAAAGGAGTGGAGAGAGAAAGAGAAAAAGAGACTAGTGAATAAAGTTGGGACAATACGGGGTCACAGAGCTGTCGAAACTAATGTCATAGTGTGGCTGTTGGGCAGGCGTACAGAAAACTTCTTGTTTCTTGATTTTTATGGAGATTTGGTCTAAGGCATGGAGCACTCTCTGAACAGGTTTAGAACAAGTGGCAAAGAAAGAACTCTTCACAATAAACTCCCTTCTGATGGGCTTTATGCCCACAAACACCTGTGATTTACAAAGAGGCATTGCTGAGGACAAAGGGAGGCGAGAGGGCCAGGCTATTGTGGAGAAATGATGCCTCATGTACCCATGGCCATAAAAGAGTGTTGTTTTATTTTAAAACTTGTCTTAGATCCTTGCTATGCAAACTTACAAAGAGAAAAGAAGCATTAGACTCTTCTAGGGGCTATAATGACTTTTTCAAATGTTTCTAACTCATTTTGAGCCTTCATTTTGATAAATTCTTACACTAGTGAATATTGTACTTACTGGAATTCAAGGAAAGATGACTTATCTTGAAGGTAGAGTTAGAAATAATTATCTAGGACTTAGAAATAAGTAGTAAGAATGTTTGCTTTGGGGGTGTATAACATTTACACTTATTTAAAAATTATACTAACTTATTTTTTCATAAATGCTAATACTTTCATGCCTATTTCCTCTTAATTTCTTGTCTTTTTCTCTGTTTTCTTTAAGGGTTTTTTTTCTTTGCCTTCCTTTTTAGCATTTGCTTTTTTGTGTATTTTTGTAATTTCACCCCCAATAATTTAGAGAGATGGGCAAAAATATGAAGACATAAGGGGATAAAATGAAGAGCTGAAAGTTGGGGGAGATTCCCTTCAGTTAGAGTGGCCAGTCCTCTCTGAGGAAATCACATTTCAGCTCTGACCTAAAGCAAGTGAGAGAGCAGGGGAACACCAAGCAAGCAGAGGCATGTGCAAAGGCCCTGAGGCAGAGAAGAACTCCAGGGATCCTGAGTCACTGAAGCAACACAGGTGTGGCTGGAACATTGTGAGTGTGGAGAAAATACTGCAAGATGAGGTTTCAGAGATTAGCCGGAATCAGATCATCAAAAGCTGTGTCAGATGAGGGAAAAGACTGGATCTTATTCTAAGAGAAATAGGAAGCTACTGAAGGATTTTGATTCTTATATTTTAAGATCATTACCTCTGCTGTATAGAATATGAATTGAATAATGGAAAGAATGGAAAGTGCCACAAGAGGTTAGGAAGCTGTTAGAAGGCTGTCGTAGTAATCCAGACAAGAAAGAGCAGTATCCTGGATTAAGGTGGTGTTCATGGAAATGAAGATGAATTTAGGATCTTCTTTAGAGAAAGAACTGATGAGAGTTGATGGGTGAGAGTGCTTGCAAGCGGTGATGAGGGAAAAGGAGGAACTGAGGATACCACATCAGGCTGAACAACTTGGCAGATGTTGATACACATTGCTAAGGTGGGGAAGAGAATCAAGATGGGGGTGCGGATCAAGAATTCAACTTGAATTTTGAGCTGTCATTGCCAAATGGAGATGCTGGGCCTGGGGATAGACACTTGACTTACCCTGTGCCCTTGTCCTTTCCCAGGCTTCTGGGGATCTATGATGTGGTGTGGCATGAACTGATGAGCTGGGCTGGTAAGATTTCCCACTTCCTGAGTCTGAACTGGAAATACGAGATAATCTGGCAGTTTGCCTCAGGGAAGGAATTGAAAAGTCAGGAGCTGGAGAAAGAACCTTTAAAGATCATGATCAAATGGGCTGGGTGTGGTGACTCACACCTGTGATCCCAACACTTTGGGAGGCCGAGGTGGGTGGATCACCTGAGGTCAGGAGGTTGAGACCAACCTGGCTAACATGGTGAAACCCGGTCTCTACTAAAAATACAAGAAATTAGCCTGGTGTGGTGGCAGGTGCCTGTAATCCCAGCTACTTGGGAGGCTGAGGCAGGAGAATCACTGGAACCCGGGAGGTGGAGTTTGCAGTGAGCAGAGATCGCGCCACAGCACTCTAGCCTGGGCAACAGAGTGAGACTTTGTCTCAAAAAAAGAAAGAAAGAAAGAAAGAAAAACAGAAGATAATGACCAAATGGATCAAATGAATAAGCAGAAGTCTATTCATTTCTTTTTTTCTTTTTTTTTTTTTTTTAATTTTTTATTGGATTTTAGGTTTTGGGGTACATGAGCAGAGCATGTAAGACAGTTGCGTAGGAACACACATGGCAGTGTGCTTTTCTTTCCTTTTCCCCTTCACCCACATTTGGCATTTCTCCCCAGGCTATCCCTCCCCACCTCCCCCTCCCACTGGCCCTCCCCTTTTCCCCCCAATAGACCCCAGTGTTTAGTACTCCCCTTTCTGTGTCCATGTGTTCTCATTTTTCATCCCCCACCTATGAGTGAGAATATGCGGTGTTTCATTTTCTGTTCTTGTGTCAGTTTGCTGAGGATGACGTTCTCCAGATTCATCCATGTCCCTACAAACGACACAAACTCATCATTTCTGATTGCTGCATAATATTCCATGGTGTATATGTGCCACATTTTTCCAATCCAGTCTATTATCAATGGGCATTTGGGTTGATTCCAGGTCTTTGCTATTGTAAACAGTGCTGCAATGAACATTCGTGTACATGTGTCCTTATAGTAGAACGATTTATAGTCTTTTGGATATATACCCAGTAATGGGATTGCTGGGTCAGATGGAATTTCTATTTCTAAGGCCTTGAGGAATCGCCACACTGTCTTCCACAATGGTTGAACTAATTTACACTCCCACCAACAGTGTAAAAGTGTTCCTTTTTCTCCACATCCTCTCCAGCATCTGTTGTCTCCAGATTTTTTAATGATCGCCATTCTAACTGGCGTGAGATGGTATCTCAATGTGGTTTTGATTTGCATCTCTCTGATGACCAGTGACGATGAGCATTTTTTCATATGATTGTTGGCCTCATATATGTCTTCTTTCGTAAAGTGTCTGTTCATATCCTTTGCCCACTTTTGAATGGGCTTGTTTGTTTTTTTCCTGTAAATCCGTTTGAGTTCTTTGTAAATTCTGGATATCAGTCCTTTGTCAGATGGGTAAACTGCAAAATTTTTTTCCCATTCTGTTGGTTGCCGATCCACTCTAGTGACTATTTCTTTTGCCATGCAGAAGCTGTGGAGTTTCCTTAGGTCCCATTTGTCTATTTTGGCTTTTGTTGCCAATGCTTTTGGTGTTTTGTTCATGAAGTCCTTGCCTACTCCTATGTCCTGGATAGTTTTGCCTAGATTTCCTTCTAGGGTTTTTATGGTGCCAGGTCTTATGTTTAAGTCTTTAATCCATCTAGAGTTAATTATAGTGTAAGGTGTCAGGAAGGGGTCCAGTTTCTGCTTTCTGCACATGGCTAGCCAGTTTTCCCAACACCATTTGTTAAACAGGGAATCCTTTCCCCCTTGCTTGTTTTTGTCAGGTTTATCAAAGATTGTATAGTTGTAGATATGTTGTGTTGCCTCCGGTGCCTCTGTTTTGTTCCATTGGTCTATATCTCTGTTTTGGTACCAGTACCATGCTGTTTTGATTACTGTAGCCTTGTAGTATAGTTTGAAATCTGGTCAGACCATAGTGCAATCAAGTTAGAACTCAGAATACAGAAACCAACCCAGAACCGCACAGCTTCATGGAAACTGAACAACTGGCTCTTGAATGTTGACTGGGTAAACAATGAAATGAAGTCAGAAATAAAGAAGTTCTTCGAAACCAATGAGAACGAAGACACAACATGCCAGAACCTCTGGGACACATTTAAAGCAGTCTCTAGAGGAAAGTATATAGCAATAAGTGCCCATATGAGGAGAATGGAGAGATCCAAAATTGACACCCTATCGTCAAAATTGAAAGAGCTAGAGGAGCAAGATCAAAAAAACTCAAAACCCAGCAGAAGACAAGAAATAACTAAGATCAGAGCTGAACTGAAGGAGATTGAGATACGAAAAACCCTTCAAAAAATCAATAAATCCAAGAGCTGGTTTTTTGAAAAGATCAACAAAATAGACAGACCACTAGCCAGATTGATTAAAAAGAAAAGAGAGAACAACCAAATAGATGCAATAAAAAATGATAAAGGGGAAATCACCACAGATTCCACAGAAATTCAAACCATCTTCAGAGAATATTACAAACAACTCTATGCACATAAACTAGTAAACCTGGAAGAAATGGATAAATTCCTGGACTCCTGTGTCCTCCCAAGCCTAAACCAGGAGGAAGCTGAAACTATGAATAGACCAATAACAAGGTCAGAAGTCTATTCATTTCAAACACTGTTGAGGGAGAGGAAATTTTTGTTAAAGGTTAAAGAAGCTAGCAGAAAGGAGCAAGTTTATAGAAAGAAGATATTTTATGTGACTAGAGGAACATTAGGAGGAAGACCTGTAAAGTCAGGCAGTTAAGGTCTTTACAGTTGCTTTTGACCCAGACTGCATCTCCTGTTTCAGACTATGAAACAAGAACATGCAAATTGCTGGATAGTGTACTTAGGATAAAGATAAACCACAAGCACATAAATTGAGAATGAGGGCCCGGCTCGGTGGTTCACGCCTGTAATCCCAGCACTTTGGGAGGCCCAGGTGGGTGGATCACTTGAGCTCAGGAGTTCAAGACCAGCTTGGCTAACAGGATGAAACCCCATCTCTATTAAAAAATACAAAAATTAGCTGGGCGTAATGGCGCACACCCTTAATCCCAGGTACTCTGAAGGCTAAGGCATGAGAATCACTTGAACCTGGGAGGTGGGGGTTGCAGTGAGCTGAGATCGCACCACTGCACTCCAGCTTGGGCTACAGAGTGAGACTTTGTCTGAAAAACAAACAAACAAAAAAATTGAGAACAAGCAGTTTCTAACAAATTGGGGGGATTATGTTTGGGAAGTCAGGAATTCCTTTTTCCCTTCAAAGTCCTAGCTCATAGAATAAGGCCTATTTTGAATCAGCTTATCAGCTTTATTAATGTCCACTAAAATGACTCTCTGAATAAAGGGCTCCCTGATAAAGATTAAAGTTAGAAATGAGGCTTGAATTTTAAGCTAGGGTGAGTTTTTCATTCTCTCCAGTCGAATTGACTGAAGATAACTTACAAATTACATTGGAGAATCTGGGGGTAGAAAGAATAGTGACTGACATTTGCCAAGGTTTACAAGGTCTGATTGCCATGTAGAAACCAGGAGCTCAAGGCCTGCCATGTCTGCGCACAGGGAAGCAAAAGAGGAAGCCAGATAACAATAGAGCATGAGAGGGGAACACTTATTACTAACTCCTGCTAAATTTGGTCCATTAGATGCTAGTCTTTCTTTAATTTGCCAATTATCTCTTGAGGCAAGGAGTGTTTGTTTCTGTATTTTTTTCTGGAGAGTATAGCAGGAGCTACTATACCTACAATTCCAAGAAAATGGAATGGATGAACCAGAATTTCCTCTTGTTATAATACATATAGAGATTTAAACATAAAAACTGCTATGTAGAATTCAATGGTAAACTATGCAGTTAAAAGGCTCAAGAAATATTATTATATTGGTGGGAAAAAATAATTAAAATTAACTCAAGGAGAGATGGATGACCTGATTAGAACAAAAGTAATAACAAAGATGAAAAATGCTTTCAAATAATTAACTTCCAAAAAAGTTCTGAGCCCAGATAGCTTTATGAGTCAGTTCTTCCAATGTTTTAAGGAAACAGAGGTTCCACATTATAGAAATTTAAGACATAACACTGGTGAAATTTTTTTCTAATTTATATGATTTCCAAACTGGACTAAGAGTACAATAAAACAAAATCAATTTTATGCATGCATGTAGATGCTAACGTTCTAAGACCCCCATGCGCACATCTAATTCATCAGTGCAAGGTATACTACTACCCAGTAGATATCATTTCAGAATAGTTTAATGTTAGGAATTCTAGGAATATATTACAATAATATGGTAAACAAGGAAAATAATATGAAAATCCTATTAAATACCAAATTTATTATAAAACTACTTATAACATTTTATAAATTGGAAACAGATAGATATTTAATATAATAAACTATTTTAATATGAAAGCCATGATCATACTTAATGAAAAACACGAGAGGACTTTAAAATCAAAATTACACATAAGACAAAGATACCTATCATGCCATTATTATTTTAGATTGTTATAAAAATTCTAGAAAATTAAATAACATGTGAAACAGAAGTAAATCTTATAGTCAGTTGAAAAGAAAAGAAGAAAAAGATCCCTAATTGCAAATAACATTGCTCACCAATATGTGAAAATAAAATCAGTGGATAAATAATCATATTGAATAAACTGATTGAATATAAAATAAATGTAAAATTCAGTAATTTAAAAATTAATAAAGATAAGTAAAAAAATAAAATGGGGGATTTTGTATTTTTAAGAGAATTTCAGACCAGTTATCCTATATGACTCTCTAAATTGACTAAAAACTGGATAAAATATTTTTAAAACATTGTAAGATACATTTATGAGCTGGCATAAAGGTAGAATTCCTGAGATATAACTGAATGCCAGAACTTAAAGGATTTCTTCTAATTGTTGAAAGCTAAGATTTAAATTTTAATGGCAATACAGAAGATAGGCTGTTAGAAATAAAGTGGGGAGCTTAGTTGAAACATAAAGCTGGGATCCTAGTGTAAGAATGAACAATACATAAACCTGACATGAAGAATTCAGCAAAAAAAGCTGCTTGATTCAACTTTCACTGTGGGTGAAGAAAAATTGTAACCATTATTTTCATAACTACAAGTCAGCTCTCATAAATGTTTGAGTCCTTGTTCATTCCACGTATTTGAGGGTCTGAAAACAAAATTTCAATTGGAGAATTTAATTTAAAATGGCCTGAGGCTGGATCCTTCCTGGAAACCTGTGAGTTAAACACAGGCCTGCCGGGTGCAGTGGCTCACATCTGTAATCCTAGTACTTTGGGAGGCCGAGGTGGGCGGATCACGAGGTCAGAAGTTCGAGACCAGCCTGGCCAACATGGTGAAACCCTGTCTCTACTAAAAATACTAAATATTAGCTGGGTGGTGCACGCCTGTAATTCCAGCTGCTCAGGAGGGGGAGGCAGGAGAATCGCTTGAACCCAGGAGGTGGAGGTTGCAGTGAGCCAAGATGGTGCTATTGCACTCCAGCCTGGGCGACAGGGCAAGACTCCATCTCACAAAAAAACAAAACAAAACAAAATAAAACAGCAGTAACAAAACAAACAAAAAACCCTCAGGCCTTCAAGAATTAAAAAAAAATTTTTTTTTTAGAGCTCTTTTAGGTTCACAGCAAAATTGAGAGAGAGATATTCCTCATACTCTATGTCCCAACAATCCAATCAGAGTGGTACATTCACTACAATTGATAAACCTGCATACATCATCACCCAAAGTCCATAGTTCACATTAGCATTCACTTTTGGTGTTTGGAATTTTACATGTAAGGTTCAAACTAAAATGAGAAACTCACTGGCCAAATTCACAATACCCACAAGCTAAGAGGTAGTCTGATTGAGAGGAAACAGAAATAGCAGACACCAATTTTAGACCTGCATAGATTTTTGATATCATCAGAAACTATATTTAGAGGAAAAATAAGCTTGAAAATATGAGCAAGAAACAGATGCAATAAAGTAAAATCAGTCATATTGGAAAAATAAACTTATAGCAATATAATTTAAATTAAAAATTCAATAGGCAAGTTAAATAGTAGATTAAAAACAAACTGAAGAAGCGTTTAATGAACTGTAATGTAAGTCTAAGAGATTATCCAGTGGCTAGAAAGATGGGAGATAAAAAACAAAAAATAAAAAAATGAGTTGGCTGGGTGTGGTGGCTCATGCATAACTTGGGGAGGCTGAGGCGGGTGGGTTCGGGAGTTTGAGACCAGCCTGGCCAATATGGTGAAACCCCATCTCTACTAAAAAAGAAACTACAAAAATTAGCTGGACATGGCGGTACACACCTGTAATCCCAGCTATTCAGGAGGCTGAGGCAGAAGAATTGCTTGACCCAGGGAGGCAGAGGTTGTAGTGAGCCAAAATTGTCCCACTGCATTCCAGCCTGGTGATAAAGCGAGACTCCATCTCAATAATAATAATAATAATAATAATAATGAAAAAGGTCTAGCAAATTTAATCAGAATTCTACAAGGAATTCTGATTAAACATAAGAGGTAATATTTAAGGTGATAACGACTGAAACCCTTCTCAGAATTATTCAAATATATACATCCTAACATACAGGAAGTCCAGCAAATCACAGGCAAAAGCATAAAAACAGTTCACATCTAGATTCACCAAAAAGAAACTAAAAATCCACATTCATATATACACAAAAGGTCTTAAGCCACAGGAGGGACAAGCAAGACTAGAAACAAAACAAAATAAAGCAAAATGCAAAACAAAACCCAACACACTGCAGAGAATAGACATTGTCAAGAGACTGACCACTATCTTTACAACAGAAATAATGAAAACTATAAGATGGTGGAATAATACCTTAAGTGGACCGAGAGAAAATAATTGTCAACCTAGAACTGCACATCCAGCAAAACCATATATTCAAGTGCAAGGATAAAATAAAGACATTTTCAAACAGACCTGAGAGTTTACCACCAGTAGACCCTCACTACAGGTGATTCTAAAGGATTTTCTTTAAGAAGAAAAGGTATAATCCCAGACAGATCTGAAATCAGAAAAGACTGATTATGAAGGATATTGATAAGTATGTGCATAAATCAAAATAACAGTTGACTGCATAAAATCAGAACAATAATAATGACAATGTCTAACTTGTGGAGGGAAAGAACAGCAATTTAGAGATCTAAAATATTGGACAACAACAGCTTTCAATTTGGCAGAGGGGTGGTCAGTGTGAAAGATCCTTGTTTTATTTACAAGTGTTAAATTTATTAAATATTTAGATTTTAAGTTAGTATACATGTTTTAGTATAAAGGGAAAATTGTATGAATAACTTCTTTTTTTTAACTTTATTTTTATTTTTATTTTTTTGTTAAAAGAAAATGAGATGGGGTGTTATCATGTTGGCCAGGCTAGTCTCGAACTCATGACCTCAAGTGATCCACCCATCTCGGCCTCCCAAAGTGCTGGGATTACAGGCGTGAGCCACCGTGCCCGGCCTGTATGAATAAATTCTAAGACATAGAGGGGAGAAACTAGAAAAATAAAACGAAAAATAATTTAGTCAGTTATAAAAGTGTGTGTGTGGGGGGAAGAACCCAAACAAAAAATAGAAGAACCAGGACAATTAGGTAACTAGAAAGCACATATAAGATGGTAGAAGTAAATCCAAATATATCCATTACCATAATAAATAGAAAAGGGCTAACCTTCTCAGTTAAAAGAAGATTGTCAGATTGTATTTTTTTTAAAGCAGTTAGCTTTATGTTGATTTTAAGAAACACACCCCAAACCATAAGGCACAAAAATGTTAAAAGTTCAAGTACAGAAGAAATATGTAGTAAACCCCCAGGAAATGTTGCCCACAAAAATACCAGTAAAAAGAGAGTTTAGAATGAAAGTCTTCAGCATTTGACTTCTGTCCTTCGCTTTATTCTTAAATAGAGACAGGCTAAATTTCTTTTCTTCTGTTGAGATATGAGTAGGATTAGGAAGTGACAGCCTCTTGATCATTTAAGATTTTTCCAGTATGGTATACATTTCTTCAGTTTCATAGAGGATAAGTTTTTCCTTATTTACTTTTGGGATTTTTTCATGACAGAACAGAGTAATTAAAAATACTTTTAAGCCAAATGCATAATGCCATATTTTATTTTTGGACATTACTTATACCATAACAGTACAGGTTTTAGCAAAACTAACAAGAAAAGCTGCTATAGCTATAGTAACATTAGACTAAACACTTCCTTTTCTTTTTTTTTTTTGTTGAGTTAGAGGCTTGCTCTGTTGCCCAGGCTGAAGTGCAATGGAGCGATTTTGGCTCAATGCAACCTCCACCCCCTTGGTTCAAGTGGTTTTCCTGCCTTGGCCTCCCGAGTAGCTGGGATTACAGGCACCTGCCACCGCACCTGGCTAATTTTTGTGTTTTTAGTAGAGATGGGGTTTCACCATCTTGGCCAGGCTAGTCTTGAATTTTTGATCTCAGGCAATCCGCCCACCTCGGACTCCCAAGGTGCTGGGATTACAGGTGTGAGCCACGGTGCCTGGCCCAGACTAAACACTTTCTAAGGAAAAACATTGGTAGAGATAAAGAAGAGAGCTATATAATGAAATGATTTATTAAGAAGATGTAACTCTAAACTTTTATGCAGCTAATTATAAACCTCGAAATTATAAAAATTGACGGAATTAGAGAAAAAAAATAGAAAGACCCAATACATTAGTGGGAAATTTTAATATATCTCTGTCAGAAATTAATAGACCAAGCAGATAAAAAATCAAGAATAGAGATGATTTGAACATAATTAATAGGCTTGATCTAATGAACAGTTATAGATTACATCCAATAATTCAAAAATATTGAATCTGAGCACATATGAAATATTTATTTAAATTGGCTACATGGAGACTGTAAAATTCTCCTCAATAAATTTCAGAGATGGATGTCAAACAAAGCTTATTTTTGGACCAAAATGTAACCAATTTAGAAATTAATAGCAAAATGATAATTGGGAAATATTATACATTTAAACAACATATGGGTTAAGAAATCAAAAGCATTAGAAATGAGTGATAATAAAAGTGTTATATTTCAAAACACTGGAAGCAGGCAAAGTAATATTAGAAGAAAATACAATTATTTAAATACGTTAGTAAAGAAGACTAGATAGTAAATTAAAAACACAATAATAGCAGAATAAGCCCCCCAAAAACGTATAGGAAAGAGAACAAATAATTTTAAAAAACCACCCCGCACACAAGAAACACTAATAAGTTAGAAAATAAACATATAAAAAGAATCAACAAAGGTAAAAGTTTGTGCTTTGAAAAAAGTTAATGAAATTGACAAGCCTCTGGCAATATTTGTCAAGAGAAAAATGAGAAATCCATTGTAAATAATATTAAGAATTAAAACAGGGACATAAGGGAATAGAATTTTTTATGCTGACTAGATTAAAATATGTGTGTATTATATACAGTTTCAAGTCAATAAATCTGGACATCTAGAAAACATAATTTTTTTGAAAAATGCAGTTTACTAAAACTGACTCAAAAAGAAATAGAGGATATAAATAACCCTATAATCATTAAATAAATTGAATTAAAAGTTTAAAGTTTTCCCAAAAAGATAACATCAGAATAAGGTGATTTTTACCAATACAGTTATTCAGTGGGGGGAAAGTAATTTAAATCCTATGCAGACTCTTATCAGTGATTAGAAAAAGAGAATATTCCCCAAGTGTTTCTATGACTAGCATAACTTTGACACTAAAATAAGGTAAGGAATTATAAATTGGAAAAAGGGAATTTCACTTGTGATCATTGAAGAAGAAAAAAAAGCTAAATAAAATATTAACAAACAAAAGTTAGCACTATGCTGCACTATAATAAAAACAAATACATTATGACCAAGTTGCTTTTTAATCTCATGAATGCCTGGTTCATTTAATATTGGAAATTTGATTAATGTAGCATCACTTCAGCATCATTGAAAGGAAATATACAATCTTCTTAGTAGCTGCAGAGGAGATAATTAATAGAATTTACTATCTGTCTCTAATTTAAAACCAAAAACTTTTACAAACTAGGAATAGAAGAAAAATTGTTTGACTTGATAAATGTATCTGCAAAAATACTAAAATATGGCAAATATCATACTTGATGGGGAAATATATGAATTTCTGTTACCATCAGGAACAACCAACCATATCCAACTTCTGTGAAGACTGAAGCTTACACTATTTTGGGGGCTCTGATTCATGAGTATTAACACCTGTTGATATCACCTCCTCTTATTGTTGCAACTCCACACCTAATCTTCTTTTTTTTCTTTTTCAACTCTTTAACACCTCTGTAACCAATATTCCTCACCCTTAACTTTCCTTTGGTTGAACTATCTGAAAACTCAAGCTTCAGAATTACAAATAAGAAATTATGTATTAAAATGAGTATGAGGAAACAATGTACAAAAAATATTGGTGACTTTGAGATTTAGGTCTTTCCATTCTGAGATCTTTTAAAACAATTTATTAGAAATGCTTCCGAATTTCACTAGACTTCTCTTTCTGTACTTAGAATACTGCAAATTCTAATAACTCCTGGAACTCACAGGGGCCTATGCTAATGAGGGTCTAAGCTTTATTTGCTTCCCAGGAACCTAAGCTTTATGTGTTAGAAATGTAAACTAGTGCAATAAGACAAAAATTTAAAGTTTAAAAATTTGAAAAAAAAAAAAAAAGAAATAAAGCCATTACTATTACTAGGTGATACAATTGTTCACATCAAAATCCCCAAATAGTCAACAGACTTTTTTTATGGAATTAATATGAGAAGTTAGCTAGCTTGCTGTTTTAAACCAATGTATAAAATCAAATTGCATGTCTGTACTTTGGAAATGATTAGCAAGATGATTTAAAAGACATCATTACAACACACCCCCCACTTACCCTAACCAACCAACCAACCAACCAACCAACCAACCAAACCAAGCACCACCTAGGATTATATCTTGTAGTAGATGATCAAGAACTTTACATAGAAAAGTATAGAATTTTACTGAGGCCAAGATGGGAGGAATGCTTGAGTCCAGGAGTTCAAGACCAGCCTGGGAAACATAATGAGACCCTGTCCTCCCCGCCCCGACCCACACACACAAAATTGAAAGTCACTAGCAAGAAATACTATGTTCATGGATAGGATGATTCTGTGTCTTAAAGATGTCAATTTTTCTCTATCATTATCATTGCATCATTGTAAACCTGCTCTTCTTTCTCCATTCATTGTTTATAGGGAATTGAACTTGTCAAATGAATGTCTAGAGTGATATGTATGAAGCAAAGGGAAGAAGCATTCTTGCTGACTATCAGACATTTTGCAAACAGGATGCAGGTAATGAATAAGAGATACTACATTTTCTTACTTTTTTTAGGTTAATAGGCTTGCTCCATTTCAGCCACTAATTTTTATTCTTGATTCAGTGTCACTGATATAGTTTAGCTGTTCCTCTTAGTTTTCATATTTATCTATAGTCACATCATTGTAAATTACAGCATAATTTTACATACTTTCATAAATCATAATTTTTTGCCACTATTAGGACACATTACATTTATGTTAGGAAAACCTGGAAATGTGTTTCCTTTGTTATTATTTATATCTTATCTTACTAAAGTAACCTCACACCATTAGGGTTGAGGCATATGTGCTCACTTTAAAGCAGCTGGTATTGTTCCTAAGAAGATGCACAAGCCCAGGCTTTTAACTAAAGACAGAAACTTTTCACTGACAAAAAAACTACAAATGCTCTGGTAATAGTAAGAATGATTCTGTATTAGTTCTCTGTTGCTGCTGTAACACATTACCGCAAACTTAGTGGCGTAAAACAGTACACATTTATTATCTTCCAGTTAGTTCTGTAGGTTCAGAAGTCTGACACAGGTCTCACTGGGTTAAAATCTAGGTGTTGGCAAGTTTGCATTCCCATCTATAGATTTTAGAGGAGCTTCTGTTTCTTTTCCTTTCTAGCTTCTGAAGACTGTCTGAATTCCTTGACTTTTGTTTCTTTTACTACATCTTCAAAACAAGTAACAGAGGGTTTAGTCTTCCTCACATCACATCATTCCAACCTCCTCTTCTGCCTCCCTCTTCAGCCACTATGTTGGATTTTATTATGTTGAATCCTGGATAATCCAGGATGATCTCCCTTTCTCAAAGTTCTTAATCACATTTGCAACATTCCTTTTGCCACCTAAGGTAACCTTCACAGGTTCTAGGCATTAGGACATGGACATCTGGCCAGGAATGAGGGCAAGCTCTCTAACTTCCTGTTCCTTCCCCATGCTCACTCTTCTCTGGCCACATTGCCCCACTCCAGACTTGGTGTTCACTTACACTTCCCTTGCAGTAAAATGCTTTCAGCCAGAGATTCTTATGGCTTACTCTCATACTTTGTTGATGTCTCTGTCCAGAAATCCTGCCATGAGCACTAAACCTGAAATTTACCTTATGTTTTCTAACCTCTTACCATGTATTGTTTTTCTTCATAACATTTCCCATTCCTCTGTGGCTCCCCTTCTGAAAACTAATCTCCCTTGGGGTAGAAACTTGGTCAGCTTTGTTCCCCTGTGTTACTCAGGGTCTAGCTCAGTGTCTGGTACAGAAGATCTATGATGCATGAATGAATCAATTTTTTAATTGTTCTTACTGAAAATCACATTTTTCTTTTCAGTAAGCTGGATCACACTGAAATCTCTATAATTTGAATTAGAGTTGAATTCAAATTGAAGTATGAGAGCTATTGCCATTGTGCTTTGTTATTTCACTGAGAGTGCTATTTGAGTAGCCAGATTTTCAACTGACATCAGTAATACTCAGTGTGATATATTAAGTATCCTTCTGTGAATGCCCTACTATCGATTGTATTCTTTTGGAGTAGGGATTGATAATAATAGTGATAAAGACAATTAGCATCATCTTTGGTAGCATTTATGGAATACTTGCTATGTGCCATTAGTAAGTCCTTTACTTACATTATTTTATTTAATCTTCTCACTCCATGAGATCATAAAATACACATTTACTCTTTTGTCTACCCAAGAAAACTTACCCCCTTACCCAACACTTTCTTTAGGAAACTGCTTATCTCTATTCCAGCCAAATGATTTTGGGAATATCCCAAGAACAATCCTTTGGCCTCTTGGCTGTCAAGATGGATATATGAACCAGTCTGGATCAGTCAGAATCCTTTAGTGGGAATCCAATATTTAACACGTAATCCATATCAAGCCAGAGTTCTTTCTCTCAGTTTTTGGGCTCACTATAGGAAGGGAGACTTTCTTTTCCTCTTGGGTCCAAAAATGGCAAGGATATGGCCTGGAACTACTATGGTGAAGTAGATAGAGGAAATGGATCAGGGACAGGAGTCAGATGCCCTGACTTATGCAGTATGTGGTCACATTTTCTCCACTTGATAGATGAACAAACATGTCTCAGAGCTGTTATTTTCCATAGGACAGATAGCTTGTAAATAGCTAGTGAATGGAGGGATTTTACCCCGCATTGGCCTGATTTCATTATCTATATTTTCTTTCACTTTGCTTTATGCCCTGATATCTTAGCCATTTACTCTTTCCATTCTTCCTGGTTTCTGAAAACACACAGCAAAGAAATGCACACTCTTTATTTCTAAAAAGGTGTTTCTTGGACAGTTGTTGCTCC
Organism: Callithrix jacchus; assembly: GCF_049354715.1. Taxonomy (NCBI): domain Eukaryota; kingdom Metazoa; phylum Chordata; class Mammalia; order Primates; family Cebidae; genus Callithrix; species Callithrix jacchus. The sequence goes on along the minus strand of NC_133510.1, from coordinate 106,401,999 downwards.
TCTGTACATCTTATACTTGATGATTATGTTCACTTGAGGGTCTAGGGCTGGAAGGACAAACAGACCCCATCTTCTATGTTAATTCCAGTGGAATAAAAGTGGTTATTTACAGCTTTGTGTTGAGAAGGATTCTGAGGCTTCATCTGGCCTAGCAGAAAAGGAGGAAAGTGAAATAAGAACATAAGCTATTAAATTTGCTCAAAATGTTTGATAACTCAGATTGCATTTTGGAAATACGGAGGTATACTTTTCAGCATCCAAGAAGTGTTGAGCTTGTTTTTCAGCTCAAAAAATATTTTGTTAGCTAGAAACTCAACTTGTGCACCAAACCAAATTCCTCAATAGTCTCTTCACTGTGGAATGATGACATCTTCTAATGAACATCTTCCTTTGCAAAATGCCCAGACAGCTCTATGCTACAACGATAGGAACAGCAACATGACCTGAATTTAGATTCTGAATTTAGATTCTAGAATGTCATTTATTGGGACCACTCTTTTTTTGGTGAGAGAGATGCTAAATCACAGCCACCCTGAGAAAATTGTCATGCACTAGTATTGTTGAACATTTTCTAACAATCAAATTGGGCCTCACATTTTGTTGGTTGGAAGTTCCATTTCTTCATCTTTGGTCCAAGTTACTTAGCAATGACCAATCAAACTATGTGCCCACCATATTGTTTTGCATGTTTGACTAGAACATTGACAGATTAATAGGAAGGGTAAATAGCAGAGCACAACTGCGGGGGCCCAGTGTGGAGCAGCGGGATTGACTGCTCCGGACTTTGTTGTGTTTGCTCAGAGGAAGCCGCAGCAAAAGCCTGCTGGGCTGAGGTGACCTGGGTCATGGGCATTTGTTTTTTGTCTCTATAGAAAACAATTGTTTTCTCAATGGAAGATGGCTTTTTTCTGAATCTACATGGTTCCACCGATGAGGAAGCATTTGCCATTCCAGGGTGCTTGCTAAAACACAGACATACAAATAAAAAGGCCACACAAAAGTTCAAATTTACTGTATTTTTCAGAGAATCCTTTGACTTATTTTAACTAGGAGAGAAGCCTAATTTTGGAAAATTTATCTTGAGGGTCTCTGAACCTTCATCTATCTACTGCTAATTCCCAATATTTGATGCTTAAAAATTTATGAAGTTTCAAGATCCAGCCACCTTTTCTTCCCCCACAGGTCATGAAGGCAGAACCCATTAACATTTAGCACTATTGATTTTGTAAACCCTGGCTTTGGTAAAAAATTTATTTTGATTTCAAAATTGCTCTAATCTGAATTGATATGGATGAAATACGTTAATAATAAAGGAAAACCTACTTTAGGTAAGACTTAATTAATCAAAAGTGGTGGCTTGATTTAAAAGCCAGAACTATATTTTTGGCTAATAGATTTATTTGAGCATGACTAATTTTACATTTACAAATTTATCATAGTTCTTTAGGAAAAGGTTTACTTGAAATAAAAGACTCCTAAGGGTTCTACATGGATTTTTGATGAATTACTATTGATCATTCTTGATGTATTTTATACATATGTATATACACACATATACATACATGTATCCATCCATCCATACATACATAGAGATAGAGGCAGAGATTAGAGATAAAGAGGGATCAAGAATATACATACAACATGTATGTGTATATATATGTATATACATATATACACACATCCCTATATATATGTGTGTATATATATATTCAATCAGCCAGACTCTCTTCCTGATCTCGTAGGAATGAAGAGGGGGTCAAATGGCACTCTACGATTTTCTGTTTAGCAGAATTAAATTACCAAACAGAAAATCATAGAGTGCTATTTTCCAACCTTTTCTTCCTCTTCACTTTCTCTTCTCTTTACTCCTTTCCTTTTTTGTCCTTACCTTCCTAGAGCTTAGGGCTTAGGAAGAGCATAAGAGTGTTATTGATGGTGGTTGTGGAAATCATTTTAGTTTCTGGCTGCCTACTTCAAGTCCTGTTGGGCTTTTTGCATTTTTAAAACTGAGAGACCACCATGGGATGGGGTGGTAGATGGTGGTGTACCCCAAACAAATGAACAAAACCTCCCCTCCAAAAATCAAGGAAAAAAACCTCTCAGTGACATTAAAAACTAAGACTGATCTGAGTATTAAGAAAAATCAATATGTCTGCACTAATATTATATCCTTTTTATTCATTTAAAATTAACCAGTATTTATTATGCACATCCTTTCTGCTATTCAGAGGATAGTTTCAGCCCTCAGGGAGCTGATAGTCTTGGGTTGAGGCATGGGGAAAGATAATCATCCAAAGAATTACAATATACTATTTCTCAATTCCCTATAGTATTAATTACGATATAGAGAGCGGGAGTGAGACCAAGAGACTGGCACTAACTCTATTTTTTCAAGACACAGGAAGAGGCATGCCTCTGTGGTTCTGTGGCTCTTTATTTAGGCTAATTTAATCTCATTTGCAAGCCATAAAACAAATAATGATTGTCTAGTTGACACCTGTACTATAGAAACATGGTAAGACTTGGGAAAGAGTATAAGTTTTGTAGGGCAGAAATTGCACCTGTCACATTCACTGTATGGAATGAGACTGGAACTCCATGAATATCTGTGGAATGAATGGGTAGATGAGAAGCCCAAAGACTGAAGTTGCTAAAAGCTGTGTAACTTTTAGCATGGCCTGAGGTCTGAGTATCTGTTTCTTCACCTATCAAATGGTTCTGCAATACTTGCCCATGTCACAGTATCATAGGATCAAAGTGTATTTCTTTAGCATCTATTATATGGGAGGCACTAGTCTTAAGGATTTTACATGTGTTGACTGATTTCATCTCCGTAACAAAAATGTGAGGCAGGTACTATTATAATTATTATTCCCATTTTACAGACGATTATGTGTCGTTGGTTCTTTTGTCAACTGTATTGTATTAATCAAAGAAATAGCATTGCAATTATTATTTCTAATATTCAAAAATGCAGAAGCATGCAGATACCCTCTATGAAGTTCAGTCTCTCATCTGACTCTGTATCTGTCTTACACTGCGGTTCTCTGAGATTTATAGTTTGAGAATATTTTGGGCATCCATTTTAATTGAAGATCTTTGAATGATACAGAATTAAAAGCCTTGCAAATCTCCTCCAGAAAGTAAGATATATCTTCATTTTGAATATGTATGTCCTGGAATTGGAACCAAAAAGCCACCAGGACCTGCTGCTATGCAGCAGATGAGCTTCTCTTTGACTTCGTTTTCCCTATGGGCACAGGACCTCTCCCTGCTTTTCTCTGAATGTGTGTTCCATTCTTTTTTCACTTCTACATGCTTCTTCTGTTTCTTCATCATGTGGTTTGTCCATAATTGCTATAACCTTTCCATCCCCAATGCTGTCTCGTGCACTTATAGTTCTACTCTCACAATTCTTTTGCAAATAAACGAAAGAAAATGATGGGAAAATAATCCCATCATTCTAATTGCTGAGATTGGTCCAGCTGATTTTCTCATGCTCTACCACATCACAATTCTCCGGTTAGCTGATGTTACAAACATCTGGAGCAAGGAGGGCAGACAGTGTCCTGAGCTGTGAGCCTGGCGGGGTCTGTGACAGGGGTTGTTCCATCCACCAACTGCATGTAAAATATAATTGAGAAATCAATTTTATTGTTTGCTAAATGTACCAAATAGGGCTTTTTAATTAAATAGTCTCATATTAGAAGGAGAATTTGTGGATAGAGATTATAAGGCTTCTTTATAATTTTAAAAATTGAGTTGTATTAAAACATTTTGTTTTTAGCCTGTAGGTAGTGACCTTCAGTTTATAAGAAGAAAAGAGTTTTGAGAAAATGACCTCTCAGATTTTAAGTCAAATGCGAGAAGGTAGTGAAGTGAAGTTTTAGTCTCTGTCTTGTGATCGATTTGCAGCAGGTTACACAATCAGTTTCATGGGTTACTGTCTACATTTTTAAAAAAGAGAAATAGATTGGAAAAATAGAGAGGTCAATGTGCTATATGCATCATAAGATGTTCTTGTTTCCTGATACTTTTATTTCAGTTATATACATGTGGATATTTATTGGCCACGATGTAAGATGCATTTCTTACCATGGGATGTAGACCAAAAGCTTATAAGTTACCAGTGTAGAGGTTAAGACCTGGGTTTGGGGTCCTATGACCCTGGGTCCAAATGGCTCTACAATTTAGGGAGTGTGTTACCTTACAACTCCAAACTACAGTTTCTTCTTCAGCAAAATAGGTTAATGTGCCTTACCTCATACAATTAAGATGCCAAATCAATGTGAGCAAAGTGCTTAACATACAACTCAACATAGCTTTTATTGTTACTTTAAATGAAATTGACCTCTGTATTTAGGTTAAGTATGGGAAGTTTCTGGAAATGCTTTACATCAGAGATGTGGATAGGAATTATGAACTGGGATAGGAAGTAGAGGAAAAATAAAGAGCAGAGAAAACATCTCAGACATTTTCATGGCAACAGGAAAATCCATTTATAGGTCCTTTCCTGTGTTCTAGGTGACATTCAAGTCTCTTTTTCAATGCATTCATGAAACACATTAATATTATATATTGTTATGAATGCACTGATCCAATCCACAGAGATTCTTGAAAGAATGATGGGGACATTGGTAACTCACAAGTTGAGTAAGGAAAGGAAAAAGTGGAGAGTAATGCAGTGAGACACCACCTATTTCACCTTTTTTTTGCTACACAACAAATGCTCCAGAACATAATAGTGTAAAACAACAATTTTATTATGCTCATTAATTGTGTGAGTCAGGAATTCAGACAGAGCACAGTAAGGATGACTTGCTTCTGCTCCATGATGTCTGAGGCATTCACTGGGCAGTCACAGAGGCTGAGGTTGGCTCAGATGGCTGGGGACCAGAATGATCTGGAAGCTTCTTCACTCACATGCTGGGCTGGGGTGATTCGAAGGCTGTGTTCAGCTGGAACTGCAAATCAGCACGACTACTCAGGGCCTCTCTATGTGGTGTGAACTTCCTCATAGGACAGTGGCCTCAGGGTATTGGTGCTTCTCACAGGATGGCTAGTATCTCCAAGATCAAGTGTTCCCAAAAGACAAAGAGGAAGATGCATTGCCTTTGATTACCTAGCCTCACAAATCACATAGCATCACTTACATAGTTGGTCAAAGCAGTCACAAACCCGACCAGATTCAAGGGGTGAGGACAAAGATCATTTTTCTTATCGGGAGGAATTGAGAATTGAATGTGAAAATTAAAAGGGTGGTAACAAGCAACATCTTTAGTTGTGCCCTTTATACCTTCACATCCTCACCATAATTGAACCACAGACGACTTGGGTAATAGAGAGAGACCATGAGGAGTCATTTATGTTTGATTGTAGATGGTCTCTTGAGATATCTTCAGAATGGACTGACCTTCCTAATGATACTTTGCTTTGGTTAATTCCGAAACAACTTCATATTTGACTTCTCCCTGCCAAAAGTTAAAATTAAAAAGCTACCAGATGTCAGGAGCGCCAACCTGGGACCTGTAAAAAGTGTAAAAGCCTTGAAAAATCAGTGGGGCAAACCGCTTTACCAAATCACAGTTAAAAGTCTCCTCTGTCTCTCTATTCTTTCTACATTTTAAAGCAGTTTCTATCTTTAAAAATCTCTAGTTAGGGACATTGGGATGAGAAATAGAATAAATTTTGGGTTTTAGTCCTGAGTTCATCACTACAGTGGCCTGGGCAAACCATTTCACCTTCAGTATGTTCCATGCTCTTTGAGGTCACTTTCAGTATTCAGCGACTGATTTTATGGCTTTCCAAATGTCCCAAATATGTTAATTTTATGAGCAAAGTAAGCTATACATAATGCATTTTGTACACATAAAATGAAAATGTGACTTTCGATCTGTCGTTTTACCTGTCAAATTAGCACAGATTAAAAACTCACTGTTGGTGAAAGTGCATTAATAAAGGCCTCTTCTATCATGCAGCTGAACACACTGTCTAATTGATGTGGCTTTTCTGCAAAGCAATTTGACTTGATATCAAATATGTTGAAACATCCATGCCTGTTGATTCCACTCATCCTTTCTGAGACTCTATCTTGAAAACCTAATTAGAGTGGGAGACCAAGATTTCTGTGTAAGGATGTTTACTGCTATGTTACCAATGTTATGCAATAATGGAAACCACCTATATTGTCCAATAATCTGAACATTTTATAACTTACAGTGCATACAAATAATGATATTATGTGGCCAGAAAATCAGATTTTCTTAAAAGAAGTATTCATACACAATAAATTTGCATATAATAATTAGTCTGTATAGAGATAAACTGTAAGGAACTGTGTCAAGATGTCTAGATACAATTACTGCTGATTTTTTCTGTGTTTGGAGGTCTTTCTGTTGTTCAAAAATCTATAATGAATGTGTATTTTTGTGTGTGTGTGTGTGATGGACTCTCACTCTCTTGCCAGGCTGGAGTGCAGTGGTGTAATCTCGGCTCACTGCAACCTCTACCTCCTGGGTTCAAGTGATTCTCCTGCCTCAGCTTCCTGAGTAGCTGGGACTACAGGTGCCCACCACCACGCCTGGCTAATTTTTTGTATTTTTTTAAGAGAGATGGGGTTTCACCATGTTGGCCAGGATGGTCTTGATCACCTGACCTTGTGATCTGCCCTCAGCCTCCCAAAGTGCTGGGATTACAGGCGTGAGCCACTGCGCTAGACCGCCTTCCTGAGTTTAACACTCACAAATGCTGTGCCTTCTGCCCCGCACCTTCCCAAGCTCCCTGCTCCCTTGAACACCAACTGGATGTTCCATACTGGGAACTGGATCTGAGGTGTGAAGGTGCTCTGGGGCTGAGAAAGGAAGTCAGCCAGGAGGTCAGGTGTGAGATCTTCTGCAGTTATGCACTCCTACAGGCACTAGGCCACCCAAGGCCTACATGTGGCCCCTGGTTGAAGGCCTCAAATCTACAAGGCTACTAGCTAGATTTTACTGGAGTAAATTACCCCTGCTTTGCAAGAACATTAACAAATTACTATGAAAATGCTGTCATGACCAGCACAAATGTCTCTCAAAGGCTCACTTCAGCTGGCTTTTTTTGTCCCAACTCATAAGATTCACTTGTTAGTTCTAAAAAAAGGGAAAACTGAATCTTGAGGTAATTTTCACTTTGGGTGAATTCATCGATTTGTTTTTTTCCCATAGAGTTTGGTTTGTATCCAGGCTTATGAACAACTTTTGTAAGAAGCAATAGCAGTTGTGTTGAAGGGCACTTGAAATGGGAGAGAATTCTAAAGTTGCTGCGTCCTGTTAAACAACAAGAATGGGGAGGATTGCCTCTTAGTCCAGAGTAAAAGAGATCTGAATTAAAAACAATGAGAATTTTAACTTTAAAAGTCTAATTCTGGAAGCAACTACAGGGTACAACTTGTATGTATTATAGTTTGCATTTTGAAACTTACTAGTCTGGTTAATAAAATTACATAGCCATCCTATGAATGAAACTACCATATGCATTACATTTAGGGTCCTTGGATGATACACACCAATGAATCCTAAGAAACCGTGCACAAGTATATATTTGGAATCCAGAATGGCAGGTCCCAATTATGAGGATGAAAACTATATACATCAATTTCTGTTTGAATGCAAGCATTCTATAATTGTCTGATCATTACATCTAATTAAAAGTTAAACGCAGGCTCAATAAAATCAAGAAGGTGATTAAGAAGTTTATTAAATAATGATATTTAACATAAATTTGTATAGGTTGAATTTACATTATCAATGAGAGTTTTTTCTTAGATTATCTCACATTCAGAAATGTTATTTTCCAAAGCACTGGAGTATGAAAATTTATCTATTTTGTATGTTTTGATTAAAGTTTGGTGTTGGTACAAATTATTTCCATTCTGAAATAGATGCACCTGGTTAGGACAACCAGAGACCCAGGTAGAAAAAAAATCTAGCTTTCCTTGGGTGTTTTCTAATCTGCATATAGGTAGAATACCCCACAGGAGGGCTAAATGTGTAAAGAAGAGAGAAAAACACCCCCCCCAAAATGGATACATAGAAATTCACTAAAATACAAAGAAGTTTGGTTTTTAGTAATATCAGGAAGTTCCCCAAATTAGAATAGCTAGATCACAGCATACATGAGGTTTTCTGTCATTGAAAATCAAGTCTTTTAAATTACATATGGCAACGGGCACCATAATCTTGTTAATGCTTTGAGTCTCAGGATATCATAGTCTAGCCTTGCTCAAGTTAAAATGGTAAGCTTAAGCTCTCTTGCTAGTTGGGCTTTTAAAATAGAGACCATTTACTGAAGTGTATTGGCCCAAGAGAAAAAACGGTAGACATCAGTCCACCTGTTCCACCCTCTAGTGGGTCCTGAGGACAAGACCCTCACTCTTACCATCCGGACTCTTCAGGCTCATGGTTTGACTTGGGATGGGTCATTGCTTTCCTTTAATTGTGTTTGGAGATGGGAACAGTCTCAAAACGCACTGTGTGTAAAGATTTATATCCATCAGATCGTTTTGCAGCCATCTCTCGTTTTTCAACAGGGGTCTTTGCCTTTCTGTCTAGTCCCCATTCTCCCCATTAATACAATAAAGGATATTCTAAGTTGTAATATACAATGGTTATGTAATGATTAGGTCAATATGTACGTATTTTATAATTCTAGTAAATAGCAAATCTTAATTTTATAAATAAAATTCTGGTAAATACATGGGTTCTCATCAGTGATATGCACAGAGAAGAAGAATGCTTTCTTACATCATATTATCCAATATGTAACAGACAATTTACGGTGGTAAACATTTGTTTTGCTCAGGTGTTTGAGAGGTTCAGCTTCTTTGGTCTGGTTCTCAACATGGCTCCCTCACATGTTTTTGGTCAGCTATGGATTCACTAGGCAGCAAGGCTGATTTTGGCTGGGGATTGGTTGGCTGTTGGCTGATCTAGAGGGCATTGTCTGGGAAGACTGGGTGACTTGGTTCTGCTCTATCATCCTCTAGCAGGCTAGCCAGGGCATATTCTCATGGCAATGGCGGAGGGCAAGACTGAACACTCCAATAGTGCCTCCCCTTGAAGTCTATGCTTGTGTTTGCATTCACTAGCATCACATTGGCCAAAGCAAGTCACATGGCTGAGCCTAGATTCCCAGTGGGAGGTGCCACAATATTATATGGCAAAGGGATATGGATGCAGAGACAGGTAAATGACCCCAGCCCTAAATGCAATCAGTGTACCACAGGAGGTTACATTTTAAAGGATTATATGATTTATTTTGCGATCAAAAAGTGGAAGAAAGGAAGATGAAGAGAGGGAGAGAGAGAGAGACAGAAGTCTGTTTCTTTTTATAACTTATTATTAAAGGTGATAATTACTTTTGCTGAATTTATTCATTAGAAGTGAGATGCTACTTTCAGCTCATACTTAAGGGAAAGTGTTACACAGGGTGTGAATCATAGGAGTGAGGGATAGATCAGTAAGGAGTATCTTAGAGGCTACCATGACAAAACCTTCTGGGAGACTCTGATGAGCACCAAGGTTTGGGAAATATTGAATTACTGTACGAAGATGGAGGGAATATTCAGACCCTTCGTCTTCGTACCTTGAGGATTTATAAAATTTTACTCATGAGGCAGTAATAAATAGCCTATCAAACAAACAAACAAAAAAGTCCAGGATCAGATGGATTTATAGCTGAATTCTACCAGAGGTACAGAGGAGCTGGTACCATTTCTTCTGAAACTATTCCAAACAATTGAAAAAGAGAGACTCCTCCCTAAGTCATTTTATCAGGCTGGCATCATCCTGATACCAAAACCTGGCAGAATACAACAACGAAAAAGAAAACTTCAGGTCAATATTCCTGATAAAAATTGATGCAAAAATCCTCAATAAAATACTGACAAACCGAATCCAGCAGCACACAAAAAGCTTATCCACCACGATCAAGTCAGCTTCATCTGTGGGATGCAAGGCTTATTCAATATGTGCAAATAAATATACATAACTTGTTACATAAACAGAACTAAAGACAAAAACCCCGATTATCTCAATACATGCAGAAAAGTCCTTCAATAAAATTTAACATCCCTTCATGCTAAAAACTCTTAATAAACTAGGTATTAATGAAATATACCTCACAATAAAAGCCATTTATGACAAACCCACAGCCAATATCATAATGAATGGACAAAAGTTGGAAGCATTCCCCTTGGAAACCAGCACAAGCAAGGATGTTCTCTCTGACCCCTCCTATTCAACAGAGTATTGGAAGTTCTTGCCAGGGCAATCAGGCAAGAGAAAGAAAGAAACAGTATTCAAATATGAAGAGAAGAAGTCAAACTGTCACTGTTGGCAGATGACAAGATCCTATGTCTAGAAAACTCCATCATTTTAGCCCAAAAGCTTCTTAAGTTGATAAGCAATTCAGCAAAGTCTCAGGATACAAAATCAATGTGCAAAAATCACAAGCATTCCTATACACCAACAATTGACAAGAGCCAAATCGTAAATGAACTCCCATTCACAATTGTTACAAAGGGAATAAAATACTTAGGATTGCAGCTAACAAGGGAAGCGAAGGACCCGTTCAAGGAGAACTACAAACCACTGCTCAAGGAAATCAGAGAGGATACAAACAAATGGAGAAACATTCCATGCTCATAGATAGGAAGAATCAATATTATGAAAATGGCCATACTACTCTAATTTATAGATTCAATCCTCTTCCCATTAAACTACCATTGACATTCTTCACAGAATTAGAAAAAATTACTTTAAAATTCATATGGAACAAAAAAAAAAAAAAGAGAGAATTGCATTATAGCCAAGAGAATTGCAAGTAAAAAGAGTAAAGTAAAAAGAACTAAGCTGGAGGCATCATGCTACCTGACTTCAAACTATACTACAAGGCTACAGTAACCAAAATAGCATGGTGCTGGTACAAAAACAGATGCATAGACCAATGGAACAGAATAGGGAACTCAGGAATAAGACTGCATATTTACAACCATCTGATCTTTAACAAACCTGACAAAAACAAGCAATGGGGAAAGGATTCCCTATTTAATAAATGGTGCTGGGAGAACTGGCTAGTGATATGCAGCAAACTGAAACTGGACCCCTTCCTTATATCTTATATAAAAATTAACTCAAGATGGACTAAAAATCCAAAACTGTAAAATAGCATGTGGGACTTAATACTGTAAGCCCCACTGTAAAAACACTAGAAGAAAATCTAGACAATACCATTCGGGACATAGGCACTGGCAAAGATTTCATGATGAAAACGTCAAAAGTAATTGCAACAAAAGCAAAAATTGACAAATGGGATTTAATTAAACTAAAGAGCTTATGCCCAGCAACAGAAACTATCATCAGAGTGAACAGACAACCTACAGAATAGGAGAAAATTTTTGCAATCTATCCATCTGACAAAGGTCTAATATCCAGAATCTATAAGGAACTTAAATTTACAAGAAAAAGAAACCATTAAAAAGTGGGCAAGGATATGAACAGGCACTTCTCAAAAGAAGACATTTTTTGGCCAATAAACATATGAAAAAAGTTCAATATACTGATCATTAGAAAAATGAAAGTGAAAACCACCATGAGATATCATCTTACACCTGTCAGAATGGCAATCATTAAAAGTCAAAAAATAACAGATGCTGATGAGGCTGTGGGGAAATAGAAAGGTTTTTACACTGTTGGTGGGAAGTCAAATTAGTTTAACCATTGTGGAAGACAGTGTTGCAATTCCTCAAAGACCTAGAACCAGAAATACCATTTGACCCAGCAATGTCATTACTAGGTATATACCCAAAGGAATATAAATAATTCTATTACAAAGGTACAAGCATGTATATGTTCATTGCAGCACTATTCACAATAGCAAAGACAAGGAATCCACCCAAATACCTATCAATGATAGACTAGATAAAGAAAATGTGGTACATATATACCATCGGATACTATGCAGCCACAAAAAGGAATGAGATCATGTCCTTTGCAGGGACATGGTTGGAGCAGGAAGCCAATATCCTCATATCCTCAGCAAAATAACACAGGAACACAAAATTAAATACCACATGTTCTCACTGGGAGCTGAACAGTGACAACACATGAACACAGGAAGGTGCCTGTTGGGGTTGGGGGGAAGGTGAGTATCAAGATAAATAGCTAATGCATGTGGGGCTTAATACTTAGGTGATGGGTTAATAGGTGCAGCAAACCACCATGGCACATGTTTATCTATGTAACAAACCTGCACATCCTGCACATGTATCCTGGAACTTAAAAGAAAAAAAATTTACTCATGAGGTACTGTGGATTCTAGAAGGTACAATGGAAAGTTTTAGGGCTGAGGCTTTAAAACACTTTCGATAGCATTCCACATTTGGAAATATAGTTTTCATCCCATCTTAGTAACATCTCCACCCAAATTGCTTATAATGATATTTATCTCACCATATGTGGTATATGTGGATATTAAATTTCTTGTTCTAGTCTACTCTATTCTACCCCATTTGATTCCATTCTAGTCTATTGACATAATTGGTATTTGTGTCTGGCCAAATTGACCTCACAACTAGTAGTTATAAAATATTTATTTAGGGAAGTTAAGGAGAACTAGAAGAGGAAGTGTTCAGATAGTGAGACAGAAAAATCTTAACTCCTCAGTGAGTCTTGATAATCCTGGTCAAGTAATAATCCAATAGCTACCAGTTACTAAACATTTACTATGTGCCAGGCACTGCAGTAAGCTTTTATGTCTATACTTTGTTTTCTGTTTAATTTTCACAGCGATCCCAGTATAAATGTCTCGTTTTCAGTTGGAAATGAGGGAACAGTTTCATTAGCACAGGGGAAACTGGGGCTCGAATGACTTAAGTACTTTGCCGAATGTCACAAAGATAGCAAGCAACACAACCTGAATTTAAACCTGCCAGGAGTAGCTCTGAAACACAGTTCTTAGTCATTGCTGTGATCTTTTCCAGGACACTGCCCAGACCATGGGTAAGCAACAAACAAAAGATATAAATGCATTGTTTTTGTTCTACACAGATAGGGCTTAATGAGTAATCAAAGCAATGACCCTGTCACTTCTTCTTGAATATTTAGCCAACACACTGATGGTGCAGACATACCTAGATTTTCTATTCCTTTTCTGGTTTTACTCCTTAAACTTTAAAGGTCTGGTTGTCTTATCGAAAATGATGTATTTCTCCAATGCAGTAATGCTTCGCTTTTACCTAAAAAGCTTACTTTACTATACATTTAGTCTTTGCACACACATATATTTTGTGTGTGGCTTTTTGGGGGCATTCTGGTTTGAGTTGGCAAAGAAGGTGGGCTACAGCAACTGCTTATGATATATTGAGATATCATAAACATTTTAACCAATTTCTTTGTTTGGATTTAGGCTATCTTTTATAGCTTATAAAAATGGAAATAGGCTGGGCGCTGTGGCACACGCCTGTAATCCCAGCACTTTCGGAAGCCAAGGTGGGTGGATTGCCTGAGGTCAGGAGTTCAAGACCAGCCTGGCCAATATGGCAAAACCCATCTCTATTAAAAAATACAAAAAAATGTAGCAGGGTGTGATGGTACAAGCTTGTAATCCCAGTTACTGAGGAGGCTGAGGCAGGGGAATTGCTTGAACCTGGCTTGCGGAGGTTGCAGTGAGCGGAGATTGCACCATTGCACTCCATCCTGGGCAACAAGAGTGAAACTCTGTCTCAAAAAACAAAACAAAACACAAAACAAAAATGGAAATCACATTCAGCTTTCTGTACCATCTTTAGATGGATTAGCATACCTGAGTCTTAAACTCCACTGTATCTTCCCTTGAGTAGACATGCCAAAGAGTCAGATATTATGAATGTGATTATTTTTCTTTGAAATGTATTATATTTGCCTGGCACTTTGCAACTGACAAAGCTCTTTTCTAAATATTTTTCTTCTTTAGATCCTTAAGATAACCCTGGGATGAAAAAGGGGTAGATAGTTTTATGAACAGTGTTCTAGCTGCAGAAATGGAGATTCTGCATGGTTAAGTGCAACATATAGAATAGTTGATATGCACTAAGTCATTTAATCCAAATCTCAGTGTTACAAAGGAGGGAACCAAAACTCAGAGAAGTTCGGTGACTTATTCCAGGTCACACAGCTAGTGTGTGTCAAGAAATCAGTCAAGAATTCAAGTCTCTAGATTTCTATATCAGCACTCTTTCTACCACATTCTGCCAACCCTGTTCCAGTTTGCAAGTATAAATGTAGACATCACAAATGCAGTATCATTTATGTCCACATGTCTGTAAGTGTTATGGAACTATTTTATAGTGCAAAGTGGGTCTGGAAGATAGTCTATGTATGTTTTTTCTTTCTCATCAGAAATGTGTTATTCAACTTCTTAGAAGACCTAAAATTTCCCGACTTAAATTTCTAAGCCTATGATATGGTCTGTCCTTTAAAATGGACAATGTAATGCAGGATTATGATCTTAGGGGAATATAAAAAGCTATTTGTCATCTTCAAAAGTGAGAGGGAGCTCTGATGTAGCTTAAAAAAGTAAAGTTTGTTGCCTGAGCGAAGTGATTAGACTGCCAGCAGTCTTTTTTGCATTCCCTTCAAGCATATGTTTCAAATGGCGTATATATGTAACAATATAAAATAAAATTTCACCATAATTCAATAAATGGGGTTCAAAAATTTTATTCTCATAGACATTGTGTTGCTTTACTGAAGGTTAATAGAAGACAGTATTTTTAACCAGTCTGTACTGCCCTGAAGCCCACAGACATAGAGATTCAACCGAATGGTATTAAGTTGTTCTATAATAGGCTATAGATTGCATAGAGAACATCCCAGATGATTATGGTCAGTTGCTCCCTAACTTGCCTCCGACCCACTCCTCCATGACAACAGGAGCTGAAGCTTGTTAGAGGATAGGAGTCAATCACCAGTGACCTTACACAGTATCCAAATTCACACCCTCTCAAAATTTCGCAAAATATGACATATGCATTTATGCTCACATAAATATTTAGTTCCCAACTTACAGATGGGGCTTCTTACTAAAGAGTGTTTATAAATAGGTTGTTTATAACTCAAAACACATTTTCTGGTAGAAATTCTCTATCCAAAAACATTTACCAAGTGCCCAAAGCTGATCCCTCAAGCAGCTCCCATTCTTCTGGTTAGGTTCTGAAACCAACTTCAGAAGCCTTTAAGGGCAAAACTGTGGGTCCCATTGTGCAGAAAGACAGAACTGTAGACTGAGTCCAAGACCTCACCCTCAGGCCTCAGTACTGGACTGTACTTGGCAGAGATAGGGAGGTGCTGACTCAATCTGCTTACTCTTGCTCCTGTGCACACAGCTGGACTGCATTTCCCAATGTCTCTTGCAGTTTGGTGTGACCATGCAATTTGTTCTTGTCCACAAATACATGTGGAAGTGATGGTTACCATGTGCCGACCTGGCCTGTAGTATTTTATTTTTGTTCTGTCCAATTTTGGAAGAGAATGTCCCCAAGACCCTAGGGGTTGACCAAGCAAAGTTCACTGAATCGTTGTGTAAAGGTTACCTGCTACGTACCCACGTGGATGGTTGGATATACAAAAGTAGATTTCAATGTGTAAAGTCACTGAGCTTTTGGGATTTATCCATCAGAACAGCAAGCCTTAATTAATACTCATTTTAATTAATTAATTAATTAATTAATTAATTTTTGAGACAGAATCCCACTCTGTCACCCAGGCTGGAGTGCAGTGGCAGGATCTCGGCTTAGTGCAACCTCTGCCTCCTGGGTTCAAGGAACTCCCCTGCCTCAGCCTCCTGAATAGCTGTGATTACAGGTGCATGCCACCATGGCTGGCTATTTTTTGTTTTTTTTGGGTTTTTAGTAGAGACCATATTGATCAGGCTGGTCTTGAACTCCTGATCTCATGATCTGCCTGCCTGGGCCTCCCAAATTGTTGGGATTATGGGTGTGAGCTGCTGCACTACCTCAATTAATACTCTTTACAAGTCCTGTGCCCTTGGAGTTAAGCCACTTTGGATTGAACTTTTCAGAAAGATGTGGATGGCAGTAAGAAGGTGCAATGTAGGAGGAGGCTCTGGGTATAGGGCAGCTTTCAAGGTTACTGAGGAGGCAGGCATTTTGCAGTAGAGGTTATGGAGAATGACAGGGGAAAAGGCTTCTCAGAAGTGGATGATGGCTCAGCCATGAGTAAAGCCAAGCTGTGGCAAGGGCTCCAGGTAGAGCAAAGCCGGTGTCCACAGAAGCTCTATGTACACAGTGTGCTTCATATAAAGACCCTATTAATTTGCAGTGTGGCTTTATCTAAGTGTTCCTTTTTGAAATATCTAAGTTTTCATTGAAAGTTGTATCTACAACTGTAGAAAATTGTAGCCTATTTGTGTTAGGGCATTTTTGCATTGCTATGAAGAAATATTTGAGGTGGGGCAATTTATTAAGAAGAAAGGTTAATTGTCTCATGTTCTGCATGGTGTACAGGAAGCATGGTGCCGGCATCTGCTTCTGGTGAGGCCTCAGGAAGCTTACAATCATGGCAGAAGGTGAAGCAGGAGCAGTCAGTCATCTCATGTGGTGAGAGTGGAAGCAAAAGCAGGGGGAGGTGCCACACACTTAAAACAACCAGGTCTCCAGTGAACACATTCATCACAAAGAGGATGACACTTAGCCATTCATGAGGGATATACTCCGAGGATCTAAATACCTCCTGCAAGGCACCACCTGCAAAACTGGGATTATATTTAAACATGAGATTTGGAGGGGACAAATGTCCAAACCATATCAATAAATAAAAAGCAGTGGTAGCTATGATAATTAACTTTTTAGATCTGTGGTAAGGCCATGCTTTCCAAGGGCTGCTCTCAGCTAGTGACCGAGTATGGCAGACAGACTGAGATGAGCCTTTTCTGGGAAACACGGGATCCCTTTTGTGGCCAACTTTAGCTTGAGGACTCCCTCAAGTTCTAGATATTTTCTTAGACTGCATGCCAGTCTCGGAAGCCTTCACCCACTCTTTCTTCTTCCTTTCCTCTCTCCTTCCCTCAGGCTCAGATTTGTCTTTTCTCACATCTCCCACAGATGTTTCCCCTAATAAACTTTTTTGAGCATTTAATCCATCTTGGTGTCTCCTCAGAGGATCTGAACTTACCCAGAAGTCATTCTGTTATTCTAATATTTCTATTTGTGACTGTAAAAAGGGACAAATTCTCTTAAATTGTGAGAGATCCTGTGGTCACCTGTATAGTTCTCCAACTAGCCGAGGTTCACTTACAGACCATGAGTGTTAGCCCTTGAGCAGTTTATAGCATTTTAGCAAAGGTGTGGTTACATAGGCCCCTGCGATCCATCCAAGAAACCAGACAAATTGCAAGAGCCACTGGGAGACAGAACTTCTTGCTTTAAAACACAGGGATTCATGATGGGGATGACAGAGCAAAAATGAATGAAATCTTTACTAAGATCTAGCTGAGCGGGATGTTTTTCATAAGGGATCTCACTGGATTATTCAATGAAAATTCATTCAGGTAGATATTTTTCTCTCAAAGTGGGGATGAGGTGCAGAGACAGTGAGGAAGGTGCCTGGAAGAGGCAGAGCTGCTAATTGAACTAGTTTTGCCTGTTCTATAATTTATCATACTTGTTCTGTTTCACCACACACCTTTTCAGGGAACAGTTTTGCAGGGAATTCTTGGAAAAGTAGTATTTTTTTTTTCTACAAAGAAGGTAGAAACCTCCTAGTTTCAGAGTCTGTGGAGAGGGTAAGTTCTTCTCTGGTTCATTGGATTTGTTCCTGCCCCCAACATCTTCTTTATGTGAAATGTCTCATAATTAAAAAGTGCAGATTCTATACAGACACAGAGTCTTTTCAGTATAGACCACATTTCCAAAAGTGGTTATTATGCATGGATGTGCTTGGAGAATTAGATTTCTGTGGTCTTGACTTTAATTGCCCTGTCTAGATATGTGATTAAGTTTTTGTTCTTTGTTTCAAGATGACCAGTCAATGGAGTTGTATAGTTTTAATTTTATCTGAAGTGCAGTTGGAGGACAGGCAACAGAGCCTAATGCTTTTCTTTGCCTCTCCTTCTCAGTTACAATGACCTTGATTTCAATATTTTCGTGTCTTATATGAAATAACGTTCTGTTATGGCCAAACTGTTTTAGTCCAATGTGAAGATTTTAATTTTAAGAAGGTTGTAATATAAAGGGATAAAAAAGACTGAATTTTGCTTATGCCTTGAGAGTCGCCCCCACCCCCACCCCCAGGAGGACAGAGTATATAAATGTGAAGTTTCTGGGAAGTGGAGAAAAGCAGTTTAATACAAAATTGTAGGTCCCTGTTTTTGAACATCTGTTACCATGGCAACTGATTCAAATGCTTGAAAGTTAAGCTGCTATTTAGGCAACTTAACTAGATGTTTTTGACAGTATGGGAACTAAATATAATTTAAAAACAGACACATGTAGATCCCCATTTAGCTGACCTGGCTGACACAGCAGTAAGACATTGCTGTGACAACTGAAGGAACTGCCGAAAAGAATGTGGTTAAGAAACAACAGCTTTGGTCAGGAGAGCAGCACTGACTGAGGCTGTCACTCTCTCTGTATTCAGGAAGGTGGCCCACAAGATGGAGCTTACAGCATCCCTGCTGAACCAGTGCAGGACATTATTAGCTTCATCTTTTCTGCACTTCTAAGCCACAGATGAAGGGGCAGACTAGCAGTTTTTGAGGTATAAACATGGAAAAAGAAAAGTTAATTTCCAAGAGAAACACAGTATATACCCAGCCGGTGGCTTCTTTTACTAACTGCCTTAAAAGCTACTTTCTTCCCCCTTGGGAAAACAATTTAGAAATCCCGTCGTCTCTTCATGTTTAGTTCAAATGATAAACTTATTCCCTTATCATCATATGCTTTAGATTGAAAGTAGAAAAACAAAGAAATAAATAAATGTTTCTAGTGTTTTAAAGTAACAAAGTCAAAGTTCTGTGAACAGAGTATTCTTCAGTTTACATTGTGAACTGAGGAAAGATCACAAAAAAGGAGAGGAAACATCAGATTCAGGAGGGTTGTTTTCTCTGCATTATGAATGGGCTATTTAAGCACCTCAGAAATTGCATTTTTAGGACTGTTTGGGTCAAATCATCGTCAGCATCCTGATGAAAGTTTCAAAGCAGATTATTTTAAAAATCAGACAAAGGAAACATAAAGAACAAATGGCTGCACAGAGGATTTTCCTAGATTATTTATTTGATTTAATAAAGTAATACATAAGAAATACCCTCGAATCTGTGGGGAATTTCCTAAAGAAAGAAGATAGATGGGTTCAGATGAAAGAGGAAAAGCACAATGCAGTTTCTAAGGTCTACATATAAGCTTCAACCTTTAAGCAATAATTGGTTGATCTGGGTACGACATACCCAGGCAGACATCAGAGGAAATATTCAATGTTAGTTTTTTTAAAATATTTTGCTAATAATTCTTTTATCATGTGTGCTATGTGCTGTTTTCGTAACTAGAATGGTAAACAATGAGTTAAAAGGTTCCTTTTCCTGGTGCAGCAAATGTGGCGATTTTAGCACACTAAAACAGGCATGGAAGGTTTTATATCGGCTTTTGACAAATTTCAAGAAGCCAGTTTTGCTTCCAGAAAATGTCTTATAAATGTCGAAAGCCTTTATATTCTAAGGGGCTCTCTTTTAGAGACATAAGTGACAACATCTCAAGTAGACAAGGAAGAGCAGGACAGGTCTCTGGATGGACCTTGGTGACTCAGCTATTTCCCCTTTCTTGCTTGCAGTTCTCAAGAATAAGTGTAGAATATGCTGGAAATGCAACATTCGGAGATAAAGAGGAACTGGCTTGGCTTCATTTTTGTCCCTCCTAGCACAGAATGACCTGCAGTGCTTTAGCTCAGTGAGTGCAATTGTTCCTGGACATAAAACCCAGGGTATTGGATTTTCAGGGTCCCTTAGCTGCAGAGAGATGTAGGTTATTTGCAGACAAGACTCTGTCCACCCTCAGAAAATTTTCTGAGCCTTGGGGGATCATCCTGCCATAAATCCTATGCTTCTGTTGTTCCCTACTGCCTGTGTATGAGTAATGAAGTTGCTTCACTTGTTCTGTGAGTGTTCTGTCTCATTCAACTTAGGTAGGAGGAGATAGAGTAACCGGTACGTGGTGAACCTAGTTCTCAGGAAAAATATGTAGGCCCGAGATTCTTAGTAAGTGAAATTTATCCTTGGGCCAGCAAAAAGGAATATTGTACAAATGGCTGTTTTGAGTAGAAAACAAGCAAGTGTTTTAGAAATCTCTAATATATCTCAGAAATACTTATACTAAACTTGACAAGATAAAAATTAACAGACAAGTTCACTTATTTCTTCTTCTCCTGCTCTCTAAGAAGAGAAAACGACAAAAAGATACATGGGTTTATTCTTAAGGTAAAATCAATGAAAGTAGAAGAGGCTCACACCCTCAGGGATCTTGTGGGAATGTGATAAGACTTCTTGGACTGTGTTGAGAGGAACAGAGAGGGAGTGGTGACCAGGATGGTGACGTCCAACCAGGATGGTGTACATGAGAGTTTATTTGTGGTAGAAGAACAAAACAAACCTAGGAGATTAGAGAAGATATGAAAATTTAAATGAACATTGCATTGTACCACATTTTTCAGCCCCATTGAAACTTGGAGAGTGTTATAAAGATAGACATTTCTGCTTTTGCCACTCTTCTTTAAAAACAGTATCTGAGGCGGGTGGATCACGAGGTCAAGAGATTGAGACCATCCTGGTCAACATGGTGAAACCCCGTCTCTACTAAAAATACAAAAAATTACCTGGGCATGGTGGCGCGTGCCTGTAATCCCAGCTATTCGGGAGGCTGAGGCAGGAGAATTGCCTGAACCCAGGAGGCGGAGGTTGCGGTGAGCCAAGATTGCGCCATTGCACTCCAGCCTGGGTAACAAGAGCAAAACTCCGTCTCAAAAAAAAAGGTATCACTCCAGAGCTGGAATACAAGAGCCATGGCTTTATAAGCTTTATACAAATCTCAGATTAATTCAATTGAAGAAACATTTGAAAGCATGGGAGATTGCAGCACATCCTCGGTTGCAGTATCATCTTGAGTAGAAGTGTCCATGACTTCCTTTTGCATTGATTCTCTATGTAGCCACTTTGCTATATTATCTGAAGACTCTAAAATGGTGAAAGACTGAGTTATTTCCTCTGAGAGGTAGTAATATAATAGAAAGACTTACATGTTTTCAGGTATGCTACTACTATTACTAATAACTTATATTCAAGTGCTTGCTAACTGCTGTACATTTGCTAACTCATTTAATCTTCATGAAAACCTATGAAGTAAAGTAACTCATTGTATCTCCATTTATGGATGAGAAAGTGAAGCACTAAAAGGTGAAGGCACTGGCTAAAAGTCACTTATCTAGTAAGAGATAATGCTGGGAAGTATATACAGGAGTGTGAGACGTGCTGTTCAAAGTCTCAAGGCTGTTAGGACATGCTGTGAACACAAAGAGGAGAAGCTACTGATCCTAACTGGTTGATAGGAATTACCAGTGGAAATGAAGATGTAATGAAATAAACCATAAAGCAAGCTGATGATTTTGGCAACTGGGCAGTTTTTAATGACATTTAAGACAAGTTTCAGTAAGACAATAGAAACAGAAAGCAACATTTGCTGGGCTAGGGATAGAATTACGAAGTAACTTTCTGCAATACTTATGAAGTCTGGTGGTGGTGATAGGAAGGAAAGAACTGGGGACAGAAATCTGAGGAAAAAGTAGATAAGGTCTTTTTTGGATACAGAGATTTGAGTATGTTTTTGGCTGATGGGAATAGGGAAGATGGAAATATCACAAATAAAAAGAGAAATAGGATGCTTTCCAAGATATATTACATAGATTCCTGTCTTTCTCAGCAGAATATAAGAAAGATTTAAAAGATTTTTTGTAATGACTTAAGATTATTATTATGAATTTTGATTGCTATTCCCTGTTCTAATTCTGAAATGAGATTTTCAAGTCCTATTGACATGCTGGTCACTCCGGTTTAGTGAAGTTTTGGCTTTCCTGGGAGAGCTGTGGTGACTTGTGTTTCAAGATGGTGAGCTGAGTACAAACTATAGACTTCTCCTCCTGAAATAAATCCCTAGAAATTTAAGAAACAATATAAATACATAACCATCTTCAAAAATAAGGAGAATAAATTACAGAGGGGCAGAGCAGAGAAGAATTCTAAAAAAAGGAAAGCAGATAGGATTAGATTAAGGAAATTGTAGCTCAGGACCTTGTACAATGGATTGCGGCTACAGAAGGTGGGTGCATGGTTGACGGTAGGGTGGTTAGATGAGATATCATAGTAACGACATCCAGGTATATAAAATTGGTGTTTTCTCTCTTTTTATTGGGTTTGTCCTGCCTCTAAGTGCTTACATTGAGTAAAGGAGTTTTGCTAGAGAGACAAGGTGGTGACCAAGACAGAAGAAAGAATCTATATGTTTAAGAGACAAGCTGTTGTGTGAAACAAGTATAGAAGGTAATTTAACAGGAAATCTGATTTATTAAGATGAGTGAAAAAAGTCAAAAATCATTCAACCTTTAAAGAAAATTATAATGAAGAAGAGTTAAAAAGCTTAATTAATATTAGAAGAATTTACACCCAAGGAAACAGCTAATAAAGCCATGGCAGCAAGGCTTTACAACGTATATAATTAACATTGTTAGGGAGATAAGGAACAAAAGGTTATTAGGGAGAAATAAAGGTAAGAGCAGAAATTAATAACATAGAAAATAAACAGAAAAGCTCACTAAACCAAAAGTTAGATTTTTGAAAAGATGTACAACAGAACCTTTGCCAAAGTTGATTTAAAAAAATAGGAACAAGGAACGAATAAATGAAAGAAGGACTGAAGGTGCCAGCGAATAATATTAGGAATGAAAAATAAGACATAACCACAGACACAGAGATGAGAATGACAAAGATATATTAAAACTTTATGTTAACAAATTTGAAAAGAGGTAAAATGAAAATATCCTAGAATAATATAACATTAAAAATCTTTTGTATAAATATAACCTTATATAAACTTTTATATAAGATAATAATAATCTAAGAAGAAATAGAAAACCTGCATAGTCATTAAAGAAATAAAATTAATATTTTAATAAGTACATTAACAGGGAGTTAACACTTCTTTTACATAAAAGTATAACTTTTATGGCCGAGTTATACTATGCATTTAGAGAATTGATTATTCTAGTCTTAGGCAAACTTCTCCAGAAAATTTAGAATTATCAAATTGATTGTAAAAAATATAATTCCTTTTCTAATTGTTCATTCCTTCCTAAATCTATGCCATATGCAGTATGACTTTGTAGCTTCTCCCATCAAGAGGTGGTGTCTGTTTCCTTAATTCTTGCATCTGACTCAGTTTTATGATTTGCTTTGGTGATTGGAATGTGGTGGAAGTGATGGTGTGCCAGTGGTCAGCCTGTGCTTTCAGAGCTCTTTTATGCTTCCATGCTTTTTAGACCCCTTTCACCATTGTGCAAACAAGCCCAAGCTAGCCTGTTAGATGTGGAAAATCTGTAATCCAGTCATCCCTGTCACTTCAGCTTGTAGCCAGACAACTGCTGGTCAGGCTGGTAAGGACAACCTAGGTGATCTGGTCCTCAGCTGATTTGTCTGTTAAGCACAGACCTATCAGTGAGCTTGGACAAGTTTGGCTACATCTGGCCTAAATCAACAGAAATTCTCAGTGGACTCATGAACTCCCAAGCAATAATAAAGACTTATTGTTTTAAGTCATTGAGTTTTAGGGTGGTTTGTTACATAGCAATAGTTACCTGATGGAAAATTGGTACCTAGAAATTGAGTGCTATTTTAACAAAAACCTAAAGTATGTAATATTAGTTTTGGAACTGGGCTACAAGCAGAGGCTAAGAAAATGGCAAGGAAGCTGGCTGCAAAAGCTGGAAAAGTGGTAATAACGTTGTTATTGGAGGCCGGATAAGGGTGACATATATTATGTGATAAAGCAACTAGCAGCAGTATTGCCTGCATTAACTTTCCTAAGGGGAAAATAGACCCAGCAGATGTTTGAATTTGGCTAAGTTTGTTTCCAGGCAGAATGTTGGAGAGTCAGCCAACTGCCCCAAAGTGTGAATAATACACTATGGCAAGAAATAAATGAGTGTAAGAAAGAACTGGCCAGTTTGCAAGCATAATTTATAGGGCACATAAAGAGACCAAAACTGGCTGGGTTAGAAAATAAATAAAATGGGTTGGAGGCAGCAGCTCATGCCTGTTATTCCAGCACTTTGGGAGGCTGAGGTGGGAGGATCCCTCGAATCTGGGAGCCGAAGACTAGCCTGGCAACATAGACAGACCTGTCTCTACAAAAAAAATAAAAATAAAAATAGCTGGGCATGGTGGTGCACACTTGTGGTCCCAGCTACTTGGGAGGCTGAAGTGGGAGCATTGCTTGAGCCTAGGAGGTTGAGCTGTGGAGAGCTATGATTGTGCCTCTGTACTCCAGCCTGGGCAACAGAGTGAGACCCTGTCTCAAATAAATAAACAAATAAATAAATAAAATGAAATAAAAGAAAAATAAAATAGAAAATAAATTCTCCAGTGTCACCATTTGGCAAAAGGTATTAAAAATAAAATGGAACCTGGAGGCATAGATAAATTTGAAGTTATGCCCAAGACTATTTGTTGAGACTTCAGCATTGTGGTGTCCGCGGCAGTTTGACAAGTCCAAAGTAGACATTGATACAGAGAGAGGAAGAGGGAGATGTCTTGAAAACAGCTATGGGTATAAGTTTTAGCAAATGCGTTTAAATGTAATCAGATTTATAAAAGGTCCGGGGAGTTCTTAAGTGAGTTGTATGAAAAAGCTTTATCAACCTGAAATTAAGTGGTCTGAGATTGGTAAAATTCCAGAATGGCTCTGGGCCCCTAACTTTCTATGGACTGAAAGCAGGCTGAGAAATTTACTCAGCTGCCAGTGCAATCTACTTTTTTTTCAAGAAACGTAGGGTGTGATGGAAAAGGAATCACATCTCAAAGGACACAGCCAGGATTCACGGTAGAACCAGTGGGTAGAGCAAAAAACTATGAAGAACAGCAGATTGGAAACTACTCCTGGAGAGTAAAACTGGAGTCTAATTAAGGACATCTCTCTAGGGGAGGGCATGGGGTTGACCTGACAACATTAGCTCAGCAAGGTTTTAGAATTGCTATGGAACAATGCTGTGAATGCATCAACAGATAACTGATGCACCTTCCCTTCACCTCAAGTTGTTTGTGATGCACGTATAATCTTGATATCAAAACCAATGAAAGAAAACATGAGAGAAAAGTTATAGACAATTTCATGAGCATCGATAGAAAAAAACTGATTCAAAATATTAATAAGTAAATCTAGAACACTGAGTTTATCCCAGTAAAGCAAGAAGAGATTGACATTAGAAAATCAATTGTTGCATAATATAAATATCAAAACTTAAAAGGATAGGCCAATTTCATTCATGGACATTGATGCAAAAATCCTAAACACAAATCTAATAAACCAAATTTATCATGTGACATTCATTTCAGGAATGCAAGGGCAGATTGACATGAAGAAATCAATTCATTTACCACACTAATAGATTAAGGTAGAACTCTGAATCTGAGGTAAAAACCTAAACTTAATATATTTAATCTAAATAATAAATCAATATATGCAATCAATTCTAGTTCACATAACAGCAAGAAACAGAAAATGTAATAATATATCATTTACAAAATCTAAAAAATCAAAAGATATAACTTTTACATAAAATATTATAAAACTTTATATTAAAATACATTAAATAAAACCCAAAAAGTAGAAAAATAAAATATAGAGTTCATGCATTTTCACTTGAGTGAACATTTTTTTTTTTCCAAATGGAACTAGAAAAAAATTCTAAAGTTTAGATGGAAGAACAAGAAGCCAGGAATGGCCAAGATAATCCTGAAGAAAAGTAAACTAGGGGAGGGAGAATTGCCTTATTAGATATCAAGAATTGTTATAAATATGTAGCAATTAAAACATGATTATAGAGAAATAGCCAATGGAATGGAAGACAGAGCCATAAATATGGAAACCTGACTTCTCACAGAGTTGGTATTACACACCCAAAATTATTATTATTGTATTTTTTCAAGCGCTTAATAGGTGATTGCTATCATGTTTATTTTTTTTAATTTATTTTTTATTTCAATATGTTTTTTGGTTAACAGGTGGTGTTTGGTTGTATGAATAAGTTCTTTAGTGGTAATTTCTGAGATTTTGGTACATTCATCACACAAATGGTATACACTGTACTCAATGTTTGGTCTTTTATCCCTCACCCTCCTCCTAACTTTTCCCCTGCGTCCCCAAAGTCCATTGTATCATTCTTATACCTTTGCGTCCTGATAGCTTAGCTCCCAATTATGATTGAGAACATGCAATGTTGGTTTTTCCACTCCTGAGTTACTTCACTTAGAATAATAGTCTCCAATTCCATCCAGGTTTCTGCAAATCCCATTATTTTGTTTCTTTTTATGGCTGAGTAGTATTCCATGGTATCTATCTATCTATCTATCTCTCTATCTATCAATCAATCAATCATCTATCTATCTATCTGTCTATCTCATTTTCTTTATCCACTTGTTGATTGATAGGTGTTTGGGCTGGTTCCATATTTTTGCAATTGTAAATTGTGCTGCTATAAACGTTTGTGCAAGTATCTTTCTCATATAATGCATTTTTCTCCTCTGGGTAAGTACCTAGTAGTGGAACTGCTGGATTAAATGGAGATCTATTTTTAGTTTTTTAAGGAATCTCCACACTGTGTTGTGTACTGTGGTTGTACTATTAATAGTTTACATTACCATCAACAGTGTAAAAGTGTTCCCTTTTTACCACATCTGTGCCAACATCTATTATTTTTAAATTTTTTAATTATAGCCATTCATGCAGGAGTGAGTTGCTATCGCATTGTGGTTTTGATCTGCATTTCCTTGATAATTAGTGATGTTGAGCATTTTTCCATATGCTTGTTGTTCAATTGTATATCTTCTTTTGAGAATTGTCTGTTCATGTCATTATCCCACATTTTGATGAGATTTTTTCTTGCTGATTTGTTTGAGTTCTTTGTAGATTCTGGATATTAGTCCTTTGCTGGATGTATAGATTGTGAAGATTTTATCCCACTCCGTGGGCTGTCTGTTAAGTCTGCTGATTATTTCTTTTGCTGTGCAGAAACTTTTTAGTTTAAGCCCCATCTACTTATCTTTGTTTTTGTTGCATTTGCTTTTGAGTTTTTGGACATGAAGTCTTTGTCTAAGCCAATGTCTAGAAGGGCTTTTCCAATGTTGTCTTGTAGGATCTTTATGGTTTCAGGTCTTAGATGTAAGTCTTTGATCCATCTCAAGTTGATTTTTGTATAAGGTGAGAGATGAGTTTCATTCTTCTATATGTGGCTTGCCCATTATCCCAGCAACATTTGTTGCAGAAGGCAGCTTCTTATATGGGGCTAGTAAAACTAAGAGGTAATTAGTACAAGCTACACCTCTTGTTGAATAGGTTATCCTTTTCCTACTTTATGTTTTTGTTTGCTTTGTTGAAGATCAGTTGCCTATAAGTGTTTGGCTTTATCTCTGAATTTTCTATTCTGTTCCATTGGTTTATGTGCTGATTTTCATACCAGTCATGCTGTTTTGGTGACTGTGGCCTTATAGTATAGTTTGAAGTTGGGTAATGTGATGCCTCCAAATTTGTCCTTTTTGCTTAGTCTTGCTTTGTATATGTGGGCTCTTTTTTGGTTCCATATAAATTATAAGATTGCTTTTTGTAGTTCCATGAAGAATGATGATGGTATTTTGATGGGAATTGCATTGAATTTGTAGATTGCTTTTGGCAGTATGGTGCTTTTCACAATATTGATTCTACCCATCCATGAGCATGTGATGTGCTTCCATTTGTTTGTGTCACTGATTTCTTTCAGCAGTGTTGTAGTTTTCCTTATAGAGTCTTTCACCTCCTTGGTTAGATATATTCCTAAGTATTTTATTTTTTTTGCAACTATTGTAAAAGGGGTTGAGTTCTTGATTTGATTCTCAGCTTGGTTGCTATTGGTATATAGCAGAGCTACTGATTTGTGTACATTAATTTTGTATCCTGAAACTTTGCTGAATTCATTTATCAGTTCTAGGAGCTTTTTGGATGATTCTTTAGGGTTTTCTAGGTGTATGATCATATCATCAGCAGTGGCAGTTTGACTTCTTTATCAGTTTGGATGCCCTTGATTTCTTTTTCTTTTCTGATTGCTCTGGCTAGGACTTCTAGTACTATGTTGAATAGAAATGGTGAGTCGACATCCTTGTCTTGTTCCAATTCTCTGGGGGAATGCTTTCAACTTTTCCTCATTCAGTATAATGTTGGCTGTGGGTTTGTCACAGATGGCTTTTATTACCTTAAGATATGTCCCTTTTATGCCAATTTTGCTGAGGGTTTGAATCATAAAGGGATATGGGATTTTGTCAAATGCTCAATTGCTTTTTCTGCATCTATTGAGATGATAATGTAATTTTTTATTTTTAATTGTTTATGTATTTATCACATTTATTGACTTGTGGATGCTAAACCATCCCTGCATCCCTGGTATGATACACATGCTCACTTGATCATGGTTGGTTATCTTTTTAATATGCTATTGGATACAGTTAGCTAGTATTTTATTGAGCATTTTTGCATCTATCTTCATCAGTGATATTGTTCTGTAGTTTTCTTTTTTTGTTAAGGCCTTCCTTGTTTTTGGTATTAGGGTGATACTGGCTTCATAGAATGATTTAGGGAGGGTTCCCTTTTTCTCCAGCCTGTGGAATAGTGTCAATAGAATTGGTACCACTTCTTTGAATGTCTGATGTAATTTAGCTGTTAATCTTTCTGGTCCTTGACTTCCTTTTGTTGGTATTTTTTTTTTTGAGACGGAGTTTTGCTCTTGTCACCTAGGCTGGAGTACAATGGTACTCATGTACAAATGTACAATGGAGTACAATCTCGGCTCACCGCAAACTCTAGTCCTGGGTTCAAGCGATTCTCCTGCCTCAGCCTCCTGAGTAGCTGGGATTACAGGTGTCTGCCACCATGCCTAGCTAATTTTTGTATGTTTAGTAGAGACCAGATTTTCCCAGGTTGGCCAGGCTAGTCTTGAACTCCTGACCTCAGGTGATCTGCTCGCCTCTTGGCCTCCCAAAGGCAATTTTTAAATTACCATTTCAATCTCACTACTTGTTATTGGTCTGTTCAAAGTTTTTATATTTTCCTACTTTCATCTAGGAGGGTTGTATATTTCCAGGAATTTATCCATCTCCTCTAGGTTTTCAAGTTTGTACATATCAAGGTGTTCATAGCAGCCTTGAATAATTTTTTTTTGTATTTCTGTGATATCAGTAGTAATATCTGCCATTTTGTTTCTAATTGAGCTTATTTGGATCTTCTCTTTTCTTGGTTAATTTCACTAATGTCTATCAAATTTATTTATCTTTTCAAAGAACCACCTTTTTGTTTCATTTATCTTTTGTATATTGTTTTGTTTGTTTCAATTTCATTTAGTTCTGTTCTGATCTTTGTTATTTCTTTTCTTTTTTCTGCTGGATTTGAGTTTAGATTGTTCTTGTTTCTCCAGTTCCATGCGGTACGACTTTAGATTGTCTATTTGTGCTCTTTCAGACTTTTTGATGTAGGCATTTAATGCTATGAAGTTTCCTCTTAGCACCACTTTTGCTGTATCTCACAGGTTTTGATAGGTTGTATCATTATTATCGTTGAGTTCAAATAATTTTTAAATTTCCATCTTGATTTCATTGTTGAACCAATGATCATTTAGAAGTAATTTAATTTCCATGTATTTGCATGATTTTGAGGGTTCCTTTTGGAGCTGATTTCCAATTTTATTCCACTGTGGTCTGAGAGCATACTCTATATAATTTTGATATTCTGAAATTTGCTGAGACTTTTTTGTACCCTATCATATAGTTTATCTTGGAGAATGTTCCATGTGCTGATGAATAGAATGTATATTTGCAATTGTTGGATAGAATGTTCTGTAAATATCTGTTAAGTCCATTTGTTCTAGGGTATAGTTTAAGTCTGTTGTTTCTTTGTTGACTTTCTGTCTTGACCTGTCTAAGCCTGTCAGTGGAGTAGTAAAGTCTCCCACTATTGTTGTGTTACCATCTATCTAATTTCTTAGGTTTGGTAGTAACTGTTTTATAAATTTAGGAGCTTCAGAGTTACGTGCATATATGTTTAGGATTGTGATAGTTTCATGTTGGACTAGTTGTTTTATTATTATATAATGTCCCTCTTTGTCTTTTTAACTGTGGTTGCTTTAAAGTCTGTTTTGTCTGATATAACTATTGCTCATTTTTGGTGTCCATTTGCATGGAATATCTTTTTCCACCCCTTGCCTTAAGTTTATGTGAGTCCTTATGTTTTACTTGAGACTCCTGAAGACAGCAGAAACTTGGTTGGTGAATTCTTATCCCTTATTCCATTCTGTATGTTTTTAAGTAGAGCATTTAGGCTATTTACATTCAATGTAAGTATTGAAATGTGAGGTACTATTCTATTCACTATGCTATTTGTTGCCTGAATATCTTTTTATTTTATTTTATTTTTAAATTGTGTTACTTTATATAGGTCCTGAGAGATTTATGATTTAGGGAGGTTCTACTTTGGTGTGTTTCAAGGATTTGTTTCAAGATTTAGAGTTCCTTTTAGCAGTTCTTGTAGTACTGGCTTGTTAATGGCAAATTCCCTCAGCATTTATTTGTCTGGAAAATACTGTATCTTATCTTCATTTATGAAGCTTAGTTTCACTGGATACAAAATTCTTCGCTTATAACTGCTTTTTTAAAGGAGGCTAAAAATAGGTCACCAATCCCTTCTAGCTTGCAGGGTTTCTGCTGAGAAATATGCTGTTACTCTGATAGGTTTCCCTTTATACCAAAACATATTAGAGGGCTTAGAGAGCTGGCATTACATGTAAATCACTTAGAACTGTGACTGGCATGTAGTAAGCAGTGTATAAAGTTAGCTGCTATGCTATTGTTACTAGTACTACTACCATTACTGTAGATTGGTGATGAAACTACGGACTTATCTGTAAATGGTGCTATCCCATTGGAAAAAAGAAAATTGACTTTCACCTCTTGCCGTATACCAAAATCAGTTCAAGATTAGTAAGAGACTTAAATAAGAATGACAAATCTCTAACATTTTAAAAAAGACAATGTAGAAGAACATCTTCATGACCTTAAATGAGGGAAGATTTTTCAAAAACAAGACCCAAAGAGTACTAACTGTAAAGCAAGGTCTTGATAAGTATAGTAAATAAAGAATTAGTTCCATTTATTTAGGTATCATAAGAAAAATGAAATAATGGGAAGGCTCCAAGGGAGAGAATCTTTGCAAAACATACAATCCTGAAAGAATATCTAGGACACATAAATAACTCTTTATAATAAAGCAAACTACAATAGGAAAATGGGAAAGGGCATGCATAAGTATTTTATAGAATAACCAATGCTGATGGCCAGTCAGCATATGAAGAAACTTCTCATTAGTAAATCAAGGAAATGAAAATTAAATTCAAAATGAGATAGCAGCAGGCACAGCAAAAAAACAAAAAACAAAAAATGTCGGTTAGGATGTGGAACAATTAGAACCACTACATATTTGTACAACTAGTTGGAGAAACAATTTGATATTATATGGTACTGAGTTGAAAAAAGCTGTTTTTCCTCTGGTCTCATACCACAACAATCAACACAGACCAAATGTGGGATTTTTTTCCCCACCAATAAACAAGCAATCAGTTCTGCAGTGGACACCAGCTGGGTGTTCTCCAGTTCAATTCTGACATCATCTACCTGGAGATAGTGTCAGATCCCACAAGTTGAAGGAGAAGACAATGATAAGAAACAAACTTACATAGTGTCTGCCCGAGAGATGGTGTGGCGGATGAGCACAGTTTGGCAGGAAGTACACGGGCAGTATCAACATTATTGGTAATACTCTTTTTTTGTAATTTGGATTGGAGGTTCATGTATGTTTATATTTATGTTTCATTACTTGTGGATGTCTACATATATTCTTTTTTATAATCAAGTATTTTATATTCAAAATATCAAAAATGAGTTTAAGAAGTAGAAGAAATATATCAAGGCATGTAACAAAGAAAGCTTGTATAGCAATATTAATTTAAGGTAAAATAGATTTCAATGCAAAAGACATTTAAAGGGAAAAAGAAACGAGGAAAATACATCGATAAAAGGATTAATTCCTAAAGAAGGTATGATAGCATAACTTGTATGTGTGTGTATGTATATGTCAAAAACTTATAAAGGAGAAGAGAACTTCCTTATTTGCGCAAGTATTTGTACAATCTTATAAGGAGAAACTAATTCAAATTGTAGTTAAGTCTTCAAGACACCTCTTTCAGAAGTGAATGAATCAATTAGACAAATATGAGTATGGCCACAGAAGATAGAACTAACATAATTTGCAAGTACACACATACACATGTGACTGTGTGCAAATATAAATACAAGTGGAGAATGACATTATTTAAAAATATATTTGGAAAGTTTTACCAAGTTAACGCATATACTAAGCAAAAAGGAAATTTTAATACATTTCAAAAAGTTGATATTATATAGGCCACATTGATGGCAAAGAATTATACAATAAATAATGTTTAAAATGCTTCTGATTTTACTTTAAATTTTTTATTTAGAAGTTACAAACTAAGAACTAAAAAATAACAGATGAAAGCCCTTTATATTAGAATCTATGAAAGGCCACCCATGTGAGGCCCAGGGAAAGATGTAGGTCTTTATATGTATTTGATTTAGAAACAACAAATACTATAAAATGAACTAAGCTTTCAACTTAAGAAGCTAGCAAATTAATAACAAAGTTGACATTAATAATTATAATTAGTAAAGATAAAAGAAATTATTAAATTGGGAAACAAACAGCAAAGTTGATCCATAAAACCAAAAATTAATTTTTGTATAAAACAGTAAAATAAACCTTTGGCCTATATAACCAAAAAATAGGAGACAAATGGCACAGGTAAATAATTTTTATCTAACATTGATGATAAGATACAGGTTTTAGAAGCATTAAAATGTTAAAAAAAATGAACAACATCAAATCTGGAAATAGGTAATTAAAATTTCAGTTTTACACTTCGAGGACTCAGCCTCACTCATCCAATTTGGTGTCATCTATAACATATTTAGCCTCTTTCTCCTTCACTTTCTATACCCTGAAGAAAATAAGCTTATGTCTGATCAACTCAACATGACTTCTTGCACGGCCTTTTGGTACCCTTTATGGTATGTGCCAACCCAGCTCAGCAGGGTAATCTCAGTGGAGAAAAACACTGCCAAGCAGAGGTTTCAAACCAATGAACCAATGACTGCAACATTTGATTACAGATACGTTTTGTTTGACCTGCATAGTAATTTTAATTTTTTTGAATTATTGCTAATTGAAAAAATGAAGCGATTTCACCTAAAAATTTATATTTCTGGCATGGCAAAAATCAGAATTGCTAGGAGTTAGATGAGGCTTGTGCTTTCCCATGCACTATATCTCCAATGGGGAGTGTGGAATGAGAGTCCTGGGGTTTAATCTCATCTCTGCCACCCACTAGCAGATTGTCTCAGAAAAGTTACCTAAACTCTAGAGTGCACCAATTTCCCTCATTTGGAATATGGAGGAAACATCACATTTAGAAAGTGGTTATGAAGATCAGTGGATATTGACTAAGATAATGACCATAAAAACATCTGGCAGAGGGCGGGGCATGGTGGCTCAAGCCTGTAATCCCAGCACTTTGGGAGGCCGAGGTGGGTGGATCACGAGGTCAAGAGATCGAGACCATCCTGGTCAACATGGTGAAACCGCGTCTCTACTAAAGATACAAAAAATTAGCTGGGCATGGTGGTGCGTGCCTGTAATCCCAGCTACTCAGGAGGCTGAGGCAGGAGAATTGCCTGAACCCAGGAGGCGGAGGTTGCGGTGAGCCGAGATCACGCCATTGCACTCCAGCCTGGGTAACAAGAGCGAAACTCCGTCTCAAAAACAACAACAATAACAACAACAACAACAGAAAAAAAAACATCTGGCAGAGTTCTGGGCCACTGGTTGGGGGCTCATTCTGTATCAGTTTCCTCTTCTGCCTTTGTTGTTCTTCTCTACAATATAAAATTTCTGGCACCTGTCAGTCATAGATGAGCAATAAATTATCTTGACAAAATATTCAGCAATAACTAACAGTCTCTGCCGAGGTCTTTGAAAAGATGAAACTTGTGCATTTGATTTTACTTTATTTTAATATATAGAAGTTGCTAGTCATGCACCTCCTTACTAGCCCGAAACTCAAGACTTTAGTTCCTTTTTTCCCATCTTCCATATGGTAACTCCCTCCATTAGACTGTAATCTGCTTAGGGCATTTGCCCTGTTTACTACTTTGTTCTTAGCATGTAGAGCAAAAACTTAGTTTCTAATAGGCATTAAATAAAATAAATATTCATTGAATGAATGATTGAGAGAGAGAATATATAATTTCTAAGGTGATTTTCCTTTTAAACAAATTGAAAAATTACATTTTTTACTCTTTCATTCATTTATTCTTCTTTTGAAAAAGATCTATGTGTGACACATGGAAAGCATGTAATGCAGTGTCTGGCACACAGAGAGCGCTTAGTGTGTTTGTTAATTCAAGAGTTTTATAATCTACGTTGTTCTGATTATAAAGCCCTGTGATTTGGTGATTTGTTAAAAAATGATAATGCAATGTATATCAGGAGGGAAATAAAAGAGATTGTGCCAGGATGTACAGGGAACTGGCAGAATGGATTGCTGATTTAGATTGCAGCAGTAAGGTGCAATGATAGAATAGGCTCAGGCCCCATTTGTTAGGTTGGAATGTCAGCCATAGGTTTTTGCAAGGAAAGCCTTGTCTTCAGTCTGCTGAAGGTCTTAGGTACCTAAACCAGCAACCTGTTGTTGAGTTGTACATCTGTGCTGTGCAGTGTGTGCAAATGTCATTGTTCACAGAACCGTCAGCCCTGTGAGACTGTGAGACCAAAAAGTAGATGTGAGATCATCAATCATATTGCTCCTTGCTTTTGCGAAGAAATAACAGTGGTGCATGCACATTGGTTATGGTTAGTTGGTGGCATTATCTAACTGTAAATATCTGGAGAAACATATGTATGTCAGATTTCATAATGTGGAATTTCACAATAAAAGTGATGATAGAAACATTAACATTGAGAGCAGTAAAGTTGTAAAAGTGGAGGAAAATTTGCATGTGAAAATTTTGGTGGATGTTTTAAAGGTTATGATACAGATTTTTTACTTTTTTTTTTTTTTTTTTGAGATGGAGTCTTTCTCTGTCACTCAGGCTGGAGTGCAGTGGTGTGATTACAGCTCACTATAATTTCAAACTCCTGGGCTCAAGTGATCCTCCCACTTCAGCCTTCTGAGTAGCTGGGACTACAAATGCACACCACCAAGGCTGGCTAATTTTTAAATTTTTTGTAGAAATGAGGTCTCACTATGTTGACCAGGCTGATCTTGAATGCCTGGTCTCAATCTGTCCTTCAGCTTTGACTCCCAAGGTGTTGGGATTACAGAGATAAGCCAGCATGCTGAGGCCAAATTTTTTATTTCTAAGAGAAAATAGTTTGTCTTTAATGACTGAGTTTTCTTTAAACTGGATTCAGATTTCCCCTTTTCTCGAGAGAAGTTTTTGTCATTTGAGAACACATTTCCTGTTTTCACATTTGCTCATCTGAATGTGGTACCAGACCTGAGAGATAAGGGATATTGTCCTGCATATCTTGAAGATGAAGCTTGCCTTCCAATGTCCCTCAGTCCTCAACTCACCACTGCTGCTTTTGAGGACTCTCCCATGGTGAGCTTCAGTCATTCATACCTGACTCCATTAGGTGCTACTCACTGCATTGGAGGCTGCTGCTCCTGTGTGTCAGATCCACAGAGATGTCTGAGTTCAGAAATGAGTGGGAAAAGTGGGCAGAAGGAGGTGAGAAGTTTTTGGTTATGTGAGGAAGGCATTTCTGGAAATAGCCCAGTGTGAAATTGTTGTTTAATTTTCCTTTTCCTTTTAATAATCAGTTTCAGGTTGAAGGTGTTACATCTACAGGAAAAAATATTTCAACCATTTTTACAAAATTTGGCCAAAAGGTTTGAGCTTGTAGTGGTATTACCAGTGGCATTAAATCATGAGGTAATTTGACAAAATGTAAATTTCCTTCCCCTTCTCTGTCCACTAGTCTAGGAAATAAACTTTCCAATGAACTTCAGTTGGGGAAGGGTGCCTCAAACCTCATGGACTATTTGGAAAGTACAGTACTTAGGAGTCCAACTAGGGAGGAAACAATATTTGCTTTTTAACAGAGTAAAATTGGTGCTTATCACTTAAAAACGATGCTGGCTACATGTGGTTAACTGTTTGCTAAGTAAGTGAAAAGTAGTTTATTTTTTAATAATAATTATGGCATGTATTAATATTCCCAAATCCAAACATACCAGAAATATAGTAAGATTTCACCCATTATTAGCTTGGAGCAATTCTTGTGTACCCTGTGGTCACATGTAATCTTAATATATGTTAAGTGTGAAAGAAAGGTTCCATGGTCAGAAGTTGAGAAATGTTTGGTGAAGCAATTTAAACACTTTTTTTCCACTGTAGAACTTGGCCTAAACTACTGTACATTGCAGTTCTCCAAGAGGGAAGCCACTGTGTGGTGTTGTACCTCATCTGAAATGGAGTCAGGTCAATCTGGGTTTTAATCCTGGGCCACTCTTGACAAATCATATAACCTCTTCGAGTTCTAGTTCATCAGCAAAATGGGTCTAACAGCACTCATCTCGTGGGTTGTAGTGCTCATAAAGCACTCAATAAGACTACTTGCATAATAACAAATGTTAATTTAAAATTCACGCCTCTGTTTTCCTTTCTTGAAGTTAGGGAATCTATGGTAAAGTACCCACTTGTACTAGTCTAGGAATTTGAAGAAGCTGGTCCTGCCACTTCCTGACTGATCTTGGCAAGCCTCTTAACCAAGAGAATTGTGTTACCAATGTCTTCACTTTAAAAAAAAAACAAAACCTGCCATGTTGGATAGAGCATTTAAGAGAATCAAGTTAGCATTAAAACTCTTACAGAAATTCTCAAACATCATGCCATTTTATTCACAAATTCTTCAGGATGCATTATTAGTTGATAAGGCTATTTACATCCAGATCTAAAATTACATCTCTGTATTTCTGCATATTGACCATGCTATTATTATGCCTAGCAAAATTAAGTCATTTGTCAGCACAATGTAGTCCATATTTCTGTTTCCAAGATTGTCTCAAACATTTCATTTTAACACTTGGCAAAACTGAGTCACTATCTGAACAAGTTGGACATTCTGCATATGTTATTATGTCTCTTAAGTTCACAGTTGTTTTTTAACAATGGGTTCCTTCAACCCATACCACTCTTTTGTTAGAGAATATAGGTCATTTCTTTGTAAATGTCCCTCGTACTTCCTGGATTTTGTTGTGTCTTTAACTTGTTCTTCTATTTCCTATCATTTTACAAATGGGTAGTTAGATTTTCAGGTTCAATTAGATATCGGTACAATTCTTAGGGAATTGTACTTCAGAGATGTTGCTATAACCTTCTTTTTGCATCACATTATGAGGCACATAATATCTACTTCTCTGCATTTTATATATCCTGAGGTTGATTAATGAGTTCAGATGGTGTCATCATGATGCTTTCTTTGTGAATTCCTCATTCATAATTCATTAATAATTGTTCCACCTCCATTTTTGCCTTTTATCATTCCTTCTGCAGTTTGTTAGCTATAGTATTTGTGTAAAGAAGAACTTTCTTTCATCAATGATTTGGTGACAGTAAAACACAGGAAAGGAAGGAGAAAGAATTTCTTTTCTTGTGAATTTATTATGTAATGAATATTTATTGGGGGCCAGGAATTGTGCTAGGTGCTGAGACACAACAGCAAACGTATCTATATCCTACTGTTGGGAAGGTATGGCCTGGGTGATACAGAGGAGTAAATGAACAATTACTATATAGTGTGAGATGTAAAGAAAATTTATATTTCACTGGGAGTCCTGGGCTTCGGGTTGTTTTTTCATTATGGTTTTAATCTATTTTGTATAGTGTATTAATTTGCCTGTGCTGCCATAAAAAATACAACTGACCGGATGGCTTAAACAACATAAATTTATTTTCTCATAGTTCTAGAGGGTGGAAGTCTAAGATCAAGGTGGTGGCAGGTTTGATTTCTTCTGAGGCCTCTCTTCTTGGCTTACAAATGGCCACCTTCTTGCTATGTCCTCACATAGTCATCCCTCTGTGTGTGTGTCTGTGTCCTAACCTCTTCTTAAGAGGATGCCAGGCATATTGGATTAAGACCCACTGGTATTACCCTATCTAACTTAATTACCACTTTAAAGGCCCCTATCTCTAAATAGTCACAACTTGAGGTACTAGTGAGGACTTCAACATGTGAATTTGGGAGAGAGGCATAATTCAGCCCATGACATAGAATATTATATATTATCTCTCTCATTAGACAGCAAGCCTCTTTAGAGAGCAGAAACCTCCTATTGTATGTCATGAATTCTTCAGCACACCAAATTCAGTTCTAGAAAGCATTTATTAACATTGTAGTAGGTAGGTAGTCAAATATGAGCAGGGCA
Organism: Callithrix jacchus; assembly: GCF_049354715.1. NCBI lineage: Eukaryota > Metazoa > Chordata > Mammalia > Primates > Cebidae > Callithrix > Callithrix jacchus. Next base: position 106,363,075 of record NC_133510.1, on the reverse strand, counting down.
GAAGAGGCCCCCCCTCCCCACTGCCATCCAGAAATGTCAGGCAAGCAACAGGTGATGGTCAGGCGGTTGCTGTACTGACTCTCAAAAATAATAATTGGTTTCAGCTGGTGCCAGGGAAAGGCTGTCTTCCAATAGATAGAAACACCTAAGGCTGGTGATCAGCATCTTGTGGATAAGATCTCAGGAGTTGGGTGAGTGGGGTTAGGCATACACTCTAAGAGGCAAAATGGCTGAGCTTAACTGGTGTATGACCTTATAGGAACACTTGACTAGTAAAGGAAGAATGCCTTAAGTGAACATATGTACAGCTCCAGAAAACACACTGCACATGTGGACGGTCCACCCCAAAGGAAGAAGCAGGGAAGAAGTAATGCAACCCCAGATGTATGCAAACATATAAGACCCCAAGTTAAAGGTCAAACTGTACTTGATCTCTCAGGTTGACTGCTTGGACCTCTTCCAAGTGTACTGTACTTTCTTTCATTCCTGTGCTAAAGTTTTAAAGGTGAACTTTCACTCCTGCTCCAAAACGTGCCTCATTATCCCCTGCCTTATGCTCATGTCAAATTCTTTCGCCTGAGGAGGAAGAATTGAGGTTGCTGCAGGCTCATAGGGATTCGCCACCAGTAGCATATTCTGGTGCTATGTGACTTGGATACGTTCTACTGCTAACATTAAGAGGTTTGTAGAAAGTCAAATCATAATAGAAAATACTCATTAAAAGCTTGTGTGAATGACAGAATAATGATGGAGTGATTATTTCTTGAGCACTTATGTGGGCCAGGGTACGTAATGTAGATGTGCATATTGTCTCATTTCATCTTCGAAATGACCCTCATAATTGGTTTTCATTATTACTATAAGTACCATTTTCCATTTTAAGTATGAGGAGCTCGAGAGGCCAAAGTGTTTGACTTGCTCATGTCACTGTGATGAGTTAGTGCAGGATGCAGGATTTGAACCCAGAGTCATGGTCTGACTGCAGTATTTTGCCATTTGTGACATATAAGAAAGTGTTTTATAAAGGGTAGATCTTTATAAAAGGCTAGCTATTTTTGTGGCTTTATGGAAATAATATGGACTCTAGAGTCAAAATGGCTTCTATTTAATTTTCAATTCCATCACCATTAGTTATGGTCTTGATCTCCTAGGGTCACTGAGCCACAGCTTCCTAATTTAGAAAATGTAAATAATGATATCTCCCTTGGTGGATGCCAGTAAGCATTTGGAAGACCGTCTTTGGAGAATCTAGCACAATGTCTGAGAGATTAGATTCTTGATAAATGTCAACTAGTATTGTATTCTCCTCATAGTTTCTTGGCATGGTTCTTTTTCTGTTTATACTTTATGTGCAGAATGTGCAGGTGTGTTACCTTGGTATACATGGGCCAAAGTGGTTTGCCGCACCCAACAACCCATCATCTACCTTGGGTATTTCTCCTAATGCTATCCCTCCCTTAGCCCCCTAGCCCCCAACAGGCCACAGTGTGTGATGCTCCCCTCCCTGTGTCCATGTGTTCTCATTGTTCAACACCCACTTATGAGTGAGAACATGCAGTGTTTGGTTTTCTGTTCCTGTGTTAGTTTGCATAGAATGATGGTTTCCAGCTTCATCCATGTCCCTGCAAAGGACATAAACTCATTCTTTTTTATGGCTGCATAGTATTCCATGGTATATATGTGCCATATTTTGTTTTTCCAGTCTATTATTTATGGGCATTTGGGTTGGTTCTAAGTCTTTGCTATTTTGAACAGTGCTGCAATAAACATATTTGTGCATGTGTCTTTAGAATAATTGATAATCCTTTGGGTCTATACCCAGTAATGGGATTGCTGGGTCAAATGGTATTTCTGGTTCTAGATCCTTAAGGAATCACTGCACTGTCTTCCACAATGGTTGAACTAATTTATACTCTCACCAACAGTGTAAAAGTGTTCCTATTTCTCCACATTCTCTCCAGCATCTGTTGTTTCCTGATTTTTTTTCTTTTTTTGAGATGGAGTTTCACTCTTGTTACCCAGGCTGGAGTGCAATAGTGTGATCTCGGCTCACTGCAACCTCCACCTCCTGGGTTCAGGCAATTCTCCTGCCTCAGCCTCCTGAGTAGCTGGGATCATATGCACGCGCCACCATGCCCAGCTAATTTTTTGTATTTTTAGTAGAGACGGGGTTTCACCATGTTGACCAGGATGGTCTTGATCTTTTGACCTCGTGATCCACCCGCCTTGGCCTCCCAAAATGCTGGGATTATAGGTGTGAGCCACTGTGCCTGGCCCTTTTTCCTGATTTTTTAATGATCGCCATTCTAACTGGGATGAGATGATATCTCATTGTGGTTTTGATTTGCATTTCTCTAATGACCAGTGATGATGAACTTTTTTTCATATGTTTTTGGCCACATAAATATCTTCTTTTGAGAAGTGTCTGTTCATATCCTTCACCCACTTTTTGATGGGTTGTTTTTTTTCTTGTAAATTTGTTTAGGTTCCTTGTAGATTCTGGATATTAACCCTTTGTCAGATGGATAGATTGCTAAAATTTCCTCCCATTCTGTAGGTTGCCTGTTCACTTTGGTGATAGTTTCTTTGGCTGTGCAAAAGCTCTTTAGTTTAATTAGCTCCTATTTGTCAGTTTTGGCTTTTGTTGCCATCGATTTTGATATTTTAATCATGAAGTCTTTGCCCATGCCTATGTCCTGAACAGTATTGCCTAGGTTTTCTTCTAGAGTGTTTACAGTTTTAGGTCTTACATTTAAATCTTTAATCTATCTTGAGTTAATTTTTGTATAAGGTCTAAAGAAGGGGCCCAGTTTCAGTTTCCTGCATATGGCTAGCCAGTTTTCCCAACACCATTTATTAAATAGGGAATCCTTTTTCCATTGCTTGTTTTTGTCACGTTTGTCAAAGATAAGATTGTTGTAGATGTGTTATTTCTGAGGCCTCTGTTCTGTTCCACTGGTCTATATATCTGTTTTTGTTTCAGCACCATGCTGTTTTGGTTAATGTAGCCTTGCAGTATAGCTTAAAGTCAGGTATTGAGATGCCTCCAGCTTTGTTCTTTTTGCTTAGGATTGTCTTGGCTATCCTGGTCTTTTTTGATTCCATATGAAATTTAAAGTAGTTTTTTTCCAATTTTGTGAAGAAAGTCAATGGTAGCTTGATAGGGATAATATTGAATCTATAAATTACTTTGGGCAGTATGACCATTTTCATGATATTAATTCTTTCTATCTGCGAGCATGGAACGTTTTTCCATTTGTTTGTGGTCTCTCTTATTTCCTTGAGCAGTGGTTTGTAGTTCTCCTTGAAGAGGCCCTTCACATCCCCTGTTAGTTGTATTCCTAGGTATTTTATTCTCTCTGTAGCAATTGTGAATTGGAGTTGACTCATGATTTGGCTATCTGTTTGTCTTTTATTACTGTATAGGAATGCTTGTGATTTTTGCACATTGATTTTGTATCCTAAAACTTTGCTGAAGTTGCTTATCAGCTGAGGTGATGGGGTTTTCTATGAACAGAGACAATTTGACTTCCTCTCTTCCTTTATGAATACCCTTTATTTGTTTCTCTTGCCTGATTGCCCTGGCCAGAACTTTCAATGCTGTGTTGAATAGGAGTGGTGAGAGAAGGCATCCTTGACTTTTGCTCATTCTTAGAGGGAAAGCTTCCAGTTTTTGCCCATTTAGTATGATATTGGCTGTGGGTTTGTCATAAATAGCTCTTATTATTTTAAGATATGTCACCAATACCTAGTTTATTGAGAGTTTTTAGCATAAAGGGGTACTGAATTTTATTGAAGGCCTTTTCTGCATCTATAGAGATAATCGTGTTTTTTGTCATTGGTTCTGTCTATGTGATAGATTATGTTTATTGATTTGTGTATGTTGAACCAACCTTGAATCCCAGGGATGAAGCTGACTTGATTGTGGTGGATAAGCTTTCTGATGTGCTGCTGGATTCAGTTTGCCAGTATTTTTTGGAGGATTTTCACGTCGATGTTCATCAGAGATATTGGCCTGAAATTTTCTTTTTTTGGTGTGTCTCTACCAGGTTTTGGTATCAGGATGATGCTGGTTTCATAAAATGAGTTAGGGAGGATTCCCTCTTTTTCTATTATTTGGAATAGTTTCAGAAGGAATAGTACCAACTCCTCTTTGTACTTATGGTAGAATTCACCTGTGAAAATGTCTGTAGGCTATTACTGCCTAAATTTCAGAACTTGTTATTAGTCTATTGAGGGATTTGACTTCTTTTTGGTTTAGTCTTGGGAGGGTGTATGTGTCCAGGAATGTATCAATTTCTTCTATATTTTCTAGTTTATTTTCATGGAGATGTTTATAGTATTCTCTGATGGTAGTTTGTATTTCTGTGGAATCAGTGGTGATATTCCCTTTATCATTTTTTATTGTCCCTATTTGATTCTTCTCTCTTTTCTTCTTTTTTAGTCTGGCTAGTGGTCTATTTTCTTAACCTTTTCAGAAAACCAGATCCTGGATTCATTGATTTCTTTGAAGGGTTTTTCCTATCTCTATCTCCTTCAGTTCTGCTCTGATCTTAGTTATTCCTTGTCTTCTGCTGGGTTTTGAATTTGTTTGCTCTTGCTTCTCTAGTTCTTCTCATTGTGATGTTAGGGTGTCAATTTCATATCTTTCCTGCTTTCTCCAGTGGTCATTTAGTGCTATAAATTTCCCTCTAAACACTGCTTTAGCTATATCCCAGAGATTCTGGTATGTTGTGTCTTTGTTTTCATTGGCTTCAAGGACTTTATTTATTCATGCCTTAAGTTTGTTATTTACCCAGTAGTAATTCAGGAGCAGGTTGTTCAATTTCCATGGAGTTGTGTGGTACTGAGTGAGTTTCTTAACCCTGAGTTCTAATTTGATTGCACTGTGGTCTGAGAGACTGTATGTTATGATTCCCATTCTTTTACCTTTGCTGAGGAGTGTTTTACTTCCAATTATGTGGTCAATTTTAGAATAAGTGTGATGTGGTGCTGGTAAGAATGTATATTCTGTGGATTTGGGATGAAGAGTTCTGTAGATGTCTATTAGGTCTGCTTGGCCCAGAGCTAAGTTCAAGTTCTGAATATCCTTATTAATTTTCTGTCTTGTTGATTTGTCTAATATAGTGGGGTGTTAAAGTGTCCTGCTACTATTATGGAAGTCTAAGTCTCTTTGTAGGTCTCTAAGGACTTACTTTATGAATGTAGGTGCTCCTGTATTTATTGGGTGCATATATATTTAGGATAGTTAGCTCTTATTGTTGCATTGATCCCTTTACCATTATGTAATGCCATTCTTTGTCTTTTTTGATCTTTGTTGGTTTAAAGTCTGTTTTGTCAGAGAGTAGGATTGCAACCCCTGTTTTTTTGAGGGGGTTTCCATTTGCTTGGTAAATATTCCTCCATCCATTTATTTTGAATGTATGTGTGTCTTTGTATGTGAGATGAGTCTCCTGAATACAACACACTGATGGGTCTTGACTCTTTATCCAATTTGCCTGTCTGTGTCTTTTAATTGGGGTAGTCTGTTTACATTTGAGGTTATATGTGAATTTGATCTTGTCATTATGATGCTAGTTATTTTGCCTTATAGTTGATGTAGTTTCTTCATAGTGTCGATGGTCTTTACAATCTGTATGTTTTTGCAGTGGCTGGTACTGGTTTTACCTTTCCACATTTAGTGCTTCCTTCAGGAGCTCTTATAAGGCAGGTCTGGTGGTGACAGAATCTCTCAGCTGCCTGTTCCTTCCTTTCGAACCTTCTTCCCAGAATGGGGGGACACCTGCCAGATGCGAGCCGGAGCCCTCCTGTGTGAGGTGTCTGTCGACCCCTGCTGGGAGGTGTCTCCCAGTCAGGAGGCATGGGGGTCAGGGACCCACTTGAGGAGGCAGTCTATCCCTTAGCAGAGCTCACATAGTGTGTTTGGAGATCTGCTGCTCTCTTCAGAGCTGGCAGACAGGAACATTTAAGCTGTGCCCACAGCTGCCCCTTCCCCCAAGTGTTCTGTCCCAGGGAGATGGGAGTTTTATCTGTAAGCCCCTGACTGGGGCTACTGCCTTTCTTTCAGAGATGCCCTTCCCCGGGAGGAGGAATCTAGAGAGGCAGTCTGGCTACAGGGGCTTTGCCAAGCTGTGGTGGGCTCTACCCAGTTTGAACTTCCCAGTGGTTTTTTTTATACTGTGAGGGGAAAACCACTTACTTAGGCTTCAGTAATGCCAGTACCCCTCCCCCAACCAAGCTCAAGTGTCCCATGTTGACTTCACACTAGTGTTCTGGCAGTGAGAATTTCAAGCCAATCTATCTTAGCTTGCTGGGCTCCTTGGGGGTGGAATCCACTGAGCTAGACCACTTGGCTTTCTGGCTTCAGCCCCCTTTCCAAGAGAGTGAATGGTTCTTTCTTGCTGGTGTTTCAGGCACCATTGGGGAATGAAAGAAAAAAAAAAAACAAACCAGAAAAAAACCACAAAAAACTCCTGCAGCTAGCTAGGTGGCTGCCCATATGGCCACCCAGTTTTGTGATTGAAACCCAGGCCCCTGGTGGTGTAGGCACTAGAGAGAATCTCCTGGTCTGTGGGTTGCGAAGACTGTGGGAAAACCATAGTATCTGGGCTGGAATGCACCATTCCTCATGGCAGGGTCTTTCACGGCTTCCCTTGGCTAAGGGAGGGAGGTAACCCCTTGTACTTCCTGGATGAGGTTTGCTTCACCCTGCTTCAGCTTGCCCTCCATGGGCTGTACCCACTGTTTAACCAGTCCCAGTGAGATGAGCTGCGTACTTCAGTTGGAAATGCAGAAATCACCCACCTTCTGCATTGATATCAGTGGGAGCTGCAGACTGGAGCTGCTCCTATCTTGCCATCTTGGCAGCCAACCAGCATGTTTGTTTGTTTGTTTGTTTGAGACAAAGTCTTGCTCTGTCACCCAGGCTGATTGCAGTGGCACAATCTTGGCTCACTGCAACCTTCACTTCCCGGGTTCAAGCAGTTCTCTGCCTCAGCCACCCAAGTAGCTGGGATTACAGGCACCCACCACCATGTCTGGTTAATTTTTTTATTTTAATAGAGATAGGGTTTCACCATCTTGGCCAAGTTGGTCTTGAACTCCTAACCTCGTGATTCATCTGCCTTGGGCTTCTAAAGTGCTGGGAAAACAGGCATGAGCCACTGCGCCTGGCCCCTGGTATGTTTTTATACCCAGTGATTTTCTTATTAGCTGCTAGGAAACTACCACAAATGAATGAAGACAAAAGGATAGTAGCAACATATTCTCATTATTATAGCTGACCCCAGAGATACAGATTCATTTAGTAGATTCATTTATTAGCTCATCTTCACAGCATTTATTTTGTGCCCACAGCATGTGACAAACAGGAAGAGGCACTATGTGTAGGGGGATCTTAATCACTTTGGATCCTGTGCTCAAAAGGCTTCACTTCTGCATGGGGATTGATGTAGACGCATTACTGCTAAGTTAAATTGCAATGTCCTCCATTTATTCATTTGCCAAAATGGCCCAAATATCACCCAATACACCAAATTATATAAAAAAAATACATACTGTCATGCATTTAATATGAAATCCATCTTCAGGTAATAGAATCGAATAAGTTTTTATACTAAACAATAAAAAACTTATGTGATGAGTTATTTACAAATTTCAGTGGAACTACTCTGGAGTCTAATTCTCAACTTGTTATCTTTAGAGGGGATGCCGAGAGCTTTGACTTTATTTGGAATGTTCAATTACCGTAATTCTTTTTTTGGAACTCATTAAATTTTAACTAGAGGCATGCACTTTCTGCTCAACTTGGGGGAAAAACATATTTTACATATCTGTCAAGTCTGTCCTCAGTACTCATAGAAATGTGACTAATTTTAAGTCTGAAAATGTTGATTGGCTCTGAGGAATGCTGCAAATGTCACCCAGCATTGCATTGAGCGTGCAATGGAAGCACACGTACAAACAGTAGAGCACAAAATATTCTCAGAAGTTTCCTGGTGCATTAATACTGGAAGACTTGATTTGAAAATTTCCCATTCAACTCTACTAAAGAGTAGGGGATAGGGTGGGGAGAGAAAACCCACTTATCTTAAAGATTCATGATTCAAGCGCCTGATAGAATCTGCAGTTTCCATAGTGCTGGGCCCTAGATTTCCCTTTAATGTAATTAAGCCTCAAGATTTATGAATACAACAGGCCAGAACTTGATCCGTGTTCATTTTCAATTACTGCAGTGAAAGGGCTCTATCCAGATGTCTCTATTTACAGCATTCAGGCAGGCCAGACCAGGGGCCAAGGGGGGAGGGCCCACAAATTGTCACACTTGTTAATTCTTCACAGAGGATACTCAGCTGAGGTCCTGGCTTTGACCCTGTGACAAAGGGCTGGGGGCCCCAGGGCAAGGGCATCAATGCTTCCAGGGACAACACGGTGACCCATGGGGGTCACTCCCTCTGCTTTGTAGGTATTTGTGTAATAATGGGGTCCATTCCTTATTTTTATTTCTGTTACAGTTCTGGGGGCATCGAAGAGAAAAAACTGGCTCCAATGTGGATGTGAAAGACAAACATATATAATGAGAGCATCAAGTGTCCCCTGGCAACAGTAACCACGATAAAATGCTACAGGGGAAATACACAGTATGCAGTGACCCACATAATCAGGCCTATTTTGGGAGCATTGTTTTATTTTTCTTTTGAAGGGTGTTGTGTTTTTTTTTTTTATTCTTTTTTTAATGTTCCCAGGTCTGCAATTTAGTTTTGTTGGGATGATTGGAGCACAAGTGTCCTTTTTCTTGCTACAGTTACAGTCTTCGTTGTTTTGGAGCTGATTTTTCTACCACCAGATACCCACCTGCTATGGCAGCCGAAAATATTCTATTTTATTGCCTTTATTTTGGCTTTAAAAAATTTCTGTGCTTTCCATAGCCATTCTACAGGTTTCTTAGACATGTGCTAAGTGTTTTCTTACACTGGGACAGTTGCATTGAGGTATCATTTTAAAAGGAAAATCCCACACAAAAGGCTTAGAAATAAGAGCCCAGCAGGGGACTCAGAACCACTAATGAAATGTACCGCATCCAGTAAAAAGCCCCAAATCCTACTCCACACTTTTGCTCTGTGGCGTGTGTCTAGTCCATCATTTTATTTTCTCAACTCACAGGCCAGAGTCGTTACCTTGTGAAAAAGAATGAATCGGGATATTGCTTTTGTTCAGCAATAATTGGCTGTTATATTAACGTGTGGCCCAGTAAAATGGAATTGTTGGCCAATTCTCTTCCATTTCAGAAGGTTGTTTCTTGAAAAGTACTGCAAATCTCCTCCTTGATTAGCCCCTTTAAATCAATTTTGGGTTTTTCTTTTTTAAGTCATGACCTTTACAGGACTCAAATTCATTTCAGTGAATTTAAAGAGATTTGAATAGAACAAGGGATTGTTCAAAAATAGCGCTTTCAATCAGATTTATCCATTGTTGCTTTTCTGAGCAACATCTCTTTTCTCTTTATTTAAGGAGCGATTTAATAATTCAATACCGAGTCTAATCAAGTTCAATACTTCATTATACATAAAGCTATCCCTCTGGCTCCAATGAATACGTTTTAGATACAAATAATATAATTTCTGACCATCTTATGATGATGATGAGTGTTTGGAACATGAATGTAACCAGGAATATAAGACAGGAGAATAGGATTGAAATATTTTGAGATTAATATTTCTTTCTAGAAAGTTATCTTGACAATCTAGCAGTTAATTTGTATCTTTTGCACACACGCTTGTGCAGACATCAGATCTTTATTCCTTAGTTCCTAGAAGGAATTATAGCTCAATAATATGTCTCATAACAATTGTTTTAGAACAGTATGGACATATGAGTACTATATCGGAATATTAGTTCTTTTTTTGAGTTTTTTCATGTTTTATTTAGTTCATTTGCTACTAGTTGATCATGCTGATCTCTCTCTCTCTCTCTCTGTGTGTGTGTGTGTGTGTGTGTATGTGTGTGTGTATTTATTGACAAGGTCTTGCTCTGTTGCCCAGACTGGAGTGCAGTGGTGAGATTATGGCTCACTGCAGCCTTAACTTCCAGACTCAAACGATCCTCTCACCTCAGCCTCCTATCTGGGACCACAGGCATGCACCACCACACTAAGCTAATATTTTTTGTTTTGTTTTGTAAAGACAGGGTCTCCTGATGTTGCCCACGCTGGCCATAATCTCCTGGGCTCAAGGGATCCTCCTGTTTTGGCCTCCTAAACTTGTGGTTACAAGTGTGAGCCACTGCACGCAGCCCTGTTATTACCTTTATATTTATTTGGTTTTACTTTTCTCTTTGCCTCCTTTCCTCTCTTCCACATTATCTTCTTCCCTTCTCTATTTTTTCTCTCTTCTCATTAGTCCCTGGGGCTCCTGTGTCTCTGTAGACAGAAATTGCAAAGATGAATAAGACAAGCTTCTTGGTCCCCAGGACATCGTTCCCAACCACATAATCTTCTCACATTGGTGCACTGTGATTATTTAAAGGTATTTTTTGTTAAGTATCTTGTACAATAAAGTACAAGATTTTGCAAATATTTTAAAAATGTTTAAGAATAGGTTCACTGTCTTCTCACTTTAACTCTCGTTATAATATGCTTTCTTGAGTGGGAAGAAATAGTAGAATTAAAGCCATTTTGCTGGAAATCATAACCACAAATAATCCGATGGTTGTATCAATCTACAATGTGTATAGTGCAAAAGAAACATGCAAAGTTTGAGAACCACTGCCTTAGAGAGTTTGCATTAGACAGAAGCAGACAATTGATGAGCAATAAAGGGGTACATGAGGCACCAGGAGAGGGAAAAAACTGGAAGCTTGTCGTGAGTGTACAACTTTGCAAAGATCCTGGTATCCACGTCCTCATGTGGCAGCCTCCAAGATTCCCACGTCTTCTAAAGAATCTTCCAAGGAAAGAAGCCCCCAGTGTGTACTTTTTCTATGATTGGTTTTGTAAATACAAAGGGTTCAGTTACAGGAGTACTACAAACTCACCTAAGCAGAAAGAACCAAGTTGTTTGAAATGTTAATCATCAGGCTGTAGCAATTGGAAAATACTTACAATACAATGTTACATTGAAAAAACATACATACTTTATGATAAAAACAATTACGTAAAAGTACGCCTATGAAGGGCAATACAACATTTCCCCTCAAACATTTCCTTTCCAAAGAAATGTTTTTCAAAGTGCAATTTTATATGATATCTATATTATTTACTTGGCCACACATTAATATGATAGCCAATTATTGTTTATATAAAACAACTATATATAGTATTTTTACATAATTTTATACAATTAATCACAGTTATGGAAATATTTGTTGTAGAAAACCCTTTGTAGAAATTTAGTTTTGTGACAGAAAACCCTCTGTATAAAGCCCCTGCTTGAGGGAAACTAGAGGCAAATAATATCAGGGTTTGGGCCCCAGGAGGCAGAGCCATGATAAGGTATCCAAAGAAGGGGGCCAGGAATGTAAATGACTAGAGGGTGATTCTGAGCTGATATTCTCAGAAAAGGCCAAGGTCAAGCTGGGGAAGTCAGGTTTAGTTAAAGGAGTGGACACAAATAGATCTGAAGGACTGCCAAGTGTGCTAAGCAGAGTTGGAGAATTTGAGAGTCCAGCATGGGGAACTCTGTTTAGGGACATTCAGGGAGTTGGAGTCATTGGTCTTTATAGCCATCATCACCATGGTCCATGGTGGGTTAGACTGGATTACAGGAGCAGCCCTGGGGAGGTAAAGGACTTTTCTTCCCTGTTGCTTCCTATCTTGTCACCCATCTCCCCTATGTCCTGATTTTCCTCAAGTCTGTTTTATCCCATATAACTTCCACACTGGAGCCCAAGGTGACCTTTCTAAAACCTATCTTGGATTGCTTTTGGCTAAGATCAAGTATAAAACATATTTTGGCTTAAAAATTTACAACTTTGCTTAAAACCTGATGACTCCTCACTGCCTTCAGAATAAATTACAAACTCCTTTACAATTTTTTTTTTGAGATGAAGTTTCATTCTTGTTGCCCAGGCTGGAGTGCAATGGCATGATCTCAGCTCACTATAACCTCTGCCTCCCAGGTTCAAGAGATTCTCCTGCCTCCGCTTCCTAAGTAGCTGGGATTACAGGGGTACACTACCACACCCAGCTATTTTTTTGTATTTTTAGTAGAGATGGGGTTTGACCATGTTGACTAGGCTGGTCTTGAATTCCTGACCTCAGGTGATCCACTCGCCTCGGCCTTGGGAAGTGCTTGGATTACAGGCGTGAGCCACTGCACCCAGCCTTCTTTAAAATTTTTTTAAGGTTCTTTACCATCTCAACCCTGCTTCCTCTCCAGGTTTATCTGCCTTAAACTCTGTTTCCTCCCTAGGCTACCATCTCACTGAACTTCCTGTGGTTCTCTGAATGTGACATCATTGAAAGATGATAGCCTTTGTGCATGCAGCTCTTCCTGCCTTACCTGAAATTCTCATTTAACTTTCATCCAGATCTATGTTTGGTTGGTGCTTTCTTTGGGGAGTGTCCCATGATATCCCAAGACTGACTTCGATTTCTCCCCTCTAGTACAGCTGTTTAGGGCTTATCTGTTTAATTCTTTTTCCCTGATGGGCTGGGACTACCAGAAGCACATACGGAAAGAACTGCAGACTGTTGTCAATAGTAGAATATCAGATAGGCAAACTGTGTAATATAGCTACCAAAAAAAAATTAATGGAATGTTACATACAGAAAATGAGCTTCCTGAAACAATTTTAAAAACATTTTTTTCTGCTTATCTGTTGGTTGCAAATTGTGTATTTATTGTGGTGATTACATTGATTTGAACTGAACCCTCTTCCTGTATCACAGTAGCTGCTCATGATCTGGGGCTTGTTGGAGATCAGATTATCTTCTTAGCATTACATGTTAGCTAAGAGTAGGCTGTATGATCCTATCTAAGAAGAGGGCATGCCTGCTGATATCTGGCTTTCATGGCCTTTGATTTGGATTCTAGGAGACTTGTGCTCATGAATTGATGATTCCAAAAACCTGAATTTTTCTGATATGAGGATTACTTCATTAAGAACAAATATTTCTTCAGTCAGTTAAAGGAGGATTTGGTTAGGTAGTACTTTAGAAATAGATCTGATTTGAGGTCAATTTAAGTTCCATTTCTATGTAGAAATAAGACGTTATTCTAAATAGCTCTTGGCCATAGGGTAGAATAGCAAAGTTATCTTTTAAAAATTTCTTTGTGAACAAGATTGAATTAGACAGAATTAAAGAGTTAATGGATGTTCTTTTCTAGAATTTTTCAGTGTCAACTACCTTTGTGAAATCTGGTTTCTGTTACTTAAATATCATGTTAATAATGCCAATCATTCAGTTATTCATTCATCTAAACATTGAATCCTCCATATATTCACCTATTTATCCATTGATTCATCATCTTTCTATCCACTCACTCATCAGTCCAACCACTTCTTATCTTATCCATTTCTGCATCCATCCATTTATCTATCTGGCATATCTTGTGTAAGCATCTACCAGGTTTAAGGCTTTTCTGTTACTGAGATGATTAAAAAATAATTAAGATAGTTTCTCTTCTCAAAGTGCTTAAAGGTTAATAGCAGTCTCTTAGGTTATTAAGATTGGGACCTGGAAGCAGATAGGAGAGAAGAGAGTGGAAGGCAAAAGGCAAAATATGGATGCCGCCATACACATTGGAAAGTATAAGGTGCAAAGGGAACACTGAGGTGTGTGAAAAGGTGTGTGGAAGGGAACATGGAAGCTAAGACTGGAGAGGTGTTTGGATCAAAGAGCTGAAGCTCTTAAATGCTAAATGGAGGAGTATGAAGAACCTCTAGTGATTTCTGAGCTGGGAAAATAACATGAAGTTTAACTATTCTTAGGAAGATCCATCCAGATCATTTTAGGTGATGAACTGGATGAGGGCAATATGAGAGAAGAGAGAGAAAGACTGGTTAGTGCTACAAGCTAATTAGGTTTACCCTTTAAATCACTTACATAATACAGACCTTGCCATAGTTAATTGGGGGGAATTTTCCCATTAAAATTACTCAGGTGTTATTCATATATCAGGGATAGAAGAGGGAAGTTATGCCTGTTACTATTTTTAGTTTATGTTCAATATTGACAATCTCCTAAATATTGAAGAGAGTAATTTATATATTCAAACAAACTCTTCCTGGACTGATACATTCAAATAGCTTTTATTACAGTGACATAGGGAAAGTATGAAGCAAAGACACAATTATCAAAGTCCACATTTGGAAATAGGGGAAGGATAGGCCCTTTCTCTTAATAAAATAACATGAATTCATTCTCCTTGCACATATTAGTTGTAATATCTTTTGTGCAACTAGTGTAAAAAGAAACATTTAATTCAGTTGCAAAACTTACTTTGAAGCATAGTATTCAGGGTATAGAAGACTAAAACAGAGGTGAAGAGCTCTGTGTCAATTCTCAAGGTCATTTATTAAAAAAAAGATAAAATCAGAATTATGTAAAGCATGGAACAGGAAATCCTTTTAACAGAAAAGACAGAATGTTTGTAAAATTGTGACAGCAGAGTGAAAATATCTATCTTTGTATTCCTGGAAGCAAATTCTTTTTTTAAACTGTCTACATATAGTAGTAAATGCAGCGTGTATGTGAATAAACACACTACTTTTTGGGCATGGTCTCGGCTGGGATGCTTTAATGCTTTCTTCAGTCTCAAGAAGATGTCTTATTCCCATGAATTTATAATTCCTGCATTGCCTTGTTGAAAATAAGCCATCTGTGCATGCCTGTAATCCCAGCTACTCAGGAAGCTGAGGCAGGAGAATTGCCTGTACCCAGGAGGCAGAGGTTGCGGTGAGCCGAGATCACGCCATTGCACTTCAGCCTGGGTAACAAGAGTGAAACTCTGTCTCAAAAAAATAAAAAAATAAAATAAATAAGCCATCTGAACCTCTCTGCAGAGTTACTCTCTGGCCATCCGTGGATTTCCAAGTTCTTAGGAAAATGTATATATTTGTCCAATATGTTGAGCTCTGCCCAGTGCGGTGGGGTACCCACTTCTCCCCATCCCTTATAATGCACTAAACCCTTTGGTTCATCGAATGTTCTCTCCGATTTTACAAGCTTCACCAGCTTTCCAAATCCACTGAAAAACTGGGAATCACAACTCTTTTTTTAACCTACATTGTTTTTCTTACCAACTTTTGTATTATGTATGAAAATGTGCATACCCCTGCAGAATAACATAAATTTTGATTATAATGAAAACAAGCAATAAAATGACACCTAGCACACAGACACATGTGTTACAGAAATTACACATGTATACACACTCAATTGCAAAAAGGCCAATAAGAAAAGACAGCACTAAACAAAGACAATGGTGCCTCAGTAATCAACTGCTAAATCATGTAGACCCATCTGCAAAGAATGAGGAAACCTACAGAAAAAGGCAGAAGAGTTTTCTCTTCTTGGAAACAGAAGGGAAAAAAAAAAGAATAAAATTTGGCACTTTATCAGCATGGCAGCTGTGCCTGTCTCCACAAGAAAACACCATCAAGCAATTTGTGAATTCATGTTAAATAATTGCTTTTCGTGTAAGGTGACTATTGTGTTCTGTCTCTAATTATGAATATCTTACGGTCTGATTTTTGGCACATTTACTCCTGTTCAAAACCAAATTAAACTCTGAAAGCATATGTTACTGTAAAGCATGAGTCACAGGCGGTCATGATATTTTGCAGAACATTATTCAGCAGCTATCTTAAAAATCAAAAGGACTTGCTATTGATTTCTGTTTTCATTGCACTGTGATCTGAGAGTGTTCTTCACATAATTTCGATTTTTAAAAATTAATTGAGACTTACTTTATAACTGAGCATCTGGCTGACTCTTAGAATATGTTCTGTATGCAGATGAGAAGAATATATGTTCTGTGGTGGTTGAGTAGTGTGTTCTATAGATGTCTATTAGGTCCCATAGACTTGGTCAAGTGTTGAGTTTTAAGTCCAGAGTTTCTTTGTTAGTTTTCCACCTTGATGATCTGTCTAATCT
The DNA here is from genome assembly GCF_049354715.1 of Callithrix jacchus. Classification (NCBI taxonomy): domain Eukaryota; kingdom Metazoa; phylum Chordata; class Mammalia; order Primates; family Cebidae; genus Callithrix; species Callithrix jacchus. Next base: position 106,346,979 of record NC_133510.1, on the reverse strand, counting down.
GTCAGTGGGGTGTTGAAGTCTCCTAGTAGTAGTGTGTGTTTGTCTAAATCATTTCATAGGCCAAGAAGAACTTGTTTAATGAATCTGGGTGTACCACTGTTGGGTTTGTGTATAGTTAAGATATTTAAGGCTTCTTTTTGGATGGTACCTTTTATCATTATGTAATGCCTTTTATTTTCCTTCTTAATTCTCTTTGTTTTTTTAAGATAGAGTCTCACTCTCTTGCCCATGCTGGAGTGCAGTAGTGTGATCTTGGCTCACCACAACATCTGCCTCCCAAGTTCAAGCGATTCTCCTGCCTCACCCTCTGAAGTAGCTGGGATTACAGGCACGTGCCACTATGCCCAACTAATTTTTGTATTTTTAGTAGAGACAGAGTTTCACCATGTTGACTAGGATGGTCTCGAACTCCTAACCTCATGATCCGCCCACATTGGCCTCCCAAAGTGCAGGGATTACAGGCGCGAGCTACTGTGCCTGGACTTATCCTTTTTTATTTTTATGGTTTAAAGTATGTTTTTTTTTCCTGATATAAGAATAGCATTTGCTACTCTTTTGTTTCTGTTTTCTGTTTTCATGGTAGATCTTTCTCCATCCTTCTACTTTGAGCCCATGGGTGTTGTTACATGTAAGATGGGTCTCTTGAAGACAACAGATGGCTGAATCTTATCTTTTTATCCAGACTGCTATTCTGTATCTTTTAAGGCAAAGATATCCCTCTCACCACTCTTATTCAACATCATCCTAGAAGTCCTAGCCAGAGCAATCAAACAAGAGAAAGAAATAAAAGGCATCCAACAAGGAAAAGAAGAAGTTAAACTATCTCTCTTTACTTGCAATATGACTCTGTGTCTAGAGCGACTCTGCTAAAAAGGCTCCTAGATTTGATAAACAACTTTAGTAAAGTTTCAGGATGTAAAGTTAATGTACAAAAATCAATAGTATTTTATACACCAGCAACTTTCAGGATGAGATTGAAATCAAGAACATAATCCCACTTATAATAGCCACAAAGAAAATAAAATATACCTAGGAATACAGCTAACCAAGGTACTGAAAGATCTTTACAAGAACTATAAAACATTGCTGAAAAACATTAGACACAACACAAATAAATGAAAAATATTCCATGCTCATAGATTGGAAGAATCAATATCATAAACATGGCCACACTGCCCAAAGAAGTGTACAGATTCAATGCTATTCCTATCAAACTACCAATGTTATTCTTTGCAGAATTGGAAAAATGATTCTATTCATCTGGGAAAGGACTGCTATCCAGAATCTGCAAGGAACTCAAATAAATCATCAAGAAAAAAACCAAACAGTCTCAGAAAAATGTGGGCTAAGGACATGAATAGACAATTCTCAAAAGAAGATATACGAATGGCCACAAACATATGAAAAAATGCTCATCATCACAGATTATCAGGGAAATGCAAATAGAAACCACAATGTGATGCCTTACTCCTGCAAGAATGGCCATAATTAAAAAATAAAACAATAATAGATATTGGCATAGATGTAGTAAAAGGGAACACTTCTACACCACTGGTGGGAATGTAAACTAGTACAGCCACTATGGAAAACAATATGGAGATTCCTTAAAGGACTAAAAGTAGAACTACCATTTGATCCAGCAATCTCACTACTGTCTACCCAGAAGAAAAGAAGATATTTGCACACACGTTTATTGCAGCATAATTCACAATTGTGAAGATATGGAACCAGACTAAATGAAATGTCCATCAAACAATGAGTGGATAAAGAAAATTACACACACACACACACACACACACCCATACACCCATGGAATACTACTCAGCCATAAAAAAACAAAATAATGGCATTTGCAGTAACCTGGATGGAGTTGGAGACCATTATTCTAAGTGAAGTAGCAGCTTTGGAATGGAAAACCAAACATCACATGTTCTCACTTATGAGTGGGAGCTAAGCTTGAGGACACAAAGGCATAAAAATGATACAGTGGACTTTGGGAAGTTTGAGTGAAGTGTGGGAGATGGGTGAGGATTAAAAGACTACACATTGGGTACAGTGTGCACTGCTCAGGTGATGGATTCACCAAAATCTCAGAAATCACCACTAAAGGACTTATTCATATAACCAAACACCACCTATTCCCCCAAAACTATTGAAATAATAATAATAAGAGTCAAAACCATAATTAAATTCATATGGAATGAAAAAAGAGGTTGTACAGTCAAAGTAATCCTAAGCAAAAAGAAAAAAGCTAGCGGCATCACACTGCCTGACTTCAAATTATACTGTAAAGCTACAGTAGCCAAAACAGTGTAGTACTGGTTCAAAAATGGACACATAGGTCAATAGAACAAAATAGAAAACTCAGAAATGAAGCCACACACCTACAGCCATCTGACCTTTAATAAGACTGACAAAAACAAGAAATAGGGCAAGGACTCTTCATTCCATAAATGGTGCTTGGATAACTGGCTAGATATATGCTGAAGATACTTTCACCATGTACAAAAATTAACTCAAAATGGATTAAAGATTTAAATGTGAGAGCTCAAACCATAAAAATCCAGAAGACAACCTAGGAAATACTCTTCTTGACATTGGCCTTGGCAAATAATTTTTGACTAAGTTTTCAAAAGCAATAACAAGAAAACAAAAAATAGACAAGTGGGACCTAATTAAAGAGCTTATGCACAGCAAAAGAAGCTATCCACAGAGTAAGCAGACAACCTACAAAATGGGAGAAGGTATTTGCAAACTATGCATCCCACAAAGGCTAAGTATCCAGAATCTATAGGGAACTTAAATTAACAAGCAAGAAACAAATAACCCGATTAAAAATGGGCACAGCACATGAACAAATACTTCTTTTTTTATTATTATGCTTTAAGTTCTGGGGTACATGTGCAGAACATGCAGGTTTGTTACATAGGTATACACATGCCATGGGAGAACATGTGGTATTTGGTTTTCTGTTCTTGTGTCTGTTTGCTGAGAATGATGGTTTCCAGCTTTATCCATGTCCCTGCAAAGGACATGAACTCATCCTTTGTTATGGCTGCATAGTATTCCATGGTGTATATGTGCCACATTTTCTTTATCTAGTCTATCCTCAGTGGGCATTTTGGTTGGTTCCAAGTCTTTGCTATTGTGAACAGTGCCACAATAAACATACATGTGCATGTGTCTTTATAATATAATTATTTATAATCCTTTGGGTATATACCCAGTAATGGGTTTACTGGGTCAAATCTATTTCTTGATCCTTGAGGAATTGCCACACTGTCTTCCATGATAGTTGAACTAATTATACTCCCACCAACAGTGTAAAAGTATTCCTATTTCTCTACATCCTCTCCAGCATCTGTTGTCTTCTGATTTTTTAATGATCGCCATTCTAATTGGCGTGAGATGGTATCTCAATGTGGTTTTGATTTGCATTTCTCTAATGACCAGTGATAATGAGCTTTTTTTCATATGTTTGTTGGCTACATAAATGTCTTCTTTTGGAAGTGTCTGTTCATATTCTTTGCCTAATTTTTGATGTGGTTATTTGTTTTTTTCTCGTAATTTTGTTTAAATTCTTTGTAGATTCTTGTTTTTAGCCCTTTGTCAGATGGGTAGATTGCAAAGAAGTTTTCCCTTTCTGTTGGTTGCTGGTTCACTCTAATGATAGTTTCTTTTGTTGTGCAGAAGCTCTTTAGTTTAATTAGATCCCATTTGTCTATTTTGGCTTTGGTTGCCAATGCTTTTGATATTTTAGTTATGAAGTCCTTGCCCATGCCTATGTCCTGAATGGTATTGCCTAGATTTTCTTTTAGGGTTTTTGGCATTTTAGTCATGAAGTACTTGCCCATGACTATGTCCTGAATGGTATTGCCTAGATTTTCTTTTTGGGTTTTAATGGTGTTAGGTCTTATGTTTAAATCTGTAGTCCATCTGCAGTTAATTTTTGTATAAGGTGTAAGGAAGTGATCCAGTTTCAATTTTCTGCATATGGCTAGCCAGTTTTCCCAACACCATTTATTAGATAGGGAATCCTTTCCCCATTGTTTGTTTTTGTCAGGTTTGTCAAAGATCAGATTGTTGTAGATGTGTGGTGTTATCTCTGAGGCCTCTGTTCTGTTTCATTGGTTTATATCTCTGTTTTGATACTGGTACCATGCTGTTTTGGTTAATGTAGCCTTGTAGTATAGTTTGAAGTCAGGTAGCATGATGCCTCCAGCGTTTTTTTTAATTTTGGCTTAGGATTATCTTGTCTATGTGGACTCTTTTTTGGTTCCATATGAAGTTTAAGGCAGTTTTTATAGATTCAGTGCTATCCCCATCAAGCTACCATTGACTTTTTTCACAAACACTTCTTAAAAGAAGACATATAAGCAGCCAATAAATGTATGAAAAAGCACCCAACATCACTAATCATCAGAGAAATGCAGATCAAAACCATAGTGAGATACCATTTCACACCAGTCAGAATGGCCATTATTAAAAAGTCAAAAAACAACAGGTGTTGGTGAGACTGTGGAGAAAAAGGAAATGTTTATACATTGTTGGTGGGGAGGTAAATTAGTTCAGCCACTGTGGAAAGCAGTCCGGAGATTTCTCAAAGGACTTAGCTACCATTCCACCCAGAAATCCCATTATTGGGTATATCTTAAAAGAAAATAAATCAGTTTACCAAAAAGTCAGGTGTACTTTTATGTTCATCACTGCACTATTCACAATAGCAAAGACATGGAATCAATCCGGGTACCCATCAGTGGCAGATTAGATTTTTAAAATGTGGCACATATATACCATGGAAAACTATGCAGCCATAAAAACAATGAAATTATGTCCTTTGCAGCAACATGGATGCAGTTGGAGGCCATAATCCTAAGTGAATTAATGTAGGAGCAGAAATCCAAATTCTGCATATTCTCACAAGTGGGAAGTAAATATTGAACACACATAGGCATAAATATGGGAACAATAGATACTGTGAACTCTTAGAGGGGAGAGGAGGGTGGGGAATGTGGGTTGAAAAACTACTGATCAGGTACTGTGCTCACTACCTGGGTGGTAGGATCTGTATCCTAAACCTTAGCATCATGCAGTATACCCATGTGACAAACCTGCAAATGTACCCCTTGTATCTAAAATAAAAGTTGGAAAAACAAATCAATGAGCTATATCTGATATATACTTATGATGTGCTGGAGGAAATACTAACTGATGTGGTCTTGCTTTGGGGAGTGAAGTGGGAGAGGCGTGAGCTTTGCATTCAGGGGTTCGGACATGAGACCCCACTTTATCACCTCTTAGCAGGTGTAATGTCTGACTCATGGTAGGGCTTGTTTTTTTGCCCAGAAAACTTAAGCCGTAACCTCTTTGGCTGTTCCTTCTCTGGGCAGGTCCTACATTCCCAGAAGTGGAAACCATCAAGGAACATGCTGCCTAATGGCTTTGGTATCTCAGTCCCATGTTTTCATCTAGTGGCAGGATTGACAGGTGAGACAGTGTGAATGTGTAGTTATGTAACACATTAATTTCATTGCCCTGACGAGAATCTGCAAGAAAAGAAAGGAGTTGTAATATTCGGAAGTTTTCAAACATGTAGGCTTGAATTTAAAATTTAAACAAATTATTCCCCCTTAAATATTAGTATTTTTATTTATCTCCTCTTTTTACTATTTTCAGGAGGTCTGGACCATGAGTATGGCAGTCTTGCAGGGCTGCCCTTTTTGATCAAAGTAGGCATATTTATCACCACCTTTCTAACTGTATCATCACACTTTCCTTTGCCATATTCATGGTTAGCCATGCTGTCCCCTTTTTGAAGAAACGAAGTGCACAGAACTCTTATTATGCTTCTGTGGTCAGAATCATGCAAGAATTACTTGCTTACTTTCATACATTTCATAGACACAATTTGATGTTAAACTGACCTTCTTTTTTTCCCCACTGTTCTTGTATATTTGGTTCTCATGTTTGGGGATGGCTACCTTTTCCATTGTTAAGATGGCTTATTTCTAAAAAACAACTTTAACTTAATCGTATTTGTTTATGTTACTGTTCCACTCAACATTTTCTCTTATACCTACTTCATCAGACTGTGATTAAAAGAGATAACACATGCAAAATGTCTGGAACAGACATTTTTGATAAATGTGTTTGATAAATGGTGTTTGATAAATGGTTGCTTTTGTTAATATTTACTGAAGGTCACAGAGCTAGCAAAAGGAGGAAGACATGAATAAAGTGTGTCAGACTCCAGGGCCCATTCTTTACCCATCTTGAACAGGATACATTCTCCCACAGGAAAAGGAAAGCCACATTTGCTCCTTGATACGGAATATTAATCTCTTTCAATTTTTTTTTTTTTTTTTGAGATGGCGTCTCGCTTGGTCACCCAGGTCGGAGTGCAGTCTTGGCTCACTGCAACCTCCACCTCCCAGGTTCAAGAATTCTCCTGCCTCAGCTTCCTGAATAGATGGGATGACAGACACCTACCACCATACCCAGTTAATTCTTGTATTTTTAGTAGAGACAGGGTTTTGCCATGTTGGCCAGGCTGTTCTTGAACTCCTGACCTTAGGTGACCTGCTCGGCTAGGTCTCCCAAAGTACTGGGATTATAGGCGTGAGCCACTGTGCCTGGCCGTCTCTTTCAAATTTTATTCCAGTTTACCTGATAAACAGCATCTCATGTGTGTATATCACAATACTATTTGTTTATTACTGTTTACTGTAGTTAAAACAATATTAATGTTTAGCTGAAATAAAAATGGGCTTGGTGTTCAATATAGTTCTCATTTCAATTCTGAACTATGACGTTTTACTTGTGCTGATTCCAAGGTTAAAAATTTAAACTCAGTTTAAATGTGAGTCTTCAGAAAGAGTTTCAGAAAATGTGCTTTATCCTGGGTTATCAGATGGTGTTTTGCCACCTTGGTTGCAAGTCCAGATGTGGCACCTTTGTTGAATGTAGTCTACGTTATGCTGTACAAACTCTGATCACTATAGTTAGTTGCCAGTGATCATTGCATTGATAACCATCTTGGGCTCCTCTGTAACTTGTATTTAGAGTAGAAGTATGGTATAGCCTTAAAATAAACTTAAAAAAATTTTTTTTTAATTTTAAATTTTAATTTTTTTACTTTAGGTACATGCTATAAGTCAATCTCTTTCTCTCTGCATGTCTTCCTCTCTCTCTCCTCTCTCTCTCTCTCTTTCTGTGTGCATGTGCATGTACACATATGTATACATAATTGTCTTAGTCCATTCAAGATGCTGTAACAAAATACTGTAGACAGGGTAATTTAGAAACAACAGACATTTATTGCTTATAGTCCTGGAGGCTGGGAAGTCTAATATCAAGGCACATAGATTCAGTGTCTGGTGAGGGCTTGCTTTCTGCCTCAGAGATGCCTTCCTTCTGTGTTCCTCCCATGGCAGAAGGAGATAACAAGCTCCCCTGGGCTTCTTTTTCATAAGGGCACTAATCCTATTCATGAGGGCTACACCCTGATGACCTAGTTACTTCCCAAAGACCCCACTTCTTAATACCAACACATGGTATTAAAGTGTTTGGGGATTAGATTTCAACCCATGAATTTTGGAGGGATACAAACATTCAGATTATAGCAATAATTGTTTGTATCACAAATTCACTTTCTGTGCTTTTACTTCTGGATACTAACTATATTTTATTGTACCTGGTGACATTATATCAAATGAAAAAAAAAAGTAGAGGGTCATGGTAAGAATACATTGCTACAGTTTTGCATAATAAAATTGATAGTAAGTTCTCTTTTGATTAGGATTTCTTTTAAAGTTTTTGCATATTAAAAATATTAATATGATTAGCTGTATAGTTCTAAATAACATTACTAAAACAGATTGATGGTTTGTTTATATATATATATATATATATATATATATATATGGCAAATTAGCTAGCTCCACATTAGCTTGATATAATGATAAAGCTGGCAAATGAATCTGCGGGTGTGCAACACACTACAGAATGGACAAGGAGGATGGAAACAACTGCTGTCTAGTATTTTTCTGTACACATGTCTCGCAGGAAATTAGGAATAATAGTAAAAGGTATTGAGGTGTATTTGGAGGCACTTTGGGCACACATCTGGGTTCAAATCATTCTTGCTAGGTAACCAAATATCCTTGGACCTATCATCTAATCTTTCAGTCAGCCGTTTTATCAGAATAGATACAATAGTACCTACTCTATATAGTTGCTGAGATGTGCTCAGTGACCATTGATTTTTCTTCCTGTTTTCCTTGTGGTTGGCTTTCAAGAGTGTGAATAGACATGAACATACAGCATCTTCTACTTTTAATCTGATTTGCTTATCTGAAAGGACAAAGGCGAGACTGTTCTGATCACCAAGACTAGAATCATCCTAGGAATAACTCTTCTGCTGTCACCTGCCCTGCTTTCCATGCTGTTCTTGCTGGAATAAAGTTACAGTTGCAAATGGTCTTCTTCCAGCTGTTTCCAAGGCATTACCTCGGGCAAAGATGGTTGAAGTGTGGGTATATATTCCCTATCCATCCTGGGGCTTGCTTGTGGCCAAGACAGTCATGCCAGCCAGTCAGGGACTCTTTCCTATGAAAGTTGGAAGGGTCTCCAGGGAGCCACTCCCTACTTAGCCTGAGTTGGCATTTAAGTTGTCCTGACTTTAAAATTCTATAGGAAAAAGCACACAAATTGGAACCCAAGGATCTTGACTCACAGATGATAACACAGATGTGTTTGCTTCTTTTTCAGACAAATATAGAGAAGATTAAATGTATTACTCGAGATCCTAAATTAATTGGAGAAACAGGATTAACATTTGGGGTTCTTGACTTCAAAATTAAGGCTCCTTTTAGTTTAGGCTTTGCTTCTGAAAATATTGTCTCCCTGGAAGTGGGTGGCTGCAAGAAACAGTGAGTTTGAAGTCTTTGCAGAATTATCCAACTACTGATTGGGTGACAACGGGGTGGGAGAGTTATGGGGGAATTCAAACATCAGCTGGCATGTTGAATTAAATGATCTTTAAGATGTCTTCTGGGCTCAGATTCTGAGATTCTCCTTACAGTGTCACTTAGGAATGTAATTTCCTAAACATGAAATGTCTCAGGAAGTAAGTTCCACGTCTGGGACTCATTTGCAATTAGACATTCAAGACTCTAAATAACATTTGGGTTAATTAACTTTTGCCTGGTTTCATGAAACATATTTAGTAGTTCTGACCATCTTAGTATATTGTGCTCCATATAAGATTGTTAGTAGATTTGTGAAAATTATAAAATTTGGAAAATAAGAATCACTATGAAAATGCTTAATATATTATTTTAAAGTAAAGGAACTGCTAGATGCATGACACGCTATCATAATTATGTTTTGGTAGGGAAGAAATCTGATTTATCTGCATGCCCCTCTTAAACAAGATCTATAAAAAAGTTGACAATTTAAAATAATTCTAGAATACAAGATTTGAGAAGTGCACATCTGTCCATTTTTGACCACAATGGGTGTTAAATAGATTTTCAAGTTTTTTTTATGGGTATCAAAGTGATGTTCTTATTGAAACTTAAAAGCCATAGTGTGCCTCCCTTGTCTCCTATCCTCCCCCTTGCAGCGTTGTAAATCTAACTTCTGCCTGTCCTATTGTTCAGAAAAAAGCAGCCATATTGTGCTGATTGCTATTAAATTAAAGCAGAAAGGGAGAGACACAAATGTGGAAGCCCATCTTACCAGCAGGGATACCACTATCTTTTATTTTGCATTTTGGGAGGGTCAGAAAGTCATGACAGGCATCTGACCTCTGATAACCTCTTTGATGCTTCTGTGTGCAGTTTTTGGGGGAAGAACTTAATTAAATACAATTGAATTTCCCTGCTAACATTACCACTGAAAGGACTCCTTTTAGATGGCTCAGTGTTTGCTGGTGAGGAACAAACAAAGATGCTTCTTTTGTTCCTCAAAGAAAAGTTAGCATATGTTAGTTAAGGATTTGTGATTTCTTTTGACTGGACTGGCAGGTTCCTAAAAATTCAATGAGTCTTCTGAAATAGTAACCATGATAAAACATGAAATATGTGATTAACTAAAGTCTGAACTCTCTTTATTCATGGTAGTTATTACTAAGGTTAATTTTTTAAAGAGTTTACTATGTTAATCTATACTTAAAAATTATGATCATTGATTTGTAATGAAATTGTTGATGTTTGGATACATCAAATATAACTTTTTCATCTCCTGATTTTTTAGCTACCAGAGGACAGGAAGAGTTACCAGCAGATGTGCTTTTGTGCTTTTAGCTAGGAGACAGTTAAAACAGGAGTTGACAAACAAATATACAGTTTTTGGTTTTCATCAATTTGTTGAAACTTTAAGAAGCTTGTCTATAAGCTATACGTCAATAAAATGCAGTAATCTATATAGTCAATAGGTTAAAAAAATTCATTTTCCCATTGTTACTCTTGGGCTTCTGAAATCAGTGGCTGACAATGACAAATTGAGGTATCAGTTTTATAATCATACACAAATAATAAGTTATTTTATTCAAATTTGAGACTTGGCATTTTTGAGAGATGAGTCAGGTTTATGTCTTCTTAGATTCAAAGAAACTTTTCTTCCTAGATGATTTTGTTTTCCTTGAAGAGAATATTAGAATTAGGAGCAGAACTGAAGGAGATAGAGACACGAAAAACCCTTCAAAAAATCAATAAATCCAAGAGCTGGTTTTTTGAAAAGATCAACAAAATAGACAGACCACTAGCCAGATTAATAAAAAAGAAAAGAGAGAATAACCAAATAGATGCAATAAAAAACGATGAAGGGGAAATCACCACAGAGTCCACAGAAATTCAAACCATCATCAGAGAATATTACAAACAACTCTATGCACATAAACTAGTAAACCTGGAAGTAATGGATAAATTCCTGGACACTTATGTCCTCCCAAGCCTAAACCAGGAAGAAGTCAAAACTATGAATAGACCAATAACAAGATCTGAAGTTGAGGCAGCAATTAAGAGCCTACCACACAAAAAAAGCCCGGGTCCAGGTGGGTTCACAGCAGAATTCTACCAGACACACAAAGAGGAACTGTTACCATTCCTCCTGAAACTATTCCAAATAATCCAAAAAGAGGGAATCCTTCCCAAATCATTTTACGAGACCAACATCATCCTGATACCAAAACCCAGCAGAGAATTAACAAGAAAAGAAAACTTCAGGCCAATATCCATGATGAACATAGATGCAAAAATCTTCAATAAAATACTGGCAAGCTGATTGCAACAGCACATCAAAAAGCTTATCCACCATGATCAAGTAGGATTCATCCCGGGGATGCAAGGCTGGTTCAACATACACAAGTCTATAAACGTAATTCACCAGATAAACAGAACCAAAAACAAAAACCACATGATTATCTCAATTGACGCAGAGAAGGCCTTTGACAAAATTCAACAGCCCTTTATGCTAAAAACCCTCAATAAACTCGGTATTGATGGAACATATCTCAAAATAAAAGCTATTTATGACAAACCAACAGCCAATATCATACTGAATGGGCAAAAACTGGAAGCATTCCCTTTGAAATCTGGCACTAGACAAGGATGCCCTCTCTCACCACTCCTATTCAATATAGCACTGGAAGTTCTAGCCACAGCAATCAGGCAAAAACAAAGAAATAAAGCGTATTCAAATAGTAAAGGAGGAAGCCAAATTTTCTCTATTTGCAGATGACATGATAGTATATCTAGAAGACCCCATCGTCTCAGCCCAAAAACTCCTGAAACTGATAAGCAACTTCAGCAAAGTCTCAGGATAGAAAATCAATGTGCAAAAATCACAAGCATTCCTATACACCAATAGCAGACTTAAAGAGAGCCAAATCAAGAACAAACTGCCATTCACAATTGCTACAAAGAGAATGAAATACCTAGGAATATAACTAACAAGGAATGTAAAGGACCTCTTCAAGGAGAACTACAAACCACTGCTCAACGAAAAAAGAGAAGACACAAACAGATGGAGAAACATTCCATGTTCATGGTTAGGAAGAATCAATATCTTGAAAATGGCCCTACTGCCCAAAGTAATTTACAGATTCAATGCTATCCCCATCAAGCTACCAATGACCTTCTTCACAGAACTGGAAAAAACCACCTTAAACTTCATATGGAACCAAAAGAAAGCCCACATAGCCAAGTCAATTCTAAGCAAAAAGAACACAGCAGGAGGCATCACACTACTGGACTTCAAACTATACTACAAGGCTACAGTAATCAAAACAGCATGGTACTGGTACCAAAACAGAGATATAGACCAATGGAACAGAACAGAGGCAATGGAGGCAACACAACTTATCTACAACCATACAATCTTGGATAAACCTGACAAAACAAGCAATGGGGAAAGGATTCCCTGTTTAATAACAATATACAGTTTAAAAACAAATATACAGTTTTTGGTTTTCATCAGTTTGTTGAAACTTTAAGAAGCTTGTCTACAAGCTATACCTCAATAAAATGCAATAATCTATTTAGTCAATAGGTTGAAAAATCCATTTTCCCATTGTTACTCTTGGGTGTTGGGAAATAAATGGTGTTGGGAAAACTGGCTAGCCATGTGCAGAAAGCAGAAACTGGACCCCTTTCTGACACCTTACACTAAAATTAACTCCAGATGCATTAAAGACTTAAGCATAAGACCTGGCACCATAAAAACCCTAGAAGAAAATCTAGGCAAAACCATTCAGGACATAGGAGTAGGCAAGGACTTCATGACCAAAACACCAACAGCATTGGCAACAAACGTCAAAATAGTCAAATGGGACCTTATCAAACCCCACAGCCTCTGCACGGCAAAAGAAACAGCCACTAGAGTGAATCGGCAACCAACAGAATGGGAAAAAATTTTTGCAGTTTACCCATCCGACAAAGGGCTGATATCCAGAATTTACAAAGAACTAAAACAGATTTACAAGAAAAAAACAAACAAGCCCATTCAAAAATGGGCAAAGGATATGAACAAACACTTTACAAGAGAAGACATACATGAGGCCAACAAACATATGAAAAAATGCTCATCATCACTGGTGATTAGAGAAATGCAAATCAAAACTACATTGAGATACCATCTCATGCTGGTTAGAATGGCGATCATTAAAAAATCTGGAGACAGCAGATGCTGGAGAGGATGTGGAGAAATAGAAACAATTTTACACTGCTGGTGGGAGTGTAAATTAGTTCCACCATTGTGGAAGACAGTGTGGCGATTGCTCAAGGACCTAGAAATAGAAATTCCATTTGACCCAGCAATCCCATTACTGGGTATATATCCAAAGGATTAGGAATCATTCTACTATAAGGACACATGAACACGAATGTTCATTGCAGCACTGTTGACAATAGCAAAGACCTGGAATCAACCCAAATGCCCATCAATGATAGACTGGACTGGGAAAATGTGGCACATATACACCATGGAATATTATGCAGCCATCAAAAACAATGAGTTCGTGTCTTTGTAGGGACATGGATGAATCTGGAGAACATCATTCTCAGCAAACTGACACAAGAACAGAAAATGAAATACTGCATGTTCTCACTCATAGGCGGGTGATGAACAATGAGAACATATGGACACAGGGAGGGGAACACTGCACACTGGGGTCTGTTGGGGGGAATATGGGAGGGACAGCTGCGGGGGGGAGTTGGGGAGGGATAGCATGGGGAGAAATGCCAGATGTGGGTGAAGGGGAGGAAGGCAGCAAATCACACTGCCACATGCATACCTATGCAACTATCTTGCATGTTCTTCACATGTACCCCAAAACCTAAAATGCTATAAAAAATAATAAAAAATAAAAATAAAATTAAAAAAAAGAATTAGAAGCTGATGATTTTGAATTTAAAGTTGACTATCGTGTATGTTAAGCCTACTTCCTCACCTCCACACCCCCTTTCTCTATTTCTAAGCTTTCCCAGCTCTCTAATTATTTAGGGGGAGAAAAAGCCAACACTTGACCCTGCTGTCATGTCTGGCTGCTGTCCCGTCTCTTGTTTCTCATTCATGGTTAAATTCCTAAAAATGGTGTGTACTATACCCACAGCCTGTATTTCCACATCACTCTCCAGAATCTGGTTTCTATGTTCACTATATACTATGTACTCCAGGGGAAAGTGCCCACAATCAGGGCCACCATGTTAAGTTAGGATGTTATGCCTTACACAAGACTCTAAGCCAAGGGGATGGGAAGAGGCTAAAATTTTGGTGCATTTAATGGCCAAACTAAGTCCCGCCATGTGGTTTTATCTGCCAAGAGGGGACTGCCATTGTTACTATGATGATGATGATGTTGATGATGATTTTGTTCTTTGCCTGAAGGTTCCATAGGGCTAGCTGTGGCTTTGTCAACAATTCCCTTAGTCCAGTCTCAGCCTTTATTGTCTGATCTTATTTTTCAAAATTGACCTTTTAAAAGCCTGTAATCAAGAATGAAACCTCAGTTGTCTAAAGGGTGCAAAATTATTTGTCGACAGGAGGTCTTCCCCAAAGCTGTTAAAATCTTAAATCACCATGGGATTGGGATAAATTAAAGTAGCTGACCTTTGAACAGCATGAGGGTTGGGGTGCAGTCACCCCGTGCAATGAGAAATCCATGCATAACATTTGACTCCCCCAAAATGTAACTATTAATAGCCTACTATTGATAGGAAGCCTTACCAATAACAGAAACAGTTAATTAACACACATATTTTTGTATGTTATACATTTTATATAGCAAGCTAGAGAAAGTAACATGTTATATGTTTTATAAAGTATGTTACATGTTTTATAAAGTAAGCTAGAGCAAAGATGTTATTAAGAAAATCGTAATGAAGAGAAAATATATTTACTATTTGTTAAGTATAGGTGAGCCATGATGAACGTCTTCATCCTCATTGTGTTTACATTGAGTAGACTCAGGAAGAAGAGGAGGGGTTCGCTTTCTGTCTCAGGGGTGGCAAAGATGGGAGAAAAATCACTGTATCAGTAGGCTCGCACAGTTCAAACCCATGTGTTGGTCAACGGTCTACTGTATTTTTCTGTGTACTTAAAATACTAGTTGAGGGAAGACAAATGAAGATTAGAATCATATGTAAAAATGCAATGTCAATCTCTTTGTCACTTTCTGCCTCATCCCCTCCCCCTCTGCAGTCATCCTGATGGGAGAGACACCTGAACACTGTAAAAAGTCTGCAGACTTTATAAATAGCAAGGCTCACCTTGGAATTGCAACTCCACCACTTACTCAGTGATGTTGCCTCAGCAGTCATTGAGTTCTCTGGGCTTCAGAGTTTTCATCTACAAAATAAGGATAAAAATTGCCTCTCAATAGTCCTTTGGTGGAGGATTAAGCGAGTTATTACAGGGCACATCTACTATTTGGCCTGGAAGCAGCTCATGGTGAAGTCAGAATGATCTCTCAGTCTACACTTTCCCCATGATGACCCTCTGTTAACATTACTTTTACTTCTTCTTTTTCAACTGGATTTTTTTTTTCTCTTTTTTTCAACATTTGGCTCAGCTGACATCTCTTCCAAGAAGTGTTTCCTGATCTTTCACATTTGTCTAAATCTTCTCCTTACGTATGGGAGAGGAGTTCCCCTGGTACCTTAGTCATCACTTTTCACAGCCTTTATCCTGCTGTGCTGTAATTGCACGAGGGGAGCATTATGGAGCTGATGCTTCGTTTACTTTTGTATCCTTGGTGCTGAACATAGTACATGGCAAACCAATAGCTATTTGATAAACTGAATTGTCTTGATCTCAACATCTAAACCAGTGGAGAGAAAAGCGTTGTCCAAGCCATGGCAGCTGGGAAACATAGATGATTAGAAGCAGTGGTGACCAGACCCTTTCCTTGTATATTTCATCTTTAATGGATATTTCTCTATTGCTTAATTTCTGATCATTACACCATCCAGGTCTCTTCTTGGAGAAGAACTGATCTATTTTCAGGGCTTCAGTTATGTCCGGTCCTGACCATATATCCTCTCAAAAGCAGCTATCTACTTTCTACTGATGTTGATCAGTAGATCAACATCACCTGGGGGCTGTTCTGGAACCAACATAATCTGGTAGCTTGTTATAAAACAAGAATCTCGGGCCCTCCTCTAGACCTCCTGAATTAGAGCTGCATTGTAACTACTCCTCAGGATGATTTTGATGTACAATAAAATGTAAGAAGCCCTGGATTAGTAGTAGGTGCCTTCAAGAATGGTGTATTCCCTGAATTTATTGATATTTAAATGCCTTTGCTTGTGAAGTCTCAGGGAAAGGCATTGGGTCTGTTGTAAAGATAATAAAATAGTACACTGGTATATTGATGAGATCTTGGCCAAAAGCAGGCAGTAATTTTCTAACCCAGTAAACTGCAAATGAAACAGTCCACATTATTAGAACTAAGTAGACAACCTAAATATTTAAAAAGTGTTCAAATAAGTGAGAAGTTTTTCATCGTAATGTCTTGATCCTCTGCTTGGATAGAAAATGACTTTTTTTAAAGAGAGACCACTTCTTTAGAAAGAAATGCGCTACCCCACATCAAGGCAAACACGTTTTTTATTTGGTAGCAGTTTAATGACCAAAGCAAGGATTTCAAAAGCTATCTCCTGGTTTCCGTTCCAGTCTCGGGGCAAAGCAAGTATTTGCTTTCAGCGTAGTTGACACCCAAGCTCTTCGCAAATGTTTCCACAAAGCCAGCTGCCCTTTGTAGATCCCCCTGGGAACTTTTCTTTTGGTTACTAACCCTCAAGAGCCTACAACTCCCTATTTGTGAAGGTATCTGTCAGATGGAAAGAGGTCATAAATCTTCAGATCTTTTAGAAGAGCATGATCAAGACTCCAGTTTGAAAAACTTGATCCCTTTGCTCAGACCTTTGTGCTCATCTGAAGACTCTCTTCTCCAGCCTTATGATCCCAGTGGAAACTGCACCTCTACACGTGCAGATACACAAAAACAGTATGTTTGTAGCATTTCTTGGCTAGTATATTATAGGGTTGAAAATTCATTCCTTATCTGAAAGGTTCATCGGCTCTTAAATGCATTTTTATACTAACATTTCTGTTGATGAATCTTGTGGATGCATGAATTTTAGGTTTATTTCTTTTGCTTCATCACCAGTTCAGTAATGGTTTCTCCCTTGGTCTCACCTTTATATCTTCCATAGTACCTTATTCACTCCTCCTTTTTAAATAACAGAGTCTGGAGTGTGTTTAATGACTGACCTCTAAGGCCATGTGGTAGGTCGAATAAAAGGCTGTGGTCAAACACTCATCTGGAGAATCATGTTACAAAATCGTCAGTGACAAAGACCTGCTGCTGAGATATTGTGGCCTTCCAAGGACCTGATGGTGGATTCAGTTTTCACTCCTCACGCACCTATTAGGTGGTTCAAGTGTGTAGATGCATGTGTGCGCTTGCATGAGTGTGCATGCCTGTGAGCGTGAACAGAACAAAAACCTGAACTCTCTAGCACATGCCACCTGTTTTCACATCATTGTTGTTACAAAAGGCTTTTTTTTCTCTTTTAATTAGCTGAGCTGTCCTATTTTTTCATAACTTGCCTCTTCTCTAACATATGGGCTGTAACCATATTTCTTTTCATTAGACCTGAGCCTTGTTTGTCATTTATACCATACTTTTGCCTTTCTCTTTCATTTGGAAAGAAAGGGAGGCTTTTCTATTATTTTAGAGCAAAGCACCTCTGGTTTATGTGGCGACTCTTGTGGCTTTCTAAATGCACTTGATTTAGCTTTCAATATGTAATTACTGCCAAACAAGTTAATTGCTTTATAAGTGTCCAAAATTCCCTGGTTTAATTTTGCTTTCATTTACCAACCTTCATTATACATCCACTGTTCAACATAAACACAAATGATTGTTAATGAATGCCTAATGCCATATTCATTAGAAAATCAGGTTAATGACTTGCAATGAATATCCCAGCTACTTTATTCTTTCAGCCTTTTTATTTATTTATTTTTGCCTTGTTGATTACAATAGCTTTTTGTTTACCAAGAAATTCTACCTGTACTGCTAGTCTGTTTCTTTCTGGACTCCTTGTCTTGCTTAAAAGTTCAAGGTTTCTAAGTTACTTACATTCCCTAATTGTTCTTTCTTCCTGCAGATACCTCCAATATATGCATCCATTTGTACATAAATTATATCTCAATAATGCTTTATAAAAAATTAAAAAACCAAAACAATCGTAATGCACATGATTTCCTTGCGCTATTGGCTACCATAAAGTCTTGTTCTTCAGAGAACAGAAATATCAGAACTGTTTTGTATAGTTGTTCAGGTGGTACACAAACAACCCCAAGAGGTATTGTTTTGGCATCCCAGTCTCTGTGAATGATGCCACCCTGCTGTGCCATCCACAACTTGAATAGCTCTTAGGAGTGGCACTAAGAAATCTCCACTAAAATAAAAAAAAAGTATCAGAGCAGAATGGTTTGGGACAGCATTCGCTGCTTGGTGCAACTGCCTGGGCAAAGGTTGCCTAATTGGAAGATACCAGATGTGTGAATGTACATGGTTTGAGTGAGTGCCAGGAAGTCCATGGAGGAGAACTGAGATGCATATTATGGGGATGGGCGTGATTTTCCCACTGGTGATTCTTGCTTTGTAAATGAAGTTTCTTCCCCTCCCTGCAAACATGGGGTTGCTTTTTCAATCAAACCCAGGCAGGTGGGGTTTGAAGGCTGTGCATGTGTGCCTATAACCCAACAGAGGACGATAGGTAGAATACAAAGTCCAGATTCTAAAATTTGAGCCCTGGCTTGTCCCACTATGTGGCTGTGTGATCTTCAGCAGTTTCCTCATCTATCAAGTGCACATGTTGTCAATTTCGAATTTCTTCAGGTTTTGCACCCTGTGACTCCTTTTGGGATGACAGGAGAGTGCCCCTGCATTCTTTAAGAGCATCGATTGGATGCTTACCATGTGCCCAACACAGAGTTGATGTGAGGGATACTAGGCAGAAGACACATTTTCTTGACCTCATGGGAGAACATATCAGGGAGGCCCATGTGCCCCACCTGTCCTTGACAGGCAGTATAAATGCATCACAGTTGTAGCACTACTTAGCTTCAGTGCTGTGAAATCAATTATGCTCTCCAATTATTTATTCCAGATTCTAGTAATTTTACCTACTTCTGCCACCTGGGAACCCCTACCACTTCTCTTGTTGCCATCTGTCAGTTATGGTACTTTGATCTCAGAGAAGCTCTTGTTTCTTCTTCCATTTTTGTCTCCATTTAGGTTCCCAGTCCATTACCTAAGTCAACATAATAGTGACTTGACTCTACCTATGTCTATACCTTCATAACATTTAGTGTTACGGGAATCTTACCTTTATTTGTGTGATTCTTTGGTTACTCCCTCTTGCTTTAGACTCTAATCACCTCTGGGAAATGTAATGGCAGACTTACCCTTGTTTTTCTAACATATACATTGTTTTTCTGACATATCCTAGTGATAGATTTTTGGTGATCTCTCCTTCATGACACCAGCCTTAACAGACTGGTTTTAGCAAATATTGGGGAACAAAAAGTCAAAGACCCTGAAGAGCATGACTAACTAACTAAATAGAAAGCACCACACTGAAAACCAGAAGTAGGAAAACAAATCCTGATATTATCTTATTAAGGTTTGATATCTATCTATCTATCTATCTATCTATCTATCATCTATCTATCTATCTATTTTAGCTGTCATGCAGATGGATGAGGTTTGATATTTTAAGTAAAATTGCAAGTACACTTCAAATCCAATGTCTGGTTTGATATTTAAGTAAAATTGTTCTCTTCCAATGTGAGATCCCCAGCGGTTACCTCTTCTGACTTCACTGAGTATATTTATTGTATGTATTGTGTATATGTTTCAGTCATAGGTTTCTGCAATGATAATTCTGCATGCCAAGCTACTCCAAATAAGTGACTTTCAACAAGAAACGTTCATTTCTTATTTATGCTCATGGGCCTGTGGGTTGACTATGGCTGCATTGAGCTCAGCTGGGATGGGCTTCATGACATGGGAGGTACATCAAAGTCACATGGAAAAGGGTGTAAATGTTTAATTCTATTTCATTCTAATATATCACCATATTTTCAAAATACTTTGTCTCTCTCTTTCATTGCACATATCAGAGTTGAAATTTTACATTTATTTGTGTGATTATTTCATTATTACCTGCAGCCTCCTCTGGACTCTTGAGGATGGGAATTATGTTTTGGGCTCACCATTGTTCCAAAGCACCTGGGACAGTGTTCCAGGCAATATTGGGTACTCAGTGAATGAATAGCCATGGGTTGAAAGAATTAACTTCTGATCTACCTAAAAACCATCTCAGGAGTGAAAATGTTTCTTTGTAAGAATCACTGAAGTGATACTAAATGCCTTGTTTCTAATCTTTCAGAAATCCCCTTGCTACATTCCCATTGTGAGCAGTGCCACCCTGTGGGATAGAAGCACACCCCATGCAAAGGTGAGTCAGCGGAGTGCTATGCGCAGGGCGGCTCCGTAGTGTCATCCTTTTGGGTTCAGTTGCTTTCCACATAAGAAGATTTGTTTCTTTGTATTTTTGACTTTATGACTAGTAAAGGATTTTTTAAATTTAGAAAACCTTGGATCTCTGTTTGAGAGTCATGCTATCTCCTATTCTTTACACACATTATGTACACTGAGAAAAACCGGTATCATGCATCTGATGTCCGAGCATAGAAATCACAGTGCATTAGGGGTCTTGGCAGTGCCTGTATGTGGCCAACATACAGAAACTAGGGCAATAATTTTGTCTTACCGTCATGCATAGAAATTAACAGCTGAGTTCACTAGGCACAAAGTTGACCTGTTAGTAGTGCTCCTCTCCTGTGCCACCTTCTACTAATTGGTTGCTAATGCTCTTTTTCTTGGTGAGAGCCAAAGTGAGTGTTTGTCCCTACAATGTGCATATGCATGGCTGTAAATGACTATGATGTGAACATGGAGATGGTCACCATGGCTGGCCAGTCCAGTTGTCATGGAGCTGTGGTAGCTTTCCAGATTCAGTCTCACCAGAACTTTGTTTACAAAAGCAGGATTGGGATAAAAAGAACCATTCAGCCAACACTGAAATTTACATCCTAAGGGCTTTAATCACCTTCATTTCCTTCCTATTTATCATGAAGGGAATTGCAACTTCCTCTAAAAAGGACCACACAGCCTAGCAACACGTATGAAATCACAACATCCCAGGCACATGAGGAGGAGATAGTTTTCTCTTCTATGGATTTCCATTTTCAAAATTGGTGATCAAGATGGGCTTAAATTACAGCTTGCAGAAAAGTAGCTTATAGTGACTGGAAATGCAGTTCAAGAGTAGCAATCAACGATGTAGAAAATAACATTTTAAGATTAATGAAAAAGGCCAATAGTAGAAAAGATGAAAAACATGCCCCAGTTGAAAAACATGACCTGGTTTTCTTACTGTTCTTACTTTGCCCTAAGCAGAGGAATATATCTAAGTAAGTCACCTGCAATATGCTGTTTCATTAGTTATATGTTCATTTGGACGTCAAGGATCTGTGCAGCTGAGGGATTCCATGACTCCCAGAATGAACTGTGTTGGAAAGGAAACAGGCCCAGCCAAGTCTCTTTATTGCTATTATTCTACAACTGGTATGTCTAGGCTCTTAGAAGGCAACACTTCATGAAAGGGAACCACAGATTCATTCTCTCATCAAGGAGTAGTGCAGGTGACAATGAGAGCTGGCATTTAGCTCATACCACAGCAAGATGATGCCTCTGTAGCTCACAGGCCAGTGCCCCCTGGGTGCCCACTCCTTTCTTCTGATAGCTTAAGTTAGAACAGGGAAGTGAGTGCTGTCCTATATGGATCAGGGCTTGGCATCAGCTAGATCCTCTTTCAAATTGCATCATCTCTTCCTCTCTCTTTCTTCTCTTTCTTCCTTTCTGTGTTTTTGTGGCTTTGGAGTAATTATAGAAGTAGGACTGAAAAATTTTAAGATGTATATCTTTAAAATACTTTAATATTATTTGTCCTTGTATATAGTATACACTGTATATTGACTGCCATATACTTTATTGTATATTATACATTGTATATTATGCACTGTACATCAGATATTGTATAACATATATAAAACATATATTATGTATTACATACTATCATGTATATCAGATAACCTGTATTGTATATTGTATATGTGTGTGTGTCTCTGTGTCTGTGTGTATGTATTCCAGTATTATATCTTATATATTGTATTTAATGACCACCTAACAATAGTCAGAAAGTAAAAGCAACAGTAACGAAAAAAAAAATCTTTCTTTTTAGGAGACTATCAATAGTGAACAACATAAATAATGGGAAATTATCAGATAAGTAAGTCAGATAATTCAGGTAATTCCAGAAAATCGCTGTGCTATGAAAACTGTAAATTGGTGGTAATGAGGTTGAAGGTCACTTAGGGTGGGAGGAGGGTGCTGCTTTTGCTAGGGTAGTGTGGTCAGGAAAGGTCCTCCTCCTCCTCCTCCTCCTCCTCCTCCCTCCTCCTCCTCCTCCTTCTCCTCCTCCTCCCCCTCCCTCCCTCCCTCCCTCTCCTCCCCCTCCCTCCCTCCCTCTCCTCCTCCTCCTCCTCCTCCTCTGCTTCTGCTTCTTCTTCTTCTTCTTCTTCTTCTTCTTCTTCTTCTTCTTCTTCTTCTTCTTCTTTCTTCTTCTTCTTCGAGTTTGCTGGATCATATAGTAATTCCATGTTTTCTTTCCAACTTTCATTTTAGGTTCAGAGGGTACATGTGCAGGTTTGTTACATGAATAAATGGCATGTCATAGGGGTTTGGTGTGCAAATCATTTCATCACCCAGGTAATAAGCATAGGACTCCATAGGTCTTCACCCTTCTCCTACCCTCCACCCTTAAGTAGGTCTTGGTGTCTATTGTTCTCTTCTTTGTGTCCATGTGTACTCAATGTTTAGCTTCCACTTACAAGTGGGAACATGCACTATTTGGTTTTCTATTCCTGTGTTAATTCACTTAGGATAATGGCCTCCAGCTCTATCAATGTTGCTGCAAAAGATGTGATTTTGTTCATTTTCATAGCTGCATAGTGTTTGGTGTATACGTAATACATTTTCTTTATCCAGTCCACTATTGATGGACATTTAGGTTGGTTCTTTGTCTTTGCTATAGTGAATAGTGCTGCAATGAACATACATGCACATATGAGGGAAGATGATATTTGAACTATGAGAAAGAGGCAACCAGGTAAAGTTCTGGTCGGCAGAAAGTTCATGGAGACAGATTACTCTAAGCAGGAAGACCAGGCAGCCTGAGGCAGGCTGAACCCAGCATGATTAAGAGCAGGAGAATGTCAATGCAGCTGAAAGTGTAGAGCAAAGGAGTGGTTGGTTGGAGGAATTGGCAGGTATCTGATTACATGGGGCCTGGTGGCCAATGAAAGGAGTTTTGTCTTTTTTTCTGGCTCTCAAGCAGAAGCCATAATGAAAGTTCATTTTAAGCCAGATATGGAATCATCTGATTTGCATTTAAGAGGTTCAGTGGCTCCTGTATTCAGGATAAGTTTTCTGGAAGAAAGAGATTTTGAGTCCCCTGGGAAGTTATTAGGTTATTTCAGTGAGGCAGTGGTAGTTAGGAGTAGGTTCAAATTAGTTGAGTAACAAAGAAGTGATTCGATTTTAGAAAGGTTTTGGAGGCAGAGCTGATAGGCTATTGTAATGGCTGGGATGTGGGATATGAAGAAAAGAGGAATCAAGAAAGACTTCTAGGTTTGTGGCTTCAAAAACCTGGAGTGAAAGGAAGTGGAAGTCGTGGGGATTTTGAGAATAGATTTTTGGTGGAGATCATCAGTAGTGTGCTTGGAGAATATTTTGAGTTTGAGGTGCTTAGTACTTCATATCTCATTTATCAGAACTTAGTCTTGTGGCTAGACTTAGCTGCAAGAGACACTGGGAAATATGATCTATTAACTGGGCACATTGCTGCCTCAAACTTAGGGTTTTGTTACGAAGGATGAGGAGAGAATGGACATTGGGTAGCTTAATAGCATCATCAACCACAGAAATCAATAATAATAGTACCCCAAAGACTTTGGAGGTGTACGTATATATGTATTTTTTTTTGAGACAGGGTTTTGCTTTGTTGCTTGGTTCAGAGGGTGGTGGCTGATCACGGCTTGCTGCAGCCTCAACATCCCAGGATCAGGTGTTTGCCTCAGCCTCCTGAGTAGCAGGGACCACAGGTGCACACCACCATGCTCAGCTAATTTTTAAAAATTATTCATAGATACAGGGTCTCCCTGTGTTGCCCAGGCTGGTCTTGAACTGCTGGGCTCAAGTGATCCTCTTGTTTTGGCTACCCGAAATGTGGTGATTACAGGCATGAGCCACTGTGCTAGGGCTAGAAATAATTTAATTATTACTTCAAAGAAGAAAAATGATGAACAGGAGAAAATATTTAGAATTTAATGATAATATTACTAAAAAAGTGAGATGCAGCTGAAGTGGTTCTCAGGGGTGAATTTATACCTTAAATTTCATATCAGAGAGAAACAAAGGTTGGGAACTAAAGGACGAGGTATTTAACTTAAGGGCTAGTTATTCGAACTAAGAAATAAGTCCAAAGAAAGCAAAAAGAAGGAACCAATAAAGAGAAGAAAACACCAAAATAGAAAACAAAAATACAATTAGAGATAAATAACAGAGCCAAAAGTTTGTTATAGAAAGGAGTGAATAAAATAGGCAAACCTAATAAGACTGATTAAGGACAAAATAGGGAGTACAATATTATGACTGAAAAAGGAACACAAGTACAGACACTGGAGATTTAGAAAATCGAGTCAATACTATGAATAACTTACATTGTGTTAATAAGAAAACCAAACCAGTGATTTTCTTTTCTTCTTTTTCTTTTCTTTTCTTTTTCTTTTTTTTTTTTTTTGAGACAGAGTCTTGCTCTGTTACCCAGGCTGGAGTGCAATGGCATGATCTTGGCTCATGCAACCTCCACCTCCCAGGTTCAAGCAATTCTCCTGCCTCAGCCTCCTGAGTAGCTGGGATTATAGGTGCCCACCACCATGCCCAGCTAATTTTTTGTATTTTTTTCTTTTGGTAGATATGAGGTTTTACTATGTTGGCCAGGCTGGTCTTGAACTCCTGACCTCCTGATTTGACTGCCTTGGCCTCGCAAAATCCTGGGATTATAGGTATGAGCCACTGCAGCCAGCCCAAACCAATGATTTTTTAATACTTTGCTCTCAAAACATAACACTTCTGTAACTGGATGTGTGTGAGATTTTTCCCCCATCAGCCAGTTCTCAAAAAACCAGCTGGATATCCTACAATTCAATTCAATTCTAACACTAACCAGAGTTTGTGTAGACCTTCCTATGGGTTAAGGATACAGTCCCACAGGACTGTGCAGGTTAAGGGAATAGTGCTTCAAGGCTGGCCCAACTTCAGGTGCCAATTACAAGGCTCAGATTGTCATCTGTAGTTCTGATCAATGGCTATAAATTAGGGTTCCCACAATCTCCTATTTGGGTTTGGTTATTTGCTAGAATGGCTCACAGAACTCAGGAAAACATTTACTTTTATCTATTGGATTACTACATAATAAAGGGTATGATAAAATATGTAGATAAACAGCCAGATGAAGAGATATGTAGGGCAAGGTATGGAGGAAGGGGTGTGGAGCTTCCATGACTCCTCTGAGCACACCATTCTCCCAGAACTTCCATGTGTTCTGCAATCCAGAAACTTCCTGAACCCCATCACTCAGGGATTTTTATGGAGGCTTCATTACACAGGCATGATTGATTATTAACTCAGTCTCCAGTCCCTTTCTCCTTCCTGGAGTATAGGGGCATGGGGAGCTAAAAGTTCCAGGCTTCCAATCATGGCTTGGTCTTTCTGGTGTCCAGCCCCCATCTAGAAGCCTTCCAAGAGTCTCCTCATTAGGACAAAAGACACTTCTATCACCCAGGAAATTCCAAGGGATTTACTAGAAGCTGTCTGTCAGGAACCAGGGGCAGGGACCTAATATATATTTCTTTTCTTTTATTTTTTTTTTTTTTTGAGACGGAGTTTTGCTCTTGTTACCCAGGCTGGAGTGCAATGGCGCGATCTCGGCTCACCGCAACCTCTGCCTCCTGGGTTCAGGCAATTCTCCTGCCTCAGCCTCCTGAGTAGCTAGGATTACAGGCATGCGCTACCATGCCCAGCTAAGTTTTTGTATTTTTAGTAGAGACGGGGTTTCACCATGTTTACCAGGATGGTCTCGATCTCTTGACCTCGTGATCCACCCTCCTCGGACTCCCAAAGTGCTGGGATTACAGGCTTGAGCCACCGCGCCCAGCCAACATATATTTCTTATTATATGATATCACAGTATCACATATGTCAACAAAATAGAAACACTATTAAGTCAGTATTCAGAAATTTCCTTTGTTCCTGTAACAGCATGCCAAGAGGATTTTGTGAGTTTTCTTAAAACTTCAAATGTTGGATAATTCTTACATAAAAAAGAGAAAAACCCACGTAATTAATTTTCTGAGGTTAATAAAACCTCAGAAGATGAAACAGGACAAACTATGAATCAATCTAATTTATGATAAATATTAAATGAAGTACTAGCAAAATTAAATCCATCAGTATATACAATAAAATATGTCACAATTATGCAGGGTTAATTCTAGGGATGCATTAATAGTTTAACATCAGAAAATCAATTCATGAAATTATTTGTTAATGGATTAATGGAGTAAAATAATATAATCATTCAGTTGGACACAGACTTCAACATTAATTCATGGGAGAAAAAAATTTAGAAAACTAGGAATAGATGGGAACTTTCTTAACCTGATAAAACATCTATAAAAATCTTATAGAAAAGAACATAGGCTGGTGCTATGACTCACACCTGTAATCCTAGCACTTTGGGAGGCAGAGGAGGATGGATTGCCTGAGTTCAGTAGTTTGAGAACTGCCTAGGCAACATGGTACAACCCATCTCTACTAAAAACACAAAAAATCAGCTGGGTTGGTGGTACACACCTGTAATCCCAGTTACTGTGGAGGCAGAGGCACGAGAATTGCTTGAACCCAGGAGGTGGAGATTGCAGTAAGCCAAGATAGTGCCATTGCACTCTAGCCTGGGTGACAGAGTGAGACTCTGTCACAAACAAACAAACAAAACGTAGACTTAATAGCGAGCCTTTAGAAACATTTTCACTAAAACAAAGAAAAACACCAATGACTACTATGATTGTCCTATTAAAAAATGTCCTGGGGGTTCAAAGCAATAAAATCTAGGGAAAAAATGTATAATAATTGGGGGGAAAAGATAATATTGATTATCTGCCTGGAAATTCTAAAGTTATCTCCAAATTATTAACATTTATAAATTATTACAACCCAAACTATAAATTACTTTGAAATAAATTTAAAAAAATTTATAGGACATATATGGAGAAAAGTACAAAACATTATTTTAGGATTTAAAAGAGGGTGCCCAAATAAATGAAGAGATAGTATGCATATGAATCAGAAGTCCATCGTAGTATTTTTGGTGAAGTTAAAAGTAGACCCATTCTATAAGTTAAATGAAAGATCAGCTTACAATCTTTCAGTTATAAAGAAGAATAAAATATGGGAAGTTCTTTTACCAGATATGAAGACTTCTTTAAAAGCCATAGTCATTAAACAGCATGCTATTGGCTCAAGGGTAGGCCCATGGAACTGAATAGAATACATAAATCTGATAAACAAAAGAAAGGTTATTAGATACTGATGGGGAAAGGAAGGACTATTCAATAAATGAGGTGGAGATAACTGGCTATCCCTACATAAAAAAAGGTAATATTATGTATCTATTCACACTAAATAGAAAAGTAAACTTTAGGCAGGTTTAAGAAAACAGTAACTTTTAGAGAAAATACAAAATATATTTTATGACCTGAGGGGTATAAAAGAGTTTCCTAAGGCATAAAAATCATAATCTTTCAAGATATATTGATGAATTTTGCTATATTAAAGATTTAAAAGGTTCATTTGCCAAGACTTATGACAAAAATAAAGGATATGTTACAAGTTAACAACAAATATTTGGAGAGCAATAAGGAATTTATATCTAGAATTTACATAGAATTCCTACCAATTGGAAAGATAGTTAACTGGGTAGAAAAATGAGCAAAGGATATGAATTGACAATTCAACAAGAGGAAACCTGAATCTCCAATGCAAGCATAAATAAATGTTTTCACTTACTAGTGTCAAGGGAAATGCAGATAGAAACTGTAGTGAAAGATAATTTCATACTCGTAAGTTCACATGGATGAAAAAGTCTGATGATTAAAAAAAAAGTGGTGACAAAGGTATAGAGAAATGGAGAGTTGCACATAAGCTGCTGCAGAATCACTTCAGAGAGCATCTTTATGATCTAACACAGCTGCAGAATGCACTTTTTAGTTTTATTTTATTTTTTGATACAAATATTTGTACATATTTATGTGGTTCGTATGTGATACTCTGTTGCATGCACTGACTGTATAATGATCAAGTCAGGGTTTTTGGGGTGTCCATCACCTTGAGTATTTGTCATTTCTATGTGTTGGGATCATTTCAGGTCCTTTCTTCTGGCTATTTTGAAATATATAATATATTGTTGTCGATAGTCACCACACTCGGGTATTGAACATTAGAATGTATTTCTTCTATCTAAATGATCTCAGTGTATGTTTGTACCCATTCACCAACCTTTCTTTATCCCTGCTCCCACCCTTATATGCTTCCCAGCCTCTAGCATTCATCATTCTGGAATGCAAACATATTTGACTCAACAATTTCCACCAGCATAAGAAATTAGAGACTGTGTACTCAGTGAAGACATATAGAGCAGCAGTCCCCAACCTTTTTGCCATTAGGAATTGGTTTCGTGGAAGATATTTTTTTCATGGACCAGAAGGGGGTTAGGGAAGATGGTTTCTGAATGAAAGCATTCCATCTTAGAAGATCATCAGACATTAGTTAGGTTCTCATGAGGAGTGTGCAACCTAGATCCCTCGAGTGAGCAGTTCCCAATAGGGTTTGAGCTCCTGTGATAATCTAGTGTCACCACTAATCTTACAGGAGGCAGAGATCAGGTGATAATGCTTGCTCCTCAGCCTGCCACTCACCTTCTCTTGTGCCACCTGGTTCCCCTTGGCCTGGGGGTTGGGAACCTCTGACATAGAGGACTGTTTTCTGATGCATTGATTTGTAATGGAAAATTAAAAAGAACATGGTCATTAACAGGAGAGTAGATAAATACATTGTGGCCTATTTTATACAATGATCTGTTGGAACTAGTTTAAAGGAATAAATTGAACCTATACAGACCATCAAGGATAAATTTCAATAATCTGATGGTGAATGAAAGTGTCAAGTTACAGAATTACTTACCTGTTTGGTATGACAGATACTGTCATTTAGAGGATAAAGTTATACACCTTTGCTTTTCCCTCCTAGTTTAGAGCCATTAGAGATGTAAACACACAGATCGGACAGATGGTGGTAAAAATATATTCCAGGTCAAAGTTGGATTGAAGAACTTAGTAATGGTTCTAAAAATATAAACAGATCATATCATTCTTCTTCATAAACTTCCAATGGGCTTCAATTTTACTCACAATAAAATCCAAAGTCTTTATCATGGCTCCAAGACTCTACATAATCTGGATTCCGCTATCCCACTAGCTTCCTCACTTATCTTTTACACTCTAGCCCCTCCCTCTGCTTAGTCCTCCAAGCACACTTCCCTCCTAGGTTCTTTGCATTTACTGTTTTGTGTACTTAGAATGTACCTTCTTTCAGGTCCTGAGCCCCACTTGCCTCAGAACTAGTGGACCTGGTCTGAATGTACTCAGAACCAGTACATCTGGGGTTGGCATTCTCCTAAGCAACTCACCAACTAATGCCCAAGGATCTAAAATAATGGTGTCCAAATTTTAATTAAAAATGTCTAGCAATGATAAAAATTTTAGTGCCCATATCTCATATACTTATATTTAGATATATATGTACTACTCCATTCATTAAAATGTTAGAAACTATATTATAATGTATTTATGTTAGTATTAGTTCGTTTTCACACTGCTATAAAGATACTACCTGAGACACTTGCGAGACTAGATAATTTATGAACGAAAGAGGCTTAATTGACTGACAGTTCTGCGTGACTGGGAGGCCTCAGGAAACTTACCATCATGGCGAAAGGCAAATGAGAAGCAAGTATCTCTTCACAAGGTATCAGGACAGGAAGAGAGTGCAAGGGAACCTGCCACTTTTAAAACATCAGATCTTGTGAGAACTCCCCCATTATTATGAGAACAGCATGGGGTAAACTGGAATACTATTTTATAACTATTATGGTATGATGTATATGGTATAAAATAGTACTTTATATCTCATTTATGCAGTGGAATATCCCATTGAACTTAAACATAAATGAGATCAATTATAAATGATTATCTTTTCATGTCCAATCAGATGCTTTCATACCATTTTTAATGAATATGTCAAGAAATTTATGGGAATTTCTCACTCAAGGGATCTAGGTTTCATACCCCATGATCCAGTCACCTCCCACAAGCTCCCTCCCCCATAACAATTTGAGATGAGATTTGGGTGGGAACACAGAGCCAAACCATATCAACTATTAGGTCATCACTATTGTTTATAAAATATAACAATAGTGATAACAATAGTATAAACAATAGTGATAACCTAATAGTTGGTATATGTATATTATACATATAGTATATATATTATGTTGTAACTATGTTTTATATATATATTATGTTATAACTATGTTGTACCATAACAATATATAAACACTATATATTGTATATAATGTGTATATATACACTATATATATTATATAATGTATAGTATATGTAGTTATGAATAGTATGTATAGTATATATATTGTTATGACTATGTTATAACTGGAATACTACTTTATAACTATTATGTTATAATGTATATGCTATAAAATAGTACTTTATATCTCATTTATTCAGTGGGATGGCCCATTGAATTTAAACATAAATAAGATCAATTGTAAATGATTATCGTTTCATGGCCAATCAGATGCTTTCATACTATTTTAAGTTAATATGTCAAGAAACGTTATACACAAGGGTTATTGTAAGAATAATGGGTCTAAAGCCATATTTCCACTAGACTTCTTACTCAATTTCAACTATTGTGGCCAACTTGAAAATTTATTTGAGATCATCATTCTTTTTACTTTGTAATATGGCAGAGGAAGATATCATATTAGAATAAAGTGGGTCAGTCATTTTCTTCAGTTGATCAACAAGTATTTATTCATACCTGCTGCATGCTAGAATGTAAGCTCCAAGAGGGCATGGCCTAGTCTGTCTTACTTTTTATTGTGTCCTTAGCTCCCAGAAGGATGCTGGTACATTATAGATGTTCATTTGATATTTATCGAATAAATGAATGAATGAGTGAGAACTTTGCAGGCACTGGAGGTATTCTGGTGAGCCTCTGTTCCTGCTTTTCTACTGCTCTGTTAGTTTCTGTTCCTGGAATGACCTTGAGTTTTCTCTGGAAGCTTCATCTTAGTACCATAGCTCCCACCTGTCTTCCCTTTGTTCACAGCGTGTAGCCCCACTCTGAATGGAATTTCTCTACCACAATTTGGAGTTGGCTTCAGATATTAGGCCTCTCCTTGGGGAGGAGTGGAAAGGGGACCTCATCTGTACCTCCTAATGAGCTGCCCGCTAAAGCCACCCCTCCACTGCTTGCTTTCCTGCTGCTCTGTAGGAGCCCTTCTTGATTGAATTGTTGGGAAACAATCAGTATTTGTGGAAAAAAATTTGCTTTCTGAAAGTATGCTTTCAATGGTTCCATGTTTCAAACTCATAACTAAATCAGTGATCACATGTTAAACATGTATTTTAAAATTATGTAGTATGCAAAGTTTGCATGGAGGAGACACAGGAGAATTGGTCATAAACAAGTTTGTAACCTTGGACTGCATCTTTTCCACAGCAAGTGTTAAAGTGGACATTTTAAAGAGCAAGCCAGAAAGTATCCAGTTCATGGGTGAACTGAGGACTGTAAGAAGTCAGGTAAATATAGGGCAGGTCAGACAACTTGTGGCCTAGAAAAGAGCATCATTTTCTCAGCAGGTGTGAGTTAGATTTGTACAGAAAGGCATTTTAAGATGTTTTATAAGAGAGTAATTTGAGAAACGGAGTGTCTTCATCTCAGCATGACATCGCACTGAACTCATTCTCAGTCTCTTCTCTGATTTTAGCAGGATTAACTCCTGCCGTAACTGAGATGGTCTGGAGAAACCTTTTGTATTCAACTAAGTGCTTCTTTGGGCATTTAAGTATGAGCATGGGAAGATTTTAGAAATGTTTTTTTCTCATATCCAGTATGAACATCTGAAAGAAAAAGTGTTCATTCACTTTGGCAAAACTACTAATAATTTGGCCTAGATGATGGGTCACAATTCAGTGTCCTATGGAAATGATGCGAGGAGCATATTGGCATACCTGAGGAGGGTTCCTCTAGGGATTCCTCTGATCTCCAGGAATTTGCTCTGCCTAGAGTCAGAGCATAAAGCTAGAAAGAGTTGCTTTTTAAGAGGTGGGATCATAGGCACAGAGTTATTAATAAGCATCATAGGTTTTTATTTCTAGCAGACGTGTGCTGTTGTCTCAGTTAAATTAATAAGTACTAGGTGTTTCATTCATTCAATAGATTGTATTAAGTGCAATATATACTAGGCATTATTTTAGGCATATAGCAGTGAACAAAAAACCCTGACCTCATGGAGTTTTCATTCCAGTGTGGGAATCAGACAATAAAGAGATGGTCCAGATAGTGTTAAGTGCTATAGAGAAAAAGCAGGATAAGGGAATGGAAGCATGTGTCAATCTTGATATTTGTCATATAAGCATCTTATTTGCAAGCAACAGAAGCTAGTATAGTTCTGACGTTTCCTTCAGATTTCATGTTGAGATATAATCCCCAATGTTGGAGGTGGTGGGGGGGCACTGATGGGAGGTTTTTGGGTTATGGTGGGGAATCCCTCATGGCTTGGTGCTATTCTTGCAATAGTGCGTTCTTGCAAGATCTGGTTGTTGTAAAATGTGGCACCTCCCCACCCCCACTCTTTCTCCCTCTTGTTCCTGCTTCTGCCATGTGAGATGCTTTCTCCCTCTTTCCCTTCCATCATGACTGTAAGCTCAGAAGCCCTCACCAGAAGCTGAGCAGATGCTGGGGCCATGCATTCTGTAGAGCCTGCAGACCTCCATGAGCCAACTGAACCTCGTTTCTTCTAAATTACCCAGTCTCAGGTACTTATTTATAGCAATGCAAGAATGGACTAACACAGAAACTGATTCTGGTTGATTGACCAAAAAAGGAATTAAATAAAAATAGCATTGGGTGCTTTACAAGATCATCAAGAGGAGTAGGCAAGAAGAGCCAAGGATGGACTTCCAGGAACAGTGTCCAAAAGGACACTGCACAATTGATCTGATGCCTGATACCACCACTGAGAATGAGATACCACAGCTTGTACTGCTGCCACTTCTGTGACAGCGACTTGAATTTGCAGTTTCTGCTACTGCACAGCCGGTAGGAAGAGAATGAGAAAGAGAATTTCCTGCCCTTTCCTCATATATTGCTAGTTCATGAGTTTGGTTGTTAACGCAAGTGCCTGGACATCAACAGTGCTACTTCACAGATTTGTTTCAAGATTAAGTGAGTTAGAGCTAATAAACAAATCCAGCAGAGTTGCAGAAAAGTTGACATACAAAAATCCATTGTATGTCTATGCACTAACGATAAATAATCTGAAAAGGAAATTAAGAAAGCAATTTTATTTAAAATAGCATCAAAAATAATAAAATACTTAGGAATGAATTTAACTAAAGAAGCAAAAGATTTGTGTATTGAAAACTGTAAAACATCTGAAAGACAATAAAGATGACCAAAATAAATGGAAAGACATTCCATGTTCATGGATTAGAAGACTTAACATTAATATGATAATACTACCCAAAGTGATCTATGAATTCCATGCAATCCCTATCAAAATTCCAGTGGAGTTTTAAAATTTATGTTATTTAGAAATAGAAAAAGGATTCTAAAATCCATGTGGAAACTCAGAAGATTCCCAAATAGTCAAAACAATCTTGAAAAAGAACCAATTTGAAGGGTTCATACTCCTGATGTTAAAACTTGCTACAAGATGACACTACAAAAAACAGTGTGGTACTGGCATACAGATATACATATAGACTGATGGAATTGAATAGAGCACCAAGAAATAAACTCTTACATGTATGATCAACTGATTTTCAACAAAAGTGCCAAGATAATTCAATAGAGCAAGGCATTTTTTCAACTAATTGTTGTAGCAAAACTAGATATTTACATGTAGAAGAATGAAATTGAGCACACACATTACACCATATTTAAAAATTAACTCAAAATGGATCAAAGACTGGCATGTAAAAGCTAAAGCTATAAAACTCAGAAGAAAACATAAAGCAAAATCTCCAGAACCTTAGATGTGGTAATGGTTTTTTAAATATGACACAAAAGCATAGGTAACAAAAGAAAAATTAGATAAATTGAACCTTGTCAAAATTACATTTTTTGTGCATCAAAGCCACTATCAAGAGGGTGATTAGACAACCCACAGAAATGGGAGAAAATAGTTGCAAATCATATATATATATACACACACACACATGCACATCATATATACCATTATATGTTATTAAATATTATTAGTATCTATGATATATATGGTTAATATCCAGAATATATGAAGAATTAAAAGTTATCAGCAACAAAAAAGCAACCCAATTAAAAAATGGGCAAAGGACTTGAATAGAAATTTCTCCAAGGAAAATGTACAAATGGCCTCTAAGCACATGAAAAGATGTTCAATTATTAGAGAAATGTAAATCAAAACCACAGTGAGGTATCACTTTATACCCATCATAATGGTTGTTATTTAAAAAAATGAAAATTGATATGTTTTGTCAAAAATGTGCAGATTGAAACTCTCATGCATTGCTTGTGTGAATGTAAAGTGGCATAGCCATTTTAGATACAGTTTGGTGGTTCCTCAGAAAATGAAACAGAATTATCACATGACTCAGTAATTTCATTCCTAAAGAATTGAAAATATAGAAACAAATACTTGTATACCAATGTTCATAGCAGCATTATTCACAATGGCTAAAACAAACAAACAAAAAGAAACCCAGTGCTATCAATAGGTGAATGGATAAATATAATATGGTACATATATATATAATGGAATATGATTAAATCATAAAAAGGAATGAAGTTTGATACAATGTGGATGAACCATGGAAATATTATGCTAAATGAAATAAACTAGACACAAAAGAGCAAATATTGTGTACTTCTAATATGGAGTGTGATGGTTAATTTTGTGTCAACTTGAACGGGCTAAGGGATACCCAGATAGCTCTGGTTAAACATTGTGTCTGGATGTGTCTGTGAGAATTTTTAAAACAGATTAGCATTAGATGTTGTTTGCTCAGCAGACTGAGTTAAAAACATCTGTCCTCATCAATGGGAGTGGGCATCATCTAAGTTGTTTATTGGATGAGCTACATAGAACAAACAGGTGGAAACAAGATGAATTTTCACTCTGTTTGAACTAAGATGTCATCTCCTGCCTTGGACACTGGCTCCCTGTTTCTCAAGCCTTTGGACTTGAACTGGAAGTTACACCAGTGGCTCCCTTGGTTTTCAAACCTCTGGGTTTGAACTGGAACTAGACCACTGGCTTTGCTGGGCCTCCAGCTTGCAGGCAGCAGATCAAGGGACTTCTTTTTCTTTTTTCTTTTTTTTTGAGATGGAGTCTCACTCTGTCAGCAGTCTGGAGTACAGTGGCGTGATCTCGGCTTACTGCAACATCTGCCTCCCAGGTTCAAGCGATTATCCTGCTTCAGCCTCCTGAGTAGCTGGGATTACAGGTGGGCACCACCACGCCTGGCTAATTTTTTGTATTTTATTAGAGATGGGGTTTCATCATGTTGACCAGGATGGTCTCGATCTCCTGACCTTGTGATCAGCCTGCCTCAGCATCTCAAAGTGCTGAGATTACAGGCATAAGCCACCACACCTGGCCGGGACTTCTTATGCTAAATCTCATTCTACTTATCTATATATATCCTATTGGTTCTGTTTCTCTGGAGAACCCTGACTACCACAGGTAGTATTTGAATTGTCAAATTCATAAAGACAGGAAGTAGAATAGAGGTTGCCAAGAGCTGGGGAGGAAATGATAATTGGGTGTTGTAGATTAATGGATGCAGAGTTTCTGTTTGGGATGATGAAAAATTCTGGAAATAGTGGTGATGATTATTTAGCATTGTGTATGTACTTAATGTCAGTGAATTATACACTCAGAAATAGTTAACACATTAAATTGTATTTTCTGTATATTATACCATAATTAGAGATAAAGATTAAATGAGGTAAAACACTTAGAACTTTGCCTCGAACATAATTAAATGCTGTATAAGTGGTAGCTATTATTATTTTGTGCCAGATACTGGGAATGCAATCATGACCAAGGGAGCAGGGAGAAAAGACAAATCTCTTATATCACTTATGGAGGAATAAAAATCAGACAGTAGAACCTCCAGCAGCAATGATGGAGGGTAGTGACACTGGAATAACATCATTAATGTAATGAGAGTTACAATAATCTAGTATTGTGTACCTAGCAAAATGATCTTACAAGAATAGAAGTGAAATAAAGATTTTTTTAAAAATTATACTTTCAGTTCTGATCATGTGCAGATTATGCAGGATTGTTACACAGGTATACGTAAAGGATTATAAATCATTTTATTATAAAGCTATTTTAAGATAAGCAAAAACTGAGAGATTTTTCCACCAACAGACCATGGTGAAAGGAGTTTCTAAAGACTGTGTTTCAGGAAAGAGCAAAATGGCCTAGAGTGATCTAAGGTACAAGGCGATATAAAACAGAGAAACTGAGAGGGTCATGGACAGCACATACTGCATCAGACTGAGCCTCATAACCTCTCTGGGCTCCACGTCTTCATGGACAATGGACACGCTGAGGTATCCCCTGCCTCTGTGACCTCCTACCCTGAGTAGACCCTCTTATGTGGTCAAAACTGATTGAGTAGCTTGTTGAATGAATATCAAGTACTAGGAAGAAGGAAGAGGAATATACAGGGGAGGTTTTACACTTTTCATTCATTGAAAAAGAAGGATGGAACTGGTTAACAAGTTCTTGGACAATCAAAGTAACAGAGTTCAGAAAAAAGATGTCAAATGCTTCTAGAACCACAATAAGAGATATGTAGAAAAGAGAATATAAAGCAGCAATTCACCTGAAATTTGACTTCTAGAAGGAAAAGACCCATTTCTTCCTCCTTTCCTTTGGGCTCCCTTCTCAGAGGAGAGCAGATCCTGAGAAGATACATCTCAGAATGGGGAACAGAGTCAGGATCTGACACTTAGTGATATTTCATATATAGTCAAATTCCACCATCCACTCCTAAATACAGAACAAAATGGGAATCTGTAGCAGTATTCTCAGTCCTATTTCTTAAATCTCCCACCCCTAACCCATTCCCCAAACTGTTTTGTACAGTTCAGGGCTATGGCCCCTCTGGCCTCAGCTTCCTCCCCTACCAGTTCCTCTCAGGAGCCCCTATTTCCTGCTCTGGTAAGAGGGATTTGGGGATGATGAAACATTTCCCCTGGCATGGGTCAGGTTTCCAGATCAAGCTGCCCAGTACAACTGTCATCTGTCTCACTTTGGACCAGGGGCTAGACTCAGCCCATACCCAAGTTTGCTTATGTGGGCTGGAAAGCAAGCTCAGCCCATACCCAAGTTTGCTTATGTGGAGCCTGGGCCACCAGTCCTCCCAGAATACTCTTTGCTACCAACCAAGGCCACCCCTGGCTGCCTGCCTTCATGACCCTATTCTCTTCTGGTCTGAGGAGGAGGAGGAGGCAGAGGCAGCAGAGCAAGGAGAACACTGCAAGTTTTGACCAAGGCTAGAAAACCATGCATGTGTCTTATCTAGAAGGTTCTCTGGGCAAGAGGGAATGTAATGATCATTCGTATTGTGTCTCTTCATTTCCATTTGGAGTTTTGGGTGACCTTCATCAATATGAAGCAAGAGCAGTAGAGTAAAAAAGGTAATATGTTCTTTTATTTTGAGCATGTGAAATATTTCAGGCATCTAAAAGTCCAGAGAGAACTATAACACACTTGTGTACCCATCATTCATCTTAACAGTAAACATTTTACAAATACAAGTGAAGCAGAATCCCATTTTCAAGGAGAGGAAAAAGAGGCTAGGGAAGAGGGAGACAGAGCAAGAGAGTGTACTTGACAAGCACCCCAGTTTCTCCACAACTTACCTGTGGTATGGAGCAGGGGATTCAGAATTCCCTGTTTGATGCAGAGTGTGGTGTAGGAATGCTATAGGAGCCAGGCCCAGGAGTATCCTGGCATTTCCATGAGGAAGCTCCAAGCTATCCTCACTTCCAGACCCAAGACCATAGCAGTATATGGGCACTAGAGGCTGGCACTGACTCCCCCCATCCTGGAGGTCTTTTGGAACCCCTTACATCAGCTATGGAGGCAACAGGGAGAGAGATCAAAACAGAAAGGCTAGACAGGAAGAGACTCTCCAGAGGCCAGGAAGGGCCTAGCAGATGGCACTCAGAGTTATCACTCCATCCCTAGTGCCAAGGAAAAATTTTTCTACCTGCAAAGCTGGAGGGGCAGAGTAGGCAACACACTTGAGAGTGGAGGGCACTCTGAAAATGATTTTGAACTTTGAAATGATTGGGTTTAAATTCTGAATTGGTTGAGCAATTATCTAAAAAGAGACTAATTTAAACCCTACGAGTTACCTTGAAGTGTTAAGATAAACTGTTTACTTGAAGTAGTGTTGGATAAAGAAAGTAACACTGTCCTTGTGTCAGTTTGCTGAGAGTGATGGTTTCCAGCTTCATCCATGTCCCTGGAAAGGACATGAACTCATAGAACAGAAAGCCAAACACTGCATGTTCTCACTCGTAAGTGGGTGTTGAACAATGAGAACACATGGACACAGGGAGGGGAGCATCACACACCAGGGCCTGTCATGGGGTGGAGGCTAGGGGAGAGATAGCACGGGGTGGGGGGATAGGGGAGGGATAGCATTAGGAGAAATACCTAATGTAGATGACGGGGTGATGGATGCAGCAAACCACTATGACGTGTGTATAACTATGTAACAAACCTGCGTGTTCTGCACATGTACTGCAGAACTTAAAGTATAATCATAATTTTAAAAATGCAAATAAAAAAAGAAAGTAACACTAAATGTGTTAAAAAAAGCAAAAAAAAAAAGCAGAGAGAAAAGGGAAGGGACATAGATTAGAAAAGTGAGAGGAACATCTCAGCATTTGGAAAAGGTGTGACAGCAGAGCTCATTTTTGTTTTCATTCATCTGTTCATTTGAGAAACATTTTTGAGTACCTATGACATACTAGGTATTTTTCTAGGTATTATAGATAGCGATCAAGAAGGAAGGTATGTTTCTAGTCATGGAGTTTACCTTCCAGTAGAGGGAGATCAGGCCACCGCTAGGATATATGGAGCCTCTGTTCAAATGTACAACGGGTAGAAGAGGACACTTTCTCCTGTTTGATGAAACCCCACTCCTGGTTGACAAGGGGGATGTTGGCTTGAGGCCAACTGCTTAATCTTCCACTTGGCAAGGCTTGTACTAAACAATTATGTATAGAGGTTCTGGACAAGACAGGCAATATACAAAATGTATAAATAAAATGAATGGCAGTTCGATGGTAATAAAGAACCCAAGGGGAATAGGCATAAGCATGTCTATGCATGTGCATGTGTGCATGAGTGTGTGTGTGTAGGATGGTAACTTTTAAAACATGGTAGTCACTGGAAGCTGATAATAATATTTAGCAAAGAAGTGAAGGAGATGAACGATTAAGTCATGAAGATATTTGGAGGAAGAGTGTCCAGAGAGAGGGAACAGCAAGTGCAAAGATCCTGAGGCAATAGCAAGCCTGGGATACTGAAGGAACAGTTAAAGGAGCTGGACTAGAGCAAGTGAAGGGAAGAGAGTAGGCGATAGGTACATGGTATATCCATACTTACTTAGGACAATTCAGGTTTATACCTGAAATTCCAGAATAATTATTAGTACGCTCCCCTTTCACACTAAAAAATGTTCCCAAATGGTCAAAGCAGTTCTAGATCCTGTTCAGCCTGGTGGAAATCCATTGGAGAGAGTACTCTGATTGGGATGTGGTGCTGTAGGAGGTCTGTGAGCTGCAGGATGTGACTTTGGTTTAACAGGAATGTCCAGGCTGACTTCCTAGAGGTGGAGGAAGAGCTAGTGGTTAGGGATTTCTCCCAGGAGATTGGGATTCAGGTGCATGGGCAGCCTGCCTGGTCCTCCCAGGTCTAGCACTTGGAGTCTCAGTAGTCCATCAGGCATGTGAGTGTTCAACCACTTCAAAGCTAGCTGCATCAAAAGGAAACTGGGGAGTGCAATTGCAGTCTGCTTGAGTCTTTAGAACAATCCTATGTTGTGAGAGCAGTTGCTGTATTTTGGATCAAGCTAACCCTCCGTAGCATAAACTTTTCTGTGATAAACTCTATGCCTGGGATCACAAGATTACATTAAAAATGATTTCAGGAAGACTGCAAGTGGTAGAGGACTTTGAGCACTTAACCAGAGTCATTCATTTCCCCATGGTGGTTGTAACATTGATCAGATGAGTTTTAGGGCTTAGTGTTTTGGGAGAGCAGAGATAAATTCATGTTAATAAGCTGGAGACAATGGGATCAGAGCAAGAAGTGTATTGAAAAGGCCAGGTCAGTTCCAGAGTAGAGGTTGGTGCCCTAGCTCTTAACTGTATTCCACATCACCTACAAATGTGA
Source organism: Callithrix jacchus (assembly GCF_049354715.1). Taxonomy (NCBI): domain Eukaryota; kingdom Metazoa; phylum Chordata; class Mammalia; order Primates; family Cebidae; genus Callithrix; species Callithrix jacchus. Next base: position 106,305,883 of record NC_133510.1, on the reverse strand, counting down.
TGCTGAGGCTGCTGATACCTGCTTTCAGGTGGCTATTGCTTGAGTGGGTGACAAATACAAACAGAATAATTGGTTGAGGGTAGTGATTATACACAGACCCTAGGGTCAGACACCCTGAGTTCAAATCCTGGCTTTGCCAATTTGTGTCCTGGGATTTTGTGAGAAATGTCTTATCTTTCTGCAACTTGGGTTCCTCATTTGCAAACATGGTAATAATAACACCAACCCCATAAGGTTGTTGTGGGAATTAAATGAGTTAGATGTAAAAGGCCTAGAACCATGTTGCCAGGCATACTAGCTGTTATTATTATTATTATTATATCTTTTGACCAATGTTGTTTATATTTGTGTCTCTTTTTCATGAAGCTGAACCTTTTTGATCACAGCGATCAGCATGCTGTAGTCTTTCTGGTTTGGGAAGTAGGTGAATGATTTCTTTGAGGTTCTCTTTAAATCCATCAGCAAAGGTTGATTTTAAGCAAAATGTGAGGTGGCTTCCATGGCGAGCTTAGCCTTTGTCTCAAGTTACCATTCTCCTTTAAAGTATGAAAAAAATCAAAACTAAACTTGGGTCAAATTTCAAAGTAAAACTTTTATTTTTAAGATTTAAATCTAGGCAAGTGAAATTTAGAACTGTGGTAAACAAGAATGCATCGTTCTCAGAAAAACAAGGTGAGATTCTCCAATAAGGAAGATGATACCATTATAATTTATTACAATTTAAAACTTTGTTGAGTATTAAATGGATGTATTTATGAATCCTCTGAGAAGCTTTCATATGCTACTAATGGGTTACCTTTAACACAAGAATAAGTACATCTCAAGGAAGACCATATCTGGATTCATTACTCATCATAAGTATAATTATTGTTTAACAATACTATGAAGGGCTGGTGATGAGATGCAGGTGTTTAAACATGCAGTGCCAATAGATTTGACATGGTATTCAGTTCCAGCCTATATATTTTTAAAGATTTCTATTCACCAAGGGGACAATAAAACTCCACACAATGGTAAGTATGTTTGCTAAAAACATAGTGACTGGTTAATTTTTAGTCTTTAGGTTTTAACAAGAGGTATTTCTTTTTCAGTAATAGTGTTTCTTACTAGTCTATACACTATATTTTAGGGTAAAAAAATGAAACATGGACATATCGATCAAGTCCATCAATCTGGGGGTTTCAAACCATCTCTGGGTTTTGGAACAAGCTGTATGCAGTTCAGTTTTAGACTGCGCAAATAAAATACAAAGCAGAGGCTTTCATAAGCATTTTTACCTGAAATTTTCGGTACTTAGGAGAGATGTGCTGCAACCCTCCAGCTTCCCAGATGAGAAGACTGAGGCTACAGAAGTCCAAGATTTGCTCAAGAAAATACGGCTGGTGGTCCAGACTTTTTAGACACGAACCTGGGTCTCCTAATTTTTATGTCTGAACTCTTCCCAGTGTGTTACCTTGTCTCCTATTAACCCTGAGGCTCTAATTGAATTCTTGATTCACTATATCTAGTTAATAGACCTCTTGGAGTAGCTATTGTGTGCTAGGTTCTGTGTGTGTTCTAGCTCTGGGATCACTATGTAATTCCTGAACTTGATTGGATGTAACTATTCTACTCTTTAGTCTCTGATTGGTTCATGCTTTCTTGGATGTATGCATGTTAATGTTTTAAAGTTTAGTGTCATGTCTTGAATGGTTAGCTGTTAGTAAGGTGTGGGAGGAACCATCGTTTATTTAATACTGCTGTGTGTTTTACATGTGTTACCTTCATAAAAAGATTATGAAGCTGGTACTTCACCCTAGACAAAGATAAGCTAAATCACTTGATAAGGTTAACTATCTTTTAAGTGACAGTGTGGTAGGCTGGCTCACCCCCAGCTTAATATAGTGCGTGGTATACAAATCACTTGAATTTTGTTGAGTAACTGCTGGGCTTTAAACTCAGGTCTAGGTGGCTCCAGTGTTCTTTTCACTATATTTAGTTGCCTTTTTGTTTCTCCTAGGATCAGTAACACACAGTTTTTCTTTTTTTAATGTCACTTAGCATGTAAACAGTCATTTAATAAATACCTTTTGCTTATGATGCCATAAAAATTCCTCAGTGGGTACATAGCTGCTATTACAGATGTTTTAAGAACAAGAGATTATGTACCTGTAAAATTCACTTTTGAAGTTGTCATTGGAAGATCAAGACAAATCACAACACTTTGAATAGTGCTGTAAATACCATTCAGAACACTGGAGTCATGAAAATCTACCCCCTCCATCCCTGTAACCACTGCAGTGGGTTTGAGACAGCTCTTTATGCCTTGTGGATCTCAAAACACTTCGTTGATTTTCCTTGTCCATGATATAATCACAGCACCCAGGCGCTGCTTATTTAAATGGTTTACATGAATGAGTTATTTTAGCCCAATCATGATAGCTTACATTGCTCTGGACTAGGCACCTTATTGATTGTCTCATTTTAGTCCTTTCAACAGTTTTTCAAAACGCTTTATTTTATAGGCAAGAAAAGTTGAATTCAGGAGTGGTTAAGTAGAGGCAAGCTTCCATAATGCAGGCTGAACTGCTATGTCATTTATGTTGGCTCTGGTTTATTGTCACACTCCCAGTTATTTGCTCACTTATTCACTGATTTTCAAAAACGTGTATTAGTTGTTATTATATGATGCCGAGCCAGAGAAACACAAATCAGTGTTTTCCAAGAGTGTACTCTCTCACATGTAAAGAGATATGTATACAAGATTTATTCATGGAAGTATTTTTTTTAATGATAGTAATAAACCAGAAGCAACCTATATATTTAACAGCTGGGGATTGGTTTAGTGCATTCTTAATTTTATAGAATACTATATTCTTTTAAAAAGAATGAGCCAATAAGCGATAGCTCATGCCTGTAATCTCAGCACTTTGGGAGTCTGAGGCAGGTGGATCACCTGAGGTCAGGAGTTTGAGACCAGCCTGGCCAACATGATGAAACTCCATCTCTACTAAAAATATTTAAAAAAAATTATCTGCGCATGGTGGCAGGCACCTGTAATCTCAGCTACTTGAGTGGCTGAGACAAGAGAATTTCAGTGAGCCGAGATTGCACCACTGCACTCCAGCTTCAGCAACAGAGTGAGACTCCATCTCAAAAAAAAAAAGATAAAAAGATAAAAATAAACAAAGAAAGAAAGAAAGAAAGAAAGAAAGAAAGAAAGAAAGAAAGAAAGAAAGAAAGAAAGAAAGAAAGAGTCCGAACACTGTATCTTGAGGAGCAAATTTATAAATACAAGAAACATGGCGGCCGGGCGCAGTGGCTCACGCCTGTAATCCCAGCACTTTGGGAGGCCGAGGCGGGTGGATCATGAGGTCAAGAGACCAAGACCATCCTGGTCAACATGGTGAAACCCCGTCTCTACTAAAATACAAAAAATTAGCTTGGCATGGTGGCGCGTGCCTGTAATCCCAGCTACTCAGGAGGCTGAGGCAGGAGAATTGCCTGAACCCAGGAGGTGGAGGTTGCGGTGAGCCGAGATCGCGCCATTGCACTCCAGTGTGGGTAACAAGAACGAAACTCCGTCTCAAAAAAAAAAAAAAGAAAAAAAAAGTAAGTATCATTGTGACAAAGACAATATACATACAAGTGCATATTCCTGAGCTTGACCTCTCCTGAACTTGACTGGCTTTTGAAGAGCAAAGTGACTTTGTTGCTTGGACCAGCCATGTCAGGTTGGTTTGTTGGGTTAATCCAGTAACGGGTATAGAGAAGAACTGAAACAACTCTGGAAAGGCTAGTGATTTTAGAGTGAACTGAAGTGACCTAGGAAAGAGATAAATATATAGGAAAAGCAGGAGGAAAGAGGGGTAAGACTAGAACTAGAATGGATTGAATTTTGAAGAGAGAGATTTTTGGGATATAAGAGAAAAAGGTGGGAAGAGGCAGGGGGAAAGAGTAACTGTCCTTTGGCAAGTTCAGTCACCTGCTTTCAGCTATAATTTCTGCACCTGTGAAATAGGCACTGTGCTCTTTATTTCATGGTATTGTAGCAAGTGTTTGGTGAGTTGATTTAAACATCTATCTCACTGACGTGAAGGTTTAGGTCTATTTCTACTGTATTTGCTCTTTAGTATATCTCATCAGGGTCAAAGCAAAAGCACATGGGTTAAGGCTGGGGATTTGGGGGCAGGAAGTACACTGCTCATCTGCTTCTTTTTTTCAGCTTTGTGTCTGCCACTGACTTGACTCTTTGGTCCTCTGCTACTACAGACTGAGCATCTGTATAAACATAATCTCCATGAATCCCCAAAGTGATAATAATCCAACATGGTTCCACAATGCTGAAGTGGACATTTTGTTACTAAAATATAAAAACAGTTGAAAGTAGATGAAATCAGTCACGTAAATGGTGAAGCGCAATTTTCTGTTCCAGTCATTTGGCCAAAGTAGAAAAAGAATTACTAATTTTTCATAGGGATTGAAAATAGAAACAAAGAGAAGCCATGATTCCATCTTTTACTTTGCTAGTACAATAACCGTTGGATCAGTGGCACCTGCTACTCAGAGCTCTCGATTGCCTATATTTTGGAGTGATTCTGTCAGGCTACTCTAAATTCTCTATGAATATTGTCGTTTAATTGTCACAACCATCCAATCAAGTAGAGACTATTTTTATCTTCACTGTACAGATGAGGAGACTGAGGCAGGGAAAGATAAAGCACTTTGCCCAAGTGCGAGATCCAGGATCCAATCTGGGCAGTCTAGCTCCAGCGTCTGTGCTTTGGTTCACAGCACACATTGCTTCTCTGTGCTGATGAGCACACCTATTTATTATTGTTGTTGCTGTTGTCATCATCAGCAATGTTTTTTCCTTTCTTTCCCCTCCCTCTAATAAACCTCGGCTGCAAGTAAGAGCTCAAAGGAAGAGTTGGGAAAGGTGGGAAGTGTGCTAGTTGCTGATTCTTAAGAGCTTTGCTTGGACACCTTCACCTTCCACTTTTACTCTTTGGCAACTGCATTGTCCTGTCAATGTGCTCAGCTTTACAGAGCATTCCATACTTCTCAAAGATGTTTTGGATTCTCCGTGCTGTCTCAAGAACCATGACAAGTAGGCAGGGAAGGAAACATTGTTCCCTATTGTCTATGTTCAACAGAGAGTTGTAGCGATTTGCTCAAGTTTGGGGAGTTGTTAGTATCTGAGCCAGCAGTGTAACTCCTCTGACAAGTCCTAATACATTTCCTGTGGCTTCAGGATGGTGTCTGAGTGAATATTGCTATAACAAAAGCAGCCTGAGTACATATCACACAGAATAAGTTCTGAGAACCCAGAGGGAAAAAATTATTTGTACTAGGGGTTAGAAGTTTGAGAGAGAGAATCAACTCAAATTACAAGAATGAATAAAATCAGGCACATATATACAATTTGGAGTAATGGGAGCCAGATGGACAAGTTATTTAACCTCTCTGTCACTCATTTTCCACATCTGTAGGATGGGGATAATAAAGTACTGATTTCCTAAGGTTATTGTGAGGATATGATGAGTTAAAAATGTGTAAAGTGTTTAGAACAATTCCTGGTCTGTAGCAGGTACTCAATAAAATGTTAGTTGCTATTAGTATATAATAAACAAGAAAATAAAATGTATCTTTAAATAAAAAAATATACCTAAGGACAATAATGTTATTTTTCTTTTTCAAAAGCAGTTGCTTCTTAATGGTTTGGAGAATCTCAGCTAGCTTACCTTGCGAATTTCACAACTTGATTTTACTTATTCTCATAATTAGATTTGGTTTTATACACCAAAGTTCTAACTTCTCGTTTAAATAATTTCCCCACTCTGGGTTTCCAGCATTTATTCTTTTTGATACATACTCACATTACTTGTATTTAGCAGTGAGCACTCTGACACCATCCTGCTTTGCCAAGAAGTGCTTTTCAAATTTCAGATTTTTCCTGTAGCATAAGACTGAGAAATAAGAGATTTTAAAAAAAAAAATCTCACTATAGAAGCTTAACATCTGTTTGTGCAATGACCTCAATAGATAACTTCGAGTCCCCTTTGGTCAATTTTGTATGAAAGTTCTGGCTGGTCTACTTCTTATTTGTTAGAAATAACTTTCACTGGAGGAAATCAGGCCAAAAACCTTGCCAGCATATTTAACTTCTTGTCCTTTAAAAAATTATACTTAGATTTTAGAGGTTTGACTTTGCTAGATAATGTAATTATCATGGTGGAACAAGCCATAGAAATAATAAATACAGTAATTCTTCTTTGCCTATTGTGTGCTTTTGCTATTCATAAATTTTAGGGCCTCAGATATTAGATACACTTACGTAAGGCCTCACTAACGGTAATTATCTTTTGACCAAAGAAAAAGCCCAAACGAATGCTAAGCTGCATTATCGCTTGGCTTCTGACATGAGCTGATAATCAGATTTTCTTGCTTAAATCCATGGTGCTCGAACAATGCTACCCACTGTCTGTGCTTCCCGATATTACCCTTAATTAGAAAGAACAGAAACACAAATCTGAATTATTGCAAAATCTGGTTTCCATGGTCAGTGGTTTGAAGGGCTTAACTTTATTATAAATAAACCTGGCTTTATTGGCTAATGAAATCTGAAATGCGAAGCCTGGGATGGAAGGGAGGGTAATACTCTGATGTTTACACATCCAAATATCCAGTGTGGGCAAAGTGTATTATAATAAATCATGGGATAATTGAATTATGATTCCTTTGTCCAAGCATGATCCAAACCCCATCACTACAGAGAACCTGGAAGGAACTTGAATTTATGTTTTCTTGAGAAGCAACATCTTTAGGTCTGATAGTATATCTATCAATACCTGTCAAGGAGATGTTGATCTATTTTATATTTTCTCCCACATTAGTATTTTTTTCCTTTGACACCTTAGGGCACATAGTTAGAAGTGTGTGATTGTCTGGCCCTGGACCCATATGCATCTTCAATGTATTATTCTCAAATATTCACATTGGGCTCTTTTTACAGCATAGAATAATGTGTGGGTGGGTGTCTGAGGGAGGCAGATAATGAGATGGGACATCAGTTGTATTTTTATTTATGGTCTTGTAAAAAGAAAGCTAACAATAGACGAGGATGCCTGGTCCCATTTGGATGGATAATTAATAACTAAGTGGAGATAGTAACTTTGTGCTTCCCTTGGAAAACAACTTCAGAAAGCTAATTTCTGGAACTGTGATCACATATAAAACCTCAGATGATATTGAGCATTGTGATATTTGTCTATATTTATATTATGTATCTGTGTATCTCCTGCTTCTCTGTGGGTGGGGACCTAAGTGTCTATGTGTGTATATGTAAACTGTAGCACTGTCCTTTTTTATTTACTGTTTAATTTTTTTAAGACTGTATCTTTTCTTCATTTGCAAGTATTGTCTTTTCTCTTTCAATATTCACTGATATTTTCTTTCTATTCATTTGCTTTCCACTTCTGTGCTAGGCACTTTGTGGTTGCTTTTCCACTTAAACATTCATAGCAACAGTTGTTACTCTTAAATCTCGTTTTCCAGATCAAGCTGTGGAAGCTTAAGGAGATAAAGTAATTTTCCTGGGGTCCCATAGCCAGTAAGTGGTAGAGGCAGGATTCCAACTCAGGTATGAATTCCAAATCCCATAAACTAGAGCATATGTTGTACTGCTCTGCTGAGCTGTGTGTTAGCTTCTTTTAGACTACTCCCTTTGTCTTTATCACAATTCTGTTTCGTTGGATGAGGCAGGATCCCCTCTCTCTCCAGTGACCAGAGATCAGGCTTAATGTGTCTAAGGCCCAGGTACCTGCAACTTAAGTGATTCCTCATGGGATCCCGGATTTGCATTGATGGGGATAGGGAGGTAAGAAGCATGGCCTTTACTACTTTAAGAAAGAATTATCAGAGAGACGAGTTGGTACCTATGGTGATCCTGGTGAAAAGGATTAGGAGGATGCCTTTTGAAGAAGCTGGATGGAACTCAGGGACCACAAGACGGATAGCCACAAGAAAAAAAAATACCATCCAAACCTAGACAGCATAGATAAGTAAGCAGTGAGGGTACTGGTGAACATGGTAGAGTGGCCATACTTATTTATATTCCTTTCCCTGATGCCACATGATTTTGAAAGACTGAAAATCCCTGCTTTAAAACAAATTGCTTTCACCCACAAGGATAAAGACAAAGGGAGAAGACTATACTAGGTGAGCAATTTTAGCAATTTTTGGAAAGCTGTAAAGTTGATTAAAAAGGGATAACTCAGTTAACAGAATTAGGTGACTCCCAACTTCAGTCTACACAAAGCCCTGATGAGGAGAAGTGAGTCTATTCATGCAATCCCCCCAAAAAAGCTGGAACCTGAAAGTTCTCCAGATCTTTTAAATCAGGGAGTGCACACAGGGCTTAGATCAGGGGCCTGGTGAAGGACTGGGTGAAGAGTTCTATTTCCTCTAGGCTCACCCTGCAGAGTCTGGACAAAGATTTATTCTCTGGCAAAATTAGTCTAGAAGGACTTTCAATTCAGGAATAAGATGGGGGCTCCAAGTAGGGGTTTCTTGAAATTTTATACAGTGGCCTGCGGGACACTCAGGCCCTTTCTTCCTGCTCTCTTCCCAGAATGCTACCCATCTGATACATACATTCTCCAACTGGTGCTTAGAGGACATACCAGAGGAAAGCCTTTCCCTTTCTGACAGTGAGGAACCTGCCATTGAGAAGATGGGCTGGCTTCCCTGTCGTGCTTCAGGGAAGCCCACTGGTCATAAGCCCTGCTTGAGTGAATCCAGAGCTGCAGTCAGCCTTTTAGTGCTTTACTGTTGAGTATGAATGGCAGTCAAGGCTCTCTAGGATCCTTGATGAAACCTTTTAACATGAGATAAATGAAAACAAGCAGAAGAGAGAAGCTCAGAGGACACTGAAACAGCACAGGGAACCAAATGATATGAACACAAATCTAACACTGCTAAGGCAAGCTCAGACCCTAAGATCAAAATACTCAGAAATAAGAGAAGAGTGAACGTCCATTAAATAAAAAGGATGCTATATTTTAAAAAGTGACAACCAGAAGAAATAGGAATTATATGTGTGAAAACCAATCTTTTTAAAAAGAGCAGCCAGCATAAGTGTAAAAAGGTAAGTTAAAGGAAGCCCCTTAGAAAGTAGAAAGAGGCTGGGCGCGGTGGCTCATGCCTATAATCCCAGCACTTTGGAAGGCCAAGATGGGTGGATCACAAGGTCAAGAGATTAAGACCTTCCTGGTCAACATGGTGAAACCCCATCTCTACTAAAAATACAAAAATTGGGTGGACATGGTGGCGTATGCCTGTAGTCCCAGCTACTTGGGAGGCTGAGGCAGGAGAATTGCTTGAACCTAGGAGATGGAGGTTGCAGTGAGCCGAGATCATGCCATTACATTCCAGCCTGGGTAACAAGAGTGAAACTCCATCTCAAAAAAGAAAGAAAGTAGTAAGACAAAACTTTAAAAATGGAAAGGAGAAAGAGAGAGAGAGAGAGAGAGAGACAGAGAGAGAGAGAGAGAGAGAGAGAGAGAGAGAGAGAGAGAGAGAGAGAGAGAGGAGAGAGCGAAAACAAGAACACAGAGGGGAGAAAATTATTCCTAAAAAAGAAAAAATGTTTATCGAATTGCAAGACAGGAATTTCCAGATTGATGCAGCTTACCTAAGTGCCGAATATAATGAAAGAAAACCCACACTAAGACACTTTGTTATAAAATAATTTTGATAGCAACAAAGAAATAATAAAAGTTTTCAGAGATGTAAGAACAAAGAATACAAATAAAACAAATATCTCCCAGATAGATCACAAAGAAAGCAACATAATGGTACCAAACTAACTCAGCTTTTGATGCTAAAAGACAGGGAAAGTTTCTTTTGTTTAATTATTATTTTACTTTAAGTTCTGGGTTACATATGCAGAATGTACAGGTTTGTTACATAGGTACACATGTGTCATGGTGGTTTGCTGCACCTATCAACCCGTCATCTAGGTTTTAAGCCCCGTATGCATTAGGTATTTGTCTTAATGCTCTCCCTCCCCTTGCTCCCTACTCCCTGACTGGCCCTGGTGTGTGACATTTCCCCGCTGTGTCCATGTGTTCTCATTGTTCAACTCCCACTTATGAGTGAGAATATGCGGTGTTTGATTTTCTGTTCCTATGTTAGTTTGCTGAGAATGATGGCTCCAGCTTCATCCATGTCCCTGCAGAGGACACTTTGTGGCTGCATATTATTCCATGGTGTATATGTGCCACATTTTCTTTATCTGGTCTATCACTGATGGGCATTCGGGTTGGTTCCAAGTCTTTGCTCTTGTAAATAGTGCTGCAATAAACATGTGTGCATGTAAGACAGGGAAATTTTCAAAAATGGATGTGCATTTATGCAAACAGTCTTCTATCTAACTTGAGGCAATATATGGCCAATTGAAGACACTCAGTAGATAGTAGATACTATTTGCTTTCAAAGTGGCAAGATTTTATTCTCATATTTTAAACTTTGGTAGGAAGTGATCTTGCAGGACAGGAGAAGGGCCACCTCCACATGTCATGAGTGACAAATACAGAACTTATTCATCTGGCTGACAGCCTTTGACCTTGTCCATTTGACTATGAGAATGTAAGGCTTAGCCTGAAAAATTCTATAGATACAGTTAGGGCATCTACATAATTTGTAGAGCTCAGTGTAAAATGAAAGCAGGAGAAAGGGCAGTTAATAATACTAAAATATAAAACTTTTTCCTTTATAACTATGTTACTAATTGTAAAATGTACTACGGGTAATAGCAATACATGACTGACAATCTGAGCCTACAACCTGAAAAAATTAATATTTTGGTGTCATAATTGTATATGATGCAATAAATAATAATACATTGCTATATGATAACTGATCATAAGCCATTTTTAGGGGATTGCTTTCTGCACATTCCTTTACTAGGTAAATATTAGTTATACTTTAGCAATTTCATCTTTAAGATTGCAAATAATTTTTGATAATTATTACTTTGAGAAGAATCTTTCTATTGATACAGCTGTTCCTAAAACTGTTGAGTATTTAATAGACTCCAACAATATTGGTATACATTTCTGATAAATTATTCTGAAATGTAAATTTTACTACATCTAGAACTGATGTTTCTTATAGAACACTTTTTCTAAAAAGATTTAGCTTCTCATTTAAATCAGTTTTGTGTAACTCTTAATTTAAGTTTAAATTTATAAAATGTCATTTTTATGTTTCTTCTGACATTTCCTATAATTTTCAAGTCTTACAAGAAATGGAAAGTGGCTTTATGATTTAATATAATTTAAAGCAATTCCATGGAGGCCTTGCTAATCCAGTGCAAATGGAGAGTTACTTCAGCTTATTACTTACGTTGACAACAATAAAATACTTCATATTAGTTGTAAGGGTTGTAAGTTGTAGCAAATATCATCTCTTTCATTTCTGGAGTACGTGAATTACCTCGAATTTTTTGGCTTCACTGTTTTTTGGAGATTGATGCCAACTAAGACAAAGTGAGTATTGTCCTTATCAGAATCATCTTTATCAGAACTGGCCAGTTTTATCTAGGGCAAGCTTGTCCAACCTGCTTGCTCTAGGTTGAACAAGAGCAACCAAGAGCAAGCTATACATGGCTCAGGACACAGCGTGGGCCAGGACAGCTTTGAATGTGACACAACACAAATTCGTAAACTTTCTTAAAACATTAGAAGATTTTTTTTTTTTAGCTCATCGGCTATCTTGTGTGTTGGTGTATTTTATGTGTGGCCCAACATTGGATACCCCTGACCTAGAGTGGAATAAAGTTCCATAAATACAGGCTGCATTTTGAACCTTCATCTCACAAATACGGGTATCTTGACACCAGGCAGAACAGGCAAGAAGGTATAGCTTACCCAGCTCAAACTGGCTTACCAGAAAAGTAATTCAAAGCCAAGAGACGCTTGCCTCATGCTGGTGAAATAGCTGCAGCAGCCACAGACTCTGCCATCTCTCACAATCAAACCTTAAACCTGGAAATCGCAACAAAGTCTCATTATGCCTTCCTGGTTCTAAACTCCCAATCCATGCAGCCAATAGAATGTGATGTGCTTAGATCTGGGCATTTATTTTTTCCAAACTCTGTGGATCAAGAACTGGGGAAGAGTAAATCCCCAAATACTTGTTCATGAAAGTAGAATAAAAGTATGTAGGGAAATGAAAAGTGACAAAAGTGGTGGAGGTAATAGAGGTTGCAGCATTCCCTTTGAATTAGAATTCAGCTTAGTGTAACAGAGTGGCTAAAGGTTTACACACAGATCATTTGTCTCCAGACCCAGTTTACCATCTGCAATGATCAGATCACAATACTTGGCAGTAGGTTATTTCATCGTAATGCTACATTGCATATGTCTCAGTGGCAAGAGATTAAGAACCATGATTAAAAACACACAGGGCATGATGATACCACATCAAATAGATAATGCTTCATGTAGAAGAAATAATAGTTTGATTCAACATTTATATATTTAGACACTTGGATTTGTATATGTAGTGGCTATTCTCAATCACAAATTGATTTTTCACTTACTAAAATTCCATTCTTATCTTATTGTCCATATCTTACTTTTCCATTAAAGAATGATTCTGTATTTCAGCAAAACCAATTTAGAAAACTTTCTGCCAACTAATAAGGCTGTTGGAGAAACCTATACTTTTGGTTTGGTGTGCAGTGGTGGTACATTTTTTATGATCATATGAGACGAATACTGAGATGGAGAAACTCCAATTTCTTTCCCTGTCCTCTAATTACAGATGCTGAAGTTGATGCTTCCATTACATATTGCCGAGAGAGAATGAAAATATGCCTTCATTGGCTACTGTACTTAGAATGGTTCCTAAAACTAAGCAAGAAAACCACAGTGTTCTTGGCAGGCAAACAATTGAAAAGTACAGGTGCTGGGAGTGTGCACAGCCCCAAAATCAACATGACTTGGGAGGGGAGGCGGTTAGATAACAAAGAAAGGTGCTTTTCATTCAGAGAAATTTATTTCTTTTAAATATTTGCAATCTGCAGCCGATAGCACATGAGGCCACTTTGCATTATTTCCCAACAAAGGGGAGGGATGGTGGTAATAAGCAGATGCTTGAGTGGCCTGTGGCGTGAGGTGCACCATCCGTCAAGAAGATCAATATTTACTGTTCTTGTATCGTTGTGGTGAAAGAACACACACATCTTAAAAAAAAGGGGTGGGAGTTGTGCTTTAATATATAGAGCATGGGTTTGATTTCAGGCAGTGAATCAACTAAAAGTCACGGTCTTCACAGAGAGGAATCAGTACCCATCGCCCCTGCCCAATGAAGAAATGTAAGGTGTTTTAAGGAATAAGATGCATCTGGCCCATGATGTGGGCCATCTTTGTCTCCATTCATTTTTTCATTTCAGTAAATCATACCCTGATGAAAGGTACAATTTGAATATGATACTGCATTTCAAAGTTTGTTTTAAAACATAGATTACTTCCATTCAGTTAAATTCAACATATATCAGTGAAGCAGCATGACTTATGTAATACGGACTGTGCTAGGCACTGGGCTGACCAAGATGAAGATGAGGCTCACTGCCTTAGCTCTTTGGTGCCTCAGTTTTCCTACTTTGTCATACTTGGATCATAGAGAAGGCAGTCCTGTTAGATGGGGTTAGGGGCAAGAGATAAATAGATGGTGGGTCATGACCAGCCTCCCATACCATAGAAAGGATTTTGTGTTTGATTCTTTAGGTCAGAGTGTGATGGGCTGGGGATTTGTTAAAATTCAGATCCTGATTCAGTAGGTTTTAGGGTGAGGCCAGAGAATCTTCATATCTAACAAGCTCCCAGGTGAGGCTGGTGATGCTGGATCCTGAGCCACACTTGGAGAATTAAGAAATTGATCACTTGTATCAGTCACCCAGGATAACTGCTAAAAGTACGCATCCCTGGGCTTATCCCTTTAGACATATGTGAATCAAAATTGGCATGTTTACCAGGTGATTTTTATGCATGGTATAGTTTGAGAACCACTATTTAAATGGTGAGAAATCAATGAACACTATTAAGTAGGTCAGTGCCAAATTTAGACATGGGTTTTAGAAAGATAATGTGAGAAAGAGAATTCCATGGAGATGAACTGCAAGCAGGGATGTGGATGAAGATGTTAATAGGTGGCAGAGGACTGCAGAAGAGGGAATGGGACTGGGGAACATTGAGAGAGTGAGGTTGACAGGAAATGGCTGTGCATTGATTTGAAGGATACGGGAGGAAGAGGAGGCCTGAAAGATCTTCTAGGTTCTCGTTTGGACACTTATATTGCTGGCTGTGCTGACTCTAAAATGAGGAAGCACTATGGAATGGGGTTAAAAACATGGGCTTTGGCGTAGGAAAGTGGATTCGAGACTGGCTTTCAATACTACTTCTATAGCTTTGATAAGTTACTTAGTTTTTCATCCATAAAATGGGGGTGATAGTTGTTGCAGGGTAGCATTAGCCCCATTTTGCAAAGGTAGAAACAGGAATAGTGAAGGTAAGTTGTCCCAGCTTGTACAAAGAGTGGGGTGTGGTGATGAGACTTGGATGTGGGCCTTCATGATTCTACAGCCCCTGCTCTGAATTATCACCTCTAAGATTGCCCATGAGCAGATACTGTCTAGATGGACAGTGGCTGTAACCAAGTTAGGAAAATCATTCTTCTCTCATTTTACTTTCTTTCAAGGTCTCTCTTGGTATCACTGCTGTTCCTGTGGTTCTCCTCTCTCTTCAAAATGGTAGAAATTCTCTCCTTTTCAGTTATTTTAGCTTATCTTTGATGGTTTTTAAAAAAGACTTTACTAAATATCAAACAAATATAAAGAAAGAAAATGCTAGCAGCAAAAAAGTCTTATGATGTATAGGTTTCTGACTCTTCTTTAGTTAATCTTCCCTGCTCCATGACTAGCATAACTGGACTGGGTCTCTCAAGTCCCACCTGCTTCCTGCCATTTAAGGGGTGTGTATCTTCTTAAGCTTTCTTCTCTGCCTCCTTGGTCCACAGTCATGGAAAAGAGAGAGAGTTCCTACTCCAATGCCCTCCTAGGACCCTCCCACTTAGCTTATAGTTTCTGGCTTGAGTCACAAACATTTTCCTAAGGGTAGAGTTGGGTGAGTGAGAGGCCATGTGAAGTGACAAGATGAAAACCTTACCCTTTCGATAAGACACTATTGCTCATGCAGGCATGATTTGATCTTATACAGACTTAGTAAGTTAATGCTATCCTGATAACATAATATTAATAGTATCTAAACAGTACTATCCATACATTAATATCCAATATCCAAATCTATATAAATCTAAATTGATAATATCTAATTATATCCAAACAACAAAAATTACACATCAATACTCATGGAAAGTTGGTTCTGATTACACATTTAATGAGTGGTTTTTATTTATTTATATTATTAGTTTTTAACTTTTATTTTAGTTCAGGAGTACATGTGCAGGTTTATTACATAGGTGAACTGTGTACCAAGAGGTTGGTGTACAGATAACTTCCTCAGCAGATAATACATATAGTACCTCATAGCGTATTTTTTTCTGATTATTTCCCTCTTCCCACATTCCACCCTCAAATAGGCCCTAGTGCCTCTTGTTCCCTTTCTAGTACCCATGTTTTTTGTGGTTTAGCTTCTACTTACAAGTGAGGACACGTGGTATTTGGGTGTCTGTTCCTGTGTTCATTTGCTTAAGATAATGGCCTATAGCTTCATCCACATTGTTGCAAAGGACATGGTAACATTCTTTTTTAAATCTAGTCCAACACTGATAGGCATTTGGATTGATTCCATGTCTTTGCTATTGTGAGTAGTGCTGCAATGAAGATACACTTGCTTGTGTCTTTATGTTAGAATGATTTATATTCTTTTGTGTATATATATCCAATAATGTGATTTCTGGATCGAATGACAATTCTGTTTTAAGTTCTTTGAGAAGTCGCCACACTGCTTTCCACAATGGCTGAACTAATTTACACTCCCACCAGCAGTGTGTAAGTGTTCCCTTTTCTCTGCAATCTTGCATCTGTTATTATTTGACTTTTAGTAATGACTGTTCTAACTGGTATAAGATAGTATTTCATTGCAGTTTTGATTTTAATTTCTCTAATGATTAGTGATGCTGAGCATTTTTTCATGTGCTTGTTGGCCACCTGTATGTCTCATTTTGCGAAGTTTCTCCTTGGGTCCTTTGCCCATCTTTTAATGGAGTTGTTTGTTTTTTGCTTTTAAATTTGTTTCAGCTTCTCATAGATTCTGGATATTACACCTTTGTAGGAAGCATAGTTTGCAAATATTTTCTCCTATTCTGTATGTTGTCTGTTTACTTCGTTGGTAGTTTCTTTCACTGCGCAGGCTCTTTAGTTTAATTAGATCCCATTGGTCAATTTTTGTTTTTGTTGCAATTGCTTTTGGTGTCGTTCTCATGAAATCTTTGCCAAATCCTGTGTCCAGAATGGCGTTGCCTAGGTTATCTTCCAGGGTTATTATTGCTTTAGGCTTTAGAATGAGTAGTTTTTAATTTGAATCAAATTGGATCCTTATTTATGAACTTATTTCATATTATTTATCTAATATCTTTATAGCTCTTCCTCCTCTTTATTTTCTGTTTTTGTTATTTCAAAGTGACAAAACTTGATTTAAGAGCCTCCTCTTTTCTACCTTCTGACCCCCTTCCCTATCTCCTGCCTCTCCACTCTCTGACGTGTACACTGGCTCTTCCCAGTGCTTGCAATGACTCTCATCTAAGACCTCACATGGCTACTCTATCTCTGCCTGTGAATCCTTGTTTTCATGTCACCCTGTCTGAGAAGGTATCTCTTATTTTTGTATATAAATCATTGCACTTCCCTACACATTTTTCCTTTAACTTCATCATGTTTTTCATCTTAGCAATAGAAAAATCACCATCCAATCTATAATAGATATATTTGTTTATTTCTTGTCACCCTCCACTAATATGTCAATTTCATGAGGGCAGAGACTTCACTCTTGTAGCCCCAGTGTCTAGAATAATATCTAGCATATAGTGTAACTGAATAAGATTTTTTTCAGTGAAAAAAGAATTAAGTTAATTAGCCTCTTTAATGAATACATAACAGGAATGTGCATGTAAAGGAACTAGAGTCAACTGTGATCATTTTCAGGATCGTTTCATTTAAAGAATAAAGAAGCAAAAATATTTTAAAAATATCATTTACTTTAGGGAAGTAAGAGTATTAGGTGGCATGAATTATTTTGGAACCATTGACCTAATTTTATTTTGTGTATTTTCCTCCTCTATCTTACAGCACATCCCTCGTTATGAAAGAACTGCAGTGCCCTGCTCCAGATTCATTAATCACATGAAGAATTTCTCTGAATCTCTTCAATTTCATAGTCTACAGTTTCTAAATTCTCCTGATAAATTAAGACGTAATCCCAAGAAAGACCATAGCTTCCAGAGAAACTCTGGAGCATATACAGGTAATAATCATAAAGATTTTATTAAAAAATGCTTGCTATCTTTCAAAATGGCAACAAAAGAGGGAATTCATTGGCTCATGAAGTTAACAAATCTGAGGGTGGACTGGCTTCGGGTATGGCTGGATCCAGTGTTCACCAATAATATCATGATTTATTTCATTTTATTCATTTCCTAGTTGTCTTCACTAAGTTGGGTTTATTTTCAGAAAGGATAGCAATAACATGCCCTGGCAGCTATAGGCATATCTGATTTTTAGAGTTTGTAATTTCAAAAGTACAGAAACCTCCTTGTTTTATTCATCTACAACAGTCTCCACTGTTTATCCAATGGCTGTGATTAGCTAAACTTGGGTCTTTTGTTCACCCTCGGAATCTGGGTAGCTGGGAGAATGGAAAACACCAGTCAACTTTTGCTACTTCTGAGACAGGGGAGGGGGGCCACTTGATTGATAGCTGCACTTAAATTACACAAAATGTGTGTGTAAAGTGTGTGTGTGTGTGTGTGTGTGTGAGAGAGAGAGAGAGAGAGAGAGAGAGAGAGGCAGATAAAGAGAGGAGGATGATTTCCCTAAATAAACTGATATAGGGCAAGCAAAAGAACATCATTTTGTGTCAAGCCAAAATGATGCATAATTATATTAGTTATATTTCCCATAACACTGGCACCATAGATTATTTTTGATAACTTGGGACTGTCCATAAACTCCATTTTTAGGACCATTTTGCTGACCTGAAAGGATACATTTAAATGTACCTGTTCAATTTATTACCTAATAGAAAACGAAGTTTTTAGGACAACTGATAAAGGAGGTAACTGCTACATTTTTATTTGAACAATTTATTATTTTAGAATGTATTTTTTCATTCACTTGTATTTATACATGAATGAAATTCATTGCATATGTATTCATATGAGGGCCATTGAAAGTTTTGTTGATTTTTATAATGGTTTCAAACTCTTGGAATAATGTAATTTAAATCAGTTTTCTTTTTGAGAATCACATTGTGCTACACACTCAAATTCTACTTAAAAAGAACTGAAAATTTTTTTGGGGGGAATAACACATTTACATGGTTCAAAAACCAAAAATATAAAGAGGTATATAGTAGACAGTCTTTTTCCTACTTCTGCTCCAATCTGCCTTATTCCCCTTTCTCCCGTGTGGAGACACTTTTACTGTATTCTTGAGAATCCTGCAACTTTCTCTAAGCAAATAAAAGTGTGTTTATGAGAGAATGGAAATGTGCAGGTGAGCAGCAGTATTCTGCACCTCACAGTCTTCACTTATCATGGTATCTTGAGGCTCTTCCCACATCAGTGCATTGAGTGCTTTCTTATTCATTTTTCTTTTCTTTTTTTTTCTTTATTTCTTGTATTTTTTTATTTCCATAGGTTTTTGGGACACAGGTGGATTTTGGTTACATGAGAAAGTTCTTTAGTGGTGATTTGTGAGATTTTGGTGTACACATCACCAGAGCATTATACACTGAACCCAATTTGTATTCTTTTATCCCTTATGCCCTTCCTACTGTTTCCCCCCAAATCCTCAAAGTCCCTTGTATCATTCTCATGTCTTTGCATTCTTATAGCTTAGCTCCCACTTATGAGTGAGAACATATGATGTTTGGTTTTCCATTCCTGAGTTACTTCACTTAGAATAATAGTCTCCAATCCCATCCAGGTTGCCGTGAATGCCATTAATTCATTCCTTTTATGGCTGAGTAGTATTCCATTTTGCACACACACACACACACACATACACACATACACACACACATATATATACACATACATATATATATATCTCAGTATAAATATAACAGTATATATAACAGTCTATCTACTCATTGATTGATGGACATTTGGGCTGGTCCCACATTTTTGTAATTATGAATTGTGCTTCTATAAACAAACATGTGCAAGTATCTTTTTCATATAATGAAATAAACAGACAACTGTGGGTTGTCTGTTTATTCTGCTTACTGTTCATTTTGCTATGTGAAAGCTCTTAGGTTAATTAAATCCCACCTATTTATCTTTGTTTTTATTGCATTTCCTTTTGGGTTTTTGGTCATGAAATCCTTGCCTAAGCCAATGTCTAGAAGGGTTTTTCTAATGTTATATTCTAGAATTTTTATAATTTTGGGTCTTATATTTAAGTTCTTGATCCATCTTGAGTAGAATTTTGTGTAAGATGAGAGAGGAGTATCCAGTTTCATTCTTCCACATGTGGCTTGCCAATTATCCCAGCACCATTTATTGAACTGGATGTCCTTTCCTCACTTTATGTTTTTGTTTGGTTTGTGGAAGATCAGTTGGCTATAAGTATTTGGGTTTATCTCTAGGTTTTCTATTCTGTTCCATTGTTCTATGTGCCTATTTTTATACCAGTACCTTGTTGTTTTGGTGACTATGGCCTTATAGTATAGTTTGATGTTGGATAATGTGATGCTTCCAGATTTTTTATTTTTGCTTAGTCTTGCTTTGTCTATGTGGGCTCCATTTTGGTTTTGTATAATTTTTCTAATTCTGTGAAGAATGATGGTGGTATTTTGATGGGAATTGCATTGAATTTATAGATTGCTTTTGGCATTATGATCATTTTCACAACATTGATCCTTCTCATCCCTGAGCATGGGATGTGTTTCCATTTGTTTGTGTGATTTCTGATTTCTTTCAGCAGTCTTTTGTAGTTTTCTTTGTAGAAGTCTTTCACCTCCTTGGTTAGGTATACTCCTAAGAATTTTATATTTTGCAGCTACTGTAAAAGGGGCTGAGTTTTTTATTTGATTCTCAGCTTGGTCACTGTTGGTGTATAGCAAATCTTCTAATTTGTATTCATTAATTTTATATACTGAAACGTTGCTGGATGTGTTTATCAGTTCTAGGAGCTTTCTAAAGGAGTCTTTAGGGTTTTCTAAGTATACAGTTGTATCATCAGTAAGCTGCAACAGGTTTGACTTCCTTTTTACTGATTTCAATACCCTTGATGTATTTCTCTTGTCCGATTGCTCTGGCTAGAACTTCCAGTACTATGTTGAATAGAAGTGTGGAGAGTGGGCATCTTTGTCTTCTTCCAGTTCTTAGAGGGAATACTTTCAACTTTTCCTTGTTCAACATTATGTTGGCTGTGGGTTTGTCATAGATGGCTTTTATTACATTGAGGTATGTCCCTTGTATGCTGACTTTGCTGAGGAGTTTAATCATACAGGGATATTGAATTTTGTCAAATGCTTTTTCTGCATCTATTGAGTTTATATGAATTTTGTTTTTAGTTCTGTTTATGTGGTGTATCATATTTATTGACTTGGATATGTTAAACCATTCCTACATCTCTGGTATGAAACTCACTTGATCATGGTGGATTATCTTTTCAATATGCTGTTGGATTCAGTTAGCTAGTATTTTGTTATGGAATTTTGTATCTATGTTCATCAGGGATATTGGTCTGTAGATTTTTGTTATGTCCTTCCCTTGTTTTGGTATTAGGGTGATACTGGCTTCATAGAATGATTTAGGGAGGATTCCCACTTTCTCTCTCTTATGGAATAATGTCAATAGGATCAGTACCAATTCTTCTTCGAATGTGTGGTAGAATTCAGCTGTGAATCTGTCTAGTCCTGGATTTTTTTTCTGTTGCTGCTTGTTATTCATCTGTTCAGGGTTTCTAATTCTTCCTGATTTAAGCTAGGAGGGTTTTATATGTCTAGGAATTTATCCATCTCCTTTAAGTTTTCTAGTTTATGTGTGTATAAAGGTGTTCATCGTAGCCTTGAATGATCTTTTGTATTTCTGTGGTGTTGGTTGTAATATCTCTCATTTTGTTTCCAGTTGAGCTTATTTGGATCTTCTCTCTTCTTGGTTAATCTTGCTAATGGTCTATTAATTTTGTTTAGTTTTTCAAAGAACCAGCTTTTTGTTCATTTA
Source organism: Callithrix jacchus (assembly GCF_049354715.1). Taxonomy (NCBI): domain Eukaryota; kingdom Metazoa; phylum Chordata; class Mammalia; order Primates; family Cebidae; genus Callithrix; species Callithrix jacchus. The sequence continues at coordinate 106,284,427 of NC_133510.1, read as the reverse complement.
TTTTGTATTTCTTTTTTGTTTCGATTTCATTTAGTTCTTTTCTGATCTTTATTTCCTTTTCTCTGCTGGGTTTGGGTTTGGTTTGTTCTTGTTTCTCTAGTTCCTTGAAGTGTAACCTAAGATTGTTTTTTTGTGCTCTTTCAGATTTTTGATGTAGGCATATAAGGGTATGAACTTTCCTGCTAGTATCACATTTGCTGTATCCAGAGATTTTTATAGGTTGTGTCACTATTATCATTTAGTTCAAAGAATTTTTAAATTATCATCAATTTCACTGTTGACCCAATGATCATTCAGGAGGAGATTATTTAATTTCCATTTATTTGCATGTTTTTGAAGGATTTTTGGAGCTGATTTCCAGTTTTATTCCACTGTGGTCTGAGAGAGTACTTGATATAATGTCAGTTCTCTTAAATGATTGCGACTTACTTTGTCACCTATCATATGGTCTATCTTGGAGAAAGTTTCATGCACTGATAAACAGAATATGTATTCTGCAGTTGCTTGGTAGACTCTTCAGTAAGTATCTGTTAAGTCCATTTGTTCTAGGGTATAGTTTAAATCCATTGTTTCTTTGTTGACATTCTGTCATGATGACCTGTCTAGTGCTGTCAGTGGAGTATTGAAGTCCCCCACTATTATTTTGTTGCTGTCTGTCTCACTTCTTAGGTCTAGTAGTAACTGTTTTATAAATTTGGGAGTTCCAGTGTCTGGTGCATATATATTTGGGATTGTGATATTGTCCTGATGGACAAGGCCTTTTATTATTATGTAATATCCCTCTTTGTCTATTTTTAAAGTGTTGTTGCTTTATAGTTTGTTTTGTCTGATAACAATAGCTATTCCTGCTTGCTTTTGGTGTTCATTTGTAGGGAATATCTTTTTCCACCCCTTTAGGTTAAGTTTATGTGAGCTGTGTGTGTCAGGTGAGTCTCTTGAAGGCAGAAAATACTTGGTTGGTGAATTCTTAGCCATTCTGTAATTCTGTATCTTTTAAGTGGAATATTTATGCCATTTACTTTCAACATTAGTATTGAGACATGAGGTATTAATCCATTCATCATGCTCTTTGTTGCCTGTATAACTTGGTCTTTTTAAATTTTATTTTTGTTTTATAGGTCCTGTGAGATTTATGCTTTAAAGTGGTAGTGTTTTGATATGTTTCCAGGACTTCTTTTAAGATTTAGAATTCCTTTTATCATTTCTTATAGTGCTGGCTTGTTAGTGACAAATTATCTCAGCATTTGTTTGTCTGAAAAAGACTATTATTTCCTTCATTTATGAAGCTTAGTTTCACTGGATACAAAATTCTTGGCTGATAATTGTTTTGTTTAGGAAGGCTGAAGATAGGGCCCCAATCCCTTTTAGCTTGTCAGGTTTCTGCTGAGAAATCTCCTCTTCATCTGATAGGTTTTCCTTCATAGGGTACCTGGTGTGTTTGCCTCACAGCTCTTAAGATTCTTTGCTTCATCTTGACTTTAGGTAACCTGATGATGGTGTGCGTAGGTGATGATCTTTTTGTAATGACTTTCCCAAGTGTTCTTTGAGCTTCTTGTATTTGGATGTCTACATCTCTAGCAAGGCTGGGGAAGTTTTCCTCAGTTATTCCCCCAAATACGTTTTCTAAACTTTTAGATTTCTCTTCTTCCTCAGAAATACCAATTATTTTTTGGTTTGGTCATTTAACATAATCCCAAACTTCTTGGAGGTGTTATTCATTTTTTGAAATTCTTTTTTCTTTGTCTTTGTTCATTTGGGTTAATTTGGAAATCTTGTCTTCAAGTTCTGAAGTTTTTTCTTTTGCTTTTTTGATTATATTCCTGAGACTTTCTGGAACATTGTGCATTTCTCTGAGCATGTCCTTTATTTCCTGAAGTTTTGATTTTTTAAATTATGCAATTTCACTGAAGATTTCTCTCCTCATTTCTTCTATCATTTTTTTTAAATTTCCTTAAATTGAACTTCACCTTTCTCTGGTGCTCCTTAATTGATCTTCTGAATAATTTTTTCAGATTAGTCAGGGATTTGTTTTTGGTTCGGATCAATTGTTGGTAAGCTAGTGTGATTTTTTGGGGGATGGTAAAGAGAACGTTTTTTTGTCATATTACCAGAATTGTTTTGGTTCCTTCTCATTTAGGTAGGCTATGTCAGAGGGAAGATCTGGGGTTCGAGGCTGCTGTTCAGATTATTTTGTTCCATGGGGTATTCTCTTCATATAGTACTCTCCCCCTTTTCCTGGGAATGTGGTTTCCTGAGAGCTGAGCTGTAATGATTATTATTTCTCTTCTGGATCTGGCCAGCCAGCAGGGCTACCAGGCTCCGAGCTGGTACTGAGGCTTGTTTGCACAGACACCTGTGATGTGAACCTTTTGCAAATCTCTCAGCTGTGGATACCAGCACTTGCTCCAGTGGAGGTGGTGGGGGGCGGGTGAAATGGACTTCATCAGGGTCCTTAGTTTTGGTTGTTTAATGCACTGTTTTTGTGCTGGTTGGTCTCCTGCCAGGAGGTAGCACTTTCAAGACAGCATCAGCTATGGTAGTATAGGGTCTCCTGGGTCCTGCAGGAGCAATCCACTTTCTTCATAGGGTCTGTGGATTCTTTCAGCTTTCCTGGTGTATTTCTGCAGTAGTTCTGGAACAGAAGTTTGTGATATGAGTCTCCACATGCTGCTCCGTCTGTCTCAGTGAGAGATGCAATCTAGTCCTACCTCCTATCCACCATTTTTCTCCCAGATCCCTGTTAAAGTTTTGCAGTTGGAACCTGCAATGGTGCAAGAGTGTAAACTGGTAATGGAATCCAGAGCCTCATTCATTTTTCTTATGACTTCAGAGTAATTTATTTTATGGATATATTTTAACTTATGCTGCTTGTGCCCTTTGATGAACATCACTGATTTCCCCAAAGGGCCCAATAAAATCATATGGATTTCATATTTCATGGCTTTGATGGCACACTCTAAAATTGATTTTGACCTATCCTGCTTTGTTAGTTTTATGGAAAGAGTAATTTAGGCTTATTTCCAGCCTACTGCAGTAACTCAGCAAAATAAATGCCAATTTCTTTATTCTTTTCAAAACATAAAGAGAAAATAATTGCTGCTATTATTATCTAAAAAATGTGTAACTTTAAGATTTAATATACCAGGATTTTGAGAGTTGAGATTATGGGTATAACTTTGAGAAATAACATAAGTTTATAATTACATGATTTGCTCTGGCAGCCCTAAATTCCTGGATACTTGACATTTGACTTAGATTTGGAGACATTAAGCCATTAGGCATGGTGGCATTGAGGAGGCACTGATGGGTGAGACTAGGAAGACAACACGGAAACCCTCCAGAAATGAGGGACTCACTTAGTTGTAGGTGGGATTCATCTTTAGGACAGATGAGCAGCATTTTGGTTCTGAGAGCCATGTCTGGATAGGAGCAGAGTCCTGTTGGTAGGGGGCGATTAGGGTGGAGTACGTGGGAATGGAGAAGCGCCACAGCTAGGTTGGTTACTAGGCAATGGGAACCATTACTTTTGAATGTGTACCACATCGAAACATGTTTTTTCACTCTTCCCATTAAGACATGGAATTTATTTCTCTAACCCTTAGATCTCAGCTTGATCACATGACTTGTTCTGGCTATGAAACATTAAAAAAATACTATATAAGTAAGTAATTTAAAACTATTGGTGTTTGCTGTCTCACTGATGGAAACCCTTCCTTCATTCTATGAATGAGCCTAAGATGATGAGAAACATGAAGTTGTCATCCCAACTGACAGCAGACATGTGAGTGAAGTCCCTACTACACCAACCAGTCTGTCAATTTTTAGACATATAATTTTAGGTTATCATCCTAAAATATCCAGCTTAAGATGAGCATACTCAGAGCCGGACATCCCAGTCAACCTATAGAATCATGGAAAATAATAATATTTTAAAAAGTTATGTTTTAGAATGGTTTATCATTCAGTAAAAGCTAACTGATAACACCACCCAGAATTTTAGTGGTGGTTACCAACCTCAGATTTACTGCTGCCTAAATTTATTCCATGGATAACATTGTTACCTGGCGTTAGAGCAAATGTAGCACCTGGCCTGACTGACCAATGAAAGGGGTTAAAACTGATCCACAAAAGAAACTTGGAGTTTTTGGTGAAGATTGACTCCATGTTATCCCCTTATCAGTGGAGTGTCAGCCCCTGATTTTTCTCTCGTGGTTATGATCATGATATCAGATGTCAGGCCCAGTATGATGACAGTGGTGAAAGAAGGAGTTGTCAGAATCCCAAATGGCTGAGAAACTGGGACCTTGCATGCAGCAGACAGATGGAACATTCCTCTTATAACAGACTTGACCCTTTGGTTAAAAGCAACAAATCTGCATTTACTTAACAAATAGGGATTAGATTGCTATTTTTGCATTAAAAAGCCACCCAGGTGGCATGAAGAGAACAGAAAATGGAACATTATAAAGCTACATCTAATAATTTCTTACCAGCTGAGCAGGAGCCTAATACTCCTAAATAGATACAGACATTCCAGTGGGCATGTTTAAAGAGGTTTTTATTTGTGACTTAGAATTGAGATCTAAGCAGGATAAAAAGTTTTGGAGTCATCAGGAGGTGATAAGGAATTCTTGATAGTGAATGAGATGATCAAGAGAAGGGAGGAGACATAAAAGGGAGGAAGCTGCGAAGCCATGTGACCTAGAAAGGTAGGGAAGGAGCAGAAGGTAACAAGAGGCATTGTGGTTAGAAGCACCCAGTCTGGAGTTAGACTTTTGAGTTTTAATTCCAAATTATCCATTAGTTGCTCTGAGTTAAAATGAGGATCATGATACATATAATTTCTAGGATTTATTATGAGAGATAAATGTCACAATATAAAGTCCTTGAAACAGTGCCTGTCTCATATTTAATGTCCAGTAATTACTAGCATTATTTTTACAGCAATCAAAGAATTTCATGAGTTTCAAGAAAAGGGAAAAGATAGTTAGCATCCAATACTAAGGGAGGACAATTAAGAAATGTACTAAGAGTGCCCATTTGATTTAACAGCTAGGATGTCTTGCTAAAATTGACAAGAACTGTTTTTCTAGACTCATGTTGCTCAAACTAGTCTGCTGAGCCTTGAGGAGTGAGGAGGTGGTAAGGCCACTGGCAATCCAGGCCTAGCTCAGTCACTAGCTGTGTGACCTTGCACAGACTGTTTAACTTCTCTGGGTTCATCTCCTTGGCTATACACAGACTGGATGATCAAATTCCCATTTAAAAAATATTCTTAAGTCAACTGATGAGAACCTGGATGGTCAAAAAGCAGAATGTTGTAGAAATAGTTTATTTTTCCTTTCAGGTGGGAGGGTTGATGACCAGCCAAAATGCAAGGCATCTTACTTCTCATTTTCCTTGGTGCTGCTGCCTTCAGAGCCAGACACATACACCAATACAGAAGTAGAGGCAGACAAGAGTGTAGGCATGTATGTGCAAACACACCTACACATACAAACATAAAACACACTCTTCAGAGGTCCATGTGATAAGACTGCTCATAAGCAGATTAGGCCACAGACCACAGATTCAGCCAACACTTACTGACCACCTGCCATGGGCTGAGTGCTCTGCTAGAAGCTGGGTACACACAGATAAATTGATCACAGTGATTTTTCTCAAAGGCGAAATACTCTAAGGAGAAGGAAGCTGGCTGACAAGTTCTATGATACAGTTTAACAAATATTTATCATTTATTTTTTAGTTTTAATGGGTACATTATAATAGCATGTATCTGAGTTTACATACATGTAAAACTGTGGTTTTAATATATGTATTCATTAATATATGTTTTAATATATATATTCATTTAATGATCAATCAGGGTAATTAGCTTATCCATCACTCAAACGTCTGTCATTTCTTTGTGGGGAGAACATTTAGAATCCCTTCTTCTAGTTATTTGATAATATCCAATACAACATTGTTAACTATAGGCCAGGGATGGTGGTTCACACCTGAAATCCCAGCACTTTGAGAGGCCAAGATCGCGGGAATCAGTTGAGCCCAGGAATTCGAGACCAGCCTAGGCTGTATAGTGAGACACCATCTCTACAAACCAAACCAAAACAAAACAAAATTCTTAAATTTAGTCACCCTACAGTGTAATAGAACACCCCAACTTATTCCTCCGGTTTATCTATAATTTTATACTCATTCATCAATCCAACAAATATTTATTAAATGCTGACTCTGCACCAAATACTGTTCTGGGTACCGGGGGCAGCTATAGGAAAAATATGGATAAAGTCTTACAGTGTAAAATTATTTCTAAAAGGGAGGCCTCACAAATGTTCAGATTGCTGATGAACTGCATTGATTGTTATCAACCAAGTGATCTCAGAATGTTACCTGGGAGGTCTCCCAGCTGCTGGCATCAGTCTTTGCAGTAGTATAGGGACCATGACATAGAGAATGTGGGCAGATGGGAGGCTGAAAGGTGAGAGGGGCGCTGAGATCTCATTTACTTGGGCTAGTCCAGTTTCACTTGGAAGCCATAATTCTCCTTACAACTGAAAGCCACGCACTTCTTATGTTTTCAAATGTGCTTTGGGAAAGGTTTTGTAACTGTTACCATCCACCATCATTCTACTGGACCAATAGCAGGCTCAGACCAACTACTTCTTTGAAAAAGTCTCAAAGACTGGAGACTGCTGTATTGTACACCACAGAGGTTTTGTGTAGAATACTCATTGTTGCTTTTCCCAGGTAGAATAAGAAGAGATGAAATGGCTTCAGAACATCTTAGTTTATACAGATATACTTCATGCTAGGTTTCAGAATCATACAGGCAATGGAAAGCAGTGAAGCCTGATTGAGCCTTGCTGGGTAACTTTCTCTCTCTCTCTGAATCCCTGAAGATTTATTTCTCTTTCTTTGGCATATCCAAAGACTCCCATTCCTCTCACACTAAAGCTTATGAGAAACCTCTCAGATGCTGATGGGACTCTTTCAGATTGCTCACTTACGTGAAGGCCTGGTGGTTCCCACTGGACCCTTGAATATTTTTGCATCATTCTCACCACTGTTTTGCAAAATGCTTGGAGTGGGATTTTTCCATCTCTTTCCTTGGTGAAAACCACTTTTCATGAGTTGACAGAAATTTGCATTTGGGGGCAGTTTTTAGTTGTTCAGCTTTTGAGGAGAAATGATGCAAATACAAACCCAGGCTTAGTTCTTGGGAAATTCAGGAAGTGTCTCCCAGAAAGGGAGGGGGAGAAGTACATTTGTCAAAGTGCCTCTGCTGCGGGTCCTCACATAAATGCTCTTTCTCTTTTGTTTGTGCTGGACCCTGAAGAATAAAACTCAAGCACAAAGCAGAGGAGGTACTGGCAAGTGAATGCACAGTTTCCTAATCCATGTGGATCAAAACGTTCAAGTTTTGATTCTGTAAAGAATCTTCCTTAGCATGCTGGATTAATCACATGGATTAATAAAACACTGTCGCCTTCTCTCACTGGTGCCTTCAAGCCTTTGTACTTGCCCCCCACCCCCTCTTTTTTTTTTAATCCAGTGGAACTCTATGGGAACAGAACGGCTGACATTTTTCTGAGTCCCATGGCCATCAGTCCATTGGTCCAACCCCTGTGGAAGTTTGGCTCCCTGCATTTATCAGTGTGCAAAAGTCTTGTTTTGTGCCTTGGGGATAACTCAAGGTGTCTTTTAGACTACGTTTTGTGTAGTTTCGCTATGAGTGAAAAGTACCACATTGAAGTTCTTTACTTGCAAACAAAAGCAAAGGCTAAATGAAAGGCATTTAGTACATGGTGATTAGGGCCTTGGATAGGTGAATATGCATTTGTCTCAACTCTGTTTAGCCTGTTTACCTTTGATAAATCTACACCTCTCCGTTTTTTGGGACAAGACCAGTTGGCCTATGTCTGATTCGACCACAGCAACAACTGACGTTCCTTGAGCTTGACTATGTGCCAGGTAGGGTTATGACACTACCTCAAGAATCCATTTAATTCTCATAAAAATCCTATGGCGTAGTCATATTATTATCTCCATTTTCTGACAAAATAAATGGTTGCATTGAGACAACTCAGATCTGGTACCCTTCATAGCCTGTGACCATAACCCATGCTGCTATTCTTCCTTGCCTGAAGGCTGTTTGTTTAAGTCTATTAAATGCTGCCTTCAGCATTTAGATTCATGTTCCCACTCTATGTTTTAGTGTTTCTTAGTGCATGGGGCCTTCTTTAAAGAAGTAAGATAATATGGTAGATCATTTCCCATTTCAGCCCTTAGTTGTTGTTATTCATTAGTTAGGGAAAGCCTCATAGGAAAAAAATAATACAGAAGGAGAAACGGATAGAGGGAGCAGCTGAAAATGGGAGAAAAGCCGAGTCTTGGAATATACCACAATATATGGATACTTTGATATCTGGTACTTACTTGTTTTAGGGCTATTGTGATAGAGGGAAGGTATTTATTTTTATTTCTCATAGTCTCTATCCTACACAACACCATCCCCTTTCCTTCCCTCTGTAGTGAGAATTATTTTTTCTCTCTTTGCTTACTTTGGCCTCTGCTTCAAATTTACAAGTAAGGAAGAATTCTGCCCTCACCAGTTAGCTCCTTGGTCTTTCTTAGCAGATCAAGGGCAATGAATACGTGAAGAACCAGAGAAAGAGAAAGCAGAAAAATTCCAGGAGTAAGAGAAGAAGAATAAGGAGGAAGAGCAAGGGAGCCTGTGGTGGTAGCTGGGTGAGGGTGGGCTCTGGGAGCTTGGAGCAGGGGAGGATTGGGGAGAAGAAGGGAAGTACAGGTTCTGTGTATACCAAAGAGAGACTGAGTGGGGAGAGAGGAAGAAGGTGGAGGAAAAGGGGGGAAAGAGGGGAAGAAAATGAGCAAAAGTTAAGAAAAGAGGCTTTTAAGGAATTTGTTGTATCTTATGAATCTAAACCTTCTTCAGTTTTTTCTCAAAAGACTGAAATTAAGATTTCAATTGTTCTTCAGTTATTTTTGGACACTGGTTAAAATTTATTTTATCAAGATTTCTAGGCACATGTAGGCCAGAAGGGACCATGAGTGGGCTCCACTTCTTGGGCACGACACATCTTAAAATCACCAGGCTGTGTGCATATATTCTGCCTGACTTCTTGGTCTGACTCTATCACTAAAATAAGTGGGAAATGCTAGTTGTTCCTCCTGAGACATGTGTGAGGTAGCTGCTCTATTTATTCAGTTTTTATTCAAAATAATATGTGCTGAATGTGCAAATCAATATTGAAGAAGACATGGTCCTTGCCCTTTGATAAAAGAGCAACTTCAGCTAAATTAAATGTAAAAAAGTTTAATTGAACAATAAACAATTCTCTAATCAGGCAGCCTTCAGAGCCAGCATAGCCTCTGAGACTCCTGTGGAGCCATGAGATGGAGGAAGATTTATGGACAGAAAAGGGAAAATGACAAACATTAAATGGAAGTTAGGTACAGAAACAGCTGGATTGGTTACAGGTTGGCGTCTGCCTTATTTAAACGTGGTTCAAACAGTTGGCTCCTATTTGATTGGTCAAAACTTGATGATTTGCAGAAGTGCAGACTGTGGTCTGCTTAAACCTCCACTTGTTACAGTTCATGATGTACAGAAAAACCTTCAGGCTGAACTTAAAATACGTAAGGAGGCAGCTTTAGGCTAAACTTGATTTAACACCTTATGGAGCTTATTTTCTAGGAGAGGGAGCAGAAAATAAACTACTAAAATATACAAACAATGCAGTTACAGATTTCGAAAGGGACTACACGGAAGGTAAACTTGAAGTAACTCCCTATGAAAGTGACAGTTAAACCTGGGTCTGAAAAGGAAGGACCTAGTTATACGAAGAACTCTGGAGAAAAAAACAGCGTCTTATTAATTTTTAGGGAAATACCTAGGAAATATATATTTTAATAATATTTCATCACTTCTCTCTTTCTGAAAATCAAGGTACTCAGACAGATTAGATTTACCTAATCTGAACAATAGAGAGAAAACAGGCTGAGAAAAAAAGAACATTATCGAGGATGTGCGGGACAGTAACAAAGTGCTAACATTTGCATTGTTGAGGTTCTGCAGAAGAGTAGACAGTGGGACTGGAAAAGTACAAGAGTCTCCTCTTATCCACAGAGGAGATATGTACCAAGATCCCCCAGTGGATGTCTGACACAGTGGACAGTACCATCCTATATGTGCTATGTTTTCTCCTATACATAGATGTGTAAAGTTTAATTTATAAATCAGGCACAGTAAGAGATTAACGACAATTACTACTAATAAAATAGAGCCATTATAAACTTATGCCAGTATCACTACTCTCCTGTGTTGGTACCATTATTAACTAAAACAAGGATCACTTGAACTCAAGAACTGTGACATTGTGGCAGCTGATCTGATAACCAAGACGACCAGGAAGTGTCTAGTGGGCAGGTAGCATATGCAGCATGGATACACTGGACAACGGGGTGATGCACCCCTCAGGTGGGATGGAGCAAGAAGTCATGAGATTTCATCATGCTATTCAGAATGGTGTATAATTTAAAATGTATGAGTTGTTTCTTTCCAGAATTTTCCATTTAATATTTCCAGGCTGCGGTTGACTATGGATAACTGAAACCAACGAAAAGTGAAACTGTGGATAAGGAGGTTTTCTCTATTTGAAGAAATAATGGCTGGCAACTTCCTAAATTTGGTCATGATCTTATTTTCCTAAATTTGGCCACGAAGAGAATGACCAAATTTAGTCTTTTAATATTCTTCAATTTGTATTTTTATAATTGAAAAATTTATGAAAAAGTGTACTTTGACTCCTTTGCAAAGCAAGGAATTTTGTGGACTATGCTTCTCCTAATGCAGTTTAACTTCACATTCTTTGTTTATATCATTAGAATTTGGACATTTTCCAGTAAAATCTTAAAGAAGCACATTTACTTGGTATATTTCCTGATCCTTTACATATCTTAAACAAAAATTTACCATTGTCCTTCCATGTGAATAAAAATTTAACAAGAAGTAAAGTTATTTAGTGTTTGTAGATGTTAGGACATTGTCTTTGGCATTTGAAATTACATTAAAAGAAGCATGGTACCAACCTTATTTTTGTACAGAAGTAGATGTTCTTTGTTTATCTACCAGGTACTTACACAGTTTTTCTTTATGGAAAAAAAAAAAAGAGATGAAAAATAAAATTGGCTAGGATAAGTTGATATAGGACTCCTTTACATTAACATTACTTAAAACACAGTGAGCTCTTTTGGTTTGAATTTCAGGATTTTTTATCCTCATTGTTTTTCCTAAATTATATCTTTTCTTCTTGATTAGATTTCAGTTACTCTTTTTATGTTTTCATCTGGGAACACCGAAATTTCCTAGGTTCAATCTCTGTTCTTTGTCCTCATCCTCGTTCTCTCACAACTGTCATTTCTTCGTTCTTTTTCTTCATTAAAGGTGGGCTTCTCAAGTTTGTTCTGCATATTGGGATTCTGTCAAGTACAACTAACAGAAGCTGTCATGCCCAGTTTAGAAACCTTGCCCCTAGTTTCTTTCCTCTTTTCAAGATGGCCTTAGATTCTAGAAGAGCCCTCTTCCTGTGTCAGTGAGCAGACTCTTCTCAGAAGCTCTCAGCAGAGCTTATGGACTTTAACTAAGTCATGTGATCGCCTTTAATCACAGCAAGAGGAATGAGACTACCAGTAGTAGAGACTTTCCCTTGAGCTGGAAAAAGGATGACTTCCTTGAGGTATGGATATGGTTTCTATTTGTGAAGAACATGATTTCTCTTTGCATCAGCAGTGTCTGCTGCATCCTCCTCACTATTGATTTGATTTTTTTATTGTGTTCATTATTCAATTTACTCATCCATTTGCTATTGGACACTTAATTTCCTTGCAATTGTTCCTTATCTCACCCTGCTCTGTTTTGTCTCTGCTGATTGGTCTTTGCTGCTCATCCTGTTATTTTTAACCATCAAAAGCTCTTATATTGCCATCTTATCCTGTTCTTTTCCTGGTTTCTGTTCCTGTTCAGTAAGGCTATGTCTTGAGGATGCCAAACTCATTTTCAAAAATTGCCAAAATGACTGGTTACAGGTTTCTCTGAGACTTCAACACAACCTTCTGTGTTTTGATATAGAAAAGTACCTATTATGCTTATAGGTAGCATTATATGAATTCATACTTTTAAAAATCTTTGCACAGCAGTCTCTCTGGTCCTTGGTGTTTTTTAAAAGACGTATTGTACAGGTGTCATTTGCTTCTCTTCATTGTCCACTTGGAAGTTATTTGAATCTTTCTTTAGTAGATACGTATAGGCCAGGCCTGTTCTCAGGGTTTTGCCTACATCCATCTAGTGTTCTTCTCCCACAAAAAGGTGGGATCTTCCTCCATTGCCTTGTTTTCTGATTCTCATGAATTATAAGAAAGTTTACAACTCCAGCAAGCATTATTACCACTAGGCTTCTCACTGACTTAACGCTTCACATGTAGATCTCTAGGTTCTGGGAGAGACTGTACAACTGCCATTCTTATCTCTTTCTTATACATTCCAGCAGGGTTCAAGGGCAGGGACTGGAGTAGTACAAGGCCTGCTTTACATATCAGTGTGCAGTATGCATAATACATAGAATTATTGTGTAATAAAAAAATCATAGGGGCTATGATTTTTTGTTTTTATTTTGTTTTATTGATATATTGGTATATTTCGTTTCTCTGTATACATAGTTATTATCAGAGAGTAGTAATCATAGGGTACTTACAATTGCATACTTTACCTTAACTTACCATTACATCATTTTTTCTATATTGCTTCATAGTTCAGTTCAATAAACCCATATCCATATTCTTTTAATGGCTGAATGATATTATACCCAGTTGACTTTAATTAACCACAGATCTTTGCTTTCTAGGGTGGGGTGTGTGGGCAACTGGTTGGGGTAAAATCTCTCCCTTCTGTTTTTTTAGTCAGTTGGGGCTCCTTTGTTATTCTCTCAGAGTATGGTTACGTATGGCTCCCCACCTTGTTCTCATTCCAATTCCTTTTAATATAAATGGAGTCCAGCATAGCGTGTTTCTCAGGCTTAGATGTTAGCAAGAAGTGGGAAGAGGCTGTGCCTGGGAATGATGGCTAGTCGTTAGCACTGTTCTTCGAATAATGAATTTTCACTTCTATTGTTGATTTTATGGAATTTTGCCATGTAACCTTGTCTACATTTCATAGCATCTATAAAAGTGGTAATTACAAAAGATGGTGCAGACTGTCAGTGACGCTGTGATGTCATATCTGGGAGGGGCAGACCAACAAGCTGTTCCATATTTCTCATCATGTGATAAATCATTTCTTTATTAACACTAAGCTTTTTGCCACTTTCCTTAAGACTACACAGCTAAGCAAGAATGCATTTTTGATATTATGTAGTTGGAAATTTGTTTTCAACCATAAATGCCTCATGCACTAGTCTTTGCTTCAACTTGCAGTTCTGTCAAGAGGTACCTGGCTTTGGAATAGAATCCACAGGGCTGATAGCACACGAGAATCTGGATACAGGAGGCTTATTGTAGTGCAACTATGTCACTCTGTTGCCAAGGGATTGTGCTTAGGTTGGGCAAACCACTGGAAACAGATGCCTTTGTATAGGAGTGCCTCTTGTGGTCACATTGAGGCTTCCAGCGAGGAGTAACAACTTTTCTCTTCTAATTACATCTATTAGAGACTCACTTTATTTGAAGACTCTCTTGCACAGCACAGAGATGATTTGGGAAAAGAGTGTTCTGCTATACATCAAATGGCATGACAGCCATTTCACACTGTATACCTGTGTTAGAACATCATATTGTATACCTTAAATATACACATTTTTTACCCATAGCTTAAAAAATATATTAAAAAACAATTTAGAAAAAAAGTAAAAAGAATATTCTTTGATTTATATGGTTAAGTGCTAGTGTTAATATGTTTATTCACTTATAAACCAGTTATGTACTGTATTGAATTAGAATGGGGATAACCTTCTAGTTATAACAGTAATAACATTATTTATTTAAAGATTTGACCAATTCTAATTTAATATTTAATGCATGTAACTAAGAAAAGTGATTACAGTCAAACTGTGGATGATTATAATCTGCTTCCTCTATGTCGTAGAAAGAAAAACTCTTTATGCATTTTCTTGTCACTTAACATTTAAGGATTGTAATTAATAAGAGCATGTGCAGATACTTCAATTATGACGAAAAATTCATTTCAGAAAGTATGGTCAATGGAATGAGAAGTTCTTCAGTTTCCATAACTTGACAAAACTTATCATTGCTTTGAAGGCTTATTACTCCATGTGCTTAGTTATTATCATAAAGAAGTAATCATAGAGTATTGACAATTGCATATTTTATCTTCATTTTTTTCTATATTTCTTCATAGTTCAGTTCCATAAACCTATATACATATTCTTTAAATGGCTCAACGATATTATACCCAGTTGGCTTACTATAATATTATTGAATTAAACGTTTATTTCTTGTGGGACATTTAGGCTGCTTTTATTTATTTATTTTTCCTTTCATGAATACGTTTAAAATGCTTGCTTTTGTAAAATTCAAGAACCATGTTGAAACTCACTATTGATCTGGCTGCACATTTAATAGGAATATCAGTAAAATTAGTCCTAATGAAGCATCCAAGATTTGCAAAGTTCTACACAGAGGCGAATATAATCCTATATATTAATTAATTAATAGGTTTAATCTACAAAGGTGGTGATGGTAAATGTGCTGCAGAGTCCTGGATGGCACTGGAATAATGATAAAAATGATGAACATGGCATCATCAACAGCAATCATAGTGCTAAAGCATTTACTGAGCCTTATTATATGCCAGGCACTCTTCTAAGTGCTGTCTATATATCAACCCATTTGGTCCTCATAGGCACCCTGTGAGTAAGGTGCTGTTATTATCCCCATTGTATAGAAGAGAAAACATACATGGAGTGGTGACTAATTCCTAGTTATTATAGAGCTAATATTTCTTGAACGCTTTATGTTAATGACTGTGTAACTGATTTACATGTATCCCTTTATTTAATTCTCCCAAAAATCCTCATGAGGGGTATAATTAAGACTCCAATTTTGTAGGTGAAGTATTTGAAGCCAAAAGGGGCAAGTCAGGTGATTGAGGTCACAGTGCTTATAAAGATCAGAGGCTCAAACCTAACTCTGCCTAAACCCAAAAGTAAGGCAGAAGCTAAAGTCTTAGCTACTAAGTTGTACTGCCATCATGGGACCTGAATCAACTGAAATTAAATGATTCATCCAGGGCTACCTTGTGAACAGTAGCTGTCCTATACTAGAACCTTGTCACTTCTCCCAGTTCAGTGTCCTTTTTAATACACTGTTGTGACTTCTCTTATTTGTATCTCCCTTTCCCAAAGCTCCATCTCTCTCTCTCTCTCTCTCTCTCTCTTTCTCTCTCTCCACCTGTCTTGCTCTTCTCTCTCTGTAGACCAGCTTTCTCTGCTCTGTTTGTACATGGACAATCAGAAGCAGCCCCAAATGTACCCTTTTTTCCTAGGTCACCAGACTTTCCAGTCAGTTGATCTAGCCTCTGTACCTCAATTTCAGATTTTTGAGAACGAACACTTTAATTGATCCAATCAAGCCCAAGGCTTGCTCAATCACCCGTGTTAGTGTGTGTGTGGGTCACATGGTACAAGGCTATGGGTGGGTCAGTTTCTCTAAAATGGGTATATAGGCAGCAAAGCAGAGACTGACATGTCACTGTGACACTGATTGGAACTGGGCAAAACCCCAGAGCTTTTTAAGTAGGGGAAAGGTGCTGTATGTGTCTTGTCATCCACTGGTGACTTCACTGGCCAGCCTGTGTACAGAGTTCTTGTGTATTATTCTGCATGGAGGGGTTTAATGTCTGGTAGTGATCCCTCCTCTGTCATCTCCACGGCCATTTCAGCAGCTGTCCTCTTTGCACCATGAAGACACAGCTCTGGGAAGTTTGAATTAGATTAATTTTCATCTTTGCTGGTGAGGTTGGGAGGACTTCTTTGTTTTGATCCAAGATTCAGCTGCCCTACCATCCCTCTTTATTGTATAACAACGATGAAAACAGCTAAAATGACTTAATTTTGTAAAACTGTAGGATGGCCTTCAGCCTTTTTCTAATTTGGTCACATTAGGTGACATTTGGTTACGTGACTAGGCTTGGCTACTGCTTCTTGGCTGGATTGGAAGATGAAAGACATAAATGTCTTTCCTTGTGGATATGTACATTCAACGCACACGGATACACTAATTGATAGTGCTTAATATGGTGTCAATTCAATAAATTTGTATCATTAAAGCTAACAGCCCTGGAGAAAAACAGTGGACTTTCTCTTCATGTTTTAATTGGGGCATTACTAAAAATTCTGGCATCTGAAATGCTATTAAAATGTATCTCAGAAAGTGTGTTGTTTTTTTTTTTTTTCTGAGAGGGAGTTTTGCTCTTGTTGCCCAAGCTGTAGTGCAATGGCGCAGTCGCCACTCATTGCAACCTGTGCCTCCTGGGTTCAAGCAATTCTTCTGCCTCTGCCCCCCGAGTAGCTGGAATTAAAGGTGTGCACCACCGGGTCTGGCCAATTTTTTGTATTTTTAGTAGAAACGGGGTTTTATTATGTTAACCAGGCTGATCTTGAACTCCTGACCTCAGGTGATCCACCTGATTCAGCCTCCCAAAGTGCTGGAATTACAGGCATGAGCCACTGCATCAGGTCTCAGGAAGTGTTTTTTTGTACTGGTTCCAGTGCTTCAGCTGACTTTATTGCTTCTTTTAAGATCATTCAACTACATAATTATTTTTATAAATATTCTTGTTGAAATAAAAAACTTTGTAGTCAAAAAATTTTTTAAAATCTTTGATTTCAGCATGTTTCCCATTTTAAAGCAAGGTTTTAATTTTGCTGCACTGAATTATTATTTTTATCAGGGCAAAAATAATAGTTAATCCAAATAATTGATTTAGTGATTTAAATACCTATGTAGAAAAAAATTAAAGGAAGATATTAAATGTCTCCATTTCTTATGGGAAGACATTTGAGGGAATAATTTTGTGGATTTCTTGGGTGTGGAGGTGCTTTGTTTTCATTTGTGAATGTTAGAATTTTAAATTTTGTTAAATCACATTGGCAGCAAACACTGATATTTTGAAAATGAATTATTCCATTTGGATTTGTGCTAAAATTCTACTACTTGCATATTTTCTTTTTATTTATTAAATGGTAAAACAGCTCGGACAGCTCCTTAAAACTCTGCATAGTGGGTGAAGTGTATAAGCTGCACGCAGGGTGAGGAGGTAAAGGGTTCTCAAATAGCACCCTTCCATGTGCCCAGGGACTTGTCTGGTTATTTTCTTTCTGACATCTGGAAGAGCAGCAGAGACCACTGTGTCAGGACAATGAAGTTTTTCCATCGACATTGACTGACTTTCAGAAACTGACGTCATTGCTCGAATTTAATACAGTTCAGCTGTCCTTGCATTTTGTAGCTTCTATCTATAAGTTTTGCTTAAGAGTGAGCTTGTTTTTTAGAAAGATGGGGTGGGAGTGGGGAATGAATATACAATCTTTGATCTAGGTTTGCTTTTTAACGTTTTTAAACTTAAAAGAGTTAGTGTATTTTCTAAATTACAGGCTTTCTGACGAACTTTGCTTAAGTGTCTTCCTTAGTCTGTACAATGGGGTAATAATACTTACTACACTCGGTCAGATTTGGGGATTAGATGAGCATTTATACATGGAACACCTAGTGTAGTGCCTGGCATACAGTAGGACCTCCATGTATATTTGTTTTTCTCCATCCCTTTTCTCTATTTGAGAACCTTCTATAATGGGACCCAAGAAGGCATTAATCCTTGTTTAGGTCTCTGCAAGGGTAAAATAACATATCCCAGGTTAGATGGAATAAGAGTTGAAGTCTTCAGCCACACTGCATCCTTTAGCTGTTAGAAAAATGGTTCTTTTGTTAAAAGGTTGAGGAGCTCCTAAATTCAAGTTTTGAGTGTTGTCATGCGTCAGAGGTATCTACCTCTGCACCTCGTTACCTAGAGGGTCTGTAAAAATGCAAATGTACTTACAAACTGGTCAGCTTGGTGTAGATATTTTATCTGTCTCTCTATCCATTTAGGTATCTATCTATTTACAATATGTCTTGCTTTCTTTCTCTCGATTCTGTTAGTCAAGTTTCTCCAGAGAGACAGAACACATAAGCTACATATTATAAAAGAGGAGATTTATTATAACTATTGGTTACATGATTATGGAAGCTGAGAAGGCCTCCTTATCATTGTTATATAATTTTATTTGTCTTTGATATTTATTTCTTTGAAATATACTTTTACATTAATATAAGGCACTCAAGATTTCTTTTAATTATGTTAGCATTGGCTATCCTTTCCTATGTTTTTACTTTAAAACATGTCACTTATGTCTTTACATTTAAAATGCATTTTTGTAGGCAACTTGTAGGTGGGTCTTGCACTTTTTAGTCAATGTGACATCTCTGTCTATTAGACATTAGAGTGTTTAGGTCGCTTACATTGTGAGTATTACTTTAGTTAGGTTTAAGGCTATTATCTTATTTGCTTTCATTTGTCTCATGTTCTCTGTTCTTTTGTCTCTTTTTGCTGTCTTCTTATGAGTTAATTGGTTTTTTATGGTTTCATTTTATCATCTTCATTGGCTCATTATCTGAAAATCTTTGTTTTGCTTTTTCAGTGATGCTTTTGGGTTTATAGTATTCGCATTTAACTCTCTCTTTTGTGACCTCAAATTGCACATGTATTGGACTTCTTGATATTTTTACTAATATTTTTAATTTTGGGGGAGGGTTTTTGCTATGTCACCAAGGCTGGGGTACAGTGGCTATTCACAGGTGCTACTATAGTGTACTATAGCATTGAACTCCTGGGCAACAACAATCCTCCTGCCTGCGCTTCCTGAGTAGCTGGGACTACAGACATGTGCCAACATGCCTGACAATATTTTTAAATGTTTAAAAATTATTTTTTCTATCTGGAATTTATTTTGGATATTTTTTATTGCTGTGTCTTTAGCTCAACTAGCCTTTCTTTCTGCAATGTCTAATCTGCCACCCAGACCACCCAGACTATTTTTTTTTTTAATTGAGACAGAGTTTTACTCTTGTTACCCAGGCTGGAGTGCAATGGCGCGATCTTGTCTCACCGCAACCTCCCCCTCCTGGGTTCAGGCAATTCTCCTGCCTCAGCCTCCTGAGTAGCTGGGATTACAGGCACACGCCATCATGCCCAGCTAATTTTTTGTATTTTTAGTAGAGATGGGGTTTCACCATGTTGACCAGGATAGTCTCGATCTCTTGACCTCGTGATCCACCCGCCTTGGGCTCCCAAAGTGGTGGGATTACAGGCGTGAGCCACCGCGCCCGGCCCCCAGACTTTTTTAACATTAGACATTCTAGTGTCCATCTCTAGATCCTCAACTTGAGTCTTTAAAATGTCTTTCTGTCTCTACTTAACAATTTGAAATTATGGAATAGAGTTATAACTGTTTTAATGTCTTTGCTAATTCTAAGATCTATATCATTTCTGGGTTCAGTTTGATTAACTGATTTTTCTCTTTATTTTTTTCTGCTAATTCTAAGATCTATGTCATTTCTAGGTCCAATTTGATTAACTGATTTTTTTCCTTTGATTAACTGAATTTTTCTTTGCCTCCCTGGTAAGAATTGATTGGATGACAAACATTGTAAAGTTTACACTTTTGGGTGCTGGATATTTTTGGTCTTGTAAATATTCTTGTACTTTGTTTTGTGATGCAGTTAAGTTACTAAGTAGCATTATGATTCTTTTGTGTCTTGTTTTTAAGAGTTTTATTGAGGCAGGACAATAGAAGCAATTGGTCTTAGGTTAATTCCCCATCACTGAGCCAGGATGCTTTTGAGCACACCATCCAGTGCCCCCATGAATCATGAAGTTTTCCAATTTGGCTGGTGAAAACAGGCACCATTCCTGGCCCTAGGTGAGTTTGCTAATCCTGTTGGATGGGTTCTTTTTAACTTAGAATAGTCTCCTCACTGCCATATACTGATCAATACTCTGCTGAATACTTGAGGGGGACCCTCTACAGACTCCCAGAGAACTCACTCTCGTTAGCACTCTTCTCTTAAGTGTGCTTCTCCAAGAACACTATCCATTTTGCTCTCCCCAGTGCTCCTCTTTCTCCTCAACTCAAGGAGTCCATGAGGCTCTGCTATGGTTCCCCTCCCTGTGTCACAGCGGTAAACTTCTTTCAAGGGGCCAAGCTAAATAATCTTAGGATCACCTATTTCCTCTTATCTCTCTGGGTTCACTGTGCTTTTAGATTAACATGCTATTTTTTTTTTTTTTTTTAGTAGCAGCTGTTAAGAATGCTTTTCTTCTCTCTCAGAAACTTTGCTAAATAATTTCTAATATGACAGTCATTTCTTTTATTTAAATTCTGAGTGAATTGAGTCCAGATGAACTTCAGAATATAACTTGAAGTTCCAAAATGGTATGATCTTGTTAGAGTATCCATAGCACCCAAGTGAAATATAACAACAGTATGTTTGATTTTCACTCCCACCAACAGTGTATAAGTGTTGCTTTTCTCCACAACCTCACCAGCATCTCTTATTTTTTTACTTTTTAGTAATAGTAATAGCCATTCTGACTGATGTGAGATAGTATGCCATTGTGGTTTTGATTTGCATTTCTCTAATGATCAGTGATGTTGAGCTTTTTTTCATATGATTGTTGGTCACATGTATGTCTTCTTTTTAAAAGTGTCCGTTCATGTCCTTTGCCCACTTTTTTATGGGGTTGCTTGAACATGGATGGAACTAGAGGCCATTATCTTTAGCAAACTAACACAGGAACAGAAAACCAAATATCACATGGTCTCACTTACAAATAGTAGCTAAATGATGAGAACACATGGACACATAGAGGTGAACAACATATATTGGGGCCTTTTGGAGGGTGGAGGGTGGAAGGAAGGAGAGAATCAGGAGAAATAACTAATGGGTACTAGGCTTAATACCTGGGTAAAGAAATAATCTGTATGACACATCTCCATGACAGAAGTTTGGCTATGTAACAAATCTGCACTTGTACCCCTGAACTTAAAATAGAAGTTTTAAAAAAAGTGTATTTGAACTTTCCCAATAGCATATGTTCCTTAATGTCATCCTGCCTTAAAGAGCCCAAATGCAAATAATATTTACGTTTTAGGTTGTTTTTATTGTGAAGGTTAAGAAGAGGAAAGTCTTCTAAATCTAATTTATTTGCAGTTTAAAAATCAGTGAATGATGAAACATGAGCAATTATTTATGTTAGTGTGAATGAATATTCCAGGTTGCTTTTTTATAGCAGTGCACTTTTTGATGTATCTTTATGACAGGAGCGAGATATGCTTGTGCTTTGTGGCTAGGTGGCTGTGTCCTAACAGAAGTGAATTCAGTTCATGATTTGGTAAAGTGCTGACATCAGTCAAAATGGCTCCTCTCTTCTTCTTTCTCTCCTGCTCCCACTCCTGCTGAACTGCATCCCATTCCAATCCTTTTCTGCAAATGCACACATCAATAATTTTTGTGACTCTGGGGATCAACCAGAGAAGCTATCAAGTATCTCTCTTATTTAACAAATGTCAAGGGCGTAGGAACTGTAGGCAACAGAATGAATCTATGCTCTTAAAAAAAAGGGTCAATATGTTGGGAAAAAATAAAAACACTTTAGGAGGCTCTACTTTGTTGAGTGGCTCTGCAAAGTTATATAATCTGGCAGGAGATAATTGTAAAGATTGAATGCACTGCAAGAATTACAAGTGGCCGGGAAAACACTTCTTCAGGCCTTCTTAGGAGCGCTTGCTGTATAGGAGCCAGACATTGCTCCAAGCTTTCCCAGGAGGACTTCAGTTTCAAGTACAGAAGCACAGCAGGAAAATGCTAAATCTGAAATACTGAGTTTCAGATGTTGGTGAGAGAGCTGGTGTGGAACTTCAGAGGGAAATTGAAAACATGGGTTTGTTTCTCACTTCGGATAGAGAGCTGTGGTCCTTCTTTGCACAGACGAAATCAGCAAAGCTTTGAGAGAGGTGATGCACAAAAGAGGCAGAACTTTATGGCCTTACCACTGCATGTGGTAGCCACTAGCCACATGGAGCAATTTAAATGTAAATTAATTAAAATAAGTAAAAATTAAAATTCAGTTCTTCAGTTGCACTGGCCATACTCAAATGTTCAGTAGCTACCTCTGGCTAGTGGCTACTATATTGGAAACCTATTTCCCAAAATTTGGTGGTAAAGGGAAAGCAGAAGGTAAGACTACAACTAAATAGAACTGAAAGGGTGTAGTCATTTATAGAGTTAAAAGAAGAGTTCAAAATTTCCACTAGAAACATGGACAGTTAATATGTTGTGGCCTTGGGAGAAGTATCAAGGTATAAAATGAGGTCAGGTAGAGATTTGATTGAATCTTGGCAAAGAAAAGAGCACAGAAAAAAAAGGGGGGTAAGTGGAGACAGAGAATAGAGGGTTATAAAGGGGTTCATACTAAATGGCTTGCTCTTCTCGGTGGTGTAAGGATTGGGCTGGGAATGAGGTTTTGTTTTGAGGACAACAGAGAAGGTTTGCGTGGCTCCCATACCAGGATGTGTGTGGCTTATTAAAGGATACCCACATAGAGGGATATGGTCCATGTCTTATATTAAAACCCCCTGCCCCCCGGTTTTCTCTGTCCTTCCTCACAGTCTCAGATCCTTGTCCCCATATCTCCACTGGGACTTATAAGCCGCCAGATAGGAGCAAACTTTTCAGCTGTGCACAAAGGAGCAGAGAGCACATAAGACAGACTATGTCTGCAGGCAGTTACTTTCTAGTTTACAGTTGACTTTTATTCTGGCTTCTTCTTGAATAATTTTTGACCATAGACCAATCAGAAAAGCAGCTCTGCTTCAGTAAGTTTTCAACCAAACATAGCAAAATTTAACCATAATTTGCTGGATGGCATTTTTTGGTTAGGCAGCAGAAGTATTTCCCTTCAGTGCAGTTTCATTGGTGAAGCCACTTCACCCTCAGACCATCCTTCTTCCTTCAAGGGCTATATCTAGAACTGTTTGATGCCCACCAACTGGATGAAGGTTGGGTGCTAGAACCTTAGAACCCTTTGTTTAACCAAGTTATTGTTATGCTCCTTACGGTGGGGAGCCAAAGGGAACTCATTTCTAATGCATTGGTTGGGCCATAAAGAGAGCCACTTCAAGTTGTTTATTTTTCCCAGCAATGCATTTTTAGTGTTTGATGAGTTGATGCCTATAAAAAAAGGCTTTGCTCAAATTAAGAAGGCAATCTCTAATCAACTTCCTTTATGTTCCTGGTCAGTGTTTATTAATACTTTCTTAAAATTTGAAGCTTTTATGGTCTCCAGGATTAAGTATATTTGATACTTTTAGGATATATTCATTGATTGACACTCAAAAATAGCCACATTCTATAGGAGATCTACTATGTGTCAGGCCATCTTACTTCCTAATTCTCAAAATGCTGCAAAAGAGGGATTATTTTTTCCTCCTTACTCTTTGCAGATGAGAAAACTGAGGCTTAGAGGAATGAAGAAAGAGCTAGTCAGTGGTGAAGCTTGGAGTGAATCTCAGGATGTATGATATCTAAATTATGCCATTGCCCCTAAGTTTTCTGATTAAAAATGTTTGTAAAATACCAGATCAGTTGCTTTTTTGATCAAAAATGAAGGCTGTATCTTCTAAAATTAAGATTTTAGCCAAGAAAGACATAAAGACTATAAATATAGGCCAGCGATAGGGAGACAACACTAATTAGATGAAATTAAAGATGCTACTAGGCGCTATGTTCAGTATCACCTTACGGTGCTCATTGGCAAAAGTTCTCCAAATGTGACCTATAAAACACCAGTGTTTTCTAGGATGGTCTCTTAGAATATTCAAGATTATGTAGAATAGTTAAAGTATTTACTCAACAAATACTTGTTGAAAGTTTTTACATTGTATTCCCAACATCCAGTTGGGTACTGAGCTCTAGGTACTGAGGACACACTGTGAGCAAAATAGAAAGAATTGTATCCTCAGTGCGTTTATAGTCTAGAGAGCCATGCAGATATCGAATTGAGTCAAATATAAAAAGAAAATAACAGTTGTCATTGTGTCTGGAGCTAATTCACATTTTGCTTGTGAGATTCTTCTTGGCTGTCTCATTAAATCAGCACCCCTCTACTCATTTATTCTGGTGAAGCATTTCTTTTTCAGCCACAAATAGGAGGGAGGATCTTTGGGGACTTCTGCCATGGCAGGATGGTCTGCAAACTGAAGATATTTGAGAACCACTGACCTATAGCAAAATTCTTTGAGAATTGCATTAGGGAACATTTCAATTCCCTGTCTCTTTTTCTCAGGGTTTGTATGTCTGCAGGCAGAGAATGTGAAGGCCAAGGTCAGAAAGCTGTTAGCCTCAAACTTAAGTGGGAAAAATCAGTGTTGCCTAATTCCAGAAAATGCAAAAATGGATGTAAACTTAGGTATTTTTTATCTTGTGCCACATGCATTAAATAAATGTTTATCTCTGATCACACAAAAATCTTTCCCTCTTGAGAACAATTAACTGCCTGTTAAGGCTTCTATTATTGGGATAGTGAACTTGAAGCCTTAACTGGGCTCTTAAATCTTTATGCTAAAAGCATCCTACGTATTTTCCATTGGAGTGTGGAAATAAGTGCTTATTTGAAGAGGCCAAAAGGGTGCATCCTGCTTGAGCACAGGCACTAAAGGTATCACTATAAATTTATACTCACCCCTTATGCATCAGTGGCAGAAAACACACTCTTCCTCAGCTCTGATGTCCCAGTCTTTATATGGACTGAATTCGTTATTTTGAGAAAAAGAAGATTAAAGATATTTTCTTAAAAGAAAGACATTTGGCTGTTAAACCCAGGCATCTCCCATTGGATTGCAACCTCTCATAAAAAACAGAAATAAAAATAAAAACAAAGCAACGAAACATACAGTTTGCTCCTAAATACTATGGACCCGAGACTGTCACCTACTTGAAAGGGGGCAAAGCAAAAGAGAGGACAGAGCTTGAAGCTGGAAAAGAAAAAAAAAATCAGAACTTTTGTTAATGTATAGGCATTCAACTCCCACTGTTCATTAACACACATATTGCTAATGCTTGGCAATGAAGCGGACATTTTTCTTGAGTGGGGTCGAAAAACTAATTATTCGCCATATGGTGGTTGGCTCAGCAACAATTGCTGAAGCCGTGGAAGCAAAGGGAAGTTGGCCGAGTGATTTCTTTGGGCAGTTTGCACAGCTCTGACTCTCTTGACATATGCCATTCACGTGGCCTCTGGAGAACAGATGGGCCGGGGCTGGGAACGCAGGGGAAATCGTGGCTGGGATCTAGTAGCAACCCTGTCTCTTTATCCTTCAGAATGACTTGGAGTCACATGGTATGTGAAAATAACAAGTAGGGGATTGTACTCGGAGGATTTCCCTGCCTTCTTTTATAAAGCCACAGCGTAATTTTGACTGCCTTTTCGTATTTTGTTTATTAAAGGGATCAGGGTTTTAGATGAAAGAGATTCTTTGGTTTTGGGTAGGGTCTGGCCTATGCCAATGACACTTGCTCATTGTCAGTAGGAAAAATGCTGGCAGTTTGATAAGGGATAAGAAAATAGAGGGGTTTTTAAATTAAAATTTAAATTACTCCTTATTTGTTCTCTTCCTGTTTGTAAATCTCACATAGGCAGGTTAAGATAAGAGCTGGTTTAAACTCAGGATACTCCAACCTCCAGAAATGAGTTTGTATGTGTTATCGTAATATTTTTCTTCTTCAGAGGTTCTGATGCAACAAAGTTGGAAGTAATATGAATGTACAGGCACAACTTGGACGCTTTTTAGATTTTACATTGTCCCCAAAGCAACAATATGGAAAAAGGAGGTGAAAGTTGCCAGTTAGAAATGGACTCAGCATTCATATGCATAAAAGTACAGATTAAGCTAAAATTGTTCACACTCAGCAACTTAAATTTTAATTAAGAAGCAGCTGAAGTTAAGGCACTGAAGTTACAGCCCCAGGCAGGTACTTATGCTATTATAGCTCTGGTTCTTGTAGAATATGGAGCATTGTTCATGGTCTTAATTCTGGAGATTGATTTCCAAAGCTAACTCCCCACAAAGAGAAAGAGTGTCCTGGATACTGACTATAGTGACTCACACTTTGTATACCTTTGAAAGCAAAGTGGCTTGATTGAAGAATTACAAACCAATTTTTTTTTTTTGTCTTTTTTCATTTTGAAATTCTATCACTGAAAATTTGGTCCTAGTAGAACCAGATAACATTGAAAGAGGACCCGGATAATTTTTCAACTAATCTTGGAAGTGATATTCTGAGTTTTTAGAGCCAGGGCACAGCTTACGTGCTATAGCTACAAAGGGAAAAAATGGTTTTATTCTTTTATGTTTCTTCCTTGCTTCTGAAATTTACTTTTAAATTTATGGAAGTCTAATATAATTTAACTGTTTGAAAAATAAAGCTGTGTTTTTCTAAAGAGTGAGCTTTATAGTTCATTGTTATGTGAATTAAAGTCAGGTAAAATTCTAGTTTCTGACAATAGCAATAATGACTGACATTTATTGAGTATTTACTATGTAACAAACACTCTTTAAGAACTTTATACATATGATCTCATGTAACTATCACAATTACGCATGTGGACATTGAAGCCCAGAGAGTAATTAACTTGCTCAAAGTCAGATAGCCAATAAGGAATGGAGAAGCAATTCAAAACTAGGTTTCTCTGATTTCAAAGTTTATCATCTCAATCACTCTATTTATACTGCTTCCTTTCTGAAGGAAAAATGTGGCAACATTGGAGGCTATGATAACGAGATGTAGAACCTGCTCAGATTGTTATTAGGCATATGTCCATCACTCTGTTCTCAAATTTGTGCCATTTTTTAAAGGCCCGATGGGACAAGCATAATCAGCATTTTTCATCTTCATTGCTTACTATCTGAAACTCTTCTCTTTGTGTACTAAGCCTTCGGCTTATGTGTCACACAGTTTAAAGTGGCTTCCTAAATGTTCGTTTGATTCTCAAAACAGAGGGGCAGACCTGCTAATCCAGGGTCAGCAAACTTTTTCTGTAAAGGTCAAGATAGTAAATATTTTAGGATTTGCAGGACATTGGTGGACTGGATTTGGTCCATGGGCTGTAGATTACTAACATCTTAATTACATCTGTAAGGACCCTATTTCTAAATAAGGTCACATTCATAGGTACCAGCAGTTGGGACCTTTACACATCTTTTGTGGGGCCACAATTCAACCCAGTGCGTAGCCTGGGACAGGCATTACTGAGGATATGGTGGCAGACAAGCTAAACACAATCTTTCCTTTAAGAAGCTCCTGTTGAATGGAGATAGACAAGCTCATCACCAAAATATTTTCAGGTAAGGAAGAGTGCTATTAAAGAAAATCAAACAGGGTCACAGCATTAAGACTCAGGTGGCTATTAGAGCTGGTTTGTTGAGGACTCTTAAAATGGCTGCATCAGCAATCTCTCTGTGGTATTCTCAGACTCCCATTTCAAATCCCAGATATACCCTGCACTTCACTGTCTAAGAAACTGGCTCAAACAACCAATTGTACCACCCTGACTTATGTCTTTGGAAATCAATTCACATGGTGTTGGACAGGATACCACTTACTTTATGAACTTGGAGCAAGTTACTTTAAAAGAAAGCTTCAGTTTTGTTATGTGTGAAATGTGATGATGGTGAAGGTTAAACAAGCTTGTGTGTGTCAAGTCCAGATCCCTGACTTAGGTC
Source organism: Callithrix jacchus (assembly GCF_049354715.1). NCBI lineage: Eukaryota > Metazoa > Chordata > Mammalia > Primates > Cebidae > Callithrix > Callithrix jacchus. Next base: position 106,256,513 of record NC_133510.1, on the reverse strand, counting down.
CTTAGTGAACAAGCACTCCCCATTGTGAACATAGTTTCATGTTGCATTTTCATTCTCTTCTACACCTCCTTTGCTTATACTTCCTTTTGCTCAACCTGCTTTCATTGTCATGCTCTTAATTTCTGTGTCAGTATATTTCCTAGAATTCTCTTCTCCTAATTTCTGTTAATCAGGGTCTTCCCCATTCTCCAGAGCCCAGCTCCATGTTGTACATTTTTCCCTGTTCTCACCATTGCATAGAACCAACTCCTCCCTTGTTCTAACTGTCCAAAAGAGTTCATGCCTCCTGCCCCTATTGCTATACTATATTTTCCTCCTTGTGGTCAAGGACTATAAATATCCTTCTTATCTATTTGATTCCGTGTGTCTAGGTTGCTGACACCCTTGCCAATGCCCAGCATCCAGGGAGGTATCCTGTGTATGGCTCCCGCGCTGTGTGGTCTCAGAGTTGTTTCTTTCAATTTTGCATTGTCTCTCTAGCCTGCAGTCCTTCAAGACACAGTTCCCTCTGCACTGTAATTGTTGCCAACCCTTTACATGAGTAAAACTGGGGCCACATCTTCCTCCTCTGTTTCCCTTCAGCTCCCTGGACTTGCCTTACCTTCACTTCTTGACAGTGTGTGAAAGTTGATGTCCATCCACCATACTGTAAAGACAATAAGAGCAGAGCCTGGTACTGTCTCTGCCACAAAACAGTTACTCAAACATTTGATGAAGGAATGAAGAAATGAAGAAATAATTCCTTGCAGTTGAAGCAGTTGATGATTGGATCAGGGTTAATCATAAAATTCTACAGATGATCCTTGACTTACTGATGGATGGATTTACAATTTTTTGACTTATGATGGGTGGAATCATGGCAATATTGATATAATGTACAATTTTCAGAAAATGACATGAGCTATTCAACATTTTGTTATAGAATAGGCTTTGGGTTAGGTGATATTGCCTAACTGTAGGCTAATGGAAGTGTTCTGAGCATATTTAAGGTAGTCAAGGCTAAGCTATGATGTTCAGTAAGTTAGATACGTTAAATGCATTTTGATATGATACTTTCAGCTTATGGTGGGTTTATTGGCACATACCTCATCATAAGTCAAGGAGCATCTGTATATCTTTTATAGAGAGAATTGGTTTGTTGTATTAAGGAAGAGCCATGAATTAGCAGTTATGGGTCTTGAATATCATTCTAGGCTCCTTGATTACCTTTGGCTACTTTCTGTACTTTTCCAAGATAAACATTTATTCAATAGTGGACTTCAGCTTCATTTGCCTTATCAGGTATTTTCTGTGTGTTAGAACTGTGTTTGAAGCTGTTGGTGGGATATATTTCTTTCTCTAAGGAATTCATAGGCTATAGTAGATATAGATAATCCTTGCAAACAAGAGAGTCAGGTAAAAACATAGATGACTAGAATTCAGGATGATATAGGTTGTGAAAAGTAAAGCTCTGTGGGGAGTTAGAACAGAGAGGGCCACCAAAAACTAATACTGCTGGAAAGCAAGAGATAAACTTTCGAGAAGAGTTGCGATAGTGGACAAATGGCCTTTGTCCTTTCACATAGAGTCAGGCTTTTCATGGCCAGCTGTCTCAAAACAAGTTCAGACTCATATACTACCACTATGTTCTTAACCCAAGTAGCCAAACACTTAAGGTTATAGCTAATGGTTACAGATTATCGAGAATTTAACACCGAGGGATTTATTGAGACTAATGAGACTAATCCTGTTAGAACTCCCTGTGTATCCCTGGGAGTAACTCCTTTACCTCCAATGGAACTTCCTCCTCATTCTTAAATTTGCAAGATAAGCTAAAACAATATGACAATTATTAGTGGTATTTAACACAGATATAGTCTTTAAAACCAAGAACCACATCCTTTGTACACAGGTTCATCTGGAGTTGGATAGGCTTATTAAATTCTTTTAAATGGATTATTAAAAGTAACTGATATTAATCCCAACTCAGTACTATAAATATAATAAATAATGCTTGCTGTTGGTCTGAATGTGAAGAAAGGTATTATAAAATTATGTGAGGGTTATTCGCTAATTGTACTTCATATAATACTTCATATACTTCTATAATTGGAGGACTAAATGAACAAAGGAGGTCCCACAACATTTTTCTCTCTCCAGAAATCTTAAAAGAATATTTGTTGGCATGGGAAATGTCTAATGATGTGAGAACTAGAATACAAAATCATCTGTATTATTATAGGTGTAATACAGATATGTCTGTGGAGATACATATGTATCATACAATTTATATATATTAACATGTTTATCACAATTCTCTACTAGTATTTGTCTATTTGTAGCAATAGAAAAGAGGGAGGCTAGAATAAAAATAGCACAAAATTGTTTACAGTAGTTATGTACTTTTCCCCCTTTCCATGTCTTTTTTTTTTTGCCAAATTTTGTACAATGAATATGTAATCTTATCATTAGATACCTAAAAGCCTTTATGTTTTGTAAAAAGCAGCAGCATCATTTCATCTCTTTGGGACCTTTCTTTCTCTCTCTTTCTTTCTCCTTCCTTCCTTCCTTCCTTCCTTCCTTCCTTCCTTCCTTCCTTCCTTCCTTCCTTCTTTCTCTCTCTCTCTCTTTCCTTTCTTTCTTCTTTCTTTCCAGGCCTGCATCCATATTCTTGACATACAAGTGAGACTTTTAAATCTTTTTTATTTTAATTTTACTTTAAGTTCTGGGATACATGTGCAGAATGTGCAGGTTTGTTACATAGGTATACATGTGCCATGGTGGTTTGCTGCACCTATCAACCTGTCATCTAGGTTTTAAGCTCTGCCTGCATTAGGTGTTTCTCCTAATGCTCTCCCTCCTCTTGCTTCCCACCTCCCAAAAGGCCCCAGTGTGTGATGTTCCCCTCCCTGTGTCCATGTGTTCTCATTGGACTTTCTTAGCAGCCATTCAAACTGCAAGGTGACACAGTGGAAGATGTTAAAAATACTTTCATAGGAACATATGGCCCCTGCATGAAGAAAAGGGTAAAATGAGAGCCTTCTCTGTGTCCCTGATGGGTAATGTGCCACCTCCTCGTGCTGCCATAGCTCTGAATGCATGCCTGCGTCTCTGCGCTAATCACGGCAAGTCATCATCTCCTCTGCATTTTTCACTCTCACTAGATCAGGATATTCTGAAGGGCAGGAACTATGCTTTAGTTATATTTTTATTCCCAGTATTTGAAATAGTACCTGGAACATAGTAAGGGCTCAATCATTATTTTGGATTTAGAAATGTTTAAGAATGCAGAGGAGGCACTCCTCAATCGTTTCAAGGTACTGAACTCCCACTGTTGGAAGAGTCTTTGGAATTAGGTCAGTTCCACTTTCACCCAGACAGACTCCCTTCCTCAGACTTCTTTCAATAACATGGCTTGTATACTCCTGGAGACAGAAACCCACTGCTCTAAGAGGTCATTCATTCCACTATTGCGCACTTGTATTTACTGGAAAAGTTATCTTTCTAGAGAATAAAAATGTTTTCTGTTCAATAAATGCTTTCACTCAATGGAACTGAACTTTGTGGAAAGGATTGAGTTTTGGGGGAGGAGGAGAGATGCATCCTCCTATTGTGAAAGAGGAATTTGCTGAAGAAATGGTGAAGGATGTAATGGATGAGGATGACTTTAATAAAATCTTGTTATCCTATATGATGCTATGTAATATAGTGGACATAGATTGAATTTGGATATAGGACAGTCTGTTAGTTTTATCTGCTCATTTTTTTCAGGTAACATCTCCCTCCTTATTCTCAGTTTCTATAACTTTAATAAAATCTTGTTATCCTATATGATGCTATGTAATATAGTGGACATAGATTGAATTTGGATATAGGACAGTCTGTTAGTTTTATCTGCTCATTTTTTTCAGGTAACATCTCCCTCCTTATTCTCAGTTTCTATAACTTGGGTGGGCTGAACCTACTCCTAATATTCAGCAATGAAATGAGCACATAACTTAAATGACTCCTATTAGAGCATTTAGTTCTCCTTACATTGTGATATTGGTTTGGGAATTGATATCTAAAGGCAGGACATAATATGTTATCTTTGCATTTTTGCTGGAACTATTGAAAAAGAGGGATGTTTTTCCCATGATGAGATTGCTCACATGTTCATGATGTTGATCTGGAACACTGGTGACCATGTATTACCATGAAGAAGGAGGCTGCTTGAAAATTAGGCAACATGAAAAAAATCGTGCTGAGAGATGGAGCTCAATCCTAATGATATCATTTCTACACACTTGCATTCAGCCATTCCTGAATCAAGACGTTCCTGGAATTTTTGGTGCAAAATAGCAAACTTAATTTTTTGCTCAAGCCCATTTGAGTTGGATTCTGGTCACTTGTGATGAATGGAGTCCTGTTTAATACAGAGGAAGTCTGTCCTTACTCTTTCCCAGTTTCTGAATTTCTAGCGTTGACAGTGTCTTTGGAATTGACATTTCCATTCTCTCCCAGAACAGACTCCCGTCTTCAACATTCATTTAATTATTTTAACAATATGGCTTGCATACTCCTAGAGATAGACACTGTGAGAGGTAACCCATTTCACCACAGCCTACCTGTATTTATGGCAAATATGATATTTCTCCAGGCAATCAAAATGTGTTATCTGTTGACTTCAACATCTGGTCTTAGTTCTATCCTCTAGAGCAACAAAGACTAGAGGTCCTTTCTCTTTTTATGTTTGTATGTCAGTATGAATCATTACCTTTCGTCAACCAAACTTACTTTCTCCAGACTGAATATCACTTCTTCCTTTAACATAATTTTTCTCCAAGTGTGGTCCAAAGACTGTTTTCAGATATAAAACAGTTTATTATTCAGATTTTTTTGGTATGTCTCATGCAATATATTCCTGGTTTTTCTGAAATTCAAGTTTAACTTGGTTTCCTACATAGTTTTATTTGTTAAATTTGGCAACCCTATGCCCAGACCACCTGGATCACAATCACCCTTGGGGCTTCCTACCCAAGAGGTCCTGACACAAAAAGCTGTACTCTTGTTCACTGAAGTTTGAAAACCACTTATTTAACTATTTCTTATGCTCGTACATGTCATATTTTGGGCATTCTGTTATTGATTAATGTTTCAAATTTTTGAAACTCTTAAAATAAAGCCATTTCTAACAATATGTATTGAGCACTTTTAATATGCCAGACACTGGTCTAGGCAGTAAACAAAAATACCAAGGACCTTGCCTTATGGAGCATACATTCTAGTGGGGTAGCCAGACAGTAAACAAGTAAATGAACAGATATAATTTTAGGCAGTGCTAAGTCTTATGAATAAAAGTAAATCAGGATCAGGGTAAAGAAAGAGCAGTGCAATTCAGAGATGTCATTTTATAAAAGGTGACCAAGGAAGCCCTCTCTGAGGAGTGTGTGACTTGGAGGAGAGAAGAAGACTGAGCCAATGTCATTGTGTGAAAATAGCATTCTAAGCAGAGGGAACAGCAAAAGAATGGAACCTGGGTGGGAACAAGCTTGGAGCAGTCAAGAAGCAGGAAGAAGGCCACTGTGGCTAGAGTGGAGTGCAAAAGGCAGACGGTGGTACGGTATGTAAGTAGAGATGTAGGAAGGGGCTAGATCATGTAGGGCCTTGTGACCATAGAAATAAATCTTAATTTTTCTGTCAGTGCAATGGGAAGCCATTGGAAGGGCTTGAGCGAGGAAGTAACAGGATCTGATTTAACTTTTAAAGGATCCCCCTGGTGGCTCTATGGAGAATAGACTGAGGAGTCTATGAGTGGACACTGGAGCTTGGTTGTGAGGTTATTGCAGAAGTCCTGGGTTTTACTTTTGACAAACTGATCTTGTCCTGCTGAGCTTCTTCCAACTCTTTCAAGAGCCCATAACAAAATGGTGAAAGAATATTTGTTCTGAAGCCCAGCTGCCTTGTGTTTTTTTTTTTTTTGTTTTTTTTTTTTTTTTTTGAGACGGAGTTTCACTCTTGTTACCCAGGCGTGGTGCAATCTCAGCTCACCACACCCTCCACCTCCTGGGTTCAGGCAATTCTCCTGCCTCAGCCTCCCGAGTAGCTGGGATTACAGGCACGCACCACCATGCCCAGCTAATTTTTTGTATTTTTAGTAGAGATGGAGTTTCACCATGTTGAACAGGATGGTCTCGATCTCTTGACCTTGTGATCCACCCGCCTTGGCCTCCCAAAGTGCTGGGATTACAGCTGCCTTGTGTTTGAAACCCAACTTTGCCAATTCGTGAAACATTGGCCAAGATTCTTAACCACCATGGGCCTTGTTTCATTTGAAAAAAGAAAAATGAGGGTAATGATAACCTCATCAAGTTGTTGTGAGGAAATTAAATTAGTTAATGCAAGTAAAATAGTTTGAACTGTTCCTGGCATATCATGAGTGTCCAATAGATTTTTATGTTATTATTATTGAGCACAGTATACTCTTTCTTGCCTTAGAATACTGTTGTTCATTTTTCTCCGATTCATCAGGCCAATTTTTGCCCATTCTCCATGCTTTAAGATGTCATAGGACACCCTCCATATCACTTCTGCCACATTCTATTGGGCAAAACAAGCCACAAGTCCAGGCCAGATTAAGGAGGAGGAAACAAGCTCCATCGTAATATGAGGCAATGTCACAGTGCAAAGGAAGGGTGGAGAATTAATTAGGGCCAAAATTACAATCCACCATCACAGATGCCAAGACAACCATGCTGAGAGGACAGTTGACAAATACTTGCTAAGGCATACACTTACGGTTATTAAGGGACCCAAAGAACCATGTCCCAAGACAGCTTCAGCATCAGGTCGTAAACTTCACCCTTAATATTGCAAGACTCTGTCTTCTTGTCATCCAGAATACTGGCTGTTTGCTTAGCTGTACTTGCTACCTTCTAAATGGTAAAGTTGCCAAAAACAGTCTGGGAGGATGAGGATGTGAGAAAGAAGCTGTAGTTGAGCAGGCACATGCACTTTGAACCACATAATTATTTATTGGTAGAGACAACTGGTTGGATGCCAGATGTGAGCAGCGTGGGGCGCAGAGCTTGAGGTCTGTAATCATCAGATGCTTTCAGTGCTGCTGTTCTCACTTTGCCACAAGAGCGTCACTCAAAAAGGGAGTCCTTCCCTCTGCCCATGAATAAGGCTTGCCTGCCAACACCAGTTCCAGCTGTGAACATGTAATCAGCTCTTCTATGGCCCCAGAAGGGTGGTCCCAGAGGCCTAAATGTAATTTTCATGCATATTTGTCTTCTCCCTCTACTTTATGCAAACACTACTTAGTCGCCAACACAGGCACCAACTGTTTGGTTTGGATAATTGCTAGAAGTCAACCCCAACTACCGGGAGCTTCCTTTTACAGAAAGCACATTTTGGTTGATTTTCAGTTAACCAAATTATATCTTCCTTCAGTACTTCCTTCAGGGTTTCACCAATGATTTCTGCAAACATTTGATTCATTTTGAAATAGTTTAACACCAATGTCAGGTTTATTATCCTCCACGCGAGGTCATTGGAATGATCAGGGAAACAGGAACTCTGCAGCCCCATGGATCATCTGCCACTGCAGTTTTTCTTCCAAATAATTATCTATTCATCTTGCCACAATCAGCTGGTCCTAGAGTGGCTGTAAGATCCCAAGTGGAGGTTTGTGGCCATAATAGGGGTGAGGGGACAAGGAAAAATGAGCACTTGTAAAACAAAGATCTTATTTTTATGGAAATGAATAGAAACTCTGAAGTAAGGATGAGACATATGGAATCGCATAAAATATGAACAGAACATTTTAAAATAGCAGGTCCTCAAAAATACTCCATATGGCCCAGCAGTATTTAAGGTAACAAAGCAGTTCATGTTGCAGCTGCGAGTGTTCATTCCTGGGGTTCAGGACTCAGTTCACAAAACTATACTTTCCAATTTGTTTTCAAGAATGCTTTCTTTGTCTACCTCTTGGGACTAACTCTTTTAGGGTGAGTGGGAGAGCTAATAAGTTATTAATTATCTGTAATTTTAATTAATTGTATTTTATTCTTAATAGAGTGATAAATTACTCATATGTTGTTATCTCTTCTTTACTGAATTAGTAGTTCTGAAAACTTAATGCAGTTTTAGAGCTTATTTAGGATTTATAGGCCCTAAATGTTGCAGCATAATAATATTGCAAATGCTTATGATTAAAATGTAAATCTAAAAATGATGCAGGATATTAAAATGACATCTCCTAAAAGCGCAGTTAACACATATACAACTTCAATGCTAATCAACAGCTGCTACCTAAAGAGTAAAAAATTACACATTTTAAAGAAATCCTTTTTAAAATGATTTTTCTGATTTTTGCTACAGTATTAAAGAGGAGTGGGAAAATCAGTGTGAATACCAGATAAATTTCATTACGTAGAACTCTCTAGAGATAAAATACATCTCAATGTACACTGTGTCCTGTAGAAAATAAGGTAATATTTAATTCATCAAATATGATACCAAGTCATGTTGAATGACTGTATTATAATATGTTATATGCCAGAATTACCAAAGAGAGTATTTCTTTTTAATATCCTGGGCTGGGGTGTAACTCAGTTCTTTGGATACTAGCTTTCTTTTTTCTTATTTTCATTTTAAATTTGAATTCTAAAAATAGAAATATCAGAGGAAAGAGGGAAACGTATACTCTCACACAAATTTAATGAATCTACTTTTACATATTCAGTAAGACGTTACTTTTCTGATGGTGAGCATCAGAAGCCCCATTCTTACTCCTTTCTTTACGTTTGTAAACTCTGCCAGGACCATGACTGTGCTATTGTGTCGACATTCATTTCTTCGTTTTATTTTGTCTGCACATTCCTGATCTGCTAATTTCATTTTTCCTGTTGCTAAACTGTATTTTTTTTTTTTTTTTTTTGCTGAATTGACTGTATGTTTGGCTTTGTGTAGACATAACTGCACTGTAAGTTGGCCCCCTAATTCAATAATTCACCATGAAGACTGGTTTTCATCCTTACTGTGTTGAACAGGCATCTAATCAACCATTAATTTCCTTTTTGTTGGATGGACATAATAACTATTTCTGTCTTTCTTTCTGATGGGAAACAGAGGCAGAGAGGATCATGGGTTGCCCTAAGTCAGAAAGGGAGGCTATAGAAATCAGCTTCAGGAGTTGTCCTGATAGCATTTAGGAGCGGTATAGCAGGAAAAGGCCAGAATTTGGAGGTTAAACAAGAGTTGGAGGGAAACTAATGGGTATATATATGCATCTACAGGACACTAGACATGGTTCTAGGCACTTTATAGCCAGCCTTGAAGATTGGTTCTACCAATGAAAAGTTGGGCAACTTTAATTTCTGTAAGCCTATTTCTTCATCATCTGCAGAATAGAACAAATAGAATGGAACTGAGAATATTTTGTAACCAGTAGGAAATATGCAATTATGCATCATTGTTACCTGGGGCATTGTCATTGTTACTTTTGTTTTTTTGAATTCATTAAGAGATGGTAATAAGTTTGGCCATATTTATGAGGATAAAACAAGTCTTCACAAATTATCAAAGTATCCTTTTCATAAGCATTCCATTTTTTAAGAGAAATAACAGATGAATCTAATGCATTCTTATGAATTTGGACATTTGTGGTGGCGAGACAAGTTTAAACATTTTATAAAAATGGAGTTTCAGTTAACGAAATACAATAATAGCAACTAGTTTTATTAGTTAATTTCAATTAGACATTACAGAGATTTATCTGAACTACACTGCTAAAAAGAGAGGTGGCTAATATATCCAAAGCACATGGAATTTGGGGTGAGGTTGGCCTTAGGGAGGCTCTGAGCCAGTATCTTCAGCAGTCCTAAGACCTCCATCTGTGCCTCTTATTCTTCCTGCATGTCATCTTCTTCTGCTTAGTGTAGCCACTACAGTGAAAACAGTGAAATATGAAAACATGGCCTCCAATAGCTGCCAGCTGCCAGCATCTGCCTCCAGAAACGAACTGAGATGTGGTCTGTTAAGTCCTAAGGGAACAAAAAAAATCGATCAAAGGAGTTTAATTGTCCAACTATGAGTCAATACACAAACCTCGACCAATGACCTATGGTTAGGGGGTAGGGCATCACCTTGGGTGATTTTCCCATTTCAGCCAGAGAAGGGAAGATAAGACTCAGAAAGTTCTCATTTAAATCACTTAGAGTCATAGGATCATTGACTTAAAGAGTGTGTGTGTGTGTGTGTGTGTGTGTGTGTGTGTGTGTGTTTGTAGACAGAATAAAAAATAATTACTATGTAAGTTTAATAATGCATTGCCAACCAGAAATTAAAAAAAAAAACCTTAAGAATATAGAATGGTTATTTTTATGTGTTAATGCATTTATTTAACAACTGTAGAACACTCACAGAGTGACATGCTAGGCACTGGGCTGGATTCAGAAAAGCATAAAGATGCATGTTCTTCCCTCTAAAAGTTTACAACTTTTTTTTTCTTTAACAAAAAGATATACTCACCTAAGACCTTCAGTTATAACATGTCCAGTGAGGATAGAGGAAGAAATAACTGGACAGGGAGATTATTGTGAGCATAAGCAGCAGATGAGATACGTGCTTATTCACTAATCTTTTCCTTGTATATTTTTTGCAAATCTCTTAACTAGAAATAAAGTCCAACTTTTTAAAAAGATGATGTTTAATGGCCAGAACCCAATATCTCTAATATTGAATATAGGACTGTCTCTAAGCAGAATTGTCACGTAGCAAAGCTTGCTATTTGCTCTTCGGTTTAGTACTGAAATCATGTGACGTAATTTAGCTCCATTCCGTTCTATCATTATAGTTTGCTTTGTATAACATTTAACCAAACGTGACACTGTCAGTAAATTCAGACCTTTGAGTAAGTTCTCTTTTACCAACAGTATCAACAGTCTTAATCTTACTGATAGAAATTTCATGGATTTACTGGTCTTTACTATTAGGAAGACCTTGAAGATGCTGAGGTGTTAAAATATGTGATTTCTCAGTGTGGGAAATTATGCCTGTTAGAAGGAGATACCATTTGGTGTAATAATTATATGTTATTAAGTTAATATTTTAGTTGGGTTGCCTGGTTTTCCTCACCCACTGTGGTCTGGAGGTATATTCTTTAAACGTTATCTTTCACCGTAATGTCTGCTGCTGCTTCAAAGTGAAAGGATATTTGTTGAAAGAGGAAATCATCACTCAAGATCAACTGCCTTGTTGGTGTCACCTGTCAGCCTAATACATTTATGTGGACAACAGTAGATTCTGACAGAACTTACAACGTTTTCTTTCTCAGTTGTGAAATATGATGGATGTGCCATACTGGTGACCTTTACACAAGGCCACATGTTAATATTCAGGACCTCCCTTTTGTTGGCCTTGAACAATGGCTGTCATTAAGAAAGCTTGGTTTGCCAATATGCCCTCTGTTAGGATGCTGGACCACTCCTGATTGGTCACCAGGAAGTATCATGTGCCTTTGATGGAAATGACATGGAAGATGTATGGTCAAAGTGCTGTGCTCAGCACCACTGCTGTGCGGAGGAGAAAACCACTATGACCCAAATACCCCTGCACTCAAACAATGTCGCACCAACCAAAGACAACATATTGGGAAGAAAAATGCTTGTAAACCGCGTGTGTTAGAAGATGTATTGGCCAGACGGCCATAGGGCAATCTTTGAACTATTGAAATCTTTAGAAATATTGTTTGGTTCTGAAACAATACTTACAAACCTAATTAATCAAGCATAGATGGTTTATTTTCAGGCTTTCCACAGTGTGTTGCTTTAATGCAAGAATAGAGTCTGTCAGGTTCTTTTGCTGTTTCACAGAGGCATTGCAAAAACTCAGCATGGATATTCTTGTCATACAAGTTGAAGCTCTAAATTTCAAAATAATATCTATGTAGATCTCTGGTGATCCCTTCAACAAAGACTAGGGTTGAGGGGTAGTCTGGATTTCTTTTTCAATTGTTTCTGACTCCCTGTGTGACTTTTTTTCCACTCTTCTCCTTAATTTTATTCATCAGAATTATTTATCCATAGAATCATTTAAGAAAGGTCATCATTCCTGTTGAATTCTCTAGCATGAGGGGAAAACATTTTAGCTTTTTTTTTCTTGAAGAATAAACATTGGTTGGTTTCCTGAATATGTGCTGTTGAATAGTGTGATTTAAAATGTTCACTTGTACAGCCCTTGCCATCTTAACATCAGCCCCTTTCTCACCCTAATATGTTTTAAAAGAATCAGTGAGAAATTGTATATTCTCAATTGGGGAGAATGAAAGACTTGGAAACAGCCTCATATAAGAAAGCTAAGGTGTTGTCTGGACTGATAATGTACGCAGGTAGCACAAGCCTTTTGTGTCTCTAGCAAGCTGGGGTTGACATAAGTTAATATTTAGACGAAACAATAATTCAAGTACTTAATTGCATGCAAAATAGTGCTTCACCAGAGTTTTAATATGATGTGAAATATTACACTGGAGCATAGCAGTTGAATGGTGTGAGTACAATCCCTGAAGGTCAACTCCTGGTTATTCATTTAGAGGCAGAGTATTGACATTGTGGATTCTCCAAGAGCTCCCCACTGTGTCCTCCAGGGCTAGTCACTATTCGCCAGCTGGTTAGAATACACAGGGCAGGAGAAAGGAAAGGGACTGAAACTCAGCCCACAATTATACAGTTTGTAAGCAATTCAGATGAAAGATTTAGTGGGAGGAGAGATGCTCAAGTTCATTCTTGGTCAGGAAAATACAAATTAAAACCACAAAGCAGTATCATTTTCTACCTGACAGAGGCAAAAATTCAAAAACAATTCAGGTAATAGCAAGTGTTGTCAAGGATATGGAACAAAAGAAAACTGTACACACCGCTTGTGGGAGTGTAAATTGGTATAAACATTTTGGAAAACAATGGGTATTCTATAATAAGATTGAAGATATGTACACCCCATGACTTGGCGTTCCTGGAGAAACTAAGGTACATGCACAAGAAGACATATACAAGAGTGTTCACAGAAGCCTTGTTTGTAATACATTTTTTTTTTTGACATGGAGTCTTGCTCTGTTGCCCAGGCTAGAGTGCAGTGGCGCGATCTCACTGCAACCTCTGCCTCCCAGGCTGAAGCAATCATCCTAACTCAACCTCTGGAGTAGCTGGGACTACAGGCACATGCCACCCCACCTGGCTAACTTTTTGTAATTTTCATAGAGACTGGGTTTCATCATATTGCTCGTGCTGGCCTCAGACTGCTGGACTCAAGCAGTGTACTCACCTCAGCCTCCCAAAATGCTGAGATTACACACATGTGTCACCGTGCCCAGCCTGTTGGTAATATTAAAACAAAAACAACATAAAACTATGTCGGTCAGTAAGAGAATGGGCAAATACATTGTGGATACTCATAAAATGAAATTGGGTGAGTCTGGGCTTTTTATTTTCTTTAAACTATATATATGGTAACATGTATGTATACCTTTTTGTACATATGATATTAAGTTGTAATATGTGAAATTGCCTATATTTGATCGTTTTTGACCTACAAAATATCAACTTTATATGGTAACATAGTGGTTCAAAAAGTAAATAAATGAAGTTCATTAAAGAAAAAAAATTTTCAGTGTAGTTTAAAAAAACTACTCGGAAACTCACAGGCTTATTAAAGTTGGAGAAGACTTTGTTGATAATTTTTATTTTTCTATAGATAGGGAAACCAAGGCCTAGAGACATTCATTCAATGAATCAATGTATCCACTAGAACCAAACGCTCTGGCTCTCAGACCAATGTTATTAAAATTATATCTCATGTTTGAAACAATTTGTAGTCTAGCCCAGACATTTAAAAATAAAACATTCCAATATAAATCTGTGTCCCTAGGCTGGAGATTTTCTCTTATATACATGCAACTGAATAAGGCTGATGATGTCATGGGGAAGAGGCGGTATCATGGGAGGAGGATGAACTACATCTCAATACTCTGCAGTTTTCTGTTGCATGATGAGAGGCTGACCCATGTGTCTCTTTACCGGGAAAGCAGGGGTGGTTGAGTGATATTGGGAGAAGGAATATCCCTCTCTCAGGAAAAGAAAAAGGCACTTTTTTTTTTTGCAGTTTCTTTATTTTTATTTATTTATTATACCTTAAGTCCTGGGGTACATGTGCAGAATGTGAAGGTTTGTTACATAGATATACATGTGCCATGGTGGTTTGCTGCATCCATTCCCCCGTTATCTCCACTGGGTATTTCTCCTGATGTTAGCCCTCCCCAATCCCCCCACCCCCTGCTATCCCTCCCCAACCCCCCAGCCCCCACAGGCCCTGGTGTGTGATGTTCCCTTCCATATGTCCATGTGTTCTCATTGTTCAACACCCACTTAGGAGTGAGAATATGCGGTGTTTGGTTTTCTGTTCTTGTGTCAGTTTGCTGAGAATGATGGTTTCCAGCTTCATCCTTGTCCCTGCAAGGGACATGAACTCATCCTTTTTTATGGCTGAATAGTATTCCATGGTGTATATGTGCCACATTTTCTTTATCCAGTCTATCATTGATGGGCATTTGGGTTGTTTCCAAGTCTTTACTATTGTAAACAGTGTCGCAATACACATACATGTGCGTGTGTCTTTATAATTGAATGTTTTATAATCCTTTGGGTATATACCTAGTAATGGGATTGCTGGGTCAAATGGTATTTCTATTTCTAGATCCTTGAGGAATTGCCACACTGTCTTCCACAATAGTTGAACTAATTCACACTTCACCAACAGTGTAAAAGTGTTCCTATTTATCCACATCTTCTCCAGCATCTGTTGTCTCCTGATTTTCTTTTTTTTTTGAGACGGAATTTCACTCTCGTTACCCAGGCTGGAGTGCAATGGCATGATCTCAGCTCACTGCAACCTCCACCTCCTGGGTTCAGGCAATTCCCCTGCATTAGCCTCCTGTGTAGCTGAGACTACAGGCATCATTTATGAAATGGGGAATCTCTTCCCTATTGCTTGTTTTCTTCAGGTTTGTCAAAGACCACGTGGTTGTAGATGTGTGGCATTACTTCTGAGGCCTCTGTTCTGTTCCATTGGTCTATATCTCTGTTTTGGTACCAGTACCATGCTGTTTTGATTACTGTAGCTTTGCAGTATAGTTTGAAGGCAATTTATACTTAGCAGAGTACCTGAGCTGTGACAAATGCCTGTTTCTTTTGTAGCAAATTTACTTTCTCACATCCATGGCAGACATCAGTAAATGCTCCATAAACCAAGACAGTCCTAGAACTCTTCTTGAAAATTTGGTGCCACAGCCAAGCTTGGGGGACTGGTGTTTGAGACAAAACTTGTTTGCCATCTTTGACTGTGGCAAGCCACTGTGGTGACTAGAGCTGGAAGGAATGACTATGATAAACTGAGCAATGTGGACCAATCTCTGAGGAAAGAAAAGTAAAGTGGTTTCCTCAGAGAACTCTGCAGAAGAGGATGGAGGCAATGTGGTGACATGGATAAGGGTGACACTATAATACTGAAGAGCATTCATTGGAGAGATGAAGGATTTATTAATTCATTCCTTTTTTTCCAGTATAAATTTTTGAGAATTTACTGTATGTCAAGTGCTTAGGATATGACTCAGAGCTGGTACTTACCCTCATGGAGCTTACACTCTAGTGGGGGAAATGACCATTAAACTTGTAAACAGTTACACACATATGGTATATTGTTAATCAAATAAAAATAAAGCAGGAAAAGGAGACATGATGGAGGGGACAGGGGGCTTTTTATGAAATGAAATGGGGAGTAAGGTCTTTTCAGAGGAGTTATCTTTTAGATCAATCAAGAATAAGACAAAAAAAGATTTCATATTATTTATTCCTTCTCCAAGTTTTTTCTTCTTTATGCAGATGAATTTATGACCTATATTATTTTCCCTTTCCCTGAAAAACTTCTTTTAACCTTTTCTGTGAGCAGGTAGGCTGGCAATGAATTTCTCATTTTCGTGTGTTTCTAACAGTCTTAAGTTTTCTTTCAGTGCTGATGGATAATTTTGCCAGATATAGAATTCTGGGTTGACATTTTCTGTTTTTCAAGATTTTAAATATTTTATTCCACTCTTTTCTTGCTCTCAGGATTTCTGATGAAAAGTGTACTGTAATCTCTTTTCAATTAAATTTTAAATTGACAAATAAAAATTGTGTGTGTGTGTGTGTATCATTTATATTGGTATATATATCTGTCTCAGTATATATATATATACACACACACACACACAATACTATATGCATATATGTATATACTGTATCTGTGCTGTATATATATGTATATATATTGCACCAGTGTGTCTGTATATATACATATAAAAGCATTTTGTCTATGTGCATGTGTGTGTATATAAAAGCATGTCCAATCTACAGATGAACCCATTGAAGGCACTTTTAAATTTCTCTTCCAGTGTTTTCTATTTATAGCATTTCTTTTTGATTCTTAGAGTTTCCATCATTCTGTTTACCTTGCCATCTGTTCTTTTATTTTGTCTACTTGTTCTATTAGAGCCCATATTAATCATAGTTATTTTAAATTCTGTATTTGAAAATTCCAACATCTGTATCATATCTGAATCTGGTTCTTAGGCTTGCTTTGTCTGTTTAGGATGTATCTTTTTGTGCCTTTGGTATGCCTCATAATTTTTTATTGAAAGCCGAGCATGATGTATCAGGTCATAGAAACTGGGAGAAACAAATCTTTAGTATGAGGTTTTATGTTAAACGGGCTAGATGTCGAGTTCTGTTGGATGTTTGTTGTAGCTGTGGGGACCAGAGGCTTCAGATTTGTCCAGTGTTCTTTCTTTTTCCTATCCTCTAGACTTTGAGATTCCCTAACTACCCTTTCACACAGAGAGGCTGCATCTTGCAACATGTTTAGCTGCAATCCACTGTATTATACTGAAGCCCTGTTGTTGTGATGATAAGGTGTAGTTGGGGGGGAAAGAGTCTATAATCTTATGATTAAATCTCAGTCTTTTAGTAAGTGTGCCTGTGACCTTCACAAGTGTTTCTTAGCATTTCTTCTCCCTCTCAGGTAAGTAAGACAGGAATGCTAAAGGTGGAGGAGTGGGAAGGATTCACTTCCCTCAGCTAGAACAAGGCCCTAATATGCTTTTGTTATGAAGAATTCCCTGGGTGTATTTCTCAATGATTACTCTTCTCTTCCTGCTATCAAATCCATGAAGGAATCTTTTTCAGATTTTCACCTTGGGAAACTGGTGGCATTCCTTGAGGCAAAACTCTCTAAAATATAGGTTCTCTCTAAACCTGGTCCCCAGAAGTTTTTTATTCTCAAGCTAGTCTATAACTAGCCTCCAACAGCTCATCAAATTTACCTTTTAAATATACCTACCAGTTTACGGTTCCAGAGGTTTTTGCTCTAGGTAAACAGATCTTGGTTTGACTGTTTGTATTTGCTGTAAAAAACCATCAGGCACACCAACGTTGCCATCACCTTTCACCTGGTGACTGCTGACTGCCTTCTAACTGGCTTCTGCTCTCAAAACCCTTGATCGCTTTCTATCGCATATTGTACAACATTCCAACATCTCTCCTGCCCTTTCCCTCAAGCCATCGGGGCTGCTCTCAGTTCTGAAAACACATCTTAGGCCTTGTCAGGTTGGGATACTCTTGTTTCCCATTCCTGAAATGACTAAACCCTTTTCAGTCTTCAGGTCAGTCTCAGATTAAATATCGTCTTCACAGGTCTCCACTCAGGCTGCTCTGTCTCAGCACCTTGTTTTTCATTGATATCACTCACTACTATTTATAACCACATAATTGTGGACTGCTTCTGCCATCTTCCCCTGTAGATTGCAAGCCCCATGAGGGCACACATTTGCCTTATTCTGTCATATCTCCAGGGTCAAGTACAGGACAAGGTACATAGTAGTCATTCAGTAAATATTTTTAGTGAAGAAATGCATAAGATGAGGCAAACCCTGGATGGATGAAAACTGTATAATTTTCTACTTGAGTCCTTGCTACTGAAAGAGGTCATTCAGGAGCTATAGAGGGAGAGAAGAAGAAATAGTTTCAGTAACAATAACAACAACGATATAATAACAGCCAAGACTTACTATGTGCTAGGTACTGCTCTAAACTCTTGTTTTTTAATTCATTTAATCTGCATACCAATCCTGTGTGATAGGTATTATTATTAATTTTATTTTATAAATGGGAAAACTGAGGCAGAGAACACTTAAGTAGCTGAGCCTAGGTAACACAGCCAGGAAGGGGAAAAGCATAGATTTGACTTGAGCAGTCTGGGTCCAGTGCTTGTGCTCTTGGCCTCTGACCTCTGCCACTTCTTGGGTGTGGTGCATCTCAGACTCTTTCTTTTTTCCCTTCAACCCTATTAGCTTAAAAATGACAAACTCTCCAGCTAGCTGAAAAGCCAAATAGGAGATGGTAGCCTTCATTAAACCCCATTATGTGGAAAGACTAAGAATACTTTTTAAAGTGTAACACTGGAGTTTTAGCATTAATAGAAAACCTATTTCAGGTTTATGTTAGACTTTAGATATGCTTGAGATGAAATCAATTAGCTTCAAACTCTTTTTTTGGAGGGGGGATGGAGTTTTGCTCTTGTTGCCCAGGCTGGAGTGCAATGGCGCAATCTCAGCTCACTGCAACCTCTGCCTACTAGGTTCAAGCGATTCTCCTGCCTCAGCCTCCCAAGTAGTTGGGATTACAGGCATGTGCCACCACACTCAGCTAATTTTGTATTTTTAGTAGAGACGAGGTTTCTCCATGTTGGTTAGGCTGGTCTTGAACTCCCAACCTCAGGTGATCCACCTGCCTTGGCCTCCCAAAATGTTGGGATGACAGGCATGAGCCACAGTGCCTGGCCCAACTTCAAGCTCTTATTTGTGCCTAGAGAAAAAGGCAAAATGAGCTTTCGGGAATTAATTGTCTCTGTTTCACTTTTCCTTTGGGAGGGGACAATTGCCTCTAGTTTTTTCATAATATGAACATGCTCGAGTTACAAGCATGACAGAGAGGAAAAGATGGAGTAAAAAAACAAACACATTGAAGTTATTTTTTAAGGGATTGCTCCAAGAAGTGGGTGTGATGTGTTCAGCTCACTGGTATCTTAAATGGGCTGTAAGTACGGGAGTTACCATACTTGTCTTTTTCTATTGAATCAAAACTGAAAATGAATACATCAGCTTTTGTCATGATTTATCATGAACTGCTCTATAGCTCAAAGGGAATGAGAATTTGTTTCCGTAAAATGCATTCTTTATTTTATTGTACCTTGAAATCTTCTGCCACAATATTACTTCAAATAAAATTGGCAACAGATGGAAGTCCTGTGCTGCAGAATAAGACACAGAGATGCTTACATATTAAAATAACTGGCAAAACTTGAATATTGGGAAGAATTTTTTAACAATCAACACACCAAAAAAAAAACCCAGGTGTATCAGTAGGGAAAATTTGTGCCCTTGAGTCAGCAGCCTGAGGAAGCTGGAGGAAGCAGTGAAAAATGTTGGCTGTTGGCAGGACGCAGTGGCTCACGCCTGTAATCCAGCACTTTGGGAAGCCGAAGCAGGCAAATCATGAGGTCAGAAGTTCGAGACCAGCCTGGCCAGCCCATCTCTACTAAAAATACAAAGATTAACTGGGCGTGGTGGCGGGCACCTGTAATCTCAGCTACTTGGGAGGCTGAGGCAGAATTGCTTGAACCCAGGAGGCAGAGGTTGCAGTGAGCCAAGATTGTGCCACTGCACTCCAGCCTGAGTGACAGAGCGCAACTCTGTCTTGAAAAAAAAAAGAAAGAATGCTGGCCATTAAGAGGCGGATGGTTTGAACTCTGATCCTGCTCATTTTATTCACTGGAACTTTGGGCAATGTAGAGAGTACTTCACCTTTAAAAGATACCATTTTTTGTTCTGTATGTTAGAAATTATGCTGATAGCATTTTCTATGGGCCAAAGCATGGACAATAGAGCAGGACTGGCCAATAGTCAGTGGCCAGTATTTGTTAGTTGTTAGCAACGTGACCACTAGCATCCACCTTGCTTCATTAAGCCCAGTTCACAGGAGTCATGTGTGTCCTCTGGCACTACTGGCATTGATTGTGTAGTAGAAAACAAAACTCTCCCCGAATTTTAAGACCTGGGTCCTAGACTCAGCTTCTTCACTGCCTAAGAGCAGGGGTGTAACAAGATACTTCCTCTATTTGAATCTCCATTTCCTCCTCAGTAACATGAGTAAGCTGGAAAGTTTTTGTGAGGCTCAAGTGGAGTTACTGGTATGAAAACAAAATGTAAAGGAACATGCAAGTTAAGGAGCAAATAATGCCTGTTTCTGAAATGAGGATCATCTATAGAAAGATGCCAGAGGAGAAAGACTTTACCGATTGTATAGCTCTAGTACGTTCATGATCGTTTCACTGAATAAAAACAACAGCACCTGAAATCTTTGATGAGTGACTGAGATTGGTAGCTCCCTGCCCTCATAATACATTTTCATCACTGAAGGACTTACCATGAACAGATGCTGGGGTCCCACTCTCACTGATTGGTCAAGGGTGGGAGCATGTGTTTATATTTTTTAAAGCATGTCAGGTATTGTCTGATATGTAACAAGCATCGAGAAATACTGTATTTGATGCAACAGATGTGTCACGTAACAAAAAGCACCGGACTTTTAAGTTATGGGGCATGGATTTGGGCTCCAGTTCTGTCACTATCTAGAATGGTAGATTTGAAAAATCATAAAGAATACTATTAATAAAAGGCATTGGAGATCGCAAAAGGACTTTCCATTTCCAACAGTCTCTGTTTCTGGTTGTTTAATGCCAAAACAATTGGTTGCTGTAGCCACTTGGGCAACCTGGGAATTGTAGTTGTATCATAGAGGTAACCCAAAGTTCATTCAGGGGTCTGAGAGACTAGAAGGCTCTGGTTTGCTGTGCTGAAGTTCATTTTGCAATAAATCAGCTGGTCAACTTAGTCTCAAAGTGATCCCTTCTATTGGCCTGGGTAATCATATAATCACTGGGTAGTACCTAGTATATGGTAGAATCTATAAATATTGCTTGAAAAACTGAATAAATAAGCACAATCTCCACCTGTCCCAACGTCATACCTAGTGGCTTTAATAATTATTCCCTATACTTAAGAATAGAGAATACACACACACACACACACACACACGGTGCCTGTTAATACTGCAGACACAAAGTCACTTTCTCTTCTGAGAAGCAGTGAAATTCTTGATGCACAGATCATAAGATCCAGGAGGCATTTAAACAGAGATGGATATTGAAGTTGGTGGAGGCTCAGCCTCAGATGTCCTTTAAGATCTCTTTCAAACCATAACTCCTGGAACGCAAAAGGGTATAAAGTGCCTCAGGCTTTCCATCTTGTTCCTGATGTTTGAGCAACAGAACAAGGGCAGATAGAATGCTATTGGTTCTAGTGTTGTTTGTTTTCCTTTAAGATCAAGAGATCCAGTGCGACTGTTTTGAAAAATTCTAAATGTTTCTCTGTATTTGAGAAAGGCTGCTAAATTTGTCCACTGTTGCAAATTCTGGTAGACATTTTTTAAGATGAAATGAGGCAAGCAATTAAAATGAAAATGAAAAGCCTAACGTGTTGGAGGTAGACCAGATTTCTAGAGTTCTAAAATTGGCTGTGCACAGGGTTTGCAAATGCATTCCCACTGCTCTAAGCTGAATATTTATAAAATCATGGTCTGGGGTGAAGATTCTATGAAAGGAGGTAATTGATAGTGTGGCCTTTACAAGGCTGGCATAGGCTAAAGACACAATTTGGTGGCCTGTGATGATTCCAAAAGTAGTTGTGCTTTGTGTATCTCACACTACATTACAAAAAACCTGAAATGTTACCAACATTTAAAACTCAGAGGTTTTCACATGCATAGATATATTTATTTCTACTTTTCCTGAAAATCCAGAAAGACTATTGTACATTGCTGTAAAGTAATACCTGAGACTGGGTCATTTACAAAGAAGAGAGATTTAATTGGCTCCAGAGAAGGGGAAGTAAGCATGTCCCATGGTAAAAGTAGGAACAAGTGAGCGAGCAAGAGAGAGAGAGAGAGAGTATTCCAACTCGTATTGTTCAAGGGTCAACTGTACTCTGGGACAATGTGTGTAAATTGGAACTATTGTAGGTAATTAATTTTCCAGGGCTGCTATAAGAGAGAGAGAGAGAGAGAGAGAGAGAGAGAGAGAGAAGTGAGTGAGAGTGAGTGAGAGAGAAAGTGAGAGAGAAGAGAGAGTGAGAGAAAGAGAGAGAGAGTCAGAGAGAGAGTGAGAGAGAGAGAGAGAAAGAGAGAAGGGGAGAAGGGGAGGAGGGGAAGAGGTGCCACAAACTTTTAAATGACCAGATCTCAGGATAACTCACTCACTATCACAAGAACTATCACCGCAAAGGGATGATGCTAAACCATCCTCCTACCAGGGTCTACCTCCAACATTGAGGATTGCAGTTCAACATGAGATTTGGGTGGGGTACAAGTATACAAACTATATCAACTGTCTACAGTGGACCCACATTCTCTCATGGCAATAAAAGATAGGATCTGAAGGTCTCTGACCCCTTATACTGGAACATAACACCCCAGGGTATCTCCATTTGGACCCTTCTTTCATTTGTCATCCTTCTGGCCTCTGAAAGCATTTGCTTTGGTCTCCCCTCTCAGACAAAGCTGTAGCTCAAGAGGACTGTGTCTGGGCACCTGGCGTGGCCAGCACCCTCTTTGCCATCTGATGGTGCTCTCAATGCAGAATATGTGTCTTGCTACAAGTCATTACATGCCAGCACGGTCGCTTCTACCTGGTAGAGCTCGAGAACTCTAACCTGTTCCTTCTTCCATTTCACACCTACCAATTCATGGTTTTCCCTCTTTTTAATCCCCCAAATCTAGACACTTTTTATTTGAGTGAAAAGGGCTGATATTAATAATTACAGCTCACCCTTGAACAAGGCAGAAATTAGGGGTGCTGACCCCTCATGCAGTTGAAAATCTGCCTACAATTTTTGACTCCCCCAAAACTTAGCTACTAGTAGTCTTCTGTTGACTGGAAGCTTATTGGTAACATAAATAGCCGATTAGGGCCGGGTGTGGTGGCTCAAGCCTGTAATCACAGCACTTTGGGAGGCCAAGGCGGGTGGATCATGAGGTCAAGAGATTGAGACCATCCTGGTCAACAGGGTAAAACCCCATCTCTACTAAAAAAAATACAAAAAATTAGCTGGGCATTGTGGCGCGTGCCTGTAATCCCATCTACTCAGGAGGTTGAGGCAGGAGAATTGCCTGAACCCAGGAGGCGGAGGTTGCGGTGAGCCGAGATTGCGGCATTGCACTCCAGCCTGGGTAACAAGAGTGAAACTCCATCTCAAAAAAAAAATAGCCGATTAACATATATTTTATATGTATATGTATTATATACTGTAATTTTCAGTAAAGTAAGCTAAAGAAAAGGTTATTAAGAAAATAATAATAAAATATTTACTATTCATTAAGTGGAAGTGGCTCATCATAAAGGTCTTCATCTTTGCACGATGAGTAGGCTGAGGAGGAGAAGAAAGAGGAGAGGTTGATCTTGCTGCCTCGGAGTGGCAGAGGCAGAAGAAAATTCCCATATAAGTGGACCTACTCAGTTCCAACTCGTATTGTTCCAGGGTCAACTGTACCCTGGGACAATGTGTGTAAATTGGAACTATCGTAGGTAATTAGTTGTCCACGGCTGCTATAAGAAAGTACCACAAACTGCCTGGCTTAAAACAACATGAATTTATGTTTTTCACAATTCAGGAGACCAGAAGTCCCAATTTCGGTATTAGCAGGGTTGCCTCTTTCTGGGGATTCTGAAGGAGAAAGCCGTTCAGTGCCTCTTTCCTAGCTTTTGGTGGTTGCTGGTGATACTTGGTTCTCCTTGGCTTATGTAGGTACATCCCTCTAATCTCTGCCTCCCTTATCACATGGAGTTCTTCCTGCATGTCTATGTCTCTGTCTTCCTTTCTTATGAGGACACCAGTCATAATGGATTAAGGACCACCATTTTTGCTTAGTTATATTTGCAAAGACCTGATTTCAAAATAAGGTTACATTCTCAGGCACAGGAGGGTAGGACTTCAACATACCTTTTAGGGGACACAATTTATACCACAGCAAGCTAGGTCATTTGTTCATGTTACCTCAGGCCCAATGCCCTTCCTGCAAATTGCCCTTTATTTGCCCAGACAAGTCTGCTCAACACCTCACCCAAACAGATCCCAAAGCTCTAAACATTTATCCCTCCTCATCCTGTTCCCTCCATGACTAATCTCATTCCATGTTACTGTTAGGTGACACGTCATCTGATTATATAAATGGTAAGGAATGCTAAACTACATTGACTCTCTAAAGTGTATCTGCATTGTTTAATTAATTTCTGAATTATAAGAGTAATACATATTCAGTACATAAAATTTGAATATTACACAGAAGTTACCCAGAGTTTGAATTATACCTCGGAGAAACAACTGTTAATTTGATTTTCTTCCAGTTTTTATTCTTTGCCTCTTAAAAATCAAAATCATATAATTTCATGTATCATTATAATTAAGGATTCTTCCATATAAACTCTAGCATACTCTATAATGTTCAGCATTTGTTAAGTGTTTCCTAAATGCCAGCTACCACCCTAAGCACTTTATGTGCATTATCTAATCTACAATTAATAGTTGCAATATTTTTAGAGGTAGATATGATTATTCCTATTTTACAAATGAGAAACTGAGGCAGAGTAAAACCTAGAGACTCTTGTCCTGGCTACACATGTAGTATTTTGTAGAATCAGGATTCACGCCCAGCTCACCAAGCTTCAGAGCTTGCATTCATACCACTGTGAAGAATATCTTAACTTAGAAGCCAACCATAATTCATTTTTATTTATATGAAAGCAAGAATCTCAAAAAGAATTGGCTTGGGTAATAAGATAAAGGCAAATGAATCTTGTATCTTTTCATCTCTTTCAGAGCACTCCTCTCCCCAAAAGAGATCTCAACACTCAAATCTGAATCCTATATTTGCATGTACACACAAACACACACACCCATGTGCACACACGCGCACATGTGTCTGGTCTTCACATGGTGTTTTCTTGTGTGTCTCGGTTTCCTTTCCTTATAAGGACTCTAGTCCTATTAGATTATGGCTTACCCTAATCCAGAATGACTTCATCTTAATTTGGTTACATCTTTGAAGAACCTATTTCCAAATAAGGTCACGTGCACAGGTGAGCGGTTTAGGACTTTAATGTATCTCTTTTTATTTTTCAGGGAGGAAACTGGGTGAACACAGTTCAACCCATAAGCCTCAAAACTAGCTTTCTGACCTGCACAAGAGAGATAATACTACTATCTGCTAGATATGGTTCTTGCAAGGATTCAGTGACAAACATGTCTGGGGCCTCACACGTACCTGCAACATAACTAGAACTCAACACAAACATCCGCAATCTTTCCAGACCCTTTCCAGACCCTCCCCTCCTCTTCTCCTACTCAGCGGTCTCAGTCTGTCACTTTTATTTACTCGGAGTAGAAACATAAATCAGGCAATCAAAGGTTTACATTATTACCTGATGTCATCTTTCCTGCCGTTAATTTAGCAGCTGTTATTGAGTGCATTTTTCAAACAAATGTGTTTGCCTTTTACAGTATTTTCAGAAAGGACTCAGAGTTCAGTGGAGTGGAAAAGACTACTTTCTACTTGCCAGTACATAGTCCCCAGATCTTCTGTAAGCGCAGTTTCTCTTGATGAAGAAAGCTATGAAGAACTCTGTTCCTCTTCAGCACCATCCAGTGAAACTGATGAGGCCCCACTGATTTTCACTGCCAGAGGAGAAACTGAGGGGAGAGCCAGAGGAACACCCAAGCAAGCTTGGAACTGTTCATTTTTGGAAGAACCAGTAAAAAAGCCTAACTGGGTGTACTCAGTAAATCCTGCTCACCTGGAGGCTGGGGGCATACAAATGCATAGACACACAAGACCTAAGGGCCAGACCTTGAGCCATCTCAAGAAAAATTCTAGTAAGTATCATGTTGTGATTACTAACTTTTCTTGTTTCAACTGGTCACATTTTGTTTTAAACTTCAATAAAAACAGAAAACATATTGACTTCATGGCCAGTTCTATTCTAGAAGGTATTGTAAGAACTGTAGTAGCCATTCCTCAATGAAACTCTGCTTGTAGCCACGCATTATATTGGAGGAGAGAACCGGTGTGCATTGATAACAGGTAATTTGCTGAGTCAGTTATCGTACCTGACAATAACAGCTATTATTATCATCACCCATTCCAGCCCCATTTATTAAGCTTTCACCAGGTGCTAGACACTGTGCTAGGCATTTTGTATTATTTTATTAAATCCTCATATAATATTCAGGCAGATCATATTATTATTCCCATTTTATAGATAGGGAAGTTGTGAATTCATGGCACAGGGTAGAGGAGGAATGATTCAAAGTAAGGAGATGGCCCAGAAGGGATAAGCATTGGAACCAGAAAGAACTGAGCTCAAATATCAACTCTCTCCCATCTCAGCTCTGTAGCCACCATCAAGTCCCATAAATATTTTTGGAACCCAGTTTTTTCATCTGTAAAAAATGACAATTCTTACTTTAAAGATTATGATTAAATGATTTATGTAAATAAAATTTCCTGAACATAGTAAGGGCTTAATAGTGGTGGTGATGATGGTGGTGGTACTTATGGTGATGATGTTCAGACTAGAGGAGAGAAAATGTAAGGGAAAAAATGCAGATCTCCAAATATTCTAGGAGCTGCCATGTAGCAGAAGGATGAGACTGATGTTGTGTAGTCTTTCCATTTGTAGCAAGCTTGTCCAACTCATGGCCTATGGGCTTCATGCAGCCCAGGATGGCTTTGTATGTGGCCCAACATAAATTCATAAACTTTCTGAAAAGATGAGATTATTTGTGAGTTTTTTTTTCATTAGTGTTAGTGTATTTTATTTATGGCCCAAAACAAGGACTTCTTCTTCCATTGTGGCCCAGGGAAGCCAAAAGATTGGACACCCCTGCTTTATAGGGACCTTTTGGGGTAGGTTCCCTTTCACATGTTTGTATAGTTTGTTGGAATTGACCAGAAGACAAAAGAGATCGATTTTGACTCAATATAAAGGAGGCCTTTCTTTGAACTAGGAGAGAATGTACTGCATGGGCTAGAAGTGTTCAAGCAGGGGGCTGGGAGACCTTCTTCCAAAAAGGCTGAGTCAGAGTCCTTTGTTTCTGAGAGGCTGGGCTTGATGATGGGAAACAGAAGATGCTGGTTGGTTAACACTTTTGGAGTCTTACTATGAACAAGGCGATTATGTTGAAATTGGAATGTACATCTTCAATTTTGATCCACATGACCCTCTTCTGAGATAGAAGCTATTATTTTCTCATGGTTTCGTGCAGAGTCCAGGTCAGAGTATTTCTATATTAAGGTTCTAAATGTGACTATAGTAACACTTGGGTACTGAGCACTTGCTATGTACTTGATGCTTAACATTTTGTCAGGTTCTTTCCTCAGATACTTAGTTTCCTTTCTCCTTTCAAGTCTTTGACTTGAAATGTCATGGACTTAGGTCTTTCTCAACTTCCCTTCTCAGTTTATTTTTCATCATAGTATTTATTACCAGCTGGCACTTAAAATTTATACATTCACTCACTTGTTAGTCTGCTTCTCCTCCCTACTTTTTATTGCCTGCCATATTCCCTCTGTCTCCCCAAGGTCTAGAATACTGCCGAACACATACCAGGCATTCAAATATGAGTGAATGCACACACACGATCTCACCAGCAACCCTGCGAAGTAGGTAATATAATTCCCATCTTTCAGGTAAGGATAAAGAGACTTAGGCCAGGTAATTTGCCAAGATTTGAATCTATGAAGTCCTGATCCCAAAGCTTTATTTCATTATACCACACTGCCCCTTTAAAACAGTTTGTTGCAAAATGTATCATTATTAAATTGCTTTCAGGGAAGGAAATTCTATTTTTTGGCTCAAGTTATAGGAGAGCACATCCTGTCTAGGTCATGCCCTGCTCCAAAGCTTCATCAGTGTTCTCTGGTGGATTCTTCTTACATTGAATATTGATGGCAGTGCATGGTTCATCTGAGAGGGCCAGAAATCCCTATCAACAGCTATTAAGCACCTTGTGTTCACAAAGCAATACACGGGAGATATTAAAATGCCATTCCACCTTTATTTCAGGAAGTGATTCCTGCATTGGAGAATTCAGATTCACAAAACAATTTCATTGTTTGACTTGGGCATGTGGAGTGTGCAGTGGGGGGTGCTCAGTATATACCAGACACAGAACAGGGTATGATGAACTAAACTGAATTACTTAAAGATAGACTGGCTGTTTGACAGCCACTGTTAGGAAGGTACTATTCATTTTAATTCTTTTACATATTTTTTGAATTTTGGAATGATCTGAGTTGCTCCAAATATTCTAGACATCTGTATGCTATTACAAACCTTTTGAAAGCTTCCAGAAAGTGATTTAAAGCACATAAATTTATCTTGTCACTACTGAAGAATTAGACTTTAATTTGTGTAGGTCAATGGGCAGAATTTCTCAAGTAAAGCTTCATGATTTATATATGTATTTATTTATACATCTTCAAGTTCATATATATAATATATATAATATGGAAGTTTATATATGAAAATGTAGGTAAAATGTATGTATGTGAATATATATATTCATACACACACAGATAGCAGTCTTGGCTATGTTGTAAAAAAAATGCATCTTTTGAATGGAAAATGATTTGGTTGGGCAAAGAAAGAAGAAAAATCAAACAGTATTAGTGGGTATATGTGTGTTATGTAGATCCAGTCTTAGGTTATTTTACTGTTTGTTTTAATCTTCAGCTGGTTTGAAGTTTCCAATAAAACTCATGAAGTAACAGCCTCTTTGTATTTAAAAAATTATCGGTTGCCAGTCTAAAGTGGCTGGAGACACATTTGCCTTTATATATCTATTAACTCCACTTGACAATTTTTCATTCACACACTTTCCCCTCATTAAAATTTCGGGCCCTATTTTAGCCACCGATTCTTCTGTGTCTCTCTCTTTAGAAGTTTTGAACACTTTTCCTTGAAATACAGTTTTATGAGGATTCCGCAAAAGCTATTTTTTGTTTTTGAGGCGTTGGGGAGGTGGTGCGGTGGGGAGGTGGCTTCAAAGAACGAAAAGGAACAGACAGTATTTTTATTTTCTTGGAGAAATGTGGGGAGGCAGGTGAGGATCATGTCAGGGTTTTTGTTTTGTTTGGATTTTCTTCCCCCTCCCACGCCAGCATATTACAAATGTTGATTTCTCGGACATCCAGTTGTCCCAGGGAGCGGTGTGGTCCCTCACACTTGAGCCTTATGCCTGCCCTTCTTTGCCTTCCAGGTTCCGCCGCCAGACCTGCCACTGCTATCGGCCTCTGCAGGACGAGTCAGACCCCGGACGCCCAGCAGAGCGCCGGCCCGAGTAACGCAGAGCTCAAGCCAGAGGAGAGGATGGCAGCCCCAGCAGGCGCCCGGGCACACCCCGACTTCCAAAGAGAACTCCTGGGCGCGTCCGGAAATCCGGTCGGAAGAGGCGCGGTTGCCATGGCGCCAGAGATGCTTCCTAAGCATCCTCATTCCCCGCGGGACAGGAGGCCTCGGGAGGATACCACCCTTCATGGCAATCTGGCAGGAGCGCGCCTTCCACTGCTGGCCAGTGCTTCCACCCATTTCCCCTCCAAGAGGTTAATAAAGGTTTGCTCCACAGCACCCCCCCTCCCAACCCGGCGTTTCCATACGGTTTGTTCACAGGCCCTTTCTAGGCCGGTGGTGAATGCTCACTTACATTGACCGCTGCGAGGGAATTGTTCGGCGAGTGCTGCCCATCTTCAAATCAATGCCGGCTCAGAACAACAGAAAGGGCCTCAGATGTACTGGTTTCCACAGAACCATTGTTAGGCTTTTGTGAAGCATTTTTGAACCTAATAAATAATGTCAAAAGTCCCTAGCGCAGCCAAAAATGTTCCTTTTGAAGCATTTCTAATAGTATTTTTGTTCTGCGGTGTCTCCCAGTGTTACAAAGAATTTGTGCCTCACAATAGGGATGGGGTACATCGCGTGCCACTTTGCAACGTGCCTCGTGGGATTGTGAGGTCCCTTCTTTGTTTTGCTTTCGCAGGTAAACGGGTTCACTTGCCAACTTTGCCTTTGGCTTAAGCATGTTTTCTAAGGGCCTTTAGAATTTCTAAATAAAGATTGGGAAAACATAATTGAATGTCTGTAATTTAATAATTTACATGAAATCTGATTACTCCAGATGTGCCCAAGGGAATTTTTCATGTCGTATTAAGGTTTTAATGTCAGAAACTTGAAGCTGGATCTCAGTTTGAGGCCCTGAAACACTTGGAATCAAGTTTAATGTGGAAGAGGTGCTGAATTTGCTGATTTGTAATAGACAACACTGGAGCAGCTTAGGGAACATTGTATCGAACTGGTAATTTTAGGCAATACCTTTTATTTTGTTTTAACATAGCTTTTCATTGTAATGGGAGGCTGAGACCAACTTCATCAATTGATTTTATGAATTTAGTTTTTCTCTTTTTAATATATAGGTTTTCTTCTTCAGAAACAAAGAGAAGTGAGTGTAGCCAGTATGTTTATATGCAGTTTTGCACTCAAATTCCTTGGAATTAACCCACAGCTTAGATCCATAGAGTTTGATAGAGGTTGTCAAATCTTACTGCATTTAAAAAACTTTGTTTTCTTTAGTTCAAAGCAATATACATAGTATGTTTACATTTAAGACATCATAATGTCTCAAGTCCAGATTTAAGTCTCAAGGTTTTGAGAGGAATGAAATGTTATCAGCAATAGCTTCCTAGCATTTAAGAGTCTGTGTAGTCCTTTGAAGACTGTTTACTTCTTTTTTTAATATTAGCATGCTTTAGGAATCATGTACTTTGAAGAAAAATGGTATCCCTAAACGTTAGAGTTTTCTTGGTACCAGATTAATATGATTTTTAATAATAAATATGCTTTTATTTTTACTTATTTATTAACATGGTTTAATTATAAGACAATGTAGAGGTTATCAATGTTGATTGCTTTGGTTTCCTGAACTTATAATGGCGTCTGCTCATCAGCGTTCATATGACAATCATAAATTCAACTTCCTGCCATTTGGTTGGACATAAGTGTGTAGGCAAACTTATGGGCTTATGTAGAAGTTTGATTCTGGAATATTTTAATTTGATATTTAATTATGAATTAACACAACTGATTATTTAGGTCAATAAATTATTAAGTTATTTCAAAACAATTAACCAAAAATTTGTAATGGTTAATTTCAAGAATAGAAAATGTACTTGATAAAGTAGATGGATTCCTTCAGTTCTAGAAGGGAAAATTACTGAATTTATTAAAAATGCAAAACAGAAAGAGAAATTCTATTCAGAATTGAGAAAAGGGATACAGGCTAAAGATGTCAAACAGATGGTATTCTAGAAGAGTTTCCCAAAGTGTGTTTTGTGAAACACTAGTATAGGAAAGTTTGTGAAATGGAGAGTCCATAGATAAATATGTCTGAGAGATGCTCACCATGCACCCTCTTAGAGAGTGATAGTAGCATTAGGTCTCTGAGAAATTACATAGTAAAAAAAAATCTGATAAACTCTGCTTAACCAAATATCTAGCAACTTTATTTAATCATGGAATCCTGATAGATTGTGTGTGTGTGTGTGTGTGTACATGTGTGTGTGTTTTTGAAAAAAACCTATCACTATTTCATAACACCAGTGTCCTATGCAACACGCTTGGGAAAACATTGCTCAAAACTCTGTTCTAAATATACCAAAGTCTATGTAGACTGGAAGGGTTCAAAGTAAAGATTTCTTTTCAAGTTAGTGGAGTAAAAATCAGGGCTAAAGAAAGAAGCACTTTGAGACACCATCCTTCCCTGGAGCAGTATAATGAGCTGTCTCTGTTTATTTGTCCTCATTTTGGATGCACATGTTTGATCCAGCCCTGACCATGCTCTTTAGTAATGGATGAGAAGCACTTTCAACTCTGACTGTCATCATCATGGGCCGAAGGGGTACAAGTCCTTCGGAATGACAGCTTCCTTTGTACTAGAACTTAGACACAAATGCACCAAGGTAAACATAGTGAATTCTTTCCAAATACCATTTGTTCTGAAAACAGTGCTGAATTACACAATCATAAATGAAGATGAATCAATTAAGGTAATAAATAATATATTTATATATATAGCACAGGCAGTGGGACTAGAACAAGGCCCTATTGTATAAAACAATTGTTTCATAGGTTCTGAGTTACAGTTTGCCTTTATTTCTTTAAGTCGTTTGACTTATGGTGCATTTATTACCACAAACTATAAGTATGTTTTAAGGAACATAATATGCCACTTCATGGAAAAATATTTTTATGAAAGTTGCATTAGAAAATAAGTATTGACAGATATAAACATTTGATACATTGAAGAAACGAAGTATTTAGGATAGTCTGTAGTGAATAATGTTTACAAAAAAGGAATCTTTTTATAATATATAAAATAATTATTATAATAACAGCCAACATTTATTGTGTACTATATACCAGAGACGGTTCTGTTTAATGTGTATTCATTTAGTTCTTACAATGGCTTCATGAAGTAGTTACTATTATCTCCATTTCATAGATAAGGAAGCCTCATTTTTAATGATAATAATGATAACATACATAGACAAATATTTTTAAAAACTATATGACATTATTTTATATATAGTACTGTATTTTATAATCTTATGAAAACTAGTATATATGCATATATGAATATGTTCTGTTTCACCCACATCTATAAATCAGTTTTTATACCCTGCTGTTGTACATAAGTGAGGTGAGACTAGAGACTCTACTTATATCCCCTCACCTCCTGATTATGTAGTAGGAAGCTGGAAGTGATAATCGTGGGTTGACAGCATAGCATATATTTGAACTCTTTGAAGAGCAAAGCATAAGAGATTATTGTCATATAGTTCTTTTTATTCAAAACAACATCATCCCTGTGAATGAAGGCTCAGAAAATAAGGGAAGGAAAGGTTGTTTTGAGGGTTATGAAAGATGGCAGCACTTTTAAGATTATTGGAGCTGACCAAAATCAGACTTGTGAAAGGCATGGGATGTTGTAGTGGGAGCATTAAGGAAAAAGCTAGGGTACTGGAGCTGATCCAGATCTCAAAAGCCAAGGGTGAGTTCCTGTAAATGTGACCTGAACTCAGTATCACTCGTACCACTTGGCCAGAGTGTCTTCACTGTTAAATTGGGATTGCATGTTTTGTTTACTGCAAAGGATAACTTGGGAACCAAATTTGCTATCAAACCAGCATTTTGAAAAGTAAGAGTAGTGTACAAATTCAAATCATTATTTCATAACTAATATCAATATTAATTAGTACATATATTTTCATTGTTTATGCAGGGCTGATATAAGAGGTTATAGATCTAACTGCCTTATTATACTGACATTGAGCACTATTTCTGTTGACTGTGTCATCAAGTTCCTCTCAAAGAAGTTTTTATATGCTATATCCTTTGCCTTCATTCAAATAATATGAGGTCAGTAGTAATTTCCCATTTGCCAATGGAGAAACTGAAACACAGGGAGACAAAGCAATTTGGCTAATGACTGCCTCCATCACTCATGCTCGCAAACATTACACTACAATGTCTTATTCAAAGCAAGTTTTATGTTAAAAACAATGTATGCAGTTGATAAATTTACAAACGATTCCATTCAGAACCTCCAATTTAGAAAAGTTCAGTTTGGGGTACAGTTTGGATGCCATGTAGTATCCTCCAAATGTGATCTTTCAGTTCAGCTCTTGATAAAAAACTCTAAAACTACCCAGACAAGGAAAGGGATAACATAATGTTTTTGTAACTATGAATGTGACCTAGAGGATTTGAAGTCACACAGGGACCCAGCAAAGGGGTTGTTCTCAAGAGAAGACTCAACATCAAGAAAAATGCTCCAACCCTTTACCATGGAGTACTATGTAGCCATAAAAAAGAATGAGATCATGTCCTTTTCAAGAACATGAATGGGGCTGGA
Organism: Callithrix jacchus; assembly: GCF_049354715.1. Lineage (NCBI taxonomy): Eukaryota > Metazoa > Chordata > Mammalia > Primates > Cebidae > Callithrix > Callithrix jacchus. The sequence goes on along the minus strand of NC_133510.1, from coordinate 106,222,333 downwards.
GACCATTATATTTAGCAAACTAACACAAGAACAGAAAACCAAATGCCATGTGTTCTCAGCTATAAGTGGGAGCTAAGTTATGAGAACACGTGGACACATAGAGGGAAACAACACACACTGGGGCCTTTCACAGGGTGGAGGGTGGAGAATGAGAGGAGGGAGAGTATCAGGAAAAATAATGGATACTGTTAGGCCTAATATCTGGGTGTTGACATAATCTGTGCAACAAACTCCCCTGACACAAGTTTACCTATGTAACAAAACTGCACATCTATCCCTGAACTTAAGAAAAATGCTTCAGAATTCTTAAGGCGTGCAGGGTCCCTCTTGTACAGTCCAAGGTCTTTGTGAAATGTAATTCCCTGAATCCATTCTTTTTCATGTTTTTTTCCCATGTTTAGGCTTCCTACTCCTTCTGCTTCCTGCATTCTCCCATGCTCTGTGTTTTCCCTCCTCTATGGAAATCAATCTGGTTTTTAAAGTCAGTGATATTGGGATCATGAAGTGTTAATTGGGTCCTTACCTTCCTAGGTACTCTGCGAGAGATTTGAGAAATTTGATTCGATTCAACCAATATTTATTGTTCTCACCATGTATAAGGAACTCACTGGCTTTGGTCCTGGGAATGTCGACTACAAAGGACAGAGTCTTCTTCCTTGACTAGCTGAGCCTGGTGTGAGGCTTAGTTCTTTCATTTATTCATTCTAAAATATTTACTGAATATCTGCTATGTGCTTGATATGTTTTACTGGAGACAGAATAGTGAAGAGCCATTTTAATCAAGAGAGACCTAGATAGTGAAACATGAAATAATGGCACAATGATATTCAGGTCCTTTGATGATAATCCTTTAGCTACAATTGTGAGACCCAAAATCACTGAAAATTAAAAGTTCATTTTTCTGTCAATTATGAGCCAAACTGAACACATGAGTATTCTCACTTTGTGGGAATATTCATGTATTTCAAGGAAGACATAGTAATATATTTGATTATGTAGTACTGCCTTGGACCCCGATGGATAGTGTTAATACATGATTTATATACCATTCCATAATATGTAGCTTATGGCCATAAGATACAAAGAAATCTAAATTCTGAACTCAACCAGTATGAAAAAAGGATTTTGAAGTTTTAAAGGGAGTAAGTGCAGTAGAAACTTAGAGGAGGGAGAGATCAGTTCTTGGAATAATCATCGAAGGCTTCCTCTAGAAGAATTTGAACTTGATTTTGGAACCTGGAGGATTTAAAGGGACAAGTAATGGATAAAATGGAAGTTGCAATCAGGGACTTTTATGGTGCCTGAAACTCATATGTTTTGAGGGGAGCTCTTTCAGGAATAGACTACAACATTATAAATATAGTTAGATAGAGGGAAGGGTTCTTACAAATAAAGGACCCTTTGGCCCATTTATTTGATTTTTAGTAAATCCATCTCTAAGCAAGGCAAAAGACATGGGGATTTACATTATAAAGTGAAATATACCTGCAGATATATGTTGATTCCTGGAGGAGAGAAAGAGGAGACCAGAGATGGATTCCTGAGAGGGAGGGGAATTAATCTTATTTATTTTATTTTTGAATTGTTTGAGATTTTTGGAAATTGATAGCCAAAAGAAGAATTAAAAAATAATTGGGCGTAGTATATGTAGCTTTTGGAAAATAGTCCAAAGAGATTTTAAAAAATGAATCAATTTTTCATTGAATTCACTTCAGTGAATTCTTTGGTCTTTTTCAAAGAATGCCTTTCTTCAGTTTTTTCACGTTTGACTCTGTAACTAGTCAATTGCTAAAATGTAAATATTTGACAATCATAATTTTTTTAATATAGTTAAATGGAAAACTCTTCAAAGAAAAGAAAAAGCTGCATTTCATTTTGAAGTTTACCTTTTTAGTAGACTATTTAGGAATAGTTTTTTTTAGATTTCAGGTTAAATGCATGAATTTTAAAATACATTTAAAGCTGAATACTTTAAAATTAAAATGGACATTTAATTCTTATTATTAGTCAGTATACCCAGCATTACTCTTTTCCAAAGCATTTCCAAAGCTATACACACTAATTTATATTTACTCAAAAATAATAGTGACATCATTGAGTGGTGTTAAGAATCAATAAAAGTAACTAAATAATACTGATAGTGTTGAGTGTGTCCTTACTGTATGTCAAGCACTATTTTGGTTTCTTTATTACAGAAATCTTGCTTGCTTCCTCCTTTTTTCCTTTTTGGTCTTTCTTTTTTTTTTTTAAAGCCACAAAGGTTTGATCATTATTCTTGCTTGGTTACTTTCATTTTATTTAACATCTTTACTGAGCTATATTTGTATTTCATGTAATTCACCCATATTAAATGTACAGTTCATGAGTTTTTAGCATATTCACAGGTATGTAAATTTGAATAGAAACCCCGTATCCTTTAGCTGATACCCTGCTTTCCTCTGCAACACCCAGACCCAAGCAACCACTATTCTACTTTGTCTCTCTAGATGTCACCATTCTGGATATTTAATATGAATGAAATCATATAATATGTGGTCTTTTGTGACTGTCTTCTTTCACTTAACATGACTTTTCAAGGTTTATTTGTATCACATTGTGTACCAGTACTTCCTTAATTTTAATGGCCAAATAATACTCCACTGTATGGACATACCACATTTTGTCGATGGACATTAGGGCTGTGTCCACCTTTTGACTATTATGAATAATGCTGCTGTCAACACTCATGTACAAGTTTTTGTGTGGACATATGTTTTTCTTTCTCTTGCATGCAGTACTGAGGTAGAAGATCAGCAGGACTTGTTTTCCAAGCACCTGTCATGACCCCATTGATCAAAACAAGATCTGGTTAAAACAGTATGCAGCAAAGAAAAGAGCCAAAACCAGCTAAAACCAAGATTGCAACATCTAGTTGCCCTCACTGCTCATTATATGCTAATTATGATATGTTAACATGGTAAAAGACACTCCCACTGGTGCCATGACAGTTTACAAATGTTATGGAAATACCCAGAAGTTACCTTATATAGCTTAAAAGGGGGAAAACTATCAAGTCTGGGAACTCCACACTCCTTTTCTAGAAAACTTGTGAATAATTTGCCCCTTATTTAGCATCTGATTAAGAAGCAGCTATAATTATAGCTAGCCAGAAGTCTATGAGTACTATTCTGCCTATGGGGTAGCCCTGCTCTGTCTGTGGAGCATCCACATTCCTGTGTTCTGTTGCTCTGATAAACTTGCTTTGCTTTCACTACTCTGTCAGCTTATTCTTGAATTCTTTCCTACCTACATTAAGCCAACAACTGTCCTGGGCTGAGACCCAATTCTGGCATTCCCCTCCATTAGAATCTCCTTTAATTTTCTCAGTGAGTCTATGGTGTATTGTTGTTATCCTCTTCTATACAACAGGAAACTCAGAATAAAGAGGTTACTTGTCCAAAGTCACACAGTCTGTTCAAGGCAGAGCTGGACTGTAAGCCTAGGCAGGCTGACCAGAATTTGCCATGCACTTTTTCTCTGTATCAGAATTTCTCAGATGGGCTTATTATAAGTTTTCTTTTCTTAGGATATCTAAGAAATTGCACAAAAATTTACTGTTTAAATATACCCACCCACCTCTAGCCATTTACCAATTATTTGACTAAATACTACATTTTCTTTTTATAAAAGAATTTTATAAATTTAGGGGTACAAGTGCAGTTGTGTTAAGTGCATATGTAGCATAGCGGTGAAGTCTCGGCTTTTAGCACGTCCACCACCTGAGTAGTGTGCATTGAACGCAATAGGTAGTATTTCACCCCCACCCCCTTCCCACTCTTTCACCTTTTAGAGTCTCCAGTGTTCATTATTCCACTTTATATGTCCATTCTAGACATATTTTGTAAAGCAAATCCAGAAAAAAGAATTCTTAAAAATGTATGACATGCATGGAATTAGCACCACTTAGATATTTTACATCTTTTTTTTTTAAATCACATTTTCTTACTTTGCCCTAAATTGCACTTCTATTTATGTACTGTGTGGATGGATGTTAGCATGGCAAAGATCATCCCCAAACTGTCTATTAATTAATCGTCTTGGGTTAGGTTCCCTCCCCACTTAATTCTTTGGGATGAAATAAGAAATCAGTATTGTGTGTTAGTTCCTTCCTTCCCACACCTCCTCTAGGTTAAAGTTGAATTCTTTGAGATCAAGATTTTTTGTGTGTGTGACTTTAACAATGTTCTCTTCACATGTCCTTGCATAGGCCCAACAATTGCTTGTTGACCCATTTTAACCTCTTTTGAGCATCATCTTCAAAGTGTAACTGTCCTTGACAATGAAAGAGACCTTCCTATTGTCTGGTCCTTCCAGGCAATCTTTAGCATGGAGCTCAATGGCTTTCAGATGGAGGAGTTGGCTAGAGGAAGGAGACAAAGTAAGCTGTTGTTCCTGAGTGACTTTGCTAAAGTTTCCCTTTTCTCTCTTAGAATGGTGCATTTCTATAGAAGATGACAGACGTTTTGACAGGTGCAATATGCTTTGAACTGTTGTGTCTGATAATTCTTTTGTCTTGGGTTTTCCCAGCAGAATGGTACATTTTAGGATGCTGATATGCATATTGTTTGCTTCTCATTTAGTGTGGTGAAGCCGTCCTTCTTGCTTTCCCTTCACTTCTGTCTTTAGACTCTCTGCGTGCATGTCACTAACCCAGATGGGGAGGCAGGCATTAATGCAGAAACCTTTCCCCTATCCTTCCTTCTCCATTTTTCCCTCAAAATGGAAATAACATTTTACATATTTTTCTCATTGTTTACAAAAAGAAAGAGGAAAAAAAATAAATTCCCAAAAGGCATTAAGAAAAAGCAGAAGTTATTTATAGCTTAATAACCCCATGACAACCACTGTTTACATTTTGGAGCATATCCTTTCATACATTTTTCTTAGCATATTCACATATAGAACTATTTGTACAAGAATGAGCTCTTACTACACACATTGTTCCATAAGCTGTTTTTTCCCCATCAAAATGAACTGTTGACATCTTTATAATATCAATAAACAGTGCTAAACATTAGCATTTTAAACACCTACAGAAACTCATATTGCATCATTGTAGTATAATTTAATTAACCAATTTAGTATTTTGGAACATTTTAGTTATTTGTAAATTTCACTATCATAGCTATTTTTATGAAGAGTATGATGAATATATTTTATGTATAATTGTTGTCTACTTTTCTAATTATTTTTATAATGTGAATTCCTAAAAGTAAAATTGCAAAATGCATGCAAGGTTTAACTTTTGGAATCTTTTCTGTCCAAAAATATTCCTAAGTATTATGTCTAATATGTTCTCTGACTCACTGAACTTAAAAAAATGATTTTAGTTAGAAAATATTTGGTCCAAAACAAAATGGACATCAGAGATCCTAAATGACATGATTTTGCCTCTTTGTTTTGTCATGATGAATTAGATCTACATAGATTTTTCTGCTTCGGTATAAAGTGTGAGAATTTTTATCTGACACATTAGAGGACTTTTCTTCAGGCACTAAGACTGGGGGCTTCCAAATATATAATAGATTAATACTACCTGTTCTATATCTAAACTAATAAGAAAATAGAACCTTAACACTGCCCAATCGGTTTTCCTGAGTGACCTTTTGTGCATTTCTTGTTTGAATGATGTCTAAAAACAACAGGCCAAACTAAGGTATGAAGAAATTGTTTATGAATAAAAATAGCCCTGCTCTTTGTAATAAGTGGTTTTACTTTTTTGTTCAAGTTTATATTATATTTTAGTAATAAAAATTTATAGAATCTGGCAAAGAATGAACTAATGAATAGGGAGTTCAGGATTTGGGTTTTTTGCTAATAAAAGTAGTTATAGGAGATTTTGAGATGTTTATCCATCATTCAGAACCTTCTAAAGACACTCTGACTTATAAATCAAGCATCTTACCATGTAAGCAGTATCAAGGAAGTAAATGAAGGGCAAACTCTTTTACAAGTATAACATAGAGGGATGTGGTTTACAAAGCATCTGAAAAAATATTGGGCTCTATGGAAAATGATGGAATGTAACATCTGTGTTTTGGATTTAAAAGGGTGAAATTATATTTAAATGTTTATTAAAAATGACAGGTTAAAGTACTTGCAGTTTTCAAACAAGGACACGTCAAACGAGGTAAGGTGCTAAATGTAACTTTTATTTCTAACTTAGTTATTTGTTATAAACTCTATGATCATTTTATCCATTTATTTGGTAGGTACTACCCCTCCTTTACCAATACCCTCTAGATTTTCTTTATTTTACTCAGACTCTACACAATTTGCATTGAACCCTTGTTATGAAAAATCAACTGAGATTTTAACTTCTGTTAAGTTACAAAATCCCTTATGCTTTAGTTTAAGCAGCAGGACACCAGGAGCTTGGAGTGCTGTGGGTCATGTGATCCATTGACCTCTATCTGGGTTCTATGACTCTGCCTAGTAACAATTGATTAATGGTGTATGGTAACTTTGAGAGAATATCTCATCAGTTCCCGTGAATTTGAAGCCTTCCTCATTAGCTTGGCTTTTCACTGCTGGCCTTAGAAAATTTTACTCACAAATTAGGTTGAACAAAGTCTTCTCAAATAAATTATTTTTGCTGTTTGGTTATCAGGGAGCAGAAGGCTTGATGGTCATTTACAGCATTGAAAAATGGTAGGGGAGGCAAGTGGCCGTTAGAAAGCAGGGGCATCATTTAGGCTTCCTTCCTCTTTGCTCCACCTCCAGGTTTTCAGAAGAAACAATGTAACAAAAACTATCACTCCAGTGACAAGGTGGTCTCAAACTTTCTGTCTCTGTCTCTGTCTCTCTCCCTCTGTGTGTGTGTGTTGGTGTGTGTGGGGTTAGAATTTCTGATTTTTGTATGGGATAAAGGTTATAAGCACATTTATTTATTGAGGTTTAGTATTCAGTAGCCACCTGAGTTCATAACAGGCACTGTTTGTTTTTATCCAGTATCTATTCTTCTCTTATTAACAGAATTTCAGTTTTATTTGGGGCAACAATGTACCAGGTTTAAAATATTCTCCTTGTCACACTTTTCTGTAGCTAGAGTCACTTATTAACCTGTTCTGGTCAACTGGATGTAAACTGAACTCTACTGGAAAAGCTCTCTTTTTCCTGATTAAAAGGAATGAATTCAGCTGGTTTGTTCTTTGTCCCTTGTTTTTTCTCTTCTTCCTGCCATGACAGATACAATGGTCAGATGTGGAAGGCTTATGTCGAAGGCTTATGCCGAGCCAGAAGCCGAAGCCACTTGCCATCCTGAAGGAGACCTGCGAGCTCCCTGAGTGGTGAGCAGGCCTCGCCCGAGGTCTCATCCCACACCCTGAGAAGCCTAGGTTACTACAGTGGTCGCACCTCTTCCTGTTCCTCTTCCTGTTCTGTTGGCATATCGTTGTTTAAATAAATCTCACTTGCCAGTCAAAAAAAAAAAAAAGAGCAGCTATTACCTGACCATGAGGATAACAACCATATGCTAAGGACAGTGCAGCTGGAAGCTGGATGGAAACTGGGTCTCCCATGACTTCCTGAGCTGATGCACCACCCTGATTTATCTACTCTTTAATTTCTTGTTATGTAAGAAAAAAAACTTACATTTGGTTAAGCTACTGAAATCTGATTTCTATTACATATAGTTGGATGTAGCCCTGATTGACCCTGTTCCACTTGAATGATGCTTTCTCCGACATTTCCACTTGTCTGATACTCTCTGAACCTCAGTTTCCACATCCACCAAGTGAGGTTGAAAATCACTGTCTCTACCTCAAAGGATAGTTGTGAGAATTAAGTGAAATAGACAATGCATACTGAGGTCTTATCATAATATCTGACACTCTGAAGGTCTCAATATGTATTATTATTATTATTAGGGTTTCAGTTCTGGTGGCTATTGCCTCTGACATGCCACTGTGTCTTGTCCCTCTCTAAAGTTCAAGTTAATTCCATCATTTTAGGATCTGAAAGACGATCATATATTTGTGTATTTGTGTTGAGAAGCATTTAACACATCACTTATCTCCCACCTATTGCATATATACCTAGTCCATGGACAAGTTGCTAAATCAAAGATACAAAGTCACATCTAAACTATTAAATATTGGTTTATAATCTCTGAGTAGTTGTTATGGTTTGGCTCTGTGTTCCCCCTGCTAATCCCACCTTGAATTGTAATAATCTCCACATGTCAAGGGTGGGACCAGGTGGAGGTAATTGGGTTATAGGGGCTGTTTCTCCATGCTGTTCTCGTGATAGTGAGTGAGTCTCACGAGATCTGACGGTTTTATAAGCGTCTGGCAATACCCCCGCTTGCACTCACTTCGTTTTGCCACCCTGTGAAGAAGACGACTGCTTCTCCTTTGCCTTCTGCTGTGATTATAAGTTTCCTGAAGACTCCCCAGAAATATGGATCTGTGTATCAATTAAACCTCTTTCCTTTATAAATGACCCAGTCTCAGGTATTTCTTCATAGCAGTGTGAGAATGGACTAATACAGTAGTTGTTTCTGTTTCCAGGGGAAAAAAGAAACTGGGCTTTTTCAAGTGGAAACAAGCCATGATTTGAGCCCAGATCGCCTGAGTATTTACTGAATTAGAGATTCTTTTGTCATCAGGGGCAAGGAATCAAGAGTTCAGTTTGTGACTGAGCTCATACTATAGGTAATGAAGGCTTTTGTAAGCAATGTATGTCCATCGGGCATTTGTGCCATTCAACTAACCAAGAAGCTCTGGAATTCTTTGTTGCTAATACCAAATAACTTTTATTTACTAACTATTTTTATGCCAAGATGGAAGGACACGTACATGGTGAATGCACAGTAACTGATTTCACAAATAATTGTAGACTATTTTAGGTATTTCAGTCCCCATTACCCTTAGCATGAAGTTTTGTAACAATGATTTTTAAAAATCTGGCATAGGCTTTAGGAGAACTAAGTTCTAATTGAAGTTCTATATTATCATAAATAAGTTATTTAACTTCTTCGAGCCCTTCTGTTCTCACTTACATAATGAGAAGGACTTCTGGAGATGGTCTTGTGTGGTTCTGCACGTCCCAGCTTCTCCACCCTCCCTTTACTGTACCCAACTCCTTCCTGTTTACTCTGCTCTCATTTATCCATGACCATCCTTTCTTTTGGCTAATTCCTAGGTTATATCAACTTACTCCAATGTGCTTCCGTATTCCATGATCCATTTCATTTTATCTTTATGTCAGAACTGGTAAAAGAGGGACAAATATATATTTTCAGTACAATGGAGAGAAAGCTGGCCTTTTGCTTCTGCCTGTATTCAAACCCATAAGAGGCATCAGCTTTAACACTTTAAGCTAGCACTGCAGGAAGAGTAAAATCGTCTTCAACCACATACCTAGTCATTATGCTAACATCTCATTCCCTGCTCTCTCATGACACTGATTTTTCTCTATCAGTGATTTCTGATAAGAACAGTGAACTAGCATGTGTGGAAGGCAAGCTCCTGGGGAAACCAATTTTGTTAGCAATTTCGCTTTCTGCCAGCTGTAGCTTCCAAACATTGCCTATATTTTGGCTTTTATTTCTATATTTATATTAAACAAACATAAAAAATATATTAATAAGTTTAAATACATATATACATATATATTTAATAGCTTTATCGAGATATAATTCTAATAGAAACCTTGAATATATGTAATGTATACATTTTGATGGGTTTGAATATATGCATACATCTGTGGAACCATTAGCACAATCAGTGTAATAAACATCTATCACCTCCAAGTTTTCTTCCGCCCACTTGGTATGTGTGGGTTGGGGGCAGTAAGAATACTTAACTTGAGATCTATATTCTTAAGAACATTTTAAGCATACAATAAAGTATGATGAACTATAGGGACGATGTGGTACAGCAGAGCTCTGGATCTTATTTTGTCTTGCATCACTGAAACTTTATACCTATTGATGATGGAATATTTTTCAGCCTTAAAAAAGAAGGAAATTTTGCCTTTGGCAACAATGCAGATGAACCCAAAGGACACTATGTTAAGTGAAATAAGCCAGGCACAGAAGGACAAATACCACCTTCCACTTATATAAGGTATCTAAAGCAGTTAAACTCAGAGGCAGGGAGAATGATGGCTACCAGGAGCATGCAGGAGGGGACAATGTGGAGTCTCTACATGCCTATTTATCAAAACCTGGCTGTCGAGTGCACACATGGTGGTCATACAGAGAGAAGCCATTGGATTTATTTCGGAGGAATTGCTATTAGATTCTTTGGAAGGAACAAGCTGAAAATACTCAGTGAGTTTTCCCACTTAAAGCCCCTGTGAAATGTCCACATTTGCTATGAATACATGAGCAATGAAAGAAGAGCCTGTCTTGTTCATGTCTCCTGCCTCCTGTTTCGTGTCAGCACATAGCAAATGGCAATGAGACTGCTCACCCAGCTCACCTGTGCTGACTGGCAGGTGCCACGTGCCCATCCAGAGCCCAGTGCAGGAGTGGAGATGAGCCGTCCCCATTTTATCCCAGCAACTCTCTACAACGCAGACCCTTCTAACGCTCCTGCCATCTCCGTCCATATGACTGGGCAGACCCCAGCTCTACAAATTACTGAATGCACGGTCTGCAATATTACACTCTTGGGCTTTTTGTTTTTGTTTTTGCTCTTTTGTTCTGTTTTAGTGGAGAAAAAACAGAGATAATTTTTTAAAGTGTATTTTGGTTCCATGGAGGAAAAAACGATTTCTGAAAGCATCTTTTGAAATTAGCTAATTTGATTTTCACAGAAAACACACATGGCTAAAGTGAGTTATTTAAAAAAAACCTTAATACCTGGTAGAAATAGCTCCCCCATTTTTGCTGCCACACCGTATTTGTTATTTGAGTAGATTTTTTTCTAAGGTTTTCATTTTTGAATGTTTGTCAAGTTCTCTCCCTCTCATCCATTCTTTGTTCTCAATAAAAAAATTGCTGGAATTCTGGTTGCAATTTCTTTTTTTATTAAAATTGAGCAATATTCAGAAGAAATTTGCTTTTAAAAATGTTACATTATTCTATCCATGAATGTAATTTATTCTTCAACTTATTCAGGTCTTTTCTATATCACTTATTAGAATTAAAAAATTGTGCTCTTCAAGGTCAGATGAATTTCTATTATATATCAGTAGTTCTCAAGTGTAATTCAGAAACTACCAGAGATCCCTGATACCCCTCTGAGGCGTCTGTAAGATAAAAATAATTTCATATTTACCTTAAGAAATTATTTAACCTTTCATTCTCATTTTCCAGAAGCAACCCCTAGCTGAGACATGGCTTTCTTATGGCAGAGGAAAAAGCACAATGGCAGAACCACAGGATAATTGTTAATGGACACAGGATGATCATACTTGCGAACAGTGGGAAGGTAAGTTCACTCTTGCCAGAGTACCAGGGAAGAGGTCTCTAGAGGTGGGCCGAGTGCAGAGGGTGGTAAATAATTAGGAAGGGCATTAGAATCTTCCACAAACACTAGGAAGAATAATAATTATGGGAATCAACAACTTCATTTGTTTCTATCCTTAAAGAAAATGAGTGAAAAGTTTTTAAGTTTAATGCTTGCTGTAGGTTTTTGGTAGCTCGCTTATTATCATGTTACAGACCTACTATTTGTAGTTTTCACTTTTTAAACCACATAGTACCTTGACAATAAAATTTATTAGAAGTTTTCCCCCCATATATCTACTAAGCTTGCTATGTAATTTTTCTTATTTAGTACATTAACATAAATTAAATAGAATTTTGCTTTCTAGAGACAGAGGCTTGCTCTGTCACCTAGGCTGGAGTGCAGAGGCACAATCATAGCTCACTGTAACCTTGAAGTCCTGGGCTCAAGAGATCCTCTCACCTCAGCATCCTCAGTAGGGATTACAGAAGCATGCCACCATGTCCAACTAATTTGTTTTTATTGTTAGTAGAGACAATGTCTCTCTATTTTGCCCAGGCTGGTCTTGAACTCTTATCTCAGCCTCCCAAGTCACTGGGATTACAGGTGTGAGCCACTGTGCCCAGCCAATGAAATGGATTTTTAAAAAGTTTGTCTGTCTTGTTTTTGAGTAAAAAAAAAAAAAAAAAATCCTACTTGATCAATATTCCATTGAATTGATCAATATTTCAATCAATCTGATCAACTACTTGATCAATATTCTATTGAATTGTGCTAGCTAATATTGTATTTAGGATTTTATACCTATTTATTAAATGAAATTGGCCTATATGTTTTCTCTATTTCTATGCTTTTCCTTGATTTTTGGTATAAAATTATAGCTTCATAAAGTGAATTGGGCTGCTTTTCTTATTTTTCTGTGTTGTAGAGCGATTTCTCTAAGGTCAGGATTACTTGTTCCTTTGAAGTTTGGCATAAACTATTTCATTCTAGTTTATGGAGGGGAAAGGGAGGACATGATGTATTTAATTTCAGTGTATTTCATAGTTTGTGCATTTATGGTTTTTGCTTCTTGTGTCAATATTGGCCTTTTACATTTCTTTTCCCAAATTAATGTGTTTAATATAGGTTTCAAAATTACTGGTGTATGACTGTTTGTGATACTTTTATAATTTTAAAAACATTTGTATACCATTTTTTAACTAATTCTATCAAGCTGTTTTATTTTTCCTTTTTGTAAGATTTTTCAGCAAAATCAGTATCCCTGAAGCTTTTAAAGATTATTTACTCATAGAAATAAGGTTTTGCCTGTGATCCCAGCAGTTTGGGAGGCCGAGGCAGGTGGATCACGAGGTCAGGAGATCGAGATCATCCTGGTCAACATGGTGAAACCCCGTCTCTACTAAAAATACAAAAAATTAGCTGGGCATGCTGGTGCATGCCTGTAATCCCAGCTACTCAGGAGGCTGAGGCAGGAGAATTGCCTGAACCCAGGAGGCGGAGGTTGCAGTGAGCCGAGATCGTGCCATTGCACTCCAGCCTGGGTAACAAGAGCGAAACTCCGTCTCAAAAAAAAAAAAAAGTAAGAAAGAAAGAAAGAAGCTTCTGCTTTTTGGGTGATCATTCTCAGGTCAGTTGTAGGATATATTAATAAAAATATAAATTTAGTGTTTAAGGATTGAAATTCAACTGAATTTAGGCAATGCATTTACTATAAGGGTTGTAAGTAAAATATCAATGGGAAAAAAAAGAGTTGTGTTTTTTTTTTTTTTTTCCTCCAAAGGTCATCTCTTTTCTCATGAATGAAACTTTAAAATTGCTAAATATGGAGAGAACCAAGCAGTGAAGATATCAGAAGGAAAGATAATTCAATTCTGGCATATCAATTAGGTGCTTGAAAACTGAAGGAAACCAAATTTAAGCTGAGCATAAAGCGTCTGGCCAGATTGAAAGCATAGGCGCTGGAATCTTCTGTTTATCCAGTTTGAACAAGCTGTATTTCTACTTTTTTTTTTTTTTTTTTTTTTTTTTTTTTTTTTTAAGGCAACAAATGCTGAACCTTGAGAAGGATTCATTTATTCGGTAAATATGAAAATAAGGTTTAAAACAAGAGCATGTTCATATGCACTTGTACATTACACACACAGACACACACACAGGCGGACACAAACACTAGAAAAACAAAATGCCGTTTTCTATGCCCAGATGAATCAATGTATAATAAACTAGGTTCCCAAAATCAGCCACAGTCAGAAAGGGTAACAAATGAGGAATCATCTGTAAGAAGAATTCTAGCTCTGTAGGCTGAGAAATGGAGACTTCTAAGGGAAAGAATAGAACAATTAAGCCCTCCATATATACTAAGAATTACACATATTTAATACTCGCTGCAACCCAGGGAGGTAGAGTTTACTGTTCTGAGTTTAAAGATGTACCCACAGTTAACCATTTCATCTGGGAAGGGCACAGGAGCATCTGATTTCAGAGTTCCAAGTCCATGTTTAAAAGCACAGGCATCACAGACTGTCTTGAGTTTGAATCCTGCTCTGCCTCTTGATGGCTATGTTGCCTTGGGTGTATTACTTAGCCTCTCTCTGCCTCAAACTCCTTACCTGTAAAATAGGATTACTAACGGCACCTATTTCCTAGGGCGTAGTGAGGATTAAATGAATGAACACATAATAAAGCACTTAGAGGGGTTTCTGTCCTTAAATAAGCCCACAGTAATAACTTATTGAGTGAGCGTCTGAAAGGCAGAGAAAACTGAAAAAGCAGGGCAGGCAATAGGAGTGCTCTTGGGAGGATTTTTCTTGGCCCTGGATAGCACACAGCACTTTTCTGCTTTCTTTTCTTGGACTTTGGCTTTCTAGGTGAAATAGGCACTATGAGGAGACCCCCTGTGAGTGCATCAGTCTGAAACTGCTGACATATTAACGCTGACTCAGACCCATGAAGTCACCAAATGAAAGACAAGGGCTTCCCTTTCTTTTTCTCATCTCTTCCTCCTCCTCCTTTTCCTTCTGCTTTTTTCTAATTTCTGGTTTCCTAAAGTAATTTAATTGGGCTATATCCGTACCATCTTCTTATTCTTACCTCTTTGGTCTTTAGACAAAACTTCCCGTGTATTAATAAACTTGACATACTATTAGAAATTTAAGAGTCCAGACTTTTCATTTTACTGCTGAGATAATGCCAGGAGAGTTAGATGGTGGCTCAAGGTTACAGAGTTGGTGGTGGAGGTAAAACTACATAAATTGAATGTGTCCTCTAGTAGTTGGAGTGATACATCCTCCACTACAGTCTAAAATGGTCAATACACACACACAATGCTGTGTTTATTTTTAGAGTAACTATTTAAAACAATCATTATGTCCATTAAAATTTTATTTACAGTTTTAATTATGTAGTGTATATATGTATGCTCAAAACATTCTTATAATTTTTATTACCTTTAAAAAAAAATCCCAGCGACCCTACCTGAAAAAAGAAGGCCACATTCCTTCTTTTCTAAAACCGAACCTGGGCAAAGGCCTCCCAGTGGTCACCTAACAGGTTTCTGGTGAATCTAGGTTGAAAATATGGATTCTAGCTTCCAGATGGTCCCAGTCTGAGTCATATCAGCATAGAAAGAATGACTAATATCCTAACAGCTAAATGTCATCAGGTGTTGAAGATGTGGGAGGAAAACAACCTGTGTTAAAAGTGTTCTTCTACTTCATGTCTATTAGGGAACACACAGGTAGCATAGAAATAATAACTGGAGCAAAGGAACGAACTAGTCTTTGGTGTGAATATAATGAACTTGTGATTTGTTGGAAGTGGAGAGTCTGGCAAAATACTGAACAGAAAACACACTTGGGTGACATTCAAGAGACAGAAAAGGAGATCATATGGTAGGAGGCCTGAGCATTCCTTCTTGCTGTGGCCTCTAACTAGCTAGATGTCCCATAGACTTAGGTTAACATGCCTCCCTGGGCCCCAGTTTTCTCCTGTGTGTTCAGAAATGTTCATATTTGCTGGCTTCTAAATTCTCTTTAGAAGAGACTCTCAGTGATTCAAAGTCTAAAATTCTGTCTAGTCTTGGTCTTACACTATTTTCTATGAGCCCATTTTCTCCGAAAAAGAAACCCACTACTATCTCTGTGTCAGGTGTCAGAGGGAGTGCATTAGAAAATAAGGGTGCTCTTTCTTGAAAATGTATTAAATGAAATCTATTTTTCAAAACAGTTTCTCATGAGGGGCAGCTCAACATAATGGTTATGCACTCAAGCTGTGGAGGCAGATGCCCATCAGTAATAAATCAAACGATCTTCATCAAGGGGTGAAATCGCTTTGTGGGCCTCAGTTTGCTCAGTGGTGCTGGGTAGGGAGTAAACAATTTTGCACAGTGCTTGGCATATGCTAAGCACTAAGTGTTCCCATCACTCCCTTTATTGGTCTAAACATGTTCAGCTGAGCAGATTGCCTGAGTGGCTCCTTTAATAGCTTGCTCTCGTTCTTCTAGAGCTTCCACTTAACACTTTCTCAGCTTCCATCACAGTGCTAAGTACTTTACCTACTCTGTCCATTTACTCCTAATAAAAACCTAGTGAAATTGGCATTACTGTCCTCATTTTACAGCGGGGGTGTGGGGGAAAACTAAAGCTCAAAGGGAATATCTTGCTGGAGTCAAACAAGTAGTGAATGGCAGAACCAGGATCACAGCTGATGGGTCTCACTCCTTCCCATTGCACTTTCCTGCCTCTCACCCTGTATGAAAGTCACTGTCCAGGGCTCCCTGTTTGAACACAGCTACATATGGAAATTCAAAGAATTGTCTCTTCCACTAGTGAAAATTGCATCTAAACATTGAATCCTCCCAAAGACAATTATTTCATAGTGGTTTGTTTGTGTGGCTGTTGTGGTTAAGCTGCTGTTGTACTTGAAGTATACAGTAACTGATTCTTAGAGTGCACACAACACACCTTAGGTAGGTAGGTAGGTAGGTGTTAAACTTAAAACCAGAGGGGGCCTCCCAGAGCCCCACTTTAGAGGGGCCACTCTGACGTCCAAAAAGTCACATAGCTGTTGCCCGATACATAACAAGGTGCTGTTCTGCTATTTTAGAGCTGGGAACAAAAAAATTCCCAGAATTACTGCATTGCCCCTGGCAAAGCAAATTGTATAAGCCGCATTTCTGCATTCTTGTTTTTGTCCTCTATTTCATAATGTTTTAATACCTTGTTCTGGGAAACTGTCAAAATTATCCCATTCTGATATTACCGTAACTGAGGAAAGGTATTATGTTATATTTTGATAAAGTGAGTACATATTACAACTCCTTTATTTATCAATTGGACATATTTTGGAAGTTTTTCATTTTTTAAGGCCTAGATGTTTCAGATAATTAACAACAAAAAAATCAATAATAAAAATCTAAATCTAGTCTAGGTCATCTAAATCAAATCAAGGTTTTCTTTAGATCTTCACAGCTTTATTGAAGTGTGTTTACAATATTTTTTCCTCTCCTTGCCTTGCCTCGTCCAGCCCTGCCTCCCCTTCCCCACCTACTCCCATCTAGTAGAAATGCTCTCCATTCCCCTTGTGCCTGGAAACTCCTACCGATCCTCTCAAACTCTTCTCACGTGTGGTCTCCTCAGGAAGCGTAGCCTTACCCACCTCCTTTTCTGTGCTTCTGTAGTACTTAGGTCGTGTTTTCAGCTCAGTGTTCACTATGTTGTACTGTAAGCATTTGCTACCAGATGTTATTTGATCATACAGCTCCCCTGCTCAAAATTCTTTAGGGACTTCCCATTAATGTCAAAATAAATTCGAAACTCCTTAGTCTGAAACACAGAATCCTTTTGTAGTATAAACCTTGAGACTCTTTCAGTTTCATATCTTACCATCTACATATTCATCCTGAGTTTTAGACATAAAGCTGGAAGGTTGTAAAGGGCCGTGTTATTCATGTCTATATCGCTAGCGCATTCTTTCCCCAGTGCCTTGAATATGCCTCTTCTCCATCCTTTGCCATTTCAGATGTCACCACTCCTGGAAGCCCTTTCTTGCACTGCCTGGCTCTTCAGGTGAGTCTTCCAAACTCTCCTGTGACACCCATTGCATCCTTACCATAGCACTGAGTACAAAACACTGAATTTGTCTCTCTCCACTAGACCACGAGTTTGAGGGGAGGGACTGGGTCTTCTATCTTTATATCCCAAATATCCCCCTGAATGCCAGGTACACTTTAGGGACTCAAGAAAGTCTTGTTGAATTTAATAAATTAAGAATAGTCCATTGCCAGTGGTGATTGCAATAGAGTCACTGATGAATATTCAACACTGATTGATAAATCTGTAATAGGATAACAGAATGGCCAACCTGCAGGCAGGAGAAATTAATAAAATAGACTGATTCCAAAAACCATTATTATGATCATGACTATTGTTATTCTTTTTACTCCTCTGAGTTTTGGGAAATGAAAGACAATATGAGTATGTCCCTGTCAGTGTGGTTGATCTGGGGCAGAGTGCTTCCTCCAAGTCGAGCCCCAGTGCTCCCTCAAATGAAGCTTCAGCCACATTTCACCTCTGCTTTATGTCATCTGTCTACTCACGTCATCTGCTTCCTTCCTCTGAACAGCTCCATCTCAACTCTGATTTTTAAATTTGACCTCAGCAGGTGTAATTGAATATTTTGAGGCACATAATTATTTTAAAATAGCACTTTGTTTTGTAAGTTACAAAATGAACAGAGATCCTTCAAATACTAAAAAGCTAATGAAGACAAAAAGTAAACATCTCTGAAGTTGTCATCAGAAGTCATTTCCCTCCTTGTTTCTGGTTACTCTCCCTCCCAGTTCCTGGCAGCCCTGTACTTGTAGAGCTCTGGTCGCCAGCACCAAATGGTAATTTATCATCTTTCTTGGCAGGTTTCCTGCTTCAT
Organism: Callithrix jacchus; assembly: GCF_049354715.1. Classification (NCBI taxonomy): domain Eukaryota; kingdom Metazoa; phylum Chordata; class Mammalia; order Primates; family Cebidae; genus Callithrix; species Callithrix jacchus. Next base: position 106,203,968 of record NC_133510.1, on the reverse strand, counting down.
CCTGCACCTGCCTTCTTGAAAGAAAACAAGACATCAGATACTTATTCAAATAATGGAATAGCTGATCAACTGGGTCTCCACACAAAAGAGAGTTATCCATGATAAAAGAACAACTTTTTCATGCATTATATGTGACATATGCATGCTTTCTCTTAAGATTTATGAACCCATGACTATTAGTATTGTTAATATAATCAAACCTTTTGCAGCCTTACTCTAAAGCTTAAACTTATTATCAATTGGCTGCTAGAGGGGAGTCAATCAATTTCATAAGTGCTTAAACACCTGCACTCTCTTTGAATCAGGGAGATAAATCAATACTAAGTCCTCATTTTTTCCAAGTATATAATGCAGCCAAATCTTGCTTACAAGTTCAAGAGGATTTGTGATTCAACAGCCACACTTTAAAGACGTCATGAGCTTGATGCTGAGTAGTGGTGTTTTTTTTTAAATGAAAAATTATTAATTCATTTCTAGATGCTAATGAAAAAAAACAGGTCACTGAGGAGGAAAAACAAAAGAGGCTCTGCTAATACTGCTTAGGATTAAGTCCCCTATTTGTGGTGTGTGTAGGTGTGTTTTGCAACAAACACAAATCACATACCTATTAACCAGGCATGGTGCCAGTCCCTGCACATAGAGAGGTGGCTGAGGCAGACTCCTGTCTTCAGGATGCTCATGATCTACGGATGGAAGAAGATTTATAAACAGCTTACTCTAATCGTTACACAAAACAATAACTTAATTGTTGCGTAGGGGGATAAAGAAGAGGAGACAGAGAAAAGGAAAGAAACAACAACAAAAGAAGGACAGTGTATTAGATGCTTATTGCTACTGGCCAGGTTAGCGCTTTCAATTCTATGATCACTGTTGATTTTTACAACATGTTGTAAAAATGCAGAGGGAGCTGTAAGTATTTTCAAAATACTATTCATTTCTTTTTTGTTGTACATTTTTCTTTGTTATTCTGATACAATTTTAAAGAGTAGAGTCTAATATAGAAAGGACTATTTATTCATCACCATGACTCAACGAAAATTTATGTTTTTCCTTCTCTGCTTCAGATTTTGTTTAAATATAAGAACTGGAAAATTTGAAGTCACCTTTCACAGGTAAATTTGAAGTCACCTTTGTTCCCATTTCCCATCCCATTCTACTTCCTCTCTCCCCATTAGATGTCACTCCTTTCTTGATTTTTAAAATTTATCCTTGTGTTCATAAGTTTTATCCACTTGCTCACTTCTTGGCTTTGTCATCTGTAAGACACTTTCACTGAGAAACTAAGTGTCCTTCGTTCTCATGGACCTTTTTTGGGGCATCTACTAAGATGGCTGATATGAAGTGTTTGTAAGTTATAAATTAATTACTTTGAAAGGTTTATTTTTATTTTATTAATTCAAATTGTATTTATCAATTGTGATACTATTTGTATGCTTATAATTTACATAAATTGACATACACATGTAATTTGTGTAATTTCACATATATACACATATTGCATATGTTTATGTGTCTGTTTTTCTCAGAATTGAGCTTTGATATTTACCTAGATTAGTGGGTATTACCAGAATAGTGCCTGGCCCACACTTAACACTCAATCAATATTTGTTGAATGTGTAGGGTCTCTCTTTCCATTAGACCCTCAGCAACTTGAGGCCAATGTCTCTTTTCATTGCTGCTGATCCCTCAATACCTTGCACAGTGTTGGTGAACAATAACTATTTATTGAATTGACTTGAACCAGAGAAAGCTTCCTGGAATTGATGGCCTTTTATGTGACACCTGAAGAGCATGAAGGATTTACACAGGTGGGTGAAGAATGGAGCAGCCCTGCATGCTGAGGAATAATGTGAGCCAAAGCAAGAGATGGTGAAAATAGGTGCCCACTGCTTCTGCTCTGCTGCCTGTGTGCTTCTTTCTGGATTTGGAAGCTATGCCTGATTAGCACATATCTTCCTAATACTCATCGTTTTTTTGTAGTCAAGTTTTAAAGAAAAATGGCTGCCATAGGTTAAAATAATCACTGTCTGACCTTTCTTGGAATTTTCCCCAGATACCCTAGAAGGTTATTTTTCCACTTTTTACACCTGGTGTGCTGTTTGATAGTGTGACACCTGGTGACTGGAATTTTCTAGCTCCCCACCTGCTCACAAAATATGTTATTTCTTTAATCTAAAAATACTTTACTTTTTAAAAAAGATACAGAACAGAAAGGAACCAAATTAAAAAGTTTAAATAGTCAAATTAAGCAAGAAATATTCAAGGTTAGCCTGGGCTCCATCTGCCTAGTTCGAGTTTTTGTACAACCTTAGATATGGTTAAAAAAAAAAAATGGAAAAGATAGCTCCCACTTTTACACATGCTTACCTTGACCAAGTTGACACTCCTTTTCTTTGCTTTTTGCTATTTCTTTTAATTCTTCAGAATTTAAAAACCACAAGGGGTACAGATATAGCTACTTTAACTATAGAGAAAAAAAGTCTTGCAAAGGGGGCTGATTAGATCAAATAATATAAAATGAATTCTCCAATTCTCCATTTCTGACTCCTCTGATAACAAAGTTCATTCATATTTTTCTAAATGATACCATCAGCTGGAAAGTCCAGGGCTGGGCTATCCATTTCTAAAATAAAGATGCAGTCATAAATACAACCAGTCTTGCAGCTTTTATTTTATGTATCTTTCTCTTTTCCTTCTATATTGGATATCTAGTCCTTGGAGTGTTGGTATCATTTCCAAATACACTTTTTCTTATACTTCAACTATCATAATTTGATGTTAAAGAGACCTCTTCAGTAATACACTTAAAATGCTTTTAGAAGCATTTGAAGAGGTTAATAAAAGGAAGACATATTGCTTGTCCTCAGAGAGCATAAACACGGCCTCAGGTGACACTGGTAAATTTTTACAGGCAATGATCATATTCTCTCCTTGCAAGGGTGTCTATTCCAGGGGTAGATTATGCTGTGAAAGAGATCTTCCCACTAAATGCCCGTGAGAAGGTTATCCATTTAAGAAGAACATCAAAGGGAACTTGATCAACGCAACCCCTAGAAAAAAGATTCAAGCATGGCAGTTAATAGTTTTTGCAGCAGTATGTGCCCATTGCAAACAAAACAAAACACAGAACAAAACAGCCTAAGAAATTTCCAAAGCAGTGATGAGCAGTGTGCCTCAACTGTATTTTCCCATGAGATGCTGGCTCCTGCCATGTCTCCCTGATGGTTTCCAGGTCCCCCAACACAAACAACACACCTGAATTTGTTTTTACAGGTCCTTAGAATTGCTCCTGCTAATGCCATGAACATTTTGTCTTTGTCATCTGTAAGATGGCATTAGAACTTGTCCTCCTTTCTATTCTATGGGGCTTTTTTGAGCATCCAAAAAAAAGCTGAATGTGAAACTGCTTTAATATTTTAAATTGCTATTAAAATATTATTTTTATTATTTTATTATACAATTCTAATTTTATTAAAATAGAACAGAATGAAATAGATTCAAAATAGGTAAAGCAGTTTTCTATAACTTCAGTAGAAAGTAAGCAGGTCAGGGAAATAATCAGTCTTGGTCATCGTTGCATCACCAGTACCTACCATAGTACTCAGAATATGGAAGACATTTGATAAATACTTGCTGAAGGAGGCCAGGTACTGCAAGTAGTATGTTATGGACTGAAGGTCTGTGTCCCTCTAACATTCTTATGTTGAAATTCTAATCCCTAATATGATGGTATTAGGGGGTGGGGTCTTGGGAGGTGATTAGGTCATGAGGGCGGAGCCCTTATGAATGGGATAAGTGCCCTTATAGAAGAGACCTTCTAGCCCTCTCTCTGTCATTTGAGGATATAATGAGGAGTTGGCAGTCTGCAACCTGGAAGAGAGTCTATTAGAATCTGACCATGCTGGCACCCTGATACCAGTCACTTTCATCCTCCGGAACTGTGAGAAATACATTTCTGTTGTTAATAAGCCACCCACTCTGGCACTTTGCTATAGGAGTCTAAACTGACTAAGACAGAATGAGTGATAATGTTACTTAGGACCATTCTCATAGGTAGCCAGATAAATAAAGGAAAAGAGGAGACACCAGAAGATGTAAAAATGATTGCCCACTCAAATAAAAGTGCCATATATGACTGGAGTGTGCACTACCTTAAGAATTTACTTTTGAAGTTGTAAATATAATTGTTTTTTAGCATTTGTTTACAGCTGTTCTGTATTCTTCTATGGTACAGGCCCTACAAATTCCAGTCTTTCAGTAAACCACTCAAACCAAAAAATGAAATAACATGCTAACTTATTATTTGTTGAAGGGGAAATGTCAGATTGCAGGAATTGATAGGCTAAACGAGTTTGGAATATGTGGCGTGGCATTAAAGTTCATTAATAAGCTAGCAAATAAATACTTATAGGGGACCTATCATGTGCCTGGACTGTGGAGGGCATTGCAGATGCCAAGGTCCATAGGGACTTGCTATTTGTCTGGCTCATCAGAAGTTGTCCTACTTGGTTGATAGCTCATTTCTTTTTCTTAATTCTCTGAGACACAGCAGTCAAATGAGCAGCCCACTCTGAGTTAAACCTCTTTCTCTTCTAACCATCTCAACAGTGCTTAGGAAGAATATTTATTTCATTTTACAATGCATACCAATGACAGAATACATTTACAGCCACAGTACTGCTCTATGACCTGAAACCAGGACAATCTTCTAAGTGGAGGCTTACTCCTGACGCACATTTTAGAAGCATTGTTACTCTCTCAGGTTGGATGCGGACACTGCAAGGCAGTAAGTAAATATATTTCCAAGACAGGATATATTCTGATGGCATGAACTTCACAGGAAAAAAAGGAGGAGGAAGACAATGTTTTGTAAGTCATAGTAAAAAACAGAGAGGAAATGTAACTTACATTTTGGGACCAGTGGTAAAGGGTGGAAGAGAAAACAGCCATCCTCTACTAAGAACTACTGAGAATGGCCCCAGACATCAGCCAGGTTCCAGTTAAAGAACATAAGTGAAGGGAGTAATTGATGATTGACGGTGTATATATTGATGGAGCAGGATGGTTGATGATGTAGGATATTTGCTGCTAACCAAGCAGCCTTTCCTAGGCTGCAATGGAAGGATTCGGGATCATGAAGGAGTGTGAGATCAGTTACATAGGAGAGTCCAGATTATGTGGGATGACTTGAGATCACACATAGGGATGCAGGGGCATGGCGGGATTCACCTTATGGTATCAAATGCAGGTTAGGGTGATAAGGCTGAGCACGTGTGGAAAGAGAGCAGATGGAGCATGTAGGGCTCCATCCCACCAGTGACCAGGCTGCCAGAAGCACTATCGCCTTGGAGCATTCAGGGCTCATGGGTACTCCTTCCTCACCTGACGGGACAGTTCAGATAGGAAAGATAACATAATGGCAGTCCAGTAGTGAAACCATCACTACATATTTAAAATGTGCACAGGATTGGGGGTGGTTTATGGCTTCACTCAAATCAAACTTTTTTTCTTGTGGGTGACTGTTTAGCTTTGCCATTTGCTGCTCCTGACTCAAACAGAAGGTATTCTTTTGAAGATAACGTTCCCTTTCTCTCCCCTTATTACACATGCCTATATGTTTATTTTATAAAGTTGGGTATGCCAAAAAATTAATAAATAAAAAGAAGAAAATAAAAGTACTGATAATTGTAGTACTCAGAAATAACTAGAGTTATAAATTTGGTTGAATTTCCTCAGGTTAGAATCCACTGATGCACACATCCAATTTCATTTTATAAAACTGGAATTAAACCATAGGCAATGTACCTTTTTAAAACAATATTATACTAAGTATATTTTAACACATAATTACACATTCTTTGAAACTGCATAGAATTCCACCATAGAGGTGTATCATAATTTATGATTAGACATTTTGATTAAAAGCCTGCAATAAACAGTTTTGTACACAAACCTTTGTCTGTATCTCTGACTATTTCTTTAGGATAAATCCCCAAAGTAGAATTATTGAGTCAAAAGGTACAAATAAGTTTAAGTTTTTTTATTGTAATCCTAAACATTCTTAGTAGAGATTTATTTCTCTTCTATTAAAGTAGCACTGTTATGATAAGTAGTGACTAGTAACAATTTCCAGGTACAAACCATGATGTATTCTTATGAACTTCATGTCTATAACCATACTTCGTATTAAAAAAAGAAAATAATTCATGACAGATCAAGTCCTGGCAGCAAAGTCAACAGGTCTGGCTGTTAGTCCTAGTTCCCTTCTGCACTAACCAGTTATTTTCCCTTCAGCTCAGCTACTCACTCTTGTAAACTTACTTTTTCAAACTCTTGCAAAATTTCTTCATCTTCTCTAAAATAAGTGTGTTGAACTAGGAATCCTTAAGCCTCCTAACTGTAAAATTCTATTATTTTATTCTTTGTAATTTTGTGATAAAAATGGTTTCAAAAGAAATACAATGTTAATATATTTCTGAAACAAATTACAGGCTCAATAAATATTTGTTTAATAAGGGAAAATGACAATTACAAAATGCAATATATAAAATTAAGTTAAATATTTAAAAAATGTAATTAAACAATTTAGTTCCACTCAAAGAATAATTTACTGAATGTATCCTTTGGATAATAGTCTATGTTAACTATTATGGAAGGCAGAAATATAAACAGAAAGATGGTTCCCACCGTGCAGTATTTTTGCAACAAGAACCATACTTTTTTTTTGGAGACAGAGTCTCAGTGTCAGCCAACTGGTGTGCAGTGGCACAATCTTGGCTCACTGCAATTTTCACCTCCCTGGGTCATATGATCCTCCTGCCTTAGCCTCCCAAGTATCTGGGACTACAGGCATATACCACATAGCCCAGCTAATTTTTGTATTTTCTTCATAGAGATGGGATTTCACTGTATTGTCCAGGCTGGTCTCACACTCCTGGGCTTAAGGGATCCACCTGCCTTGGCTTCTCAAAGTACTAGGATTTCAGGCATAGGCCACTGCACCTGGCCCCATACATTAATTTTGATAATATAATTTATAAATAAATGGAATTATACCATTTGCTCTTAAGGTGTTTGATCTTATAAACAGACCCAGAATTTGTATACTCAGATGAAATACCACTAATAAAATGTCAAGAAAATTTTTAAACAATTTTTACTCTTAATACAACTAAGAAATTTGTAGGAGGTTTTGTTTATCCTAAGTGCAAAATATCAGGATAAAATATCAGAAAAAATAACAGAAAAACTGTTCTCAGTCTTGGTAATGAGGCTACTCAGGGGACCACTAAGAAAGCCACAGATCCCGTCAGAGTTTAGTAGTAACCCTGAGTCGGAAAATATACCTTCACACTTAGAACTATAGTAAAGTGGCAAAACTCACCTTTTAGGTAACTTGGAAATGGTTTCTGGATAAACTATGCAAAAACAGATATGCATTTGCATGGAATGCTTCATTGTCAGTTTCCTATTCTGCCATTGCTCTGAAGATCTCTTTGGCCACATTCAATGAAAACAACGTGATATTCAGCAAGTTAATCTCCTGGGTATTTTAATTTGAGCTCTTGTGGTTTATTCTTGTAGCTAATAATTTTTAATGTGCTAGGTCACTTTGTGATCTTTGCCACTGGCTAGCATATCCTAGGTTTCCCAAGAAACACTTGAGTACAAAACCATTACTTAAGACCTAGCCCTAATGCCCATGACTTAGAAGGCTCACTTGGAAGCCAAAAGAGCAGAACTAATATACAAAGCTTGGTGTATCTGGTTGCTGGGCAAGTCGACTTGCCTTGCATATGTGAAGATATTAAATTCCTATCTAGTTAATTAAAAAGAGCTTCTTCATGTATCAGTGCAAGATCTTCTCCATAAACAGGGCATTAAGAGTTTACTCTTGTTTCAGGAAACAGGACTCTCTCCAAGTTTCTCAGACTTTTCAAATTTGTTGTTTTTTAGAGGTACCTACTGGTCCCCTGTATATTTCTTGTTAGCAGACTAAATTAAAAAGAAGCCAATTTATTTTATAAAGATGTTTCTGAGAAACATAATTAGTTGGTTTTAATTAATTTGGATTGCACATTTTCTTCTTCTATTTTAAGGCTGAAAATGTACTAGTTCAATTTCAAACAGGTTAATGACAATATTTTATAGAGAGACATTGTGGAGTAGATATTAAGAGCCAAGGTACTGCTATTCAACAGACACAAATATAAGTCCTAACTCCATTTCTTTTTTTTAACTATCTGATTGACCTGAACCTTGGGAAAGTTATTTAACTGTTCTAAACCAGAATGTGCCAGACATAAAACAAATTGTACCTACCTACATTTGGTTGTTTCCAGAATTAATGCCTATAGTCCATGCACTGCAAGGGTTTGGTACAGTGTCTGGAGCTTGAGAAAGGCTTCAATAACAATTATTATTTCTTATGACCATATGGTAGAGGTGTATGTGTGAGTTTTTGAAGTGCTTTTATGAACATTATTCATTCTATCTTTAAATGAGGAAACAGAGGTGGAGTCACTCACAATGAATCACTGGCAAAAGGCAACACTGACATTAATATCCCTGCTGGCTATGCCAAAGTTTTCTCACTCTGTCTTATGAATAAACAAAAGCCTATATAAAAACTGAACATCCTGAGGTTAAAGGTTTTTTTTTGTTTGTTTGTTTGTTTGTTTGTTTTAATAAATAACAAGGTAAGACAGTCAGGTGCAGTAGCTAACACCTATAATCCCAGCACTTTGGGAGGCCGAGGCAGGTGGATCACCTGAGGTCGGCAGTTTTGAGACCAGCCTGGCCAATGTAATGAAACCCCACCTCTACTAAAAATAAAAAAAACTAGCCAGGCATGGTGGAAGGTACCTGTAATCCCAGCTACTCAGGAACCTGAGGCAGGAGAATCACTTGAACCTGGGAGGCACAGGTTACAGTGAGCCGATAGCATGCCACTGCACTCCAGCTTGGGCAACAAGAGTGAAACTCCATCTCAAAAACAAAACAAAACAAAACAAAACAAAACCCAATCAACAAACAACAACAACAAAAAACAAGGTAAGAGTAAGACAACAGACTGACTCCAGGAGAACAGTTCTTGTTAAATCCAATTTTAGTTCCGAGTCTTAATGTAGTGAAATCCGAGCCCTGAGAAAATACTGACTTCCAGACACTAAAACAAAATCTACTAAAATATAATTACGGCGTAGGCTTTAAATTTTTAGTTATGTGTCTCTGTTTCTAGGTTCTTTGCCCTATTCAATTGGTCTGTTGCTTATCCATGTACAAAGACCACCTTATCCTAATTACTGCAACTCTCTATGCCTTGTAGTGCAAGAACACCACCTTGTTTTTAAGAATTGCTATTTTTGTATCTCATGTGAATTTTATAATCAGCATGCTAGTGGGGTTCCATGTAAAATTATGTCATATTGGCAGATATTTGAAGAGAACTGATATCTTTATGGTGTTGAATCTTCCCACCGATGAACATAGTATAATTCTCCACTTATTTCAATCCTCTTTTGTGTCTTTTGATTTTTCTCTTTATTAAAATCTTGCACAACTTCAGTTATATTTGTTCCTAGGTATCATATAGGTTTTGATGCTATTTGCAAAGGTACCTTGAAAGAAAACATATTCTGATTGTTTTTGTTGATAGAGAGATAAGTTTCTTTATTTACTGATCTTATATCCAGAACCTTTTTGAATGTTTGTTAGTTCTAATGGTTTGTGTAGTTTCTTGGACTATCATGTCTGAATTGTAATATTTTATTCTCATTTTTTAATTTATCTCTATATTTTTTCTCTTTCTCTCTCTCTAAATTAAAAAGCAAAAAAAAATTACAATTCAATATGTGTATCTTTGCACTATTGTGCTGGCTTGGGCCACTGGCATAATGTCAGTTTGGTGATGGGGCATATTTGACTGGTTTATTACTTTAAATTGAATGCTTCATTATTAAGTATACATTTGTGGCAGATTTTTATTAGACAACAAATCTATTTCTATTCTGATTACATTTTTTGAGAAGCTTACAATATCAACACGATTACAACATTCATCCATTGCCTACTATACTCTCTCCTTAAGCTATTATTTAGTCTTAGTTCTCTATTTTGATTGTTTAAAACTTCGTTCCCTAGTAAAGGACTCAGGAAGGGCTCACTGGAACAATATTCCATATGTTCTTAAAAGTTGATAATAGTTTATGTGTATCTTGTATTCTCTACAGTCTATTTTAATGAATATAAAATCCTCAGCTTATACTTTTTTGTTTTAAATAGCTTACTGATACTACTCTATTTTCTTCAGAAATAAAATGTTGCTGTTAAAAGTCTGGTAGAAATCTAATTTTATTTTCTTTAAAAGTTACATGACCTTTTTTCTAGATGACCATAGGATTTTTTCTTTAATCTTTATTAATTTCGCTAGAAATTTTTTCATATTGGTCATTCTGGGTCAATAGTCTCAGGTAGTATGTTGCTGCAATATGTTGTTTTAAATCTTTTTTTTTTTAAATATCAGAAAAGTTTTTTTTTTAATTTTTTCTCTTCTTGCTTTTTGTTCTTCAGGGACTCCTAGTATCTCTATATTAGATATTCTTTGCTATGTTTGTATTTGTTACATTCTCTTGAATCCCTTTACCTCATTATTCCCATTTGACTGTAAGAAATGCTCCTTTCTGCCTTCTGTTTCCCTTAGCTATGTGTTTTTCTGCACCATATCCTAGTTTAATCTTCATTTTTGAAATGATATGTTCTTTTATTTCTAATTATTTTCTGTCACTTCAGTTCTCAGCTTTAACAATTCTGATTTACATTGTTTCTTCATGTCTTGTATAATTTTCTTTAATGTCTTTGAGTTTATTTTGAAATGGCAAGTTGGATTTTTATCTGTTTTGTGAGCATAACTTTTTAGCATGCTTTATTTGTCTCTGGAAATAATATTGAGCTCCTTATTGGCTCATTTCTTTTTTAACTTTTGTTTTACATGCAGGGGTAGATGTGTGGGTTTCTTAAAGTAAACTTGTGTCATTGCGTCATGGAGTTTGTTATACAGATTATTTCATCACCCAAGTAATAAGCTGAGTACCCATTAGTTATTTTTTCTGATCCTCTCTCTCCTTTCATCTCCACCCTTTGAAAAGCCCCAGCGTTTGTTGTTTCCCTCTATATGTCCATGTGTTCTTATCATGTAGCTCCCACTTTTAAGTGGGAATATGCAATATTTGCTTTCTGTTCCTGCATTAGTTTGCTAAGGATAATGGCCTTAGCAAATGTGAAGGACATGATCTAATTATTTTTTATAGCTGTATAGTATTTCATAGCGTATATGTACAACATTTTTTGTAATCCAGTCAAAACCACAATGAGACACTATCTCACACAGTCAAAAAAGCTTTTATTTTTTTTAAGCATTCGGGCATCACCCCGAATCATTATTTTCCTTACTCATAAGTTTAAAGCATCCAGAAAAGCTATTATTAAAAAGACAAAATAACTAACAGATGCTGGTGAGGTTGTGGAGGAAAAGGGAATGCCTATACACTGCTGCTGGGAGTATAAATTTTACATAGTGTTAAAAAAATTACTGCTTGTTTATTGAGATTTTTTGGTTATCTTCTCCAACCAAGAATCTTCTGTTTTAGGCTCTGTTTTCCCCAACATGTTTGTTTTTTATTCTAGTTCTAGGAGTTTCTCCACAGGTGCTTCCTGTCTTAGAAGGGAGCCCATTTTAGGTTTGAGATTTCGCAACAGTTAAGTGGTTGTGAAACCCCTTAAATCCTTATTTCATGCTCTTTGAACTCATGTGGTATTAGGAGGGAAAAATCTATTTTCAGTTTCATAGGTGTTCTCAAATTAGCCCACTGTACTTTCAGTAAATAACTGTTGGCTCTTAATGGGGATCCATTCACCTTTAGACATGGTACCATTTGATTTCCTTTGCTTTCCCCTGAACAAATGCAAATATCATGTGGGTCCTTGGGCTGTTGGTGTTTGTTTCCATTTGTTTGTATTAGGGCATATACCTTGTTGCCTACTTTTGTTGTAAACATGGATTTTTTGTTTTGCTATATAATTGCTCTATTTATTTTAAAGTGAGGATTTAAAAAGATTGCAAACTATACTGTCATTATCATCACGATCCTGCGAATCCCTAGAATGGACTTAAAATGCAAAAACTACAACTGCTACAATAAATTTAGTTATATATTCTTTGTAAGAAATACAGTATGACATATTCAAGTAGAAACTTTTGAAGTAAAGGGATAGAAAAAATGTACTATGCAATTTTCAATCAAAATATGGATGGTTTAACAATATTAATTTCAGACTAAATAGTCCTTAAAACAAACAACAAGTAATTTTAAAAAAGAAAGAAAAAGAAATGGTATCATTACATAGAAAACAATTCACTGAGTGTATATAATCATAAACTTGCATACCTCTAAGAAAATAGTTCTTAAAAATATATACAGCAATAAATGGATAATTTCAAGGAGAAATGAACAAATCTATAATTTAAATGGGAGGTTTTCACATGCTATTCATTTAATTATATATACATACACACACATTTGTTATGATAAAATTAGTAAGACAACAGAAAACTTGACAATACAATGATCAAAGTTGATGTAATGAATATATTAAGAGAATCTTGCATAAAAAACAGAATACATATTTTTTGAAAAGTGCATGAAACATTTACAATTTTTTAAAATTTTTATTTTTATTTTAAGTCCCAGGATACATGGGCAGGATGTGCAGGTTTGTTACAGAGATAAATATGTGCCATGGTGATTTGCTGTACCTATCAAACCACCATCTAGGTATTAATTCCAGAATGCATTAGCTATTTTTCCTAGTGCTGTCTCTCCCCTACACTGTCCCCCAACAGGCCCCTGTATGTGTTGTTCCCCTTCCTGTGTCCATGTGTCCTTATTGTTCAGCTCCCACTTATAAGTGAGAATATATGGTATTTTGTTTTCTGTTCCTGTATTCATTTGCTGGACTTGAAAATGGACTCCTTCCTTACACGTTATACAAAAATTAACTCAAGATCAATTACAGGCTTAAATGTAAAACCCCAAACCATAAAAATCCTAGAAGAAAATCTAGGCAATACCATCTAGGGCACAGTTTGCTGAGGATAATGGCTTCTAGCTCCATCCATGTCCCTGCAAACACATAATCTTGTTCTTTTTTATGGCTGCGTAGACGGCCATAGGGGCCGTAGTTGTGCTATCTTATTCCTGAGTTTCCTATTCTGTTCCATTGGTCTATGTGTCTGTTTTTCTACCATCACCATGCTGTTTTGGTTACTGTAGCCTTGTAGCACAGTTTGAAATGAGGTAATATGATACCTTCAGAGGCCACCATCATCCGGATCCAAAACCTGACAAAGATGCAAGAAAAAAAGCAAAATTTAAGCCAATATCCTGATGAACATTGTTTTTATAAAAATTTCATATAACTTTAAGTTCTGGGATACCTGTCCTGAATGTGCATGTTTGTTACCTAATCTTTTACAAACCTAACAAAAACAAGCACTTGGAAAAGTTTTCCTTATTTAATAAATGGTGCTGGAAGAACTGGCTAGCCATATGCAGAAAATTGAAACTGGATTCATTTCTTCTTATTTAAAACTTAACCCAAGATGGATTAAAGACTTAAATGTAAAACCCAAAACTATAAAAACCCTAGAAGAAAACCTAGGCAATACCATTCAGGACATAGGCATGGGTAAAGAATTCATGACAAAGGTGATTGTAACAAAAGCAGAAATTGACAAATGGTATCTAATTAACTAAAGAGCTTCTTCGCAGCAAAACGAACTATCATCAGAGAAAACAGGCAACCTACAGAGTGGGAGGAAATTTTTGCAATCTATCCATCTGATAGAAATCTAGTATCCAGAATCTACAAAGAAATTAAACAAATTTACATTAAAAAGTGGATAAAAGTTGTTTATCAGCCAAAGGAGTTTTTGGGCTGAGATCATGGGGTAAGAATTTGACTGAGGGGCGTAAGGCAGGGGTGAATGAGGCAAGCTTTAAAGCAGGAGTGAAAGTTTATTTTAAAAAATTTAACTTTTCGGTAAAGTCTCAGGATACAAAATCAATGTGCAAAAATCACAAGCATTCCTGTACACCAAAAATAGACAAGCAGAGGGCCAAATCATGAGTGAAATCCCATTCACAATTGCTCCAAAGAAAATAAAAATACTTAGGAATACAACTTACAAGAGACATAAAGGACCTCTTCAAAAATAACAAACCACTGCTCAAGGAAATAAGAGATGACATAAACAAATAGAAAAAAATAAAAATTTCATGCTCATGGATAGAAAGAATCAATATCATGAAAATGGCCATACTGCCCAAAGTAATTTATAGATTTAATGGTATTCCCATCAAGCTATCATTGACTTTCTTCACAGAACTAGAAAAAAACTACTTTAAATGTCATATGGAACTAAAAAATAGCCCATTTGGACAACACAATCCTAAGCAAAAGGAACAAAGCTGGAGACATCATCACACTATTGACTTCAAACTATACTATAATGCTACAGTAACAAAAACAGCATGGTACTGCTACCAGAACAGATATATAGACCAATGGAACAGAACAGAGACCTCAGAAATAACACCACACATCTACAACCATCTGATCTTTGACAAACTTGGCAAAAACAAGCACTGGGGGAAATAATTCTACATTTAATAAATCATGCTGGGAAAATTGGCTAGCCATATGCAGAAACAGAAACTGGACCCCTTCCTTACACCTCATACAAAAATCTACTCAAGATGGAATAAATATTTAAATGCAAAACAAATATTTAAAAGCATAAAAAATCCCAGAAGAAAACCTAGGCAATACCATTCAGGACACAGGCATGGGCAAAGACTTTATGACTAAAACACCAAAAGCAATGACAACAAAATTAAAAATTGACAAATGGGATCTAATTAAACTAAAGGGCTTATGAAAACCAAAGTAAACTATCATCAGAGTGAAAAGAAAACCTACAGAATGGGAGAAGATTTTTGCAATCTATCCATCTGACAAAGGGCTAATATCCAGAATCCCCAAGGAACTTAATCAAATGTACAAGAAGAAAACAAACAGCCCCATTAAAAGTGGGCAAAGCATATGAACAGACACTTCTCAAAAGAAGACATTTATGTGGCCAAGAAACATATAAAATAAAGCTCGTCATCACTGGTCATTAGAGTAATGCAAATCAAAATCACAATGAGATACCGTCTCATGCCAGTTAGAATGGCAATAATTAAAAAGTCAGGAAACAACAGATGCTGGATGGCAAGGATGTGGAGAAACAGGAATGCTTTTACATTGTTGGTGGGAGTATAAATTAGTTCAACCATTGTGGAAGACAGTATGGCAATTCCTCAAGGATATAGAACCAGAAATACCATCTGACCAGCAATCCCATTACTGGGTATATACCCAAAGGATTATCAATCATTCTACCATAAAGACACACGCATGAATATGTTTATTGCAGCACTAGTCACAATACTAGAGACTTGGAACCAACCCAAATGCCCATCAATGATAGACTGGATAAAGAAAATGTGGCACCTATACACCATGGAATACTATGCAGCCATAAAAATTTTTTTATGGGGGACAGAGAGCATTAGAACAAATACCTAATGCATGCAGGGCTTAAAATCTAGATGATGGGTTGATAGGTATAGCTAACCACCATGGCGCATGTATACTTATGTAACAACCCTGCACATTCAGCAGATGTATCTCAGAACTTAAAATAAAATTAAAAAATAACTGTTTATTAATATTCCTCCTGCCCCCCAATAATTGCTGTCTTAAAAATGCACCTTGGTGGCCACTGTTAAAAAATGCATATTTTATTTCATTATAAAGTGATAATCTTATATGCTTATATGTAGTGTGTGGTCTAGTGCAGTATATACAGTACATAGCAATAAATGATCACTAGTAGCAATTGTGAGCATTAATTGATATATATGAAAGAATTTAAAAAATTATAAAACACGGTAAATGTGAAGGATTGTCATGATCAATACTGGTACTTTAAGTCCTAGTAGATGTCATACTATGCAGGCCATGTTCAAAATTAGTTGAGGTAATGAGCGTACATGGTCAAGTTCCTCTTCCTTTGTTTGAGCAATCTCTTTTCCTTTCTATAAAAGGTACGGTGGGATATGTAAAACATACTATTAATACATAAAATCCTTGGGTTACAGACTCAGCACAAGGACTGCAATTATTAGTGAGGGTTCAAATAAGAAAGCAGACCATTATATGAATAATACAGATTAAGGAATGTATTATCTAAATTGGACTTTCTCCAATGTAGAAAGAGCTGGGCATTAAAGTTTGTGTAAGGGAATTTAGAGGATCAAAGAAGAGGCACTAACCAGCCATCATGAGGAAGAGATGGCAATGAACAAATGAAAGCTTGCAGAGAGCTCTGGAAGCTAGGCACATCTAGCTGCTATAGTGGGGTTGGGAAAGAAAGATGGTGTAGAAGTTGGTTGCTATTTGTAGGCACCGACTATAAATTTGCAACCAAGTGTCTGATGGTGCTGGCCTTTCATGACAGAATGACTAGCCCGTGAAGGCAGGAACCACTTCTTGTGTTTGCTTTGTTGACATGCTAGCATATCAAGTAGTAATGGCATATCATGGTTGCTTAATAAACATTAGGTAAATGAATGAATGAATGAATGTTTCTTTAGTGCTCCAGAAAAGGGCTGGTCTTTGGGAGTATAGAGAGGGGTCTGAATTTGAAATACGGATTTAAGTAATGTTTGAAGTGATGGGAGTAGATGGACTCGTACACACACACACACACACACACACACACAGAATAATAAAATAATCCCAAGGGCAGAAACTTGACTTACAGTCAAGGGAACAGGTGGGAGGGAAAAATCTTGTGAAGGATTCTGAGAAGTAATTAGAGAAAGAAGAGAATCAAGAAAAAGTGGCATTGGGGAAAACAAGAAAAATAGTATTTTAAAATAAACTTTCTATTGAAGTCACATGGCTGCTTTAAGTCAATATCTACAGGGATGGTGAACTCTTTCTCACCTAACATTTCTTGAAGATCAGTTTCATTTGCTTTTACTCCCTCCCTCTGTCCTTTGGAGAACTCTTGAACATATTTCATGAGCAAGAGCACTGGACATTCATTGTTTGTCTTGCCCTTCCCTGGGTTAGCAATATATTGCATTCCTGTGGCCATAATGATTGGCTTATTCAGGATAGGCACAGTTCAAAGCTATACCAATTGTACTGCATCTCTGCTTTAAAACGTAGGTGTTGTTGTAGAAAAGGCTTGTGCTTTTCTACTGGATGTAAGGTGAAAGAAGCTTTGGGACTGTGAAAGCCACCTTGCAACCACAACATGAGAAAGGAGCCAACATGGAAGAGAGAAAAACTGAGAGACAAGAAAACCAGGGTCTTGTGATATGATTGGAACCCCCCAATTAAGGCATTCCTGAAACAGGGCCTACCTCAGTTATAGGAGCTGATAAACCTCTATGCATTTTAATCTCAATCTAAAACATCCTAAATGACATTCCAAGAAATAAAATATACTAGATCCCTTTAGAAAATTAAACATGCATATAGACATCTTTGTTTTCTTAAAAGTGGGAAAATTGTTTGTATCAACCAAGATCATGAGTCTAACTGCAGAAACTTATGTTCTATAGGGAATATTGTCATAACTTGAACAAAAACCTTAGTGGAAAAAACATGACTTTCTTTTTGAATAGCGACCAGCCCTGGTGAGTCAATGTTGACATTTGTAACTCTTTCCTGGAAGGTTAGAAAATCTAAGGATTGACTGGTTTGCTCACTCACTCTGGCTTTTGTTTCCTAACGAATGGTAATATTAGTCTTTCAGCATGATAACATAAAGCAGACTGATTTGCATCACTTGGTATTGTCAGCCCTGTGTGTTTGAGTTTGTTCTCTTATTTAATATGTGCTTTACTGAAACTGGGTAGTCCCTGTTTGTTCAGTGGCCTCTTGTGAGTGCCTGCCTTCTCTCTTGGATTGAATTGAACCAGGGAAAACAGATATGGGATAGTGCAAGAATAGGAGAGTTTTAAAAAATTTATTCCCAAACTTTTCACCACCCCAAGGACTTCCTATAGGACCTTTCATACCTTTAGAAATCTAGACTGAGTCTAGAGTTGAAACTAAAATTATTTTAGTTTCTTCCTTCACTTATGTTGAGATTCTGGCCCAGCTGGTCTTAGTCAACTATTATCCTTTGCTCTATTTGATTCATGATAGCATAACATTGTCATCTTTATTTATTTTTGGTATGCATATGTATAAAAATTAATAATTACTCTTTATGTCTTGCCTTTTCTTTATCTGGAAGGTAGGAACAGTTATATGTAACTTGAAGGGTTTTTGTGAGATTTAAAAAGAGAAAAAAAAAGTAAGTAAAGTAACCTTGCTTCCAATCTCCATGAGTATTCACATGCTTGGATTCATTTCCCCAAACACACTCCAATCCTCTGACCTTTCAAGACTCATCTTAAGCTTTTCTGTCTAATATGCCTCCCTCAGAGACTTGACTCAAGCCTGATTCCCCCCTCCATGCTGTGCTCATCTCTATGGCAGCACATCTAATGTTGTTTTATTTGTTGGTTTTCTGATCATTCTTATCCACTAAACTGCAGACCATTTTGGAGGCTTAATTGTATCTTCAGTCTATGTATTCCCAGAGAATGAACCATGTCTAGAACATTAGTTGGGGTTCAATAATTGCACGTAAAACTTTCAAGGGAAAGGAATTAACATTTAAAAAGTTAACCATATACCAAACACCGTGAAAGGCACTTTCACATATATAATTACATTTAATACTTACCAGAAACCATTTTTACAGAAGGAGACATTAAGACACAAGAGGTTAAGAGGTTTGTGCAAGGTCTCACAGCTAGAGGGTGTTGGACCAGGATTCTATTCCATTTCTATTTGGTTCCCAGAAGGCTGCCTTAAAAAAACTACGAGGCTGAGGCGGGTGGATCACGAGGTCAAGAGATCAAGACAATCCTGGTCACATGGTGAAACCCCGTCTCTACTAAAAATACAAAAAATTAGCTGGGCATGCTGGTGCATGCCTGTAATCCCAGCTACTCAGGAGGCTGAGGCAGGAGAATTGCCTGAACCCAGAAGGCGGAGGTTGCGGTGAGCCGAGATCGCGCCATTGCACTCCAACCTGGGTATCAAAAGCGAAACTCTGTCTCAAAAAAAAAGAAAAAAAAAAACCAAAAAACAAACTACAAACTCACTTCCTTAATGCCTTCTCTAAACTTTGGAATTTTTTCAATCACTCTCATGTCTCTGTTTTTCAAAGGGGTCAGAAATACATGTATAAATATAACATATGCATAAATATATATATAAATATATGCATGTTTAAAAACATTTGAAAGACAACTTAATTTTTGAATTAAAAATGTTTTGTTCACATAAAACCTTTAACTGCATATTGCCTTGATTTGACTTGAGTGGACTATCTGAATTATTGGTTGTCTCTGAACACTGCTTTAGAGAGCTTAGGTCAAATTATTTTGAGTACTTTACTATTGACTGACTGTAATATCAGGTCATCATGTTTGCATTGTGAGTGTTAAAACATAATCATGTTGATTTCCACAGATGTAAATGAATAATGGTGGTGCATGCTGACAATTCATTGTATAATGGTAAGTATTTGCTAAGAAAAATGGATTTGTTGCTTTACAAAGAAAATGTTGTTTTCTTCACATAAATCCTTCTTATGAATTTCAAATTTATAACTAAAAGGAATTTTAAGTCTTAAGCACAGAATAAGACCCTAAGGAAAAGAAGTATACTACAGTGATTAAGGAAACAGACTGAAGGCAGAAAGATCTGAGTCAAAGTGCTTTCTCTCTCTGCTAATTACTTGCAGCATGACTTTGGGTGGATTGCTTATCTTATTCAAGCCTCAATTTCCTCATTGGTAAAATAGGAATAATAATAGTGCCTACCCTACAGGATTGTTGGGAGGATGAAATGGCATCCCTGTAAAAGGGTTGAGCACAGTGCCTGGTCCCCATTGAGCATTTAATAGCTATTAACTACTGTTTATCTTCATAACTCAGTCTTAAACTGTTCAATTATGGCTTCTTAACCATTTAAAAAATTTTTAAATTCTCAACCAGTATGGACAAGTCTAACCACTAGAGACATGTACAGAGGAGTCAGGAAGTTTGGCCCAGCTAGACTAGGGGCAATTAAGGTGAGTCCCATACAGAGGGTAATGAGTCAAGTGAATCTTATAGGGAGGATAACTCATTAGAAAGGAAAAGAAGAATTGGAGTGGGTGTGAGGAGGACAAGCTGGCCTAGGACTATTCCTGGGCACTTGAGGGTCAGAGATTTACTTTTGCTTTTTTGTTTCAATCACAGAGTATTTAAACATTTTATCCCTAAATAGAATGATGAATAGTTATTTTTGAAACTGTGTAGGAAATACTGATGTCATAAACAATGTCTTATTACATATAAAATTTTTGACATAAAATGCACAGAATGTTAGATTTATTTACTAGGCTTAATATTGTTTGATGAGGTCTAGAACAAATGAAAAGTTTGTTTTTGTTCTATTTTTTCAAGCAGGAATGAATCTGAGAAACTGCCAAGAAATTTGTGGTTTTATGTTTTTCTATAATACTTACTTTTCTATTATATTTTCCCAATATGATTTTAATTATATATTAACTCAAAATATTAACATGATGACTATTGATAATAATTTTTTTTGAAAAAAATGGTACTTGTTGCAGTGAGAACCAACTTGAGAATTCATAGTCTTGAAATTTCTTATCAAATATTGATTTTATTATTGGTTCCTTTTTAAAAATCATAAAACTTTTTTGTTTCTTTTAAAACATAGCTTTATAAAAATAAAATATTACAGGAATTGAAATGAATTATTACAAATAGAGAAAAATAAAATATGCAAATCTTATTTCAGTTTTTAAAATATTAAGTACACATATTAAAAATCAAGCATACCAACTAGAAATAAATAATATAGACTAAGAAATTTCACACCAGAAGGATTTTTATGTTTCCTTCTACCTGAAATAACGAGCCCCTGGGCTCACACTGAGTAGGGAAGAATACTTTTAAAAACATAGTCCAAATGGTCATTTTAAGCTCTGCATTTTTATTCTTCTCTGCTTTCTCCTTCCCAGATTCAAGGCCTCCATCTGTTGGGCCCCAAACTAGATTGTTTACTCTGACCATATGAACAGATAATCCCTTTCACTCAGGTCTATGTCTTTAAAAAGATATTAAATCTTTGCACGGTTGAACTACTTTTATGACTTCATTTCCAATATTTAGAATGTTTAGGTTCCAAGGGTTATATCCACACTGTAGGCAAACAGTGACATCTTTTTTTTTGTAAATCAGTTTAATTAAGTTTGATCACATATGGTACAAAGTCATATGGCATAAGATCATTTGAATATATTTTGTTTGGTATTCTTCCAAATCCTTTAAAGCCAGACTTCTTAAAATACAATTAATTACCAAAGAGGTAAATTAATGTATGGTAAATGTTTATCTAGCAAAACTTCTCTCAGTAAAACTCACTTCGATTTCCAGTTGGATTTACTTAAAATAAATTGACAGACAAACTTGATTTAGTATTGGGAGTGTTGATATTCTCAATGACATGGCATCTTTCTGCTTCAAGTATTTAAAGATAACAGTTCTTGAAGTTACATGGAGTGCTTCCATGTTTTGAATTTTAAAATATTTCTTTATTTCCATTTATTTTGACTAAATCTGTAAACCAGAACCAGATTGGCAACTTTGCAGTAACTCATAATAATTGGTTAGCAAGCTAACTACTGCCAGCCACTTCTATTCTGTGAAAAATGTGGCCAAATTAAATTAACTTTGTCCATTATTTCAGCTACTCTGTTGACTAATTCACATCTGTCACCCCTGGATGTCCTTCACTCACATGTTGGCCTGTCCAGCTTCTTTGAGGTCCAGCTCAAAGGTCGCCTCTTCCCTCCTGCCTCTGTATTGCTCTAGCTAACATTCTTTCTAGTATCTTAATGGGCTTGGTTTGAGCAGTTAGCAGGCACTTGAGAGCCAACAGACTGCCTGGTCTAATAGTTAGGTGTATATGTGTCCCATGTCTCATCTAAATCATAACTGATTTAGGGCAAAGTAATGTTGCATACATTTGTTTATTTCTGCATATTGACTTCTATGTATCAAGCCCTACTAAATGTTTATGGAACAAATTAAGATTTTTTTGGCCCAGTATTTGGCTCTTACAATTAATTAGTAATCTTTGTGGCAGCTCTTAGTGTTCTCAGAAATAATAATCAATATCAATTATAAAGTGCTTAGTGTGCTCCTGGCATCTAACAAGGCATTTTATTTACGTTATCTCATTATTTCAAAAATAACTCTCTATGTTAGGATTTATTTTCACTCTTTTTTTCACATGAAAAATGTGAAGCTCAGAAAGGTTAATTGACTTGCCTATGATTATTCTTCTAGAGTTCAAGGTAAGCGGAATTCAATCACACATCTCTCTGATTCCAAGGCTTGTACTTATTTTGTTAACAAATAATTCCCTCAAGGATGATTACTATTGTACAAGTAAGAGAACTAAGAGAGCTTAATAATCTTGCCTAAGGTTATACAGAAAATAACCACTGCTGAAGCTTGGGTTCATTTGTCTTTACTTGGTGAGTCGTTCTCAATGCCTGTTTCCAACTGAATTTTCTTATCTCAAGATGATAGTATCAGTTACCTTTCATACTGTTGGAATGGGGCTCAAAGTTTGATAAGTACATTATTACATTTTCTGGGATTATTTAAACAATTCTATTAATTTTAGATGTTTATTTACTACATTTGTTTCTGATGCTTGGTGAAAATAAAATAATACAACAATATTCTCTTTCCTTGTTTTCTCCCTTTGCTTTTGTTGACTCCTTATCATTAAATATGTTCTTTAAAGAGATGAATTAACATATGTGTTTCTGATATCACCACAAATAAAAAGACCTACAGAGATATCCATGTACTTTGGAATTGTCTTTGGTTGTTTAGCAGGAATGTTAATTTAAACATGGTGTACCCATGACACAAAGGAGGAAATGGAGGGAATGTTAATTACAAGATGGGGGTCAAGAAGGAAGTGAGAAAAGAAAGTGAAAAGTACATTGTATACAAGTGAAAAATAAGTTAGATGTATGGACTTTGAATCAAGGTAAAGTAGAGGGGAAATTCCATATGTGGTTATTTGTAGTATAGCTGTATATGTTCATGGGAACACTGTTGATCAGACTGATACGAATTTAGAGATTTTATACCAATTTTGAAAGTTTTCCTCTCTCGCTTTTTTTTTTTTCAAAGAATGCTGAACACTGCTTAGGGAAAGAGACATATTTCCAGTTGACAGAGAACTGTCAGAACAGGTATTCAGGGGCTCAGCCTGAACATGGGGGAAGATTCCTCTAGTACATGGAGTACTTAGAGTAAGTACTGTCACTGCCCGTGTCTAAGCATCTGTACCTGAGTCAACCTATGCATGGACCGAAACATCTTGAACAGGTGATCTCAGAGATGCCATGCTGCCAGTGTGGGTGCTTACAGCAGTTAGCTCTTGTCTTTTTAGAGGGTATTTGCCATTCACTGCAAGAGCCCTTGTGAGCTTGGCCTCAGCCCAAGCTTCCAGCAGGCCAGGGATTCAGACCCATGCCTGTTATGGGACTAGACAGTTCATGTCCAGAAGATCCAGGTGGCAGAATGTTTTCTTTGGTAACATCATAAATGTGACCTATTGGAAATGAGACATATAAAGGCAGTCAGAGATCAGATTCCTATTTTCCTCTGTTCTACCCTGTAGCTCTAGTTCTTAACCTTGGCTGCACATTGGAATCAACCTTGGAAAATTTAACAAATAAGGATGCCTGGGCTACACTGCCAGATATTCTGATTCAATTGGAATGGGGTATAGCTGTAGAATGGAATTTACACAATCTCCCCAAGTAATTTTAATGGGCAACCAACATTGAGAGTCTCTGCCCTAAAGGACATCTTCCTTCCTGATATAACATGTAGTTATTTTGCTTTCCTTCCTTGCTGGCACGGCCCTGGACAAACATCCATTTTTCTGACAAAGCACAAGTGACTTGACTTTGTCCTCTACATCTGAAAAAAAGGGATAAATCTGAGCATTTTCATAAAATTAAATATAGCAACTACAAATAATTAACAGTACACTGTTAAACTTACTGTGGATAAAGTTTTGCTAAAAAGAGAAGCATTTTCTATTTATGAGAAAGACATCATCAATCATTAAATGTATAATTATAATATTCATGTGCCTTTC
The DNA here is from genome assembly GCF_049354715.1 of Callithrix jacchus. NCBI lineage: Eukaryota > Metazoa > Chordata > Mammalia > Primates > Cebidae > Callithrix > Callithrix jacchus. The sequence continues at coordinate 106,179,521 of NC_133510.1, read as the reverse complement.
AGGAAGATTTTTAAAAATGCAAAAGACACTTAATGAAACAGGGCATTACTTCCTGAGTATCTAATTAAAATTATTTTAATAATTACAATAAGGATAAAATTATTTTAATAATTAAAATAAGAATATGGATATTGTGAATGTATTTGTGAATACAAATACATTGTATTCTGGGGCATCTATAGCATGGGAATGTTGTCAACTACATATCATTTTGATATTTTCCCATTTTTACTTACTCTCACATACATTATATAATAATATTTTCTAGCCAGGGACAGTGGCTACTACCTTTAATCCCAGAGCTTTGGGAGGCCAAGGCAGGAACACTGCTTGAGCCCAGGAGTATGAGATCAAACTGGGCAATATAGTGAGAACCCAACTCACTATACAAAAAATAGCTGGACATGGTAATATGTACCTATAGTCCCAGCTACTCAGGATGCTGAGGGAGAAGGATCACTTGAGTACAGGATTTCAACGCTGTAGTGAACTATGATTGTGCCACTGTATTCCAGCCTAAGCAACAGAGTGAGACCCCATCTCTTAAAAAAAATATATTTCCCATAACATTCGGAGTTTAATTATATTAAAGTAAATGACAAGTAGTAAAGTAATAATCATGAAAATAATGCTGGAGATTGTGACTTCAATATTATACAAGTGCCACGAAAATTGGATTTTAGTAGAATTTTTATTAGTAAACTTCCTTTCAATGTACTAGGAAAATCTAATATAAAATATATTTTATTTTGAGTATTTTTGTAAAGTGAATCACTAAAAATACATTTTTGCATTGATTTGAATTTCTACTTTTTTCACAGTAATTATTAAAATATTGTTTTTCCTTTCTTAAAAAACATGTTTAATCACCTATTCCTCCTTGATTGCCATTTATTTATATTCCAAATATTAGGGTGGCAATATCCTGTGAGTGCACATCTGATGCTTATTTTATTGCAGATGGTTGGTGAGATAAAATAACTTTTCAGATATTAGAATTTTGGTGTTTTGTGACCTTTTAAGATTTTTTAGGCAAAAAATAATTTAGAAAGTTTAATAACATTTTAAAAGACAGGCTGAAGTATTAAAAACAATATTTCACATACTAATACATTTTTTGTGCAAACCATTATTTATTTAAAATAAAAGATGTTGATGTGGTCTTATCAGTGCAGAAAACACAACTTAACTATTATTCCAGGTGTTTCCATTGTAAAAATTAAGGCTGAATTGAAATCTGAGAAAATATTTCATAGCATAACTGAAAGAAAATGAATTTAGGTCAAACACGACTGCAATCTAGAGTGTCCTTACCTTTTCTCTCAAGAGAAAAGGTCTTTTTCAGTCTTACAACAGGTGGGTCTCAGAGCTGGATTCTGGTGCTGAATTTGGAAAGTGCTTGAGAAGAAAGTTAACAATTAGTTTCTTTCTGGGCTGTCTTACATGAGATTCATGTTCTGAGACTTGGAAGAGTTGTTGACTCCATGAGCCAATGAATGAAAAGAAAGAGAAAAAAAAAAGACACATGCAATATGAGAAAATGCTCCTCTCACAGCTGTCACTTTACCTTGTCCTTGGAAGAGCTTTCCAAATTGCTTAGGATTCAGCAGGTGTTTAATTAAATAAATGTATCAGCACTAAATCTAGAGGTCTTAGTTATTATCTCCAGGTTTAGTACCTATACATTTATTTTAAAATCGTTCTTTGAAAAATACTAATAACATAGGCTAAATAGTCTTAAAACAAATGAGTGTAACACACATGTTTTCAGGCTTCTTTTGACTCGCTATTTGTTTTAAGCCCGAGACGGGGGAAGCCATGTTGTCTGCGCCTCACTCTCCCACGATGCCTTGCAGAGTGTCTTACTCAGACTGGGTCTTGATTAATTGTACATTCATTATCAAATGAATGAAGGTACAATTTAAGGTTGGAAGGACATTTATAAGTAGCTTAGTCTAACCCTCTTATCTTAAAAGCCAAGAAAATGAGACCCAGGGAAGAAAATGACCAGCCAGTGGTCACATTGCACTTAAGATCAAAGCTACGGCTGTGACCTAAATTTCCTAACTCATGTCGCAGTGCTGTTTCTACTCCACCTTTATAAGGTAAATAGGAAAATTTGCCAGATATTTTTCAAATTGCCCATGGAGAGTGGTCCAAATGGCAGGTGCAGCCACCGGACATGGTTACTTGATCTGTTCAGTTGTATTTACTTTTCAACGTTTGCTTTCTGAACAAGAGAGGCCAGCTCCATTAGGTAAATGACTAATCCACTAAAACGGAATCTAAATAAATGAAGTGGCATCTTAGAGCTGCATGCTGTTATGGGGTGGGGTCTGTCAGGGACAGGAGAAGGAGGACTCAGGAAGAAAAACCTAATAATTTTTTTTTAAACAAAACAGCTATGCTTTTCATAGAGGTTTGAAAACAATACCATCGTGTATTTTGAGACCAAATGATTTTTATAACTTCTTTGTCAATAAGTATGCCCTCCTTTTCTAGGAATATAGGTTATTGGAAATCTAATTAGACATTTACAATTATTTTACAATAAATTTATCTGATTGTCTCTTTACAATGATTAAAAGATGTTACAGCATTGCATTCTGCTATGAGCAATTTGTTTAATCAACCATTCACTTACTTTTTCATTCGTTAAGCAATACATGCCATATTTTAAATATTATATTAAGTGCTTGGGATACAGAGAAAAGAAAGCCACAGTCCCTGACTTCTTGGAGCTTACAGTTTTCTTGGAGAAATATACATTCACATAATTTCAATGCAACGTAAAGTGCTCCTTGTATTAAAGATGGTGTGATGCCAAGTTTGTGTATCAGGCAGGGTAGAAACACTTAGGAAACATTGCAAAAAATATAATGTTGGAGTAAATTTTAAAGTAGGAATTGATCCAGAAACAATGTTCCTGGCATTAAATGAAGACTCCAACTGTAAGCCTATACATAGTCCAACTACTCTCGTCTCTCATGAGTGCACTATTACTTTAGTTCCCATGACTTAGGAACAAGTGTGACTCGTCAGAGCTGTGGAGTGTGTAGGTAGGCATATGAGAACCCTGAAACCAGATGGTTTGGCCTCAAATGCCCAGCATTATGACTTGCTTACCTGTGTTTCTCCTTTCTCCTTCTGTGTTTTAGTTTCTTCAATTACTAATGGTGATGACAATAGAAGCTATGTCTAGAGCTGATATTGAGCCCATGCACAAAAGCTACCTGGGACTCTAATAACTTTGGATTCTTATTCTGATGGTGATCACAATGATGACAACAAAGATTATGATGATGAGGACAATGATTATAACAATAGGTAACATTTCATGAGCGTTTTATGTGTTTTAGGCATATTTTAAGTCTATATGGATTAACTCAATGCTCACAGGAAATCCATGAGGAAGATTTTATTTTATCCAAATTTTGTAGAGTGCCCATTTGTAGCCTTACAAAAATTCCCCACATGCACTTGTTCTTACTCATGTACCCTCAAAAAAGGGTATATCCCAACTAAAAGCCCAAGAAGAAAAGTAGAGCAGAGACTGAGCCACACTCCTAAGTGCAAGCCCAATGGCCCAGTCACAGTTGCCCCATAATTCTCCCCAGCTGTCAGCCATGGTCAACATCTGCAGTAACAGGGTTAATCCTTGAACTGGAATCCCTTATCCCCTTTTGACTCTATCGAGCTTATAGAACTGGCCACTACCACCTTGATTCAAACCATGCCCCTGGCTGTTCCCTGGTCCTTCTTCCTTTAGTCTCTCAGGAATTAGAGCTCAGTCCTGGCCAACTGATTCGGCTGGGACACCCTACAGCTTCATTCTCACCTCATAGGGCCTTCATTCCCCTCTGTTTTCCTAGAACAAGGGCATAATCTCTCCCAAGGATGGACCGAGCTTTTGGTAGCAGCACAGCAGTCATGCTGGCTCCAAAGAAACAACCGTAGTTGGATTTTCCAGCTGGAGTTACCCTTTCAAGAATTATCACCGGGACTCTTCCACTCCTCAGATTATATCCAAGCAGTGTGGCTGCCCTCTGGTCCAGTGCTGCTCAAACTCTACTGTGCATTATCTGGGGGATTCTTGTTAGAATGAAGATTCTGGTACAGTAGACCTGAGATTCTGCATTTCCAATAAGCTTTCAGGCAATGCCAAAGCTGCTGATCCACAGACAATACATGAAGTAGCAAAACTCTTGAGACGACTCTTTCTCTAAAGAATCATAGTTTTTTAGGCTCTGCTGGCCATGTCATCTGTGTTGCAACTACTCAAGTATACTGTTGTAGTGTGAAATCAGCCACAGAAAGTAGGCTAAAAGAAAAGAAAAGATGCAACCATGTTACAATATAATTTTACTTACAAAATCAAGCCATGGCCATATTCGTCCCATGTCCCTCCCTACCTTACTCTGGGGAGCAGATTTATCCTTCTGTAGTGGCAGCCACAATTCACCACATGTTTCCTGCAGTATATTAATTGTATTGATGGCCTCCCTATATCTACATCCATTGCAGTATGATGTTGCATATTTCTTCTTCAAGAGGTAGAATCTATTTCTCTTTTACTTGAATCCAGAATTTCCCTGTGACTTGCTTTGCCCAATGGAACATGATAGAAGTAACATAGCACCAGTTACCAGCTTGGTCCTCAAGAGACCTCCTACCTTCTGCTCTCTTGGAGTCCTTTCTCTCCCAAAGGAACAGGTCTGCCCTAACCAGTGAAGGAGGAGAAAGCACAAGAAGGAGAGACAAGGCACCCCAGAAACTGCAGAAGCACAGCTGTTGGCAGATGCATGGGGGAGTCCAGCCAAGACCAGAATTGCCATGCTGAGTCCACTCTAAATTGCCAAATTTCAGATTCATGAATAAACAAGTTATAATTTTTACTTCATGTCACAGAGCTTGGGTTGGTTTTTTATGTAGTAAAAGCTAACCAATACACCTGCTATGTGATAAACAGGCAAATTATCAAGGATCTTCTGAACTACCCCATAAATTCAGTTTTATGTCTATTTTACAAATAATGAGCTAAGGTTCAGCTAGTAAACTTGTCAAAGGAAACGTAGTGAGTACGTGGCAAAGCTTGGATTCTAGCTGACTTCAGACCCTGGGATCTTGTCACTGTGTCAATATTGTGTGTCATCTCAGTTAGGTTTGATATCTCCCCCTTTATTTCCATCCTCAATCCCAACATATCTCTAACATACCACACACACCATTGTTGAAGACTAGAAGTTCAAGTCCACCAGGAAAAACAGCCAACAATTACACTGAGGGAGTTTTGTAAAACAACTCTACAGTTGTGTTATACCTCTTAGGCCAGATTGCCTGTGATATATTTCAGAGCAGGCAAGATGTAACCTCAAATATAGCCAAACCAACATGCTAACAAGCTACTTAAGAAATATTGACATTTGTATACTATTTACAACTTTAAAAAATGTATAGTGCTTCCTTGAAAGAAATATTAATGCCCCTTTGGCAGAGTGCAGACATTAGGTGAGGATGTAATGCTTCCCTAGACACCCTACCTATGATATGCTGCTGAATTTGCCAGGTCTGTAGTCCTTTTTGTGAGCAGGATTTTTGGTCTCAGAGATTTAACGAAAGATCGATTTCCTTCTTTCCGTGACAAGGATAAACCTCATGAAATGGTGATTTAATTCACAACACAAAAGCATGAAAGCCCCCTTAAAATTAAAAGAAGTCCTCAAACAGAAAAGCAGGTTCATTCACAGTAATGGACCACTTTACTTTTTTAAAAAGGCAATAGAACTTTGCTAATTCTCACTAATGACAGAGGAGGCCCATTGTAGAGGAACTAATTTTACTGATTACTGAATCGTATAAAATATTCGGAGAAAGAAATGTAATCTTGGTCATTTAAGACCCTCCATGTGTCTTGCTGAGAAATATGCACCCACTGCTGTTTTAATTGGGAGAATAATCAGGTTTGCAGTTTAGTGAACTGAGATAATCACAAATACCATCCAAGTGCAAACCTACATTTCAGTCATGATTAAAGAAGACGCTTTCAGGTGATAAAACTGAGCAGCTTGCATGGGGTCAATCAACAGCTCATTGAGTTCAAGTTAAGTGTTTTCAGAGGTGTGTTTAATTTTTCAAGCTATTGAGGGAACAAGGTTTTCTGTTGTTATTGAAAGAATGTTTTCATCTGGCAAAATGTGACCCAGTAATTTATTATCTCAGTTTTACACTTAAGCATCTCAGTGTTAAAACAGCTTATTGACATAGAAGATCAAAACCAGCTGTCGACAGAATACACACCAGGTTCACAACACACTTAATAGATGACTAAGATTCTGAAAAGTGACAGGTAATTAGAATATTTAAATGAAATTCATTTGTTCATAAAACAAAGAACAACAATAAAACGTTTGGGAAATATAGAAGTTCTAAAGTGCAATCTCAGAGCATTTCAACAACAGTGGCAACTGGGCTGTAGATGGAGCAGAGAAATTATCTTGCATGGCTTACCTTATTTCCAGAACCACAAGGAGCATTTCTGAGCTATATGCCAACATAAGGCACCACCATAGTTGGCAAGAATCTTAAAAAGTTATTCCAAAGTTAGTGCATGCATATGTCTTAAGGTCAAGTTTCTTTGTGACTTTATTTGAAAAACGCATAGATTCATCATGTAAACAAGAGATAGTTATAGTTAGATCTCCAAGCACAATATTAATACAGTGGTACTGGTTAAACAGCTACCATGTGAAAAGCATTGCTCTAGAAACTGCATATATGAACTCCTTTGATGCTCATTTCAACGCTATTAGACACGAACTATTATCAAAGCCACTTAGAGATGAGTAAGCCGAAGTGCAGGGAAGTTACATACATATATAAGCACATGAGGGAGTTATACGGATAGACCATTTTATAATCATAAAGGATATGTTAATAAGTTTCCAAAAATTAGTATACCAACAATGAATAAAAAGAATTATATACCATGACCTATTGGTATTTATCTCAGGTATGCAAGGCTGGTTCGAAATTTAGAAACATATAAAATAATGGAAATGTGGAATAAGAAAAGTTTAAGTTGGAAAGAAACTTCTAAAACAATCATTAGGTTACAGTTTTCTTGACCTGATTTTGAATCTCTCCTGGTTTCTGTACCTTTAGCCAGTTCAAGTTAACAGAAAATAGGGGCATATCCAACTAAAACGAAAATGTAGTTTTACTTGTCACAAAGCCTACCATGGGTGTAAAGTGAGCTGCCAAATTGATTCAAGTTGTTTTAGCACAACAATTCTGGAACATCTGGGTCTTGAAATGTATAACAATTAGTATAAAAATGCCAGAAGTATTTATGGAAGTCTATTCATAGTTAACAATTAGTTTTCTATAACTCAAAACATTTATGATGTTCAGGCTGATAGACACTTTCAAAGTAATTTTTAAATAGTGAAATTCTTGCCATGAAACATTTTGCATTTGAATATGGAAATTTGCACATTATTTTAACATTTATATATTAAATTCTTCCTTGGAAATGTTGGGACTACAAAAATGAACAAGATTAAGTTTCAGACGGCAAGGTTCTTAATAATCCAGTATGAGAAAGAATGTTCATGAAGATTATCATGCAGTGTAAAATAGGACAATTCATAATTGAGCAGTAAAGTAAGTGCTATAGGTGTTCAGAAGGAGAAACCTGAGATGTCTCATGAAGTACCTGGTTAATTTTAACATGTGTCTGTGGGTTGGGGAAGGACATTCTAATCGGAGAAGAAGAGGAAACTGCGGGAACAAAGGCAAGACAGAATTAGAAAACAAGGCAAGTTAAGTGGTCCAATGTATTAACAATTTTGGGAAAAAAAGTCTAAGAAAGTAAATTTAATGTAAGATGTAGTGAGAGCCATGTTCCTCCAGTACACTAAGCGGTAAATGGGATATGCTGTGTACCAATGGAGTAGGTATGAGCAGGGTGAGAGTGCATTTGGCATTGTTCTTACCCAAACAATCTTTTTTTCAAAGAATGTAACAGTCATACTAAGAACTCTTTTCTCAGCCCTCTTGTTTCCTCAGTGGCCACAATTCACAAAAAATCACCATTACAAATCTCTTTAGAATAGTAATCACATACAAAATTATAAGATATAGAAAATGAAAAGAATAAAACTGATGCACATATTCTAATAGGCATAAATGGATTATTGTACCTAAGCACATGAAGGATAGTTATATAGATGGACGATATCACAGATCATAAAGAATAAAGCAACAAACTTTTAAAAGTTAGTATATTGACAATGTTTAAAGAGAATTATACTCCATAGTATAATTGGGACCAAGTGGGATTTATCCCAGGGATGCCAAGCTGGCTTAGCATTCAAAAATCAATTAATGTAATCCATTGCATCAACAGACTAAAAGAGAAAATCTACATGAGATATAAAAAGATTCAGAAAAATCATTTGACAAATTCAATATCCATTCATGATAAAAACTCTCAGTTTCTATTGATATGCAACTACAAATAGAGAGGAACTTCTTCAACTTGTTAAAGAACATCTACAATTTAACCTACAACTAACATTGTACTTACTGGTGAGAAACTCAAATCTTTCCCACTAATATCAGGAATAAAGCAAGGATCCCTCTTTTTGCTACTGCTTTTCAATATCATAATGAAAGTTCTAGCTAATGCAATAAGATAAGAAAAAAATAAATGTATACAGGTTGAAAGTTAAGAGATAAAACTGTCTTTGTCTGTAGGTGACATGATTGTCTCTGTAAAAAATCTGAAAAGCTCCTGGACAAAAACTCCTGCCAAAAAAACTCCTGGAACTAATAAGGTTGCAAGGTGGGAGGTTAACACATAAAAGTCAATCACTTTTTTGAATGCCAGCAATGAATAAATGAAATTTGAAATTAAAAACATGATACCATTTACATTAGCATGCTTCCTAAATTAAGTACTTAGGTATAAATCTACCAAAATATACACAATGTCTTTATGAGAAAAACTACAAAACTCAGATGAAGGAAATCAAAGAAATAAATAAACAGAGAGATATTCCATGTTTTTGGATGGGAAGACTCAATATTGTCAAGATGTTAGTTCTTTCCAACTTGATCTATAGATTCAATGCATTCACAATCTAAATCCTCAAAAAATACTTTGTGGATATTGATAAACTTATTTTAAAGTTTATATGGAGAGGCAAAATACCCCAAATGGCCCACATTATAGTGAAAGAAAAGAACAAAGTTGGAGGACTGACACTATCTGACCTCAAGACTTACTACAAAGCTGCAAATCAAGACAGTGTGGTATTGGCAAAATGAACACAAAGAAGACAATGAAGTAGAATAAGGAGACAAAAAAATAGAGCCACGTAAATATAGTCAGTTGATCTTTGACAAAGAGGCAAAAGCAAGTCAATGGAGCAGAGATAGTCTTGTTAGTGATGTTAATTTATCGTATAGTTCAAAGTTGCTAGAATAGCAGGATTGGAACATAGATGTTTGAGGGACAGATATTTCAAATGAAGTTTTTTTTAAAACTTCAAAATATTTTTTTAAGGAACTAATGATGCTGAACCAACTGGACACTCAAAAGTTTTCAAATGCAAAAGGAATGACTCTAGACACAGACCTTACATCCTTTACTAACATTACTTAAAACCGTAACATATACATAAATATAAAACACAAAGCTATCAAACTTTTAGAAAATAACATGAGAGAAATGTACATGGCTTTGGATTTAGTGATGACTTTTAAGATACAACTTCAAATGTGCAATCCACAAAAGAGCTGTTTAGCTGGATTTGATTAATATTAAAAATTTCTGCTCTGATAAAGACACTATGAAGAGAATGAAAGGACAAATCACAGACTGGGAGAAAATATTTGCTAAAGGCATATCTGAGAAAAGACTGTTACCCAAAATATAGAAAAAATTCTTAAAATCAATAATATGAAACCAAACAATATGATTTAAAAATTAGCCGAAGACCCAAACAGACATATCACCAAAGATATCTACATGGCAAATAACCATATGAAAATATGCTTCATATCATATGTCATCAGAGAAATTCAGATTAAAACAATGAGATACCACTGCATACCTATTAGAATGGCCAAATCTGAAACACGACAACATCAAATGCTAGCAAGGATGTAGAACAACAGAAACTCTCATTCATTTCTCATGGGAATGCAAAATGGTACTGCGACTTTGGAGGACACTTTGGCAGTTTTCTACAAAACTAAAAATATTCTTACCATATGATCCAGCAATGGCACTTCTTGATATTTACTTAAAAAAGTTGAAAACTTATGTCCACATAAAAATCTGCACATGAATAGGTAGAACAACTTTATTCATAATTGCCAGAACATGGAAGAAACCAAGTTATTTTTTAGTAGGTAAATGGATATACAGGTACCTCCAGATAATGGATTATTATTGAGTGCTAAAAAGATATGAGCTAATAAGCCATTACAAGACATGGAAGAAACTTCAATGCATATTACTAAGTAAAAGAAAGCTGTTTGAAAAACTGCTTACTATATGACTCCAACTATATGATATTCTAGAAAAGTGAAAACTATGAAGACAGTAAGATTATCAATGGTCGTGAGGGCTAGTGAGGAGGAAGAAATGAATAGGCAGAGCACAATGAATTCCTGGGGCATACTACTCTATACAATACTATAATGGTGGATATATGTCATCACAAACTTGTGCAAACACATAGAATGTACAGCACCAAAAGTGAACCCTAATACAAACTCTGGACTTTGGGTAGAAAGAATGCACCAGTGCTGCTCATCAGTTGTAATAAACGTACCACTCTGGTGAGGGATACTGATAATGGTGTAGGCTATGCATGTGTGAAGGCAGGGGTGTATGGGAAATGTTAGTCTTCTAAAATCTACATTTTCTGCTCAATTTTGCTATAAAACTAAAATTGCTATAAAATGTGAAGTCTATTAGGACTAGAAATACCATTTGATGCAGCAATCTCATTACTGGGTATATACCAAAAGAGTAGAAATCATTCTACTATAAAGACACATGCACACGTTGTTTATTGCAGCACTGTTCACAATACCAAAGACTTTGAACCAGCCCAAATGCCCATCATTGATAGACTGGATAAAGAAAATGTGGCACATACGCACCATGAATACTATGCAGCCATAAAAAGGATGAGTTCATGTCCTTTGCAGGCTCATGGATGAAGCTGAAAACCATCATTCTCAGAAAACTAACACAAGAACAGAAAACCAAACAAACCACATGTTCTCACTCAGAAGTGGGAGTTGAACAATGAGAACAGATGAACACAGGGAGGGGAACATCACACACCAGGGCCCGTCGGGGTGTGAGGGACTAGGGGAGGGATAGCATTAGGAGAAATACCTAATGTAAATGTTGGGCTAATGGGTGCAGCAAATCACCATGGCACATGTATACCTACGTAACAAACCTGCACGTTCTGTACATGTATCCTAGAACTTAAAATATAATAAAAAAAAAGGAAAGCCAAAAAAAGAATAAATGTTTTAAAGGATAATTTAGAAAACTCCATACAGTTATAAATTTAAAATATGCTTCTAAATATTTCATGGGTATAGAAGAAAATAAACTGGAAATTATACTGTAAATATTATACGAATAATAAAAGACAGTATGTATAAAAACTTGTGGGATACAGCTAAAGCAGGGACATTTATGGCCTTGAATGCTTAAATCTAGAATAAGAAAGGTTATAAATTATGAACTAAAACTCCAACTCAAATTATGAAAAGAACAGCATAAGTCCAAAGAAATATTTTTAAAATTATATTTAATATAAAAGCAAAAATAAATGAAATAGCAAATCAACATATAACTGAGAGAATCAACAAAATAAAAGTTAATTATTTTAGAAGACCAACATTTATGTAGCTTGTAGGATTAATGGAGATAGAGGAGGAAAACTTCAATAATTTAGGAACAAATAAGTGAAGGAGAGGCCATTGTTCTCCGGTGGTAGTGGGGGTCAGACAAGAGGCCTTGTCAAGTTGTGTGTGGCATCTTTGAAGACTACTTTGTGGTGGGCAGATAATAAAATAGTCCCTATGATTCTTGCCTCCCAGTTTTCATTTCCCTATATAATTCTCTCCTCTGAGTGTGAGTGGATCCTGATACTTTTTTCTAAGTGATAGAATATGGCAAAGATAAAGGGCTGTCACATCCATGATTATATTTCCTTAAATAAGACTCCTCTATTAAATAAGAGTAGCCAGCTTGCTCCAGAGTAGTTCTTTTGCTTGGCTGCTGGCTTTGAGGAATGAACCTTTTATGACTCCTTCAACTATGAAAAAATTAATTCTTTCAAAAAAAAAATAAATTCTTCCAACAACCCAAGGGAGCCCAGAAGCAGGTATTTTTCTCTGCCAAGCCACCAGATGAGAACTTAGTCCTTGCTAACATGCTGTTTGCAGCCATGTGTAAACCAAGCAGAGAACCTGGCTAAGCTGTGCCTATACTCCTGGTTCATAGAAATTGTGAGATAATAATTGTGTGTTGTTTTAATTCAATATGCTTAATAATTTAAATTCAATTTAATTAATATTTAATAATTTAAACAAATACTTAGCCAACAATTTGTTTTACAGCATAGAGCAGTAATATATGTTCCATAAACTCAAACTTCATTAACTTATCAGGTTTACAAATGTTTTCATGAGCTCTGGTAAGCTTCATGGATGTGCCTCAAAACTCTTACTCCTCAGATGTGGTGGCTTCTTGCCATTTCTTACAGGGTTCAGTTGTAGCAAATTTGTCTAATAAAATACTGTTTATTGCTGAAAACAAATGAACTGCAGCTATATGCGTTAGCATATATGAATCCCAGAATGTTATGCTAGAGAAACAAGTCAAGCCATAGAAGAATAGAAGTCAAAAATGAGATACAGAATTATTCGGTTTCCATAAAATTCAAACATTCACACACTTCCATATAGTAATTCCCTCTGGGAGTCTAGATGGAAAATAAAAACAGGGAGAGAAACACAAGTGACTTCAGAAGCAATCTTAAGATGGGTGTGGTTATGAATAATAATTGTATTAATATAATCTTATGTTTATTTTTACAAAAAATGGTAACTCTAAAATAATGTATACCCAAGTGCCCACCCACCAGCTTAAATAAATAAATTATAAATATAATTGAAGATCCCTGCTTACTGTTCCATTCTCTCTCTTCCCTCACCTTCCCAAGTACAACCACTGCCTTGCCTTTGTGTTTTTGAATCACTGAGAGAATCTCATAGGAAAGCAGACAGAGCCTTGGTCATGGTCTGCCTGGAGCGTACCATCGCTGGGATTCCTGCTATGTGAAATAACACATTTACTTATTAAGAGGCATGCTGAAACCATCCAAACTGATAAATGAACATCAGAAATATTCTCCTCTAAGACAAAAGTGAAGAGACAGGAAGGAAGGCAGATGTGGAGAATTATAATGAAGACAGGGACACTGAAGTATTCTCATCAATTCACTTTGATCCCAGTGAGAAAGAAGAAGAGGATATCTGCTTAAAGCGATGAAAACATATGTTGTTGAGGGTGAGGATTAATAATTTTTTATACATTGTGTATAGTAGGTATTCAACTAATGTGAATGATTGAATGAAGAAATGAATGAATGAATGAATGGAAGAGATTATAGCATGTTTGTAGACTGAATGGAAGAAGCCAGTAAAGAGAAAGAGACTGAAGGTACAGGAGAAGATGAGAGAAATAACAGAGCAAGATTCCCAAGTGAAAAGTGAGAGTGGCAAAGCTTCTGGGCTTGATCTAGCCCACTTCTTGTACCCTACACAGGGTGAGCTCAGTATTATATTAGTGGTATAGATAAATATAGCAAAATATACTCAGTACAAGGGAAGTAAATTTTCATTTGTATAGCAAGTATTTCAAAGTATAGCAGGACAGAACCCTTCCCTTCATCCCCAGTCTCACTTCCTGTACTCTCACCTGCAAGGCCCTGATGAGATTGTCCACTCCTATCTGCCTACCCCATGAACACTGGTGGCTGCTGATTAACTCAAAAATACCCATATGACATCTTGGACCTTCTCTCATCTTGACCTTCCTATGACTTATCTCTCAGAACTATGTTGATTCCTACCAAATTGTTCCTTTTCTGCTTCACAAACTTCTAGTTTCAGTTCCCTTCAAATGTGTAAACCTTTACTGCAGGGCACTATGTTCGTTGACACTGAGGATTCAACGAAGAAGACAAATCCTGTCTTCAAGGTGGTAAAATTGTGCAAGTGTCCTTCAGACTTGCTATACTGTCTCCCTACCCTGAGATCAAGGAATCACAGACTTTGGCATTGGAAGGAACAATGGAAAAGAACTTTCCTCGTGTTATAAATGCTGAAAGCCAAAGGCTTACTGATGGATGGGTTTGTCCATAGCCATAAAATGAGGTACAGCTGGAGCCACAGCCCCTGATTCCAAAACAATGCATTTCTCTGTATCATGATACTTAAAAGGAAGAGATGCCCTTGAGTAGCTAACATTTAGAAAACCGATATGAAACAACACAGTAAGGGATGGTAGAGAAGGAAGACGTAGTCTTTCTCCTTCAGGGTCTTGCAAGTAACACAGAGTCCTAAGTAATTTAATCGCTTTTTAAAAAAAGGATCGAGTGCTGAAATGGGCATATAAGTGAATGCAATAGAAGACTCTTGAAAACTGGGACTGGGCTTTATTCTGGCAGAGTACTCAGCACCTGGTAGATATCCAGTAAATGCATGTTATGAGGTTTTGTAAATTACAATGTGCTCATCTCAGAGTTTGGCATTCAAATAGACATTTATAGATTTTTCTTTGGGAAAGGGGGTTTACCAAAATTTAATACTTTAAAAATTAATGGTGGCGTCAAAAACAACAGAAATACAAATGTCGATAGAGTTTTCAGTTGTCCGTGTTAAACTCTATGTCTCTGAAATGTGCTATAATTCTTCCTGTGTAGTACCTTTCTCCAAGCTTATTTCAAACATTTATATGGCTTTGGATAAAATAAGACAAGTATTTCCTGAATCGTTTGACATTCAGCTGTTGCTGAAGATGTTAAAACTACAAGCAAATCTGCTAATCATCAGCAACAAAGCAGCTTAATCCTGGCTGACTGGTGATTTGTTTGGGAGCCTTTGGAGCAACAGAGAGATTCAAGTTTATAAAAAGAGGTAAATAGTCAGTTAGAGATTAGAAATGAAAAAAGGAAAAGACTTCTTTTCCCCAGACCACACACTGACAGGGAATCTTCCTTGAGCAATTGTTCAAGAATGTTTCATGTTTTTCTCCTCTCTTCTGCCCTTGGCTTCTCCCCTGCCCTTTCTACCCCTCCCTCAGCCACAGAAGGCTTGATTGGCAGTTGTCACCACTGACAGAGAGAGGAAGATGTTTCAGAAAAGAGGGAGGGAACAGGGGGAGGCCGACTCGTCAAAAGCAACAGTCCTCAAAAGATGATTCCCTTCTTTCTGCGTGTGTTTTGTTTCTCTTTAAATTATTCAAATCTGGGTGGCATCTAGAATAATTGGCATTTTGACACAGCTTAAAGGATTGTCTCATGAACGCTATTGAACTGAAGCTGCCACTCTTTTAAAAAAATGTATAAAGAGAGATCTTTGGAATAATCTGATGTCTACAAATGAAAGGCAGTTTCATGCAAAAGGCAGTAAATACATATTTTTATTGCCCTATTATCTTTATTGGCCAGTCTTCCCCTTTTCTACCTATTTATTTTATTATACTTTAAGTTTTGGGATACACGTGCAGACCATGCAGGTTTGTTGCATAGGTATACACGTGGTGGTTTGCTGTACCCATCAACCTGTCATCTACATTAGGTATTTCGCCTAATGCTTTTCATCCCCTAGCCTCCTACCCCTTGACAGGCCTTGGTGTATGATGTTCCTCTCCCTGTGCCCATATGTTCTCATTGTTCAACTACCTCTACTGTGTGAGAACATGTGGTGTTTGGTTTTCTGTTCCTGTGTTAGTTTGCTGAGAATGATGGTTTACAACTTCACGTCCCAGCAAAGGACATGAACTCATCCTTTTTTATGGCTGCATAGTATTCTATGGTGTATATGTGCCACATTTTCTTTATCCAGTCTATCATTGATGGGCACTTGGGTTAGTTCCAAGTCTTTGATATTGTGAAGACTGCTGCAGTAGACATACATGTGCATATGTCTTTATAGTAGAATGATTCATAATCCTTTGGGTACATACCCAGTAATGAGATTGCTGGGTCAAATGGTATTTCTGGCTCTAAATCCATGAGGGATCACCACACTGTCTTCCACAGTGGTTAAACTAATTTACACTCCCAACAATAGTGTAAAAGTGTTCCTGTTTAGCCACATCCTCACCAGCATCTGTTGTTTCCTGACTTTTTAATGATTGTCATTCTAACTGTCATAAGATGGTATCTCATCCTGCTTTGCATTTCTCTAATGACCAGTGAGGATAAGTTATTTTTCATATGTTTCTTTGCCACATAGATGTCTTCTTTTGAGAAGTGTCTGCTCTTATCCTTCACCCAGTTTTTGATGTTTTTTCTTGTAAATTTAAGTTCCTTGTAGATTCTGTATATTAGCCCTTTGTTAGATTGCAAAAATTTTCTCCCATTCTGTAAGCTGCCTGTTCACTCTGATGATAGTTTCTTTTGCTATGCAGAAGCTCTTTAGTTTAATTAGATTCCACTTGTCAATTTTGGCTTTTGTTGCCATTGCTTTTGTGTTTTAGTTATGAAGTCTTTGCCCAAACTGATGTCCTGAGTGGTATTCCCTAGGTTTTCTTCTAGAGTTTTCATGATTTTAGGTCTTACATTTAAGTATTTAATCCATCTTGAGTTAATTTTTGTATAAGGATAACAAAGGGGTCCAGTTTTAGTTTTCTGCATATGGGAATGGACTAAATGCTCCAATTAAAAGACACAGAGTGGCAAATTGGATAAAGAGTCAAGATCTCTCTGGGGGTGGGATCCACTGAGATAGACCACTTGACTTCCTGGCTTCAGCTCCCTTTCCAAGGGACTGAACAGTTCTGTCTCACTGGCTTTCCAAGGGCCACTGGGGTATGAAAAAAAACTCCTGCAGCTAGCTCAGTGTATGTCCAAATGGCCACCCAATTTTGTGCTTGAAACCCAGGTCCCTGGTGGCATAGAAACCTGAGGGAATCTCTTCTATGTGTTCAGAGATTGCATAACAGTGTTGAGGTAACAATTCAAGTGTAAAATGGCAGTTAACAAGATTCTTGCTAAGTTTTTTTTTGTTTTTCAATAATCATTTTTTAAATTGGAAAGGTCACTCTACTGTGGAAATTACCAGAAAGTACAAGTAGCTTTTCTTATTTTATGCTTCATCTTTCTCCTTTATTAGTGCACATAACAGAGATTGTTGTGTATTGTCTCCTTTTGAACCAAAAAAAGGAACCACTTGTCACAGTCCACAGCCTGACTCCATAATTCAGATAAAATGTAGACACCTCTGCCTCTGCAATCTGTCTTTGTGGTACCAGAATTACTTAAGACAGACACAAGAGTCCAGTGATGCATTTCCCAGAGTGTTGGGGTTTTGCAAGTTGCCAGTGGCATTTTAGTAGCCCCAATTCAAATCCCTATGTTCAGTACCAGAGAGGTCAAAGAATGTACAGGAAGTAAATATTCAGAGTCCATCACTGTCAACTTTAAATTATTTTATTAAGTGCCAACATTGTGTAACTATTTTCTGTAGCTAAAAACAGATATAGTCTGTTTTCCCTGACCTCAGGAGGAGTATATTCTAGTGGGGAGATAGAAAGGTTTTTTTTTTGAAACAGAGTTTGCTCTTGTAGCCCAGGCTGAAGTTCAGTGGCAAGGTCTCGGCTCACTGCAACTTCCACCTCCCAGGTTCAAATGATTCTCCTGCATCGGCCTCTTGAGTAGCTGGAATTACAGGGGCATACCACCACGCTCAGCTAATTTTTGTATTTTTAGTAGAGACCGGGTTTTGCCATGTTGGCCAGGCTGGTCTCGAACTCCTGACCTCAGGTAATCCACTTGCCTCAGCCTCCCAAAGTGCTGGAGTTACAGGCGTGAGCCATTGTGCTTGGCCGAGAATTTTGTTTTAATAAGTGAAAAAGGATGATGAGATATGCAAAGAGACACATGAATGGTACAGACAAGAAATGTGTCAGGATTTCAGCAGAGAGTGAGGTAACCAGAGGCCCTGATAAGAACAGTGTTAGCAGTACCAAACACTGGGGTCTAATGGGGGGAAGAGGGGAGGGACAGCGGTGAGGGGGGGAGCTGGGGAGGGATAGCCTGGGGAGAAATGCCAAATGTGGGTGAAGGGGAGGAAGGCAGCAAAACACACTGCCTTGTGTGTACCTATGCAAATGTCTTGCATGTTCTGCACATGTACCCCAAAACCTAAAATGCAATAATAAAAAAGAAAAGAACAGTGTTAGCAAGGGCATCCTGGAATCACACCAGGAAGGACTAGAATGATGCACTGTGAAAGTAAGGGGACTCTCCGAGGAAGGAAAGGCTGTGAACAAATGTATAAAAATACACGTAAAGAGGAACAGCAGTTCTTTCTTTGTGAAAATCATTTCACAGCACACTAAGCTTCAGACTGAATTTGGTAAGCAGCAAGTCTCTAGTGAAGGTTTTGAGCAGGAAAGTGGCCTGCACAGCATGGGGGATGTGTCAGTGATCTCTGAGGTATTCTTGAGTGAGCAGAAACAGCAGAAAAAAGAGTTTTATCTAATGTTTTGGAAGAAGCTTCTTTCTTCGTTTTCTTTTTTTTTTTTTTGAGACAGGGTCATACTCTGTCACCCCAAGCTGAAGGGCAGTGGTGTGAACATGGCTCACTGCAACCTCGACCTCCTCGGCTCAAGGGATCCTCCTGTCTCAGCCTCCCAGGTAGCTAGGACTACATGCATGTACCACCACACTCAACTAATTTTTTGTTTGTTTGCTTGTGTTTTTTTTTTTTTTTTTTTTTTTTTTTGTAAAGACAGGGTCTTGCTATGCTGTCCAAGCCTCAAGTGATTCTCTTGCCTTGGCCTCCCAAAATGCTGACATTACAGGTGTGAGCGAATGCACTCATCTAGGAAGCAGCTTTTTTAAACAAACATTTTTCAGCATTTCAATGTGTTCTGGACCAGAATTTTACAAACGTGTTAATCAGAGAAATAGGTCTTGGCAGCCAAGAGTGGTGACTCACGCCTCTAATCCCAGCAGTTTGGGAGGCTGAGGCGGGAAGATCACTTGAAGGTCAGGAGTTTCAGACCAGCCTTGCCAACACTGCAAAACCCCATCTCTACTAAAAATACCAAAATTAGCTGGGTGTTGAGGCAAGCACCTGTAATCCCAGGTACTCGGGAAGTTGAAGCAGGGGAATCACTTGAACCGAAAGCAGAGGTTTCAGTGAGCCAAGATCGCACCTCTGCACTCCAGCCTAAGCCAGAGAGTGAGATTCCATCTAAAAAAAAAAAAATTAAGAAGTTAGGTCTTGGCTTACAATGGAGGACATGGTGTTTGTCCTCTGTGTGACCTTGGATAATGGACATGATCCTGGGTTTGCTGCCTCTGAAAAATGGCATCAAAATGACATACACTGCCTTCCTTGTTGAATTCTATATTGTACAGATAAACTTCAATGATCTTACAAAAGTATTGTTTTCCACCAGAGAGAATTCTGGGTCTGAAATTTCACATTTAAAAGTGTAAAAAGAAATAATAGGACACTGTTTATTATACGTCTGACCCCAAATCTGCAAAGAAACCAAGCTACACTCCCTAGGGCTGTCACTTCAGAGGAATCATATTTTTAGTAGAATCCAATAATTGCATTGACAAAGACCATAGGCTCGTATTAGAGAGAAGAAGGAAAGACAGAGAGAAACTTTGTCTTGCTTTATCGGTCAGTATGTATGCCAGCGAGTCCAAACTTCTCTCTTTGAGTCTGTGATCTGTGACCTTGACCACAACTGGGAGAGCGCTCCCTTCAAGAAATTAGCTCAACGTCATTTTTGCCATTTGATATGGTAGGCTGGTGTGACATGAGAGAATGAACTCTTATTAGAATGAACTCCATTAACTCCTCTCTGAGAGGGAGACATTTGAAATATTTCTGTCTTCTTAGAAGATTTAGAAATTTGCAGCAGAGGAAACCTTATTTCCAGGTTTCTCTTTCTCATCCAACACATTCAGAAACTCTCATTTCTATTTCCCTTTTGAGTACTGTGTGCCAAGCTTTGGGCATTTTCAGTCTGTTTGAGAGTGGACATCACAGCGTCAACTTTGCTATGGACAGAGCTAGGTTGGAGGGTGCACTTCACTGATCATCAGATGGTCTGGCTTGCTTTCCCCTTCAAAGGCACCGGCCCCGAAATCCTGGCCTTTACACAGAATGTGAAGGACAAAGCAGACTCTTATCTAGGCTTATTGCCTTTTATAGATGCTGTCTGGGCAGAGAGAGATGAAAAGAGAATAAATCTTTGGGGATTATAGCCTTTTAATTGATCAGAGGCTGTTACCCCTCATCCATTAGGTTACCCATTCCTTCTCCATGCAGAGGGATACAGAAGGGATGGGGTAAGAGGCC
The DNA here is from genome assembly GCF_049354715.1 of Callithrix jacchus. NCBI lineage: Eukaryota > Metazoa > Chordata > Mammalia > Primates > Cebidae > Callithrix > Callithrix jacchus. Next base: position 106,158,863 of record NC_133510.1, on the reverse strand, counting down.
AGGAGTGATACTCAAGTGGAGGTCCTTCCATGCAGAAAAACCCTGAGAAATATTTTATTAGTGCCAGTGTCAGCAACAGATTTGTGTTAACACTTGTATTAGTATATATATGAGCTTTGGTATTAATATTAGTACATGTATTTATATTTGCATCAGTATTGGTATAATCATTATTGTTCACATTTAGTATCAGTATCAGTGTCAGAGTTAGTGTGAGTTTTAATATAATAAAGTGTTAGTATTAATATAATAAAACATCTAGAACAATGTTTTAGCACAGATAGGGGTTCAAGACATGTTTATTTCTTTCCCTTGCACTGAAATTTCCCTTTTTGTTTATTGGGAAAGATTGATGCTTTCTCTTTCAACAAATATTTATTAAGAATCATTTTACTAAATCAAATGAACTGCCTCTGCAGAGTATTGTCTTTGGTATGTAGAGAAGCTTCTTGGTCCAGAGGAATGTTTCAGAGTAGATTTATTCTTGGGAACATGGTGCAGCCTTCTGCAGAGAAGGAAAACTATTTTGACAATTTTGGTGAGGTTTGGTCTAGGAAAGATAAGTCAAGAAGTCAGGATGTCCGGGAATGGTGATGGTGGCATGACATGAACAAAAACTCCTTCCCTCCATGGGCCAGACTTGGAGAGATACAACAGACATAGTGATAAGCAATCAGTAGACTCATCCAGCTAAGCGGGAGAGAATCCCTTGGGATTTTCAGTGGACTCCCTTAACTATGATGGTTGTTTCCACACAAACAATAATGGCAATGGAGATGTTTTCCCTTAAAATATTTTCCCTGGGAGGGACCTGCTCTTCTTGGGGTGATCTTGATTTGTTCTTACATCAGCAATCTTATTACTCAGAATACACTTTTGAAGTAATCAGCTTGTTGGCCCATTTAAAAAATATAGAATGTCACTTGCTGGATAAACCAGATCTCTGTGTAGGGAGAACTGAGCTGGTCCCACTAAAGTGGGGTGGGATCCAGTCAGTAGAAATTGCATTTGTCAGTAATATGGAAAGGGGGATGCTCAGACCATTGTTCTGTGCCTCAGTTTCTCCCTCACAAAGATAGACATCATTCAACAAGCCTTCATGAAACAGCTCAATAGCTTCCAAAACATCCCTACAGGACCAAAAGAAAAGGAGAAACTACAGACTTGTACTAATGGACTGTAAAATGAGATTTTTCTTTTCATCTTCTGTGATATCAGACAAACCTCGTATTCTAAGGCACAAGCATCCAGTCATGGAAGTTATGGTGTAATTATGGAGAGAACAGACTCCTTGTTCAAACTTGATGGGACCAAGTTCAGTATTCAAGTTAAGCCACCTGAATATTAAATGGGATACTATATATAAAGTGCTTAGGAAAGTGCCAAACCCTGTTAAGGAAGTACTTGAAGAGCATTAGTGATCATTGTCTTGTTCCTCATGATCATTGTCCTTTCATCTGATCATTGTTGAACAAACAGGACATAAAAATAATCTGGTCCACTTTTTCTCAGCTCATGTGCTGTGTATCAATCCATGGAAAATGATATTCATGAAATTCTGTCCTATTGACAATACCAGACTCAGTCCAAAGGGAGAGAACTCAGATTTTAAATACAAATTATAGGGAAAGGACAGCTGGGGGACTCAGTTTATGGTAAAAAATGAAACAGTACAACTGCAGCATTTGGAAACTGGTGAGTTTTTCTCAGCTCCCTAGATTCCTCTGGACAAGTTTTTCTATTTGATTCTTGACTTTCATTTTTTGCACCAGCATGTTGAAGCTCCTCAAGAAAACTAAAGATGGCACAACCGCATGAAGATCCAAGGGAGAGGAAGGAGTGCGGGCCAGTGTTCTTGGGATGGCTTCTATTTTGTGGCACTGAGGCCATATGATTTGCTATAGTAGTGTAGCATATACACTTATGCTTCAGACATGCAAGTTTCCCTTTGGACATAAGAATGCATATTCCCAAATTAATTCAAGCCCTTCTAGAGTCTAGCTAGCTGATTTGGAGAGAGATGCTTAATCTCTTTTCAATAAAGAGATTTAAGAAAAATTTTGTGTGATTGAAAGCAATGATAATCTTGAGTAGGATCTGGAGTTAGACACCCTGGGTTCCAGTCCTGATCACTTACTTGAACTTGAGCAAGTAATTCTCTAGGTATCAGTGTCCTCTTCTGTGAAATGGGAATGATGGTAGCAGTGTACTATTGTTAAGAGGATGAGATGTCTTATGGGAAGTACTTAGTGTAGTACCTGGCACATTGTAAGCATAAGGATTCTTCAGCTTTGAGCAGCTCTGCCTTTGATTGTGATCTAATATGCTTTTTTAATTCCAGCATTTCATAATAGTAACTCTATCATGAGAATTGATAAAAGTATCCACAGTTTGCATAGTATTTTCGTTACTGTATAACTGTTATCATATAATCACTTAAAGTAGTATAATTATCTTTATATATATGCACACATATATCATAGTGTGTGTGTGTGTGTGTGTGTGTATCTAACTTCAGAATAGTAGGTTATCAATGTGTTTCAAACATATCTGAGGCCAAATGTTTATTGCTAAAGTCAGGAGGATGCCTATGATATCATATATATTGTGTTTCAGGATAGCCAAATTGGATAGGTAGTAAGGACAAGTGTTTTTTTTCTTTTTTTTGTGGAAATATTCCAGATTATAATAATAAAAATAATAGAATTAACATCCTACTATGTCTCAACTCCTAATGAGTTAATGGACATAGACAATGAGTTTTGGTAGTTGCTAACATCTCAAAAAGAGAGACAAACAGATATCAAGTGCCTCCTAACAGATATGCCCAACACTACCCATGAAATAGTTTTGCCCTCCCTCCCAAATTTGAACTTGAATCTGGTCAGCAAATTCACTAAACATATAGGGAACTGAGGAATGCATTCAATACCACCAGCAAGATGTACCCAGCAAAACTCAAACTATTTAAGACTTTAAAGGGCAAATAATCTGTTTCTTCAAACACATTAAACAAAAAAGGTGAAAGGAAAACATATGCATGAAAAGAGGAGACAAATACATCAGTTAACTGCATTGCATAGACCTCCTTTTGATCCCAATTTGAACAAAAAACTGTGAAAAAGAGAAGCACATTTATAAGACAATCAAATATGAACATTGACCAGATATTTGATGATATTAAAGAATAATTATATTATGGAATAATTGTTAATTTTGGTGGGTAATAAGAATATTAAAGTTCTATTTTAAAAAGGTAACCCATGGTTATCTTTGTGGAAAGAATAATATAGGTAATAAGCATTAACCCTTATCTCACACCATACACAATATTTAGTTCAAAATGAATCAAATATTTAATTATAAGAGCTACAACTGTTAAACTTCTAGAAGAAAACTTAAGAGAAAATCTTTGTTTAGGCAATTTCTTATATAGGACATTAAATGTGCTCTTTATGAAAGAAAAAATCATAAAATATACTCTACAATTTAAAAAATTGCTTTCAAACAACAATGTTGAGTAAGCAAAAGGGACCGAGAAAAATATTTGCAAAATATGTATCTGACAAGTGCCATGTATACGTTACCTATTATTGTGTACCATTATTCCAGAACAAGTAGCTTAAAGCAAGCATTCACTACTTCCTTTTGTTTCTGAGATCCAGGAATCTAGGAACGATTTAGCTAGGTTGTTTTGACTTAGGGGCCTTTCAGAAGACTGCAATCAAGTTGACTTCTCAAACCTTAGCTTTGTGATTCTCAAGGCTGGAGAACTGAACTTCCTGCCCACTCACATGGTGTCAGGACTCAGTTACTCTCTGGATGTTGGCTGGATGCCTTTATTACTTAGCACATGGCCAGCTTCGTAGTTTGCCTGGCAGCTGGCTTCTCTCATGGCAAGTGATTTGAGAGACAACATCTAAGAGGGAAGCCATAGTTTTCATAACTTAATCTTAGTATTAACAGACCATTGAATTGGATTCCTCTACAATTTATATGTTAAAACCTTGACTCCAAACATGACTGTTTTGGATAGGGCTTTTAGGAAGTAATAAAGGTTAAATGAGGTCCTAATTGGTGGCCTTATAAGAAGAGGAAGTGTCACCAGAAGTTGCATTAGTTTGTTGAACATTTTTAGATAAACAAAATCTCCGCATGCACAAAAAGGCTTTTTATATACCTTCTGTTAGAAATAGAGGGTGTTATACCAAGATGAGAATGAACAGTGGTAGCAGAAGAAGAGTGTTCATGAAATGCTATATAGCCCATAAAAGAGGCAATGGGGCAAAGGGTTTTCTCAGGTAATAGCAATGAGAAGTCCCCTGATGATGGCCCCTCAGAGTGAAAAAGAAAGCAGCCTCCAGGTGAGGAGAGATGCAAGTGGTAGAATATGTACGTATATGACTATGTGGGAAAGAATACTAGGAAGCTACTTACAGTTCAGTGGTGAGTTTGGGAAGAATTGCAATTATAGAAATATTAAAAATTTTGCAAATGGAAAAATGAAATGGTTGCTTCAAGGTAAAGTTTAGGCAAACAGAAAAATAGAATTATTTCACAACTTGACTCAGGAAAGAACATTTACCTAGGCACAACAATGTAAATATTCCATATCAATTTAACCAAAAGTTGTGATAGAATTATAATTTGGAATAATGGGAGAGAAAAATAGTCAGGAGGAACAAAGAAGTGGAAATTGTCATCTTTCACTTTAGAAACACAATAGAAAATGTCTAAAATTGACATAGTATAAGAGACTTTTTATTTTTATTTTTTTTTAGAAGTATGGAAGAAACATCTAAGAGGCCAGGAAAGGGCTGTCTTTAAAGAGTGGACTGAGAACAGTAAGGCAGGAGACTTCCAGGTTTTGTTTAAACACATTTATTCTACTTATCTTATCAAGCTATGTGTGTGCCGTTCTTTGATCAAAGCAAAATTTAATTACATGAAGAAAGAATTTGTTTGGAGGATACAAACTGAAAACCAAAATGAGAAAACACTTCTTTCCATCCTGTACATCGATGTGTGGATATTGAACAGAAAGTTCAAGGTATGCCAGAAGCTTGACTGGCCATGCACCGTGAGGAGGAGCAAGGCGGAGGCAACATCAAGGGAAAAGCTGAAAGGCTGAGACTCTCGAATCTGCTGGAAGATACTTTTAGGAGTGAGTTTCCTCAAGGATTGCCTTTTGAGACCTGTCCCTTGAAAAACTGCCCTAATTCTGTGACTCAGTGCTGGCTGTTGTGTGAGGATGAGTCAGACCACGGGCATTTGAGAATAGATGACTCTGGTAGAATTTCTTTGGTTTGCAGATCCCCTTTTATTAATATGATACTCCAACAAATGTGTAACACACACTAACAAAGGGCCATCAGAGAAGGAAACTTTGCTGAAAAACTTATACAGCTTTCTAATTCATTATGTAAATTTTAAACATCAAAGCAGGAGTCTGTTTTGTTTGTTTTCTGTTGTGTCTCCTCAACCACGTAGCAATTAAGACATATGTATTTCTCACATAATTTAATCAACAAATTGGAAAGTATTGACATTTGAGGGAATCTTTGTGAGTGAGGTAAACAACTTTCCTATTCAAATATACCTCATTACATATTATTTAAGTTACATCATTATATAAATACAGATGTCAAGAGTACATTTTGAAGAAAATTTTTCTTCTTTTTTTTTTTTCTGCTGGTGGCACCTCACTCCCAAACCACATTGGAGTTGCATTAATGATTCTTAAATTTGGTTTTTTATTCATTGTACTGTGCTTTTACCAAACCTGAGGAGAAGCACTGTGAAGGAAAATTTCTTGATGAAACTGGTTTAAGACATTAACAGTCAAATGGGAAACTGATAAAAAAGAATTTGACTTTGTTTCTATGAAAATGAGATTAGAAAAAGGAAGAGACTGTTCATGAGGATAAGTCTTTCTCATTTTAAGAGCTGAGGGTTTTATAATGAGGAACACTAAGCCCATTTTACATCACATGGAATTTAGCATTGCACCTGCTTAGAGTGAGAGTAAACTGAGCAAAAACAACAAAAATGAATGCAAGAAGTTACCCTAAAGCACTCCCGAACAAAGATTAAAGTGGGAAAATAATAACAACACATTTTCTCTTACAAAAATATGGGTGAAAATTGGAATTGTTATTGTTCTGCAGGTTTTTCTAAATCAAGTCTGACCAGAGTCCAAGAAAAATGTTTTTAAGATAATGCCCCAAAATTGCTCTTTCTGGGCAAAAATCAGTCTTAATTCCCTTTGTCATAATGTAGCGCTTCCTCTGTTAGGTTTTTCTTTGGTCAGCAATGTAAAAACAAATTTATCGTCGATCTGAAAATTGTTTTTTGTGGGGCTCAGAAACACTTTGCGGTTTATATAAATGTAGTAATTCTCTAGATTACCATTTCATGGCACACTGCACACCAAAGAAAGCAACCTGTGTCTTTTACTCAAGAGTGTGGGTGGGTGGGGAGATCTAAAGGGGGGCAGTGTGGGGAGCCATCAGCCCCAGAAGTAATCAGATAAAGCTAGTGGCTTGGTATTAGTGTGTTAGCTTTGTCTAAGTCCCAGCATCTTCAATGGGCCAGCCCCTCTTCATTTGTCACCCCAGCGCACCTTTTGTGCAAATAATTTCCCATTGGTATTACCCAGAGCTTGGAGTCGATAGCCGACTAGCCTCTTTGCTTGTACCATTATTTCCAGCAAGCTTGCTACATCTGCAGTAAATCCTGGAGGATTCGTGGGTGGACTGAGGAAGTGTGAGTGGCAGAGTGAAGTGATAAGGCTTGGATTCGGCTGAAACAAAAGCTTTTCCGTTCTGGCCTGATGTGGCAGAGTCACAGCATCTGAAGATTTGATTTGATCAAGTTTTTGCCAGCTGTCATGGGGAGTTCAAGCACGTTAAAAATGAAGCCCATGAACCTTTCCTTTGTACTCCATTAAGCTTGCCTGTAAGCACCGGTGATGAAAATTATTCTCTTTTCTTAGCCTGCTTATGTTGTGGTAGGGGTGGAGAACAAGGATCTGCAAGAAGATGGGTCAGATGTGCCAAGGAACCCTTTTAAGTGGTAGGCCCAAATGAAAAGACAGGCTCTAGCTTTATATAGCAGTCACTGGCAATTTTCAGGTGTCGGGGCAAGAAATGTGGTTTAATCAAAATTTCTCAGCTTGGTTGCAGAGGGGCTATGATGAGCTTTTCAAAGCAGAGTCGTTTTTCAGCAAGATCAAATCCATGGCTGTCATTTTATATATATTTTTTTTCCGTCTAAGTTTTTTTTCTCTTATACCCAGAAAAGCTTAACTTGGAAGTGATGTCTGTTTATCAGCAGCAGTAGCTCATTATGTCCATGAAGGGGTGTGTGTGTGTGTGTGTGTGTGTGTGCACGCATTTCAACATACAAAGGAAAGGAGGCAACATGGCTTCTGAAAGCATGTTAAATGAGAACCTGGGCAGTTACTCAAAAATTTCTGTGCAGTGCTTGGGTATCAGAATCCCCTGTTAGGACTCTGTCTTAGTGAGAATAGTCTGAGTTATGTCTTTATGACAAACAATGCTAAATTTTCAGTGGATCATAACAAAAAATGTTGATTTGTTAATCATGCTATGTGTATATCTTGGCCAGGTGTGCTCTCTACCATTTGTCTGAACTCTAGAACCCAGGTGGATGGAGCAACCTTTGTCTGGGACATTATTTCTCTAATGGCAGAGGGACAATGACAAATCCTGCATTGACTCTTAAACCTCTGCTTACAAGAGACATATGTCACATTTCCTTAATGAAAACATGTTACAGAGCTACTTTTTCATCATTGGGGTAGGGAGAGATAAGAATTCCACAAGAGGGAAACAGAACTGGTTGGAGGCACAGTGACATAATCTCTGGCAGCCGTCAGTTTCTCCATCTGCGATGTGAGGGAGTTGGAAGTCTCTGATTCCATTTAGTGGCACTGTGAGGCAGCTGTTCTAGCTAGGAACATCTGCTGGAGGTACGCCAGTGCAGAGACACTCCAGGACCACCATAATGTGGATGATGAATATGAAATTCTCACTTGGCTGAATGAAATGTGTATATCACAGCAGAGTAGTAGTTGTGGAAAAAGAAGGAAAGAAATTAATGAAACCAGAAGAAACTGTTTTCAAATATTACTTACATTTTATTTAAATTAAAAATAGCAAACTCTGATTGTGCCACTGTACTCTAGCTTGGGTGAGACAGTGAAACTCTCTCTCTTAAGTTAATTGATTAATTAAGTTTGTTTCTCTATCTATGAGAGGACTGAAAGTCACTTTTTAATCACTGTGTGTGTGTGTGTGTGTGTGTGTAATAAAACTTGAAAAGATCCAAAAAGATTAATGTATTATAGAGATAACACTTATGCAACTACCACTGAAAATATAGAACATTGCCAATAGTCCAGAAGCCCCCAGAGTGTCCCTTCCCAGTAATAGCTCCCTCATTTTTCTGCAAAGATAACCAGTAAATGTTGTCTTAGAGCTTCCTGCAAAGAGACTCTAAGATGGAAATTGCAGGCAGAGGGTTTACTGGGATATTCTTGGGAGAAACATCTGTAAGAACATTAGAAAGGCAAGACAAGTAGAGGAAGAAGCCGGTTCACAGTGGTTCCGTCAGTGGCTGTGTCAATCCTACATGGGTTCTTTGAGTTGGGCCCAACTCTTTGGCGGTGAGTGCTGGATCTTTATATTCCCGCATCGGCCAAACACTAGGTAATGGACCCTAGTTACTAGCCAACCTGAGAGGGGTGTGGCCTTGGGTGAAGAAGTTCCCTGTGGCCAAGAGTAATTCCCAGTTTATCACTCAGCTGTAAGCCATCATCAGAGAATATTCTCAGCAGCTGAGAATGGAGCACGGCATGTGAAGAGGAGATCCTGGCACCACAGTATCCACAGGATAGCTCCTTCTTTTATACACTTTTTAATTAGAACACTTAAGTATGCCTCTTATGTATGTTTTAAACATCTGGTTTGTTTACTCAACATTGTATTTTTAGGATTCAACATTGTTGTATGTGGTTGTAATGCACCTTCATTTTCATGTCAATATTGTATTCTGTTTCATGATTATACCCCAATTCACCTAGTGTATTGTAGAGAGACATTGGGCTGTGTCCTGCCTTTGGCTATATACACAATTCTGCTATGAATTCTGCTGTAAATGTCTCTTGGTACACATGTATATGTATGTGTCTTGGGTAGATAAGCAGGAGTGGCATTGCTGAGATACAGGCTGATACCATTTGGCTGTATTTCCACCCAAATCTCATCTTGAATTGTAGCTCTCATAATCCCTGCAAGTCATGGGAATCCCCCAGCAGGAGGTAATTGAATCATGAGGGCAAATTTTTCCAGTGCTGTTCTCATGATAGTGAATAGGTCTGAGGAGATTTTATGGCTTCATAAAGGGGAGTTTCTCTGCACATGCTCTCTTGCCTGCCACCATGTAAGATGTGACTTTCTCTTCCTTCACTTTCTGTCATGACTGTGAGTCTTCCTCAGCCATGTGGAACTGTTAGTCCATTAAACTGCTTTCCTTTATGAATCACCTAGCTTTGGGCATGTCTTTATTAGCAATGTGAAAACAAACTAGTACTCGGGCTATACATACTTTTGACTTTCCAAGATAACATTGAACAGCTTACTTTCCATCTGATGGCATTTGTGTTCCCATTGTTCCACACCTCATCAATACTATTTTTGTTTGTCATCTTTTTTGCTGTTTGCTTGCTTTTAATGTAGCCATGTGGTAAGTATTCAGCCTTGTCTCATCATGGTTTTATCTTCCACTTCCCTGATGGCTAGTCAATTTGAGCACCTTTTCAAATATATTTGTTTTTTTGTTTAGATTTCCTTTCTGTGGAGGAGCTTACTTTTGCCCATTTTTTCACTTTCTCTTTTTTTTAGTGGATTAAATAAAATCTTTATGTATTTTAGATATACAACTATTATATTAGGTTAATATTACATATATTTTATTCTACTTTACGGCTGCCTTTTCATATTCATCATGTCCAAATGTTTTTAATTTTAAGGTAATCAAAATTTATCAACTTTTTTGTTTTGTGAAATGTAGCCTTGAGTTTGCATCAGTAGTTTGGATTCAGATACCTTGAAACATACAGATACAGTGAAATATATGATCTCATTCAATTCTGTGATGAGAAGATATCTTGTGCTATTTTATCTAAAAAAGGCATTTTGAGTGTCTGGAAAGAGAAACAATTTGCTTTGCAAGATAAATTTACCTTCATTTTAACTTCAGGTTCCTTTCATTTTGACCATTGATACACATGGATGTGCAGCTAGTTATTTAAACAAAAGACAGAAATCAACCTTCAAAGATATAAAAATGTACAAATTCAAAGTCAGCTAAGTATCAAAGTTGCTATCTCTTTTTAGTAGACATGATCATTGCAGTAGTTGAAGAAAAAAATTAACAGGAGACAGCAAAGAAAATCTGTCATGTACAAGCTGGACAAATGAAAAGGGTTTAAATGAGTTAATGGACTAATGGTTTGGTAATGGGATTATTTAAAGAAGTTGAAAGTTTTAGGGTCTGTCCATAACCTTTTAAGAACCATGTCACTTAGGGAAATGACTCCCAGCAGTTCCTTAAAGCCATCTCATTGGCCATTAGCAAGGCTATTTGACCCCGACATATTTCAAACTGCGAATTCCCCTTTCCCACATGCATCTCCCAGGGCCAAAAATGTAGGCACAAATTTAAGATGGTGGAGATTGAAGCTGTGCCTGCATAGTGGGAGTCTGACTCATACATCTTGCTGGTTTTGCCAGCTGAAGAAGTGATTTTATCATCATAGAAGCTGGAGCTTGTAAGGGAAAGTAACCTGGTCCTGGGACTGGGCTTCTTCAATAATTTTCTTCCTATCAAAAATAAGTTTATGCTCTTCTCCTTTACATCATTGTCATTCTCTGGCCTAAAACGTTGGGTGCTCATCTTTCCTAGCATTACATCTCAGTTGTTTCAGTAGATGTTTGGTTCCACATATCTGTGCTAAAACCCGAAGTTGAGAGTCTGTAATATCAAGGAACCACATCTCTCCTTTTTTTGCTAGCTAGATACTTGGTACTATTTAGTGACTGGCCACAAAAGGGGAATTGCTATGCTCTTACGTTCAGGAAACCCAATTTGTCACTATACTGCAGTATTGTCATTGGTGATGCGTTATCTGTGTGTCCTTGTCCTAGGAAAAGGTCCCATCTGAAAAGTTAAATTTCCATTTCTGTCTCAAGTAAGGATGTGAACAAACAATAGCTTCCAATTAATTAACCCAGAGAGGACATTCTTTTTAAAGTAATTATGAACTTTAACGGCTCAAGTCTCCAAGTTTTGATAGGTTAACCCACTTGGCTTCAATAAACACTCAAAATCAACAACCTTGGCATGGATCCAGTAAACATTATTCTTTTTCGCTGCATAGGTTTTGATCAAAATTGAAAAAGTAAAACAAAACACTAAAGGGACAATGATAAAAATCCTGTGACAACATGCCCTGTGAGAAAGCAGGATTGGTGATCAGGGGCAATCCCCCGTCCAGCTCCCTCTCTCAAGTTGCAGGGGTTGAGTCACACAGAGGGAAGGGTAAAGCTAGGTGAGGAAACTTCAGACAACCACATCTTGACAAATGGGGAAGTGAAAGGTGCATCTCCATATCCTTGGTATTCTCCTGGCCCAATATCCCTGAATCAGTATGACAAAAGAAGTATCAGATATCTGGGAGAGCCTGAAGTTGCTGCCACCACCCTGAAGTCCTAGTCAGGCACAAAATCTTGAGTCAGTCATCCTCAGTGGTGTGGTGCCAGAATAGATTTAGATCGCAAATTGGAACACCATAACCAGGTGCTAGGACAAATTTAGATGATAAATTGAAATAACAGCTAGCTATACGGATATACCTGATTGTTCCATCAATCTCATAATAAACTGATTAAAAATTCAACAACTAAATTTTTTGCCTCCCCCACCCCCAAATTACTATGTCAATGCAAGGTTTTTACTATCTGTCTTACCAGTGAAGACTAAGTTGAAGGAAGTTGCTTAGTTTGAGACAGAAAAGCTTGCTGCCTGAGCCCTGGAAGGAGACAGATTTATCCACCAGACAGAAGCAATGCTCCTCATATTGGAATCAGGGAAAAGGCAACTGGAATAAGTCTTGTGGGGCTTTTAGAAAAGCAGAAAACTTCCTATGGCGGCTTCTCCAAAAGTGAAAACGAAAGAGCTGAGGCAAGCATACACAGTTTATTCTTCCCAGATTTTCCAATTAGACTCCCTGTTAATACTCAATGGTCTTCTGTTAAGCAGACATATACTAACTCTCTTCCAGGTATTTTAAGGGTGCATGACCTCAAATCTTTGTCCCTCTACACTTAAAAAATCTTGGAAAGTAGCAGTATTTGTAGAGATTCATATGAAGAATGGGTAGACCCATTCTTTTTTTCTGGGTACATGGGTCTCAAAAGGCTTTTGTTTGGACTCTTTAGTAAAATACTTTATTTCAAGTAAAGTATGTAAACAGCTCCAAAAAGAGACTGGAAATGGAGTGGAACTCTGGGACACAGATCCCTCTTCATTTGTCCTGATTCTTGCCAGCCCTGGAAAGTTCCAGAGATCATTGGGATCCTCCCAGGACTCCATAGGAAATCATAAGTTAGAGAAACAAACACTTTGCTGGATTAATCCAGGGCTATAGAAAGCTGGATTCCCAGAGTCTGTGGTTGTAGACCCTGGTAGAGTTACTTGGTTACTAGGTTTCTGCATTGTTGAAGTTTGCTATTTGATATTGGAATATATTCTTAAATAAATATGGTAATGTTATATGTCATTTTAATGCACATTTCTTGCTTTATGATTTTTTTGCTAATGACTTATTACTTGCTTATTTTATATTTATTTTAGATGATTAAAATGATGTTAGCAAAAAGCAAATTTGTATGATTGCCAAGGTTGTACCACTGGAGTGCAGTGGTACAATCTTGGCTCATTGTAGCCCCCGACTCCCTGGTTCAAGCGATTCTCCTGTCTCAGCCCCCTGATTAGCACAGGCACGTGCCACCATACCCAGTTATGTTTTGTATTTTTAGTAGACACCATATTTCACCAGGATGAAATGTTGACCAGGATGGTCTTGGTTGACCAGGATGGTCTCAGTCTCCTGATCTAGTTATCTGCCCACCTTGGCCTCCCAAAGTGCTGGGATAACAGGTGTGAGCCACTGCATCCAGATGACTAATTTTCTTATTCAACTTCAAAATGGATCATAAAGCAGTGGAGACAACTCACAATGTCAACTTGTTTGGCCCAGGATCTGCTAATGAATGTACAGTGCAGTGATGGTTCAAGAAGTTTTGCAAAGATGAGAGCCTTGAAGACGAGGAGTGCAGTGGTTAGCCATCAGAAGTTGACAGCGACCAAGTGAGAGCAATCATGGAAGTTGATCTTCTTACAACTACGTGAGGAGTTGCTGAAGAACTCGTTGTCCATTGTACAGTCATTCAGCATTTGAAGCAAATTGGAAAGGTGAAAAAGCTCAATAAGTGGGTGCCTCATGAGCTGAGTGAAAATTTAAAAAAAACAACATCATTTTGAAGTCTTGTCTTCTCTTACTCTGTGGAGCAACAATGAAACATTGCTCAATCACATTGTGACGTGTGATGAAAAGTGGATTTTATAGGACAACTGGAGATGCCCAGCTCAGTGGTTGGACTGAGAAAAAGCTCCAAAGCACTTCACGAAGCCAAACTTGAACCAACAAAAGTTCATGGTTACTGTTTGGTGGTTTGCTGCAGCTCTGATCCACCACAGCTTTCTGAATCCCGGCAAAACCATTACAGCTGAGAATTATGCTCAGCAAATCAGTGAGATGCACCAAAAATGCAATTCCTGCAGCCAGCATTGGTCAGCAGAAAGGGCCCAGATTTTCTCCATGACAACGCCTGATGGCATATTGCACAATGAATGTTTCAAAAGTTGAATAAATCAGGCTATGAAGTTTCACCTCATCTACCATACTCACCTGACCTCTCGCCAACTGACTACCACTTTGTCAAGCACCTTGACAACTTTTTGCAGAAAAAAAAATGCTTTCATAACCAGCAGAATGCAGAAATTGCTTCCCAAGAGATCATTGAATCCTGAAGCACAGATTTTTATGCTGCAAAAATAAACACACTTATTTCTCATTGGCAAAAATGTGTTTATTTGTAATGGTTCCTATTTTGATGAATTAAGATGTGTTTGAATCTAATTATAATGATTTAAAATTCATGGTCTAAAACTGCAATTGCTTTTGCATCAACCTAATACTTAATTATATTTAGTTGTAATGTCGTCTACTTGCACTAAGAGAAGTTATTGAAACCAGTTCTATTTATTGTAAGGATGTTATTGAGAATGTTTACTGCCTTAAATACTGTTGTCCTTTTTTCAAATTCAACATACATAATTAATGTGTACAACTTGATGAGTTTGGAGCTGAGTATACACCCGTGAAGCCATCACCTCAATGTATGCCATAAACCTATCCATCACCTCTAAAAGTTTCCTCCTGCTCTTTTTCATTATTTTTTGTAATAAGAACATAATATAATATATACCATTTTAGGGTAGATATTTTAAAGTCTACAATATAGTATTGTTAACTATACATGCTATGACGTGCAGTAGATCTCTGTAATTAAATTAAGTTGTGTAACTTTTGACTAATACCTCTCTGTTCCCCTGTTTCCCCAGTCACTGGCAACCACCATTTCAGTTTCTACTTCTATGAGTTTGACTATTCTAGATTTATAATATAAGGAGTATCATAGAGTATTTGCCCTTCTGTGTCTGGCTTATTTCATTTAGCATAATGTCCTCTAAGTTCACCCATTTGGTTTCAAATAAGCAGGGTTTTGTTCCTTTTTAAGCCTGAGTACTGTTTCACATATGTACATACCATATTTTCTTTATGCATTCATGTATTAAGGGACATTTGGATTGCTTTCATATCTTTGCTATTGTGCAATTATCTATTTCAGATCCTGATTTCAATGTGTTTGCATACATGCTCAAGATGAAATTCCTAGATCATATAGTTGTTCTACTTTTAGATTTTTGAGAACCTCCAAGCTGTTTTCCAAATTGGCTGTACCGATTCACATACCCATTAACATTGTAAAAAGGTTCCCTTTTCTCCAAATTTTCACCAGTATTTATCTTCCATTTTCTAAAATAAGAGCCATTCTTACAGGAGTGGTACTTCATTGTGTTTTTGATTTATATTTCTCTGATTATTACTGATGCTGAGCACCTTTTTATATATCTGGTCTTCATTTGGGTGCCTTCTTCAGAGAAATGTCTGTTTATTCATAGTTCCTTTTCCCATTTTAACGTTAGGTTATTTGTTTTTTTGATATTGAGTTGTAGAAGTTCTTTACCTCTTTTGGCTATTAACCCTTTATCAGATATGTGGTTTGCAAACATTTTCCCCCATTCTGTCAGTTGCGTTCTCATTTTGTTGACTGTTTCCTTGGCTGTGAGAAAGATTTTTAGGTTGACTTATCTAATTTTACTTATATTGCCTGTTTTTTGTGTCATGTCAAAAAAAATTATTGCCAACGTCAATGTCCAAAAGCTGTGCTTATCTTTATTTTCAGGAATTATGTAGTTTCAAATATTGTGTTTATAATGAATTATTATTATAATTCATTTTGAGTTGATTTTTAGGTCTGGTGTGAGTCAGGGGTTCAGTTTCATTCCTTTGAATGTGGATATCCACCTTTTCCAACACTTTATTAAAGAGACTATTCTTTCCCCAATACGTATTCTTGGTACTCTTGTGAAACATCAGTTGATCATATATGCCTGGATTTATTCCTGTGATCTCTATCCTGTCCCATTGGTTAATATGTCTCTTTTTCTGCCAGAGCCACACTATTTTGATTACTGTGGTATTAAAATATATTTTGAAATCATGTAGTGGAATGTTTCCAGCTTCGTTCATATGGCTCAAAATTCCTGTGATTATTTGGGCATTCTCCTAATATTGTCTCTTCTATATCTCTAAAAATTGCTATTGGAGCAGCACTTTGGCTGACTAGAAGCAGCCAGGAGGAGCTTCCCCCACCTGGAGACTATATCAAGAAGACTTGCACATTCTGAGTAAATCCCTGGAAGGAAGGTAATTGAGAGTTGATGGAGGGAAGATGTAGACCCTGGGATCATGGGGGAGGAAGCTGGCAACCCTGCATGGGATTGCTAAGCACCAGGACTTGTTCCTAGTCCCTGAGCAAATCCAGGGAAGGGGTGAGTTAAGCAGGTGTAAGGTAGCACAGTCGGGCCACAGACCTCAGGAATCCTAGCTACAGGAGGCCCCATGAACCCCATGGACATTTAAGCTGGAAGAAAGAGCTGCTTGTGGAGTTTGACAGGGACAGGACTGCAGCCTGTGTGGAGCCCTTGAGACAAAGTACAGATGCTTTAAAATGGTGGCTGGACTCTCCACAATGCGATCCACTATTCTTTTCCCTCATTCCATCCCTCTTTTTCTGTCCTCACATTTTATGCTCCATGTCTACTGAACTGCTAATCCCTCTTTGTCTTTTTGTCTGTCTTTTCTTTTGTGCCTCTTTGTCTTTTCTTACATGGCTCCTTCTTCCAGAAATTTCTTTCTCACTCTGTTAACGGTTTTATTACTCCACATTTTTCAAATTTCAGCCCATTCTTCACTACCTTGAAAAAAAATTCCTGAAAGTCCCAGATTATGCTAAAAGTGTCCTTCCCAATGACCCCAAACCACTCCGGGTTTCTTTTAATAGCATTACTTTGAATCATGTCTGTCTCCCACGAAATCTCAAACTTCTTGATAGCAGCAACCACCTCATTTTATCTTTCTATCTCCAGAAACTAGCAGAGCTCTCGGCACATGACAGATCTTCAATAAAAATGTTCACTAAACTAATGAACCACTCTTCTCAAGTTTGGGGTACAAATTAATATTGAAATGGGCTCAAAAAAGCAGGTGCTTAGGAAGAAAATAGAAAGAAATCACAGGCCTTGATTATCCATCAATGGGGTAATTACTTCTAAATAATTCAGATTGAAGCAGAGTTGTTCCTGAAAGATGCCAAAACAACTGGTCAGTTCATTGGAAAAGTCAGCCAGTTGGCATCATGGTGATCAAAACACTCAGGGAGTCATTTCACGGGACTTGTGGCTTTCCAGCAGGTGGCTATGCACCCTGTGATGGAAGAAGTTACCGACCACTCTTTGTTTATTTCTACTTTCTCCTCTATGCTACCCTCTTACACCCCCCACAATTTATGCTGGTGTTTTAACACCGACTTGAGAATATAAACATTGAAACACATTCATATATGAGCAAGCTTCTCAAACTGCCTAGACAACAAACATTGTCCACATGGAAAATCCCACATATGAAAAGGCAAGTTTAACCACGTTGCTCTACAGCACTAGCCCCTTTCAGGTTTTGGACACGTGGCCTCTCTGGCTGAATGGACAGAAAGTCTGAATGTGTAAGAGCAGCTCAAAACAACAACCACCCAAACAAGACAGCCATTCTCGCTCCTCTCAGACCACTGCTCCGAGAGGCTTGCTCTCCGACGGGTCCTACATGCTAAATAACTCCTATTCTTAGTTCACGTTGACTTGGTGGCTCGAGCCAGGTGAAAAGACAATTGACCCAAACAGCCAAACTGAGCTCGAAACTTCACTAATGAGGTGGCTTATTTTACAATCCCAGTCAGCATTGTAGTGGCGTGAGTGCCACTTTCTGAAAATGTGTCTTTTATGTAAAAGAAAAAAATTATTAAAAGAAGGTGGGGGTGGGTAGAAAAGGAGTCCTTTAATGGACTGTTTTACACTTTTGTTGTGTTGTGTGCTTTCTTGCAGGCGACTTTTTGGCAAATACTGCATCTTCAACCAGGAGAAGTTGGCTTAGTACAAAAGGGCCTTTGAAGCGGTGAGTGTAAATTCAGGCTCCTTTTCTTCCTTCCTTCCTTTCTTTGCCCTCACTCTTCTCCTGTGTCTGGAGACCACTAAGAAATAATAAGCACCATTGCTTGCAGTACACGTTTCATGAATTACACAAACATCAAATGTAACTTTAGCAAGGAAACACGCTTTATTCTTTTCTGCAAGTTTCTCTATCCATTCTTTATTTACATGTTGTCGTGAGGCTAAGGGATACACAGCAAGTTAGAACACACACACACACACACACACACACACACACAGCGCCATTAAACAAATTAAAAGGGAATGAGGATGACTAATACAGTACTTTTGGAATCTCCAATTTGATTAGTCTGAGTTTAATATACAAAAGCAGCATCGGAGAAGGAGGGGAGGCAAACTGCTCTTTAATAACCTGTACAATTAAATTATGTAATGAATTTAACTATTCTGTACTTCTTAAAAGAGTCTTGTTATCTGATTGCTTATAAAAGAAAGTCAGTTTTTCAGCAGGGTTTCTGGCCATGCCCCTGGAAGGCCCATGGTGGCAGCTCTGTGCTTTAACAACAATTTCTTTCTCCCTTATAGAACTGCTTTTCTGTTTCTCAAGCTTTGTCACAAAAAATTATTCCAGCAGTTTTAGTTCTTTGGGAGCCCTTACCTTTCTCTGGCTCTTTGGAAACCTGAAGTCAGAAAAGGTAGTGCAGTGACAGGGAATGGTTCTTCCTTTGGTAGCTGTAGGTAGCTACTTTGCGGTAACCTTCGGTCAAAGGCCTTTACGTAGTTTAGATTGTGGAGAGCATTTTGTTCTTATATTATAGAGGCTCATTTTGCCTCAAAACTCAGTCACATCACGAAACATCTAAGGACCATTGTGTCAGAAGCTGAGATAGTGTGGCCTGATTTTCTAGGGATCAGGCTGCTGTATTTGTTTTCCTCTTGGGAGTCATTATTCTGTTATAAAGCAGGGTGTGAATATCCTTTCAATAGAATTTTTTTTTTCCATTTGCCTTTACCTAGCAGTTATTATTCAGGCAGGTGCTGTCCTAACAGAAGAATACTCTACAGTTCAGGGTATAGTCTCATAAACCGTTGAATAATGAACTAAAATGGAGAAAGGGTCACAGACAGAAAGTATGGGGAGAATGTCTTTATAGCTGGCTTCAAACATAGCTTCTATTAGACCTCAGTTCCTATTAGAAAATCAGGTCTACCTGTTGTCACCTAAAGTGTAAGTAATGAATAGTAACTACTCATGGGGACGTATTTTTCAACTGCAAATGGTCACAATGCCTTATTGGCACCTTAGTTCTGAGAGCGTCCCATATGATTTTCCTGCATTGTTGACGGATTGGACCTTGTTTTGAGGTAGTACAGCATGTAGATGAAGAGCACAGATCCTGGAGCCAGACGGCCTACCTTCAAATCCTGGTTCTGCCCCTACTGACTTCAGTACCTCACCTGTGTGATACACCTCTCTGGGCCTCAGTTTCCTTATTGCAAAGTGGGGATAATAGTGATACCACAACAGGTTGTTGTGAGAGTTAGATGACACATATAATACCACAGAATGGGACCAGAAAATTAGAAATTGGGCCAGAAAATTGGGACTCCATTCATTATTGAACATTTACCTGCGTGCCAAGGATTCCGATAAACATTACGTACGTTATTATCCCATTTATACAATAAATCTAAAATTTAGGTGTCATTTTCTCTGTTTTGAGGATGAGAAATTGAGCCACAGAGAGGTTGAACCAACTGCCCAAGGTCAGAGGGCTAGATAGTGGTAACTCACAGAATTGGGACTATAAATGTGGGAAGTCTGACTCTAAAACACATGTGCTCAGACATTTTCATACAATGTATATTTGAAATTATTTTCCTGGTCCCCAAGAGTGTCTAATCCAATCAGGGACCGAATAGTAAAACAGTTAGCCAGTAAGTAAATCCAAGGAGTAGTATTGACTTGGGGGGAAGTGGAACAGAGCATGGCAGGAAGCAGTAGAATAAGTGCCTTGTGGTTGATGAAGCCTGCAGGACGACAGGCATCTGGCACATGGAGCAGCGGCAAGCCATTTCAGTGGTCTCGATGGAGGATCAGTGTCCAGTGTCCAGCATCCAGTGTGCAGATCTAAAGAGGTCAAAGCTTAATCATGGGGGAATGTGCCAGCTGTAGTTATCCTGGCTGCTTTGTCCTCCCTTTCATCCCAGTATGTACTTATTAATTGGCTGACTTAATCGTCCACTTGGTTTGGGTCATGGTGCCCGGTCACCTTGCCAGAGATCAGCATTAAGAAAATATTCCAGGGCAGAGTCAACTGATAAGTGCCACCTCTCTCTCATTATCATATACCCAAATACAGCCTGAAGAGTTGTGCAATGGTTTGTTAGGTTTCTCTCTATTTTCGTAATCCATCTGGAGAGGTTGAAAGTGGAGCGTAACAGGAAATTAATCCATTATTTTTTCTTTGGGTTCTAAAACTTGGTGGACCCCTGAACTTCACTCCACTCTTTTTGTCAGTCAAGGCCACATAAGCCCCTTGGGCTTTATTTTCACTGTGGTGAAGATGGGCACCCAATTTTTAGAGCGTGTCAATGTTAAAACTTCTAGTTTGGCAATTCTTGGCTAGGGTGACCTTTGCAACATTTTCTTGTTCAACTGTCCTTTCATTGTGGTTTATCAGATACAATGTTGAATAAATAGTAGGCTTGCCCATGAATGCATTTTGTCTTTACCTTGTATTTATAACTTGGGATAAGAGTGACTTTGCATCTCATCTCACCAATATTAAGAAAACAAAAGGGACATCAGGTAGACCATTTATAGAGATTATATATAGAAAACGGTTTGGTCTGCCATTTCATTTTTGAATAAAACTGGTTAGAAATTCTCATGCCATAGGGTATATTTCTCTTTACTCCATCATTACTTCCCGAATCTGTGAATACTTTGAGTGAGAGCAATATGAGTAAATACATGAGTTCCTGCAACAAATGAATCTGGTAGAACAAGATGAGAGAGAAGAGAGTGGGTGACAAAAGTGGAGAAAGAACCACAACATTAAGCAGGAGACAGAAGTGAGGATCAAATGCCACCCACTAAAGGAAAGAATCATAGGGAGAGGACTTTCAAGAGGGAAGAGTACATTTGTTTAATGCAAGGCATTAATATAAGAATAAGGAGAAGAAGTCTAACGAAAGTTACAAAGGGCCGGTGGTGAATTTCTCCACAAAGGTCTAGGACACAATGAGAGGCAGAGGTGGTCTTGCTACAGTATGAGGCACTCAGACCTGCATGAAAAATTTGGTAAGGTCTCAGAAAGTCTGCAAGCAGGGGCTTTTAGATTCCTCAGATGACACCAGAAATCATGATGTAGGAAGTCCAGAGTGGGAAGGAGATTTTCTTTAAAACGTGAAGGTGTCCATGAACTCTATTTCGAGAAGCATTGTCCCATGTGAAATCTCCAAGTAGGAAACTGGATGTCCAGCTTTTCTGCTGCTTTCCCATGTGAACTCAGAACTATCACTTAGACTCTCTGAGCCTCTGTTTCTTCATTTATACAGTAAAAAAATTAAAATGGATATTTTCTGATCAATTACATTTCATGTTTTATATATAGGCTATATAGATCCCAGCAAAAATAATTAACATGGATTTCATAAAATGCACAAACAACGCTGGGCTCCTAAACAAATCACTAAACTCTTTGGTTTATAACTAAGGAGATTTGGTCTATAAATAAGGAGCCTGGACTGGCTTATCTCTAACAACCACTATGGTGCTAATTTCCGTCCCCCCTCCCTCACGGAAAACATTTATTTCCTAGAGTGAAGAGGACACACACTTCAAAACCTTGTTTGGGAGAAGCTTTGTCATTGGGGGTAAATTATTGGGTAATTTAAACTAACAAAACAAACATACTTCTGAAGGTTATGTGGTAGAAACTTTAATTATTAACTCCTAGGGTACGAGTTCAAGAGATACATTTGACGAAATTCAGATTCTAGGCACAAAGGAGGCTGATGTTAGTTTTAGTATTGGGTTATTACACCATGTTTTCTTTTGGATAAAATTCTAGGAAAAAAATCTAAAACTGCTGGCAGTATTTTGTAGAAATATCCTTGAAATAGGCCAGTAAAATCTGGGCATAATTTATTAGGAAATACAGTGATGTCAGCAGAGGACTTTGTGGGTTTGCCACATGGCACTGCGGTGCAATAGCTCACCTCCAACTTAGAGTTGGTCTGGGAAGTGTGATGCTTTAGGCAAGTCTTTTGCTTCTCTGAGACTCTAATTCTTCATCCATAAAGAATGGGGGAGTATTATATAGCCATATAGCATTACGAGGAATGAGATATATTGGAAAGGGAAAAAAGTAAGCAGACCAAAGGGAACTGATAGCTCTGTAAAAATATTATAATTATTAGTATCATGATAATTGTCCTACAACTGTGGGCTGCTTATCTCTGGCTCGTTCCGTAAACTTCCTGACTCCCATCTTGTCACTTAATTACTTCACCACGTGCTCATGAGCTAGACTTCCTTAGGGCTATTTTTTTTTACCCACTCAGCTCCCCAAGTTTCCTGCTTTCCTTCATGCATATTACTCTCTCCTGCTTTTCCTGTTGTCACAGATTGGGAAATTTATGAAAGCCAGAGACCTGTCTTATTCATGAATTTAGGCAGGAGGAGCCTCCCTCCTGACTACAATTTGGGAAATGAATGAAGGCATGTATGAATGATACCCATTTTTAGAAACAGACTGGACTTGGCTTTTGCCTCTGGACTCACTGTTCTGCCCTTTCTTGTGCCCTACCCAATTCATTCTGATTCCCCAAACAAACCCTTTTCTTATTGCAAGTTTCTACAGTGATCCACTTATAGACACTGGTCTTTTACATTTTCTCCCTGAGTTATCCCAACCACTTTAATCTTTCTGTGCCATTGACACTGGGTTCCCTTTGTCATCCTTGACCCACTAACTAACCCACCTTCAGTCCAGTACATTCTTCAGTCCTATAATACCAATTACAGGGAAGAGGAAGGAAGACTTTTCCCCTCGTCCCCAAACCTTGGCGTAGGTGGTACATTTCCCCACTCTTCAATTTCTTAAAAATACTGTTCTTCCAGCTCCTGGGATTCAGTATCTTGGTGTTCTCTTTAACTCTTCCTTCCTCATTGGTTTCTCAGATTCAGCCAATTGTAAGAGTTATAAAATATGCCTTCTCAACAATCCTTCCTTCTATTTCATCCTTTACTTATACTTTTAAGAGTTACTTCTCATGCCTCTTCATTTGTTCATTCACTCACTCATCCAGTCTTTTATTGAACAAATATTTACTGAGGGCCTCTTAGTGAACAAGGCAGACACTAATAGAGCTTACTATCAAAGGGAAGATGGACAATGAACAATTAATAAGCATATATCAGGTATTTATATAATCTCAGTTATTGATAAATGATATAATGAAAGATTGTGCAGGGTCAGTGGAGAGATGGTTTTGAGATGACTGCTATTTTAGTGGTCCTTTTGAGTTAGCGATATATTAGCAGAAATCTCAATAAATAAAGGTGGCAGTCTGGGATGAGAGTTATCTAGAAAAGCTAGGATGCCCCAGGAGAGAAGGGACTTGGTATATCTTAAAAACAATACAGAAATCTATGTGGCAGGAGCATATAACATAAAAAAATAAGTGCAACCTCAGAAAGTCACTTTATCTCTCTTGATTGAAAGAATTGAACTAGATAATATGTAAGGTGTCATCAGGCTCTAAAATATCTTATCAGCTGAACTAGCATGTCAGTGATTTGAGGGGAAAAACTAAGTCATATTTATGTTTTCCATAGATCACAAAGTAATATTATATACTGAATAAATTGGGTACATTGAATATAAATTAATGGATGATTGGATGGATTGGTGTAAGCAGAAGAAAATGGGAGGAATCTTCTTTAGAAAATACACTCTGGGTCTTGCCTCTTAATGTACATCATCCTTATGTTTAAAGACTTCCATTGTGGTGAATAAAAGTATCCATAATAATATAATCATTTCATTTTTCTCCCCATTCTCCCTTGCTAACCAAGAAAGAGATAAATATACATATTAACATAGACACAATTCAAAACATGGAAATTATTTAGAATTCAATTGTAAGAGACTGCAATTTCTAAGCATTTGCAGTACACACACACACACACACACACACACACACACCTTAGAGTTTATTGCATATTTCTTTCTGTTTCTAGCTTACTTTTACCTCCATTTAAAACACACTTTTTTCATTTACTATTGGTTTGTCTCACTACTTTAAAAGTTTCTCAATAATAAGTCTCATTTATTTTTGTGCTGTTAAGTGCTTAAGCTAAGAGATACTTCATACTAAATGGTCATTGAAATTAAATGTTAAAATCCCTTTCAGTGGATGGAAGAGGTGCAACAGGAGATCTTAGTCAATAGTGAATGAGGAGCAACATATTTTTCCTGGAAAAAATGCACTGGATTGAAACAGTAACCCAGCCAGTGGCTGGAGCTCCAGGTTGAGAGAGCTGTTAAGAGCTAGGAATTTATATGGCTTCAGCGGGTCCAATAAAAGATTCAGCTTAGAGAGATTGACTAGTATACAACCCAAGGACTGGGGCTTTGTATTCTGAGCCCATGTTGAGGGGCTTAGTAGGAGAAGCTTCAATTTGGGGGAATACGAAATTGTCCAGTGAATCTCCAGGAACCCTGTAGTTCAGGCTTAGGAAAGTAAGCCTAAATATCTTCATGACTTCCTGGTGGAGATGCAGCTCCTAATCTCCTGCGGACTTGTTCTCTTTGGAACAGGACCATGGTAAAGTTGATGTGGGTTGGAAGGTCTGTAGTACCTGGGGCTGAGCCAAGTTGAAGCAGGCTAGAACATACACCTGGGAGGATCTAGATGTGAAGAACATGATTGCACAACCATTAACAATATCAGGGTAAGAGAAACCCGTCTGATCCGAGATGTAATGTGATGCACAGAACATATGTACCAGTGAGAAGAGCGATTTATTTCAAAGGCATGAACATTTGGATAACAGCAAGGAGAAATTTAATTTAGGACTAGAAATATCAAAATGTTGTCAGGTAGATGTTTTAAAAGAGTCAGTAAAGATAAAGACTAATAACAATTATAATAAAAACTAATTTTCTGAGCCATTAATAGGCACCAAGCTCTCTTCTGAGCTGTTTGTACTGCAGAGAAATGGAAAAAAATGATGGATAAAATTTTGCCTTAAGAAGTTAATTTGCAGGCTGAGAATAAAATATTTACCCAACTCATCATGACACTTAATTGAATGGGTATGAAGAGAAAGAGCAAAGACAGCACAAGAAGAAAGAAAAGGATAAATATGAAATGCAATATCTCATTTCAGGTGAGAATTTTAAAAACGAAGAGAAGGGTTTATTTCCTTTGAATTCAATAATTTGTTAAATCAGGATTGACTCATTAAAAGAATATGACTTTTGGGAAGAAATAGACCTGGATTCAAATTCTGACTCTATTTATTATGTGACCATAATAAAGTTATTTAAAAATACTTTTTTCTTGTCCATACAATGCATACCTACATCACTAGGTTGTTATGAAAATCAAGTGGAATGGAATAAAATACACAAACTATGAGAGTGTGTCATTCTTCAGAGTAAGAACATCACCTTTCTTTATTAACATTAATAGCTAACAATTTTTAAGCATTTATCATTTAATAGGAGCTTCACTAAATTCTTCCATTATCTCATTATATATTCAGAACAAGTATCCTATAAACCCGATCCTATTGTCTTCACTGTATAACTGCAGAAAATGAGCCACAGGGACATTTATATTACTTGCACAAGGACTCAGAGTCCTTGCTGAGAGCAGGGATTCAAATCTAGACAGGCTGACTTCACGGTCTGTGTTCCTACCCACGCTGCCGTGGTTTCTTTCTTTATGTGCATGCTGATGTCTTCAGATGATAAGCTTCCTAAAGGTAGTGATATTGCCTGACTTTATGGCTATTTCCACAGCCGTCGATATAGTACCAGGCACATGATAGGTCAAAACACTAACCTGTGTGATTTTTAAATGGCATTTGTTAAAAAAACAAAAACAGGAAAGAGATAGTCCATTCGTTGGCTAAGTTATGTGAGTTTGCGTCTCTGCCTGCCACTGTTTCTATATGCCGCCTTGAGGCCTAGTGTTATCTTTGGCAGATATTTGCAACCCTCTCCCTCACTTCACAGGCGAATTTCATCATGAAGAAAATTGAGCCAGAATCCACTGAAAAGAATTTTCTTTTAAAAAGGGAAAAGAGCCTTTATTACAGCTAACAGTTTGCAAACCTGGGAGATGCAGCTGTGTTTCAAGAGAACAAAGAGAGGGCCTGTCTCTTACAGGGAAAGTTCCTGCCCAGTTCCCACTTTGGTTTGCTTATGTGGGTAAAGAATGCAAACTTGCTTAGTTCTAAATGGTTGATGCTTCTTGAGTTCTGATTGGCCAGTGCAGGTCATTGGCCACTGGCTGATTCAGGTGGCATAAATAGGAACAGACAGCTATACAAATCCCAGAGGTAAGTGAGCATGGGGGATGTCCAGGAACACAGAGCACGTATGTAATCTCTATACACCAAATGGTCATTTCACTCTAGTTTGAATTCAGGCCCAGCTAGCCACTCAGGATCCAACTTTAAGGACCGGCTCTTTCAGGGTTCACATATGTGATAATAAACCTTAATTTGTCTGATGACATTTGTGCTTCCTAAGTATCATGGTTTTCATTAAATTCTCTCAACTCTGAGCATATTTTATCTTAATATCCTAATATTCCACATTTGTGAGTATACTGATACACATGGGTTGTCTGACAATTTATCTTGTCTCTCCTACTGAACAGGTAATTGAATTCAGTATGACAAAATCAAAGCCTACTCTTGTCCAGGGTGTTACATATAATAAATCAAGGAGTATTCATCACGGTTTTCACTCTCCAAGAGCTTAGAATCTGGATGAAAACAAAAGGTTTACAAAACTAACATAAACAACAATGCAAACTTGAAAATATTAGTATGACTATTTGGGAAATATTGATATGCTATGTAAATTTCTTCAGGACAGTGTCTCTTATACTGTTACCCACCCTCTGTGCTAAGGCAAGCAATTCCCACTTCTTTCCTGGCAAATAAAGAAACATATTCATTTAGTTAGTCATTCATTTGTCCAGCAGCTGTTTGCTCAGACCTTACCGTGAAAATGTTAGGCAGTATTTGCATTCAAGGAGCTGCTGCTCAGAAGAAGAAAGAATCATATATAAGTGGATAATTTCTATGAAAGGGGATACGAGAATCTATAAGTATACAAACAGCTATGATGTCAGAGAACAAGATGTGACTACTGAAAGTTTCCTAAGACTTAAGCCTGGTAGCATAGGATATGTGGAGATACGAATAGGACTGTTGTTGTCTGAAGTGACACAGAGCCTCTTTTGGAGACTCTTATTCCACTACGGTCAGGACCAGACATTGGTGTTCATTGTCTAGGTTGCTTTTGAGAGGAGAAATGATATACTGGATTTCCTTTGCCTTTCCATTTTACAGATCTTAGCACAGAGCATACAGCACAGGGCATATAACGATTGCTTCTGATGATTGCAACATGACCTGGTGGAAGGTGCATGGGCTTTGGTGTACAGTAAATCTAGTTTGGACCCCCCCCCCACCAACTATGTGACTTATTAGTAAGGACTGGGATAACTTGACCTCTCTGAGTCTTTTTCCCCAGATGAGAATAGGAAGCACTGTAACAAGTGTTTACTAATAATTATCACATTTAATCCCCTCCATGACCCTATGGAGTAGGCAGTTTCACTATCCCAATTTTACAAATGAGAAAGCTGAGGCACAGGGAGCTAAACTGACTTGCCCTGTATCACACAGCTAATCACTGGGGGCTGGGATGAATATCCAGGCAAACCTACTCGGTTATACTTGATAACTGACTTTCCAGGCCTGTAGTGTGAAAAATAATTTTGTAAGAGATTTAGTTGAGTGCCAGAAACATAGAAGGTCCTGTTGTTTAATTAATTGGTGATGGAGTGTCAATTAAAGACTTGACAAGCTGTGGACAGAACAAAAGACACAATGTCTAGATTAGATTTCCCTAGTTCTCTCTTTCGGAGCTCACTGCCATCCAGCCCTCAGCTCAAACACGAGGGCAGTCCTGGAGTACACAATTCAAGGGCACTGGTGTTTAGGGGGTAATAAAACCAACACATAATGGAGGCATTTTTACTCCTGAAAGGCAGACCCCTACCCTAGAAATAGTTGGCCGCCTGATTCCTTCCCCTCACTTCACATCACACCTCAATCTGCCATTGATTGGCTCTAGATGAAGTACCCTTTCTATGGAGCAGGATCAATTTAACCAATTTGTCGAATTTAGATGCTGCTGAGATCAGTTCCTTGAAGCCCAGGACTGGCAAAGAGCAAACTTCTTTATGCGATTTTGCCTTTAATTAAACTTCTCCTTGTTCAACTAGTAAAATTCTTTTCCTAGTTGCCAGACACTGATGTGAGCAAAAAGTGACTTCTGAAGTTGGGCAATTGATGTTAAATGGTGCTACCAGGCAAAAAGAGGGGCTCCTGGGAAAAAGAAGGATTTTTCCTTCTTCAGTGGAAATGGATTTCAAATGTAATTTACTGTTTCTACCCAGTGAAAGGGCATCTCTCCTCATGAATCTATGGGATGCTGAGAGAAGCGCCATTTCTTTCCAGAAGGCCATGTTTCCAAATTAACTTGTTCAGATGCTAAGCAGAAAAGCTGCCGTGCTGCTAGGAAGAACAATTACTTTCCCTGGGTTGCCTACAGGCTGGTTCATTCAGCTCGCTTTATGTTCCAAACCTTGGCTGGGTCTGGAATGGTGGTTCAATACTGTGGGGGCTTTGAGTTTTTATTTCAGCCAAACTAGTGACACAAAAAATGAGAGCCTGGTGGGAATCTTGTAAGATGCCAGGTTTGTGCAACCTGTCTTTGGAGTCATGCAGGTTAACTTCCAAGAGGAGATCTAGGAAATACAGGGTAGTTATTAATTGGCTTCTCTGTTCTTAGGCATACAGACGTGTGCTTACACATGTTCCTGCACACACACATGCACACGCACATACACACACATCAGCTTGTTGGCTTGACATCTATGGAGCCGCACAGTTGTAATTGAAGGTGCCTTTAAATAAAGGACCATTAAACTGTGGCTACAGCTTCCCCCAGGCCAACTGTGCAAAGTGGACCCTGCAGGGGGTTTGGACCTGAGCACTCTTTCCATGGTATTGTCTGGTGAGGCAGCAGTCTGCCCCAGCGGGTACTGAGCTCAAGGTAGAGGTTGACAGGGATGGGGGTGGTGGAGAGGCCCCTGCAGGCCTGCTCCATACTGTCACTGTCACTCCTGATGGACCAAAAAGTGCCGCCTCTTTCCTCAGTTCTGCTGATGCCAATTCACTCTCAGGGGACATAGGACAAAGGCGCATGCTGGATCTCCACATTTTAGAATGAGGATCATCAATCTTACTCCATGTATAGAACAGAGCCAATGTTGGGGAAGAGCAATAAACCTACCAGCTGCTCTGAGGCATTAGAAGGGGAAAAGGAAGGGGGGCTGGGGGATTGTAGGCTTCTTTTTTATTCCCCAAATCTGTGGGAACAGATTCTATAGTAGATTACTACACAAAGAGATTGCGAGCGGGGAAAACAAACTGGTGTAGAATGGAGTTCGATGATGAGTTTTCTAAGAAAGACACCTTTCTTCTGAAAAATCAAAATCAAACTCAAGCTATTTGTGCTTAAGAAGTACATCAAGTTCTTCACAGACAAACAGATCATCTTTGTGTACATGACCCTGGTAACCAGGGCAGTGTGAGCAAGACCTCAGGTATTCAGATCCAGGTAAGATCATTCTGTGAAAGGAGAACTTAATTGTGTACTTAATTAAAAGTACTAATTACGGCACAATTTTTAAGATTTTATTTTTAGTTTTTTAGAGTTTGGCAAAATAGAATGCTAGTTGTTTCCAGTGTCATCATTTATTGTTGACCTTGACTCCATATCCAATGTGTTTTTCTAAAAACACAAGTTCCAAGATATTAACACAGTATCTGTGGTGAAAAAATGGCAGAAATTCTGTGTGAGATGATGCTAGACAGGTCTCTTTTCTGCATGATCTTTTCATACCTTTAATATGTTGATGAATATAAAAATCTACAAGAGAGGGAAATGGTAGGCGGTAATTTTTTTAAATGTATTTAATCATGGGAGAGTTCTCTTGAGCATTTTGCAGAACTAGTCCTAGGCAGAACAAACACACTTTGGGACATGCTAGTGAGAAGGCTGATGCCCTGAAATTACTTTAAAAGAACATATATCCCAACCTTTCAATGCTTAAATATTTGGAGGTTCTAAGTTCCCTCTTCTAGTTTGGGATTCAGGATTGAGCAGTGAAGATTTTCCTCAAGGCTGAGGTATCTACAGGAGAAACTCTAAGAGTTAGAATTTATGAAATCGCGAGAGTGGAAAGCCCGCCCTGGTTTGGAAGGATATGGTATCCACCACACACTTTGCGTCTGAGATCCAGCGGAGTGGGACAAATAATAATTGACAGAGCACTCAAGCGTGCCAGATGTTATGCTCAATGTTTCATACAGATTGTCTAATTCAGTCTTCAAATAGCTCAGTGAGGGTTGTTTCCACCATTCCACAGCTGAGGAAACTGAAGTTAAACAAATTACTCCACAGGGTAATTGTATTATGAGTGATGAAGCTGGAACTCAAACAAATCCAGTGAGTCAAGACCAAAGTAAGGCAATCTGACTTTTTGCCACTACACCATGTTGATATATCTAGATAGCCTGCCTCATGCAGGGTCACAGTTTAGTTGTGTTCCAGAACTTTATTTTCCCAAAAGGATGAAAATCATCTGTGAAGGCTAGCTTAGAAGGATTCTAGCTTCTGTCTTGGGAAGTGTGGCCTAGGATTCACCTAGAGATTGGGGTGTTGCAGTGTTTAGTGGCTACTAAGCAAGGGATTTTATTAGCAAATGTAGAGAGCCTCCATTTGCTGTAGCCTTGAGGGCTCTCCTTGAGGAATCCATCTCACACCTTGTAAATGGTGATTTCACGTCCCACTCCTGCTTACCCTTTGCTTTACTTGGGGGAAAATTTGTATTAGAGAACACTGGAGGATTAATCTACCCCACAGGGTAACTTGTATAAACCTTTAACATTAACTTCTGGAATAATTTGACACCTTTCTAGGAAAGGAGGAACAGGAATGGAATAGCACCTGAGAGTTTTGCTCACAAGAATTCTACACAATTCTATACAGCTCCCTATGGTTCTAGGAATTATTCCACTCTACTTTGTTGTAGAACCTCTGGAATTTTGTATATCAGGACAGATTCTAGGAAGAATCAATGATTGAATTTTCTTTTAATTCTATCTGACTTTTTTTTTCACTGAATTAACTTTGGCAAGGAAAGCTCAATGCTCATTATCAGTTACTCTTGGCCTCTGACTACATGTCAAACACAATGAGGTAAATACCTCCATTGAATAGTGTGCGCTGTTGTTCTACCTCAGCTGGCCTCATCCCAGAAAAACACTTCTGGATTAGCCAACCTGTTTTGAAACATGGAATAGGGAGTCTCAGAGTCATTCAGTTATACAGTCAGTTGACCAACAATATTTCCTACGCTAGATTGACTATGCAAATCAACTCCCAACAAGGCATTCTAAGTATGCACTAACTGAAAGTCAGGGGTCTCTGTCTTCAGAGAGTTGGAGAGATGATGCATGTGCACACATGTGTTCCTAGGATACAACTGGAGGGGACCGTGAATGAAGGGACAAATGGAACAATGAAAAGGAGAGTGTGAACTTGAGTATGAAGAGGAAATTAAATAAATGGCAAATGGTGTTTGTTGAAGAAAACAGGTGACTTGTTAAATAAAAGTGCAGGGAGGGTGGAAGTTGGAGGGCTGGGTTGAGGCAGACTTTTTCTCAGATGGCTTGATCCAAGTAAAACCAGTGGTTCTCCAAATAGTCTATAGAATCAGGCAGCTCGGAGGTGATTTTAAGGGTACTGGGCCCCAGATCCATTAGTAACAAAACTGGAAGCTTTTTGAAGGCAGGACAAACATCCAACCTATTGTAGCCTCAGCATCCAATACACAGAACATCTAGTATATATAGCAGCCACTCAGTAAATTTTTGATTAAGAACTAAATTAACCTGGGTCATCACTAGCATTAGCCCAGGAACTCCCTCTATAGACATGCACCACTGGAGTGGAAGTAAAAGTTGTATGACTGTGGGGAAGAGGTAAAAAGGAAGAAGAGGTGTGGGGAGAGAACTCTGTCTATAATGCAGTTTTATCAGCTTAATTTTAGTTTTTGTGTATATGTAAAGGAAATAAATGTGAGTAGCTTTACTTCCTTTTCTTCTTGCAAGGAAACAAATAAATCCATCCTCTCTTTTCTCTACCAGAAGGGTTTAAAAGTTCTGCAGAGAGCTTCAAATGATAGTCAAATAGGATCTATGTTTTGTGATAGATTATTGATGAACAATCATTTTTTTCTCTTAACAGATAAAACTGTATCCTCTACCACCTTTCACTCGTCTCCTTATTTTATTTACTGTAATTGATGTAAAAAATCAGCTTAGAATATCTAGACTATCAATCCATATTTTCAAATTTTTACAAAGCCAAAGATGAAATTGAATCTCCAATACATTTTCATGGTGCTCCAAGCTCTATCTAAGTACTTAGAAGGGATATTAACTTAGGAAGATAAGGTTAACAACAAAAATTTAAAAATCCACAGCCTAAGGATTCCTTAGGAATCCTTAGAAATGGAAGCAAATGTGTTCCTAGTCCCTAAGCTACAGTGCTGAGTGGTCAGCACAGAAGTTGTCTTCATGGTATATTTTGGTGAGTTGATGCATGGGCTAAAAACACAGATTTGGGAATGAAACCTGACATAAATCTATGTGGACTTGGGAAAATTAAATAAAGTCTCTGAGCCTCAGTTATCTCATCTGCAAGAGAATAACAAAACTCATCTCACCAGGCATTGGGAATATCAGAGATAATCCAGGCAATGCTTGTGACATGTAATAAACATTCAAAAACTGATAGTTGCTATTTTTATGATTGACATCCTTACCATAGAATGAAAACACCTTTTTACTGTTTCTTAATATCCTCTTTCAGAACATAATAAGAGTGAAAATTAAAACAAAGAAATCACAATCAAGCAAATATTTCTTCATGATAGAGTAATGAATCAAGAAACTTTTAGAGTATAACAAAATTGTATGAAATGACTTTTTCTAAATTTCCATACCATTTAACATATGTAATTATGTTTACACAAATCATTTATAGAAAAGGACTTGAACAAAATACTTTTACAAGTTTTCACTTTTTATTGGAGCGTAATATTTCTCAGAGACATCAGAAATAACACCACATATCTACAATCATCTGATCTTCAACAAACCTGCCAAAAACAAGCAATGGGAAATGGATCTCCAAATCAGTAAATAGTTCTGGAAAAACTGGCTAGCCATTTACAGAAAACTGAAACTGGACCCATTCCTTACACCTGATACAAAAATTAATTCAAGATGGATTAAACACTTAAATGTAAAATCCAAAACCATAAAAACCCTAGAAGAAAACCTAGGTAATACTATTCAGGACATAGGCATGGGCAAAGATTTCATGACAAAAACACCAAAAGCAATTGCAACAAAAGCCAAATGGACAAATGGGATCTAGTTAAAGAGCTTCTGCACAGCAAAATAAACTATCATCAGAGTGAACAGGCAACCTACAGAATGGGAGAAAAATTTTGCAATCTACTCATCTGACAAAAGTATAATATTCAGAATTTACAAGCAACTTAAACATATTTACAAGAAAAAAACAAACAGCTCCATCAAAAAGTGGACAAAGGATACGAAGAGACACTTCTCAAAAGAAGACATTTATGTGTCCCGGAAACATATATAAAAAAAGCTCAACATCACTGATCATCAGAGAAATGTAAATCAAAACTGCAATGAGATACCATCTTATGCCAGTCAGAATGGTGATTATAAAAAGTAAGGAGACATTACATGCTGGTGAGGCTGTGGAGAAATAGGAAGGCTTTTACACTGTTGGCAGGAGTGTAAATTAGTTCAACTGTTATGGAAGACAGTGTGGCAATTCCTCAAGGATATATAACCAGAAACATCATTTGACCCAGCAATCCCATTACTGGGTATATATCCAAAGGATATAAATCATTCTACTATAAAGACACATGCACACGTATGTTTATTGCAGCCTTATTCACAATAGCAAAAACATGAAACCAACCCAAATGCCCATCAATGATAGACTAGATAAAGAAAATATGGTCCATATATACCATGGGATACCGTGCAGCCATAAAAAGGAAGGAGATATCGTCCTTTGCAAGGACATGGATGAAACTGGAAGCCATCATCCTCCGCAAACTGACACAGGGACAGAGAACCAAATACTGCATATTATCACGAATGAGTAGGAGTTGAACTGTGAGAACACATGGACACAAAGAAGGGAAAAACACACACCACTGCCTGTTGGGGGTTGGGGGGGTGAGGGAAAGGAACTTAGAGAACAGGTCAATAGGTACAGCAAACCACCATGGCACACGCTTACCTATGTAACAAACCTGCACATTCTGCACATGTATCCCTTTGTTTTTAGAAGAAAAAAATTCACTTTTTATTGGAGTGTAATATGTATTCACATAATTGCACAATAAAACACACAGCTTGGTGAACTTTTACAATTAGAATCCTCTCATGCAATCAGCACCCACATTGAAAGAGAAGTCCGCTACAGCACTCCTGAAGTCCTGCCCCCACCTTTATGCCCCTTTTCATCACTACCACCCCCAAATTTTGACCACCCTCTTGAGTTATAACACCATAGATTAATTTGGTCTGTTTTCACCTTTAACTAAATAAGAATCATACGTTAGGTACAATTCTGTGGCTGGGTGGAACAACTTACATTTTTAAATGTCAAGAGAAACTGTGTGACCTGGTAACTAGAACATTCAAATGGATTCAAAAGGATAATTTTTCAGATGTGACCTGCCCAGAAGGCAGAAGGCACTGGTCTGTGAATAAATACGGAATATAAATTATAATTATATCATTACATAATAAAAATATCACGAGGTCAGGAGTTCGAGATCTGCCTGACCAAAGTGGTGAAACCCTGTGTCTACTAAAGATACAAAAATTAGCTGAGTGTGGAGGCGTGCACCTGTAATCTCAGCTACTCAGGAGGCTGAGGCAGGAGAATCACTTGGATCTAGGAGGCAGAAATTATAGTGAGTCAAGATCACACCACTGCACTCCAGTCTAGGTGACAGAGAGGGACTCCATCTAAAAAAATAATAATTTTTATTAATTATTAATAATTATTCATAATTAATATAAAATAACATTAACACATGCTCATACCATAAAATTTTTATAATTAATTAGAAAATATTTTGCACTAATAAAAATGTAAATGTAAGATGTACAAGATTACAAGGGGGCAACTTGTTTCAAAGGAGGCATATATATACATATATACACGCATGCATATATATATACACACGCACCCACATATATATATACATATATATATATACACACATATATATATACATATATATATACACACATATGTATATACACACATACTGGTATATGTATATGTACTATTTTGTACTATAGGTACATATATATACTGTATAAGTGTGTATAGACATATGTATGTGAAAATATATGTATACACACACACACATATACATATAAAATGATGACCCACCAGCAAGTAGTCTTAACAAATTCTTTAGAATAATCTGAATTAGTCATGAATTAGTCACTCTGCTCTCTGGGAGAGGGCGAGGCTTCCAAACGGAGCAGCAGCTCCAATGTGTCACCATCATTATTCTGCTATGAAACCCATTTACGTGCTCATGGAATCAGCTCACCATTATGAGTTTTTTTCTGCAGTCTTTGTTATTAGTTGCCTTATAGTTTACATACAAGACATATTGGAGGGCCCAAATCAACAAATTTGTAAATAGACTTTGTGTTTCCCCATTGAATAACCACAAAAATGTGACATTCCCGACAGCTTGAGGGGGTGCATACCAGCTACCACCAAACCCACCTGTTCAAATGTGATTCTCCACTCAGAGCTGAGACTTGGCCATGGCGATGGGAGAAAGATAAATTACTGGCAAGAAAATAATTTAGGAGGTAATTGTCCAGGCATTATCTTAAAGGGCCTAAACTAAGGAAGGGGCCATGAGCATAGAAAAGAGAGACTGGTATATTAGATATATTTCCAGCTAAATTTCTAGTTCCACACAAATTTCTGCAGTGGGTTTTATACTGACTTACCACAGTGAAGAGAGGAGTGGGAAGGTTTACAGCTTTGGGCACCAGTTCACTGATAATACACAGGACTAAGTATTTTTTTCAAGTAGTAATGGTATGAGGAGAGTGAGTTTTACTCCAAACACACGAAATTTAAAGTAGAGCCAAAAGCCAGTAGGCCAATGCAAATGTATAATCCATAAATTGAACTCACTATTTAAATTAAAAAGTTATTTTTAGCCAGCAAAGATTATGTCAAACATTATTTTTTCTCTTTGTTTTTTCAGAGCATAATGTTTCTGTCACATGCAAAAAACTGGAATTTCCTCTTTTATCCCTCATAAAAGTAATTTTCCCAAGTATAGAAAATTTGCAAAATATAAATGAGTTGAAAGAAAAAGAATCTACATTTTATGCCAAAAACAGTTGCTGATATTATTTTGGTGTATTTCCTTTCATGCAACATTCTATCATAAGTATTTTCTATGTTACTGTTATTTCTTCTTTAAATCTGCATTTCTCAGAGTACAAGTTAGGCTGAAACTTTTTTGTATGTTTTGGATTTCTGCAAAATTTTTTTGATAAAATGTAAAACTAGGATGGAATCTCTTATCCAGCATGGATGAGCTGCCTTCTTCTGTAAACTTCATGATGCTGATGGGTACCTGAACTGCTTCCAAGGTGTTGGTTTTTTTGTTTGCTTGTTTTTAAGTTTTACTTTTTATTGAAGTATAATATTCCAACAAAAAGGCAGACATATCACAATTACACAGCTTGATGCATTTTCACAAACAAAGCCCAGCTGAATAACCTGCACCTAAATTAAGAAATAGAGCATTTTCCAGCATCCCAGAAACTCACTCTCCAACTTCATGCCCCATCCAATCACTCCCTGTTTACAAGGGTAGCCACCAGCTTTGCATTTATTAACAATAATTAGCTATGCTATTTTTTACTTTTTACATAAATGGAACCATATAGCTTGAACTCATGGGACTGGCTTCTTTTCTTCACATACATTTTTGCTGAGATTTATCCACACTCTTTTATGTCTGTGTAGATTGTTCCATCTTACTACAATCTAGTACTGCATTGTATGAATATACCACAATTTACTTATTCATTCTGCTGTTGATGGAGATTTTGGAAGTTATAGTTTTGGACTACTATGAATAGTGATGCTATAAAATATTCTGGTACTTATTTTCTGGTGCATATATGTATGAGTTTCCATTAGGCATACATTTAGTAGAGGAAGTGCTGGGTAAGGGGATATGCAGATATTTAGATACTATAGATACTCCCAAACAGTTTGCAAGATGGTTGCACCAATTTGCCATCGTGCTATTACTGTCTTAAAACTTCAATTGTTCTACATCCTTTGAAATACTTGGTCTTTATTTTTTATTTTAGTCATCCTAGTGGGTATGTGCTAGTTTTAACTTGGATATCTCTGATTACAAACGAATTTGAGCAGTTTAACATAAAGTTGTTAGCCATAGATAAATCTTCTTTTATAAAGTATTTGTTCACATTTTTAGTTTATTTTTCTATTGGGAATACCTATTCTTTAAAAATTGATTTGTGGATGTTCTTCATATGTTTAGAATATTAATTATTTGTTGAATATATGCATTGAAAATATCTTCTCCCACTAGGAGTTTGCCTTTTAACTGTTGTATTTATGTCTTTTGAAGAACACAATATTTTAATTACAATATAGTTTGATTTAACAATGTTTATCTTTTAGAGTTGAGCCTTGTGTGTCATATCTTAAAAATATTTACTACACCCAAGTGAGAAAGATGTTCTGCTGCACTTTTTTCTCCAAATGCTTTGTAGTTTTTTCCTTCACAATTACATCTGCAGTACATCTGAAATTTAATTTGGTACACAATGTAAAGTAAGAGTTAGGACACACTTGTTTTCTGTAGTGCTATTTAATGGATACAGAACCATTTATTGAAAAGACCATTATTTCCCTACCTAGCTGATGTGTGAATGTGTGACAGTACCATTTTTTTGCTCTTTTTGGACTTTTTTGCATTTTCATATGAGTTTTCAAAATAGTTGTATCCAAAAATGTAAAAACTGCTGGAATTTATATTGGGAAAGCATTAAGTACATAGGTTAGTTTGTTGGCATTTGATAGTTTTACAATACTGAGCCAATTCATGAACATGGTATGTCTTTCTATTTATTTGGATCTCCTTTATTTAAATATTTTATAACTTTTAGTATAAAAGTCTTACACATTTTTCCTTATACTTTTCATAGGTGTCTGATTTTTTCATGCTATCATAAATAATATTTAAAAAATTTTATTTTCGACTTTTTATTGCTTACTAGCCACAAAATACAGTTGTTGTATTGCATTAAAAGAAAATAAAATTATTGTTGTATATTGACATTGGACTCAGCAATCTTGCTATATTCATTGTCAATTCTTAAACTTTGTAGATTCTCTTGGATCTAGGTACACAATCATGTAGTCTGTAAACAATGACAGTTTTATTCACTTTTTCAATTTTGTGTTTTTTATTTCCTTATTTTGTTTATTTGTTTTGTTGTCTTTGTTAGGATGGTCAGTACAATAATAAGTGGAAATAGTGAAAATGAATTCCTGATCTCAGGAAAGTCTGCAATATTTGACACTGAGTATGATGTTTTCTGTAGATTTTTAGGTACATGTTTACCTTAGTTCTCTATTGATGCATAACAAATTACCATAAATTCAGCAACTCAAAACAGTACAAAGTCATTATCTCACTTTTGTAGGTCATAAGTCTGGGCAGGGTTCAACTGGATACTCTGCTCAGGGTCTCACAAGGTTAAAGTTAAGGTGTCACCTGTGGCTAGCTACATATCTGGAGCTCTTGATTCTCTTCCAAGTCATTCATTATCAGAATTCAGTTCCTTTCAGTTGCATGATTGAGGTCCCTGTTGTTGTTGTTTTCCTGACTATTGACTGGGGTTTTCTCTGCACTTTCAGCAGCCACTCTCAATTCCTGGCCATTTGGCTTCTTCCATTTTTTTTTTTTTTTTTTTTGAGACGGAGTTTCGCTCTTGTTACCCAGGCTGGAGTGCAATGGCGCGATCTCGGCTCACCGCAACCTCCGCCTCCTGGGTTCAGGCAATTCTCCTGCCTCAGCCTCCTGAGTAGCTGGGATTACAGGCACGCGCCACCATGCCCAGCTAATTTTTTTTTGTATTTTTTTTAGTAGAGACGGGGTTTCACCATGTTGACCAGGATGGTCTCGATCTCTCGACCTCATGATCCACCCGCCTCGGCCTCCCAAAGTGCTGGGATTACGGCTTCTTCCATTTTTGAAGCCAGCAAAGGAAGATACTCTCTGCATCAAATTTCTTGGACTTCAGGGAGGTCCCAGTCCCTTTAATGACTCATCTGGTTAAGTTAGGCGTACCTGGATAATCTGTGTTTCAATTTAGAAAACA
This sequence comes from Callithrix jacchus, assembly GCF_049354715.1. Taxonomy (NCBI): domain Eukaryota; kingdom Metazoa; phylum Chordata; class Mammalia; order Primates; family Cebidae; genus Callithrix; species Callithrix jacchus. The sequence continues at coordinate 106,118,932 of NC_133510.1, read as the reverse complement.
TCAAGTGATTAGTTACTTGATCCTGGGACTGAATGTGAGATTTTGCCCACTCAACAAAAAGAATTGTTCAGGGCCGGTGTGCAATTGCCTGGGAATCTTGGAGATCATCTTAGAATCTGCTTAACATAATATTCTTTGTTAACTAATATATCTATAACTAGGTTACCCAAGAGTTGTTACCATGGTTGGGTGTTAAATCGGATCAGATATTTTTGCTGCATCTATCAAAATGTTTATTTTTCTTTTTCTGTGTGATTTACATTGATTTTTTTTGAAGCTCATTTCTTTCTTAAAGATAGCTAGATCCAATTTGCTATGTTGATTTGAAACATATGAAATTGCTGTGCTTACATTTTACCATACTTGACCTACAAATGGCAGTTTATATGTTTGAACTTAATTTTAAAATAACTTTATATCTATTTTATAAAAGATATTGATCTGTAACTTTTCTTTCTTGAAATGTTCTTGTTGAGTTTTATAATTGAAGCTATTCAGGCCTCCTAAGGTGTTGGAAAGTATTCTTTCTTTTATATACACTGAAAGAGTTTGTGCAGAATTGATATTATCTAATTCATAAATGTGTGAATTAATTCATTGGTGAAGCCATCTGGGTGTCTTCCAGTGTTAATCACTTTGAAAGATACACTCCCTTCAGATGTTCTAACTCATGCTGAGAAAATCTTCATATACAGGTTATGGCTTCTAGACTATAATCTATGAGAATTTTCTTGAGCAAAATGGTAATGATGAAAAATATATGTATATGAGTCAGTCCAGGAGAGAAGAACTCAGACATAGTCAGGGATTGCTCCAACATTATTCTAACCATTCCAGTATTTTTTTATAATAGAAATAGAGGCTCTGATCCATAAGTGAATTTTCTCTGAAGAAACAAAAAAACTATGGGTCACTTTGACGCAATCCTATATCCTGGTTTTTTCTATTCCTAGCAGGAATCACTTGGGCTACCCTTTAGTAGATGTGTATACTGGAACAAGTTATTCTGCTTCACTCTGCCTCAGTGCCCTCACCTGAAAAGGGAATAATAACATTGCCTATGTCACAGAATTATGAGGATCCATTTAGATTATGAATTAAGCTAAGTTAGCCCAGTGGCTAGCCTGTGGTATGCGGTCAATAAAAGCTAATTTTAAAAATGCTTTACCTAATCACTTCGTTTTAGAAGCACTTCAGTTTTCTAGAATATGTATTCTTAACCCAAGTATGTGTGGATGTTTCTAAAGTTTGACACTTTCTTGCACTTAGCTATTTCTGCTTTTGCCTATTTAACTGTAAGATTCCTGAAGAAAGGAATATTACTTTATATTTGTATTTCTAGTGCCTAACATAGACCAGGTACTCAATACTCTCTAATAAATTTTCAAATAAAAAAAATAACAAAATATCAGCAGTGACAGAGATTTATTAACTTATGACATTATCTTAAATTTTAGGAACATATATATTCCTGAAATTTTCAGTTTAATAATTCATCCTGCAAAATATACTCAAATAAATTTGCTAGATTTGAGCTAACTGGAAATTTTTAATATGAGTCCAAAACTAAATTATTCTATAGGGAAGGATACTTTACAAAAATAATGAGCACTATTTTATTGATACATCTGTGAGATATGATATACCCAGATTTACTAATTTCAACCTTAAGGATGCTTCTTCAATCAAGGAACATAGAGTGAATAAAAAAAAAATAGACTGTTAATTTCATGATGAGGTGTATTAGTCCATTTTCACATTGCTATAAAGAAATACCCAAGACGGGGTAATTTATAAAGGGAAGAGGTTTGACTCACAGTTCTACCTGGCTGGGGAGGCATCAGGAAACTTACAATCATGGTAGAAAGCAAAGGGGAAGCAAGCTTGGACCTTCTCAGGTGGTGGTAGGAGAGAGAAATGCAAGCAGGGAAAATGCCAGATGCTTAAAACCATCAGCTCTCATGAGAACTCACTATCAGGAGAACAACATGGGGGAAACCGCCCCCATAATCCAATCACCTTGCACCAAGTGTCTTCCTCAACACCTGGAGTTTACATTCAAGATAAGATTTGAGTGGTGACACAATCCATATCACTAGGTTAATTCTTGGACATTTTTAGAAGACAGTGGGACATACTTACATTTCCTTATGCTAAAAAAGTTTATTCTTTATCAGAAATTCAAATCTAACTGGGTGTCCTGCATTTTTACTTGCTAAACTGGTAAACCTAAATATATTACTTTTAATGGTGGAAACTTTTCGGACAAGCTTTATCACACAATGTTCAGTGGAAGCACACTTTAAGAATTACTACACTTTTTGGTACCAAATTTAGAATAAAAATTTTTGTTGCACTATTTACAGAAAACTAATTCAAAGTAAGGGATTTTTAAAAAAAAATCAGTGAGAGGAGGATGCAATTTAATCTCATTCTTTGAAAATAGTTTTGCTTCCATTGGACCTTAAAATAGATTTCTGAAGACAAGTAAATATTAAGGTAGCAAGTAGTGGGGTATGCGAGCCACCTGACCCACTAAAAGGGCAACTTGATTTTCAATATCAATAAGAATGAAGGATTCTGCACCAACTAATCCAACTCTAAAGATTTATAATCTTAATGTAAATTTGTATCAATAAATGAAATAGTATACAAATTCCTTAATGAGTTATAATGGACTAATAATTTTCTGGTGCATACACATCCCAGGGAGCTTGTGCTGGAGTTTTTCTAGTCTTGATTTTAACAGGTGTAAGATTGAACATGATTTTAAATAAGACTTAATTGACCAGAGTAGGTAATAGTTTCACTTTCCAGATGGATTAAGTAAATTATTCCACAATTAAGTGTTATAAAAGTGTTACATTACAGAGACAGGTAAAGAAATATTGAAGTTATATGAAACTAATGCCAATTTATTTATCTGTTGTTCCAGGATTTCACATTTTATTCAAACGAGTACTACTATTTACATCTGCTAGCAAATTCCATTAGTTAGGAGGGACTTGCTTTAGCATCTGCTCACTCCATGGTCCAGGGACTCAGGGAACAATAAATAGGACTAAAGGAAGAAATTGAACTAGACCATCATGATGTAAGTCTCACCATCAAAAAAGATCAGCATAGTGTGGGCCAAGCTAGACCATAAGAAATCAAGGTTATAAATTAGGCATTTTAACATATAATTAGAACTATGGGGGTGGCTTGAATGAAAGCAAAACATACTTTGGTCTGAGATTGGTAACACCAAAGTCAAATTTAAGGACATGATTCTTGATAGAGTCATAGAGTGACAAATGTAGTAGTGATCTTTAATAATTAGCAAGGTCTTTTAATTGTAAGAACCTGAAATAATTGAACTTCTAGTGGACCCACACAGAAACTTGACCATGCTTCTGCTATACCACAGTGAGGATCCAATTCCAGAAATCTGCATTGTTTGCTTTTACTGAATGAAGCAAATTCATTTTTCTATCTGAGTTATTGTCACTCATTAATAATGTATAGAAAAAGATATGATTCCATCATCTGTATTTGTTCTTTTAAAACGGAATGGCTCTCTTCTGTATGACTAACAGAAAAAAAAGGGAAAGGATGCTGCCAATATTTATTTCTCTCATTGTTTTCAATGAGTTTTGTCCTGTGGTTTCCACTTTAAGAAAAGTTAAACCACAAAGTTGATTAGGCTATCTTGGCTGTTGGTCCGTGTGTCTTGGATAAACAGACTGTCTCTGCAATATTTTCTCCCATTTTTCTGGGCATTATGTTCTCTCGTGTAATGACTGAACAAGATTTTTCAAAGCCAAGATAGAAAAGGAGGCCAGGGACCTAAATATGGTGGCCTGTACTGTACCAACATTCCAAGTGAACACCAGCCTTCCACAATTGTGGCTTTACAGAGCAAACTTCGTGTGGTAGTTACTATCATACACTACAATAAGAGAGAGAGAAAGAGAGAGAGAGAGAGAGAAGAGAGAGAAGCAGTGGCAAAGTATGGTGGGTTGCATTCAGTTCTGAGACACAATAACAACTAGCAGGAAAAAGAAAAAGAGACAGAAAGTTTCATTAGAAAGAACCAAAAAGGAAAAAAGGAAAAGAAAAAAAATATTAACCTCTGCATCACCCCTAGGTCATAACCATGGATTTCTGTATAGAGAATACTTCATTCACTGCAAAGGGCCAAACTTTAATTTGACACAATGCTAGTTCTTCATTTTACAAAGTGCCTTTCATCATTTCGAACTAAAAATTCTTATTAGGCAACAGAATTAGAAAATAATTGCTTAGAAAAATGGAAACTAGAAGCCAAAATAAGGAGAAAAAACAAGGTTGAATTGTTTTCCTTCCTTGAGACTTAATTTTAACCACAGCACAGAGATACATAAGCGCTTTTTTTTTGCTGCATTCTTTATAGGCCTCCATGTTTGTAAAAACTACTATAAAGGCTTAATTTAAATAAAAAGTATACAACGTTCACCCTGAGCTGCTATAAATGAATGTTCTTTTGCATACTTAGGGGGCCTCTTAAGTATGTCCCATGAGCCTACATTGCCCTTATAGAAATGAGGGCCTGGATCACTTTTCTTGGGGCTTTATCTATTGAGTTCTTGCATGGGCTATGCCTGAATGGCATTTAGGCTGAAGCATTCTTGGTGCCTAAGTAGGCTTTCTGTTAATTTGTCAAAGTGGAGGAGTTTTCTTATATTCTTCCCACAACCAAATGAAGCTCCCCATTTGCCATTACCCAACGGTTTATGCAAACCACAGTTGGTAGATAATCTGGGGAAAAATGTGTTAGCCTCATATTGTGAACAAAGACATATGACACAACATTCTTCTTTGTCTCATAAACATAAAAGGATGTTTTCGTTGTTAAAAAGCACAACTGACCATAAAACACACACTTCCTGAAATATTATCTGTGGCATTGGTCTTGCCTCTGCATGCTCATTTATGTATTTATGTTATCTTATGTACTATTTATTTATTTATTTATTTATTTATTTATTTATTTTGAGACAGGGTCTCACTCTGTTGCCTAGGCTGTAGTGCAGTGGCAAAATCTCAGCTCACTGAAACCTCCATTTCCTGAGTTCAAGTGATCATCCCACCTCAGGCTCCTGAGTAGGTGGATTACAGACATGCATCATCATATCCAGCTAATTTTTGTATTTTTAGTAGAGACAGCATTTTACTATGTTGGCAAGGTTAGTCTCGAACTCCTGACCTCAAGTGATACGCCAGCCTCAGCCTCCCAAAGTGCTGGGGTTACAAGCATGAGCCACTACGTGTAGCCCTATGTTTTCTTAATGTAAAAAATCTTATAAATAACTTTTATTATGTTTTAATTACATAACATGTATTGTAGGCTGAGTGTGGAGGCTCACACCTGTAAAACCAGTATTTTGGGAGGCCGAGGTGGGGGAATCACCTGAGGTCAGGAGTTGGAGACCAGCCTGGTCAACATGGTGAAACCCCATCACTACTAAAAAAAAAATTTGTCAGGTGTGGTGGTGCACAACTGTAGTCCCAGATACTCAGGAGACTGAAGCAAAAGAATTGCTTGAACCTGGGATGTGGAGGTTGCAGTGAGTGGAGATCATGCCAGTACACTCCAGTCTGGGCAACAGAGTAAAACTCTGTTTCAAAAAATATAAATATAAATAAATATAAATATATATGTATTACAATATATGTTATTGTAGTATGTATTACATAAAGACAAAAGAAATGAAAAACACAAGTAAAAACATAAAAACCACCCATAATCTTGCCACTTCCGGTTACTATTAGCATTTTGATGTATAACCTCCCAGATGGGTTTATGGCTTTATCTCTCTCCCCCCATATATATATATGTATATATTAATCGGCAAACTGTATATACATGTTTTAAAATCAAAAGGTCACTATACTTTACATATTTTTGTACTCTGTTTTTTTTTCTGTTAAACAGTATATTTTAAATATTTGAAATGTTAACAAACACAATTCTATAACATCTTTCAATGATTACAAAGTATTTCATCATTTTGTTGTACCACAGTTTATTCAGCCAGTTCACTTTCGTTGAATATTTTTGTGGTTTCTAATTTTTCACAATTACAATGTTGTAATAAACATTTTCAGAACAACATTTTTGTGCTTACACTATTTTTTTCTTTTAAGGCAAATTTCTAGAGATGAAATTAATTAGTCAGAGGATGTGAACCTTTTGAAGCTTTTGATATGTAATGCCAAACTGCTCATGAGATGGGCTGCATCTGTTTAATCTTCTACCAACAATGTATGAGAGTGTCTGGTTTGCTAAACCCTCACCACCACTGATTACTATTCTATTTTTTTGTGGTCAATTTCATAGAAAAATAATTTTAGCTCATCTTTTTCAAAGAACTGTAACATCTCTGTCAATGGCCATGAGTATCTCTACCTTTTCTCAAAAAGGCTCTTTGAGATTGATAAAGATCAACTGAACTGGAGCTGGAACCAGAAAAGTCAGAACTCTAGGAATTACCTTTGTGGAGTAAGAATAGGATTATTTTAAATGTGGGAAAGACAATAGCCATAATTTTAAATAACACTTTAATTCTAAGTGGTTTGGAATGCTTTAAAAATACAGTATAAAAGTTTGTTTGTTTTTTCGGGGTATGGGGACTCTCCAAAATTCAGTACGAACCTTTATAGCAGCATCTTGATTGCTTTTCTAGACAGTCCCTCATTGTGTGTAGTCATGAGAAAAAATGATGTCTACTGAAGACAGCACAGTCCCAATACATCCAGGGTAGATCGCATGACTAGGCCTTTGCCAGTCAGATATGCTTTCCTGGGATTCTGAATCTTGAGGGAAGGACACAACGACATAAAGATGGTTGTCAATCATGTATCTCAAGCAGCAGTGGCTTAGCCTTCCAGCGTTTCCATGGTTTTTGCTCATTCTAAGCCTAGTCATCCTAAGCAATATCTGCATCCTTTCCCCAAATCCCCTTCTGCTTAAGTTGCCCAAGTCAGTTCCTGTTGCCATCAGCCAGTAACTCCAGTTACATACAAATAGATGATGTGATTTTTTTTTTTAAGTTGTGAATTCTAAGTAATTTCTCCTCCCCCAATAAAGGTTATATCACTCCTAAAAAGTTTCTTTTTAGCATCGTTTGGGAGGATGCTATTAAAGCTCAACTCACAAGTGTAATAAATCCGTTCTGGGAGAGTTTTCTTATTGCCTTGCAGTGATGAAAGCTGATACCAGCATCTACTTTGCGTAGCCCATGAAAACATCAGAAAACTGTACTCTCTGCCTCTATGCTATGTCATTTTTCATTAAGTGACTTACCTCATACATTTCAAATACAACTTATGGATGGAAAACACCATGGGACTTTCCTCAGTCTTGCTAAGGTGACTGAAACTAGCCACAAAACTCTGGAGAGATAAAGAAGCTGTGTATTCACAGCCAAGATTTCCTACAAATGTGCTCTTTTACCATTTTTCTCCTCTTCTCCTCTTTTTCCTCTGACTTCTTTTTTTTCTATTAACAGAATGAAGCCAAAGTAACTTAACTGTAAAGCATTTCAATCCAAGCTACAAAAATGCATGTCCAAGGCTCTTTAAGAGTATCCCAATAAATAGGTGTCTCCCAATAAATAGGAGTCTCCCGAGTTTATATTTTCTTTCAGACCTGGAAGGTAATAACAATGCTAAGCATAGCAGGAAGGAAGTTACTAAACAATTATTAAGCACCTACTATCTGTGATGTACCATGGTACATGCCATATTATGTTATTTGATCCTTACCCTAGCCCTGTGACAAAAATAATGATAATTAGTGGCAGTAGTAGTCTACTATTATTATCCCCATTTTGCAAATGGGAAAGCTGAGACTAGAGATATAAAATCCAGCACAATGTACATAAATAACAAATGGCAGAGCTGGGATTAATTCTTGGGCAGTCTGGCTCTTAACCAATGTTTGGTTTGTTTGTGTTTCACGGATTATGATTACAGAATATTTCCCCAAACAGTCCTGTGATTTCATTAGATAGATTCTTCGAAGTCTTTTTCTCCTATTAGAGAAAGACTTTGTAGACACTACTTGGAACTACAAGCCTTTGGAGGTACTCATGAAATGAGAAGTAACTTTATTCCTCTCACGTAAATGGAGTGAGGTCTTAAAATTATGCCATGAATCTTCAAAAACAATACCAGCAATAGGGGTGGGGAAGCAAGTTTCTGCCACCCATAATACAGCAGTTTTTTTGGGTTTCTCAGTTTCCAGTGTCCTGGGTTCCTAGAACTCCCTAACTCTTCAGAACTGCGGTATGACCTGAGCAAAGAAGAAAGAGTGACAAAGGCCGGGAATGCTATTGAAGATAAACTACCTATCAGGGAGCCTGGCCTCCTCCAGATCCTCCGCCATATTTTGCTCTTACAAATTATTTCTTCTTCTACCCAGTAATTTTCTAATTCTAGATTCCAAACCAGCCATTTGGTGAGCATTGAACTCCCAACGCCTCCTTTCATGGGTCAGGGTATTGGAAATGCTGTCGCTGGCTTAGAAAAGAAGACACCCCACAGTGTCTACTATTCTGCACTTGCTTTTTCAAAGGCAGAAAGTTGCTTAAGTACTTTCCCATTTTTTTTCTTTTCTATTTATTCCCTGGGGTGAAAACTTGCAGACAATAACCTTTTCACCTGTCACGTTCCAGTGTAAAATGTGCTGCTCACAGACAGATATTTTTAAGCTAACCCCAGCCTCCAACCTTGCCCCCTTTGTGTGATCATGTTTTGAGCTGGGAGGCTTCCCCACAATGCAATTTTGTATGTTAAATAGAATTGCATATGTTTTATTTGAAATTCAATGCCTTGTGATTAAAAACTTGCCTTGGACACACTAGGTGGACTTGATTAAACTATGTATATTTATATTTTTACTGTTAGTTATTACTGAAAAAGGTAGTTTTCTGCACAAGTTGAGTTACATGTAAAATTCCTTGAGCATGGAGATAAAGCCTTCTTTGAGACACAAACAGACAAATTCACATCGTGGTTGTAGATTTCCGTTAACAGTAATTGCTATCCCCTGCATTTCCTTTTCCAGTTTGATTTCTCCCATCACTGAATCACAACTCTCATTTTATGGTTTATTTCAAAGAGATGGGTAAAATGAAGCTGTTTAAGGTAAGTCCTCACTCTCTTTTCTCTCTCTCTTTCTGATGCACTTAACTTTGGGGCCAGTCCTCAGTGAAAATTAAGTCTACCAAATTTAGTTATGTGGATCCACTGAAGATTTTCAAGAAAGATAAACCAGATCCAACTAATTTGACTGCGGTAAAATATTCCAAAACCATTCCAAATTAGCACCCTGAAATATCTAGGGTTGTGAACTGTTCTTTGTTCTGTTTTTAAGTGGTTATCTGTAAGGAGAAGCAGCTTGTGAGTTGTGGGAGGGAATTAGGAATTTGTATTGTTCATCTTAGAGTCCATTTGGAAGAAAGTGATAGTAAAATCTACTTTGGGCAAATTTTTTACCAAATTATGACTTTAATAATCTTATGAATTTTAGTTTACTAGAGACAACAACAAAATAATATTGATGAAATAACAACAGCAAAACTAGTTGTTCAAACTTGGTAATCACATCTTTTAACCAGTTTCTTTCATTGAGTTACATATTTGGAGACAATGTCATATAAAAGGAAAACAGAAATGAAAGGGATACTTAGACATTTTATTACAGAAAATTTCAAAATACAGATAAGATGTAATAATTTTATGGTGCATAGCATCTACTCACCACCTAGATTCTACAGTGAACATTTATGTATACTTGTTTTATTATGGCTGGGCATGGTGGCTCACTCCTGTAATCCCACACTTTGGGAGGCAGAGGCAGATGAATGGTTTGAGGTCAGGAGTTCCAGACCAGCCTGGCCAACATTGTGAAACCCCGTCTCTATTAAAAACACAAAAATTAGCTGAGCATGGTGTCAGGTGCCTGTAATCCCAGCTACCTGGGAGGCTGAGACAGGAGTATCGTTTGAACCCAGGAAACAGAGATTGCAATGAGCCGAGATTGCGCCACTGCACTCCAATCTGGGCGACAAGAGAAAAACTTTGTCTCAAAAAAAAAAAATGTTTTATTATATATTGATCCTTTACCCATTCATCAGTCCAATTCACTTTTTGGTACATTTCAATGTCAGTTGCTTATACCACTTGGCTTCTTAAACATTTCAGCCTGCATGTCATTAAATAGAGTTTAATATTTTACTCTTAATATTTGTTTGCCAACTAGCTGGTTTTTGAGATGCTTTATCATTGCCTTATATTTGGGGTTCTTTACTGACATGCCTCTCCCAGATTTTCTTATCTTTCTTTCACTATTTCTTCTCTTACCTTAATTGTCCCCATTTTTTCCCCAGTTCTTTGTTACCTCCAGTTTCATTCCACTCCTTTAGAAACAGTATTTTTTCAGGTCAAATGTTATAGGTCACTGCTAAAACCTAGCCTGTGCTTAGAAAGGATTACAAAGTTTACAGGTGCCTAAATCAGGGAGCTTGAGAGTCTGCTAGGCAAATGCAAAGGCCTGGGCTTTCTTGAAAGAGTCAAAGTAGGCCTTGAACTCCTTTTACTTCCTGCTGAGGGTATTTGCTCAGAAGATGGTTAAGGCAAAGTGTCTTTCTTAGGTCTGCAAAATTTGACATTCAAGTACAGGCTTGTATTTAGCCTTTAAATCCAACAGTAATTTTTCAGGAGTTTTACTCATACATCAGGGATGTGTGGATGTCTGTGTGCAATGTGTACATTGTATGGTGTGTGTGTGTGTGTGTGTGTCTGTGTGTCTGTGTGTGTGTCTCCCAATCACATTTGGGGCCTCTGTGACCTGCAATTCAACACCGGGTTTGTCACCAAGCCTCTTTAGACTGTCAGCTTTATTGGTGCCATTTTTTTAAGTTTGTTTTGTTCCCTATGCTAATAAAGCTTGTCTCTGCCTCAATCAAAGTATATCATCTCTCCCTTTTTCTCTTGTAAGTAAGGCAGCAATCTGTTCTCTTTAAATGCTTCATCATCTTTGCTCTCACCCTCCCTGTTTCACTAGATTTTCGAGATTGTTGACTATCATGTAACAGATGGCCCAACAGACCTCCGACTCTTTTGCGGTGTTGGCCAGCTTGGCTCAGGAAAATAGCAGCACTGGAGTAAGTATTCCCAGGCATGGGACGCTCATGAATTTTAACTCCTCTGTAACAAAGGAATTCAAAGAGGGTAAGAGCCAATCTATCAGGAGCTGAGGCAATTAAGAGACATAGGTTGGCATTCTGCTGCGGAGGATTCCCTTCCCGGGGTCTGAATATTTAGACTAGATTAGGTCAGCCTGGCTTCCATTCATCTCTGCCCTGCCACAAGATATCAACACAGTTAAATGACTCAAAAACAGAAGCCAGTGTATTTTTAGCTTTTAATCGTAAAATATGTGTATTGTTATGTAAGAATACCATGGAGGAAGAGACCAAGGAGCCATAAAGATGACCTCCCTGATCTTGCCGAGGCCAATTCCAGTGACAACCAGGAAGAGTCCACCGTTTCTGTTTCAGATTTGATACATGAGGCCTTGGTTTTTAGTACTTCAGCAACAGAGGTTGGGCTTACAGCTCAGATTGCTTGTACTTTGGTGATTATTTCAGGGCATAACGAGAGACCTGTAGAGCAATGAGATGAGGAGATGGGGTGGTAGTAATTTGTCTGTATTTTAACTTAAAAAGAACAGAAATGGACAAAAAAGAAAATAGCTATTTTTCACAGTACCACCACTAGAAAATATTTTGGGCATATTTGCCTTTTCTCTTTTTTTCACCCTGTGTTTACAATTTATTGTAAACTGCTAACACTGTATATGCATTGTTTGTATTGTCTCTTTAAATAATGACTATTACAGAAGAAGCTGTGCAGACTCAGCCCCCAAGTCCTCCAGTACCACCCAATACCGTGTCCAGCATTCTCTGGACCTCAAAGTCAGCCCTTATTCATTTCTGAGTTCTCTGTGTGTTGCTGCTGCTTCTTTAGTTCTTTTTTATGTTTAAAGGGATACATACATCATAACTTTTTGGTCATTTTGCTTTTGCTTTTGGTTCCCTTTTTGCTTTTCTTTTTGAGCTCAGCCACACATTAATCAATATCTTGAAACACTGTCCTTTACCATGTCTATAAGTGAAGTGGAAGAATAGGGATGATTCTGCCTGTGCTCAAGCTTCCACCTGGAACATGCAGAAAAAGAACTCTGGGGTTACTTTTTAACCTGGACTAATATGAATGGTGACTTCAAAAGTCACTTTCAACTTATTGAATAACATTGTTTTAAAATGAGAGGAATTTATATGTTAACTACATGTCTGCAAAATAGTACCCATAACAATAATAATAATAATAATTGTTATAATCTGGTTCAATAATGTGCTTTATTGATAAAGAAAATGAGGACTAGAGAAGTGAACACTTCAGGTCATGCAATGGATTAAGGGCAGAGTTTGGACTAGAAGTTCTCATTTCCATTTTGGTATTATTTCTTTTTGTTTGGTAGTAAAGTATACTATTTAATTAAGTATCTACTTAGTGCTGGATCCTATGGGGAATAAAAAGAAAATACAAGACAAGGGCACTGTTCTTGTAAAGCTGAAAATCTACCAGAAAAACTTACATGACACCGTCAAGAACAATACGGATACATGATGGTGCTAAACTGCATGATATTGATGGGAACGGAAATAAGAATTCTATGACGGTAGGAGGTTAGCCCTGTAGAGAAGTTTGATTTTGAGATGAATTTTGAAGATTCATCTGTGAAAGGATTGCAGGGGATGGGTAGATGCAAGAGAGAGGTCAGAGGGTGAGGAAAGGCAAAGTGGGGTGTGAAGTGGCTTGAAGAGTCAAAGGAAAGGGGCAGTCTGATTGGCTCCAAGAGTGTGTCAGGGCATCAGCTGAAAGTGAAACTGAAGTGAGAACAAGAATGATGAGCTTGATTTCTCAGAAAGTGCCGGAATTTTGTTTTCTGACTTGTTTTCTACCAGGGATTATATAGTTTATCAGTGCATTCTCACACTGCTATAAAGAACTACCTGAGCCTGGGTAATAATTGAAGAAAAGAGGTTTAGTTGACTCACAGTTCCATATGCTGTAGAAGAAGCACGGATAGGAAGCCTCAAGAAACTTACTATCATGGCAGAAGGGGAAGGGGAAGAAAGCATATCTTCACATGGCAGCAGGAGAAAGTGAGCGCGCAAAGGGAGAAGTGCTACACATGTTAAACAATCAGATCTCGTGGGAACTCATTCACTATCACGAGAACAACAAGAAGGAAATCCAATCTTATGATCTACTTACCTCCCACCAGTCCCCTCCCCTGACATGGGGATTACAATTCAACATGAGATTTGTGTGGGGATACAGAGCCAAACCACATCATGTAGTTTCCTGAGAAAGAATTTCTACTGAGCATCTCAGAAAGGGATTTTTTTAGTTTATACAAGTATCTGTACATATTTATAGGTTACATATGTGACATTTTGTTACATGCACTGACTGTATAATGATCAAGTCAGGGTTTTGGGAATGTCCATCACTTCAGTTATTTATTATTTCTTCATTTTGAGATCACTTCAAGTCTTCCTTTCTAACTATTTTGAAATATATTATACATTGTTGTTAACTATAGTTACCATACTCTGCTATCAAACATAAGAACTAATTCCTTCAATCTAACTTTATGTTTGTATCCATTAACCAACCTCCTTTATGCCCCTACCCCCACAAACCCTTCCCAGCCTCTCATGTCTATCATTCTACTCTCTACTTTCAAGAGATCAACTATTTTAGCCCCTACATGTGAGAACATACAGTATTTGTCTTTCTCTGCGTGGCTTATTTCAATTAACACAACACCCTCCACTTCCATCTATGTTACTGCAAATGACATGATTTCTATATGTTTTACAGATAATCAGTATTCTATTTTGTATATATACCACATTGTCTTTATCCATTTGTCTGTTGGTGAATTCCATATCTTTGCTATTGTGCATAGTGCTGTGATAAACATGAGAATGTCAGCAGTCCTTTGATACGTGGATTCCTTTTCCCTTGGACAAATGTCCATTAATGAGACTGAAGGATTGTACAGTAGTTCTATTTTTAGTTTTTTTGAGAAATCTTACTATTTCCACAGTGGCTGTACAATTTACATTCCTATAAACAATAAGAGTTCCCTTTTCCGAACATCCTTGCCAGCATCTGTGATTTTTTTTTTCTTTTTAAAAATAGCCGTTCTAAGTGGGAGGGATGACATTGAGCATCTTTTCGTATATGTGTTGGCCATTTGTATGCCTTCTTTGGAGAAATGACTCTTCATGTTCGTTGCCCACTTTAAATGGTATTATTTGCTTTTGACTGTTGAGTTGTTTGAATTACTTTTACATTTTGAATATTAGTTCCTTGAATGAATACTTTGTAAATATTTTCTTCCATTCAACATGCTGTTTCTTAACTGTGTTGATTGCTTCCTTTGCTGTGCAGAAGCTTTTTAGTTGAATATACCTCTATTTGCCTTTTTTTGTTTTTGTTGCCTGTCCTCTTGAGGTCCTAATCTTTGTCTAGGCCAATGTCCTGAAGTGTTTTCCCCATGTTTTCTTTTAGTAGTTTTATGGTTTTGGGTCTTACAATTAAGTGTTTAATCTATCTTGTCTTTATTTTTGTAAGTAGTGAGAGATAGGGGTTCAGTTTTATTCTTTTGCAGATGGCAATTCAATTTCCCCACAATCACTTATTGAAGAGAATCCTTTTCTCAGTGTATGAGGTTGACACCTTTGTCAAAAATTTGTTAGCTGTAAACATGTGGATTTGTTTCTGGGTTTTGTACTCTGTTCCATTGGTTGATGTGCCTGTTTTTATACAAATACCATGCTGTTTTGGTTACTATAGCTCATAATATATGGAAGTCAAGAAGTGTGATGCTTCCAGTTATTTTATTTTTCTCAGAATTGCTTTGACAATTTATGTTCTTTTTGGTTCCATATACATTTTAGGACTGTTTTTCTATTACTATGAAAAATGACGTTTGTATTTTGATAGGAATTGCATTGAATCCATAGATTGCTATGGTCAGTGTGATTGCTTTCAATTAATATGGAAGGTATTAATTATCCCAATCTATGAGCATAGAAAATTTTTTGATTTGTTTATGTCCCCTACAATTTCATCAGTGTTTTGTAGTTTTTTTCTATGGAAGTCTTTTATACCCTTGTTTAAACTAATTCCCAGGTATTCTATATTTTTTATAGCTTTCTTTCTTTCTCTCTCAGCTAGTTCATTATTGGTGCATAGAAATACTACTGATTTTGTATCCTGCAACTTTGCTGAAATTATTATCAGACCTAAGAGTGTTTTGGTGAAGTCTGTAGGTTTCTCTAGATAGAAGATTAGGTCAACTGCAAAGAGGAATGATTTGACCCCTTCTTTCCCAATTTGGATGCTTTTCTTTTCTCTCTTGACTGATTGCTCTGGCCAGGACTTCCAATACTGCATCAAATGAGTGAGTCTCTCGTCTTGTTTTAGTTCTTAGAGGAAAGACTTTCAATATTTCCACATTAAGTATGATGTTAGCTGTGGGTTTGTCATATATGGCCTTTATTATGCTAAAGTATATTCCACTAATGCCTAGTTTGTTGAGAGTTCTTATAATGAAGGTATGTTAAATTTTATCAAATGTTTTAACTATGTCTATTGCAATGGCCATATGTTCTTTGTCTCTCATGCAATTGATATCATGTATGACATTTATTTATTTGTATATGTTGAACCATCCTTGCATTTTTAAGTTTAAATTCCCCTCGATCATAGTCTATTACTTGTTTGATGTACTGTTAGATTCAGTTTGCTGGTATTTTGTTGAGCATTTTCACTTCTATGTTCATCAGAAATACTGGCTTGTAGTTTTCCCTTTTTGTTGTGTCTTTGTCCTGATTTCAGTAATAGGGTAATGTTGGCCTCCTAGAATGAGTTAGAGAAAATCTCCACCACTTCAGTTTTTTTTTTTTAATAGTTTGAGGATAATTGGTATTAGTTCTCCTTTAAAAGTTTAGTAGAATTTGAGAGTGAAGTCATTTTGGTCCTGAACTTTTTTCTTTGTTGGAAGATATTTTATTACTGATTCATCATCATTACTCATTATTAGTATGTTCAAGTTTTCTGTTTCTCCTGATTCATCATTGGTGGGTTGTATATGTTGAGAAATTTATTCATTTTCTTCAAGTTTTCTAATTTGTTAGCATATAAAGTTTTCTATTTGTTAGTTGTTCATAATCATCTCTGATAATTTTTTGTATTTCTATTTATCAGTTGAAATGCCTCCTTTTTCATTTCTGATTATGTTTATTTGGATTTTCTTTCTTTATTTCCTGATTAGTTAGTGGTTTCAATGTTCATCTTTTCAAATAACCAGCTTTTCTTGTGCTGATCCTTAGTATTTTTTTTGTCTCTGTTTTATTCGGTTCTGCTCCAACTTTTATTATTTCTTTTCTTCTACTAACTTTGAATTTGGTTTGTTCTTGCTTTTTCCCTCTGAAGAGCAGCATTTGATTGTTTATTTGAAATCTTTCTGGGTTTTTAGTCAGACATTTGCTACTATAAATTTCCTTCTTAACACTGATTTTTCTGCACAGGTTTTAGTATGTTGCATTTCAATTTTCATTTGCTTCAATAATTTTTTTAATTTCCTCTTTAATGTCTTCCTTGATGTTGGGGTCATTCATGAGCATATCGTTTAATTTCCATGTATTTGTGTAGTTTCTCAAGTGTCTCTGGTTATTGATTTCAAGTTTTATTTCATTGTTGTATGAAAAAATGCTTGACACAATTTAAAATTTTAAAAATTTGCTAGTCTTGTTTTGTATTCTAATGTATCATCTATCTTGGAGAATGTTCCATGTGCTTATGAGAAGAATATGTATTCTGTAACTGTTGGATGAAAAGCTCTAAATGTCTCTTAGATTCATTTGGTCTAATATGTAATTTAAATCCAATGTTTTTTTTATTAATTTTCTCTCTAGACAATCTGTCTAATGCTGAGAATGAGGCATTAGCGTCCCCAGCTATTATTGTATTGGAGTCTATGTTCATGTTTAGACCTAATAATATCTGCCTTATATATCTGGGTGCTCATATGTTGGATACATATATGTTTAGAATTGGTATATCTTCTTAGCGAATTGATCCCTTTATCATTATATAATGACTTTTTAATCTCTTTTTACTGTTTTTTACTTAAAGTCTGTTTTATGTGATGTAAGTGTAGTTGTTAGTTATTGCTTCTTGCTTTTAGTTTTCATTTACATGGAATATTTTTTTCCATTTCTTAACAAGTGAGATGAGTTTCTTGTCAGCAACATATAGTTGGGTCATGTTTTTTATTTTATTTTATGATCCAATCTGCCAGGATAAGTCTTTTAAGTGGAAAGTTTAATTTGTTTGCAAACCTCCACTTTGGGGCTGAAGAAATCCTCCCTCATCAGCTTCCTGAGTAGCTGGAACTACAGACACATGCCACCATGACTGGGTATTTTTTTAAATTTTATTTTTAGTAGAGATAGGATTTTACCATGTTGCCCAGGCTGGTCTCAAACTCCTGAGCTCAAGTGATCTACCTGCCTCTACCACCCACAGTGCTGGGATTACAGGCATGAGCCACCCAGCCCAGCCTTTCTCTTTCTTAGTTGTGAGTTTGATCTACCAATAGGTTGCACACTTTTGTGTGTTTTCATGATGATACATATTATCCCTTAAGTTTTTGCTTGTCACTTCTCTGTTGAATTCCAGTCTTCTTTTAGGTTATCTATTAGAAATGTGATTATCTACCTGCTAATTTAGTTCTTATTTGTAGAGCAAGTGCCTACCAGATACCTCTAGCCAGCCATCTTTAAGTCATGTGTCTCAGAAAAGGATTTTATCTAATACTATTCACCACATTTTGCCTCAAATTTTTGAGGAGCTGGACAAGAAACATATCCATCTAACTCATACGTAGCTTCTTCTTGATAGATGGCTTGAAGTGTGACTTTCTCAATGTGATAACTCACCATCATCATTATCGATAGAACCAAAAACAGTATGACCCACCAGCACTACCCCACCCACATCACTCCTTCACTATCACCACCATCAATAATAACATCCCATCATCCCTACTGACCACATGACCCCATCACCACCAGCACCGTTATCAATAATATTACTCCCTGCACTGACATCACTCCTCTCCTACAACAACATCAGCCCTCAACACCGTCATCCAATAATGTTAACCCACCATCAAAACCAGCATGACCACCACCACTATCAGCAGCAACCTGCCACCATCACTCTACCCAAATGACTATAACTTTCCAAATACTTGAGGAAAAATCTTCAGAGGGGAGTCTTTCTTGATTGGTTTCTTATTGATTTCTGCTAAGAAAAAAGTATTTAGAATGAGTGAAAATAATTTAGAAAATTTAAGGAATCTTGCAAATTCAAAGAGATATGGGTTTTTAAACTCAACTACAGATGGTCTGATTAAAGGGAAATTCTGACAAGCTATGCTATGTAAAGGGAAATAAAAATGAACACATTCCTAGACTGTGACTTTTGTATTCAAATGCAGTTTGGGGCTGAAAAAGCTAGAGCTTGCAAAGTAAAGTCATAAGTTTTAACAAATGAAAAGCCAAGACTGATCACATTTATGCATCAGGTTTTATATGTATTCCTCAAAAATTCAGAATCCTTCTCTTCCTGTATAAATTTTCAAGGACACCAAATAATTCACCAATGCCTAACAATTATTTCTAATTTAGTAAATTTTAGTCTTTTCCAGTAATAAATGCAATACTGGGCATAGGTTTCACTTTCACCTGTTTTAATATTCTGTAACCATTACTCCCACTAGGACACCCACCACCATCTACTTTGGGTACCTATGTAGGCAGCTGGCAATATGATCAGTACAAATTATTGGATTCTGACTTTGCTTCAGAATCAGCTGAGAATTGTCAGTGCAGAGAAAGTCATTCTAGAGAGGTTTTGTGGTACATGGGCAAGGGTGTTTGGTGGGTGTCTGTGGACCAAATTCTTATTCTGGGTACATCATTGACTAGTTGGTAAGCGTTGGGAACAATGCAACACCCTACTCAGGTTTCCTTCAGCTGCCAGCCTCTCAAGAAATTGCGGCAGCAGCAGAAAGTTGGCAGACACAAGCTTACACAACCTTCCAGATTCAGTCCACCTCCAATGACCCATCATTGTGAGGCAATGAGGCTCAGCCTCCTGACCTGTACTCATGGTCATTCTACCTCTAGAACTCCCGTACTTGGTGGAGGCTGCCATTGAGCCTGCACCAAGCTTGACTTTTGCTTTTGCCAACCCCGCTTCCTTCCTTTCCCCTCCACTGGTGCTGAACCACAACCTACTCCCTAACGAATAACCTACATACTAACCTCTACCTTAGAGTCAGCTCCCTGGAGGAACCAACCTGGGATGGTGACACTGATCTTCACTTTCAGCCTAAATTCTTCTTTCAATTCATAGGGCTATTGTGAGGATCAAATGAAATGATTCAATAAAATCTTTTTGAAAACCACAATGCAAGTGTTGTTTTCCTTTTATTAGAATGATGATTAAAGATAAAGCCTCAGTCAAGCCGTCTAGTATGGAACTTTTAGAATATAGTCTCTGAAGGCAGGCAAATTGGCTTGGTATCTACTTCTCTACCTATAGGTATATGACCTCAGGGAAGTTACTTTACTTCACTTTGTCTCCCCTCTTCCCTCTGTAAATTGAAGATGGTAACAGTAGTTATTGAATTGTTTTGTTAATTAGATGAGACATACTATTTCAAGGGCTTGGTACAAAGACTGACTTGGAGAAGGTGTCGCTACATTATCTGCATCTGGGGGTAGCAATTATAAAATGCCAGGTGCCAACATATTTCTGGAAGTAAATAATACAAATCTTTGGGATAGGCAATTTTTCCATGGGAAAGGGAAGGGAAAAATGTTCAGGATTCTAGCTAGTTTTGATGTTATCCTGGAAACTTGCATAGGTCCTAGGGATGAAAGGCAGGCAGGAAGAGGTCTCCACATATATGGAAGACAGAACACTGGTCAGTTTAGGGAGCAGTAGTTGGTAGCAGATGTCCCCACAATATGGGTAAGGAACCACTTGAACCAGGATAAGCTGGAAGGCCACTTAGTGCCGAAGGCTGAGTTACAGGATGAAAAGACAAAAAGTTATTCAGCTTTCTGGAGTATGGAGGATAATTAAGACAGCTAGAATGTCTTCCAATGTTATCTGGGAAAATATGAATGGAGAAAAACACATCTTGAATGAGTGTTTAAACACAAAAGAGAGATATCATAACAAAGGGGGAAGAGAAATCTTGAATTCTGAGTGAAGTTTTCAGAAGGCAGAGGAATAATCACTTAAGATGAGTTTGACATGTAAGAAATGTTGCTAAAGAAATACTTTGGTTGCCTGATTGGGAAAACTTTGGGAGGTGAATAGAATACACTGATGAAGTAAGTCCAAAGAAACTCTACCCCATCAATCTGGGTTCCTTCTATTCAAGCTTCCCATCTTTCATATCCTTCTTTTGACCTGACTCAGCTCTGGGCAAGTTCCAGGGCCCTGGTGTCACTTCATTCCATCTAGCATAACACTCTGGGATCAAGTGCAAAGTCTAAGAAATCAATAGTCATTCCTCCCATATCTGTCCATAATCTCTTTCCCTGTAGTCCCAAGCATTCTTCTGGGCCTGGGCCTTGCTTCAGCAGTTTCTCTCTTCGTGTTTCTACCCTCTAGTCCACAATTCAGGTTTTGGTCTTCAAGCACAGCTTCAAGGAATGTAGAATGCAGTCACGGTGCTTACCAAGGATAAAATATAAGAGTGGTTGAAACAGATTGCTGAGAACACTGATGACTGACAGATGCACAGGAAGGCCATCCACTGCTCCTGAGGTTAATTCAGATGCTAAGTCTGGGTGCTGCCTCTCTTTCCCCCACCCTCTCTGTATAATATGCCTCAGGTTCTGCAGTCAGCCAGCCAGGATGATTTTTCCAAAAAAGAAGATAATATTTCTTCCTTCAAGAGTGTGTAAACAACAATCCTACCCTCTAACGAGCTAGCTATTTGTAGAAATAGTTTCAAGATATATTTTAAATCTTATAATCTATTAGGCTAATAAGTAATCATCTGAAAAGACTTTACTGAATGATCAGAGTTATGGAAATAATGACAGTGATGATGATGAAAATCACTCCATGTATTGAGCATCTACCATGCCCTGTCCCTAGCACTGTATATACATTATCACCTCTAAACTTTACAACAACCATGCAAGGTACTATTGTTCACATTTTAAAGCTGAAGAATTAGGTCTCTGAAAACTGCATGCATTTGTCCACTATGACACAATAAATACTTGCAAGGTTTAGAACAGTGCTTGGCAAGTAGGAAGCACTATATTTGCTAAATAAAAAAAGAAATAAAAATAGGCTAGGCACAGTGGCTCATGCCTGTAATCCCAGCACTTTGAGGGGCCAAGGTGGGCAGATCATGAGGTCAAGAGATCCAGACCATCCTGGCCAACATGGTGAAACCCTCTCTCTTCTGAAAATACAAAAATTAGCTGGGTGTGGTGGCACACCTGTAGTCCCAGCTACTTGGGAGGCTGAGGAAGGAGAATTGCTTGAACCCAGGAGCTAGAGGTTGCAGTGAGCAGAGATCGTGCCACTGCACTATGGTCTGGTGACCGAGCGAGATTCTGTCTCAATGAATAAATAAATAATAGTGAATTGCATGATCAAACTTTAAACCCACTTTTCTAACCCCCAAACCAGTGCCATTTCTGCTATACCACATTGCCCCCCCCCCATATAATGGTGCCTATTCTGTGGGCTGTCCTGAGCCAGGTGAAGAGCAGGAAAGGGATGGAGATTATATAAAGATTTATAAATTCAGTAGCCTTTTCTTCTTTCTTCCCCTGTCCCTTTTTTTCTCTCTTTGCTTTTTCCTTCCTTTATTCCATGCTTTCCTTAGCAGGTACGAAAGACTTTCCATATATTGGGCTCTAGGATGGGAAGCTGGGAAGCATGATCCCTCCCCTCAAATTGTTCATAGTTCCTGACTTTAAGGGGTTTATAATTTAATTGGAGAGTTGAGATGAATACACAGAAAAGTATACCATAATAAAACCAAATGGATTACAATTATTTTAAGTGATATGATACTGACTAGAAGTATTGTAGCCATTCAGAAAAAGGAGGAGAAAGGTTAGTCAAGAATTAGGAGGCAAGGAGAATGTGACTCTTTAAGGGCAAACTCCCATGATTAGATATCATTTTATTAACTTTTCTCATCCTGAAAATAATCTAGTGCTATTTTCAAAAACATTTAAACCACAGTAAAATATAAAGGAGAAAAGACAAGTCAAGTATAGAATGTTCTCATAAGTACTATAAACATAAATATACATTCATATGTATCAGGGTTTCTTAACTTCAGCATCATTAATATTTTGGTCCAGATAATTCTTTGTTGTGGGGAGCTGTCCTGTACATTGTAGGCTATTTAACAGCATCCCTGGCCCTACCCGTTAGATGCTATTATTACCACCCTGTCCAATTGTGGTTAACAAAGTAGGTCCTCAGATACTGCCTAATGGCCACTCATTGAAGAGCTAAATTGCCTTGGGTTAAGAGTGATGATCAATATCTCTCCCCTTTTCTTTGTCGTGTTTGTACAATGTACCCACACACTTCCATTTTCATTTTAAGTATTTTTCTATGCAAGCAATATACTCTCGTATGTATAAATTTGATTAGGTTATAGGCCATGGTTTTGTAGCCCATTTTTGTGTTTAGGCAATAACATAATTTACTAGGTATTTTGCATGAATATTTGCATGAATATTGCATTTTATGCCTAATATTAGAGAATTCTACATTTTAATCCCATACCATTAACCTATTTAGGTTATTTCTAAACATTTTCAAAGTATAAGAAACATTACAATGAGTATTCTTATGCATAAACCTTAGTGATGTTTTCTGATAAACTTCCAGAAGTGGCATGTCTTGGCTGATGACCTTTGTAGATTTCGCTAATTTTCCTCCAGAAAGGTCATGTCATCAAATGATGCTCCTCCTGGCTCTGTATGACAGTGCTGAATTCTCCACATCATCTTCAGCAATTGGTGTTAGCAATATTTTAAATCTCTGATAATCTGATGAGTAAAATGAATATCACGCTCCTCATATGAATTTTTAACATGAAGCTGAACATCTGTTTGCATTTTTAAGCTATCTGCATTTCTTGTTTTAGGAACTGTATTCCATGTTCTTTGCTTATTTTCATTTGGGTGCCATTATTGAGCACCTAGCACTCATCATGCCCTTTATATAGTGATGTCTCCTTATCCGTCCCTTTGTAAACTTGATCATATTTTTAGCTGTTTAGTTACTATTCAGTTATTTCATATTTTGTAGTTTTTGTGAGCAGTCTTATTCCAGAAAATATCAACTGTTATATAAACATCTAACTAAGGCAATTTGACCACCCTTCTTAATATAGTCTCTCTTTTTTTTAGTTAATGTCATGAGGTTTTCCATCACGTCATCTGCAAACAGCAACAAGTTTGCATCTTCCTTTCTAATATTTACACATCTTCCCATTCTTGAACCATTTTATTGATTATAATTTCCAGGAAAGATGATAGCAGCTCTCATAGGGGCATCTTATCTTGTTCCTGACATTAATAGATCTGAAACTAGTATTTTGCCAGCAGGTAGGATTATTGTAATTTTTTTCAGATAGATCTTTGTTGTATTAAGAAGTTAATCATTCCTAGTTACAATCCGGCCTTTTCTCAGTTTTTGTTGTTGTCTGTTTTTAGAACCAGTATTGGACTTTCAAGTCTTTCAGGCTCTTCCTAGAAGTGACATGGAAAATGCCAGAGCTATGAGCTTTCCTGGCAGTTAGCTGTCTTGACACTATTTGCTTTCCACTTTCAATAAAACAACCATCTCTAGAACGTTAGTGCTAATGGGACCTGCCCTTTGTTTTGATCCAGTTTCCTGGGGCAGATACAGGGAGTAGCATTGCCTAGATTTCTTCCATGTGCTGCCATC
Source organism: Callithrix jacchus (assembly GCF_049354715.1). Taxonomy (NCBI): domain Eukaryota; kingdom Metazoa; phylum Chordata; class Mammalia; order Primates; family Cebidae; genus Callithrix; species Callithrix jacchus. The sequence goes on along the minus strand of NC_133510.1, from coordinate 106,094,734 downwards.
CTAGCCACGACACAACCCCTGCCACAACTTTCGCTGGGCATAAATTCTGAAGGCAGCCCAGGAATACCAGCTGTTTCCAGTTATACTCACTGCCCTGGAGGGAAAGAACCATTTCCAGCATAGTAACTCTGAGTTAGGGAATTGCACCAAGACCTCCTGCACTTATATCCTAGGTGCTGCTTATTTTCCCAAGATGAGAAATCAAGACTGACATCTCCTTCCCATGGTCTGTCATACTCTATTTCTGGCAGAACATCTTAATGTTTCTGCTATGGTAATGACATTCTTTTCTAGTTTTCAGTGAGGATGCTGGTCTCCTCACCTTTATTTCTGTACCATGCATGTGGTTTTAATGGGAGTTGGGAAAGATAGAAATAATCACTTGGGAATACATTGTCATTAGCATTAATCACAAGCAATGATGATAGACTGGACAAGGAAAATGTGGTACATATATACCATGGAAAACTATGCAGCCATAAAAAATGATGAGTTTGTGTCTTTTCAGGGACATGGATGAATCTGGAAACCATCATTCTCAACAAACTGACACAGGAAGAGAAAATCAAATACCGCATGTTCTCACTCATAGATGGGTGTTGAACAATGAGAACACATGGACACAGGGAGGGGAGTATCACACACTGGGGTCTATTGTGGGGGACAAGGGACGGACAGCAGGCAGGGTGAGATTGGGAAGGGATAACATGGGGAGAAATGCCAGATATAGGTGACGGGGGGATGGAGGCAGCAAGCCACACTGCTGTGTATGTACCTATGCAACAATCCCACATGATCTGTACATGTTCCCCAGAACCTAAAGTACAAAAATAAATAAATAAATAAAATAAGCAATGTATTCATTTCTTCCCTTCCTATCTTCTACATTTACATAGCATTTTAAAAAAGTGTGTGCAGTGTTCTCAGTTCTCTGGATGTCCATCTTCTCTACTCTTCCATTGTAAGTTTTTCAGTTGTTTTTGCAACCATCTGAGCTCACAGGAGAGGATCCTATGGAGTCTTGATGATGATGTGGATACCTCCCTTTCTTCTTTCTGGACTGAGGTCATAGATAATTTTATTGGCAATGTTTCATTTTTTTAGGATCATTTATGAATCTTGGATTATTTTCAAGTTGGAGTTTTTGGCTTTGGGGTCTTAGCTTATCTTTTTTTTTTATAAAGCTGCCCTTTTCAGATCTAACTTGCTACTGACTTACAGTGAATTCATTCAGTTTGTAGGATTTCACAAAAGTGTTTTTTTGAAAAGGATCAAAAAACAGAATATGAGAGAAGGGTAGAGTCCAAATCACCATGAAATTAAAATAAACAAAACGTTTAGAAGATATTTTTCTTGAGCCTCTCAAATGACAGCTCATAGATGAAAACCCATTTTACCAACACTTACTGACTTTAATCTCAAATATCAATCTATATCTATAACCGTGTCAACATTCCAAATTTGAATAAAATGCTTTTTGATAATCAGTTAAAATGTGTGTGTATAAAGGTCAGTAAATAATCAATTGAATACACTTAGCACTGAATATAACCATAAATAAATAACTTAGGTCTGAGGTTACTTCTAAGTGGCCTCGGTGTTTGTATCTTGATTATTTTTAGATACTGCAATGCCCAAAATAGTCTTTGAGAGTTCTGATAGCAGGGTCTGTTTATAGACATAAGATGTGTAGTGGTGAGTTTACCCAGGCATCTGCAGGGGCACTGGGGGCCACCAATACCCAGAGACTACAGGATGCTAAGGCCTCTGTCTGTCCTTCTCAACCTGCTGGTTGATGGCGATGAGTTTTCTGATCCATATCCAGGCGGCCTGCTACCACCACAGACCCATCTCTTATTTCAGCATAGGAATTCAATAAATTTTAGTTTCTTCTTTTTCACTCTGTGACCAGGCCCTAAGCTGCTCCTTGTTCACCAGCTTATCATGTGAACAAGGATCTCTTGGAGTTCTGCAGAATTATGTACAACCTGTCTAGGTTCTAGGGGTCACAGTGAATGAAAAAAACCCTCTAGCCAAAGATGCAGAGACAGCACTATTGTGAGCAGAGCCACCATAAGAAAGAACTACATTTCTTCTGGGAGAAGCCTCGGTGCCCAGTCATGGTACACACTTTTCCATCATTTTACACACTTTTCTGTGGACTTTTTCTGTGGACTCTTCTGTGCTTCAAATAAATCTATAATGAGAGACACCAGATGTGAACATAGAACAGACCCATAAAAGACAAAATGTTACACCTGGGAGCAGGACCACTGTCTTGATCTGAAACCTGTTTCCATTAAAAAAATTTTATGTTTGGGTTAGACCAAATGTGGATCAATTACTAGAGATTTTGAATATCTGTGAATTACATTCTTGATACATAGTCTTCTTATCATGACTGATAGAATAAGAGTTTCTGCCACTGGCTAGGATTCTTTGGCGGGTATTATTGGAACCTGGACTTCTTCAAGTAAAACAGAGATGAGTTGGCATTTACCTTGAAGTATTACATGGCCTAATGTCTGGGACAGTGTTTTGCACACTCTAAAACAGTCCAACCCAATAGAAACGTAATGTGAGTACATGTGAGCCATGTGTATAATTTTAAATTCTCTGATAATCTTTTAAATAAATATAGGTAAAATAATTTTAATATTTTTATTATTTACTTAGTATTTATCCAATGCATTATCTCAGCATGTAATAAATATAAAATTTACTAAAGGGATATTTTATAGTGTTACTATACTTTGAAATCCATATGTAGCTTACAATTTCAATATATCTCAATCCGTTTTGGAAGTGCACAATATTCACGCTGAATAATGGCTACCATAGTAGGAAACACAAGTATAAGCATTAAACACAGGCTATCTTTTTTTTTTTTTTTTTTGATTATGCATTGTTTCTCACCACGCTCCTTAAATAGGCATTTTGTTTAGGGAGTAAGGGTCTACTTTCTCAGGTCATATTTTTGCCTATTCCTCTTCAAATCAGATGCCTTCTCTACCCAGTGCAGGGATAACCATGTATGGGATCACCCCAGGATTATCTTGGGAACTGACTTCCTGCCATCTGCTAAGGTTTACAGCCTGCTTCTCATCCAGGCAGTCTGACCATCTGAACAACATTGAAGCCTTCAGCACTCCCTGCCTGTAATGGCTTGTCTGCAAACATTTGCCAACTGGCTGAATTTTTCTTTAGGTAACTTCCTTATCCTAGGATGGATGTAGATCACCAGCTTTGCAAGGCAGGTGTTAAGCCCATACAGACCATGATAAATTCTCTGAAAATTCCAAAAGTTTACCCCACTAACCTCCCCTGACTTGCATCAGCTTTCATAGAAGCCCTTGTAAACATCATTTCCAATTAAATATATCCAGAATTTGGCCACTTCTCATGACTTCACCACCCACAGCCTGATCCAAACCACCACTGTTTCTCTGTAGCAGCTTCTTAACTAGTCTCCTTGCCTTTTACCGTTGCCCCTCTTCATATATTCTGCACACAGCCATGAGACTGATATCCTGCTAGAATGCAAGGAAGCTCATGTACCTCCCTCTGACCACATCCTGCAAGGGTTTCCTATCTTATTCATAGTAAAAAGCCAATGTCCCTATATTGACCTACAAGCCCCTCCTGTCATAAACTCTCTCACTCTTAATACCCAACTGTCCCTGCTCTAGACCTAAGTCAGGGAACAAAGCTTTTGCTCTTCTCTGCATGCTGACTGTGTGTTCTTCCATGGCCAAATGGCACAGAAGTCATGCAGACTAAGGACACTCCAAGTTGATGAATCTCAGTATTCCTGGATTTTATGGAAACTCCAATAAAATAATCTTCCTTTTGCATACTGTCTTTCCTAAGACATTGCTGCCCCACTCCAGAGCCCCGAGGAAAGGCTTTCCTTCAGCATGCTGACCGGGACAAGTCAATGCCTCAGCTCTTCTCTTGCCTTTTCTCTTTCGTAAATCACCATCTGTAGTCATTTTTGAAATGGGAATTAGGCTTTTATTGTTAATAAATAAGTTCAAGAACAGATTATTTTTACCTTTTTGAAGATCCATTGATTATCATCTCTGCCTGAATGTGATAAAAGACAATATTGTCCCTTCTCATTATTTTAATATAAATTTACCCTGGTTTTAAATTTTTACTCTATACAGATAGGGCATCTTGGGAACTATTTGAAAGTGGGATTTGAATAGGTCTACATTTCTATCACTTTAACTGACTTAAGTGATTCTGCCAGGTTGGGTGTCCCAAGGAATTTATGATTTTGACCACAGCACAAAGTATTTAACCCACCAACTTCTGGAGTATTTGCGTTGGCTGAGGCTTTTGATGTAAATTACTTATTCTTAGAAACCATCATCCTTTCTCTCTGTCAATCTGTGAGCATTCTACTACCTCTTCAGATATAGGAGTCTTCTAAAAAGCAATTTATAATAATAATTTTATTATAGTATATAATACATGTTATATGTTAAAAATGCATACATCATATATGCTATAATAGAATAATAATGATAGTAATATTATTATGGTAATAACAGATATAGTGATAATAATTATAGTAATTATAAGATCGCTATGTTCATTTCATTTAATTCTCACAAATACCCTATGATGTTGGTATTTTTATTATCCCCATTTCATTGATGAAAAAAGTGAAACATGGAGAAATAATTTACATTCCTTAAGTCAAGCAATTGATATATTAAGGCACCAATGTCTCCCTCTTCTTTCTCACCTCTGCCTCTGATGAGTCCAGCATTCTTACCTCTAGCATGTTCTAAATCACTTTCCATACTGTTAGCAATGTTCATCTCATCCCTCTACCAATGATGATCTCTTTACCTATGCCTTTGTCCTTTCTGTTTATTCATTTTGCAAATCTGTTCTTTAGACTTGATTCAAGGGTCTCCTTGATAAGGCCTTTAGCAATGTTCATATGCAGAAGCAATTTTCTCACCCAGTCTCCACTGCAGGCTTCTATTATGTCTTATATGGGCTTCTATTATTGCACTTAACACATTGCCCCAGAACACTCCTTATCTGTCCTTTGAACCCAGCTTCTCAGCAGGGAAATTGTCTTATTCATATCTGTGTCTCCTATGCCAAATACAGTACTCAGCACATAGCAGGTGCTCCATAAAAGATTATTCATAAATTAAGTATGTATGTCCTGGGAATAGAAGAAATAGCTCTTCCATGTCTCTTGTGCTTCCCTGCCATCCCTTTTCCCCAGCCTCCAGTGTTGTGGGGACTCCTCAACTGATAATTCAGTGAGATGGCAATTTCCTCAGAAACAGAAGAAACCAAGAGTTGTACCACCACATTAAAGATCTTCAACCAACAACAGAGCCAAAGGCCAAGCTTGGATTGATCTGACAAAACTGATTGCCTAAGTCTTTATATCATAAAGCACAGTGCTTGGCTTGGAGGTAAAAGAAAAGAAATGGTGGCTTCATATATGTGCATAAATGTGTGTAAGATTTAACACAATTTATTTATCTTTCCAATTAATATTTATTAAATGTTTCTTATACGTCAGGTGTTGGGCTTAGGTGTTCAGAATATAATTTTTTAATGGTTAAAAAGTCAGATAAAGGCAGGGCATGGTGGCTCACACCTGTAATACCAGCACTTTGGGTAGCTGAGGTGGGTGGATCACAAGGTCAGGAGTTCAAGACCAGCTGGCCAAGATGGTGAAACCTCTCTACTAAAAACTACAAAAATTACCCAGGTGTGATGGCAGGCACCTGTAATCCCAGCTACTCAGGAGGCTGAGGCAGAAGAATCACTTGAACCTCGGTGACAGAGGTTGCAGTGAGCCGAGATTGTGCCACTACACTCCAGCCTGGGTGACAGAGTGAGACTCCATCTCAAAAAAAAAAAAGTCAGATACAGTCCCTCTCCTCATGGGTCATATAGCTGATTGGGAGGAAAACAGCTGTGGAACAATGATTCCACTCTCTAAAAGGTTATCTTGGTCTGCCAGATCATGAGTCCTTATCACTTATAAGCCACTTACCACCACATTTTTGTCTGCCACCATAGCCTCTTTCCTGGCTCTTCCCCTAGGCATAGATCCAGATACAGCCAAAAATCTTTATTAGTGGATGTGCTGCAACTCAATGGGACAAAAATGAGAGGAAAAACTGCATTCATAGCTAATAATCGACAGCAATTAAGTGGTTATTGCACACTAGGCCTTCTGCTCCTCCTCCTCATGTGTTATCTCATTTAATTATCACAATGACTGCTGAAGAAGATACTGTTATTAACCCCCTTTTAATAATAGCAATTATTAATAACATTTAAGAAGGTTAAGGAATACCACCGAAGATTACACAGCTAGTAAATAAAGAGAACAGTACTAAAATTCAGGCTGTTAGACTTCAAAACCCATATGCTCTAACCATTTAACTATACTGCTCTCTCCAACGTCTAGTGGCAGCAGGGGAATCTGGCAAGTTATATACATGTCCATTTATCTTTAATTGTCCAAGAAAACACATTTTTGAGAATGAAAGGAGAACTAATAATTATCCTAGGACAGGAGCCTAAAAACTTGGACATTTTGGGCAAATTGGGGCACGTGACCACCCATTTTATAGGCTAAATCAAGGCTAAATCCTCAAGAATGTGTAGGTTTAAATCACAGAAATGTAAGGTATTAAATACTTTAATTTCCATAAAGTCATAAATCTAAGGCATACCGTGTGATAGTATAAAAGCTAGTATTTTCATAGTTTCAGGTATGTACAGAGACATAATACTTCCATATGTGAAAGGCCCATATGAATCTTGGCCATATCTGATTGTTAACAGTGCTTATGCTGTTAGTAGAAGAGCCTGAGGATGAGTTACCAGGGCTTCATGTTCGCCTCACACTCTCATCTTCCAGTAGACAATTCAATGTATTCATCCATTCATTGTTTCATTCATTGATTCTTCAAAATATTTAGTAGGGGTCTCCTTTTCATGTGTGTTTACCAGGCATTGGAGATAAAAAGACACGAGTAAGTCATAGCGCCTGTTGTCCAGATTTTCGAAGTCAATTGAGGGAGGCAGGCACATACAGGATCATTGCAGTGGCAAGGAAAGTGCTAACAGTTCCCTCCAGGCATGAGTTCCTTGAAGCTGGAGCCAAGAAAACACTAGCTTGTTATGATTATAAATTCATACCCCCAACTTACAAATTTAAGTACATTCAAGTGTCTAATGGCTCACTTTCCTCTTTGATTTAAAATTCATAAAGCATTTTTACATAAATTATCTTATTTAATTCTTATAATAACAGTGGAAAGCATGCTTAGCTTCCTTTGGTAGATGAGAAGAATGAATCTAAGTTTTCCAAGACTATAGGGCTAATAAGCTAGGGAGTAGGAATTTTAAATTTCAATGTTTTTATTTGCAAATCAGAGCTATACTCAGGTTGTCTTCATTGAATATACTGGAAGGAAATAATAATCCAGAATCACATTATTCATCTTCACCTCTACCCTCCATCACTATGAAAGGTAAATCCAGTGTGCAAAATCAGAGAGCTAGGTTTGAATTCAAACGTTTTCACTTACTTAACTCTGGGGTTTCAGTTTTCTCACCTGCAGATGCAGATAGCAATTTTCCTCACTGGACTGATGTGAAGGTTAAACAAGGAAGTGTAAGCAAAAGATCCATGGTGGCTGGAATGCAGTAAGTAACCCACGTGTAGTTGACGGCCATTGTTTAAATCCTGAGACAAGGTTTAAACAAAATTAAGTGCAAAGAGTCACACTGGATCTACAACTGCTTCATTGAAAGAGTAGAGTTTAGAGTTTTCATGACAAAAAAGGCTAAACAGTAAATATAGCTGAGGACAGCATGCCTTTGTGAATATAACAGGGTCTGTTAAACAAAGTAAGCCAGAAACAATGTTACAAACTGCGTATCCTCACTCATGTGGAATCTTAAAAAAACAGTTGATCTCATGGAATTAGAAAGAACAGAGGACACTAGAGGCTGGAAAGGGTAGGAAGAAGGCAAGATAAGGAGAAACTTGTTCTATTTGAAGATAGGGCAAATGTAAAGCTCGGTAAGAGGAATAAATTCTAGTGTTCTATAGCACTGTAGGATGACTATAGTTAATCATAATATATTATGTAGTTTCAAAGAGCTAGAAGGAGGATATTGAAGTTCCCAATACAACGAAATGATAAATGTTTGAGACAATGGATATGCTAATTACCCAGATCTGATAACTATATATGTATGGTAACATGTGTACACTTAGCATATGTCAATTAAAAGATAAAATTAAATTTAAAAAAGAATTAGGAAAACCTAGATTTGAATCTGGTCTCTGACATGCACTCACAGTGATTGCAAGCAAGGTACTTTATCTTTCTGAACCTCATCATTCTCAGCTATGAAATGGGGATAAAAGTACCTTTCTACAGTGAAGACAACAGTAGATAAAGAACCTAATGAGACTCAGTGAGGGCGAGAAACTGGGATTTTCATATGTCTTGTGAAATCCCTAGCATGTTGCACAGTGCCACGATGCACCAGCAAAAGTTCACTAGCTAAATTGGTCAGAGTACTTTGTTGGCAGAGGGTGAGTACTCAATGAATCATCACTATTTTTTATTAACAATTCTTGCTGGAATTAGACATTTGGGAGACAAGGTAGGGAGAGGCATATTGCAGTGCCAGTGAACAACAGGAATCTAGGCAGGTTGTCTTCCCAAATTTAAATTTCATCAGGAGGCAAAGGACACGTTGATCAGCACCATGTTTTGGCAGTAAAAATTTGCTCCATTTGACTCTCCTTATCACAGGTGCAGCAATATATTCACATATCGATCCATTGTTTCACAAATGTTCTTTTATAACCCAAATTTCAAGTCCAAATCACCCCATGACTAAAATCATGCTCATGTGCTGCCTGTGTGTGCAGATGATCTAGACCAAAACAAGCTATAGTTTTTATAAAACCCATCACCGTGTTCATGATTTCCATAAGTGAATCAGTCCCTTACCAAGAAAATCCAAACACTCTGGGTAGAACTGGGAAATGTTGTTCTTTGTTCACAAAAGCAAGTCTCGGTCTTTGAACTAACTTTTGGAGATAAATATGCAGGTTCTTAAATGAGCACATACTGTGTGTCAGCTACTGCACTCAGTCCTTTACATGTACAAAATACCCTACTATCTTATTAAATTCTCAAAACAACTCTTCAAAACAACTCTGGGAGGTGGGTAGTGAGATTCTGCTTTTATAGATGAGTACTGAGACCAAAACTAGCCATGGATAAATAAATTACTACCTTCTTTGTATGCTCTGAAAAGAAACAACATTTACAATGATTTTACTTTAGTGTCTACACAATTTTCTAAGATGCTCTTTCGACTTTAATGTGACAGAGGAAATAAAATAGCTTAGAATTCTTAGCTTCCAGTATATAGTGGCTTTGCTAAGCTATAATTGGGGTGTGGAGAAAGGCAAAATGCTCTCATAATATGATGAAACTTCAACTGGACCACAAAAAGATCCCCAGGTTACTCTGTGGTTATAATAAAAAATAACCCACTGACTCTTGAGGGTTCCAACTGCAGTTCCACAATTTGAGAGCATTTATTGCATGGCAGCCCAGCAATAAAGAAGGAAATAATAGCACGAGAGATTGATTTTGAAAATGCTAATTTAGAGATTAACATAAAGACATATGCCCTTTTTGCAAGATGATGTGTGACCAACCAGAACCCACACCGTTTTTATAGTGTATGTTTAGTTCTCAGACTTTATCAGGGAGACTGAAGTTCAGTGTACAATAGGTTACAGCAAAGACCAAGTATATTAAGATACACTTGTGCCAGGATGCTAACACTCGTTAGTTGTTTCAGGATGCCTTTTTTGCACGGCTTGCAAATTTTCTTGCTTACCTTGGTAAACACTGAGTCATTTCCCTGAATCCTCTATCTGATTAGTAAGTGGCCTGAGCCACTATCCCTGGGTAGACATGTCTGCTTTCGGGTAACAAACAGAAAAAAGTCAAGGACACATTTGAAAGTGAGGTCCAGGCCTGTCCTCAACAGCATTGATTCTAATTCTGATTTGTCATGAATTAATAATGCTGCATTATGCTTTTCAGTTTATAAAGCGCCTTTATATCCAAGTCTCCTTGCATTCTCATGCAAGGGGACAAATATACTAAGAAGCCGAGGGACAGAGAAGGTAACTGACTTACCCACATGACATAAGAAGTGAGAGAGTTTAGGTCTGCAGTTCTCATAATCTGGTGTTTATTAGAGTCCCCTTGAGGGCTTGTGTGCTGAGTCCCAACCCAGAGGATGTGAGTCTGCAGGTCTGACATGGAGCCTGAGAACTTGCATTTCTCACAAATCCTCAGGGACCACGCCTTGAGGACTATCAGATTAAGAGGCAGACCATCTGAGTCCTAGCCCAGGGCCCTTCTCTTTAGGCTGTGCTTCCCATGCACCACAAATGGCCATAACTTCACTGGCTTTCTATCCCCACCATTTGAAATTGATCATAGTAATTTATATTTACGTAGTGTTCATTTTTATAATTTTTGTTAAATTAACTGATATGTTGTTTAAAATATCACTTTATACTTTTACATATGTTCTATGTCTGTATTTATTTGCCCTTTTAAACTTTCTAATTTTGACTCTTTCTTTCTTCTCTCATTTTTTAATCAGTCAAGCCAGAGTTGTTTTCTCTTTTCTTTTTCATTAACATATTCCCTTCATTATTTCATTTCTTCTATTTACTGTAGATTTACAGTGTTACTTCCTAATTTATTGATTTAAATGTTAAACTCATTTTTAATCTTCCCCCTTTCTAATTTATATGTTAAATATTATAAATTTTCTCCAAGTGCTAGCTTCATTTTATAATCTTTAAAATGTAGTGCTTACCTTGTCATTTGATTTTAATTATTTTGTAATTTCAATCACATGTTTTAAACAGTAAATTATTTTAAAATAAGTTTTGCTAATTTTCAAATAAATTGGCTGTTTCTAACTACAATTCTTTTTTTTTTTTTTGTACTTACCCATGTCAGGAAGAAAGAAAACAGATGTATACTTTGATTCTCTGGAGGTTTATTAAAATTGCTTTGTGACTTTTTGTGTGGTCAATTTTGTAAATGTTAACTGTATGCTTACTTCAAGAATATGATTTTCTAATTTGGGGCTGTAAGTTTCCAATATGTAACATGTATAGTTAGTAGCTTTCATTTTGTTTTGCAAAATTTTTCATGACTTATACTAATTGTTTTTTCTGCTTAGCTGGCTTACTAATTTCTAAAGAAGTATGTGAAAACTGCAAACCATGTTTGTTAATTTGTCCTTATCTATATAAAGTTTGCCAGTCACTGCTTTATGTAGTGAAGTCTATCTGATTTCATTCTTTCAGGTTAAGACAGTTTCCTGGTAAATTATTCCTTTTATAATTATTCCTAATAATTCTTTGTTTCTTAAAGGCTTATTTGCCTAACATCAATAATGCTGAATCTGCCTCCTTTTGGTGAATATTTTTTCTGGACTACTCTTTTCCTTCTGACCCCTTTCAGTCTTTCATTATTATATTTCAGGAATGTTTCTTAGAAACAGCCTAAGAAAGATTTTATATTTTTATTCAATCTCAAAATACCTTTCTTTAGAATATGGAGTTAAATTAAATAGTATTTCTTATGATTATCCGTAAACATATTACTTCTTTTTTGTTGTTTGACTTTTAGTTTTATTTTAACTATGCTTTCTTTTGGTTGGTGCTTCTTTTTCTCTCCTCTTTTTCTGCCTTTTTGAGATTATTTCTTCTTTTCCCCTGACTATGCATTAAAATTATATATATTATTTCATGCTTTTATTGGGTACCCATAATTTTTAACTCTGTATTCACAAAGCTTAAAGTTTAACAATCCTCCCACATTCCTTCAGAAGAAAACAAAAACTTAGATCATCCATGCCATATTTTGTGTTACTGCTGTCTAAAATTATAATTCCATATTATTTTTTTTAAAAACTCCCAAAATTACTCTTTTTTTTAAAGAAACGTCAATGCTTCTTTATTTGTACCCACATTTATTTTATTTTTATTCCATTTTTATTATTTTATTTTTTCAGGATTGCTTCCTGCAGCCTACTCTTTTCAGTTTCAACCTCTTTCTTAGTCAAACATATCATTTAGTAATTTTTTTTCAGTGAGGGTCTGAATGGTGATAAACTATCTTAGTCATTGCATGACTAAAATGTCTTTATTTACTCTCATTCTTAAGTGTTGGTTGAGTTGAGTATTATTTCATTATCTTCTGACTTCTATTTTTGTTGCCTGAAAGTCTTCTTCCACCCTACCACTCCATGGAAGGAAATAAATATTTTACTTATGACAAGGTAAAAACAATTTTTCTCTACAGTTGCATTATGATCTATAATGTATGGGTTCACTACTTTCAGCATACTTGGTACTAATGTGCTTCTTCAATAGATGGATTTGTGTTTGTAATAAATTCTGGAAAAATCTTAATTATATTTTTTGAATATTTTCTCTCACCCATTCTCTAATCTCTTCTTCTGTGGTGCCTATTAAAATCATACTCCCTCACTATGTTGTATATTCCTTGTCATTAACATCTCCTTCAAGTATTTTATCATTTCATCCCTCTGTGTAGCATTCTGTATAATTTCTTCATATTTAGCTCCAGAGCAGTTTTTCTTCTAATCCACTGTCAATTTGTCTATTTAGTTTTTAGTTTAAATAAAATTCTACATTTTTAGAAGTTCCTTGTAGTTTTTCTTCAAATCTGCTGTTTAAGTTTTTAGTCTATTTAAATTTTCTACTTAATTTCAACTTTTATTTTAGATACAGGAGGTACATGTGCAAATTTATTACATGGAAATATTGCATGATGCTGAGGTTTGGTGTACAGATCCCATTACCCTGGTAGGGAGCACAGTACTCGGTAGGTATTTTTTGACCTTTCCCACTAACCCTCTCATAGTCCACAGTGTCTACTGCTTCCCTATTTATGTTTGTGTGTGCTCAATGCTTAGCTCCTATTTTAAGTGAGCTCATGCAGTGTTTGGTTTTTTGTTTCTGCATTAATTTGTTTAGGATTATGACTTCCAACTCCATTCGTGTTATATGATCTTTTAAATTAAGGTTCTTACTTTCATTTTTATTATCTCCTTCAAACATAATAATATCTGAAATTGTGGCGGTACTCACCTTTCTCTTTATTGTGTCTGCTGATTCTCCCTTACAGTGGATCATTCCCTCACATGACTGTAATTTTTGACTGTGAGTTCATCATTATATGTATTTTCTTCTTTTGGGGTTCTCCATGTCAGGATAGAAGAGTCTCTACACAGTGTACAATGGATTCATTTGCTTTTTGTGGATGGCCCAGAGATTTCTGTATAAGACAAATCCTTATGTGTGTTTCTTTGCTTGGAATACCAGTGCAGTGTGGAACTGTACATTCAAAGGCCACACCTGCAGGCAATTCAGGCTTGGATTTTGATATGTCATAAGGAAGGTAGAGACATTTTTGTCCTGCCAGAGCCTCAAGCAGAAACAAATGTCCTTGCTACTTTCATGGCCTTGTGTGTGAAGATGATGTTCTCTCCTTCCTTGTGTGGTGGGGCAGCCCCACCAGGGTTATGGAAGAACCTTATATGGATGCCTCAGGTTCAGCTGCAAATCTTGAGCGGACCAAGGCCATATCTTCTCTGTTTTCTCTTCCTGCATAAACATGGAAACCTCAACTCCTAGCTATTTGGATACAGATCCAAATCTGACATTCCCTGGATTGCTATTGAATTTGTTTGTTCAGTCTTCGCTCTGGCTGTTTTCGCTGGTATCTAGGAGTTTATCTTTCTTTATTTTGAACTTATGAGTGTTTAACTAAACCATGTTATATTTTATCCAATACGTGTATGTATTTAGTCCAGAAAGGAGCTCTGTGCTGTCTGTCATGTTGCCAGACTAGAAGTGCTCATAGGTAATCTTACTTATGCAGATACATATGTTTGAGTACCGTTTTGCCATTTATTCGCTGTGATATACCTTTTTCTACTTCAGTCTTCTCATTTTAGAAAATGAATTTATTCAGAACTGCATTTGACTGTCATAAGAATTAAATAAAATGATGTATATAAGCTGGGAATAACACCCACATATAGTAGCCGCATAATAAATGTGAGCTAGTATGTGAAATTGATTACTATTGATTATGTTGAATATTTATTGTAATCATTTTTAATAAAGACAAACTTATGTTTGTATGTAATGTGCTTACATTTTATTTTTCAGAATCTTAAAGGAAAAAAACTTGGCTCACAATATCTTCTTTCTGATGATTTCTCAGAGCCCATAGAGCCTATGATTAAATAAAGCAAAAAATCTAACAGTGGTGCATTTTGAGTTCAAATAGATGATTGTTTATATGCCTGTGACTTGTCTGCTAGCCTATCTACCTCTCTGATTTGGTGTGCTACATCTAAAGCTAAGGCCTTTTCCCTGTGTCCTTGTTTATGTGAGAAATATTTTCAAGTGAAAGATTCAATCAGTTAAGGAAGATATTTATCCTATAGGCAGCAGGGATCTAGGAAGAGATTGAAAGCCTAGGGATGGTATAATCCAGTTTGCATCCTAAAGAGATGGCTATATAGGGGGAAGATGGGTTGGACAGGATGTAGTAGAATTATAAAATATCCCCAAGCTTTGCGCTTCCTGGTGTGGACACATTATGTAATCCTCTATGCTTGAGTTTGGAAGAAACCTATGAATGTGATGGCTCGCTCCATTGATTAGGTTATATTATGTAGCAAATGATGGTGAGAGAGTCACTCTTGTGCTTAATTACATTACGTCTAAGACTATTAGCATAGTAGGGTGGAGGAAGGATGTAAGTCAGTGAGATATGTTCCTCTTGGTTTGGAAGAAATACATTCTCATGTTATGGAGAAGACCTGTGACAGGAATAGTAGGTAACTTCTGGAGCTTAGAATGGCCTCTAGTTGATGGCCACCAAGAAAGCAGGCACTTCAGTCCAACAACTATAAGGAAGTGAAGCCTGCCAACAATCACATAAGCTTGGCAAAAGACCCTGAACTCCAGAAAGGAACATAGTCCAACCATTATTGTGATTGCATCTTTGTGAGACCCTGAGCAGAGAATCCAGCAAACCTGAACCTGACTTCTGACCTACAGAAATCATGAGGTAATATATAGGAGTCATTTTAAGCCGCTAAATTTGTGATGACTTTATACATTGCAATAGACAAGCCTGTCCAACCTGCCTTACTTTGTTGTTGTTGTTGTCATTATCCTGTTTTATTTTAGGCTTTTTAGCAGAGTGAAGCCATAGTTCTTAGTTTCTGTCTATAGTGATACATTGAAAAGAGGGATGAGGAAGGGACTTTATTGGCCCAACCAAAAATAGAAACTAAGAACCCATGACTGGATTCTCTCCCTTTGACACCCTAGTAAGACATAGAGATCAATTGGGTTATTGTAATGGTTGAGGCCCAATGGCTCAAGCCCAAATTAGACAGATCTAGATAAACACTGAGTTTTCTGGAATGGAAATGATGACATTGTTGAATAAAGATCAATTAAGAAGGTAGACGTGAACTTACTCATCCACTAAATGTCAGTGTGGAATGTCCCAGAATGACCTTAAGGTTTTTAGGAAGATCTTGATTCTTTCAACCAAATTAGAGAAAACAAAGGTGAGAAAAAGTTTTACTAGGAACATAACGAGTTCAGTTTGAGACTGTTAATAAAGATGATCCCAATTATTTTTCTCCATGTGTCCATGCTTCTTTGCAATGAATCTTTGCAGTTCTTACCACCAAGAAGTGGAAACCCCTTTCACTCCTCTTCTCTCATTGTTTGAATCTGGGCTAGCCTTGAGTCTTGCATTGGCCAATAGAGGAAGTAATGGCATACCAGTGTTCAGTTTAGGCCTCAAGCAACACTTTTGCTTTTCTCTTGGTACCATGCAGCCCCATGTGAGCTAACCCCTAGGTTATCCTGCTACCAAATGGAGGGCTACATGGAGAGATAAGTCACCCTGACTTATCCTGGGCCAGCCAGGCCCTACCTTAGGATGCAGCTGAGTTTTATATATGAGTAAATCCAGCCAACACCAGAACAACCACCTTGTGGAACCCAGCCCAAATTGTCAACCCACAGAATTATAAGCTAAATTAGTAGTTATTGTTTTGAGCCACCAAGTTTTGGGATAATTTAAATTACAACAAAAGCTGACTTTTACAGACATATTAATTTTCAGGCACTTATGAAATATCCATTTAGGTATGTTCAATGGTAGTTGGGGTTCTAGATCTGGACCATAGGAAAGCAGATGATGTTCTACATAGAGATTTAGGAGTGAGCAGCTTACGGAAGAATGTTGACATCAAGGATGAACATGAGTATAACTTTTTATTTTCTGAACAAGATGTCAATTTCTTGATGGTAATGGCTATTGTTAAATACTGTTCTTCCTTCAGCTCTACTGCCATTGTTTCTGAGGAGAAACTATCACGGGATGAACAACTAGGAGAAATTCCTATGAGAGTAATCAACTTTTCTCTTGAGCTTGTCTGAGGTGTCAAAGCAGCTTGAATCATTCCTCTCAGAATGAAATGTTTGGAAAAAAAAGTTTAAATTTGCCCTTTCACTAGAATAGTTTTTACCTTTATTGTTCTACAGGTTAGTGGACCATTCTACCTAAGGCATATGTCATATCCAGGCATAATGTACACTACTCAAAAGTGAGAGATCACCAACAGTCATGTGATTCAACATAACTTGAAGATCTTCTTGATAACTGGTATTCAGATTATCCCATTTTACAGGTAAAGAAACAGAGACTCTAGAGTTTGAAATGGTGCTCAAGATTACCCAACAAGTATATTTAAGAGACAGGATTCAAACCTGGGTTCAACTCAAAGTCTCTCACACTTTCCATCACATTACCACATCCAAGAAAACTTTTTGAATGTATAATTGAATTCAGTTCTCATCACTACCTTGGGAGGTATTCCTAATCATCTAAAAACCCCTTTGCCTTGTAAATCTTTCTTTTTGTCCTCTCCAACACACTGTTATACAGATTATTTTACCCTATCTAAAATCCCTTGTAAGCTTCTCCACATGGCCCAAGAAATAGGGCAGAGCCAGACTGGGTTATGCTTCCAACTGAGTCACGCTAACCTATCCTGTCATTAGAAATAGCTCTGAGTCTTTATCTGCCCACAAACTCTAATTAATGATCATTTAACTGTACTGTCAACTCTGTTTAAATTTGAGTGATACCAGTTGTTTCTTCCTTGGGCCAACCAATAGCAACAGGGGAAGGCATTCATGCATGCCATTGTCCGGGTGGTTCTGGGCCTATAGCAGCCCAGTTTAATGGGCATTCAGAGCTCATTAGTGAGGAAACACATCAGGAGTGACCGCTCCGGTGCCACACGTTGCAACTAATAGCCCTGCCGAACAGAATCGTTTCTGTTTCTGCTCAGTTGTTGTGAAATTCTTTCGATGTCAACAAGTGGTCGTGTCGGCAGGAGCCCACCATCCTGCCCAGCAGTTTTATCCGTTGCTCTCCTGAGCCAGACTTGTGTCCTCCTCCATTGTCCAGCCCACAAAGGAGCCTGAGCAATCACAAAGCCTTCACAGCCATTCATCATCAGCTCACCGATTCTGCGGGCAAGATTGCCCGCCAAACTTTGGGCCAGTCCTGTGGGGATGGCATGTATGAATCCACAGGCAAGACACACTGGGCCTCTGCCCCCTGCTTTAGGGATTTGAACAGTACAGACAGAGAACAGTACAGACAGTTTGATTTCCTCATCCAAGCAAAAACCAAAATTACATGTAATATGGAGAATCAGACTAAAAATGTACTTTGAGCCTAACAAAAAAATTGCAGGTGTGGTAAGATTGGGTAAATTATTCCACCTGGCAATAATATTCTATAGTGGAAAAGAGGAAATCCTAATCAAAGGGGCCACTTGGCATAAAGAGTTGGCAATAGCTTTATCTACTCAAGAGATGTTATGTTCTTTAATTCACAAAAAACTTAGTATATTTGCTCAGTCCATAGAAATGTCATGCAAACTTTCTAATCTATATTTGGATTTTAGGAAAAAAAATGTTTTTATAACCAGGTTGTTGAGAATTGGTCCTACAGAAGTACTAGAAAATTGTTTTCCAAGTATAGCATTTTAAAATCATAAGAAAAATGCCTTATATTTTAGTAAAAGAAAAAACTCTGCTCTTGTTGGATGATATACTTTCTTCATACTTTCAGCGTTCTCTGAAATAAATATCTGTTACAATTGGCTTCGTATTTGACAAAGATTCGTAACTCCTCAGGTCACGCTTCAAGCCCCAGTCCTGGCCTCTGAATGTCTTCAGTGTCCAGTATCTGTATGCTCTTGTATATCCTTCTTTCCTATTCCTTCTTCTTTCTTCCACTGGATTTTTAAATGATTGGTTTGCGTGTCTGTATCTCTTGCTAGACTAGGAGCTGCTACAAAGCTTTTTCTACTTCTTGCTTATTTTTGGTTGACTCAACACTTGGAGATGAGTAAATGCTCAATAATTGTTCACATCACAAAATTGTCAAAAAGTGAGCTATATGTTTGCATTTTCCATCTAGGGGTCCCACAAAATATCAGCTATTAAATATTTCGGAACATTATATCCAGTTCATATTTCAACTCATAGCCCTTGCAAATTTGGAGCTTTAGGATACCATAGTTAAATAAAAATTACTTCCAGATTAAATATATATGGTAGGATGAGCAAATTTTTTAATATCCACATTGTCACTGACAAACACTATCTAACTGAATTCCTTTTTGCTTTCTTCTTAAGATGTCCTTTCCCTTTGCTTCCAGTAATTGAGAATTTACTGTGTGCCAGATATGGCTTACAACTCCAGTCTTTGCTCATTCAAACCCACTCAGCTGCTTTTGTTCAATCTGTGAATATGCAGGATAGCATGATGGTTTTGCAGTCCCTGTAGTCATTATTATGGGTGGAGCCCTTTGTAAAGTCTGCATTTTAAAAGATTCTGAAATACTTTTGTGGGTGTCCTGTTTCAGGTGCTAGAAAGATGCTAATGGGCCACTCTGGTTTTCTGTTTGGTGCTTCTCTTAAGCAGATTTAAAGATCACCAACTCATCAATGGGCTTTACCTTTCTAGATGAAGCTGCACGATTTCAAGGTAAGCAGATGACCTTACTTCTTTCCAAGGTGAGAGATGACATGCATTGGTTTCTAAAGAAGTACCCAGATGATGGCTAAAATGAAGACTTTGAATTATCTTTGCAATTATTGAAATAACGAAAACAAAATATGTATAAAGTCTTTATTGTTTGTTTTTTTAAAATAGTTTCTCTGGTATCCTTAGTAGGTTAGTTCTGACCTTCACGAGTGTCATTTGTTTATGAGAGCTTATGAGGGTTTATATGAATTACTTCATTTAATCCTTCTAAGGATTTTATGAGGTAAGTCTTAATATTATCTCCATTTAACACATTTAAAAAAATGACGCCTAGAGGAGCTAACCAATCTGCTCATGGCCACAGGGCCAGTTACCTAATAGGCCACAGGGTCAGGGTTTGATTCTCCTTCCAGGGCCTATGTCCTTGACAAGAGTTCATATTTCCATTGGTTCCCCGTCTGAGGCCATGGCAGAACCATGAATTTACCTTGCATCTTTTGGCAGCTGCAGATAGAAACTTCCTTAAATAAGTTTCTTGCAATGCTAGAACTGCTTTGGCAATATTGGCCCAGTATTTCCAGAAGGATGATGTCTAAGAAAGCCTTTCTACATGCAACTTGCTATCACCTGTTCTTCAGGTCATATGAGGACAGCTCTTCACCTATATGACCACCTTGAACTTTTCACAGTAGGACATGAAGGTGTGTGCTTTGTTTTGTGGCTTGTAATCCCCACAGCATGTCACAGAGGAAGTGATATGGAACTATTATCAAAAGCAGCTTTTGTGTCCCATTTGCATGAGTGGGGAATGAAGGGCTTTGCAGCACATTTCTTTGGGGAACTTTAAAAAAGATAATTGAATTGTTTAAATCAAATTTGGGTGCCTCTGTCACATATCATTACCTGTCTTTCCTCTATCTATCTTCTTGTTTTTCAAATTGATGGCACATACCACACACTGACCTCCATTAGCTTAATTTGGTTGAGACATTTTCCAGTCCGTATCATCAAAAGGAGAGAGAAAATTATGTTGGCCAGGGAACCATCTGTAGAGTGCAAAATGTTAAAGCAGCAGACATTTTTCTATATTTTCTCATTTTTGAAAGATTCTGTATACAACTCTAAATACTTAAAGTCACTAACTCAACATATTTCTCAGATTACTGATTTGGATTTCATAAATGAGGCTGGTATTTCTGTTGCCTAGTATGAAATTCAAAATATTCTTATATTCCAATCCTAACACATGCACTACATAAAGAATGTGAAAGCCTTTGTCTACTTAATTAGATGTTTCTCTTAATGGAGAGTACTATATAAAGCTCTCTATACTCTCTAGCATTTCACAAGAAGTGCTATGAACTAAGATGATCTCCGAGCCTACTGGCTCAACACACTCAATTTTTAATGCATTGACACATTAGTGCTAATTGCTTTCTTCTGTAAAGTAAGTGATATGATATTCGAACTTTCCTGTTCTTATTTTCAACATATTCCTATTTTCCATTTCTGTTCTTATTTTCAACACGTATCTGAGACTAAGAAATATGATCTATAGATTAAATGTTCATAAATAATTCAATTTAGCGTTTTTTTGTATGTGTTCCAGTACTTTTGCCAGGTTGTAAAAACACAACATTGAGAGGAAAGTACACTCTTTAGTAGATAAAATGTACAGTGATTGTTTGCTCATCAAAATCACAATGTATTCAAAAATCTCTTCTTAAACACCATACAAACACAAGGAGGAATCCTAGTGAAGTATAGTGGAAAAGGGGCAAGAGACTATTTTCTGGCCCTGGTTTTTCCTTCACCAGCTGTGTGACTGCAAGCATGTCACTGAACTTTGCCAGGTCTCAGCTTCCTCATGTGTTAAATTAGGGCCTCGAACAAGATGTAAGTTTCTTCACCCATCCTTCACCAAGGACCCTTTAAATATCTTTTCCTCAGCTTCCTTATATTTTGAAAGAGTTAGTCAAAGAAACATTTATTAATGATTAATTTGCTACTATTCATTAATAATTATTTTCTACTAAAAATCTTTACGGTATTGCCAGTCAGAAGTTTTCATAAACACGGGACCACAAGGTTGCCAAACTAATTTAATATGATTGCAACTGAAATCAATAAAATCATATATTAGTAAGTCAGGGCCAGTGGTTCTCAAACTTTTTCCTTTCATGGCACCCTTGAGGCTTCAAATATTTTTCCACAGTGCCTCAAGCCCAAAGTAGACACCGGAAAGTTCTGTTTATTAAGTACTTGGGTCCAAACAACTTAATAGGCATTTATGTCTTAAGAGCTTTTATTCAAATGATAGCCATTTTAATAAAAAAAAAACACCTAAATTGAAAAAAAGTTTTTATTATATTCTTATAAAACCATGATTATTTACTAACCAAAAATGTGTGCCTATTGGGCACTATATGCCTTTGTATATCTTGTAATTAGATAATTTCCTGTTCCACATTGACTCTCACATGGCGCCTGATTGCTTTTTACTGCAGCAATGACCAAAACCTCAGTTTCACAAAAATAGGTTAGCAAAATAAATGGAACACAATCTAATTTTGAGACTGAACTACCCTGAGCTAGAAATGTGCCCGGCATCTGACATATGTTCAATGTTGCTGTCTTTTCCGTAAATTTAGAATTATCCCTCAGTGTCCCTATGAGTTCACTTCGGCATTTGACCTCCAACCCCAGTGATTCCTGGCACACAATTTGGGAACCACAGAACTGTGTAATTTTCACTAGGTTTTCTGAAGATTATTACGACTTTTAGAGACCTCAGACCAGGAACCACTAGACCAGAGGCTCTTTAAAGTCCTCCCTTTAAACTCTGATATTGCAGCATTTATTCCCTCAATACTTACTGAGCACCTACTGTGTGTCAGGAATTGATCTAAGCTCTTAGGACATCATTGAACAAAACAGATAAAAACCTCTGCCTCTGTGGAACTTTTGTTCTAGCAAGGAAAGACAGAAAAATAAAATCCTCATAATAAGTAAGTGAGTTGTATGGTATGCTGGAAGGTAATACATTGTAGGGAATGAAGAGCAAGGTCAATGCCGTTTTCAGTGGGGTCATTGGGAGTAGATCTTATTGAAAAGGTAACATCTGGGCAGACTTAAAGCAGGTGAGGACTGAGTCCTGCCCAAATCTACAAGAGGAATGTTTCAGGAAAGGAACAGCAGGGCATGAGAGCTAAGTCAGAAGAGTATATGGTGTGTTCAAAGACCAGCAAGGAGACCAGCATGAAGGGATCAGAACTACCAATGAGTGGCAAGGTAGGAAAAGAGATCACAGATAAAGTGGGGCTGGAGGGAGAACAGACAAGGCCTGGTAGAGCACTGTAAGAGCACTAGGCTTTATTCTGAACACTATGGGGCCACTAGAGGTTTCTGATGGGAAGTATGACATGTTCTGACATATGATTGAATGGGATCACTTCAGCTGTTGTGTTGAAACAGACTATGAGGGAAGGAGCCGATCAGGGGGCTATTACTATAATCCAGGTGATAGTTTATGGCAGCTTAAACCAGAGTAGGAGCAAAACTAGTAAGAAAGGCTGGCGAGATTTTCCAATAGGTTCTGGGATACAAATGAGTGAAGTCAAAATCACCCCAAGATTTTGGACCTGTGGTAAAATTTAAATACTACAACTTTACATTCTTTTAAAAATATTGATTTTATTCAATCCATAGAATAAACTTTGATATTAGATTTTTAAATGCTTCTAACCTTTTATACGCAATACTACTTAGCTCAGAAATTAAGCAGTTTTACTAGAAAATTACTTCAGAACACATTAACAACAGCTCAATCCAACCGGACACATGACACAAATCACAGATATTTAATGAAAGAAAGTAATCTTTTGTCTGAAAAATGTGTATCTTGAATTTTATGTGGCAGGCAACATCTAGATTTTCTAGGTGATTTAGAAATGAATCCTATTCTGTATCTACTTTCAAGGGTAACACAATTTATAAGTGTAAATAAAACAGAAAGGATTGCAGAAAACAGAACCCCATGTAAGGCCGGAATAACATATAACGTATTTAAAGATAAAATGGTCATAATGAGGTGCTAATGAAGAGTTGTGGAAAGTCAGAGGAGGAAGAGATGACTCCCAGATTTTCATTCAGGAATGAGTTCTTCCCTTTAAGGCTTGTAGGGGGTAAGATTGGTTCTGAGACCTACCTAGTGAAGGCACGACTAGAGTTTGAACATCATTCAATATGAAAGGGAAAACCACTCAAAGTGTTCAATAGGGAACTAACTTGAAGGAATACAGGGTTGGAGAAGGTTAGCCTGACAGCAAGAGGCAAAATGGGTGGGAGGAATGAGAAACCAAGGATGAAATGGCATAAGTAAGATGGTCATAAAGACCTGATATAGGCTAGTAGCAGGGAAGGTAGAAACAAGGTCACAGATTTAAGAGAGTTTTAGGGGCAGGCTGTTTCTCCCACCACTGTCTTGATGAGGAGGAACCTCTTAACCAGGAGGAACACCTTGAGCAATTCCTCTCATGTGTAGCCAAATATGCTATGGACTTTTCCTCCCACAACACCATGCCCTCCCTTAAGTATAACCAGAGTCCATTCTCCATTTCAAGGGGTGAGTGGGAGAGAAGACTTTAGCAACTCAGTGAAAGGAGGCTGCCTACATAGAGGACTGAGCAAAGTCTCAGTACTTAGGACATCTCAGTCCTGAGTTACTTCTGCTGGCTACTATCCACAGATTAGTGCAAGATGCTCTCATGAAGAACCTATCAGCAAGAGGCAAAATGGGTGGGAGGAATGAGAAACCAAGGATGTAATGGTATATGTAAGATGATCATAAAGACCTGATATAGGCTAGTGGCAGGGAAGGTAGAAACAAGGTCACAGATTTAAGAGATTTTTAGGGGCAGGCTGTTTCTCCCACCACTGTCTTAACCAGGAGGAACACCTGGTTCAATAGAGCTGCCCTCAATAGAGCTGCCCAGCATGGCCATGTACATTGCTCGCTAAGATGAAGCTTCTGTGAGTAGTGAACACTGGCTCAGTTATCCATCGTTCATGGGCTTGGTTAAGGATGATGTCTGTCCCCAGGAGTGGAGGATGTGCAAGCCCTGAAAGCAGTCAGTCCTGGCATCCTTGTCCTGGACTCCACCTAATTCCTTCTTTATTCACATCCCCTTTGTTCCTCTCATCTTTCCCTCCAACACAAGACATCCTTATCTAGTGGATGTGCGTAGGGGAGCTGAAACTGACTACAAATTTCTCCAAATATAATGTTTATCCACTTTCTCTTGGTATCTTGGCTTTCAAACTCAAAGGCAAAGGATTGTTTTGTTCTGTGGAATTTCTTTACTGCCACCTGGATGGCAGTCATTGTAGGATAGAATGTGTAAATGCACATGGCAGAGGAGGCAGTGGAATGTACTCTCCAGTTCATCACAAAAATATCCTGCTGTAAAATGCTGCAGAGATTGAACAACCAACTCAGACATGGTCAAGTTGAATTGGAGACTCATGAGACAATCTTGAAAAACAAGAAACCAGACAAATGAGTGACTGCAGCAGCCTTGGTTTGGGGTTGAGATTCGAAGTTTTCTTTATAGATGAAATAGTAGGAATCATGCGGTAAGACAGGATTACTAAGAACAAGTGTTGAAAGGAAGAGAAGGGTGTAGAAAATAGAGCCCTATGCAAGGCCAGAAAAGAGAAAAGATGCCAAAGATATAGCCCTGAGAAAGGTCCACATATGTGGACAGGAAGGAGTCAGAGGTGAAAGAGGGAAGAGGAAGACCCAGGATGGTGACGTATCTCACGGTATCAGGCTAAGTGTTTCTAGACAGAGGAGCAAAGAGTTGTTCATGCTATAGTAAGGTCAGGACTGTGAAAAGGGTTTGGCGACTTAGATGCCCTGGTAATAACCTTGACTGTGTAGTAATCACTTATTTCTATATGTGATTATCTCATGATATAATGCTTAAAAAATGCTGCAGCAATGGCTTACAAATTCTTCAGTTTGTACTTCATGATATTCAGTTAATACTGGCTGGATAGTGGAGGGTAGAGATTGGGTGGTGAGTGTGGGGGGGCAGGAAAATACATTACACTGAAGTCATTCAATAAATAAATAGCATGTTTAGAATATCTCAGACGAGTTGCAAATACTGTAAAAAATGTGTTCTTCTCTGTGATAGTAATGCAAGCGGCAGCTCCATGTAATTAAAATGTCTGTTAACTTAGACCTAGTGGTGAAAATTTTCATGTTGTAATATCAAAAGGAATAGGTGAGTGTCACAAAATCCCAAATTTATATGCTGGGTTTTTTTTCCCTCCTGCAAACTAACAAATGGGTGTGTGTAAGGAATTTGAGATGAGTTCTGTCTATTGTTAGTTCCCTGCATCTTCAAAGCATATCCAGGGGGAACATCCTACCAGAAAGTGGATGATAAACAACTTGTTTACTTCCTGCTCTGTTCTCCAGTGACTAAGACTTATGGCTGACAGCTAGTAACATTTTTTGGGGCTACCACAAAGGATGTTAGTTTCCTCCAATATCTACTGGGCTAGATTATCTCTTTCGCCCAGTAGATATTGGAGGAAACTAACATCCTTTGTGGTATCCCCAAGAAATGTTACTAGTCAGAGAAAGCTATTTTCTAACAAACAAAAACATAGCAAACCAACCCCCCAAAAATCTGCTTTTCTCCATATACTGACCCTTTTCCACAAGTGCTGTGATCAGTTACCACCGCAGCATCTGTCACAAGTACTTGTGGTGATACTCAACCCACCAGAGCCCTCTCCTACTGATAGGCTCTTCTCTTATAGAAATGACAAACCAATAAATAAAATACTTTAAAAGAGACTTTTCCTCCCAATCAGGACAAGATTTGGTCTTGTAAGGAAACAACATTGTGCATTCAATGATATGGTTTATCTTGGAATAAAAGGTGATTTCCAATGAAATACATTATTGTTTTATGCATTTCTAAAAGCAAAGTATGGATAAAACCCCCAAATGTCTTAAATGAAGGACAACTGATCTCTAAACTAGGTAACTGATGCATGAATAACAAGAATCTATCCCTTCATCACAGTACATGTGGCTGACAATTGAGTGATCCCAGTTTCTAAATTAATTACAGACTTGCATTTTCTTCTACTAACGTTTGATTTTTTTAGATGGAGCTTTACATGTTTTCTGTTTCTTTCTCCTGTTTCTATCCCAAACCAAAGAGAGGATAGCTTCTCTATCATATTTCCATACCAGATACAAAAACAGAAAATGAGGAGAACGACAAGAGTGCTCTGTGACCCCAATAAAATGTTTGTTCTTGTATCTTTTTTTTATTTGAGGCAAGAGGGGGAGAAAACTTCACAGAGGAGTAAACCTGAGACACTGATTCAAGAGCCAGACAGTTCAATGAACAGGATAATCGGGGTAGTTTTTGACAGGTGCGGCTGCCTGCCTATAGCTGGCATATAATCATTACCATTTTAATAAAGCTCTAATAGGGGGCTGATCATTCAATGGGGTGTGAGGATCCTAATTCAGCTCCCAATCCCACATGAATGTGCTAGAATTTGCAGGCTTTGTTTTCCTCTTTTGTACCCCTGAATGCCAATAATTACTGGCTATAGATTCAAAAATTCTTAGAACTGGAAGCTAAATTAGCTCTCCTAATACTGCACAAGAATGTCAATACTCATAAAAAAGGAAGCAAGTGTTTTTTTTGTATTTTTTTTTTTTTACACTTGTAGGCATTGTGAAGACCAGCAGTTGAAGTGGGCTGGCTTACAGCATGAATAACGACATTACTGTCTCTCTCATGAAGAGCCCTCCCTCTCTCAGGAACAAAAAGTTATCCATTGGTCCTAATAAAATAAGTCTTCTAAAATCATATATTGCTTTTAGGTTTCTGCTTTTCTTAATGTGAGAGAATTCACATCCTCTCTCTAGTCTAGTTTAAAGGCAGGATTTGTAAACATTCTACAACTCCCAGTTGAAATGTAGGTATCTTTCTGGGAAAAAAAAAAAATGCTTTAACCTCCCTAAAGCTTATCTCCAAAGAGGGTATTCACAGTGAAACTACTTGAATCACAGGTGGAATTATAATTATAACTATTATGATATTGGCGATCATTATTTACCCAGCACAATGGGCAGAGCCCCATGCTTAATATCTTCTGTGGGGTTTTTCATCTGCTCTCTTAACACCTCTATGAGATGGATATTTTTTTAAGCCCATTTGCAGAGGGTGACACTCTGAGTGATTGAATACTTTACCCAAAGTTACACATCTAGTAAGTTCTAGAGCAAGGACTCAAACTTTCCATTTCAATCTATGTTTCTTATAAGTGTCATTGGTCTGAAGCTCCTCAATCCTTCAGCATTTAATTTGGTGGTAACTGTGCCTCATCCCAAATCCCATCCAATGCCACAAGGTGCCATAGCCGTTCACTTCCTCTGGTTGCCAGAAACGTTCCTTCATCAAGCAAAAAAATCCTGGTTGTGCTCATTGCTCTAGCTGATACTAGGAACAAACAAGTGCATTTTAATTTTCTTCCCGGAGGCATCAGACCACACTAAACAAGTCATGGAGAATGAAATCTTAGCAAGAAAGATTCAATTGTTCATAGCTAATCTTCAAAATAGTTTATCTATACTGATGACTTGCCCCATTGCTATCCTTTGAGATCTGTGCAGGAGATGCCCTGCTGGCTTCTAATACAGTATGTGTGGGTAGCAGGTACAGAACATCACACACATGCTCACTTTCAAATCTCTTCGGTGTCCACTGTAGACATACGAAGGTTCCAGGTAACTGTCTTTCAACTCCAGAAATACCACCATCTTCAGGCCTTGTTTCAGTTTTTCACTTTTCAATTTGCTTTCAATAAGCAAACTGAGATTCAGAGAGTTGAAGTTTCCTGACCAATGTCACGCAGTCGCCAAGACACCAAAATCTGATTTTCATGATGTTTCAGAATTAATTTCATTATGAATCAAGATGCCTGGGAATCTGTAACACACACACACACACACACATACACACACACACACACACACCCTCAATAAAATCTCCACAAATTACACCCACCCCATGTGAAACAACATGAAGAAAAGATATTGTTTTAGGCCTAATTCTCATATGAAATATTGGAGTGGCATTACCGATTTCTCATGGGCCAGTATGAATAGGAAGAAGATGTATGTCCTGTGAAGAGATGCCCCCTGACATTATATATTTATTTTCCTAAGTGTCCTAGGCTGACTCTGTATCACTCAGTGTTAACTCTATATTAGTTAGTTGTTGCCGCAAAATGAATTGCAGTAAAATGAATTGCCTCAAAATTTAGCAGCTGAATGCAACAATACACTTTCTTTACAAAAAAAAAAAAAAAATGTCACTGTTTGCAGAGCTCCTGAGCTGCTAAAGTGAGTAGTTCTGACTCAGGGTCTCTCATGAGGTTGTTGTCAAGATGATAACCATGACTGCAGTCATCTGAGGTTTGCTTAGGGTTGTCGAGTTGATTCTTCAATTCTCACTGCATGGGTCTCTCCAGAAAGCTGTTTACATGTCCTCACAGCATGGTGACTGCTTCTCTCAGAGCAAGTGATTTAAGAGAGAACAAAATGGAAGCTACATTTTACAACCTAGCCTTAGAAGTCTCACTTTATCATTGCTTTAATGTCTTACTGATGCATAGGTCAGCCCCATTCCATGTAGGAGGAGACTACACAGGGACATGAATCCCAGGAGGAGAAAACCCACCAGAAGCTGGCTACCCCAAATTCCATGGCAGCACACTTTGATCTACCACTGATTTTGGTGAAAAGAAGAAAGATTTGAACTCAATTAACAGTAAAACCAACTGGTTAATTCTCCACATATCAGTCTACGCAGAAGCAAAGATCTCAGAGACAAAAATTGCTGACGGTCCCATAAGTGTCTTCTAATAAATGTCTAACTCCAGGCTGGGGAATATAGAAGGCCCCTATTTCTTATTTATTTATTCCCCCTTTCAAGAAATTTTACTGAGGGTCTGATACCTGCCAGGCACTGTGCTAGATGTTGGGAAACAATGATAACAAAATATCTAGAATGGACCCTCTAGAAATCTGCCATCTTCTCAGAAGTATATTTGAAGCAGTGTTTTCTCATGAAAAATTCTCCGAACATTCTAGGACTGTGGCTTCTTATATTTATCTTTAGGAAAAATTTGATCTGTTTGTAAGTTCTATCGCAACTGCTATGCTCCCTAGGAATCAAAACCTATTAGTCCTAGAAAAATGTTAAACAAGTAAGATACATGACATAATCAGTGCAGGGGAGAATGCTCTGGCAAAGGCCAACTGGTCAAGGATACAACTACAAAACGTATATTTAGTACTGCAGTATTTAATGCTGTCACAAAAGGGATAACAACGAGTTTTAGTTTATAATATCAAACTCATATTACCTACAGTGTTTACATGTAAATTTTAGACTATCCATTAAATTAAACATTGTAATCATGTCCTGTTGAATACAAATATTACAGACAACTGAAACAGCCACACCTGGCCTAATAAATAAATTTCCCTCTAAACTGTTGAACCTCATGTTACTTGTTAGAAAAAAATGATTATAAAAATAAGTCTCTACCTCATAGAATTATATGAGAACTGAAAGATATCAATTTTGTATAGCACTTAGCACAATGCCTGGCCCATTTAAGTGCTCAGTATGTGTTACTAAAAACTCACTATATTATTGTAAACCACTTACAGATAACTGGCCTTACTTTGATTTTTCTCAATTGTTTCACTCTTTTAGAGAATTGCAATATTATGTATTTAAAATTTCAAAACTTGAGCTTTCCCCTTAAACAGTAACATCCTCCAGGTTTTATGGGCTCAGCTATGATCCAAAGTGATGTCTCTTCTGCTGTGTTTCTCACCAGTGTTTCTATGAGTCAGTCTGGTTATATAACTCAGAGTAGTTGGTATTTTTAGCAAATTATAATGTCCTGTACCAAAGCAAACCAAGAACCACTTTGCTCTATGACAGATTTTTTCATCTGTAAAATGGAACAAACATGCTTAAATTTTAAAGTCATTGAATATGTGGCAATCAGGATCTTAGAAAACAAAAATGGATGATTAGTTCAACAGAAGCCCAAACTTCAGTGTTACATATTATATACACGTAATAAACCTGCATACCTCCTGAATCTAAAAAAAAAAAAAAAAAAGAAGAAAAGAAAAGAAAAACTAGAGAAAAGGAGAAAGCAGAAATATAGGTTTTGATTAATTACTAAGTGGAACAGTCAGTGAAATTCACCTACGGCATTACCTTTTAATAATACGCTTGGGTTTTTCACTAGAGTTTTCTGCCTGTTTGGTGCTGTAACAGAGGAAAGCAACATAGTTTGCCAACTTCCAAACTTGTGCTGATTTGTGATGACCTTTAGAACCTAACATAAGCCTTCCCTGCTTCCAATTCTGCTGAACACGAAGAAAACGTGATTTCTTGGAGCAAAATAAAAGGCTTAGAAAGAAGACTGAGAAGGCTTCCTAGATATCAAATAGCTCTTACAAAACATCGTTTTGATGAAGCAGTGTAAGCGAATCAGAAACATATGTATTAAATTTCCCTTGAGTTATTGGGGTTTCAAAATGAAGGGATTAAGAAAGCAGCAGGAGCTGTAGTTGCACAGTCCCCTCTGAAACATCCAAAACGTGTTTTCAGAGAGAGATTTAGTCAATCCCTCAAAACTTCAAGATATTCTCTACCCAACCAGGACAAATCCAGAACTTATAAGATTGTCTCATGTTGCTTGATCTCCAGCTCCTTTCTAGATCAAAGAAGTAGAGTTAAGTACACAGATGCTGGGAAGCTTATCTGTACTGAAGTAATGATTCTTTCCTTAGGTTTGCTATGAATTAGAAATAATTCTTTCTTTTCTCATCTTACACCAGAGCAAAATATTATTTACAGTTTTAATAACCTCCACTTTTGAAAATGTTGCTCTTAAAAAATGAGTTAAATTAGGAAGTGTTACCAGCTCATCTTTCATCCAGATTAAGTAAAGTAACTCTTTGGTGCCTAGCACCCTAATTCTCTGATTGTTTTGTTATTGAAGGTATCAACAGTTGTCTCAAATGGGTATTGGGGAATGCTTAAAAGCACTGCAATTATATTATGAAACTACATTCTAAAAAGCACACAGATTGTTTACATCACTATTAAAAAGGAGTGAAGGTGGGAGAAGGAGTGAGGTGTCCAAAAATCTAACAAAAAAAAGGTCTGCTCTGAGGTATTGGAGCCCCATGTGCTGAACAAATTCAGATTAAATTGAAATCCAGCAAGGTTTGGAGACCATTCTCTTTGGAGCTTGGCGAAATTGGCAAATCAGCTATTAAAAAATAGGACTGAAGTGTTTTATCTGTGTTGTCCTTTGTAATTAGGCTGCTGAATAACAGAAGTATTATCACACCAGGGTTAGTGCCAGAGGATTACCCAAAGTTTTACAAATGGGATGCTAAAGTGGCCTGAACAGGTGCACACACAAAGACCAAGGGAGGGGGAAAGTAAGAGAATGAAAGCTGAGGCCTACTACTTTCAGCCACATAGTAAAATTAATGGTTTCTGTAAATGAATGGCACGGTTAGATTACCATTGAACTTGTAAAATTAGAGGAAGGAGTCAGATTCTTCATTACACTCCTTTTTCTCTTTTTTAATTTGAGCAGAGGAGGTCGACCTTAATTGTCGTTTTACCTTAAAAAAAAATCTTTTCATTCGAATTATTTTGCAGCAGGCACAGTGACTCCTCAAAAGAAATGTGCTTTCTGAAATCTTTCTTTTTTCCTAGTCTACTCATGTGACCTGTATACTGGAGAGAAAAGTGAGTTAGATTTGAATGAGCTCATATTTGGGAAATTGGTAAATTTAAAAAGAAGTAGGGGAGGACAGCTTAAAATTGACAGTGAAAATTGAAAGATAGATAGGCTTCGTGTAGGCAAATTAAGGATTAATATTAAAAATAAACTTAAGAGCCTCTCTTAGAATTAGAAGCAAATGTGTAGGAACTTGAGGATTCTAAACAATCTCAGTTGAACTCTATTAATTTGTCAAAAATGTATCTATTTTCCAATGTAATTGTAGTTCCATTCGTTTAAAACAGTTGCCTTTTTATTAGAATTCATTTGTAAAATGAAGCAGTATGTTATTTATCTTTGGAAATTTAAACGTTCTGAGGCTGCTGTACAAAGATCATTCATTTCCATTTCCACGAATTCTTCAACACTCTTTTACCCAGTTCTGGAGATGAATAGCATTCGCTTATTATTTGGCTATTGGGTAAACCTGTAGGCTTGACTTTGTTTGAATAGCTTTAGATTCCAAAAGCCTGTAAGTGCTATCAAGTTTCGACGCCAGGGCACCACATGCATGTCTTTATTTTAGCCAATAGACTATATATAAAATATGAAACTTAGCTCCTAGTAAATGACACTCTCTCAATGCATATTTGGTTGTTGTTGTTATTGTCATTGCACCAAAACATCTTCAAACATATACCAATTGGGTTCTAAAAGAAACAAGCTAGTGCTTTAACCACAGAATGCAGTGTATAGGTTCACAACCGGGTCACTGACACCTCCTTTCAAAAACTAGATATACATTCTGAATTTCACCATGCACAAATCAGAGGATCTTGCCAGCCATGTGGAGATTATTATTTATATAGCTATTTGAGAAAAATCTCAAAACATTTATATACATCTACAACTGAATCTTACAGTTTATGTGTACAGAGATTTAATAATTAAAAACTGCAGTTATCTTTTAGTAAGTACTTACCACATCAAGCAGTCTGCTAAGCACATTATATACAACACTATATGAATTTTCTGACAAGCTCTTGATGGAGATATTATTTTTTCATTTTCTATAGTTGAGAAGCCTGGAGGTTAGAAAGGTTAAGAACTTTTCCAGAAGACACACCAAGTGGCAAAGTCATAAGACTCACCAAGGATTGTCAGGCAAATAAAAATCTAGCACACTTATTGTTTTATATTCTATTTCAGGACAATATATTTACTGATCAAAATCAAAAGACTCTGTTCACATGTTTGCAGGAAGCCGTAGAAAATCTGATTTTGTAGGTAGAAGTTTCAACTCAGTTCTCTATATGAAACTACCAAGTACAATTTTGTCTATCTAAAGAATGATATGCTTTAAAGGTCATCCCTGAGATGAGAAGCAAAAGCTGTTTAAAAAAAAAAACTGATAGCAATAACTTGAGAATTTAGGCAGGGTTTTCACTATACTTCCAGCACAGAGATGAACTGATTTGGCCTTGCCTCACATTTTTTTGTGAATGAATTTCTAGTTTGTGTGGTCAATGATCAAAACAGAAGCTTTACCTTAAAAAATAACCCTGGACATCAAACTGTGTGCTTAGACTTTGTATGTGTTTTACTTTAGGGTCTGTCCTTGCCTATTTTCTACTTGAGGCTTCAATTCACATCTCCTTTCTGGTTGGCATGCCTCCTGAAACTTGCTATAAAGCTTTTCCTGAAACTTCCACCAAACCAGTAAACCACTGCCTTCACAGAAGGCACAGAAACCCTTCACAGAAATCCGCTTATCCACCTATGCATGCTCTTAGCTTACTGTGTGTCTAATTCAGAGTAAGTGCTGATAAACTAGCTCATTTGTACTATGCAACCAAATAGTGCCAAAATTCACCTACCTATTTACTTACTGAATAAATTAGGGTGATATCAGCTTCTTTGATCATTTTCTAACATTTTTGCCAGCTTTGTACATATAAGGTATTTTAGATAGAAGGTAATTATCAGTCTTTTTTAGATGATAGGTATGACTTTAAGAATAAACTCTATTTTAAAGCAAAAAAAAAAAATGAATCAGAGGTCAACGTAGATGTTCAGAATATATTTGTTGAATAAATCAAGGCATATATGACTTAATTAAAATGATATAAGAGAAGAAACTACTAAACAGAGATTGGCTGTCAATGAAGTTAGCACAAAGTAGAGAAATAGGGGGAAAAACACTGGAGACAAGAATTCTAGGACTTGGTTAGGCCATGATTACTATAGAGTAAGCATATATTCCAGTGATCCCAAAACTGTCCTGGTTTGTCTGGTTTACACTTGCTACTCTGGTATAATTAACAATTTCATCCTCTTTTGCTCTAAGAATTGTCCTAATTTGGATGGTAAGTTATATGGTCATTCGATGCATTAGCATGTGCCATTGAACAAATCCTTTAAAAACTTCCAGTTGGCTTTTCTTGCCATAAAATAAAATGATTAACCCAGATGGACCCTACCTCTCCTTCAGCTTTGTTACGAACTGTTCTCTGTTTTAAATGTCTTTACACACTTATTCCCCATCTTCTTGGCAACCTGTTCCCACGTTCCTCGAGGAAGAAAATTAGTGACAACAGTAAAAAAGCTTTTTGTCAAAACAAACTGAATTTTGGAGGAGAAGAGAGACAACACATTTGTGTTTAGCAATGAGAAGGAGGAAGATTCGTGTTTGAACCATAATGTAAAACATATCCAGGAGATAAAATTATAAGCCAAAGATAAAAATGTTATAACTATGCAGCAGTATTCACTGTAAACAAAATGACCTTTATCAAATTAATTTAATAATAAAGAAAATTATTTAATAATTTTACAAATGTCTGATTCACTTAATACATGGATTCAAGAAACAATATGGAATTAACCACTCAAAAGCAGCATTGAAAGCTAAGATGATGAAACAATGCCTTCAAAATGAAGAGAAAAAAATTATTTCCAATTCAAAATTCTATATCCAGACAAACTATCTTCTATGTATTTGTGTAGAATGAAACACTTTCAGATATGAAAGATTTTAATAAATTAACTTTCATGAATTATTTTTCAGGAAAATACAAGAAGACGCATCTGTCTTAACAAAATGTAATGAACCAATAAAATAAAAGACACGAAAGGTGCAACACAAGAGAGAGATAAAGAAAAACAGTGGCAATCTTTCTATGAAGAAAGACCCAAAACAACTTTGCAACAGCTCTAGAGAATAATTTCTTCAGGTAAGAGTAACTCAGGAGACTCCAAGAGCAATTTTTAAAAAGATTCATTCTATATAATACCTAGTATGTTTGAATGTACAAAGAAGAGATTTATACTATCTGGAGAGAATTTGAAGTTAAATTAGCAGTTCACCTATGAATATCATTTGCATAGTTATGATATTTCTATATCTAATATTTCTATAGCCTAAAGAAGATGGTGAATGAGAAGTGTGCTTGTGTGTGGCAAGGGAAAAGGGCATTTTCCAAGTGAAAGCCAATGAGCAAATGCTTAAGACTGAGTAATCAGGACACAAATATGTAAGTACATGTAGAGGCACAGCACAGCATAGTAGTTATGTGTGCAGGCTCTGGAGCGAAGTGACACTCTCTGGGTTAAAATTCCAGCCCCACCAATTACTAGCCATGTGATTTGGGGCAAGTTGCTTAACCTGTTTGAAACTCAGTTTTCTTGTGTGAAAATTGGGATAATAATTACCTACCTCACAAGATTTTTATATAAACTAACTCTCTAAAGTACTTAGAATAGTACTTGCCACAAAGCCAGCAGTGTAAAAGTGTTGACCATTAAGATAATGACTTTAGGGACATGGAAATAAATATGAAGAGAATAAGCTAAAAAATAGAAATTGGTTGACAGGAAGAGAATGACGCATTGGGAATATTATTATTTTTCTTAACTTGACAAAATTTTATTTTTTAAGTTTGTGTTTACATATAACTTAAAAAAGTAGAAAACTATATTTTAAGTGACAAGAATTACATTCTTCCATTTAGTCAAGTGCTGGATAAAGCAGATTTTGTTTAGGTGTTTGCAAATATTATGACAAATAGGACAAGAAGAGTGCATGCTATTTTTAAACAGTTTGTATTAATGATAATTCTTAGATGTAAGCAACAGAAGTTGATGAAATTGATTTAAATACAAAGGTTTAGTTGAAAACATGTTGGGGAGATCACAGAATGAATTGTAATGCTGGAGAACCAAGTGTTAAAAGGTACAGGTGTAAAGGGAAGCTGCACAGCCTTAACTGTGTCCTGAATCATTCCAAATTCCATCAGGTGAGGATTCTACATCCATCACAATTGGACTCGCCATACCATTATTTATTCCTTTACTGGCCTAGCTGCCACAACTCTTCCTGTAAATCAGATGCTGCTGCCACCATAGCCTTGCCAAAAAGAGGCCTGCTCTCTTGTGTTGTTTTATGTCGCCAGTCCCACTTCAAATTATAGCCAAGTCCATAAATTGGCCAGGGAGGCTGGGAAGACAAACTACTTGGTGTATACATAATGTCTGTGATAGGAGGCTGACTCTACCCTCATCTAAGAGACATAAGATAGGTAATTTTCCAATTACATAACTGGATGGAATAGACTCTATTCTTATTGCTACTTCATAGAAGTACACTTATTTACCTCTATTGACTCAAGCAATATGACTAACTTTGGTCAATTAAATATAAGTAACAGTCATTCTTTACTTCAGGACAGAAATACTAAGAATCAGGATGAAGTTCTCCCAATTTACTATTCCCTGCCAGGCAAATCTGAAGGCATGTTGAAAGCATGCTTCTGTCAGTCTGAGTCCCTAAGTGGCCATGGTAAGCAAAGCCTCCTTGCCAACCTGTGGTGGACATGTATTATGAGCACGAAATAAATGTGTGGTTGTTTAAAGCCACAGCAATTTGGGTGTTGTTTGTTACTGCCACTTAACTATACCTATTCTGACTGACAAAGGAGACTCAGCCACTGGACAGTCAAAAGCATGACAAATGCATACCATAGCAATTTTTTTCTGTATGTTACATGACTTAAAACTTGTCCAGCTATATACAAACCTTCTGCTTATCATCGAATAACTGTAGGTGCAGATTCTCTTATGTTATTTCAGAAAACTTTCCTCAGTTCTTCCTTGTTTGCCTTTGACCCTGTATACTTTCAGAGCCTATTTCTGCCTAGTTACTATACCTTACCTCTGTTTCCCACTCCTATACTGTTGAACTCATCCTTGATAGCTTACTTCACCAAACCTTGACTCTGTTCAGAGTCAAGAACCAGCATGAGTGCTTTGGGATTTACCCAACTGTTTTGTCCATTTGGTATTACCTGGATTGGAATACTCAAACTCCATTGGCTCCTTGACCTGTAAAATTCCACAAAGTAATTTTAAAACTTTATAGTATCTTTTTATTCATTCACTCAATGAATATTTATTGGGAATCTACCATGTGCCAGGCATTGTTCTACTGAAGTCTACCTGTGTATTGTTCTGCGTTAGTCTACCATATACTAGACCAATGATTAGTAATAGACCAAGATTCTAACCCTTAGGAACTGACATCCTAGTGGAGGGAAAATGGCATGGGAGTAGCTGATAAATAATAGAAATTCATTAATCCAGTTTAGAAAAACAGAGAGTGCTGTGTGTAGATGGAAAAGGGTAGGCATTACTGAGAAGGTAACATTTTAGCACAGACTTGTAGGAGTTAAAGAAGCGAGCCATGTGAATATCTGAAAGCAAAGTATTCCAAGAAAAAGAAAGAAGCAATTCAAACTTTCTAAAACAAATATATTCCTAGAGTTTTTGAGGAACACCAAAAGAGTTTTTATGAGAATTCCTATTACCTAGTACATATAGTTGTCCACTTTCTTTGATATTAATCTCTTTTATTTCTCATGTGTGATTACACAATTTGGGTTTCTGTTTCAGTATTTGGTAATATTGTTCATAGGTTGTTTGTATCCTTGTAGGAGAGAAACATCTTAGTTCTCTTTATCTTACTTTTACACTGGTGATTATTTGATCATAATTATCCGAAAGATTGATTGGGGCAACTTTCTTCAGTAGATTACAAGTCATACTAATAATCAATTTCATTCACATTCTTTCTTGGTAGTCATTAAGTGTCCATACTTGGCTTTGTTACTAATATCCCAAACAATCACCACTGAGACAGTCATCTCTGGATGTCATGGAAGATGTTTAAGTGTTTGGGTATCTAACAAACATTTTATAAAAGGAAATAAGACAAAGCAATGAGATGTCTTTACAGATATCTTTAACCCCTCTGGGAGCAACATGAGGAAGCACAATGAAGCTGACCTCAGTTTTCAAACCAGGTACACATTCCTATAGCTGAATCATTTGAAGTTCACCCCTGTGGTTTAGTGTGCAGTATAAGATGTCAAATACAGCATAGTATAGGATATCAGTGTCCCTTTGGACAAAGCAACTTCTGAATTTCCTGCAGGGACAAAATTACATTCATAAGAATGGAAAACACCCACTGCCAAAAACTAGTCCTTTCTTGTCTTTTGACCAAGTCTTTTTAAATATTTCGAGATTAAAATAGACTGTGCAGACAATACCTATAATCAATTTTTTTTCTGTAATATGTGTCACTCTCTAGATATAAGTTAACTTCCTAAAGAAATGCATTCAAGGTTTCACCTTAATGGATTACAATAGATCCACTATATGAAGCATAGTCCATGCCCCCATCATACAGTTGACTATAATCTAAATTTTAATAGTAAGAATAAAACTACATTTCCATTGTGTTTGACAATTAAATCAGAATCCAAGGAGAACTCTCAAGAGGTAAAGATAAGTTGACATGGTGGTTATTTAGGTGGTAGCTCTAGGGTTTATAGAATTTATTAGCAATGACATCATATCATTGGTGTCATTTAGAAGTATCTTTGTGTACTTCTAAAATTCTGGAATTATAGGTTTGAAATGATAAAAGGAAGATGAAATGCAAAATGTAAACAATAGCAAACAAAAACCATGAACTTTGATGCTTTGACTTTTACTTGCTGGGTGACTCTTTGCTTCTTTAAGCCTCTATTTTCTCAAACCTCAAAATGGGCAGTAACCTGTCAATCGTAACATGGTGACAATTAAATTATTCAACATTTGTAAAGTTCCTAAAATAAAACCTTGTCCACAAAAGGCAATTAATAACTGTTAGTTATTATTCTATAATTCTCCCTAAATACTATGCTTTATTTGACATCATATACTGCACACTAAACCACAAGTGAACTTCAAATGATTCAGCCATAGGAATGTATATTATTCTATAATTCTCCCTTTATTTTACAAATGACTAAATGAAGATGTATATAATGTCAGATAATTGTGTAGTCAATCATCTAGTGAGTGACAGAGCTAAAGATTTTTTTTGTCTTAATCCAGTGTTACTTTAATATCGAGCAAATGATTATCATAAACTCTTTCTTTTCTTTTTAGTTTGTAAAACTAAATTTTAATTTGCTACCCTGCA
This sequence comes from Callithrix jacchus, assembly GCF_049354715.1. Classification (NCBI taxonomy): domain Eukaryota; kingdom Metazoa; phylum Chordata; class Mammalia; order Primates; family Cebidae; genus Callithrix; species Callithrix jacchus. The sequence goes on along the minus strand of NC_133510.1, from coordinate 106,055,071 downwards.
AGAGTGAACATGAGACTGATTCAAGTTGTGACTGCTGAAGAATCAATGTGACCAATGGAGGCAACTATCGTGGACTCAAAATTCAGAATTTAGATTCCTAACACTGACTTTGGGGATTATGGTGCTTGGGTTCTGAGTGTGAACACTTGTTCTTTTGTATCTTAAAGTGACTGCTTGGCACCATATCGCTTCAGGAATTCTATTGGTTTTCCATAGGCCTTATTCCCAAAAAGCTCAAGCTGAGCATGCCGAATTCTCTCCCCCTTTATCATTACCTGCTCTATGACTAGCTTGGATGGCTCCAGCACAGGGTCTGGAGTCAGCTGCATGGTTCAAGCTCAGTTTCACTATTTACTTGTTGGGTGACTTTGGGCAAGTTATTTAACTTCTCTGTGTTTTAGTTTCTGTATCTATAAGCTTAGTCTCTATGTATCGTCTTAGTCTCTATGTATAGAATGCCTGACCTACAGTAAGTTCAATGTGCTTTTGGTCACTAATATTATTAGGTTTCCACCAAAGTGAGGTCTATCCTGACTTGACATAATCTCCAATCTTTAAATATTCCTCTTCTGTTGGCATTTTATATTTTTCAATGGATGTTTTCTACATGAGGTAATCCAACTAGCAATTTAAATTCAATGCCTCCAGATTTGTACAACATGTTAATTATATCTTTGGTTATCTTTAAAAGAAAAGAGGACATAGGCAAACAGACAAATCCATGTCTTCATATTAATCTTAATAATTTGGTATTAAATTAAACGTAGAGCAAATGGGTCTAGAACAAAGTCTCAAGATTTTATTGCACAGAATTTATATACAGGTACAATTTTATTTTTTCAACTTAGAAACTCTGTTTTAATTCACTGACCAGCTGATAAGAACAAAACATAGCACGGGCTTCCTCAGACCTCACTGTCTCAAACTGCATGCTTTTGAATCCCAGTTTCACAACTTACCACCTGTACAACTTTGGAAAACTTCACCTTTCTGTATCTCAGTTTCATTATTTAGAAGAAATAGATAATAATTATACCTACTTATAGGGTTGGTATAAGAATTAAATGAGTAAATATTTGTAAAGCTCTTAGCAGAGACTCTAATACTTGGTGAATGCTTACATGTTTCTTTAATTATATACATGTGAGGTATCACTATAATGGCACAGAGAGTGGCTAGAATAGAATAATTTCAGTTAGCTATTTTACAACACGATTCTCACTGGGCTTTTGTCAACATCATCTATCAAGATCAAAAGAGATTCCATTAATTCACTGGAGTCACTGATAAAGTCCCACTTGAGACTTTGTAAAATGGGCCCTGGAAGCATTTCCAGTATGAATCTGAGAAAGGCTTCTCTGGTCCTAGAATGACATTACCAGGCCTCCTGAGTAAGCCTGCAGGTGCACAATGGGTTTGAGTGGTCAACATGACAGTAGTAGGCCATATTTCTCTTCCTCTTGCACTCATCATACAGAGCATTAACCCTGTATAATACCCAACAAATGTCCTAGAAAGTTATGACACATGGTCTTACTTATTTTGGGAAAAAAATGTTTGGGTAATCATGCATATTTTAAGTATGTTGATTTCTTAAAGGCAACCTGACCTTTGGAAATGATAGAGATTTCTCAAAGCATTTCAAACTCCATATATCCAAAACCAAACTCAATTACTTTCCCTCTATTCACTAAACCAGCTCCTCCTGGGTTTTCTAAGTTTCCTCACCCAACCTGAAAAAAGTGTCCTGGTCAACATCTTATTCTTTCTCATTACCCCACCACCACCCATGGTCATGTATAGAGTCTTAATAATTATGGTTCTAAAGTGTCCTCTCATTTTATTCCTCTCCCATAATCACTACCCTGCTCAGAACTTCCAGTGTTCATAAATGAGGAAATGCTATTTATACTTCATTCTTACTAGACTGTTTGGGTGGCCAAAAATGTATTGGTTGAGGTGAAAGGAACATAATAGAAATAGCTGGTTTAAAGACTTAGAAAGATAATCCCGATGGGATAGTAGGAAACTTTTGAAATGAGTTAAAATGTATAAATTAGCATGGAACATGAAATAAACCAGAGTACTACTCCATCATAGGTTTTTCAAGAGAAAGACCTATGTTCAATTAAGTTCTTTATTAAACTAAGTATTTTTGATGGTGCTTGAAAAATAAATGTTTGTAAATTAAATGAACCTTGTGAAACTTGAAACTCCTGTCTTCAAGAATCAAGTTTCTTCCTGATGTAAGTTTTTTTCATCCTTAGCCCTCTGGATCATTTCTTTGGGACTATAACTTTTAGTTCACAACTCCTTGTCATTCAGTTTTACTTGGCATAACTCCCCTAAACATGTTTCTTACCTTTTATTCGTCTGTAGGGAAGCCCATTTATCTCAACTCTACTTGCTTATGAGGCTTTGGGGGGCTGCTGATTAGAAGGTTGTGTGATGTAGGGAGAGGTTATTAACTATGAAGTTGACTCTCACTGGGTTCAAATTTGGCCTTGAGCAGAATTAGCTGTGTAACCTCAGGCAACTATATTAATATTAACTTCTGCAATCCCCACATACATCATCTCCTAAAATAGGCATGAGTAAGAACCTTCTAAAAGGAATTGCATAGAGAAACTAGCAATACACTCTGATTGATGCTCTTATCCCACATTTGAAACTCAATTAACATAAATTCCCTTCTATTTAGACAGGTTGGTCAGTACCTATTTTCCATGAATATTTGTTTTATCACTTACTTTTTATAAAGTATCTTGTGTTTTCTCTTTGCAGGCGTTTGGAAATTCACCCAAGAAAAATGCCTCCTATCACCCCTAGCAACTATCTGCAAGTTTGAAGGGATCATATGCCTTGCTCAAGAATAATATCTCTGCAAATTCTCTCAACTCTCCCTTTTGATGAAAACACATTTGTCTTTTGAATTCTTGTAATTCTCTTTCATATTCTTAGGAACAAGATGAAAATAGTTAAGCTCTTATACTTAATTTTTAAGCAAATCAACCAAATGATTGCATAGAATGTAAGTCTCAGGGTGGAGGCAGAAAGAAGAAAAATAGCTGCCATTTGCTGACTGCTGACTATTGAGGGAGTATTTTCTTTTCCTTTTCTTTAATTATTTTTTAAACTTGAATTTTAAATTTTGGGGTACATGTGCAATTTTGTTACACAGTAAACTTGTGTCATGGGGGGTTGTTTTACACATTATTTCTTTACTCAGGCATTAAGCCTAGTGCCCGATAGTTATTTTTCCTTATCCTTTCCCTCCTCCCACCCTCCATTATAGGCCCCATAGTGTGTTGAGCCCCCCCATTGGTCCATGTGTTCTCATAATTTAGCTCCCAGTTATGTGAGAATATGCGTGTTTGGTTTTCTGTTCCTGCATTAGTTTACTAAGGATAATGGCCTCCAGCTCCATCCACGTCCTGGCAAAGGATATGATCTCATTCTTTTTTTGTGTCTGGGTAGTATTTCATGGTGTATATGTACCATGTTATCATTATTCAGTCTATCATTGATGGGCATTTAAGCTGTCCATGTCTTTGCTATTATAAATACTGCTATAATGAACATAAGTGTGAATGTGTTTTTTATAACAGAACAATTGATATTCCTTTAAAAATCATAATGAGATACTATCTCACATCAGTCAGAATGACTGTTACTAAAAAGTCAAAAATAACAGATGCTGGTGAGGTTGTTGAGAAAAAGGAATGCTTATACACTGTTGGTGGAAGCGTAAATTAGTCTAACCATTGTGGAAGACAGTGTGATGATTCTTCAATGATCTAAGGACAGAAATACTATTCAACCGAGCAATACCATTACTGGATATATCCCCGGGGGAGCACGTTCTAACAGCTTATATATGGCAGGTACTCTCACCTGCTCAAAGTGTACTGCTATTGTAGAATTGATCACTGGTGACTAAAATTACTGATTTCAGGAGATGATACACATGGGAATTCTTATTTCTGTGGAGATGTGTTTTCTTTTTTAGCTGAGAGGAAAAAATAAAAGAGAGTTTTTATTTGTTGAAGAAGTTTCCAAGATAGAGGTTAATGAGAATAGATAAGATAAAATCTGTTCTTCTGTCTGTTTAAAGGGACTTGTTTTAAATAAACCAATATAGACATTTATTTAATTCTCACAAAAGAGGACAGAAGCCTCTGACTTTGTTACTACTTTTAAAAAACTAGTTAAGAACGAATGATAAACTTTTATCATGTGTATATTAAGAAGCAAAAGTTCAAAGCCTTGAAGTCATCCTTGCCAGGTAGGTGATGCTTAAGTAGCACAAAAGTGATGGCACCTGCTTTGTGAAACAGGCTGGGGAATATTTTACTGTACAGGGAATTTAGACAAAAAAAATGGTATTACTGACTTGCTTTAACTCTCATTTTGGGGAGCTCTAGATGTTAGCAGAAACACATACAGATGATGCTGTAAGTACCTACATGCTATGTACAGTGTTTGGACCCAAGAAACAAGGGAGATACATAGCTGAGATGGATCATGACACATTTTTGTGTTTGGATTTCTTTTGCCTTTACCAAAATAAAATGCTAATTATCCTACTTTCGGTCTGGGTGGAAACCACATGTTGATGTTTGTATTAGTCTGTTCTCATGCTGCTAATAAAGACATACCCAAGAATGGGTAATTTATAAAGGAAAGAGGTTTAATTGACTCACAATTCCACTTGCCTTGGGAGTCCTCACAATCATGGTGGAAGGTGAATGAGGAGCAAAGTCACATCTTACATGGCAGCAAGAAAGAGAGCTTATACAGGGGAACTCCCATTTATAAAACTGATCGCCTGAGACGTATTCACTACCACAAGAACAGTATGGGGAAAACTGCCCCCATGATTTAATTATCTCCACCTGGCCCTACCCTTGATACATGGGGATTATTACATTTTATGGTGAGATTTTGGTGGGGACACAGCTGAATTATGTCAATGTCAATGTTAGGGAAGCTCTCTGGTTGTGAGTGTGATTTCAATCCCTAAATCAGAGATAGCAGAGTTGTCAATTTTACCATGTGGGAAAATGGGTGTTGCTAGGAGGAGCAGTAATAGGCAAAGAGTCTCTTTGTGCACATTTATTTTCTCATCTTTAAGGGATTTTTCAGGCTTTACTCATTTAAGAAACATTAAAAATATACTTTTTGTGTAGTTCTGTAGAGAGGGGCCATAACTGAGAAAAGGGATGGAGAAGGTTTTGTGGTGTAGCTTCAAATTTGGAGGTGAATAGTTTTTTCAAATCCAGACCCATGACAATGGTAGAAATTGCAGTTTCAAATCCAAGCAATTTGAGTGTGAATCACCAGTTCTTAGCTTGGGTAGCCATGGAGCTATTTCTCCCATAATTGTTTCCTAATGAGTTGGGAGAAAATCAAGAAATACAGCATTACTGGCATTTTACTTCACTCTGATGTGGTCCAAGCATTAAAGCAAATATGGTCAGGCACAGACTTAATGATTCACCACTTGAAAAATAAAATTATGATATATTTCCTGTTTCATAAACAATTCCCCTTTTCGAAGAGATATTTTAGTGTCATAACAATCACATGTGGACACTCATTTTCATGAAATTCTTGAGAAGTTACCCATATTTACAGAGAAAATCATAGCAAGACTAGATGGAAATACAGAAACAAGTTGTAAAGTCATGGCCTTCCTTGACCACCCAATCAAAATAAGACATCTTCTCTTCCATACCTACATTTTTGTTGTCTTACTATCCTGTTTTCTTTATCCTCTTGGCATCTAAAAAAATTTGTGGTCATATGAGTACATTTGCATGTGTTTATGCAAATCTTGATACTGTATTTTTGGACACCCCTACTAAATTAGTGGGATTGAGAGGCCATGTCGGGTGTGTGTGTGTGTAGTTGTGTATATATGCATATGCTGAAACAACTGGAATTTGAAAGTCAAGATTGTGGAGAAAATGGAATTGCAAAGATGAAAGGCTGCTTTTCTCCTTTGTACTCAAAGGAGACAAATCTTGGCATATTGTGGGGTAGATGAGGCACTGAGAAACTGAGCTGAAAACCATCACTAAAATGAAGAGAACTCAATAGAGCTTTTACCAAACTCATAGGGATACAAATGTAAAAATTAGACTATGGGGCTGCCAAGGAAATCATAACTGAAGGATGCAAAATACTAGAGAGCAGAGAGGTGCAGAGAAATGAGCCTGACATTCTAGAGTTTATCACTTCAGACATTTGTCATATTTTAAAACTTCCCAGAACAAGAGAACAAGAAGCTAAGAACACCCATGAGAAGCAGTATGGAATTTTTGTTGCACAGAGGCAAGGAAATAAAAATTGGAGCTCAGAGTCCACCAAAAAGAGAAGATGCATTAGCAAGCATCCCAGGTGTTAGCTGGAACTCCTGAAGAGTTAACTCCTAGGATCAGGGAGACTAATCAGTAAGACTAAGATTCATTGTTTCTGCATTCTGCCTTGAGTCTGATAAGTCCCTGAGTGTGTCAGGAAACCTGTCCTTATTTAGCCTATTTCCAGAGGACATGGTAGACCTCTCTGGAGAAGAAATTTTTCATCCAGAATTCCATAATTATTCATGCATGTTAAATAAATGCAGAGTCTCAGAATACAATGTATGAAATATTCAACGTTCAATTAAAAATTAAGTTGTTTACCAACAACCATTAGAACCTCAAAGTGAAGGGAAGAGGACAATCAGCAGATGCTGACCAGGATGATAGGCATGTTAGAATTAGTTGAAAAAAATTCTAAAGCAGCCATCTTTAAAATGTTTCAACAAGAAATTATGAATGTGCTTTAAGCAAACAAAATAAATAAAAAATCTTAGCAGGAAAATAGAAACTCACAGAAAAGAAATAGGAAGCCTCAGCAAAGAAATAGAAACTATAAAAAAGAACCAAATGGAAATTTTAGAACTAAAAACTGCAATAAATAAAAATTTTAAAAACTCATGGATGTGCCCAACAAAATAATTAAGGAAATAGAAAAAGAATCAGTGATCTGGAAGACAAAAAAAATTAAATAAAAAATGAGAACAGAGAGAATAAATAAATTAAATAAATGAACACACAGAGCTTCAGGGTCCTATGTGAGTATAACAAAAAATCTAATATTTATGTCTTTAGCATCATGGAATGAGAGGAAAAAGAGGATAGAGCTGAAAATATGTAAAGAAATGATGGCTAAGAACTTTCAGAATTTGTCACAAGACATGAATCTACAGAACCAAACATAATCTAAACAAGGTAAATCTTAAGTAATCAACACCAAGGCACATTGCAGTCAAACTTCTAAAAACTAAAGGCATAGAGAAAAATCTTGAATGCAATGAGATAGAAGTGACACCTCTAGGGAGAAAATGATATGAGTACCACATTTCTTATCAGAAACCAAAGACAACAAAAAATAGCACAATGTTTTTCAAGTGATAAAAATAAAGATGGCATAGCAAGCCTAAATGTGTAGGCACCAAATAATAGAGCTGAAAATTTTTAGAAGAAAACACTGATAAAAGTAAAAGAAAAAATATACCAATTCATAATTTGTATTTGAGACTGTTATATGCTCCTCTTAACAACCAATGCAAAATTAGACAGAAAATTAGCAAGTATGTAGAAGAACTCAACAAAACTATCACCAGTAAAACCTAATCAACATTTATAGAACACTTCACTAAACAAACAGAATAAAGATTCTTTTTAGTGCCTGAAGAATCTATACCAAAATAGACTACCCTGGGTTATAAAATAATTCTCAACAAATTCAGAAAAGTTAAAATCATATAAAATATTTTTTCTATGATGGAATCAAACTAGAAATCAATAATAGAAAAATCTCTAAACACTTGGGAACTAAACAATACACTTCTAAATATTGCATGGGTCAAAGAAGAAGACTCAAGAAGAATTTAAAAATACATTTAACCAAATGCAATTGAAAATACAGCATAGCAAAATTTGTAAAACACAGTTAAAATAGTGTTAAATTGGACATTTATAGTACCGATTTCATATGTTAGAAAAGAGGAAAAATCTCAAACTAATGAAGTCATCCTAAGGAATCTATATAAAGATGAGCAAAATAAGACAAAAGCAAGCAGAAGGGAAGAAATAATAACTACTTGCAGAAATCAGTTAAGTTAAAAACAGAAAAGCAATATAGAAGAATGAATGAAAGAGCTGGTTCTTTGAAACATCATAAACTACTCACAACTACATATAAAATTGTATAGCCCTATAATTATAAAGACAACTTATTTTATAGTGATGAAACTCCCAAAAAAGAAATCCCTAGAACAGATGAGTATTATTCAAATATCAAAAACAGAAAAAACCCATACAAAAGAATAAAACCATAGACCATATATATTCTTATGAATATAGATGCAAAAATTCTCAACAAAATATTAACAAATAGACATAAAGAAAATGACATAGTATGATGAAGTGAGGTTTATTTTTGAGCTGCAAGGCTGGTTCAATATTTGAAAATCAAGCAGTATAACCCCAAATTATTAACAGGGTAAAGAAAAAATATCACATGGTCATATCAATCAATGTAAAAAAGGCTTTTGAAAAAATCCAACACTATTCATAATAAAAACTCTCAGAAAGATAGGAATAGAGAGGAGCTTCCTCAACTTGACAAATAACATCTACAAAAAAATCTACCACTACTTAACGTTAAATTGGTGAATACTTTCCCCTTAATATTGGGAACAAGGTAAAGAGAGTTGCTTTCACCAGTCTTGTTCAATATAGTGCTAAAAGTTCTAATCAGTGCAATAAAGCAAGAAAAGGAAAGCCAAATATGAAATGAAAAAATATATAACAGTCCCTATTTATAGATGACATGATTGGCTACATGGAAAATTCTAAGCATGTACAAAAAAAACTTCTTAGAACTTATAAGGGAGTTCAGCAAGGTTGCAGGATATAAAATAAGCATTATCAATAGTATTTCTATATGTTAGCAATTAACATGTGAAAACAAAAATTAAAAATAAAATGTCATTTATAATCACTCAAAATATTGAAATACTTAAGTATAAATCAAATAAAACATGTATAGTACTGATATGCTAAAAATTACAAGATGCTGATTGAAAAAAATAAAAAAAAATCTAAGTAAATTATATACCATGATCATGGATCGAAAGACTTAACATTGTGAAGATGTAAATGTTTCCCCAATAGATTTATAGGTTAATGCAATCACTATCAAAATCCCAGTAAGATTTCTTGTAGATCTAGACAATTTATTCTAAATTTTATATGGAAAGAAAAATAAACTAAATTAACTAAAATGATTTTGAAAAGAAGAACAAAGTGGAAAGAATTGGTCTTATGATTGGAAGACATTATATAGCTGCAGTAATCAAACTATGTGGTATTAACAGAGGGATGGACACATAGATCACTGAAATAAAAAGATTTAAAAGAAATAAATAAACCCACAAAAATATACCTCACTGATTTTGACAAAGTGAAAAAGAGATTGAATGGAAAAAAGATAGCCTTTTCAACAAATGGTACTAGAGCAAGTGGACGTTCACAGGCCATTATATAAGTCAATCTAAGTCTTACACCTTGTACAAAATTTAACTTAAAATAGATGGTGGGCTGAAATGAAAAATGTAGAAATACAAAACTTTTTTGAAAAACAGAAGAAAATCTTCAGGATTTGAGATTTGGTGGAGTTTGTATATTAACATCAAAAGCGCAATCCAGTTTCTTAAAAAGTGATAAATCAGACTGCAGCAAAACTAAAAACATTTGCTTTTAGAAAGACCCTGTAAAGAGGATAAAATTTAAACTACGGACTGGGAGAAAATATTTGTAAACCATAACTGTTGTTTCCAAACAATTATCAGGATTTAGTAATTTGTTAGATGTAGGCAATAAATAAGAATGATGCTAGTTCTCTAGCTTGAAAGACTAAATAGATGGTAAATCTGTCCAATGTGATGAACACACTGAAAGGCAATATTGCTTAGCATGGCTGGGGAGGCCTTAGGAAATTACAGTCTTGGCAAAAAGGGAAGCAAACACTTCCTTCACATGGCAGCAGCTAGAAGTGCAGAGCAAAGGTGGAAAGGCCCCTTATAAAACCATCATATTTCATGAGAACTCACTCACTATCACAAGAACAGCATGGGACAACTGCCTCCATTATTCAATTACCTACTACTGGGCCCCTTCCATGATTATGATATATTATGGAAACTATAATTAAAGATAAGATTTTGGTGAGAACACAGCCAAATCGTATAATTCTGCCTCTGACTCCTCCCAAATCTCATGTCCTCACATTTAAAAACACAATTATGCCCTCCCAACAGTCCCCCAAACTCTTAATTCATTTCAGCATTAACTCAAAAGTCCAAGTGTAAAGTCTCATCTGAGACAAGGCAAGTCCCTTCCACCTATGAGCCTGTTAAGTAAAAGCAAATCAGTTACTTCCTAGGTCCTATGGGAGTACAGGCAATAAGTAAATACACCCATTCAAATGGGAGAAGTTGGCCAAAACAAAAGGGCTACAGGCCCCATATAAGTCTGAAAGCTGATGAGACTCTCATTAAACCTTAAGTTCCAAAATAATCTCCCTTGACTCCATGTCTCACTTCCAGGTCTCACTGATGCAAGTGGTAGGCTCCCAAGACCTTGGGCAGCTATGCTCCTGTGGTTTTGCAGGATACAGCCCCACTTCCAGCAGTTTTCTTGAGCTAGTGTTGAGTGCCTGTGGATTTTCCAGGTGCATTGTACAAGCTGTTGGTGGGTCTACCATTCTGAGATCTGGAGGATGGTCACCCTCTTCCCACAGATCTGCTAGACAGTGCCTCAGTAGAGACTCTGTGTGGGGGCTCTGATCCCACATTTCCCTTCCGCACTGCTCTAGCAGAGGTTCTCCATGAAGGCCCCACCCCTGCAGCAAAATTCTTCCTGGGCATCCAGACATTTCCATACATTCTCTGAAATTTAGGTGGAGGTTCCCAAACCCCAATTCTTGACTTCTGTGCACTCACAGGCTCACAGTGGCTTTTCAGGCACACAGTACAAACTGTCCTATTGGTGGATCTACTATTCTGAGGCCTGGAGGACAGTTGCTCTCTGCTCACAGCTCCACTAGGCAATGCCCCAGTGGGGACTCTGTGTGGGGGCTCCAACCTCACATTTCTCTTTTGCACCATTCTAGCAAAGGTTATCCATGAGGGCTCCACCCCTGCTGCAAACTTCTGCCTGGACAGTCAGGCATTTACATACATCATCTGAGGCAGAGGTTGAACCATCTAGGCAGAGGTTCCAAATCTCAATTCTTGACTGTGTACCTGCAGGGCCAACACCACATGGAAGCTGCCAAGGCTTTGGGGCTTGCACCCTTTCAAGTAGTAGCCTGAGCTCTTGGCCACGTTTAGCTACCACTGAAACTAATGCAGCTGGGATGTGGGGCACTGTGTTGCAAGGCTACATAGAGCAGAAGGGCCCTGGCCCTGGCCCATAAAACCATTTTCTGGACCTGCATTGGGAGGGGCTGCAAGGAAGATCTCTGACATGCCCAAGAGACATTTTCTGTATTGTCTTGGTGATTAACATTCAGCTCCTAATAACTTATATAAACTTCTGCAGTGGGCTTGAATTTATCCCCAGAATATGGAGTTTTCTTTTTTGTCACATCATCAGACTGCAAAATTTCCTAACTTTTTTATTCTGCTTCTTCTTGAATTGTTTGCCACTTAGAAATTTGTTCTGATGCATAACCTATATCATTTTCTCAAGCTCAAAGTTCCACAGATCTCTAGGGCAGGGCAAAATGCTGCCTGTCTCTTTGCATAGCAAGAGTGACCTTTATTCTAGTTCCCAACAAGTTCCTCATCTCCATCTGGGATCACCTGAGCCTGGACTTCATTGTCCATGTTACTATCAGCATTTTGGTCAACAGCATTCAACAAGTTTCTAGGAAGTTCCAAACTTTGCCACATCTTTCTGTCTTCTGAGCCCTCTAATTCTCTAGTAACTTTCAAACTTCTCCACATTTTCCTGTCTTCTTCTGAGCCCTCCAAATGGTTTCAACCTCTGCTTCTTACTCAGTTCCAAAGTCATGTCCACATTTTTTAGTATCCTTACAGCAGTAGCCCACTCTGTGGTACCTATTTACTGTATTATCCATTCTCACACTGCTGTATATAACTTCCTGAGACTGGGTAATTTATATAGGAAAGAAGTTTAATTGACTTACAGTTCCACAGGGCTAGGGAGGCCTCAGGAAACTTATAATCATTGGGGAAGAGGAAGAAAACAGGTCCATCTTCACATTGCAGCAGGAAGAAGTGTTGAGCAAAGGGAGGAAAAGTCCCATGTAAAACCATCGGATCTCGTGAGAACTTACTCACTATCATGAGAAAATCATGGAGGTAACTGCCCCATGATTAAATTACTTCCCACTGAGTTTCTCTTATGACACATGGGGATCATGGAAACTACAATTCAAGATGTGATTTGGGTGGGGACACAGTGTGTATTAGGAAGATCCTCAGGAAGCAGTTAGAGCCTTTAGTAACAAAAGTCACCCAGAAGATGGGTAGAACAGAAGGAGAGTTGCAGAGGGAATCAGGAATGCATACTCCCCCTGTGCAGGAAGGTATAGAAACCAGGAAAATAGAGAATTTCAAAGATAGAAGGGAAAAGTAGAATTCAATTGTCTAATAGAAGGTGAATGGTGACCTTAACAAGATTAATTTCACTCTGTTGGAGAGTGAAAGGTAGCCTGCAGAGGCTTAGGGAGCAAGGAAAGTGAGGAAATGGGAAAAGCAATCACGATTTTGCTTATGAAAAACTTGGAAGAGACAAAGAAACAGGAGAGAACTGGGTTTGCGTAGGGTGGAAGAGACTTGGGCATGTCCCTAGGCTGAGGAAAAGGAGAAAGACAGATGGGTAGAGACTGAGATGCACAAGAGTGGGAAGAAGGCTGATGGGGCAAGGTCTCAGAGGGCCGGAAACTGGTGGGTTGAAGGGCTTACACTCCCCAAAACCCTGCTCATGGATTCCTGGATGATCTGGTCTGACACCCATGGTCAGGAAGCTGGGCTAGTCACACAAATGTAGATGGCTTTTTATAATTGGTTTTGGCTGCTCTCCTTTGGTGTTTAAACAAAGATGTCCCTAAAAGAAGAGTATTTACATTTTATGTGACAATAGTTAGGCCTTAGGGAGTTCAGAAAAGTAAAACCAGCATGTATTTCCAGATTTCTGGGGAAAGATAACCAGGATGGTTGTCATTATCTCTCCAGAGATAACCTCTCCAGGGCCTCCTCCTGCCCTGGGCTAAACAGAGAAAAAGAGAAATGTTGGTCCTTATCCCTTTAGGGCTTCTATGCTCTCCTTCTAAGTCCTAAACTCTAATCTAATAACCAAAGGGAGAGGTGCTTGTGCTTCTATGAAATGCATAATCTAGTTACCACTTCCTCAGTTGATGGCTGAAGCATGGTTCAACTAGAACTAGAAGCACAGGTGAGGTCTAACTTATGCCTTATTATTTATTCGATGGCCTCTTTTGGCATAAATCTGGGGTTTTAAAAATTATTATTTTCTTAAGATTTGCTTACCTCATCCCATCATTGATCATTACAGAACACATTTAGTTTTATCTTCTTCCCAGAAAATTGTCCTTTTCAAACCTCTGAAGGAAACTCATTAAATGCCCTGTAAATTAGTAAATGGGCCATTTAGAAATGTACAAATTGTTGACTGTCAGTATAGGAAAGAAAGCTGGATAAGGAGGAAGGTAATGGTAAAACAAACTGAACAATTCGTAAGCCCTTTATATTTAAAAAGTATTTTTGAAAGCTGAAGAAATTCACATAATTACCTAGAAGTTTGAAGCTTTCTCTTCGAAGATTCAAAAACTGTTTTTACAAATTTTATTTGTTTAGTATGTAAAGCTTCCTAAAATATATATCCTTGCCTTAATATCTAGTATAGCAGGACCTCTAACCTTTTCTTAATGGCTGAGTTTTGGTTATCTGGGTCTCTGCGGTGGTTGCTCTGAGCAGGAGAGGAGTCTTGGGCTGCTTGCCCTGGCATGAAATGGCCGTAGGTGAGTGTGCTGGTTGTACCATATGGCTGTCCTGTATAGGATTTATCTCTTACATAAAGTCATGGGAACAAAATAAGAACATTTACTCATACATTAAACATGATTATAATTACTTGGTCATCTGGATGTCTAGCCTACAACAGATAAGAAGCATCTAGATGGTTCAGGGTTAGCACAAGCTGTGTCTGACCTGGTGTCTGTTTCCTGCAGTGATCCTATCGAAGTCTCTGTTCAAAATTCACATGGGCTAAGTACAAGGCACTATGGTAAATGCAGCAATACAGGTAGTAGTGATTTAAAACTGTGTCACCTTTTAAAGCAATGTATCATGCCTTATTCAATATACCATTTGATCACACACACACACACACATGCACACCTGTGAGGAAAGAAAATATCATTTATTAAACATTTGTTGTGTGCCAGGCACAGTGCTAAACTTGTGATAGTCATTGTTTTACTTATTCACTCAATGAAATTTCACTGCTTGGCTACTCTGTGCCAGGCACTGTTCTAAGCCCAGGGAATACCTCACAAAACAGAGTAACGAAAGCCTCTCCTCTGATGTAGTTCATTTCTTAGAGAGAGCAACAGATAAAAACCAACCAACCGAGTAAATAAATACATGGAGCATCCAATTGAAGTATGGCTTTAGACAAAATTAAAGTAGGGAAGGAGGTAGGGGATGCTGGGGTTCAGAGTGGGAGCTGTTTTAAGCAGGGTGGTTGGGGAAGGACTCGGTGAGAAGGTAACATCTGAGCAAAGAACTGAAGGACACCAGGAAACTATCCAAGCAGATTAATTAGGGGAAAGGTATTCTGATCAGAGAAAATAGCAAGTGCAAAGACCCTGAGGTAGAAGTGAGACCCATGTGTCCCAAGGTCAGCAAAGAGCCAGTGTGACTAAAAGAGACTGAATAAGGGAAAGAGTAGTAAGAAATGAAAGCATAGATTATCAAATGGCCCCATCAAAGGCCATTGAGAGGATTTTGATTTTGATTCCAAAAGAGAAGAGAAAACGTTGGAAGGTTTTTGAGCAGAGGAGTGGTAAGACTGACTTATATTTAAGCTGGTTGCTGTGATGAGAACAGAAGTATGGAGCAAGGACAGATGGGAAGAGAATAATTAGGAGGTCATCACCTTAATCCACGTGAGAGATGATGCTAGCTTGGACTAGCAGAGTTGTGTTGGAGATGCGAACATATAAATTGAGATGCGTTTTGAAGACAGAGAGTCAAGAGGATTTGCAGATGGATCAGAAATGTTTTTTTAAATTATACTTTAAGTTCCAGGGTACATATGCAAAATGTGCAGGTTTGTTACTTAGGTGTAGATGTGCCATGGTGGTTTGCTGCATCCATCACCCCATCATCTACATTAGGTATTTCTCCTAATGCTATCCCTTCCCTAGGCCCCCACCATCCCCACAGTCCCTGGTGTGTGATGCTCCCCTCCCTGTGTCCATGTGTTCTCATTGTTCAACTCCCACTTATGAATGAGAACATGCAGTGTTTGGTTTTCTGTTCTTGTGTCAGTTTGCTGAGAATGAAGGTTTCCAGCTTCATCCATGTCCCTGCAAAGGACATGAACTCATCCTTTTTATGGCTGCATAGTATTCCATGCTGTATATGTGCCACACTTTCTTTATCCAATCTATCATTGATGGGCATTTGGGTTGGTTCCAAGTCTTTGCTATTGTTAACAAACATATGTATGCTGCAACAAACATATGTGTGCATGTGTCTTTATAATAGAATGATTTATAATTCTTTGGGTATATACCCAGTAATGGGATTGCTGAGTCAAATGATATTTCTAGTTCTAGATCCTTGAGGAAGCGCCACACTGTCTTCCACAATGTGGAATTTACACTCCCACCAACAGTGTAAAAGCGTTCTTATTTCTCCCCATCCTCTCCAGCATCTGCTGTCTCCTGACTTTTTGATGATCACCATTCTAACTTGCATGAGATGGTATCTCAATGTGGTTTTGATTTGCATTTCTCTAATGACCAGTGATGATTAGCCATTTTTCATATGTTTGTTGGCTGCATAAATGTTTCCTTTTGAGAAGTGTCTGTTCATATCCTTTGCCTAGAAGTGGGGTTTAAGAGGAAAAAAAGAGTCAAGCATCACTCCAAGATTTGTGGCCTGGTCAATGGGGTTGTTATTCACTGAAATGACAAGATCATGGGAGGAACATATTTGGAAGAAAAACATGATTTTTATTGTGGACATGTTGACTTTGAGGTGGGTTTCACACACTCAAATGGATATATTAAGGAGGCAATGGCTATATATATAGCTAAGAGATCTGAGCCATAGATATACATTTTATATTTATTAACACAGAGATTGCATTTAAAGCAATGGGAATGGATGAAATCATCAGGAGAATGAGTTGGAGGTGCAAGGACGAAGCCTGTCCTGTGCAGTATGGTAGCCACCAATCACATGGTTGACTGAGCACTGGATAGGTGGCCATGGTGACTTGAGGGATAAAGAAGGTTAATGAGAAAATACGTACAGAGCCATATGAAATGAGAAGCTGAGGGAAGAGGCATATCCTGAGATTTCTGGGCTTCTTATGAGAACTGAGAATGAGGGATAAGGGCACAACAAAATTAGTCCTGATTTTCTTAAGACTAAAAGAAGTGGCAAGGCTATGAGGGGAATCCAGAGTATGTGGAATCCTGGGAATTTCACTTAATTTCTGTTTATACTGGGGTGAAGGTCAAAGCCAAATTCTTCTCCAAAGCACACAGAGCTCTTTGGTTCCTTTCTTTAACTCTTCAAGAAAGTTATTTTGAGGTTATTATTATCCCCATCCAACATGTGATAAGACTGAAGTTCAGAGATTTTAATGATTTGCTCAGACTTACTAGATTATAAAAATCAGATCAGGGATTGTGCTCTAGGTCTTTGACTCTTGGCCAGGTGTTCCACACTTGTAATTATAATATGTGCATGCATGGATGGGGTTGCATATATTGGGGTGTGTATTAAATCCCCAATGTAGCCTAAATCTTTTATGTATTTTACTTACAATCTCACAACCACCTTGTAATCTGGATGTTATTATTCCCATTTTATAGATGAACAAATTAAATTCTAGAGGGGTTAATTCCTTCAACTATATCATGATTGCCATTAAAGGTGACTGGTTTTATTCTCCACCCCTACTTTATTATTCTAATGAATAATTCCCCTCCTTCCCCCACTCCTTTCCGCATCTTGCTGTTGGCCCCTTTTCCATTCTCATGGCCTCATTTGCCCTCAATTGCCTTCCTGCACATCCAAGTCAATCACTTCAGTAAATGACTGGTAGATTGTTTGTAAAAATAGTCCTAGTTACTTCCCTCCTCGTAAAAGCTCCTTTGTAATGTGACTTTATAGCTCCTCCTAGTAAGAGATGAAGCTGTTGAATCTGGGCTAGCCTTGTGATTTACTCTGGCCATGGCAACATGGCAAAAGTGACATTACACCATTTCTAAGCCTGAACCTCAAAGAAACCTTACCACTCTCTCTAGGAATCCTGCCCTGTGTCTACTCTCTCTAGGAATCCTGCCCTGCTGCCATGTGAACAAACTTGGCTGGTCTTCTGGATTACAGACCATGGGAATAAAGATGAGATACCCCAGCTGAAACCATTCTAGATGAGCCAGACCACAACTTACCCAAAAGCTGATGTCAGGCATAAATAAGCCCAGCCAAGATCAGCCAGGCCTGGCCCAGGTCGAGAGAACTGCCCCATCAAACCCCAGGCCCAGAAGTCAAATAAATAGTTGTTTTAAGCCTCTAAGTTTTCAGTTGGTTTTCTAGTAACAACAGCTAATGAATAAAGTTCCCCCATCTTATTCTTTTCTTGCCACTATCAATAGTCTTCCCACTACATTTTCCCAAAGGCTGAACACTGCTAAAACTAAATTTTAAAAAAAATCAGCAAATGGAAGTATACTTCCTGTAGGTTCCTGCAGCTGCTCAGTATTTCATCCTCTTAAAATATTTCTCAGAGACCCTATTATAAATTTTCCAAACATTCTGTAAGAAGATGAGGGAAGTTTTTATTTTTCAGATCTGGACAGATGGGAGGAAATTGAAGCAAGGGCGATTTCTCTTTTTCAAATTAATTAATTATTTATTTAATTGACAAATAAAAATTGTATACAATCGGCCTCTGTATCTGCATGTTGCACATCTGCAGATTCAACCAACGGTGGATCAAAAATAATAAAAAATAGCAATTCAACAATAAAAACAATACAAATAAACAATACAACATAACAAATATTTACATGGATTTTGCATTATATTAGGTATTATAAGTAATCTAGAGATGACTTAAAGTAAAAATGAAGATGCATATAGGTAATCCACAAATATGACACCATTTTATATAAGAGACTTAACCATCTGTCAATTTTGGTGTCCACTGGGGGTCCTGGAACCAGTCCTCTGTATTTACAAAGGGATAACTCTCTATTTATGCTATATAACATATTATTTCCAGAAAAAACATTATTTTTCTCTTAAGATGGTTGCTCAGTAGGAAAGGCGAGTTGAAGATATCAGGAAATAATGAAGTAGAGCAGTGGTGCTCAACTTTTGTGGCACCAGAGACCAGATTCATGGAAGACAATTTTTCCACAGACTGGGGAAAGGAATGTTTTCTAGATGAAACTATTCTGCTCTCAAATCAGGTATTAGATTATTTTAAGGACCGCTCACCCTATATGCCTTGCGTGTGCAGTTCCCAAAAGAGTTCACACCACTGTGAGAGTCTATTGCTGCTGATGATCTGACAGGAGGTGGAGCTCAGGTGTTATGCTCGCTCACTCCCACTCATCTCCTGCTATGCAGCCTGCTTCCTAGCAGGCCATGGACTAGTACTAGTCCAGAGCCCAGGAGCTGGGGTTCCCTAAAATAGAGAAGAGATAACTTGGGGGAGCTCGTATTATTTGGCTCAAACTTCTAGATGAAATTTTAAGAGAGTGTTAGGAATATACTACAACCTCCCATGCAGGGTTTCCGACTATGTTACAAAAGAGCAACCACTCTCCTTTCTAGTACCTACTACGGGCATCAGTCATCAATCGCAGCCCTCTCCTGCTATGCCTAGATGCAGTCCCAATCCAGCAGTCCTTCTCAGATCCATCCTTCTCAGTCCAATCAGTTAGATCGTGAAATGAAACCCATTATCAAATCTGCTCGAGGATGGGCTGGGAGCTTCTCCCACTGCTAGCTCTATCCTGAAAAAAGCTGTGGTTCTGATAAGAATCAAGTACAGAATAGAGTCATCATGGACACAAGCTAGATTTCCTTAATAAGGAGTGGCACTTACAGCAGGAGGGTGGAGAACCTTACAAACAGAACTAAGGACAGCTCTTTTCCTTTGTATTACATCATCATGCTCTGTTCTCTCTTACGGAAGGGAGGTGGAGGGATGGCCTCCCCTTGGAAAGTCCATTGGAAATATCTTTTACATTATTTCCTTAAAATTAATTTTGTCCCTATTTTAAATAGCTCCACTTTAAAGAGGCGGTTTGTCTATGGTCTATGATTGGGCATGCAAACACTTGTGCATATAAAACCTAATGGTTAGGGGAGGCAAGGAGTTATTCTGGACAGGAGAAGGAGGGCTTTCCAGAGGAAAGGTATGTTGAGAATTTATTCACCAGGTGGACAAATGAGGAAGTAAAATGCTACAGGGAGACAATGCATGCATGGAGGTCAGGAAGCATCAAGGAGTTCATCACTGTTAGTGGACCTCAAGGTATGATGTGGAGGGAGGGAGTGGAGACTCAAAAGCAAAACCAGAAAGGTAGGTTGGAGTCAGATTATTAAAAAATACCAAGGCCGTGATCTGGCTTGTAATAGGATGCTGTCACCTTTTTAAAGAAAGAAGGGGCTGGGTGCAGTGGCTCAAGCCTGTAATCCTAGCATTTTGGGAGGCTGAGGCAGGTAGATCACCTGAGGTCAGGAGTTCAAGATCAGCCTGGGCAACATGGTAAAACCCTGTCTCTACTAAAAATACAAAAGTTAGCCAGGTTTGGTTGTGGGCACCTGTAATTGCACTACTTGGAAGGCTGAGGCAGGAGAATAGCTCGAACCGGGAAGGCAGAAGTTGCAATGAGCTGAGATTGCATGACTGCACTCCAGCCTTGAGACACCATCTCAAAAAATAAATGAATGAGTGAATGCATAAGTAAGGCAAAAACATGCTTTATTTTCACATAATAAAAATGTTCACTCATTTAACAGCTTACTATAAATACTAAGCACTTCATGTATATTCATTTAATCCAGTTACACCCCTATGAGGTAGATAGTTATAATTCCCATTTTACAGATGAGTAAACAAAGGCAGTGACAGATAAACTGATCCAATGTCATTGATTGAATCAGGATTTACAGCAGGGTCGTCTGGCTATATAAATTCCTTGGGGACAAGATCAATGTATCCATGTAGGATTTATTATTTTACAATAATCTCTGTGCCCCCCAAAAAGAATCTATCATGGTACCTGATACATATCAGGCACATAATCATTTTTGCTCATATCAGTCAAAAACCTCTCTGTCTTACCTTCGCATGTTAAATACTTTTCTCAAATTTCCTGAAATAGTCATAGAGCACCATTTTATCATGGGGGTTAGGGATGACAATCCTAGCAAAATATGACTGTTTATAGTATATACCAGGCACAGTGTTCATCTCTTGATGTGCGTTAACACACTCAGTCGTCACAACAGCTTGTCTACAGCTGAGATCTAGAGAAGTTGAATAAGTTACTCAGAGTCACACAGTAAGTTGTTGGGCCCAGATCTCTGCCAAGTTCTGGCCATCTTCAGCACCCACACACTACCTCCCTCTGACCTTCTCACCTTGTCCGCGCAGAGATGCGCCCTGCCTTTGTAGGCCCCCAAGGATAGCTTGCTTCCTGACGGCTCCCCCACGGTAAAGGATGGATTTGCTAGGCTCTGGCTGGGCTGTTTTGTGCGGTGACCAAGGGCACACATTTTGTTAGACATTTGGCCTGAATAAGAGGCTCAGGCCTTTAGTCTGTGGCTGTGGAACAGAGAAAAGCTAACTGACCCAGAAGGGGATTGAACTTGTGACCTAGGCTTCAGAGCGCCAGGCTCTAACATCTCAGCTATAGACAGAGCACCTCCAGAGGGTTGTTTGATGGGAGACTTGCCTTGCATTTTAAATCTTGTGCTACTTCTCCCCAAAACCCCCTCCCCATTGCTGAAGACTAAGAAACTGAGGTTCATGCAAGAGCAGAGTGAGAAGAAAATAAATCGCGATTTAAATTCATGCCTCTGGACGCATAGCTTAGCCCGCGTTGAACCCCTCTCGCTTCATCTCTGCCACCTCCTTTCTGTGATTTATTTCAGGCGATGGCCCTCTGTGTATGTATAAAAATCCCCCTGAATGCTTTCCCCTGAGGGTAGTCAATGCGTCCCTCTGAAGTTTAGCGCCAATGCTGATGTGTGCAAAGGGATGAAAAACGTACATTTTCAAGTCTCCCCAAAGCTTCGAGCCAAAAGGGGAAAAAAAGAAAAAAGTTGTCCATTCCCCTTTTTCAGCCCTCACACTTCAAATGCTAATGAAAAGTGTGTTGTCTTGGACCTTGAATAGGTCTAAAATGCTCTGGTTTGGAAGTATTTGCATACCCTCCTGAATAGGGAGGCAGCCAGCAGAGAGGATTAGGGCTACACATCAACTCCTCCAAAAAGGGGCTGACAGGGCTGAAAAAAATTGAGTGTCCTCAAAAGCCTGACTGTAAGGTGAGGGGGGAGGAGAACTATCTCCTCCAGATACTCATCCTTTCCTTCTTTTTTTCCTTGAAAATGTTTTTGAGTTTTTGCTATTATTTAGGGGAAAAAATACATAGGATAGGTAAAATAATCCAAATATAGGAAATTGCAAAAAAAAAAGGAAGAGGGAATCTTAACCTATTACTCTAAAACTACTTGCCTATTTTTAACTTTGTGAATCACCACATACATACAGTTTTTAAATAGCTAGAATTGTTTTGCATTTTTGATGTTCATTTAACATTATATGATTACTGTTCTTTTAGATTTCTGTGTTTTGTAAAGTGTCATTTTTATTGGCCACTTAATCTTCCTTTACTGTTTAATAAGTTTTTCTCCTTTGGTTACAATAAATGTCATCATACATACAGTTTTTTGATTCTGTTATTTCCTTAGGATACATCCCTCCATGGTTTTTGGCCCCAAATAGTATGGATAGCTTTATAGTTTTTTTCTGTTTGATCATTATGTCAATCACCAGCTTAGAATGACATTAGAAGGATGTAAATTTTTGTTTCCCTTCAAACATACAATTTGTTTGAATGTTAATTTTTAATGAATGTTTAAATTTTAAGATCTTAGTTTTTTAGTACAATTTAGCATTTCTAACTTGATATTGTTTTACTCTCAATTTCTTTACTTTCTATTTCTTTGATCAGTATTGAGAATTAAAATGTTTTCATTTGCTTGTTTCCTATTTGTATTTTCTCTTGGATGAACTGCCTGTTCATGCCTGTTCATTCCTATTCTTGGCCAATTTATTTATGGAGATGTGGACTTCTATAAACTTTAATGAGCCTTTGCAAATTATAATAAGAACACTTTATATGCAACTATATTGTCCTTGTATGTTGCTGTTTTATTGTACTTCTGTTCTTTATCATTGTATACACTCATGTGAATCTTTATGTTTTCCAAACAATCTGTTTTGTTGTTTGTGATCCCAACAAATATTATGTATGGAACAAAATGTTGTATTCAGCTGCAGTTCAAATGCAAGACAGTAGAATAACTTGTCCTGAAGCTGAAGGTAGAGGAATTAATAAAAGGCATTAGAGAGCAATGAGGAAAGAATTAGATGGAGTACACCCCCATGCTTGACACCCTTGATTCCCTGACATACCTGTCCCTCTCCGTCTTGCTGTAGAACTCAGCAATCACCAGCCCATTGAAGAACTGCAGGAGGATCTCATTTACAGCTTTCAGGGTTCTAGACCAGAATGGGGAGGACTCCTTTCTCCAGCCATCATTTCTCAGTTTGTACAGAATAAGTCAATCATATTGTACTAAAAATTTATTTTTTGCATGTAGTGAACCTTAGATGAACTAATCAAAGATCTGTATGTTCTTTATTGCCTAAAATAAAGGCTGTTATCAGCTTGCATAAAATATGCATTAGATTTACCACATTTTGTCACCGTTAGAGCTTTATAGGTGACTTGAGAAAACAACCGAATCTAAAAAGATGAGATTAAGCATTTCACCTTTGTCTTTTGTTTCAAGTTGTTTTAGTATTGAATTTTCCACCAGGAAATACAGGAAATAAATTTCCCCCTTTTGAAAATGGCATGTGTTTTTTTTTAAGTAATTTTATGCATGATTAAGACAGTAAAGGGAATTTTAAAATTTCTATCCCAGGAGATCTTTTAAAACAAGACAGCTACACATAAGTCTGCCAGTGTGTAACTTTTCTTTTAAAACATAGGACTTATTTAAAAGCTTTCTAAAACAATTACATTGTGACTTGGTGTACATTATAAACATTATGGCCCTGTATTCATTTTTTCTTGATTTTGGAAAATTTCCAAAGAGCATTCATTCTTTTGTTCCCTTGTTAAAGCTCTCAAATTTTGATCCAAGGAGGAGTATAAATAGGAAAAAAGAAGTTAGGTTTTATAATACCCTATCCAGATATCTTTCTATAGATATTTATTATACAGATAATATACTATATCATAAAGCTAGATATCTATCTACCTACCTAGTGTTTATGATGTATATCTAGTAATATGTACAGTGTTTTCTCCTATACATATTACTTCAAGGCACAAATAGATATCTCTTGCTCTGAAGGAAATAAAAAGATAAATCACAATAAATGGTAGTATATACTACATACTAAATTAATGGTGAAGGCAGAAGTCTGGTCAATAGGTAGCCCAAAAATTGCAGCCGGTCTCCAAACCATTCCACTCTGAGATGGCATAAACACAGCATTAAGAATAGGCATTTAGAAACCCTTAAAGAAATATGGCAGAGTAATTTTATTCTTGTTGAACGTAAAGATTAAACGTGTGGCCTTTTATTTTGTATGGCTTTGTTTTTTTAAATGTCTTTATTTTAGTAGGTTATTTGTATTATAACTTGCAAAAATGTGACTTTGTGAGTGGTTATTTAAAGAAAATAAGTCTGGCTCTTCACCCTGAGAAACATTGAGATGGGGATATGAAGAATATATAGTATGTACATGTGTGTGCATATGTGTGTGTGTGTGTGTATGTGTACGTACACAAATATGTAGCTAAGCATCCTCTCAATAGAAGAATAGAGAAATACTATATGGAAGAGCATACATATGGATTCCCCTTATCTTCATTTATTGTCAGAAAAGAAAGAGTTCTTCCTTGGGAAAGCCCTTACCTCTTCTACCTGTCTCAGAGGAAAATTTCTTCTGTCTTTATATCTTTAGAAACTATTATCTCCAGTGATATTGAGAATCACCATTTGATTTTGAGGGTTTAATACCAAAGAATAAAAGTCATATTTCTTGCTAAAATATAAATGTCTCATGAAAACCTTTAGAACATACAGAAAACCACCATGGCACGTGTATACCCATGTAACAAACCTGCATTTCTGCACATGGACCCTAGAACTAAAGGATAATAAATAAATTAAAAAATAAAACCTTAAGAAAAAGAAAGCTGAAATAAGGCACAAAATTTAAAAGATATACTGTCAAAGTCTATTATATTATTTTCAGACTTACTTGAATAGAGAAATTACTCAAAGGGCTAATTCCTGTTTTCATGGCAAACTTCCTATAAAGCAAAAAAAAAAAAAATCCAAATGATTAAAGGACCGAATCCTTTTGGGATATAATATCTATATATTATAAATGTATTATATTATATTACATATATTATCTAGTTGTATAATGTAAATTTTAATATTAAAATAAACAGTTACATAATTTTATAGGCTATTAATAGTGGCTTAACATAGAAATAAAATTTTGGTGTTGAGAGATATCTTTAAGTTTTTCCAGAAAGTTTGCAGAATGTATTATTACATGGAAATATTGTAAATGGCAATGTGGAAAAAAAAAGATTTGTGTGCTCAAATAAATTTGGATAGCTTTGAGTTAAATAAAGTTACTACTGCTGTATTTTTAGAGTCTTTGTTAATATTTCATGAACAAGAGGCCCCTGTATTTTCATTTTGCACTGAACCTCATAATGTATAGCCAGACCTGCTAGGAAATTTTAACTGTGAAAGTAACTTTTGTATGAAAACCTAAGGGACGTAACAGGGAAACTTCATCTAGGCAAAGAGTATTCCAGGTAGAAGAAAAGGCAAGTGCAAAGTCCCTAAAGCAGAAGCATGCCCAATGTATTCTAGGAACAACAATGAGGACTAAAGAAAAATGAGCAATGAGGAAAAATAGCAGCTCAGATCACAGAAGCATGAGATTGGGGCAGAGGGAATAGTGCAGGGCCCTGGAGGCTATTGTAAAGACTTTTAGCTTTTCTCTACAACACAAACTTATAAGAGGAAGGTTTGAAGAGAGGAGACGTGATCTGACTTATCTCTTAATAGACTCATCTTTACTATAGGTTTGAAAACAGATTTCAGCAGGGGTATGTGGGTAGGAGATGGGCAGAA
This sequence comes from Callithrix jacchus, assembly GCF_049354715.1. Lineage (NCBI taxonomy): Eukaryota > Metazoa > Chordata > Mammalia > Primates > Cebidae > Callithrix > Callithrix jacchus. The sequence continues at coordinate 106,029,243 of NC_133510.1, read as the reverse complement.
ACAGTAAAGCCAAAGCCAGGAGACCACTTAGGAGATCATTTCAATAATCCAAGCCACAGAGAATGAAGGCTTGAACCAGGGATGCAGCAGTGGAATTGGTGAGAGACTGTCTAATTCTGAATTGATTCTGAAAGGAGCACAATCTGTGCTGAAAGATTGGCTGTGGGGCGTGAGAGAGCGTCAAGACAACTGCAGAATTTTTTTCTTGCTACAATGGGAAAAAAGGAATTGCCATTAAATGTGGTAGAAAAACGTGTTGGAGGAATGAGTTTAGGGAGATGATCAGGGTTCCATTTTGAACATATTAAGTTTGGAAATATAGAATAAACACTAGGATAGAGGCATGCAAGGCTCAGAGGCGATGTCGTGGCTGAAAAACATAATTTTGAGATTCCCAAGAGAGGGAAAAGTGGTAGAGAAGAGGCATGACACAAGTCTGAGCCTAGGATATTCCAAAGCAAGGTAACCAGGAAGATGAGAAAATACTTGCAAAAGAAGCTAAGAATATGCAGGAATACCAAGGATTTGAATCTTTTCAACAATTACCACCCTCGCTCGATACCCATAATACTGTTTCCATATTGGAAGATCTGCAAAGCTTTCATAACATAATACAGATATTTAGAACAATCTTGGCTTACAGCAAGTATTCAATACAGTGTGGATATTTATTATTAATATTTAATGATTGCTGTTTTCATTTCACCAATAAGAAAACAGATTTAGTAACAGAAGTTTCCTTAGCTAATAACTGACAGAACCAGAGTTGCACCCAAGTCCTTCTGTCTCCAAAACTCTGTGCTTTTCCCCACTACCTATCCTATATGACTTTTGCTTCCAAATATTTTTACCTAAACCAACTATGTAATAAAATTTAGAATTCATCATCTCCAAGCACTTACTGAGCACTTTAATATCCAAGAAACAGATTGGAATGCAAACAGTTACTGCTATCATTTACTAAGCACTTAATGTGGCAAACATTGTATTACTTAATATTCACAATAGCACTGTGAAATATAGAGTATATTATAAGCCCTTTTTGCAAATGAAGAACAAGAGTTTTGAAGTAGCTAAATAAGCGAATCTAGAGACATGTGTTTAGAATGCAAAAGAGAATGATTATTGAAGTGACATGCGTGGTGGCCCTTTCCCAGTGTACAGTTTCAAGTTTGGATCTTGGTGATCCTCAATTTTGGTATTAAGCATTTACAAATTCACCTGGAGATAAGAGCTGTTGGCCAAAACTTCTTAAGAAAGGTGCACCCGCAGAGAAAAAGCTTAAGTGTTACCAAGAATTCTCCCTGGGATTTTTCTCCTTCTTTCCTTCTCTTCTCCCTTTCTTCCTTTTTTCTTTCTTCTCTTGCAGAGAGAGGTCCTGAACTCAGGTTCAAGGCAGTTTTGTGCAGGGTTAGAGAGAACTACAAGGTGACTCACATCAGGTTTTATATAACACAAATGACTCCACCAGAAGCAGCAGTGGAGTTTTAGGTGTTCTTTTGTTTAGTCAACTTTCCATGTAAAATTGTGCAATTTGCCCTTGTCCCTACAGACCTCTGTTATAACCTCCACTGCATTATATTGCAATTTATCTATTCATATGACCAACTGTATTACACTCTATGCATCTTAAGGGTTGGGACTAGATCTTCAACAATTGAAAGCACACAGAATGTATGTTTCTGGAAAAAAAATCTGATGAATCCAGTAAAAACATAATACAGGTTAAGAGAATGGGGTCTGGAGATGACAGAATGCCAAGCATTGAGACTTGTTTCTGTCGCTTATCAGCTTTATGACCACAGATAGGGTATTTAACCTCTCTGCCCCTCAGTTTACACATCTGTAAAAGAGAGATAATAAAGTCTCTTCCTTGGTGTTTTTTAAGAGGATTAAACATGTAGCACTTGGTATATGTAGTAAATGATGCTGTTCTCTCTTTCTGAAACACTGTTCCTCTAGATACCAGCAAGCAAATTCCCTTATCTCCTTTAACAATCTGCTTGGATGTGATCTTTTCAATGAGCTGTATCCCAATCACCCTATTTAAAATTGCAATGTCCTCCACCCCTGCTTGCCCTCCCAATTCCCCTTACCCTATTCTGATTTACTTCTTTTTTACAGCACTTATCATCTTCTAACACACTACATAATCTATTTATTCACTATGTGATACTGAGATAGAAATCTGATATTTGAGACTTACAAAAATTTCAATTTAAAACAATTTATATCTGATTACCTGTTTAAGGACTTACTGAAGTGTGACATTAGCATGCAATGACTGAGTCTGGTTTCATTTGAAATAAGTTCTTGAACATTAAACCTTCTAAATATTTGTTTCTGTAAAGCAAGAAGACTATTTCCAAAGGGGTTTGTGTGCAGGTTTATTTGCAAATGTTAATTCCAAAAATTCCAGCTAGCCTGCCACCTCGTGTCATGGTTGACTAGCTCCTATATTATCTGAAAATTATAACAATAAACTCTGGGAAAAATATAAAAAACCATACCTGAAGGCACTGAAAAGCCACCCAACTAGGCAAATTTTGGTGGGGTACTGACAGTTGAAGAAAGGAAATGGCATTTGGTGAGTGCTTGTTTTGAAAGCAAGTCATGGCGTTACTGGCTCGAAGAACTAGGAAACAGACTTCTGAGCAATTACAGGAACTGGAAGGTAAAGGGGGATTCCATGTATGAGGAGAGCAGAGAATGGAGCTCTGAATTCTACATACAAACTCCAATGAAATCGCTGGCTTACCTCTAAAATATGCATGTGGGACACCAACTCTCAAGAGCACACCCAAGGCTAAAATTTCAGCTGCTGCTCACTGCAGGGCAACAAAAGTTTGCAATTTGAGCTCAGTCCAGTTAACTGCTTAATAAACCAAACAGAAATCAATATTCTTCAGAGAACTGTAACACCATCCAGAGTCTAGCAATATATCATTAACAATTTCCAGAATCTAATTAAAAGTTATTTGGCATTTAAAATACAGGAAAATTGTGATCCATAGTGAAGAGAAAACCAGTGACTCTGAGAGTGCTCAGATTTTGTAATTATTACACAACAATTTAAAAACAGCTATTATAATCAACTAAAAGATAAAATATCAGCAAAGAAACGAAACTCTCAAGTCCAAATGGAAATTTTATAACCTAAAAATATAATGTATGTAATAAAAAGTCAATGCATTGGTTTGACTCAGATTGAAGATGGAAAAATAAAGGAATCAATTAACTTAAAAATAAATCAGCGGAAATGTTCCATATTGAAGAACAAAGATTAAAAGGTTTAGAAAATGAACAAAACCTCAGAGAACTGTGAGGCAATATCAAAATGTTTAACATACATGTACTTGAAGTCCCAAAGGAAAAGAAGGATAGAATAGCATAGAAAATATTTTAAATACAGAATGGTTGAAATTTTCCAATTTTTGGGAAAGGCACAAATTTACAGAGTCATAAAATTCAACAAACATCAAGCAGGATAAATAAAAAGAAAATTATATCTGAGGTCGTTATTGTCATGCTGATGAAAATCATAGCTAAAGAGAATATGTTAAAGGAAGCCAGATGATAATGACACATTACTAAGAGGAGAATATTTTTAATTCGAATTCAAATGGCCATTGACTTCTCATCAGAGATAATGAAGACCAGGAGATAGCAGAACATCTTTAAAGCACTAGCAGAATAATCAACCCAAAATTTCATATCTACCAAAAATATTCTTCAAGAGTTAGGGCAAAATAAAGGCATTTTCAGACAAAAAAAAACTCTTTAAGGGTTTACGGGAGGCACACCTGTACTACAGAAATTATTAAGAAAATTATTCAGGCTAAGGGGAAATGTACCTTTGGGAAGTAAGAAGACTGAAAAGAGTAAATTTAGGGGTAAGTATAAAACATTTGTTTTTACTTTTAAATTATTTAAAAATAACAGGACTAATCCCCAAAGTATAACACTGTCATTAGAGTTGGTAGCATGTGTACTGTATTATAGTCCCATAACTACGATAAAGTATGACAGAAAGAATAAATGTGTCTTTATGGTTGTATACATTTTGCATAAAGGCACAGTATGAAATCATAGTAGATTGTAAAAACTTAAGGGTGTATACTGTAATTCACAGTGAACACTAAAAAATAATGCAAAGAGGTATAAGTTAAAAGCCAATGAATGAATTAAAATGGGATTTCAAAAACTACAGTTAATTAATTCAAAGAAGTCAAGATAGAAGGAACAGAGGTAAAAAACAGAGGGACAAACAGAAAAATAAAAACACAGTAAGATGGAAAAACTACATCTAACTATATCCAAAATAACTTAAATATTAATGAACACTTCAATTAAAAGGCAAAAACAGTAAAAATAAATTTGAAAAGTGAGACTCAACTACTGGCTTTTAGATACAAAAATGTAAATGTGTTTAAAATAAAAAGATGGCAATAAGTAACACTATGCCAACAATAAGCATCAGAAGACAGAAAGGGCTGCATCACACACCCCCACTAGAATGCGTTTACACACTCCAGAACTGGCTGGCAATAGCAATCATGGTTTTCCAGACAAACATTTCTTTGGTGTATTAGTCAGGCTTTTCCAGAGAATGAATTAATAGGATGGCTTTATGTAGCAAGAAAGCAATTTATTGCCAGGAACTGACTCACACAATTATGGAGGCTGGCAAGCCCAAATCTGTAGTGTGAACTAGCAAGCTAGAAACCCAAGAGAGCCAATGGTGCGGTTCCAGTCCAAAGGCCAGCAGGCAGAGACCCAAGAGAGCCAATGGCAGAAGTGAAGTCTGAAGGCTTATCTCTTACTCTTGGAGGCTAGACTCTTTGTTCTATTCTCTTCAGAATTATCTCTTACTCTTGGAGCTAGACTTTTTGTTCTATTCAAGGCTTCAACTAACTGGATGAGACCCACCCATATTATGGAGGACAATCAGTTTCCTCAAAGTTCACTGGCTTAAATGGTAATCTCATCCAAAAATGCCCTCCAAGTTGATAAGTGAGATCAACCTTCACATCTAGTAACCTTTTTAAGAGTCTGGCTGTTACCTGGTAACAATATTTGCCTTGCTGCAAAGTTTGGTATTAGAGTTAAGGAAAGGAATTCTGGAGCCAGGCACTCCTGAGTTTAAATTCTCATACTTCAGTAGTTTGAGCAAGTTTTTAAACCTCTCTGAGACACATTTGCTTCACCTGTATAATTCCAATCGAGATGTTCTTAAGATATGCAGCTGCTAAGAAGTTCAAAATATCTAGTACACCTACCACAGTCAGTCACATGAAAGACACTGAACAAATGTTACGTCTTTTCCCTCATTTCCCATTTGCTAAAATTTCAAAATGCCAAGAATATTATCTTTAAATGCTTGTTCTTTATCTTATTCAAGGATTATTTAGTTGTAAACCAACAAAAATTTGTTGAAATTAGTTCAACTGAAGAAAAACTGGAAAGTGAGGAGTATTACAGTGTTACATAAGACACTCACACATTTCTTTAGAAAGGAAATTAGATTCAACTGAGACTCATTGCAGAAAAACTGGGAACTGGACTCAGCATTTGTGGATGTCCGCCCATTAATTTCTCCAGGGAGTACCTGCCTTTTGTTTCTTCTTCACTCATCACTTCTGCCCCTTCCTCAATTCAGGTTGCTTTTAGTTTTGCCTCTCCACAGTGTTAGCCCTACAGTAGATGACATGATCTTAGCACTTTCAAGAGTGAAAATGTGTTTGATTGTGGGCCAGACAATAGATGTTCTAACATTGATTCAAGCATCTGTCCTGGTCCAAGAAGTGATATGACATAGTACAAACATGGTTGCTTAGTTTTGTCTCCCAGTGAAGAGAAAAGAGACTTCTGCAGTAGGACACACCTTAAAAACAATGTTGACTATTGCTCCACGTCTTAGTTTGAGCTGCCATAACCAAATACCACAAACAGGGTGACTTAACAAGCATTTATTTCTCACTGTTTGGCAGGCTGAGAAGTCAAAGGTCAAAGTGCAGGCAGATTCAGTTTTGGGTGAAAGCCCTCTTCCTGGTTTGCATAGAGCCATCTTCTTATGTTTTCACTAGGCCTTTTCTTGTCTGCACAAGGTGGTGAGGTCACTGGGAGAAGAAGGAGACACAGAGAGAGATCTACTGTCTCTTCCTCTTTTTATAATTCTATCATGAATGCCCCAACTTCATGATGTAATCTAATCCTAAGTACCCCCTAAAGGCCCGATCTCCAAATACCATCACTTTGGGGGTTAAAGCTTCATTGTATGAATTTTGGAGGGAAATGAACATTCAGTCTTTAGCACTTCATCTCCCTCACTTTCCTCCCTACAAATACTATCAATTTTAAGAGGTTTTCTTCTCCTTATATGACTTCTAGAGAAGAAACCATTTTCTCAACTGAACTATTTTATTTCCTCAAGTTGAGATAACTTCAGTTTATTGACCTTCTTTTTAATAAGACATCTTTAAAAATGTGTAAGCTGACGTTCTCCCAAGAGACAGAGCCTGTATGCTTACTTTCTTACTTAATGTTGTGCCACATAATTTAATTATGTCATCTTGTCATTGCTACACATAATCTCAGGGGGACCTGAGACATCAGCCTGTGATGAATGTTTTGCATGCTAAGCATCCACTCCAATGCTGGCTATACAAAATAACCACTCCAAGATGTTTACGACAAAATCAAATGGAGATTAAGAGAACTATCTAGCAGATTTTAGCAATTTCAGTAGCCAACCCAGATATTTAGAGCAAGAACAATATCTGTTTTTCTGCAAAGGCTTGTCTTTTGGTCTAAATTGTTCATGTCACCATTTTACATTTTTCCTTTGCTTGATGAACACGCCTATTTTCTCTTAAGCCACAGAACATATCAGCTTGGCAATGTAGTGATTTTTCAACTTTCGCCAAACATTTTTACTGGGAAGAAAAAAATCATGAACAAAATTATTTATTCTAGAGTACTCAAGGCCAAAATTGAATCTGACAGTTTACTGGATGAGACCAAAGGTTAGATGAAAAAGACTCGCACACTATGCAAATACATTTTTAGGGTTTCTTATATTACCTTCATAAAGCTTGACCCCTTCTGCCTTAAGTAATGTGCTTGGGTTTGAGATAGGTTAATTCAATTAGCTCTTCACTTTCTTTTCTGAAGACATCTGAAGAGCTCACTAGGAGTGACCAAACAGTGATGTGTTATTGACACTGCTGTGCGGCAGCATAATCAGACTCATTTATCACTCTTGCTTGGGCACTGAGCTAACTTAGAGACTGAATTATCTCTGGCCCTCAGAACCAGATAGCAAATTCCTGTGAAGTTGGGGAAAATTGCTTCCACTCATTATTGGAAAGTTTTCTCCACACCTGCCACAGCCTATGTAGCAGGGAGGGAGGGAGGAAGAGAGAGAGAGAGAGAGAGAGAGAGAGAGAGAGAGAGAGAGAGAGAGAGAAAGAGAAAGAGAGAGAGAGAGAGAGAAACTTGCCACATTCCTCTCACCAACCTGCAGCCCTAAACACTCCACAACCAAAATCAAATTCAGCATGAGATGAAGAAGTTACTGCCACCTTTGCTTACAAGTCCCATTTGACCCCAAATCTCTCAAATACTAACTCTCTATATTTTGAATAAGAAAAATTGGGTTAGCTATCGCTTTCCATCCAGGTGCTTAAGTAAGTCTTTTCTTCTTCTTGTCATTACGAAATGGTATAGTCAAAGACAGAGAAGAATAGGAAAACACTCATGTGTAGGTTTACAGAGTATTGTTAAAGAGAAGGAATTGTCTTGCATCCAAGGTTGAGATTAACAATGCTGTATAATGTTTCTAAAATGAATAATGAAAGGTCTGACCAGAGTTCTACTTTTTGCACTGAAGGGATTTTTTTATTTGTGTGTATATGTTAAGGTATACACACATACATGATAGGTAAGTAATATATAGATTCTATGTAGCCCACCTGCCTCTTGGGGATATTAAGAGAATGAGTCCATCTTCTCAACTAAAAGAGCATTTGATTGAAAGTATACAAAAATGGAGAAGATACGGTCTTGTTTCTAAAGAAATTTATTTTGAAAAAATGATTAAATCATATATTGATGTGGATAGTATTTTACATATTATTTAAGAAGGTTGGCATTGTGCTAATATGTTTCCATAACTTGTAGGCCATATATCAACAAGAAATGCTAAACACAGGCGTTTTTCAGAATTGTGGGAGGAGATGGTTTGTAGTAAAGACATACGTTGAGTTGGCAGTTTTCATAGCTCAAGCTATAGCATCTTGCCATTTTAACAAGAATGCCCCTCACCATTTTACTTTGGCCATATTAATTTGATAAGAAAAAGGCACTAGAAGAATGAGAGAACATGGGCATTCAGGTCAGTGAGGCTTGCAGTTACTCTTAGTTTCACCCACGAATCACTGGGTGGCTTTGGGAAAATCACATAAACTCTTTGACCTTTATTGTCCTCATCTGATGAATAGGGATGATAATCTCTAATTCTGAAGGTTTCTCATAAGACTTATATATGATACCTTATGTAAGTTATCACTTAAGGGGAATAAGTGATCGCCGAGGGGAATAAGTGGTTCCATTGATTTCAAAAATATGGTGGTCATATTTGCTCCATATAAAACCTCCTCATCTTCATATGACAGATTAATTGAAGACCTCAGACTAATTGACACTTTTCTAAGACGAACTTTAAAGAATCGCCTTTATGGAATTAAAAAAAAATTAAAGCCATATATGAATGCCACAGGAGATTTTTGCCATATTTAATAAATAAGTTTTAAAAGACTTCTATATGACATCCTTCTCAGTCTGTTAGGGAAAAACAAAATGTTGAATCTAACAAGGGGATGAGGACTCCAGGCTGCTACTTTTTTTTTTTTTTGCCTGAGAAGGATAGCTCTTAATCAGAGTGCATTCTCCATTCAAAATAATCTGTGAAGATTGGCATGAAAATGCAGATTCCTAATTGAACAAAGACAATTATTTCCAGATTGAAGTACAGTGGTGAATAGCTCTGTGCTCCAATTATCGTTAGACTTTTATTTCAAACAGGAGGCTGAAATCACAGATGTGTTAGCCTTAATTGGAAGAAATGGCTGAAATTGTACTTTTAATATCGTACTGTACCATCATATATGTAGGTCATCTTTTTTCCCATATGTATGATGGTGCCCTGTTTACATGTCCATTGGGGACAGCCAGCTGAAATGGCAGCAGGAACAGCCTTTCTCAAAAAAGGGAAAAGCATGCAAGAGTTAATCAGAGCCATAAAACTGTAGAGATTTTAAATAAAGGAACTGAAAAGCACATTACTTATGATAGCTATGTGTGTTAAATCATAGCCTAACATGAAAACCTAAGTCGAGGTAATGCCAGTTCAGGAAATATTTTCCTTCGTTTTGACTAGTCAGTCTTTCATAATACGTCCACTTAGAAACTATTTCAGAAGATATTTCAAACATTACTATATTAGCCTAAAAGTTCAGGGAGGAGTGAACAGATTAAGAAAAGATTATTCAAAGAAATACAGAATACAATGTATACACGAAGTCTTTTCTTCTCAAACCAACAGCAAGCACTAAAAGAGAGCCTGCAGTAGGGTTGAGTGGGAGAAATTGGATTGTGAGGGATGAGAGCACAGAAACACTATTAGTCATGACTGGTCTTCAGGTTCTTTTACTCCAGCTGGGGACACCAGACTCAGACACGTGAAGCCATATCACCAAAACCGAGGAGTCATTTGCATTTATGTAGTAGTTTGTAGTGGATCTCATACACTGAGTTTCATTTGATCCTCATCCCTGCAAGGAGGATACAATCAGCTTCTTTTCACAAACCAGATCCTTGCTTCAGGTTACAGAGTGAATGAGTGCAGAGCAGCTGTGATTAGGCAAAGTCTCCAGCTAAAATAATATCAAACCCCATGCTATAAAATGTCACTGGAAGGATTGGAAATGACTTCAACACCTTAGTGTAAGGACCTCAACATGCCACTGCTTTTCAGGCCATGGAAACCATAAGAAAAACATCTGTACTGTCTGTTCTCTTATATTCATTAGTTTTCACAATTAACAAGTGATGTGGTTTGGCTGTGTCCCCACCCAAATCTCATCTTTATTGTAACTCCCATAATTCCCGCATATTGTGGGAGGGACCCAGTGAGAGATAATTGAATCATAGGGGTAGTTTCCCCTACACTGTTCTCATATTAGTGGGTAAGTCTCATGAGATCTGATGGTTTTATAAGGAGAAACCCCTTTTGCTTGACTCTCATTTTCTCTCCTGTCTGCCATCATATAAGACATGCCTTTGCCTTCTGCCAGGATTGTGAGGCCTCCCCAGCCACTGGAACTCTGAGTCCATTAAACTTTTTTCTTTATAAATTACCCAGTCTTGGGTACGTCTTTATCAGCAGTGTGAGAACAGACTAATATAGCAAAGTATTTATTGTTACCTCTATTTTATGGCTATGGAAATATGGGGCTTAGAAAGGATAAGTGACTTTTCCAAAGTCATACAGCTAGTAAGTGCTGGAGTTAGATCTCAAACCCAGACTCACTGACTCCAAATACTGTAACTTTTTTTCTATCCTTTCACCAGGGGAAGCCCCGGGTTTTACCAAAACCTTTCCTGCTGCTATTTACAGAATGTATTCATTCATCCAACAAAATTCACAGCTGTGCACAAAACAAACCCAAATCCCTACCCCCATGGAGCCTACATTCTAGCAGGGGACACAGACAATACACAAAATAAGTGAAAAGATATGTATGTTTGATGCTCATAAGTGCTCTAGAGAGAAATAAAGCTTCAAAGGATTTGATAGGAACAAGGAAGTTGCAACTGTGAATCAGGTGGATTGTGGAGGCTCCACTGAAGGTGGCATTTGAGCAAAGATCTGAAGAAGATAAGGGAATAAACCTGCTGCTATCTGCACATCACGCAGAGGGAGTGGCAAGTAATCCTGAGCCAGGAATTTTCTTGCTTTTTCAAGAAATAATACAGCAGCTAATGGGGCTGGGGCTGGATGGGAAAGGACTGAGGTAATAAGAGAAGAGGGACATAGGCAATGGGAGGTCACAGAGAGCCAGGCCAGTACAAGCATTTTTCTAAGTGAAATGGAAGTTTGTGAAGGGTTTTAAGTAAAGGATATTATCATCTGACATATGTCAAAATGATAGCTCTGGATGTCATGCTGAAAATAGTCTGAACAATGAGACTAGCACAGAAGCAGAGACAATCATTTAGGAGGCACATTAAAAAAATTACGAATAAAATAAAAACAGGCCAAAGATTATATTGGCTTAGACTAAGGAAGTAGTGAGAAATGGTCAGAAAGAGGAGAAATCGGGCTGGCTCTGCTCCTGTTTCTGCCTGTTTGCCTTGAAGGTTGCCAAGTACCTTGGAGATGTTGAGTTAGAAAAAGCCCTCCCAGGAAAGTGATCCTAGGAGTGGCATGCAGCCATGGGAGTGTGGTGCTCAGATTTCCCTTCAGGAGAACCTGCTGTGAGGAGTGTAGTTAGCTGACAGCCTCCAGCTGCTGCACCTCTGCGATCCACTGCAGTAGTGTTCTCACTGAGGCTGTGCCCAGAGAAGGCTCTGGAGCTGGGCTTCTCCACTTAATGTGGGGCTCCTTGAACAGGCACTCTCTGTTCTGAGCTGTACCTTACTCAGAGCTGCCCTGCAGACTGAGGCTGTTTCAACCCTGTTTTGTTTTATCCCCTCTCTCCCTTCCTTCACAGATACCACATTTGCATTGTAGTCGGAAGGCATTTCCCACCCATTTAGCTTTATCCTTCGTAGGTGCTTCCTCCTACTAAATCTCTTGCACCTTTGAATTCCATCTTGGCATCTGCTTCTCAAAGGACAAAAACTGACATACTTGGCATCTCTCATCAGACTTAAGCTTCAGTAGTTCTGTTTTTCTCTCTGCTGAGGTTCTTGGGACACTGACTGGCATAACTGATTGTTCTCCCTAGTCAACAGCAAAAAAAAAGATTAAAATACTAGCAATAATAATAAATACAGCTATACAGGCTCTTACTATGTGGCAAAAATTATTTAAATATATCCCTTTAATCTTTATTACACCCCACTGAGTAATGTGCCATCTTTCAGATGGGAAAATGAGTCTTGGAAAAGTTAAAGAATTTTCCCAAACACCTGTGTCTTAGTCTGTTTCCACTGCTATAACAAAAATAGCTGAGACTGGGTAATTTATGAAGAATGGAAATTTATTCCTCAAAGTTATGGAGATTGACATTCCAAGATCAAGGGATTAGTAGATTTGATTGTCTGGTAAGTGCTGCTCTCTACTTTCAAGATGGTGCCTTGTTGCTTCATCCTCCAGATGGGAGAAACACTGTGTCCTTACATGATGGAAGGCAGAAGGGAAAGCTAGACAAATGCTGCTGCATTGCTCTCTACTTTCAAGATGGTGCTTTGTTGCTTCATCCTCCAGATGGGAGAAACACTGTGTCCTTACATGATGGAAGGCAGAAGGGAAAGCTAGTCAAATGCTGCTGCATTGCTCTCTACTTTCAAGATGGTGCCTTGCTGCTTCATCCTCCAGATGGGAGAAACACTGTGTCCTTACATGATGGAAGGCAGAAGGAACTAGCTAGTCAAATGCTGCTGCGTTGCTCTCTACTTTCAAGATGGTGCCTTGCTGCTTCATCCTCCAGATGGGAGAAACACTGTGTCCTTACATGATGGAAGGCAGAAGGGAAAGCTAGCTGCTGCATAGCTCTCTACTTTCAAGATGGTGCCTTGCTGCTTCATCCTCCAGATGGGAGAAACACTGTGTCCTTATATGGTGGAAGGCAGAAGGAACTAGCTAGTTGGATGCTGCTGCATGAACCCTTTTTTACTTTTTGGAAAAGAGTCCTGAGTTGGGATCAGAAAATCTGAGTTTTTGTCCCAGCTTCAATACTATGACAGTATAAGAAGTTTTCAGCTGCAAATCACAAAACTCTATCTGAACTAGCCAAGGCAAAGAGAGAAGTATTTGCTGTCTAAACTAGGATCCCCAAGTGGTGACTCTAACTGCAAATACAACTGTATCCAGGGATTCAAGTAATAGCACTGGGACTCTGTCTCTCTCACTGCATCTATCAGCCCTGTCTGCCACTGTCTTGGCTTTATACTTGGTAGACTCATTGTATTTGACAGTAAAAATGGCTCCTCCTAACTCCTATATTTTTCTTAACACTAAAGAACACAAAAGTAGATAAACTTGCTTGGCATCCATATAAATTTCTAAGTGAGGATGTTGTTGGCCCTGTTTGGGACAGGTGCTTGATCATGAACTCATTACTAGGACCAGGATAATGATATATTTGGAAGGGCCAGTCTGGGTCAGGACTGCATTTCTGCAGTAGGCAACACGGGACAAAGTGCTTAAGCAACCTATCAGTGGGACACATTTATTTCTGCATTGAAAAGGAAAAAAGATGCTGTTGAAGTAGATGTAACAACTCTCTACAACAACCCCTTAAATCTTCCAAATATAAAACACATTAATGCTCTTCCCAAGGCAGGCAACCCAAAGCCTCATCTATTACCCCATCCAGCTCAACGTCCCTATCTTCTGGGTGGATGTGCAACCTTCTTCATCAAGTCCAGATGTGGCTCCTTGTAAATAAGTTAAACCAAAAGCAAATTATCTGAACTTATGTAAGTCCCCCCCACCCCAACCTCACAACACACACACAAAACACTCATTACAGGTTGAGCATCCATAATCCAAAAATCTAAAATACAATATGCTCCAAAATGTGAACTTTCTTCGAGTAGGAAATTCCACATCTGATTTTATGCAATAGGTTATAGTTAAAATGCAGTCAAAACTTTGTTTCATAAACAAAATTATTTAAAATATTGTATAAAATCACCTTCAGGCTATGCATACAGGTATATATATAAATAAATGAGTTTTGTATTTAGGGTTGGATCTATTCCCCAAGATATCTCATCATGTATATGCTAATTTCCCAAAACCCAAAAGAATTCAAAATCTGAAACACTTCTGTTCCTAAGCATTTCCAATAAGGGATATTCCACCTGTATATAATGTGAAACAAGGACAGGCTACTAGCAATAAAAAGCCTCCATTCAAGACAGGAAAGGATGGTAAACTAACTGCTTCTAGTCCTCAGCAATGATGAAACCCCTGACCTAGTAGTAGAGGAAGCGCCTTGATTTGACCCTAACTATATATTCTAGGATCTCCTTGCCTTTGGCCAGTTCTGCAACCCAATAAACAAAATCAAAATTATTTCCTCGACATGCTCTTAAATTCTGCATTATTATTTATTTTCTCTCTCAACTTAGTATTGGCTAACTGGAGGCCATCTCAAGCAGTAGACATGTCTAGGAAGACAGCAAACTTAATCTGAATTCCACCACAAACCAGGGTCCTTCTTGTTAACTGAGAAATCTCTGGGGGCCTTTGTTATTCAACATCTTCTTATCGCTATTTCCTGCACTTTGGGATCCAGAAGTAAATAACTATCCGTGTGTGCCCCACATTTCTGGACTGTCTCTGTTCCCTTTCTTTTCTTTGCAATGCTTGCCTGAGGAGCAACTCTTTCCTGGAATTCTTGGAATATATCCAGAATCAACCAACACACACTAACATCAGCCTCTTCCAAATTTTTGCCCAGAGCAATAGATGCCAAAGATACTTTTGCCTTCTAATTGCTGCAGGCAACCATTTCAGCAAGGATTTTTCTTCAGCATCTGGGATATCTGATCTGGCCACTCTGTTTCCTCACCATCTGAAAACCAAATGCTAAGCCATTGCCATGTATTTAGATTTTATTACAACAGCATACCACTTCAAGTATTCATAGGGCAAGCTACACTGCTATAACCAATAAATATAAATATATATGCTGTTGAAACACTGTGGAGGTTTATTTCTCGTTTACATGTCAGTCTGAGGTAAAAAATGTCCCTCGTTCTTGGGTGGCACTTCTCCAAATGGTGAATCAGAAACCCACGTTTGTCAGGTTCCCTTTGTCTTGTGGACCTACCATCTCATTGTTTTGTCTTCATTCAGTCAATAGAATGGAAAAAAGAACATGGGAGGTCCTACTCACTTCTTAAAAGCTTCAGCTCAGAAATGACATACATTATTCCAAATCGTCCTTTGGAGTAGAATTCAGACACTAGGAGTGCCGGAGAGAGTGAGAAATGTAGTCTAGTTACAAGGCCAGGAAGAAAAGGAAACAAATTATTAGTAAACAGCAGGGAGTCTCTGTTGTGCTGAGTAAAGAAAACAATGTGTCTAAAGGGAAGGAGTGGTTAATTCTGTCAGTTGAAGCTTAGGGAGCAAATCCTTGAGGGCTGATATGCAGCTAAGTGACCTGAGTAGCTGATGATGTTAGATATTTTTATGGAGGTAATAAGATAGAAGCTAGATTTCAGGTGCTGAGGAATGTATGGGAAGGGAAGAAATGAAGGCAGCAAATACAGTTAACACTTTCAAGACTTTTGTCTATGAAAAGCAGGAAAACAATTGGGAAGCAGGAAAGCATTGGGAAATGGAATAGATGGAGGCTTTAAATTTTTTTTTTTTTTATTGAGAAGACTCGAATATGTGTAAATATTGATGAGAACGATACCAACACAGACACACAGATAAAGAGAGAGAAGGAGTTTTGCAAAAAGACTAAATAAGACACGGTATAAGGACCCTGAATGGGGGTATGTATTTGTCTGTTCTCATAAATTACCAAGACTGGGTAATTTATAAAGGAAAGAGGTTTAATTGACTCATAGTTCCACAGGGCTGGGGAGGCCTCAGGAAAGTTACAATCATCATGGAAGGGGAAGCGAACACTTCCTTCTTCACAGGGCAGCAGCAGGAAGAAGTGCAGAGTGAAGGCAGATGGGAAAACCCCTTATAAAACCATCAGAACTTGTGAGAACTCACTATCACAAGAACAGCATGAAGGTAACTGTCCCCATGATTCAATTACCTCCTACAGGTTTCCTCCCATGACATGTGGGGATTATGAGAACTATAATTCAAGATGAGATTTGGGTGGGGACAAAGCCAACCCATATCAGGGTAGCTTACTCTCTCACTCTCTCTCACTCAGCAACTCTCCCACTCTGCCTCTTTCCCCACTCACTCTCACTTTTATTCTCACCCTTGTGTTCTTTTAAATGCATTTTCCTTGCCATGATGGTAGAAAATGAATGACATTTGCTCTTGTCAGAATAGAAAAGAATAAAAATAATTGTTTTCCACCTAACAAATATGTTACTGGCTCCTCCTTTAGATAAAATATGCAACAAATGGAAAAATCAAATTAGTACTTCTGAAAGATGTCATGCCATATTAGACAAATCCCCTTAACTGAGCACTTGCTCTCTTGCAAGATACAAGGCTACCCATTATCTCAAGAAAAATATTAACCCTAATTTTTACAGATAAGGGATCTTAGACTCAAATGAGTTAAATATATGATCTGTCATCAATTAAGGCAGGACATGGAACCCTCTCCATTTATTTTAAGCAGAAAGAGGTTTCATATCGGGATCTGGTTACTAAGTACATCATTGGGAGAGTTGAAGAAGACAACTTTAGTCTTGACCTCCAGCATTGATTCTCAGAAAACTGGTGCCAACATCATGACTGTCCTTTTCACACCCTCTGGAACTGTTGATTCAAGAACATACTATGATGGTCATAATGGAGAAAGCAAAATGCCACTGCTGCTGCCATCCCCAGTGCCTCTGAACATCCAGAAGCAAAACTAGACATTGAAATGTTGCTTCAGGAAAAGAAAGTCCTCAAGACCCTGCTTGCCAACGACAAAGGCTAAAAACAGGACAATAGCTCTGCCTCTTTTTCCACATTTCAAATTTCATATGAGAGCATCTAACTGGGGGAACCTAATTTGCATACAAAAAAGTAGCTTCAAGGGAATCTGAGAAATATATTAGTTATATTTGCAACCTTTATAAAGTCATGAATCATACAGCATAGAGTTTAAATGGATAATAAATGCCAATTCCCTGACTCCACCATTGATGGTTATCAATAACCTAGGATTAAGAAAAAATCCCTGTTTAGTATTGTCATTGCTGGATATGACTATGGAAGAATTTCCAAATATAGAGTTTCCACAGCATCTTTATTCTGGAAGTTAATAGTTATGCTGTAATGGTACATTTGGAATGTGCTAGTTTAAACCAAGTTAAAATATTTCTTTATGCAGGACTTCTTGGAAGCTTTGATATAGGCATAGGTTATCTATTGCCACAAAAATGCTAAATAACACCCCCAATAACTTGATGGCTTAAAGCAACAACCATTTACTGTTGCTTATAAGTCTACAGGTTGGCTGGATGGTGTGCAGATCTTGGCTTGCTTACATGCCTAGGTATTGTCTCGACCATAGCCTTGGCCACAATGACAGGGCAACTTGATTCTGCTGCTTGTGTTTCATCTTTCAGCATGCTAGCTGGAAGAGAACAGCAAAGAAGCAAAAAGAGGAGTGGAAAAGCACAAAAGCATGGAGCTGGCTAACCTCCTATGGTCCAAGGCAAGACACATAGCCAGACAAAAAATGGATCAAGGGGCAGGAAATATATTCCACATTTTGATAGAGGGAACTGCCAAAGTTACATTGCAAAGGACATAGGTGTAGGGATAGCTGGATAATTGGGACATCACTATAATCAATTTACCACAATATGCTAATATGCATTATAGTTATTCAAGAGAGGAATAACATAAGAATTTTCCAAATTTTTAAACTAGGGAATATTCTTTTTTAATACAGATCTTTTAGGGATGCCAATTTGGAAATTATAAAACTATTGCAAAGTTAACTTATACACATTATTTATATATTATATCCCTTTTCCTAAACACTTATCTACATTTTAAGAGAAACAAACAAATGAAAAACGCTGTTTTCTGTAAAGTATGTGTTAATTCTATGCTTTGAGTTTAGAGGGTACAGTGCTGGGGAACTACTCCATCTGCTACCAGTAGAAGCCTTTCTAGGTGAAAAGCATTTCCTGTAACAAAGGGTTAAATTAAAAGGACAGAGGTAATCTTGACCAAGAAAAAAAGTACACCTAGTGTAGAGGCATATTATGGGTTGACTTGTATACCTTAACAAAAGAAATATGTTGGAATCCTAACCACCAACAAGGTCAGAATGTGACATTATTTGATGATAAGGTGTATAGTTTGGATACTTGTGCCCTCCAAACATAATGTTGAAAGTAGGGCCTAATGGGAGGTGTTCAGGTCATGGAGGCAGATCCTTCATGTATAGATTAATACCTTCCCTGGGGAAGTGGGTGAAGGGGTTCACACTTTTATTAGTTCCCTTGAGAGCTGGTTGTTAAAAACAGCCTGGCACCTCCCTCCCTTCTCTCTTGCTTTCTCTCTTGTAATATGATCTCTGCACACATGCTGGCTTCCATTCCCCTTCTGCCATGAGTGGACAAAACTTGAGGCCCTCATCAGAAGCAGATGCAGGCACCATGCTTTCTTATATGGTGTGCAGAACCATGAACCAAATAAATCTCATTTCTTTATAAATTACCCAGCTTTGGGTATTCCTTTATGGCAACAAAAACAAACTGAGACAGAAAATTTGTACCAAGAAGTGGGGTGTTGCTATAAAAATACCTGCAAATGCGTAAGCAGTTTTGGAACTGAGTAATGGTCAGTGGTTACAAGAACTTGGAGAGCTCTGAAGAAGACAAAAAGATAAGAAAAGGTTGTGAACTTGTTAGCAACTGGTGAAGTGGTTGTGACCAAAATGCTGATAGAAATAGGGACAGTGAAGGCCCAGATGATGAGGTCTCAGTTGGAAATAAGAAACTTATTGGGAGCTGGAGTAAAGATCACTCCTGTTACACTGCCACAGCAAAGAAATTGGCTACATTGTGTTTATGCCCTAGGGTTTGTAGAAGGCTGAACTTAAGAGTAATGGCCTAGGATATCTAGTGAAAGAAACTTCTAATCCAGAAAGTCTTCAAAATGTGGTGTGGCGACTTCTAACAGCTTATGATCAAATACAGCAGCAAGGGAATGATCTGGAAGTGGAATTTATCATTAAAAAGGAAACAGAGTGTAAAAAACTGGAAAATCTTCAGCTTGGCCATATAGTAGAGAAGGAAAGAGCATTTTCAGGAGAGAAATCCAAGGGTGAGGTGGTGCAACCTCTTGCTAGAGAGATGAGCGTGGATGAAAGGGAACTAGGTTCTAATCATCAAAATTAAGGAGACAAAAAGCTCTGAATGCATTTCAGTAGGCCATCCTCCCATCAGAGGCCAGAGGCCTGGGAGGACAGAATGGTTTCAGGGGGCAGGCCTGGGGTGCTACTGTGAATCTGCCTCTCACAGCCCTCAGGAGAAGCCAACACTACTGACACCTTGATTTTGGACTTCCAGCCTCTAGAACTGTAAGACAATATATTTCTGTTGTTTAAGCCACTCAGCTTGTGGTATTCTGTTATGGCACGAATAGCAAACTAATGTAGGCCAGCTGTTATTTTTACTTGCCTGTCATTCATTCCACCTATGGTTCCTTTGAATAAATTCTTCTCCTGTCCTCTCAGTTCATGTGATTCTTCTGGAATTCATCCAATTTGTAGCTCCTGGAGTTAGCACGTGACTCAGGCCTAACCAATCATTGTGTCCAATCTCCCAAACACAGTGGAAACATCAGAAGTTTTGCTGAAATTTTTCTTAGGAGTTGTTATGCTGATAGAATGTAGGCCTGGAGCTAGTGGTGCCCACCTTGTTATCATAAAAAGAAGCCCCCCGAGAATGAAGCCAATGTAAAGGAAACTTAAGCTGGGAGGAAAAAAGTGCTAATAATATGTAATGTGAGCATTCAGGTACAACGAATCCTGAGGCTGTATAGTCTTGTATATTTTCATGTATGGTCAATAAATTCTCTCTTACTTGTTCATATTGGTTTGATCTAGGTTTTTCTCACTAGCAGCTGAAAGAGTTTTGGTTAAATGACATAGCTAATTATACCAATCCACATCCAATTGCCTCTTGACTTTCTCTGTTCATATTTTTTTCCTTCTTAACCTCATTCTAAATTCTTGATCCTGGAGGTCCTCCCTCATTGGAGAAGAGAGGAGAAACTCTAGCACACCTTTTTGCCTCCTTGGTTTTTATAAAATTTGAAAAAAAGGTAACTTCAGTTTGATGGGTTTTTTTTATAGAGACTTTAAATTCTGGGATACATGTGCAGAACGTGCAGGATTATCACATAGGTACAGACACCATGGTGGTTTGCTGCATCCATCCTCCCATCACATGTATTAGGTGTTTCTCCTAATGTTATCCCTCCCCAATCCCCCTACCCCCTGCTATCCCTCCCTTAGGCCCCCTATCCCCCAACAGGCCCCAGAGTGTGATGTTCCCCTTCCTGGGTCCTTGTGTTCTCATTGTTCAATATCCACTTATGAATGAGAACATGCAGTGTTTGATTTTCTGTTCTTGTGTCAGTTTGCTGAAAATGATGGTTTCCAGCTTCATCCATGTCCCTGCAAAGGACCTGAACTCATCGTTTTTTATGGCTGCATAGTATTCATGGTGTATATGTGCCACATTTTCTTTATCCAGTCTATCACTGATGGGCATTTGGGTGGGTTCCACGTCTCTGCTATTGTAAACAGTGCCACAATCAACATATGTGCATGTGTCTTTATAATAGGATGATTTATAATCCTTTAACTGTATACCCATTAATGGGATTGCTGGATCAAATGGTATTTCTAGTCTTAGATCCTTGAGGAATCACCACACTGTCTTCCACAAAAGTTGAACTAATTTATACTCCCACCAACAGTGTAAAAGCATTCCTATTTCTCTTTCTTCTCTATATCTTCCTTTTATTGCACATTCAAACTCAATTTGAGAAGTTTTGCTTTAAAGTATGATGAATACTTAGCAAATGGCTTATATTCTTTAAAGTGTCAAGAACATTTTAAAGAAACAATCTGAGGACAATCTAGATCTTGGCTAATCTTATCACTGATTACTGAGTACATTATGTGCATAACTAAAATTGAGATGAAATACCAACAATGAATGAAAATGAGGAAAATTAACTAAAGACTTAGCATTCTCAAACATATCTTTTTCTTTTAGACTAAAAATATGAATTTGAAAATAAAAATTGGGCTGAGTGCAGTGGTTCATGCCTGTAATCCCAGCACTGTAGGGAGCAGAGTTGAGTGGATTGCCTGATCCCAGGAGTTCAAGACAAGCCTGGGAAAAATGATGAAACCCCATCTATACAAAAATACAAAACTTATCCAGGTGTGGTGGTGCATGCCTATAGTCCCAGCTCCTAGGGAGGCTGAGGTGGGAGGATTGTTTGAGTCCAGGAGGTCAAGTCTGCAATGAGCAGTTAGCATGCCACTGTACTCCAGCCTGGGCGGCAGAGCAAAACCCTGTCTCAAAAGAAGAAAAGAAATAAAATTTTTAAAATCGTACAATTAAAACGTATGTGAAATTTTACAGCTATCCATGAAATGATATATACTGGGCAGGTTATGTAAATAAGTAAAATGTGCTGAGCTGTCTGTGGTCCTGAAAAGTGCATTATTAAAAGCCATGGATTTTTTTTATTTTATACTGTTACCATAAGTAATAATGAGACATTTTTCCTAAATGACAAAATTATTCTTAAAGAATGCTGAATAAAACAGACATTCAATTTCATCTTCCTGACTTTCATTACTCCTGAGAAGATAAATTAGTGGAGTGGATTACTTTCCTTATTCTGGCAGAGAGCTTTAAATTGTAATCACATGTAGCTACAAAGTAATAATAAATAAAAACAGTAAAAGAAAATTACTAAATAGGAACTAGAATTTCCCATCTTCTTTTGGTCTTAATTTATAGCTGTTTTGTAAAGAAAAACATCCAACTATCTTATCAAGGCTTAAATATTGTCACATAATATTTTTTCTAAATTTTCATTTCTAATATTTATAAATATGAGTCTTTCCACAATGATATAATTTCTTTCTATTACACATATTTTGATAAATAATTGTGGTTCTATATTCCTGATGCTTTCTCTACTTGAAGCTCTTCTTCAGTTTGTGTGGTTTGTTTGGGCTTTTTTTTCTGCTAAAGTGAGAGGGGAGGAAATATTTCTACAATGTGGGCATCCATCTTGGTCACTGAGCTTTCTATAACATGGTTTCCCACAGGGTGGAAGTCAGAAATGTACCTGTGAAGAAATATTTTCCACTCATTTTATAGATTAGAAAAATTGGCATTCACAGCACATAACATTGTACAATAGGTAAGTTATGGGATCCAAACTTACAACTGCCTAACTTTATGTCTAGCCTTAGCCTTCCTCAAGCAGTGTTCTTGATAACTTACCAATATAACAGGTTATTTCTTTGCACTTTATGGTTATTCTCTGTCATTTCAAGAAGGTGTTCTTTTCTCCATAGCCAGGCAATAAACTCCTAAAGACTTCACCTCATGTTGCATCTTCTTTGATAGAGAGAAGTTCGTGACCTTGGGATCAGAGTACAGGCTTTGCAGTTGGCCAGACCAGGTTTTAGTTCTTGGATAGCTGAACTACTCTGAGCCTCAGTGTCCTCATTTATAAAATGGAATTAACATTAACTGTTATACAATTGTGTGCAAAGAGTTCAGCAAGATATCTGATGCATGATGATGTTCAATAAATGTCAGCCTTTATGTGTATATGATAGGTAGATACACTGATAGATGATAGACAGATAGATAAATAGGTAGATGCTCTGATGGATACTTAGCACATGGCTTAAATTCTTAACAAACAAGAAAAGATGTGGTTTGTTGGGCATTGTGGAAGGTATTATGTGATGACTTAAATACTCAAGTAATATTGAATGCTTTATTGCATACCAGACATTCTGCTAAGTTTTGAAGACAATAAAAGCAAGTATAATACTCTAGTCTCCCTGGTTCTCAGAAGAGACTCAATATTTTTTTAAACTTGACTTTAATGTTGGTTTGCATGCACATACTTCTCTTTGCCTCATTTTACATGTTCTCTCAGCAGTTTGTCTCATTCTTGTGCTTCAACAATTATTTTGAGGTTAATTTGTAAATTCACTTAAGTTATTTTCCTTCAAGGAGATGCCTCCTCCTGATGTCTCCTTCACCTTGCCCCGGCAGAGCATTTCTCTGATGCTTCCACTGTGCACTGCACACATGCCCATCCAGCTGTCACTAGGCCTGTTTATCCCTTCTCTGCAAGGTTGGAAGCTTTGTGAGGGCAGGAACAAGCAATTTTGTCTTTGAATTCACAGTACCTAGGACAGTGCCTGGAACACACAGTGACCTCTAGCAAATGTGCAATGATTGAATTAATATGTAGTAAAACTCCAATATTTTGTCTCTTTAGTATCCCATTCTCCCTTCTTATGGAAACAGCAATTAGATTTTGCTTTAAAGAACTCATTAATATCGTCCTCCCTAGCCCCATACAGGGCTGACACGATCCGGTTTGAATCTTGAGCAGAAGGGCACAACAATCAAAAAAGGGTAGGGTTTGTTAATTTTAATGATGGTGCCCAAATGTACCTAGGTGATAATAAACAGTGAATTTTTGTTGAATAAAAAAGAAAGAGAGAGGAAGAGGGAGAAGGGAGGGAGGAAGGAAAGGAGGGAAAAATAATCCGTTTGGGACAGCCTTCCCGTCAGGTCTGCAGAGGACAGCTAGAAAGAATCAGACAGACTGAGCCACAGACAGAGAGCTGTAACTCTGGGGTCTGGATGCCTCATGTCTTCTCGACTGAACAGCTCTGTATTTGAATGGCTGCTTCCTTGCCTGGACTATTTTGGTACATCTATTACTGGCTTCCATTTAGTGTCTGTTTATTTAAATTTGCTTTCAACTGGAACATAATTCTCTTGATTATCGGTTGATGCTGCGACACAGTAGGAATACAGATAATTGTCACTGTGCACATTCTGCTGGAAATGTAAAATTATTATCTTTAGAGCAGTTGAGTAGGGTGTTTGAGCATGAATGTTATGCAGCTCCGGCACGTGGAATTTGTAGAGCACTAATTTGTTGGCTCCCTGGCCTTCCTTCACTGGCTGTCGTCTGAGCCTCCCCCAGGAAGGCAGGCAGACACCCAGCTCCCTGGAGCATCCTGCCATTTGCTTACTCGTGAGCAGAGTGCAGTCTCCACTCACACATAATGTCAGGGCTCCTTTCATGGTTATCAGAGACTGAAGGGACTGGGGGGACTGCTCAGACTCTGGGTGCTGGTCCCAGGCGCCCCTGACTTTCGGGGGGCTGCCTTGCCAGGGGACAGAATCTGAGCAGGTGGGGCATCTGCACAGCCCAAGGAGAGAGCAGCCTGAAGGCATGTGGTTAGAGTGGGGGTTGAGGCCGTGGGTCCCCAGTTTCCGTCCCTCCATTCCTCACTTCCCCTCACTCGCTGCCCACCCCACTCCACTCACCTCACCTACCCCTCAACCCACATCACCTGCTACACCCTGCACACCTACCTCCAGACCTCAACTCCCCACCCCAAACTAGGTGCCTCTTCATTTACAAGCAGCATCACTAATTGCTTTTTAGGGTCCCTTTTCTTCTCTCTGTTCAAAATTCACGGGGCGTTCCCCAGCTCCTTTTATGCTACTTTTCTGAACCTTTTCAGACTCTTTTACAAACTTAGCACTTTCTGTGCCTCTTTTAGTCTTTTAGAGAAGAAAGAGACTTGAGAGGGTTTTTTTTTTTTTTTGGCAGTAAAGCTCCTTCTCCGGTACCCCCTCCCCCGCCCTTTCCCTACCCTCTGTCTCCACCCCCACTGCCCCCAAAGCACACGCATTGGCCCTCCTCCCACTGAATGGGGCTTTGTGCAGGGAATTTCCGGAACATAGCCCAGTGCCCAGGCCTCTGTGTGAGGAGAGGAGGGGCCCAGCCGGGCAAGGAGACCCTTAAGCCCACCCCATTACCACGGTCACTGTTTGCCCTGGATTCTCTAAAAGGCCTATTGTTGCCGGTTGCCAGGTATTCCTTAGCAACACTTAAGCCAAGCTGCCTACCCTATTTAGGCCCAAAACTTTTCAATGGCCTCCAAAACCCGTGCTTGTCAGCGCTGTAGACCGTTCCTCAAACAGCCTCACAGGGGAGGGAGAAACCAAACCATCCCCCAGCCGTCTCTGCTTTTCAAATATCTGTGTTTGAGGCTGCTTGGGGGCTTCTTGTCATTTGCCTAGGATCAGCAGGCCAAACAATTGCAATTAAAATTTCTCTCTCCCGAACCCTGCATCTCTCTTCTCTCCCCAGCCCCCCACCCTCGTTGCAGACCCCTCACTAACTTAATATTCAGCTGGGGCTGGGTTTCATCACATTTTGCAAGGGCCTCCTGACTATTCTTCTTGACCATTTCAAAGGAAGTTGCTTTATTATTTTAGGACAGCTTTGGTGGACTTGCATGCAAGGGTTTAGACTCCTCCCCAGCTCTGGCAGGGAGGAAAATAATCGAATCACAGAAGGAATCCTAATGATGGTCCCCAGATGAGAGTCTGGAGGCCCAGATCCGGGAATGGTCTGGATCAGGTTAGCTAACAGATGGGTTTCTGGAGACTGAGGCCCCTGTCCCCTAATCCTGTGCTTTTTCTCACTACAAAAAGCTAAAGTAATAGGACAAGCAGATTGTCTAAGTGAAAAAATAAAGTGTGTACACCTCAAAAACTAAAAGCAAAAGAGCAGGTTCTGGTTTTAGAGGAATATAGCATCCCAGCTCTGAGAGCCTTCCACTCCTTTCTTTCCCCAGCCCTAGTGACAGGATTCTAGGAGGCAGGGTCTGAGGTCTCTTTGCTACCTTACTTTCCTCACTGTAGATACTCAAAGCACCTCTCCCAGGTCCTGAATTAGATGAGGCTAGACTTAGCATCCCAGACTGTGAGAGTCATTCAGCTGCTTCACCCTCACCACCCCATCCCTGCCATTTGACAGAAACAGAATGACTTGCAGGATGCCACATTGTATTTGGAATAAAATCAGTGCCTGCAGGTTCAGGATAATCTGGTACTAGCTGATCTCCAGCCTGTCTCTCCTGGTCTTAGTTCATTCCAGCCACATCTACCTTTTTTTGCTCCTCAGATAAAAGAAGCTCACTCCAGCCTCAGGACCTCTGTCTTACTCTCCTCCCTACCTGGAAGGCTCTGTGCCCAGATCTTTTGGGGACTGCATCCTTCTCACTATTTGAGACTCAGGTCATAGACCACTGTCTTAAGAAACCATCTCTGTTCTCACTCTATAAGCTTAACTGTACTTGTTGTCCTCTTGAAATTTCTGTATAGCATTTATTATTATAAATTACTAGATTTATGATTATTTACTCTAGACAGGGATTGTAATTACACTTGTTATTATCATCATTGTTACATTATTAATAGGCATTCAGAGCTTATTTATTGCCTGTCCCATCCCCAAATATAAACTCTGTAAGAATAGAAGCTTTGCTGTAATATGTCTATCTAATACAGCACCTAGAACATAGAAGGTACTCAATAAATATTTGATAAATAAATAAATGAATGGCTGTGCTCACTGATAGCAGATATGAGAATTATAACTCAAGTCCTGTAACCTCCAATATATATTTTTTCCTGGGGAGTGTACACATTTATCTTTTTTCTTGGGGAGCATATTCCTTTCTTGGGGAGTGTGAAGAAATAGTGCTGGTGTGTTTTTAAACACTTTCTTATTAGCCAGTGTTTCCCAGTCCTTTCGAATATATAGTATTACTATTATTACTGCTCTTCTAAGGAGCCTTTTTAGCCATTTTTTTCCTAATAGGCTTCCATGAAATTACCAGAGATATACTATCTATTTATGTACTGTCCTTTGAAAGGCTATGAATCATTGTAATATCTAAAATTTTCCTCCACCCCAAGACCCAATTTTTGTCTCTGTGGGAGTGATATCATCGCTCTTGAGAATGCATGTCACAACCAGTAGAGTCATTTGGAAGAAATCATACAGATTTCTGACGGTGCCGCAATACAAGGGAATTAATTCTGTCCCATGTGAAAATGGAGGAGACTTGTCACAGAGCTTCAGTATGGGAGAACTCTGACCATAAAAATTGACAAGAGTGGGCAAAAAGGACAGTGGATGTGTTAACTTTGGGCTTCAAGCCCAGCCCTCATATTACATACTTCACAGAGGTTTTTTAAAGATCTTTAGAAAAAGCCTTTCAGCTTAGGTAAATGTGGTGTTAAACCACTAATCGCTAACCCCTTGCCTCTTCTTACTTAGCTCTTAATCAGATTATACAAAAGCTTTCAGATGCTCTTGCTTTCTAAAGCCAGTGTGTGAGGATGAGGTAGGGTTTCTAACATGTTGGCTTGGAAGTGTGAATTTTAAAATTTCACTGTTGTATGTGCCCACAAAATAAAGTATTTATTTAAAAAATTAGCCCTACCTCTTGGAAATACCTGTAGATTGGAGACTGACATATTTATATTCAGTATATTCATTCATGCCCTCCTTAATTCAGAAAGTGTTTATTGAGTCTCTCGCCTGTGTGCCGGGCAGTGTGCTAGAAGACACATGTGTCTTTTTCATAGAATTTGTGTATGAATATCAGGTACCAGGGAATGGATTCTACTGTTTTCAGGTCACACAATTAAAAGCATAATTATAATTTGTCTTCTCGGATATAAAATTCAGAATTTTATATGTATAGAATTCTTGTCTCTCCTGTGTATGTATAGAATTCTTGAAAATGCTACAGAAGTTCCATCGTCTCCTTAGCAGAAAAGGCAGATATCTATTATTTTTTTAATTATGCTTTAAGTTCTGGGGCACATGTGCAGAACGTGCAGATTTGTTACATAGGTATACACATGCCATGGTGGTTTGTTGCACCAATCACCCCATCACTTACATTAGGTATTTCCCCTAATGCTATCCCTCCCCTATCCCCTCACCCCCCTGTTATCCCTCCCCTAGCTCCCCACCCCCAACAGGCCCCAGTGTGTGATGTTCCCCTCCCTGTGTCCATGTGTTCTCCTTGTTCAACACCCATTTATGAGTGAGAACATGCAGTGTCATCTATTTTGTTGCTGTCTAGTACCCTTTTGTTCCCTCTTGTGGTTATAAAAACTCCCTCTTCTTAGAGGAACTAAGCTCCTCCATTCCATGTGGTTCTGGAATTATTGCAATTCGTATTATCGCATTCCTCACCTAGATGAATGACAGAAAGCTCCTTGTTAAGTGGTTTCCCCAGAAATGGAGCATGTGGCCCGAAAGTGATGAGAAGAGTCTTTCTCTGGGTCCTTCTACATTGCAAATAGGAGAAATACAATTAAGTACTCACATTGATAATGTCATCAATAGATTCTTGAAACTGCAAGTTTAAGCAAAATGGCATATAGTAAACAATTTTACCATAGGCTAATTGCTATAAGAGTTAAGTTCATATGGCATATTTCTGATTATCAGACTTCTAAATAAAGATCAAAACACTTTTAATATTAAGCATTGAAACAAATAGTAGCTCAATATGCATTTACGATTAATAAAAAGAAGTAAGATAATTATTTACCCAATTACTCCAGTTCAGAGTAGCAGGTGACTATGTGCTCAGGGGGCCAGGCAGGAACCCACCCTGGACAGGATGTCATTCATTACAGGATGCACTCACACCCACACACACCCACACTCACACAGGTGGGAACAACTTAGACCAATTCACCTAATGTGCACATCTTTGGGATGTGGGAAGTAATCAAAATACCTGGAGAAAGTCCATGGTGACATGCAGAGGACATACAAACTCCACACAGACAGTGGCCCTGGCCAGGAATTATTATTTTTTTCTCAGTGTCAGAACAAAAGGGCATTGAATCAAACTGTGTTATTCAAGGACCTGCTATACTAAGTGATTTCCCCCTTTCTGCTCAAGGGGCTTGAGAGGGAAGGAAGAAACCAGTTCCAGAAAGTAAAGGTCTCTAAGAATCTTGAAGCCAACTGTTGCTCACTGCTACCACAGTGAAAGAACAGAACCAGAGGACAAGTCAACCTGAATTCTGAAAAGGGAGCTCAAGGGTTACATCAAATCTTGGATTTAGACCTAGGAGTCAAATCAGGAGTTCAGAGTTTATTGGTGCCATCCTGGAGAGCAAATAAACCAGGAACTGGCAAATACGGACAGCATCATTGCTTCATACACCATTTGGTGGTTTTGTTCATTTCAGAGACTAGCAAGAAGGTAAACCTAGTGGGTGGCAGGCTAACAGAGTTACTGGCAGAGAAGAGTCTTGGAGAGTTTTAATTTCTCCTTTTATAAATGTCTTGATCCATTGACTTCCAAGAAACATTCATTGTACAAGTATCTTCCTTCCTCTTTCTCCATGTTGATGTTCCAAGATTATTGCATTCAGCCCTTCTCTTTCCTTATTCTTCCACACTTTTCTCACCTACCCTTGTGGTCAGTTGAACCATGCCCCTCCATCCCAAATATGTCCACATTCTAATCCCCAGAACCTATAAGTGTGTTAGTTTACATATTAAAATGGATTTTGCAGATGTGATTAAGTTAAGAATCTTGAGATGAGATTATCTTGAATTATCTAGACTAGCAGGCAGGTCTGATGGAAGAAACAGATATGACAATGAAAGAGAGGTTTACTAAGATACTTTGAAGGTGGAAGTAGGGGCCACAAGCCAAGGAAAGAAGGCAGCTTCTAGAAGTTGGAAAAGGTAAGGAGGCAAAATTGCCTCCGGGAGCCTGCAGAAGGAATGCAACCCTGCTGAAATGTTCATTTTAGTCTTAAAAGACTCATCTCAGGCTTCTGAAAAATAACAGATTTTTGCTGTTTTAAATTCCTAAGTTTATAATACAGTCATCTCCCCTTATCTACAGAGGATGTATTCTAAGACCCCCAGTGGATGCCTGAAATTACAATAGTACCAAACCCAATATGTATGTTTTTCCTATACAGAGATACCTATGATAAAGTCTAATTTATAAACTAGGCGCAGTGAGAGATTAACAACCATAACTAATAATAAATAGGACAATTATAACAGTATACTAAATTAAAGTTATATAAATGTGGCCTCTCTCTTTCTTTCCTCTCTCAAAATACCTCAATGCACTGTGTTCAGCAATTTTCAAATTGTGGTAGACTATAGGTAACTGAAACCATGGAAAGCAAAAACTGCAGATAAGGGGAAACTACTGAATTTCTTACAGCAGCAGTGGGAAACTAATTCGTTATTATTTTCTAATAATTCCCAAGTTTATAGACCTTCTATTCTGACCTCTTTCCTGAACGCCACATCTCATTTGTAACTGAGACCCACACATCTCTGCTTTGGTGTTTCCCAGGTACTTTAAGGTCATTCCATTCGTGTCTTCCCCGTACTTGTTACCTATGTCATGTTAACAGCATCCCCACCCACCTGGAAGAGGTTCATTTAGGAGACTTAAAGCATTCTTTAGTTCTTCTTTTTATTTATTAATTATCTTCTATGAATTGTTGATCTATAATGTTCTGTATGCTTACCTACCACACCAACTACCCTAGTTCAGGTCTTCATTCTGAAAAGTTGATTATCCTAACAGCCTCTTAACTATCCCTCTGCCTTCAGTCTGCACAGCAAGTCCTACTCAACAATGTGAACAAGGTTATTTCTGATAACTGAGCATATCACTCTTCTACTTGAGAATATTAATTGGCTCTATCAGTTTGGGCCAATATGCCTACAAAATAAAGTCCAAAATCTTTAGTACATTGAGATATCTTTGGCATCCTGCTAAATCTTCTTTTTGCTCATTTCACTCAGTTTTTTCTCATTTTGCTCACTTTTTGATTATTTTGCTCACTCTTTATCACTCCTTTCACATTAAATGCACACATGCACATGCAATAATCATAGTAGACTACACACAAGTCCCCACCCAAAGGCTTCTGTATCTTGGTACATCCAGTTTTCTGTACCTCACGTACCTGGTCTTTGTCAGGCAAATCCCTTCTGTGATGGTTAATATTGAGTGTCAATTTGGTTGTACTGAAGGATGCAAAGTATTGTTCCTGGGTGTGTCTGTGAAGGTGTGGCAAAGGAGATTAATATTGGAGTCAGGGGACTGAGAGAGGCAGACCCACCCTCAGTCTGGGTGGCATCTAATAAGCTGCCAGCATAAAAGGAGTCATGGAAAGAGCAGACTTGCTTAGTCTTCTGGCCTCCGTCTTTCTCCTGTGCTGGATGCTTCCTGCCCCCAAACATCAGTCTCCAAGTTATTTAGCTTTTGGACTCTCGGACTTACACAGTGTTCTGCCAGGGGCCCTGTATTAACAGACTGAATACTGCACTATTGGCTTCTCTACTTTTGAAGTTTTGGGACTCAGACTGGCTTTTTGGCTCCTCAGCTTGCAGTTGGCCTATTGTGGAACATCACTTTGTGATCGTGTGAGTCAATTCTCTTAATAAACTCCCCTTCAAATATGCATCTATCCTATTAGTTCTGCCTCTCTAGAGAACCCTAATACACCTTCTAAGCCTTGACTGTCCGAAGTTAATATGAAGTTTTCTCCAAGCCTTCCACCTTCCAACCCAAAATGAAAGTCTATTCTGTGATTCCACACCATTTACTTGTTGATGCTTTGCTACAGTATTTATCACATTGTATCATAGTCTTTTATTTGAACATCTGTGTATTCCCCACTGAATGGTGAGCTCTGTGATAATAGGGACTGTGTCCTATTTCATCTTTCTTCTCTTAACACCTGAATCCCAATTTGCTGCATTACCTAGACCTGCTCCTGTGAGACGCCGCAAGAAGGAAAATGGATCACCAATGGGTCTGAGTGTTAAATCAATAAGAAAATATATTGGCTCATGTAACTGGAAGGCCAGAGGTAAAGGTTTGATTAGTTAAAGCTTAATACAGTTTCTCTATCACTGTTTCTTTGTGATTCTATTAGCTCTGTCCTTCCTTAGCCTCACATTTGTGCTGGTAGTAATGTCATTGCTGCAGTTCCAGGTCTCACTTCTGCTCACAACTATATCCAGAAGACAGGGAACCATTACTTTCATTTATCCTCCCTTAAGGACATAACTCTTCATGGAATCCCTCAGAAAGCTTTTCTTTTGTGTCTAAGTCAAAACTGATTTGTATGTCCGTTCTTGAAATAATCTCTGTGGCCAGCAGAATACCATGAGATGATTAGCTGAATTGCTGAACTCAATGAGGTTTTACTTAGACTCTCCAGACTCATCCCAGGAAGGTGAGATGAGCTTTCCCTGAAAGATACGGGCTCCAGTGGCAGGAAGAAAGATATCTGAAGGAAACACAAGGGGGTTGACTTCCGATCTCAATTACAATGAATTGACAGAGACTAGATTTACATTCCTGACTCTAACAACTACTAAAAAATAAATTTAAAAAAGGCCCTGAATACATTGAAACATTGGACATCAGATAAGAAAGGCCATAATCCAGCCAAGATGAAAAACAAAGTAGGTGAACCTTATAATTGTTCCAACTTTGCTCCAGAAGAAAATTTCTGGGCTGCATTGTGGAGGATGAGAAAGACAAAGGAAGAGCTTGGTAGTATCTCTGAGTCCAGAACAAGAAAATGGGGAAAATGTGGGAGCAACTTTGGAACTGGGGAACAGGCAGAGGTTGAAATAGTTTGACAGGCTCAGAAGACAGGAAAATGTGGGAAATTTTGGAACTCCTTAGAGACTTGTTGAATGGCCTCAACCAAAACGCTGATAATGATATGGACAATGAAATACAGGCTGAAGTGGTCTCAGAAAGAGATGAGAAACTTGTTGGAAATTGGAGCAAAGGTCTCAGACAGAGATGAGAAACTTGACAGAAACTGGAGCAAAGATGGAGAAATATGTGCATAGAAAGGGCACTGTAAGTCTCAAGTGCAGGCTTCTTTTTCCTTCCACACTGGATAAGTTCACATAGAATATGCATAGTGTCCAGGCTTTAAATTACCACCAGCATGTGTGCAAAGATCCTCAGCAGAAGACAGCCAAAATTTCCTATATGATGGGGGTTTTCTTATAGTGAGCTGGTCACATGAACACATTCTAGCTATGTAACTGACTAGGCTTTACCACTGAAATTCCCAGAATCCACTGAAACCACATTCAAGTCATAAGTCAAATTATTATTACTAAAAATGCTGAAAATCGAATACATTCTATAATGAAACAACTCACCTAAGGTTACAGAATAGCTTCCACATGGTGTTGAGCCTGTGAGTACACAGAAATCAAGAACTGATGTTTGAGAACCTCCACCTAAATTTCAGAGAATGTATGGAAATGCTTGGATGCCCAGGCAGAAGTTTGCTGCAGGGGTGGGGTCCTCGTGGAGAACCCCTGCTGGAGCAGTGCAGAAGGGAAATGTGGGGCCAGAACCCCCACACAGAGTCCCTACTGGGGCACTGCCTAGTGGAGCTGTGAGAAGAAGGTCACCATCCTCCAGACCCCAGAATGATAACTCCACTGACAGCTTGCTCCTTGTGCCTGGAAAAGTCGCAGACACTCAACACTAGCCCATGAGAGCAGCCAGAAAGGAGACTGTACCCTGCAAAACCACAGGGGTGGAGTTTCCCAAGACCATGGGAACCCACCTCTTATATCAGTGTGACCTTGATGTGAGACATGGAGTCAAAGGAGATTATTTTGGAGCTTTAAGATTTGACTGCAGAATTTTGGACTTGCAGTGGACATGTAGCCCCTTTTGTTTGGCCAAGTTCTCCCATTTGGAATGGCTGTATTTACTCAATGCCTGTACCCCCATTGTACCAAGGAAGTACCTAGGAAGTAACTAACTTGCTTTTGATTTAACAGGCTCATAGGTGAAAGGGACTTGCCTTGTCTCAAATATGACTTTGGACTGTGGACTTTTGAGTTAATGCTGAAATGGGTTAAGACTTTGGGAGACTGTTGGGAAGGTATGATTGATTTTGAAATGGAAGGACATGAGATTTGGGAGGGGCTAGGGGCAGAAGGATGTGGTTTGGCTTTGTCCCAATCCAAATCTCCACTTGAATTGTGGGAGGGACCCAGTGGGAGATAATTGAATCATGGGGTAAGTCTGTTCTCCTGGTGGTGAATAAGTCTTATGAGATCTGATGGTTTTAAAAATGGGAGTTTCCCTGCAAAAGCTCTCTCTCTTTGCCTGCTGTGATCTATGATGTGACTTGCTCCTCTTTGCCTTTCACCATAATTGTGAGACCTCCTCAACCATGTGGAACTGTAAGCCCATTAAACCTCTTTTTTTTTCGGTGGAGGGAGAAGTTGCCCAGTCTCAGGCATGTCTTTATCACAATGTGAAATGAACTAATACAGTTCCAGAGGCAGAGATGAAAGTGAGGGAGGTGAAAGATTATTTTAAGAAATAATTGCTAAAAATGTCCCAAATGTGCTACCCCAAAACAACACTACAACCCACTGATCCAAGAAGCTGATGAATCCCAAAGAGAATAAAGCCCCAAAATCTATACCAAGATGCAACATAATTAAACTTTTGAAAATTAAAGATAGAAGAAAAAAGTCTTGAAATGACACATTACCCATAGGGAAAGGCCAACTGGAATGACAGTGGATTTCTCATCTGGAACCGTGAAGGTCAAAAGTTAGTGGCAAAGTATTTTTCAATTGCTGAAAGGAAAGAACCATTGACTATGAAATCTGAATTCTAAGATACCTAAAATAATCTTGGCAAAGAAAAGTCAAGTAGGAAGAACCACTCCACCCAATACTAAGGCTTACTCTATAGGTACAGTAATCAAGACAGTGTGATACTGATGGAGATATCCACACATAGACCAGTGGAACAGAAGAAAGAACCCAGAAATAGTCCCACGTAAATATGCCAAAATACTTTTCAACAACGATGCAAAAGCAATACAAGGAAGGAAAAATAGCCTTTTCAACAAATAGTGCTAGAACATTGGATATTCATAGTCATAAATATGAACCTCAACCTAAATTTCACACTTTATATAATAATTGACTGAAAATAGACCAGGAACTTAATTGTAAAATGTAAAACTATAATTTTTTTTAAATAAGAGAAAATCATTTAGGTCAAAGCCTAGGCAAAGGGCTCTTAGATTTGACATCAAACATATGATCCATAAAAGAAAATGCTAATAAATCAAACTGTAATAAAAATTTAAAACTTTTACTTTTTGAAATCCCATGTGAAGTGGATGAAAAGATATGCTAGAGTCTTGGAAAAAATATTTGCAAACCATATATCTGATAAAAGACAAATATCTAGGACATATAAGACACTTTCAAATCAATAGTAAATGCAAACAAGAAAAAAAAGTTGGACAATGGACAAAATACATTTCACAAAAAAGATACATATATAAAAGATAAAAATATATAAAGATAGATATATATTCATTATGTATATGTATATATATAAAATGAATAAAGCGATGAGAAGGTGTTCCATATCATTACACATCAAGGAAATGTGCATTCAAATCATAATGAAATATTACCATATACCTTTCTGAGTGGCTAAAATAAAGTAGAGTTACAACACCAAATGATGGTAAAGACGGGAAAAAGCTGGGTAAGTGAGATATTGCTTGTGGAAATACGAGATAGTACAGACACTCTCAATAAATAACGTGTCAGTTTCTAACGAAGCTAAACATGCTGGTGCCATGCAATCTAGTAATTGCACTTTTGAGCATTTGTCCTAGAGACGTGAAATTTTACTTCCACACAAAACCTGTACACATATGTTCATAGCAGCTCTATTTAATAAATAAATATAATAATAGCAAAACACTGAAATCAACACAAATGTCCTTCAATAGGTAATGATTAAACGTACACACTATGGAATATTACTCAGCAATAAAAAGGAGCAAACTAGTGATACACAAAAGAATTTGGATAAATCTCCAGGGAATTATGCTGACTTGGAGGAAAATGCCAAGCCCAAAAGGTTACACACAGCTTACTTTTGTTTATATAACATTGTTTTGAAATTATGAAGTTTCAGAACTTAAGGACAGAGTAGTAGCTGCCAGGAGTTAAAGATGCAGGGACGGGGAGTGGGGAGAGTAGCAATAAAGAAAAAGGCAGCCATAGAGTTTCTAATTGTGATGTAACTAGTCAGTATTTCCACTGTGGTGGTAAATGCAAAAAACCACACATGGGATAAGACTGTATGGAACTACACACACAGACACACACACACACACACACACAAATTGCTTATAAGTGTACCTACAAATGAGTACTCTGAATAAGATTATTGGACTGTATCAATATCAATATCCTGGTTGTGATATTATAGTTTTGCAAAATGTACACTTTGAGCAAAACTGAGGAAATGGTTGTGGAATTTGTATTTTCTTAAAACTGTATGTGAATTCATCACTATCTCTGTAAAATGTCAATTAAAAAGGAAAGAAAATTTTAAACCTAACATACAATCTGGCCATTCTATACTTAAACATTTACCCAAGAAAAAAAATGAACGTTTGCCATACAAAGACTTGCGTATAAATATTCATATCAGTTTTATTTGTAATAGTCAAAATCTGTTAAGTGAAATGTCCATCAACAGGTGAATGAATAAACAAATTGTGTTATATTCATACAATGGAATGCTACTCAGAATGTAAAAGGAATGAACTATGAATACACACACGACATGGATGAATTTCAAAATAATTATGCTAAGTGAGAGAAGCCAAGCAAACAAACAAAATGAGCACATGGCATTTGTTTCCATTTCAATAAAATTCTAGAAAATGCAACTCCGTTGATATTGACAGAGAGCAGGTAGTTGTTGCCTAGGGATGGAAGAAAGGTTAAGGGAAAGAAGAGAGGAATTACAAAAGATCAAAGGAAGTTCTGAGGGGTGATGAACATGTTTGTTATCTTGACTGTGATAAGGGTTCACAACTACATATATATGTCAAACTTATCAAACTATAAGCATATGTAACATGAAGCCTTCCATTATTACTCAGTAAAGCTGTTAAAAATGTTTTCAAAAAAATGTAATAACTGAGGATCAAAGAGATGAAGTTTCTCCTAAGAATCCCTTTTTAGATTCAGAATTGCAAACCAAGTCTACCATATTCCCAAACCATGTTATTTCCATTACACCTGGCAAGATGTATATTTTGCTCTTGCCATAATAATGCGGTGTAGAAAATTGTTCCCAAACTTAACGTTTATTCTTGCTAGTTCATCCACAAATCAGCTGGAGGCCTACTGATTTAGGCTAGGTTCAGTTGGATTTGGTTTCTAGGTGGTTATGCTCAGGTACGCTCCGTAGAACTGTCAATATCCTGAGACCAGTAGGCTACCTACAGCACATTAGTCTTTTGATGATTATGAAGTACAAATGAGGAAACTCCACTCACAATTCCCCCATTTATGGAACTCATTCTCTTCCTGTCTGCTTTCAGTCCACTTCCGTCTCCACAGGCTTTCCCTCTGGCTCCTAGCTTCTGCTTCCTGGTGGCCTCTCACTGTCTTCACTCAGTGAGACTTCACAGTCCTCATATCCCTTTATGGGTGTCTTCAGCCCAATCTCCTCAAGGGAAAAGAGCTGTCTGTGGGCTCTGGGGTCACTGCAAGGCATAGAACTCCCTTGCCAGTCAGGGAAATAGCTTCCTTTGGGGGGGCTGACACTGCTCCTTGGTCTAAACAGCTGTGGTCTTCATGTGGATAGAAAGTATCAAGATTTATACATACAGTGACTTCCCTTAGAAGGGGCTGCAGGTAAGGCAAGCACCCAGGATCCTGCACAGAACCCAGCCTTTGTCTGAGTGAGAAAAAGGTGAGGGTAAGTTATGGGAGCAGGGATGGGAATAGAAGCTTAGAGCCTAAGTTTACAAATGAGGGCAACCCCGGGGATATTAGGTGGTTGGCGGGGGTGGGGGTGGCCAGGCAAATGTTTCCAACGCTTATTAGAGTACCCTGGTGAATACTTTGACAGACATTTTGTCCAGCTCTGAGTCACCCAAGCTGAAACAGGTCTAGGGAAGCCAGCCACGTGAGAACTTGGAACAACCTACACAAACTGTACAGGTCACAGAGCATGCAAACAAGGATGAGCTAATGAGGGACTTGTCAGAGACTCTGAGCTCTCATATAGCCTAAACCAGCCTGACAGACCTCCCTCCACCGTAAAAGGGAAGCACTGGGGAGCCCTGTGGTGGGAGATTTTGTCCTTCTACCTGAAAAATCTCTAGCCACAGGAGTAGGTCTGCTTTTCAGATTGTGCAGAGGTACGAGTTATAGTCAGTAAGCAAACCTGAGTGATGCTGAGTTAGGAAAAAGCCCAGAGAAATCACCCTGGCTTCAGAGAGCACATGATTTCATCAATCCAAAAATAAAATGCAATTTTAATAATTAGCATTAATTAGAACTTTGCGCTTTAGAAAATGCTTTTAAATACCTAATTATAGATCATCTTTGGGCACTTTCTATGGCCAGATACTGAGCTAAATATGTTACATATATAATCTTCTTATTTAATCTTTGCAATAAACCTTTAAGATTGGTTATATTATTATGTTCTTTTTTTTTTTACAGATAAAGAAATTAAAGCTTTGAAAGCTTACGTGATATGCCCAGGATCACAGCGTGAGAGTCAAGATCCCAACTCAAGGTTGTCTGACTCCAAAACTCAACCCTGGCCACCACGTTCTGCCTCATCTTTCTCAATACTCATAAAAATCCACAAGGGTGACATTTATTAACTCCATTTTAAAGAGGAGCAATTTCAGGAAAATTAAGAGACTCCAGGCCATGACTCTTAGTAGAAAATGGACCAGGACAAGAATCCAGATCTTCTGACACCAAGGAGATACTCCAGGGTGAAGTGGAAAGATCATGTCTTTGAAATCGGATAGACTTGCATTCAAATGCCCAATTGCTGAGGGTATTTACTCTGTGACTTAGGCAGATTTCTCAACATCTCTGACCTGTGAAATGGGTTTTTATACATACGCTAAAGGGGAATTGTAAGGATTCAATAAGAAAATTTACATACCATAAATGTTACCTTCCTCCTTCAAAGTCTCCAATCTTTCTACCAAACTAGGTTAAATGGCACAATCCTAGCTCGAATCCACAAGTAACTACATAAAGGAAACACTGGGCCAGGTGCAGTGGCTAACATCTGTAATCCCAGAATTTTGGGAGGCTGAGGTGGGCGGATCACCTGAGATCAGGAGTTCAAGACCAGCCTGACCAACATGGAGAAACCCTGTCTCTACTAAAAATACAAAATTAGCTGGGCATGGTGGAGCATACCTGTACCCTCAGCTACCCAGGAGGCTGAGGCAGGAGAATCAAGCAATTCTCCAGAAGGCGGAGTTTGCGGTAAGCAGAGATTGCGCCATTGCACTCTAGCCTGAGCAACAAGAGTGAAACTCGGTCTCAAAAAAAAAAAAAAGAAAAAGAGACAGAGAAAAAGAAATTCAACTTACTAATGGATGGTGTTTCAAAGATTCCTTTAGCTATATTTGGAACTCTACATGAGTTTTCCAACATGAGCAATTCCATAGTGTGTGTTGGAGGCTGAAGTTTGTCCCACAAAAAATTCTGTTGAAGTTCCAAGCCCTGGTACAGGTGAATGGTAGCTTATTTGGAAATAGTCTCTGAAGATGTAATCAAGTTAAGGTCATAGGGGTATAGAGTAGATTCTAACCCAGCAACTGGTGTTCTTATAAGATGAGGGAAATCTGGACACCCACACAGAGAAAGGAATATTACATGATGACAGAGTCAATTGGAGTAATTCTTCTACAAGCCAAGGAATGTCAAGGACTAACAGCAGCAGGCTTAGAACAGATTGTCCCTCAGACACTCCAGAAGAAGCCAACCCTGTCGACAATGATTTCGGTCTTCTAGTCTCCAGAACTGTCAGAGAATACATTTCTGTTGTTTTAAGCCACCCTGGGTGTGGTACTTTGTTACAGATATTCTAGGAAACTAACACAGTGTGTTAAGTAAAGTGTCAGCTTTTGCCGCCTGAAAAATAAAACCAGCCGGAAAACTCAGAGGCTTAAAATAAGGCCATTTGTATGTTTCATGATTGCGTGGGTCAGCAATTTGGGCTGGGCTCAGCTGAGCAGTTCTTCTTATCTTGGCTGGGCCCACTCACACATCTTCAGTCAGCTGCTAGGTCAGCCAGGTAAGAGCGGATCTCTGCTGGCCACAGCAGGATTCCCAGTCTCTGTAAACTGGGTCTCTTGTCCTCCAGCAGGCTTGCCTGGCCTCCTGCTGAGCCAGCAGGTGGGGTTCCAGAAACACACAGGGCAGAAACACACAAAGTATTTCTAGACCTAGATTTGGCATTGGCCTGTCACTTTTGCCACATTTTATTGGCCAAATGAGTCACAAGGCCAGTCCAGAGTCCAGAGATGGGGAAATAAAATCCGCATCTTTTGGCCATGCTTTAGAAATTTATTTGATTTCTAAAATGAATCTTAGATACATAAAAGTTACAATATTAAAATCCTATTTCTCCTTTATGCTTTTAAAAAATTTTACTTCTTCACTATTGTTTTAGGTTCAGGGGTACATGTACAGGTTTGTTATATATGGAAAGTGCAGGTTACAGGGGTTTGGTGTACCTATTATTTTGTCACTCAGATAATAAGCATCCTGATAGATAGTTTTTCAGTCCCTATCCCCCTCCCAACCTTCACCCTCAGGTAGGTCCTGATGTTTGTGCTTCCCTTCTTTGTGTTCATATGCACTAAATGTTTAGCTCCCACTTATAAGTAACAACGCATGGTATTTGGTTTTCTGTTCTTGCATTAGTTCACTTAGAAATGGCCTTCAGCCCCATCCATGTTGCTGCAAAAAATGTGATCTCATTTTTTATGGCTGCATAGTATTCCATGGTTAAACTTCACCTCTTGGTGGGAAGATCTTCAAGGTCATGTTAGAAAGGGGCTTGGGCACAGGAGAGGAATGTGGTGCCTATGGTGACTACTTTTACCAACAATCCACCTGAAGGATATAGAAAGCCACTGTCTCTGCTCAAAAGGGATTTCTAGTGAGTTCTGTTCCCTTCCACAAATTACAGGGAAAGGGCTTTTCCTTGGATCATCACAGTTCTGCTGGGTATCTAGGGCTCTACACTTCTCTTGAGCTTATAAATGTCCTGGGCTATTTAGGAAGGGAGTTGTCCCCATAAGTGTGTCAGATTGAGATGAAGCAAAGTCTTAGAGCACATGCTCCCCTCTCCATTTCCTTGCCCCTGCACAAGACGAGATTCTGGGGCTATAGAAAGAAAATCTCCTTCAGATGTTGGCCAGGCAATCATCTGTCACGGTCTTGGAAAACCAAGGATGGTAGATCATGCTCATTCAAGTGAGGGCTTGGCAGCCATAGGTGATTCTATTTCTGGACCCTCCAAAAAATCCCTGCATCCCTGATTACTCACTGCATGGTGTTTAGGTCTGGTCCTCATCTCCTGGCCTCTTCAATCTTTCTACTAAATGTTTCATTTTACCCAGATGCCCTTTATTACTGAAGAATGCAGATAATGAGAAATTAGTCCATTGGACAAGCTGGGGGTCATGACTCACTGGGGACCCTATCCCTTCGGAAAGGAACAGTCACTGTGAGCCCCAACTAACTGCTGTCATGTGAGAGAGTCAGCCCTTGTTCCAGCCTATCTAAGTTTTTGAAAGAATGTGGATTTTTTTTATGTGAAATGTAAGGGTTTTAATGGACAATTAAAATTCTAAGATGTGTGAATCTAGAATTCTAAGATGTGTTCATCAGAACACATCTTCAGGCTAGATTTGGCCTAAGGGGCATCAGACTGTGAAATTTTAGAGAAAAAGAAGTATTTCTTTATTACTGCTTTTAGTCCTCTTAATCCCTCCCCTGAGGCAATGAGTACAGAGCTGACTTATCTTCTTGACATAGGACCTGGTGGGGTGTAGAGGATGGAGAGGATGTTGGAAAACTGGGGACCAGGAGAACAAAAGCGCATGCTCTTGTAAGTTGTCCACTCAAATGTGATGCCAGCCTGCCAGGGTTTACATCACAGGCTGGCCATGAACTCTAGCCCTGGGATCTGGCAAGTGGGTTGACCTCGTGCTAATCAAATTGTTGTCCAGGGACTTAGAGAATCGGCACCATCTGGGAGTATGTTAGAAACAAGAATCTCACAAACAGATTCTCAAGCATATTCACAAGAAACAGAGTCTTCAACTGCAGCCTAGGCCTACTGAATACCAGTTAACAAAATTCTCAAATGACACTTACGCACACTGAAGTTTGAGAAGTACTGAAACAACTCATTTAGGTCTTGGGTCCTTCGTGAATAAAATAGGTGGATTGTGGGTAAAAACAGTCAAAGAGGGCACCACATTCCCCTCCTGTTGTGCCCAAGCCCTTTTTTAACATGACCGCAAAGATCTTCCCACAAAGAGGTGAAGTTAAACCGTGGAATACTATGCAGCCATAGAAAATGAGATCACGTCCTTTGCAGCAGCATGGATGGGGCTAGAGGCCATTATCCTAAGTGAACTAATGCAGGAACAGAAAACACATACCACGTGTTGTTACTTATAAGTGGGAGCTAAATGTTGAGTACATATGAACACAATATAAAATAAAATATACACATAAATAGTAGTAGCATCATAGGGTATATAAAGGTTAAATAGGATGATGGGTATAAAGCGCTTAGCACAATGCCCAGCACACACC
The DNA here is from genome assembly GCF_049354715.1 of Callithrix jacchus. Taxonomy (NCBI): domain Eukaryota; kingdom Metazoa; phylum Chordata; class Mammalia; order Primates; family Cebidae; genus Callithrix; species Callithrix jacchus. Next base: position 105,986,465 of record NC_133510.1, on the reverse strand, counting down.
AATCATCTTAAATAAACCAGGCTTTGATTTCTAGGCCTACATGAAAAGAACTGCAAACTATAAAAATAATCAAAAGGGAGAACCTAACTATAGAAAGAATCATGTTTGAGAACCTAACTTTCCCCCTTCACCACTATTTCTGTGAATAAGTGTTTCCTGAATTCTGGTTGAGAATACTGGGACACATCTTCCTTCCCACTGTCCTTGTAGTAGCCACAGTTCCCATCAGAAAGGACCTATCAGAAGGGGCTCCTCGAGTGACAGAAGTAAAACTACAGCCAATAAAGTGAAGTAACTTGCTGAGTTCCTAGCATACTTCCTGGAACACAATGTGTGCTCAATAAATGGCTTATATTGACTGAATGTGGTGGCTTACACCTGTAATCCCAGCACTTCGAGAGGCCAAGGCAGGTGGATCACTTCAGCCCAGGTGTTCAAAATCAGCCTGGGCAACTTGGCGAAACCCGTCTCTACAAAAATAATAATAATAATAATTAGCTAGGCATGGTGGTACACACCTGTAGTCCCAGCTACTTGGGAGGCTGAAGTGGGAAGATTTCTTGGGCCCAGAAGGTCAAGCCTGCAGTGAGCTATGATTGTGCCACTGTACTGCACCCTGGGCAATAGAGCAAGACCCTCTCTTTAAAAAAAAAGTTAAAAAAATTATGTGTTTGTGTGCATGTGTGTGTGCACACATGTGTGCTTATTTTGTGTCTCATTAATTTATCATATTTCCTTTCTTAGAAGCTTTCTCTTGAAGAGTCAACAATCCAGTTTTATTCTGAACTTTCTAAAAATACCTAGATTCTCTGTGCTTCTTTTCTAGAGCTATCTATTACACATGGGAGAGGGAGAAAGGAGGGAAGAAAAGGGAGGTTGCTTGTTTGTCTATTTGTTGCTGGATTTTATAGCATTTGCATTTTTCTGCTTGTATAAATAAAATATGCAGGAAATATAAAAAAGATAATTAAAACCATTTGAAATCGCTCTACCCAGGCACATTAGCATGCTATTCTTCTCCTTCATGTGTTTTTCTAAGTGGTTATATACATTATAGATATTTACACAATGGGATTCAGTTTCATATTGTGTGTGTAATTTTGTGTCTTGATTTTTACATATTACTTAAAATTTTATTGTGATCATTTCCATGTCAATAAATAGAATTTGAAAAGAAACAAAAAATAACAAACCTCTTTAATGGATACCCTAATAGTTCACATTATTATTCCCCTGGTTTTGATCATTAAAATTATTCTCAATTTTTTTCTATTAAAAGTAGTACTTCATTTGAGGTCTTAGATGAACCTTTGATTACATATCTGACTGTTTCTTTATGAGAGCTTTCCAGGATGTTAATCTCAATGAAAGAAATTTCTGGTTTAAATAACATGAGATTGTCAAAATTCTTGATATGTGCTGTAAAATTGCTTTCCTAAAAAGCTATGCCAATTTGGATTCCCACCAGCCATTGTGAAATATTTATTTCCATGGCTTGAATTGAGTATTACTAATTATTTTAATCTTTATCTTTTAAATAGGTAAAGAAGTATCTCATTTAAATTTTTGTTTCTTTAACTATTGGTGAGGTTAGTTTTCTAATCTTTAAATTTACTATTGTCATGGTTTACAAATGATCTATTTGTATTTTTTATACTTTTCTATTATAATTCTTTAGTATTTTTTATTAATCTGGAAAAATTCTTTTATTATGGATATTTGTATTTATTGATATTGTATTGACATACAAGTACTAGATATTGATAATACATGTTACAAATATTTTCCTAGTTTGTTTTTCACTTTTCAATTTGATTATGATAATTTAAAATACTAAATTTTAAAATATTTTTGTAGTCAAATCTATTGATCACTTCTCTTATATAGTTTCTCCCATCGTATTTATGCTTAAGAAGATCACATGTCATAAGTCAGTTAAATAAAGACCTACCTTATCTGCTGATTGCTCGTATTTTAAAAAATATTTAGCTCTTCACTTAAGCTGGATTTTATTGTATGTTATAGAGCAAAGTCAGAAACTGTTACCTCCTTAAATAGCCAATTTTCTCAACGTCCTTGTTAAATAAATCATGCATTAAGTGATGTATAGTGTTTCCACTATCTTATGCTTCATGCTTCCTTTTTTGGTAAATATTGTTTCAAGATGTTGTATTTTCTTACATCGATTGGTCTGCTGATTTGTGGATTTTAATTATTATAACTGTCTAGAAACCTTTAACTTCTGGAGATTGCATGCATGCAGCCTCTTGATGTAATTATTGGGATTTCTAAACATTCTGGTTACACATAAAATGAAACATTAACCATAAACTATTTGAGATATAAGAAACTTTGTATCTCATATCTCATTAAGCAGCAAGGTTTTTTAGGTCATAAAATCTGAACCAACTTGTCCCAAATTGCCCAAATCCCTAGAAACAGAGATAGAACTTGAACCCAGGCCTCTGCAGCTAGTCTTGAGCACTTTCCACGTCTTACTTTTTTTTTTTTTTTTTTTTTTTTCCTAGGTCTTAACAAAATGCAGCATTGGGCTGTCTCAGTCCAGCAAGGGGTGAGCATCAGCTATGATTCAGGCACTGTGTTTACTCACAAGGCACTGTAATATGGTTCCTGGCGTATGGTGGAGGCACTAATGCATTAACATTTCTTCAATAAAATATCAAATGTGAGAAGTCTTGAATAAGGAATAGAGAGACAGGGAGAGATTCATTCCAGTCAGAGATTGCAGGCTTTCAGCCAGAGGTAACCTTTATGCTGAGACTCAAAGAATGGGTTGGATTGAGGAGATAGGAAGAAGAGCACTCTGAGTGCATTCCAGAATGAACAAAAGCAAACAACAACAACAACAACAACAACAACAACAAAACCCATCGTGGTATCTTCAGGGGCTCTTCTACTTTGCACCCCACCCAATCCTGCACAGCCAATCCATTAGCTACACTGTTAATTCCACTTTAAAAATAAATCCTGACTATTCTAGTTCTTCATTCCTCACCACCCTAAGTGCAAACCATCATGTCTTCCCTGAAGACAACTGTGATCCCCCAGCTGCCCTTCCTACTTCTACTTTTGCTCCCTACAGTCTTTTCTCCCAAAGAGAAGCCAGATCCATTCTCTTAAAAGATGAACCAGGCCAGGCATGGTGGCTCACGCCTGTAATCCTTACACTTTGGGAGGCTGTGGTGGGCAGATCACCTTAGGTCAGGAGGTTGAGACCAGCCTGCCCAACATGGAGAAACCCCGTCTCTACTAAAAATACAAAATAAGCCAGGCCTGGTGACACATGCCTGTAATCCCAGCTACTCAGGAGGCTTAGGCGGAGAATTGCTTGAACCCGAGAGGTGAAGGTTGTGGTGAGCTGAGATTGCACCATGGCACTCCAGCCAGGGCAACAAAAGCAAACCTCCATTTCAAAAAAAGAAAAGAAAAAAAAAAACAGATTACTTCTCTGCTTATAATCATCCACTAGGTTCCCACTGAACTTAAAATCCCAACAACTTACAATGACCTTCACAACTCCATGCACTAGCCCTGACTTCCTTTTCAGCCACATCTCCCACTACTGTGTTTCTCATTCCTATGCTCCAGCCCCTTTCTGCCGCTTCCGGAGCTCATTCCTGTCTCAGAGGCTTTGCATCTTTGTTCCCACTGCCAATGTCATGCTTCTTCCAATCTTTACCTGGCTGAAACTTCCTCATCATTCAGTTCTCAGCACCATGCCAGCTCCTCAGAGACAGCTCCCAGATACCCTTGCTAAAGCAACCCGCATGTGCGCCAACCACTTTATCACATGACTCTATCTTAATTGTCTTCATTGCACTAACCATGACCTGAAATTATGTTATTATATATTTGATTAATAGAATATAAGCCCCATGGACAGCAGAGACTTCTATCTTGTTCACTGCTTAAATTCCCTACCCCTAAAACCATACATGGAACATTCTATAAATAATTTAATAGTCATGGAATAAAGCGAATGAATCAGGCATGTCTGAAATGTGATTCCTTATGGGATGTCACAGGAAACAACCCTGGAGAGGCAGATTAAGGCCAGACAGTGAATAACCTTTAATATCAATCTAAAGAAGTCTAGATTTCATGCCCATCTTCTTCCTTGAACTGATGTATCAACTATATGTCCTCACAATTACAGGGATCTTCCGCACCTTGAGTGAATACTGACAGTCCAAGAAAGAAAGAGAAACATTCAGAAGACTCAAAGAGTTTCAGAAATTGATTTTTTATTCAGAAATAGAAAATGGAGAAGCAAAACAGATGAATGAGTCTCCAAATTTCTTCACCTACATGGTGATATAGCATAGGCATAGGCTGTTGTGGCCAAAGGAAGGCACATGCACCTAGTGACAATCATTCTTACCTTCAATAATGCAACTTGGAACGCATGCAGTCAATAAGTACTGACTGGACTCAATGTCTGAAGGTTTACACAGTTATAAACCATTTTGCTTTGTGCCACACAGGTACAACTTTTTCAAGTCTATTTCCTCATTTGTAAAACTGGAATTATCATTTCCACCTCCTAGGGTTGTTTAGAGGATCAAAATGAAATAACCTAAGTGCTGTTCCCAGTGTCAAGCACACAGTATGTGCTCAATAAATTTGAGCTGCATTCCTTCTGCATGCAGTCCATGGGAACTGGTAGAGCTTATCTCTTCTTACTCTGATGCCTCAAGCTTAACAAGAAGGTTGAAGTGAGAAATGACACAAACGCTAAAATCCTATCCTTTGACATACACTTAACAGCAAATTTCTGTGCCTAACTAGACCTCCATTAGTGATGATATCCCCCAAAAAAGGTCATAACCATGTTAGAAATCGTCTCATATAATTGAGTGTGTCACCTTCAAATGCCATTTATGCCTGTGGTCCTGTCTGCTTGGCTCCTCAGAGCCTGTCTGCCTGAATTCTCCGCCTTTCTTCTTTACATGTTTATCCCAACCAGATTTCACATCTTCATCTGAAAAGGAAAGACTTCCAGTTCTCTCAGAAATAATATCTTCTCCCACAGAATCATGTATCTGGGACAATTGAAGTATGTTCCGTTAATGACCAAACGAGGCTTTTAAATTAAGCAGCTGACAATGGTTGTTCGGAGTGCACTTTTCTAAACTGTCAATTCTGTCTCTTTCTTGAGTCCATCCCTCTCCACTTCACTTCCCTGAGTCACAGGATTATGTGAGTGCAAAATGAGACAATACATATCAAAATGCTTTGTAAAATGTAAATGACTCTAGATAAACAACTTGCTCTTATTCCTCTTACAGTTGAGATACCATGTAATGGTCCTTTTGACACTAGTAGCAAGATTGCTAGTATTTGCCAATATCCACTCTTACCTTCTTTTTCATAGTAATAGAACGTCTGATTATTGGCTGAGTCCATGGCCATAAAAATATAAGTAAATAAAGTACATTTCCAAGATCCCTTTGCAGATAGATATTGCCTTGTGTCTAAATTCTGCATGTGGACAGGTTGGATGTAGCTTGAGTGTGTAATCCTCTTCCTCCTGGCTGGATGTGGATATACTGTGCGCCATCTTTGATGAGATGGAATAGGGTGTTGATCCTAAGAAAAGTGGAAGAAGAAAGGGGACCTGGATTCCTACCACTGTGGATTTTCAGTGGCAGCCCTGAGCTTATCACACTTGAACACTTTTGTGAGACAATTAATTTTCTTAACTTATTTTAACCACTATTATTTTGAGTGTCTATTCCAAAGCCTAATATCCTGCATCTAATTAATGCAACTAAATAGATGTGCCAAGGTTTTGTGAAGACTCTGGGCCACTGTTTAGCTCAGCTGGTTTAAGATGAGAACTATCACTCCTGCCTGGGACAGATAATTCCATATGGTTTTCAACCACCTCTATCTCCTCTGGGCTGCAAATGAGAATATGGATAGATCTGAGTGAATATATTTCCACTACAATAGGTGAGAAAATTTTAGTGAATATACCACCCGCCAACAGTGGAATTACATAAAAGGCACACCTAAGAAATGGTACATGGTCCTACAGCGTAATGAAAGTTGATTAAGTTATTTTGGAGGACATTTTGGTGGAATATATTAAAGTTAATGAAGCTCATGCCCTATAATCCATCAATTTTCAAATTTCAGTATCTACCCTGGAGACAGACTCATAGATGTATGACCAGGTGTTATAAAAGAGGAGGCATTTGCATGAATAGTCATCAGGCAACATTGGTTTTGTAGCACAATGACTATCTCTAGGATGTAAATGCACACTTTGAAACTATGTGCACCTATTTTTTTGAATGAGGTGGATTCATTTGTCCTGACCTAGTACAAGATATGAGACACATTGTTCAGTGAAAAAAATATTGCAGAATGACACATAAAGTATAATATCAGGCATACTTCTATAAAACACATATACACACAGAAATTAGTTTCAAAGCTTCATATATGTAAATACCTTAAATGGAAAAAATGGCTCAATCCTAGCTAATGACAGTAACTCCCTCTGGAATAAAGATCATGACAGGAAGCTATAACTCTTCTCTATAATGCCTAAATATTTTGCAGTGGGAATTAATTTATGTATTACTTGGTAGTTAAAAATAAAAATATTTTTAGAAAAGAGGACACCAGTACCATGTGTCTATTGAGTATTGTACAGATTCCAAAAGTATGTTGCTGCTTTCTAATTAGAATAAGTAGAGAAAGAAAGAAGAATTTTCAAAGCAAATATATACCTGAAAAACACACAAATTTGGAAATTTGCCTCACCCGGTAACCAAAGCCTCATTAAAAAAAAAAAAAATGTGTTCTAACCAAACACCACATGTTCTCACTCATAAGTGGGTGTTGAACAATGAGGACACATGGACACAGGGAGGGGAACATCACACACTGGGATCTGTTGGGTGGATGGGGGGCTAGGAGAGAGATAACACAGGGTGGGGAGACTGGAAGGGATAACATTAGGAGAAATACCTAATGTAAGTGACGGGGGGATGGAGGGAGCAAACCACCATGGAATGTGTGTACCTATGTAACAATCCTGCAAGATCTGCACATGTAGCCCAGGACTTAAAGTAAAATAAAAAATACATACAAAATGACCAGGATGGCATTTCAAAAAAAAAAATGTTTTTACATGCTTTTTTCTCAAAGGTGATACAGCTTCAGAATGATACAATTATTAGACCAGAAATTAACATTTTAATGTTTCTTCTAAATGTACTAGGGTTTATGCCTTAGACTCCCCTGAGTTCACGCAGCATGACCTTGGCTTCCAATGACAATGCTCTGACATGAAGAGAGGAAAGTGAAGTCTGGCCATACAGTTAAAAGCAAGTGGCTTTTGATGTTTAGGAATTTCAAAGAAAAATCTTTCCACTAATCATCCAAGTGGAACAAACCTGGTTAATAGGTTGCATAAACACAAAGCCTACCTCAGCTACTTAACTTTGACTCTCTTTGTCCAGCATTGACCATTTTTGTACGTACATAAAATAGAAGCCATGAGTCCCTTGGCCTCAAATGTTCTCTTCCTCTCTTTGTTGTTACCACCTCATCTCATTTAGTTCTATTTCTAAAAATGTAGCTCACTTTCTTCTGGTAGTCATTCTGGAGATGATTTTCAAAAGCATACAGTGAATATTTGTCATTTTTTTCAATTATATACATATATACGCCATTGCATAATTATATGAAATACATATCAAATTTGTGATATATAGCATATCACACAAGTAATTTGACAGGTACTATTGATTCAGAAATTAAAAAGCATGATTCAATATTACATGAACATGGCAAACATAAGGAAGTCTCATTTGAATGAGTTACACTTAAGAGACACTGATCGTTAGCATCTTACAAGTTTTGCTCCTCCATACCAACATTTTCACAGAGGAAAATGTTTTTCACATGTGCATCTTCTCCATATTTTAGCATGGATTATTTTGCAGGATGAGTACTGTGCATAGAACCTAATGCATAGAAGGTTCTTTAGGGGGTAATGCCTGGGAACTCAGTAACAGTTGCTTGGCTTGACTATGTGCATTGTAGGGTCACTTTTCTCAGTGGCAAACAGCTCCTGGAAAGGTTATGGTGGAGCTGACCCACTGCTCTCAAGGTTGAGTGTTTCTCATCCTTGACTGCATAGAAGAAACACCTGGGGAGTGTTAAAAGACCTCCATGCCCAGGCCACACCCCACACCAATTAAATGAGAATCTCTGGAAGTGGGACCCAGAAGTTTTATTTTTCTAATTATCTGGTTGCTTTCAACATGCAGCCAAGGTTGAAAACCACAGAGCTGGGTGATAAAGTCATGAGCCAGCTAAGTGGCTGAGAACCAGTCAGTCACAGAAAACAACAGCATCAGTGGCCTATAAGACCATTAGGCCCTTTGCTCTAGACATGTTCTCCTTGCCTGAATGCTTCTCCATCAGTTATATGCTTGGCTGACTCCCTCATCTTCAGGTCACTGTCAAATCTCACTTACCACCATATTTCTGACTACGCTCTGCCCCCAACCTCCACCCAATACCATTCCTATTTCCCCTATTCTGTTCTACTATTTTCTTTTCCATAGTGCTTATTATCCTCTAACATACATAATTTTCTTATGAAATTATCCTTATTGTCAATGATTGTCTCAACCCTCTAGAGTGTGAGCAACTTGGGCACCAGGATCTTTGTCTGCTTTCTTCTCTAAATATCTCAAGAGACTAGAAGAGTGCTAACTATATAGTGAGTGCTCAATAAACATCTGCAACACAAATAAGAACTTAAGCCAGAAAAAGCCTGCTAGATTGTTTCTAAATCCAACATTCTCATTGAACTGATGTGAAAACTGCAGCCCAGAGAGGAAACGAAATGCATCCAGGATCACAGAGCAGAGCAGCTTCTGATCCAGGACTAGACCCTGACTCTCTGACTCCCAGTGCAACTCCCACTCTTAATAAGCAAGTTTACTGTTTAGAAGTGTGTGCACAAACAGTTCCAAAGAGCAAAACTTAAAGAGGAGCCATTGTCTCTGCCTGGGATTTTTAAAAATCCACTCTTTGTTTTGAGAGGTGTTACTATCATTAGAACTTGATGAATCCATTTCAAAACCTGGGAATACCACTGTACTGTCTGTGGAATCACTCAGAGCCTAGAGACCATATAGACAGATTGATTTTTACTAGCCCATTTTTTTTGGAGCTATTTTTGTTTGTTTTGTTTTGTTTTCCCTAATCTGGGCTTAAATAAAGGAGCCGAGAGATCTAGGCTTTGAATTTTGTAAATGAGCCTGCTGCTCATTGCACTTTTCAGCAAGATAAGGCCCGAATGGCATTTGCAGAAATGCCTCCCTATCTCTCCAGCAATCCGGCTTCTCTGCGGGCCCCTTGGTAACAGCTTGGCAAATCTGCAAAAGGAATGTGACTATATAGTTTGTATGTGAACCGTGGAGTTATTATGGTTTCCAAATTGCCTAGCAGGTCATTAATCATAGGCCAAGATAGGCCATCGCAGCGGCCTGGAGTGAAAGCACCCAGCATAATGCCAGCGAAATCATGTTTAACATGCAGCTCTTGCCAGCACAGATATGGAAGGGGAGAGGGAAGGAAAAAAATCATTCCCCTTTTAGGAAAGAAAACTTCTACTTATCTTTGATTTGCATTCAGTCCTCCCTCAATAGTCCTTAAGCCTGTTATTTAATTCATTTTGGTGCCAGGGTTCATCACAAAGCAAAAACCCTAAGCGAGACCTATGCAGTCTGTGACCTCCAAACCCCCTGTCTTTTCTTGTCAGTTCTATGTCATTTGTGCAGTTGAACTCCACCAATTTGAAATGCTGACCTCTTCCATAGACAACCTTATTCTCCTCGAAAGAAAGAAAGGCCCCAGGGCCGACAAACCACTCAAGCGGGAGATGGCAAGAAAAGAGAAAAGTGGTTGACTCGTAAATCAATTTCCACAGCCCACCCAAAATCCACACACACATTGAATTTGTATAATTTTTTTTAAAAAAATTGCTGAATGGATTTATAAAGAAGGGGGCACCAAGAACAAAAATAAAAAGTTATGAATTGGGGCCAGGAAGAAGGGAAGCTAAAATCCTGCTCCCAGTGGGCCAGAACAGCTCTTAGGGCCCTCCTCTTTTTTTTATACCTGGACTCCCTGAGGTTGTTTGAAAAGAAAAGTTGAAAATAAAATGCAGGAAAAGTTCCATGTCACTGGCAAAGGCAACAAAAGAGAAGGGGGTGCTGAGGCTACCAGAAGAAACAGGACTTAAGCTATAGAGTCTAGGAGCTGCTAGGCACAAAGCTTGGGATGTATATGACCCATCTGCATGGTGCTGTCCACGTGTGCATATACTCACATTCCCCATGGCTGGGCCTACGTCCTGCATGCCTCAAAATGTCAAACTTGACAACACTCTAAGACCTGTTGTTTCACATAGCCAATGTTTTTTTCCTACCATGTCTGTCTATCACCTCTCTTACATTTTATTTCCATCAAAACCAGTCATCAACTATACAATTAAACTATACGATTTCCACCCCCCGCCCAAAAAACCAGCCATCAACTATACAATTATTTAAGGAAAACGTACATTTATTGAGCACCTACTATGTTTTTACCCTAGGCACTGGCGATATTAAACAGTACTTTTTCCAAAACCCCCACAATCTAGTGTGAAAATAAAACATAAAAGCTCCCTCATATGGAGAAAAAACAACCATGAGAGTAGAAACACAATTTCTCCTTTCCCACATGAATCAGTTTTGCTTAGATTTTTCTCTCTACATCCCCATTTTCTTGCTACCAAGATTTTTTAGACTGAGAAAAAAAAGTCCCAAATCCGTTTGCATTTGCTAAAGACTATTCTTTCTGTTCCCTAGACCTCCTGACACCTAAAGAGAAAAAAAGAATAGTTCCCTTCTTGTGTTCCGAAAATTGAGTTTCTCCCATTATGAAGCACACACTAATGAACCCTTTTATTTCAGTTACTTTCAAGATTCATGAAACATTGTTAGACAATTAATGAGGATTCACAAATTGTTGTAGCTGAGTGAGATAAAGCATCATGGAGTTTCCTGGCTCCTTTTCTTAAGAGCTATTGTTCTCAGAGCTACAGAATGCTCATTGTAACTCCTGGTGGTCAATATGAAAATTTCATCCTTCCTCTTTTTGATACAGTAGAGTCTACTTAATAAAAGTGATTCCAGCAATTTTTCTGAATTCTAAACACAATTCAGAGTTTTGTTTGTTTGTTTGTTTTAATAAGCTTTTTCACCCTAGGGGGAAAAAAAGTAAGGACTATACACAAATAAATAAGGGAATATTGTGATGAGGGCAACTACATAACAACGGTCCTCCCTTGGTGTCTGTGGTGGATTGGTTCCAGAAACTGCTGGGACACCAAAGTCCATAAGTGCTGATATACTACAATTCCTGATATAAAATGGCATAGTGTGTGCATATAACCTACATATATCCTCCCTTCTACTTCAAATAATCTCTAGATTACTCATAATACTTAATACAAGGTAAACGATATATAAATAGTTGTTATATCATTCAGGAAAAAATGACAAGAAAAAAATCTGCCCATGTTCAGTACAGAGGCAATTTTTATTTTGGATATGTTCAGTCTGAAATTGGTTGAATCCATGGATGTAGAACCCATGGGTATGAAGGGCCAGCTCTGTGCAAAAGTTCCAGAGAAAAGTGATTAATCTGTGTAAAGTGGGATCAAGGAAGACGTCCTGGAGGAAGTGATGTTTGAGACACCAGAGAAACCAAGAGGTCATATGCAAAGACCCCAAGATGAGACAAAGTGGAATGTGAGCAGAGAGGACAAGCAGTTTGGCATGCTTGGGGGATAAAGGTCAACAGGGTGACTGGAGATCTGGGTGGGGCTGAAGACAGAGGGTAGGTCATCAAATGTCTTACTAAGCATCTATGAGAACAGAAGTTCCATGTGAGTAGCCAGCACACATCTGCCTTATTCAGCATCATGTTAGCTTTGCCTAGCATCGCACTGGTGTGTTGTAAGAGGTCCATGAATATTTGTGGGGTGAAAAAAGTAACTACTATCATAGACAATGGGGGAATCCATAGAATTGTTTTAAATAAGAGATATGTGATCACACTTTTAAAAGATCACTTTGGTGGCAGTGGTATGATGCTGTGATCTGTGTATTATTTTTAAAGTGGCCACAAGGTGGAGGATGGATTGGAGTGACAAGAATAAGAATGGTATTTAAGAGGTGAAGGCCCACAGAGAAATAGTCAGGTACTGAGCAAGTGCAAAAGCCATGGGATTAAGAAGGCAAGAGCTGAATTTAAGAGGGTATATAAAGGTTTCAAGACAGAAAAATTATGTCTGAATTACGCATCAGTTACTTTTCAAATAACATGCTCAGAATGTTTCCTTCAAACTCAGGAAATCTTTACAGGCAAAATATCTCTAAATTTAAAGCTCAATGGGTCTAATCGCTAATTGGGAGAAATGGTTCAACAAATAATTCTAATATTTCCCGATTTTCTAGACTTTTAAGACATCATATAGAATTGTTTAGATTTAGTGATGCTTGCTGGGGTCTGGTAGGAGAAAATGAGAAAGGATAAAAGCTATTCTTGGGTTTCTGGTTGAAAATATTAGGGGGGTGGCGATGTCACAAACCAAGATTTGGAAAACGAGTTGAGCATGTTCTTTCAACCAAAATTTTTTTCAGAGCCTAAAAGACACTTAATGAGAGCTGGACTAAGGCCCTTAAAGGTTCTACAAATGGGAAAAAAAATTAAAAAGACCGGAAATGTAGTTCAAACACCAATGCCAGTGCTATCAGCTACCATATAGATCCCAGTAATGAAAGGAACTAGATAGAGAAAATTCTGCCTGGACTTGATGTTTTGATATTTTTGTAATCTTGAAACTTAATTAAGAAAATAGCTTTTTGAGAGAATATGCTTGGCATTCTCTCCGTGTTTTCTAATCTTGAATCTCCCAGTTATGAGTGATATCATCTTGGGCAAGTCATTTAATTTTTTTTTCTTTTTGAGACAAAGTCTCACTCTGTTGCCTGGGCTGGAGTGCAGTGGTAGGATCTTGGCTCACTACAAACTTTACCTCCCAAGTTCAAGTGATTCTCCTGCCTCACCCTCCCAAGTAGCTGGAATTACAGGCATCTGCCACCACGCCCAGCTAATTTTTTGTGTTTTTAGTAGAGACGGGGTTTCACCATGTTAACCAGGCTGGTCTTGAACTCCTGACCTTGAGATTTGCCCACCTCAGCCTTCCAAACTGCTGGGATTACAGGTGTGAGCCACCGTGCCCAGCCTAAGTCATTTAATATTTCTGCGCCTCTATTTTCACCATCTGTAGCTCAGGGGGTTGGAGAAGGAGACCTCTGAGGTACTTCTACCTTTAAACATTGGGGGATTCCATAAACAAAATTGATGACACAATGTTGGGAAATCTGACCCTACTTTTCAGAAAACTTAAAAGTTCAGATAATTAAAGAGGATGAAAAGGATTGGGAGCAAACGCCAGCTCATGGGTGGAACCTAGAAATTTGTTCAAAGTGGCTCTTGGAGTAAAATCTGCAGTAGACAAAGCCTTGAGTCTCTCTGAAACCCAATACCCACCTTCTCCCTCTTCCCTCTTCCTTACTCACAGAATCCCACTTGCATTTTAATCAATGACATTCTTGGTTTGAAAAGCAAAATTCCAGCCACGTTTTATAAGAGAGCAGCTTTCAGCCGGCACACTCCTTTTCTCTTCATCCTTCGCCTTCTTCCCTATAAAGCAGACATGGTCTGGAGATGGGACAGTCATCCCAGAACCACAAGGCAACAGGTTAAACATTATGGATGGCTGGGTGTAAAGCTAGTTAGCACCTGTGACCCAGAAAGCTCTGAGAGCAATTATATCAACTCCAGTGCATTCCTACATCCAGACTTCTTGCTCAGAGAAAAAGGAAGGAAGGAAAGGGGGGAAGGAGGAAGAGTGGAAGGAAGTGAAGGAGAAAGGGAAAGAATAAGAGAGACAGGAGAAGGGAGGGGAAGAGAGAATGAAGGAGAGAAAGAGAGAGAGGGGAAAAGAACAAAGGAAGGAAGGAAGAAGGGAAGGAAAGAAGGAAACTGGAGGGCAGGAGAGAAAAGAGAAAGGGAGGCAGAAAGGAGAGAGGAGGGACTGAGAAAGGAATGAAGGAAGGAAGGGAAAGAGGGAAGGGGAAGGAAGGGAGAAAAAAATGAAGGAAGGAAGGGAGAGAAGGGAGAGATGGAGGAAGGAAGAAAGAGAGATAAAGGAGAGAGGAAAGGAATGAAAGAAGGGAGGAAAAGGGGGAGGCAGTGGTAGGAAAGGAGGGAAAGAAGGAAGGAACAAAGAAAAAAATGAAAGAAGGAAACAAAGGAGTGAGGAAGAGGAAGGAAGGAAGGAAAAAAAGGAAGGGTGGGTCCGTCATTTGGTTTTACTATCATAGGTTGGGTTTTCTGCACCATCAACCTATTTCTGATAAATATGATGACTGACCTCTTTCATATAGTGATGAATAAGCTCATTTCCTTGCAACACTTAGTATACTTGGGAGTTACAGATATAATAAATGACTACTTCCAGTAAAAAATCTTGACTACGAAGACTAACAAAACTAGTTGAATGTCTTCCAGGACAGAGGCCACATTGTATTCATCTCTAGCCCTATTGCCCAGTGTAGACATGACATTCTTTAGGACCACAATTCCTATGGGTTAAATAAATTATGGAGAGAAGGAAAGTGGCTTTTTCCATCAAAGAGTTATTCTATCATTTTCACAGCAAACATTTACATCTGATGATTCATCACTGGATTGATTCTCCTTCCTACCAGGTCAACTAAACCCATCTGGGAACATCACATGGAAACTGTAAGAAATTTCTGCTTAATTTCACCAATGTGATTGACATGCCCTTAGGAAGAAGATAATACCCAGATTCCTGGGATAGGTGAAGTGCCGTTGTGATACCATCCATAGCAAGGAATGATGAAACTTGCCCCAAAAGGTGTACTAATGCCCCAGGGCTGAGAAGAGGAGCACTTGGGAGCCTCAGAGCAGAGCCTGGGTGATCACACAGGAAGGCAGAAGGTAGGAGAAGGCACTTCTGTCTCCTTTGTTCTGCCACAGTTCATGCCTAGAGAGGGTCTCACCTAATGCCAAGATCTAAACTTAAATTATGTTTAAATGCAAATAGTTTGCATATTGTTAATCCCCTAACAGGGAAACAGTTTTCACAATGAAGCCAACAGTTACCAGGGACAACATAACCAAATGAGAGAAACATCTTGCTAGTGCACAATTGAGTGAATTGCTACCCTCTCTGCCAGCATCCGTTTCCAGCCACTCCTTGAAGGAGAGTTTTGAAGTTTACCTAGTTGTCACCATCATCATCACTCTAGAGCAAGGATCAGCAAAGTGCAATCTGAGAATCAAATCCTGTTGTAAGTAAAATTTTACTGGAGCAAGGCCACACTCATTCACTTACATATTATTCCTGGCTGCTCTTGCATTACAATTGTAGAATTCAGTCATTGCTCATGAAGCTGAAAATATTTACTGTGTCACCCTTTACAAAATAGCTTCCAGACTCCTGATATAATGCATACTTGTATTTTTTTGTTTTGTTTTGTTTTTGGCTGCCCAGTGTCTGAGTACCCTTCCCTTGGGTATTCTTAAACATTTTGAGAAAAGTATAAAAGCAGACAAGCCCAGACACTTACTTTCCTGGCCTTCCCTTGCATCTATAGTTCAATCATTCTGAAGCTCTCACTCCAGATGTGGACCTATGATGAGTGGCACAAAGAAGCAAGGACAGAAGAGAATCTATGTTTGCCCCAGTGGTACCTGGGGCTACGGCTCACCAATTTCCAGACTGTGTGGCACCATCTGCGCCAGCAAGACATCCAGTGTCTAGACCTGGGGATGGTGTCAGCATAAACGGTGGGAACCAGAGATCAGAAGGAGTGGTGGTTGCACCCTTATCCAACTACTCTGGGAAGTGGTTTTAATGATGGTTTTGGCTGCTTCTTAGCCTCACACTTTCTACCTGTGTTCTGATTCTGGAATTAGCCTTTTTAGTAATTTTATTAACTACCCAAAGCTCCTTCTGTAACTTTCTTTTTAGTCTAAATTGACCAAAGTCTGTTTCTGTCACTTGTAACTGAGAGGTCTGACTAATAAAACCACTATTTTTTTTCCCACTTGTACATCTGTTAGCAGTTTACAAATCACCGTCATATAACTGTTTTTGTCTTGTGATAACCCTGTGACATGTGTTTACGCCCATTTAACAGGTGAAGAACCAAGGTTAAGTAAGGTTAAGCAATCTGGTTGAGTCAACACTAGGATCTCTTTCGATAAAAACAAGGAATCTCTCTCCACTATGCCAAGCAGGCAAAAGTCCTTTTATAACATCAGGCTTACTAGTTTTACCTATAAATTAAGCAAATTGCATCCCCTCTTCAAAACCAGCAGAGTCCAGAGCTCTGTTAATGCTTACCAGCATCTTGTCATCTTTTTGTCTCCTTTGTCCCTGTCCAGGTGGCTTTATTTTTCATTTGAAAATGTCATTGCCACGTCATTAGCAATGCACTGTTACCTGACAGTAGGAAGAAATGTCCCTAGGCCATATGGCTGAGTTTAATCTACATGGTCACGGTGTAATCCCGTTGAAATGGCTTCCCTTTTCAATCAAAACCGAATTTCACACTTTATACCAAGATGGGGGCAGCTCTTGTCTTCCCCAGAGTAATATAGATCTCCCCAGGCAGCCAAGGCCAAGGGAAATGGCTTTCTTCTCCTGGCAAGCAGCAGGTCGGGGGGCAGGGCTGAGAGGTCAGCACAAATGGGAAGAGACTGGAAAGGAGAAGCAGGACCACTGGGGGAATCAGAGTCCAAGGTAATCCTCTGCATTCACCTCCAGTAGATTACCACTGGGAACATTCAACCCCTATAACTTGGAATAAGTAAATTTAGAATAAGGCCTCTTGATGAAATTAGTGGCTTTATCTTATCCACAGTTGTCATTTCTAAAGTTATTTATCTGGTTTATCTCCCCCAGAAAGGCTAAAACTAAAAACCAATGTCTACAAACTAGCCTTATATCAGAACAACCTCAGTTAATTAGAATCTCCAGAAATACATATTTTAAGCCAACCTCTCCCATTTATTATAATGCTGCCGACCATAGCCCAGCGTATAATAATCACTGCTACAAACACATAAGAAAAGAAAATTGAGTGTCACTGGTGATGTAAGATAAGCAGAATAAAAACATAAAAAATCACTTTAAAGAAAACTTGCCAACTGGTAAATTTGCTGGTTTAAAATATAATAAAGGTTAGTGAGATCATGAGGAAATTTACACTCATGTCGCTGACAATGGAATCACTGGAATCATAACTGATTGAATCTTTCTGAAGGCAATTAAGAAATATGAATCAAAAAGCCTCCAAAAGACACATTTCACTGGGCAAAGCAAGTCTCCTTCTGTAGATCTGTCCTGAGGATATAATTATGGAAGTGTGTAATTGCTTGCTTCTAATGTTTTCCATCATAGAATTTACTCACTAACGGCAACATATTTTAAAAGACATTCCCTTGTTTAAAAATACGCAGGTTCGTTAGGATGCTATTATAACTTCAATCAACGTTTTAACATTTTAAATCATGTTGTAGAAGACTAATGATACAGAAACATGTAACAACTAGATTTTTGAATTTCCGTTTTATGGGGTAACTGTAAAGGTCTGGGACCATGTTGGTCTTTTCCACTACCGTGGTCCTGAAAGCTTACACAGGACCTGAGAAAACATTTGCTGAATAAACAAGTAAACTAATTCATGCTCATATTTTAAGTAGAAAAGTGGAAGATCTGATGCTATTTTATAAAAATAAACAGATGAAAAATATATGATAGTTAAATGTTGACTAATATCTGGTTGATAGCATTATAGGTGATAGCTATTCTTTTCATTTATGTATAATATATCACAGATATATTTCTATGGTAATAAACATAAATCTACATCACCGTTTAAAATTCTGTACAATATACTATTGTATGAGCTTGCAAATATTTATCTATTTATTTATTTATTGAGACAGGTTCTCTCGCTCTGTCAACTAGGCTGGAGTTCAGTAGCCTCAGCCTCTCTGTAGCTTCAGCCTCCCAGGCTTAAGTGATCTTCCCACTTCAGCTCCTGAGTAGCTGGGACCACAAGTATTTGCAAGCATGCTCAGCTAATTTTTGTAGAGATGGAGTTTTGCCATCTTGCCCAGGCTAGTCTCAAACTCCTGCATTCAAGCAATCCTCCTGCCTCAGCCTCCCAAAGTGCTGAGATCTCAGGCATGAGCCACTGTGCCCTGCCTGTGAATATAATATTTATTTAAATCTTATCTTTTAAAAAAGTACTACAACAAACACATCCCTGGCTATGCATTTTTTCAACTTGTCTATTTTTTTTTTTTTTGCCTTACAATAAAGTCCCTGGAATTAGAATAACATGTCTATTTTCATTGCTAGAGGATCTCTAGCAACAAATTAGCTGTTTGTTGAAATATATGCCCTATTTACATGCCACAAAATAAATCCTTCTTATTTCTGTGTCCCAGTGAGGCAGGGACATTCCTGAGAAGGAGGAGATGGATGTAAAGCAGGCCTCTTCCTGGGCACTCCAACAGGAGAAAGAACATGCCATATACGTGTTGCTCTGTCTTCCAAACACAGCTTCCATATCCTCAGGAAGTGGAGACGTGAGTGTCTGAATGCTGAACCCTGATAGCCTAGCCAGATGATCCCCCCCAAGGCTGAGATAGTTTGGTTATTATATTTTCATGGGAAAAAATATCATCGTTAGTTTGCATGAGCCACCATTGGCTACATCGCTGTGGTTATACCAACTCTGCAGTCTTCATTTCAGGGTCCTATATATGTGCTTATGTGGAACAGACTTGCAGTTGTTTCTAAATCTGCCCTATGCATCAAATACTACTGCATTCTGAACATATTTAGACAATGTAATATTTTCATAAAATATCAGAAAAGTAGACCTTGTGTTTTCATTTTTGGCCTCCATTATTTTTTGCTAACAGTCCATGAAGTAATTATATTTCAAAAACATAATCTATTTTCTGGAAGATGAAGAAGGTTGCCCAGAGAAGGGAGGAAACAAAAATAAATGTGGGAAAGACAAAGAGGGACATATTGAAGATCATCTTTGCTCTCCAGAAATGAAAACATCATACAAGGACTCAGTGAAAATATGATGACCAAGAAGCTGACCAACTTCTGCAGAATTATCAAACATTTCTGGGATCATCAACAGTAGTTTTGCTTGTTTTTTTTTTCCTCCGTTTTCTAAAAATTGGTGTTTTGGAGCTTGGAAGAGCTGATTGGTGGGTAGAATCAGAGAGAGATAGTGACAGCAATCTTGGAGGTTTGAAAACTGAAGCAAGTGTTAATAATTTCGCTAATGTCCCATGCAATGGAAATCATGACTATCATTTGAATCTCTATGAATAGTTTTCTGAAAATGTTCCTTCCAAGGTCTAAGGAAACCAAAGTTATAAATCACTCCAAAAAATCTCAGAGGATATGTCTCCTGGAAGGGAATCATAGTGGCCAATTGTAACTTCCAGTGTTAATTTTCTCCTAACAAAGTAGTCACATCTTGGGGCTTCACTTTTCTGTTCCACAAAATGGGCTGATAAGTTTCTACCTGCTTCATCAGGAAGAAGTAACACCACCATTCTGCACTTGCCAGAAGATGACGGCTCACTACTTGGAAGTCTTCCACAACACTAGCCAATCTTTCCTTCCACAAGTTTTGACCTGTGAATGTGATCTCTGCTTTATCTCATTCTATCTTGGTGGCATGAACACCACAGAACAACATTGTTTGTTGTATTAAAAATTCCCTGAGGACTTAGCTCTGGCACAGCATTTTCATTTCACAGATGTAAAGCATGTGTGATATGAATTTTCTTGGTACACAAAATAAAATACTAATATCTATTTCATTTTCAACTGGATTTTCTTGAGCATATGTTGGATATCATGCTAGGCACTTTTGCAAAGTTAATCTTATTATCTTTATCATTACCATAGAAGGTAGTTATTATTATCTCTACTTATGCAGAGGAGAAAACTAAGGTTCCACTCCTGAACTAATTGATGGTACATCAAGAATCCCAAGCAGATCTCTTCACACAAAGTCAAATATCTTCTGGAACAAAATAATGTTCAAAGAAAACCAAAAGGACATTTCTAAGGAATGTCTCCCTTTCTCCCTTCTTTCCTTTCTTCATATCTTCCTCTTTCTTTCCTTCCACAAGTTTATGAGTGTCAAGGATGTGCCAGATACTCTTCTAAAAGTGGAAAAGATTCTTGGTAATACAAGGAAGATGGTAAAGAACACACTCAAGTGTTGGTAATGCTTTCAGAAGCAAGCAAGCATGGAGTTGGTGTCTGGATCTTATTGAAGAAACTAAGGGCTGGATTATGGTGGAAGAGGCATGGTATTTGGAGTCAGGCAAATCTTAGGTCCAATTCTGTCTGCTGCTATTTAGGTGTCACAGACTCTCAGTTTTATTCACCAGTAAGATAAATATAATAATACACCACCTTGAAGGATTGCTCTGATCATTAAATAAATAAGATCCCTGGCAGTTGAAAAATGCTCAGCAAACAGGAGATAAGGATGTAGCCATGTGAATACATGTTATCCGCTTCCATTGCAGGAAAAGGTGCTGCCATACTTCCCTGGTCTGGGAGGTCATTCATCTGCACATCTGCAGGACTATCTTGTATGACCTCTCCCAGGCATCCACCGCCACCAAGTCTTAGAAAGCAGAAGCTGGGGGCATGTCTGTGCATCAGAATACTGCGGAAACTGCACTAGGGCAGGCTCCATCTCCTTTGGCTTGCAAATCCCTGCTCCTTTGGCTGGCGGGCACTTCATGGGGTGGAGGGCCAATTCGCCATGGCGGTTTGTATCTGCAGCAGGCCTGACAGGCTGGGAGAGGAAGGCATTAATGTTTTCTGACAGGCGACCCCTAATTGTGGGAGCTTTTCTTCTCGGCCTTCTGTGAAATTCTGACTTAGGCGAGCAGCATAACCAAGTGGTAGGGCATTGAGCATGGCTTGCACTACACTAAGTTGGGAGGGGGTTTGGGGTGGTGGAGTGGGTGTGGGAGGAGCTGGCCCAACATTATTCATGAAGACTTTCAGCTGTTTTTGTCTTTTAACTAACCTTTGAGTTTGATCAGAAGTCTGGCTGGCCTCCCTTTCGCCAAAGGCCCTGCTGGCACCTGGACAATGGAGACAGACTGTTTTTCCTAGTAAAGAGAGATAGCTGGAGGAACCCAAAACCTGTGTGTACTGGAGGGGCGGGGGGAAGGTGGCTCGGGGAAGGACACGCCAGCTTTACTTCTGTCTGGTCTTCAGGAGAGGGGTGCTTATTGATAGAATTTTCAGCTCCCCCAACACAGGCAGCCGCCTCTGACTGCTGACCCTGCAGGCTCAGCAACTTCATCCAGTCAAAGGCACACAGTGGGCTGGTTTTTCCCATTCGATTTTCAAATGTCACTCTCTTCCTCCAGCAATACCTTCCTTCTGCTCTTTCTCCCCACTGTCCTCCTTCTTTCCAGAGAGTCCACTGGCTGAGCAGAGCTCCAATCTAGAAGAGTCTGGTGTGTGTGTGTGTGTGTGTGTGTGTGTGTTTTTTTTTTTTGAATTGTAAATAACGATAACAAAAAAAGAAAGAACAAATGAGCGAGAAAGAAGAGCGAAGGAAGAAGAAAAGGAAGAAAGAAAAGAGGCGAAAGAGAAAGTGACTCAGGTGACAGCGAAAGGCAGATCCAAAGAAAGGCAGGCAGAAGTAGTTTGGTTCAAAGAGGATGCGGAGGGTGGGGCTCGGCTGTGGTCGAGTCCGGAGGCGCCCGCGCTGGCCGCGAGGAGCCCGGTAGTGCGGCTTCCCGGGCCGGCGGGGGAGCAGCGAGCGGCGAGGGGGAGGCGCTCTCTAAGGCTCTTGCTTTTGGCAGGTGCGGAGCTTTTGTCCCCGGCATCCACTTCCTGCTTCGAAAGCCCGGAGCCGGGGCCCAGTGCTCTCCAACGCACTTTACAGAAAGTGACTCCCTCCAAGGAGTGTGTGTTGGCGGCTTTCCCCCAACTCGTCCCCAAAATAGCCCTGGTAGCCAGCGCATCAAAGGCGGCTTTGTAAGCGACCGCCCGCTGGGTGCCTGGAGGGGGGCGCAAGCGGGACGTTCTGGGAGCGCGTCCCACTCCCGTCTCCAACCTCTCTCTTTGCTCTCTCTCTCTTGTATTCTCCTATCCTCGCCTCTCCGTCACTCTCTTTCTCCCTCCTGTTTTTCTCTTCTGCTTTCTCCATCTTTTCCTCTCTCCTTTCTCCCACCCCCGCAACCTACGCTAGATTTTCTCTTACCCTTCTCTCTTCTCCCTACTTCCTTCCCTTATCTCCTCCTCTCTCCAAGCTCTCCCTACTTTTTCTTTTCCCATCTCCTCTGGTCTCTCTTCCTCTATCTCTGTTACTCTCTCCCTCTTCCTCTCTCACCCCTACCCCTACCTGTTCCTTTTTTTCACACCTCTCCCCTCGGGTCCCTATGCCTACTGTTTCTCCCCCCAGCTTCAGGTAGCCTGGCGAGTCCTGGCGCGCGCCGCTGACAGCGGACGCATGCCTGCAGCCAATCAACGCCCGGATGCGCTGCAGCTTGAATAAATCATTAAGCCTGACACGCGCTCAGGGCCCGAGCTCCGCGCTTCAACTTGCTTCCTACCATTAACCTACACACCCTCTTTTGTAACAACCTAATCTTGCATACAAGGGAAGAAGGAATATAACTTCTACCTGCGCTAGATTCAAGCCACTGCTTTCGCAGTGGATAAAGAACCTCAGTGTCAGCGAGTCCACTTTCCTTCTCATCGTGGACTCCGGGTAACCTGGAGATTCTGGGGAAGTCCGAAAAGAATCATTTCTTGGCTCAGGAGTGGAGAGAGGGAGAAACTTCAGAGGCTTTTCAGCAATAAGTAAAGGGATCTGAGGTTGTGGACGATTATTACACCACAAAAGCATCCACAGTGTTTTTTAAAGGAGGTTGCAATAAAAGATGCTTCTTGGAGAGCTCTCTCTAGAAAATACAAATTAACTCAATTAAGTTCTAGAAATGTTGATCAAATTTAATCATTTTCCCCTCCCTTTTGAAGTGAGTGTATAAATTGCAGAGTGAATGAATGGGCAAAGAAAGTGGGGGTGGCTTCCAGTAGCAGCAACAGCTTCTGCAAGACCCAGTACCACCCTACTACCTGGTTCAGAAAGATCATTAGAAACATATATTTCTTGCATTGATATAGTCATTGGTTGCTCTAAAGCCCGTTCATTTTCTGTTCATCTGGTCATCTAGGCAAAGGAAGGTATCAGTTTCCTCATTTTCTAGAAGAGAAAACTGTAATTGACTTCACTCCTGTCTCAAAAAGATGAAGTGGTGTTTCTAGAGTCACATGTTATATGGAATTGGGTTCATCCATACTCCAGGATGTTTCTTACTTATAACCCTAGGAGTCTCTGAAAAGTATCTCTTACACAAAACTGGTATTTCCATGAGATCCTGTGGTGAAATGGCCTGTGTACCAGACAGTGTCAGCAAGAGAGATGATGGCACAAGGGTAAATGAAAAAAGCTTAACAGAAAGACAGAGATGTTGGTGAGGTTAACCAAAATGATGCTGCACCCAGAGACTAGGAATAAGGAGGAGCTGTTACCAGCTCTGGGCCTTAATTAAGAGGCAAGAGAAAGAGGTTGTTACTAGACCTCAGCAAGAGCTGTATCTGTGGGAGAGAAGCCTCCTGATGAGAGCACTGGCCTTCAGACAAGGAGCAGAGCCACTGCCAAAGCAACAGGGCTTAGGCCGGAATGGAGCAGGGATAAAAATATCCCAACTTATCTCCTCTTCCACTTTGCCAGTTCCTGCTGGTGTCTCCCACTGGCCAAACTCAAGAGGAAGCCAGAAGGGCACACAACCCTTGTGATGAATTCCATGAAGATAAGCCTGCCTCCTGAGGCAGAAGAGCAGAGAAGGGTGGAACGTGCATGTGGAAGGGAAAGGAAGAATAAAAAACACAATTTTTGGTGGAGCAGAGAAGACAATCTCCATTTGTCCATTTAGTCAACAAATACCTATCTTCCCAGGGGTGGGGAAGATAATGGTGAACAAGACAATTAAGATCCCTGGCTTCAGGGAGGTTACTGTTTAGTAGTGTGTAATTGACAATAATCATACAACCAAACAAAGATACAGCATTTTCAGATAGTGGTAGATGCCAGGAAGGAAAAACAGGATTAAAGGACAGTGATTGTAGCAGATGGAGAGCTACTTTAAAGAGGGTGGTCAGGAAGTGCTTCTTGGAGTAGGTGGCATTTGAGGTAAGGCAACCTGGACTTCTTAGGAAAATCTCCCTTGATTCCACGTCCAGTCTGGGCTGTGATTTAGATGCATCTGACCAGTCCCCAGGAAAATGAGAGACAAGACTGGAAGATAAGAATAGCAACAACAGAAGGGGTTAACATTTACATATAGCTTGTAATCTCTGCCACCAACCCATTTACTAACTCCTTTAGGTGGCTTCACCTAGCTGTTGTGTGTATCAAGGAATTGGGCTGTTTCTTCTGTGTTTAAACATCCCCAGCACTGCAAGAACAGTGAAGTGGAAAGGCACATTCTACCCCTCTTAAGACATCTCAGTCCTACTCCTTATAAATTCTGTGCAAACCACAGAATGGTTTCTTCTCTGTTCCTTGGTGGGTCCTGCCTGATGTGAACTTGAGATAGACTCTTCTTGATGCAAACCCTCCTACTCGCAATAAAATGTTAAAAGAACTATGTCAGGGAGGTGAAACGTGTGTAATAGCTCTCTCCCAGTTTCTGATGATGCCTGCCTTTCAACAGCTCTGCAGCCCTCAGAGGCAGGTCTGTATTTTCTTTCTTTCTCGCACTCCCCGCTCCTCCTCATCGATTTAAGGCGTGTCTTCAGTCTTAACTCGGTGGTCTCCATGTCATTGTTGAATAGGTAAGATTTCTCAGTCAATAAAGTCAACGCAGTTTTCCACCTCCAGCATTCCCCTTCTCTCTCTCTCACACACACACATTAAAAAAAAAAAAAAAAAAAAAAAAAAAAAAAAAGGTGGGGGCTAAGGCCGGGGAGAGCCTGCTATTCCTAGCCTCTGGGGTCTACATTTTGTATTTCGCTGACAGCCCAGGGCCGCTCCAAAGCCCGCCGCGCAGCCAATGGGCAGCGGTGATTTATGGAGCTGACTAACGCGCGCTGAATGCGGCCTGTCAGAGCGCTGTGAATAGCTTCCCTTCGCCGCACAAGCCCCGGCTTTGTGTTGCTAAGCGATTAGAGCAGATGTAATGAGATTTTGCCCAATCCTTGCTTTGCCCTTTCCTAGCTTCGGCAAAATTGTGTGTGTTTTTGTGAATTTTTCGAGTTTGTCTTCGCATTGTGGCAAACAACGACTAACTTTGCCTCGAGTTTAACGAGACTGGCTATTTCCCATTCAGAAGTGAGTCAAAGAACACCTGTCCTCATAGGAGAAGGAAAAGAAAAATATCTCCTTTTGTGGGGGCTGAAACATTGTCCTAATGTTATATTCATAGCCATAAATGACTTGCTACACTTTCTTTGCGTACCTTATTCGTAAACTTGCAAAGGAGCTAAATTAAAGGAAAGAGAAATGGAGAGTGGGGGTTGAGCCCAGCTCTGGTCCTCCAAATGAGAAGATTAAAAATAAAAGCAGGCATCACAAAAGCATTAGTTCTCTCAAGTAAGCTCTAAATTGGCCCACTGCTGGCAGAAAGTCCGATTATTTATGGCGATGAGGAATTTACTGATTTTTTTTCCCTTAATTACTCTCATCTCTTTGAAAGGGACTGAAGCTTCAATGTGCATTCTATAGAGGGTCATTTAGCAAAATGACATCAGACGCTGTGGCGTGCTCCGCGCATCGCGGCTTTAAAAAATGATTATTCTGTGCCACTAAATGGTATAGATGTACCAACACAGACTAGATTTTTAACTCTGGAAGACGTGCTGGCTACCCGTTCTTTGTTGGGTTTTGTAAGATGCATTTTGCGCTCGGCTTTCCGCTTGGCTGGAGACACGCAAACTGAATCTGCAAGTAATGCAGGCGGCGAGCGAGGAGCCGGCGAGAGGCCGAGTAGGATTCTAATCACGTTCTTGCTAACTGACAAGAAGCAAGCCAGCCAAAAACCCACCAATTTCTTTTTGAATCTTGGTAATTGGGTACTTTTACACGCAGCTCACGCTATTAGGATAGAGTCACAAGCTTAGATAGGCCAGTGTCTCAAAGCGACCACACATTTCTAATGCGTTTTTTTAAATTAAAATCTCAATCCTTCTGGAATGAATTCATATCATATATGCCTTTTACTTAAAATCAATATGGCAAGCATGTGTACTGGAGAAAAGGAGTAGAAAATGTATCCTGGAAGTGAAGGAAGAGAAAGGTGCTCACCACTGGGAGCTTGTGTGTGGAGAGAGATGCCTCTCCAACCCCCATCCCAGCACCAACATGCTCCCCACCCAGACCTAGTCTCCATTATTTCAGCCAGCCCCACCATAGTTTCACAAGGAGAAACTCAGAATGGAGTTGAGGATTGGAAAATGGTGGAAGACTCTCTCTTTCTGGTTCACTTTTTGGGGGGATTTTAAATTTTGATCACAGGATAATGCAGCCATGAATCACTATTCTTTTGGTGGGTGTGTACATTTGCATCAAAGGATAGAAAGAAAACATATATACATGTATATGCAAACACACACACACACACACACACACACACATTCATCACAAAGTCACCATTTGGATAGGCCTGGCTGTAGCACTTATCATTGTCATTTCTGCCACTTAGCATGTTTTGCAACATTCACTTCTCCACCCACCTCTTCTTTTTGACATTTTCATAAAACTGGACTGGGGCATCAGAGTCAAAGAAAGCTTAGAGGCAGCTGGTTATTTTCACTTAAAAAAAAGGAAAAAAGTTTTATTACGAAACTAGTTTGTATAAAACAGGGTTATACATATTTTTGTAAGTTTGTAATAAAACAGTAAGAAAAAAAAGGCAGTAATAGAAATCTCCAAAGGCAACCTATCAAAACCAACTGGCTGCCACTTTGAGTTTGGACAGTAGCTGCATAAACTTTGTTCTTCTTGAACAGTATTTAATAACATCATTAATACATTAACAACATTTCTATAAAGTAAGACACATTGGTGCTGAAGTACAACTGGTGGCCTCTTGATCTCACCTATGAGCAGAGTTCTTTACAAAACCGCATAGGGAAAATGGCAGTTGTAAGGTGAACTACACATCTAAAATATGCAGAGGTAATAGTATTACATGTTAAAGTATCAAGATATACACATTTTAAACCATTTGTACAAAACTTCTATAAATTTTTCTCTCTCTTTCTCTCTTATGTACAAAAATATCTTAATATATCCCCAAACTGGTTAGGATAGATACAAATAGATTTTTTTATAATAAAAAATTCACAAAAGATTGGAAGCAATCTATGATGAAAATGGTAGAAAAGACAGTGTGAGGGGTTTGGGAATCGGGCCCTGGAGGAGAAGCAGGGTTTCAAAGGGCTGAGAATAGCATAGTTTCACTGTAAACCAATGTCTACAGCTATTGGGGTGGGGGCTACTGAGACGAAAGACAGCAACTCATTTCTAGAGAGCTAAGAACTGCACTTTGAGAGAGGGCAGGGAGGTGAAGGGACCAGAGCAAGCGCTTTCAGCTGTGCGTGTTAGTGGTGGTGGGAGTTACTACAATTCGTGTGCTGCTCCCTTCTGCCAGGAGCCCACTGCTTTTGCACACAAGCTGCATTTTGCACGTTGACTCAGGTCCCAGATGCTCTTCATATCTCCGTGAATGATTGGAGTGCAAAGATACTGTTCTGAGCGCTTAACGTTTTCTGAAAGCCATGTCTCTCAGGCTTGTCTCGCTTAGTTGGCATTAGGTTTGGTTGACTGTTTTTGTTTTTTTGTCTTTTTTCTTTCTTCTTCTCCTTTCTTCTTCTTTTTTCCTTTTCTCCCCCTCCCAATGCCACTGACGAGAAAGCACTAAAGATGCAGGTTGTGCGATCACCCTATAACATAAGGAAAATAAGAGAGGTTAATTTGAACTTGTAGGCTAGCGGTAGGGGGAGAGGAAAGTCTGGGGAAACAGTCTGTCAGGTAGACACCTCTTTTGACATATCCCGGTAATCGGTTCACCAGTATCTCTGCACCTCACTCTTACCCTTCACTCCTTGGAGAGCTGGGCAAAGCCACTTTCAGAGGCCAGTGCTGAAACTAACAAACTAGGACTTAAAATCGACAAACTTTCACAAATCTTTTAAATAAAAATCCCCCCATCTCCTTGGAGACATCACCACTTCCACAGACACTCAGAGGGAGGACGAAGGCAAGAACACCCCCCTGCCCGCCCCAAAAATGCAACCTACCTGCTTCCAAAGTCCATTCGCACCAGGGCCTGACCAGGCCGAGCCCTCAGAACCAGTTGGTGAAGTCGAGCAGCTCCTGCTCCTCGGGGCTGAGCGGGTCATAAGAGCCCTCGTCCGAGGAGTAGGATGAGACCGGCGAGCCGGCCATGGAGTTCAAGTCGTTGGAGTAGTTGGGGGAGATGGTGGGCGACAGGACGCCAGCCTGGAAGGCGGCGCTCACTGCGTCATGCTCGTCCAGCAGCTGCTGCAGCGCGCGAATGTACTCGACCGCCGAGCGCAGCGTCTCCACCTTACTCATCTTCTTGTTGGCCGCGCCGTTGGGGACGTGCTCCCGAAGGGTGGCAAAGCCCAGGTTGACCAACTTGACGCGGTTGCGCTCGCGCTCGTTGCGGCGCGCTACGGCTGCCGGCTGCTGCTGCGGCAGGCTGTAGCCAAAGCCGCTGAAGTTGAGCCGGCGTTTGCAGCGCATCAGTTCGGGCGAGGACGAGCGCTGTCGCTTGACTTGCTTGGGCGCTGACTTGTGACCGCCCCCTGAGGGCTGGCCGTCGGCCACCGGTCTCAGCTGCGGCGCCTGCTGCTGCTGCTGCTGCTGCTGCGCGCTCTGTGCGGCCGCTGCGGCTGCGGCCGCCGCCGCGGCTGCCGCGGTGGCAAAGAAACAGGCTGCGGGCGGCAGGAAGGGCTGCTGGGGCTGCGGCTGGGGCTGCTGGCCGGCGCCGCCGCTCTCCATCTTGGCAGAGCTCTCCATGCGCAGTGGCGGCCAAGGAGTCGCGGAATCCGAGCAAGCGGGGACGCGAGGTGCGGGGCGCGCGAGGGGGACACAGACAGGACTTGGGTGCAGGAACAGAGAGGGAAAGAGGAAAGATGAAGAGGAGCCCTGAAGGGAGTTAAAATATTATACAAAATCCCCAGGAGACTTCTTAGAGCGGGAGCAAAGAAGGTGAAAATGTTTTTTCTCCTTCTTCTACGCCGCCTCCTCCTCCCTCCCCTCCTCCCTTCGCGGGTTGGCTTCGGGAGCCTCGCGTGGCGCTCGCGTGTGAGGCTGCCGCTGGCGCCTTCTTGTTTCTAAGAAAAAAAAAAGCAGAAGCAGCAGCAAAAGTCAATGCTGAGCGCGCTCTGCCGCGTTCCTCTCCTGCTAAGGCTGCGCTCTCTTGCGCCGGGTCTCTGTTTCTCCAGCCGTGGCTCAGGCTGTTTTTTATTATTTTGTTAACTCCCTTTCTTTCTGATTTCCTTCTTTCACTCGCCCTCCCTGGCTGGATCTCTGTCGACGCGCCTTCCACGTTCCCTGGCCAGAAGTGAGAGAGTGCTGGGCGGCCGGAGTGCGTTCGCCTTTTCAATGGGACACCCAGCCCCACGCGCGCACTGGCCCCGCCTCGCCCCCCACTCCCCGCTGCTGCTGCGAGCGGCTGCAGCCCCCACTCCCCCCTCCTCTTACCTCCTCCTCCCACCCACTCCCTAAACTCCCCCTTCTCCTTTCCTCTCCCCCCTCCCGTTCCTTTCTCCCGCTCCTCGCAAACTCTCCATTCAGCGGGGTTTGTTGTTGCAGTGCGTGCGCCTGGCGCGTGCCGGACTCCCGGCTGAATAAACAGGCGGCGCGCTCGGGGCGGGCTGCAGCCGGGGGTGGCTTTAGAAAGAGGGTAGGGGGCGTCACAGGAGGGACAAATAGCTCTAGGAATTGAGGTGTATGGGTGGAAAGATTTGGGGTGAAGTTACCTTGGATTCTGCTAAGAACTTGGAGCAAAGCGCGGGGAAGGGTTTGGGCAGAAAAAACTGGCACAGGAGCGGTGTAGAGGTGAGGAGGGACTGGGGCTCGACTTCTCTTGTTTTCTTCCCCTCCTCACTGTTATTCTCTTCGGGTTCTTCGCTGACCCTAGGAGTTGGAGCAAATTAAGATTGAAGTTTAGAAAGATGGGGTGGAGAGGGGAGGATTCCGTCCAGGACAGTGAAAAAGGTGCTGGACTAAGTGAAAACGTGGGTTCTAGTCCCAAGGCGTTCTCTCAATGCTCTGTGGCTCCTTGTAAGTAGCATCCTCTCTGAGCCTCCACTTCCTCTACTGCAGCGGAGAACATGATCTCTAATGTCCCATTCAGCACTGAAAGCTAGGATGTGCTCCCCACCACTGAGCGTGGAGGAGGGGGGAGCTGAGGAGAAGCGGCAATGAGGAGTGGTTGTGAGCCACGCTGTAGGCGAGTATGTGGCAGGGGCGTCCCTAGAAAGACCTCTGGCACCTGTAGCATCGCCCCCCACCGCCTCCATCCTCCCCTCCCCCTCCAAGGATTATTTCCGGACCAGCCTGGGGGACATCATAGAGAAGGGAGTGCTCTGGGATATTCCTAGACCCTCCGAGAAGGATGCGGGGCGGGGTTGGGTGATGGCGCTTAAGACTCCGGTGGAGCTTCCCTGGTTGTTCAGCGCCGCCGCGGGCACCTTGGCGGCCTTTGGCGCAGCCTCCATCCCGCCCCAGGCGTGTGCCCGGCGGGCCGGTGGCAGGCGACTGGGAGCTGAGCCCGGCGGGGCCGCGTGCTGGCGCCGCGAGGGAGGGGGAGGCACTCGCAGCCGTTGCTCGGCCGCTTGGACAGCGCCTGCCCAGGCGCCCTTCCTGGGCCCTCGGCCCTGGCGCTCTCTGGCCAGAACCCGGTCCAGCTTCAGTACGGGGATGCGACGCTGCGGAGAAAGCAGACCTAGCAACAGGCCCCACTCTTTAAAGCTCTGGTCCTGAGAGAGGCTGGGGCGCGTCTGGGGTTGTGTCTACACAGGCAGAAGGAAGTGAAGGGCAGTCATCCGTTTGATTTTCCAGTAGAAAGAATCTGAGACCTGGGTGCAGGAATGATTGTGGTGAATTATCCGGATAATTGCTTCTAATTGAACTCCCCTTTGTGGGGATGGGTCTTTCCAAAGGGGCAACGGGGATGACCCGGGGAGTCCCTCTTGGTATGTGGGCTGGCTGTTTGTGGAACAATAGTGATGGTGCTGGGCAATTAGGATCGGCAGCTCCCGAAGTGAATCACTTCTCTTCTCTGCCTCAGTTTCCTCTTTGCAGAGTAGGTGGACTTGAGAGGTATAGGACCACATCGCGTCAACAGAGATCAGTTCTGTAACCTCCCAGCCACACAGCCCCTTCTCCCCATGGCAACCTGTGGCTTGCTGACCTCACCAGACTGGCTGAACCCTCTGGGAGTCACACTTCGGGCCTTTCTCTGTATCCTTGACCACAGTCTAAGGTCTTGAAACAGGCTAAGAGGTCTCTGGAAGTATAGGGGGTGAGCCCCAAAAGCAGAGTCACAACACAGCCTGGACACTCTATGCCTCCCAGCCAGAGGACGCCTCAGACCACTTGCAGAAATAGGAATTATTCAGTCACTCCTTACCCACTACTTACCTGACCCAGCTATGTCCAAATGCCCCATTCACTCCATTTCACCGAAATAGTTGAGCATTGGGGGTAGGAGAGAGTGTCACAAACGTGGAAGCGTCTAGATGTGTTTTCTTTTACATTAAGCTAAATCATGAGCCCCAAGCTCCCTTCCAACTTGGACTCACTTCAGAAAGGTCCAGAGTCTGAGCTCTACTGCAGTATGTGGTATCTACCATACTTCAGATACCACAGTGGTGCCTTATAACCTTGGACAAGTCCTTCTGCTTCTCCTGGCCTCAGTGTCCTGATCTGCACAGAAGGGATGTACACTAGCTAATTTTGAAACTGGTATCTAACAGCTTAGGAAATGTGCTGGTTGCCAGCATGTGTTCCCAGTTTCTTTTTTCAGAAGGCGTACACAGAGATCTCAACTACCAGGGACTTAGAAGACGGAAACTCCTCTCCTGTTCCCCCTCCCACACACCATGAAATGGGTGCCCAAATGGAATTGCATTGTAGTGAAGAAACCTTGTCTTGTAGTGGCCTTACTCACTGGCCTTAGCACAGGAGAAAAGATAATTGGCACTGGGATCCTTCTGGCCAAAACCACCATAATATTTGTCCCTATTCTCCCTATGCCAACCCTGAGCCTGTCCTCACTGTTCTCACCCTAGTACACTGTTTTCTTCCTTACATGCTTTGCAAAGCTTTCCAAGAGCACAGGCATTCTCCTCTCCCCACTCAAGTAAACCTGGAGTTTGCTGCTCATTGTCATCTCCACTTTCTCCTCTAACCCTAAGGTAGAACAGTCGATGATTTTTCTTTAGAGGTTTGCATTTCTATCCTTGGAGATTCTACCAAGGAGAGTTTTCCATTGACATTGGCTTTCTGGGCATTTTCACCAGTGTGAGGCAAAAGATGGGAGGTTCAGGAGCCAACATTAGGACCCTGCCTTTGACTCTGTGACCTAAATTATAATCCCTCTTCCCTCCCGGAGAGAACTGGCCACATGTTGTGCTCTCCTAGGCCCATGGAATTCCAGATAAAGCATGCTGACTTGACTTGGTATCTAGGCCCTGTTACCTGAGAGCTGTGGGACCCTGAAACACTCTGGGAGTCCCTATTTCACCTATGCCAATAATTACAGCACCTACCTCCAAAAGTTGTGAGATTTCAATGATATGTATGTAGAGCACTCTAGCCCAGGTCTAAAGAGAAAGGGATTAATAAGGAAGTCATGCTTACACAACCCACCCAGGAAAGGGTTTGTGGCAGTAAGAGCCTCAGCACTTGGCTTCCTGGAACCACTCTGTGAACATCTCTCCAGCCAATGGAGATCCAGTGCCACTCTGTCTCACTGTTCCAGCACCTAGAGGTGAGTAATTCCTGTCCTTTGTGAGAAATGGCGGTGATGCTGGCATATTAAGGTGATAGAGATAGGAACCCTATTTTTAGATATGAACAGTAGCAAGTGAGGTAGACTATAGAGACGTTCTGTGGCCTCCACATGCAAGGGACTTTAGCAGAGCCACTGGGCCCTGC
This sequence comes from Callithrix jacchus, assembly GCF_049354715.1. Taxonomy (NCBI): domain Eukaryota; kingdom Metazoa; phylum Chordata; class Mammalia; order Primates; family Cebidae; genus Callithrix; species Callithrix jacchus. The sequence goes on along the minus strand of NC_133510.1, from coordinate 105,952,974 downwards.
TTTCCATGGCTCCCTTGCCACACAGTGGGCCTGATTCTGAGAAAGTCCCTAGAGCTTTACTTGGCTGAGACACTTGAACAATGTCCCACTTATCTTCACATGAAGGGAGAAGTAAACGACTCACAAAAGGGGGGTTGACATCTTCATTCATAAATGAGGTGGTGGTGCTCTCTTTGCCTGTATGTCAAGGGTGTTATGAGAATTAAATCAGATATTGTTGGGTAACTTGCTTTGCAAATCTCTCTACATATCAGAGATTGCCCTTTCACTCCTTCAAATAGCAGCATTCAACCAGTGTTCTGTCTCGTCATGGCGGTGGAGGAGAGGGAGGGCAAAGTGCTGATCCCTTTTGGTGAGTATCATCCAAAATACAGACATTATGGAAAGAGGAGAAGGCTTCTCTTTCTCCTCCAATATAATAAGGAGCTTAATTTCTGCACCTTCAGGCCCCTTTCCTGTATCAGAACACTGGAGCTGAACCATACGTCAGAATAGACCCTATCTTCATTCAGCACCAGGATCTGCAGGGGGAGATGGCTTTCCTGGTGGCCACAGGGGTCTGCTGTCCTGAGATCAGAGACCCTGTGTCCTGAGTCTTCTTAATTTCCAGTCACAACTGAAGGCCAGGCCATTGCCACCTTTGCTAAAGCTCAAGAACTATGTACCTTCCCTTGATTGTGTGTCATCTCTCTGTAAAAAGAAGATATGACTCATCTATTTGAAAAACAGTTTATGCTTTCTTTTTGGGGAGAGGAATTGATACTAAAGTGAAACTGGGATTTCCATTGGACAAATAATTGAATAAAGTTATATTTTAACTTTAGTTAGATTCTGCATTGGGGCAGAGAGTACAAAGATGAACACAAATCTTGGATTCTGGATTTTTTTTACAAGATTTTTAGTGTAAGCCTCAATTTGGGGGTGACTAGAGTTCCAGAAGCAGTGGATGCTTTGAGAAAAGTGAGTGTGCTTGGCATTCATAGCAAATATTCGGCTTCCAGGAGCTATAATTAATACAGAGCCTCTGTCCTGCTGGGGTGTGTGTTGCTCTAAGCCTGTGCTAGACACTGTCCGACCCAGGGAAATTGAAAAGAACATGACTGCACAATCTACTGCTTCTAAGAACACCCTTCCCAAGGTAATTTTCAGAAAGGTTTGCTGCCCAGCCTGCATTGACTCTGCACCAGCCTTGGAGGGCCTGCTCAGGGGGCAGAATAGCACAACCCATGTATTTGGCTTGGCTCAGCTTCCTGGTCACAACAGCCAGGCTTGCACCTGCAGTCAGGAATTCAGCCTTCTAACAAATCTATTCACTTTTTCAAAATGCTTTAAAAAGAAAAAAAAAAGTTGGAAAAACAAAACAAAAAAAGCACAAACTATATTTTATTGTGGCTTTGGGGATAAGGAGGGAATGTGGGGTGGGGTGAGGAGGTAATTTGCAGCCACCCTCACCAGGCCTTTTGAAGTTCTCCAAATAAGGAGAAGTAACGCTAAGTCTTTATTTTTTTCTAAAGCCCCATTTACATTATGATTAAATACCTTCCTTGGATGAGCATAAAGAAAGTCGTTAATCTATATAGCTCTCCAAAGAATCAATACATTCTAAACTTTTGTAGGATTTGTTACACTCTATTTTGTTACAGTAGGCCAGCTCCTCTCTGTCTAGGCACATGGCTTTCCTTCCCTCCTCCTCCCCACCTCCTCCAAGAATGAAAATAAAGTAAAGGTCTTTCACGGTAAACAAAACCAGCTGATTCTTCACAGAGAACCCCTGAATAGCTGGAGAAGAAAAAAAAAACTTACAATAAATGCTGCATTTTTTTCTCTGCTGGGTATAGTATTCAAGGATCAGGGCAGTATTCAAACAGAGGTCCATTTTTTGCTCAGCAAGAGAGTTTAGAAAAGAAGCGTGGAGTCCATTCAGAGCTCTCCCCCCTTCACAATCGAAGGGCTCTATGAAACCTATCTTCCATGCCTTGTCAGAGTGTTTCTGGGGACCAATTAGTGCTTTGTTGCACGGCTTCTTTGCTGAATCTTTGAGCCGCAAGAAAAAGCGCTCTTGAGTCTCCCCTTATTTTGACCATTTCAGTCATTACTCAGTGTAATAATTAATATGACAACTGGACGCTGGAGTTTGTATAGAAACACCTCAGCTACAGGAGCAAGTGTGCAGTGGGTGGTAACGAGCTGCACATCAGCCGGAGAAGCCACACACACAAAAAGGAATGAATAGCAAGAGAGAAAGAGAAGGAATAAAGATAAAATAGTTGGCACAACGCAGGGGAACATAAAACAGACTCAAATGGGGGAGGGGGTGGGGGAAGGGGGGACAATTAGAAGGGGAGGGGGAAAAACGCCCTACAGAGGTTAACTTATTTTGAAACTGTTTTCTGAATAGAACCGTGGACGTGAGTGACCGGATTTCAGCCTATCAAATCTCCCAACCCCACTTTGTGGATCCTCTTGGAACGCAGGAGAGGGGAAGAGGGCTCCAGCGAACTTTAGGTTCTCCCCAGCGTTCTTCTGGAAGGTGCACGCAACAGGCTACCCAGCCCCAGTTCCCAACCCTTTGCCCTGGGTTTGGCCTCTGTTTTTATTTTTGCAAAAATTCTGTTGCTCTTCGCTCCAACTTCGGTCTTTGGAATTGTCAAGGAGAAGTTAGGGTGCCATGCAGTTCAGCCAGACAAGTGCAGTGCTACTACCCTGGGGAAGAATGTTGGTGAAAAGACATTTCAGACAGACCCCCAACAACTCTACTTCGTTGACCCTCAGAACAGACCCTGCGGGACTCCTGAGCCGCGAGGGGTCTCCCTGGTAGCGCGCAGCCAGGCCAGGCGCTGTGCCCCGTCCCCGTGCGGTGCTCAGCTCTGCAGGTCCCTGAAAGTGCGTCCCGGGGTGGGGTTGCAACTCGCTCCGTGACGGCATAATAAATAATTAGAGAGTTTAAGCATGTTAGCCACAGCTCATGCTAATGAGCCAGATAAGGGCTCAGGCTAACCCGAAGTGACAGTTTGCATATAGGAGGGAGGAAGAAAAAAAAATCCTGCTTCCCCCGACGCCCAAACTTGATTGCTCCTTCTTAAATTCATATGTCCACAAATCCTTTCCCCCATGCCTCCGACTTCCCTCTTCTCATATGCCCCCACCTTCAGCCACACAACGCACACACTATCTCTTTCCGACCCTTCCTTTGCCTTTCACCGGGCCCCACGGCATTGTGACGTCACAAAACCCCTGGGTGCCTATATCGGACCTGCGCATAAAGTTCATTCTCAGTGCGTCCTGGCCAGTCCCAGCCCCTAAGAGGATGGAACGCACCGAGGGTCTCATCCACGAGGAAGGGCTTTAACGCTCAGGGTCAGGGACCTCTGAGAGCTCTTGGGGGCTTGCTCCGGCGTTCAACCGGGCGAGGGGACTACCTGCTGGGGCGAGGAATGCAGGCGCCTAGAGACTTGGAGCTCCCGAAACGCTCCTGCTGCCTCCGGAAAGCAAGGGCAGTTTACCGAAGTGACTTAGGTCAGTCGTGTGTCCCCATTGTGTGGCCACGTGTCCTGTGTCCATCACCACCTCCCCAAAGTCCAAGCTCAGCCCGACTCCTTGCGGTGCGGCCTGGGAATGCTCTGGCCTATAAATCAGTTCGGTGACTGGAGCTGTCTCCACCGCTGGGGCAAACCTGGACGCTGGCCCCCGAGGGCCAAGGGGAAAGTGTACTCCTAACAGATTCAGGAGGAAGCAGCCAGCCGCAGCCTGAGCGCAGCAGGTGCTAGGGAAGCTGTGCGCCCCAGGTCAGCTAGTTAACTATTTCGTCTCTCCCCACCACTCTTCCCCAGGCTAAGTATTTGCAGCACCGGCAGGGACCAGTAACTGAATTTCAGTCCTTTTGAGGGGAAGAGGAAGAAAGGAGAAGAGAAAGATTTCTAATAGTAGATATTCACTGTCAGGGACTCTTTAGGAAACAGCAAAAAAGACAAGATTAAATAAGTTGATATTTGTAAAATGCTGACAATAGTGCACATAATAAACACAGGATATGTGTTAAGTACAAACAGACAGAAATACGTAACAGGAGGTATACGCTAATCATCTAAGATGTTAGAAAATACTGTTTAGATCTAAAGATGATCAAGGTTGACATGCTCATCGATTCATCAAATAACTATAAAACATAATCGGAGGGGAGTAAGACACAATGAGTGCCTTTGATCAATCTGTGATTTAGTAGACATTAAAGGAGATGTATAAGAAAGTCCATTCAAACATGCAGTGCGGGCACCGAGAGAATCTTCTCTTTGGACTCCCACCCTTCGGCGTCTGCCAGACTGCTCCCAAATAAATACACAATCTAGGTAAAAGTGGTGGACTTGTTATGCAAACACATCCTAAAGTCATCCAGTCCCTCTTCCCCAACCAGATGGTCACCCATAAGCTTCTCCTATATAACAATTCATGAGCAGACACTAATGATTTAAACATACACACACCCTTTGACACATGTTAGTGGTAGGTGCAGTGAAAAGGCAAGTCACTTAAAGAGACAGATGCCAGGAAATCCTGGAACTTTCTAGCTCTGTGACCTCTGGCAAGTTGCTCATGCTTTCTTAGGCTCTTTAAAATGAAGGGGTTGAGTAAGATGCCTCCCCTCTGATTCTGACTACATAGACAATTCAGGCGTAGACCACATGATCTTCTAGTGGCAACCAATTCTCCCTTTGAGCGGACAAACTTGTTTTGCTGTTCTTCTCCCACTGACCAGTCCTTGTTGGTGCCAGGATTGTGGCTCTTGGTAGCCAGAAAGCAACATCATGGGGTCAGCATGACTTTAACTCTGGGGACCAGAGCAAGAGGTGGGCCATTGGTACATTGGGATGCAAATGCAAAGGATGAAACTCACCGTTGTCGCCGACAGCATTGCTTAGGAAATAAGATTCTCCTCTTCTCCTGGGCGGTTTTGGGTCTAGGAATTGGGAGCCTGAGCAGCTGTAATTTCTGTGAGTTGTGTGGGTCGTTTGCCACCTGCCGGTTATTCATCAAACTGCAGTTGGGACTGTGAACGTTTGCAATGATTCTTTCAGGACTACTCCATTCTATTCTAATAATTCTTCTCCATAAAATTTGTTTCAACCACAGAGCGTGGTGCCAACTGAATGATGTTCTCCCCGGATATCCCATTAGAGATAGTTGAGATGTTGGTTAATATTCAGATTCTGAATCTTCATCCTAAACCCACTGAAATCAGAATCTGGCAAATTGGTTTTTTTAAGCTACTTACTTGGTAGTCCCTTTGTATTCTAAAGATAGAGAACTATTTCTCTAGAGGTCTTCAGGGTGACAAGACAGTCTTCACTACTCAGACTCATGAAGAATTAAACTAGCCATGTAAAAACGTTAATACTTTCTTTGGGTAGGAGGATGCCCTGGTGACTTTGAGGGAGAGGAGAGGCTCAGTAAGTTATTACAGAGATGGCCTTTGATACTGGCCGTGAAGAAAGGTCAGTAACTTGCATCGGGAAGAAAAGAGCCACAGGAACAACCTACTCAGCCCTGGAGCCTTTTGCTTCCTTGGCTTTCTCCACTCCAGGAGCCTTAACTTCCACTCCTTTTCAGCCACCCCTTTCAAGCCTGCATCTTGGGCTTTGTCTTCACCCAGAACAGCTCCAGTTCAAAAATCTTGTCTTTCCATTCCCACATGTAACCTCATCCTCTGATTCTTCCTCATCCTCACTTCTGCTCTACCTCTCTCCGACCTCCTTTCCTGAGCTCTATTTCTTCCCAATCTGGTCTCTCCCAACTCAAGAAAGTTTGACTGATTAATCCATAAACCTACAACTTATACAATGCTTACCTTTCCATCCTAAAAAAATAAAAAGGCCAATATACTCTTTGATCTTGTGACCACTGGCAGCGCTCTGCCAAATTTTTTTAACAGTAGTCGACACCCACAGTTTTATTGATTTCTCACTCTTCCCTCTGAGGTGCCCAGATACTTGGTTAAACATTCCTCTGAGTATGTCTTTGGGAGTCTTTCTGGATGAGGTGGGCTGAGTGAAGATTGTGGGTGAGCCTCATCCAATCCATTGAGGGACTGAGGATGAGTGAGGGAGAACTTACTCACTGACTGTCTTAGAGCTGGGGCACCAGCCTTCTCCTAACCTTGGACTCAGACTCATTCTGGAACTGTACCCTGGGTCCACAGTTTGTCAACTGCACATCTTGGGACTCCACAGCCTCCATAACCACATGAGCAAATTTCTTAAAATACATCCCCATCTACATCTAATCTCTTATTGGTTCTGTTTCCCTGGAGAACCCAGACTAATACATTCACCTCTGACTCTATTTTGCTACACATAATAGATACACTAGGTTCTAGTATATGTGATCATTTCCATGCATCTGGCCCTGTTGATCACTCATCTCTTCTTGAGGGTCTCTCCTCTTTGACTACCATTGTTCTTATCCCTCTGATCTTTTGTTTCTCAATACTTACTTTTTAAAATTTCTCACCCCCAGTGTCAAGTTTCTTGATGACATACGCCACCTTCAGAGCTTAGCTTCCATCTCTTCTGCTGATGACTCTCAAATTCTTGTTTCCGGCCTGACCTTCTCCCTGGGACCTGAAACTGGTGGGATCAATGTTGCTACTGGAATATTTTATGGGTGTATCAGGGGCAACATATTTGAAACTGAGCTCATCATGCTTGCTCCCTCAACTCATTCCCTCGTTTTGTGTTCTGTATTTCAGGGCTTACACAGTCAAACCAAAATCCTGGTGTCATACTACACTCTCACCACTTTCTCCACAGCCACTCCACAACCACCAAACCCTAACAACCACACACACACACACACACACACATAGTATGTATATAATATAAAAAAGTATGTAATGAAAAATATATCTGAATTTAAATCTTTTCCCTCCCTATTACTATATTATTGCCTTACTTCAGTATTGTTCCAGTTGGTAATTATGCTTTCATTTTCATCTCCCTCAAATACCTTTTCTTCACTGCCACCAGAATGATCTAACTAAATGTCACAGTCACATGTATAAAAGGCATCAGAATGTAAATAAATGGAACTTTTTTTTTTTTTGAGACGGAGTTTCGCTCTTGTTACCCAGGCTGGAGTGCAATGGCGTGATCTCGGCTCACCGCAACCTCTGCCTCCTGGGTTCAGGCAATTCTCCTGCCTCAGCCTCCTGAGTAGCTGGGATTACAGGCACGCACCACCATGCCCAGCTAATTTTTTGTATTTTTAGTAGAGACGGGGTTTCACCATGTTGACCAGGATTGTCTCGATCTCTTGACCTCGTGATCCACCCGCCTCGGCCTCCCAAAGTGCTGGGATTACAGGCTTGAGCCACCGCGCCTGGCCAATAAATGGAACTTTATATTACACCCCCAGACAAAGTGATCTTTTCAAAGTGTCACATCCCCTGTTGCCCCTCTACAAAACCTTTCAGAAGAGTTAGAACAGGATGGCTGAATAGAAGCCTTCACCTATCATCCTCCCCACAGGAACACCAGATTGAGTAACTATCCATATGAAAAAAGCACCTTCATAAGAACCAAACATCAGGTGAGCAATCACAGTACTTGATTTTAGTTTTATATCACTGAAAGAGACACTGAAGAGGTAGAAAAGACAGTCTTGAATTATTGATGCTACCCCTCCCCCATCACCTCAACACCCCACCAGCAGTGGCAGCAAAGCATGGGGAGAGAATCTGTGTACTTGGGTAAGGGACAGCACAGGAATTGTGGGACTTGCCATTAGAGCTCAGTTCTGCCCTGTCACAGTGGAAAGCAACACCAGGCAGAACTCAGTCAGCACCCACAGAGGGAGCATTTAGACTAGGCCTAGCCAGAGGAGAATCGCCTGTCCTAGTGTTCAAAAGTTTAGTTGCTGCAAGCCTCACTAACATAGGCTACACAGCTCCTGGGTACTAAATAAACTGGAAAGGCAGTCTAGGTCACAAAGACTGGGATTCCCAGGCAAGTCCTGGTGCTATGCTGGGCTCAGAGCCAGTGGACTTGGGGACACATGACCTAGTGAGTCCCCAGCCAGGGTGGCCAAGGGAGTGCTCATGCCACCCTTCCTCCAACCCCTGGCAGCACAGCCCACAGCTCCAGGAGAGACTCCTTCCTTCTGCCTGAGGAAAGGAGAAGGAAGAATAAATGGGGTTTTATTTTGCAACTTGAATATCAGCTCAGCCACAGTAGAATAGGGTGCTGGGCAGAGTCCTGAGGCCCCTATTCCAGGACATAGCTCCCAGACATTTCTAGACACACTCTGGGACAGCAGAGACTCCACTGCCTTGAAGTGAAAGACCTAGTCATGGCAGAACTCATCACCTGCTGATTAAAGACCTTGGGTCCTGGATAATCAGCAACAGTAACCAGGTAGTAAATGCCCTGGGCCTTGGGTGAACCCAGACATGCTGGCTTCAGGTGTGACCCAGCATATTTCTACCTGTGGTGGCCTTGAGGAAAGACTCCTTCTACTTGACAAATGGAGGGGGAAGAATAAAGGGGACCTTGGAGCTTAGGTACAAGTTTGGCCACAGTGGAATAAAGTAGCAGGCAGGCTCTTGGGTTCCCAGTTCCAGGACTTGGCTCTTGGATGGCATATATGGATGTGTCCAGGGCCAGAGGGGAGCCCACTCCTCTGAAGAGAGTCCCAGACCTTGCAGCATTCACAACAAGCTGAGTGAAGAGCCTTTAGCCCTTGAGTGAAGATCAGTGATAGCCTGTCTGTACTCCCTGTGGGCCTGGGACAGTGGTAGCCAGGGTGAGAGACCCCTCTGTGTATGGATTGGGGAGGGAAGAATGAGAAGAACTTTGTCTTGTGGCTTGGGTGCCAGCACAGCCACAGTAAAAGAGAGCACCAGATAGGTTCCTAAGGTTTCCAACTCCAGGCTCTGGCACATGGATATGGAAGATTTGGGTGTTTAATATACTCCTTGCAGTCTGGACTGCCATCTCTGGACCAGCCTGGTGTTGGGAAGAACTTGACACCCATAAAGGCAGAACACATGCCTGACTGGCTTTGCCACCTACTGAGTGTAGAGTTCTAGGGCCTTGAGTGAACATAGGCAGTAGCCAGGCAGTGGTTGCCACAGGTCTTAGGCTAGACCCAGTGCTGTGCTGGCTTCAGATATGACCCAGGTGTGGTGGTGACCACAGGGGTGCTTGTGTCATTGCTTTGCTCCCCCAGCTCTAGACAGCTCAGCGTAGAGTGAGAGACTCTGCTTATTTGTGAGAAATTAAGGAAAGAGAATAAGAGTCTCTGCCTGGTAATCCAGATAATTCTTCTGGACCTTATCCAACACCACCAAGGTAGTACATCTGTAAGCTTGCAAGAGCCACAGTATTACTCGGTTTAGAGTGTCCCCTAATGCAAATACAGCTGCAGTGGCCAAAAAATTTGGATTAGAATATTCAAATCTATTAGAATACCTGGAAATTGTTTCCAAAAAGGACTACTGCAAACAAGCCCAGGTGGTGAGAACTATAAGAAACACCTAATTCTTCAATGCCCAGACACCAGTGAACTAGATGGGCAAGTATTAAGACCATCTAGAAAAACATGACCTCACCAGAACTAAACAAAACATCAGGAACCAATACTGAAGAGACAGAGATATGTGACCTTTCAAACAGGGAATTCAGAATAGCTGCTTTGAAAACTCAACACAATTCAAGATAACACAAGGAAGGAATTCAGAATTTAATACATTTAACAGAAATTAAAATAATTAAGCAGAAATTCTTATGCTGAAAAGTGACATCCTGAAGAATGTAATATATTAGTTCAACCATTGTGGAAAACAGTGTGGCAATTACTCAAGAATCTAGAAATAGAAATTCCATTTAATCCAGCAATCCCATTGGATTATACCCAAAGGATTATAAATCATTCTATTATAAAGACACATGCACATGTATGTTCATTGTGGCACTATTTGCAATAGCAAAGACCTGGAACCAACTCAAATCCCATCAATGATAGAGTGGACGAGGAAAGTGTGGCACATATACACCATGGAATACTGCGCAGCCATAAAAAACGATGAGTTTGTGTCCTTTGTAGGGACATGGATGAGCCGGGAAACCATCATTCTCAGCAAACTGACACAAGAACAGAAAATCAAATACCACATGTTCTTACTCATAGGCAGGTGTTGAACAATGAGAACACAAGGACACAAGGAGGGGAGCATCACACACTGGGATCTGTTGGGGGGGGCTAGGGTAAGGACTGTGAGAGGTGGGGAGGTTGGGGAGGGATAACATGTGGAGAAATGCCAGATGCATGTGACTGGGGGATGGAGGTAGCAAACCACCTTGCCATGTATGTACCTATGCAACAATCCTGCATGATCTACACATATACCCCAGAACCTAAAGTACAATTAAAAAGAAAAGATAATTGACTAAGCAGAAGAAAGAATTAGTGAGCTTGAAGACACCAAGACTATTTGAAAATACACAGAAGAGTCAGAAGAGTAAAAAAGAATGAAGCATGCCTACAAGATCTAGAAAATAGCCTTAAAACAGCAAACCTAAGTTGTTGACCCTAAAGGGGAGGTAGAGAGAGAGAGATATGGGGATAGAAAGTTTTTCAAAGTCATAATAGCAGAACTTGCTGAACCCAGAGAATGATATCAGTTTTCAAGTAGAAGAAGATTATAGAACACCAAACAGATTTAATCCAATTAGGACTACCTGAAGACATTTAATAATCAAACTTTTAAAGGTTAAGGATAAAAGAAGGATTCTAAAAGCAGTAAGAGAAAAGAAACAAATAACATACAATGGAGCTCCAATACATCTGACAGTAGATTTTTCAGTGGAAACCTTATAGACCTGGAGAGAGTAGAATAACATTCAAAGCACTGAAGGGAAAAAACTGTTTTTTTCTTTCCAACTTATATTTTGGGTTCAGGGAATACACGTACAGATTTGTTACATGGGTAGATTGTGTATCACAGGGATTTGGCATACCGATTATTTTGTCACTCAGATAGTGAACATAGTATTGATAGGCAATTTCTCAATCCTCACATTTCTCCCACCCTCCAACCTCAAGTAGGCCTCAGTATCTATTGTTTCCTTTTTGTGTCTGTCTTCACTCAATGTTTACTTGGTTTTCTATTCTTGCATAAATTCACTTAGGAAAATGGCCTCCATCTCTATTCATGTTGCTGCAAATGACATAATTTTATTCTTTTTTATGGCATAGTATTCGTGGTGTATATGTACTACATTTTCATCATCAAGTCTACCATTGATGGGCATCGAGGTTGATTACATGTCTTTGCTATTGTGAATAATACTGCAGCAAGCATATGAACATGTGTGTCTTTATGGTAGAATGATTTATATTCCTTTGGGTATATAATATAATGCTGGGTTGAATGGCTAGTTCTGTTTTGAGTTCTTTAAGACATCTCTAAACAGCTTTCCATAGTGGCTAAACTACTTTGAATGATCAGCATTCTGATTAGTGTGAGACAGTATTTCATTGTGGTTTTCATTTGCATTTATCTAATGATTAGTGACGTTGAGCATTTTTTCATATACTTGTTGGTTGTATGTATGTCTTCTCTTGAGAGTGTCTGTTCATGTCCTTTGCTCATTTTTAATGGGGTTGTTTGTTTTTTGTTTATTGGTTTAAGTTCCTCATAGAATCTGAGTATTAGACTTTTGTTGGATGCATAGTTTGCAAATATTTTCTCCCATTTTGTGGGTCTTCTGTTTCTTCTATTTATAGTTCATTTTGCTGTGCAGAAGCTCTTTAGTTTAAGTCCTGATTGTCAATTTTTCTTTTTGTTACAATTGCTTTTGGCATTTTCTTCATGAAATTTTTGCCAGGGTTGATGTCCAGAATGGTATTTCCTAGGTTTTGTTCTAGGGTTTTTAAAGTTTTAGGTTTTACAAGCTTTAGGTTTTTAAAGTTTTAGGTCTTTTAATTATCTTGAGTTGACTTTTGTATATGGTGAAATGAAGAAATCCAGTTTCAATCTTCATACTGCTAATCCTCTATCCCAGCACCATTTATTGAATAGGAAATCCTTTCCCAATTGCTTATTATTGTCAGCTTTGTTGAAAATCAGGTAATTATATGTGTGCAGCTTTATTTCTGAGTTCTCTAGCTTGTTCCATTGGTCTATGTGTCTGTTTTCATACCAATACCATGCTGTTTTGGTTACTGTAGCCTTATGGTATGGTTTGAAGTTGCGTAGTGTGATGCCTCTGAGTTCGTTCTTTTTGCTTAGGATTGTTTTGAATATCTGGGCTCTTTCTCAGCTTCATATGAATTTTAGAATAGTATCTTCTTATTCTGTGAAAAAAATATTACTAGTTTCATAGAAATAGCATTGAATCTGTAAATTGTTTTGGGTAGTATGGCCATTTTACCAATGTTAATTCTTCCTACCTACGAACATGGAATATTTCTCCATTTGCTTGTGTTGTGTCTGATTTCTTTCAATGGTGTTTTGTAATTCCCATTGTAGAGATCTTTCACTGCCTTGGTTAGCTGTATTCCCAGGTATTTTATTCTTGTAGCTATTGTGAATGAAACTGTGTTCTTGATTTGACTCCCAGCTCGGATGTTATTGTGTACAGAAATGCTATTGATTTTTATACACTGTTTTTTTATTCTGAAATTTTGATGATATTTATCAGACTAGGAGTCTTAGGGCAATGGGGTTTTCTAGGTATAGAATCATAACATCTACAAATAGAGATAGTTTAACTTCCTCTCCTATTTGGATGCCTTTTATTTCTTTCTCTTGCCTGATTACTTTGGTTGAGACTTCTAGTACTATGTTGAATAGGAGTAATGAGAGTAGGCATCTTTGTGTTGTTCCAGTTCTCAAGCTTCCAGATTTTGCTATTTAGTATGATGTTGGCTGTGGGTTCATCATAGCTCTTATTATTTTGAGGTATGTTCCCTTGATGCCTAGTTTGAGGGATTTTAGCATGAAGAGAGTTTAGTTTTATCAAAAGCTTTTTCTGCATCTATTGAGAAGATCATGTGGTTTTTGTTTTTTAGTTCTGTTTTTGTGATAAATCACATTTATTTATTTGCCTATGTTGGATTGAATCAACATTGCATCCCAGGAATATAGTCTACTTGATCACTGTGGATTCTCTTTGTGATAGTTTCCCTCTATTTTTGTGTGGTTTACTAAGTCATTTTGTAGACCTCTAAGAATTTATGAATCTGGGTGCTCCAGTGCAGGATGCATCCATATTTAGGATAGTTAAGGCTTCTGGTTGAATTGACCTCTGTATTATTATGTAATGCTCTCCTTCATTATTTTTGAACATTGTTGGTTTCAAGTCTGTTTTGCCTGAAGTAACAATATCAACCCCTGCTCTTTTTTGTTTTCCATTTGCTTGATAGATCTTTCTCTATCCCTTTACTTTGAGTCTATGGATGTCATTGCATGTCAGATGGTTCTCTTGAAAATAGCATATAGTTTGGTCTTGTTTCTGTATCTAGTTTGCTTCTCTGCATCTTTTAAGTGGGGGAATTTAGCCCACTTATGAGCTAGTTTAGTTTGAAAATGTTCATAATATCATTATGTTATTAGCTGTTACATAGGTTGTTACATAAATTGTGTAGCTGCTTTACAGTGTCAGTGGTCTATATACTCATTGTGGTGGCCAGTAATGGTTTTTTGTTTCCGTGTTTAACACTCCTTAAAGATATATTATAAGGCAGATTTGGTGATAATGAATTCCATTAGCATTGGCTTATCTGTAAAGAGTTTTATTTCTCCTTTATTTTTGAAGCTTAGTTTGTCTAAATATAAAATTCTTGGTTTTTCTTTAGGAATGCTGAATATAGGCCCCCAATGTCTTCTGGTGTGTAGGGTTTCTGCTGAAAGGTCAGCTGTTATCCTGATAGGGCTTTATTTTTATTTTTATTTTTGTAGGTGACCTGCCCTTTCTCTCTAGCTGCCCTTAATATATATTTTTTCCACATTGACCTTGGAGAATCCAATGACTATGTGTCTTGGGGGTGGTCATCTTGTATAGTATATCACAAATTCTCTGAATTTTCTGAATATGAATGTCGACCTCTCTAACAAGATTGGGAAAATTTTTTTGGACAATATTTTCAAATATGTTTCCAAAGTTGTTTGTTCTCTTATCCTCTCTTTCAGGGATGCCAGTGACTCATAGGTTTGGTCCCTTTACATAATCCCACATTTCTCAGAGGTTTTGCTTATTTTAGAAAATTCTTTTTTCTTTATTTTTATCTCACTGAACTAATTCAAGGAACCAGTCTTTGAGCTCTGAATTCTTTCCTCAGTTCAGTCGATTCTGCTGTTAATATTGTGTTATTAAATTATTGCAGTGTCATTCAGCTCTATTAGATCAGTTTTGTTTTTCTTAAAATGGAAATTTTGCCTTTTACCTCTTGAATCATTTTACTGGATTCCTTAGATTCCTTGAACTGGGTTTCAGCTTTCTCCTGATTCTCTATGATATTCATTGCAAATTCTATGTCTGTCATTTCATCCATTTCATTCTTGTTAAGAACCATTGCTGGAGAGCTAATGTGATCTTTTTGAGTTAAGAAGCTTTGGCTTTTAGAATTGTCAGAGTTGTCATGCTGGTTCTTTCTCATCTGTGTGGGATGACGTTCTTTAACTGTGGTAGAATTTGAGCAGTCAGTTGGCTTCATTTCTGGATATTTTCAGGGGCCAGGCTTTGTGCAGAGTCTGTCTTCGTAGCTGAATTATTGCCCATGGTTTCATAGTGGGGTGTATTAGCAAAGTATTTTTGGTGGTGTAGTTTCAGCTGCAATTCAGTAGATGGCACTTAAACATAAGGGCCACTAGATAGGCTTTCACTCAGTTGCATGGCTCCTCTGAATTTCCTCCTGCTTACCTCTATCCTCTCAGTGCACTGACAGTGTGGGCTCCTCTCTCAGTCAAGTGCTGGCCATAGGTCTTGGCTTCGCACCCCCAGGCTGTACACCGCAGCCCTGGGGCAAGCTGGGGCTTTTGTTTCCTCCCTAGCTTAAGGCTGGCAGGGGCAGGGACCGTGGCAGTGGCAATGGTAGAAGGTCTGTCAGTTGTATCTGGGAGCTCCACCGCAGAGAAACACAGAATCACTGCCAATTGGAATAATCAGCTAGGGGTGGGGTGGCTGCTTTGTAGGCCCAAACTGGAGACCCTGCATGGTGAGCCAGCGAGTCAGGGGCGACTTGGTTCCTGTCTGTATGGAAGCTTCATGGTGAAGCTGTGAGCAAAACGATCAGAGCATTAAACTGGGAAAATATCTCTTGAGTAATAATATCCCACAAGAACAGTCAACCAAAGCAAAAATAAACAAATGGGATCACATCATGTTAAAAAATGCTTTTGCACCACAAAAGAAACAACAAAGTGAAGAGACAATCCACAGAATGGGAGAAAATATTTGCAAATACTACATCTGACAACTGATTAATAACCAAAATATGTAAGGAGGTCAAACAACTGTATGGGAAAAATTCTAATAATTCAATTGAAAAATGGGCAAATATTTGAATAGACATTGTAAAAAGAAAACATATAAATGGAAAACAGGTATATGAAAAAATGCTTGACATCATTAATCATCAGAGAATTGCTAATCAAAACTGCAATGAGGTATCATCTCACCCAAGTTAAAATGGCTTATATCCAAAAGACAGGCAAAAGGGAACTCTTGTATGCTGTTGGTGAGAGTGTAAATTGGTACAACCACTATGTAGAGCAGTTTGGAGGTTCCTCAAAAACTAAAAATAGCTACAATATGATCCAGCAATCCCCCTGCTGGGTATATACCCCAAACAGAGGAAATTAGTATGTTAAAGGGATATCCGCACTCCTATGTTTATTGCAGCACTTTGCACTATAGGCAAGATTTGCAAGCAACCTATGCCTACTAACAATTAAATAGATAGACAAAATGTGACACTATACACAATAGAGTACTATTCAGCCATGAAAAGAATGAGATTCTATTGTTTTAAAAAAACATGGATGGAACCGGAGGTCTTTATGTTAAGTGAAATAAGCCAAAAAGGCAAACTTTGCATGTTCTCACTTACTCATGGAGGCTAAAAATAAAAGCAATTGAATTTTTGGAGACAAAGAGTAGAACAATGGGTACCAGAGGCTGGGAAGGATAGTGTGGTGGTGAAAGGGGGTATGGTTAACGCTACAAAAATATGGTTAGATAGAATGAGTAATATCTAGCGTTTGACAGCACAGCAGGGTGACCACAGTCAATGATAATTTCTTGTTCGATTTAAAATAAAAGAGCGTAATTGGATTGTTTGTAACACAAAGAAAGAATAAATGCTTGAGGGACAGGATACCCTACTTTCTATTACTATAAGCATGTACTGCATAATGTGATTATTAAGCATTGCATGCTTGTATCAAAATATCTCATGTACTCCATAAATATACACCTACTATGTACTCACAAAAATTTTAAAAAATGAAAAACCTTTCAGTAGCCTCCCATTGTTTTTATGATAACCCACTGCCACCCTTTATTTTGAGCCTATGTGTATCTTTGCATGTGAGATGGATCTCCTGAATACAGCACACCAGTGGGTTTTGACTCTATCTAGTTTGCCAGTTTGTGTCTTTTAATTGGTACAATTAGCCCATTTACATTGAAAGTTACTACTGTTATGTGTGAATTTGATCTTGCCATTATAATGCTAGCTGGTTATTTTGTCTGTTGGTTGATGCAATTTCTTCATAGTGTCGATGGTTTTTACAATTTGATATGTTTTTGCAGTGTTCCTTTCCATGTTTAGTGCTTCCTTCAGGAGCTCTTGTAAGGCAGGCCTGGTGGTGACAAAAATCTCTCAGTATTTGCTTGTCTATATAGAATTTTATTTCTCCTTAGCTTATGAAGCTTAATTTGGCTGGATATGACATTCTGAGTTGAAAATTATTTTCTTTAAGATGTTGAATATTGGCCCCCACTCTCCTCTGGCTTGTAGGGTTTCTGCAGAGAGATATGCATTTAGTCTGATGGGCTTCCTTTTGTGAGTAACCTGAGCTATCTCTCTGGTGGCTCTTAATATTTTTTCCTTCATTTCAACTTTGGTGAATCTGAGGATTATGTGCCTTGGGGTTGCTCTTTTCATGGTGTTCTCTGTGTTTCCTGAATTTGAATGTTGGCCTGCCTTGCTAGGTTGGGGAAGTTCTCCTGGATAATATCCTGAAGAGTGTTTTCCAACTTCGGTCCATTCTCCCCATCACTTTCAGGTATAACAATCAAACATAAGTTTGGTCTTTTCACATAGTCCCATACTTTTTGGAGGCTTTGTTCATTCTTTTTCATTATTTTTTTCTGTAATCTTGTTTTCATGCTTTATTTCATTAAGTTGGTCTTCAATCTCTGATATCCTTTCTTCTGCTGGATTGATTCAGCTGTTGATACTTGTGTATGCTTCACAGAGTTCTCATGCTGTTTTTCAGCTCCATCAGGTCATTTATGTTCTTCTGTAAACTGGTTATTCTAGTTAGCAATTCCTCTAACCATTTTCTTCAAGGTTCTTAGCTTTCTTGCCTTCAGTTATAACATGCTATTTTAGCCCAGAGGAGTTTGTTATTACCCACTTTCTGAAGCCTTCTTCTGTCAATTCATCAAACTCATTATTCATCCAGTTTTGTTCCCTTGCTGTCAAGGAGTTGTGATCCTTTGGAGGAGAAGAGGTATTCTGGTTTTTGGAATTTTCATCCTTTTTGCGCTGGCCTCTCCCAATCTTCATGGATTAAATCTACCTTTGGGTTTTGATGTTAGTGACCATCAGATGGAGGTTTCGCATGGTCATCCTTTTTATCGATGTTGATGTTATTCCTTTCTGTTAGTTCGCCTTCTAACAGTCAGAGCCCTCTGCTGCAGGTCTGCTGGAGTTTGCTGGAGGTCTGCTCCAGATCCTGTTCCCTGGGTATCACCAGCAGAGGTTGCAAAACCTCAAAGATTGCTGCCTGTTCCTTGCTCTGGAAGCTTTGTCCCAGAGGGGCACCCACCAGATGCCAGCTGGAGTTCTCCTGTATGAGGTGTTTTTCAGCCCCTGCTAGGAGGTGTCTCCCAGTCAGGAGGCATGGGGGTCAGGGACCCACTTGAGGAAGCAGTCTGACCCTTAACAGAGCCTGAACACTGGCGTTGGGAAATCTGCTGCACAGAGCTTGCAGGCAGGGACATTTAAGTATGCTGAAGCTGTACCCACAGCCACCCCTTCCCACAGGTGCTCTGTCCGAGGGAGAGAGCAGTGTCATCTATAAGCCTCTGACTGGGCCTGCTGCCATTTTTTTCAGAGATGCCTTTCCCAGAGAGGTGGAATTTAGAGGCAGCCTAGATACAGCTGCTTTGCTGAGCTCCACCCAGTTGGAACATCCCTGTGTTTTTGTTTACACTGTGAGGAGAAAATTGCCTACTCAAGCCTCAATAATGGCAGCCGTTCCTCCCCACACCAAGCTCCAGCACCCCAGGTTGACTTCAAACTGCTGTGCTTGGCAGTGAGAATTTCAAGCCAGTGAATCTTTGCTTGCTGAGCTCCATGGGGTTGGGATCCACTGAGCCAGACCACTTGGCTTCCTGGTATCAGTCCCCTTTCCAGGGAAGTGAACAGTTCTGTCTTGTTGGCATTCCAGGTGCCACTGGGGTATTAAAAAAAAAAAAACAACCAAAAACTCCTGCAGGTAGCTCAGTGTCTGCCAAAATAGATACCCAGTTTTGTGCTTGAAACCCAGGACCTGATGTTGTAGGCACCAGAGGGAATCTCCTGGTCTGTGGGTTGCGAAGACTATAGGAAAAGCATAATCACTGAGCTGGGGTGCACCGTTCCTTATGGCACAGTTTTTCCAGGCTTCCTTTGGCTAAGCTAGGAATTCCCCAACCCCTTACCATTTCTGGGTGAGGCTATGCCCCACCCTGCTTTGGCTTGCCCTCTGTGGGCTGCACCCACTGTCTAACAAATCCCAAAGAGATGAGTTGGGCACCTCAGTTGGAAATTCAGAAATCACAATACAGCAAGATCTGCATTGATCTCTCTGGGAGCTGCAGACCTGAGCAGTTTCTATTTGGCCATCTTTGAAGTTAGTATTTACCAAGCAAATGGAAAGCAAAAATAAGCAGGGGTTGCAATCCTAGTCTCTGATAAAACAGACTTTAAACCAACAAAGATCAAAAGAGACAAAGATGGGCATTACATAATGGTAAAGGGATCAATGCAATAAGAAGAGCTGACTATCCTAAATATATATGCACTAAATACAGGAGCACCCAGATTCATAAAGCAAGTTCTTAATGACCTACGAAGAGACTTAGATTCTCACACAATAACACTGGGAGACTTTAACACCCCACTGTCAATATTAGACAGATCAATGAGACAGAAAATTAACAAGGACATTCAGGACTTGAACTCAGCTCTGAACCAAGCAGATCTAATAGACATTTACAGAACTGTCCACCCCAAATCAACAGAATATACATTATTCTCAGCACCACATTGTACTTATTCTAAAATCAACCACATAATTGGAAGTAAAACACTCCTCATCAAATGCAAAAGAATGGAAATCATAACAATCTCTCAGACAACAGTGCAATCAAATTGGAATTCAGGATTAAGAAACTTACTCAAAATTGCACAGCTACATACAAACTGAACAACCTGCTCCTGAATGAATCCTGGATAAATAACGAAATGAAGGCAGAAATACGTAAGTTCTTTTAAACCAATAAGAACAATGACACAATGTTCCAGAATCTCTGGAAGACAGCTAATGCAGTGTTTAGAGAGAAATTTATAGCGCTAAATGCCCACAAGAGAAAGCACAATAGATCTAAAATCGACACCCTAATATCACAATTAAAAGAACTAGAGAAACAAGAGCAAACATTCAAAATTTGGCAGAAGACAGGAAATAATTAAGATAAGAGCAGAGCTGAAGAAGATAGAGACATGAAAACCCTTCAAAACAACAATGAATCTAGGAGCTGGTTTTCCGCAGAGATCAACAAAATGCATAGACTGCTAGCAAGATTAATACATAAAAAAAGAGAAGAATCAAATAGACACAATAAAAAATGATTAAGGGGTTATCACCACTGATCCCACAGAAATACAACCTACCATCAGAGAATACTATAAACACCTCTACACAAATAAGCGAGAAAATCTAAAAGAGATGGATAAATTCCTGGACCCATACACCATCCCAAGTCTAAACCAGGAAGAAGTTGAATCCCTGAATAGACCAATAACAAGTTATGAAATTGAGGTAGTAATTAATAGCTTACCAATCAAAAAAAGTCCAGGACCAGGTAGATTCACAGCCAAATTCTACCAGAGGTTACAAAGAGAAGCTGGTACTATTCCTCCTGAAACTATTTCAAACAATAGAAAAAGAGGGATGCCTCCCTAACTGCCTAACTTTTATGAGGCCAGCATCATCCTGTTATCAAAATCTGGCAGAGACAGATTAAAAGAGGAAAATTTCAGGCCAATAACCCTGATGAACCTCAGTGTAAAAGTCCTCAATAAAATACTGGCAAGTGGAATCCAGCAGCATATCAAAAAGCTTATCCGCCATGATCAAGTCAGCTTCACCTCTGGGATGCAAGGCTGGTTCAACATATGCAAATCAATAAACATAATCCACCACATAAACAGAATCAATGACAAAAACCACATCATTATCTCAATAGATGCTGAAAAGGTCTTTGATAAAATTCAACACTCCTTCATGCTAAAAACTCTTAACAAACTAAGTACTGATGGAATGTATCTCAAAATAATGAGAACTATTTATGACAAAACCACAACCAATATCATACTGAATGTGCAAAAACTGGAGGCACTCCCTTTGAAAACTAGCACGAGGATGCCCTCTCTCACCATTCCTATTCAACCTAGTATTGGAAGTTCTGGCCAGGGCAATCAGGCAAGAGAAAGAAATAAAGAGTATTCAAATAGGAAGAGAGAAAGTCAAATTGTCTCTGTCTACAGATGACATGATTGTATATTTAGAGAACACCACCATCTCAGCCCAAAATCTTAAGTTGATAAGCAATTTCAGCAAAGTCTTAGGATGAAAAATTAATATGCAAAAGTCACAAGCATTCCTGTACACCAGTAAAAGATAAATGGAGAGCCAAACCATGAGTGAACCCCCATTCACAATTGCTACAAAGAAAATAAAATATCTAGGAATACAACTCACAAGGGATGCGAAGGACCTCTTCAGGGAGAACTACAGATCATTGCTCAAGGAAATAAGAGAGTACACAAACAAATGGAAAAACATTCCATGCTCATGGATAGGAAGAATCAATATTGTGAAAATGGCTATACTGCCCAAAGTAATTTGTAAATTCAATGATATCCCCAACAAGCTGCCATTGACTTTCTTCACAGAATTAGAAAAAATTACTTTAAATTTTACATGGAACCAAAAAAGAGCCCTCATGGTCAAGACAATCAATCCTAAGCAAAAAGAACAAAGCTAGAGGCATCATGTTACCTGACTTCAAACTATATTATAAGGCTATAGTAATCAAAACAGCATGGCACTGGTACCAAAACAGACATATAGATCAATGGAACAGAACAGAGGCCTTGGAAATAACACCACACATCTGATCTTTGACAAACATGACAAAAACAAGCAATGGGGAAAGGATTTCCTATTTAATAAATGGTGTTGGGAAAACTAGCTAGCCATATGCAGAAAACTGAAACTGGATCCCTTCTTTACAACTTATACAAAAATTAACTCAAGATGGATTAAAGATTTAAATGTAAGACCTAAAACCATAAAAACCCTAGAAGAAAATCTAGGCAACACCATTTAGGACATAGGCATGGGCAAAGACTTCATGACTAAAACACCAAAAGCAATGGCAACAAAAGCCAGAACTGACAAATGGAATCTGATTAAACTGAAGAGCTTCTGCACAGCAAAAGAAACTATCAGAGTGAACAGGCAACCTACAAATTGGGAGAAAATCTTTGCAATGTATCTATCTGTCAAAGAGCTAATATCCAGAATCTACAAAGAACCCCATCAAAAAGTGGGCAAAGGACATGAAGACTCTTCTAAAAGAAGACATTTACATGATCAACAAACACATTAAAAAAAATCTCACTATCACTGGTCATTAGAGAAATGCAAATTAAAGCCACAGTGAGATATCATCTCACACCAGTTAGAACGGTGATCATTAAAAAGTCAGGAAACAGATGCTGGAGAGGATATGGAGAAATAGAAACACTTTTACACTGTTGGTTGGAGTGTAAATTAGTTCAACCATTGTGGAAGGCAGTGTGGTGATTCCTCAAGGATCTAGCACTAGCACTAGAAATACCATTTGACTCAGCAATCCCATTACTGGACATATACCCAAAGGAGTATAAATTATTCTACTATAAAGACACATGCATATATATGTTTATTGTGGCACTGTTCACAATAGCAAAGACTTGGAACCAACCTAAGTGCCCATCAATGATAGACTGGATAAAGAAAATGTGGCACGTATACACCATGGAATACTATGCAGCCATAAAAAAAGATGAGTTCACGTCTTTTGCAAGGACATGGAGGAAGCTGAAAACCATCATTCTCAGCAAACTGACACAAGAACAGAAAACTAAACACTGCATTTTCTCACTCATAAGTGGGGGTTGAACAATATGAGAACACATAGACCCATGGTGGGGAACATCACACACTGGGGCCTGTCAGGATGTGATGGGCTAGGGAAGGGATAGCATTATGAGAAATATCTAATGTAGATGATGAGTTGATGGGTGCAGCAAACAACCATGTCATGTGTATACCTATCTAACAAACCTGCACTTTCTGCACATGTAACCCGGATCTTACAGTATAATAAAAAATGAAAAAAAGAACCAACTGCCTTTGAAGTTCCATAAGAGTAAAAAACCTTCTTTGCCTCCTTTCATGTACTCAGCACTCATCATGGTGATATACTGGAATGTGTAGTTGTAGAACTACTATAGATTTGTGCCATACAGATCAGGAATTCTCATAAATTGATTTCACACAATTCTTAACAGAAATGTGAGGAAAGGGTATATGTTTTTGCTTTATTATCAAGTATATTCCTAACAATAAGAGAAATTCTGTTTTGATCAGGGATTAGTGAGAACTAGACCCCATATAACACACTCTCCAAACTTCTTCTCAAGACCTTAAGACCCAGTGACTCAGCACAGTGGCCACCAGAGTGGTTCTGGAACCTCTTCTTACACTTAGACAGTCAGAAAAACAACTCCAAATGATGTCAACATAACCACTAACTACACACTAAATTTGTTTTTATCTTACCTTATTCTTATCTGGATCTCAAAGATGTCTGTGGCCACTGGCCACAAGGAGAAGTGTGATGGAGAGGATGTTAATGTGGAAAGAGATGGAAGTCATATATGATTGTAGTTTAACTATCTCACTTTTGCAATTTAAAAAAAAACGATGTCCATATGTAACCAGACAAATTTATTTCTAGGGTTCTTCTAAGAACCTCAGAGCTTATATAGACTTGAAACTCTAAGCTTTAGTTTATTGGCTCCATGATAAATTTGCCTCTGGTGCCTGTGAGTAGGTGGTAAACACATACTGAATGAATGAATGAATGAATGGCAAAAATAGAGTAAAAAGAGCACTGAATTTGGGCTCAGATAGCCTGTGTGACTTTGAACAAGTTACTTAACTACTCAGTTTATTTCCTCATTTTCAAAATGGGGATAGCAATCTGTACTTTACAGATAATGTATTTGAAAATGCTCTGTAAATCAAAATGTAAAATGCCAGTAGAAAAATTGTTTTTAGAAACAAAACACATAAGAGAAGGTCCCTAACTTAATATCTTGATGAGTCTCAGTTCCACAGCAATCTTCTTACTTATTAGCCTGAAGAACACAACTCAATGGATCTCTTTGTTCTTTCAAAAGCAGAGATGGATCTATCTCTGAGAATGACATTTTCTCCATCTACTTAGCAACCTTTTCTCATGCTGGCTCATATCTAAACTGACTCCTCCTTTTAAACTTTCTAAATTTTTCTCAAATTCATCCTATTTTCTTCATCTCCACCCTCAGTACCACCTTAGTTCAAGACATCATGTCATTTATCACCTGGACAAATGCAATCATCTCTTAACTGTTTTTAATCCCCTCTATTCCACTCTCCACCTTGTAGCCAGAGTGGTCTTGTGAAAATGCACATCTCATTGAGCCACTTCTGATCACACACTTCAAGGGATTTCCAACTCTCAGGATAAAGATAAAAGTCCCTTGCCATAGTTGACATGGTCTACCCGACATGGTCTACCCGACATGGTCTGGCTCTCCTTAGCTTTCCACTCGCATCTTCAAACAACTTCCCATTGTTTCTACCACATGGCCTTTGCTCATGCTATAACTTCTGCCTGGAAGGTTCTGGGAGGTTCCAGATTCTTCCCTTCCCTTTTCATCAAGATATTCTCTACTTTGCATTCTTAGATTGAGAAAACTTCCTAGGGCAAACTTCTCAGAATTCTCAGACTATTATGTACATCTCCTTCATGGCACTTATGATTACAAATTTGAATTTATCCCTGTGATTTGACTAACATCTTTATTAGCCTGTTCTCATGTTTCTGATAAAGACATACCCAAGATTGGGTAATTTATAAAGGAAAGAGGTTTAATTGACCCACAGTTCCACAGGGCTGGGGAGGTCTCAGGAAACTTACAATCATGGTGGAAGGGGAAGCAAACACATCCTTCTTCACATGGTGGCAGGAAGGAGAAGTGTCGAGAAAAAAAAAAGCCCCTTATAAAGCCTTCAGATATCCTGAGAACTCATTTATTATCATAAGAACAGCAGTATGGGGGCATGAGAATGCCCCAATTTGGGTGGTGACACAACCAAACCATATCAATGTCCATTTCCTAAAAGAAACATAAACTGAGGAAGGCAGTTAAATCCCTAGAACCTAGAACAGTGGCTGTTTTGTAGCAAGCACCGAATAAATATTTTTAGATTGGGTGGATTAGATTGAGTGGATGAATCTCATTTCTAGTCCCCCAACTGTCTCTTTAGCCCTAGAGTTCAGCCAGCTTTTTCTTCTGGTGAGACAAATACGGAGGAATTAGAGAATTAATATATATTCACGATCAGGTCTGTGTCTTATCAGGCAACTCAGCACCCCACATTTTGATGGACTGTGTACCTGAGTATATGCACGTCCAAAAATTTTGATTAGATGAGTAGTGACTACCGTCACCAAAACTCAAGCTTTTAAATGGAGAAACCTATCAAGTCCCTGCAGGAGTCAGGGATCTCTGAGTGGACAGGGGTGTTTAGACCACCCTCTCTTTCCACTAAACCCTTTGCTTCCCTTGAGAACTAGAGGGAAAAGATAATGGGGACTTTCTCCAGCCCTAACATCATCATCTCTGATATTTTGCTTTCTATCTCACAAGACTACAATATCCCAGACTCCTCATCCACATATTAGGAATACTAAAATCCCATCAGTCAATGGTAATTCATTCTACATTTAAAAATAACTAAAAGTATAATTGGATCATTTGAAACACAAAGAAGGATAAATGCTTGAGGTGATGAATACCCTATTTACCCTGATGTGATTATGACACATTGTATGCCTATATTAAAATCTCTCATGTACCCCACAAAAATATGACTACCATGTACTCACAAAAATTAAAAATAAAAAAATATAAAATTAAAACATCTCATTTGACTACAGAAAATATCAAGTGAGATAACCTCTTGAATATGCCTGGTACTGAATAACTAAGTGCTGAATTAATTTTTGTTTCTCTCCCTTCCCAGAAGGAATGAAATAGAAAGAATAAAACTGACAGATATTTCATTTCTGTTCAACTAGAAATCCAGTACAGTTTTAGGCAAACTATATTTTCTCTTGCAATTGTATTTCCTTACGTACATGTAAGTGGGAAAGTATAAATGTGACAAACAAAATATCACTCCTGATTCCACAATCTAAACAAAACACTGACTCTTCCTAGGTTTTTATTTATTTTATATATATTTTTTATTTTGGATGGGGCTGGGGTGTATGCTTCTTGACATATCTACATAATGAGGAATACAAGGCTTTATATCTTTTATCAGTAACTATTAATAGTTTAATTGCATAAATTTTAAAATATCACACTTTTTATGATCTTAAATATTTTTGTGGCTGCAGCTATTATTTGAATGAACTATAGTTAATTTAATCATTTTCCCTGTGCTGAAGATTTCATTTCTCCCCACATTTTCTGGAATCATGTTTCCCTGAATGTATTTGTATATATTTTTCTGCATTTCTGATACTATTAAGCATTGAACACTTAATATGCATCAGGCACCATGCTTAGTCCTGGGAATTTACAAACAATAATATCTGGTCTCTGTCCTGAGAGTTCCTAGTCCAGGAGAGGAGACAGAAGAGTGGAAACCAGATCACAAGAGAGTGTGTGAGTTTACAGAGAAAATTGCCAGGCACTATCTGGGCCAAGGAAGGGTGTCCACCTCTGACTAGGAGCAGTGAGTCAGAAAAAATCCTTTTGGAGGATGTAGTGTATTAATTGACCAGGTGAGTGTCGATCCTTCCTCCTAAGCCTTCCATTTTGGCAGCCTCTTCTAGCTTTCACCCTTAAATTTTTCTTCGGACCAAGCATACCCTGATAAGCCTGGATTTGACGTCCCCTTCTCTGTTATCAATGGCTGAGCCTGATCTGCACCTAAGTGTCTTCTATTCCTAATGACATTGTTGCTCTGCCATCCGAGCCATCTGACATCAATCCAGTCAAACCTATGACTTTGCTATCTTAGTTATAGTCAGTGGAGTTGCAGTAAATGTTTAGCAACCCATCCACCCAAACAAACAGTTTGCTAATTTTCATGATGTAAAGATTCTATGACTCTTTACTCTATGACTGACTTCAAGCTACCAACCTCATGTCACTGAACACAGAATTGGGAAGAGATGTGCAGTAGTGTATTATGTCATATTTCTACCACATAGATACAATGGACATAAAATAACCTTAAAAGCATAGACATTAATAAAATGCAGTAAAATAATTAGAAGTAATCTTCTTGGAGTATTTGTTACCTTATACTGCCGATTGTGCCCTTTTGTTTTAAATACAATTAAGTTAATCACAAATTTACGTAATTTAGTTTTTAATTGTGGTTCTGTTTAGAAATATACTCACAAAATTATTGATAAGTTTTTGAGAAATAGTCTCTGGAGTGTCAACATGAGCTCTCAGATTGATGCGAAAGTAATTGTGGTTTTTGCATTTTTTCGTGACAAAAGCTACAATTACTTTTGCACCAATCTAATCCTTTTGGCTCACAACTGGCTATGAATCACTTACATGAATTTGTCCTGCCTACTTCTCCAGACTCAGCTTACATCTCTCACCTTTCACTCTCTCTACCCCAGCCACAATTGGCTTATGTATGCTCTTCAAAAAATTCCCATTTACTCATATATTGTAAGTTTTGTATAGGTGTTGCCTGCACCAGAAATCCCTTCTCCCAGTTCTTTGCATTTGGAGCCTTTCCATTATTCAGTGCTCAGCTCAAACATTACCTTGTTGAATACATCTTCCCTCAGCACCCAACTTAAACCAGTATCCCCAAAATAGTTTCTTATGTCTTTTTAAAATTCCATGTCTTCTTGTAAGTACTGAGTTTATCTTTTATTTCTGTTTATTTGTTTTATGTTGATGTTTCATAATAGAATGTGAAATCACTGTGAGTAGTAACCTTGACTGTCTCGTTCATCATGAACTGTGCCTGGCACTTAGTACATCGTTAACAAATATTTGTTGAATAAATCTGTGCATAAATGACAGCACTCAGTGAACTCATTCTGATGTTGCTGAGAAGGTACGCTAATCAGTGGCTTCAGAGTCTTGAGATCATACATATAATGTATATTAAATATACTATATATTATATATACATAAAACTCTGATCAAATGCACTTGATTTACTAATCGACTTTAATATCCCTGGAATAGCCTACCTGAAATATTTTTTAAAAGAAAATCATGACTTCATACCTTAATTGCATTGGGTTTGTGTGGGCTTTGGCTGATCTTTAGATTTTTAGGTTGTCTGCAAGGGAAAAAGACTAAAAAGAAGGATACCATGGAAATGAGGTTCTGAAGAAGTTTGTGAGCCATGCTGACTTTTTAGGGTGGAAATTTACTTAGTGTTTGCAATGGGACATTGCACTTTTCTCTGAAGTCTGATAAGAAAAGAATACTTTTAGGACAAGTAAATCCATCTTAAATATCATCCAATGTCTCTTAGATTGTTGGGATTAGATTTGGTTGTAAGTGACAGAAACTTCAAACAAATGAGTTTAAACAAAGTATAAGTTAATTTTTCTCATCAAATTCTAACTCACCAGTCTGAGGCTGCTGAAGTGATGCTTTATGGTATCAATAACCACAAAAATTCCTTCTATCTTGAACCTAGATAGAAGGTTTGCCCTGAAACCTCCTATCTTTGCTCTGAAAAACATGGCTTCGTTCCTAAATTCAGTTTATAATCCAGTATGGCTGCTCCTGCTCCAGTCAGCATTTCTGCATTCCAATGTGCAGGAAGGAGAAAATGGAAGGAGAAGGGTGTGCGTCCTCTATGGCACTACTTAGGTATTGCGCAGACTACTTCTCCTTGCATTTCTTTGGTCAAATATTAGACCTGTAGTTACACTTAGCTGCAAGAAAGTCTGGGAAAGGCAGACTTTCTTATTTCATTAAGGATTGAAGACAACTAAAATTGAGTTTCTATTTCCATGAGAAAGAAAATGGAGCAACCAGCTTTGCATGTCACAGCTCCCTTTCTTTCCTATCAAGTTGCCAAGCAATCCTAAATATCTGTGTAACTTCCAGGCAGACTTTCCACACTTTCATAACATTGTTCAATGAGGAATCCAGGAACCCAGATGAATTTACAGTTTATTGTTCAGGACACAATAGGCAACATAGGTCCATGTTTTCATTGATTCTCCTTGTCCCTCAAGTCCTGTGGGTAAATGCAGAGTGGATCCAGGTGGATGCTGAGCATACAGTGGATCTGTTTCACAGCCGAGGAACGCTGAGCTTAGGACATTTTGATCCCTTCAGAAGCTGATGGCAACTTCCTCATCCTCCTCTTCAAAGACAGCATTATCTTCACCTTGGCATGGAAACACGTTTCCTTCTGGTGAGAGGCTGAAGACTTTATTATTAAGGAATGTCTTCAGAGATGGAGATGTTCTCTATCATTATTATACTGGTCAAGAAAGAAATCTGCTGTCTGACCCAAAGGGACAAATTTTCTCTGGTCTCTAAAGCTCTTTGCTGTGCATATGTCCTTGAAAAGGTAGTCCAAAACATGTAGAAATGCCTTGGAATTTGTCTCTAACATTCCTACCTTCTAAATTCTGTACAAATGCATAAAACTGGTTAAATAAGGGAGTAGCTCTAGTTGCTGCTAATAGTACATTGAATGCGATTGTTTTGCTTTGTTTTTGCTGCTTTGGAGTTTGAGACTTTCTATATAGAACACACAAAGAGATGGTGAATCCCATTTTGCAGTATCAGACTCAATACTCACTGTAAGGATTTATAAGGACAAACCAAGAGACTAAAACAAATGGCCAGAAAGACTATTTCCCTAGAGATGTGTCTGTGTGCTGTGACACTTCTCTTTTGTTTCCACTGGAAGGGGAGAAGTTTTCTTCCTCTTTACCTTATGCCAAGTTAGGGAGGTTAAAAAGAACCTACCAGAGAACTTGGCCTACACACTCTGGAATCTGGGGGTGTAGAAACTGCGTAACTCAAGTATAAAGGCAAGAAACTTGATAACTTTTTTGAATATTGACCATAGACGGAGAAGTCCAGAGAAGAAGCTGGCTCCACCATTGGCAAGACAAAGTATGTTTTTCTTAAAATAGGCTGCATGGTGAGATAACCCCAAAAGACAATTGATTGTGAGATGGACCTCTTTAAGTCAGGTGGTATTACCTGGATGTCAGACCATGTTGAAAAGCCTCTGGGAAATCCCCAAGACATATACAAAACACCCCCTTAGAGAAATAATCAGAATTTAGACATCTCAGGTATAGACAGTTCACAGAAATGACAATAGATATTAGTTTTAAATGTGTGCAAATATTGCTCAAAATAAGATACATTTTTTTAAAGAAAGAAAGAAAGAGAAAGAGAAAAGGGGGAGAAAGAACAGGAGTCTTGCTCTATTGCCCAGGCTGGAATGCAATCTAAAAGAAGGTATTAAAAACCTCTTTTACGCCGATAATTGTGCTTAACAGCAGACACAGGAAGGAATAAGGAAAGAAAATAACAAACAGCTAACTAATATTTCATTTAAGTCTGTGAAATGCTATGCAAATGCTGAAGAGTGATTTGCTTCCATTTATATAGTCACTTTCAAAATTGGTATAATGTGATACTAAAAAAAAGTATGTTCTGTGGACCTGGGGTGAAGAATTCTATAAATATTCACTGAGTTTACTTGTTCCAGGTCTGAGTTCAAATCATAAATGTCCCTGTTAATTTTCTATCTTGTTGATCCATCAAATATTAACAATGTGGTGTCAAAGTCTCTCGGTATTATTGTGAGGGAGTCCAAGTCTCTTTATAAGTCATTGAAAACTTGTCTTATGTATCTGGGTGCTTCTATATTGGGTGCATATATATTTATGATCATTGACTCCTATTGTTGCATTGATTCTTTTATCATTATGTAATGTCCTTCTTTGTTTCTTTTAGTCTTTGTTACTATTAAAGTTTATTTTGTCAGAGACAAAAGTTACAACTCCTTTTTGTTTGTTTTTTCTCTCCATTTGATTGGTGAGTCTTCCTCCAACCTTTTGTTTTGAGTCTTTGTGTGTCCTTGCTTGTGAGATGGATCTGGATACAAAGTGCCAATATGTTTTGACTTTTTATTCAATTTGCATGTCTGTGGCTTTGATTGGGGCATTTAATCCATTTAAATTTAAGATTAATATTGATATTTGTGAGTTTAATATTGTCATTTAATGCTAGCTGGCTATTTTGCCCATTAGTTGATATCGATTCTTCATTATGGAGATACTCTTGACCTTTTGGTAAGTTTTTGTGATGACTGATATTGGTTGTTCCTTTCTGTTTGTAGTGCTTTTTTCAGAAGCTCTTGTAAAGCAGGCCTGGTGGTGGCGAAATCTCTGAGTACTTGCTTGTTTGTGAAAAATTTTATTTTTCCTTCATTTATGAAGCTTAGTTTGGCTAGATATGAGATTCTGGGCTGAACATTCTTTTCTTTGAGGATATCAAATATTGACCCCCACTCTCTTCTAGTTTGTAGGGTTTCTGCTGAGATATCTGCTGTTAAGTCTGATAGGCTTCCCTTTAGGGGTAACATGACCTTTCTCTCTAGCTGCCCTTAGAATTTTCTCCTTTATTTCAACCCTGGTGAATCTAACGATTATGTGTCTTGGGGTTGCTGTACTTGAGGAATATCTTTGTGTTGTTCTCTGTATTACCTGGAGTTGAATATTGTCCCGCCTTACTAGGTTAGGAAAGTTTTCCTGAATAATATCCTGAAGAGTATTTTCCAGCTTGGATTCATTCTCTTCATGACATTCAGGTACACCTATCAAATGTAGATTAGGTCTTTTCACATAGTCCCATATTTCTTGGAGACTTTGTTCGTTCCTTTTTACTTTTTCTTCTCTAATCTTGTCTCTTGTTTCAGTTTATTAAGTTGGTCTTTGACCTCTGATATCCTTTCTTCTGCTTGATCAATTGGACTGTTAAAACCTAAGCATACTTTGCGGAGCTCTTGTATTGTATTCTTTGGTTCCATTAATTCACTTATATTCCTCTCTAAATTGTTCTTGTTAGGATTTCATCAAACCTTTTTTCAAAGTTCTTAGTTTATTTACATTGGGCTAGAACATGTTCTTTTAACTCACAGAAGTGTCTTATTATCCACCATCTGAAGCCTAATTCTGTTACTGGAACGCACTCATTCTCCATCAGGCCTTGTTTCCTAGTTGATGAGGAACTGTCATCCTCTGTAGAGGGAGACAAATTCTGATTTTGAGTATTCTCAGCCTTTTTATGCTGGTTTCTTCCCATCATTGTAAATTTATCCACCTGTCATCTTTGTAATTACCGACTTTCAAATTAGATCTCTGAGTGGACATCCAACTTGTTAATTCCCAGCGCCGAAATCTGAGCAACCCACTGCGCCAGCTAAAACAGTGGCATCAAGATTCTTGGTGCTTTTCTGCCCAGGAGTCTCTGGTCTGGCTTCCCCCCGAATCCCTTCTTCAATCAGCTAAATGGGCGACTCTGCCTTCCCGGAGCTGTAAACGTCGACCAAAAGGGGACCCAGTCCCGTTTACTCTGCACCGAGAACTGCCACCACAAGAGTTGTGCTGATGACCTGTGGGGCTCCTCCACTGGGAATCTCCTGGTCCATGAGCAAAAAAAATTCGTCTGAAAGAGTGGTGTCCTCTTGCTCTCTGTGCTTTCACTGGGAGCTAGAAGCCTGAGCTGCTAGTGATCGGCCACCTTGGGTCTCTCTCCCAAAATAAGATACATTTTAATTTAAACTATAATATGTTTTTCCCCACTCCAGAATGGTGAAAATTAAAAATTTTGGTAAGTTCTTAGGTATGGCCTTTAGGCCACATGTCTGGGTACTTAACATTTGTTCTGGTCCCACAGCAATAAATTCATAAATATTCTTGGTTCAAGCTGTTTACATTAGCATGAAGAGCTTGAATATGATTAGTGAGATGTTTGTTCAGGCATAAGGGTACCCTGTAGCTACATCCTTTTCATCCAACTGTGCAATACGTGGTTAAGATTAATGTGTTATGCTGAAACCAAGTGTGTTGAATACAGTCAGGACTCTGTCCAGAACTGCTTTAGTCTCATGCTCATCAGTCTGGGTATGAAGGAGGAGCTGAGCTTCTGTAAGCTCTAGCATATCTCTCATTCACTAAGGCATTATCATCCACAAGTGTGTACTCCCTGCTGAAGATTGCAGGCTGTAAACTTATATTCTGCTTGTTCATAGGTAATATTGATGACCTTTTTGCTGTGAATCTTGACTCAGCAGACCTCTTGAGTTACTCAGGTGATGCCTGGTCTTTTGTAAATCTGAACTTACTTGTTGACATTTGCCAGTGGTGAAGTACACAATGTGACATTGGGTTGAAAAGTTCAAAGTAGACATTCTTGTTTTTTTCTTTTTAATCTTTCTGAGAATGTAAATGGGCAATCTTGTGAATTTTTTTAATTGTACTTTAGGTTCTGGGGCATATGTGCAGATCATGCAGGATTGTTGCATAGGTACATACATGGCAAGATGGTTTGCTGCCTTCATCCCCCCCATCACCTATATCTGGTAGTTCCCCTCACATTATCCCTCCACACCCTCCCCATCCCCTGCTGTCCCTCCCCTAGCCCCCTACAACTGACCACAGTGTGTGATGTTCCCCTCCCTGTTTCCACATGTTCTACTTGTTCAACACCCACCTATGAGTGAGAACATGTGGTGTTTGATTTTCTGTTCTTGTGTCAGTTTGCTGAGAATCGTTTCCAGATTCATCTGTGTCCCTATGAAGAACATGAACTCATCATTTTTTATGGCTGCATAGTATTCCATGGTGTATATGTGCCACATTTTCTTTATCCAGTCTATCGTTGATGGATATTTGGGTTTGTTCCAGGTCTTTGCTATTGTAAACAGTGCTGCAATGAACATACATGTGCATGTGTCTTTATAATAGAACAATTTATAATTCTTTGGGTATATACCCAGTAATGGGGTTGCTGGGTCAAATGGTATTTCTATTTCTAGGTCCTTGAGTAATCGCCACACTGTCTTCCACAATGGTTGAACTAATTTATACTCCCACCAACAGTGCAAAAGTGTTCCTATTTCTCCACATCCTCTCCAGTATCTATTGTCTCCTGATTTTTTTTAAGAGAAGGAAAGAAAGAAAAAAAGGAGTGAAGGAGAGGAAGAAAAAGAAGGAGAGAGAACGAGAATGTTGCTTTATTCTAAAAATGGGTATTGAAAACCTCTTTTATGCCAATAATTGTGCTTACTAATGGCCGATCAATATTTCATTTAAACCTATGAGTAGGTGTGATATGGTACTGACAAGAATGTATATATTGTGTATTTAAAGTGGAGAGCTCTATACATGTTTATTAAGTTTACTTGTTCTGGATCTGAGTTCAAGTCCTGGATATCCTTATTAATTTTCTGTCTCATTGATCTATCTAATATCGATGTTGAAGTCTCCCACTATTATTGTGTGGGAGTCTAGGGAGTCTAAGTCTCTTTATAGGTCTTATGTATCTGGGTGTTAGGATAGTTAGCTC
This sequence comes from Callithrix jacchus, assembly GCF_049354715.1. NCBI lineage: Eukaryota > Metazoa > Chordata > Mammalia > Primates > Cebidae > Callithrix > Callithrix jacchus. The sequence continues at coordinate 105,918,492 of NC_133510.1, read as the reverse complement.
TTCTTGTTGCATTGATCCTTTTACCACTATATCTTTGTTGCTTTAAGATCTATTTTATCTATTTTATCAGAGGTGAGAATTGCAAGTCCTGCTTTTTACTTATTTACTTATTTTTGCTCTCCATTTGGTTGGTAAATCTTTCTCCATCCCTTTGTTTTGAGTCTTTGTGTATCCTTGCATGTTAAATGGGTCTGGATGTAGCATACCATTGGGTTTTGGCTGTATCTTTTGATTGGGGGATTTAGTCGATTTAAATTTAGGATTACTGCCATTTGATGTTAACTGGCTATTTTGTCCATTCGTTGATGTATATTCTTCATTATGTTAATGCTCTTTACTTTTTGGTATATTTTTAGAGAGGCTCATACTGGTTGTTCCTTTCTATGTGTAATGCTTCTTTCAGAAGATCTTGTAAAGCAGGCCTGGTGGTAATAAAATATCTGAGTACTTGCTTGTTCATAAAAGATTTTATTTTTCCTTCAGTTGTGAAGCTTAGTTTGGCTGGATATGAAATTCTGGGCTGAAAGTTCTGTTATTTAAGGATGTTGAATATTGGCCCCCACTGTCTTCTGGATTGTAGAGTTTCTGCTGAGAGATCTGCTGAGAGTTCTGCTGTAAGTCTGATAGGCTTCCCTTTGTAGTTAACCTGACCTTTCTCTCTAGCTGCCCTTAGTAATTTCTCCTTCGTTTCAACCCTGGTGAATCTAACGATTATGTGCCTTGGGGTTGCTCTTCTTGAGGAATATCTTTGTGGTGTTCTCTGTATTACCTGGGGTTGAATATTGTCCTGCTTTGCTAGTTTAGGAAAATTTTCCTGAATAATATCCTGAAGAATATTTTTCAGCTTGGATTCATTCTCTCCGTCACATTCAGGTACACCTATCAAACGTAAATTTGGTCTTTTCACATAGTCCCACATTTCTTGGAAACTTTGTTCATTTCTTTTTATCCTTTTTTCTCTACTCTGGTCTTCTCATTTTATTTCATTAAGTTGGACTTCTACCTCTGATATCCTTTCTTCTGCTTGAACAATTCGAGTGTTTAAACCTGTGCATACTTCTTGGAGTTCCTGCATTGTATTCTTCAGTTCCATTAATTCACTTGTATTCCTCTCTAAGTTGTCTATTCTCATTAGGATTTTGTCAAACCTTTTTTCAAAGTTCTTAGTTTCTTTACATTGGGCTGCAACATGTTCTTTTAACTCACAGAAGTTTCTTATTATCCATCTTTGGAAGCCTGATTCTGTTAATGAGATGCGCTCATTCTCAATCAAGTCTTGTTCCCTTGTTGATGAGGAACTGTGATCCTCTTTAGAGGGAGAGGCATTTTGATTTTGAGTATTCTCAGCCTTTTTACGCTGGTTTCTTCCCATCATTGTAAATTTATCCACCTGTCATCTTTGTAATTACCAACTTTCAAATTAGGCCTCTGAGTGGACGTCCAAGTTGTTAATTCCCAGGGCCGAAATATGAGCAAACCACTGTGCCAGCCAAAACAGCAGTGTTAAGACTGATGGTGCTTTTCTGCCCGGGAATCTCCAGTCTGGCTTCTTTCTTGAGTCTGTAATAGGCGACTCTGCCTTCTCAGAGCTCCAAACCTCGGTCAGAAGGGGAACCAGTCCCGTTTACTCTGCACCGAGAGCTGCCGCACCGAGGTGCTGACGAAACCGCTGTGCCAGCCACAAGAGTTGCGCTGCCGACCTGTGGAGCTCTGCCACTGGGAATCTTCTGCTCCATGAGTGACCAAAATTTGTCTGAAAGGGTGGCGTCCTCTTGTTATCTGAGCTTTCACTGGGAGCTGCAATCCCGAGATGTTAGCCGGGGTTGCTCTTCTTAAGGAATATCTTTGTGGTGTTCTCTGTATTACCTGGAGTTGAATATTGTCCTGCTTTGCTAGGTTAGAAAAGTTTTCCTGAATAATATCCTGAAGAGTATTTTCCAGCTTGGATTCATTCTGTTCGTCATATTCAGGTACACCTATGAAACGTAAATTAGGTCTTTTCACATAGTCCCATATTTCTTGGAGACTTTGCTCATTCCTTTTTATCCTTTTTTTCTCTATTCTTGTCTTCATTTTATTTCATTAAGTTGGTCTTCGACCTCTGATATCCTTTATTCTGCTTGATCAATTCAGCTGTGAGAACTTGTGCATATTTTGCTAAGTTCTCATGTTGTGTTTTTCAACTCCGTTAGTTCATTTATATTCCTCTTTATATTGTCTATTCTTGTTAACATTTTGTCAAACCTTTTTCAAAGTTCTTAATTTCTTTACATTGGGTTAGAACAAGTTCTTTTAACTCCCAGAAGTTTCTTATCATCCACCTTCTGAAGCCTACTTCTGTTAATGGAACACAGTCCTTTTCCATCAGGCTTTGTTCTGTTGCTGATGAGGAACTGCAATCCCCTGTAGAGGGAGAGGTGTTCTGATTTTGGGTACTCTCAGCCTTTTTAGGCTGGTTTCTTCCCTTTGTTATAAATTTATCCATCTGTCATCTTTGCAATTACCACCTTTCTTATTAGGTTTCTGAGTAGACATCCAATTTATTGATTGCCAGCACTGGAATCTGAGCAACCTGCTGCACCAGCCAAAACGGCAGTGTTAAGACTGATGGTGCTCTTCTGCCTGGGAATCTCCAGTCTGGCTTCCTTCTTGAGTCCATAATAGGCAACTCTGCCTTCCCAGAGCTCCAAGTGTTGGTCAGAAGGGGAATCAGTCCCGTTTACTCTGCACCAAGAGCTGCCATGATGAGGCACCAGCAAAACCGCCGCACCAGCCACAAGAGTCGCACTGGCAACCCATGGGACTACTCCACTGGGAATCTTCTGGTCCGTGAGTGACAAAAAGTTGTCTGAAAGTGTGGCATCCTCTCGTTCGTTCTCTGCACTTTCACTGGGAGCTACAATCCCAATCTGTTAGCAATCAGCCATCTTGGATATCTCTCTCTGATTTTTTAATGATTGCCATTCTAATAAGTGTGAGAGGGTATCTCAATGTGGTTTTGATTTGCATTTTTCTAATGACCAGTGATGATGAGTATTTTTTCATGTTTGTTGGTCTCATAGATGTCTTCTTTTGTAACGTGTCTGTTCATATCCTTCACACAGTTTCAAATGGGTTTGTTTGTTTTTTTCTTGTAAATATATTTTAGTTCTTTGTACCTTGATATTAACCCTTTGTCAGATGGGTAGATTGCAAAAAATTTTTCCCATTTTGTTGGTTACCAGTTCACTCTAATGATTGTTTCCTTTGCTGTACAGAAGCTCTGGAGTTTAATTAGATCCCATTTGTCTACTTTGGCTTTTGTTGCCAATGGTTTTGGTGTTTTAGTCATGAAGTCCTCGCCTATGCCTATGTCCTGAATGGTTTTGCCTAGGTTTTCTTCTAGGGTTTTTATGGTGTTAGGTCTTATGTTTAGATCTTTAATCCATCTGGAGTTAATTTTAGTGTAAGGTTTCAGGAAGGGGTCCAGTTTCTGCTTTCTGCACATTGCTAGCCAGTTTTCCCAACACCATTTATTAAACAGGGAATCCTTTCCCCATTGCTTGTTTTTCTCAGGTTTGTCAAAGATCAGATGATTGTAGGTGTGTGGTGTTGCTTCCGAGGCCTCTGTTCTGTTCCGTTGGTCTATGTCTCTGTTTTGGTACCAGTACCAAGCTGTTTTGATTACTACAGCCTTGTAGCATAGTTTGAAGGTCAGGCAGCATGATGCCTCTGGCTTTGTTCCTTTTGCTTAGGATTGTTTTGGCTATGTGGGCTCTCTTTTGGTTCCATATGAAGTTTGAAGTGGTTTTTTCCAGTTCTGTGAAGAAGGTCATTGGTAGCTTGATGGGGATAGCATTGAATCTATAAATTACTTTGGGCAGTATGGCCATTTTCATGATGTTGATTCTTCCTAATATGAACATGGAATGTTTTTTCATCTGTTTGTGTCCTCTCTTATTTCATTGAGCAGTGGTTTGTAGTTCTCCTTGAAGGGAGCTTTACCTCCTTTGTTAGTTGTATTCCTAGGTATTTTATTGTCTTTAGTTGTATTGCTAGGTTTATTCTCTTTGTAGCAATTGCGAATGATTTTGATTTGGCTCTCTGTCTGTTATTGGTGTATAAAAATGCTTGTGATTTCTGAATATTGATTTGTATACTGGGACTTTGCTGAAGTTGCTTATCAGTTTCATTATTATATTTTGTTGGTAAAGTGTAAGTTGTTAGAACTCATATGAATTGATAGACCATACATAACTGTTTAACTGAGATAGTCCTATTTATCTGGTTTTTTTAATTCAGTGTAATTATAACTAGCACCTCTTTTCACTATCAAAACATTCCAACATGTACAATAAATTATATGGCCATTCTCTAGGGGGTAAATTGTCTCATATCCTTTGACTCATAAATTCAACTTAAGGTATTATTTCTTCTGACATGTGTAAAATGATACATAACACGTTCTTCATTACAGCATTATTTGTAACAGTGAAAGATTAGAAACAACGAAATTAATGATAATCCACATAAAAATACCATTATGTGGAGCCATTACAAAATAATAAAAGAGGTCTTCACATAGTAAACAGGGTGACCTAAGATATGTCATTAAGTTTAAAGTTTAAAATGGCAAGGTTTAGGGCCAGGGTGTGGTGGCTCACACCTGTAATCCCAGCACTGTGGGAGGCCAAGGAGGGCAGAATACGAGGTCGGGAGATCGAGACTATCCTGGCCAACATGGTGAAACCCCATCTCTACTAAAATACAAAAAATTAGCCAGGTGTGGTGGCACATGCCTGTAGTCCCAGCTACTTGGGAGGATGAGGCAAGAGAATTGCTTGAACCTGGGAGGTAGAGGTTGCAGTGAGCTGAGATCACACAACTGCAGTCCATCTCAAAAAAAAAAAGGTGGGGGAAGGTTTAGAACCATATATAGTATGCTACTATTTGCCTAAGAAAAAGAGGGAAGGAATATATGTACATACACTAACTAACATAAATATTTGCTTAAAAGTCTCTAGAAGAAACTGACAACATTGTTTATCTTTGGAGGGAAGAATCAGGTACCTGATGAATAGGAGAATGTGAAATAAGTTTCAGTATGTTTTACATTTTGATGTTTGTGCCATATGAGTGCTCACCTCTTCAAAAATAAACAAAAGAAAAATTATATCTAAAACAAAAAAATTATATAACTTGGAGCCAAAAAATAAAAATATAAGGAATAACTCCAAATCAGAGGAAGAAAATTTGATCTATATGTCTAGTGGAAAGTTGAAAAGCAGGAAATAAAATATATTAAAAGTACAGGAAATGAAAAATATAAAATAAAATGCCAGAAATATGTCCTAACATAAAAGTTATTATAATAAATGTAAATGAGTTAATCTTGCTTATAAAAAGACAAAAACTATCAGATTAGCTTAAAAAGTATATACATATTTTTATTTAAATGTTTGAATATACTGCTTGTGTTTTGCATTTTTTGTCTTTCTTATGTATTAATTTCTAAAATGGGCATGTTAAAATGGCACTAACATTACTATATATATTATATACATATGTAATCTTGAAGAAACATATATGTGGGTGTATGTATATATATATACTTCCAAATAATAAAGAATAACTATTCTTTGCCAGCATACATGAACATTTACAAAAATAATCCATATGTGCCTAGCCACAAATAAATCCTCAACAAACTCCAAAGAATCAAAATAAAGATTGAGTTCTTTAACCACAATAACACAATTAGAGATTTAAAAAAGAAACAGCTAAAAATAACCCAAGAGCCTGGGTTCAAATACCTTAAATTTAAATACTATACTCCTTAAAACTCCTGAGTTATTGAGAAAATTATATTCAAAACTTAGAACTGTATAATAGTAAAAATATTAAATACATCAAATTAAGGAAACAGCTAAAATAGTGCTTAAAAGTATTTTATTTCAAATGAACTTATCAGGTAACAAAGAGGTTGAAAACAAATGAGCTAAGTGCTCAACTTGAGAAGTTCGGAAAAGACTAACAAAACAAACTCAAGGAAACAGCAAAGAAAAGTGGCAAGAAGTAAATAAAATAGGAAACAGCAAAAACATGAGAGGTCAGTTTTATTTATTATTATTTTACTTTAATTTTTTGAGACAGAGTTTCACTGTTGTTGCCCAGGATGAATGTGGTGTCCAAGGTTGCCCCAGACTGGAGTGCCATGGCGCGACCTTGGCCACCACGTTCAGCTAGTTTTTTTATTTGTAGCGAGACTGGGTTTCACCATGTTGGCCAGGCTGGTCTTAAACTCCTGACCTCAGGTGATCCACCCTCCTCGGCCTCACAAAGTGCTGGGATTACAGGTGTGAGCCACTGAGCCCGGCCAGAGGTCAGTTTTACAAATGCTGGGGTCTGTTGGGGGGAATAGGGGAGGGACAGCGGGGGATGGGGAGTTGGGGAGAGATAGCATTGGGAGAAATGCCAGATATAGGTGAAGGGGAGGAAGGCAGCAAATTACACTGCCACGTGTGTACCTATGCAACTATCTTGCATGTTCTTCACATGTACCCCCAAACCTAAAATGCAACAATAATAAAATAAATAAATAAATAAATAAAATGCTGATTCTCCCCCACCCCCCCGGGAAGGAAGTGCTGATTTATTCGTCCGGGAGCTTTGGTGGGCCTGGATGCCCTGATAACCGAGCTCCTTGACAAAGAAAATCCTTGTCTTTTTTAAGGCTTACAATTATAGAAATTACACAGGAAAGGGTCTTGATCTTACAACTTTAGAAATTACATGTGAAAGAGTCTTGATCCATAAAGTAGGCATGGGGTACTTAACTTAGGTGGGGGTCTGATCGTGTTTAAGTAAAGGCAATGCCTTCTGGAAAGATTCCTCTACATCATATCCACGATTTATAGAGGGGATTGTGGTTAACAGTAAAGGTCTTATCCTTAACCTGGCCAGTGATGCCAACCGGTCCCTCCTCTGGCTGATTTCTAACTTCTTTTGAGATGCAGTGTAGAAGGCTGAAGGGGAAATGGCCTTAGCAGCTGAAGACAATTAAGGGTCTTCTTCCTCATTTTGACTTCATATTTTTGGGTATTAAACCATGTGAGTTAAACCTTCTTTCTTCTGCCTAATGCTCTGGTCTTTGACTTGGTTTTGAATTTGATGGTGCACTACCACCAAATTACCATGTGTACTATAAACTTGGTAAGCTCCTATATATGTTCAACAATAGCATTTAATGTCAAGCAGTATTAATGGATCTTTAAGTTCAACAATACAAAACTTAATTGGGTTTTGTTTTACTTTTTTTTTAATTGCAGTTTAAGTTTTGGGGTACATGTGAAGAACATGCAAGATAGTTGCATAGGTACACATGTGGCAGTGTGCTTTGCTGCCTTCCTCCCCATCACCTATATCTGGCATTTCTCCCCATGCTATCTCTCCCCAACTCCCTACCCCCCACTGTCCCTCCTCTATTTCACCCAGACAGATCCCAGTGTGTAGTGCTCCCCTCCCTGTGCCCATGTGTTCTCATTGTTCAACACCCACCTATGAGTGAGAACATGCGGTGTCTGATTTTCTGCTCTTGTGTCAGTTTGCTGAAAATGATGGTTTCCAAGTTCATCCATGTCCCCACAAAGGACACAAACTCATTGTTTTTGATGGCTGCATAATATTCCATGGTGTGTATGTGCCACATTTTCCCTGTCCAGTCTATCATCGATGGGCATTTGGGTTGGTTCTAGGTCTTTGCTATAGTAAACTGTGCTGCAATGAACATTCGTGTGTATGTGTCCTTATAGTAGAACTATTTATAATCCTTTGGATATATACCCAGTAATGGGATTGCTGGGTCAAATGGAATTTCTATTTCTAGGTCCTTGAGGAATCGCCACACTGTCTTCCACAATGGTTGAACTACTTTACACTCCCACCAACAGTGTAAAAGTGTTCCTGATTCTTAAGGACAAATATCTGGAGATGAGAAAAGGAATAATTAAATAAAATGCAGGCACAATAGAGCTTTAAAAAGTAAGAAGGGAATGTTATGAACAGTTATATGCTCATTCAATAAGACCTTGACAAATTGAATTATCTGGAAAAATGTAAAATTAAAAGAAATTGAAAACATGAAAAGATCATTAACAGTTAAATATGCTGAAATATAATATACTACTATTTTTCTGCTCCCTCCCCAAATTTCAGACCCAGTATATTTACAAGAGGGCCTACCAAATTCTCAAGGAAGAAAAATTTTTTATCTTCTATAAGGTATTCTAGATATTGTTAAAGCTGTACAATTTCTTATATAAGTTTACTGTAATCTTGATTTCAAAATGAGATAACAGTACAAGTTATGAAACTGCAGTTTCATTCACTAAAATACATAGGTAAAACATTCTATATAAAATATGAGCTAACCATATTTAATAATGTAGTTTAACATTTGAAAAAATTGTCAGTAGAATTCATCATATGAATAGGCTAAAAGAAATACATCACATAACTTGCTCAGTAGATGCTAAAGAAGGCACTTGTTAAATTTAACCCTTCATGATAAAAACAAATAAATCTCTGCACACTAGAGATGAAAGGGATTTTATAAATTCAATGATGGGTATATCATCAAAAATCGATATCACGCATAACACTAATGGAGAAATTTTGGCTGCATTTATGTATTTTTGGTGGGGTACATGTGATATTTTAATACACGTATACAATGTGCAAAGATCATATTAGTGTAACTGGCATATCCATCACTTCAAACTTTTTGTGTTGGGAACATTACAATTCTCTTCTAGCTATTTTTTTTTAATTATTATGCTTTAAGTTCTGGGATGCGTGTTCAGAATGTGCAAGTTTGTTACATAGGTATACAAGTGCCATGGTGGTTTGCTGCACCCATCAACCCATCATCTACATTAGCTATTTCTTCTAATGCTATTCCTCCTTTAACCCCCACCCCCTGACAGACCCCACCTGATGTGTAATATTCCCCTCCCTGTGTCCATGTGTTCTTACTGTTCACCTCCCACTTACAGGTGAGAACATGCAGTGTTTGATTTTATGTTCCTGTGTTAGTTTGCTAAGAATGATCGTTCCCAGCTTCATTTGTGTCCCTGCAAAGGACATGAACTTGTCCACTTTTATGGCTGCATAGTATTCCATGGTGTATATGTATCACATATTTTTTTTATCCAGTCTATCCTTAATGGGCATTTGGGTTGGCTCCAAGTCTTTGCTATTGTGAACGGTGCTGCAATAAACATATGTGTGCATGTGTCTTTATAGTAGAAAGATTTATAATCCTTTGGGTATATACTCAGTAATGGGATTGCTAGATCAAATGGTATTTCTGGTCCTGAATACATGAGGAATAGCCACACTGTCTTTTACAATGGTTGAACTAATTTACACCCCCACCAACAGTGTAAGGGTGTTCCTATTTCTCCACATCCTCTTCAAGCATCTGTTGCATCTGTTGTTCCTTGACTTTTTTTTTCTAATCTGAGAGTCTTTATTCAGTTTCAAGCTGATTCCTAGTTGTATATATGGTCATTTTAAGCATAATGGAGCTCCATAATGAGCTATGATATTAAAAGTTGCATTTATTCCACTAGCATTGGTAAATCTTGTGTAAAAAATATATCTTTTTTGTACTATAGGTTCTGGGGTACATGTTCAGATCTTGCAGGATTGTTGCATAGGTACATACATGGCAACGGGGTTTGCTGCCTCCATCCCCCCATCACCTATATCTGGCATTTCTCCCTATGTTATCCCTCCCCAACCTCCCCACCCCCCACTGTCCCTCTCTTAGCCCCCCTCCAACAGATCCCATTGGGTGATGCTCCCCTCCCTGTGCTCATGTGCTCTCATTGTTTAACACCTGCCTATGAGTGAGAATATGCAGTATTTGGTTTTCTGTTCTTGTGTCAGTTTGCTGAGAGTGATGGTTTCCAGATTCATCCATGTCCCTACGAAGAACAGGAACTCATCCTTTTTATGGCTGCATAGTATTCCATGGTGTATATGTTCCACATTTTCTTTGTCCAGTCTATCATTGATAAGCATTTGGATTGGTTCCAGGTCTTTGCTATTGTAAATAGTGCTGCAATGAACATAAGTGTGCATGTGTCTTTATAATAGAATGATTTATAATCCTTTGGGTATATACCCAGTAATGAGATTGCTGGGTCAGATGGAATTTCTATTTCTAGATCCTTGAGGAATTACCACACTGTCTTATTTATAGTAAAATTATAGATCCAGCATGTCTGCCTACTATTACCACTACTGTTATTCAAATGTCCCCAGATGAACCAATAAATTCAGAGCTAAATCAGTAAAAATTTAGCTAAAAATGGAAGAGTAAATATACATTAATAGATAAATAAACATTGGGAAGAATGAGAGCAAAAAGGGGGGGGGACTTGCCAACCAGATATTAAGATATACTATCAAACCATACTGTAGTAATTAACAGGATAATTGTGACACAAGAAGAGACACAATGAAATAAACCAGTGGGATGAAATTGAACCTCAGAGATAGACTCAAGTATAAATGGGAACTTGATAAACTCCATGTGGTACCAAGAGTCAAAGAAGTGTCTCCTGCTATGCCTCTCAGAGAAGAGATTCTTTCATCTCCTCTTGGAAACCTCTGAATGTAAAAATGTCAATGGAGGAAGATTCTTTATACCCAATATGGACTCATAATGTGGAGAGAGAAATAAAACAACAACAACTGAGTCTTTGCATAGTCCATATACAGAAGAGATGCAGGTAGATTAAAGATCTAGATATGAAAGGTCTAGGTGATAGAGAGAAGAGCACCTCTTTGGAACTTTGGGAGGGGAAATGACTTCTTAAACAATACTCAATGGCACAACTTGTTTTATTGTCATCTAATCAAGGAAGAACACCAGTGGACAGTTAACTGACAGTGATAAATTGGGAGACAATGTGTTCAGTGACTGAGTAGGACACAGAGCTAATATTTGGACCATATAAATTATTGCAGCAAATCAACAAGACAGGAATCCTAGCAGAAAAATGGGCAGAGAATATGCTGATAAACTATTTATAGCATGGGAAATCTAAGAGGTATAAGTATATGAAGAGATGCTCAAGCTCATTGGTTATGAGAGAAATTCAACTTAAAAACAGCAACAAGACACCAGCTCATGCTGATCAGACTGGCAAAACTCTGACTTTTGGAGAACAGCACATATTAAGTATACCCAGCCATAGGAACTCTTTTGCCTGCTGGTGGGCGTGTAGACTGGCCCAAGCCACTCTAAAGGGCAATCTGGCACCACTTTGTGAAATTAAGAGTACCTGTTCCCTGTAATTCATAACCCCACTCTTCTATCCCAGAAAATCTCTACCCCAGGCCTACAGGGGAACACAGACAAGGAAATTTATCACAGTATTGTTTGGGGTGGTGAAAAATAGAAGTAACTTAGATGTCCATAACTGGAAAACAGAGAAGTCAAATGTGGCAGATACACATGGGTATATTCTCAACCAATTACAAAAGCAAAGAACTAGATATATATTCAGCAGCATGGCTAGATCCTAAGAACACAGTTGAAAGAAAAAAGTTAGAAATGATGAAATCTATAGTACATCCATAAATTATAGTAAAACTATAGTGCCATATTACATATCCATGAAAAAATCCATATATGCACAAATATTTCCATGTATTTTACAAGTTTAAGGCTAAATATCATATTAGAGAAGTTGCCTCTGGGGAAATGCAATGAGAGTGGGGAATTATGACAGAAGAGAATGAATAAAAAAACAAGAGACGGGTCATGTACGTTTTGATTCTGTGCCATGAACTCATGGGTTATGATTAACTAAACTTCCTGCGCATGATGATAAACAAGAAAGGACTGATAAACCTGCAAGGGCTGGGTAATCTTCAACTTTCAAATCAGTGAAGGTCAGCTCTAAGTTTGCCAAGTACACAATTTCTCATCTTGCGACATGGTGCCCACCTCTGTGCAGCCTTAAAAAATACCTCAGTGGTCTATAAACTGACTGTGCATACTTCTTCAAGGCATGTCATTTTTTCCCTCAATTTCCTTAGCACCCTGCACCGCCCTCATTATAGTAACACATTGCATTCCATCCAAATTGAACAAAAAGCTTAAAAATCATCTGCAAAATTTGTGGCACAAGAAATCTCTTATTTTTATTTTAGTGCATAAATAATTTTTTTCTTTTTGCCAGAATAATTTTTTTTCAAGAAGCAATTCGTTTTTCTTCTCTGAAATAGTAGACAATTAAGTGTGCTCTCCTCTCAACCTGGATCTGGGGCACTTTTATGTGAGATGGGATTAAAAATTCCATTTCTGTACAACCACTATGGAGAAGAGTTTGGCAGTTCCTCAAAAAACTGAAAATAGAGCTACTATATGATCCAGTGATCCCATTGCTACGCATATACCCAGAAGAAGGGAAACCATGTATCAAAGAGCTGTCTGCTCTTTTAGTTTTGTTGCAGCACTGTTCACAATAGCGAAGATTTGGAAGCAACCCAAGTGTCCATTAACATGCTTTTCTTTTAAAGTGTGGTACTTTTATACAAAATAAAGCACTATTCAGCCATAAAAAAGAATGAGATCCTGTCATTTGCAATAACATGGACAGACCTGGAGGTCATTAGGTCAAATGAAATAAGCCAGGCACAGAAAGCCAAACATTGCATGTTCTCACTCATATGTGGGGTCTAAAAATCAAAACAATTTGATTCATGGAGCTGGAGAGTAGAGGGATAATTACCGAAGGGAGAGAAGGGTAGTGGGGGCCTGGAGGGGAGGTAGAAATTGTAAATGGGTAAACAAAAAATAGGAAGAATGAATAAGATCTAGTATTTGATAGTATAATAGGGTGACTATAGTAAAAATAACTTAAGTGTACATTAAAAAATACTTGAAAAGTATAATTGGGTTGTTTGTAACACAAAAGATAAATGCCTGAGGACTGGATGCCCCATTTTCAATGATGTGGCTATTACACATTGCATGCCTGTAGCTAAGTATTGCGCGTAAAGACATACATCTACTGTGTTTCCCCCAAAAATCAAAAACTAAAAATATTCCATTTTTAACTGATATAGAGAGAAGGAAGAAAAGCTATCATTTTGTTGTCCTAAAAATCATGTTGTCCTGAATGAAACTGGAAAGAAAAAGTATTTGAGAGCCAGTGCAGCACGCTGGTGTTGGGTGAAACATAGTTTGAATGTGGGCCATTTGTTTAAACTTTCTCGGCCTCAGTTTCTGTGCCTGTCAAGGCAGAGTGCATAGTTCATGGGATTTTTGAGAGGAAGAAGTGAAACTATGCATGTGGAGAGCTTGGCACAGTGTCTAAGATAGAGTGTGCATGCAAATAAATAGATAACATTGTTTGCTTTTCTTTATTGCATGCCTGTAATATCTTAGGGGCTGTCACATGCATTGCCCTCAAGCAGCATCAAGGGATGACATGATGTTTGTAAGAAAATCCTGAGGCTGAGGAATACAACACATTTTATGTCTACTACAGTAGAAAAATACTGGAGTCAGATAAAGGATACAGATTCTCCTGATGATGGAAATCAAGGTCTTGGCCTTCAATATTTAACAACATTGAGCTTCCAACTTACTATGGAAAATATTCATCAATGATTGCTTTTGGATAGAAATTACACTTGTTATGTCTGTGTTCTTAACAGACAGTAGAAAGCCTGGCATATAATAGAGGCTTAAGGAATCTTAAACATCCCTTAAAATTCTCATTTTAAAGACAAAAACAAAACAAACAAACCAAAAAACTAAGGCATGGACTTGACCAAAGCTACACAGCTATCAGTGGCAGAACCAAAAGTTAAACCACTTGTTTTGAATCCCAAACCTGTGTTTTTATGTTTTTTTCTTTTTTTTTGACAGATCCTTGGTCAAAGATCAGTGGGAGGAGAGGGATGGATTTCTAGCAACCTTTATTATTGACTTATTTTCTTACAGCCTATTAATTTCTCTTGAGAAAATACTAAGCGGCACTCAAGGCTTGCCCTGAGTTTTCACATCCTTTCAGAACTTCTGAACCTCCTTTCCAGCATTCTTTGATACTTTGTTTTACCTGCTGGTCACTAAAGGCTCATGTCAGTCTCATCCTCTGAAAAGCGTGGTTAATGACATCTGACCACTGTCTATTTGAAGACCACTGGCTAACACCCACCAGCTCACTGCTAGACTACCTCCCACTTTACTTTCTTCAAAAGACTTTTCCCTGCCTAAACTTATTTATGTGTTTATTTTCTGTGTGCCCTCCAGAATGGTAGCATAGCTGGGGAGGCAGACTCTATTTTGTTCGTTGTTGTATTACCAAAGACCAGAACACCAACCACCACGCACACAGTACAGGTCTTAGTGATTATTTGTTGTTAAATTTATATGGACATGTTTTTAAACAATATCTTCCATTTACTGAATGTTTACACAGAAGAAATATACTAAATTTTAATGCATTTCTTTATTACTATTCTTAAAATCTTCCAGCAAGTTTGCTCTGCCACCTTCTTTTCGAGCTTCAGCAGCAGTTATGTGAATAGCTGGAGAACACCAGACTGGATTTATTTATATATTTATTCATTCATTTATTTATTTTTGAGACAGAGTTTCGCTCTTGTTGCCCAGGGTCGCGATCTCGGCTCACTGCAACCTCCGCCTCCTGGGTTTAGGCAATTCTCCTGCCTCAGCCTCCTGAGTAGCTGGAATTACAGGCACGCGCCACCGTGCCCAGCTAATTTTTTGTATTTTTCGTAGAGACGGGGTCTCACCATGTTGACCAGGATGGTCTCGATCTCTTGACCTCATGATCCACCCGTCTCGGCCTCCCAAAGTGCTTGGATTACAGGCGTGAGCCACTCTTACATTTGCTCTTCACCTGCTGTGGTCGGCCGTTCAACTGCCCTCTAGCTGTAGTTTTCTGAAGTCAGCGCACATCAACGCCGTGTGCTTAGAGGTTAACAGAAAGGAAAATAACAAAATCTCAATGAGAATCCTGACTGTTTCGTAGGGGGCAGGTGGGGCGGATTATTCATATCATTGTTATACCAGAGGGTCGCAGGCTTATTCCAATGGCAGAGAACCCGCTTTCTAGGATTCTGAGAGTCCCGAAAGTGCCAAAACCTGCCCTTGACCTCTTCCCATCACCCAGGGCGGGCAGCCAAGTGGTACCTCCCTCGTCTGCTACACCCTCCCTCGGCCCCTCCCCTCCGGCGCTTCCAGGACAGGTGAGCTGGAGGAGCAGGCAGGCTGCCCTGGCCTCCTGCGTCAGGACAACGCCCACCAGGGGCGTTACTGTGCCGGATGCACCGCGCAAGACACACCTTTTGTAACTCTCCTCTCCACCCTAATGCCAGGTTAAAACCCTCAGCCCCACATGCTGTTTGCAAACCTGTCTGAGGCCCTAAACAGCCAGAGACCTCACTCCCGTGGAGCCGGCATGTCCACTGCAGTCCTGGAAAACCGAGGCTTCGGCAGGAAACTCTCTGACCTTGGACAGGTGAGCCACAGCACTCTGAGGTGCTCAGGTAGGGGAGTTTGGGCCTCCAGAGAAAGAGGTCTGAAGACTGCTGGTGCTTCCTAGTTTCATAAGCTCAGTAAGAAGTCTGAATTCACTGGAAGCTCATGAGAATGTCCAGGAAGTCAACAGACAAATGTCCTCAACAATGGTTTCTAAGTGGGAGAAATCTGTCCTGTGTGGCTTTCACAGGAATGAGTGAGCATTGCTTTAAGGGGCTGGGGATCTGGCCTCCAGAACTGCCACCAATTAGCTGTGTGTCTTTGGAAAAGTTACTGTCCCTTTCTGTTGTCCCTTTACTCTTCTGTACACTGAAGGGCTTGGTCCCTAATGATCTGGGGTTGGAGATGGGGTCCTCTAGTTCTCCTCCATAATATTTATAAAGTGCTCTCAGCCAAGTATCAAAATGGCAGAATTTTAACTATCCTCCTTTCACTTTGGGAAGATAATGAGGCATGAAGAAAATTTAGGCAGAAACTTACTCAGACCTGGGGAGGCAGGAACTAAGCAGAGAGGAAAATGACCAAGAGTTAGCCCTGGGCGTGGAATATGAAAGAACCCTAAATGTGACTTGGAAATAATAGCCAAGGTATATTCCATTCTCCAGGATTTGTTGGCATTTTCTTGAGGTGAACAATTGCACAACACATTCTTTAATGTAACCTATATATTTACCCAAGGCAGGGAGTCTACTCCTGGACTCTGAGATTCAGTCGTGAAGCCCAGGCCTGGAAGGTAATGTGAGACTGCAGGCCCTGTCATCTGCAGGGTTAGGGAGAAGAGTTGTCAGGAGAGAACAGGAGGCTGCTGTTAAACTGTTGAAGTTAATATAACTAAAAGACTGCAGAACTTTGGGCTGATTGTTTTTTAATCCTTAAAAAAAAAAAGTGCATGGCTCTTAGGAGACAGAACTTACCGTGCAGAGGAACAGCGTGAGAGTCGGAGTGATCCCAGAAGAGATCCTGGCTTCATCCTCCATGTAGCTTCAGGGCTGCTGGCAATACGGTCCCCACAGCTGTGGGAAGGGGTTAGGGGCAGGGATTTGGTCAGGAAAATATGGGGCTTTAAAGTTCTTTATAAAGCATTTTGTAGAGAATCCACAAATAGTATTAATATCAACCAAAAGTAGTGTCTTGTTGTAGAGTAAATGTGAATTTGCAGACACATTTAGGGAAAAGTTATAATTCAAAAAAAAATTAGGCTGTATATTTATCAATGGTTCCAACATTTTCTGTGGTTAAGAATCACCTAAGATGGTTTTGAAATGGCATATTCTAAGACAACCTGATTTAATAGGTTTAGGTAAAGCCCAGGAAACTACATTATAAGAAGGAATCACCAGGAAATTCTGGAGTTGAGATCCAAGGAACACTCACTGAGAAACACTGATTTAGAAAGCGTATGGAGAGAATGGAGCAAGGGAAGGGGGCTCAGCACGGTGAAATGTAGGCTGTTAGGAGTGGTATTGACTAACTGCTGACTGGACCAGAGTAAATCTTTGACTTTGCAAGAAGCAGAGAACTGAATTCCCACATTATGCTCACAGCAAGGGGAATTATATAGAACAACTGATAATTAGGAACTTGAGTTCTTGACCAGCCTCCACTCCCTTCGTGACCTCAGGTGAGTTATTTTCTCCCTTTGCCTCTAGGTTTTGCTTATCTCTAATGTGAGGGAGTTTAACTAGGTGAGCACTAAGGACAAATCAATCTGTGTGAGTCAGTTATTGTTTCCACACGGCATCAAATGCCAAGTGGAAAGCATAAAGAAGTGATTGTGCACTTGGGATGAGGGGCACAAACATTTCCTAAGAGAAATGAGACCCAAGAGAGCCTTTAAGGAAGGATGAGATCTTGGAAAGAGAAATTTGGTGATTTACTCTAATGAAGAGTTAAAAAGGCAAGAAAGAAAGCAGCTTGGCTGGAAAGGAGGTTCCTGTAGATGGGCCTCCAGAGGTGAGGTACCACAGAGACTGCCAAATATCAGTAAGAAGCACTTTATCCTGATGATCATGGGGAGGGAGCCTTTGAGGGATTATAAGTAGAAGAAGGAAGCAAGAAAAATTGTCTTAGGCTGGATCAATGCAGGCCACTAAGAAATGGTTTCAGGTGATGGCAGTGGGAGCAAAAAAGGACCTGGCACCCAGAGACATTTCTGAAGAAGATGAGATCAGACTTGGCATTTGACTGAGCACACGCTGGAGTAGGGTGGGGTGACTGAATTTCAAGCCCAGGTACATTCAAGTCTGAATTACCTTAGTCAAAGGTGGCATCTGTTGATGTGTATCAGAAATATCTTACTTTTCTCGGAGGCCAACAGGAGAAAAGAGTGTTGCCAAGTGAACTAGAAACAGGAAAATCTCTTGTCATTTCTATGAAACTGGGAAGAACAAGGCTCAGTGTTCTTTGGTAGGAAGATCACTGAATTCAGAGACTCTTCTGTACCTCTCCGTCAGGGTTTAAAATGGGGAAGGAGAATAGAGGCTGGGAGAGATTGTGATTCATGAACAGTATGCAGAGATCGAATAACCTGGGTTCAGATCCTGGCTCCACGGCTGTGTAACTATAGGCAAGTTACTTAACCTCTCTAAGCCTCAATTTTGTCATCAATAAAAGGGGGAACTTGGTACATAATAAAACCTACCTCTTACATTGTTGCCAAAATTACATGAGATAATACAAATCAAGTGCTTATTTTAGTATCTGGAAATTATAGGCTCTAACTAAATGGTCCATTAATGGTTTTTTAGAAAGATAACATCGTGATCAAAATAGGGATATTTAACAGTTTAGTCTTCCATTTCATTTGAAGCTTGCTATAATCACTCTTGCTGGTAAATGTGATTTTGCCTTCACACCTCAGTTTCATGGGATATTTGGGGGAAAATCTGAATTTTCTGAATCGAAAGAATTTTTTGCTAAGGGTCATCAGTATTCATGCAAGGCTTGTTATTCTGAGTCACTAAGAGACTCCTAACACAGCCTTCTCTCATTGAGATGATGTAACGTCCATTCCATTAATTTCATTAACTTGCTTACAAGAGAGTAACTGTTCTGCAAATTTTTTTCTTCCCAGTTTTAGGTACCTGCTGTTTATTGTAGACACACATAGAATTTTATATATTATTTTCAAACTTAGGCTAATGTTTTAGCAAACTCTGCAATGTCCATTCTAACCCCACCTTCCTTTTCTGTCACATGCATGTAGTAAGTGCTAGATCCTGGACATTCTTTGAGATTTAGTTTAAGACTAAATTTATCTTCTGATAGGTTATTTGTGTATTTTCATGAATTTTGTGACTCTTTCTCAACAATTGGCTATTTCAGATCTCAGCATATGGAAACACGTTAATACTTGCTGAGATCTTTGCCAAAAGTCAAGAGGTCATTTTTGTGTATTTATAATATTTCCATTCTTTTTATATATTTCTCAATATTCTATTAAAACTGATCTTTTCCTTTTTTCATTATCTGAATACTGTTTTGACAGAGCTTGTTTTTAGCATGCTTTTATGGATGAGAAAACTAAGAAAGCTGAGTGATTTGCCCAAAGTTGTCCACTTGGAAGATGAAAGAGAGAGGATTCCAACCCAGGTCGTAGGACTCAAAAGCCTGTGCATGTTCTATTTTTAGTACTTTCCATACTGTGTTTCTCAATGTCTCTCTGGGACATTTTATAAACTATATTATATCACCTCTAAGGATCTTTTGATTTGTTATGTATATGTCTATTAAGTTAAGTTGTGAGCTCCTAAAAGATAGAGCATTGTCTTATTCATCTTTAAATTTCTTAGAGCCTGACTAGTACCTGGAACTTAGTAGGTGCTCATTAAAAGATATTGAATTTACAGGATTGAATGGTAACATCAATGAAGAATTGAAGCTTCCTTAAGTTGATAGCTGACCCAGTAGCATCATTGAACATTTAATTGCCCTGGACTTACTTATTTTCCACCACACTACATATTTCTGTATAGAATATATATAGCTCTTTGTACTGCAAGACTTAACTAAAAGAAAGTGTTCATGTTTGCTTTGTTCATGGAGGTTTAATAGGAATGAATTGCTGAACTGTGGAAAATGTTTTAACCAAATGCATCTTATCCTGTAGGAAACAAGCTATATTGAAGACAACTCCACTCAAAATGGTGCCATATCACTGATCTTCTCACTCAAAGAAGAAGTTGGTGCATTGGCCAAAGTGTTGCGGTTATTTGAGGTCAGTGCTTCGTTCATGTTTGCTTGGATAATGGCATAGCAAACTTCCATGTCATTTTCTAGTTAGATGCAATGAAAAGAATGCAGGATCTGGAACAGGAAGATTTGATTTTCAGCTCAGGTTCTTACATTAACTAACTGTGTGACCGACCTTACCTGAGTCATTCAATCTCTCTGAGCTTCAGTTTTTCCATTCACAGTATAGTGCTGATAATATAACGGACTTTGCTTATCAAACACAAATTCCAAGGTTATTATTAAGAATTTCAAGAAAGTTGCAAAGAACATGAAACTCCAAGTGTGATTCCTGTGGGATGACACTGGTTGCACATCCCAGGAGCTGGCCCTGGCTTCAGACCTCTTTTCTCAAGCTTTCCTTGAATTAATTACAATCTTCTCAGTGTTCCCAAAGCACTTCTTACTTTCATCTGCAGCACTGCTTTGCTTGCTCAGTGTATACATTTATGTCTAGCCCTGAGGATGGTTTCTTCAAGAAGAGAAACTTGCCTCAGTCATCTTTACATCCTCAACAGAACCCGAGTTTTATATACCTTATGTTCAATTAAGAATGAAATTCAATCTAAAGAAAAAGAAGTTTTTAACTTAATAAGTTCTTTTTAAGTAAAAAAAATGTTTTAAAAGTCTCTTTTCACTTTTTGAGGCAATTAATTTTTTTTTTGAGACAGTGTTACTCTGTCACTCAGGCTGGAATGTGGTGGCGTGATCTCAGCTCACTGCAACCTCCACCTCCCAGGTTTGAGTGATTCTCATGCCTTAGCCTCCTGAGTAGCTGGGACTACAGGCACATGCCACGATGCCTGGCTAATTTTCATGTTTTTAATAGAGACAGGGTCTTTTTATATTGTCCAAGCTGATCTGGAACTCCTGGGCTCAAGTGATGGGCCTGCCTTGGCCTCCCAAAGCACTGGGATTACAGGTGTGGGCTACCAGGCCTGGCCAAAGCCCAATTAATTTTTACCCTGAGTTTTTAAATATAATCAAATCTTGTGATTGAATATATGAATAAATAGAGAAAAGGCAGATTTCTTATCTAGAATTCCAAATAATTTAAGTAGTGAGTTTTGTATAGTGACTTTTTTTTTTCCAAAAAGTACCCTATGGAAGGGGGAAAAGAGTCTCTTTATGTGGTGAAATGTGACAAAGACACCTCAGCCGTGTGACCAAAATCAGCATTATCAAAAAAGAAACTGAATGTTAAAACACCTTTCCTTAAGAGTAAGAAAGAAAAAAAAACTAAAAATTAACATCATGATTGATGTCATGTTGATAGAATGTATCCTTGGTAGGATGAAAATGGCACATTACCCCTGTGGTCTTCCTGCCCCAAACCCATAACCTCAGTCTAACCATGAGAGAAAAAAGTCAGATGAATCCTAATTGAGGAACATTATCCAAAGTACATGACCAGTACTCCTCAAAACTCTCAGGTCATCAGACACAAGTACTGTCTGAGCAATTGTCACAACTGAGAGGAGCATAAAGAGACGTGAGAACTAGGTGTGACATGGTATCTTGAATGGGATCCTAGAACAGACACAAGACATGACATATAAACTAATGAAATTTGAATAAAGTATGACCTTTAGTTTATGATGTGCATCAACATTGGTTCATTAATTGTAACCTATGTTCCCCACTAATGTGAGATGTTCATAATTGGGGAGACTGGGTCCAGTCTGGTTATGTGGGAACTCTCTGTGCTATCGTTTCTGTTTTTTCATAAATCAAAATTATTCTTCAAAAATTGCCTTTAAAAATTAAGCCTAGGGGAGGAGAATGTGTGTCTGAGTGAGAGCAATCAATGAGTGTAGAGGAGAGAGGGTATTTTCCGAATGACAAACTGTTCACGAGAAAGAATATATCTGTAAAATGTACCTTTGTAACTTTTTAGCTTTTGTATTAGATAATCAGCATTTTCTCCTTGAGAGGTTTCCCCTTAGGCCTAACACAGAATTAATAGATTAAATAATAGTAAATGAGCAGAATGTTTTCAACCTAATAAACAAAATACAAGTAACTAAATTACCAGAACTGGATGAAATGCACTCAAGACATGTGTGTTTGTGTGGAGGGATGGTGGGAGAAGAGGGTGAATGCATGTGTTTGAACTCTGGGTGAACTCTCTGAAACGTTATCCAGAATCTCAACTGCACAGGTCAGTGAGTGATGTTATTACACCCATTTTACAGAAGGGAAAACAGAGGCCACTGGGTGACTGAAGAGGGGTTGTATTGATTTTCTTTTTCCAAACATATTTCAGATGTTGCTGTAGAAATTGTATAGGCCAGCATACTTCTCTCCTTATTAACAACCTGCCAAAATGTTACAATCATTCAAAGTACTGAGTTAAGGCCAGGCATGGTGGCTCACACCTGTACTCCCAGCACTTTGGGAAGCCGAGGCTGGCAGATCACTTGAGGCCAGGAGTTCAAGACCAGCCTGGCCAACGTGGTTAATCCCCATCACTACTAAAATTACAAAAATTATCTGGGCATGGTGGCACATGTCTGTAATCCCAGCTACTCAGGTGGCTGAGGCATGAGAATCTCTTGAACCCAAAGGCAAAGGTTTCAGTGAGCTGAGATCACGCCACTGCACTCCAGCCTGGGCGACAGAGTAAGACTCTGTCTCAAAAAAAAAAAAAAAAAAAAAAAAAAAAAAAAGATGCTGCGTTAAGAGAAAGAATCAAATTCTTGTATTTGTGGAACCATATTATATGATGAGCCAGGCACATATGACTCTTCATTTAATCCTCATTAAACTAAGTGAAGGTAGTACTCTTTCTTTATGTTTGAGGGAACTGAAGTTCAGAGCAGTTGAGTAATTTGCTCAAGATCGCACAGCTAATGTGTAGTGGAAATGTCATTGAACCCTGAATATCAGATTACAAAGCCCATGATCTCTCTATTACACCCCACACCTCTGCCAAATACAACTATCCCTGAACATCTGAATCACTCTGGAATTTTTCAAAAAATGTAAATATCCTGACCCCAGTCTCCCATTCTTGGGGGGAGGGGGCAAGACTGTCTGTCTCTGGGTATTTTTTCTTTCATTAAAAAAAAGAAAACTTAAAAATCAAGGCTTTTCACTCTCCCTAGTCTTCCAAATCTTTCTCATATTTATACTTTCTCAAATATACCTGATGGGGAAAATGCATTTAAATGCAAGAAGATTAACTACTAATATTCCGTCCATCTATTATCAAACACTATTAACATTTCAATATATAACTTCATTTTTCCTATATGATTACAGTTTCAAAAACTACAAATTAACATATTGTTTCTTGAGAAAAAAAATTAGAAGATAAAGCTATAGTCTTTTCTGATCTTCCCTCTATCCTGATCATTCTACAAACATTCTAGCCAAGGCAATGTATCATGAGTTTAGCATATTTCCTTCCACTCCCTTGGAAAAGTATGTTGATATTGACCAGTGTCATGCTGTACACGTTGGTCTGCAACCTCTTTCAGTAAGCACAATGGAGCAGCCGAGAGGATGGACCCCATGGATGCAGGACTGAGGCTTAGAGAGAGTCACTTGACTTATCCATGCTTCAGTTCCTCATCTGTAAAATGGAAATAACAGTCTTGTCTGCTAATAGGGTAGTTCTGAAGATTAAATGACTTAATGCATGTAAAACCTTCAGAATATTTATTAACTGTTAAGTAAGAACTACTATGTATATACTTTGTGAATGCAACATTTAAAAAATGTACACATGTTGATACAGATAGATCAGATTCATAACCTAACTTCTGAAGTATGGTTCTTAATATATGTGTATTATATTTTATTTATCATCCCTCTATTTTGGGCATCCATACTGTTTTCTATTTTCTATAGTCACAGACATATCTGCAGTATTTTGTTCAATTTTTGGGGTATATAATATGCAAAAAAATTTTTAGGGTAGATACTAGAAGTGGAATCTGGTCCTAGAATACGAACATTTTTAGTTTTAATCAAAACTGTAAGTTTTTCTTCAAATGTCCTGTAGGAATTTATAATTCCACTGGTTCAACATGAGAATACTCATTTCTCTATACATTTAAGAATATATGCTTATTATTGCCTTTAATCTTGGACAATATAGTGAGTGAAATGTGGTAATTTGATTTAATTTTCATTTTCCTGATTATTAGTGAGATAGAGGTCATATTTTGTGACTTTTTAATTTTTCTTTTTGTAAATTGTGATTTGTCTACACATTGCATTTTTTGTTGCAAATGTGCCTTTTTGTTACTGATTTCTTGACATTTTATATAATCTGAATACTATTATGTGTGTTACAAAGATTATCTCCCAGTCTTTCTCATTTTACTTGGGTTGATGGTATAATTTGTCATACTGAAATTTGAAATTCTGATATAATCAACATTTTCTGTATTTTTAAAAATGTGCTTTGGATTTTTGTTTGTTCTTGAAGTTTCTTTTTAAAACTCCACTGGTGACTCTGATGCCCAGTCAGGAATAAGAACCACTATTCTAAGCTATTGCCTGGGAAGGGGTTCTTGCTGTGTATGAGAGACTGTGTTATCACTTCACATGAATTAAGTCATGGTTAATACTCATGATGGTGAGTTGGCGATGCCACACCCATTTTAGAGAGGATAAAAATAAAGCTCAGAGACTCAGTAGCTTGTCTAAGGTAGACAAGATGGTAGGACTTTGGAAATTGACCCAGGTCTATTATTTTATATTTTTAAATACTTTTTTAATCAGAGAAAAACCAGTTGCTTATACTGGGGCTTATATTTTTTTAATCAGAGAAAAACCAATTGCTATGAGAAAGCAAAATTACACAGCAGTTATTTTGCATGTCTCATTGTAAAGAGAATGATTTTTATACTGGGAATGTTGAAACAAAATGTTGAGAGCCAAGAAAAGCATGGCTTGTAGGTCTTAGGACTCTGCCCTTGGACTAGTGACTTCACTCCATCACCTATCTGTTACTTACAAAGGGGTGAATCAGGGAGCTATCTGGGGCCAAGGTATTATGAGGAGTCAAGAGATCACTATTTTCCCATAGATGAATTCATATCTTTGGTTCCAAATATTATAGTAGCCCCATGTTGTGATGCAGAGTAGAAGGAATATAGGCTTGATACCGAACATCGAAATCCCAGATCTGCCAGTGATTAACTTATAGGTTACACTATGCCTGGTGTGACTCTGAGGCCACAAAAAATGCTCACACAACTTTTATTCCTTTACCCCTTCCACATGTGATCTATGAACCCCATCAGTAATCTTTGAGAAAGCCTGAAGATGAGAAAGATGTTGGAAGACTAAGAAGAGTAGAAAGTCTTGATCTTTAAGTTTTTTTAATGAGAATCTAGAATGAATGAGTTGTATTGTTTGTGCACACTTACAGAAAAATGGCAATGACCAATAATAGCTAGGGTTGAGGTTCATTCACCAGAAGAAAAGTAGCGCGGCAGAACAGGGCGACTGTGGTGCACATCGTGTCCTCGTGTATTCATATCTCTCTCAACAACTCTGTGAATGAGGTGGAGAAGCAAGCCATAGATGAAAATACGGACAAGATCTTTAAGGTGTGCAGTTTACATTTCTGGATGCTATAAAATGAAATTAAAGGAAATAAGTGGCAAAACAAATGAAACAATCTGGACTGTACTTTAGAGCAGTGTTTCCTAAATAATATGCTGCCAAAATCTGTATGACAGTAGATGTTTTATCCGAAAAGAATTCCAAGGGTCATTATATTTGAAAAATTCCACATCTAGGTTTTAGAGAGCCATAGTGCACATGAATTTATTAAAGACTGATAAGTTCTGCAGAGAGGAAACCTGTTCAGTGTAATCTCACTCAGCATTTCCTATATGTATGGGACCTTGTTTAGGGAAGATCTGTTAATACCTTCCAGGCACTAGTGTTCCACTAAACTTATGCTGTTTTAGAGTTATGAACTCCAAACTATCAGTGATGACCTCGGTTTGGGGTCCTGAGGGATGGAATAGCATTAGGGTTAAGAGTATACCATCTAGAGTCAAACTGTTTGGATTTGGAACCCAGTTACACAACCTGTGAGCTTGAAATTTATTTAACTTCTTAGTGGCTAGGTTTCCTCATTCTACAAATTAAGATAAGGAGTGGAAGTTCTAGTGAATTGGGGCCAAGTTATTAGGAATATGCCAAAACTCCTATCTGCTAATCTAAAAACATCCCACTGACCTTAGGAGATTGTTCTAACTTTCAACTATTTATGCATTGATTTAAACATTTTCTGTAGTGCTCTATATTTTTAGCCTCTACTAACTCATGTTCATGCCTTGTAGGAAAATAGTCTCCTGAGAGCCTTTCCTATAAGTGGCCCAGTAATGGGCTACAAAATGAGAAGCAGGCTCCTGGGGGAAGCACACTGTTCACCTTACCGTGTATTCCCTAGGGAAAGGAACAAGCAAACAAGCAGATATACAAAGCTCTGAGCTCCAAGGCCATCTCTGACATACATGGGTATGCTCAAAGTCAGCATCATTCAATTGACGAAGACAAAGAGGCTCAGATAGACAAGCTTCCAGGAGCTAGACACTTAGAGCCAAAAACTGCTTCAGAATTTACCATCCATTTTTACAGTAGACAGGCTTTTTGAAAGCAAATGGGAAAGGCACATTATCTATTAGTCATACCCACTGTTTTTTGTGCCTTTCTCCCCCCAAGGGGATCCACTTCTCCCCCTCATCAGATTTTCAGTGATCAATGACCTCAGCAGATATTCAGTGATCTCTCATTTACCCACTTAATATTTTCTGATTATCTACTTTGTCAGAACCTATATAAATGTTGGGAACAATGGAGTGAGCCAAATAGTCACCCTCTGTCCCTGTAGAACTAATGGACTCCACATAAATGGGCAGTTACAATTGAGATGTAACAAGTGCTATGAGGAACTCAAAGTGTTATGAGCATCCTCAATCCAGATGTGAGGCCAAGAAGGCCAGGGGAGGTTTCTTGGAGATGTCAAGGTGAAACCTGAAGGAGTTGATAAGGAGAAAGAAGAAGTAAATTCTAGAATGAAGAAAGAACTGATTTAGGGGAAGAGAGAACAAAATGTGGTCAGGTCACAGAAACCTCAAAAGCTCTCCCACTTGTGAACTGCAGCATTCTGGGGACAGAGAGGACATCTGGGCAGGTACGTGATGTTTGTTCCTCTCATATTTGGATTTTAAAGACCTATCTGTGACCCCTGGGCCTGGTGAGTGGGACTGGAGCAAAAGTGAATCATGAGGATGGCTTTTACCCTCTGGTGTTAAGTACAGAGCAGCCAAGAGCAGTAAAATGTTTACCAAGAACATGTTTTTCTTTAATCAAAATAAGAAGTTTGAGTTTCACTGGAGGAAAAAAAATGTTCTTATAGCACAGATGACATTTTTATTTTATTCGAACCACAAAATATAGATAATGATATAAAGAACAGCCACGGAACTCAATTCCTACTTAAGAAATAAAATGCTGCAGAGATAACTGAAAGTCCTGGGTAACCCCTCCCCATATATTCCTTCCTCAGAGGCAATTATTAATTAGAATTTAGTATGGATTATTCCCTCACATCTTTAAAAACTTTTGTTATATATGGATATCCATTAATGATACATGGCATAGATTTGCAAGCTTCTCAATTAGCAATAATAGAGCCTCAGATAAACCTCACTGGTTACAATACTGCCACTGTGCAAAGTTTTGCAAGCTTCATAATATTGGAATCATATTGTACCTCTCCTTCTGCAATTTTGTGTTTTGGGGATAGGGTGGTAAACACTGGTTTTGAGATTAGACTGATTTGCGTGTATCTATCCAAATATATGTCTATAGATATAGATAGTAGATATCTATATCTACTATGTGTATATTCACCTATCTATCTATATTTATAGATATATGGAACTCTATATCTAAATAGATACAGATAGGTATAAACACACACATATCTCTATAGAGAGAGACAGAAAGTGAAAGAATAAGAATTGTGTTATGTGTGTGTATATATATGAAGGAGCAAGAACTGTAGGGAGACATACATATATGGATATCTATCTATCTATCATATATCTATCTATTTTACAGTTCTTGCTCTTTTGTTTTCTGTTCTCTACATTCCATTGAGTGATTATACTCTATCCATTTTCTATTGGTGAATATTTAGGTTGTTTTCATTGTTCATACAAGCAGTTTTCACTGAACATTTTATACAGGTCTGATGACTTTATTTAGTATCAGAATTTCAAATGGAAAGCTGGCACTGTGTTTTTAGCTGCTAAACAGTTCATATCTGGGCATACTTAAGAAATAGCAACACAAAGCTTGCAGTTTAAGCTTTCATTATGGAGTTAGGTCTTATACCGAGAACAGCTAGACAGAGGCTGTGGTCCATGGATACCATGAGTTGTGATTATTGCTCATTGACGGCCTATACTGAAACAGTCCACAAGCTTTTTGTAATTGTTGTTGTTGTTTTTGACAGAGTCTTACTCTGTTCCCAGGCTGGAGTGAGTGGCGTGATCTCGGCTCCCCTCAACCTCTGTCTCCCTGGTTCAAGAGATTCTCACGCCTTAGCCTCCTAAGTAGCTGGGATTACAGGTGCCCGCCACCATGCCTGGCTAATTTTTGTATTTTTAGTAGAGATGGGGTCTCACCATGTTGGCCAGGCCTATCTCGAACCCCTGATCTCAGGTGATCCACCTGCCTCGGCCTCCCAAAGTGCTTGGATTATAGGTGTGAGCCACTGTGCCCAACCCACAAGGTCTTTTTAATCCAGAATATCTTACCAATTTGGTGGTATAGGAAAAGAAACATAAAAAATGAGTTATTTTCCCTAAAGGTGTGAACAGAGCCAGATTAAGCTGCTACCCTGGCTCTCTCTAACAAAGAGTCTCCTCTGAGTTAGGCAGCCCCTACTACCTGGAACAAGGAGTGGGGGAAGAAATAATCTCATAAAGATGGAGATGACTGAAAGAAAAAAGGTCCAAAGAATCATACAAGAGACATGCCAAGAGGACACAAAAATGAGATCCCAAAAGATGGTCTTTGGGGTGAGAATCCCATGGAAGGTCCAGCTTGAACCTCTCCAAGATCTCCTCTTCCAGACCAGAGTTGGGGATAATCTTGAGCTCCCTGTAGAATATAATCGTGCTGGTCATACTTTCTTGAGTGTTTCTGGTTTCCTGTAAATGACAGTGGGTTTAATTCCCATATCTTTGGTCAACTGGGGCATTCTTGGCCCTCCCAGAAGAGGAAATCAGTGAAACATGTAAGAATTACATCAATATCTCCTCCCAACTTCTTCTCCAACCTTTGCAGCTACCATATCTCACCCCCAAATATTGTTGTTGCTGCCAGAGAGTTCCTGTCCTGTCCCACTACAGTTTATACTTAAAACAGCTGCCAGAATGCATCTTGTAAAACATGAGTCAAATGATATCTCTCTCCTGCCTAATTACTTCCCATAGCTTCTTATATCACTCAGAGTGAAAAACCAAACAAAGTTCAGATAATAGCCAATGTGGCCTTCCATGATCTATTCCTGGTAAGCTCTCTGCCTGGGGTCTTCATACCCCACTTCCTGCTCACTCTGCCACAGTCACACAGCCTCCTGTTGGTCTTCCCTCACACTGTGCATTCTCTTACTCGAGGACCCTTGCACTGGCTGTTCTCTCACGTTTTTCTCCCTCACCAATTTTAGGTTCATGCTTAAATGTTACCTGTTTATTTTTTGATGACTTCCTGGCTGCATTATTTAAAACAGCATCTCCATGCACAATGGTGTAGCCAGTACCTCTTTCCTGCTTCGTCTTTCTCCATGGTGCTTACCACCATCTGAAGACTGTAAATGTTTTTTTTGCTGACCACCATCTGAAGACTGTAAATATGTAAATATTTTACATATTTACTGTAGATACTGTTTGTCTCCTCCTTTGAGAACATAAAGCTCCACAAGGGCAGAGAGTTTTTTTTCCTCTGCTTTTCCCACTGTTACACCTCAGCACCTAAAACAGGGGTTAATACAAAAAATGAATTATTGAACATTCGTTGTCTGTTTACCTAAGACCAGTGATTTAGAGCATTTTTTGTAAATGTCTTTGTTGTTGTTTGCAGTAACCTCTGAAATAGGCCAGGACATAACTTCACTTAAGTGTACTTCAAGACAACAGCACATAGTGGTTCAAGTTCTCCCTTGCCAGTCTAGTCTCATCTCAAAAGATGATCAGACTTTCCTTCTTTTTGAAGTGTGCTCTCAAAAAAGAAAAGCTGAGAAAAATACAAAAATTTAGGGTAAAACAAATATGAAAGGATAAAATGACACATAAAATGTAATGTGCTCCATCTTTCAGAGAAATGTGTATCTATACCAAGTTGAGGAGGCAGAGTATAAGGAGTACCTACTGAGTATCTATTAATGAAGACAAAAGTTGTTAGGTGCTTTTGCTTTTTAAAATTCTCATTGAGCTGCCAGGTAATATTATCATCTTTATTTTAAACACATAATACCAGTTTCAGAATGGTCAATATATTCAAAGGAGTGAGGAGCAGAACCAGAATTTGAACTCTGATTAGTTCCAAAGCCCACATACTTTGCAAGCTACCATTCTCCCTTTCAAGGAATAAAATAGAGGAGAAGAATACAGGGCCCTCAGTTTGGGGTCAAAGGAAGATCCAAGAAGGCAAACCAACTTTTCACCATTATGAACTCTGTTTCTATAGTTTCATTTCCTTGTGACCAATCCCCCTTTACAAAGATTTTCTTAAAGGATAGGAGAAGAAAGGGGTTTCTGGTGAATCCTTAGAGAAATTGGCAGTTCAGCCGGGCACAGTGGTTCATGCCTGTATTCTCAGCACTTTGGGAGGCTGAGGCAGGTGAATCACCTCAGGTCAGGAGTTCAAGACTAGTCTGACCAATATGGTGAAACCATGTCTCTACTAAAATACCAAAAAAAAAAAAAAAAAAAAAAAGAAAGAAAGAAAGAAAGAAAGAAAATTAGCTGAACATGGTGGCTCATGCCTACTATAATCCTAGTTACTCTGGAGGCTGAGGCAGGAAAATCGCTTGAACCCGGGAGGAAGAGGTTGTGGTGAGCTAAAATTGTGCCATTGCAACTCCAGCCTGTGTGACAGAGTGAGACTCTATCTCAAAAAAAAAAAAAAAGAAAAAAAAGAAAAATTGACCCCATGCCTTCTGTTGGAGTCCTCATTAAGCAAGGTTTTATGCTGCCATATTTTATGCATAAATTAAACATTAGAAAATTATGTTTTTGAAAAGTGTAAGCCTTCATTGACTTCCCCTAGATGTCCACTTGGAGTAGTATCAAGAGTATTTTCTTTATCCGTCGACAAAGATGTGGTGAGTGTATATGGGTCCGTTTGTAAATCTTCACAGACCTCTTGTTGAATAGTAAAAATTCATTTGTTAAAACTATAATCCTAATCAGGCTTGGAAATTAACTTTTGAGGCTCTCTTAGCAATCAAAATTATTGGCTTCTGAGGATTCACACTAGTAAATTAGAAAGATGCCAATAAGGAGATTACATGCCAAACTGGAGGGTTATTTATTAACAAACTGATTCAAATGGGTAGGAAATGATTTAAACAATTCAGCTATATGTTCAATGTGTAATTAATCAGAAACCACTCATGTAAGACTTTTGCCAAGTAAGTAGCAGTTACATATAATCTCGTCATAACCCCCACACCCCACCCCTCATTTGTGAGCCTAGGCATAATTTTTAAAACATGTTTTCATAATTACTTACCTATATCTATCATAAATATTTACCCTATGGTTATCATTATAACCATTTAACAAATAAATTTAATTTTTCATTATAAAAGTAATAAATGTTTTCAGGAAAGTTAAACTATGATTTTTAAAAAGAGAAAGAAAAAAACAAAATCACCCCTAAGCCCTTCCTCTGTAGACCACCACTACGATCATGTCTTGGAGTGCTTACTGGCACGCTTTTTAATGCATGCTGTTGCTTTTGTTCCTCACTTTTTAATCATTGCCTAATCTTCCATTGTGCGATTATACCACAGTCCACTTCATCATTCCACTATTATGGGAGTTTAGTTAGCTTAGAGGTTTTGGTGAAATGCTTTCTGAAGTTTCTGATAAGTTAAGTCTCTAGCACTAGAAAAACTGAGTCGTGAAACATAAATTGTTTCATTGTTATCCTCAAAGCTGGAAGCCTCTCTGTGAAAGTGGATGCTTCCAGGGGTGGGGTATGGGTAATGAGCACTGTATCCTATGGTCTGCTTCCCAGCACTTCTTCCCTTCTCCCCTCCTTTCCCAAACTCTGCCACAAATAAGTGTGCCAGAGGTGTGTCCATTCTTGGTTCTTGGATTTGCTGTGCTCTCAGCTCTACATAAGGCAGGGACTGCTTATGTCTTCTTCTGAACTTTCATCTTAGGTAAACAGTAGGTGGAACCTAACCATTCTGTTTCTTCCTAAACCAGAAACGATGACATTGCTCTTCGCTTTGTTCAACAAATAATCTCTGTTTGCCAGCGAAAGCTTCAGACCTACCACTGTCTCTCTGGCATTCCCTCCCCACTATTCTCTCTGTCCCCAGTTGGGGCCCTTCTGTGGGTTCCCTAGCCTCAGCCCTTAGGGGTGTATTCTCTGCAGTTGGAGCCATAAATAATGGCTGCACTGTGAGCCTGTTTGCGGTTACTTATTGTATTTACCATACACAGAGGTTTTAATTATTTGTGTTTGACATAATGATAATAATAGTAATAATAATAAAAGTTGACATTTGTGGCACGTTCACTGTATGTACGCCTGGCAGGAAAGACAGTGTGGGTAGAAAACTAATGACTCTGAGATTAGAAAAAAATGGGCCTCACTCTCCCACTACTTATAGCAAAGCACCTTCATCTCTGATTTTATTTTTTAAGTCTCACTTAACCTTTTCAAAAGATTTTTGGGATGGTACAGGAAAGAATTCTATACTATAAAGTGATACTTAAGTATGAAAAGGTATCACTACTTTTCTTCAACCTTATACCATAGGTTGAAGGCAAAAGATACACCTCTTCAACTACAAGTTCTGTGAATTTTGTTTTTTGAAATTTTAGAGTTATTTAAGTTATATTTTCAGATTACTTTCTGTCCATTTAAATATTGGAGCAACTCCTATCATATGTTTTTTTTAATTCAATGTATGTGATACTCCTTGGTTTTAGCCATAATGAATGGCATTACCAAGGAAATCACGTATTTTCTGACTAAGTAGCAGATGATTTGGTAGGCATTTATATTAGAGACCAACTAAAATAAATGACTGTTTTTGCAATAAATATAAGAGCTAAAATATTCAGCATCTAAAGGCATTAAAATTGAGTAGCTTTAGTAAATAATCATTATTTTCACATTTTTATGGCATTTAATGAAAACAGCTCCCCAGCTCTTTGCAAGAATGTGGGAGTGGAGTGTTTTCATGCCTAGTAAGTACTTCCAGCAAGAACACACCAACTGATGACTGCAAGCTGATGTCTTTCTATTGGGGTTCAGTGTATAATAGTAGACTCTGCCAAGTTTTGCTGCTGACCAGCATTCATTTTTTAGTCAATTTCTGCTTCAGAACCAGTATAAAGAATCCAGGTTTTACAAGAAAACTGTGGCATAATTACAAATGAGCTCCAGTCCCCCAGAACCCATTCTCAGAAAGGGACAACATAGATGTAAGTAAAACTCTTAAGTCATCCAGCCAAATTTTTTTTTAGGGGACGCATTTGGACAAATTATACAGCCCACTTTGTGCTTCCTATTTATGTCTGGTGATTTTACACCTAGCTCTCAGCGGACGCCATAATAATCCAGAGGAGTCCAAGGAACTTGGTTCTGCAATTAGGGAGCACTTGAGACATCAAGCAAACTCAGATACTCGGGCAGTTACTGCCTTTGAGAAAAAAGTTATTGACTTTTTCTGAGAACACACCACAGCTACATTCCTTAAAAATTCTAAGACTATTTATTTTTGTGATGTTCTAACATTTTTTAGAGCATTTTAAGAAGTGTTTTATCCACTGAGATGTTTAAGAATAGTCAAGAATAAATGTCAGTTTGAATATATATGAGAGTTAATGTAAAAATATAAACAATTATTATAAATCAGTAAAAGAATCTCTGTAATGAGAAAATAGCATAAACTGATAATTAATAAAAGAAATGCAAATGGCCACTAGACCTAGGACAAATGTTTAACGTCATCAGCAATTAAATAAAAATTTGAGCGATGAGTTATTTGCTGATTTCATCTGTCAAGTCAAGAATATTGAAAATCCTGAAAGTTGGTATGGTTGAGAAGCATGGCTCCTCTAGTGGACAGATAGAAGAGATGAATATAGTTTTTCTGGAAGACAATGGACCAATATATAAAGAACCTTTAAAGGGTAGTTTCTGATTAAACAATTTGGCCCCTAAGTATTTATGCTGATAAATCAGTTAGACACGAAGGCAAATATTTATGTATAATGCTGTCCATTGGTTTCTAGTGGCAGAAAAATAAGCAGCAACACACATATCCATCACTAGAGTATTGGTTAAAGAATTTATGACCACATCTGTGCAGTGGATCATTAGGCAGCCATTAAAAATGTTCTGATGAGGATAGGAATGGCTAATGTAAAAGCAGGAATATTTATTCATCCTTGCTTTATCTAAGTACCAGCTTGGCCCATGATATGTGATTTAAAGACAGTATTCCTCAGGGAGATATGATGTGAGGAATATCATATCTTTTCTTCCCCAAGGATTCCTGAAATTCTCCTTATTTAATCACAT
Organism: Callithrix jacchus; assembly: GCF_049354715.1. NCBI lineage: Eukaryota > Metazoa > Chordata > Mammalia > Primates > Cebidae > Callithrix > Callithrix jacchus. The sequence goes on along the minus strand of NC_133510.1, from coordinate 105,883,877 downwards.
AGTGATCAGAGTGGTAGTCAAATTTGAGGGTGGTATGGAATATGATAGACTTTTTTCCATTTTCTCACCCACAAACTCTTCTCATGTCCTTGGATAATTTTGATCCTTTTGAGGATATTCTAGAAGATATCCTGAATATAGTATCTTCTTACCACCTTCACTCCCAACACCATGGAGATAGCCACCTTCACATCTCATCTGTACTTCAGCAAGGGCTTCTTGACAGGCCTTACTTGGTCTATCTTATCCCTTAAAGTTTATTCTCAACATGATCATTTTAAACCTGTGAGATCATATTATTCCTCTGCTCAAAACCTTGCAAAGACTCCTATTTCTTTCAGAATCAAACCCATACTCCTTAAAATGGCCTGCAGTGATCCTATGATTATTATGACACTGTCTCCTGTTATTTTCTCTTTTACCTCCTCCCCTCTTGTGAACCCACCTCATGGCTGTCTCTCCAACAGGCCAGGCATGCTCCGGCCTTCACCTCCCACAGTTCCTTTAGGACTGTACCTAAATCTTGTCATCCCAATGAGGTAAGGCTCCATGTGCCTGCCCTATTTAGTCCTGCAGTCTGCCGTTACCCTGCCTCAGGAATGTCATTTTCTTCCCCCTGCTCTGCCTCTCTTTTTTTCCTTAACCCTTCTCACAACATGCACAAATGAGTTTCTTTTATGTTTGTTGTTTTTATCCTCTCAACTTGAATGTAAGCTTTATAAAGGAAAGCATCTTTAGTTTATTGACTGATGGATCCCAAACTGCTAGAAGGGTGATTGGCCACTGTTGAGTGCAACAAATGTATATATTTATTGAATAGCTTGAACAGAAAGTAATTATATACATATATTAATGGTAATTATATTAGATAATTTTCTCTGGGCATGTATGACATGCCAAGTGGTATATATGTATCATTGTATCCAACACTTCCAATCAACTTATGAAGCAGGTATAATTAAGACCAGAAAGTTGGGTGGAGCAATATGGCCGTGTAGGAACAGCTCAGGATTGCAGCTCCCAGTGAAAGCGCAGAGTGTTAGTGGATGCTGCATTTCCAGATGGATCTTTGTTGCCCACAGACCAGGAGATTCCCAGGCAGAGGAGCCCCATGGGTCGCCAGAACAGCTGTTTTGGCGGGTGCGGCTGTTTTGGCTGGCGTGGCTCTTTTGGCTGGCGTGGCTGTTTTGCCAGCACCCCAGCACAGCAGTTCTCTGTACAAAATACACTGGTCTGGTTGCCCTTTTAAGCTGGCAATTGGAGCTCCAAGAAGGCAGATTAGCCCATTCATCTGATTAAACAGGACTGAAACAGAGAGCCAGACCAGGAGATTCCCGGGCAAAAAAAGCACCACGAATCTCAGCGCCATTGTTTCAACTGGCGCTGTGGGTCACTGCATGGGAAATCACACAGATCCTGGCACCCTTTCAGCAGGTGACTGGAACACTTGGGAGAGAGTCAACCATTCAACTTAAAAAAAAGAAAAGGGCTCTGAGGCAGGGAGCCAGGTGATCAGGCTTGGCGGGTCCCACCCCCACAAAAACAAACAAAGAAAAAACCAGCAATTGGAAATGCTCGGGGTTGAGAGTTTCACGGCAAGCATAGCTGAACCCAGGATGGTCCAGGTCGGTGGGGGAGGAGCATCCACCATTACCGAGGCACTCCACCCCTACAGAGGTAGTCCGCCATTGCTGAGGCAGCCTGCCGTTGCCGAGGCAACCCGCCTTGTGGAGGCAACCCGCCATAACAGAGAGAGTCCGCCATTAAGGAGGCGGGCCACCACAGCCGAGGCAGTTGTAACCACACCCATATAAACAAGACAGCAGGGAAGTTCACACGGTAGCAGGGCAGAGCCCACAGCAGCTCAGCAAAGCCTCTGCAGGCAAACAGTGACTAAGTTGCCTCCTTGCTGGGCAGGGCAGCTCTGAAAAGAAAAGGCAGCAGCACAAGGGAAACTCATAAATAAAGCCCTAGCTCCCCAGGACAGAGCGCCTGGGGAAAAAAAGAGCAGGGTGGGGGGGGGTTATGAGTTCTGCTGCAGCAGACTTAAACATGCCTGCCTAGCAGCTCTGAATGAACAATGGAGCTCACAGCTTAGCACTTGAGCTCCTATAAAGGACAGACTGTCTCCTCAAGCAGCTCTCTGACCCCCATATATCCAAAGAGTCACCTCACAAAGGACTGATCAGACTAACATTTGGCAGGCATCGTTCTGGGACAAAGCAGAAGAAGAAACTGGTAGCAACCCTTACTGTTCTGCAGCTGCTGCAGGTGATCCCCAGGCAAGCATAGCCTGGAGTAGACCTCAGCAGTCCTACAGCAGAGGGGCAAGACTGTTAGAAGGAAAACTAAGAAACAGAAATAACTTCATCATCAACAATCTGGACATCCACACAGAGACACCAATCTGAAAATCAGCAACTACAAAGATGACAGTTGGATAAATCCACAAAGATGGGAAGAAACCAGCACAAAAAGGAGAAAAACACCCAAAACCAGAACACCTTTCCTCATACAAGGGATCACAACTCCTCACTAGAGAGGGAACAAAGCTGAATGGAAAATGAGTGTGATGAAATGACAGAATCAGACTTCAGAAGGTGGGTAATGAGAAACTTCTGTGAGCTAAAAGAACATGTTCTAACTCAATGCAAAGAAATGAAGAACCTTGAATAAAGATTTGATGAAATGATAACAAGAATGGACAACTTAGAGAGGAATATAAGTGAATTGATGGAGCTGAAAAACACAACACGAGAACTTCGTGAAACATGCACAAGTTTCAACAGCTGAATCGACCAAGCAGAAGAAAGGATATCAGATGTCAAAAATCAACTCAATGAAATAAAACGAGAAGGCAAGATTAGAGAAAAAAGCACAAAAAGGAATGAACAAAGTCTCCAAGAAAGATGGGACTATGTGAAAAGACATAATCTACATTTGATAGGTGTACCTGAATGTGACGAAGAGAATGAATCCAAGCTGGAAAATAGTATTCAGGTTATTATCCAGGAAAACTTTCCCAACCTAGCAAGGCAGGCCAATATTCAAGTCCAGGAAATACAGAGAACACCACAAAGATATTCCTCAAGTAGAGCAACCCCAAGGCACTTAATCGTCAGATTCACCAGAGTTGAAATGAAGGAGAAAATGCTAAGGGCAGCCAGAGAAAAAGGTCGCCCTTACCCACAAAGGGAAGCCCATCAGACTCACAGCAGATCTCTCAGCAGAAACCCTACAAGCCAGAAGAGAGTGGGGGCCAATATTCAACATCCTCAAAGAAAAGAACTTTCAACCCAGAATTTCATATCCAGCCAAACTAAGCTTCATAAGTGAAGGAAAAATAAAATCCTTTGTGAACAAGCAAGTATTCAGAGATTTTGTCACCATCACGCCTGCTTTACAAGAGCTCCTGAAAGAGGCACTACACATAGAAAGGAACAACCAGTACCAGCCACTCCAAAAACATACCAAATGCTAAAGAGCATCAACAAAATAAAGAATCAGCATCAAATAATGGGCAAAACAGCCAGCTAGAATCTAAATGGCAGTATCAAATTCACATATAACAATATTAACCCTAAATGTAAATGGGCTAAATGCACCAATCAAAAGACACAGACTGGCAAATCGGATAAAAAGCCAAAACCCATTGGTGTGCTGTATCCAGGAAACCCATCTCACATGCAAGGACACACAAAGGCTCAAAATAAAGGGATGGGGGAAGATTTACCAAGCAAATGGAGAGAGAAAAAAAAAAGTAGGAGTTGCAATTCTCGTCTCTGATAAAATAGACTTTAAAACAACAAAGATCAAAAGAGACAAAGAAGGACATTACATAATGGTAAAAGGATCGATACAACAAGAAGAACTAATGATCCTAAATATATAAGGACCCAATACAGGAGCACCCAGATACATAAGGCAAGTTCTTAATGACTTACAAAGAGACTTAGACTCCCACACAATAATAGTGGGAGACTTTAACACTCCATCATCAATATTAGACAGAGCAACCAGACAGAAAATTAACAAGGATATCCAGGACTTGAACTCAGACCTGGAACAAGCAAACCTGATAGACATTTATAGAACTCTCACCTCAAATCCACAGAATATACATTCTTCTCAGCACCACATCACACCTACTCTAAAATTGACCACATAATTGCAAGTAAATCACTCCTCAGCAAATGCAAACGAACGGAAATCATAACAAACAGTCTCTCAGACCACAGTGCAATCAAGTTAGAACTCAGAATTCAGAAACTAACTCAAAACTGCACAGCTTCATGGAAACTGAACAACTGGCTCATGAATGTTGACTGGATAAACAATGAAATGAAGGCAGAAATAAAGAAGTTCTTCAAAACCAACGAGAATGAAGACACATCATACCAGAATCTCTGGGACATATTTAAAGTAGTCTCTAGAGGAAAATATATAGCAATAAGTGCGCACATGAGAAGAAAGTAGAGATTCAAAATTGACACCCTATTGTCAAAATCAAAAGAGCTAGAGGAGCAAGATAAAAAAATACTCAAAACCTAGCAGAAGACAAGAAATAACTAAGATCAGAGCAGAACTGAAGGAGATAGAGACATATAAAACCCTTCAAAAAATCAATAAATCCAGGAGCGGGTTTTTTGAAAAGATCAACAAAATAGACAGACCACTAGCCAGATTAATAAAAAAGAAAAAAGAGAATAACCAAATAGATGCAATAAAAAACGATAAAGAGGAAATCACCACAGATTCCACAGAAATTCAAACCATCATCAGAGAATATTACAAACAACTCTATGCACATAAACTAGTAAACCTGGAAGAAATGGATAAATTCCTGGACACTTGCCTCCTCTCAAGCCTAAACCAGGAAGAAGTCGAAACCATGAATAGACCAATAACAAGATCTGAAGTTGAGGCAGCAATCAATAGCCTACCACACAAAAGAAGCCCAGGTCCAGATGGGTTCACAGCCAAATTCTACCAGACACACAGAGGAACTGTTACCATTCCTTCTGAAACTATTCCAAATAATCAGAAAAGAGGGAATCCTTCCCAACGCATTTCATAAGACCAACATCATCCTGATACCAAAACCCGGCAGAGACTCAACAAGAAAAGAAAACTTCAGGCCAATATCCATAGTGAACATAGACGCAAAAATCTTCAATAAGATCCTGGCAAGCCGATTGCAACAGTACATCAAAAAGCTTATCCACCATGATCAAGTAGGATTCATCCCGGGGATGCAAGGCTGGTTCAACATATGCAAGTCAATAAACATAATTCACCACATAAACAGAACCAAAGACAAAAACCACATGATTATCTCAATTGATGCAGAGAAGGCCTTTGACAAAATTCAACAGCCCTTTATGCTAAAAACTCCCAATAAACTCGGTATTGATGGAATGTATCTCAAAATAATAAAAGCTATTTATGACAAACCAACAGCCAATATCATACTGAATGGGCAAAAACTGGAAGCATTCCCTTTGAAATCTGGCACTAGACAAGGATGCCCTCTCTCACCACTCCTATTCAATATAGTACTGGAAGTTCTAGCCAGAGCAATCAGGCAAGAAAAAGAAATAATGGGTATTCAAATAGAAAAGAAGGAAGCCAAATCGTCTCTATTTGCAGACGACATGATAGTATATCTAGAAGACCCCATCATCTCAGCCCAAAAACTCCTGAAACTGATAAGCAACTTCAGCAAAGTCTCAGGATACGAAATCAATGTGCAAAAATCACAACGCCAATAACAGACTTAAAGAGAGCCAAATCAAGAATGAACTGCCATTCACAATTGCTATAAAGAGAATAAAATACCTAGGAATACAACTAACAAGGAACATAAAGGACCTCTTCAAGAAGAACTACAAACCACTGCTCAATGAAATAAGAGAGGACACAAACAGATGGAGAAACATTCCATGTTCATGGTTAGGAAGAATCAATATCGTGAAAATGGCCATACTGCCCAAAGTAATTTACAGATTAATGCTATCCCCATTAAGCTACCAATGACCTTCTTCACAGAGCTGGAAAAAAAACACCTTAAACTTCATATGGAACCAAAAGAGAGCCTGCAGAGCCAAGTCAATTCTAAGCAAAAAGAACACAGCGGGAGGCATCACACCACTGGACTTCAAACTATACTATAAGGTTACAGTAATCAAAACAGCATGGTACTGGTACCAAAACAGAGATATAGACCAATGGAACAGAACAGAGGCCTCAGAGGCAACACAACATATCTATGACCATACAATCATTGATAAACCTGACAAAAAGAAGCAATGGGGAAAGGATTCCCTGTTTAATAAATGGTGTTGGGAAAACTGGCTAGCTATGTGCAGAAAGCAGAAACTGGACCTCTTCCTGACACCTTACACTAAAATTAACTCCAGATGGATTAAAGACTTAAACTTAAGGCCTAACACCATAAAAACCCTAGAAGAAAATCTAGGCAAAACCATTCAGGACATAGGAGTAGGCAAGGACTTCATGACCAAAACACCAAAAGCATTGGCAACAAAAGCCAAAATAGACAAATGGGACCTAATCAAACTCCACAGCTTCTGCACAGCAAAAGAAACAGTCATTAGAGTGAATCGGCAACCAACAGAATGGGAAAAAATGTTTGCAGTTTACGCATCTGACAAAGGGCTGATATCCAGAATTTACAAAGAACTCAAACAGATTTACAAGAACAAAACAAACAAGCCTATTCAAAAATGGGCAAAGGATATGAACAGACACTTTACAAAAGAAGATATACATGAGGCCAACAAACATAGGAAAAAATGCTCATCACTGGTTATTAGAGAAATGCAAATCAAAACTACATTGAGATACCATCTCACACCAGTTAGAATGGCTATCATTAAAAAATCTGGAGACAAATGCTGGAGAGGATGTGGAGAAATAGAAACACTTTTACACTGCTGGTGGGAGTGTAAATTAGTTCAACCATTGTGGAAGACAGCGTGGTGATTCCTCAAGGACCTAGAAATAGAAATTCCATTTGACCCAACAATCCCATTACTGGGTATATATCCAAAGGACCATAAATCGTTCTATTATAAGTACACATGAACACAAATGTTCATTGCAGCACTGTTTACAATAGCAATGACCTGGAACCAACCCAAATGCCCATTGATGATAGACTGGACTGGGAAAATGTGGCACATATACACCATGGAATATTATGCAGCCATCAAAAACAATGAGTTTGTGTCCTTTGTGGGGACATGGATGAACCTGGAGAACATCATTCTCAGCAAACTGACACAAGAACAGAAAATGAAATACCGCGTGTTGTCACTCATAGGCAGGTGTTGAACAATGAGAACACATGGACACAGGGAGGGGAGTACTACACACAGGGGTCAGTTGGGGGAATAGGGGAGGGACAGCAGTGGGTGGGGAGTTGGGGAGAAATACCATGGGGAGAAATGCCAAATATAGGTGAAGGGGAGGAAGGCAGCAAATCACACTGCCACGTGTGTACCTATGCAACTACCTTGCATGTTCTTCACATGTACCCCAAAACCTAAAATGCAATAAAAAAATAGACCAGCAAGTTACAGATGGGGAAACTGAGGGTTAGAAACACAAAAGTACGTTGTCTCAAAAGCAATATAATTTAGATCTTAGATATAAATCAATTAAGTCTGACCCCCCTATTCAAGCATAACAATGTTGCTTCTATATTGTTTATTTCTTGTAATTCCATAGAATTTCATTTGGGAAGGGAGGTTTTCCTATGTAAATATTTTTGGCAGCCACTGTCCTAGATATTTTAACCAAACCAAAATCTTACAGTGGCAATTCTAGGCCTTTAGCAGGCCTTTAATCATGTGATTAAATTGTGACGTTTGAACTAACTACCCCCACTACTGCCACTTAATACTTGGTTTTAAAGAAGAAAAAGTAAACAACTTTTGCAAATTTAAGAACTTTTTTCATTCTTATAAAAATAATTCTATACTTGAATTCTCCATTTTGTTGTGTTAGGTTTTCTTGTTCTAGTTCTGCATCTTTGGCCTGCATTAGTTCCAGTGACTGTCCCCTCACTCTCCCCATTCTGTCTTCTAGGAGAATGATATAAACCTGACCCACATTGAATCCAGACCTTCTCGTTTAAAGAAAGACGAGTATGAATTTTTCACCCATTTGGATAAACGTAGCCTGCCTGCTCTGACAAACATCATCAAGATCTTGAAGCACGACATTGGTGCCACCGTCCACGAGCTTTCACGAGATAAGAAGAAAGACACAGGTGAGAAGTAGAGAAATTCTGCAACATAAGTAACTCCACACTATCTTCATAAGATACTAGCAATATTTAGATAGATGTATATTTAATGTATAGATTGCTGTTATTTTATGGAAGGAAAATAATATATATGTGTTGGAAATAATAACTGGAGGATTAAATGAGTGGATGTAGATTGGGGACCTAGACAAGTGCCTGGTATATTTTAGACATATAATGAATATTAGTTATTTTTTCCCTTCCTAAAGATAGCTATTTTTTTCTTTATAAACTTTTAAGTTTTCTTTCTCATTTTTTTGATGTTTATTTTAAATTCAAGGGGTGTATGTATAGGTTTGTTACATGGGTAAATAGTGTCTTATGGGGATTTGGTGTACAGATAATTTTGTCACCCAGGCAATCAGCATAATACCCAATAAGTACTATCTTAAGTTTCAACAAAACCAATGAAAATAAGCAATGGGGGAAGGACTTTCTATTCAATAAATGCTGCTGGGATGACTCAAAAGCCGTATGCAGAAGATTGAAACTGGATCCCTACCTTTTACCATATACAAAAATCAACACAAGATGGTTGAATGGATTTTTGAATATCTCCATTGCAACCAGAGAGATCTCCCCAAGTCCTTGTACTAACATGACAATTCCGGAGCTGGGACTGCCTGGCTCCTTGTTCCTAGGGCTTTCATTGTCCCTTTACATCTTCTTATCTGTCTCTTCTACTCATATGAGCTCCTTGTGAGCAGATGACTCTCTTACTTACATTCCTGTCCTCAGAGTTTAGCACAATGCTTGGTACACAGGTGCTCTGCAAATATTTCCTAATGAATGACTAATATAGGAATTGTCAAACTTGCATTGTCCATTATTTACATACTGAAATGCTACCCATCCTCTGGAGGGGAAGAGAGTGATAGAGTGTAGGAATTCTAAGTGTGGGCTTGAAGTTGAATAGACTGTGGTTCAAGCCCTACTTCTTCCACATACCGACTTTGAGACCCCTGACATATTGCTTTAACTGTCCTGACCTCAACTTTTCATAAGGCATTTGTGGGGATTAAATAAAATCATATATAAACAGTGCTTAGAACAGTGTCCTGTTATAAGGTGCATTATAAGGTTGCATTATAAGGTTGTACAAATGATAGCATGTGGTTGTTATTATGATTATGATTAGCCTGAAAGCAATACAGAGGAGCAAGGTGACTGCTTTTTGGGACCCAAAGCATATTCAGATGAACCATGATTTAATAGATTTTTTTTAAAAGAGCAGTATTAGGCTTACAGAAAACAAATGCACAGAAAGTACAGAGAGTTCCCAGGTCTTTCATCCCCACCTTAGTTTCTCCTATTAACGTCTTGCATTAGTGTGGTATTTTTTTCTTTTTTAAATCGATGAACCAATATTGATATATTATCACGAACTGAAGTCCATAGTTTACATTCAGGATCATGCCTTGTGTTTTACTTTGTTACTGGTGTTGAAAATGCATAATGTCATGCATCTAGCATTTCCATGTCATCTCAATGCCCTGTGCCCTAGCTATCCACTCCTTCTTCCTTCACACTTCCTCCAGCAACCACTGGCCTTTTTAGTATAGTTTCGCTTTCTCAGGAATGTCACATAGTTGACGTAGCCCTTTCAGACTGGCCTCCTTCATTTAGCAATACCTATTTGTAGTTCCTCCATGTCTTTTTGTGACTTGATAGCTCATTTCTTTTTGTTGCTGAATAATATTCCATTGTCAGGATGTACCACAGTTTGTATATTCACTCACCTGTTGAAGGACATCTTGGTTGCTTCCAATTTTTGGTGATTATGAATAAATCTGTGAATAAACATTTATGTGCAGGTTTCTGTGTGAAGATAAAATTTCAACTGATTTAAGTAAATACCTGAAAATGTTATTGTTGAGCTGAAGGTTTTTTTAAAAAAATTATTTTTTCTCCTACTTATAAAATCAAGTTTCTTTCCAAAACACTTGGGAAGACTTTGGGTCAAGAGGAGTTCAAGCACCATAGCTGAAAGAAGCATCTTAATAGGCAGGGATGCTTTAAATGAAACAACACCCACCCTGTAAAACAGGTCACGGAAACATTTATTAAAAGGTAGCTCCATGGCCTTTCTAGGAGACTCGTCTCTGCCTTCATTCTCCTGGGTATAACCAAGGCAAGGAAAGCCCACCTCAGTGTTCTGCCCTTGCAGAGAGTGGACAGCCATGCAGATGGGCTTAGGACCCTGAGGGGCAGGCACTTGGAATTCTTCCCTGGGTCAGCCCTATCTGCCTTCTTTCCCCTTCAGCCTCCCAAGCTGCTTCCCCAGTGACTGCTCTCTTTGCATTTTTTCTGGCCACCTGCTCTCAACAGGAGCTGCAGGCCCTCTGGACAAAGGGCCTGCCAGATCCTGGGGCAATTCTGCATCTGGTTGGAGCAGGTGGAGGCTGGGCCAGCTGGGGCCACGGGGGAGGAAATCAAAGCAATTGACAGGCAGGCAGCCAGCCCCTGGAAGAGCCAGGGAAGATGTAGTAAACCAGCTGGAGAGCCAGCAGCCTGAACTGGAGGCTCAGAAAGGAGGTTCTTAGCAGGGATATAGAGGGGGAGTTAGGAGCTTAGATTCAGGAACCATGGTGGCCACACTTGGTGTGACTTTGAGCAAATCATTGACCCTTGGTATCAAAGGGGAGTCATAAGAGCCTCTGCCTTATAGGATTTGTGAAATCACACAAATGAAGCACTGGGAACAGAACAGAGCATGTTTAAGGAATTAAAGGTATTCTCTATTCTTAACATGATCGTCATCAGTATTATTATAAACACTGGCATGAGCACAAGAATGACCAAAATGCAGCCTGTACACAACTACTTTTTCAGAGAGTCTGGCAACTGAGAAATGACCTGAGAGGTCATGCAGCCCTACAGACCCCTTCATTTTTCATTGTGAAAACAGAGGCTGTGACTTGCCTCAAGGCAAACAGTGGATTCTGGGGGGTCCTGGGCAAGGGCATGTTGAGTGCAGCTCTGTGATGGGTACGGTGCTAGGAGAGAAAGGGTCACACTCCTGTTCTTAAGAAACTCATAGCCTGGTAAAGGGGATGAGACACTCAGGTAAGTAGAATAGAGGGACAGGTGCTGTGATGGAGACAGGATTGGTGCAATTTGGCCTGTTCTCCACTTGTGTTTAGCTCTGAGGATCCAGGAAGTATCAAAGTAAAAAAGCTAATCTTTTTTTTTTGAGACAGAGTTTCACTCTGTCACCCAGGCTGGAGTGTAGCGCCGTGATCTCTGCTCAGTGTAACCTCTGCCTCTCGGATTCAAGCAATTCTCCTGCCTCAGCCTCCCTGAGTAGCTGGGACTACAGGTGCATGCCACCACACCCAGCTAATTTTTATACTTTTAGTAGAGATGGGGTTGTGCCATGTTGACCAGGCTGGTCTCAAACTCCGGACCTCAGGTGATCCACCCACCTTGGCCTCCCAAAGTGCTGGGATTACAGGTGTGAGCCACTGTGCCCAGACTAAAGAGCTAATGTTTTCACATAGAGGCATTGTGTAAAAATTGGGCTTATTGGAGCCTGGGGGTAGCACAGGTTCCATTCCCTAGTGGGGCTTCTGAATTCCTTGCTCAAAATGGCAAGGTTGTTGATATTTGAAGTGGGATGACATTTTCCCTAGGGAAGAAAAACTGGCTAAGACCAACCCTTTAGAACAACTTGTGTTTTGTGACTCTTACTTCTTCAGATGGTTGGTCACCCAGTCCCATAGTGGCTACCCCCCACCTGACCTCAACTTACCTGTAATGAGACAGCTGATGCGGATGTGCCATGACCTGGCATCTCCCGAGAAACATTCTTTGGGTTTCTGTGGTAGTTTCTGTAAAGTGGGGTCTGTGCCAAGAAACAGGTCTTTTTAGGGGGAGCAACCATTCCTTTGCAAAGTTGCCATTTCTATAGGACTCAGTGGGAGAACAGTCAGAGGAAGAAAAGCATTGTAGTAGATCTGAACCTTTGATTCTTTCTGTGGACAAAATGCCCTTTTTATTGAGGGGCTCAGATCTCAGAGGCAAGTCTGACAGCAGGTTCAAGTAGGAGATCTGAACCCCTCAAATCAATTAAGCTAAACCACTTTCCACTCTAGTTTTTAAATTATTCAAAAAGCCATGGGAGTGATAGAAAATAAAAGTTTTTCAGTTTCTTAATTGCTTAAGTTCCCCACCCAAAACAGCTTAAGAGACGGTTAATTACGGCGACATGGCAAAGAAACCCCAACCTTCTCAAATGCCTCCTGGAGAAGCTGATGTGATTTTAATAGGATTTTAATCCAGAGAGTCTTTTGAATACTTGAGGTCTATTCTCCTGCTACCCTCTTTCCTGATGACCTCAAATCCTTCTTCAACCCAACATGAAAGAGCATTAATATCTTTCATTGATCAATCTACTAATCCTTTTACCTTTCCCTTTAAGTGGACTGCATGACATTACATTTACTGGGGGCTAGAAAATTCCTACATGGGGACAGATTGCAGCCAGGAGAAGCAGACAGATGGAAGTCTTGGGTAGAGAGAGGTATACAAACATCACCTTTTGAGAAAAATGTTTGGAGTTATTTTCCAAGAGCAGATAAACATTTATAGGATATTGTTTAATTTATGGTGATTATAAGTGTCCTAGTGGGGAAGAAAAGTGAGTCTAAATTGCTAGAACAACTGCAGGTTCTGTGTCTGTGGAAAGCAGGAAGATCTATGTGCCTGTCTTGTCTGTCTGTCTATTGATCTATCCATCCATCCATCCATCCATCCATCCATCCATCCATCCATCTATCTGTCCATCCACCTATCTATCATCTATCTGTCTATCTTGCCTGGGGACACTTGTGATTACTGTGAGAAGACAAAAGCAACATCAGTATAGTTACTCCTTCTCTCTTGTTGCCTCTCCTTGCCTTCTTGATTTTTTTCTGCTTCAATATTGCTGACCGAAGAACAGTGCTGAGTAAAGCTGACATTTCAGACCAATTGGGGCTGGATGGAGGATAGGATTTCTTAGAGGGCTCTGAAGAGTTCTTGGGATTGTGGGCAATATAATACGCAGGTGTGCATGCACATTTTTTGGAAGACAAGATTTTTCGAAAGGGCTATGGTTCCCAAAGAACTAAGAATTTTTAGAGAGAGGCTGCTTAGGGCTGGAAGGAAATCCATATGGTTGGAGTTTTCCCCACTCCCACCACCTGTGCTTTTCTTTCCTCTCTTTTTCTCTGCTTGGGTTTTCTGTCTCCACTTCCCCACTGCCCTCTTCTCAGCTCTAAACCTCCTCCCGGGCATTTCACTTTGTGCATTCCATGTGTGCCTTTCATAGCGGTAGATGTATGTGGTCTGTGTCTGCTGGAGACCAAGTATCTGAATGTTTGGAAAAACACACAGGATTGGCTGTCTTTTTCAGTCTTTACCTGTATGCTTGCTGGATGCGCTGATGTAGCAGGTGACTCATTTCAATAGACTGTCTAACTGAGACAAGCAGACCCCAGCTGAGAGGATCAGCTCATTCAGTGGTAGGTGACACCAAATTAGGAGCAGGAAGCAGAGTCTCTTCATATCATTGTTAGACTGTCTGCTCCCTGCACTTGGTCACAGGCAGCTCTCTTGGTTAATAAAGGAAAATCCTGTGCCAGTGCTATTTCTGCAGTCCATCTTGTTTGCCAGGTCACAGGGCTTCAAGATCAGGAAGATTAAAAAATTATAAGGAGCCTCTCATTCTAAGAGGAATCCCTCACTTGTATGCCAAATTCAATGTTTTCCAAATTCTTTCCTGTTAGGTTGTCCCATCTAAGTCTTGCAACAGCCAACGCAGACAGCTAAAGCTAACACAGTGCTATTCCTGTTTTTACTATTAGAAAACAAGTCAGAAAGGTCAAGTTAAAAGGTTGCATGGATTTTGTAGTCTTCATTGCTCCAGTTCAACTCCTGGGCTGTAGCTGTTTAGCCAAGTTGCTTTCCCTTATTAGGCCTCACTTTTCTCACCTGCAAAATGAAGAAATCCAGGTATCAATGTGGTTGTGTGGATTATATGATATAATTTGCATAAAGTACCTTGCAGGTAGGGCCCATGCAAAATGTTACATGTAAACTTATCCTTAAGTCTCTCATATGGATACACAATGAATCTTAGGGTTGAGCAAGTCCAAACTCCCCAAATTCCTGAACTTTGATAAACAAAGGCAACCATGAAATGCTATTTGTGTCAGTCCAAAACACTGTTAAAGTCAGAAAAAGTTAGACCGGGATACGTTTCCTCTGTATGACAGGTGTGTTGTCTCAATTGAAGAAGGAAGAAGATATGGAATGGTTGTAACGGAATGTCACTTTGCCATCATGCTGGATTGAGGGAGTATTGTTCTGACACACTAGGAGCCATGAATTTAGAGTCAAGAGCCAGGATTCAGGTCTCCATTTTGTACACTACTAGCTAGGTTTGAATTCCATCTGACACCCTTCCGGATAGATGACCCCTTCTCCTTCATCTGTGAAATGTAGCGAAGACCCACTTTCCTGATTCCTGTGGTTCATGGAGGGGATTATGTGGAATACCCTGTGTGTTAGGGTGCTTGAAGGATCAAGTTGAACTTGCTTGAGTTGAATAGGCCCTTGATCTTAGACATCCTTAAACTTCAGTAGGGAGAGCTTTCTATGATCTATAGCCCCAGCCAACAACAGGTCACGTGTCACCACTAGCTTCATGGACATAGACAACAACCAGGCCAACCATACTATATAAGGAATTGCTGGCAGCCACCACCTCATTGAAGCCAGGGCTTACCTAGTAGCCACAGAGACAACTTCACGTGTGGGATTGGATGAGGCGCCCTGTGAATCATCTCTCATTTTCAAATATTATTTTTTGAGCTTAACATCATTCATTTGACTTTGTGCTATATTAAATGTGGCACTGGCAAAGGAGATAGAAGGTCAGCTTTTCATGCAGCTTTTCTTTCTCCTTCCCTTTTTTTCCTCTTCCCTTCCCTACTTCCACCATCCTCTTTCCTTCTTGCTTCCTTCCTTTTTTCTTCTCTTCCTTTCTTTTGTACCATTCTGACAATACTCAAAACCAATAGCCTCTTCTTTTTCTTCATCCTCTTTGACATTTTTAGAGCATTTGACACAATTATCCCCCAGGAATTCTCCCTTTCCTTAGCATTTTATAAATTATGTGGCCCTTACTTTTGAAAAATCTTGACTATTGGGATTTGCATCCTTCGCTTACTACTCCTTCTCAAGCAGCACAGCTTTGCCAACTTCCGCTCTCATTCACATCTGTCTCCTAATTCAGTCGATCATTTATGCCGCCGATATCGATTGAGTGCCCACTCGGTGTCAGCTGCACATATGATACAGTAGTGAAAAAGATAGACATGGTACCTAGACCCGTGCATTTTATAATCTAGTATGTTATGGCTACATAATACATTGTGGCATAATACATGGTAGTGATAGAGAAAGCAGCCTGCCTCGGGAGTAGTCTTAGGAGGTGCACTGAGGCACTGAGCCCAGTCATGGATTCAGTTGATGAGGAGAAGGGGCGCAGGGCGAAAGAGGTGCTGCTGGAGTGAGATAAGCAATACCTGGAGAAGGCTAGAGATGTCTTGTGTTTGACCCAATGTTGGCTGACCATAAGTAGAGTTGTAAGTAACAGGGAACCAGATCTCAGGCAATTGTGAGCTCTCAGAAGACAGAATTGGATATCCGGGGATATAGAGGCCAACCTGCCAATGGATAATGTTTATGAGACATGTAACATCTTAAAAAGGATATTGGGTGGGTAGTTTCAATTTAGGTGGGTGGTTGGAATAAATATCCCTACAGGTTATTATTATTTTATTTATTCATAACTTCTCTCATATCTATTCACTCACTGTCTTTATTAAGCACAGTTTCACTCTTTACTTCATGTGTGAGATCCCTTTTATTCATCTGGTTCCAGGATTCTTAATTTTCCATGTGAACAGCAAGAACAGATGCTTTGCCCTAAAACCACCACTCCTGACTTCTGACCACGGCTGTTTCCAAGAGGCAGAGGGTAATAGCTGGGCACCATCAGAGAGCCGTTGGTTCATCATTCTTGTCAATAGCTTCCTGAAGAGCATTCCTTCTCCAGAAAGAAAGTAGAAGCTACTTAAAAGAGAAACATAAAACCCTCAAAAGTCTTCCTCCTGCAGGATATTGGCAAGCTGTCTCTTCTTCCCTTTTGGGAGCTGTTGAGATCAGCGCACAGGGACTGGAGGCCATTGCCTCGGAGGAGACATCCGGGAGCCTGGGAGGGGGTGGTGAAAACAGACTTCTATTTCAGACCCAAGAAACCAGGATTTATTGCTCTCCCTGAGACAGGCTGGAGGCAAGCCTGGGTGCCTTGCCGGCTAACCCCTGGGGCTGGTGAACCTCGGGAGGAGGGAAGGGGTAAGATTGACTCAGGCTGCACCTTGAACTGCTGTAAATTGAATGAGCCTGCTCTGACCCACTGGCCAGGAAGCAGGCTCCAGCCAGGCCTGGGGGGCCTTTTGCTCAGTGGCGCTCCTGAGCCAGCCGTCCCTTGGCGTTCTGGCTGAGCAGTTGACCCCGACTTAATGGGACCACTACGTGGGTGTCCGGGGCCAGCTCTCCAGCGGGCTGCTTCCTTTGGAGCCAAATCAATATTTATTAATGATCTGCCCCCCACCCCTGTGCCTCCGCTCCACAGAGGGCCTCTGTTGCCCCAGCCTGCCCAAGTCATTTATTAACCATGGAGCCCAGCCGCCCGCCGGAGAGGCTTTGGAGGGGCTCACAGAGGCCAGCCCACCGACCGAGGTATTTGGCAAGGCCATTAATGAGCTAATCTGATTTAACTTTTCAAAACGGAGGCCTGGGTCGCTGGGGTCAGTCTCTATTTCCAGTTCTGTGAGAGAGACCGGGTAGGGGGAAGGGACCTGCAGCCTTCACTAAAGAAAATAAGGGATATGTGAAGGAGAACTTAGGTTAAAAAGTGACTATCCCTAAATCCACGGATGCTTAGGATGGGGTGGCCCAAGGCTGCCCTAGGGAGCTTCTTCAAGCACCTTTAGTGCCTTCCTTTAGTTTGTCACACTTCCGTTCCTCAAGATGGGAGAAAAGGAATCTACAATTTAAAAGCACCCTTCACCACCACCACCACACATTTATTCTAAGCCCAGCATCGCTTTTTGGTGAAGTGCATTGGCTGCAGAATTCTTTCAGCTCAACTAGCTCAGTGATTTTGGGCAAGTCACTTTATCTATTTGAGCCTGTTTGCTTATCAGTGAGCAGCAATAATATCTACAGCCTAGGACTGTTTTGAGAATTAAAGCAGATGGTTAAAGTAAGGCACTTAGCACAGTATCCAATGCATAATAAGCTCTCAAGAAAATGTAACTTTAGAGGAAAAAGGATAGCCATACCTTTATGCCTGGGAAAAATTGGAAGAGCCCAGGGACAGAGGTTAGAGACACAAGCAGGGACAGGCTCTCGCTCTAGTGGTCTCTTAGACAAGCTGCTCTGGAGTTTATTATGAGGTTCAGGTGCAAGGACTAATGTCACAGATGCACCTGTTGTGGGTCAGTTTCTTCTTACCCCAAACAAGGAGGCAGGCAAGGGCTCAGCACCTTGCCCGTTTCACAGATGCAAAGCCAGAGACTCAGGAATCAAGGAGCTTGCTCAGACTCCCACGTTGTGTGGGTGGGAAGGATGATACTTGAACTCTGACCTGCTGGCTTCAAGCCCAAGATGTGCACACTCTTTGCACAATGTAAAGAGTCAGTACATGTGTCAAGGCTCAGCACTGAGTTTGTCTGGGGTCCTCTGCGGTCTCTCCTGAGGTCCTTACACTGCCTGCTTCGCACCTCTGCAAGCTGGGAAGAGAGCCACATCAGGGATCAACCCTCCATCCCCAACACCCAGCACCCAGGTGTGTCTTCCTGGTCTCGTTCCTCAGACTTTGTCCCTGCTCTCCAACTGGACAGCTGGTGAATTTCTCTTAATGGTCAGGCCTGACCTGGGTCTTCCTCCTACCCCAGAAGATACATAGGCTGCATCCAAGGGCGTTAACTTCAAATGAGGGAATAGATCAAAGGTGGGGCTGGGCTGCTGCATGGAGGAAGTGAGCACCAGGCCTTCTCACCCTTTCTCACTTGCCCTTCTAGAATGATAATAATACCACTACCAGATACTTATAAGCGCTTGCTGTGTGCCAGTCACATTCTAAGCACTCTTCATACATGAGCTCATTTGAATCCTCCCATCAACCCTCTGAAGGACGCACTATTATTGCACCTATTTCGTAAATGGGAAACTGGGGAACAGAGAGATTGAGCAATTTGTACAAAGTTCCAAAGTTCCAAAGTTGAGACTGGAGCTAGGCAGTTGGGCTCCAAAGTGTATATCGTGAGCCCCAGTCTTTGCCATTTCTCCAGCCTGGCTGTGTTTTGGGCCTTTTTTGAAGATGATGGGGTCCCAGAGCCACCAAAGGCCCCTGGACTCAGGTGGGCTCCCTGCAGCCTCGCAGTGCTACCTCAGGGTCACTCACAGCCCTGCAACAAGGTGCTGAGCTCAAAGGTCTGCAGTGTGGCGAGCTGTTTTGATCTTTGTCTCCTTTTTGCAAAGACTTGAATCTTCTGAGTCTTGGCAAGTTTCTCCAAGGGTTTGTTTTTATTTTGTTTTGTCTTTCCCCTCGACCAAGGGGACTGAATGAAGTCAGGTGGCCCAACAAGAGGTTCCCTTTGGAGAAAGGAAAAAAAAAAAAGTCACCCCAAACTGGAAATACGCTGGTTCTGCTGCCCTCTGGCGTTCACTGGGTCTCAGCCAGCTCGCACAGCCCCAGTCAAGGCGGTGCCCATGGGCTTTGGTCTGTGGGGAAGAAGGTTGTTCCTCTGGTTGGAGGAGAAAGGGAAATGAGGCAGTGCATTTGGGAGCTGAACAAATGTAGTGACTGTACTTCTGAAAATTAACGAGGTTGACATACTGATTGAAGTGGAACTGACTTTTCAAGTATCCTCTGGCCAGTTTCAGCCCTTCACAGGATCCCACAAGTCCCGGAATATGAAACTTGAAAGGGTTTGCAGCGGCAGATTAATCCAACACCTGCATGTCACAGAGAGGACACTGAGCCCAAGATTAGAAACCTCTTAATATCAAAGCTGGACAGAGAACAAGCTTCTTGATCCCAATCGCTGTTCTTTCCTTCTCCCTCCTCCTCCTCCTCCTCCAATCATTATCATTAAAATCCTTGTCATGCTGATAGTTAACACTGATAAAGCACTTATTACGGGCCACTGTGCTAAGATGTCACGTTGCCGCAGCGTTTAATTCGTCCAATCATATGGAAAGAACAATTTTTATTTTGTGGATAAGGAGACTAAGGCTCCAGGAGATAAAACACTTGCCAGTTACACAACAAAATAAGTGGCAGATTTTCTAGCCTTGCTGGAAAACTTTACACTCTGTTCCCTGCTGTAGGATGGAGTAGAAAAACTCTTTCGATATATAAAATTATATATGTATTATATGTAATATATAATTATATATCTTAATATATAATAACAATTCTATATTAACACATAAATGTAATATTTTAATATAATGTTATAAAATGTTTTATTTTTATAAATATAAAATATATTTATAAAATATTTTTATATATAATATAAAATCTTTTATATATAATATAAAAAGTTATATATAATTATATATAATACATATGTGTATGTGTATATATACATACACACATCATGTAACTCACAGCTGAACAGTAATACTATCTACTATGTGTCAGTATTGTTTATGATAAATCATGCATATTAACTCATTTAACATCATGTTGTTCTTATAAAGCAATAGTTTGTAGTACTACTATTATCACCATTTCAAAGATAGGAAGAGTGAGGCTCAGAGAGATTTAATAACTTTTTCTGGGCTCGTAGATGGTAAGTGCAGAGATGAAATTCAAACCTGGGCTGTCTGGCTGTTACAAGACTCTCAACCATTGCCGGACTGGCTATTCGTGACACAAACAGAAAACCAGCTCTAGACTAGGGACAGATCCTGACTATCCCAGATTCTATTGAGCCACGGCAAGGCAATGACAAGTCCCAGGGTCTTTCCTCTGGGGTCTGCAGGCATAGGATGTCTCAGTTAATAGCATGTTGTCTTTAACATCAAAAAGACAAGAGATAAGTGTTGGCAAGGGTGTGGAGAAGGGGGAACTCTTGTACTTTCCTGGTGGGGATGTAAGTTGGCACAGCCATTATGGAAAACAGCATGAAAATTCCTCAAAAAAAATTAAAATGTAACTACCATACTTTCCAGAAATCTCACATCTGATTATATATCCAAAGGAAATGAAAGCAGTATGTCAAAGAGATATCTACACCTCTTGTTCATTGCAGTATTATTCACAACAGCCAAGGGAAACCACCTACATGTCAATTAACAGGTGGATGAATGAAGAAAATGTGATACGCGCCCACCCCCCCACAACACACACACAATGGAATATATTATTCAGCCCTAAAAAAGGACATCTTGTCATTTGGGACAACATGGGTGAACCTAAGGGCATTATGCCAAATGAAATAAGCCAGACACAGAATGACAAATAGTGCACGATATCACTTATATCCATTAAAAAAACCTTGAATTCATAGAAGCAGAGAGTAGAATGGTGGTTGCCAGCAGGTAGGGTGATGAGAGAAATTGGGAGATGGTCAAGGGTGCAAAGCTTCAGTCATAAGATGAGCAAGTGCTGGGCATGGTGACTATTGTTAATCACACTTTCCTGTGTACTTGAAATTTGCTCAGAGAGATCTGAAGTGTCTTTGTCCCCTCCACCCACACAGGAAAAATGACAACTACATGAGATGATGAATATGTTCATTAACTTGATCATGGTAACCACGATGTATGCATGTATCAATTACATTGTATTTATACTTTTACAATTATAAATATATATAAATTTTATATAAAATATAGGCAATAGGCCGTGCACAGTGGCTTACATCTGTAATCCCAGCACTTTGGGACTGAGGTGGGTGGATCATGAGGTCAGGAGTTTGAGACCAGCCTGGTCAACATGGTGAAACCTTGCCTCTACTAAAAATACAAAAATTAGCTGGAGGTGGTGGCACGCACCTGTAATCCCAGCTACTCTGAGGCAGGAGAATCACTTAAACCCGAGAGGCAGAGGTTGCAGTAAGCTGAGACTGTGTCATTCTACTCTAGCCTGGGTGACGGAGTGAGACTCTGTCTCAAATAAATAAATAAATAAATAAATAAATAAATAAATAAAATATATGCAATATATACAAATATAATTGTAAATATATATAAATTATATAATTTTAATGCAATTTTATACAATTGTAATTTTATATTATAAAAATATATGCAATTTTTATTGTTCAATTATATCCAGATAAAGATGGAATATTTTAAAAATAATTTTAAAAATAGAGCATCCCCATCACTTCCTATTTTCTTGTCCTTCTTTATTCTTCTTCAAGAAATTCCTGACATTGTCATGTATTTACATTTATTTATTGCTTATTTTGTGTTTCCCCTGCCAGAATGTAAGCACCACAAGGGTGGAGACTCCACCCTTGGTATGCAGGAGGTGCTCAGTACATATTTGTGGAATCTCCTTTGGTGATTCTAAGGGTCCCTTAAGTAAGAAGGGGTGCAGCAAGAAAGGACTGGACTGCCTTATTTCTGGGGCAGCCGTGACTGCCAGAATTATGAATGATTCCCAGGCAAAAGAGAGATAATGAATGAATGGAGACAGGATACCTCCCCAGTGAGGGGATGGGGTTATCCATGGTCCTGAACACAGAGGAGAGGGACAGGCCCCCTTGTCCAGGTGGGTGCCATTCACTGAAACCTCTCAGTGGCAATGTTCTGGAGAAACAAGAAAGGTCTCTCAGAAGATCCTGAGCCCTGGATGACTCTGAAGTGCTGATTCCTTTCTCAAGCCCTTGCAAACCTGGATAGGAAAGAGTCCCCATTTCTGGCACTGACAACAGAGGTTCAGTGTGCAGTGCAAATGCTGGACTCACAGAAGAAGGAGAGCTTGTAGAGGAGTGTAGGTGACAAGGTAGGAAGCTAGGTTCTTCGGCAAGTCAGTAGAGCATGGTGTTGAGTCATCTGAGACTCCAAAGTCTCAGCAGTTGGGACCAGGGAGGTCTATCAAGAGACTTGTCCTCATTGTTCCTCAATTTCTTCATCTGTCAAATGGGAAAATAATAATACCTACCTCAAAGGATTGTTGCAAAATCGAAGTGGGTAGCATATGTGAAATGTTTAGGGCAGTGTCTGACAGACAGCAAGTATGATGAAAACATTACCTGGAATGATGGCTACAGCATCTGCTTCTGTTCTTGCTGACCATAAGGAGCCAATGTGGAAAACAGGGCCAGGCTTAGGGGCATGGGAACCTCTGGACAGGAAATCTGGCTCCAGAGCCAGCCATCCTCACCAATATGTTCTGCCACCTTCCCATGAGAGGCAGGATGGATTGGCGATCAAGACCAGAGGCCAGAGAGTCAGCTGAACCTGCATTTGAATCCTGATTCCACTGTTTCCTAGCAGTGTGTGTATTTGGGTTTGCACTGAACCTCTCTGTACCTCAGTGTCCTTGTCTTAAAATGGGAATATTAATAGTATCCACCTCACAGGTAAAATATTTAAAACAACATTCAGTGTTAGCTTGTATTGAATAACATGGGTGGTAGAGAGCCTAGGCTCCTCAGCTCTGCAGAAACAAGGCTATAAATGGACCTTTATAAACTGCTGGAATCAGCTCTCCTTGTTTTGCGGGAATGCAGCTGCTACTCCTCCTGAGGTTCCCGTTTAGATCATGGACGGCATTTCCAAAGGCTGGCCACTAGATGGCACACATGCTCTTTCCTTCTCCATCTAAGCAGTTCAGAACCACGAATAACCGGTATCAGATGGAAAATCACCTTTCATGTGCCAGACACTGAGCGGCGCCCTTTGCCTGTTTCTCATTCACTGCCCACAACAATCCTCAGATTCAAGGAACTACTGAAGCAGAAATGCTATGCACAGCGCCTGGCACATAAGTCTTCAAAAACATATTTGCGGTTCTTCCTACAGTTGTTTTATTCCGATCTGATGGAGGAGTGACTGAGACACAGAGACGATAAACAGGTAGATGGAGCCTGTATTCTAAGTCAGACCAGATGCTGATTGGAAGTCCAGCATCTTCCCCTCGACCTCATTTCAGGCCTGGAAGCCTGGAGCTCACTTCAAGGTTCCCAGCACATCTATTTTGGCTCTGTGGATTCTTTTTGAATCTTCCACTTTCTTACTCCTGATGTGACCAGCTTTTAGAGTTGGTTTTTAGAGCCTCAGTTTCTTATCCACGCAAGAGGGGTTATAATGCCTTCCTTGTCTTGGAGGTACTTCAGAAATAGCAGCTATATCAGAGCAGGCACTCTGGATGGTGGTTACTGCTTTTAACACCTTAAATGTTAACATACCAGGGTGAGCTCATGACTTTTAAGATGACTTTTCTTTCCCCCTTCCCTCACTCCCTTCCCTTTTCCTTCCTCCCTTCTTTTTCTCTTTATGCCTGGTACAACAAAGTACCCCTGGTTTCTGCCCTCATGGAACTTACACTTGAAAATGTCCTTGTCTCTGTTCATTCCTGGGACAATTTCACCTGCCATATGTCTTGTTTCCTGTGAGCCTCAAGGACGTTGGTGCTGCCACCTGCCCTTCCTGGACTGCTCTCTCGGCAGGACCTGGGTGTTGTAGTCCACCCCACTCAAGCCCAACCCCTTCCCCTCTATGCTGCCTCAGAAGCGAATCTGAAATCCTTTAGGTGCTGTGAGGTGTCTTCACATCCCAACTACCTGACTCCGTTCACTCTGCTTCAACAGTAGCTTTCTGACTGGCTTTGTGATAGAAAGATTTTGCTGCAGTGCCTGGGGCCTTTGGGAGGGAAATACATAATGGGAAGATGGGGTCTCATGAACTTGTTTACATGAGAACAGTCTGGTTTTATATAATTTATATTTTGGGACTGTATGTATTCTGCTGCTAATGGCCGGACACAGTGGCACGTGCCTGTAATCCCAGCACTTTGGGAGCCCAAGGGGCGTGGGGCAGGTCACCTGAGGTCAGGAGTTCGGGACAAGCCTGACCAACATAGTGAAACTCTGTCTCTCCCAAAAAAAAACTGCAAAAATTAGCCAGACATGGTGGCACACTTCTGTAATCCCAGCTACTCAAGAGGCTAAGGCAGGAGAGTAGCTTGAACCCAGGAGGCAGAGGTCACAGTGAGCCAAGATCATGTGCCAATACACTCCAGTCTGCAACAGAGTAAAAAGTAAAATAAAATAAAATAAAAATCTGCTGCTATTGAAAACCATCAAAGAAAACTGCCATGATGGGTGGGAGGGAGATGAGTTTTGAGATAATTCAGAGAAAATCTCCAGGAAAGAGAATGTATTTGGGAATGGATTTTAAAATGGGTTTCTAAGAAAACTGAGTTTAACTTTTGAATAATAGTAATGTGGGGGTTATCTGGAAGCCCACCTGCCATCATCACTGACCAGGATCCCCACTTCTGATCTCAGCGAGGTCTTTGGCGGTGTCGCTCTTCACTCAGTACTTTGCCTTCTCTGTGTTGCAGTGCCCTGGTTCCCAAGAACCATTCAAGAGCTGGACAGATTTGCCAATCAGATTCTCAGCTATGGAGCAGAGCTGGATGCAGACCACCCTGTGAGTTCACAGCACGGAGAATGAGATTCTTTCAGTGCTTCTCCTCCACTCCCCTCCCCTCCTCCTACCTCCTCCACTTGGAGCAATGTGCTTGATCACTTGTTCAACATACACTTACTGTGTTCCTATTTACACGAGGGCTGGGAAAAAATTAACAAGACATTGTCATCATCATTATCATGGCCATCATTATGGTAGGAGCAAATATAAATGACTGTCCAGAAACTCTTATCTCTGTATACTAGATCTGTGTACGCCCAAACACACACACCCATGCAAATCATCACTGTTTCTGCCTGCATACATCTATGGAGGTTTATATCCAGTGCTGGGTAAACAGCAACCTGTGCTAACAACTCTGCCAACTGCAGGGGGCAGCAGGGAGTGGCGACATTGAAACTGGATCTTAACACCTGGTCAGATAAGGAACAGAGAGGGCTTATGGCTGAAAGAACAGTGTATGAGAATACCCAGAGTCCTGGAAGCATCCACAATATTGTGGGAATGACTGGTTGGTGCATTAAGTATGAGAATGAGAGATGGATCTTGGGCAGTGGGTTGGGATCAGATTGTAAAAGGTCTGGTGGACCACAAAGAAGAACATGGACTGGGCCTGTGTCTTGCAGCCATGGGGGTAGGCCCTTTAATGGTTTTTAAGTAGAGGACTGGGGTTAGGGGAATTTCATTGTTCCCTCTACTCTGGGGCAGAGGGTCTGGGGAGGAATAGCCCAGGCTGTGGTGGCTTAGGGCCAGTTCTCACGGCCTCCATCTGTGGGAACGACCACCATCCCATTGCCTGCCCTTTATTCCCTGCCAGGCAAATGGCTCCTTCATCTTTAAATGACTTGCAGCCATTTGTATCAGTAAGGGTTTAGTAGAACTCAGAGGAAGCATCTACACTTCCACTGGAGTCTGTTTTCTCTTCACATCTATGTGGGTCTTTACAATCAGCAAAGAATATTCAGGCCGGGCACAGTGGCTCACGCCTATAATCCCAGCACTTTGGGAGGCCGAGGTGGGTGGATCACGAGGTCAAGAGATCGAGACCATCCTGGTCAACAAGGTGAAACTCCGTCTCTAGTAAAAATACAAAAATTAGCTGGGCATGGTGGTGCGCGCCTATAGTCCCAGCTACTCGGGAGGCTGAGGCAGGAGAATTGCTTGAACGCAGAAGGCAGAGGTTGCAGTGAGCCGAAATCCACTCCAGTCTGGGTAACAACAGCGAAACTCCGTCTCAAAAAAAAAAAAAAAAAAAAAAGAATGTTCACAAGGGCCCTTTACAAGAGGCAAAGAAGATGTTTCCATCTTACAGAACTAGTGAGCCCGAGGAGCCTAGATGACTTTTTAAGGCCCCGTGCTAGACTGAATCCTGAGAACTCATGGTACCTGAAGACAAAGGCCTGGCTAGTGGCAGAAATCCAGCCTCTTTCCCAGAGACCGAAGGCGAGCTATGAGGGACATGCTGGCCTTTTGAAATACGAATGATTGATGCTTCTGATTCCAATCGTAAAACCCGTTATAGTGGGCTTGAAAACACAGAAGAGCATGAGGAGGAAAACGAAGATCAACCATAATTCCAGTTTTTTCTGTTTTTCTCTCTGGACTATTCTGCATTTGTTAAATAATGAGGAAGTACATATAAACAGAAACAAAGGTGAATTTTCTCCCATCTCCCAGACT
This sequence comes from Callithrix jacchus, assembly GCF_049354715.1. Classification (NCBI taxonomy): domain Eukaryota; kingdom Metazoa; phylum Chordata; class Mammalia; order Primates; family Cebidae; genus Callithrix; species Callithrix jacchus. Next base: position 105,857,131 of record NC_133510.1, on the reverse strand, counting down.
TCAAAACAGAAGAAAAACATCACCTATTATCACATTATTCTGAAATAATCAAGAAATCTATATTCATATTTGGGTATGTCTCCATCCTCCCTCCTTTCTCTCTCTTTCTCTCTCTCTCTCTCTCCCTCTCTCTATAGATCTATCCACATATATATATATATATATATATATAGAGAGAGAGAGAGAGAGAGAGAGAGAAAGTAATATATACTTCATTTTCCTCCTCATGTTCTTCTGTGTTTTCAAGCAGATAGACATACACATATATGAGAGAGAGAGAGACATATATAAGTATGTCTGCTTGAAAACAAAGAAGAACATGAGGAGGAAATGAAGTAATATTATGTAATATATATTTAATATTAGTTAATATATTACTTAGTATATACTATATATCTAGTATATATTGCTTAAATACTCCCTCTCCCTCCAAACTAAAGGTAAATGCAGGGACTTTGGACCCCCGTTCCATCCTTCCATATGCCATGTAGCCTACTCCCAGGAGCCCTGGGGTGCCAAGATTACTCCAGGTGGGACTCTGCTCTATGTACTCCTTCAACAGGTTTCTTGGGGGGACCTTTCAGCCATCAACTGTCAGCAAAGCATCTCCAAATATGCTTGTTCTCAGAAAAGCTGTCTGTTCACCTCTGATCCCATCCAAGGGATCTGTCCAGTAGGGCCTTATTCTCCTCTTACCAAACTCCTGTCTTCCTGTCCCAACCTGGCATTCTTCCCGATGGTCTCACTGCCTTCTCATTTGGGGCAGTGGGAAATGCTAGTGCAACGAGATGGACATTTTTATCCCTGCATCCTCATGTCCCCTCCAAAGCAGCTGGTACTGCTTTAAAACTCTCTGGAATTAATTGGTCTCTAAAAGCAACATCTTTGGCTCCCTGGCCTCTCAGTGTTATTTTATTGTAAAAATACAATATATCAGGTACACAGGCCCCTGAAGAGGAGGCGCCAGGCTCTCTCTGTTCCTTTGGTTTCTCATTAGATTCCAGGGATGCGGGCCAAGGACAAAACAAACCCTCCAGAGTGCCTTCCCAGGGACCCCAGGGCCCACAGGCCTGGCCTCCATGTGTGGCTGCAAACAGACACTAGCACAAGGAATGGTTCAGGCAGGGGCTGTTCTTCTCCAAAGGACCCTCTGTTCCCTTTGTCCCTGACCCCAGCCCTTGGCAGTATGCATGGATGTTTGACCCAACATCTCTCTTCAGACTTTGAAAAATGAAGTAAAGGAAGGATTGTTTCCAAAATAGAGGGAAAGGGGCCTCTGCCTTGCAGCTTTAGCTAAGTGGGAAAATGAAAGGGGAGAGCTAGATGTCCCTGTGAACCTCTTGTCTCACTCCTTTCCCCTTTCCCACCTTGCTTTCTTTTTTCCACAACCTTTTATTTAGCTAATGATATTAGGAACTAATGTTTCTAGAGCATGGACTGTGTGCCAGGCACAATGTTAAATGCTTGGCATTCATTTTTTAATTTAAATACTATCACCACTCCATGAGAGCTGTACATCCCATTTTCCAATGAGAAATCTCAGAAGGCTGTGTAGCCTCACCTGTACATGAACTATGTCTCAGGTCATATAAACGAAAGGGGGTTGAAGTGACAAATAAGGCATGATCCTTGCTCTCCAGGGGCCTGCAGTTGTACCGTAGAGGTAGAAGGGGTGTTGATTATTTTCAAAGCAGTACAGGAAGGAGCTGGAATAGCAAGTGTAAATTTGGCAGGCAGAATCCAACTGCTTCTATTTAATTTCCATTGCCAAAATTCACTCCCCTTTCTGTGCATGTTGTTCCCTTTACCTGAGATGTTTTTTCTTGTCAACCCACCTGTTCTTTCCCCACTGGAAAACCTCTGTTTATCTAAGGTCCACCCCATATATCCTGCCTCCCTAAAGCCTTCCTCCTGCCTCTCACCCAGACTTAAGTTTTTTACACTGTTACTCTGTTGTCCTCTCAGAGATGGTCACTATCACATTGTGTTTTATACTTTGAGTACAGAGTATCAGATCACAATCAATTTACTTCTTCATGATTTGTACCTCATGAGAGACATAAGATATACATATATATGCAAGTGAAAGGGTCGTATGCATGTTTCTCAAACTGCAGTTTATGAAAAAAATCCTATGATCAAAGAGAGAAACTCTGTATTCTATAACTCTACTGTAACTATACAAATTCCATTATCTCATTAAAAATTCTGGAAATTCCTGCAAAAGTGAAACCCATTCAATATAATGTTTCCTTAAACTTATTTACCCATGGAACTCTTTTTAATGAAATACCTAGCCACATTATCTTGAGAGGTAGTTTTCCATGGAATACAGTTTAAATAAGAAGTAGTTAAATAATAACTCTTCTTATTTAACTACAGTAAGTAAATGCAGGGTTTCATGAGTAGGATAGCATGCGCTATAATTTAGGTCACTAAATGATAAGGTCACTGTGGACTGGAATGGCTAGGGAGGACTTCTAGAAAGAGAAAGGTCTGAGTCGAGCCCTCTAGCAACCAGAGCAGTCTAACTACTCAGCAAACAACCCCAAGATCTCCATGGCTAACCCAATAAAAGTTCACCTTCAGTGTGGGCCATTAAGGAAACTGCTCCACATGGTCTTTTGGAAGCAAAGCTCTTTCCTCCAATGGCTGTACCCTCCTCCAACTCCTTGGAGCCCACTCATTCTGCCAGTGGATGGGAGAAGAGAAAGTGAGACTTGCTTCTGGGAAGTTTTCATGGGCCATGTCTGGAGATGACTCACATCCCTTCAATCAAATTCCATTGAGTAGAGCTTAGTCACATGGCCGCTACTAACTGCAAAGGAGATGGGGAAAAATACTTTAGCAATGTTGTCTGAACAAAGGAGAGAGGACAGATCTTGGGAAGCACCGGCAGCCTCTGCCACATAGACCCCAACTCCAGAGCTACCTATTCCCGTGTACTTGGTACCCACACTAGAGTCTAGGCTACAGATCTCCAGTAGAGAGGGCTTCTTAGTGAAGAAAATATCAGCCAACACAACTGTCCTTCTGTGTATATTTTTACTTCTTAATCCAAGTCTTTGAAACTGCTATTTTTTTTTCTTTTGAGATGGAGTTTCACTCTTGTCACCCAGGCTGGAGTGCAATGGCATGATCTCGGCTCACTGCAACTTCCACCTCCTGGGTGCAAGTGATTCTCCTGCCTCAGCCTCCCGAGTAGCTGGGATTACAGGCATGTGCTACCACACCTGGCTAATTTTTGTATTTTTAGTAGAGACGGGTTGACCAGGCTGGTCTCGAACCCCTGACCTCAGGTGATCCACTCGCCTCAGCCTCCTGAAGTGCTGGGATTATAGGCGTGAGCCACCGTGCCTGGTCTGAAACTGCTTTTTAATCTTTCAAGGTATGAGCATCAAGTTTTCCTATTCTCCAGTAAATTGCCCAAGAACAAGACAATATTTTTCAATACTTTTCTTTTTCTTTTCCTTTTGCTTACCTAATGTTCTCCACCGGAGGGCCCTGTCAGAGTTTATTCTAAGGGTCAGTCAGCTAGTTGAGTCATCAAAGATTTGTTGCATTCTTTTTTTTTTTTTTTTTTGAGACGGAGTTTCGCTCTTGTTACCCAGGCTGGAGTGCAATGATGCGATCTCAGCTCACCGCAACCTCCGCCTCCTGGGTTCAGGCAATTCTCCTGCCTCAGCCTCCTGAGTAGCTGGAATTACAGGCACGCGCCACCATGCCCAGCTAATTTTTTTGTATCTTTAGTAGAGATGGGGTTTCACCATGTTGACCAGGATGGTCTCGACCTCGTGATCCACCTGCCTCAGCCTCCCAAAGTGCTGGGATTACAGGCTTGAGCCACCGCGCCCGGCCTGTTGCATTCTTACTAAGTTGCTCTATCAAAGCAAAATTTGCAAAAAGTTAAAAACATAACTTTCATACAGGTAGATAGTGAACACCTGTCAAGGTTCCATTTACTCATTAATGAGGGAAGCAGCAAGATGACAAAGATAGTGCAGAAAAGATACAAGAGACCAAAGCAGATGTGGTCATTGGAAAACTGAATGCTAGAATAGGATCACAAAGATGGATGCACAAGTGATTAATGTTCTACGGGGCAATATAGCCATGATCATGTGTCTTATCCTTTCTACTATTCAGAAACAACTTACAGTTTGATCATCAAATGAATATTTTGCAACTTATCGGTCTTCTAAAAAGCCAGCATCTACTTTGAAGTGGTTGTAATTTTGTAAGTAGTAAATATAGGTCCCTTTAGAGCACAGAGTGAGCTTGTTAGACAGTGATCTCATAGGATATTTAAAAGGCACACAGTAATTTTTTTCACTTTCTCCTAGGTTTTGCTAATTTTAACAGCTTCTACTTGGGGGTATGCTGAGTGTGCTATGCACTGAAAATCCAGTGATAAGTAAGACAGTTTCCTGAGTTTAACCATTATTAACACATGTGATAACCATCTGAAAAGGGAGACATACAGCATGCTGAGGGAGCATATTACGGAGGGAAATGAATAAACTTTGGAGAACTCCAGAAAGACAGAAAGAACAGGTAGTAACTTGTTTGTCTAAAAGAATGTGGAAGAGGACCCCACTCAGTGGGTAAAGGACGTGTGAAGGCCTTGATGTGAAAAAGGGCGTGGTGTGTTTAAAGAATTAAAGTAAGACCAGTGCAATCTGGAGCATCATAGGAAGGCCAGAGGGGGTCAGGACAGGGCTGGACACACAGACAGAGCTGGATCATGCAAAGCCTTGGGGACTGTGCCAAGTATTTTCGACTATAGTCTAATAGTAATGAGAAGCCACTGAAGGGCTTTTGAGGAGGTGAGTGGCCTCACCATGAAAGTCTCATTTTACTGGGGAGGAAACTAAGGCGCTGAGAGATAAATTGGCCACCCCAAGGCCATGCTCCTAGTGAATGAATAAATTAGTAGTCCAATAAAGCCTTTCTGACTTTAAAATCTGTGTTCTTGGCCGGGCACAGTGGCTCATTCCTGTAATCCCAGCACTTTGGGAGGCCAAGGTGGTTGGATCACAAGGTCAGGAAATCAAGAGCATCCTAGCTAACATGTTGAATCCCTGTCTCTACTAAAAATACAAAAATTAGCCAGGTGTGGTGGCATGCACCTATAGTCCCAGCTACTTGGGAGGCTGAGGCAGGAGAATCTCCTGAACCTGGGAGGTGGAAGTTGCAGTGAGACGAGATTTTGCCACTGCACTTCAGTCTGGGTGACAGAGAGAGACTCTGTCTGGAAAAAAAAAATCTGTGTCCTCACTAGCCTAAAGAGCATTTCTGAGGCTTAACCTCAGCTATGATATTAGGAAATGATGAAATAAATATCTCAGTGTAGAAGTATAATCAAGACTTTTCCATGTATGTAGTTACCCCAAAACCCACCCCCCATACAAATTATACCTCTCAATACACCCACATAAAAAAACTTGTGAGCTTAGGAAAAGGGATTGCATGCAGACTTCAGCTGATGTCAGGACTTCCATCCTGTAGAACTGTCTCACCTTTCTCCCGTCTTCTCCCAACCCCTCTCCCTCCCCCTCACCACTCCTTCACTGACAATATATTTTCCTGTCAAAACATACTTGGGTACATGCAGTGCAACCAAAATTGCTGCTATTAGTTTAATTGAGACAGGGTGATTATAAATAAATTACATGCAGTGCTACTGAAATTGCTGCTATTAGTCTAAATTGAGACAGGGTGATCAGTCATCACCAACTGTGATTTGATTCAGAATGTACTCCACATGGATGCCCACAAAGGCCCTGTGGTCATCTGGTAGCCCAAGGGATGTGAGGCCAAATCCCTAAGAGGCTGGGCTTCAGCCCACAGAGCTCTCTGATTACTGGTAACTGCGAAAGCAAAAGTCCTTGCAACCTGGTTGCTGGGGCCCCTTGCAGGCTGATAATGAACTTCTTAGAAAACAGGATCTGGAAAGGGCCATGGTTAGAAACCTTCCCACATGGAAGATCTGTATCACGTGTTAGCTATGCGTGTGTTCCTGTAGCCCAGTGTATGAATCTCCTGCTACTTCACTAAAATGATTGGACATGGATGTTTAATACTATTTTCCTTTTTATCTTATTCTTACAGAAACCCATTGTCACATTAGAAAACTTGAAAAGCATAAAGTTTTCAAGAATACAACTGTTATTGTTACTTATTTTTACCACTACCTGGAGGTAACATTTGTTAGAGTTTGGTGTATTTCTTTAATCATTTTATTTATATACTTATATATTCCCTCTGACATAATTGATAGATGACATAATTGATTATATGTATACAGTTTTACATTTAGCTTTTATTTTCACAAGTGGAAAATCCTTAAACCACCCAGGTAAGGTACATGAAGGATAAGCAATAAAGCCCAATGGGGGTGGGGTATGTTCATGGACATCTCATTCCTAGACGCAGCATGATGAAGTGGAAATCCATGGACTGAAGGGATTTTCTTTTCTTCCTGGATTCCTACTTCAGGGCTCAGATGTCAACTTGCCATCCCAAGCAGGACAACGAAATCCAAATGGAGGTGCTAGTTCAGCAGTGAAGGGGCTTTCGGCACATGGCTCCAGGGGCTTTATGTTTTTCAAGTCTAGATCAAAATATAGAAATAGACCTTCTCCAAGGTGCCTTACAGGGTCAAAAGTCTACATGTTATCCGTAGGGCCTGGAGAAAGCTCTTCACTACTAACTGATAAATGAGAATGGCAGGTGAGAATGACTGCAACAATCAAACCTTCATGACTGATCTACATTGCATTTTTATTTTGAGCCCAAAGTATGGAGATGCAGACAAATAAGGGTTCTTCACCTAGTCCAGTAGACAGGTTTCTAAAAGGGTTTGTTACTGATGCTTGGAAACTAAATCATGGTGCCCAGTTTCTTTACCACATCATCTCAAACCAACTTATCTTTACCCAGTAGAAATGAGGCCTAACGGTAGCTCTAAGTCCTCAGATTCCTAAGCTTTCTACTCTGTGATTAATGATTAAAAACCATTCAGTGCTCTAGGAAAAAGAAGAGTTATATTGTGTAATAACCATGTCATGAAATCTTTTGAAACAGAATAATCACATCATTTATCTTGGATTTAGCTTTGGAGTAAAAAAAATGTGTAATAGTTTTACTTCACTTTTCAAGTGTGAAACATTTGGATGTTTCTCTTCTTCAAAATAAATTCCAGGAAATAAACTAACTCCTTTCCTCCTTCCCTTCCTTTCTTCCAACCAATGTCTGTAGTTTTTCTGTGTGCCAGAATTGATGCTGCAGATTCTCAGAAGAAATTACATTATATTACATCGCCCTCTGTGTCCTTAAATTACTGGTAGACCCTAATACAAAGATAGATAGAGAGAAAAAACCCTCCACCAAAACAAAATATTCAACCCATCAAGCAACCAAAACAAAAAACAATATCTAAAAATCAGGGAATAGTTCTCTCTCTCTCTTTTTTCCCTTTTTTGAGATGGAGTCTCGCTCTGTTACCCAGGTTGGGGTGCTGTGGCATGATCTTGGCTCACTGCAACCTCCACCTTCTGTGTTCAAGCAATTCTCCTGCCTCAGCCTCCTGAGTAGCTAGGACTAAAGGCATGCACCACCATGCCCAGCTAATTTTATGTATTTTTAGTAGAGACAGGGTTTCACCATTTTGGCCAGGCTGGTCTTGAACTCCTGACCTCAAGCAATCTGCCCAACTTGTCCTCTCAAAGTGCTGGGATTACAGGCGTGAGTCACCATGCCCAGTCAATATTTGTCTTTTTAAAAGGCATCTTTAAAATTTACATTCTGTGATATAAGCCTTTGTTTAGAATTCATTAATGCCTTGGTTTGGAGGGATAGTGGAGCAGAGAAATTGTGAGCTAAAGTGGTGGATGGCATGGCTTACTGGGAAAGGCTTGGAGGAACCACAGCAATAACACCAGTCTCTTGTCTTACCAAAATGTAGATTGAAATCAACTTTTTCTGGAAAATTGTCTTGTAATCAATTGGAATCCCATTCCTACCCCAAACACTCAAAGACACACTTGGCCTCTTTTCACTCAGAAATGTGCTGCTTACAAATCATGGAGAAAAGGCTTCCTGTGAGTCAGCCTCAGAGGAGAAGCTATTACCATCCTTTTTAGGTTCCGAGACAGACTTCTCAGTGAGCTAGGCCCCTGCCAGGTTGTAAAGGCTGACAGTTACTGACAGTGCTCCAAATCCCGGCCTCACCTTCACTATGGCTCCACTTCTCTGAACCACCATTTATTCTCAAAAGAATAGGATAATCATACTGATTGAATTTGCAAGTTCGTTGTGAGAATTATAAGTAAAATCACTTCCTAGGACACACAGACTGGCACATAGTATATGCTTAATAAATGGTATTTTAAAAAATTGCAAGAGCAATAAGCACATACCTGGTTGTCTATCAAGAAATTAGAAGGCAGAGCTAGACACATACCTTAATTAGCTAGGAAATGCTTGGGGGATTCGCAGCAGAGCTCTACAGCAATTAACAGGAATTAAGTGGGTATTGTATATCTTCATCATAGACATTTATCCTATGAATTTGCTAATATGGCAGGTTTGTCAGTCAGATATGCTGTAGACTGGGTTTCTTTAAGAACAGAGTTGGCCCATGCCTGTAATCCCAGCACTTTGGGAAGCCAAGGCGGGTGGATCATGAGGTCAAGAGATGGAGACCATCCTGGTCAACATGGTGAAACCTCGTCTCTACTAAAAGTACAAAAAAATTAGCTGGGCATGGTGGCATGCACCTGTAGTCCCAGCTACTCAGGAGACTGAGGCAGGAGAATTGCTTGAACCCAGGAGGCAGAGGTTGCAGTGAGCCGAGGTCCTGCCACTGCACTCTAGCCTGGTGCCTGGTGACGGAATGAGACCCTGTCTCAAAAAAAAAAAAAAAGAACACAGTATGAACCTTGGAGTCGATAGCAGGGAGATTGGTGCTAAATTGAAGGAGATACTGATAATGTGTCACTCATAATATCTGGTAGGAGAACTTATCCTAAGTTTCACTGAGACTTTATTTTTAGGGTATAACCAAGGGAAGGAGACATGCACTGTTGTGGCTCGAGAGCCCCCATTCAAAGCATTCATAAAGGTGTCAGACCACTTTCTACAAAGTCTTGAAATCAGGTGTCTTTTTTCTCCCAGGGTTTTAAAGATCCTGTGTACCGTGCAAGACGGAAGCAGTTTGCTGACATTGCCTACAACTACCGCCAGTAAGTCTGCCTTGCTTGTTGTGGGGAAGAGAGAAAAACACACCCCTAGTCCTACCTTCTGTGTGTGCATGTATGTGTGTGTGTTTAAATCCTCCCTTTAATAACACACGTTGAAAAAGATTGCTGCTAGACAAAACAAAATTACCCACTGTGCTGGGGCCCTGCTCTCTCCCAAGCTTTGTTGTCTAGGCAGTGGTGTCTGCAGTAACTATAAAAGGCCTCGGTCCAGAATAAAACAGTCTCTGGTCTTCTCCACATTAAACAGGGAAGAAGGAAAAAGAGAATCATTTACATTCAAGAAGGAGCTGGCTGCTTTACTGATATAATGAATCATTCAAGATTTTAGGCCAGCCAAGCTTCAGCGTTCTACTTTTATCTGGTCTGACCCAGCTGTGAAGGATAATTTTAGGATTTTTTTTCTCTCTCTCTCTTTTTTTTTCCTGTCTGAGATTCTATATTCCTTCCCTACTCTATTTTAGCCAAAAGAAAATGCAAATATCAAATATGTTTCAGAAGAGAACAGCTTTGGTGCTTTGAGTCTTAAGGAACTACAGAAATGCTCCCATGGGAAACTTAGTGTTTTGACAAGCACTGTTACTGAGTTAAGGGGTTAAGAAAAGGCATGCACAAGAAGAAACCTAACAGTCGTCCGGACCACTGGTGGCATAGTAGAGTAGTTTGACAGCTTTGATAGAATCTCAGGGAGATGGAGAAGATTATTGGCCTTTCTATACTGAATACAAAGTTACTTTCAACATGGAAAAACCTCCCGAAAAAGAGAATTTTTTTTCAGAATAACTTCTAGTATTGGAAGGATTCAAAACTGTGCTGCCCTTAGTCATATCTAAGCCCATTTGGGCCTCGGCTCCTGCTGAGCAGGATTCACAGAAGATGGTGACCTCCCTCCCCTAACCCCACCTTTGCCCCAGCACAGTCAGGTAGACACCATCAAAGCAGGTACAGGCAAGAGTCCTTCAGATAGTCAGCAGTAACAGATCATACTTAATACCTTCTTGCTATGTGTCTGGGGGCTTTGTTAAATGCTTTGCATATATCATTTTGTTTAGCCTTAATAATAATAACTTCTCATTTTTCAGATGGGGAAATCAAAGCTTATAAAAGTTAAGTAAGTTGCCAATATCATGTAGCTAGTTTGTGACACAGGTTTTAAACTCAGGTATGTTGAACTCAAAGGGAATTTTCAGCCACTTTTCTGAGTGTCTGGAGACTACACTTCATATCATCAAGGAGGAGGTGCTTAGAAAATACATTTACTTCCTTCTGGGTTGCTGGGATTTGGGGAGGACAGAGACAGGTCTTCCTCAACTTCCTTCTCATAAAAATGTGAAACCTCATGAAGAAGAGTAAAACTGATGAATTACCTCACAGTCCTGGATGTTCATCAGTTAAGCTGGTTATTGAAAATCATCTATAGATGGCTGGACTCTCAGAAATGGCTTAAAAACTTTTAGTCAATTTCTCACCCTTTATAGATGAATCCCAGATGATTAACTAACTGATGTTCCCAAGGTCATGTGGCGAGTTAAGGACTCACCGATTTTTAAAATTCAAAGCCTATTTCAGACCTTGCTTTATCTCATCTCATTTAAGCTTTTGATGCCATGTCTTTCTTCTTCAAAATAGTCTTTTACTTCAGGATCTGGTATAGTTCATCCTTATTTTTTTGGAGACTCTACTGTGAATTTGCCTACTTGCTTAAGTGTATTTGTGACCCCGAAATCAATACTCACTGTGCACTTTCACAGTCATTCCCAGACTTGCACAGAGCAGGAGAAAAAATTTGATTCTACTGAGGTGTATATCTCCAGCTGAGGTCAACAAGGCAACACTCTACCTTTCCGTTTCTACTCTCATTTTGACAACATCTGTCTTTACATGGTCTATTTAGTGTCACATTTTTAACATTTTTGTGCTTTCATTTGTGATTTTGCTTTTTAAAAATTGACCAAGGTCTCACTCAGGTAAGAAGTGGCAGAGTTAGAATTGAGACTCTCCTGCTTTTCACAGGAAAGCAGAGACTACTGAGCCACTGCTATCAAGCGTGGGATGAGCAGCCCCAATAAGTGTGTAAGGAGGATAGAGCTGTCACTGCTTTAGATGTCAGGGACTGGTGCTAACTGGATAAACCTGCAGAAAAGCAGAATCAGAATCTCAAATAATGATGTGAACGCTAAATGGAAGACTCCAGGGTGAAACAGTGAGGCCTTATCTCCTCAGGTTTTCATTTAGATGTCACCTTCTCAGCCATGTGCCCTCTCTACACTCTATGTAAAATTGAAACCCCACTCTGAAACTCCCTATACCTTTGCCCTTTGTTTCTCTATAGCATTTATCACCATCTAATGAATTGTGTTGTCTTTCTGTCTCTCCCTACTGGAAATGTGGACTCCGTGAGATCAGGGGCAACAGACTGTTTTGTCACAGTGCTCAATTAACATTTGTTGAATGAATGAATGAATCCAAGAGACCATATAAGAGTAAAGACTCAAAACAGTGAATTAGAGGAAGAGCCAGGAATTGTGTCTAGAACCATCTAGAAGCTGCTACAGCAGGTTTTGATGATATTACTGGAGTGGAGGTTAGGCTTTTAAGTTTTATCTAGGAATAGATAAAATGGATCATAGGAGCTTATATTTTTCAGCTGCAAAACAACTCAAACATGAAGGTGAGCTTTACTGGATTCTATAAATAAAGAGTTTAAGGGGGGTAGTTTAAGCTCAGGCAGGTCCAGGATTCACTGTCTCATCTCTGCCTCTCTCTGACTCTAGTGTCTTTGCTTTGGCTTTGCTTTCAGACATTGGCCTCAGTTCTCTTGGAGAAGGAACCTACCACCTCTAGGCTGATACCCCAACTCAGTTAGAGGTCCTGTCTATTTCAAATAAAGTCAACCAAGTTCTGGCATTGAATTCACTGACTCTGATTAGGACACAGGCCCATCTCTTAGCCAGGCACAGTGCAGGGGAATGAGAGATTTCAACTGGCTTAGCGTGGTCACATGCCCACTTCTGAAGGTAAGGGTGGAGTCTCTCCTCACCCGAACCTCACAGACTGAGAGGGGAGAAAGGTGCTTTACTGATGAATGGGAAACAGATGTTAGTCCCTAGAAGAGCCAGTGTCAACCTGCAGAATATCTTGGTGCTCAGGATGTCACCATCTCTTGAAATTTGTTGCAGGAGTAACAGATGCCTTTCTTTTAAAATGAGAAGCAGTAGCAATGATAATGATCAATTATCCAATTGTTATGATTTGTCAGTATTAATACTAGGTACTTTGTACATAGTATTAGACTTAAATTTATCCATACCATACAAATAGTTACTTATTTTTAGCCAATGTATCAGCTGCTCAGATTGAGGCTCAGAGAGGTTTACTAAATTGCCTTAGCTCATATAGCTAGGGAATGGCAGGGCCAAGGACTGGACAGTCTCTATCTGTTTCTAAAGTCTGTTCGTCTGATGTATCAGTGTTTGGCCTTGATAATGGCACATTCTTGGACAATAACTACCTGATTTTTTTATTTTTTCACCATCATTGCTGGCTACCACAAGACCTTCTGAGCTTGTCTGGCTTAAAATGCTTTTTTCCTAATCCTTGTCACCCATCTGTAGATAATAACAAAGACTGTGATCTAATATGTTTGGATGAGGTACAACTCTGAAAGGGCAGGAAAGACCTAATCTGGAGCCAGTGATGATCCATAATTCTGAGATAAACAGTCTCACATTTTCCCAGACTCTGTGTTCCTGTTAGGGAAACAGACCTGCAGCCTTGGGAATAGTCACTGGTCTTTGAAGTCAGGCTTTGTTTGATTTTCATCTGTTTTTGCTGTTCAGAACACAGCTATTCCTAGGTGGTTTTCAAAGGGACTTTTTAAACTAATGACTTTTAAACTAAAATTTGCATCAGAGCCACCTAAGAAGCTTATAGAATCCAGATATGTGAGCCTTCTTTTCCCCAAGAGATTCGGGGTCTATGGGGCCTGGCATATGCACTTGAACAAGCTCAGTGTAGAGAAGATATACAGTATTTTATACCTTAGCATGGATTTATATATTTTTCTCTCCTTTGTTCCAATATTTATTTATAATCCTTAATCTAGAATTTATTTAGTTTTTTAATTGATAAAAATTATATATATTTATGGTGTACAACATGATGTTTTGATACATGTATATAATGTGGAATCTTAGCATGTATTTAAATACCTTTATAACTTCCCAGGAGCAGAAATATCAAACCCAGTAGGTGTGTGCCTACCAAACAAAGGTGATCTCAGACTTGGCTTTAGTTGACACCATGAAATATACTGCGTTTCTCTAATTGGACTTAGATGCCCTCGTTTAGAAAGGGAATGCATTCTCTAGCTGGCCCCCATTCTCCTTGTTGCCTCATCTCTGCAACTTTACAGCTTTGTGATACCTGCCTGGCCCCTGCAGGTAAGTGAATTTCTACCCTAGGTAAGCAATTAGAAAATTAGAAGAGCAAAAAAAAAAAAAACAAGTGATTTCTCCAAAGTGAGAGAAAATCCTCAATGCAGCTCGTATCGTTGCTTAACCAAATCACTCTTTCATGTGGGATCAAAACAATAATGTTTCCTGTATCAAGATGTGGAATTTTTCTCTTTCAAATAACGTATGAAATTTGCTGTAGCAAGTGATGGCAGCTCATAGGTTCTAGCCCCCGACTCCCTCTGCTAACGTAACCTGTGTTCTGCTGTGCCTCTCTGGCCTGCTTGAGACCCCTATTTTGTGTCTGTATTCTAGTGGGCAGCCCATCCCTCAAGTGGAATACACGGAGGAAGAAAAGAAAACATGGGGTACGGTGTTCAAGACTCTCAAGTCCTTGTATAAAACTCATGCTTGCTACGAGTACAATCATATTTTTCCACTTCTTGAAAAGTACTGTGGCTTCCACGAAGATAATATTCCGCAGCTGGAAGACGTTTCTCAATTCCTGCAGAGTAAGTCCACGTCAGGGTCAAAAGCTCTGCAGAAAATAGGGGAGGACCGAGGCAGAGGAGAAGGAAGGGAAAGATAAGTAGGTGGAAGCAAGTATAAACACACGTTTTTATAGATATGTGTGCAGGTTGATTCCTCCAGGAAAAACTTGATTTCACTGCCCTCTGCCTTCCCTCTAGCCCCTACTATGTTTATCTACTTTCATTCAGTCAAACACATGAGGCCATTAGTTTTGCTGTGTACCTGTCCCTGAAAAGTATTTTCTTTCACACTTAAAGCCCAAGGTGCTTTACTGGTTTTTTTGTTTGTTTGTTTTTTGCCCTGTAGCTCCTGCTGGGTTATGGGTTAGTAGTGTATGTTTGTGTAAAAAAGGGCTATTTTTGGGGGGGATGATGTCAAGAGCCCTGAGCTCTGAGTCTGTGCAACTGGTATGAATCCTGATTTTGAACTTCTCCAGCTGAGTAAACCTGCCTCAGTTTTATCAGCTGTCAAATGGACACTGTGTCAACTCTTTAGCTTTTCCCAAAGGGAAATTGTGAGAATGAAGTAAGATGCTGCATATGAGAAGATCCAGCACAGTGCTGCATATACAGCAGGTATTCAGTGAATTTGGACTGAACTGAAATTTGAGTAGCTCAATAGGTAAGTACATTAAGTCACAGGTCTCTGCACAGCATTTCCAGGGGAAATAGGTGTCGTTCTTTCTGCCAAGATGATGTTAATTTAGCAAAAACAGAACAATGAACTAACACATATTGAATACCTACTATGTGTCAACGTAGAATAAGAAAAAGTAGGGAGACAGACTACAGGTTAAAGTATTTCTATATATCAGAACTGTGCAGAAATGGGCCACACTGGAGGCAACGAGCCAGGGAAATTACTTGACAGGGAGGGAAATGGTAGCCAGGACAGATTTGGGGTGAGCTAGATGACCTTTGGGTCCCTTCCATTAGAGACTCTTTCCTTTGTAGATAAACAGTGGAGTAAGGGTCCAAGCAGTGTGTGCTTCAACTTGAAGGCACAGAGAACATGGGGGCAGGAGGCAGGGGGATCCCAAAGACTTCTTTAGCTAATTACTCCCATTGCCATGGCTAATAGTAAGAATAATAAAATAGTAACACTGGCAGTTGGGAAGCTACATAATAGTAATTAAGAGAACAGACTTTGAAGCTACACTGCCTATGGCTGTGACCTTGAATGAAAGCTTTAACCTATCTCTGTCTCAGCTTTCCCATCTGTAAAGTGGGCATAATAAGACTGTCTACTTCGTAGGGCTATTGTGGGGATTAGCAGCATATATAAAGTAGCTTAAAAGAATGTCTGAAATATGGTAGATAATATACAGTGCTAGCTATTATTACCATTATCACTGTCATTGTCCTTATCCTCCCAAGTTTGGAACAAAGTAGGAGACAGATACAGGAACCACAGAGATGGTGATCAGAGGTCAGTTTTCAAATGAAGCTATTTAGAGAATGTGATATAGACATGCGCACTAATGGACTTGCTAATATCTTACCCCTTGATTAGATAAACATCCCTGCCAATTCATGGAGCATAGTCCGTTGCATGGCCAAGAGCAGACTGGAATGAGGTCCTCTGTGAGCAATCAAGAAAGAGCAGCGCAGAAATAGTTACATTGATAATATTCATACTCTCTTCCCAAATGCTCCAGTCAGACAGGTCACTGCTACTCATGGGGTGGACTGTGTGAGGCTCAGTACAGAAGCTGAAAGCACTCCTTCCATACTCTTCCCTTCTGGGAAATGAGGTACCACTTTCCTCTTCACACTAGAAGCAAGAGAAGTAGGGAATAATTGCTCCACCCTAACAAATGGTCATGAAGGCTAAATGTATTGCATGTTTCCAGTGCACTAGGCTCTGTGTACTTTATATGCATCAGCTCTTTTATTCTTGGAACATCCCTAAGAAGTATCTATTCACATTATGCAAATGAGAAAACTGAGGCTCAGAAATATGAATTTACTTGATCCAGAACACCTAGCTAGAAAGCGGCGAGGCAGACATCTGAAGCCAAGTCTACCTACCAGCAAAGCCCATGTCCCTGGGCAGTTATGTGTACCAGTCCACTATCTGAAGGTCTTCTAGTGTCTCTGGCTCAGTGGTGATGAGGTTTGAGTTTTCTTTCTTCTTTGCATCCCAGCTTGCACTGGTTTCCGCCTCCGACCTGTGGCTGGCCTGCTTTCCTCTCGCGATTTCTTGGGTGGCCTGGCCTTCCGAGTCTTCCACTGCACGCAGTACATCAGACATGGATCCAAGCCTATGTACACCCCTGAACCGTGAGTACTATCCTCCAGCTACCAGTTGCCAGGCACAACGGGTTCCATCCTTTCCTACTGCAAGAATGAGGTTTGGGTTCATTGCTGGCTGGTCCACAGGACTAGTTGTCTAGATTGTTTGCTGGTAATACTAAGAGAAAAACTCATCTATTCTGGAGATTTTCTCCACCCGAGTAGATAGACCAGACGGATTGGAGATTTGGGCATCCTGTGATGCAATGATTCAGGACTCCCTTGGCAATGAGAATGAGAGATCCCAATCAAGTTCCAAAATCAAAGCTACAAAGTTGCAGATGAGAACAGGAACAAGTAGAAGCCAAGCTGTCTCAGTTACCTCCTAAGTATACATCTACATTACTCGTATCTTCCTTTGCCTACCCAATACAAACTGTGTATTGGGTAGAGGTACAGAACGGAAGCCACTGTGCTTCTTACTTGGGTGTTTAGTTATCCCCTTAGTCTGATAAAACTTATGCAACTTATAAAAAAAAAATCAGTGGAACATTCAAATTAGTTTTCCTTGCCCACAAAGTTCATTTCTACAAATCCAAGAAGACCTATTCCAAATGGACATAGCACAGAAAATGTTAAATAAATGTAGCTTTTCTTCCCTCGCTGCTGTCTCCCTCCAGACTAAGAGAAGAGCAGCATTGTTTTTGTTTCAGTTCCCACTGGAATAGCTGAGCATATGTATCTGCCCAGGCAAGTCAACACCAGGGAGAGGACAGGATGAGAAGCGTTCATGACTCATAGCTCACTTAGGTACATGGGGCCATGTGCACAAGGACATTAGCTCTTCTGCCCTGCACCCCACTGGGCATACTCCTAAGACCCTTGGCTGCTGTGCCCTGCAATGTACCTGTCTCTTACTTTTCCTTTCTTTTATTCCTTTTATCTTGTACCTTGCCATTTCTGATCCCAACCTTTGCATAGCACTTATTCCTGGAAGAGAGATCATAAGCCTAAAAAAGCTTTTTCCTTTCTTTCTGTCCATTCCTCATGTAGAAAGACTGAGTCTGTCTTAGTTTAACCTTCCTCCCCTCCAAGCTCTCTGTGCTTTCTGTCTTTCAGTGACATCTGCCATGAGCTGTTGGGACATGTGCCCTTGTTTTCAGATCGCAGCTTTGCCCAGTTTTCCCAGGTAAGGAATGGATTTTTTTAGCCTTCTAGTTATAGGGCTGTGATCTGAATTTCTCAAATGAGTTGAGCCCAGGGAGGGGCCCTCATGCCCTCTGCAAGAGAGGAAACCAGGATCCCCCCTGAAATGGATGTGTGGTTAGGGAAGTTAAGTACGCATTCCGGATGTTAAGCATGGGGTTGGTGAATCACTCGTCTTCTGAATCATATGTGTGTTCCTCAATGTGTTTAATCTCAGTTTTCCTGCTAGGTGTGGTTTAAGAGCATTTCATCCAGGAAAGCCCCCCGATTCCCCTGCAGGAATTACCTCACTTTCTTCCAGTCTTTTAGTGTGTTGCCCTCTTTTTCTCAGGGCCATTGCAACTTTCTACCTTGTAAGGCAGTTATTTGTGTATATGCTTGAATTAAGTGAGATGACATTTGCCAAGAATCCAGTGCCGATATCCTGACTTACAGTTGACAGAGAAAAAAATAATGAGCTGCATGTTTTATCACCATCATCAAAGCTGTAGCCTAGAATTTCATTCATCTTTCACGGTTAACAAACTCTCAAAGCATTTTTTAAGGCAGTGTCTCACTCTGTCACTCAGGCTGGAGTGCAGTGGTATAATCATGGCTCACTGCAGCCTCAGCTTTCTGGGCTCAAGCAATCCTCCTACTTCAGCCTCCTGAGTTCCTGAGTGGCTGGGACCACAAGCACATCCTTTCATGTCTGGCCAAATTTTTTAATTTTTGTAGAGATAGAGGATCACTATGTTACCTAGGCTAACCTCAAACTCTTGGCCTCAGTCTTCCTGCCTCAGCCTCCCACATGCTAAGATTACAGGAATAAGCCACCCCACCTGGCCAAAAAGGAGAAAGTTTTGGGATGAGCAAAATAATTCTACTAATTATCTCTAGGCACTGAGAGGCAGCCTAAAACCATGGTTGGGTAGCTGGGATCATGAGAAGGCTGAATGTGGTTCTGATGTACCGAGACTCCAACCCTGACACTAACCAGCTGTGTGACCTGGGTTACATTGTCAGCCACCCTATGACTCAGTTTTAATAAATGTGGATCAGTCCAAAGCTCTCTCCACCAGTCATCTTCCTCACAAGGAACCATGAGGATCAAATGGAATGACCTATGAGCAAATGTTGAGCCAAGTATTGGGATTTCAGAATAATGGGATTGTGTGTGAATTTGATGGGCATTTTCCCTCAGCTGGGAGAAATAAACATTCCCACTGTCAAGTAAAGAAGCTACCACTTAATATTTTAAACAAACAAACAAAAAAGCTATATTTATTGCTTGCTAAGTGAGGGAGAACTGTACTTGCAAGATGCAACCTCTATAAACAAAGGGCAAGGTTACATTTATGTGAGGTTTGGGGAATTTTGGAGTTCAAAGATTGCTTTAATTTTGGAAGTGTTTAGGGATTAGTTGAACTTTAACTGTAGAAACATCACTAATGACGTTCAGAAGTGTGATTACTGCTGCCAAGATATCTTTGATTGATTGGGACAGTTTTAAAATCTAGATTTGTTACTGTGGCCAAAGAACAAACAGGCTTTTCCTTGAAGAATAGGAACCTTTTATTCTTACCGCTAGAAGCTAGTTTACCAAGTCAGGGGCTGAGTGGCAGTCCTCCTTAAGCCACTTCCACTTTGGGGAACTCCACAGAAGAGTGGACAGTTCCTCAAGTCAACAAACAGGAGTGCTGGGGCATCAGTGCCACATGTTACAACGTCAGTCTGGACAGTCCCAAGGCAGGGAGTCATTTGGAAAGTTTCCTGAGAACATTCCTTTTTGACCCCAGGCAGGACTTGCTTCCCACTACAGTACAGAATGGAGTGGGGATGGATCATAGGGCATATTGGGGCCCCTTTTTGGAGGCAAGCTCTAGACTCACAAAGAACAATGACTAAGAGAACAAGGTGCCATTTTGGTCTTGGATTTATCAGTGGCTTCTAGTTGAATTGAGACTGTGGTAGGTCTGGGTGGGTGGATGGAATGGAGATGGGTGAGGGTCAGGACAGCAGATCTAGGCTAAGAATTTGAATTTGGTTCCCTCTAAATCAGAAAGCATTTTGTAAGCATAATCTGAACCAGGCTCTGGCTTGACCCAGACCATGTAGCTTCTTGCTTCAAAGTGGGTCTAATCATAGCCTTTATCTCCGTCTACACCCACTCCTCTGGTGATCTCACTCAATTTCTTGGCTTTAAATACCATCTCTACTCTGATGATGGATACATTTATATCTCCAGTCTAGACTTATATCCTAAAATTCAGACTTACATATTGAATTGCCTAGTCAACATCTTCCCTTGGATGTCTCTAAGACTTGTCTATCATCCTGTGCAAAACTGAGTTCTGGATCTTCCTGCTCAAACCTTCTCCAGCACAGCTTTTTTCTATATCAGTTCATAGACACTCCTCCCTTCCAGGTGATCAAACTATAAGCACTTTAGGACATTATCAACTCCTTTCTCTCTTAACCCCACAACCAATATTTCAGACAATCCTGTGTGTACTACCTTCAAAATATGTGTAGCATCTGACCAAAATATGTGTACAATCTGATGCTTTTGATTATGTCCACTGCTACAAACTTGGTCTCAGCTGCGATCATTTCTCATCCTGGTAACTGCAGTAGCCTCCTCACTGGCCCCCATTAGTGGTCTTTACTCTGCCCAGCCCCGCTCACCCCTAATCTCTGAGTGTCCTTTCTACCCTCCACCTCTCCAGTCTCCTGGTGTCCTATCTACCCTCAACCCCTTCAGTCTCCTGATGTCCTACTCTACCCTCCACCCCTACAGTCTCTTGGTGTCCTGCCTGTACCCTCAACTCCTACTGTCTATTCTCAGACAGCAGCCAGAAGGAATGCTTGATAACACAAGTTAGATCATGACCATCTATCTGCTCGTATCCCTGCAGTGGCTCCTGTTTCATTGAGAAGAAAAGCCCAAGCCCTAAAACACCCAAAAATACTCTACATGATCTGGCTCTGGATCCCTCTTTGATATCACCTACCACTGCCCCCTCACTAATTCTGCTTTAGCCACATTGGTCCCTCCCTGTTTCTTGACTCAGACAACACTTCCTTTTCTTGGGAAAGAAATGCAAGATTTTGCACTGGCTATATGCTTGGCCTACAGTGTGCTTCCCTCAGATGTCAGTAAAACCAACAACCCCACTTCCTTCAAGTCTTTGCTCAAATATCACCTTCTCAATGATGCTTACCCTGGAACCCTATTTAAAATTGAAGACTCCCCTTGATCCCCTGGAGCTCTTAATCCCTCTTGTTCCTTTCTCATTTTGTTTCTTCTTTCCAAAGAACTCATATTATTCTAACATAGTTATGTGTGTGTTTATTATTTATCATCTGTCTCCACTAAAATCCACAAGATGTCTTTACTGATTTTGTACACTCTGGCACATCGAATGAACTTAAATATTTCTAGAATGAATGATTGTGTATAGTAGGAAAGACACATGCACACAAGACAGGCTTGAGTAAGTGCTGTAAAAGAGACAAAGAGACCAGTAGAGGACTTCTGCAATAGAAGCTGTGGTGCGAATTAATCTATGACATGTTAGACTCTCCAGCTATATATATGCCTGGACGGATGTCACCACTTATCTGCAGTTCTCCTGTGATGTTTCCAGGGTATGTGGTTAAGACTCATTTAACACTCCAGGAATGTTCTGCTGGTGAATAATTACTGAGCTGGAGTCCAGAAGAAGCTTTAGATAATAACGAACTCTGTGACCATAAGCAAGTCACTTACCTTCTCTGTGCCTCCATTTCCTTGTTTATAAAGTGAAAACAAAGGACCAACTGCCCTAGAAATCTGTGATTCTATAACATATGGCCAGGAAAGGCTTGACAGCACACTCAGGGTCCATGTGGGCCCTTCTGAAGGCATCTGGCCATCCATCACCTTTTCATGGCAAGTACCAGGTTGGTTCTGTGAGTTAAGGTTAAAGACGGCCAGACACCCACTGATCCAGTGACTCTGTTTCCCCCAATTACAGGAAATTGGCCTTGCCTCTCTGGGTGCACCAGATGAGTACATTGAAAAACTTGCCACAGTAAGTTCCTTCTCTCCCTGGGTGGATAATGGGAGTGCTATGGGCTATGGCCCTCAGGTCTTTGTACATTTGCTACTCCCCTGGAAGCCAGGTTATTTGGTGGGAAAAAATCAGAATGTAATGGGTAGCATTTGCACAAGTAAAACTTCATATTTTGATTGATTTCTCCTTAATGATTTGATTTTGAAATCAGCTACCCACAGACGTTTACATTCTACATTTTAAGCAGTATCTTGAACCCACCAACAGGCTATAATAGTAGCCCTTGGAAACCCTTGGCATAAAGTGTGTATATTGAAGTAATCTGGATCCAGAGCTTTGAAGAGGGAATATTTACATCTCTACCTTCACACCAGAGCATATATTAGGATCGTTCCTTTCTCAGACACAAGGGAGTAATGGGCTTTCCCCTTCTTGCTGAACACTTTCCTCTCCCGATTATATCTGATGACATTTGTCCATTGGGACTATAGAAGCAGCAACTCTGCATAGCAGGTGATTTCCTCCCTTCATACTCCTTTCTAATTTTAATACATCCCACCCCAGCCATTAGCCACATTGCCTGTCCTGGAAGTTGAAAAATAAAAATGTGTAAATCAATTATGGAATGCCAATGACTGCAAATCTATTATTAAGATATATCTGTTTAGCAGCTTATGAACTCATTCCATCAGAAAGGCTAAAACTCCCAGGAGGTTGTTTTCTCACTGACCAGCTGCTACTAGACCTTGGACAAGTGGCTTTTTCTTCCTCATCTCTAAAACTGGGATGCAATAACTCATATCGTGCCCATCTCAAAATCAACTAAAAATTTAACTATTTAGTTAAATTTAACTATTTAAATTTTTGTGAACATGGGTTTTTAAATGCTGGAGGCTACAGAGATACAAGGAGTGGCTATCAAAGAAGCTACAGAGCTGAGTAGAATTTCTCACTTCTGCAAAGAAAATAAACTTGGAATTCAGAGCATCACACTGCCTGCCATAACAATATTAAAATGACTTATCACCATTCATCTTCTCCAAAAAAATATTATTGATTGGTTGGGGAAGAGTTATGGATTCTTGCTGCCCTAAATTTGCTGTGTAACTACATGCATATTGCCTTACCTTCTTGGGCTCAAGACTCCTCGCCTGTATGTGAGGAGGTCAGACTGACTAAGCTCTGACAGCCTTCCCAAGTTTAACATTCTCCAGTCCAATAAACAGATGTAACTAATAATCTACCCCTAATTCACCAAAACTGTGACTGTCTCCAGCAACTAACTGAGTTCTGGGTTACCCTTAGCTCCAGAACCCCCATATTCTTTTATTCAGGGCAGGTGTCTAGGACATATTGGTCTGAGAGCTATTGAAAGAGACAGATTTGGTTATTTAGGAAAATAAATGCAGAAGCTGACTTCAGAAACACCCCCCAAGTTTTAGCACCTCACAGACACACCCCAAAAATAATGCTTTACTAGCTATCCAAGTATCCCTTCATCCAGTCAAGGTGACACATAATGGATGACGGGATATTCCCCTCATTGATTCTATCACTACCCAATCTTCTACCTCCCACTGTTGTGTCTGATGAACTCTACCAGCTTCAGAGCATCTGAGATGCATCTCACTCTGGCTGACACCACAGAGGAAAAAAAAAGAGAGATGGAGGAGTTCCTGTCATAAGGGTAAAAATTGTTGGGGAATCTCCTTTGGAGGCTTCTTAGTATCCCCTGATATTTTCCATCATGCTTTACATTCAGCCAACACTTGATTCAACAGGTGACTGGATAGAGTGAAACACAGGACACAAAGAAGTGATCACAGGTCATGCTGGTTCAGAGAACAGACTTTCACAGACTCCTACCTGGACAATCCTGTCCATGGCACTGGGGCAGTCGCTGCTTTCTCCTTCTTTGGGGTGTGTACTAGTCAAGGATCTCCAGAGAGAAAGAACCAGCGAGATACATAGAGTTAGAGAAAGAGACAGGACTGAGAGGGGACTTATTAGAGTTATGGAGGCTGAGAAGTCCCACAATATGCTGTCTGCAAGCTGGTGAACCTGAAAAGTCAATGGCTTAGATTAGTCAAAGTTCAAAAGCCTCAGAACCATGGAAGTTGATGATATAACTCTCAGTCTGAGACCAAAGGCCTGAGAATCCCTGGGCGGTGGTAGGATGTGAGTCCCAGAGTCCAAAGGACAGACAGCCTGGACTTCTGATGTCCAAGGGCAGGAAAACAGGGTGTCCTGACTCCAGGAGAGATAGAATACAAATCTGGCTTTCCTCTGCCTTTCTGTTTGACCTGGGATTCCAGCCAATTGGGTGGTGCCCACCCACACTGAGGGGAGGTCTTCCCCCCTGAGTGCACTGACTCATAAGCCAATTCCCTCCAGAAACACCCTCACAGACACACGCCAAAAATGCTTTATTAGCTATCCAAGTATCCCTTCATCCAGTCAAGGTGACACATAAGATTAACCATCACAGAGTGTGCTCTCAGCTTGACTTTCCATTCCAGATTTACTGGTTTACTGTGGAGTTTGGGCTCTGCAAACAAGGAGATGCCATAAAGGCATATGGAGCTGGGCTCCTGTCTTCCTTTGGTGAATTACAGGTACGACCTTAACAGGAACCAAGGATGGATTTAAAAGTGGTGGGTACAGAACACCATTATTGTGCTTTTGGTATTGTTGAAACCCTATATGTATCCATTTTGAGATGCAGCCTAGGAACTCATTCTCCAGTGACTGGTACCTCAGCAGCAATGATTTGATTATGGTTGCGAGGGTTACTGATAGAAATGGAATTGCAAGTACACATATCTCTGGGGAGAAGGGACCTACTTATTCCAAAGCTGAACTATGCATGCAGCCTTGTGAGTATGCAAACACATGCCAGAAAGTGTGGTTGGCTCCCACATTATCTAGTGACCACCTTACTTGAAAGTAATTGGAATTAATTACTACTTTCTCCCTCAGCTGCACGTTTTAGATGAGCTATGAAGGGTAGAACCTAGTATATGCAAAGTCATTTGGCTCACTGCATTTGGGCCACGATGTAGAAGGAACTGGGGTGAGATGAGAGAAGGTGCACAAATGGCTTATGGGATGCAGCAGGGAACACTGATCCTGATTTAACAGTGATAACTTTTCACTTGGTGCCTACAGTACTGCTTATCAGACAAGCCAACGGTCCTTCCCCTGGAGCTGGAGAAGACAGCCATCCAAAAGTACACTGTCACAGAGTTCCAGCCCCTGTATTACGTGGCAGAGAGTTTTAATGATGCCAAGGAGAAAGTAAGGTGAGGTGGTGACAAAGGTGAGCCACTAGCTCTGGGGGCCTCCTGACTGGTGCCACTCATCTGCGGGTGGTTGGCCGGCAGAGTGGACTCGAATGCCCACAGCAACTTTGTAACACAGGCAGTTTCTCTCCCATGTTCTCCACCCTCCTTCTCTTCTGCTCTCTGTTGGAAAGTTGGGCATGCTGACCTTTGCACACATCCCTGCCACCTGGTCCCTGTTGAACACAACCACCAAGTCCAGATACTGAATCCTCCTGCATGCAGAGTGGCCACAGAAGTCTCCCCACGAAATCAAAGAAGTCTTATAACCTAGGAGGTCCTTTCTTCACTTTCTCCTCCCAAACACCTACAAAACATGCTTGAGGAATCTTTGTACATGCTTTGTATCTTCACTCAAGTTTAATCTCTATATGTCTTTCTCTAATCAACTTCTTTCTACCCATCCCTGCCACCGGTGCTTCTGAAATACTTATTAACCTGTAACGTATTACATAAGGTAAGCTCCATGAGGGTAGAAATTTTGTTCTATCTTCTGCTGTTCCTCCAGCCCCCAGAACAATACCTAACACAGAGTAAGCACTCAGTAAATAATTGGTGAAGGTATTAATCTCAGAGGCAGTTCAGCAAGAGGCAGATGGAGTGGTACTGGGACTCTGAGACTACTGGCCCTCTGAGTACATAGCTCCTGGACCCAAGTAGGAGATAGACTGAACAGAGGGTCCCCCTGGACATGGATATTCTAATACTCACTGTATGTTACCACTTAAAAAAATATTATCAGTGATGGATGATAGGCATGGGACATACAGGCCTTTGAGAGCCTATGAAGCTGGGTATGTTGGCTTTCAACCCTATCCGTGGTGTCTGAGAGGTGAGAGGAATGGAGGGGAGTGGTGATAGAATGAATGACTTCTCAAAGAAATTCACACTTTTGAAAAAGGACATGAGGGAGAAACTCATGACACAAATAAACACACATCTTAGTCCTTCCTTTCAAATCCAAATTCCATCCTCCCCAGGACCCTCACAAAAAAAGGTAAAAATTATCCTTTCCACACAACTCATTCATTTACCTTACATTTGCAAGGCAAGATTGTGGGACAAGACAGGTCCAGCTAACATTTGTTTGAGAACCCTTTGAAATAAAGATACCTCAAAGACTAAGTTTATTTCTTTTAAAATAGATATTCTTTAATTTATGTCTACTTCTGTATTTAGATAATAATGGTAAAATGCTGGTCCACAAATCCACTTGGTTTGGCCTAAAACGACTTTATTTCTCCAGCTCTGTCCAGAGCTCTCAAATCCTTCCTGCTCTGCTTTTTTAGTTCTCTCCCAAACTGGGAGCCTAGTCTCCTTCCAGCACCATCCCCGCCTCCTTCCCCGACAAAGATCCAAAGTTTGGACCCAGGCACTGGGGCTTAGAGGCAGTGCTGATGAGCACCCTGTCATATCCAGATCACATTTGGATGGGCCTGGAGACAACTCTCTAACCAGCAAGTGGTCAGTCCTAGAGAAGCAGGGAAGAGCTTAGGACATAGGCCTGTGAGAACTGAGGCCTCAAGTGAAACAACCATGAAAATTCCATTCTGCTGATAAGTGGCTCACAGAGTCAAAGAGAACGCTAAAGAACAGGGTTCAGGGTGGGGCGCAGTGGCTCATGCCTGTAATCCCAGAACTTTGGGAAGCCGAGGCAGGTGGATCATGAGGTCAGGAGATCAAGACTATCCTGGCCAACATGGTGAAACCCCATCTCTACTAAAAATATAAAAAATTAGCTGGGTGTGGTGGCACATGCCTGTAGTCCCAGATACTTGGGAGGCTGAAGAAGGAGAATTGCTTGAACCCAGGAGGTGAAGATTGCAGTGAGCCGAGATCGCGCCACTGCACTACAGCCTGGGTGATGGTGTGAGACTCCGTCTCAAAAAAAAAAAAAAAAAAAAAAGAGGGTTCAAAACAAGAAAGGAATCTGTGCATCCCTTTGGATTCCCTCAAAGCACCCCAGCCAAGAGAAACCAATTCTCACCACGTGGAGTTTCAAGATTCAAGTTGTAGGCAGAGATCTAATTGGCTGAGCATGGTTCACATGCTACCTCCTGGCCAGAGGAGAGCTGGCACTGAATACTGACTCTGGACTGAGACACAGCTAGTAGGGTAGGGGTAAATAACCCAAAGGAAAAATGAGCTGCTTTATAGGAAGAAGGAGGAAGAGGTACAGAGTAAGCAAAATCACAAATGTGTAACATGTGGCTCATGCCACAAGCTGGGCTGAGACAGCTCTCTTCAGAGAATAAGAGGTGGAAATATGTACTTGACCATTTGTTCTTCATGAAAGGTAGCAACACTCATGGGGCACATGCTTGATACTATAACAGTACTTGCTATAACCTCATGGGAAAGGTACTTCTATTGCTCCAATTTTACAGAGGAAATTGGGGTACAGAAGAGTGGTGCCCTGTGCCCATGGTCACAAGGACTGTGATAGGCAGAGGCAGGGTTTCAGCCCAGACAGCTTGCACTTGGAACTTGGGGAGCCACTCTTGCCAAGCTTGGAGATTCATAACTATTTTTTTTTACAGTACAGCAGCTTATACATTCACCAGAGGACAACTTAGAAATTTGTGATTACCTTAGAATATCTTATTAATGGTATTGCATGATGTCCCTCAGAGGCCCTCATGGTGGATTTCTCCCAGATTCAGGAGTAAGGCATTGGGAAGGCAAGAAAGCAAAGGGCCCAGGCCAGAGTCTGACTGCCTGCATTCCTTCCCAGTTGTGCAATTTTCTTACTGTACAGTCTTAGTAGTCACATAGCCTTCCTGAGCCTCAGTTTCCTCATCCACAAAATGGGCATAGTAATGGTGCCTTTCTCCCAACATTTTTGTGAAGGTTAAATAAGGAAAGCTATTTGTAAAGAGCATATGGCAGTTAGAACTTAACAAAGATCTTGCAACCTAGAAGGTATTTCATCCATGTTAAATTTCATTATTAATACAGTGCTTTCTTCACCTCTTTAGAGCTATTTCCCTCTGCATTGATTGTCAAGCATTTCAGAGCTTTTTTCCCTCTATATAGCATTCTTTAGCTAGAGTTTACTCACTATTGATTTAATTTAATGATAGGAGTTTGTGGCTTTATTGTCTTCAGTGCTTTCATTATAAGCTATTTCTGTCTTCTTAGAGATAGGTGACTAAATAAATATGTGTATATGTGTGTTTGTACACACATACACACACACACACACACACACGCTTCCCAAGAAGACTCACAAAAATTCCACCCCCCTTCTCAGCCCTGGCCTTTGAAGCCCATGTTCTAGGGAGGTGTCCACATTCCTAAAAGAGAAGTAAAATGCCACTGAGAACGCATGCATCATTACCTTTCTCCAAATGGTGTCCTTCATTCAAGTCTGTGGTTTTGGTTTTAGGAACTTTGCTGCCACAATCCCTCGGCCCTTCTCAGTTCACTATGACCCATACACCCAAAGGATTGAGGTCTTGGACAATACCCAGCAGCTTAAGATTTTGGCTGATTCCATTAACAGTAAGTAATTTATACCTTATGATGCCACTCTGTTTCTCAGTGAAAGAAGACCGTTTCCCTACCATCGCCATAGGAACAAAAAGAAATATATTGAAATATTTAAGGAGAAAAGCATCTCCATGTAAGCCATGAGTTTATTGATGGAGAAGA
Organism: Callithrix jacchus; assembly: GCF_049354715.1. Taxonomy (NCBI): domain Eukaryota; kingdom Metazoa; phylum Chordata; class Mammalia; order Primates; family Cebidae; genus Callithrix; species Callithrix jacchus. The sequence goes on along the minus strand of NC_133510.1, from coordinate 105,828,414 downwards.
ACTTGGCAAAAAGATCAGAAGTACCTTCGTGTCCTTTTTCCTTTGACCTTCCTAGATTCCACTCCGTCTCCCACCATCATTCCACCTTTCCACACTTGGCCTGTCACTGCCATGTTCCTTTTTCTCCTTAACCTCTCCATCTCTTCTACCAAAAGTGTCCAGTTGGTATCACTCTGCCTGGCTCTATCCACTTCATAAGCTGTCCAGTGGCTCATGTGTTGGCCTTCCACTCTTCCTTCTTAATGAGAATATTATAATAGTTGCTTTTAAGAACATCACAGGGTTACCTCATTCATCACCCGATTATCTCATCTTCCAGCAACACTGATCAATTTTTAGTTCTCATGCTGGCTCCTAACCCTTGCCCATGCAATTCTTTATGTATAAAATATTCTCCTTTCCACTTTCATTTACTTGGGCATGCATCCAACTCCAGTTCACTTTTGACATCTTGCATAGATATCTCTTTGTGTAGGAACACTGGTTTGTATGTCCTTCCTGTGTCTCTGCATTCCTACAGACCTCTCTCTCGGATGACTTATCACTATATTGTTTTATAATCATTTTCTTGTCTCTCTCTCCAACTAGACCTGAGCAGAGAGCCATGTCAGATTCACTGCACCTACCCCTATCCCCAGAACCTGGCCCTATTTCTAAAAATTATATCAGGTACCTAAGAGCTATTGAAAGAATGGATGAAACTACCAAAGGAAGGAACCTAAAGAGAGAAATTCTAGGACAGATCAGGGTGGAGCATTTCCTTTTTTATGTAATGTCAATGAAGGCCAAAAGGGCAGATGAGCTTGAAGAGTTTCTCCAGTACTCCTTTTGCATTGTCTAGGGCCACTTCTAATGCAGAGGGCCAAAACTAGCCATTACCATCATCGTCCATTAGATGTGGCCACCTGTGATCTGCTATTTTGAAAAGCCCTAGGCTGACTCATCCCCACAGATGCTATCCTGGATGCTCAGCTGGAGTAGGTTTGCTCATTAAGGAAGCAAGCTGACGGCTCTAGAAGCTAGAATATAAGACCGAGAGAGAAGGCCATACATGTTTTTGCTCTTCCTCATTTGCCCTGAAAAGGCAAAATTAACTCCACAGGCTATAATTTATAAAGGCATTTTTAAACTCACAGAAAAACAAATTTAGAAAATGAAGGGTCCTTAGAGCCATGTGACCTTATATGAGTCCTCACCACCTCTCTGTACTTCTGTTCCCTCAAGCTCTAGGAGGGAGCGAGGCTTGTCTGCATCCAAGGCTCCTTCCAGTTCCATGAAGAGCCACACTATATCTTATCCATATCTGCCTCACATCCTCTTGGTATGTGAGAACATGACATAAATGGAAGGCTGCATCACACCTTCATCCAGTGATCTAGCCATATAGACTGAGTTATCTGCTTAGACCATGGATTCTTAAATTTGAATGTGCATAAGAATTAAATGAAGAGCTAGCTGAAAATTAATAGCCAAGGCTAACTTTACCAAATTTGTGATAACTCCTGGGAGTTTATAGAGACCTCAGGTGATTCTGACACTAGAGTTTTGTGTGAACCATACTTTTAGCTTCAATGATTTCACTTCTTGAAGTATCCATAGATGGTAATGTAAAAGAGAAACACAACAGCTAATGATTTGCCTGGAGAGAGAACTGTTAAGTCCTTCCCTGGGAAATGACCTATGGAAAAGGGATGCTGATTACATTAACAGCTCTGGCACTTTCTGAAACATACAAGTATTTATACCATAATGAAGCTGTAAACTCCTTGAAAGTTAGGGTGGTATCCGGCTTATCCAGGAAGCCCACTTATCCCCTGGTGCTTTGCACTGTGGACACTTGCAGAGTGTTTGTTTGTTATATGAGTGGCCCATTTTGATGGTGTTTTTCTTTGTAGGTGAAATTGGAATCCTTTGCAGTGCCCTCCAGAAAATAAAGTAAAGCCACGGACAGAATCTATTGATGGAGATACAACTACTTCTTTTACCAGAAAAAAGTCTGAAAAGCAAACCTTAATTTGAAATGACAGACTTAAACTCTTTTTACAACAAGATGGAGAAAGAACAAATACGTCAAAATAATCTGAAATGACAGGATATGAATACATACTCAAAAGCATAATGGTAAATCCTGTGGGGTCATCTTTGATTTAGAGATGATAATCCCATATTCTCAATTGAGTTAAATCAGTAATCTGTGGTATTTCATCCGGGTTAATTAAAATTTGGGACCTGCTTCATTCAAGCTTCATATATGCTTTGTAGAGAGTTCGTAAAGAATTATATAAGGCTAAATGTAAATCCAAAGAATGTCATTATAATTGAATTATTGGGCTTAATATAAATTGTAACCTATGAAGTTTATTTTCTATTTGAGTTAACTGTGATTTCAATCACTGCTTTGTTATTGCACCTAAGTAAATTTTCTATAATTCAGAAGCCTGTTAAAATAGTTGCAAACATTGACCTTCTTTAGTATTATATTAATATAAAAACATTTTTGTATGTTTTATTGTAATCATAAATACAGTGTATAAGGTAATAGAATTCCCCCCCCCCAATCCCTACAACTTCCAGTATCATTTTTCAATTAATTAATTATCTAGTCTGTTTTGGGAGACATTTTGAAGACATTTATGATGCAGCAGATGTTGACTAAAGGCTTGGTTGGTAGATATTCAGAAAATGTTCATTGAATAAATAAGTGAATACATTATTGAAAAGCAAATCTGTAAATGTGAAAATTTTATTTTTATTAGAAATAAAACATTAATAGTTTACACAATTTTACAGTTTCAGATATTTCCTGGAATGAAATAATCCTCTCACTGCCTTACAAATACATTAGCCAGATAATTTTTTAACGTGAGAAAATGGCCAGAGGCTCATATTTCCAACCCTTTGCAGGAGCTCCTTGTGACACTCACAGTCATGCCTGGACAGTCAACAGACCTTGACTTTTGTTGATTGTGTGCTTGACATGAACACATGAATATCTGAGAAGCAGTGGGGAGAAAAACAATGTCTTTAAAGCTATGATTTGAAATTCTCACACTACTTCCCATTTTATTTTGAAAACAGTTAAGTCTTAAAGAATTTGTATAGTGTTCTTCGAGTGTAGTTCTCAGATCAGGTGTAGTATCATCAACAGTAAATTCTGGGTAACTTCCCAGCTCCACCCAATGTGAATATCTGAAGATAAGGCCCAGGGACCTGTATTTTTAAGTACCCCAAAATTATTATTTTTATTATTCATAGCCAAACTCTACCGGGTCCATTCAGTTTGAGAAAACCTGACTTGTGGTGGTCAGACTGCCACTTGCCAATGATGTCAATGTGAATAAGCCACTTCCCTTCGTTAGACCTCAGTGTCACTCTAACAATATGGGAGTTCAACTTTGTAAACCAAGGTCCATTGCAGCCTTGAAATATGATTCAACTGCTCATTTGTGTCTTTAAATAGCTATACCTGATCCACTAATGAGGCGTCACAATACCTGTTTACATAAGCCAGCTGGGAGGAAAGAGGAATTTACTGAATGTGTCTCAAGTTTCATTGTTTTGAAGTTGGAATTTTATGCCTATATCTATGTTTATGCCTTTGTAGAACCCAGTGATTTTTAAATTGAAAATGGACTTTTTTCTCTGGTGCTATTCTAAACACCAAACAATCCCTGCAAAGGGATTATTCTGATGTTTCTTCATTTCACATTAAAAGTTAATTATTGACTCTGGAACTTAAATATTACAGAATATCTTTGACAATAAAAGATGTTTTAATGAACTTGAAGTTAAGGTTTTGGTTGAGTTATCATTTTCACAGGAAATTACACTCTGAATGAAAGATATTATTTTTTATCTTTGGTAATGTGCTACTTGGTTCTTAGCTCATTTTTATCCAGATATGAAAGCCTGGTCTATAGCAATGGGATTTAATAAATTTCCAATATGTAAGTGTTTTTGTTTAATTTTTAGTAAATGAACAATATTTTAGAAACAGTACCAGTTTTTACAGACAGATGATCTTGCTGAGTACAATCAAAAGAAATATGCAAAAATTTCCCAGTGTGTGGCATCGATGTTTCATAAGTTTCTGAAAGCAGGAATCTAAATTTTAATTCTAGGTTTCTAAATATCTCAGCTTTATGAAAGCAGAAACCTTGACTTTATTTTCACCTCTGAAACCATTAGCACTTAGCACATAATAGATCCTCAATAATTTGTAAAAACCATTTCTGAGCCAGCAGCATCATGAGAAAAGTAGCTAAGATTGTCTATCAGAAAAAAACTATTGTGCAAGAAAAGTTTAGAAACAACTAAATTTGTATTTTTCCTTTTAAAAGTTATTGATAGTTTATAAATTAGTCCAAATTGTGATTTTTTTTCTTTTTTGAGATGGAGTCTTGCTCTGTTCCCAGGCTGGAGTGCAGTGATACAGTCTTGGCTCACTGCAACCTCAGGCAGGTTCAAGAGATTCTCCTGCTTCAGCCTCCCAAGTAGCTGGGATTACGAGTGCACACCACCACACCCAGCTAATTTTTGTATTTTTAGGGGTTTTGCCAAGTTGGCCATGCTGGTCTTGAACTCCTGACCTCAAGTGAACCACATGCCTTGGCCTCCCAAAATGCTGGGATGGCAGGTTTGAGCCACCATGCCTGGCCAAAATTGTGATTTTTTTTTTTTAAAAAGAAGAGTTACCCCTTATATCCAGTTTAGACTAGATTATAGCTAGTTTGTATTTATACTGCTTGGACAATAACTGCTCTATGGGAAGTGCTTAATAAATGTTAACAAATGAAGATAATAAATTATATCAATGAAACTTCACAGTTGTCCATAGTCAGGCTGAAATGCTAAGAAAGCACTGGGTGACTTCCCTAACATTTGCCAAAAAAAAAAAAAAAAAGCACTGAGGAAACAAAATTAAGAGTATATAAAAATGTATTTTTCAATGGGAAGATTAAAAATGTGATTAAAGTATCCTCTTCCCAGTAAAGTGTGCATGCCCCTCAGCACACACACACACACGCGCACACACACACACACACACACACACACGGGGTCACTGCCTTTTAATAGATTTCTTGTGCAATTTCAAAAGTAAAATTGCTTGAAACTTGAAAGTTGCTAAGATAGATTTTAATGTTCTCACCCCCCAAAAATATAAATATGTCAGGTGATGGATATACTAATTACCTTGTTTTAACTATTTTACAGTGTGTGTGTGCATATATATGTGTGTATATCTATATTATGCATATATGTATATGCACATATATATGTACACTACATTATACACCATAAATATATACAATTTGTATTTGTAAATTCTACAGCTTTTTAAAAAAGATGTGCTTCTCTGAGAGATGGGATTCTTAAGTTACCAAGACAAGAAAACATTACTAAAGAAATTATAAGTCTGTTAACTTTTTAATTTTCCTAAATGAATAAAAGATAAATAGCAATTAAGCTTGAACTGTAGTACTTATTTTTCCTTAGATCATTCTTAGGTGGTACATGTTGCCCAGAGGAAGTAAGTGGATCAGCATCTTTCACTGATGTTATTAAATTTTTTCTATACCGGATGCCTATAACTTACTATTCCTAGAAGTAGACATAAATTAAGGAAGACCTGTTTGAAAAGAAACTTGGTCCTCTTTGGGATTTCTTTATTTCAAAGTGTTCTTAAACAAATGTTAGCTAGACCTGTCTTGTCCCACAATCTTACCTTGCAAATGTATGGTAAGTGAGTGAGTTGTGTCAAAGGGATAATTTTTACCTTTTCTTGTGAGGAGCCTGGGAGGACTGAATTTGGATTTAGAAAGGAAGCACTAAGATGTATGTTCATTCGTGTCTTTGAGTTTCTCCCTCATGTCTCTCTTTTCAAAAGCATGGATTTCTTTGAGAAGCCATTCATTCTATTAGTTTGCTCATTCCCTAAGACTCACCCTGCCATATATTGGAGTAGAACACATTTTAAAGCTGTTGATTAGAGAGCCCCCAGGCATCAAAATCATCTAAAGCAAAATATTAGCTTGGAACAACTACTTTGGTTGCAAAGGGCAACTGTTGGTCTAGAAAGACTTCCTAGCTCCTGCAGTGGCCAAATACTGCTTCTGGCCAACTGCCCAAAATCTGTGAAGGTAGATGAGCTTTGTTTCCTTGGCCTAACAAAATAAATCAAGTTTGAGAGTGGAAAAGGAGGAAGCAGAAACTTTCCCAAACTTCCTGTTCCTAGAATGCTTTTGGGAAAGCCAAGGAGGCAGGAGGGTCTCTTTAAAGTACCTCTTGTGAAAAACAACTGTTAATTTTCCCACATGGAGAGCAGCCTGGAGTTATACAGTAGAGGTTTTGTGACTGTGAAGTGGCTTCTAAGACAAGGCACATCAGCCTGGGGCAAAGAGAGAGAAGAGCACACTATTTGTGCCTTCCAGAATGGAAATTCTCAGCACCGAGGACAGCACCCACACTTGGTGCCAGTACTGAGGGCAGGGACCAGGTAGTAAGCCTGAAAGCCTATTTTTTGTTTTGTTTTACTTATTTATTTATTTTGGTGACAGAGTCTCATTCTTGCTGCCCAGGCTGGAGTGCAGTGGAACCATCTTGACTCACTGCAACCTCTGCCTCCAGGGTTAAATCTATTCTCCTGCTTCAGCCACCCATGTAGCTGGGATTACAGGTGCACACCACCATGCCCAGCTAACTTTTTTGTATTTAGTAGAGAGGGGGTTTCACCATGTTGGTCAGGCTGGTCTCTAACGCCTGACCACAAGTGACCCACCCGTCTCAGCCTCCCAAAGTGTGGGATTGCAGGCATGAGCCACCATGCCCAGACAAAAGCTTATCTTTTTATGGAGCAAAAGTCAGGCAGGGGAAGTGAATGAGTTAGTATGAAGACCAGGAAACAAGATTATGACAATCATTTTGCTTACAGCAAGCTTTGAATAAATTTTGGCTGAATAAAGGAAAGACAGAATGAAAACCTATGTCATTTATCTTTTTAATGACAATGTCCAAGGTCTTGCATTTTACACAGACAAAACTCTGGTACCTTTTTTTTTGTTTAAAGAGCAGTACTCTCCTACATGTTACAATTTGGGATAGAAATAGAAAGATGCAGCATCTTTCAGGAGGATGCTCTGGTGATTCCAATTCAAATGGCAGTTTTTCTATCAAGCTGAACCTATCTAGATAGACTCTTAATCTCCCCAAGTTTCAATTTGTTATCTGTAAGAAGAAGATGCACGTCTGTCTCATAAGGCTGTCACAAATAACATATTGTGTATTTGGAAGCCCTCAATCACTTCCAGTATCATCTAACAATTTTAAATATTTATTATTCTTATTTAAAGCTCAAATAAGAGTTGGTTATCATTACTCTGATCATCTAGGTCCAGCAACATAATCCCAACAGACCACTTTTCCCAAAGAGATGACAACTGTAAAGAAGCTTCCATTTAAGAAAAGAGTTGTAACTAAATAGAATTTAAACCTTTCAACACACCACACACATACACCCACATGCACGCACATGTACACACATGTGTGGGTGTTATGAACAATTAAATAATAAAATTTGCATCAACTTGAAACTAAAAATTTACAAAACTGAAATTGTATCTTGAAAATGGCAACATTAGAGACTGAAATTGAAATTTCAGATTTGAAGCTCAAGGCAATAGACCTTCATTCTTTTACCCTCATTTCAAACATTGTTCTTCATTTTGCAATCTCCTTTTTCTCATGGAGCTGCAGCATTACCAGACTTAAAAATCATAACCTCCAAAAAGTCAGCATTTGCTCTACTGCTAAAGACATTTCTTGAAATGATCTGTCTCTGTGTCCCCAACCAAATCACATCTTGAATTGTAATCCCCATGGAAGGTGATTAGATCAAGGGGCCAGTTTCCCCATGCCGTTCTCATGATAGGGAGTGAGTTCTCATGAGCATTGATAGTTTTATAAGGGGCATTTCCCTACTTTGCTCTGCACTTCTCTCTCCTGCCACCATGTGAAGAAAAACATGTTTTATTCCCCCCTTCTTCCATGATTGTAAATTTTCTGAGGCCTCCTGAGCCATGCAGAACTGTGAGTCAATTACCCAGTCTTGGGCAGTTCCTTATAGCCCCATGAGAATAGACTAATACACTTCTTTCAGCTGGGGGTATTGTGCAGTGCAGGTTTTATGAAATAGTTAACACTTTAACATAAACAACATTGATTTTAAAAAAATAGCTCATCCTACAGACAGGTAGTTTTTACTAAGGAACCAGCAAAAGAAAGCGTGGCTTCACTTTGCTGCCTAATTTTAAGTTAATTTTGGAGATTGAGATCTGGGAGGTTTGTTGTGTTTTCAGGAGCAGGAGAACAATTTTTAAAATAAAAGTCGCAGGCACTGTGGCCATTTCACCCTTTGGGCACTTTGCACCCTACAGAAAAAGCCAATTTAAGAGACAGTTCTTGCAAAATAGAGTAAGACAAACCAGTGTCCCTTAAATACTAAGAAGAGATGAGAAAGCACCCCATTGCTCCAGGAATATTGCTCCATCCCCACTCTTTAAAGGATTGCAGAATAAAAGTTGCCAAAATCTGCCACCAGGTGTATCGTTTGACAAGGGGGAAAGATAATCCATTAATATACAAGGTTTTAAAGTTCAAATTATTGAACTTTTTGGGCTTAATTCCACAAGTATTTATTTGAGCATTTACTTCAGGCTCAGTGAAAGACTAGACACATTAAAATGACTGCTATAAGGGCAATGCAGCAGAGCCTCTATTGCTCCACCACGTGGCATTGATTTAGGAGATTAGTCTTTTTTCCAAAGCACCACTGGATTCCTGGACCTCCTTTTCTCTTCCCTCCCCAGGAGCGCTCCAATCCGAAAGGGAGCGCCTTCCACGCATCAGTCCTGGCTTAGGATCAGCTTAGATGGAACCAGAAACGTACTCCATTCATTTCAAGAGATTCAATCCTCACCGTTCTAAACATTTAATTTATATGTCCCTTTGATGGACTTAAGGTTGCATCCTGTCAACATACAGGCCAGGACGGTGGGTTTAAAACCAGTCCCATACTCAGTTTGCCTCAGAGTCCCCAGGGCCAGCATGACTGCTTGGAGATCAGGAGTAAAGCTGGGAATGACCATTTGGCTACTGCAGCCCTCATTTTGTGCTTTTCTGTCTAGATTCGTTTGTGGGGCAGGGGAGAGAACGGGCGGGGGTGGATACATTCTGGAGGATAGGGGAAACTAGAAAATGAGAGGTATCCAAATAAAGTTTTCTAAGTCCTCAAAGAGAAATGGCACTGACGAAGTACCCAAAAAGAAACCTTCAGATTTGCCCCAGCAGTGGTTTGCGCTGCAAAGGGCGCAGAAACGCGGCTCTCAGACCTTGCCTATGAGTGGGTTAATTAAAACCAATGACTCCTCCCTTGGGTTTAGCAGAAGGTAGGCGGGCTACCTCAGCCTTTAAATACCCACGCGGCGACGCCGGTCAGAACCACGGACAGCTCCCGCCTTGTGGCCCTTGTACCCTTCCTGCGCTGTGGCGTCTGCAGTTCCACTCGGAGGACATGGAGTGTGGCTGCAGATCGGATCGGCCCTCTCTTGCTCTGCGTCCTCTCCACCCACACTTGGTGGGTGTCTTCTAGGCTGCTAGAATCCAGCCTTGAGCTAAACACCCAGGAGGAATCAGAACCCGAGAGATGAGAAAGGGGCGCCCGATGGAGATCGAGGTTGGCCCCTCTCTGGGAACTCAGTTGCCGTGCCGAGAGGCAATGCTCAGACAGAGGGGAGGAGACGGCCGCGGAGGCCCCGGAGACGGCAGGGTGGAGGCCTGATTTGAAGGTATCCCACGTCCTTCAGGTACCACTTTTCTTGGAAACTCCTTTTGCTCACAAATGAGAGAGAAAGGGACTAGAGACATCTCATAGGCCTCGCTGTACTGAGGTTTTCCTCAGTACAGGAAGCTGAGGTTTTCCAGGATAATAAGTGCAGTCCTCATCCACTTTCCCCTCCCCACCCCATCTCCACATCCTTTCTAACTTGGTTCTTCGTGGGGGAGAGGTTGGCCAGATGTGGAATTCCCTTATCCATCCCTTCCAGGTGTTCCCCTTTCCCCAGCCACTGGGAGGTCTTCACACTCCCTACCTCTCTTCTTCCCAGACCTGCCAATATTCAGATCTCACGGAGACAGCTGAGAAGAAGGTTGGGTCTCCAGGACCCAGATAAGTTGGGACCTGGGATTTCTCTCCTTCTGCTGGAAGGTGTGGAGAGAGTGTGAGATGCTTCAGGCTGATCTTTTCTACTGGCTTCCATTTTAAGTGCAGGGGAGAGCTCAGTGAGAAAGTCTGTTTCTTCAAGATTGAAGAAGCTTTTTGCAGATGCAACCTTTGTTCAAAGAGTTGGACCTTTGTGTATGCATGGGGAGGAGTGTGGGGGGATGGGTGGGGAATTCTTGGAAGCATATTTTAATTCATTTGAACAATGGCTTCCAAGTGTTTGGTCTCTGTAAACCCCCAAAGGACTCAGCAGCCGGCCCTAGAGAAGGTGGGAGGCTGGACCTAGGCAGTGGGGAAAAGATAGAAAAAGGTGAAAGGTGGTCATTAAGTTTACTTCTTTGTTGGGCATTAGAATGAGAATACTGACATGCTGTTTCTTTTAAGAATTTAAGACATACATTAATACTATTTGTTATGGGCGTCTAAACTAGAATCAGAAGCAGGAAATGTTTGTAAAAGGGCTGGAAATCTGTAAACAAAATACTCATTACCTACTTAATGGAAGAGAGAAAAAAACAACCACCTGATATCTTCAGGCAAGTGCTACATGCTCTAAAAAGACACTCTTTGGGGAGTATAAAAGAATACACCAACATGATCTTTGCAGCAAATGTTGCAATACAAGGCAAATGTCTATTAGCAAGAGATAGCTCAGATAAATTATTACCTATGTAACAGAGCATTGTTCAAGAGTTCAAAATAAAATTAAGTCAATCTATAAATCCTGACTTAGGGAAGTCTATGGGATATTTTTAAGCAAACAAAAAGCATGACCACATTTCCATTTTTTGAAAAAAGCTATTAATGATGTATATGCACGTACGTGGCACATATGTATATTTGTATGATCACAGAGGTAAAAAGGGACTGGCAAGTGGAAATGTTGCCAGTAGTTACTACTGAGTCTGAAATGATGGTCAAAGACCTGCTCTTGCTCTTTACCCCACCTGCTGTTTTAAAAAGAAGAGAGATGATGTGATTAAAGGTAATTTGAACTTGTTACTGTTGCTGTTTTTATTTTTATCTCAATATTTTATATAATAAAAATATACTACTGAAATTTGAGGTAAAAAAAGCAAGTACATGGGCTGGGCGTGGTATGGCTCACACCTGTAATCCTAGGACTTTGGGAGGCTGAGGTGGGCAGATCACGAGGTCAGGAGTTCAAGATCAGCCTGACCAACATGGCGAAACACTGTCTCTATTAAAATTACAAAAATTAGCTGGGCATGGTGGTGCACACCTGTAATCCACTACTCAGGAGGCTGAGGCAGAAGAATCACTTGAACCCCGGAGGCAGAGGTTGCAGTGAGCCGAGATGACACCACTGCACTCCAGCCTGGGTGACAGAGCAAGACTCTGTCTCAAATAAATAAATAAATAAATAAATGCAAGTACATGAATATTTCAATTACTGAATCTCTCCCTTTCAATCCTTTGAAGTAAAGATTCATCATCTAGAATTCAGACTGGCTATCAAGGCCAAGGGTGCTTTGTCTCAGGTGAAAATTTATACAAAATGTAACATTTGTAAGTCCATTGTCACCATGTTAATGATGCCTTAAAACAAGAGCTCAGATGTGGGCATGCTCACCCAAAAGAAAGAGGTAAATCATTGTATTTCTCTATGCAGATGCTCTGAATAAAAACTGAGAATGGAGATAAAGTTCTGCCATTTCCTGGATTGGCTATGATTACAAACCTGTTCCACTTTAAAGGTAGTTCCTGGAATTGCCATGTGCCACAGTCTACACACAACTTTATTATTTCAAACCTTTCTAACTAAGGAGACAGCAGAACATCGTGGTTAAGCAAGGGCTGAACCATGTTTTTGCCATTCACTGAATATATGACCTTAAGCAAGATATTCATCACCTTGTGCTATGGATTCCTCATTGGTAATGTGAGAATATAACAGTATTCACCCTACAAGTTTGATGGGAGTATTAAGTAAGACAAGCCTGTAAGGAGCTTAGGAGTGTGCTAACCGTAGTAGTTATTATCACTAATCCTACGTGGAAAAAATGCAAATCAAGGACAGTGGAAATTCACTAGAAGAAAATTGGATCCTTTTTGGATAAAAATATCCGTCATGAACAAGAGGGATGGAGCTGGAAATTAATAGGTTAAGGAACCTGAGGCTACAGTCTGCACAGTTAGATGGAAGAAGATGGAAGGTTTGAGTCAGTCCCTCTGGATTCAACTCCCAGCTGCGGCACTTACCAACTAATCCCACATAAACAAATATGTTACCTCTCTGTACCTCTTGTTAACTCTGAAATGCCAACAATAATACATATTTTCTACACAGTGAAAATAAAATGAATTCTAATCATTCAGTACATGATAGCTTCCATTTGTCTCTTACCCCCTAAAAGCAAAATTGCTTCAGATGCTCTCAGTGACCCTCCCCAACCCTTCTTCCCTTTCTTCTTCAGTGCAGGATGACTGGCTGCCAACTGCACCTCCTGTTTATCTTTTGAAAGTTTTATTCAGTTTCTAAGGCACTGTTCCCTCATAGTAGACCAAACGTGCCTAGGAATTAATAACCTCTCATCATCTCTCTACCAGTGACCAGGCTTTCTCCCTCACTGGCTTTCAAAGTTTTATCAGAGGCAGTAAGCTCAGCTGCCCACAGTAATAGCTGCCTGCCTGATAACATTCCATGTAATTATTGCCTTACCTGTCTCTATTTCCCAGTTTTCTATTTTTAGTTCCCAACTATACTATTTTCACAAGGATCCTTTTCTCAGCATCTGCTTCTGAAAGACCCAAACTAGGACAGAGGTGCATACGATGGTGATGATGACAACGATGAAGATAATGATGATGAGGATGATGATGGTGGTGGTGATGATAGTGATGATAGTGTGTGTTGCTCAGACAAACTTCTGCATTGTTCTTTTTCCCCAAGATTCTCATCTATAAGCCCTTATCCTATAAATTATTAATTCTAATATCTCTTTTTTGTCTTGTATCTCAGGTATCTTCATTTCTTTTACTTACAGTTTCCTGATTTCCACAGAAAAATACAAGATCTTGACAACTGCTGTTACCTGGTGAGCAATCATGAATCTAGTATAAACCACTCTCACCTTGTAAGTAAAATGAACTGGTTTCTCTTAATTCCACCTCACAACTTATTGATTATACTCTTCAACCTTCCAAAAAGAAGATTCCAGGCAAGTGTTTTTTTTTTTCCTGCCAAGTAGAAAGTTTTTTTTTTTAATTGCATTTTAGGTTTTGGGGTACATGTGCAGAACATGCAAGATAGTTGCATAGGTACACACATGGCAGTGTGTTTTGCTTCCTTTCTCCCCTTCACCCACATTTGGCATTTCTCCTAGGTTATCCCTCCCCAGCTCCCCCTCCCGCTGGCCCTCCCCTTTTCCACCCAATAGACCCCAGTGTTTATAGACTGGATTGGGAAAATGTGGCACATATACACCATGGAATATTATGCAGCAATCAGAAATGATGAGTTTGTGTCATTTGTAGGGACATGGATGAATCTGGAGAACATCATTCCAGGCAATTTTTTTATGTGCACTGAATATAAATGCCACCATTGCCACTATCATGCAGGAACCTGACAGGCAGATCCCTATCTTTCCTAGGAATATGATTAGAAATTCAGGCCACTGAATATGCTTTACTACGAAAACTCTAACCCCAAATACATAGACAAAGGTAAATTGAACTCTCCTATTCATGTGTAACATGAGAGAGTAATTCCACGTAGTGGAGTGAGTAGTCTGGCGTGAGTAGTCTGGGCTGGGTTTACATCTTTCCTCCTCTACTCTGAGCTGAGTAACCTTGGGAAATTTATTTAACCTACCTAAACTTTGGTCTCCTTGTTTATGAATTGGGGATAATGAGAATAATACATACTTCACATTCTTTTTGGTAAAGATTATATATTCTGTATACAGTAAGTAAAATGGCATATAGTTAATGTCCAGGAAATGTTAGTTCTCATTTTTCCTATTGAAAACAATAAACAACAATAGAATTTTATTGAGGAACCATAAGGGATCTCATGGTACATACCAGATTTATAAATCTCCAAACTGAAAAGAGACCACACACATTCTGCAGCACAGCAATTCCCCGACTGAAGTCAGGTGAGGTGACCTTCTCAAAAACACAGGATTCATTTCAACAAGCAAATGTCAGGATTGTATAGTGCATGATAGATATGGTTGCTGGTATTAGGTTTGTTATTATAGGTACTACAGGCTAAGAGAAAAGCTAGTTTTTGGAAGACAAAAAGGCTATTGTTTCATGCAGAGTCTGTTTATTGGCATCTAGCAGGTGGCCACAAATAATACCTAACAACAGCTGAAAATAGGAAGCCATTTATCTTTTCCAGGCCAAGAATATTTCCAGGAACCAACCTACCTTGGAAGGGGAAGTGGGGCTTCTTGAATAAAGTTTCCTGGGGAGAAAAGGAGTCCTAATTAGTATGGGTTCTGAGGTGAGAATAGACAGAAACAGAGAAGAAAGCTTGCTTCTGCCTGGCCACCCTTAGTGAGCTGATACCTTGACCAGTTGGTTGGTCGGTGCCTAGGACAGAATGAGGATCTATAGCACGTAGACCATATCACCACCTAGGAAACACACGGTGGTGTTTGCTCCAGGAATTAATTTCTGCCCCTTCTTTCCAATACCCTACACTGGAGGCTCTAACCATAGTGAACTGCTGAGATTCTTTTAGAACTTTTAACCCAAATGAAGCTGGGCTGCCTTGGGTCCTATTTTAGAAACAGTACTGCTTTCTAAAGAAATGTCATTATGGCAAAAAAAAGCATTCTTGAGAAATATAATTTTTTACTGGAACCTTTGGAAAGGACAACTAAGGGAAATTCAATTTCTTGACAAACAGTAAAATGCCCTGATGTGCGACAAGTGGCTCTTCTCTCTCTTGCCTGTACTTTTTATCAGCTTCTCAAACCTCCAGCATTTCTTTGCCTCTCATATTTATCTTTCTGACATCTTCTGACTTTCTGGCTCTATAACAGTGTTATGGTACAGAGCATGGTCTTCAAAACCAAACTGGCCAATTAGCTTTGAACCTTGGCACTATCATGGTTTGTTTGAGGCCTTGGAAAAATTGCCCAACCTTGGATGACATATATTATATTGACTCTTACCTTGTGCCTGGCAGGTATTACATAATTTGCACAAAGTTACTTAGCTAGTTAGTGATAGAGCCAGGATCTGGCTCAAGTAGCTGGACTCCAAAGCCCACACTCTCATACTCTTTTCTTCTCTCTCTCTCTCTTTTTTTTTTTTTTTTCTTGCAGAGTCTTTCTCTATCACCCAGGCTGAGTGCAATGGCATGATCTTGGTTCACTGCAACCTCCGCTTCCTGGGTTCAAGTGATACTTCTGCCTCAGCCTCCTGAGTAGCTGGGATTACAGATGCATGCTACCATGCCCAGCTAATTTTTCTTGTTTATATTTTTAGTAAAGACAGGGTTTCACTATGTTGGCCAGGCTGGATTTGAACTCCTGACCTCAAGCAATCCTCCCACCTTGGCCTCCAAACATGCTGGGATTATAGGCATGAGCCACCGCACCTGGCCAAAAGCCCAGATTCTTGAGGACTATGCTGTTCTGCTATGTTATACCTCAGTTTTTTCATCTTTAAAATGGGAATAATACTAATACTGCTTCATGGCAGAAAAAATAATGCACTGCGGAGTGTTAAGGCTATACATAATAATTTCCTTCTGACATCAAATGGTCTTAATGGTTGCTTTTACTGAGTCAGCTAAAACTCAGTTACATTAAGCTATTTTTTTGTAGTCTCCCTGATAAGTTGTTGCTGAACCAAGCTGGACTTAAATTAAATCTATACTATTGCTAGTTGAGGCATTAAAACTCATACTCAGCCATCCGAGGATGATGTAACATTGGGCATGTGATTTTTACCTTCCTAAGCCTCAGTTTTCTCACCTTTAAATTAAGGGTGTTCACCTCATGAACCCATGGTAATTATAAAAATTAGATATGAAATTTTAATTTGTAGACCTTCCAATAGCATGAAAATGTTAAGTGTGGTATTGTTAAGTATTACTGGAACTTTTCTAGAAGCATTTGTCTAAGTTACAGAGAGCTGGGGAATGAACCAAATTTCATGGAAACACCAGACACACCAAAATCACCCAAGGACACCACAGGTGGCCATTCAGCCTACTGGGGAATCTAGTAAGAGAATCTACAGAAGACAGGATAGAGGGAAGTCTGCTAAGGTACCCGAGGCCAGAGATACAGGAAAATTAGCTGTCCTCACTGCACATGTGGGGATGGGGGAAGAATTCCTGTTCTGCGGCAACAATAGCGCTTCAGAGAAGCTACTACTCATGGTAAAGAAGGAAGCTTTAACAGTAGAGATCATGAAGATCACAATCACCTACACATCCAATCTTCCCTTATCCCCTGTCCTAACAGAATCACTGTACTTGCCTTTCCTTTTAATTTGCGTTGCCCTAGGCATTGTTCAACAAATATTTCTTAAGCACCTACGATGTGCCAGACACTAGTCCAAAGCATACAGACAAGATTCCTGCTTTTATAATATCTGTATCTTGATATATAGATAGGGAGGCAGGAGGGGAGACTAACAGAAACAAACAAAGGATATAATTCTTTTGTCTGATAAAGACTGTGAAGAAAATAAACATTTGATTGCTCATCAAAATCATTTTGGGTCATAGATCACAATGTACTTTTGCCAAATAACCTGAAGGTGTTCAAAGAATTGAGTGGAATTACTATACAGTTTCTCACCATCTACAACTATAAAAAATGGGGGAAAACCCCAAACAAATACAATCAATACTGGTTCCTGCTTCATTTTAGTAACAAACAAGTTTTATATAAACTAAGAGAGTTAAAAAATTTTCCATCTTTCTAATTAACAAATGCATTTCCAATTCTGTGCACTTTCGTGGTTAGCAATTATTTATAAATTGTGCATTAATAATATTTGTAAATGTCACTCAATCCAAAACATATTTTAACCCTCAGGATCTTAGAGTCATAAAAAAATTTGAAAGTGGCTTAATTTATATTTTTTGTGGGTGAAGATCAATCAAATGCTTTTAGGAATAAAATGTATTGCATTGCAACACAATTTTGTGAGCAATAGGAAATGAAAATATGGTTTCAAGAAGGGAGGTCAGATAGAAAATTTCTAACTATTAGCAAAGTACATACCACAGCTTTTGGCTGGATTATTATATTAAGTTGCAATGGAATCACATTTCAATTTTAAATGTGAATATTTTAATACAACAGGAATGATATTTTTACAACATAGAATAAATTTTAGTCAATAACTTAAAAATATCTGAGGGGTATACTTGTTTGCAGAATTATTTTAAAGAGTGTATAAGATTTGAATATCATGTATGTAATCAAGGCTACACTATATTTAGTGGCCCCTAGATGGAGTCTCTCCCCACTTGTTGTCCCAGTTCCACAAGGACACCCTGGAAGGGTGGAGAGCTCTCATTTGCATTAACTGCCCCACAAATTATTGAACAGGACTTGATGGGAAGCTCACTGGAAGGAAAATGTGGCATAGTGGAAATAGCAGTAGATTTTGCTCAATATTAGTTCTCCCGATTCTAACTAGTTCATTGGCTCTCTGAGCCTCAGTTTTCTCACTTGAAACATGAATGGTACGATACAGTGATAAAGAACATGAACTCTGGGACTGGACTGCCTGAGATCGAATTTCAGCTTTGCTGCTTACCAGTTGGGTGACCTGATACATGTTTTTGAAATCTCAGTGCCTTTTCTCTGTCCCTTAATAATCATAAAGGAATGATAGTAGTACCTATTGAATAGAGTTGTGATGATTAACCAAATTAACATTTATAAAGTGCTTTGGATTGTGCCTACAACATAGATATAATTACCTTAGCTATTACCATGATTATAATCATTAACTTGGCTATTAAAACAACAAAAATGAACAATGCATGGGAAATGCCTTAAACCCCATGGCTGCTATACAACTAAAAGAAATGCTAATAAATCATATTAGATATGCTGCTTTCAGCAGCAAATTACAAAACAAAAACAAAACTAAAATGGGTTTAACCTATGAAGAGATTTATTATTTCCCATGGCAATAAGCCCATAGATATGACAGGCAGGGCTCCAGTGCCATAATTCCGGGCTCTGCCCTGTGAGGTGTTGTCTTTGTGCTCACAGTATCTTCCCTCTCACTCACAAGACAGATACTAGCAGAAGCTGAAGCCCAGGTACTTCCTATTTCCCTTACATCTAATTGGCCAATGTAAGTCAGGTGCTCACCTCTGCATCACAATATTTCTTAAGGAAGTTCCACCCACTGATTGCCTTAACCCCAGTGTCTGAAGTGGTCACTGGTACATGAGATACTGTGACTAGATTAGGATAATCAAGATCCAGACCCTGGGAATGGAGATCTGAGTCACACATCTCAGTCAATGTCCCAGTAGGGAGCAGACAGCACATTTAACTAGTTTAATGATAATAAAGTGACTATTTATAAAGTTGTGGGCAAAGTTTAGGAAACCCAGCAAGGGACGGTGCAGTATCCAGGGCTGGCAGCAACAGGAACCAATACTGCCCTCAGCCTAAGGATTAGGGGCTGTTAATGGAACACAAGTGCTGAGAATCAGATAGGGAGGGTTACCGAAGAGGTTCTTTATCCATTCATAGAGGGATGCTGTCATCTTGCAACTACCTAGCAAAGAAGGAAGCAGGAAGAATAAATATTCAACCTCACTCTGAAAGCCACAGTGCAGGGGAGCCATTAATGCCACCAGTGCACACCCAACACCAGATCAGGCACTCAGACTCTAGGTCACAGCGGAGAAGGATAAGCAAATGGAATTTGAGCATACATGGATGTTGAATACACATGAGCTGTACAGAGAAGGGGACACACACCTAAACAAAATTATATCCTGTTAGGAAAGAGAAAGGTGAATGCTGATTAGACATCTAACACAATTCACTCTAAGTATTCTTTTTCAAAATGAGATTGTTCTGTTTTGGTTTCAAATATAAATTATCTACAATTGCAGACACCTTTAATTTTTTAGTAAAATTCCTCCCCAAAAGAGAGGCACAAGACAATAACAAAAAAGGCTGAACCATCACTACTTGATGAGAGATTCAGGGAAAGATGGATGTCTTGACCTTTCAGGGGAAAGTGAAGAAATCCATTCCCAGAAGGGATTGCAAAGGGAAGTGGCTGTTCCCTTGATAAGGCCAAAGAGGGCAAGTCTAATGAGGCCTAAGCCAGTTACATGGTGTAATTTACTGAATGGTGTTGGCTGCCTTGCAAAGTTTCAAGGCAATCTTTTTGCAATACATGATTAGTAGGAAAAAGAGATTTGGATGTTGCCATTTTCCAAAGGAAACTTGACTACAGTTAGCAATACAGAAAAATGTTCTCTTTGAAAAGTCTCATATTTCTATGCAAAGTGGTGTCCCAAGTCAGAATTTACACAATTTATTATTGCCTAGTGTATGAGGACCAGCTAACTATTTCTGAACTAAATGTCAAGATAAACAAACCCAACCTGTAAAGAACTCCAAGAAGTTCTGTGACTAAGTGGCACCATCAAGGATGAGAAGAATCTACGCCAGTGATTCTCAACACTGGCTACGTATTAGAACTTTTTGGGAGATTTGAAAATTTTCTGGGCCCAGATTCCACCCCAGAGCAATTAAATAACAATCTCTTTCAGTGAGATAGAGGCACTGATACTTTTTGAAAAGCTCCACAAGTGATCCTCATATGCATACTTCCAGGGTTGAAAAGCTCTGGTCTATAGAACACCTATATTTCCAATAGATGCAGCATGCTCAAATCAATCAGATCGGTTGCTATGCTGATTAGTCAATTCAGTCCTAGTAGCCATGCTGGCGTGTGACACCTATGGCCCCATTTTGCAGTGTCTTTTAGCCAGATATTGAGCCAGCATAATAGAGCAGTTAAAAATGAGGGCTGCCTGAGGTCAAATTCTGAGTCCACTCATGAGCTATGTGACTTTGGAAAAGTCAACCCCTTTGAGGCTTAGTTTCATCATCTGTAAAATGGGGGCAATGGTAGGAATTACAACATAGATTGTGTTGAGCATTAACTTAGAAAATATTTAAGGAAATCTTAGAGCAGTGCCCATCACAAAGTGAACCCTCACTAAATGCACACTGTAGTTATGTGTCTAGATATAAGCCAGCTGGAAGTCCCAGGAGGATCCCTACATGTTGCCCACTGGCTCTGTAGAATTCTGTCTGGCAGGGGGTTGGGAAGAAGAGGTTGTTTTTGTTGTTTGTTTGTTTCTGGTTTTTTTTGGTTGTTGTTGTTTTGTTTGTTTGCTTTTGAGATAGAGTCTTGTTCTGTAGCCCAGGCTGGAGTACAGTGGTGCAATCTTGGCTCACTGCAACCTCTGCCTCCTGGGTTCAAGCAATTCTCTGCCTCAGCCTCCTGAGTAGCTGGGATTACAAGCACCTGCCACCACACCCAGCTAATTTTTGTGTTTTTAGTAGAGATGAGGGTCACCATGTTGACCAGGCTGGTCTTGAACTCCTGCCCTCATGATCCACCTGCTTCTGCCTCCCAGAGTGCTGGGATAACAGGTGTGAAATGCTGTGCCCAGCAGGGTTATTGAAGTAACTGGTTATTTTGGCCCCTCCCAATCCAGAATCTATGGGTCTATGAGATGCTCTGGAGTATCTCTGCATGACAGGCAAGGACTTTAACAATGAAAATGACTACTATTTCTGCCAATCATAGCCACTGTTTATCGATCGTGTCAGGTAACTTGTCAGGCAGTTTCTATCTTCTCGCAATCTTCACAAGAATCCTACAGAAACGAGACGTATCCCCCAATTTACTGATGATGATCCTTCAGCCCAGAGATGTTAAGTAACTTTCTCAAGGTCATCCAGCTAATAATAAATGACCAAATTAGGGTTCAAACCCAGGTGTCTCTGGCTTCAGACCTCATGCTTTTTTAACAAAGTTATGTTGCCTGCCTTTAATGATACTCTTCAATGTCAGGACGGTGGTAACTTCTTATCTTGGGGGAAAACAAACAAAACTCAAAGAAACAAAATCTTGCTAAACAAATCAGGCCATGTCCCAAAATGGAGCCTTCTCAGCAAGTCCCTTCCTTTCTAGGACACCACAGGTCTAGAATATAGAAGTTAAGGGCAGACATTGTGAATCTGGTTTTGGTTTGTGAAGAGTAAGTAAATCTGTTATGTGGTGTTCTGGGGTCCAGAGCTTTTCCTGGAAGGAGATGTTTTTAAAGGGAATATTTGTAATCATGCAGGATGGGCCATCAGGTAGGGTTGTTCCATGAAGAGAAGGCAGTGTGTCCCTTTAGTGCTCCTCTGAAGATGGACTCTCATTAGTGTTGGGTTCAGTGGTTGGGAGTGATCAGTGGGTGGAAGCTTCTCACAGCCCATCTCCAAGAAGTTAACATAAGTCAGTTCATACAATTCATTCAGAAACCTACTACCTACCTACCCCTGGCAAGGCTACCAGAACTACTATAATCTCACTTTCTCCTGGCCCAAATGGAGACACTTGGTCACACATGAATCTTTACTGAGTTTGACACGTGCTTATGTGAAGTCCCTTACAAAAATAACATTTTTAATCACATTTATAAAAATACATTTAATGTCCTCATTGCAAGGACAAAATGCTGATGATAATAGCCTACATTTGTTAAAGGTTTTTAATGTGCCAAGCTTTACATATATTAACCCACTTAAGCCTTACTGTAACCCTATGAAGTATTGACCTATTTTTCAGCTGAGGAAGTGTAGCACAGAGACACTGAGTAATTGCCTGATGGATTCTGTGGTAGTTCTCTATTACCTATCAGGACCCAGCAGGAACAGAAGGGATACTCAAATTGAGTAAATTGGGAGGAATTCATTATGGGGACTGGATACAAGCAATGGGCAAGTTGTAAGGAAATCTAAAAGAAATAGGCAATGCCCCAGCCCTAAATGGCCTTAAATGGAAAGAAAGACCTTTGACAGGAGCTATTACCTTGAGTGGAGGGAGTTAACCAGGCCACAGGGCCCAGCAGGGAAGGAGCTGGGGGAATAAATACCTCAGTCAGTCCCCTCTTTTCTTCTGATCTCCTACAGCACTCTCCATTGGCTGAACCCAACTGGAAGTCAGAGGGCAAAGGGCACATGACTCATTACATTCAAGCTGACCTGCCTGGGGCTCAGAGCAGAGTAGACAAGAGTGGGAAAGAAAGAAGAATGGACGCAGAGAAGCAAACCGGAAATATTCAGTGCACATCTCATCTCAGTTTAGCCAATCAGCTCCCTTCTGTCTGACTGTAAACACAGAGATACAAAAACTGTCATTAGAAATGAATAGTGTTAATGATGCATTACAGAAAGCTCATGAATTTCTGCTGCTGAGGAGGCTGGAGCTTTCCTGCTTCCATTCCTTCTACACATTGGCACTGGGAGCCAAGCTCCTCAGTGCCTTTCCGATACATCCTTACTTCTGCTTCACCTGATCAAAGGCACTCTGCTGCTCCGCACCTCCGGCCAACAACTGAACAATGCCCAGGTTTTCCCTCCATCACCCCATGTTCTCTAGTATGAGTAGTTAGATTATTGCTTTTATGTCTATCTTCCCAACTGTATTCAACAAAATGCCTCATATTTAATAGTAATAAAAATAAAGAGAAAAAGGAGAAGGAGAAGACAAGAACAGTTATAATTTTAGAAACTTGGAAAGTGGAAACTTCTTTGGCATGGTCCCATTGAAAACCACGGGTCTCGGCTGGGCACAGTGGCTCACACCTGTAATTCTAGCACTTTGGGAGGCCGAGGTGGGTAGATTACCTGAGGTCGGGATTTCGACACCAGCCTGACCAACATGGAGAAACCCTGTCTCTACAAAAAATATAAAATTACCCAGGCTTGGTGGCGCATACCTGTAATCCCAGCTACCTGGGGGCTGAGGCAGGAGAATGGCTTGAACCTGGGAGGCGGAGGTTGTGGTGAGCCAAGGCTGTGCCATTGCTTTTCAGCCTGGGCAACAAGAGTGAAACTCTATCAAGAGAGAAAGAGAGAAAGGGGGAAAGAGGGAAAGAGAGAGAGAGAGAGAGAAGGAAAGAAAGAAGGAAAAAAAGAAAAGAAGAAAGAAAGAGAAAAAAGAAAAAGAAAGAAAGAAAGAAAGAGAAAGAAAGAAAGAAAAAGAAAGAGAGAATCACTGGTTCTTACATTGCTGTTCAGAGAAAACCTTAATTGTACTTAATTATAGGGTTGTCATGGTAATATCCATTTTTATACTCAGTATTTTAATAAATAACTCTTCCTCAAATTATTTAAAAACAGATAATAACCGAAAAATCACTTATTTGCTCTACTTTCTCTTAATTCCACCTGTGGGGAGCTTGGCAGAGCAGACTCTGGGTTTCTGGCCAAGTTCTTTCTCTCCACGTGGGGGCAGCAGACCCTCACACAGAAAAGTACCTCGAAGGAAGCAACTGGCTTTCTGAGCTCCTGGCTTTCAAACACAAGCCTTCAAAATAATAAACCCGTGAATATTCTAAAGACTTATATTCGAAGGATGCTTCCAAAATCAAATAAATTTCGGTTGAACAAAGTTAAACAGGTTCTTAACCTGCAGGACTTCTCACAATGTTTAATATACTCTGTTGTTGTTGTTACAGAGACTCGCTCTCTTGCCCAGGCTGGCGTGCGGTGGCACAATCTGGCCTCCCTGCAACTTTGCAGTTCAAGAGATTCTCCTACCAGGTTCAAGTGATCCTCCTGCCTCAGCCTCCTGAGTAGCTGGGACTACAGGCAAGCGCCACCACGCCCAGCTAATTTTTTTTATTTTAGTAGAGATAGGGGTTTCACCACATTAGCCAGGCTGGTCTCAAATTCCTGACCTCAGATGATCCACCAGCATCAGCCTCTGAAAGTGCTGGGATTACAAGTGTGAGCCATTGCGCCTGACATAATATACTTTTTATGGTAGAAAACACTATGGCATACTTGCTCTGTGACTGGCTCTGTACAAAGTGCATTACCCACTTTGTACAGATTAAATGGCCTATTTAATCTTGGCAATAACTCTATGAGGTAGGCACTAATTGTTTACAAATTAGGCACTAATTTTTACAAATGAGGAAACAGAGGCACAGAGCTTATAAGTGGTGGGTGAGTTTCGAGTTCGGGCCATTAGTTACAGAACTTGCATGTTTAATCAAGACACCATAATGCCTTGTAATGGGAGACTGCAAGAGGGGGAATTTAACATTCAGTATTTCCCAAATGTATTTGGCTTTGGAACACTTTTATTCCTTCTGATCAACATAGAGGACAAGTATGTAATGGGATACTCCGATAAATGCTTCAATAAAGCAATGGCTTTATGCTACCCTTCTTTAAAATATAACTAAAAATATAAGTCCACAGGCCCATCATATGGTTGAACAGGTAATGGTTAAATTTTGATTTGATGGAAAAACTCTTATCATGTTAATCTCAGTTCTCAAAGCAAATGCCACTAAACCAAGACTATTCAGTATATTTGAAGTAGGTACAATACCAGTCAGAATTGAATTGGGACTTCACAGGAAGAAAAAGGTATAGGGAAGACAGGTAAGAATAAAAAGCTACATGTCCAGCAGGGAAGCTAACTATGGTGTGGAATGTGTTGGGGAGATGGGAAAAATGCTCACCTTTTCATGAAAGTTCGAAAATAAGACTGAGATTATAAATAATGCTGGAGTATTACAACTGGAACAAGCATGATTCTTGTGGCCAACACAAGGCCTTTTTAGAATAAATCTAAAACAATTAGGGGATGATGTGCCAGGGGGTTGATGCCAGGTAATACTGATGGCTACCTTAAGCAATATTTTCTAAATTTCAGTTCTTAACATACTAACTTTGTGATTTTTTTCTATCAAGATGCCACTACTGTTATTTATCTAGCATTTTCTTTAAATTTTCTTATATCTTTGCTTAAATTTATTTTTTAAAACCTTAATATCTGTGAATTCATAATTTTGAAGAAATAATTATATTTTTCTAAGATGTAAATTTTAAAGTTAATATATTATCTTTATTCCTTCTAAAGTGAAATGCAAACCATTCTTTGGAAATGATTTTCTAAAGGATTAAGAACTTGTCAGTGTTGGAAAAAAAGGGAAAGGGGGAATTAAAATTGAGTTAAAGAAGATGAAAACAAAATTGAAGAATAAGACTAAATGTTGGACATGAAATACGTCTGTCTCTAATTTGAGTTACAAGGTCAAACTCTTTTTGTAGATTGTTCTAAAAATACCAGTTGTTCTTTTTCTTGTATTTTAATTCAATAATTAAATAAATAGATGACCTAGTTTCATTACCAGATTTTTTTCTTAGTTCTGTGTGATAACTGTAACAGGAATATTAAATACCCCTTATTTAAATTATCAAACCAAAAAGATGTTCATTATATGGAATATTTTCTTTATGAGCATCTGTATTGCTGCTTTGTGTTAACATTAGCTTGGCTGGCTTTTTATTTTTATTTTTATTTTTTCAAGACAGAGTCTCACTCTGTCACGCAGGCTGGAGTGTGGTGGTGCAATCACAGCTCCCTGCATACTCAACTTCCTGGACTCAGCCTCTCACATAGCTGGAACCACAGGTGCATACCACCATGCCCGGCTAATTTTTGTTGTTATTTGTAGAGATACAGGTCTCCCTGTGTTGCCCAGGCTGATCTCGAGCTCCTGGGCTGAAGTGATTCTCTTGGCCTCCCAGAGTGCTGGGATTACAGGTGTGAACTGCTACACCCAACCTTGGGTGGCAGTTTAGAAATCAATTTTGAATTTTAAAAACTCTTCTTGTGCTTCCAACAAGGAAAATGCATATTAATGTACTACAAAGCCCACTTTATTAAAGAATATTTCATTATTCCATTGATTACCCATGGCACTAAACATTCTTTTATATTGGCATTAGACATAGAAATTGAAAGACATGTAATCCCAGCACTTTGGGAAGCCGAGGCGGGTGGATCACGAGGTCAAGAGATCGAGACCATCCTGGTCAACATAGTGAAACCCTGTCTCTACTAAAAATATAAAAATTAGCCGGGTATGGTGGCACATGCCTGTAATCCCAGTGACTCAGGAGGCTGACTCAGGAGAATTGCCTGAACCCAGGAGGCGGAGGTTGCGGTGAGCCGAGATCGAGCCATTGCCCTGCAGCCTGGGTAACAAGAGCAAAACTTCGTCTCAAAAAAATAAAAAAGAAATTGAGACACAGATGACTAAACCTGTTTCAACAAAATGTGAATCAGCAGATTATTTGATAAGAGCAAGAGACCTACTCTACAGCAGTACTATCCACTGAACTTGCTATGATGGTGGGCATATTCTACACCTGCATTGTCTAATTCAGTAGCTTCTAGTTACATGTGATGACTGAGCACTTGAAATGTCTCCACTATGATGCCTAAATAACTGAGTTTTTACATTGATTTTATTTTAATTCATCTAAATCTAAGTGTAAATGACCACGGGTGGCCAGTGGCCTACACAGTGGAAAGTGGAGCCCTGTAGGGTAGCAGACCTTCTGCTCAGGATTCTGTCTTTTAAAGAACCTTTGGAGAAAACTCACTTACATTTGACTCCTTTTCTTTATAGAGGAAGTCGCAATTTTTGCCTATATTTTAATAAAATGGCTTGAACATTCTGTTTCATAATTAGTCTTGTAATTGGTCATGATCAATATGTTCACAAAATATCTTCCTTTGTGTTTTCTTTTCTCTCTACCTTCTAAGTGTAGATCCCATGATAGATAATAGGCAACAAGTCCAGGGTCAGACAGGTAATAAGAATTGGATGGAATGAAATGGATGGTATACAAGATCCTAGAGGCCAAGCTGCTTATAGTCCCATCAAGCTAACTCCTAACTAGTTTTATTGCCTGTTAAAATACTCTCTTAGATGAACAAATTAGAGCAATTTCAACTCTGAGAAAAACTAAAGATGTTATCTAGGACCTAAGTTTTTTTTAGACCTTCTAGAAATGGTTGAACCTTAAAAAAAATTTTGGTTCCAAAACATAAAAGGTAAATTACAAAATCAAAAGTAACATTTAATTAGATAACTACAAAATGTAACATGCTAACCAACCAACTGCAGTATTTTGTAACTAATTTATATTATATTTAATTTGGAATGTGAAATAGGGTTGACATTCACATGCTTGATAGATTTTATGGCCATACAAGAAAAAGAGTGCCTGAAGTGCCGAACAAAATGGCACTAAAACACCCCTCTTTAAGCCATATGAAGTCACCAAGCTGCCAGCTTGCAAGCCCTGCATGATGTGTTCATTGCCTAGTTAAGAAAGTCATGTCCAAGAAGGTCAAGTGATAAGTTCCCATAGCTACATAGAGGCGTTTCCCAACAGAATTTTTATCTCTTACTTCCCACATGAAGGCTTTTGCACCCAATGTCATATAAAGGCCCTGAATCACCTGCATCTGGTTCATTAGGATGCTTGCTAAAATCCAGATTCACAGGCCAGACCTCACGTCTACTGAATTAGAACCTCTAGGCTTCAAATCCAGGCATCTAGATTTTGCCCCAACAATGCTATCATTTTCCCTCTTTCTGTTGATATATTTAGCTACATGGCTCTAGTCAGTTCAGCTAGGCAATTTGTTTTCAGTGAGTTGATTAATTGGATCCATTGACCTGTTGACCCAATGTGGATATAGTAAGTCCAAAAGTGGTTTCTTTTTTCTTTTTTTTTAATGACCCTGAAATGGAGAAACAATAATACTTAGATTCTTTCCTCACCAATGCCATTGGAGCAAACATTCCAAAGCTCTCTTAGAAGAACTGTGGAGATGAATTGCCTAGATCCACCCCCCTCCCCTTCATTTAAGCTTTTGCTCAAATGTCACCTCTGTCTAGAAATCTAGACAACTGTAAAAAAGTCTAGACACAGGAGACAACAGTGAAGGAAGCACTGAGGACAGACACGGAAAAGCTTGCTTGGTGAAAGCTCAGGGATAACCATGGAAGCCACCCAAGATTTTGTTCTCTCTGCTTCTCTGGCTTCTTTTTCTATATGTTAGGTCAAAATGGTGGATGGAGTGTTCTACATCTGTCAGTGCCAGGCACTGTCCTAGGTGCTGAGGAATCTAGGATGAGCAAGTTAGACCCAGTCCTTGTCTTAAATTTGCTTCCAGTCTAGCTCAGGGAGAGGCAAACTAGGCTTCAGTCCCAGCCGTGCCACTCACATGCTGTGTGATTTTGGATAAGCCACTTCACCTCCATGCATTTCTGCTTTCTTATTTTTACCTCTCATTCAGCACAGCGCCTAGAGGAGCATCTGTGGTCTTATAGAGCCAGTGGGGTTACCATCTACATTGATAATTAATGCATGTATGTGACTGTCTTCCTACTAGCCAATTCTTGTTTTTGCAGAGTTAAGCCATGCCAGTCAGTGAAAAGGCTGTCTTCTCCTTCCAACCCCACCCAGGGACCCCTGGGGCCAATTACACCAACCTTTTCAGAATTTGCTCTCCAAATTAGCTGGTGTGTGCTCTGGCTGTGTGTGAGGGTCACATTAATTACCTCATGGATGTGAGGGCTCCAGCAAAGCCCCAGTGGAGCTGTGTAGCCCATGACAACCTCCTCCAAAGGCTTTCCGAGGAGCTGCAGCAGGATGCCTCCCCACTGCAGTGCCTCAGGTTCATACAAAGAGAAAAAAAGTGATCCCAGAGTCAAAAGATTCACTCCCAAAACAGTCCAGGGCTAAGGAAAAACTGTGGGGGAGAGGTGCGGAGAAGGAGATGAAACATACAGAAAAAAGTGACCTCTCTGGCTACTAAGGAAAAATGAGGATTGTTTCGATCACAAGCCTAACCAAGTCTGGCAAATACTGATAGTTGCATTTTTTTTGAACATTTAAGCTTAATCTGGGATTTCCAATTGCTAAATTAGAAATTCAGAGTACACACTCTGGGAGAGTGCACACATAATCAGTCAATTTGACTAACATGTATTGAGTACTTATTATGTGTTGGGCATCATCATGTGCATTTTAAACGCAACGGTGAAAAGCCATCTTTGCCTCCATGGTATGTACCTCCTAGCTAGGGAAAACAGAAAATAAAAACAAACCAGTTAAATAAAAAGATATACATGATATAATTTTAGGTAACGGTAAGTGCTAAGAATAAAAGGATAGCAGAGAAGGGGATAGAGAAAAAAAGAAAGAAAGGGCTGCTCTTTAAGAAGGGGCTGAGCAGGGAAGACTTCTAGACAGAGGTGACATTTAAGCAGAAACTTAATGAAGTGGGGGGATCTAGGTAAATATTTGAGGAAAGGATATTTCATACCAAGGAAATAGCCTAATCAAATGCCTATCAGGGGCTACCTGCCATGTATTGTGTATACATTACAAATATGTGTTGATTTATTTTATAAAATATGATACAGGCAGGCGTTTTTTACTATTTGAAAAACCGGGGGCACAGAGAGGTTAAGTGATGTGTCCAGGGCAATACAGCAAGTTAAGTGGAAGAGTTGGAAAGTGACTCTAACTTTTTGCTTTTCAATCTTTTGCCAAATTATTCCTGGGACTAGGTACTCCTAAGATTCACTGGAATCTGATTCTCTGTGCCTCCCATGTAAAGCACATTTCCCCACCATGTTAAGCTTGGGTGCAGATCCCTAGAGACAGAACTTAATATGAATGCCTGGCTCTCATAAAGAGTTAGATGAGGAGCCCCTGAGAAACCACTGAGGCATGTGCCTCAACATT
Source organism: Callithrix jacchus (assembly GCF_049354715.1). Taxonomy (NCBI): domain Eukaryota; kingdom Metazoa; phylum Chordata; class Mammalia; order Primates; family Cebidae; genus Callithrix; species Callithrix jacchus. The sequence goes on along the minus strand of NC_133510.1, from coordinate 105,798,294 downwards.
TCTGGGTCTGAAAGCACCTGCAGGCATGGTGGAACCTGTCCTAACTGTATCAGTAGTAAAACCAGCCTTTCCCAGGCACTCAGTTAGACTGCTGAGTCCATGGTCTGACTCCATTTCTGTCTTTCTGGGGAGAGCTGGGTGTGGGAAGGGGTGTCAGTTACACCCTCCCTGACTAAGGAAATGTGCAGAATGGAAAGACAGCCATTACCCATGGCTGGCCATCGCCTCCTTAGCAACAATAGCCGTGTACACACTCACACACAAACACTGCACCAAAACAAGCAAAGGTCATTCTCTCTGGGCGCTTCCAAGAATGATCTCAATTTTTCATAAAACAATGTTTATAAATTAGATGGAACCCCAGAGTAGTCCGGGAATAGAAATAACCATTTTATGAGGCTTCCTGCCATTACATAATTACTTGTTTGCTTTAAATAAGCAAAATACAGTGTGTAGTGGACCCTAGCCGACCTCTTCTGGAGCCAAGCAAAGACCCCTTTCAAAGCCCCCAAGCAAGTGGGTCTGAGTTGGGAAGGATCTTTGGTACTGAGGGGGAGGAGTGCTTTCCATCCTGGGCCTTTTGACTAGAAGCATCTTAAAGGCAAGAGCTGTGTCCTATTCGTCTTTCCATCCCAGCACCTAGCACAGTTATTAGTACAACATATATATTGAAGAAATGATTTTCATTGTCGAGTGAGTCAGTATGTTACCGAATCAATGAATGAAAGGATGAATGAATGATCTGATCCCCAGGGCTAAGTGCTGAAGAAAATGAAGATACCCAACAAGAGCTACAAACACATTTGGTCCCTTGTTACATGTCAGGCTCTATGCTCAGAGCTTTATATGTGATGGCCATGGAGACACATCTCATGCTCTTCACCCTTCTTCCTTCTCTTCCTGGCTTTTCCTCAGTTCCTTGGGACCTCCACGCAGCAACCTACAGCCCCTGACACACAGGCTGCTTCTTAATTCTAACTACAGAAATTATTTTCATCTTCATCTATAACAATCCCTGCTGTCTCATTCCCCTGAGTGTAAGTGCCTGTCATAAAGAAAAGCCTTGGATAAAGTAACTACCTGAGGTTGACTTTCCTCAGAAGCAGACTCTGAGCAAGCATCCAAGTGCAGGAGGTCTATTTGGAAACAGAGGTTGGGAAGAAAAGACAGTAAATCAAGGCTCACAAACTTAAGCCAGCTACCACTATGGGCAACCTGAGTTGAAAAATCTTATGTGGAAACTCTGAAAAATGGTAAGAAAAGTATGCCACCTATTCTGAGTTAGCCCATCCAGGGGCAAGAGAGCTGGTGTCTTTATACATCATCTTGACAGTGCTTGTTTCAGGAGTGTTAATTTTCAGGCATAGCCAGGCTTCCTTACACAGAGGCAGACTTGGCTTTTCTGGGCTTTGGAGGAAACATTCCAGTAAAGTGATTCAGATACCTATGGCTGGAAATACCTGGGGCACATTGAAGTGGTGAAGATGAAGGAGTGTGGGTAGGGTGCTGACAGCATTGCCACTATAACTCTTACAGGTTGAAATGGTTGACAACAAATTTCCACCCCCTGCCAGAAGTGTCTGACCTTCTAAGGAAGGATTTAAATAGGGTAATAATTTAACACAAATGCGTGTGTCTCTTGTTCCAGTTGGAAGATGAGAGGGAAGACTAGAAACTCATTTGATTATGAAAGGGTCAAATGAGTTTCCACTCACATATGGCAGATATATGAGCTTCTCTTGAGATTATAGGTGAGATGGGATCCACTTTCATAATGGAATGAAAATACAACCAGCATTCCTTCTACCAGAAACTAAGTATCCCCTAATAAACTCATGCCTGTAAACAGTACCTGGATACCTTTCTCTACCAGAGAAATTCTGTGGGTCCTCAATAAGTGGGTGTGGAGGCCCAGGATGCAAAGTCACTTGGTTAGTGGCAGGCTGGTTTAATCAGGCAGTTCAGCCAATAAGAGAATCATGCTAGGTCTGTCAAGCAAAAGGGGATTTAAACATTGAGTAATAAGTCCTTATAAAATCACTGAAAAGGCTGAAAGCACAAGTTAGAGGGATTAGCATTAACTTTTAAGCTGGGGTGCCAAGAGTCATAACATTTATGAAGCTCTGCAGAGCTCAGAAACTTATATCCATAGGCCTGAGGTGGCAGCATTCACACCAAGGGCTTGAGACAGTAGCGTGACTCGCCCCATCTTGGCTGTTGAACCTATGTGCTCTCTCTCCCTGCTCTCGAGGGCTGTCGAGTTGAGGAGAGAGTGGCTAAGCTACTGAGGCAAAAAACAGAATGCAGAGTAAGGGCCTGCAGTTTATGAGGACATTGTGCTGACTGCTTCATATCCCCTTTAGTCTCTGTGTAAGCAATAGGCCTGCTGCAATTGAGATGCCTGAGAGGGGCAAAAGACCCCTGCCCATATTTTCTCAGGAGCTGAGCCTTTTCTCTACCTCCTGATGGAAAACATAGTTAACAAGCCACCTTAAGGGAACCATTGTTTGTTTGCACTGTGTATCTTTGAAAAACATATATTAACTCTTAAACTGCTTTGTAAGCTATTATCACACGCCCCCTTAAAACTGCTTTGTGAGCTGTTATCACAAGCCCCTGATAACTGAGCTAAAGTAAATGTAACAAGAAAAAAGGTAAAAATCTGTCACCCACAGAAATAAAGTTGCTGCTTGACTGCAAGTAGACCTCCAGACTCCACTTTTCTATATTCTTTCACTTCCGCGCACTCTCTCCCTCAGGTTGAACAAGACATCTACGTTGGTGGTCTTGGGGACTCCTGCAGGTCGGTAGCCCCCTGGCAGACGTGCCAGACCCCAACACCGAGGCAGGTAAGTTTCAGGAGATCATTATAAAGGCATGTCTGCATGGCATCCCATGCTATTCCTTCCAGAGGAAAATGATAGCTTTGGTCTGTCTTTCCCTTCCACATCTTATGCTACTGCATCTCACTGGCAGACTGAAAATCATATTTAGACTAAATCACATTTAGACAATCCTGCAGAGCTCAGAAACTTATATCCATAGGCCCGAGGCAGGTAAATTTCAGGAAATCATTATAAAGGCATGTCTGCATGGCATCACATGCTATTCCTTCCAGAGGAAAATGATGGCTTTGGTCTGTCTTCCCCCTTCCACATCTTATGCTACTGCATCTCACTGGCAGACTGAAAATCATATTTAGACTAAATCACATTTAGACAATCCTGGAGACAGAGGATCCTGGGAAATGCAGATCCTTGGCTCCAGCCTCTGAGATTCAGGGGCGAGCATTAAATAGGTAGAAATAAATGCATGTGGTTCAAACAAAGCAAAACATCTAGCATTGTGATGAGCCCCAGTAAGTAGAAGAGTGAACCTAGATAGGAAAGGGAACATCTGCTCAGTGGGACATGCCTCTTCCAAAGAATATATGGGGAACAGGGACAAGGAAGAGAGTCAGCCAGAATTCTGCACCTGGTCCTACATTTGGCAGCAGTTCTAGAGACTCAGCACTGGGGAATTTCCAACATCATCATTCAGCTCATCACGTTCATTGTCTTCATTATGGCTGCCTCCCCATACCTATTAGTCCATAATTCTATACCCTGATTGTATAGTAAGAAACCTCAGATAAAAACTTGGGGCCCTCAGGGCCTGTGGCAACAAGGGAGCAACTAGATATGGGCAGCCAGAAAACCTTCATTAGTGAAGCATACAGATGTTCAGCAGAGGCTCTTGTCAAGGCTTAAGGGTGTACAGATATTTGGAGTAATGCGGCTTGTTAATACCCATACATTTGGGATGACTTGGTTGGGGTTATGGCTCTCACACCAATTTGATGCATGACTTTGGGCAAGTTACCTTAACATTCCCTCCAGGAGGAATGTTATTGTGCTACATTATCTGCGTTCCCAATTCTAGTATCTTCACTCAAAATATCTTAATTACAAGGTTACATTTCTCTGAACCCCAAAATATGGCAAGGTTTCATGAGAATTTGAGACTTTCTATCTTAAGGGGAAAGGTTCTGTTTAAATATTTCCCTCCTGATCATCTCTCCTTCAACCAAAGTTAAGATTGACCCTTTGAGGCCAATATGGTCACTACAGTGCTTGGTTCACAAGCCAATGTGTAAACTCTAGTGGACAGCATAATTTTGTTTAATTCATTAGAAGCCAACCCAAAGCCCTGAATCATGTGTTGAAAACAATCCTTGTGCCAAACTTTGAGGACAAGAAGTCCTTCCCATCATGCCCCTGCTTCTCTTCTGGTATGGAGACATCTCATGTTCCTAACCTCTTTCTCGTGAATCAAAACCTACCACGTGTCACTCCTTCCTAGGATTTTGCTCTCTGTTCTGAGGGTGGCTTATGTCAGATAATTAAATTCTTGCTAACTTATTAATGAACTAATGTATCTCATCAAATTTATAGAATATTCCAATGAATTAAAAATGTGACATTTATGGTAGGTTTATTAGAAGTATTGCCACTGTTATTATTAGAGTAAGGTAATTATTATTCTTATGATTCATAATGATAATATAGCACTTTGGTTTTGCAGACAACTTGTGGTCTTCAAGTCATCTTACACTTAGTTCTAAGGAGGAACTAAGTCTCAGATCAGTTAAGAGATTTGCCCAAGATCACCTAACTGATCAGTGGCAGAGCTAATGGAAATAAAACCCAAATCTCTTGGCTTCTAGTCCATGCTGTTTTCATGGTATACCTCACCGCTGGGAGGAAAAGCTGACAGATGTCCCAGAGCAGGTATGACTCAGGAGGATAGATGAACCAAATGAAAGGACTGATTCCATGGTAAGTCCCAGTGTGCCATTAGCCTTGCAGTTCTTCACAGCAAAATACCCAGAAATAAGACCAAGTAGCTGGTTCACAGGATGATCTGACTTCTGAATTTTAGAGATAAACATTTATTTTAAATATATCAACATGGTTTCCTGCTCTAGGAAGCACAGGCAGAGCCGCCATCTTTTTGTAGGTTGGATAGTGCAAAATCCCTGGGGGTTCCATTTACAAGATAGGAACTGTAGATTTATATACTTATTATTTAAAGTTTTAAGAAGATGAGAGTCAAATGCCTCATTCTAACAAAATCAATTCATTATGACATTTTTTATAATTGTCATAATTCTGGAATGAATTGATGAGATGGAAGAGATGGATGTAAAGTATCTTGAGGAAGGAAGCACTTAAAATTTTTTTCTGATCCACTTAAAGCCAGATAGGTGGGTGTTTGTTATAGACACAATCCAGCATCCAGCTAGATGAAAGATATGGAGAGTGATTTGGCTTTTATTCATTTACTTATTAGTTTATTTATATAGTGACTCATTTATGCATGCATGTATTATACATAATCAAATTAAAAACTAGACTTTGAGTGATAGCCTGTGCAAAACATTATGCTAACACTGCGATGCTTAAGGCCAAATTCCTGATTTCAGGGAGTTCAGGCTAATGCGAGAATCAGATGAGTAGATAAAATGCTATCGGGTAGCATAGTCTTTCATGAGAACCCAGAGGCAGGATTCATAACCCAGCCTTGCATGGGAGCTGATTGACAGGATGGAGAGAGTCAGGGAAAGTCCCTTTCCTTCTTAGGAGGTAGCATGAGGGTGTTCCAGGCTGAAGGAGTAGCAAGTACAAAATTCTGGAGTAATAGTCTGTGTCCTAAGCACATGACACAAATTTACTCATTTAAACCTCAAAGGAACCCTATGAGACAGGCACCATCATTATTCCCATTAGTAGATGAAGAAACAAAGGCACAGAGAGATTCAGTAACTTGCTCAAGTTTGTACAGCTGATAAAGAACAAACCTAGCACTTGAACCCACAGAATTCAGCTACTTAGAACACGCTACTCTCGTCTTCATGGGCATTTTTGGGAGAACCCTGAGAAGGTCAGTTTGGCAGATGCTCAGCCTTGGGGCTGGAGCGGGGACAAAGGCTGAATGAGTGCAAGCGTATGAGCCAGGCAAGCCTCAGAGCCTGGAGGTGGTTTGGTTCAGGGCTGGCTATAAGAACATTGAGCTTTGGTCTTTTTTAGCTCCAGCTGGTGACTCCGCCTTTCCCTCTGGCTGCTTCCCGGAATCCATTGCCCAGTCCCCCAAGGGGCATATACCTAACAAACTATGGGGACCCCAGGAAATTACTCATCTTCCCCATCCCATGTCTGTGCTGACTCCAGAGACATTTTCCAGAAGTTGCTTTGTCAATTTTTAAACTAATTTTCATGTACTTGTTTTGTTGCTATGAGGCTCTTTTCTCTGAAACTTGAGTGATGGGAAGAGTAACCCCAAAACTAAATTTCAGTTATTTGAGCTCCAGTGTAGATCAATTTCAGTTCATTGCGAGTTTATGCAATTGTGTTATCGTGTTGCTAAAGTTCCAGAAAAGCTGGAAAGAATACACAGATTTCCAAATGTCTGTTACTTGCCCTCTTGGAACTTTTGATCTATTCGGCCAGAGCCAAAAAAGTATCCTTGGGACATTATTAGAAGAAATCTAATTAAAACTTAATTGAAAACCTAACTTATTCTGTACATAAGTGCAAAAGCCCTTAAAATTACCATGCAAGTTCTTGCCACTGTTCATAGGGTCTGATCAAATGAGCAGGGAGTACTTTTTTTTTTTTTGGCTCTGTCCTGGGTTAATTAATCAGTTAATTGTTTAATCATTAGATACAAACATTCAACCATGAAAATACCAGATCATTACATACACATAAGTTACAGAACATGTTTTAGCCAACACTAGAGAATTTCTAATACATAGCAAAAAGATCTTAATAAAATTTTCCTTCTAAAATCCAGTTCACTGTAGGTATTTTGCTATTGATCATGGAAAGCAAAGATCTGTCACGTTGGTCCATTTTCAGGGGAGATTAGCTTCCTTGTTTGAGAAGCAGCTCATATGGTGGAAATGGTACTGACCTGGGAGTCAGGGGGACATGATACAAACCTCAGCTCTACCATTAACTTAACTCAGGGCAAATCACTTTGTACACCTCAGTTTCCTATATGAAACGGCTTGGGCTCTATGATCTCTGAAGGTATTTGTTGTTCACCAAGTTCTACAGTGAAAAAATACCAAAGCCTCAATACTGATGGGGATAGGCAAGCCTCATGTGACCTTGAATTTTATTTACGTCAGAGCTGTACAAACCTTTTCTGTAGAGGGCCAGGTAGTAAATATTTTGGGCTTTGTGGGCCAAAGTCTCTTTATCACAATGACTCTGCCATCATAGCAGGAAAGCAGCCATAGACGATATATGATTGAATAAGTGTGATTGTGTGCCAAAAACTCTTCATTTACAAAAACGGGCAAAAGTCAGCAGGCTAGACTTGGCCAGTGGGCTCCAGTTTACCAATCCCTGATTTAGATGATGGCTGTCATAGAGAGCATTGGGAGAAGCAGTGACAGCAGAACCTTGACCTATCTCAGAGATCTGATCAAGCAGGGAAGACCACAACATGCTCCGGGCCCACTCTGCAAAGGTCACTTCACCTGTCCCACCTCCTGGGCACCCAGGAACAGGCTTGAGTGTGTCTCTTCCCCAGTGATGAACGAGTTAAGGAGGAAGGGACAGACGTGATTGTTTCTTTCTAGGGAAGCTATTTGGAATTGGGAATTTGCTTTGCTACACAGCTGGAACTCATTACTGCTCATTACAAGTTTTTTAAGTTAAAAAGTTTTATTTAGGCCCCTGCAAAGATTTTCTTAGGCCAAGAGTGAAACCTCGTGCTTTGTGCTTGCACTGCAAGCTCTCTTCAGCCAAGCACGCCTGTTGGGGCTGCCCATGAGATACCATTCTCCCTTCATACACGGTGCCCTCCTCACCTCCTGATGCCTCACCTCTTCCCTTCTTTTCTTCTAGCATCTCTCATTAAATATCAATCCACAGACATCCTCACTGGCAAGCAGGATGAGCCTTTTTCAGCAATACGGAAAATTGCACAATTGAACAACAGAAACATTCACCTTCTTGTTAGCTAGGACCAAAAAATGCTGTTTTCGGTGGATTCCAGAATCTCTCACCCAGAGCCTAGGGTACAGGCACAGAGGGTATAGTTCACGAACCACTGAAACTCAGGCCAACACATGTTGGAAATCAAGTGGGAAAAAAACAGAATCTCTTTCCTTCTTTCAGGTTAATTGGGAGGCAAGCGGTGCTGTGTCTGGTTTGAAAGATGGCATACCTCAAGTAACTAAAGTCCAATGAGCAATAAATAGCCCTTAGCTAACTATATATCTTTTTTTCTTTTCTTCTTCTTTTTTTTTTCACTTTTAGCCTAAAGAAAAAAGAAAGGCAAGGAACCAGCTGGTATCAGGGTTTGACACACAATGCTTACCAAACAATGTTTATCAAATGTTGTTTCTGGGATCCCATCTATAGGGTACGAGTTCAGTAGAATGTCGGTAGGATGGGAAGATTTTATGTTCAGAGTACCTACACCTCAGCAGTGTAGATTCAAAATCATCACAACTCGACTGCATTCCCCAGCCCATGCTTCACCAAAATGGGAAAGGATCGTCAGATTTGTCATCAAGACTCTGACCAGACAGTTTTTCTGGCTAACATTCTACTTCATTAGAAAACTGCTGAAAGGAGTAATCTTTTCTCAAAGCACTACGTTAAAGATCTATGAACTCTAGGTAAGAGTGGGTGACCCTGGTCAAGTCAGCCATTCTTTTGGAAATTTGGTAGCAAGGCTATGTGTAGCTGAAGTAGAAATAGGAATCAGAGGATCAAGAGACACATATTTAGGTTCGAGGTCTCATTGAATAAATTCAGCATTCAGATTAAGCCAATCAAAGTATACTCAAACTGGAAAGGACATAATAATAGTAGTCATATTAGTGATAATACACATTCTCTGGGTCTTTATGGTGTACCAGGCATTGTGTTTAGGGAATGTCAAGCATGACTTGAGGCAGATACAACTGCTCTCATTCTACAGACAAGGAGACTGAGGCTCAGAGAGATAAAATGATTGCTCAGTGACACATGGTGACCATGTAGCAGAACCAAATTGCAGGCCAAGTTCTAGGTGATTGCAGAGGCTGTGCTTTCCATCTTTACCCTGAAGATCTGGAGACCAGTAGAAACTCTGCCACCCAGTAGCCAGGTATACCCTTTTTTCTCCCTTGACCTTCAAATCCACCTTCACAGTGAAGGGTTGTTTCAGTGGATCTGGGAGTGTGGTGGTAGATCCCACAATAGTCCCGCCTGGGACTCTGTGTCAGAGGTCCAGCTCATTCTCTTCTCTACAGGCAGACAGAACAGACTTTTAGCTGCAGGGCTGCTGTCAGCTGGAAACTTCCCTGCCAGCCTTGCTTTTCAGGTCCTCCAGAGCACCCAGTACCTCAAATACCCCTCATTCCATTAAGCAGTCCCCTGGGCTGTAAGTGCAGGGGCTGTCTGTGGTCTCCCCATTCCTAACTGCCCTGTGCTTTGCTAAATTAATTGCTCTTGCTGCGCATCCCTACAGGGCTGAACCGCACAGGCTGTGTCTGTGAACACTCTCCCAAGAAGGCCCTCTTCCCTGCAAGGGCACCAGGCCAGGCTAAGATTCAGCCAAGAGCCAGGATGGAGATGTAGCAATTATGAAAATATTTAAATATGTCTGCATATCTTGGTAAAAGCAGCTGCTCTGAAGTTCCTGCACAATGCCTTAGAACCCCAGACACTCTCCTGGAGCCCCTGGAACATTCTAGAATCCGGACATTGAAGAGTTGATGCCTGACCCTAAGAGCCACTTGAGTCTCCTGCTGACATCAGAGTCATGAGCGGAAGCTGCCATAGCAGTCCTTATGTATTTCAAGTACGACTCCTAGCCCCAAGCGACCTGCACTACCCACAGGAAGAGCAGGTGGCAGTCTCTTGGTAAACATTTTCAGGGACATTCGAATAGCTCCTTCTCCAACCACTCACAAATGCTTAAAATTGGACCAAACTTTTCTTAATAATATAAGTAGAAAGCAGTCTTACTCTTCATTCACTTATTCCCTCATCAGATATCTGATATATACCAAGTCCCTGACTAGTGTGGAGAACACAGCTGAATATGAGTACAAGGGGAGACAGACAGAGAGAGAGAGAGAGAGCTCATGTGAAGCTCTTAAGGAACACACAAGATTTGTTTATCTGACAATAGTTATCAGCCCTGACAGTGTACCAGGCTCTGTTCTAGGTGACAGCAAAACTGCATAGAATGAGACAAGCTTCCTCTCTCATGGGGAGACATAGACAATAAACATGAAGCAAATATACCAATACAAAAACTGCAGGGTCACAGGTGCTATGAAGAAATTAACACAGGGTCAGTGAATAACAGGAGGGAGACTCGAAGCCTGCGCTGCTCAAGGAAGGCCTCACTGGGGAGATAATGTGTGCAAGGAGGATTCTCTAGAAGTCAACCAGGCAAAGACCTGGCCACTGTTAAGGGAGCTGTGTGGGATTGGCAAGCTGGTAAATGCTGCCAGAACCAAGAGGAGGAGCAAATAACTCTGCCTGGGAGTCAAGGCTTCAAAGCCTGTAACAGGAAGGGTGGCATTTATGCGAGACGTGTCTTAAAGGATGGACAAAGTTCACCAGGAAGAGGATATGAGGAGATTAGGGGCTTGGTGAGAGGCAGCAGAGGGTATGTGTTGACAGAGCAAACAGAGCCTAAAAGCATATTGTTATGTGGGGCAATGTATGCAGCGAATGGCAACCAGACCCCTCTTTTGGGGTGGTGATTTGGGACCACCAAAGGATAAATTGCTGGTATTAGCTTAATTGAAAGCACTTTTTGAAAATGGGGAGCATCTTGAGTATTTTGTGGTGTTTGTGGGGAGGTGGAAGAAAGTAATAAGAAAACAGAGAAGAAAAGGGAGGATGGAGGCACACAGCAAAGTGATCAGCCTCCCAGACGGTCCTCAACAACCCTACTGCAGCCTTTCTCAGGCCTGGAGGCTACTCTGCACACTGGCGTGTCTAGTCGGGTATCCTTGGAGGCTAGTGAGGGGACTCAACCCTGTGTCCTGGAGCATGGGAGAGTTCACGATTCTTCTCTCTGAAAGTTCCTGTAGAAATCACCTTCAATTTTCTCCCTCCACAGAAGGGAGAACTGAATCTCAGAGAGGTAGAGAAACTTGCCCAATATCATGCAGGTCAGGTTTAGGCTCCCCTGCTCCCCTGCCCCCCTGTGCCCCTTCAAGCTGCTTATTATCCACACTACAGGTTTGTGGTTTAAAGCAGTTGTTCTCAATCTTTTTCCTGCCAAAGCACACATAGTGGGTATCACTTATGTTTTTGACAGATGCCCTGAAATGTGCCAAGAAAAAGCCCTGTGAGATAGAGCTCCATTGTAGGATGTGTATAATTCACAGCTGAGACTCCAATGCTGTCCCTCCCGCACTCCAGAAAGCACATTGCTATGCAAATTAATAAGAGGGAGGCTATTATAAAAGGGATCAATTTTGAAAATTATTAATGTGCTTTTTTGCATTCTAATTGCAGCATTCCTAATTTTTCCTCAATTCTCTGAAGATTGATATACTGAGCCATGCACATACTGGGAAAAGCAAAACAGCAAAGTCTATTATTGTCCCCATTTCACTTTCTCCTTGGTAAAGTTTTACATACCCATTAATAACTTTTACTTATATCTAAGTGTCACCTTTTTTCCAGTGGGTTTGTGATCAGGTCTCTCTCAAATCAGTTTTTCTCTCCCCTCTCCAAGCCCTCAAATCCTGCCTTGGTAACCTTTGGTACTGATGAAATCTCACCTTCTGCCACTAGGTGCCATAATGCAATCCCCAAAGAGGCTTGATTCCCCCCAACACAGACTCCATGAGTCCCCAAGGAGCTCTGTCACTGGGGCAATGAGTGTCCCTATGCAGGACCAAATCATGAGTGGGTCCTATGCAGCTGGAAGTGAGCAGCTGGTTTGTTATGGCAAGCATTGATGATAATTCAACTCAAATATCCACCATGTTCCCCTCCCCACCATCTTGAATGGCTCCTGCCTGCTGGCGTAGGAGAGGAAGTGGCACTAGCTGAACTAACTCTTGTGGAACCAGCATTCTCCCACCCTGCCTTCCATGGACTTTTTAAACACTTCTCCCAGTGTCTGCCTTACTACCCACGTGCTTTCTGAACTTCTTATGAAGTCCCATCTCTTCCTCCAAGGTGTCTCAGAAGTCCCAGGCCAGTGAATTAATGGTCTGAGTTCCAGCTGCAATTGGACTTTCTTTTCTGAAGGAACAATTCATCTTTTAAAAATTTCAGAAGTCAAGAAAGGGTCTCATGATAACTTGTCTTGTTCCTCCCATCTGCTGATTAGTCTACATCTGTTTCTGACTTTGGCCTAATATACCTTCCTAAATTTAGTTTGAGCATTTATTAATCTACACAGAGGCAGGATAGCCATAGATCCAGAAATCACAATAGAACTCTCATGTGTAGCTGGCCACAAACTTACTCACCCAACAATTTGAAAGTTCAGAGGAAATTCAATTTCATTATTTTATCTATAACTAATTCTAATCTGCCTTTGGATAGCAGATGGAGGGATAACTTTCAGTCCTAGCTACATACTTTAAAACTTTAGTGAGATCTGATCACTAAAATAGTTCTTTTTGACAGTGCTCAGTGGCTCAGTGTTCTGATCACTTCCCTGATTCTTCTATAAGATGGCGTCTGGGTATATGGGGTGGGGGTATGTGGCTCATGTGACCTTGTGAAGGGTGACAAGTTCAGAGACTTTGGGGAACGGTATCTTTGGCATTCCTGATCTCCAGGGTGACGTTTCTTTTTGTCTGAAAGCTGGGCACTTGCTGGCTTCTAATGCTAACCATTTTTAGACCTAGCCAGTACTCTCGGGGAGAATTGCCTATTCCTCCCATTTCAGCACTGGCTTCCTCTTTTTCTCCTGGTAAAATGTCCCACCTATCTTCTGCTACAGGATCATTTTACCCACCATGATGGTTAATTTTATGACAGTTTGACTGAGCTAAGAAATACCTATACCATTGGTAAAACATTATTTCTGGATGTATCTGTGAGGACATCTCTGGAAGAGAGAAAAGATTAGCAACTGAGTTGCTACTGACTGAGAAAAGAGGATCTCTCTCACCAAGGTGACTCCCAGTGTCCAAACTGTTGAGGGCCTTGTAAAACTAAAAGGTGTAGGGAAGGTGAATTTACTGTCTCTTCTTGAACTGGGACATCCCCCTTCCCGTGCCCTTCAATGTCAGAGCTTCTGGTTCTCAGGCCTTTGGAGTGGGACTGACTTACACCAATGGCTTTCCTGGTTTTCTCCTGCCTGCAGAGAGTGATTGTTAGACTTCTTGATCTTTATATTTGTTTCCATAATAAATTTATTCATATCTATGGTCTTGCTTCCTTGGTTCCACTAACCCTGACTAGTACACCCATCACCCAAAGATAAGAGCAACCACTAGCCTATTGGCTCTCAATTTCACTTTTATCCTAAATGGGAACAGAAGGCAACTTCAGATAATCTCAATTCAGGGCCACCTTCAGCCTGATAACACTGCCCTGTCAAGCCCAAGGGGAAGTCTGTGACTTAAAAACAGAATACCCGCTTTTTTCCTTCAAGGTTATCTCTGCTTTTCTAATATACTTTCCTTTCTCTAGTCCGAAGATGAGAAAAGAGAATATGAAGACACACGATGTACCTGTTTTCTCTTTTCCTGAGGCTGATGTCTGGGTATATGGGAAGAGCGATACAACTTTCATTTTGTATCTCTTTTCATCATGTACTATAATGAACTGGTAGGCTCCTGTCACATAGATGGGGTATCCTCACCTCCCTACAGGAGAAGTCTTAAAGCCAGGTCTTCCGGGAATGACCCAGGCTAAAAAAGAGACAGAGATTAGAAAATCTTCCTCTGAACAAACACTCAAGTTTCACACCTTTTTTCTAGTTCTGAAATCTTATTTTTTATTAATGTCACCCTCATCTTTAGTGGTGGACTCCTTTATAATAGCCCAACTCCCACAGTAAATGGATGAATGGGCCCGTAAAGTGAAAGTCAAGTATGTAGAAAGAAAAAGGAAAACAGGGGCCGGGCGCGGTGGCTCAAGCCTGTAATCCCAGCACTTTGGGAGACCGAGGCAGGTGGATCATGAGGTCAAGAGATCGAGACCATCCTGGTCAACATGGTGAAACCCCATCTCTACTAAAAATACAAAAAATTAGCTGGGTATGGTGGTGCATGCCTGTAATCCCAGCTACTCAGGAGGCTGAGGCAGGAGAATTGCCTGAACCCAGGAGGCGGAGGTTGCAGTGAGCCAAGATCGCGCCATTGCACTCCAGCCTGGGTAACAACAGCGAAACTCCATCTCAAAAAAAAAGAAAAAAGAAAAAGGAAAAAAGGAAGGCATGTTACATTTTAAATTTAAAAAAATTATCTGGGCCGGGGGCGGTGGCTCACGCCTGTAATCCCAGCGCTTTGGGAGGCCGAGGTGGGTGGATCACGAGGTCAAGAGATCGAGACCATCCTGGTCAACATGGTGAAAACCCGTCTCTACTAAAAATACAAAAAATTATCTGGGCACGGTGGCGTGTGCCTGTAATCCCAGCTACTCAGGAGGCTGAGGCAGGAGAATTGCCTGAACCCAGGAGGCAGAGGTTGTGGTGAGCCGAGATCGCGCCATTGCACTCCAGCCTGGGTAACAAGAGCGAAACTCCGTCTCAAAAAAAAAAATCTCTCTGTTTTATTATAATAAAATAATTTTGTATCCATCTTCAATACTTTAGCTACTATGAGTAAGCAACCACCTGTTAATTGATAGTGGCTATCAGTGTGAGTGTGTCACACCAGGGGAATATGTTACAGTAGATTGTAGTCGAGCTCTGTAACACTTCATAGGCTTCCAGGTTATCCAAGTTCTCCAACATGATGCAAATTTTTAAATAATAAATCGTGTCCAGTGATTTTCCAAAATGCATGAGGAATTGGTGAGTTACTGGAATCTTCAATGCCTCTGAATCATCATTTGGAGCCATAGTTACTATTGTATCGGGTGCAAGTGAACTTTGAAAATACAGAAGATTGAACTGAAAGGAGGTTTAACCCTGGAGACACTCTGCAAGTAGTCCTTTTGTCCTTACTCCATTGTTTATGCCACTTGGTTTTCTTCTCACTTTAATTTTTAATTTAAACATAGGATAAATGTGTCTAATTGAAAGCTCTTGTTGCTCAGTTCTAGTTAATCAAGATGTTGCTGTAATTCAGATATAAGTATTCTTGTTACAAAATTTGAAGCAAACTTTCTATACTTTTCTTATGAAAGCCAGTCAGAGCTATTCAAAATCTGGCTAGCCAATTGAGTAAGCTTGCTTTAAAGCTGTTGAAAGTCTCAGGGCTGGCTCTAGAAAATGTTCTACAGAAAGCCCCATCATCATCTCCCAGCTTTACTGTTCAGAATGCTCACGTCCAGGCTGCTTAACTTTACCCTTTGAAACACTGGCATGGCTAATGGGTCCCCAGCAATCTCAGTTTTTCTGCTTGTCTCTGCTTATCATGCCCTGGCTTGAGAGGGGAGCTTGAGGAAGAGGGTCAGCTTGGTGCTCTGACTATGAATTCGATTTTATACATTTTCATGAAAGACAGACTTCAAAAGTCTGGGCTTCCAAAACAGACTTCCTGTTCAAACAGCATTTCCCTTCATGTCTTCAGGCAATCTGATAGGTAGAGCATGAATATAAATTTATTAACTTTCAAAGACTGTGCTGAAATTCTTCCTTCTTCTAAATGCCCCCTTGGCAACAAGTAAAGAACATACTGGGCCAGGCCAGCCTATAAGAACTTATTTTAAGCCCACAGACTTCCTGTACTCTAAAAATACCTGAGATTTTGGCTGCATGTGGGAAATGAAGATTTCCTTTTGAGACCATCAAATTGGCCAGGAGCAGTGGCTCATGCCTGTAATCCCGGCACTTTGGGAGGCCAAGGTGAGCAGATCATTTTAGGTCACGAGTTTAAGACCAGCCTGGCCAACATGGTGAAACCCTGTCACTACTAAAAATACAAAAAATAGCTGCACATGGTGGCATATGCCTGTAATCCTAGCTGTTCGGGAGGCTGAGGCAAGAGAATTGCTTGAACCTGGGAGAGGGAGGCTGCAGTGAGCCAAGATTGCGCCACTGCACTCCAGCCTGGGTGACAGAGTGAGACTCTGTCTCCAAAAAAAAAAAAAAACCACCCATAAACAAACAAACAAAAAACTCCACCGAATTTGGTATGGATACTCTCTGACAACCACCTACTTTAGCCATCATGAAGGTATACTCACTCACCTGGATGGAAACAACAATGTCTTATTTGTAATGTGCAGACATGTGATGTATAATCTAATGGGGAGTAAATTTCTATTATTTATTTCCTTTTATAAACATTGAAATCATTCAATAAATAGTTTTTGAATGCCAACTCTATGCCAACACAGATTCTAGGTCAATGGTTCTCCAACTTTTTGATTCCAGAATCCTGTTACACTCTTAAAAGTTATTGAGGCTGCTCTGCCTATAAAGTAGCCATTCTTTTATTCTTTTACTTTCTTAATAAACTAAAAAAAAATTATTGAGGACTTCAAAGAATGTTGTTTATGTACTGTGTTTATTATTGTATTAATCAAAATTTACTAATTTAGAAATTAAAATATTCATTGTTTGATTTAAAAATAATTAACTTTATGCATTAATAAAAACATAAATTATGAATATAAAATTGCTTTATTTTTCAAAACAAAAAATGGTGAAAAGAGTAAAATTGTTTTACATTTTTTTTGCAGATTTCTTTAGTATCTGGTTTCATCTGGAATCCGAATTCTCATACTCTACATCCAACCTGGGGTGATACGTGTTCTGGTTCAAGCATATGAAGTAAATCCAGGCTCATATAGTTACATAGCTGAGAAGAGGAAAATATTTTAATAGTCTTTTCAGATAATTGTGGATCATCTTCTTTGATGCTAAAATAAAATCCAAGTGGCTGTAAGTTCTTAAAAGTCAGTGGCAAGGCGGAATTTGAAACCATATCAATAAACTTTTCATGCTCTTATATTAAAATTCACTGGTCTATCTTGAGCTTGGAATAGATCCTTTAACCATGAATAATTTTGTAACCTCATGCATTGTGCACTTGGAAAATATTGGTTTACTGAGTGATTAACATAGTCTAAAAGTTGATACATTACATTATACTATATAGACTAGATCCAAAAATAGCAGGCATTTGCTAACATCACCTATCAATTTCAACAGAAAAGTCTCTTAAGTATTAGGAAGCTGCCAAACCGATGGCAGCAGATACAAGTTTTCCAAAATTCTAACGTTCACTTGAAATTCTGAATTTTATCAAGTGATATTTTTTCTTTATATTTGAAGAAATGTCTGCCAGATATGCAAATATAAGTAACCATTGCTTGACTGGTGGTCATTCTTTCAAGTAGCAATGGTGTTTCATGAAAAATGTAGCTAGCTCAGCTCACAATCAATCACACAAATGCTTTTCCTCGAGACAATTATACTTTGTGATGGGGAGGCATATTTTAAGCTTGCTTTTCTATTTATCACATGGCACATAAAAAGAATGTGATCCCACTTTCAAAACAATAATTTTTACTGCTTCATTATGGGCATTCCTTAGCAAAACTTTTTTTTTTTTTTTTTTTCCTGAAAGTGCATGAAAAAGAATGCAATGACCACTTGTGCAGTTTGGTGCCACTGCTTGGTTTGTACTAATGAGTCAGTAGTTTTGCCTACTGTTGCATATTTACACAGTCATTGCAAATGTCAACGCAGTGAAAAAGGCATTTAATGTCTTAGTATTATTATGAAAGTAATTTGATCCGGTATCTACGGACCACTTTGAGAAGTCTATTCAAGGCACTGAGAATACTCACAAAGTCCCTGCTTTAATAATGCAGGGATTACATTATTCTGGAGATCAAGCACTGGGGGAGAACACAAGAGACAAATATACAAATAAATAAACAGGCTAACACAGAGTAGTAAGTGCTGTGATGAATACAGCAGAGTCATATTGTAGAGAAGAAAGACTAGAACCAAGGGATTACTTTATACTGAATGGTCAGGGAAGCATCTCTGAGGCAATGATACTGGAGCCGAGCTATAACTGATTAGAGCCAGTCATAAATATCTGGAGGAGGAAATTCCAGACAGAGTGAAGAAATGGTGCAAATTCCTGAGATGGGATTGTGCTGGACATGTCTGTGGAAGGAAAAGGAGGCTAACGTGATTGAAGCCAACCAATGAGGTACCTAAAGGCAGGAGATGTGTTTGTAGAGGTCACATCCATTTATAGACTATCTTAATCCATTCAGGTTTTTATAACAAGATACCTTAGCCTAGGTAATTTTTAAACAACAGAAATCATTGTTCACAGTTCTTGAGGCTGGGAAGTCCCAGATCAAGGTGCCCGACAGATTTAGTGTCTGGTGAGGTCTTGCTCTGCTTCAATGATGGCACCTTCTAGCTGTGTCCTCACATGGTGGGAGGGGTGAACAAGCTCCCTCAGATCTCCTTTAAAAGCGCACTAATTCCACTCATGGGGGGAACCCTCATGACCTAATCACCTTCCAAAGTCCCCATCATCTAATACTATTATCACATTGGGGATTAGGTTTTAACATTTGAATTTTGGTGGGAGGGGGCCCACAAAATTCACCTGACAGGTGGCAGATTGGTGTTCTCTGGAGAGAACATGCAATTTGCCTTCAAGTTCTGTTTCTATTAACTGCTAGTAGGATGACTTGAGTCAAGTTACTTCAAGTCATTAGTTTGGATTTCCCCAGGAACCAGGCCATGAGGCAGAGATTTGCATGCATGATATTTACTGGGAGAGTGGGGGCAGACCCTGGGGATTCACACCTATGTTGGAGAAAGGAAAGTAGAACTAGAAAGAGGCAAAAGATGAACTCTGCAATGAAGTTGCAACAGAAGATTCAGGTGATCCCACAATGAATTATGAAGCTGGGATAGCATGGTTCTTCAGGGATGTCCTGAATCCAGGCAAGGGAACTAAGTTTTGTACCCTTTTACTGGCAAATCGGTAGATGTGAGCTGCTTCAGGGAGGGTGCCTGAACTTGGGTAAGGCAACTATCTTTGGCAGAGGGCAACTCCTGGAAAGAGAAATAAACTGAGATCCATTAGCAGCCTCCCATTCTGACTGGGCGAAGGAGAGCTCTGATCCTAAGGGGAATCTGGGTGGCACATCACAACCTCCACTAAGTCTCTCTCAGTTTTTATTTTATTTTCTTATCTGTAAATTGAAAATAAGATCAGAATTGTATAAAAATAAAAATATTTTTAAAAATATGAATAGCTGAGTAATTCAACTACAAAAATATGTTAAAGGACTATATTGATGACAATGACACAGGTGAGTAAATAGGATTTTTGATATTACAGGGAATATGCATGGATTTAGTGCTTCTACCATGAATCTTTTATGCTATTAAAACTTATTTGTACAAATGTAGTAATATTTGCTTTATATAGGAATACATTTTCTGAGTAGCTAGACTTTCTGAGATAACATTATTTTAATGAGCTGGAAAGTGAGATACTCTGGAATAATTTCTGAATGTCAAAGCACGCATCATGTTTAACTTTTTGCATAGATGCGCCTTCCTGTGGCCTTTCCTATATGACTATGAATCATATTTATCACCTCTTGTTTTTCTTCTCTAGAGGCTGCTGTCATGAACTATTAGATCATAGTCTCATGTTTGCAGATAAGGAATTTACCCAGTGCTCACAGGTAATTATTCTTTTGGTTTTTGTACACACACTGTCTTGCTGATAAATCTAAAATTGCTAGACCAGGAATTTCTTAGGGGAAAAAGAAAGAATTTCATGATCAAATAAGTTTTGAGCAATAGCTAGTGAACCTGTTTATTTACTGCAGGACTTCTTGGAGCCTTTTTTAAGCTAATATACATTGCAACTTCTAGGCATAAAACAATTCAAGAATGCAGAGTCTTTATTTCCCCCAATGACTAAAACACTGCAAAGCTGACTTTGATACGTCTTGAATAAAATTGAATAAAGTGATTATAGAGTCCAAATGTATGTCAAAGTTTCTACTGTCATTCCGTTAATCCACTTTTATATTATCTATGTGCAAACAAAGGCACATCCAAGAGTTCAGTACAGTGAGGTAATTCTGTTTCCAGTAAATAATCTCTGGAGAAACATATCTTGCATCCTAGACAGAACACAGAACACTACCCAGTATTCAGCCTGATGAAACTGTCAGCCCAGTCATCACCTCTTAGTTCAGGCAAATCATACTCCCATTTGGTTCCTGGGCCATATGGAAAGACAACAATTTCACCATCAATTTATTTTTTTGCTTCTCTCAACACATGAGCAAAAGTTTAAATTTTATTTCAAGATGTGAATTGTAAAAAATATATATATTCCAATTAGGGCCTAATAAATTCTAGTTTCTTGAAAAAACACTTGGCTGGTAGTAAGCCAGCACCTAGTCACAAGGATCAGACATGATGTGGGCAAGGCCTGGCATTAAGACCTTTTGAGTGAATGAGGGATGAGGGAAAAAAGAAAACTTGGAAGGGAAAGTGGAGCAATGAGAAAGGAAGGCAGGTACAGTTTGATTTCTGGCTATCAGAAAAGCGAGACTGCATTAACAACTCCTATTCTGATCAGTATGCTGATTAGAATACTGGACTTACTTCTCTTAGACCATCTGATGTTGATATTAAAATCTGGCACCATTAAGTGTGCACTGCGTAATCATGGTTTATTCTCAGGTTAGGAGAGAGAATAAAAGACATAATACTTTTTTGGTTTATAATTTATACAATGAGTCATGGATGGTTGTCCTTGCACAAAGATGACATATTGGAGAGAATACTGCACAGGCAGTGAAACCTGAGTTGAATTCTTGCCTTTGTCATGGATTGACTAGTCTCTTGAACATCTCTCTGAACCTAGGCTTTCTCCTTGGTTCCAGGTGAAGGCTGAGCTGAATGAGGTATTTTCCAGACATTCAAGGTTTCTTTGCCTCTATATAGTTCTTATGTTATTAAATGTTGATCTACTTTCCCATTTCTTGTAGGATCAAGGCCAAAGTTCTTCAACTGTTATTCAAGATCTACCCTTCCTTTCCAGCCTCAGATTTTAAATGACACCTCTGCTTTCTTGTCTTTTTTTCAGAAACAAATCACATGAAAAGCCAACCCACAGTGTCCCCCATCTTCTTAAGTTCTCCCTGACCCCTCTAATGTTGATGGGCATTGGTGTGTCTTTGGCTCTACCCACTTACTGTAGAAGTACCATTAGGTTTCTTTCCCATGTAAATGTTTAGCTCCACAAATATACTAATCTACTGGTATAATCCATGAAAATGAATAGAACATTATGGAAATGGTAATAAAGAGAACATAGTAGAAATTTGTTAACTAATGTCTTGTGATTGAGTGATATTTTGATAATTTCCAATTGTTTCTAGTCATGGCGATAAATTCCTCCACAAGTTCTAACTTAGGCCAATGCATCAATAATGAATTCATTTATTAAATAGATTTTCTATGAATCAAGAGTGAGACTTGTGACTATGGAATAGTGACAGGTTACTCAGCTCCTGTGCGTCTCTTTAGACTCCTTCTCTTGACACTGGCCTATTATCCTTATGATCCTAAATGTTCTGTCCATTCTCATATTCATCAGTGCTTCATGCATATAATATCATTCATGCCTTACAATCACCCTCTGGAGGAGGAACTATTTGTAGATTAGGAAATTGAGTCAAAAATAAATTAAGAGGCTTGGTCACACAGCTAGTACATGGAAGAGTCAAACTGGAACTAGGACTTCCTATGTTCAGGGTCAAAGTCCTTACCTGGAGTGATCAGAAAGAATACACAATATGTACTTTTCATAAAGTACAGTTCATATTCAATAAGCTATAGAATGTTACTTAGAATGTTTTCATTTGTAGAATTTCTTTTCAGTACCTGACTGAACTAAAGGAGAGCTCCTTGTCTCATTGGTTCACTTGGGGGCAGGGAGTGAGTTAAAACATGGAAAAGCATGGGTCTCTACTTCAAAATCCCGATAGAAATTATGGTGGAAATGCTGACAACTTCAGGCAAATTAAGTTCCAAGGAGAGGGACAAAAGCCAGACTCGATAGATTAAATGGCAAATGTGTGCCAAGGAAGTCAGGATGATGGGTTTAAACTCTTTAGTGAAATATTTGAGTGAGTTCAGAAATCAGAAATACCTGGGAAGGAACTGAGACCAAGGGAGAGTTTTTAAATATGGGGAATCCAAATCAGTATAATTCAAAGTGTGGTTCAGATATCTGGGCTAGTTCTGTAGATCTGTGCCAGTCCATGAACCAAATGTGAATCAAAAACATCACTGAATCAAATTCTTAGTTCAATCGACATTACTTTTTCACAGGAAGACTATCCCAGTGAAAGAAGCAATGCATTGAAATACACTGTGGTGTAATCTTATCCCCTCATGGCCTAGCCTGCTATGTAGCACTGATGTAGAACAGGTTTATATGCTGATAAAAATGAGGCAGAGTGGGACAAGCAGAGGATGCAGAAGCTAAGTGCCTAAGATGGTGTATGAATTGTTCTCATGCTGCTGATAAAAGTCTTCCCAAGACTGGGTAATTTATAAAGAAAAAGAGGTTTAATAGACTCACAGTTCCATGTGGCTGGGGAGGCAACACAATCGTGGTGGAAGGTGAAAGCTATGTCTTACATGGTGGCAGGCAAGAGAGAATGAGAGCATAGCAAAAAGGGAAACCCCTTATAAAAACATCAGATCTTCTGAGATTTATTCATTACCTGGAGAACAGTATGGGGGAACCTCCCCCATGATTTAGTTCTCTCCCACTGGGTTCCTCCCACAACACGTGGGAATTATAGGAGCTACAGTTCAAGATGAGATTTGGGTGGGGACACAGCCAAACCATATTAGATGGTGAGAGGGTAAATTTCAGATATTAAATGAAGGCAGGCAGCAGGGGCAGGAACACAACTTCCATTATGGCAGCAAGGTAGGCAAAGAATGTAGATGAGGATAGAGGTCTATTCTTGTAGATGTTTGTGCCTGGTAGATAAAAGGGTTCTGACTTTTTGTTCCTGCTTTTTCAAGTAGTATCATCATCTGACAGTGGGGAGTGGGGTAGAGAAAAAGCATGTGAAATTTTGGAGGAAGAAGAGAAGGTATAAAATAACCATCTCAGAAAGATGTAAAGTGAACCTACGAGGAAATGAACTAGATCAATGTTGAGTGATCATGAGTGATCATTTGAGATTTGAGATTATGAAATTCAATCAAACCCATCAGTACATCCATTTGATTTTCTCCAGCAACATTAAGCTACTTAGATGTAGGCATGGAGACTATATTCAGAGTTAAATGGAGTTATAATTTTTCCAGGTAAGATGCTGGAGGAGAAAAAGAGAGGCAGGGAGGGAAGGAGAAGAGACAGTGTGGCGGGGAGGGGGAGAGAGCCAGAAAGACTGCTAGGTGGATTAAGGGAGAGCTCATTGTTAGGGCCTAGGTAGCAGTAATGGAGTTCAAGATGAAGAGGGGGTTGTGGTTAGAGGGGACAAGCTTGGAACAGATTGGGGGAGTAAAGATTTTAGTAGGGATGAGACCGGGGAAATGTGTAACTGAAGTGAGGCGAAAGCAGCACTATATCAGTGGCAAAGAGTTGAAAGAACTGAGAATGCAGGGAGCTAAATGAGTCAGTCTTGTAAGTGTTGAAGTTATCAAGAATGGTGCCAGAAATAGAGGTGGAGAAGAAAACCACAAGGTAGGTGCTAAAGTCCTGAATGGATGAGGCCATTCATCAAGAGGTCAGTAAAGATCAGCAATATGGAGGTATTGAAGCTCAAAGAAATTGGATTGTTCAAGGAGGAAGTAAAAATTGCTTCTGATTAGTAATTCCAAGCATAGAGGATGCCTACCTCATCTTTTCATCTTGAGATATTTGGGGAAATGGGAGGAAGAAGCTACTATTTGAGAGGGTTACAGAGAAATTGGCTTTTTGAAAGGCATTTGTGTTGTTCTTGAAATAATTTTATGGACAAAGAGAGGGAGAAGGGTATCATAGCAGTTGCTTTGTGAAATAACAATTTTTCCACCCTGTGGATATGGACAGCTTCTAAATATACCCTAGTGTCCTTGTACATCAGGGCACACTGGACAACTGTGGAGACAGACTTCCCTGGCTCTTTGATTGGGGCTAGATATGGAATCCCACAGGACAAATGCCATAGGCACCAGCTAGCTGCTGTCAAGACACATTGGTGGCTTCAGAGGCATCCATCTAAAAAAGAAGGTTCACTTCTCTGGGTGGAGGGACCTCCCCAAAATGGGTGCTGACTCAAGCCTTTCTCTCACTGGGGCTGTGGGAGGCTCTTCTGCTGGGTCTAGTGATCAAGAAGACATGGAATCAAATTTCAAGTTCTCTGGGGCCCTGGGGTGGCACTGACACCATTGAGGTAGTATATCCTGGGAAGTCCCAGCTTGATCTCTCTTGGGAGCATACTTACTGGATCACAAAAGAAAACAATGTGTGTTAAGACAGTTTCCACTGTAATGAAATTCTCCCTAGTTACATGAACTTGGCTTCACTGCTGTTTAGAAGCAGGTGAAAAATATTTAATGAAATTATTATTAAAAATGTTTCAGATTACCTTAAACAAGCATTGGTGGATGACTGGCTCCCTCCCACATGGTCCAGCCATCTGGCCTGACAAAGTTGTTCCATGCTTTCAGCTGGACATACCTTGAATGAGGTCTTTGACATGGCAGCTATGGAATTGGCTTTGCCAACCCTGACAGAAAAAGCCAGGCATGCTTACCCCATGTTCCCTTGTTGAAGCACTTAATTTAAGGATTTGGTGAGCAATGCAGCCTGCCCCAGGTTATCCCAGACCTAGCAACCCACAACCATGCGAAAACACAGAGGCTCCCCCAGGGCCTTCTCCAACAGCTCCATGGCCAAATGCATTTTGGCACATGGAAACGCAGCCTTATGCTGGAAAAGTTTGCTTGCTACCCACCCTCTAAGAGCTGGAGACAGGGCCAAAGCTGCCTAGAGCCTGCACCTATTGAAAAACAGCCATCCCAACTTTCTCCCAAAGAGGTGAGTGTCCAATAACTAAAAGTCCATATGGCACAGCTACTAGTCCGTCCTTTGGGGGCTATCAGTCTCCTACATCACTTTGAAATGGTCCCCATGTTGACTGGCCCTCTGTACCCTCTGTATGGTGGGATGAAGGGTGCCGCCCCATTTCTAGGACAGTAACTCTTAAAGGGAGAGGGGCCAGATTGCTTAGGTGTCCATGAATGTGCGTTGGAGAGTACTATGGTTAGAGAGATGATATTACTGTGCTATCCATCTAGCAGAAGCAAGAGAGTGGTAGCTACGGTGGCAGTTGCTTCAGGATCAGGGGGATAAATGTAGACATTTATTTCTTCTTCATATGGAATTGTGCCACAAGGAAAGACCACAGATAAGCTCATTTTAAAATATACCAACTGTTAAAAGTATTGCCTCAGTGTGCAAAACTGAAATGTTCATGCACCCTGCTGCTGCTCTCTGCTTAGAGCTTCCACACCGAGACTCCTCACAGGGTCAAAGAATGCCTCATCTTCTACAGGAGCCTGTCTTCTACACAGATTATGTGACTACAATTTTCTTTTTCTTTTTGTTATACTTTAAGTTCTGGGGTACATGTGTAGATCTTGCAGGATTGTTACATAGGTACACACATGTCATGGTGGTTTGCTGCCTCCATTCCCCCCATCACCTACATTAGGTATTTCTCCCAATGTTATCCCTCCCCAACCTCCTGACCCCCTGCTATCCCTCCTCTAGCCCCCACCCCCAAAAGACCCCAATGTGTGACATTCCCCTCCTTGTGTCCATGTGTTCTCATTGTTTAACAACCACTCATGAGTGAGGACATGTGGTGTTTGGTTTTCTGTTCTTGTGTCAGTTTGCTGAGAATGGTGGTTTCCAGATTTATTCATGTCCCTGCAAAGAACATGAACACATCCTTTTTATGGCCATATAGTATTCCATGGTGTTTATGTGCCACATTTTCTTTATGCAGTCTATCATTGATGGGCATTTGGATTGGTTCCAAGTCTTTGCTATTGTAAATAATGTCACAATGAATATATGTGTCCATGTGTCTTTATAATAGAATGATTTATAATCCGTTGGGTATATACCCAGTAATGGGATTGATGGGTCAAATGGTATTTCTATTTCTAGATCCTTGAGGAATCACCACACTGTCTTCCACAATAGTTGAACTAATTTACACTCTCACCAATAGTATAAAATAGTTCTTATGTCACCACATCCTCCTCAGCATCTGTTGTCTCCAGATTTTTAATGATCACCATTCTAACTGGCATGATGGCTTTGATTTGCATTTTTCTAATGATCAGTGATGATGAGCATTTTTTCATGTTTGTTGGCCACATAAATGCCTTCTTCTGAAAAGTGTCTGTTCATATTCTTCACTCACTTTTTGATGGGGTTGTTCGTTTTGCTTGTTGTGAATTTGTTTTAGTTTTCCATAGATTCTGGATATTAGTCATTTGTCAGATGGATAGATTGCAAAAACTTTTTTCCCATTCTGTTGGTTGCTAGTTCACTCTAATAATTGTTTCTTTTGCTGTGCAGAAGCTCTTAAGTTTAATTGGATCCCATTTGTCTATTTTGGCTTTTGTTGCCATTGCTTTTGGTGTTTTAGTCATGAAATCCTTGCCTATGCCTATGTCCTGAATGGTATTGCTTAGGTTTTCTTCTAGGGTTTTTACAGTGTTAGGTCTTAAGTTTAAATCTTTAATCCATCTGGAGTTAATTTTTGTATAAGGGGTAAGGAAGGAGTCCTGTTTCAGCTTTCTGCAAATGACTAGCCAGTTTTCCCAACACCATTTATTAAACAGGGAATCCTTTCCCCATTGCTTGTTTTTGTCAGGTTTTTCAAAGAGCAGATGGCTGTAGATGTGTGGCATTACTACTGAGGCTTCTGTACTTTTCCATTGGTCTATTCTGTTTTGGTACCAGTACCTTGCTGTTTTGATTACTATAGCCTTATGGTATAGTTTGAAGTCAGGTAGGGTGATTCCTCCAGCTTTGTTCTTTTTGGTTAGGATTGCCTTGGCTATGTAGGCTCCTTTTTGACTCCATATAAAGTTGAAGGTGTTTTTTCCAGTTCTGTGAAGACAGTCAATGGTAGCTTGATGGGATAGCATGGAATCTATAAATTACTTTGGCAGTATATCCATTTTCACAATATGATTTCTTCCTAACCATGGGCATGGAATGTTTCTCCATCTGTGTCTTCTCTTATTTTATTGAGCAGTGGTTTGTAGTTCTCCTTGAAGAGGTCCTTCACATCCTTTGTTAGTTGTATTCCTAGGTATCTTATTCTCTTTGTAGCAATTGTGATTGGGAGCTCACTCATGATTTGCCTCTCTCTGTGCTATTGGTGTATAGGAATGCTTGTGATTTTTGCACATTGTTTTGATTTTATATTCTGAGACTTTGCTGAAGTTATCATCTTAAGGAGATTTTGGGCTGAGACATTGGGATCTTCTAAATATGCAATCATGTCATCTGCAAATAGAGACAATTTGCCCTCCTCTTTTCTTAATTGAATGCTCCTATTTCCTTTAAGCCCTCAGAAAAGGACTTGATATTTTTTCCTGAATCACTGTTACATGTTAGCCTACAAAATGCAGACATTATTCCCAGCAAACTTGAGAGCAGACATTTTTCCAAATGCAATTTCCATTCTGAGCTGACCATCTTAGACTAGAAATTGATTGGGCTTTGATGTCAGACAGACCTAAGTTTGAATCTTATCTTCTCCACCTACCAGCCAGGTTACCTAGCGTGGTGTTATGACCCTTAAAAACACTTCTCCATCCCAGCACTTTGGGAGGCCGAGGCGGGTGGATCACGAGGTCAAGAGATTGAGACCATCCTGATCAACATGGTGAAACCCCATCTCTACTAAAAATGCAAAAAAAATTAGCTGGGCACGGTGGCATGTGCCTGTAATCCCAGCTACTCAGGAGGCTGAGGCAGGAGAATTGCCTGAACCCAGGAGGCAGAGGTTGCAGTGAGCTGAGGTTGCACCATTGCACTCCAGCCCGGGTAACAAGAGTGAAACTCCGTCTCAAAAAAAAAACAAAAAAAAACAAAAAAAAAACTCTTCTCCAATATCTCAAGGATAGTAATCTTTATAGTAATCTTTATTATTATAAACTTATTGCAGTTAAAATGCTCAGTGTATGTCAAATGTTTGGATAAGCTGGGACTCATAAATGGTAAGTTAGGACTCAATAATCCTTATTACAACTTGCAGAGCTGATTGATCTTTAAATAATTCTTTAGTAATATTACAAAAATCAAGTGTTCATATGAGTAGTATGTAAGAAGTAATTACCAGAATGTTATACCATGCTAAATGACAAAAGCCTCTAGAGCATTAATAATAAATATGGATTTGATTATGGTAACCAGTCCCTAAAGCAAGATGATTGCTGGACCAATATTAATCTGGAAGCAAATTTCTAGGGCACGTACCTGTCAGTGATTTACATGAAAATATAGAATACATGTTTATTGAATATATACATATATATATAACTAGAGGATAGGAGAGAGAATGAATAATTTAGGTAACAGAATCAGTCAACCAGCATCTTCGCAGGTTATAAATTGATAGGCCAAGAGGAAATGCAGTGAGGATTGATGAAAGCTCTTAAACTTGGTTCCAAAAGAAGGAACAGGATGGGGAAGGATGATATAACACTGGTGCAGGTAACAAAGACTTAAAGATGATAAGGATCAGTGAACGCTTCAGAAATACATAGTCTGACTTCCAAGGCTAATGGAAACACAGATTAATAAAACTAGAGCATATATAATGAGAGAATCGTATCTGAGACTGGTCCCAAAACGTAGGCATATAGACAAATTGGAGGAAAATAACCAAGATAGTAAATTAATTTCAGTCTATATTATATAATTGAAAGTACTAAGGTTGTTTGTCCTAGAAAACTGGAAACTTGATGATGACTGGCTGTTATTTTCAACTAGTATATATAGAGAAGGGATATGTTAGTATTTCCCAAGTGGGGTAGCCATACTACCATTGCTACATTAATGATAATATAATTAGTAATACATTAATATAAATAATGTATAACACAAATAATATATACAATGAATACATTAATATTAATATGTGTTAGAAAACCATAAAGCTAACACATCAACCTGAGATTTCACAGATATATTTGCTTAGTTGTAAATTAAAACAGGTAAAGTTATAATGAGTTGAATAAAAATATACATGTGTAGTATAGCAAGTACCATAGGAGTAGTCTGGAAACGCTATCCTGGGGATGGCAAATCCCATTTCCAAGTGACTCCCAGGGGAGAAAATTAGAAACAATGAGGTGAAGCCACTTGAAACAGTTTCAGCTCAACATATAGTGAACTTTCCAATAAGCTCATTCTAAAGACAAAATGGGCTATCTTAAGCATGAAGAAATTCTCCATCTAGGGGTATCCGAGCACAGGCTAGAGGGCACGTGGGGAGGTGAGGATTCTAGGAGATTCATCATCAAGAAAACCGTTCAAATAGGTGACTGTTAGACCCTCTTTGGTCCCGTTACCGTGTAACCCAAGTTATGTATCAAGATTTACTCAGTGTAGAGACACCACATCTTTTGGTGTTAAGAAAATCTGTTGTTTGTTTCACTTTATTTGGAAAATGTTGGGAGGAAATTAAGACTGCGTTATCAGAGATGCCCTTGGTTCCTATTAGGCTGGGGTTGGTAATGATTGCCTTTAGGGCATTAATTTCAGCTAATAGTCATGACACTCATCTCCAGCTGCGACACATTAGGGAGAACTCATCACCTCATCCATCGCCATTTGATTTCATCTGGAAAAGAAGACCATGTTCCTCAGTAGTAAAATGGGGTCTGGGAAAAGAATGTAACTACCCCTTAAAGGAGATGGAAAATGTGAGTGTGTTCTCAGGCCACTGGTTCCATTATTATTTGTGCTTATAATTTTGAAGCCCTGGGAAAGTTACTTAATATCCCCGAACTTCATTTATGCTCATCTCTAAAATGAGAGTATTGATACTAAACACCATGGTTTCTAGGAGGACAATGATAAAAAAAAAGTACAGCATCATAATTACCATGTCATAAGAGTTCACTGATTCATGGCATTGTCATTCACCCCTTTCATTTCATTATGATTATTATTCACGGAGAATGTGAAATTTATTAATAATGTTTCTAATTAATTATTCTACTCATTAATTTATTCAGCAAACATTTCTGAAGGTGCCTATGAAACCAGGCACAATGCCGGTGAGCACAGTGAGATTCTCTATTTCAGAGACTGGAGGCTATGCTTGACAGCAGTATTGTTGGGGGGCTGTTAAATTATAATAATGCTCTACATTTACCTAGCCTTTCATGTCGGAAAACGCATACATATAATGTAGGCTCACTGAAATCTCCACAACTCTGAGACATAGACTCCAGGAGGGCAGGGACCATGTCTGTCTCATTTGTTAATATATTCCCTTTTTTTAGCACAGAGTCTGGCACATAATAGAAACTTTATATTATTTCAATGAATGAAGAAAAAATGATGAATCAATGAAATCTGAACAGATAGTTACTGGTTGCATCATTTTACAGGGAAAGGAATAAAGCGTCATTGGCATCAGTATTTGTCAGCAGTCACTGAGTATTGGAGCAATTTCACAAACTAAACCATTTGTGGAGGAGATGGCATCTTACTCTTCAATTGTATTGTACAGGAACAGCAGAAAGAGAGAAAAAAAGTAATGCAACATAAATGTAATACATAATAGCAAGAGTGGTAGTAACAACACAAATAAAATCTAACATCTGTAGAGTGCTTACCCTGAGCCAGGTTGTGTTCTGATAACTTTATGTGATCATGGTGAGAATGCTGTTGGATGTGTTCTACAAGACAATGTGCCCTCAACTTACTGTATCTTCATCTGCTGAGGCCTTCCTTAGAGCTGAGCCTTCCTTGTTCCCTCTTCACTTTCTCTTCCAGTGGTAGAAATTGTGAGCTCCTTTCAGGAGTAGGATCTTTGTCTATTTCAGATCTATATTTCTTAGCACTGTATCATGCATATGCTAAGTATTCAATGTGCTTTTAATGAATACATGAAAGGGTGATCTAATTGAAGGAAAGGAAATTCTCAGTGGGGCCCAGAGTCATGAGAAAGTTTGAAGAAGAGAATCCTTGAACTAAACCTCAGATGTAATTGAACTTTGATAGAAGAGGGGTCCAGAGGACTGAGGATGATGCATTAGGAGAGCTGTAAGAAGGCTCTCTGCCCTGCCTGAAGATCTGGATAGGATTGAAGTGGGGAAGAGCTGAGTTACCTCTCAGCCCCTTAAGGGATCTTCCAGTCCTTGGCACTATTGATTATGTATTTGGTTTTAGTCACTGCTCTGTTCTTTTTCCCTTTTGTGCCTTAGTCAGCTCTACTGGTTTACTTTAGAGTCTGATATTTGCAAGCAAAGTGGAGCCTTCAAAGCCTATGGGACAGAGCTTGTCTTGTCAAATGGGAAGCCAAAGGTAGGAACTTCATTTGTGCTTTTTCTACTAGCATTGCCCAAAGTATGTTCCATGAGAAATTGTGTTAGGGGATGATATGGGGTTAGTGGGGGTAAAAAAATAGTTCAGGGGTCAAATGTTTGTGGGAAATGGAGTTTTAATCACTGTATAACTTCCCAGAAGCTTTCCTAAACACTGAACCTGTAACAGGGGCTTGCAGAAGACTCTGTAATGATGTGCAGAGGATTTCAAAACATATTTAACAGTGGGCACTTTGAGGGCGTGTGCAGATGGAATCTCATGTGGGATTAGTATTTCACAGAACATGATATTTTTTCTACGGAAATGCTCCCTTAGATCTTTCTATTAAGGAAGTGCTTTACCTTAGAGCACTTGGATATTTATTAATTCAAGGGCTTCTTGCCGATACAAGGACGTTTCTCTCCCACTACCTTCTCCAGTCTTCACCAGTGCCTTTGTCATGAACAGGCTTCAATTCCCACGTCTGCTCTTTGTGCACACTAGAGGGTAGTGTTGAGCCTGTTTAGAATTTCATGCACTTGGGACTGAGAAAATGTATAACAAAATTGACCTTCCTTTTTACATAAATCAGGGAAGACTAAGCACCCACAGCTGTTGCTCTTACTGTGAAAACCATTGTGAGGGGCAGGATTTTGTTCAAAATTCCTAAATAACAGAAGGTCTTGAAAACCACAGACCAATGCTCCTAAGAAGTTTCTCTGTCTGTCGTTCCATGCCTGGAGAATCAAATCCTCATCTGGGCTCTCTAGGGGTTCGTGAGTGCACAACACTGAAAAAGTAAAATAAAAATGTTTCCCTGTTTTGTTGTATTTGAAATATTACAGTGGTTGGAATGGAATTGAAATAGCTAGAAACTTATGTCACAGAGACACTTCTGAATAAACTCAGTCTTTCTCTAGCTATATTCAGTTCTAACCTTCCTATCTTCTACTCAGTCTTCAAGACATAGTTCAAATTCTACTCCCCTTAAAATTCAAAAGCTGACGGAATCACCATCTCTGAACTCTTATGCTCAGCCTTGGATTACTAAAGTCTTAGAATAATCTTCAAAAGCTTTCATTTATGTTCCTTTTTCTATCAACTCTATTATGAGGGCTTCTAGAATAAGGGCTACATCTTACTCTTGTCCAATTGCCCAGAAAAGGATTAGAAGCTTGGCAGAAGGAAACAGGTATCTACTGAGTTCCTACCACACAGCAGGCACTGTATCGGGTGCTTTCATGCCTCTGCTCAGTTAAGCCTGAATTTGACTGGCTGTTAAGCCTGTGGCCTTTTCACAAGATTATAACCATTCAATGAGTACATTTAAAGCAGTGGCAGAATATGTTAGACAACCTCAGGTCCTGGTTTGCCTAGGTCAGTCTTGGTTTATATCTGTTGTCCTGGCATAATGATTAATAGTATCTCTTGTCACTCGCAAAAGTGTTGCAGCTTAGTCTATAAATGATACAATAACCAATCTCTGGAGCCAGACAATTTGAGTTGGGACCTTGCTTCTACCATTCAGTAAACTCTGTGATCTTGAGCCAGTTACTTAACTTCTCTGAGCTTTGGTTTTCTCCTGTAGAGATTGAGGATGATACCTTTCTTAGTAAGGTTGTGATGATGATTACATGGTAAAGTGCTTGGACAAATGGCTGGCACACTGTAAGCACTCAAACATGACAGCTATTGTTAAAATGAGCTCTCAATCATGTGAGCAACGCCAGGAAGGCACAGAGTGATTGCCGTATGAAGTGACTCTGGAATGAGAGAGAAGTTAAAAACGGAGTGCCAGTTTTAAGGAGAAAGCAAACACCACAGTTAGTGAGTAGTGAGTAAGGAGTCTACAGCAGTGGTTCTCAACATGCCAACCCTGGACCAGCGGCCTCACATCTGGAAGTCTGTCAAAAGTATAGATTCTCAGGCCCTAACTCAGACATTGTGAATTGAAAACTTTGCAGGTAGGACCCAACAAGCTGTTTTTATTTATATTTATTTATTTTGAGACAGAATCATGCTCTGTTTCCAGGCTGGAGTGTAGTGGTGCCATCTCAGCTCACTGCAAACTCCGCCTCCTGGGTTCAGGCCATTCTCCTGCCTCAGCCTCCTGAGTAGCTGGGACTACAGGCATGCGCCACCATGCCCAGCTAATTTTTGTATTTTTTAGTAGAATTGTGGTTTTACCATGTTGGCCAGAATAGCCTCGATCTCTTGACCTGGTGATCCGCCCACCTTGGCCTCCCAAAGTTCCAGGATTACAGGTGTGAGCCACCACGCCTGGCCACAAGCTGTGTTTTAACGAAGCCCTCCAAGTGATTGTGATGCACACTAAACGTTGAGAGTCTTAGCGGTTCTTAGAACCAGTGGCACTGTGGGGTTTTCCTGGAAAGCAGAGGGATCAGCTGGGAAGCGCCAACCAGCAACAGAAAAACTTGTTTAACCAAGGGGCTTCAGGACCACCATATGCCAGGACTCTTGAGTGGAAAGCAACCTTAAGGAGCCCTAGTCTGAAAGTTGCAAGTGTGAACTCAAAAGCCCAAATATGCCCCATATGTGTAATTTTATTTGGCCCATTAAAAAGAAATTAGCCAGAAATCAAAAAATTGGGAAACATTACGTAGAAATTCTGACTTCTAGCTTCCCTAAAAAATTCCAAAGATTTGGCATCTCTGGGCCCTATTCCCATCTGGCCACAAATGATTGCACTGGAAGAGCAGCTGCCTGCTTCAAGCTTGCAGCCTCCAGTTTCCCTGATTCCCATCAGGCCAGCGTCGTTCCTGTCTATATGTCACCTGTCCTGTTCTTGTTCCTACTTGTGACTTCAGTGCTGCCCCCTGCTTTAAGAGGAGAAAGGCCTGGAGAGTTTAAGTGATTTGTGTAAGATGTGTGGCCCAGGCTTTTGACATTACCCTGTGTGATGGGGGAGGGGAGTCTCTGATCTTCTGAGTCAAGTCTTGAAGGAGAAAGAATTTGGGAAGCCCGAAGGCTGGTCTTGCTGAGGCTCTTAAACTTTACTATATTTCAAAATCCTGGATCAAGGATTAAAAGTGCATATTTTTAAAATTGCCCCCACCTTCAGTCCCCAGTCTGGTTTAGGGATTGGAGAACTGAGCTCAGGAATCTGTATGTAAAAAAATAATCCCTTCCCATTTCTCTCCCCCACCTCCATGATTCTGAAGCCGATGGTCCAGAAAACACACTTTGGGAAACACTTGGGCTATTTGGAATACGTTCCAGAAGGAATCTATACTCGGATGGAGTGGAGAATGGGCCAAGTGGAGCATGAGACCCTATCTCAGGCTGTGCCCAGAGAAGGCACTTGGGGAAGACAGACAAAAGATGTAAGTGTGGCAGGACCAGTTGGGGTATAATAGCCTGAGAAAGTTCTAACACATAAAATGTAAATGTCCCTGAGCCAGACCACGTAGTCTTTGAAATAAAGGACAGGAATGATCGTGGGCAGAAAACAACTAGGGATGAGAATTCATGGCATAGCAGGAGGCAAAGAGTTATTAGGGCTGAAGGTGAGACCAGAAACGTTAGTTCTGTGTCTCTTGGAAAGAAGACGGAGGAGGCTTACATGAGTACCCCTCAGAAGACACTAAGACCATCCTTGAGTATAAAGACCATTCATCGCAAATGAAGGGAAGGCCGTGACCTGGATCCTCATAACCTCCATCCTCATCTGACGTCCCATCTCCTTTCCCAACTGCTCTTCGTTCACTCTTTTCCACTCATTCACAGTATGGGCTTTTTTCTTCCTTCCTTCCTTCTCTCTTTGTCTTTTTGTGTCTCTTTCGCTGTGTCTTTTTCCTCTTCTGACTCCCTCCCAATATTTAACTCACATACCACGCAAATGGTCACAGTATCAAAAAACATTAAGGAGAAAAACATCCATCAACCCAGGCAAAGAGAATCAGGGGATGAAATCAAACCCCTGAAAAACGTTTCTAAGGTAATAAGTCCTTGTCAGATTCCAACCAGCCTAGGTCTCCAAATCAAGAGGCAGAGGTATTTTTCTTCTGTTCCAAATCATGAGCAACATCCCACAGAGCTCTTCTGTTCCCGCTGTGCCTTTTCCTCTGACTATTGCTGTCAAATATGCTTTATCATGTCATTTTAGCACCAGGCCTGGTTCATTTCTCTGTATAGTAAAAGCTAATGAACCGTATGGCTTTGGCAGAATTGGGCAATATACATGCTCCATTTGGAACAGAGTAAGTCCTTGGAGTCTCTGGCTATGTGAGCAACCTCAGGCTGTCTCCTACGCTTTATGGGTCTGTAAATATCATAGCTGTGGTCACTGCTCAGAATTATTAATATTTCAGAGGCCTTCTTTGACCCTACCCCCTACAGAGCAGGCTTTGGTAACACATAGCTTCACGTTGAACCCCATCCAATTGGAATTTATGACTGGAAGTGGCAGAAGGCCCACATTGCAGCAATGTCTCACCTTCGGCTGGCTCCACAGCTTGGACCCTAAGGACATCACGGTATTCAGTCAATTCAAAACCCACTTACTGTGTTCCTAACATGTGCTGAGCAGCGTATTCAAATGCTAGAAATGGAGGCATGATAATGACCCAATCCTTGCCCTAAAGAAAGTGGTCTGATAAAGAGAGAGGGACATGAAAATAGGGTCCTTGTGTCCTAACAGATTTCAGGGACAGCCCTTCACTGGTTTTAAATAAAAGCTGCCCATTCTTTCATTTGGGTTCTCTAAATCCTTGCTGGTTGCAGTGCAGTCCTCAGACCAGCAGCACCACCTTGAATCTTGTTAAAAATGCAGAACCTTGGACGCCACCATGGACTGAGTCAGATTACAGTTGCAGATGCCTCAATCTAAATCAGGGCTTCCCAAATCCAGGTAGGTTCAAAACTCACCCAGTGGTTCCATATTCGTTTTAAGTGTCGGGATAAATATTTTCAAGTACCTATTCTTGGGTTTCACCCTTGGACATTCTGGCATGTTAGGCCTAAAGTAGGGCTGGAGATTGCTTCATAAGCACTCCAGATATTTCTGATACAGGTGATCTGTGGACTGGTCTTTGGGAACTAGCTTCTAAACCTGTGGTTCTCAAATCTGGCTGAACATTAGTGTCACCTGAAGAGCTTTCAAAACTCTCGCCGCCCAACCAACATTCTTAGCAATTAAATCAGCAACTGTGGGGGTGGTGCTGAGGCATCCGTAATTTTAAAGCTCTTCTAGGTCACTAGTGTGCAGATAAGGTTGAAGATCACATTTCTAAACCACCATTACCAAAATTTTAACTACATAAGAATCACTGGACACAATTCCCAGGCCCCACCCCTAAAAATTCTGTCAGTCTAAGACTCCAATTTGAGTAGCAACGTTCTCAGCAATACTATGGGGTCAGCAGAATCCCAGTAATATCAAATTAAGAAGGAAGTAGAGCTAGGGCAGAAACAACGTTCCTGGCCCTAAGAAGGGTATATGCTGCTTGCAAACTTGTCAGACAGTAGCTGAGGGCTACATTGGGACTACCTGCACCCTTTGCAGATGGCAAATTGAAGTTCAAGCACATAGTTTGATATCAGTCTTTCTAGTCTTTTCAAGGACTCAAGTTTCAGTGGTTCATTCCCTGTCTTGTTTTCTGGGGTCAAAGTCTCTGTCTATACAGAGTCTCACCTCCTCCCAGACAGAAGTATTTTACTCATCCATACTGAGCTCAAGACATATTGGATTTCTTTCAGTTTCCCAAATGCATTATCTTCCTTCTACCTCAAGGCCCTTCACCAGAAATGCTCCCCTCTCTCTCTCCAGCACTTCTTCAAGAAAGCCTTTTCTGAGTCCCCCCCAAATGAAATCAGATTCTGGCATCGGATGCTTATATAGCACCTCATACCTTTCCTTCATCACACGTGCTACAGTTTTAAGTTATGCCTTACGTAAATATTTAAACAATTTATCTAAACAAGTCTAATTTAGGCAGAAACTATGTCTCTTTTGCTCAGAACCATATTCCAGCCATTTGCATTTTGTGCAGAACACAGTAGGGAGTCAATGAATACTTGTAAATGTGAAGCACTCTTTCTAGACATTGGAGGTCCTTACATACTCTCCCCATCCAACCCAAGATGACAACTCATTTACCTGAGACAAGTAACATTCAAGGCCCTGCTAAGTCTTCTGGGTATATGCCACCTCCCTGCTGGTTTACTACCGACACCAAAATTTTAGACTCTGTAAGTCTACATGAGGCTCCTTGTCACTTCCAGGCACAGGTATTAGCATCCCCCACCTCTCATTCCAAGCTGTCTCAGCCTCTATGGATCCTTTTCTTGGTGGTGGGTGGGGGGCACTCTGGCACTCACCTGACAGAGTTCCCCAGGTGTTTACTCTCCATTACACTATTAAGCAGGAAATACAGTTACCACTGTTTTTAATATCTTGTGATCCTCAGGTATAAAGCAGGAATAATGTGCCTACCTCAAAGGCAGATGGAGAATTATATGAGATAATCTGCATTCACAGTATATTGCCCAGTAAATACATATTTGGAATTTTTATTACTTGTAATAACTTCAAAAATCCTCACTGGACCCCACAAAATATATGAGCACTGCTGTTTGTACTTACTGGATAAGATGATGGAAAGCTAATACGGATTTGATATTTTAAATGAGCTCACATTTTATTCATTATGACAGCATTACAATCCAACAGTACATCTAGGAGTGGAGAATAAAGCTTATTTCCACTTCAGGAAAATATATGACATGGCTCAGGATTAAGGTCCTTTGCACAATTCCATGCCCTAATCCTCCCACACTATGTCTTCGGCCTTCAGGTTGAGAAACACAGCTTGAGACTCTAAGCTGAAAGTAAATACTTTGAGAAATTTTACACATCTGGTCTCTTCCCTCTCATTTGATTTTTCCCTTAAGCACATTCTGTCAAACAAGCCGGAATACAAGCCCTTTGATGGAGAAGCTGCTGCCATCCAGGCACATGAAGGTTGGGATTTTCAGCTGGTCTATTTTGTGGCAGAGAACTTAAAAGATATCAAGGCTGAGTTCCATTGAGTGTGGGCTGGGTGGAGAGTGTGGGGAGGAAATCTCAGTGTGGCTTTAATCCCACCACAGAAGGTGTGGGCAGATTGAGAGGAGAATAGCTCATGCTTCTATTCTTTCACTCAACAAATCTTTATTGAACACCCTACTAGGTGTCAGGAACTGAATATAGCACTAAGGACTTGCAAGCAGTATGACCTGAGGCAAGTTCACGTTCTTAAATCTCTAATTGCCACCTGGAAAATGGAGACGATAAGAGGGTGCAATGGATCTTAATAGAGGTAATACAGGCACAGGGACTGGCACGTGATCAGTGCACACCGGGAGCTCATTCCTGTGGCTGTTCATGTTGAACAAGGTGGCTGCCATGCTGCCATCATGAAATTTTGACACAAATGGGACGCAGAGAAAAGTACACAGGAAATTACAATAGCTCTTTGATAGGAGGAGTAGCGTAGGCGCTGGAGTGTGCAGGGGCACCTAACTCAGACTCCCTGGAGGAAAAACACATTAAGGCATAAAGCAAGACATTAAAGGTCAGTGTCCGTTCCCCAGGTGAAGAGGATTCAGGTAGAGGTGCTATGGCATGGGAAAGGCTCAAGGCACACAGAGGCACATTCACGTCTCTTCTGCAAGGAACACCCACTTCCAATAGAGGGACTAACCCAGGAATCACCCCAGGATCTTTAAAAAAAATACTGGTGCATAGTTCTCACCTCAGAGGTTCTAAATTAGTTGGTATGATGAGAAGCCTGGGTCCTGGGGCTTTTAAAATCAGTAGGGGTTATAAGCCACTAGGTCTTTTCGCAGCTAGGATGGAGCCTTTGCCCTAAGCATATCAGGCTTTTATCAGTCTGCCTCTCTTTCCCACCTAACCAGAGATACCCAAATTGTTCTTTTTAGGGGAATCAATGATAACCATCCTGCAATGACAAAGTCGATACTTCTCGGATTTTAAAGTGCATAGGAATCACCTGGTCATCTTGTTAAACTGCAGGTTTCAATTCAGTCAGTCTGAGGCGTGGCCTGCGATTCTGCAGGTCAGACAAGCTCCCAGGTGACATTGATTCTATTGAACATCAGACTGGGCTATGGCTAGCAATGACTTTTGTCTAAAGTTTTCCAGTATTTCAAAATTTGAAAGAGTGTAATTTTAATTGCATAGAAAAGCATAACAGAGTAAATGCTGAATGAGTGCTGGAAATATAAAGGCAACAGAGTATGGTATGCCTATCCCTGTTCACATGATATGCTTTATTTTTTTGTACGCTAGTTACTAGGAAGTTGGCAATAAGATGCATAGTTAGGTAACAAACTAGGTTTGGGCAATTGGTTTTTGTTAGAAAAGTAAAAATACATGCCCTTAGAGAGCTCCCTATAGAATGTCTTGAAAACCACTGAAGAGGAAGAAGTCACAGATACAGCCACATAGAGAAGAATATAGCATAATTATTGAATATTTTGTCTCTGGATTCAGACTCTTTGGGTTTAAGACTGATTTTTTACCATTTTTTGCTGTGTGTCCTGGGATAAGGTAATAAACCTCTCCATGCTTCTATTTCCTCACTTATGAAATAAACAGAATAACCTATTTCCTGAGTCGTTGTGAAGGTTAAATGAAATAAATGCAAGGAGCTGAGAAAGCTGGATCTCTAGAGAATAATGTGTGATCAGTAGAAGTTAGCCACTATTTCCACTTACCCTAGGATATATTTGCACTTTGGTTAGGTAATAACCCTGTGACTGTTATGAGTTCACTGCTGGCTCACCCAGTCTTGAAGGCAGCACTCTGCCCAAACACCTCTGTATTATAGATGTTTCCCTAACTCTCCTAAGCATGGACCCTTTAACTCAATGATATGTAGTTGTTCATTCAGCTACTGCTATGTGTCCACCACCTACCAATCACTATGCCAAGTTCCAGGCTAATGAAAGACACATCCTTTGCCCTCAAGAAACTCATAGGTAGGAAAGGCAAAACCCTTCAAAACAAAACAATAACAAGAATAATAATGATTATTTGTGATTAGAGGTATAGACAGAAATGGACCAGAGGTTGGAGGATCATGGAGCATATTCTCTTTTTATCTTACTTAGGATCGTCTTTGGCTCTCAAATTCAGAACTGCAACAATGCTTTATTATAAATGTTTGCTATTTGACCTCTAAGCTCCTCTTATTTGCAGTTTGGGGTTATGTAAAAATTAAATGATGTCAAATGTTATTGATATGTGCTATTGAAATCTTACATTTTGAACCAACTGAAAATGACAGATATAAGTTAAGATTTACTGTCACAACGTAATTTTGTCACTGTCCTCTAAGTCATGGGTAAATATTTAGGCTTTGCAGGTCATGCAGTTTGTCACAATTACTTGACTCTATCATTGTAGTGCAAAACCAAACACAGACGATCTATAAATGATGTGGCCATGTTCCAATAAAACTTTATTTACAAAACTAGGCAGTAGACCTACAAATCTCAGTTTAGGGACCACTCTCCCCATCTAAGTGCCCATTTTCACTTGACACTTTCTTCACTCAAGCATTCAAAACAAAATGATCTCACACCTTCAAAGATATAATGATCTCACTGTCTCATTTGCATTTTTCATTTATTCCTGAAATGCTTGCTTATATACAATCTGTAAGATGCACTGTCCACATGCAGAGCTGTATTTATATCATTATTTTTAATGCTATAAGTTTCTGTAAAACATACGGCTGTTTTCTACAGTGAGCAGAAAAGCCATAGAAGGAAAAATCCTAAAGACTGTATAAGAATGTATTATTTTTGGAAACTTAAATGAGAAAGCCAGAGAGATCACTTACACTAACAGGCACGGTGGTTAAGAACATGAATTCTTGCTGCAGTGCACAGGGTCAAGTCTTGGCTCCACCATTTACTTGCTTGTGACCTTGAACGGTTCTTAACCATTTATTGCCTCAATCATTCATCTATAAAATGGAGCTATTAATGGTTCTTCATAGGGTTATGGTGAAGATTAAGTCAGATGACCAGTGTAATTAATGGAACAGGGTACATAATGAGCACTTAACAAATGTAGCTATTGCTTTTGTTCTTTTCACTTTTGCTTGTGGAAGGCAAACTTACCTAGTGCTTGCTTTTTTTTTCTGCCAGAAAATATGCTCTGAAGATCAAGAGGTCTTTCTCAGCAGGCTAAAATCTGATCAGCTGCAGCATAGATGTGTTGGACTCGCCCCAAAGAGTCAAGATGGTCTTCAGTGAAATGAAAGCAAATTTGGAATAACTCTGCTTTGACCTTGAGAAAGTCTCTTAAGCTTCAGCTACATATCGTGGGTTAGCTTTTATCTACCCTGGGATTTTTCCAAGGCAGTTATGTGAATCATTAGAAGGTTTCTAAGCACATTAGCGCAAGTCTACTTAGACTGTCCTCACCATGTTTAAAGCAAGAGTATTTGGTGGCTATTCTTATAGGATTATTTTTTCTTTTGATGATTCCACTTTGCTTCTATTCTCATTGTCATCTCTACTGAGATATTTTTGGTGGTTGGAGCCAAAGTCTCTCATATATATGCATTTGGTAAGAGTCTTGAAGTCCTGTATTTTTGACCCTTTCCAAATTTTTAGCAGTCACTATGCCTTGTAGTCTTGGGCCCGCTTAGAATACCTCATAGAGTCAGTCTCGGGCAGTTTTGTGCAATGGCTATCAAAGGGCACTTCAGATTTGCTGGAGAGATAGACATTTAATTAAGCAGTATGTGCCAACACGTTTGAAAACTTCAAAGCAGGAGAGAATTGTGTGTGAAGTACCTAACTGTGTGTCTGGCATGTTCTAAGATAACACTGTCCCATAGAACTTTATGCAATAATGAAAATATTGTATATTCGTGCTGCCCACTACAGTAGCCACAGCCCCGTGTGACTCTTGAGCACTTGAAATGTAGCTAATGTGATGAAGGAACTAAAGAATTAATTTAATCACTTTTAATGTATTGGCCACAGTGCAGTTATAGGGCAGGTTGCTAGTGTTTTATAGTTCTTGCAAGTCTTGTCAAAGCAAGCAGCACAAGTTGAGTATCCCTTATCTGAAATGTTGAGACTAAAAATCATCCTAATTTCAATTTTTTTCAGATTTTGGATATTTGCAGATACATAATGAGATATTTTGGGTCGGGATCCAAGTCTAAACACAAAATTCACTTATGTTTGACATAGACCTTATACACCTATCCTGAAGGTAATTCACATAGTATTTCTTAATAATTTTGTACATGAAATGAAGTTTGTTTTAAGTACTTATGCATGGAATTTTCCACTTGTGGTGAAATGTTGGTGCTCTAAAAGTTTCATATTTTGGGGTATTTCAGATTTTGGATTTTGGTATTAGGGATATTCAACCTGCATACACTTAACTGCTTTATAAAAAGGGACAAAGTATCTCAGAAAAGTTAAGATATGTTCCAAGGGTCACCAAGCTAGCAAGTTGCATGTGGTCAGGAAGGGATTTACACACTTCTCTCTCTGAAGCCACACCCGGGGGTTTTCTTCCATATCAAACTACACAGTATTGTGCTGTAGCATTATATTGCTATAATTCTTTTGAAATTACCATAACATTAATAAATGTTGTTATATGCTGGTAGAATTACTCTAACCCATTCTCTCTGGCAAAAGAATTGGACTAATGTGACCTGTGCCTAGGGAAAAAATTTGCAACTGCCTATGGAAAAACCTGATATTCCTTCCCCTATGAAGACACTTCAGTGTAGGTTGTTACTCTCCCTTTCCTCAGCACTGTGACAATGGAC
The DNA here is from genome assembly GCF_049354715.1 of Callithrix jacchus. NCBI lineage: Eukaryota > Metazoa > Chordata > Mammalia > Primates > Cebidae > Callithrix > Callithrix jacchus. Next base: position 105,754,725 of record NC_133510.1, on the reverse strand, counting down.
TATGACCTCAAAAGCACAGTCAGATATCACAGAAAGCTAGTAGTTTGGGGGGGCAGCAGTCCATTTCTTTTGCAAACTTATACCAAATTGATTTCCCAACACATGTTTATAGATGTGATCTCCTGAGCTCCACACACAAAGAACCATTTCTCTTTTGAACAGCTTGTCTGGTTACATCTTGTAGTAATTTATCTGTATGCTCTCTGCCAACTAGTTTGTAGGGAAAACATGTTTGATGCATCACAATAGATCATTTAGGGATAAATCAAACTCTTAATGAAGTCCTGCTTCTCTTCAACCAGGCATTTCACTCTAAAGAGTCTCTCTGAGGCGCTAGTGACTTCAGGAAAGGGAACATGGGTGCCCTAGTCTGCGAGATAAGTAGACTCATGGAAAGCTGGGTTTCTCCAAGACAAGACTAAAGACACAGCATCCCTGGGGTCCCTTCTCAAGGAGTCCAACTAAAACCACTGAGGTTGGATTGGAGACTTGAGCCTGGAGACAGTTCAGATTAGACCTGTGTTTGGAAGAAATGAGAGATCTATTTTGCCCAAAGCCTCACACTTTCCTTGGAGGGGAGCCATGACCGCCCACACACCGTTGTCTTTCCCAGTTCCTGTAGGGAAAAGGAAAGTTACAAGGAGATAGAAAATAAAAAGCAAAGAGGGAACGAAGGGGGAAGAAAGAAGAATGAACTGAAAAGAAAACCTGAAAGAGAAATGAAGTGGGCAGTAAGTGAGCAAGAGGAAGGGAGAAAGAAAGAAGAAATACATCAAAAGGTTCCATTTACAACCCTGTGTATTATAAACACTGTTACTAACAAGTTCTAGCTGAGTTCCAGCTATGTGCCAGACCCCACTGCCAGATGATGCTAGGTGTTTTCATCCACTCCTAAAGAGTAAGTGAGACTTTGAGAGCTTGAGAAACAATAGTTCAATTCCTGCAAAGCTAAATTCTGTAATTGTTTTCTAAAGAGAAAAATGAGCTGTGCTGGTGCTTTTCTTTAGTGAACGAGGAATTCTTTCATCAAGTAAACCCTTTTCCCCAGTCTGCTCTGGCTCCCACTGTCTCCAGGACCAAGTCCAAATCTTTGGTCCTGCAATCCAAGGCCTTCCACAGGCTGGCTCCAGACAGCCTTATCAAGAGTGTTTTTCCAGCACTCTCCACTGTGAATGATCAATCCAGTAAGGCTTGTCTACTTATGCTCCCTCTCCCACAGCACACAATACTGCCCCCGAATTTGCCTTCCTATGCCTTTGTTGCCTTGGTTCCTTTCAACTAGGAGGCTCTTGCTGTATCTCACCTTCTAAAATGTAAACAAAAGCTTCAAAGCCCCACTGAAGGCCGGTCCCCTTGGGAAAACATCCAAATCCATGGTGGTCTCTTGCTCCTCTGACCCTTCCCGATACCCAGTGTCTGTGCTACAGTAGTGGGGGCAAGAGGAAGTCATCCAGCAATGCTCCTGGGTCCCTGAGAAAGAGATTATTCTCTCTGTCCTGCTGTGCTTCCAGGTTTCTTATATTCTTTGTTTTTTCTGTCTCCTTTTTTCATGTCCATCCACATTGTCCTGTTGTCACTGTCTCTTGGTGAATTGTTCTCCATCTATCATTGCCTCCTCTCATTGTTAGGAAGCCAGATTAACAAGCAGCCCTCTGACCTCCAGTCAAAGAGAATAACTTCCTCCTCTCTTTCTCCTAAGGACTCTGAGGATCTGCAAGTATTTACTGTACTATTTGTTTCATTCTGCAAGATGAAGAGCAATTCATAGACATTTTCTGTCTTCCAAATTAGATTGCAAGCTCCTCGAGTGCAGGAAATTGGGTTGCCTTTGTTTCCCTTTCAGTCTCTACAATATTGGATCATATACAGATGATGCTCAAGAAATGCTTATTAAATGTATTTTCATAATCATTCTATTTCCCAGCTATGCCTTAAATATAGGAGATGTGCTGAGTGAAGGCTTAGAAAGCCTTCTGATGAGTAAAAGCATTTCTAGAGAAATAGGAAACATCTGAAATATTTAGAGTATAGGTCTTCTCTCCCCTGTGCATAGGCTTCATTCTCAGATAATCTTAGTTCTCACAGTGGAATTATTCCCTTAAGGAAATTCAGGGTATTATTTCCCTAAGAAGAAAGATGGCTATAGGTGACTGGGGCAAATTTTTTTCTAATTCCAGTACATCCAAGGATTGCAAGTCCATCAGGTTTTGCCAGAACTAGAACTGGGAAGGAACTCAAGGGGACAAAGCTGTGCTCTCAGCCTTTCAGGGCAACCTTGTGTCTTATCACTGGCTCTTTCAGTGCATGAAGTACATTTTCCCCTCTCCAAGGACTTTCTCTACTACCCAACTCAGCTTGCACAGGGCTTTAACTTGCTGTGCTGCTAAGTGCACTTTGCAATGTCTCCAATTTTCTCCTTCACTAGCTAGAAACAGTTGCTCAGTTTTCCAATTTCAAACTCTGAGCAAAGAATGTGATTATCTTTGCTCACTCTTTCTTGTCAGGCCAGAAGTCGCTGGCAAGCTTCAGGATGGGCCACCTCTGATTCAGGTGCCATTTCTGGCGAAGTCAACGCAGGCTGAGCAGTGGAGAGGTGGAGCGAGGTATAACATCATAAAAAATACAACTGCCCAAGCTCATCCTAGTAACAGAGCCTAGGGACAGGTTTGATTATGATTCCTCTTTCATGGAACCTATTTATGAAGACAGACGCTCTTATAACAGGGTAGAAAACACAAATTCCTAAAGGGATTAGATAACAATATACAATAGTGAAACCATTCTGCTGTTAGGCAATGGGAGATTGTTAATGTGTGGACATGTTGCCAGATCTTCCTGTTTTGAAAAAGATGCTGTTAAGTATGGGTTTTAATGTAAAGTTTCTGAGTTTTAAAACAACTGTGCAAGCCAACCCAAACTTGTCTGTGAGCCATATTAGTTCTGCAGGCTGTCAGCTTTTGGGCCCTAGTTTAAAAACTGATATACAAGGCAGATATACTAAAAGTAAGGTAAATGACATATGGGCAATTGTCTCATTATTGTAACTCATTTTTTTCACTATATATTATTTGCATATGGATCCCTCACTAGGTACTTATTCGCAAAATTTTAACATAAATTATTTGCTTTGGATTGTTTTGAGATTCACATTTGCATTTTCATCATTTCAGAGCTCCTCCAACTTCATGCCTAAGCTCACATGATACTGTCTCTACCCAACAGGAGAAGACAAGGCTCTAGGGAGAGTTTATCCTGAGGCTTCACAAAAGATCACTTTTGGGAGATGATCTCTCATTAATGACCTTTTCTCTGGTTTCTCAAAGACCACCCAGGCCTCTGGCTTAAAGATGAAGCCAGGACTAAGCCAGCAGGGTAATCGGAAAAAACCAAACTCTCATGCCTTGGGAGCTGTAGAAGGTGGATTTTGCAAGGTTGGTTGCAAAAGCCAGAACAAATAGGCACATATATGTTCATGGGAAGGTGGTGAATAGACGGAGACTGGAAACATATAACCACCAAGTTCACCAAGTTATTCACAAGATTGACCATGCCTTGTTGAGAAATCTCCATGATACTCAATGGTTAGGCCAAGTTTCCAGAGGCAATGAGTGTTGGCTGTTTCTCCCAATCAAGAATAAGCCTACCCCACAAAGTTGAGTGATGCTTAAACACCTCTCCACAGGGAAAATGAACATGGCGCATGGGCTATTTTCTACAGAAATATGTGGTTTGGGAAGAACCAGTGTCATTTCCACTTGCCAAACATTATACATGTTTGGGGGAGAAAAGAAATCCCCAAATGTCAGTTGAATGTTGTATCCCAGAGATGAGTTTTGAGAAATAGAGCCAGTGTAAACCTAGCCTAGAAATACCTGTGACTGGGGTCTTCTCCCTTTTTTAAAAAATGGGGTGTGTGTGTGTGTGTGTGTGTGTGTGAGAGAGAGAGAGAGAGAGAGCATGCATGTGTGCATACCTGTGTGTTTTCTTGAAATAGGATATATTTATATAAAAAACACATTTGTTTAGTGTACTGATAAATAAATTATCATAAAATGAACATATTCATATAACCACCACCCAGGTTAAGAAACAGAATATTATCAATGCTCCATAAGCCCCCTACCATGCCACTCCTAGGATTCTGCCCCCCAAATACCCAAAGATAGCCATATTTTGGTTTATAACATCATAGCTTAGTTTTATGTTTTTCAACTTCAAAATAAAACATATTTAACTAACTTTTTGTATCTACTTTTTGCAATAATTGATGACTTTTTCTACTGTATTTCATCATAAGAATATAAAACATTCTTACGTTAAAATGCTATCTCTCTTCATTCTACTATTAATGAAAATCTAATTTATTTTCAGCTTGAGGCCATTATACACAGTGCTACCATGAAATTTTTGTTCAGACTTGAAGTGCCCTTAGAAATGTGGAAATTTCTGCCATCTATATCTAGAAGTAAAATTCTTGGGTAATAGGAAAGGCATATTTCAACGTGGATAGAAACCATCAAAGAATTGTCCAAAGTGGTTGTACAAATTTATACCAATGAGTGAGAATTTCTATTGGGTTTTGAGTTTTCACCAGCACTTGCTATCATTGGACTTTTTAAACTTTAGCCATTTTGATGTACATTTTCATTCAGCAGTTGGAAACACAACAATTTTTTAGGTTTATCATACTATGCAAACTTCTGGTTGCATGTGACTTTGGTGTCACTTGAGTATAGAACCAATATTTGATTATAATATTTTTAGTGTACTTATATAGATGATGTTTACACAGCATTTCAAACAAAATCCAGTAGGTCTTAAACCAAATCTGAAAAAATGCAGAACCAATCTTTGTACCCTTGCTCATGTGCCCCACCACCACCCAGTGCTCTTCCCACTGTCTTTTACCCTTTTAGAACTCTCATTCTGCAGGGCTGAGCTCCATCCCCTAACCATGCCCCCTACAACCTCCCACCCCCACCAGCCAAGCCTTCTTTGATCAAATCACCCCTCATTTATTTCCTGCTCTTCACAATTTCTATAGCACCTTCAGTGTTTTTCAGACTTTTCTGAAGCATTTGTAAAATTACAAATTACTAGGCCCCATCCCAGGAGATAGTCCTTGGAAGTGTTCTGGTTTACAAGTACCCCAGGTGATTGTGATCATTGGGGAAATATAATAAATACCCAATGCCACAGAATTCAAGAGAAATAGACAAAAGTAGTTCCAAATTATGACCATTCCAGTTAAGAACAACTCCTAAGTATGACTGATTACTTACTCAGTTCCACTAAATATCCTCCTCCTGCCACTCACACACCTTCCCCACACTCAGCCCCAAGAACTGCAGAAGACACAGATCCTGGAGACTTCACCTATTAACCAACCCACTGGAAAGTAAATAATACAACCTTCCTACTCAAAGTGTGGTCTCTGGACCACAGCATCAGTATCACCTGGAAACTTGCCAGAAAGGCAGACCCTCAGGCCCATTCCAAATTTACTGAACGAGCATCTGAAGTTTATCAAGATCTCCAGGTGATTCATATCCACATTAACATTTGCGCACTACTTTACTATGTGTTTGTGGAGAGCTACTAGCTGCTCTGGGGATCCCCGTACCTAAGCAACATAGAGATGGTATGAGCTTTGGAATCAGACAGTCTTTAGTTTGAGTCCCAGTTGTGTGGCTAGCATGAGCTTTGGAATAAGAAAATCTTTGAGTTCCACCTGTGTGGCTGACAGGAAAGTTAATTTATTTCCATATTATCAAATGGGGCTAATGATTTCTACCACATGGGATGGCATGAGAGTTAATGAGGTAATCTCAGTCAAGTACCTGCCTCATAATAGGTGCTCACCCACTGATGGCAATTTGCTTTTCATACTGCATGGCCCATGACAAGTGCTCAAAATACTATTACAGCTGCTGGTCTTGGAGGAGGTGGTCTAGTTATTATTATTACTATTATTATTATTTTCTTTTGAGACAGAGTCTTGCTATGTCACCCAGGCTAGAGTGCAGTGGTGTGAGCTCAGCTCACTGCAACACCTGGATTAACGTGATTCTCCTGCCTCAGCCTCCGGAGTAGCTGGGAACACAGGAACCTGCCACCACACCCAGCTAAGTTGTTTTTATTTTTTTGTTTTAGGAAAAATGGGGTTTCACCATGTTGGCCAAGCTGGGTCAAGCAATTCACCTGTCTTGGCCTCCCAAAGTGCTGGGATTACAGGCATGAGCCACTGCATGGCCGAGAATATCACTATTATTAACCTGAAAGTGTTTACAGTCTAGGAGTAGACAAAGTAAACACATAAAAAGTTGAAAGACAAAAGATTATTATTACAAGAGGATCCTTCCCCAAGTTGCAGGTCCTATAAAAATTAGGATTCTAAGGAAGTAAGCATTAGATATATTTCAGAGCAGAGCAACTAACATATCTAAGCCTTTAGTTTATGGTATGCATAGATTTAACTATCTCATTCCATACACCCAACTATGAATGAGACAGACACTATTACAATCGCTCCCATTTTACCACTGAAGCAAACGAACCTCATGGGATTAAGTATCTTGTCGAAAATCACTTGACTATTAAGTGGTAAAGCCAAGTCTCCAGAACAGACTTTTTTTTTCTTTGTTTTTTTTTGAGACAGGGTCTCACTCTGATGCTCAGGCTAGAGTGCCGTAGCGCCATCAGGCTCACTGCAGCCTTAACTTCCTGAGCTCAGGTAATTCTCACAACTCAGCCTCCTGAGGAGTGAAGACAACAGGCACGTGCCACCACACTGGGCTAATTTTTGTATTTTTTTTGTAGAGATGAGATCTCACTATGTTGCCCAGGCTGTTCTCTAACTCCTGGGCTCAGGCAATCCTCCTGCCTCAGCCTCCCAAAATGCTGGGATTACAGGCATGAGCTACCGTGTCTGGCCAAACCACAAACTTGTAATGCTGTACAATTTTCTTCAAGTGATTCTTCAAAAGTGAGAGGAGCCGCTATGGCTGGAGTGAGTTAGGAGACTTCTCTGAGGAGACTGTGATTCATTAGAGCAGTACAGACTATAGCATTTGACAGGGAGGTATTCAAGAAACATATATTCTTATAATACTGGCAACATCTTGGATACACGATTATGTCATAGTTCAGAAAGTGTTCACAAACTTCCCTTCAGCACTACTAAGATGAATATAAGTCATCCCTTCTCAATGATCTTAATATCTATAGCTATTAATTTATACTTCAGCCACCACAGGAGGTTAGCATTATCTTCATTATGAAGATAAGGAAAGGAGAAGTTTAAGTGGCTTGCATAACAGCAACAATGGATGATGATGTTGGAAGCTAAACGCAGATCTTCAGAATCTAAGTCTAAGGTAACTGTATTATTTGCCCCTTTAGGAAGTGATAGTTGCTAGAATAACCAACCATCATGTCTTTTTCAGAATAGAAGATTTTCTCAACATGCAGGACTTATGGGAAAGTCCTGGGTAAACCAGGGCAAGCTGGCCAGCCTAATAGAAGCTTAAGCCCCAAATCCATGCTTGAGAAACACCCGCTTTGGTTGAACCAAAGGGTTTATTGTACTAAGCTAGAAATGCTGTTCTCACCAGTAAAAGATTCAGCACTCCACACTAGATCCAGGACCGGCTCTTTGCTTAGTTCTCAGCAATGTGGTGGTTATAGGACAGGCCTTCCTTCTTTGAGTGCAGATTGCACTCCAGATTTTTATCTCTGTACTTTCTTCTTCCCTCAGGACTTGCTGCTGTTGCTGTGTGTGTGTGTGTGTGTGTGTGTGTGTGTGTGTGTGTGCGTGTGTTGTGGTGTAGACCGGTGCTTCACATGATCTTGTTAAAAGACAGCTTCTGATTCATTAGTGTTGAGTTGCAATCCAAGACTCTGCATTTCCAATAAGTTCTCTGATGTGAAGGTTGCTGGCTATGACACTTTGTAGAAGAAAGAACATCTATTTTGCAAAAGGAAACAGGAGCCTTTAGTCTTAAACAGCATTTAAATTGGTTGAATCCAAATAAACAGTTGATTTTCCTCTACTCCGAGATCTTCCCCTGGTGTCTGACGAGTACAAGCTTCCTCTCAGATAATCTGAATTCAAACCTACCACTGGCAATTGGGTTACTTTAGGCAAATTATCTAATTTCTCTAAGCTTCAGGTTCCTCACTGGTCAGGTCAGGTTGTTACTCTACTCACAGTCTTATTGTGAAGAAAAAAGATAACGTCTATTGAGTATGTACCACATTCCCTAATAAACACACATTATCTTTATTCTTCACAGAAAGACTGTGATCTGTTGATATGGTTTGACTGTGTCCCCACCCAAATGTCACCTTTAATTGTAATAATCCCCATATGACAAGGGTGGGGCCAGATGGAGATAATTGAATCATGGGGCGATTTCCCTCTTACTGTTCTTGTGGTCGTGAAAAAGTCTCATGAGATCTGATGGTTTTGCAAATGGGAGTTCCCCTGCACAAGTCTTCCTGACTGTCACAATGTAAGATGTGACCTTGCTCCTCATTCATCTTCCACTGTGATTGTGAGGCCTCCCAGCCATGTGGAACTGTGATTCAATTAAACCTGTTTCCTTTGTAAATACCCAGTCTCAGGCATGTCTTCATTAGCAGTGTGAGAACAGACTCCTACATTCATGTTATTGTTAAATGTTTCCCTTCTTGGAATGCTTATACACTGCCGGTGGGAAAGTAAATTAGTTCAGTCAATGTGAAAAGCAGTGTAATTACTCAAACAACTTAAAACAGAATTATCATTCTAACCAGCAATCCCATTGTTGGGTGTATACCCAAAGGAACATAAATCATTCTACCATAAAAACACATGCACATGTATCTTTATTGCAGCACTATTCAGAATAGTAAAGACATAAAATCAACCTAAACGCCCATCAACAGTAGACTGGATAAAGAAAATGTAGTATACACACACTGTGGAATACTCCACAGTCATAAAAAATAATAAGATCGGCCAGGTGCGGTGGCTCACTCCTGTAATCCCAGCACTTTGGGAGGCCAAAGTGGGTGGATCACAAGGTCAGGGGTTTGAGACCAGCCTGGCCAACATGGTAAAACCCTGTTTCTACTAAAAATACAAAAATTAGCTGGGCATTGTGGCTGGCACCTGTAATCCCAGCTACTGGGGAGGCTGAGGCAGGAGAATCATTTGAACCTGGGAGGCAGAGGTTGCAGTGAGCCAAGATCACACCATTACACTGCAGCTTGGGCAAGAGGGTGAGACTCTGTCTCAGAAGAAGAAGGAGAAGGAGGAGAAGAAGATCATAGTCCTTCACAGCAACATGGATGGAGCTGGATGTCATTATGCTAAGCAAACTAACACAGGAACAAAAAACCAAATGTTGCATGTTCTCACTTATAAGTGGGAGCTAAACAATGAGAACATATGGACACAAAGAAGGGAACAACCAACACTGGTGCCTACTTGAGGATAGAGGAGGGAGAGTATCAAAAACTACCTATTAGGTATTATGCTAATATGGTTTGGCTATGTCCCCACCCAAAAATCATCTTGAATTGTAGTTCCTATAATTCCCCCATGTCATGGGAGGGAACCAATGGGAGATCATGGGGAAAGTTTCCCCCATGATATTCTCATGATAGTGAGTGAGCTCTCATGAGATCTGATGGTTTTATAAGGAGCTTCCACCTTCGCTTGGCACTCATTCTCTCTCCTGCTGCCTGGGAAGAGGTGACTTCCACTATGATTGTAAGTTTCCTGAGGCCTCCCCATGCAGAACTGTTAGTTGATTAAACCACTTTTCTCATAAATTACCCTGTCTTGAGTATTTCTTCATAGCAGCACGAGAACAGACTAACACATACGCTCACTTCCTGGGTGATGAAATAATCTGTATACCAAACCCCTGTGACATGCAATTTACCCATATGACAAACCTGCACATGTATTCCTGAACCTAAAATGAATTTTTTTAAGTTTCCCTTGTTCAAATGGATAAAAATTTTCAAAAATCCACAGCATCATGAGTTGAGAAAGTGGAAACTGTGACCTATTTCTCAGAGATATCTGCCTCAAAGCTCTGATGACCCATAGAAATTCATCTTCAAATGGCAGCAGCATCTCTGGTTTCCTTCATCCATTTTTTCAGCAATATTTACTCAGGCATATATTTGATATGCACACATAGGAATGAAGAGAACAGGCCAGGTTCCTGCTTCCCTAGAGCTTGCTTTCTTAGAAAGGCTTTAAAAAATGCAGAGGAGGGGTGACTCAGAAAGAAGAAAGGGACCCTTGAATCACATTCCAAGGACTTCCTGACATCCAGAAATGACTCCCAATTCTAACGTTGGGGGTGCCCTTGCATGAAGTCATTGCCCATGGACTCTTCTTTGGCTGCTGAATGTTACAATGGAGTAATCAACACACTGACCTTTACTTTCCTAATAGGTAACAAAAAAAATGTGAGGTGAAAAGATGATTTTGCCAATATTGAGAAGAGGCCACTTCTAGAGAATGTGCTTCTTGGGAGCAAAGTCTTTTCCTGGACTTCACTGTACCACACATGTATAGGGACTTGGCTAGCTGATGTTGGACATGTATCCACATGAGAAATAGCAGCCAAAACTACTATACATGGTAGATGAGTAGATAAACGGAGCTACAGGTGGAGGACTATGATGAGAACCCCTCTCCACGGGGATGTCAAACTGCATTGGTGCCTCTCCCTCACCTAGGAGTCTTGGACTTAAAAGTACAAGGCTCACAATGTCTTTGTGGATGAGGATTGAGTGACCAAATTCACGCATCACTGACAGTGGCATAAACTAACATCCAAAGGCCTCATCCCAGCAAGCAGAGAGAATCCACTTCAAGCTCTACAACAGAATAAAGCTTGGCACTCCCTTACAACATTGTTCCAGCTGGTTTCCTTCCACACAAGATGCTAATGTGTGTGAAATGTACTTGGTAAGCAGGTGAGCTCCATTTCATCTTCCTTTTACTGAACAGCTATCTCCCAGGGAGGAAGATCCAATAAATGTCAGAGAAGATTATAACTCCAGGCAGTCCAAGGAAATGAGGTAAGTAGCTGGCTTTTGCATGAAGGAATTTAGAAGATTATCAGAGTGCCTAATTAGAAGAGGTTTTGTTAAGCTCCTCCTGCCAACTTTCCTATAGATAAGGGTCAAACTGTGAGGACCTGTTCCGGACCATGAGGGAAGCAGGCAGCCATGACCTCCTCTTGGCACAGAATGCCCTTCAAGTTAGTGGAATCTATGTAAACAACTGATTCCACTGATCTCAGAGGCCTCCCTCTGGTGTCTAATAAGTAAAGGCTCCCTTTCAGTGTTTGCCTCTTCTCCATGTCGCCCTTATGAAATGTGATGCTAGCTTTAGAGCTGGAAGGACAAAAGAACCGAGTAAGTGTGATTTATTATCCAGGATTGTTTTCAACCTCTTTCCAATTATACATATTTTCCTTCTGGCTTTGGCAGAGGTGGTTCCTGTGGTCACTAATGGGCAAAAAAATTGGGCCCCAAGTATTCCCTAAGGGTTGTATTACTGGCCTTTATTAATTTGCTTATGGCATTAGTTCTGTTGAATGCAGTTAATTAAATGAGAAAACTAATGCTGACTCTTGCTTCCCCCTACTCTCTACCTTCCAGCCCTCCATGTACACCAGTACTTAAGTTGGGCTCCTTTCATTAGGGAATCAGGAAGCTGTCAGATCAACAGCGTTGGAAGCCCAAGCTAAGCTGGAATACTATCTTCAGAATTTATCTATTCTCCCCTGCTGGGGAGAAAATAAGGGGCTTAGGAAAGACAAAAGGGCTGTATTTTAAAGTTGTGGGGCAAAAAGCAATGGTTTGGTGGACCTGGACCCTGGTTTATGGTCCCAGGTTGGATGTCGATTTGATGTGTGACCTTGAACAAGTCACTTCTCTCTTTATAATTGCAGGTTCCTGATCTGCAAATGGTGGGTAAGAATGCTACCCATATCTTGTTTCTTGGCTTTTGTGTGGATCAGAGGCTCATTCTTTATCCCACCCACTTAACTGTTAGCATTCTTTAGAATATTGGTTTGTGTTTCATTCTTCCTATGTCTTCCCTCAGTGATCTTGGTTCTTCTCTTATCTTTAGCTCTGTCATCTATGCAGGTAACCACAAAATCTGTATTACCAGCTTCAACTTCTCTCCCAAGTTACAATCTTAAATAGCCAAAATACTAATCTGGATACCTTCTATGTGGGTATTTTGCTTTATAAAATTTACTGTCCTCCTATCAAAACTCACTCAGGACATACTACAGTCTTTAAATAAAGACCACGATATGGCATAAGCAGAGTATAAACTCTAGATTCCAAATCTAGTACTTCTAACTGTGTGACTTGATTAATCCACATAAGTATACAACGCTTGAAATGGTGATGGTCAGGCTATGGTAAAAACTGGAGACAGGATAGGGAAAAGTATTGGCAGATTACCTGGTATGTCATAGAAATTCAATAAATCATACCATTCTTCTTATTCTTAAACTCTTCTTGGAATTGATATAATGCCTTTACTCTCAGATTATCTTTTATATCTATTACCCCTGTTTCTCAAATACAGAACAAAGAAATACTTAAAACGTTGACTGTGTCAAGACATTCTGGACACCGAGCCTTATTTTCTCACTGAATTCCACTATTCATTGGAAATAAGTTCATCTGGAGACAATAATAATTTTAAATTATCCTAAAACTCCAAGAATGCAGCAAAGTCTCTTCAGCACAGAAGATTGATAATATTATGATAAAATGCTAGTATTAGAATTCAAGAATGCATCACTCACATAAAAATGTATCTAAACTGAAAATACTATGTCAAATTGTGGGAAACAGTGAGATACGGAAGGTTCTTTCTCATTGGATTTAGGTAATTTTCTTTTTGGCTTTAAGGTGATTTGGCACTGGTGGTTTCATTGCTAATCAAGGCAGAGTTTCTATCCAGCTTATATTAGTCCATTTTCATACTACTGATAAAGCCATAACTGACACTGGGAAGAAAATGAGGCTTAATTGAACTTACAGTTCCACATGGCTGGGGAGGCCTCAGAATCATGGCAGTAGCCAAAAGGTACTTCTTACATGGCAGCAGCAAGAGAAAATGAGAAAGAAGCAAAAGCAGGAACCCCTGATAAACCTATCAGATCTCATGAGACTTATTCACTATCAAGAGAATAGCACAAGAAAGTCCGGGCCCCAGGATTCAATTACCTCATCCTGGGTCACTCACACAACACATGGGAATTCTGGGAGATAAAATTCGAGATCTGGGTGGAGTCACAGCTTTTTTAAAGATTCTAAGACCTTTTAAAGTAATGGCCTCACTTCAGAGACCACATTTATACCTTTGCCACAAGATACAATGAAAAAAAAAAAAACATAATAGACCCCCAAAGAGGAGGGTCAAGAACTTTGAAACACAAAGGCAAGTAGAATTGGTCTGGAAACCCTGGTCCAGTCACTCACGTGTGGTCAGTTACATTTCTATTTCTCACCTATCCTCCCCAGACCAGGTGCTGGGAACTAATGCCTGTCTAAGTGTTGTATTGTCTCTGTTACTGTTGTTGTCATCATCTTGTTGTGGCTTTAAGGTTTTTCTATTTGCAAAACTCAGTGCTTCAGCATTAATACTTAAATGGAGTGAATATACTTCTTTTTAAATAGACTCTCTGCTGTGTATACAATGTTGTAGTAGAAATATATATATATATATATACATATTTAGATTAGTGACCCAATGAAAGATGGTGGTGTCATAATTGTCAAAATATCTCTATGGGAGGTAGAGAAGATATAGATCACTCCTTTTTTAACAGCAAGGAAAACTGTGTGAGACAAGTCATATTTTTTGCTCATAACAAAAATGAACAATATAAAAATGCCCTGTTAAATGATGCTTTGCCACTGATGCCAAATTGAGGGTGAGAGAGGATCATCATTTTCCTACAAGTGAGAAAAATACAAAGAACACACAGACACACACACACACACAAACATATGGACACACGGAGACAAACACACAAACTCACATACTTGCACATGTACCTAACTTAGATATGATGGCTTAAAGGAAGAATTGAGGAAATAAAACAGACCCATAGCTTGTAGTAGAAACTTTTAACACTGGAAAATTCAAACTTCAGAAGGTCTGAGCTCCAGTGGGCAAGAAGCTACTTGGCATACTATAAATAGACTAGAACCACAATATTAAGAAGAAGACTGATATTTACAGATTCTTCTTTAGAGATTCTCTAGTGACTAGACTAATTTTCATAATCTCTCTATATTAGCTAAAAAAATCATCCTTAGAAATTTGGACTAGAAATTGCCTGTTTTCCTGTCTTTTATGTGGTTCCCTTTCCAAGTTCTTCCTTATATTCTAGAAGAAGAGATCCAACAAGCAACTGGAGATTACACAAATGATTCAAGCATTAGAAATGAATTGAATTTAATGAACTCGATGGTCCTTGCCTATCCTGAGATGCTGTGATCCTATAACTTTTATATCATCCAGCTGTGATGACACCACCATGCTTCTGCATCCTACGATGTCATTCTTTAGTACCATAGCAAGTAAGATATGCACCTGCATGTTCGTGTGAAAACCGTCCCAGAGAAAAGTAACTAATTTTTTACATCAGTTAAAGAACAACTGTTTAATACATTAATTTCTCTTGGGATCAGAACATTCAACTCCTCGGGACATTGTACAAACCTAACCCCACCAACACCAACCAAAAACCTATGTGTTCAGTGTAATATGACCAGAATCAGCACTTGCGTTTTGCATTTAGAAAAGTGAAAACTGAAGAGGCAAGAATCAAAGGTGAAGGTTACATGAGGATCCAGGTCTCTGGTATTTGTGTTCCAAAATTTTCTCAGTAAGCTCTCTTTTCCTCATGTTGAACTGTACCATTTGTTAACAAAGATAATTCAGTGCCAAAGTTCTAAATTGCATGGAATGGTCACAATGAGTGCATGTGGAAACCCAGGACAAAATAAATGTTCATAGTAATACAAAAGAGATGGTTAAGGTGCCCGAGTATAGTTCAGTGTTGTTTATATTTTGTCCACAAGATGGTAGCGTACTACACTTTCCAGTTAATGTAAAGCTGGCCTGTGATCCTAATTTCCCATAAACTAGAGAACGGTTGGTGTTGAACAGAGGCCAGCCACTCTGGATATTATTTGATATTTTTTTTATGAGGATGAATTGTTGATATGAAGTGTATTTAGTAATGCTATAGCAAGCTGGGGATTCAACTGAAATAAAGAAAACCCAGAAATGCATTGCATTCCAACTTCTTAAAGGGAATTTGAGAAGTGGGAATACTTTGGACATCTAAAAACCACACACCAAGGATCAGATACTGACATATTTAAAAAACACCACCTTAGTACATTATGCAAAAGACATCCAGGATGTCAACTTCGATTAATCTTCAGTGAAATTTTGCACAGCAACAAAGTTTCTTCCATGAAATGAGTTCAAGAGGACTGTAGATGTTTTTCCCTCAAACCCAGGGGGAAAGCAAGACCTTAGATGTTATGACATTTCCATGAGCTCAATAATAGGGCAGCATCAGCAAGCCAGCCTGCCCTTCTGTTGTGTGCCTCTCTCCCTCAGCTAGCCCCATGTCAGAGGGCACAAGACACAGATGGGAAAAACATCTGGCCTATCTGCCTCCATTGACCAAAGGGCCTTCTTTGAGGTTCTCAGGCTCACTTCATCTTTTTTTGAACTCTTTTTAAAATGAGAAGCTCAAGTGGGATTTCCTTTCATCTTACTATATTATTTTCAAATTAAATTAGGTCTTATGCCCTGTATCAGAATTACAAAAGCAAGGCTCCAGGGCATGTAAGTGACTTCCCATTTTGTTGTTTAGAACAGCTGAGCTCCCCACCTAGGAAGGAGAGAGAGATGAGCCAGGAGCAGAAGTTGGGGTAGAATAAGGGCAGAGGGCAGGAGGGGAGCCCCTGCAGTCTCAACTCTAGGATTGCCCTTCCAATGGGCTTCAGCATCGAATCAAGCTTCCTCAGGCCTCCAGAGTCTAGCCTTATTCTGGCTATTTTATTCCCCTTGTACTGCAACGTGCATCCTCTGATATAACCTTATTTGCTGCTGTCTATTTGGCTGTCACTGCCTTTGCTGTTAGATTTTGCTTTCATATTGTTTTTGGTTCCAGTAACTCCAACCCCAGTCAGAAACTCCATGGCTCCAGCTTACTTAAGAGAGTTTCTTTTTCAAAATTCCTCAAGAAGCAATGCAAATGGTGGATGTAGTCACTTCTTTTTAAGGAGTATAGAGTGACGATTAAGAGAGTAAGAGAAAAGTATACTTTAAAACATGGAAATAAGCAGCTTTTAAGTCTACTCATTATTATAATTGGGTAACTTTTCTGCTTTCCATAACAAGTAGGTATTTTCTCTTCTACACCTTTCATGATATGTCTTCCTAACTACATGGCAAATCCAATGGAACCCGATGGGGTTTTCTGTCCCTCTTACCACTGACAGGGTGTTCGTTACTATAAATAACCCCATATAAATTATATGTGGTGAGCTAAATATTAGCAAGAGGAGTTTACCTCAAAGACGCCTCACTCTGTAACCCCCAGAAGGCTTAAGCCTGCTTCTATGAAGGATTGCGAGGTTCTGTTAAGGCCAAAGTGATGTGAAGATGCTGCAGGAATGTATGAGGGAGTGGGAAAACCATAGAGATAGAGAGGAAGCAAAGAGGGAGAGAGAGCAGCAGAAGAGGAACCTTCCAGTGACCACTAGTGACTCGGTGAATAGATGAAAGGGAACTCTGATGTTGCACCATGATCTGGATTCTCTGTATTTTTGCCTTTGAATAATAGGTACAAATGTTTCCTCCTAGAAATATACTCTGTCTGCTTGTCTTTCTAGATAGCATAGAGCCAAACAGAAGGTTATAGAAACATAGTTCCTCGGATTGAGATTGAGTGTTCTGAAGAACTCTTTAGTGTTTTGAGGTACTCATCGTCCTCCATGCTTGATCCATCTATTATCCATCTACCTGTTACCTATCTATCTATGTTATATTATAGTGTAATAATCTGTTTTTTTCACCTAATACTCTATCATAAACTTTTTCCCAGATGGTTAGATAATTTTAAAAGATACGATCTTCAATAGCTGCATTATACTCTATCATATGGAAGCACCGGTTGTACTTTGGTCATTCGCACATGGTTGGGCGTCATTTGACAGAAGCCGTGTGAAGATGGAGTGACTGATCTCCGAGACATTGTCATCTCCTTGCCTATGGAAGAGAGAAATTGTAGACTGGACTGTACATGTTGAGGAGGAACATTAGCCCTGACTGGGTAATGGAGCCCCACCTTCAGACTCTGAAAGTCTGAGACTCCAGCTGACTGAATGGGCTTCCAGTCACCCAGGCCAGAGCCCTGCAGGAGGGAAAAGGCAGACAAGTGCCATGGCCTGGGGCCACTGTCCAGCCTCTGAAATTGTGGACTCTTTCCCCTTGGAAAGAGGATCCTGATTTTGTAGTCTAAAGGACACGTGCTTGACCCCAGAGTCACCTATGAAGGCAAGTATTGATTGACCTAAGTTCACACAAAGATTTATGTGTGGGAAAGTGGTGCTGCCTGAGGCCCACACTTAAGATTGACAGATGTTCTGCACATAATATCATCCCTCTCTGTAGTGGAAATGAATAAAATGTTCTGTTCTTAAATAAGAATCTAGGTGGAGTTCCCAGGACTTCTCCACAGCCCAAAGTGAGCCCAGGGATCTGGGAGATGGACCGGTGCCTGAACAGGGCGACTGGAGAGCCTACAGACAGGTTCTTTGTGCTACTTGAAAGGTGGAACAGAGTCTAAGTCCTATTACTATTATTAATAAATGCCCTCATTTCCTCTTTTATCCCAGGTTTATATTTTTTAATAAAAAAAAAAAAGTGTTCTGCCATAGGGCTGGAGATGAGGCATGCCAGGAAATTGACAGGTTCCCATGGACTGTGCTCCCATTCCCCTTATGCACTATGCTGAGGTGATAAAGAGAAGCAACATGAACAAGTACAGGTGGGCTTAGGGGCTATTAGCCCTCACCCAGGAATAGGGAGAGCTGGGTCAAAGAACCAAGAAGAATGAACCAGAATGTGACTCCTGATGCTACCACCATCTGAAAGCTTAAAATATTATAATTTAAAACAATATTTACTAAGTACCACTCCTATATTCAGGGACTATACTAAGAAGGGATAATCAAAAGATTAATTTATTTGTTGATGCTACAAATATTTATTGATGTCCTATAATATGCCAGGCATAATGACAGACCCTGGGGAAGCAATGATGAAACAGATAGATCTCTGCTTTCATTGACCTTCCCATCTAGCAGGCAATACAGATATTGAATTCAAAACAATTTAGCATTTTAAAAAATCATGTCATTATACCATTCTCTTGTTCTGGATTACCTGAGAGAGAAAGAGAGAGACAGGAGTCACTCTAGTAGAAATCAAAACACCAGGCCTGGCACTGAGGCAGGTGGGTAAGTTGAGCCCAGGGGTTTGAGATCAGCCTGGGTAACATGGCGAAACCCCATCTCTACAAACATACAAAAATTAGCTGCATATGGTGGTATAGTTCCAGCTACTTGTAGGGCTGAGGTGGGAGGATCACTTGGACCAAGAGATCAAGGCTGCAATGAGCCGTGTTTATACTACTGCACTCTACCCTGGATGACTGTGTTTATACTACTGCACTCTATCCTGTATGACTAAGTGAGACCCTGTCTCAAGAAGAGAAGGGGAGGGGAGGGGAGGGGAGGGGAGGGGAGGGGAGGGGAGGGGAGGGGAGGGGAGGGGAGGGGAGGGGAGGGAAAAAGAAAAGAAAGAAATAAGCACACCAGCTTTATGACTTCATGATAAAACTGTTTGGAGCATGTGTTATTTAGCCAAGAGGGCTTTACAATGTGCCCCATAACTGAATTTTCTCCACAAAACTGTAAGCCTCCTTCGCAGGGGACCAATTTTATCATCTGACTTATAGTCCCTGCCGAAGGACAGAGCCAAACATCATTAAGGTTCTCTGCCAATAGCCAAGCAATCTGTGCCCACTTTCACCTTCTCCTATCTGACCAGCAGCCAACTCAGCTGGAAGTTGGAAGGCCCTTGCCAATCAGCTGGGTAACACCTCTGGCTAAGTTCAGTTGGTTAAGAGAACAAAAGGCTCGGATGGGATAAGAGACCAGAATTTTTACTCTAGTAGAGACCCCTCCAGAGAAAATGGAAAGAGTGCAGGCTAAACACACCCCTTACAATTGTGATGAGTGCTCCAGAAAGAGCAGCCCAGGGGATCGTGAGTGAGCATGACACAGGGGCCTAACTTCTTCCAGGAATGGGGTGTCTGAGTAAGGCATGGTTCCTGCTCTCAGATAATTTATAGGCTTAACAGTGGGGAGGGTGAGTCATCATAAAACAATAAGGATAAATTATCTACTAGCAACATAAGTTAGGTTCAAAAGAAGTATGAAGGTGGGTAGCAACTGATGATTTGCCTTCATTATTTCCTGTTCATCTTATAAGTACACCTCTTACCCCTTTTATCTATAGTATGAGGAGACAATGTCATGCAGAGATGGTCTCTCTACTATTTCAATATGAGAATAAATCAATTACAAAGTAAAAATTTCAGTCATTCAGGGATAAATTCCAGATCTGGATACTTAGGGGTTTTTTTGTTTGTTTTTTTGCTTTGTTATTAGATCTGTTGGTTGTCTAAGAAACAACCATATCTATTGAGCTTTATGACATCATGTAAGCAAAATCTGAAATCCACCCAAAAGTGCAAACACATCTCAAAATACTTAAAATAAAAGCTGCTTTTTATTATAAAATTAGTGCATATTTGTTAAATAATTTAGAAGACGCAGAAATGCCCCATTATTTAAACCCAGCCATAATTATCACTTTGATATATTACTTCCTTTACTTTTATTTTTTCCATCTGCATAGCTTTTATTTTGTTTTCTTAGTGGTTTTGTTTTGCATGCATAATAAACTCTCAATTATCTGCAATGGATTAACTAATTTGTGAATTAACCATCATTATATATCAGGCAAATAGTCTGTGAGAAAATATTAAAGCTATCGCAAGTCACTGAAGACCCTTATTAAACATATATCTATTGAATGCTTATTATGTGCCAACCACTCTTCTGTGGCTGGGAAATCAGAGATGAACAAGGAAATATGACTCCTGTTCCCATTTAGCCTACATTTATCACCCCTGTATTGGAAGGCATCTATTGTCCGGGATTGTAATCAGCTGGCACACAGAATTAACTACATGAGGGAACATCTTCTCCTCTCTCATCTACAAGGAGAGGAGTCACTCTTGACAGTGTCCATTCTGCCCCTCACAACCCAGTCAAACCAGGTTGGTGGCCCAGCAAAGGGAAACATTTGTGACAACTGTGAATTTTATAAACTCAAGGCTAGAGAGGGGATGTTAGGCGAGAAAAAGCAACATAAGAAAGGAAGTACATGTCAATTCCACTCCTATATTCGGTTTTGGGTTCATTTTGATTTGTTTTGAAACAGAGTCTCACTCTGTCCCCCAGACAGGAGGGTAGTGGCATGATCTCAGCTCATGGCAGCTTCTACCTCCTGGGTTCAAGTGATTCTCAGGCCTCAGCTTCCCGAGTTGCTGGGATTTCAAGCATGCACCACAACATCTGGCTAATATTTATATGTTTTTAGTAAAGACAGGGTTTTACCATATTGTCCAGGCTGGTCTCAAACTCCTGGTCTCAAGTGATCCTCCTGCCTCAGTCTCCCAAAGTGCTGGGACCACAGGCATGAACCACCATACATGGACTTTTCATTTGAATTTTACACTGATTTATATTAGCTGCATGTTTTGATTTGTAAAGCAACACTTTAAAACAAATTTATTCTAGGCCCCACCTTCTCCAGAAGAAGCTCTCAATTTATTCAAATCTTTTATGCCTCTCTTAGTCCAGGACTAGTATTTTATATTATATATATAATATTAAGATATTACATATAGTTATATGGATATATGGATATAATATCTGATACATTATTATGTATCCATTAATATTTTATATATATTGCAGTGGATATATTTTTATGTGTTCAGGTTATTAGATATCTATAAAGAAATTTTGATTATTTATATTGTATCAAATTTTTAAACCACTAATTGTTTTTCAATTGATTCTTTTTAAAGTATCAAATCATCCATATAAACGATAGTATTCTATCTTCCTTTTTAATGCATCTGCCTTTTGTACCTGTTCCGTATTTTTTACTTCTGTTGCACTGGTATTAGAACTCCCAGTGGAGAATAATGGTGGTGATAACAACATATATCTTTGATCTTAGCTTTTGTCAAATATTCTGATATTTTAAGTGTTATCTTTGATTTAAGATAGTTATTTTTACCATGTTAAGAAAAGTCTTCTGTTAATAGTGTTTTAGATTTTCACAGAAATGCACATTATAATTTATTAAATAGGTTTTGGGCACTCATTTTATGATCAAAAGATTTTTTTTCCATCTATTATTGAACTCATAATTATAAAAAGTATTTTCATTTTTTCGATATTCCTTGGCACAAGTGGAATTGTATTAAAGAGTTAAATTGGCTAATATTACATATATACATTCCCTTCCACATTTATGGGAAGACAGTTTCGTTTTCTTTGACCACAGTATGTTTTTTAATCAATTTTGGGCATCAGGTTTATGACCCTTTATGGATCAACTGGAAAATTTTTCACTTTTTGTGTGTACAAAACTTTTAATTAAAATAATAAGCATTATATTTTCTGTAAAAGTTTGAAAGAAACTCATCAATGAAATCATTTGGCTTTTCAGCCGTTTTAAATTTATTTTTGTTTGTTTTTTTCTTTTCCCTAGGATATAGATCCTGATGCTTTCTATATCTTCTTGAATCATCTTTGTTAATTGATACTTTTACGTAAATACTCTTCACACTTTATGGAGGCAACTAATTAGACATTTTACTTATTTTAATTGTATTCAGAGGAGTTGTTTAAAATAATTTCTTAATCTACTCCCTGTTTAAATGAGTACAGTTCTTATCTCAGTGATTTCTATTGAATTCAACTCATGACGGAGTTTTTACTTTTGACTCATCTCTCAGTCACCTGGCATAAGTCATTTGGGTTTGTTTGTTTTTTTAAGAAGTGCACATAGTATATTTTCTAAACCCTTGTATATTGGGAATTTTCTTTCCTAGCTTCTCGTATAAACTATGACTTCACTACATATAAAAGTATAGGTTACATTTTTCCATGCACTGTTGTTATTTTGCACTCAAAAACAGAAGCCAAATGTCAGTCTGAATTCTGTAGATTTGTAGATGTGGCAGATACTGCCAGTTGCTGACTCAATATTTATTCTGTTCTTTCTTACTAACTCTGATTTAGCTGGGTATATAAATATTCCCTGCCCAAACCATATTTCCCAAACTACCCTGCAGAGAGAATGGCCATGTATCATGGTCCTGGCCACTGAATTAATTTTAGGCAGAAGTTAACAAATGCAGGCTTCTCAGAAAGGCCCTTAACAGGGAGAGAATCACCTTTGAGCATGTGTTCCTTTTACCTCTTCTTGTCTTCCTGCCTGGATACAGTGGCTGGAGTCTTGGCAGCGATCTTGAGAGGATCACCTTAAGAATGGCAGACAGAAAAGCTAGAAGGAAGCTGCTCCCTTGAATGACACAAAGGCTGCCTTTGCAGCTCTAAACTGCCTCTCCAGATGTATTAGTCCATTTTCATGCTGCTAATAAACACATCTATCCACTGAGCAAAATCTTAGACAGTGTGATACTCAAATTTTATCTCTTATTCAGAAACTTTTTAGCAAATTTCATAGAAAGAACCAATCATTTCCTGGTTTGTAATGTCATTCACATGGTTTACACAATTAGTTGGAAAATTTCTTTACTATACTGGGGTTCTGTTTTCTTTTATATCCCTCACCCTGGTCTGTAAATTCTTTGAGAGCAGACCCAGTGATCTTTTTGCATACTTGAGACTGGTAATTTATATTTAAAAAAAAAAGAGGTTTAATGGACTTACAGTTCCATGTGACTGGGGAAGTCTCCCAATCATGTTGGAAGGAAAATGGCACGTCTTACATGGCACCAGAGGAGATAAATGAGAATTATGTGAAAAGGGTTTCCCTTATAAAATTATTAGCTCTCATGAGACATATTCACAACCATGAAAACAGTATGGGGGAAACTGTCCCTATAATCAATTATCTCCCACTGAGTCCCTGCCACAATACGTGGTTATTATGGGATGGGAGCTACAATTCAAGATGAGATTTGGCTGGGGACACAGCCAAACCATATAGCCAGATTTCTTTTACATGTGAGAAAAACAAAACTTATCTTCTTTAAGCCATAACTATTTAGACCTCCTGTTTTAGGTTAGCAAACCAGTTACTAATCACTGAATAATTAATTGCATTGTCATGATCCTGGTCAAGTTTTTATTTATACTTGTATTTTTAAATAAAATGTCCACACTCTTGGAGTATGTTTTTTTTATTTGTTTACTTGGAATTTAATTGGGCATTGAAATGATGTGCTGAAGACTATTTCTAAGAAAAGACCACCCAACAACCTTCTGCTCTGCATTCTGGAAGCAGGCTGCAGAATCATGACTGGAGGCAAAAAAGCAGAGCACCCTGCAAAATGATCTTAAAAGACGGATCAGGAAGAGGGTGCAAAGGAAAACTTCTATGGCTTCCTCACAATACAACACTTAATGGACTTACAGTTAAGTCAATTAAGTAACCAGATGGTAACCATTAGGTAACCAGAAACATGGCTACCTACTTTTCTGATGAGTAATAAAGGTCTTCAGTGTCTGAGCCAGAAAGCAGACAATGAGAGAGACATACAATATTATCCCACCTTGTCCCAGGAGTCCAGTATTGTTTAATCTTCTTGGGTGATGCATTGGTAAGCCATTGATGGATTTTCTCATTCAAATTCCATGGACAAGAAAATGTGTGGAAAATTATCACAGATTCTGGCAATGAATTGTGTCAATAGTTATGTTCAATGCTGTGATCAGCACCCACCCCATCACAAGACCACAAATGTTTATATTTTTGTCCTTGAAAAAACATGCCACATATCAATGGCATGGTGTTTAACCACATTTTGTAAGCTCTTATTTTTATTTTAAAGACAAATTGAGAGAAACTCCACCATAATCATTAATAACTCTATAATAATCTACAAAGAGGCAAATTATTTAATCATTAGTTAAAAATTCAGATTATAATTTTTGTTATTATAAAATAATTATAAATACCATATTGTTTTCTTAAGAAAAAATCCCAAGAGTGGGATTATTGTGTTAAAGTTAACACTGTGTTTAAGGCTTTTGGTATATATTAAAGATGGTGATTAAGCACCTTTAGAAGTCGTCATCTGAATGTTTCTAAGTCTTCTTGTTCTTTTGCAAACCCTAGATATATAAAATCTTTCTTGACTGGTATATAATTCTTCTTTACTTAATTTAATCTTCTCAGTAGCTTCATAAAATTTTGATGTATTATTTTACCAGTAAGGGACTGTGGTTTAGAGGGGGCCTTTGTCCAATATCACAAAGTAAATGAGAAACTTGTTAATGGCAATTGAGTTGGAGCTCTTTTGAGAAACACAAACTCTTCACCTCAAATCCACTGCACTTCCACGTTTCAACACCACTTCCTGGCATTCTTATTTTACAGATAAAGAAACTAATATCCAGAAAGATAAAGGAACTTGTCAAAAGCCACAAAGCAAGGTAGTGGCATAGACCCAGTTCTGAAATCTTTATTAATAAAATGATACTGTATTCAAGATCAGTTTGTAACAATTAGAAATAATCTGAAGAACTAATCAAATACAACATGCCACAACATGGTGAATCATTACAGAGCATTTATGTTTATGTTTCTATAGCCCCAGCAGAGTTTTGCCGAACTTTTCCCAGGGTACTTTGCACTTCACCTTCCTTGTCCCAGCAGGACATCATGGAGCTTGCATCCATCCCCAACCTGAGTCCAGAGTTTAAGGAAGGGGCAATCAAGAAAACAGATTTCAAGAACAAAAGAATGCTGAAAAGGAGACCATTTCTTATATCTGAAGTGAGGAACAATTTGCACAGGTTTCCCAGTGGGGGGAAAAAAAAACTCTCCTTGCAATAACTTTTTCTACAAAAATGATAGGCTTTCCCATCTTGTATCCAAAATTCACTTACTTGTCATTTTTTATGACTATGCAAGAGGTCTCAAGACATTTCTCTCTTTATCTTTGTATTTTCTCTTTTGCATTGTTCACACTGTGCTTTGGAAAATAAGGTTCCAGCTATGAATGGTAAGCAATTCCAGGGAAGGAGTTTTCATAGTTTCCCAATCATAAAACATAATGTTTCCACAAAAACATCTTTGCACAGACATAAATTAGGAGGGCAATGTCACAATGACCGACTCCACCCCCACTATTCTCCCCATCCTTACGTGGCTAAAGATAACCGTAGCCATTGTAAAAGAGTAAGTCGGCCTGCAAGCTGCAGCAGCTCTGATGAAGGCTACAATAAGAAGGAAAGAGGATTCCTGTGTCAGAATTAGAGTTTTGTTTTAATTTTCACTCTAGGACCTACCCACTACTAGCCTCGCTTACTCCTGTCCCCACACACAGATGCTACACTGCAATGGGCAACTTGATGAGTGATGCCCATACTTTCTGCTTACCTTCCTGCCTCCTTTGCCCTTATTGAATCCTCATCTGAAATACCTTTTTCTCTCCACTGAGTAAAATCTTAGACAGTGTGATACTCAAATTTTATCTCTTACTCAGAGACATTTTAGCGACTTTCATAGAAAGAACTAATCATTTCCTGCTTTGTAATCTCATTCACATAGTTTACACAATTAGTTTAAAAATTTCTCCACTATACTGGGTTTTTCTTTTCTTTTATATCCCTCACCCTAGCCTGTAAACTCTTTGAGAGCAGGTACAATAATCATTTTGCATCTGTGTAGCCTAAGCATCTAGCAAAGGGATCAGCATACCTTTTCTGTAAAGATCCAGATACGTAGTTACAACTACTAAACTCTGTGGCTGTAGTGTAAAAGCAAACAATATGTAAGCAAATGAATGTGGCTGTATTTTCATAATACTTTATCTCCTAAAGCAGGCGATGGGACACATTTGATTCACAGGTCATAGCTGGTCAACCTCTGATCTAACATAACGTCTGGTGCACACACACACACACACACACAGCTCAATAAATGGTTATTATCTAGTAGCCATACTTTATAATGGTCTCACTATATATAGTCACCAGATAATATCTTATAATGCCATTATAAAAATATGTGCTAATTATATGATAGGTACGTAGTATTTTATGGCAGCCTGGAAAACCAAACCAATATATACATCTTTCTATGAATCTGTGAGTTGTAACTCATGACTACCTTATCTAAAAAAAAAATTAATTTGAAAATGGCATTCTGTGAGGGTCAAAATTCTAAAGTGAATGAATTGAAAGTTAGTAAGGACAAAGTATTGGCCCTGTGGTGACTAGCAACTATTCATCTCAGTTAGAGCTGAGAGAGGGCTTTGGCCTCCTGGTACTAAGAAGCAGTAGGACAAGGCCCCCAAATATAGGGAGATGGAACCCATGGCAGAGGAACCAGCACTTACATCACTGAGTAATGACAATGGTAACAATAATTATTATGACTACAGCAAAGACCTACTGAGTAGTGTACTTACTATGTGCCAGGCACTTTTCTTTTTTCTTTCTTTTGAGACAGAGTTTCGCTCTTGTTACCCAAGCTGGAGTGCAATGGGGTGATCTCGGCTCACCGCAACCTCCACCTCCTGGGTTCAGGCAATTCTCCTACCTCAGCCTGAGTAGCTGTGATTACAGGCACGCGCCACCATGCCCAGCTAATTTTTTGTATTTTTAGTAGAGACGGGGTTTCACCATGTTGACCAGGATGGTCTCGATCTCTTGACCTCGTGATCCACCCGCCTTGGCCTCCCAAAGTGCTGGGATTACAGGCGTGAGCCACTGCACCTGCCACTGCGCCCGGCCCTGCCAGGCACTTTTCTAAGTACTTAGCATGCGTTTAATTTTCACAAAAACCCTCTAAAGAGAGCGTTTCTTTTACCTCAAATTTACAGATAAAAATGAGGCTCAGAAGGTTAAATAATTTATCTAGGGTAATACAGTTAGCAAGTGGTGATACTGGCAATATAAAATTCAAGGATTGGTGTTGATGCATGCAATACATGTGGTTCTTAAATGCAGGTCTATAGATTAGCTTTACAAGAATCACCTGAGGAATTAACACAGACTCCTAGACCTCATCCTTAGAAATGTCGAGTCCAAATACCTGTGGTGAAATCAAAGAATCTTTCTCTTTTTTTTAAGTGTTGCCCCATGATTCCAGTGCGTAGTTATAGTGAATTGAATGGTAGCTTTCAAAAAGAGATGCTTTGTTCTAATCCCTGGAACCTGGTGGTATTACCTTGAGAAAATCTCAGTGGACCCTAAATCTACTAACAAGTGTCCTTGTAAAAAACATACAGAGGAGACAGAGAGGAAAGAGAAGGCAATGTGACCATGGAGGCAGAGATTATAATGATGCAGCCACAGGTCAAGAAATACTAACAGCCAGGTGTGGTG
Organism: Callithrix jacchus; assembly: GCF_049354715.1. Taxonomy (NCBI): domain Eukaryota; kingdom Metazoa; phylum Chordata; class Mammalia; order Primates; family Cebidae; genus Callithrix; species Callithrix jacchus. The sequence continues at coordinate 105,726,918 of NC_133510.1, read as the reverse complement.
GCTCAAGCACACTGGGAGGCCAAGGTGAGCAGATCATGTGAGCTCAGGAGTTTGAGACCAGCTTGGGCAACATGGCAAAATTCAGTCTGTATAAAAAATATAAAAATTAGCCGGGTGTGGTGCTGCACATCTGTGATCTCAGCTACTCAGGAGGCTAAGGTCAGAGGATCACTTGAGCCCAGAAGATGGAGTTTGCCGTGAGCTAGGGTCATGCCACTATACTCCAGGCTGGGGACAGAGCCAGACCCTGTCAAAAAAGGAAGGAAGGAAGAAAGGAAGGAAGGAAGGAAGGAAAGAAGGAAGGAAGGAAGGAAGGAAGGAAGGAAGGAAGGAAGGGAGGGAGGGAGGGAGGGAGGGAGGGAGGGAGGGAGGGAGGGACGGAAGGAGGGAGGGAGGGAGGGAGGGAAGGAAGGAGGGGGGAAGGAGGGGGGGAAGGAAGGAGAGGGGGAGGGAGGGAGGAAAAGGAAGGAAAAGAAAAGAAAAGAAAGGAAGGAAAAGGAAGGAAAGAAGGAAGGAAGGAAGAAAAAGAAAAAAAAATGCTAACAAGCACCAGAAAGCTGAAAGAGGCAAAAACAAACAATTTTCCCCTAAAGCTCCCAGGAGGAATGTAGCTTTGCCAACACCTTGATTTCTAGTTAAGGATTAGAAATTGCAGCAATGTGGCAGAGCAAGTTTCTGTTGTTTTAAACCTCCCAGTTTACAATGGCCTTAGGAAACTAATACGGAAAGCTCTCACTTTCATTTCTTAATTCCCAGACCCATGTAGGCTGAGTACGGGGGAGATATGCTGGTGTCTGGTTTGAAGCACATACCACATCACGTAGAACAGAATCCCATGCTTGCAGGGTGTTGTCTCCCAACTGATGTCATAACTAAGCCTTCAGCAGCCACCATCTTTCAATTAGGCCAGCTGGTGCTAGGTAATGGAGGTGTGTGATAAGACTAGCTGGTTTTAGGGGCATGAGTACATGGCTGCACATCTTTTGTTGTAGTATGAGTTTCTTGATCAGACACAGTGCTGTGCAGAATACCATGGCAATGGCTAAGGCATTCCGTCAGCCCATGGATCATGATACTAGGAGAAGTATTGTAGGTATAGAAGGCAAATCCGTTTCTATAATATGTGTATATTCCAGTGAAGGTGAATCCCTGCCCTTTCCATGATGAAAGAAGTAAAATGCAATCAATCTGCCATCAAGTATCTTATTGGTTCCCCTGTGAATGGTTCATATCAGCAACTCAGTATTGGTCTTTGTTGATGGCACATTGACTCAGTAGTCCTATCTATGTTAGCCTTGGTAAAAGGACTTACATGTTGTTAGCTGTTCCTGACACCATGACCATTTTGTTCCCAGGCCCAATGAACAAGCACTTATATGGCTGGCGAAAGAGAGTGACCTCTGTAGAAGAGTGCAACATTCTGTCCACCTAATTATTAAGCATCTCTTCTACAGAGATGATCTGTGGTGGACATTCAGATGGAACACAAATATCTTCACCTTCAGTGCCCAGTCTGAATAGTCTATCCAGGTACTTCTCCAGATCTTTTTTGCCACTAATTTTCCAATCCTATTCCTACTATGTACCGGACCATCCAACTGCCCATGAATCAATAAGGGAGCCACACTTCTGGACTTCCCTCACTCCAAGCATTACAGTCAAACATGCTGCTCAGAGTTCTTCCTACAGAGGGAATTTTTCTTCACTACTGTCCTAGCAGAAGAAATATGGGTTTTCTCTTACAGGTAATGGGGAACCTGAGAGAATATTAAACGGAGAATTTTAATAATTGACTTTTAAACAGAGATTTGAATAACTCACCAAGCCAATTATTATATGGTAACAAACCACATTCCTAGAAACAAATGGGCTTCTTCAAGACAGGATTCTGCCTTGAAGGGATTTTTACCTATAGCCTCTTTTTTTTTTTTTTTTTTTGAGACACAGTTTCACTCTTGTTTCCCAGGCTGGAGTGCAATGGCACGATCTCGGCTCACCACAACCTCCGCCTCCTGGGTTCAGGCAATTCTCCTGCCTCAGCCTCCTGAGTAGCTGGGATTACAGGCACACAACACCATGCCCAGCTAATTTTTTGTATTTTTAGTAGAGACAGGGTTTCAACATTTTGACCAGGATGGTCTCGATCTCTTGACCTGTGATCCATCCGCCTTGGCCTCTCAAAGTGCTGGGATTACAGACGTGAGCTACAGCGCCTGGCCCTGTAGCCTCTTCTTAATACCAGAACCCTGATTCTTATCAAAAGTAAAGTCTACTTAGGTTTAAAAAATACGGAAAGTAATACCTAAAAGTTTACTTAGCTAGGAATTTTGGAAGAAAGAATTTATTGAGAGTCTCTAAGCTTACAATCAACAACACAAGCCCTTACACAGTGAATTATATAAACATATACACTGTAAAAATTCTCATATTAGTGTTCAGTTATTTCTTAGCAATTAGATGATGAGAGGTCTTAGACAGTGTGGCTAACAGGCTGGTTTTCCAGAATTGGATCCACTTCTGCTAGGTACCCTTGCTGTAGTATTCAATTCTTAATTCTGATTTTAGGGTCCTTGTAGCATTTAACAGTTGGATGCTATAATAAATTGCCACAAACCTGGTGGCTTAACACATAACAAATTTACTTTCATACAGTCCTATAATAAGTCCAAAAGCAGGTCACTGAGCTAATGTCAAGATATCAACAGGGTTGATTCCTTCTGGAGGTTCTCAGCAGAATCTACTTGCCTTTCCAGCTTCTAGAATCCCCCTACATTCCTTGGCTGGTGGCTCTTTCCCCCAGCCTCAAAGCCAGGAGTATAACATCTTCAAATCTCTCTGTTGACTCCCTGACCTCTGCTTTCATCATCACAACTTCTGTGATTCTGACTCTCTTCCCTCCCTCTTGTAAGAACCCTTGTGATATATTGGGTCACCTGGATAATTCAGGGAAACCTACTTGTCTCAATATTCTTTACTTCATCATACCTGCAAAGTCCCTTTGCTAGGTAAGGTAACATATTCACAGGTTGTGGGGATTGGGATGTGGATGTTGCTGGGAGATCATTATTCAGCCTACCACAGTTCTTAAAACGAATTACTGAGATGAGTTCATCTTTGCTTGTGAATTGCTTGAAGTACCATTTTTTTCTGTTAACTGATTCCTACAGAAGATGTTGCTTTCCTTTGCAAAATGCTCCCTGCAGCATTCTCTGCTAAGGAGAGAGGCTGTGTGAGGCTGCAGTCTTGTCCTTCCCAGGCGTACTCTACATCTGAGTTCTCTTTGATAATTCTGTTCACTCCTGCGAACTGACATTTTCCATGGGAACACTGGGCTGGAATGTGCATTTTAGACCTTATCTGGCAGAAAGAGTACCTTTCTCCTTGGAGTTGCAGCCAGAAATGAATTCCCTTTTGTATAAAACATGAATACCATCTTACTTTCTGTGAAAACACAAATACCTCCTCCAGCCACACTGTGTTGCTAGAGTTTCAGAGGCCTGAAAAGGAGCACATTTCTTCCCCTGCCCAAGTTCTGAGCAAATTACAAAATAAGACCACCAAGTAAGGCAGAAGCGAAATCAAAATATCACCTTTATGGTTATATTTGAGAATTATGCCTGAAACACGAAGCACATAGGCTTCCTAATACTGAAACCTAGAATTAGACCAATTTTCCCATGCTATGACAAGCAGTCTGAGTACTATAGGTCTCCACATGTGAGTCTTACCCTAGAAAAGCTTATGGCCTGGAGACACAAAGTAGGACACATGGTTCCTGCAGGCAGCTCGTACCGAAGAGTGAGTGGCTGAGCTATGCATACCCTGTTCTTTCCTCAAACTCACCAATAAGATTATTTACATTACTTGCATCAGAAGAGGCAAGAAATGAGACAAGATCCAGGAATGTCCCATGAGTGAAACTTATTTCACATGCAAAGAAATGGCAGTAAGGTTGGAAGAAATTTCCACTACTGCCAATAACATATTTGGTCTAATAGGTGGATACAAAAGGTTAATTAGAGCATTACCATCTCTGACCAGGCGGTCTACAACAGCTTTCCTAGGAATTCTTAAAACACAGACATGTTATTTCTTATATAATTCTTTCTTCTAAAAGAGATGGGACATATGAAATGCCAGTTATGTGTAAATTCACTCATGGGGAACTGAGCCAAGTCACACAAACATGTTTATGTTTTAATTTGTATATATAATTACCTAATAATAATCCTGGTTCACTTCTGAACAGTTTGCTTTAAGAGGCACTGGTGTTATATAAAAATATAGAAAACTGACAGCTTGAACCAGAGCATAAAGAGCTGTCAAATGACACATATTTACCCAGTCTCCCTGATTGCAGTCTTCTCCCTTACTGATGTTCCAACCAGATTAATTTACTTGAAACATGCTCTGTTCACATTACCTATCCACACGACTTCACAGTCACAGACTCCTTAACCTGGAATTCGAGGTCTCAACCTGTCAACAGCCTTACTTCCTATTACTTTTCTTCACACACCCTTTGCCTTAAACTCCACTCCTCGGCATTCTATACACACAGCCAGGCACTTCCTGTCCCTTCACAACTTGTCCGATATTCTCTCTTTCAAAGGTTACACCTTATTCACGTTTTCATGTTTCTTGATCCTACCTTCTCCTAACATGCAATTTCAATGTCACAACCTTTCAGCTCAAAGGAAGCTTGCACTTCTCCCATCTGCCCATTCAACTCCTCTCTGGGCCCTGGACACTAAGTCTCTTGAGACAGGGACTACAACAAGGTTTTATCTTTTGTTCTCTAAAGAAGGATGGCCATGGACAGTTGTGCAGGTTGTGCATGGTAGCCTTGCCCTGCAACACCTAGCATACTGCCTAACAATTGAGAATTAATTGATCAATAATTTTTAATAAATGAACAAATGACTGTGAATCAAGGATACTGGCATTATCCTCAATTACCAGTGCAATGAATTGAGATCTTAAGACACTGAAAAGTCTGAAGTCAGAAACTAAGGACTAAAAAAAGGAATACGGCTAAAAGGAGCTTAACTCTTTTATCAGATGAACTACAGTCTAGGTTCCATTTTCGGTCTGATGAGACCCCTCCATCATACACATACACATACACATACACATACACAGACACACACACACACATAGACACACACACATACATAGACACACACACACATGCACACACAAGACACCGTTTCTTCCTATCCTTGCAGATCCTTCTTGCCAGGACCTATGTGCGGTCATCATGGTTGTGCAGGGTCCCCAGTAGGCCTGTGCTTAGTTCACTGCACTCACTTCCTGCCTTCAGCCCTTGCCAGGACCCCTTTAGTAAAAGTAGATCTTACCACTCAGTCCCTGTCACCCAAAGCAGGAAAACTGCTACTAGAAACAATATCCAATGCCAACACTACTCTTTTCATGGGAACCTATCTGGCTCTGGGAAGACAGAGTTAGAACATATTATCATAACAATAATCCTGAGAGCTCCCATTGCCAAGAGATCAGATTCTGAATAGATGGACTGTTTCGGGCCTGGATGGCTGCCTTGAAATACAGCTTTCTTATTCAACAGAACTTTGTCTCTGAATAGGTATCACACTCAGGAGAAGGGGAAAACCTAGCAAGATAACAGCCCAGAGCTCTCCAAATGAAACCAGGCCCCTGACCACTTTCCTTACCACTTATGTCACCAACTGAGATGAGTAAACAAACCAAGGAGTCCTGACAGGGTATCCAGATGGCCTGAGCAGTTAGTGCCACCTCTCACTGTTCTTTTACGGACCTCAGTGCCAGAATTTGGAACACATTCATCTGTGCAGACAAGTTACACAGAACTCAGGACAAAAGGTGATATTGCTTAGAATCTCAGATTGCAGGTATTACAGCTTACAAACTTGGGCTTGAATTTTGATCCATAACTCACAGGGAAAGCTGACTTCCCTCACTTGCATTCCACCATTTGGGGATGTGCAATTAGGGGATGGGAGGGACTGAGCCAAATTTTCCTTTGTGCCCCCGGACAGTATGTGCTTCTGAGTATTGATCCTGGATCCGGACAGGCCCAACCTCCACCGCTAGGCCTGCCACTGCACTACTTAACATCTCTAAGTTTCGGTTTTCTCATCTGCAAAATGGGACTGCTTAAAATAGAACTGAATTCAAAGTTTCTTGTGAGGGTTATATAACATAATAGTGGTAAAGCATTTAGCCTAGAGCAAGTCCTCGATAAATAATAGTTACTTTTAAAGGAGAAAATGATATGTAATTCAATAAACATTTTATTTCTAAATGCTACTATATTAGGACTCAGACCAATCTTCTCTTTTACTTGTTTCAACTAGCTGTTTTTCTTTTAAAAGATAAATAGTTCCTATTGCTTCTAAAATTCCTTTTTAGCCCATATGGTTTTAATATCTACCCTAGGCCTGGCCATATAACACATTTAACACATGGAATCTCTTTTAGCCCTTACTGTGGTTATATATCTGCAAAGCAGATGATATTATTCCCACTTTAAGCTGAGGAAACTGAGACTCAGGAGAGTTAAGTGCTCTGCCAAATGTTTTAAGTAGATGTATTTGAATCCAGGAGTCCTGACTCTGAAGTTTCCCCAGAGCCTAAGACTAATTCATGTACAATAGGCAAATGGGAACCAAAACGTTAACTTCATTGATGACCCAATAAAGTGGAAATAGTCAGCATTGAGGAACCCAAAGTGAGACTCTTCTCTCTCTCTAGATCCAGACCTGGAGACTCCTGTAGCAAAGGATAGGTCTCCAGTTAGCCACTAAGACTACATATCCAGCCAGTCACAAGCTTACCTCACCTCCCAGCTGACCTCTGAGGAGAGCAGCTAAAAGAGCCTGGTGACATTTCCCAGGCATTGGTGTTTCCACACAAAGACAGAAAACAAGGGTTAGAGGCAACACGCATAAGAAAAAGAGCATGATCAAAACTCTTTGAGACTCTATCCATTAGTAAGAAGAAATGGCCTAGGTTCTCATCACCCAGATTTGCTACTCCTACCCAAGGGATGAGGGGCTACCTGAGTGAGCATGGGCAGAGAACAACTGAACAGTTCAGCTCAGATGCACCATTTCGGTGGAAACTTGTCAGGGGTGGAAGGGGAGATAAAGGATCTTTTCTAATGATTCCTGTTCCAAAGCTCACTTCACACCATCACATCTTGTTCATATAGGAATGCATGCTTCTCAATAGATGACACAACTTCTTTATAGAACTTATAGAACTGTCAAAGAAAATAATGCTACCTCTTGGCCAATCCACCTAGTGGGAATGTCACCAGACCCTTAACAAAACCTCTAAAGAGAAGAAAGAGGGAGAATGACTTAGAAATATATATAATAGTGCTTTTATCCCCCTGGAGTCAGTTGGAAGTAGTATTGTCTTAAAAATTTGGCAGCCAGATTTCTTACTACAAATTATGAGCCTTTCAGGATGCTCATTAAAAGTTTGGACTTTGCTGTTAAAGAAATCTGGGTTTCAATTTTGACTTAGCTGTGCAGAATCATTCTTTTTGGCTGGCTCATGTTTAAAATTCCTTCCAATGTTTGGAAAATACCCTTCCTTGTATGTGTCTTCATAGGAGGTATGGCTTACCTCCCACTTTGGAAAGCAAATTTTATTTCTCCAACCTCCTTTAAAGCTGAACTTTAGGCAGAAGGTCTAGAATCTACCAAAAAGATGAAGCCAGGCAAGTTTCTAAATTAAGAGGTACTGACACTAAGAAATGGGGACCCTGTAGAATCTACTTTAGGTCAAGCAAGATCAAATTCCTATGGTTTCAGTCCAGTGGTGACAGTGGAAATGTCATAAATCCAGTCTCAGTGGCCTGGGTGTTAGTGGCATTAATGGACCTTGATTCTGGCTAAATAGCTCAAGATCTTGGTACTCCTGCCCCCAACAATTTTGCATGTTATCTAATATCCTCTATATGCATTTCTTTTTTTTGCTTAAATCAGTCAAGTTAATTTCTATTGCTTCCCATCAATAATTTTCATTCAACTTTAGGTAAATTATCTTTTTAAGCCTTGAATATTCTTGTATATACTGAGAAAAAAACTGAGTACCCATCTCCTAAGGGTAATACAAGACTAATCGATTAATTGAGGGTATGCATGTGTATATATAGAGATATATATAGAGAGAGTGCATGTTTAGCGTGATGTCAAGCACATAAATGTAAATAAATGCTAGCTAGAAACATCTGTTCTTTTAAACAACAATGTAAAAATATAATTTCTGTGAAGTTTAAGTTAGTACTTAATTTTACACACACACACACAAACACAAAACCTTAATTAAGCAGGGATGGTCAAGCAGGAAGCCCTGTTCTTGATATTTGAAGAACTCATTGTTATTTTCTCATTATCATATGAAATAGCCCTTATGCTTATAATTTGGAGGAGAGAAACTTAAAAATTTCTATTTCACTCCTAGTATGTCCTGAAAATATGCCTCTTACCAGTAGTGTGTGTGTGTGTGCGTGTGTGTGTGAATTTTTCATTTATTTTTTAAAGCATTCACATTTTATACATCACCATATAGGTAAAAACAGTACATTAACTAATAATACTTTCTGCTGAAAGCAACAGAAAACTATGGGTTCAACACATAAACATTTTCTTTTTTCACATGTCAAGAAGCCAAAAGAAAATTTGTTGAGAGTGATGTGGTTGTCCAAAGAGTCTTCCAGGGATTTAAACTCTTTCTATCATCTGCTTCACTGTATTTAAAGTGATGGTATCCTGGTTGTTTTATCAGTCACAAGATGGCTGCTACACCAACAGCAATCAAATCCATCTGCAGTCCAGGTGGTAAGAAGAAAAAGGCAGAAAGAACTAAGTGTCTAAGAACCATACTTTCTGGGTGAAGTTTTTTGAATAAAATTTTCACTGAAGTCCCATCCAGCAACTTCCAATTCGAGATTATTGAGTCTCATATGCATTCCTAATCCAATCTCTGAAAGCTTTTAGAGGATAGCAAACTGTGACTGAGGTTGTGTCCAGGTACCCTACAGTGTCTGCCATGAATACTAATATGGTCAAAGCTGAGCTGCATGAATGTCCAAAGGTGGCACAAGAGAAACAAACTTGTATCCTCCATTTTATAACAAGCAAAAAGATGGAGGACCATGTATGATGAATGATTATTAAAATACGGATAATGCAAAAATAGCTATCAGTAATTAACATGTGAGACTTACTATACTCCAGGTACCATTGAAAACACTTAGATAATAAATGATTATATTAGAAATTTAAACTATAAAAAGAAACAAAGAAGGTCATTATATAGTGATGAACAGGTGTATTAGTCTGTTTTATCTTGCTAAAAAGGAATATCTGAGATTGGGTAATTTATAAAGAAAAGAGGTTTATTTGGCTCTACAGACTGTCCAAGAAGCATGACACCAGTAAAGGAAGGCTTCTGGTGAGGGCCTCAAGAAATTTTAATCATGGCAGAAGGCAGAGGGAAGCAAGTGTGTCACATAGCAAGGGAGGGAGCAGGAGAGAAGGGGGAGGTGCCATGCTCTTTTTAAGAACTAGCTCTTTTATGAACTAATAGAGCAAAAACTCACTTGTTACTGCAACGATGGCACCAAACCATTCATAGGGATCCACCTCCATGTCCCAAATGTATCTCACTGGGCCCACCACTAACTTTGGAGATCAATTTTGGAGTATATCAAGTGGTTAATTTATTGAAAGGATATAATAATCATAAATACATATTCACCCAACATAGGAACACCTAACATATAAAGCAAATATTAATAGATATGAAAGGAGAACAGACTGTAATACAATAATAGTTCAAGACTTCAGTATCTCATTTTCCACAATTGTCAGATCATCCAGACAAAATATTAATAATGAGACACTGGACTTGAACTGGACTTGAACTATATTTCAGATAAAATAGAACTTACAGATCAAATACATGACATTCCATTTAACAGAGGCAGAATACACACACACTCTTTTCAAATGCACATGAAACATTCTGCAGGATAGATCTTACATTAGTCCATAAAACAACTCCTAACAAATTTAAGATGATTGAAATTATATCAAGTACCTTTTATGACCACAGTGCTATGAAACCAGAAATCAATAACAGGAAGAACTTCAGAAAATCTACAAACACATTTCTCTAATGACCAGTGATGAGGAGCATTTTTTCACATTTGCTGGCCTCATATATGTCTTCTTTTGAAAAGTGTCTGTTCATTTCCTTTGCCCACTTTTGAATGGGTTTGTTTTTTTCTCGTAAATCTGTTTTAGTTCTTTGTAAATTCTGGATATTAGCCCTTTGTCAGATGGGTAGATTGCAATAATTTTTTCCCATTCTGTTGGTTGCCAGTTCACTCTAATAACTGTTTCTTTTGTTGTGCAGAAGCTCTGGAGTTTAATTAGGTCCCATTTGTCTATTTTGGCTTTGTTGCCATTGCTTTTGGTGTTTTAGTCATGAAGTCTTTTCCTATGCCTATGTCCTGAATGGTTTTGCCTAGGTTTTCTTCTGGGGTTTTTATGGTGTTAGGAGGTTAGGTTTTAAGTGTTTTTACCACAAAAAGTGATATATATGTGAGGTAACATGTATGTCAATTAGGGTCAATTGCACCATCCCACAACGCATACATATTTCAAGACATCAGGTTATTCAAGATGAATACATAAAATTTGTATTTGCCAATTTATAAAAGCTTACAAATGCTTATATACCTTATTTAATCCTCACAACAACAACCTTATGAAGTAGGAACTATTTTTATTCCTGTCTAACCTATGAAGAAACCAAGACACAAAGAATTATATAGCTCACAGAAAGTCTCTCAGTTGATATGTGCTCAATCTGCAATTCAAACACAGGAAGCAACAATTCTAACTCAAGATGACTAAAAACATAAGAAAAGAATCTTTTGCTTATATTATCTTCTCTTAAAAACAAGAGTTTTCTCTGGAAGTCAACAAACATTTAACAAGCCAAGCTGAGTCTGAGAGTAAAATTTCCAAACTCACATTATCAAAATATCAGAACAAAAATACTAGTCAGTCCATATTTACCAAAGAAGCCATCCATCGGGACTGGTTATCCTAAATGGTGGGCCATGGGAGAGAACATTTTCTTGCTTGAAAGTATTACTGCTAGTGATATCAATAATATTCTACCTATAGGCCTGCTCAACCTGCTAGTAGCAGGATATTGTAGAGCATAGCAGATGCAGAGAAGGAAGTAATCACTTCATGAAAGTGGCCTGAAGTGGAGGCATCATCTCTTCACCACCAGCAGAAAGAATTCATAAGCCCCAGGGAATTGCCACTCCCACCAAACACCACCAGCAACAAGAAGTTCAGATATAGGCTAACTTCTCAATTTAAAGCAGTTTTTCTCATTCTTTTTTCATTATCGTTCCCTATAGAGACTTTTTATTTCATTTATTTTTTAAATTGACACTGAATCCCACTCTGTTGCCCAGGTTGGAGTGCAATGGCACAATCTTGGCTCACTGCAACCTCCACACATTTTTTCCTAATTGTTCCCACCTTGATATATAAATACCACATATACATTATATGTTTTTTTATGTAGTATGGCCCTTTGGAGGTCCACAAACCATCATAAGATCTGAATTTTCTCATCCTCCAAGAAGTAATTTGCATCTTCTTGGGGTGGGTGATATTACTCTTGTAAGAATGCATAGCATTACGAACTTCATATTTGTGTTCCTCCTGAAATCCATATGTTAAAACCCTAACCCCCAGTGGAATGGTATTAAGAGGTGGGGTCTTTAGGAGAAGGTCATGAAGATGGAGCCCTCATGATGTGATTGTTGTGCTTCTAACAAGAGACACAAGACAGCTTGCTTCCTCTCTCTGCTCTCTGGCCATGTGAAGACAGAGCAAGAAGATAGCCATTAGCAAACCAGGAAAAAAAATATCTCATCAGAACCTACCCATGCTGGCACCATGATCTCAAATGTTCCAGCATCCAGGACTGTGAGACATGAATTTCTGTTGTTTAAGTCACCAGTCTATTGTAATTTGTTCATAGCAGCCCAAACTGACTAAGACACCTGATTCAAAATGATAAGTTTATGCTAAAAGTCATTCTGGGAAATGGAGCTGCCTCGTGGCCTCACCAAAATTCTAATAATGGCCAAGTTCTCTTAAAAAATTAGATTAAAACCTTGCTTCCTTAAATGTAGTGCTCATTATTGCCATCAATAGTTTTGGAATGTAGTCAGATTGCAAACATTTCCACATAGTTTGGCAGAGAACACATGACTAGCTCTGTCCAGTGAATTGTAAGTTAAAGGATCACACATGACTTCTAGGCAAGCACATTCTACTGCTGGTTCAAAATCTACAGCTCTCTTTTCCTCTATCCTGTGATAAGCAAAATTCAAGATGGAAGCTGCTATGTCAGCCTGAGTTCCAGTGTGAGGAGGTATGGAGGAGAGCTCCCAACTGACCTCAGTGCATAAGAGATAGACCACTAAGATTTAAAGGCTGTGTTTACTGCAGCACAACCCTGATTACCTTGACTGACACATTGGGTTATTCATTTACTTATTTAAATGAATTAGAACCTAGCATGTGCTGGATACTGTCTTAGGCACTCAGGATATACTCTTAACTAGACAAGTCCTTGTTCTCATGGATCTTATATTCTAATAGAGGAATCCAGTCAGATCAAATTCAGCAAGGCTTCATTCAGCCCAGACAAGGAGGAATATATTAGGGAAGAAAATTAATCCTGCTTCTTGATAACAAAGCTAAAATTAGCAAACTCCATCCCAGGATTTACTTAAACTCTCTTCTTCAAGATGAAGCCAAGTCCAGAGATCACTAGTCCCTCTGCTCCTCTCCCAGGACACCAAAGGAATGTAAAATCTTATCCTTTGAGTTTTGAAGGTAAATTATTTGGGAAGGTTATTGAGGAATCTTTAAATAAAGAGCAGGATTCAGCAAACTGAAGGTTTGAAGGGATCTTCCAGACTGCAGGAGCTTAAAGGCCAGGGATGTGAAAGTGCGGATACCCCTTGCTCACACTAAATCCATCACAGAAGCACCAAGTGATTTGATGAACTAATTTACCAAAACATCAAACTGGGTTCTTAAAAGCGATTTTATTTTGTCTAAGTCCCCATAATACTCATAGAGAGATGTTCATTTCCCACAGGATAAAGCCCATTCTTCCTTAAGAGGAATCCTGAACAGATAATACAATTAAACGGAAATAAACCATTTTAACCACCCCCCTTCCCCCGGACACCCCCAACCCCTGCAGTTCAAATGCTCCAGCCATCAAAGCTGACCAGCCCAAACCAGTTGCTTAAGATCATCCTTTGAGGTTCAGTGAACTAGGGCTTTGTTAGATCAGAAGTGAGAAAGGATTTCAAAGACAAGTGCCCCCCTTGGGAAATAATTTCCTGATGACCTCTTCTAATTACATTCTTTTTCTCAGAATACCATTAGGTCCTAATCCTTATTCCCTCCACTATGAATCTCCCTAAACCCCTCGGTGAAGTCTGGCTAGAAGAAAATGAAAAGATAAATGGTGAGATCTCCCCCACCCATTACAAAATTTCACTGATTAACCGCTGCCTAAAAATATAAAATGAACTAGAGACAAGATGTCCTCCATTTCTGACTCTGTAAGTTCTGGATAGCTTGATTCTATGTCTTTATATCTTGGCTTAATTTCAAAAAGCAAAAGGTTTCTAGATGTTAAATCTGGCAATCAGATCATTTTTAAATTTCCTGCCTCATTGCCACTGTCTAACATTCCAACTAAAGCTATTTCATCTTTTCTTTTTTAATTATTATTTTTTCATTCATACATAATAAGTATCCATATTTGGGGGAACATGTGATAATTTGATACATTCATATATTGTGTAAAGCTCGAATCAGGCTAGTTGAGATAGCCATCAACTTACAGGTCTTTCTGAAGATTTTCGATACTTGGGTGATTCTTCTTGGAAGTTTCAGCTAAAAACAAACACAAAGTTGAGGTTGAACATCAATTGATAGTTTTTTTCCTGTAAAGTTGTTTAAGATAATAATTTTTAAAGAAATTATTAAACAATAATTTCCTTAAAGTTGTTTAAGATAACCATAATTTCAGCTATCTGGCTTTAACCTGGGACTAACAGTATTGCTCAGAAATTTATGAAAAGGCTGTTTGTATAAACAATTACTGCCATAATATCAGAAGAGAAAAAATTGAAAATAAATATGAATCGATCTAGTTACTAGAAGCAAACACACACAATGAGACTCAAATATCAATTAGGATGAGAATGTTCATAATAATCTGCTGTTTTTTTAAAAAAAATACTTGCCCAGAAAACAGACTTAGGAGTGAAAATTCTGTTTTCTGATATTAACTGTGTGGGTCACCTCAGGAAAGTAACTTTTCACACTGACTGTCTGCCAGGCATCGTAGGAAGTGGTTTTCATGAATGAACACATTAACTCTTCATGTCATAATCTTCGTCGCAAGTATTACTATTATCCCCACTTAAGAGACAGGAATCTGGTGTTCAAATAAATTAAATAACTTACCCAAGGTCACAAGTTTCAAGAGCAGGTCCTTTACCTTAACTCTTTCATTACCAGATGATTTTTAAAGTGTCATACAGGCTTAACGTTCTGGGCTTCTAAATTCCAGTTCTAACAGTACACCCTACTGCTTCCTTTCTAAAATTATGAATAACTCTACCAGTGACATGTTTATGGGTTTTGTCCTCTTAAAATATTTTATTTTGAAGACATCAGCCTGAAAACTTAGATGAAATCGTTTGCTTAGTTTAAAATTTTAAGAGAAGATGAAAAATAAAGAAGGAAGGAAACTCCGCTCATTATTTCTTAAACATTTGGCCCAAAGGAGTGACCTGTAGCTCTATGTAAACTCTTACTGATTTTTCTCAAGGGAATGGAGTTATTATCAATCCACTGAAAGAAGTCTGAAGTGATGAAAACCAATAAAAATATGTCACAGGAGCATTTATTCATTCCTTTATGCTTTTTTTGTTTGTTTCTTTTCAAATAGACCCATTAAACCAAGACTGATTAAGTACCCTACCATCTCACTTCCATTTTATTTGTTTATTTATTTAATTGTTTTAAAGACAGGGTATTGCTCTGTTTCCCAGGCTGGAGTGCAGTGGCACTATCAGAGTTCATTGCAGCCTTGAACTCCTAGGCCCAAGTGATGATCATCACCAGGGCAGTGACTATCACTACACACAGATTTCAAAATTTATTGTAAGGTAGGGCCTTGCTGTTGCTCAGGCTGGTTTCAAACTCCTGGTCTCAAGGTAATCCTCCCGCATTTGCCTCCCAAACCACTGGGATTACAGGCATGACCCACTGCATACAACCTCTCTTTTAAAATTGCAAACCAGAAAATCATCATAACAAAGTGGCTCAGCACAAGGACTCAGGAGGCCAAAGCCTGATTTAAAACCTGTCTTCTACATATTCATTAATTGTGAGACTATGATTTGATGCCTCTGTGCCTCAGCATATTCATATATAAAATGGGAAGAGTAGTGCCTTCTTTCCAAGGTTGTTTTGAGGTTAGCATGCCATGGAATACCTATTAGGCACACCAAACATGATGGCTATTATTCTAATTACTTTATAATTATGAGAACCCAGTCTGAAACTGATATGGTTTTGATCTTTGTCCCCACCAAACTAATCCTGAGTGTTGGAGGTGGGACCTGGTGGGAGGTAATTAGATCATGGGGGCAGATTTTTCATAAATGGTTTAGCAGATCTTCTTGGTACTGTCCACGCGACAGTGACTGAGTTCTCATCTGTTTGCTTAATAGTGTGCAGCACAACTCCGCTCCTTCTCTCTTGCTCCAGTTCCTGCCATGTGAGATGCCTTGCTCCCCCTTTGCCTTCCGCTATCATTGCAAGTTTCCTGAAGCCTCCCCAAAAGCAGAAGCCACTGTTTCCTGTACAGCCTACAGAACCATGAGCCAAGTAAACCTGTTTTCTTTTAAATTACCCAGTCCCAGCTATTTCTTTGTAGCAGTGCGAAATGAACACAAACTTAAGCACAAACTTCTAACTCTCCTAAAGCAAACATTTTCTTCCATTAACTGAGTATAGAAACACACTCAGGAAATTTAACTCCTTAGGAATTATGTTGAGCATTTCCTATGAACCAGACACTATTCTGTATACTTGATGACTATAACTAACAAGGCAATTATTCCTTTGCATCTCACTAGATCAGTACTGTTATATCCATTTTACAGAAGAGGAAACTGAGGCATAAGGAGGGAAGAAATCTACCCAAAGTCACTAAGGAAATAAATGATACAGCTGAAGTCATAATCCAGGCCCTGTGGCCCAGGGCCCCCAGCCCTACATGCTCTGAACTCCCACCCCCTCCTTTGCCATTCTCCCCCAACCTGCCCCAACTTGGGGCCTTTGGATAAGCTCCTTCATCTGTCTGGAACACATCTGCACTGGACCTGGACCCTCCTTCACATGGCTAATTCTCTTCTTCCCTTTCTCAGGATTTCTCCATCACCTGTTCTACTTCCAGGTGAAGAACAGGCCACTCATAGTTCTTCTAAAGCTTATCCAGACATTCAGCCTCTTCAGTGTAAGTGCTACACTGTTTCCAGGGGCCCCTACCTGGCCGCCATTTCCATAAAGGCAAGGACTGGGCCTTATTTTTCTTGGTGCCTACCACCATAGTATCTGGGAGCACAGAGGTGGTTCTCATTAAATATAGCTGGTACAGAATCCTTCAAGTCACCTCTTTACTAAGCACCTAGTAGGCCCCTAGGCTTGTGCTGGCCCTGGGAATACAGTGGTGTACAGAATACAACCAGACAGAATAGTAAGAGAAGGATTTTAGAAAAGTGGTTAAGACACTAGATTTTAAAGACAAATAACCTAGAGTCAAATCCAAGCTCTGCCAAGTTTTGTGAGGCTAGGCAAGTTATTTAGCTTCTGTGATGGTTCATTCTAGGTGTCAACTTGACTGGACTGGAGGATGTCTAGATAGCTGGTAAGATGTTTCTGGATGTGTCTGTGAGGATGTTGCCAGAGGAGACTGACATTTGAGTCAGTGGACTGGGAGAGGAAGAGCCACCCTCAGTGTGAGTGTTTGCCACCCAATCAGCTGCCAGTGTGGCTAGAACAAAACAGGTAGAAGAAGGTGGGGTAAGCTCTCTTGCTGGGTCTTCTGGTTTTCATCTCTCTCCCATGTTGGATTCTTCCGTCTGTTGCGTCTGCTCCTGGACATCAGATTCCAGGATTTTTGGCCTTTGGACCCTTGGACTACTTAACACCAGTGGTTTGCTGGAGCTCTCAAGCCTTGCCACAGACTGAAGGCTGCACTGTAGGCTTTCCTGCTTTTGAGGCTTTCGAATCAGACTGAGCCACTACTGGCTTCTTTCTTCCTCAGCTTGCAGGTGGCCTATTGTGTGGGACTTTGCCTTTGACCGTGTGAGCCAATTCTCCCAAACAAACTCCCTTTCACATAGGCATATATCCTATTAATTCTGTCCCTCTGGAGAACCTTGACAAAGAGAGCTGTGTCCCTCAGTTTCCTCACTTATATAGTGGTACTATGTGTATAAAAGTGTCACCGTTACACAGTTGCTCTAAGAATTAAAAGAATTAATTTACTTAAACTGTGTAGGACCATCCTGGCCCACTGGGAAGCACACAGAAAGTCAGTTCTTATTGTTAACTGTCATGGAACTTACATTCCGGGGGATGGAATGAGGAGAGGAGAGCACATGTTGTCCCAAAATGTAATACAATGGGACAAGGAGCTATTTGTTTAAATGATGTAAAATTGCCACATTTTCAAAAATGTTTACATAGAGGCATTTTTACATGGCACAAACTAAAATGTGCAGAGAACATAGAGAAGAGAGCAATTAATTTTGCTTGGAGAAGTAAATAAAAGCTCTATAAAGAAATTGCACCTTAACTGGGCACAGGGGCTATTAGTAATCCCAGTACTTTGGGAAACCGAGGTAGGAGGATTGCTGGAGGCTAAGAGTTTGAGACCAGCGTGGGCAACATAGTGAGACTTCATTTCTACAAAAAACAAAAACGTTAGCTGTACATGGTGGCACATGCCTGTAGTACCAGCTACTAGGGAGACTGAGGTGGGAGGATAGCTAGAGCCCAGGAAGTAGAGATTGCAGTGCACCATAATCATGCCATTGTACTGTAGCCTGGAAAACAGAGCAAGACTCTGTCTTAAAACAAAAAAGAAATCACACCTTGATGGAGCCCCCACAGGATGGGTAGACAGTCACTGGACAGAGAAAGGGAGAAATGGTATTTAAAGGAGAATATCAGCAGGAGCAAAGAAGGGGCTTAATAGACCGTGACCAACAGACACTGATAGAACTCAGAATCTCTTTTGGGGATGTCAGAACTGAATACTGGAAAGGAATCAAATGATTACTAATGAGACTAAGCTCATTCTGCCTTCCATGTTATAAGTGATATTAGTGTTTTTTAAAGAGTTAAGAAAGCATTACAGCATACAAGCAAAACGCATACATGGGTTTTGGTGCCAGAAAGACCTGGTAAGTCCCAATTCTACTATTTACTAAGTGAGTGAACTTGACCAAATCACTTAACTTCTATGAGCCTCAATATCTTTATCTGTAAAATGGGTTTAATAGGACTTACCATAATCCCAGCACTTTGGAAGGCTGATGCAGGCAGATCACCTGAGGTCAGGAGTTTAAGACCAGCCTGACAAATATGGTGAAACCCCATTCTCTACTAAAAATACAAAAATTAGCCAGGCGTCATGGTGGACGCCTGTAGTCCCAGCTACTCAGGACGCTGAGACAGGAGAATTACTTGAACTCAGGAGGTGGAAGTTGCAGTAAGCTGCGATCGTGCCACTGCACTCCAGCCTGGGTGACACAGCGAGACTCCATCGAGGACTTACCTAGCAGGATGTTTGTAAAGATTAGAGGAAATGTATATAAAGCACTTAGCTGAATATCTGATACATTAGTGTTTTTCAGTTAAGAGTGACTACTTTAATACTATTACTAATGTCTTTGAGGCCTCAGTGCTTTGCAGAAAAGGATTCACTGGTAACTTGCGGGCACTAGTAACTCTAATTATTAGCCTAGGCAATTAAAGGTAAATACTATGATTCCCCAGTCAGAAGACTTCAAAAAAAACCGAGACCTATTGTGCTGAGAAGACGCATAATCCAAAGAACAACTACATCAATTAATATTTGTATAGCAAGTGTCCATATGTGAAGTAATTTTCCATGGCTTAACTCATCTGCTAATCACAGCAGGCTTATGATGGAAGTTCATATTAGTTCCCCATTTGGAGAGAAAACAAGCTTCAGAGAAGTCCTTGCTGAAGGTCCTGCTGTGGCAAGTGGCAGTTAGAAGTCTGAATGAAAATGTAGACTGTGGCTTTGTCTCTTCCTTAAAAGAATTTGTTTCGAAGGTTTAGAATTTTGTTACCTGATGGTCTCAGTTAATAGTGCAGGAGATTATACAATCATTAAATTTTTGAGTGGGGTCTATCAAAGTTCATCTCCCTTCGTCATCTCATTTTACAAAAGAAAATTGAGAAAAGAGGCATTAAATGACTCTTCTGTAGTCACTTTGAAAATTCATGGCTGTGCTTCTAGTTGAAGACGGCAGATTTAACATATGCTTTGCATTACATTCCATCCCCCAAGCTCACTAAAAAAGACAGTAAAGGGACTGATTTTAAAGACGTTCACTCATAAAGACAAAAAAAAAATCAGGAGGAAAATAACAACAACAACATTTTGAAAGATGGAAAGCAGATGGTAGAGGGGTAACTGACTTAGGCGCACCATGAAAGCTGAAATTTAAGTTGACAGTGGGCAAAACCCAGAAGCAACCTGATTTGCATTGCAAAACCCTGGAAAGGCTCAGAAATTGGATGGAAGAAGAAGTACAGGTGAAAGTGAGGATGCAGCTGAAGCAGATATAGAATTTGTTAATAGTCTATTTGAGAAGCAGTTTCTTCACCCTCCTGGCAGGAGACTGAAGACTTACTCTCTGGAGAGCATGTGTCAGAAAGATCTAGACAAGGGATGTCAGGCACTATTGAGGGCAGGAGCACCCCACTGAAAACAAGGAGTATTACTAAAAGGATACATTGTAAATGGTGAGAACCCAACATCCTGGTCTACTTTGGCTCCCAGAACACTGACAGCCAATTTTCAGCCCCCAGGCTAAAGACTGAATGATTCTGCTCTGGGTACTCAGTAAAGCCCAAAAGATGCTGGTGGTCAGGCATCCTCTAGTGAAACAGCCCAGCCAGATCACCTCAGTAACACCCAGTAGTCAACAAGTCCTATCCATGCACACAGACGCTTCTTCAGCTGCTCCTTGCCCCTCTCTTGGGGTTGCCAGATTTAGCAAATAAAGATGAGGTCTTTGGGACATATTAAGAAAGGACTCATTGTTCATCTGAAATTCAGATTCAACTGAGTGTTCCCTATCTTGTCTGGCAACTCTATCCTCTCTAAGAATGGACATCCAAGAATTATCAGACATTTCAGGAAAACCTCAACAAGAAAGACAGTGATCAAAACATACTAATGGGGGAAAAGAAACAGAAAGATGAAAAAATGCAAAGAAAAATTTCAAAAATAGTACCATTTGTTTTCTTAAAAAGTAAAGACAGGATACTGCGGTTTTGAGATAAGAACAGTTTGTTATAAAAGGAAGTACTCAAGTGTTGTCAAAAGGCTATTGTTAATTACAGTTATGGGAGCAGAAATGAAGAAAAAGCAGACATACAGAAAAATAAAACATAGAAAGTGGAGGGAAAAAATTTATAAAAGAAATAATTCAAGAAAATTTCCCAGAATGGAGAAAATGAGCTCCAGATAGAATTTACTCTATGAGCACAAAGGATGTCAAAATGCTCTCAATAAGGGAATAGTAAAAAAGAAGGGAACAGGAGGTAGAGAAGGGAGGGAGGGGGGAGGGAGGGAGGCAGGGGAGGAGGGAAGGAAAGGAAGGAGAGGAAGGAAGGAAAGAAAGAAGGAAGGAAGGAAGAGAGGGAGGGAAGGAAGGAGGGTGGGAGGAAAGGAGGGAGGGGAGGAGGGAAGGAAAGGAAGGAAGGGAGTTGAGCTAAGATACAGGTATATTTTAGTTTCAGGACATCAGGACGGAGGATGCTCAGTAATTATTAGCAATTTGTTTACAGATGCTCTAGTCTAACCTTAATAGAATACAAAAGTTTAGTAAGTCTATCATGCCTTCAGAAATTAGGTCTCATAACAATAATGTACAAGAACACTGGGGTCTATAGGGGGAAAAGGGGAGGGCCAGTGGGAGGGGGTGGTGGGGAGGGATTGCCAGGGGAGAAATACCAAATGTGGGTGAAGGGGAGAAAGCAAACAAAACACACTGCCCTGTGTGTACCTATGCAACTGTATTGCATGCTCTGCACATGTACCCCAAAACCTAAAATGCAATAAAAAAAAAAAAGAATAAACATAATGTAGTCAAAAGAACTCCAGGTCAGGAATCACAGATGTACATTCCAGACTCGTTTCTGCTTCTGTATAACCTTACATCTATCACTTCATGTCTTTGGACACCAGTTTTGTCATCTGCAAACTTAGCTTATGTTATAAAATTCTAAATTATATTAGGCAGTCATAAAATATTGATTATATAACTGAGGACTTAACAAAAGCTACTGTAATAGCTTGTATTTCAATAATACTAACTACACCAACCTTCTCTTTCTTGAACTGCTTTTCCTACTCTTTTTTCTAAGATATTTCATATCAATTTTATTTTTATATAATAAATTCACATTTCTATAACATTTCACAGGTTTCATTTATTCATTCATTCCCCAAATTCCAGTTGATGCTATTTACAGGTGCAAGGTAGACTGTAGTGAATTATACAGTTATGGTACATGTCCTCATGGAACTTTCACTTTAGTGGAGAAGATGCTCAAAAACAGTAATTTAAATAAATACATACATACTTGCTATACAGGATAAGAGCTATGAAAGAAAATAAGACTCTGTGAAATAATATAATAAAGTGAACTATTTTTAGAGCTGGTGGTTAACAAAGAAATTCCTGAGAAGGTGGCCTTCAAAAAGAAGATAAGAGTTAAGTGAAGAGTAGGACGACACTTCTAAAGGGGAGGAGGAAGTACATATACAGGCCTTGAGGGGGAAATGGCACTTTCAAGAAAATGATAATTGACCTGTATGAAGGGGTGAGATTCTCCAGGGGGAGAACGGTGTGGCATGAGATTAACAAGGAGGCAGTGGATAGATTATGCTTGGTCTTTGAGTCCGTAAAAGAGGTCGAATTTTATTTTAAGGGCAATGGGAAGACATTAAATTATTTTAAGCATTAGAGTGACCTCATCTAATTTACAACATATGAGCACGCTTGCTGTTATTTTATCATTTTGGATCTTTGATATTATGCTTTGGGATAAGTAGTGCAGATATAATACAGCTCATTGTTGAGAAAATGAAGCACAGGAGGGGAAGTAGCTGCCTTGTGATCAGGTTGAATGGTTGGTTGCCACATAAAAGACCCAGAGGAAGACTTTGGGTTTCCCAACTCCAATAACTTAGTACATTGCCGGGCACACAATAGGAGCTCAATAAATATTTGTTAGATGAAGGTACACCACACTGGAACATTTTAGCTACTAAGATCCATGAGTCTTGGTAAAGAAAAATGTCTACGTGTAAATCAGCCACCAGGGGGCATGCATGCTTCCCCCACATAAATAGAAACATTGACCTTGGCAAAGACAACCGGTAGGGAAGGAAAAAAAACCTTTAACTGAACAAAGTGCTTTCTCCAGTTTATACCAAAAGAGATTTCACGAAATTGAATTGGCAACATCACAACAGACCCTTTGTTATGTGTTTGAGCCGGCCATCTGTCCATGGGACTCAGCTACGGAGAGCCTCCTGACTTAGAATTCTTCTGACTCTTAAAAAAACAAAATCCTCCGAAATAAAGTGTAATAAAATGAAACTACAGTATTTCCTGACAGAATTCAAACTGCACATGCCGAACAAAAGACTTACTTTTTCCACTCAACATTGCTGTTTTGAATTTCCTTGAACTTGCTTCAAAATAAGTTTGGAAAGAAGAAAGCCTGCCTGTGGCACAAAAATGGCCCAAGATGCTGGAGGGATCTACCTCGGAAGAGGGCTCCCGTCCCCAAGCTGACATAGGATGACTGTTTCTAGCAGGGCACGAGCACACACAAATACATGTGGAAATAAAAGCAAAATAAAACACACATACATTATAAAACAAAAATACCTTCAAAGACTTGGGTCCTACCTGCCAATCACATTTTCCTCATTCAACAAAGGTTGAATTTTATAACAACCAGTTGGTTGACAATATTGTGTGTGCTTTGCTCTGAGCCAATGCATTCTTTAGACACAGGTTGTCTCTATACATGTTGTCAGACTTCCTCTGAGTTGAGGGATAGAAGAAAGTTTCCAAAAGCTATCCCATATATGTAAGTCAATAATCTGTAATCAAGCTACGAACACTGATTGGTCATTCACTATGTACTCAGATTTAATACTGTAGGAAAAATAAACAAGATATTGAGACATGGTCCATATAGCAAATAACCAAATGATTTTTTTGTTAGTTATGGATGGTGTCTTTTAAATATTTATTTTTATTCAGTTTGGAGATCCAACATCCAAGTAGTTGGCTGAGTTAAAAAAAAATATTTTAAAAAAGCTTTTCTTCTGGATGTTTAAGTTCATGAAAAAACTTGTGAAGGTCAGAAGAGGCCCCTTTTAAGGATCTATAGTCAATTATAGTACTTTCTGTTATTTGTCCTTCCCCAAATCCTCTCATAGGTACAATGTAGGGCAAGAGGGTTGGGTGTTTAGAAAGAATATAGGAGACTTTGTGCTTAGTATCTCAAATGTCTCACTATTACAAAGCTTTGACAATTTGGGGTTTTGTTTACTTGTTTGTTTTAGAAGAAGTACTAATTTCATAATATCATGGCCCAGGAGCTTCTGTGTACATTACATTCAGATCTTTGTTTCCTATTTTCACTTAATTATTTAAATAAGGCATAATCACTCTCAAAATGTTTTTAATTGTTAAGGGTATATAAGAGGTGCATATATTTGTGGGGTACATGAGATGTTTTTATGCAAGTGTGCAACACATAATAATTACATCATGGAAAATGGGGATCTTAAGAAACTAGTAAAGGAAAAGTAAAGCAAACCTAATCTTATCTTGCTTAGAACAAGACAAACAGTAAAGATCACAGCAGAAACAAAATTGAAATGAAGAAAACAATACGGAAGATAATGAAACAAAAAGCTGGTTTTTTGAAAGGTTAAACAAAATTGACAAACCTTTGAGCCAGACTAAGAAAAAAAGAGAGAATATCCAAAGAAATGAATTCAGAGATGAAAGAGGAGACATTACAATGAATACTGTGGAAACTCGACAGATCATCAGTAGCTATTATGAGGAACTATGTGCGAACAAATTGGAAAATCTGGAAGAAATGGACAGATTTTTAGACACATGTAACCTACCAACATAAACCATGAAGAAATAAAAAACCTGAACAGATCAACAACAAGTAACAAGACCTAAGCCATAATAAAAAGTCTCCCATAAAGGAAAGCCCAGCACCCAAAGCAATCTACATATTCAAAGCAATTCCTATCAAAACACCAATGACATTCTTTATAGAAATAGAAAAAAAAATCCTAAAATTTATATGGAACAAAAAAAAAACTCAGAACAGCCTAAGCTATCCTAAGGCAAAAAACAAACAAACAAACAAACAAACAAACAAAACCTGGAGGAATTACCTTACTTGACTTCAAATTATCTTCCAGAGCTATAGTAACAAAAACAGTATAGTACTGACGTAAAAACACATAGATTAATGTTTGTCTGGGAAGGTCTTTATTTCTCCTTCATGTTTCAAGGATATTCCTTGCTGACTACACTATTCTAGGATAAAAGTGTTTTCCCTTCAGCACTTTAAATATGTCAGGCC
The DNA here is from genome assembly GCF_049354715.1 of Callithrix jacchus. NCBI lineage: Eukaryota > Metazoa > Chordata > Mammalia > Primates > Cebidae > Callithrix > Callithrix jacchus. The sequence goes on along the minus strand of NC_133510.1, from coordinate 105,701,800 downwards.
ACTCTCTCCTGGCCTGTAAGGTATCCACTGAGAAATCTGCTGCCAGACACATTAGAGCTCCATTGTATGTGTCTAGTTTATTTTCTCTTGCTGCTGTTAGGGTCCTTTCTTTATTCTTAATGTTTGGAAGTTTGGTTATGAAATGCCTTGAGGTAGTCTTCTTTGGGTTAAATCTGCTTAGTGTTCTATAACCTTCCTGTACTTGGATATTGATATATTTCTTTAGGTTTAGAAAGTTCTCTCTTGTTATCTCTTTGAATAAACTTTCTATCCCTATTTCTTTCTCTACCTCCTCTTTAAGGCCAATTACTCTTAGATTTGCCATTTTGAGGCTATTGTCTAGATTCTACAGACATGTTTCATTGGTTTTTATTTTTTTTCTTTTGTCTCATCTGTGAATTTTCAAAAGTCTGTCTTCAAACTTACTAATTATTTCTTCTGCTATTAACAGACTCTTATGCATTCTTCAGTTTGTCAATTACATTTTTTGGCTCCAGAATTTCTGCCTCATTCTTTTAAATCATTTCAATCTCTTTGTTAAATTTATCTGATAGGATTCAGAATTTCTTCTCTGTGTTGTCTTAAATTTCTTTGAGTTTCCTCAAAATAGCTATTTTGAATTCTCTTTCTGAAAGGTCACCTATATCTCTGTTTCTCCAGGATTGATCCTTGGTGCCTTATTTAGTTACTTTCCTTCCTTCCTTCCTTCCTTCCTTCCTTCCTTCCTTCCTTCCTTCCTTCCTTCCTTCCCTCCTTCCTTCCTTCCTTCCTTCCTTCCTTCCTTCTTTCATTTTTTTTTTTGAGTCTTGCTCTGTTGCCTTGTACTCAGGCTGGAGTACAGTGGCATGATCTCAGCTCACTGCAACCTCTGCTTCCCGGGTTCAAGTGATTCTCCTGCCTTAGCCTCCTGAGTAGCTGGGACTACAGGCACATGCCACCACACCTGGCTAATTTTTTTATTTTTAGTAGAGATGGGGTTTCACTGTTAGCCAGGATGGCCTCAAACTCCTGACCTCATGATCCACCCGCCTCTGCCTCCCAACATGCTGGGATTACAGGCATGAGTCATCATGCCCAGCTTATTTTGTTACTTTCTTAAAGTCATGTTTTCTTGGGCAATCTTGATACCTATAGATGAGCATCTGTGTCTTGGCACTGAAGAATTAGGTATTTATGGTAGTCTTTGCAGCCTGAGCTTGTTTGTATCCATCCTTCCTAGGAAGGCTTTCCAGATACTCAAAGAAACTTGGTTGTTGTGATCTAAGCTGTATCTATTTTAGGTGGCACCCCAAGCCTGGTAATGCTCTGTTCTTGTAGACTCATAGTCTTGAACGTGATCCAGAATTCTCCGTATTACCAGACAAGAGATTCTCGTTCTCTTGCTTTACATTCTCCCAGACAAACTCTGGTTCTCTTGCTTTACATTCTCTCTGTTTTGAGCCACCTAGACCTGGGGGTGGAGTGACACAAGCACTCCTTTGGCCGCCTGCACTGGGATTATGCTGAATCAGATCTGAAGCCAGCACAGCACTGAATCTCACCTAAGGATTTCTGTTACCACCCGCTGGCTACATCTATGTTCACTCAAGGCCTTGGGGCTCCAAAATCAGTAGCTGGCAAAGCCAGTAATGCCTATGTCCTTCCTTTCAGGGTGGCAAGTTCCACAGTCCCCAGACAGGTCCAGAGGTGCTGTCCAGAAGCCAGGGACTAGGGTCAAAAACCTTAGAAGTCTACCAGGAGTTCCCTTGTACTGCAGCTGAGCTGACACTCAAACCTCAAGATGCAGTCCGTCCCACTCTTCCCTCCACTTTCTAAAGGCAGAGAAGCCTCACCCCATGGCCACGGCCACCACAAGCCCACAGTGAGCACTGCCAGACTACCACCAATGTTCCCTGAAGGCCCAAGGACTCTTCAGTTTGTGGTGAATGCTGCCTAGCCTGGGACTCACCCATCAGGACAGTGAGCTCCCCTCTGGCCCAGAGTAGGTTCAGAAATGCCATCCAAGAGGCAAATCCTGGGATTGGGGACCCCTAGAGCCCACTTGGTGCTCCACACCACTGTGACCAAAGCTGGGACCTAAGGTGCAAGGCAAAGTCGCCTGTACATTTCTCTCCACTCTCCTCAAGTGGAAAGATCCTTGGCCCATAGCCACCGCAGCTGGGAATGTGCTGAGTCTCACCTGAAGCCACAAGTCTCAGAGTCTCACCAAGGCCCTCCATGTTCTGGATTGTTTACCCGGTTACCGATGCTGGTTATTTAAGGTCCAATGGCTTTTCAAGTTAGCAGGACTGCCAGGACTGGGTTCTTCTTTTCAGGGCAGCAGGTTCCCTTCTAGTCCATGGTGTATCTAGAAATGCCATCCATGAGCTAGGGCCTCATGTCTCTAGGTCCCCTATCCTGCTGCGGCTGAGCTGGTATCCAAGAAGATGCAAGACAAAGTCCTCCCCACTCTTCCCTCTCCTGTCCTCAAGCAGAATGAAGGGTCTCTTTTGCAGCTGCAATCTGTGCAGCCCGTGGTTAGGGGAGGAGTGATGCCAACACTTCCTTAGCCTCCCTAACCGATGCCTCGTTAGGTCTAAGTGCCTCCACAGTCCACTGGCTCTGGGCCCATTTCAGCATTAGGACTTGCCTAGGGGTTGCAGTTCTTGAGGTCTAGGCTGCCTCTGAAATTTCTTTGAGGCCCCAGAGCACCTTATCCCACAGCGACAAGGTTTGTAGGATCCCATGCTGGGATGGGCAGTTCTTCTCAGTCTAGGGCTGGCTTAAATGCTCCCTCCATGGCTGGGTGTCATGTGAGTTTGGTCTGGTTTTACTTTCTACTTGAACGAGGCAGCACTGAGTTCAAAGCCTCGTAATTACTGCACTCTTCCTCTCCCCAGAGCATAGAAATGCTTCATACCATGCCCCACTGCACGTGGTTTGAGGAGCGGTGGCAGTGGTAATTCCGGACGGTTTCTCCTACCTCTTCTGTACCATTCAGTGATAGAAAGTTAAAACCAGGTACTGTGAGTGGTCAGGTGATTACTGGCTCTTACGAAGGTGCATTTGTGTGTGTGTGTGTGTATGTGTGCGTGTGTGTGTGTAGAAAGCTGTTAAATTGGGGGTCTTTGTTGGAGGGACAATTAGCGGAGCCCTCCAATTTATCATCTTGCTTCTCAAGAATTATCTCTAAATGTTGATGAATATAGTCACCTTTGTGCTACAGGGGAGAAATGGGTTTGTTTTGAGAATGTTTATGGGAAGTGAATAGTTACATTTTCCAGTCATTAATTAATATAAAAAATAAATGAAAGAAACAATTTAAATATTTTTCAAAAAAAGAAACTGAATATAGAGTTTCTAAAAATCTGATTATTTTATTGATCATTTGACAAATATATATTGGGACCTACAATGCAAAAGGCACTGCCCCAGATGCCATGCAAGATTCTAAGAAAGTCTACAATATACTCCTTCCCCTCAAAGATTTTACAAACCGGAAGAGATAGAAGTAGAATAATTAGGCCACCAAAATATGCAATATTAAGCAGACAATGATCAGGGTCACAAAAAAGCTCAAACTAAGTTTTATAGGGTTTCAGAGAAGGAATTGATTCCACCGCATCTGAGCAAAAGTACTCTTGGGGGAGCTAGGCAAAGGAAATAATATAAAGAAAGAGGCAGGAATTGGAAATCACTGGGAAATTTTGAGCCATCGTATTTGATTAGAAAATAGATTACATTTAGGACAGTACTGAGAATTGAGACTTGAAAGTTCTTTTAGGACCTTAAATGCCATTTTAAAGGCCAACTTAATGTAGCAGAGAGGTGAAACCAGCAGACTTTCATCAGAAGTAGGCCTTAAGAAAATTAATTTGCTGAGGCAGACCAATCATTTGAGGTCAGGAGCTCGAGACCAGCCTGGCCAACATGGTGAAACCCCATCTCTACTAAAAATACAAAAAAAAAAAAAAAAAATAGCTGGGCTTGGTGGTGGGCACCTGTAATCCCAGCTACTCAGGAGGCTGAGGCAGGAGTGAACCCAGGAGGTGAAGGCTGAAGTGAGCCAAGATCACGCACTGCACTCCAGTCTGGGTAACAGAGAAAGACTCCATCTCAGAAAAAAAAAAAAAAATCAATTTGTCTGAGTTGTGCTAGATAATTAGAAAAGGAGAAAACAAAATCAAGGAAACCATCACCAAACAGGCTATTGCAAGCATCCACGCAGGAAGATAAAGAACACGTTCAGGTGAGAACAACTGCAGTGAAAAGGAGGGAGTGGGGCCAAGAGCCAGTGCAGAAAACAGCAAAACAAATATAAAAAGTAAGTTAAATAAACAGAGTGATGCAGTACAGAGGTCAATATTTTCATGACTAAGGTAATGCTTATACCATTTACAAAAGTAAAGAGGCTGAGAAGGCTGAGTCTGTTTCAAGAAAAGGGGAATGATTTGGGTATTGAACACTCTGGTTTGAGATGCCAGCAATATACAAGAGGAAAAATCCAGCAGGAAGAATTGAGGGATTATGATCCAGGAGGCAAGGGACTTCTGGAGGTAAGAATTTGGGAGTCATTTCTACAGAGGTAAGGGACAGTCACCAAAACTATGGCAGTGTGTGTGAGATGAGGGGAGGGGAGGGTGGCATGAAGGAAACAGCCTGGAGGAGAGGAGAAGAATCTCAGGAATGCCAAAGAGGCGTCATTTAGGACACTTGAGAAAAACTATTCCTAGTTGCAGAAGAACTACTACTGTAGTGTAGCAGAAAGCATTCATTTCAAGAAGCAAGGGGATGTCAGCAGTGTCCTATGCCCTGAAGGGAGGGAAAGGTGAGAGTAAGACTAAGAAAGAAAGAAAAAACTGACTTGGATGACTTGAGAGTCATCAATGGTGAAATCATTACACCACCAATTAAGTTTCAATATTGCAATTTGACCAGAAGTAAGATTGCAATCAGAATTGCAATCTGCAGATTGGAATGAGATCAGGTAAGAAAGAGGAGTCGGCCACTAAAGGTTCCTAATTTAACAGTTCTAAGAGGAAGCAAAAGAGAGGCTGGTGCACACTGCAAGGGAGTTGTGTGGGAAGGACTGATGATTCTTTCCACAGAAAGGGAAGGGGTGAGACTGAAATTACTCAAGAGGAGATCACTGAGTGATATTTGATCATCAGCCCAGGTCAGAGCCTTCAATTTGACAAGAACAAACCTTCCCCAGATGCCAAAGGAAAGGAAGAGAGAGAGAAGAACAAAGGAACATTTTGAGATGGAGAGGAATAGTGAGTAAGGAAGATGGATATTCCCAGTGCAGAGGGTGAGCCATTGGCATTTTAGAGAGCCAGGTGGGGAGGGTGAATCTGAAGATTGGAGAATCATGGAGGTGCCAGGGGACAAAATAGGAGTAACAAGTAAGGAGTTAAAAGGCTGGTAAGCAGCAGCATAGGCGTTTTTCTCTCTCTCTCTCTGTCTGTCTCTCTCTCTCTCTCTCTCTCTCTCTCTCTCTCTCTCTCTCTCTCTCTCTCTGTGTGTGTGTGTGTGTGTGTGTGTGTGTGTGTGTGTGTCTGTCTGTCTGTCTGTCTCTTTCTGAGCTCTTGGACTCTCAGGTTCCTGTAGGCCTTGACTTTCAGATCAGTGATTGATCCCAGCCAGATTTCAAAGCCACAGGGTGGGAACTCCAAGGCTGGTAATTCCAGGCACTAAGACCATGCTACCTGAGATTGCTGGGAGAGACTTTTCCAGGCCCCACCTGCAAGAAAACAGATGCCAAATAACAAGGTAAAGAAGCATGGAAAAACAGGATTGGACCCCAGCCATCTTTTTACTACTCACTGCACTAAAATATCAGGATCGGGGAAATGTCTGACCTCGTTTCTTAGGAAAAGTGAGATGTATATCAAAATACATAAATCCTAAAAAGCTCATTGTGAAGGGCAGAGTCCTAATAATTTGTATTTTGATAGCTTTTAAATATTTTTAAAGTAGGTGTTTCCAGGAGTAAGGTAAATAGTCCCGTTTTGTGGGATTTTGATTAAATTCCAAACATATCAATGTTCTGGGGTGTGTCCAGTGAGTCTGATACGTCTGGGCAGGTTTGCCAAGAAAGCGCAAATGTGAGTCTCAGGGAAACAAGGATCCATTCTCCTAGTAGCAACTGCAGGGCTCTGCAAGGAGAAATGTGCAGACTTTTGTCTCCCCAGTGAAGAAGAGATTAGAATTCGAATGGAATAAATTATCAATGTGGGCAAGAACTGTTACTATGTAACAATAACACTCTGTGTTCCATTCAAAGAATTGCAAGCCTTTGGACATGCCCTGAGCTCTTACTTTCTCTTTGGACTCCAAGAAGGCACTTGCTGAGCGCATCTCAGGTCCACAGAGAAGCTGTCCCCAGCTCACTCACTATGCCTCACTCTTTGCTCCTTCTTCACCAGTTACTCTCCTTCCATTTCTTTTAGCCCAATTCTGCCCAGCCTCCATCACCATACAGTCCATTTTTGCCTAGGAGGAAACAAGACTGTATTGGACACATAAAAAGACATTTACTTATTGAGATCATAACAGGATCCTCACAAAAGTTGTGCCGACAATGATGGTCAAAACATTTAACGATACGTTTGACACAGGCGTCAGCCACCCAGAAACTGTGGAAGTCTTACTGGAGGAGAGTGGTTTCACCCACTGTAGCAGGCATTACTTCTTATTTGCTGGAGTGTGGAAAGGTCCCACGACAGGGTGGGGCCTGAATGCCCAGAGTAGCAGGAATAGGGGATACTTGAGTGGCAGTAAGTTTTACCAACTGGGACAGAAGTATTTCAATGTTTCATTGACCAGTACTGCTGAATATTAGCCATTACTTATGTCCATATAATAAAAATCGAGCAACGGAGGTGTTAAGTAACCCATCCAAAGCTACCATTGAGTAGCAGGATTGGGATCCAGTGACTCTACTGTGAGGCCTTTCCCACCACTCCCCACCTCACTGGCTCAATATCTCTTCTCCCTCATCTATCACTTTCTGCTTACGGATGAGACTATATAGTGGTCTGGAGACCCTCTCCCAGGAAAACTCTAAAGCTGTGTCGATTGACTCTCTGCTGTGGTCCCATTAAAAGTTTTCTCAGTAGTAGCAAGGTCAGGGGAGGTGGTTGAAAAGAAAGCCTATTATTTCCTTTTTTCCCCCAATGAGGAAAGAACCTTGTTTGTTTTTTTTTCTTCATGATGTCCTCAGAGTCCAGCACCTGACTGATTCCCTAATACAATTTTGTCAAATGAATGAGTGAGTGAAAAGGCATATCTTCCACTTCTATAGTACTTTATATTTCTTCAAAGTGCCTTTATACTTTATCTTACTGGACTCTCAGGGAGTGTTTAGAAACACTTTTATTTCAGTTTACTGATAAAGAAGTTCAGATGTAGAAAGGACCACTAATTATCACCATACTAACCGATGGAGCCAGGATTGTGACTTGCCAGCTCCCTGTCCAGGGCCCTTTCTCCCGCATTGCAGTACTCCCTAAATATGAATAAAAGTGAATGTATTTGGAGAAATAAGTGACTTGTAATTTACAACCTGTAATATACTTAGTGATGAGCAATGGCAAACAGGAGAGCTGGATCTGCGTCTTGCTCCTGTTTACTATTCTGCTCTCACCACAATTCAGGAGACCTGAGCCAGCCCCTCACTTCTTCCAGGGCTCAACCATATGACCCTTGGGTAGCATCTGATTTCATATCTTTGTAGTGTTTTAGTGAATTTCCACAGAGAGTTATGTTTTGTGGACTATACCAGTTGGCATAGCCCTCCCTTGCACCGCACCCTCATCCATCTACCTAACTAGGGAAAATATCTACTCACCAACTCCTTCCCTGACGCCTTTAGAGGATAGGGGAATTGAGTAACTTCATATAGTTGCCTTCTTCTTTGTTCTTTTTTATATCTATTACAGTAGTTTTCAAAGTGTGATTTCTGTACCAGCAGCATCAACATCACCTGGGAACTTGTCAGAAATGCAAATTCTAGTGTCCCAGACCCACGAGAATTAGAGATTCTGGGGATGAGGTCAGGGATTTGTGTTCTAAAAGCCCTGCCAGTGATTCTGGTGCATCCCTAAGTTTGAATACTACTATTTTCTTATATCCTATTTTTTTTCCTACTTGAGCCAGGGAGTCACTTACTTTCTGTTCCCAGAGGCCTTCTGGGACCCCTCGGCCCACTCAGTGCTCTAACCCTTTTCTTTCCACATGAGACCCTGTAGAATGGTCTTGTTAATCACAAGTTTAATTTACTTCCATGTAGTAAGGGCTGGACTAGATGATCTGGTGAGATTTTTTGAAATCTAGACACTCTGATTCTTCAGGGGAGCTACGTCGAAGCAGATGGCTTAAGGAGGGCAAGGGAGGACTTCTGCCTTGTGAGTTTCCTTTTGTTGTAGCCCCAGGACCGGAGTAAAGTGAGGACACAGGCCTCTTGCCAACTATGGTTGCAGCCCCAGGAGATCTTTGATGTTCTCCCCTTGCTGTCTAGGTCCCTGTTTTCAAGAATTTATCAGAATGACCCAGACTTAGTAAACTTGTTCTATGTACTTTGGACAAAATAACTGCTGAGTCAATCCTGTAAGGAGTCTTGGATTGCCAGCCTAAAAACCTGCTTATAGTTGATTTCCTCTGGCAAACTGCTATCAGATGCAAAAAGTAAAATCATCAATTTGGCACTTACTGGACCATTCTCAGCATGTGCACTAGGTAGGTAGTCAACGCAAAAACATATCACAAATATATTTACAAAATTCAGTTCCTGCCTCTCTGTCTCCTCACCCCACTCTCGCCCCGTCTATCTTTTCCCAAATCCCTACCTATGAAAAGATGACTTGAAGACTCAAAATGAAGATGATTTTTCCACAGTCTGAAATTCTGACAGTTCGGAAAGAAAGCGCCTAATCCCTGTTCTGTTCAGTTGCCAGGCTCTGATATGCTTTTACTGTTTAAGCATTCATAATCTACGCTCATTGATACATCTTGCCAACCACAAAAATTACTTAACTCCTGATCTTTATTATATCTTTACTTTCCTCCCTCACAAGGTTCTTCAAGTTACAAAAGCACAGTAAGTGGATGGAGATGATTGAGTAGGATAAGACAAAAATGTCACTCTCCACTGAAGACAACAGGCAAAGGTCCTAGAATTAAAGCCATAAGACATGGGTTCTAACCAGGCCTTTGCCTTTGCTGACATCCTGAGGTATTGGGGCAGGTTACTTCCCCACTGTGGGTCACTGCAAAACCAGGGCCTTCAGCAAAGCAGCTCTGTAAGCTGTTTTCTAGCTCTCCTATGATGACTAAGCAGGTATGACATAGTTATGTCCTGTTTAGGGGTGTCAGTGTCCTTATCTGAAAACCCAGGTGTGGTGATGGCAGGTAGATTTCAACTTTTCACCCATTGGTGTTGGCTGTGTGGAATGTGGGAAAGGGTGTAATGATTGACAAACAGGTCTGCCATAGATGTATTAAGAATAAATTCCCAGAGTTTTGTGTGTATCTATCATAGTTCTTTCACCCTAGCAATAGTTGTAAGTATATATCTGTTTTGTGCATTTTAGCTGCCTAAAATATGGGTGCCATCCTGTCATAGAGCTCTGTGCCTGATACAGAGCCTATTGGCTGATAGGTGCTCAATATTTTTTGAATAAATGAATGAGTCTAAAGAGCTTAAGGACCATATCTTGAGCATTTGGCCAACAGCAGGACAGGGCTCCACTAGCACTAGACTCACATAGAATAGCCTCATTCCATTGTCCTTTAAGGGTCCTTGCCAAATCTGATCCTTATTTTCTCTAAGACTGACCTCAGACCCTCAACTTCATAAGGGAAAGAGCAGTGGTGGTGGGAGGAGGAATCTTCCTGGGATCCAGTGAATGCCTCTTTTTGATATTGCTTCTTTTTAATATTCACTGAGAGTCTGAATAGGGGGCAAGTAGTTTGAGCAAACGGGTTCTGGCTTTCCAATCATCAGGTGAATTTTCATTGATGTAAAGACCCCATTCTGCTCCCTTTTGCTCTTCATTTGTGTTGGAGGGTTCATATTGTTATAGTTTGGTATTAGGCTTTATGTAAGGCTGGGAGGGAAGAAGACTTTCCTGGTAAGCTTGGCTTTGTGGCTTGGCAGTCATGCAATTAAGTGACTTTATTCCCAAACCAGATGTTCACATTGTTTTAATAATATCTTATGATCCCTCCTCTAAATAAAACAAAAAGTCACTGCATCAGAAAGGTCTTCAGGATTATAACTTCAAATTCTACTATCTGATTTTACCCACCAGAGGATAGCATCAAAATGAATTTGGAATAAATCCCTGACTAAACTCAGACAAAGTTTGGGATGATTTGTTCTGGATTCTTTGTAAAAGAACCTGAGGCCATCAAGATATGTCTCTAAATGCCTTATAAGGTTTCTGGGAAGACACTGGTCTCCATTTGTTCCCAGGAATAGTGTTGGGACATTGAGTAGAACCTAAGGTGACACTGATTCATATTCTCTATGCACAATCAGTTTACCCAGAAGCTTAATGTGAGCTTTTCCACTGTCTGTGAAGTTTGGATTCAATGATTGTTGAGGTCTCTTTAACTCAATCATTCCAAATCTTCTTGTAAGAATAATGTATTGACTTTTCCAGATGTGTCCAAATCTGCATTTAATTGGCCTACAATAATCAGTAGCTATTGACTCGAAGTGTATCCTAGAGAGTCAAAGGATGACGTAGTTGATCATATCCTAGAGAGTCAAACGATGACATATTGGTCATATCCTAGAGAGTCAAACGATGACATATTGGTCATATCCTAGAGAGTCAAACGATGACATATTGGTCATATCTTAGAGAGTCAAACGATGACATATTGGTCATATCCTAGAGAGTCAAAGGATGACGTAGTTGATCATATCTTAGAGAGTCAAACGATGACATATTGGTCATATCCTAGAGAGTCAAACGATGACATATTGGTCATATCCTAGAGAGTCAAACGATGACATATTGGTCATATCCTAGAGAGTCAAACGATGACATATTGGTCATATCCTAGAGAGTCAAACGATGACATATTGATCATATCCTAGAGAGTCAAAGGATGACATATTGGTCATATCCTAGAGAGTCAAACGATGACATATTGGTCATATCCTAGAGAGTCAAACGATGACATATTGGTCATATCTTAGAGAGTCAAACGATGACATATTGGTCATATCCTAGAGAGTCAAACGATGACATATTGGTCATATCCTAGAGAGTCAAAGGATGACATATTGGTCATATCCTAGAGAGTCAAACGATGACATATTGGTCATATCCTAGAGAGTCAAACGATGACATATTGGTCATATCTTAGAGAGTCAAACGATGACATATTGGTCATATCGTAGAGAGTCAAAGGATGACGTAGTTGATCATATCCTAGAGAGTCAAACGATGACATATTGGTCATATCCTAGAGAGTCAAAGGATGACATATTGGTCATATCCTAGAGAGTCAAACGATGACATATTGATCATATCCTAGAGAGTCAAAGGATGACATATTGGTCATATCCTAGAGAGTCAAACGATGACATATTGGTCATATCCTAGAGAGTCAAACGATGACATATTGGTCATATCTTAGAGAGTCAAACGATGACATATTGGTCATATCCTAGAGAGTCAAACGATGACATATTGGTCATATCCTAGAGAGTCAAACGATGACATATTGATCATATCCTAGAGAGTCAAACGATGACATATTGGTCATATCCTAGAGAGTCAAACGATGACATAGTTGATCATATCCTAGAGAGTCAAACGATGACATATTGGTCATATCTTAGAGAGTCAAACGATGACATATTGGTCATATCCTAGAGAGTCAAACGATGACATATTGATCATATCCTAGAGAGTCAAAGGATGACATATTGGTCATATCCTAGAGAGTCAAACGATGACATATTGGTCATATCCTAGAGAGTCAAACGATGACATATTGGTCATATCCTAGAGAGTCAAACGATGACATATTGGTCATATCCTAGAGAGTCAAACGATGACATATTGGTCATATCCTAGAGAGTCAAACGATGACATATTGGTCATATCCTAGAGAGTCAAAGGATGACGTAGTTGATCATATCCTAGAGAGTCAAACGATGACATATTGGTCATATCCTAGAGAGTCAAACGATGACATATTGGTCATATCCTAGAGAGTCAAACGATGACATAGTTGATCATATCCTAGAGAGTCAAACGATGACATATTGGTCATATCCTAGAGAGTCAAACGATGACATATTGGTCATATCCTAGAGAGTCAAACGATGACATATTGGTCATATCCTAGAGAGTCAAACGATGACATATTGGTCATATCCTAGAGAGTCAAACGATGACATATTGGTCATATCCTAGAGAGTCAAAGGATGACGTAGTTGATCATATCCTAGAGAGTCAAACGATGACATATTGGTCATATCCTAGAGAGTCAAACGATGACATATTGGTCATATCCTAGAGAGTCAAACGATGACATATTGGTCATATCCTAGAGAGTCAAACGATGACATATTGGTCATATCCTAGAGAGTCAAACGATGACATATTGGTCATATCCTAGAGAGTCAAAGGATGACGTAGTTGATCATATCCTAGAGAGTCAAACGATGACATATTGGTCATATCCTAGAGAGTCAAACGATGACATATTGGTCATATCCTAGAGAGTCAAACGATGACATATTGGTCATATCCTAGAGAGTCAAACGATGACATATTGGTCATATCCTAGAGAGTCAAACGATGACATATTGGTCATATCCTAGAGAGTCAAACGATGACATATTGGTCATATCCTAGAGAGTCAAAGGATGACGTAGTTGATCATATCCTAGAGAGTCAAACGATGACATATTGGTCATATCCTAGAGAGTCAAACGATGACATATTGGTCATATCCTAGAGAGTCAAACGATGACATATTGGTCATATCCTAGAGAGTCAAACGATGACATATTGGTCATATCCTAGAGAGTCAAACGATGACATATTGGTCATATCCTAGAGAGTCAAACGATGACATATTGGTCATATCCTAGAGAGTCAAACGATGACATATTGGTCATATCCTAGAGAGTCAAACGATGACATATTGGTCATATCCTAGAGAGTCAAACGATGACATATTGGTCATATCCTAGAGAGTCAAACGATGACATATTGGTCATATCCTAGAGAGTCAAAGGATGACGTAGTTGATCATATCCTAGAGAGTCAAACGATGACATATTGGTCATATCCTAGAGAGTCAAACGATGACATATTGGTCATATCCTAGAGAGTCAAACGATGACATATTGGTCATATCCTAGAGAGTCAAACGATGACATATTGATCATATCCTAGAGAGTCAAACGATGACATATTGGTCATATCCTAGAGAGTCAAACGATGACATATTGATCATATCTTAGAGAGTCAAACGATGACATATTGATCATATCCTAGAGAGTCAAACGATGACATATTGGTCATATCCTAGAGAGTCAAACGATGACATATTGATCATATCCTAGAGAGTCAAACGATGACATATTGGTCATATCCTAGAGAGTCAAACGATGACATATTGGTCATATCCTAGAGAGTCAAACGATGACATAGTTGATCATATCCTAGAGAGTCAAACGATGACATATTGGTCATATCCTAGAGAGTCAAACGATGACATAGTTGATCATATCCTAGAGAGTCAAACGATGACATATTGGTCATATCCTAGAGAGTCAAACGATGACATATTGGTCATATCCTAGAGAGTCAAACGATGACATATTGATCATATCCTAGAGAGTCAAACGATGACATATTGGTCATATCCTAGAGAGTCAAACGATGACATATTGGTCATATCCTAGAGAGTCAAACGATGACATATTGGTCATATCCTAGAGAGTCAAACGATGACATATTGGTCATATCCTAGAGAGTCAAAGGATGTCATATTGGTCATATCCTAGAGAGTCAAAGGATGTCATATTGGTCATATCCTAGAGAGTCAAACGATGACATATTGATCATATCCTAGAGAGTCAAACGATGACATATTGGTCATATCCTAGAGAGTCAAACGATGACATATTGATCATATCCTAGAGAGTCAAACGATGACATATTGGTCATATCCTAGAGAGTCAAACGATGACATATTGGTCATATCCTAGAGAGTCAAAGGATGTCAAATGTAACATCCTTTGACTCTCTAGGTCATATCATGAGTTCATATAAACATGGCAGGACTGGGGGCTTTCTCTGAGGCCCAGAAACCCTTCTGTTTAGCTTTATATTTTCCCATAACACTCTGTAATTTTCTCAAATTTTCGACAATTCTGGTTAATATACCTAGACCCCCCAGTAGTAGACTGTAAGCCTCTTATGAACAAGAACCATGTGTATTTTTTCACCATGATATTCCCAGTCCTCAGAAGAATGATTAACATAAATGGGTCTTCTCAATAAATATCTATTGAAAGAATGAATAAATGACTGGATGTAATAAGTAAGTAGACATTCTTACTGTCAGGCTCTTGAAAAATTGGAAGTAAATTACACATTTCTAAAAATTAACTAATTCATTAAACAAATTATTTATTGAGCACTGTGTGCTAGGCACTGAGAGTTGAAAAGTTTATGATCTTAAGGAACTCAGGCTCATGGGAGCAGCAGGCAAGAAATTGGATGATTACAGTTGAGGTCACATGAAAAAGGAGAACAACAGGTTTTATAGAATTACAGAAAGCAATAACTGGCTTCTTCTGCAAAAGATTAGGCACAACTTCTCAGAGAAGATGACTCCCAGACCTGAAGGGTAAGTGAGGGAAACTCAGTGCAAGGAATGTCTCCTTCAAGCAAAAATTCTCAACACAAGACGTGATACATGTTTTCATTTATCACTCCACGTGCATAAATCTCCCATGGGGCCAATAGTCAAAGAGAGGAGACAATATAGTACAGAAGTTAAGAATACAGCCACTGAGCCCAGTGCAATGTCTTACGCCTATAATCCCAGTACTCTGACAGGCCGAGGCGGGCAGATCACTGGGTCAGGAGATTAAGATCAACCTGGCCAACATAGTGAAATCTCATCTACAAAAAATACAAAAATTAGCTGGGTGTGGTGGCACACACCTGTAATCCCAGCTACTTAGGAGGCTGAGGTAGGAGAAATGAGTTAGAAATGAGAAGGATCACACTGATTTGATTTGAAACAATAACAAAAATTGTATCAACCCTATCTAAATAATGACCACTAATTTTGGTGCACACATGGATCTTCCATGGGATTGTTCTCATATTATCAATTGTTTGAAGAATGAAATTAAAAATCCATGGGTCTTACCATATCACTTTCAAACCTGCCTCCTCAGTTCCTAGAACAGATTGGGAAATTAAATCGTTCCCATCATCATCATCATCATCATCATCATATTTATAAATATGTGAAGACCAATCTACCTTCCCAAATTAAATGTTCATTATCCAACTTATTTAAAACATCTTTACTGAACACCTTCCATGTGCATGGAGTCAAAGATGACTATGACATGACTCCTGCCTGCAGGGCTCAGAGCCTCATAGGCAGAAATGTGCACAGAAAATTAGGATATAGTAAGTGTGATAAGCGCCAAAGAAGAAGTATGCACAGAAGCACAGAGAAGCAAGAGCATAAAGCGTAGAGAAAGAGCAACATGTAGACCTAGGAATCAGGACACTCCCCTTAGGCAAAAAGTAGAAATAAGGTGAACAAAGATAGGGAAGTCAAGAACTCTCAGATTCAACCTGATGTAACTTCTGGGCTTATTAAAGTAGCTTGTACACAACAGAGCTCAACAAGTAGTTATAAAAATGTTGACTGGATGAATAAAGAAGCTAGTTTTTCACAACTCTCCCTTCTTTTGTACCCCTCCCAACTATATCTTCCCACACACTCTCTTCTACCCCAAGGGGAACCTCCATTTCATTACTCATCCCTTGCACTGCCTAGTCTTTTGTAAATCTCTCAAAAGCCTTCTCTATGATTGCTTAACAAACACAGGTGTCCCAGTTAAAGTTTACAACATTTAAATCACGAGGAAAGACTGACGCGAATGAGTATTTCCTGCTAATTTTCCACTGGAGAATGTGAAGTGCTGAATCAAGGAAGAACAATGTGTGCTATGTGGTCACAAAATGACCATGCCGGCCGGGCACAGTGGCTCAAGCCTGTAATCCCAGCACTTTGGGAGGCCGAGGCGGGTGGATCACGAGGTCAACAGATTGAGACCATGCTGGTCAACATGGTGAAACCCCGTCTCTACTAAAAATACAAAAAATTGGCTGGGCATGGTGGTGCGTGTCTGTAATCCCAGCTACTCAGGAGGCTGAGGCAGGAGAATTGCCTGGACCCAGGAGGCGGAGGTTGCGGTGAGCCCAGATCGCGCCATTGCACTCCAGCCTGGGTAACTAGAGCGAAACTCCATCTCAAAAAAAAAAAAAAAAAAAAAAAAAATGACCATGCCACATCCCACCTGGCCTTTCCCCCGAACAACCCAGCAGAATGTCAGGTCTGGTGAATTTCATATCTATGGACACAGATATCAGCCACAATTTCCCACCAGTGCCAAGAGGGCTGAACATGACTTGCCCTGTGTCTCTTCATCACTGCATCAGTAAGAAAGGAGACCTTACAGGAATCTAGGGAAATGGGACCCCTAAACCATCGTGCAGCTGCAAGCACTGCAGTGCTTCACTCAGGGTCAGCCTCTACATCTTGTTCAATCCACCCTTCTACTCTGCACCTGCTCCACCTCTGCTCCATCCCTTGTGCACCCAGATTTTATTCTCAGTACTAAACAGCCAACAGTCTAAAAGGTCTTCCAAATAAAATCACATTTCCTTCTCTTTTCATCCCCAGAGCATGGTGTGTCCAAACCATGTGCAAACTTCACTTCTCATAAATCACTTATCTAATTGACTGAAGAGTGGGTTTTGTTTAGAGTCTGACAAAATTCAAAAATTCATATGACCCATATTCTCCAAATTCCTTGGTGGTCTATTGTTTCCCAGGAACTTTGCAATTCCCATAGGCTAGAGAAGGGTTGAGCGACTACACTCCAATTCTCTTTCCATGTCTCTAGTCTGAGAAAATGAGAAGATCATCTGGGATTTACAGTGAAGTGTAATTTGTGTGGCCTCCTTGCATGAGGATGGGATGGAGTGTTTGGAGGCAGAGTTTTTTCGTATCCATAGATTGCCCACAGTACAATACAGAGAACTCTCCATGTTTTAGAGGAAGGGAGGGAGGGAAGGAAGGAAAAAAAAAGAAAAGAAGGGAGAAAAAGAATGAGAGGGAAGAATGGAAGGAAAAAGAGGAACTTTGAAATATATGAGGAAGCATTTTAGAAAGTTCTAGGTGGACTAGAAAGTGGTAAGATTACAGAGAGAGAGAAATGGAAAGAGGAAGAGAATTGAAGCAGAAGGAAAAACAGGATGAAAATAGTAACAGGAGGCTGATATCCAGAAGTTTCTTCCTTTCAGCCAATCTGCCACTTAAATGCAATTCTAAGCTCAGAGAGGAGGTAGTCAGTATCTGTGCACTGATTTCTGTAGGGTCTCAGAATACCACGGAGTAAATGGGCATCTAAGAAGAGGATGACACCATGTTTCAGGGAGAGCCCTGCTTTATAATCAGAATATATGGGTTGTGGTCTTAGTTCTGCTGACAAAGCAAATGATCTCAGGCATGTCTTCACCTATCTGACCTCAGGTGTACTGTATCCTAGTACAAGTGCAACCCCATCTAACCACATTCCCTGTGACCACTGCAGTCTCTATCACCATAATCTTTCTCCGGGGGAATTATAACAGCATCAGAAAGAAGTGAAAAGATTATCTGGCCCAGGCTCCCCAGACTTGGGCATACATTGGAATCATCTAGGCAGCTTTTGAAAATACAAAGTGCTGGCTGGGCACAGTGGCTTACAGCTGTAATCCCAGCACTTTGGGAGGCTGAGGCAGGAAGATCATGAGGTCAAGAGATTGAGACCATCCTGGCCAACATGGTAAAACCCCATCTCTACTAAAAATACAACAATTAGCTGGGTATGGCAGTGTACACCTGTAGTCCCAGCTACTCGGGAGGCTGAGGCAGGAGAATTGCTTGAATCTGGGAAGTGAAGGTTGCAGTGAGCCAAGATCATGCCACTGCACTCCAGCCTGGTGACAAAGCCAGACTCCATCTTGGAAAAAAAATAAAAAGTTCTGAGCCCCACTGCAGCCCCAGTAAATGGGCACTGCTAGAGGTTGGTCCTGGCTACTGTAATTTTTAAAAACCCTCTAAAAACATTAGGTAATTCTAATGTTCCTATTAGGACTGAGAACCACTGTTCTAGCCCAATCACTGGGAAACAAATTATGTATTCAAAGATATTCTTGAGTGCCTACAGAGTATCAGGAACTGTGCTGTGCATTTAGCAGTGACCGTGACAAAGTTCTCTGCCCTTTTATGTTTGACTGGAGGAAGACAGACAGTACGTAAAGAAGTCAACCACATAGTTATAGACAGTGATATGTTCTTTATGGAATATAAGACATGGGGATGTAATCGAAAGTAACTGGAGAAGTGATAGGGTGGTCAGAGAAGGCTGCTTTAAGGAGATGACCTCAGAGCTGTGAAGTAAATAGCAAAAGAGTCCTGCAAGGAAATCTGGATAAAATGCATTCCCAGGCAGTGGAGCAGCATGTGTAAAGGTCCTGTGGTGCTTGACTAAGAGACTGAAATATCAGCATGGCTGGAGCAGTCTCTTAGTAAAACAGGGATAGTGACACCGGCCCTGAAGTTATCACATTGTTATCTTTTAAATATATGTGAAGTACTATGAACCATTTGCAAAGGAAAAGCCCAATAAAAATGCAAGAGGTGTCATATTTCGTTATCACAACTTTCTAATGTACTTCTATGGGCCAGACATACAATGACACAGCCTCGTGACACCCCACCACTAGCTGTGGCATCCAATCACTGCAGCATGATGCAATTGCAGATTCTAGGCCCGGGCTTTTCTGGGAAGTCCTAGGTAACTTTTGCATAGATGCAGCTATGTTCCAGGAATCTTCTGTAATAAAATGTTGAGACAGGTTTCCATTCATTAGATTCTACTCTCTTTACGCAAGAGACAAAGTTGAAAGTAAAAGTCAAAAGTCCTTAAAATACACCAAAGAAAGATGACTCCTATGCTAATAAATTGGGTGATGGACTACCCAGATGGTTTCCTCTCAGGGCAATCTGATTGTTTGTTTTTTACAACATTCCACAACTTTACCCTACAGACAAGAATAGACAAAGTCCAATCATATTATCGCTCTCTACTCTCTCACCAAAAAGGTACTTTGGGAAAAGGAGGTTAACATTTTATTAGCCAACATTTATTCTGTTAGTGTTTTTAATTATCTTTATCACACAAGTAATGTATGCTTGTGTTTTCTCTATTTTAAAACTAAAATATGATAGAGAATGAAAAAGTCACTTTGAATACTACCTTGATCCCTCCAGAAGAAACTATTATTAACAGATTGTTCCAATGCATTTATGTAATTATATATACGCTCATGCCATGGAAAATGTTCAGACATTGTCTTTTTCTTGTCACATAAATGAAATCAGAGTGAAAGTCTTCCAGAAGTGCACAGGATGTTTAGTGCAAACAATGTAAAGTAAAAGTTATGTATATGGCCACCAGTAGGGGAATGGTTGAATGCATTGTGGTATATTCAAATTATGTGATTCTCTGCAGCTGTGAACTGAATGATGCCCACCCAATTGAGAAGGGCCATCTATTTTACTCAGTCTACCAATCCAAATGCTAATCTCTTTTGGAAATGCTCTCACATCATACCCAGAAATAATGTTTAACAAGATATCTGGGCATCCCGTGGCCCCGTCAAGTTAACACACAAAATTAACCATCAAATTGAGTTGTTGGTTTTTTTTTAACTTTTTATGGACGATTTATCTATTCCCTCAGTCATGTCTCAGGACTTCGGAATGAGCAGCCAGTTACGTATAGCAAATTAAGGCAGCTGGGGGAAGAAATAGTAACAGACCCCAGACCTTCCAAGGGAAGTGAAATGGTGGGACAAAGAAAGTGCAGTTTGGCAAGCCAAGTATGACATCTAAAGGGATATAGCAATCTTGTCCTGGCTCAGGCAAATTGGTAGCAATTAGAACAAGGGAAGGTAAATTCCACAAGGTGAATGCAGCTCAGAGATGAAGAATTAGTCTACTTCAACATGCTCATCAATGGCCAGTCCTGCTAGTGGAAGCTGGGTTCTGAGGACTAGACTGGAATTAAAGGTCAGGATTTCTAGTCCTTAGAGGTAGGCTACAAAGAACAATAATACAAAATACAGCTAATCCTGAATATATATTTTACTTTCGCCCTTTTTTATACTATATATTGCTCATAACTTTTCACTTAACAACATATTTTTGGAGTGCATGGTTTTCTCATTCTTTTATACAGCTGGATAGTAGTTTTTGTATGTGAATGTGCTATAGTTTACTTAATTGGTGCCCCATCTATGGATAACTGTGTTGTTGTCAAACTTTTGCTAGTTCAACAGTGCGATAAAGAATTATTTTTGTACTTGTGTCATTTTTATTTATACTGTTGCCCTTTCACGTTAGCATATTTTCTAGTTTCCTCCAGTAATGATTTATAGAAATGAGATTTCTCCGTTTCTCTGTATTTGTTATACAGTCTGAGTATCCAACTTATCACCTGATGACAGACACTGGCAAGCACACCTGTACACTATATTTAGGACAGTCATATCAAAACATTCACCTTAGTGGCCAAATAAAAATTCAGTTTCCCAAGTTCCATTCTCTAGATCGTTTGAGAAGTAGCTTCAGAGTGGAGCTTGGAATCTTCATGTTAAACAAGTACCTCAAGATCATTAGGAATCATGTGATCTTCCATATACATAGAAGTAGTATTTCAAATATTGCTCAACTAGACCTGTAGAATAGAAAGCACACCAAGGGCTACAAGAGGAAGGTATATTCTCTAGAAAAACAACCCAACATGTAAAGCAAGCTTTACACGTAAGTTCACTTATTCTGTCTCTCCTGATAATGATGACAAGAATGGCCTCTATAAACTGTATAAAATTAATCAGGAAAGAAAGGAGAGGGAGAAATAAAAAGACACCAACCTTATAGCACATCTGGCATTAATAATTAAGTCAGCTCACTTTCTCACCTGCTTCCTCATAGTTGTTTGGTGCCTATTGTCTCAAATTATATCGAATGTTTCAAAATTATATTAATAGTTTCCTTTCACTGCTCTATAGATAACAACTTGAACAGTATGATAGGTTAAGTTTTCCCTTTGAGATATTCCTTCAAGTCCTGCATACCAATGAAACCACCAACTCAGTTAGTCTGAAAAACCCCATTGACACCAGGTGGTCTGAAGGACCCTAGAAGAAACTGACTCACCAAAGAATGTCGTTTCCACATCCTGATGATTTCATTTGTCTTACTTCTACCTATCAATCACCCCAATTCTCTAGCCCCCTGCCTTCCATGATCACTCTTTTAACCCCAGCACTGAAGTCCTTGGGGAGATTGATTTGTGAATCTCCTTTCCCAGTACCTTGCAATCATTAAACTCTTTCTCTGCTGCAAACTTTGCTGTCTCAGTGTAATGGATCTGTGACTATGCAATAGGCATGTAAACTTGTTGGTCTTATAACAATAATGATATCCCTCACCATATACAATAAGGACAGAATTCTTATAATAATGGGATAGGGTGTAAAATCAGAAGGTGATTGTGAAAGACTGTTCAACTTGCAAAGAAGCCCAACCTATGCTCTGAGATACCAAGAGGAAGTTTGAGTTCCATAAAGTCTTTTGAGATGCAAGGATTACCAAACTCTTTCTCTGCAAGTTTCCCAACAAACTCCAGGAAAACAATACTATTAGCTAAGCAGAGTAGGTCATAGTAGTTGTAAAAAGAATCAGAGAACAAGGACTAAGCAGAAGCCCAAAACAAAGTGCACAGTAGGAAAATATTTGGGAGTGATGAAATGGCTTTGTTATTAAATTGAGGGTTTTATGATGGTGTTGGGCAGGTTTTCTCTGACTCAGAGCCACATTACCTGGGCCTCTGTTTCATACTGACTCCATTATCCATTATAAAATAATTATTACTGAGGCTCCTAATTTGTGTGACCTTAAACGGCAATGCTTTTCTTTTAAACACTTATCTCACATGTTTTTTGGGGTGTTTGATTATCACCTGTTTCTCTCTAGCAGGCTGGAAGCTACATGAAAACAGGAGCATATCTAAATTTTGCTCCTATTGCTTATCTGGCCAGCTCACTGACATCAGGACAAACCAGAGGCCATATCTACCTATGAACATATCCAATGGTGCCTGGCTCCAGAAGCATATGAGTAATGGAAGAAAAGCCAGGTTTGAACTGTATAGAACTAGAAACTAGTCTGTTGAAACTTTTCTATTAATCGTACACATAAGACTGTGAAAGTAGACGATTCAGTTCTCCTAGATGCCTAGGTACAGCAAACTTGAAAATGTAGTCTATATAACTGTGAATGTCAAGTGCATTTATTATTTTTCTGGTTTTAATAGGATAAAAAATGAAATAACATTGATTGTTATACGTTTATAGGGCATAAACCTATATTGACACTATAAAAAAAGTTTGAGCAACAAAAAGACAATATTTTTCTATTCTCTTTGCAGAAGATGATACTATTAAACCATAGTCATGAAACTGCCTTTGTTTTTAGTGATTGAGATAGTGAAGGGATCTAACGTAACCAACTCCATTTTGCTTCTAACCTCCAAGTTGTGCTTGTTCATACCTGGGCATAGGTTGAACTAATTTTGGGAGAAACTTAGCTTATAGTTTAAACAAAGATGATAACAGCCTTTTCTCAAAGCAGACCTCCTTCTTGCCTGGGGACTAGATTGCCTTTGTAGGACTAACATTAACCACAAGATTAGACATGATGATTTAGAAGTCATGCAGCTGGAGGCTACAAAATTCTGACCCTCCCTAAACTGCTCTTAAGATCAGTCCTTGAGATATTTTGCAGACCCTGCACTTGATGGATCAGTTGGCATCATCCAGATCAATAACCTGGCTCTTCTGATACTGCGGACCCCCAACCCAGGGACTGACTCAGCACATAAAGACAGCTTAGACTCCCTATGATTTCAGCCCTGACCAATCAACACTCCTGGATCATGGGCTTACCCCCACCCACCAAGTTATCCTTAAAGTGTCTGCTCTCCAAATGCTCGGGGAGACTGATTTGAGTAATAATAAAACTCCAGTCTCCCGCACAGCCAGCTCTGAATTACTCTTTCTTTACTGCTATTCCCTTGTCTTGAAGAATGAGCTCTGCAGCAGGCAAGGTGAACCCCTTGGCTGGTTATAGTCATATGAAGAAGTAACCAAGGAATATGTTATTAAAAATGTAGTTAGAAAATTACTATAAGGAGACTGAAGTAGGAGGATCATTTGGACCTGGGAGGCCAAGGCTGCAATAGGCCGGGATCATGTCACTGCCCTCCAGCCAGTGACATAGAGAGAGACCTTGCCTCTAAAACAAGAAAGAAAAAAGTAGAAAAGTTATATCAATGTGCAGGCATTTTTTTTTATTTTGTGATATTTATGGTATTCTTCAGCTTTTAAAAAACTGTAATTTGTTATTTTTTTCTATAATCACAATTATTGTTCTTTTTCTTGGTAAGGTTCCCCAGATACCAAGTTCTATCTGTGGGCATGCCCCATGACCTTCCTGCGCATGCTTAGGTAGTAGACAGTTGTACAATTACTTTAAGTTAAAAACAGTCTCAGTTCAGAAAATTTAATGTCAATCTAAGATATCATATAAAAATCCAAGTTGACTTAGAGTTAATTCTTCTTTCTCCTTAGTTTGAGTATATCTCAGGTTGCAGAACTACAGAGGAAAAGGGGAATGTTTGTTAATTTCTTCTACGTTATTATCTACCTAATGCTTCTCTCCTCTACCCACTCCCTAAGTAGCCAAAAGTTTCGGACCTCTCCAAGGTTAGAAGGGAATAATAAAGAAAGGTCTTAATGAAACCTCAGAGTCTGGTTTCCTGTTCTCTGGACCTGACCCATTGTATCTCCTCAGTGGTGTTTTGATGGGAGTGTCTGATGGTTCTGCACTGAGTCTCTCCTGCCTTAAGGCCCCTTAAATTCAGGTATATGTGAATACATTGCTCTTTATAATGGTTGCTCTTGACTCCTTCCTTACCCAAGGTGTTCACCTACAGATTCTTGCTGCTGGGATCCCTTTGCACCCCCAAAATCAGAAATGATCTATCTGACTATCTCTCCTGGTAGCACATATGTGGTCCTTAGGAAATTATTTTGTTTTTATTGCTCCAACATGCCTTGGTGACATAGTGTAATCCGAGTAGAGAAATTTTCTTCTGGGCCAGGCGCGGTAGCTCACACCTGTAATCCCAGCACTTTGGGAGGCCAAGGCGGGTGGATCACAAGGCCAAGAGATCGAGACCATCCTGGTCAACATGGTGAAACCCCGTCTCTACTAAAAATACAAAAAATTAGCTGGGCATGGTGGTGCGTGCCTGTAATCCCAGCTGCTCAGGAGGCTGAGGCAGGAGAATTGCCTGAACCCAGGAGGTGGAGGTTACGGTGACCCATGATCATGCCATTGCACTTCAGCCTGGGTAACAAGAGCAAAAGTCCATCTTGAAAAAAAAAAAGAAAAGAAATTTTCTTCTGATACCAGCACCAAAACATTGGGCACCCCTCCTCTTTTTTTTTTTTTTTTTTTTTGTAGATTCCCCAGACAGGGGTCAGACCCTGTTCCCAACCGCATAGTGGCTTCCTCAAAATCTCTTCTCACCAGACAAGAAGTGAAGAAATAGAAAATCACCTCACACCTCTCTCTTTTTTTCAGTCTTACCTGCCTGAAGGGGTCAAAAATTTATCAACCAGTTTCTCAGGAGCATTTCCTTTATAAATATGCACCTGGCAATAGGGGACTTCTTTTTGGAATTTTTTATCAATTGTATTTTGGAGCCTGCACATAACTTCAATGTTAACATCCCACTGCAGTCTTAATAGCCTTTGTTTCATTTCATGGTAAGCAGCCATTTTCTAATTTGGACTGCTATACTGACTATCTAAAAAGAAAGGCACAGGCTTTATAAAATAATATCTAGCATTCAGATTAGTTCGAATTAGCTGGTTCAGACTGGTTCAAATTAGCTCACTATCTTATATTTCCTCATTTTTATCTCCCTTGGAAGGAACAAAATTGCACTGAAACACCTTTGGTCAATGCATGGGCCTTTATAAACACAAAATTAATTAGTTATTTCTTTTAATTAACGAGTTAATTCCTTTAACATTGAAGATGTATTGAGCATTTCTTTTGTGCAAGTCATTCTCCTAGTTACAAAAAAAACAACCCACAGCAGAGGTTGTGTGAAATAAGGTTATGTGTATTATTCTGTATTTATTTCCCATGCCTTCTTTTTTGCCTAAACTCTTCTCAAAACCCAGAGAAGCTAAAAGCCAGACCGGAAGGAGGATTCTGCTAATGATACCCCAATGTCTTCCCTCAATGTAGTACTAAACTTCACCTAAATAGATTGGAACTAAGAGGCTGTCCTCCTTATATTCCCAAAACAGAGTTAGCCCTCCTAGTAGTTTTTGTTAATTACCTCACGGGCACTAGATTCCAAACCTCTGCCCAAAGGTGGACTCTGAATTCCACCAATGTGAATTTCCATCTCTCCCTGGCACCTGAATCTTCTCCTCAACTTCTGCCTTGATTCTCATTTTGAAATTGGTTATTTTCATTTAAGGTAGGCCTTTCAAATTGCATTATTTGACGGAATTCTTTATAGCTCCTCTTGCTAAAGCAAGTTGGTGACTAATTCCTAAGTCCTAGAAAAAGGACTTTTTCTATCCTTAGGGGTTGGGTTTGGCAAGGATCCTTCAAGAGCCCTGTTAAGAAGACAGAATCCTTTTGTGAAGCGTTAACTTCCTCAATCAAGACAGGCTCTATTGAGAGTTGGATCTCTCTCTTGTCAATAATCTGTGCTTTAGATGGGGGTTGGGGGGAGAGTAAATTACTTTCCTGGAACCCAGGAGAACCAGTGACCTTAGATGTCTCATCCCAGAGACTTCTGAGAAGAAGCTGCAGCTGCCATTTTGGTTTTCTTACAAACAGTATTCTGTGTCTTTTTTTTTAATAGCTTGAAGGAGTAAAATAAAATATATCTTCTTTATGACCATGCCAGGTTCTACATTTTGTTAAGTATTAAAGGTTTTCTTAGGTCTTAAAACAAGTGTCAGAGGTTTAAATTCTATAAAAAAAGAAAGTACTGGATGTTCAAAAAACAGACCACATGGTGGCCACTTAAAAGTACAAGTTTATAGCAAATGGCTGAAACTTTCTAGTAATGCTGAAATGATTTTGTGTTAAGTGTACTGTTTCCAAATATTTTTCAGTATTCATTTGGGAATGATTAAGATAATGTTACATCTTTTCAGTGTTATGAAAAAGATGGCTTTCAATTGGAGAGAGATTTCAGCAGATCACTAAGGAAATAAAGCCAACCTGGTCTTCTTCTCCCCCTGGTATGTGGAAAGAATGAGCTTTTGTTATTAGGGCACCTCAGGACATGCTGGTTGTCTGCTGTGTATCCAAAAGAATAAAGGACACGCACCCTCAGAAGCTCCCTGAGGAGTTTAGAATTGACTTTTAGTTAGAGCAGGGTATTGCTATCATGGCCATGACAACCTTGGAACTCTCAGAAGGCAGGTCACCAATTTGCTCTGCAGTCCCAGCAAGGATATGCTTCATTGTGTTATACAAATACACAAATGAAATGAAAAGGACTGGTCAGAAGCATCTCGGAATGGGTCAATAGCAGAAACTATAAGGCATAGCTAGCCAACAGCTGAATGAATGTTGTGAGGACAAGGTGTCTAGTGGTGGGGAAATCCCTGCATGCATTTGGACAAGCCCTTGCTGACAAGGAGGTCTGCTGGATGTTTTATGTTCTGAACACATTCCCATGAATGCTAGCATAAAGCCACTGATGCGTAATGGGGAGAGACAGAGCTCAAACAAGATAGGGCATAAGAAAGAAAAAAGGAAAGTACATGCAGATAAAATATAATTCACAAGTCTTTGGGTTGGTGCCCTAATTGGTTCAAAAAGGAGAGGGTAGAATTGGTGAAAGTCTAGGGTTGCCAGAAGACATTTACAGACTGGTCTTATTTGCGATAATGAAATTCCAGATTAATATGGCTATATACATCCTAAGGTCATGCTTCTTCATGGATCCATATAAGGTGGGGGTGTGGGGGAAGAGAGAGATTATGTTTGGTAGTGAAGCATGTAGGAAAATGAATGAGATTGTAGGTTTCTGGAGGCCAAGAACTCTGGGTTCACATCTTGGCACTGTCTCTTTTGAGACAGAAAACGTTGAGTGAGTCAGTTAACATCTCTATGCCTCATTTTCCTCATAAGATTATTGTATTAAATTAGTTAATCTTTATAAACCACTTCGAATATCCCTAACACATAAGTGCTCAATTAATAGTACTCATTATTCTTCTAATCATTATCATTATTCTAAACATAAACCTTTAAAATCTGGAAACACATTGTATTAGTCACGGTTGTTAAGAGAACCAGATGAATGGAGTGCATATGTATAAAATATGCTATATTATACATACTTGGTGTGTATATAATGAAAGAAAGAGAAAAACTTATAATGAGGAATTGATTCAGGTGCTGATGTTTAGTTCCAGTCTGGGTCCAAAGGCCTGAGAACCAGAAGAGCCAATGGTCTATTTCCCACCCAAATTCTGGCAGGCTAGATTTCCAGGAACAGCCAATGTTTTAGTTAAAGACCAAAGGCAGGGGGGAAAAAAATGTCCCAGTTTAAAATCAGTCAGCCAAGAAGAATTTTCTCTTACATAGGGAAGGGTCAGTCTTTTTGTTCTATTTAGGCCTTCAAACTGATTGGATGGGCCCACCTATGTTAGGGAGAGCAATCTGCTTTCCTCAGTCCACTGATTTAAATGTAGTCTTGTCCAAAAACAGCCTCACAGAAACACTCAGAATAATGCTTGACCAAATACCTGGGTTCCTCATGGCCCAGTCAAGTTGATACATAAAATTGACCATTACAAGTTCACTCCATGTCAACTTGGCACCCCTACACAACTCCTTAACTCAAATTTAACCTTCCCATAAATATAAAATAACATGGCTATAATTCTGCCTAACTTGATACAACTATCTCACATACAACTAAAAATGCACTAACTCCTTCCCAGTTGAAGAAGTAGTGTTTGAATGATGTTTACCCTTCTCCTTGATATTCCATAATTTAAGTGCCACGATGTAAAGCTAACAATATTTCAATACTTCAATCATTGTCTTGCAAGGCAATTGTCTCGGGGAGGCCACTCAGTTTCCTCAAGCAATAAAGAGTTAATGCCCTCAGACAGGGGAGGGGAGACCACTTCCACTAACGGTGGAGAGGCTGGTTCCACTGGCAAAGAAGACTTCGAATCTAAGACTTTAATGTCCCCAGTCTCATCAGGGTCAACCCATACATTCCCATTCCAACTTTACGGACCCTATTTCTTCTCAACCAATGACCTCACTTTAACAGTAGACATCCTTTGAGGCCGGGAGTTCAACTTGCATTAAATTCAGCCAGTTTCAGGATGAGATTCTGGATTTATAACTGGGTAAACCTGGCTCTGTAGCTGCAGGAGATAAGGGTTTCCTTCGAGGAAGACAGAAATTTTCAGCTCATTTATGCCTCCTTTGAGCTGGGAATTTGAATCCTGAACTCATCCTTTTCTTTCCTCACTTTAGCAACATTAGCAGCAACCAGTTCATTTTACTCATTTGTTTGACTAAAATGTTCAAAAGTATTAAGTACATAATTACTCAAGTCCTTGCGTCCTCAAAATTGTCGAGTAGCAGCATCCAGTGGTCATATTTTCTGTATATCTATGGCCAGAGCACACCATGATTATCAGCATTCTCTTTACTACTGGAAATAAAGCCATCAGCAGTTTAAATCTAATCATATTGGAGAGCCAGTTACAGCAACTATAAAACCAATTCAGAAAAACTCATTCTTAAAATTCTGTTCCTCTAAAACCACTCTCAGTTCCAAAATCTGTATCAGTCAGGGCTCTCCAGAGAAATGGGACCAATAGGATGCTGAGAGAGAGAAAGAGATTTATTATAATTGTCTCATGTGATTGTGGAGACAAGCAATTCCCCAGATCTGCAGGGTGAGCCAACAAGATGGAGACCCACAAGAGCAGATGATTTAGTTTTAGTCAGAGTCCAAAGGCCAGAGAACCAAAAAAGCCTATTGCCTAGTTCTTGTGTGAAGGCTGGCAGGCTCCAGACCCAGGAAGACCTGAAGTTTGAATATAAAGGCAAGAAAAAAATCCAGTGTCCCAGTTCAAAGGCATTCAGCCAGGAATAATTCTCTCTTACTTAAAAGAGAGGCAGACTTTCTGTTCTACTGGGCTTTCAGCTGATTGGGTGAGGGCCTCCCACATTAGTGAGGGCAATCTGCCTTACTTAATCTACCAGTTTGAGTGTTAATCTCATCTTAATACAGCCTCATGGAAATGCAGAGAATAATGTTTGGCTAAATATCTGGGTACCCTGTGACCCAGTCAAGATGGTACAAAATTAACCATCCTACACACCAAAATACCCCACCCTATATTAAGTTATTATGTACTGAGTAATATATGGGAAATGAGAAGTTGTGGCTTACAATAAGCATTTTTCACTCAAGAAGCCAGAAACCACCTCAGTATATGCCACGATCAGGGGCACGAGTTCTACTATCAGATGTGCATGAGTTTCAGTGTGAGTTCTGCCACATAGTAAGTCTCAGTTTTGTTTTCTGTAAAACTAGGCTAATGAATTAGTGTTTGCATTAGACAAGAAAATCAGTGAATGTGAAAAATCTTATACTACTAGCACAAAATAAGCTCATCTACCTTAAAGATCAGACATACCAAGAAGTAAGCCATAAATAAAACTGATAACACACTTTCTCCCATGAAACTGTCAGGACCACGTCTACTGTGACTCACATTTCTGTCTACTTGAGACACCATCATCAGTCCCAAGTCCAAGCTTCATCACTTGGAATTTTATTCTGAAATGGCTCAATAAAGCCCTGAATTTAATCAAATCTCCCACCTATCCTCAACTTGAAAAACTCATGAACTATAATCAACTAAATCTAAATCCTCAGCTCCTTCTTAGAACCTTTTACTTTCTTCTTTTTTTAGCTGAAAATTAACTTTCTCTTGAAGACACAGCTTTCTCCCCAGGTTTGTTTTTCTTTCTACATCCCTTATGCCTCCAATTCTCCTGAAATGTAGATATACTTACTTTTTCTAAATCCCTTCCTTTGCTTGAAATGAAATTCTCCTAAGTATCAGTCATACAATTGTGTCCCTTACTGCCTCTCCTTTTTGCAACCACTCCCTGTCTTCTGTGAATATTTTAGCACCTAGCTCACAGTCTTTCTCTGTGCCTTTACACTTGTTCTCATTTTTGATTGCTTCAAAATCACTGGAGACAGTCTACTCAACCCTGGCTTCTGATCTCCTTGTTTTCCACTTTTTCAACAATCTTGTCCTCTATTTCAATTCAACTTCCCGTGGTTTTACTTTAGACCTTATCCCTATCCCGGCATCTCCGTTTCAAGCACCTCACTCTGAACACCACATAGCTCACTTTTCTTACTTCCCCAACTCAAGCAATTTTTTTTCACTAACACTGTTCTGTGCCATCTCTTTTGCTAGACAATTCAGGTTTCATAGTCCACGATTATAATCCCCCCAAATTCCTCACATATATTCTCAATCATCCCACCCATATTTCCTGCTATTTTACCTACCTGGGAAAAGCTCAAACTGAATTAAAACCAATTCTCTCCCTAACTTGGACCTGTACCTGAGCAGCCAAAACTGGAAGGAGAAAAACTCAAAACTCTGCTTACTGGTTTTCCTTCAAATTTATGGCCACCAAGTTCACAACAGTGTTCAGTGTTTCCCGGCAATACGACTGAATTTCCTTAGTCAATTCACTCTCTTCTTCTCATGACAGTTATTCTGCACCATGTCTTCTCCATTCTGCTTCATCCCCAACTCTCCCTATTCCCTACTCCTGGCTAATGGCCTTGGTTTCTCGTATGGAGAAAATTGAAGGAATCAGAAGAGAATACCAGATCTTGCCATTGTCAAATATACAAGTTCCCTACACCTGTACCTATTTTCTCCACAGAGTGTGGTGGGTAAGAGTATGTGCTTTGGAGCCAGACTGCCTAGGTTCAGATGCTGCCTCTGCCCCTTCCCAGATCTTAGGCAAGTGCCTGAAAGGCTCTATGCTCAGCTATAAAATGGAGATAATACTTACATCTACCTCAGCAGCTTGGGGTGAAGATTACATGAGTTGATTCATGTAGAGAAAGCAGGTGTTCAATAACTTTCCCTTCCTTCCCTCCAGTGGATGGATTGTCCTCTCCAAGGCAACTTCTTGTATCAATCTCTTGGTCTGTACCCCTCTCACCTCTCAGTGTGCTGCCCTATATCCTCTCCCCCAAGAATCAGAATTTTCCCCCGGTCACTAAATCACAACCAACACAAAACATGCTGTATTATCTCCTGACACTTAAAAATACAGCAAAAACACAAACAAAACCCCTACCTTTCACCCTCTCTAGTCAAACTCCATAAAAGAATTGTTCATATTTATCATTCCCACCTCTTTACCTTTTACCAGGTTTTATTTTTGCCAATTGACCAAAAAGTTTATTGTCAAGGTCACTGGTATTTTCCAGCTTGCCAGCTCTATAGACAATTCTGTCTTCATCATGACTGACGTTGGAAGCAACACTTCATGCAGGCAATCTCATATTCCTTTAGAAAGCTCATTTCCTTCAGTTGGTTTCTGGCAGCCACACGTTTCTGGCTTGTCCCCTGCCTCACTGGTTCCTCGTCTTCTATCTCCCTTACAGGTTTCTTTTTTCTTTCTGCTAAGAGCATCTCAGGGTTCAGTCCTCAGGTCTTTTTTTCCCTGGGCTCTGAATATCATCCATACTCTGAAGGGTGCCAAGTTGAATCCTTAGCACTGGCCTCTCTCTCGAACTCAAGATATGTGCACCTACCTACCTGACATCTATGTGGGTATCTAACAGGAATCTCACACTTAACATAGCTTGTAGTTTCTACACCATCTTCCCACTCCAGTCCAAATTCCTGCTATTCCTCTCATCCCTACCCCTCCACCCCATTTTAGCAGATAACATCATCCACTCTAGCAAAAAACCTGAGAATCATTTATGATTCCTCCTTTTGTCTCATACCTCACATTAAATCCATCATGTTGGTACTGCATCCAACATTTATCTGGACACTTTCCACTCCTTTCACCCTTTACTTAGTTCAAGCCGCTATCCTCTCTCTCCTGGACTGCTGTCAAACCTCCTTGGTGCTCTCTTGGCTTCCACTCTTGAACCTCTAAATTCTATTCTCTCTGCAGCACCAAGAATGATCCTGGCTTTGGTTAAAAACCTTAAAAATCTTCCTGTCATAAATAATGTCTAAGATTTTCCCACTGACCTGTGAGCTCTGTGTGATTAGGTCTGGTCATTACTGTAACCTCACTTCCTCCACGTTCCTCTATGCCCATGGTGCTTCGCTTGCTGTATCTCCAATACACCACAGTCTTTTCTGTTTCTACACCTGAATCACTGTTCTCTCAGATATTTTCACATCTGACTTGTTAATTTCATTTGGCAACTTATCTAAAATAGAGTCCTTTAGAGTCAGTGACAAGGCCACATAAAAGTAATCTCTCCTTTGCAACACCCTCTATTGCCTTACCCTAATTTGGCACTCTTGGTAGTTACATTTCTTTGATTTTTTTTTTTTTTTGAGACAGAGTTTTCAGTCTTGTTGCCCAAGCTGGAGTGCAATGGAATGATCTCGGCTCACTGCAACCTCCGCCTCCCAGGTTCAAGCAATCTTCCTACCTCAGCCTCCCAAGTAGCTGGGATTATAGGTACACACCCAGGTAATTTTTTGTATTTTTAGTAGAAATGGGGTTTCACTGTGTTAGCCAGGCTGGTCTCAAATTCCTGACCTCAGGTGATCTGCCCACCTCGGCCTCTCAAAGTGTTGGTATTACAGGTGTGAGCCACTGTGACCAGCCTATTTCTTTGATTTCTTCACAGGAACATTTACTGATGGACCTTATTTTTATTTGTCTTCTGCTTATGTCTGCACTTAATGAGTATGGGTGTGTCCATTCATTTATTATCAATTATTTATTGAACATCTACTATTTGTCATATACTATATTAGGTCTTGGCCATACACTAATTACATATACAGATTACATACCATCTTCATTCTCATATTTCTTAAAGAAACTAAGGAAGGAATGAACGTTCATGAAATAATCACAGAGGTAAATATATAATCAAAAACAGTGATGAATGCTACAACAGAAAAGCATGGGGTAAATAGGAAAACACATAACAGGAATGTGATTTATGTGAGGGGTTGAATAATGTTTTCCAAGTAAATAATGTCCACCGATTTCAATTTCCAGTCTATATTTTTCTATCACCATCTTCAATTTTGATCATATAACCACTTGGTCAAAGTCTGGTCACACAGAAGCTTCCTAATCTTTTTTTCTTCATTTCCTGGAAGATTTTGCCATCTGCTTGCCACATAATGTTATGGAAAGAACTACAGATTCTAGGAATCTGGATATATATATACTGAATATATATATGTATATGCTTTCAGTAAATAATATAAACTCTCAAAGCTTTAATTTCCTTAACTATAAATTGACAAATTTAATATCCATACTCACAAATTTAAAAATTTGATTTGTTTGAAGTGCTTACATAACTCATTTGTGAGCCTTACATGAGTTTAATGTTTGTACTTTCACTACTCAGACATGCATGAACGTATATTTCCTTTTCTCTGTTTATTTTGTAAGGTCTCACATTGATATGGCTTGGATTTGTGTCCCCACTCAAATCTCATGTTGAATTGTAATTCCCAGTGTTGGAGGTGGGGCCTGGTGGGAGGTGACTGAATCATGGGGATGGTTTCTAATGGTTTAGCACCATACCCTAGTGTTGTCTCATGATACAGGGCTCACGAGATCTGGTTGTTTAAAAGTGTATAACAGCTCCCCCTTTTTTTCTCTCTCTCTCTTTCTTGCCATGTGAAGAGATGCCTGCTTCCCTTTCATCTTTTGCCATGATTGTAAGTTTCCTGAGGCATCCCTAGAAGCAGACAGCCATACAGCCCACAGTACTGTAAGCCAATTAAACCTCCTTGTTTTTTAATAAATTACCCAGACTCAGGTATGTTTTCATAGCAGTGTGAGAACTGACTAATACACACATACTAAACTATATATGATATTGCAGATGTGAACACACCCATTTTATACAAGGGAAACACAAAGGTTTCCCAGGAGTTTCTGGATTCACTCCTGATAACATCTAGAATTCTCTTAGTGTTTGGGGTTACAGCAACATAGCAGGATGATATCTTCAAGTAATTCAGAGTGACTTTTGTGTTCTAGATTTTTATTCCATAAATACAAGTTGTAGTATTGATTAAAAGTTTATCTTTTGGTTTATAATCTTTAAAATACTTTTCTTGAAAATATAAATACATTATATTCTATGTCATTGCCTTATTCTTGGTAAAACTGAGAAGTTTCTTTTCTGTATTAAAAATCTTGCTCTTTCTTCCTATGAGTTGTGTTTGCTTCCAGTGTCTGGTGATCCTACTACCTTTCCTGGTACCATAGGAGCTAGCATTTATTAGGCTAGCTGTGCCTATTAGGAACCGGGTACTGTTCTGAGTGTTTTACTTATATATGATGTAATCCCCACCCAACTCTATATAGGATATAGTGTTAATACAACCATTTTGCAGATGAAGCAATCTGCACCTAGAGGTGAATGAAGTTGCTCAAGGTCGCATGGACAGTAATAAGTAGAATAGCTGTCATATAAATCCAAAGAGCCTGGTTCCAGAGGCTGTACTTTCACCCACCCTTTCTAGGCTGAGTAAGAAAGAGGACAGTGAGACACCCAGAAGTCTGTATTTCCTAGGGTCCTTTCTCTTGTTTTCTGGATAGTGTCTGAAAAACCATCTATTGTAAGGCCAGTTGGCTGTTTTAAATTCTAATTAGGTTGCTTATCTGTATCATTACCTCAATTATCTGTATCATTACCTCATTCACGACAAATCTCTCTCTCTTTAACTAAACCCATCACTTAGTTCCATCAAAAGAAACCCTTCTTGCCTATATCATCACTCTCCCTGTCTCTCCTAATTATTTTCCCATCCTACATAAATATGCTCAGATCTGTTCTATCTTTAATAACAAAACATAAAACATAAAACAAAAAGCAAATAAAAACTTTCTTAAAGCCTATCTATTCCTCTTAGTTCCATTCTACTTTTGGCTTTGCCCTTGACCAACTGAATATCTAGAAATAAGTATCTACACTATCTACACTTGCTGTCGTCACTCTTTAGCCTCCCATTTCCTCTGTAACCCACTGGAACCTATCCTGTGCTCCCACTCTACCACCAGAATAGTTCTGTTCCTGTTCTCCATGGTTTCTCAGTCCCTAATCTAGTGGTCTTTATCTTCACTTGGCATTGTTGAGAGCCTCCTCATTCTTGAACCCCTCTTCTCTCTTGGCCTAGGCCCTTTTCTTTACTGTTTTTTTTCTCCTTCTGGTTGGCCCTTAAATCTCGGTGTTCCCTGGGGTTCTGTTTACAGTCCTCTTCTCTTTCCATGTGTCATGGTAAGCCCAAGTAATGTTACTCACCACCACACTGATTGCTTCCCAGTCAACACTTCCATTCCAGAGCTCACCCTTCAACTCCAACTTAGGTATCAACTGTTTCTCAAATATCTTCATTCAGATGTTTCACAGATACCTAAAATTAACTTCCTCATTTTCTTACCAGAAAACTACTTTCTTCCCATTGATCCAGGTGCCAGAATCAAGGCCCAAATCTCAATTCTTCCTTCTCCATTGCACCCAAGTTATATAAATTTTACATCTTAAAACTATATCAAGACCACCCCTTCACCATTTCACTGTACTTCTCTGCCTTAGGCACCCTCTCATTCACTAAGTCACTACAATGTCCTCCTATGTCTCCCTGCCTCAGTCTTTTTATTTTTTTTTTCATTTGAGTCAAGAGTCTCACTCTGTTGTCCAGGCTGGAGTACAGTGGTGCAATCTCTCCTCCAGAGTGGCTTCTCTAAAATATATTTTGTTACTTTTCTGCTTACAGCTCTTCGATATCTCACCTATTGCTTGCAGATAAAGCCTATACTCTTTATCAGATTACAATAAGTCATTCATGATCTGTTTTCTGCCATTTTGCCCCACCATTCCCTACCCACAACAGCCTTCCCAAACTTTTTGTAAATCCTTTAGCATTCCATGCTACCTTATTTCTGTGGCACCTTTGTACACACTAGTTTCTCTGTGTGGAATTTTATTGTTTGTCTACTTGAAAACTCTTCAGCATCCTTCAAGTCTCAGTTCAAATGTCACCTCTTTAATGAAGTCTTCCTGACTCCCCCATGCTAGATAAAGCTTTCTTCCTTGCTTCCATTTCTTTCATAGTTATTTGTAAATCTAAAACTTCTCAGGGCAGGAATATGGCTTTACAAGGCTCTAATTTATTGATTCAACAAAAATTTCTGCACCAGAGAGGGTTCAAGGCATCAGAGATGCAGCAATAAACAAACCATATGAACCCTGTCTTCAGGATGCTTACATTGTAGCAGGACAGGTAGACTGAATTCTAATAACTATTTGCTAAATGAGGAACTTACAGACCCATTCTCAAACATGTCCGTGATTTCACATTTGAAGCCTTCTATCAGGAGAGGCTATTGGATCCCAGCAATTTATCTAAACACTTCAGTCTCCCTCAGTCATAAGAAGAAACCCCAGAGAATCCTCAAGAACATCTGCAACTTGGAAGTCTCCTGGATCAGTCAGGAGTTGAAATACTTATGTCACTGTATGATGCTAGTGAAGCGAACCACCAAATACAGATGTTTCTTGACTTACAATAGGGTTATGTCCCAGTAAATCAATTGTAAATTAAAAATATCCCAAGTCAAAAATGGATTTAATGCACTTGAATGGCCAAACACCATAGCTTAGCCTAGTCTACTTAAACACTTACATAAGCCTACAGCTGAGCAAAATTATCTAACACAAAGCCTGTTTTATAAAAAGTGTTGAATGTCTCATATAATTGATTGAATACAGTACACCCTAAGTACAG
The DNA here is from genome assembly GCF_049354715.1 of Callithrix jacchus. Lineage (NCBI taxonomy): Eukaryota > Metazoa > Chordata > Mammalia > Primates > Cebidae > Callithrix > Callithrix jacchus. The sequence goes on along the minus strand of NC_133510.1, from coordinate 105,664,268 downwards.
TTTGGGTTGTTTATCCTCATGATCGCATGGCTGACTGTGGCTGTTCTGGCCACTGCTGTCCAGCATTAAGAGAGAATATTGCACCACATAATGTTAGCCTGGAGAAATATCAAACTTCAAAATTCAAAGTACAGTTTCTACCAATTGCATATTACTATTATACCATCATAAAGTGGAAAAAATCATTAAGTGGAACCATTATCAGTCAGGGACCATCTGTAGTTGTGAAGATAGTAATATGCACTCAAAATCACTCTGCCCAAAGGAGACCTGAATCTTCAGAACGTCTCCAGAAAAGGTGAGGTAAGGGTAGGAGATAGGAAGGATGCCCTAGGAGATCAAATTAAACAAAGCAAAAAAATATATCTAGTAGATAACTAGTGTGGTATACAAGTATAAGTGACACAAGGAGGAACTTTTTGCTACAAGACTCATATCCCAGCCCAAATGAATATGGTAAATCCAATAGCTAAAGCAAGATTAAAAAACATTCTTGATCAAGTAGACACACACTATGTGTGTCCTATGAGGTGGCCCACTGTAGGCTGACGACCTGAAGAGAAGGAAGGCACGTTCCTGCATTGTGCTTGCCCAACAGGAACATGTGGGCCTCAATCAGCAAACTGAGGAAATACCAACACAAAGAAATTGCAAGTATACACTCTCCCTTGCCATTTGGAATACGAGGTAGGTATTATTGCATTTTTTTTTTTTTACACACGAGGACACAGAGGCTCACAGAGAATAAATGTCTATTTCGGAGTCACACATCTAGCAGAGCTTGAATTTCAACCCAGGTTGGCCTGACTCCTAACACAGTCCAATTGCTGAGTCATTGGCACAGCCTGAATAACTTGAAGGGTTGGCATTTCTAGACTTGAGTGCATGGAGGTCTGTCTTCTCTGATTAGGCATTTAAACTTTGTTCTCAAAAGGGAAGTGATTAGGCAACTGTGAATTTCTGGAGATTAATCTGTGACCAAGATGCTTGTTTATTTAACTCACCTAATGAGCATTCAATTGTGTTATGAAGAATTTGAACATGCAAAGACTTTTGAAAACAACAACAAGAAAAAGTTTTCCAGCCCACACTTACACATGGCAGTCTCAGCCCTTGCTTGAGGCAAGATGTGAGAAAAAATATATAATTATCATCCACTCAGCTATAGCCTCTCAGGCCACAGTTTTTTTTTACCCTGGTATTAATCAGTGCACATTTAGGTCTAACCAATGTATACAACCCTAGGGTTCACAGCTTCTCCCTCTTCTCCATGCAGCCCCCTGGCTCAGACACACAATGGAGCTCAAAAGAGCTTTCAGGTAGAGCCCTGATCCTGTTAGCTCAGTTTGTGGCAAAAGCAGGGGAAAGTGTTTGGAATGGCAGGTTTTCCAAACCTTGGAGAATCCAAATCCAGACAGACACCCAGAAAGCAGCCAAGCATTCTTTGGTGGGGAGGGTTCCAGCAGGCAGCTTCTTAGCTTGATAATTGCTCATGCACCATGCAGAGCTCTTCTGGCTGAACTGAGGCTCCCTAGCTACAGCTGTACCATGATCGCCTCTGATCTAGACAGACTGAGCGTGGTGCCTCCCTGGGTGTGCTCCAGGAATACCAGGACTGACAGACAGAGCCCAGGCACAAGCAGAGGTCCTGTTTATACTCTTTGGCCATCTGATGAAGCCTAATCCCCTTCTCAGACCAATGTGTTTAAATGCTTAAAATAAAGTCCATATGATTACAAAGAAAGTTCATTATATTGAAATAATTATCACATCTTTGAAAAATCAAATTTGCCATGTGCTTATGCAATACTGAAATAAATAAGAGCTTCCGCCCCCTTTTTTTAAACTACGTTTAAGTTTCAAGATTATACAAAATAATCTCAATATGCATAATTACATTCAGCATATTTTCTCTTTGTGGTGAAATTCTAAGCATTTCACTCCCCTAATAAAATGTAATTTTGTTCTTCCATACTCATTTATTCATTCCACTCAAAACCATGTACTGAACAAGACATCATGATCATTTCTAACCTGGGGTCAAAAAATAATGCCAACTAGCTAATGCTATCCATATTCATTCACCTACATATGGTCTACAACTGCTTTCACATTCCATCAACAGTGTTGAATAGTTATGTTTGAGACTACAGTTTGTCAAATGAAAGATATTTATTATGTTGCCTTTTTTTTTTTGAGACTGAGTTTCCCTCTTGTTACCCAGGCTGGAGTGCAATGGCGCGATCTCAGCTCACCGCAACCTCCGCCTCCTGGGTTCAGGCAATTCTCCTGCCTCAGCCTCCTGAGTAGCCGGGATTACAGGCACGCGCCACCATGCCCAGCTAATTTTTTTGAATTTTGAGTAGAGACGGGGTTTCACCATGTTGACCGGGATGGTCTCGATCTGTTGACCTCGTGATCCACCCGCCTCAGCCTCCCAAAGTGCTGGGATTACAGGCTTGAGTCACCGCGCCCGGCCCTATGTTGTTCTTTTTGGAAAAAGTTTACAACCTCTGGTCTAGGCATAGCTCCTACCCTCAAGAATTTTTCACAGTGTACAGGTAAAGAAGGATAAAAACAAATTTCAATACAATATTATGTAAATACACCAACAAAAATCTGTCATCAGGATAGAAATTACTACAAGAGGAATGAAGGGAGAAGATCGTGGTAGGTTTCCTAGAAGAGGTAACATTTTGAGTCAGTTTTCAATAGACAGAAGTGGGCCATAGTAACAGGCTTTCTGGGCAGAGTGTATTGAATGTTCTATAGTCTGACAGCATGCATGGCATTTTGAAATTGGGAAATTTTAAGCATTTCACGATCACAGACATATAGAGCTCTAAAAGGGGATATTAAAAGATGATTAAAGAACAAGGTAGGGACCAGACAATAACACATTTTATGTGCCTTATTAAGGAGCTCAAATATTCTCCCACAGATGTTGATAGCACTGCTCAAGGGAACATTCTGCACTGATAGACATATTCTAAAGCTGTGTTGCCCATGTGATATCCACTTGCCACATGTGGCTACTGAGTACCTGAAGTGTGGCTACTCTGACTGAGGCACTGAATTGTTTATTTCCTTTAATTTTAATCAATTTAAATTTGTATAGCTACATCTGGCTAGTGTCTTTCATCTAGGAGATAGAAATTGAATTAAGTATTTAAATAGACAAATGGAATATCAAATCTTCTGTTTAACAAGATTATTCTGGTTGTAGATGAATTGGAAGAAAGCAAGACAAGAAAGTCAGTTAGAGATGAATCAATAGTTCTGAAAAGACAAGATAAAGTTCTGATCTAAGGTAGCAGTGGTTGAAGTAGAAGGATAGTTTTGAGATATGTTAGGAAAGAGAATTGGCAGGTGTCTTAGTCCATTTAGTGTTGCTTTAAAGGAATACCTGAAGCTGGATAACTTATAAAGAAAATAGGTTTATTTGGCTGATGATTCTGATGATTGGAAGTTGAAGATTGGGTATCTCCATCTGGTGAGGGCCTCCAGCTGCTTCCACTCATGGTGGAAGCCTGAGGTGAGTTGGTATGTGCAGAGACCACATGATGAGAGAGGAAGCAAGAAGGGTTAGGGCATGCCAGGTTCTTTTCTTACAACGAGCTCTCCTGGAAACTAAGAGTGAGGACTCACTGACCTCCAAGGGAGGACATTAATCTATTCATGAGGGATTTTCCCTATGGCCCAAATACCTCCAACATTGGGGATCATATTTCAACATGAGATTTGGAGGGGACAAACAGCAAACCATAGCAACAAATCTTAGTGATCAATTAAACATGAGCTATGGAGAATAAAGGAAAAGCTAAAACTGTCTCATTGGATCCTGACTGGGCAGAAGGGTGGGTGCTAAGATACGTATGAAGGATTCAGAGTAGGCTTGGTGTGGCAGGTAGAAATGGAGAGAATGAGTGGCCTGTGGGCAATATAAAGATGGTACCCAGGTCTAGTGAGGGCTCTGTGTTGATGGTACAGATTAAGTACATTAACTGGCGGAAAGAACAGTACCATGAGCCAAAACAAAGAAAAAAAAATAAACTACTTGTCTTAGTTCTGCTCCCAACCAGCTGGATTATTTTAGACATATAATGCCTTTCTGGCCTCAGTTCATCACCTGTACAATGAGAGAGTGATAAGAGTTCAGCAATTATTTTCTCTAAAAGGAAAGAGAGCAAATATTTTAAGTTTTGAAAATCATACATGGTTTTTTCAGTATATGCTCCTCTTTCTCCTATTTCTTCTTTTACAGCCTTTTAAAACATAAACTCATTCTTAGTTCATGTTCTGTACAAAACAGAGCTGTAGTTGGCTGATCCCCTGATCCCTGGCACAGCTAATCTCCAAGATTCATTTAAACCATAAATTGTTTTGATAAGGTAATATGTGAGCTTCCCTGGAAAAAAGTAGCTTTTTTTTTCCAGTAGTTAAATTATATTTTTAACTGAAACATAACACACTTAGAGAAAAGTACATAAATCATAGGAGTTCATTTTGATGACATGTTGCAAGGTGAATGCACTCATGGCACCATCACTGCCCAGATGAGGAAAGAGAACATTACCAGAAACCCAGAACCTCCTCTTGTGTCCTCTTCTGTATGTATACTCAACATTTAGCTCCCACTTATAAATGAGAACAAACAGCATTTAGTTTTCTGTTCCTGTGTTAATTTACTTAGGATAATGGCCTCCAACTGCATACATGTTGCCATAAGGACATGATTTTATTCTTTTTCATAGCTGCTTAGGATTCCATGGTGCATAATTATATACATTTTCTTTATCTAGTGCACAATTGATAAACATCTAGGTTCATTCCATGCCTTTGCTATTGTGAAAAGTGCTGCAATGAACATCTACATGCATGTGCCTTTGGAACAGAACAATTTATATTCCTTTGGGTATATACCCTGTAATGGGATAGCTGGGTTGAATGGTAGTCCTAAGTTCTTTGGGAAGTCACCAAACTGCTTTCTGCAGTTGCTGAACTAATTTACTCTCCAATGCACAGTGTATAAATGTTCCCTTTTCTCTGTAATCTCACCAACATCTGTCATTTTTTTGACTTATTAATAATAGCCATTCTGACTATTAATAAGAGATGGTATATCACTGTGGTTTTGAATTGCATTTCTCTAAGGATTAGTGATGTTGAGCATTTTTTCATATGTTATGGGCCACATCTTTGGAGAAGAAATGGCTGTCCATATCCATTGCCTACTTTTTTAACAGGGTTGTTTGTTTTTTGCTTGTTGATTTTTTTTCTTTTCTTTTTTTTTGAGATGAAGTCTTGCTCTGTCATTCAGGCAATGGCATGATCTTGGCTCACTGCAACCTCGGCCTCCTGGGTTCAAGCAACTCTCCTGCCTCAGCCTCCCAGGTAGCTGGAACTAGAGGTGCACACCACTGCACCCAGCTATTTTTTGTATTTTTAGTGGAGATGGGATTTCACCATGTTGGTCAGGCTGGTCTCAAACTCCTGACCTCAGGTGATCCACCCACCTTGGCCTCCCAAAGTGCTGAGATTACTGGCGTGAACCACTGCACCCAGCCAATTGTTGATTTTTTAAAAATTTCTATAGAACCTGGATATTAGACCTTTGTTGGATGCATAGTTTGCAATTATTTTCTTTCATTCTGTGGGTTGTCTATTTAATCTGATGATAGTTTCTTTTGCTGTACAGAAGCTCTTTTGTTTAATTAGGTCCCACTTGTTACTTTTTCTTTATGTTACAATTGCTTTTGGAGTCTTTGCCATGAAGTCTTTGCCAAGGCCTATGTCTGGAATGGTAGCTCCTAGGCTTTCATATAGGGTTTTTATAGTTTTAGGTTTTATGTTTAAGTATTTAATCTGTCTTGAGTTGAAGTTGGTATGTAGTAAAAGGAAGGGATCCAGTTTTAATTTTCTGCATATGACTAGTCAGTTATCCTATCATGATTTATTGAATAGAGAATTATTTCCCTGCTGCTTGTTATTGTAAACTTTGTCAAAGATCATATGGCTATATAGGTGTGGGGCTTTACTGCTGGGTTCTCCAACCTGTTTCATTGGTCTACGTGTCCGTTTCTGTACCAGTACCATGCTGTTTTAGTTACTGTAGCATTGTAGGGTAGTTTGAAATTGGGTAGTGTGATACCTACAGGTTTTACCTTTTTGCCCAGGATTGTTTTGTTTATTCACGCTATTTTTTGGTTCCATATGAATTTTAGAATAATTTTTTATAATTCCATGAATAATTTAATTTGGTAGTTTGATAGGAATAGCATTGAACCTATAACTTTCTTTGGGCAGAATGGGCATTTTAACAATATCATTTCTTCCTATCCATGAACACTGAATATTTTTCCATTTTTTGTGTCGTGTCTGATTTCATTCAGCAGTATTTTGTAATTCTCATTGTAGAGATCTGTCACTTCCCTTTCACTTCCCTTACTGGCTCTATTCCTAGATATTTTATTCTATTTGTGGCTATTGTGAATGAGCTTACAGTCTTGATTTGGCTCTCAGCTTAGACATTATGTCTAATCAAAAAAGGCCTCACTCAGTAACTGAGAACTAATGGAAGTGCATGGAACTAATGCAACGGAACTAATGGAAGTGTAACTGCAATCTGGCAGTATTAGGCAACAATTGCATGAAATCATTGGAAAGCTGGAAGAAACCTTAGCTAGAGGCATGACATGACTCTGGGAGATTAAATGAGCATAGAAAGGCAATTGTTTATGTATGACCTACGGATCAATGTACCTCCATATGGATGACACCCACATTTTTGTGTGTTGATTCACTCAGAACTCCCCCTTCTAGGAACCTTAGCTCACTTTCTGTGACGTTTGGGTCAATGTGTGTGTGAGTGCACATGCACGTGTGTGTGTGTGTGTGTGTTTTCTCATGTGCCCTTTAGTATGTATCAAATTTACTAATGTACTAATCAGCTTGTACATAAATGCTACTAATTTTTGTACAGTGATTCTGTATTCTGAAGCTTCCCTGAAGTTGTTGGTCATTTCTGCCTTTGGGCAGAGACTATGAGGATGTCTAGGTACAGAATCATAGTCTGTGAAAAGATAGAGTTTTATCTCATGTCTTTTCTATTTGGATGCCTACTATTTCTTTTTCTTGCCTAACTGCTCTGGCTAGGACTTCATATACTCTTTAGTATTGGAATTTACCTCAACATTATGTTCGTGAGATTCATGCATGTTGCACATAACAGTAGTTTGCTTATTTTCATTTTTGTTCTATACTCTGTTATATTAACATGACAATTAATTTATCCATTCTATTATAGGCATGAATTTTGATTGTTTCCTGTTTGAAATCACTATGGATAGTACTTCTATGAAGATCCTTATATCAGTGCTTTGATATGTAACCATATATATGGAAATGAAATTGTTGAGTCATAGTAGTATGCATATCTTCAGCTTTTTAGATAGTGTCAAACAGGGTTAAAAAGATGTTATACTAATAGATACTGCCTCAGGCAATTTGTAAAAGATATAGTTGTTCTTTATACCACTTCAAGCAATATATAAAAAATCTATTTTGTCACACAACACTAGGTAATGTCAGCATTTTTAATTTTAGTAATTCTGGTATAGGAAATGTCTGTGTAGATTTATTCAAATTTCCCTAGTGAAAAACAAGGTTCAATATCTTTTATATATATATTTATTTGCCATTTAGAGTCCCTCTTGTACATTTTTCTATTGGGTGCCTGCTATAGAGTTTCTTCATATATTCTGGATATAAGCATTTTATCCAATACATGTATATTACATGTATTTTTTCCCACTCTTTGGTTTGACTTTTTATTCTCTTAAGGTTATCTTTTTATGATAGAAATTTCTAATTTAAATATATTATAATTTATCAATCTTTTCCTTTATGGTCAGCTTTTTTTGTGTCCTGTTTAAGAAATGTTCATACACATATGTTAGTGGGAATGTAAATTAGTTCAGCCACTATAGAAAGCCACTTTGGAGATTTCTCAAATAAAACAGAATTACCATTCAACTCATCTACTGGGTATATACCCAAAGGAAAATAAATCATCCTATAAAAAATCATATGTACTCATATGTTCATTGCAACACTATTCACAATAGTAAAGACATGGAATCTGCCTAGATGCCCATCAACAATGAAATAGATAAAGAAACTGTGATACATACATACCATGGAGTACTACACAGCCATAAAAAGAACAAAATCATGTCCTTTGCAGCAATATGTGCATAGCTGGAGGCCATTATCCTAACAAACTATTGCAAGAACCAAATACTGCATGGTCTGACTTATGAGTGGAAGCTAAAATTTAGTATACATGGACATAAAGATGGGAACAATAGACATTGGAGACTACTAGAGGTGGGGAGGGAGGAGGGAGGCAATAATTGAAAACTACCTATTGGGTAATATGTTCAGTATTGGATGATGGGATCATTCATATACCAAACCTCAGCAACATGCAATTTATCCACGTAGCAAACATGTACTCCTTGAATCTAAAATAAAAGTTGAAAGAAAAAACTGACATGTTCATCGACTCCAATGTCATGAAAATATACTCTTATGTTGCCTTCTATAAGTTTTATTATTTTATCCTTTACAATTACATATATACATATATATATACATATATATATATATATATATATATATATATATGTATATATATTACACCTGGAATTGGTTTTTACATACAGTGTGAGGTAGAAGAGTCAGGATTTATTTTTCCATATAAAGAACCATTGACCCAGCAACATTTATTGAAAAGACTATCTACTCTGCCTGTAGCATTACATTTGTCTGATATTGTGGACATATACATGTGAGTCTTTTTCTGGAGCCTCTGTTTGTTTCACTTTTCTAGTTTTCTATTCATAAACATGATACTTCATCCCTGTAATTAGATCTTTAATCTCCCTTAAAAATATTTTGTAATTTTCTCTATTGAAGTTTCACATTTCTTTTGAAAGATTTTATTTCTAGATATGTGATGTTATGTGATGCTATTGTAAATGATATCATTCTAATTTGTTCTATTCTCCAGTTTGTTTCTAGAATATAGGACTACAATTAATTCTACATCTTCACCTTGTATCCAGTAGCCTTGCTGAATTCACTTACTAATTCTAATTTTAGTCATTTTTAAAGCCATCATCAGCTCAATGGCTTGGCATCTGAATGAACCATAGCTGGATTTCAAAGATTCACCCAGGCCTTAGATGTTCTCAATGAAATTCATGTAGTGTCAGCAATTGGGACACATAGTATATTTATAAAACAGGTCTAGTCCAATCTTAGTGTGACCTCAAATCATGTATAACTATGTCTGTATCTATCGATATGACTAATTTCAAGAGAAAACATTGCTTTGCATAATTACAACTTTAATGATCAGTAAAACAAAGAATGGATATGTTGTTTTTGCTGCTGTTTCTGTTATTTTTTGATTCTTAAGGACCTTCTTTAGTAGCAAATATCATCAAGTAAATGGTGATAACTACTGGTGAAATTTCATTGGCTGGCTCTATGAGACCTTGTGGAGATACTGATCATAAAAGCAGACAGTTGTTGAAATCAAAGAGGCCTGAGATCAGCCATTCCAATATACTTGTTTTTACAGACGAAGAAATAAACCCAAATTGGAAGTGATTTACTCAGTTTGAGGGCTGGTTAGCAGTAGATCCAGGACTACAAGACAGGTGCCTCAATTTCTAGCAAAGTGCCTTTCCACTAAACCATGAAATTGACCAGCATTGTTATTTTAAAAAATAATTCACTTAGCGACATTAAGGAGGTTTTGAAAATTCTGCACTTGAGTCTTGAGTCCCACCCACTTTGACCACTGGGCTTTCTATTCACCTGAGAGTCCCCAGCAGCATCGTTGCAACATCTCCAAGGAGAGCACCTAGTTAAACTAGTATGTTTGGTGTTGATTATTTATAACTTGATAGTTACCCCATAAAATAGATTCAAAATTCAGCTTGCCAAATGATCCCTCAGTCAAAGAATCTTCAGGAAACTTGCATACCCATTTACCTACATAAACCACCTTCTCATTCTGCATGAATTAAATTAATTAATTAAAGACTTCCCTCAATGATCTGGGACAATCCACAAAGCATGTGAATTAAAAACAGGTATAGGGTCACAACTGTAAAATATCAAGCCCGGTGCTACTTCATTCATTGATCCACATATTTATTACGAATTACTTTATTGAGCACTGATTATGAATCAAGCCCACTACTAAGTGCTGAGAGACTCACATGGATAAAGCATAATCTTTGTAACAACACAATTCTTGTAACAACTCACGCATTCACGTGGAGACATGCAAGCAAAGGTTGCACTAATCAGGCCCCAACTAATAAGTTCTCAAGAGAAGCATATGCAAAATGCTACAGGAATACTGAGAAGGGACCAGTTGCATCTTCTCATAGAGAAGGGGAGACTGTGTCAGGAAAGGGTCACAGAGGAAGGAACCTTTAAATTGGCCCTTGAAAACAAAGAATAATTTCACCTATTATCTCTTACCTGGAGACCATCACCCACCTTCTCCCTGGCCGTGCTGACCTATTCATCCTGCCCACCCACCCACATAGCAGCAGTGTGAGCTTTGCACAACAATTCAGACTGCACCTTCTTTCATCTAACTGTCCAATGGCTTCCCAGTGAAATCAGAATAAAATTCAAAATTTTTATGGAAAAAGAATCCAACACCATGAAATTAAATGTCAAAGAATCCGGCCCTGCTTCTTGTCTTTGCACTTTGCACTTGTTCCTTCCACTGAGGCTGCTCTGTCCCAGATCTCCGGAGAGTTGAGGCCTTCTCTTCATTAGGATGTCAATTACTGAGAGGTCTGCCCTAATTATCTTAGCTAAAATACCACCCCCCTCCCATCTGCCCCATACACATATACACAAACTTACTCTCTCCTTCATTATCCTGTTTTACCTTATTCATTACTTTACTCAGTAACACGATTTATTTTCTACATTCATTCATCTTCATAATTAGACCATAAACTCTCTGAAGTCAGGGACTCTTTTCTTTTTCATTAATTTTCCAGGGCCTAAAACAGCGTTTAGCAGATAATAAATGCTCAATAACAAATGGGCAAATGAAGATAATGTAGGAAGTTTACAGTAAGCGTTCTTAAATACTATTTTATTTTCTTATTATATAATAAACTAGTTCTGTTGGTATCAAAAGTTTTAGGGATAGAATCACTATGCAAACTGTAATATAGCAATCTCTTGAGACTTTCTTGGTTCAGATGACTTCAGCTCACTGGAATGATTGAGGATACAGGGACCACATTTTTCCCATGTGGATCAGTAAAAATCTCCAAGTAAATCTTGGCTTTTTTACTCTGTTTTCACTGAAGTTCTTTGATTTTAACAGCCAACTGACCAGCCTTTTTGTAAAGCATTTTAGGACATGGATATGATGTATTTAAGGAACTGTCAAAATGTAAATTGATGTTGTAATGGGTTTTCAGCAGTTAGTCCCTATGAAGCAGTAAAAGTAGTGTTCAGAAACTAGACTATCAAAAACTCCAAACAATACTCTGCTGTGTGCCTTGTAAACCTTAAAAGGCCTTTCACTAGCTTTAAATATAACCTTATGTGTCTTCTAACACTCCTATATAATTCCGAAAGAAATCATAAACATGGCAACCTTTATTTCCATCTACTAAGATTATCACAAAGCTTTCCACTAGTACTGGTTCCTGTAAGGTTCCCAGAGCCATTTATTAATCCTTTATGTCCCCAGTCACAGTTGAGTAGGGTCTGGTGCTCACCCACAGTCTGGGTGGTGGATATCTTCAGACTTTGGGTAAGGGGAACAACCTAAACATGGATTTTGGTTTGAAGAAATTTTCTCAGTGTGTATTTCCAGTTTTATTCACTGCTTGGACTTGAAAAGGAATTGATAGATAAAGCAGTTCAGAAAGTGATCAGTAAAATGTTCTGTGAGTTTTCAACAAATGGTGGCAATTAGCTATGATTGCATTATATTTATATCATGCCATTTAATTCATGGTTTTAAAATATGATTTTGTGTCTGTCTCCCATCAGATAGAAAACTAATGTCCAGGGGATTGATTTCTGCAGCACCGGAAATTAGCAAATTGCTTAAAATATATTAGTCATCTAAATTATGCTTCCTGACTTGACCTGGTTCAGAAGACAGAGCACTGGCTCCTGGGTCCCACTCATCACTGATTAGCTGTGAAACATTGGGTAACTTCTCAGCTCTACCAGGCCTTACTGTCCTCATTTGTAAAAGGAAGAGTTTGGGTTTTATGGTCTCTAAGGCCTTTTCCAGTTCTAACATTGCATGGCTCTACTAAAGCAGTGCTGTTAAGAGGATATTAGGAAATGTTGGAACCAAATCCTATTTCTCTTTGACTGTCCCAACCATGTCCTCCACAAAGATGAATTATCCGGGATGATTTCCAAGCAATCTGAGTGACGGTCTTGCCATTATTAAGATTTCATCTTAGACTTTAATAGTTTATTCCAATCCAGAAAACATGATGGGAGGTGGAGATGGATATGAACCAAATGCTTCCTTGGCCACTTTGCCCCACTCTACTTCCTAACAGCCTATGTGTGGGTTATGAAGGCCCATGGTTTCAGTTAGCAAATAGTTATGTGCTAGTTTAATTTAACAATCATTTAATTCAAAAAGGTTTCATTCAATTCTGCAAATAATTGTTGCATGCCTACTGTGTGCAAGTACTGTTTAGACTCTACAAATACAGAGATAAATGAGAAAAGTCAAAATATGCTGTGACTACAAAATGGTATCTATAAGACTGATAACATTTTGTTTTTCTGAGATGGAGTCTCGCTCTAACACCCAGGCTGGAGTGCAGTGGCCACAATCTTGGCTCACTACAACCTCCACCTCCTGGGTTCAAGCAATTCTCCTGCCTTAGTCTTCTGAGTAGCTGGGATTACAGTTGCACACCACCATGTCCGGCTAATTTTTGTAGTTTTAGTAGAGACAGGGTTTTACTATATTGGTCAGGCTGGTCTTGAACTCCTGACCTCAGGTGATCCACTGGCTTCAGCCTCCCAAAGTGCTGGGGTTACAGGCATGAGCCACCTCAACCCAGCAGATTGATAACTTGTTCACAGCCAAGTTGTACTGATTTTTCCAGATAAAGACAACTAGATAGAGAGATACAAGGGTGTCTTTGTTTGTTTTGTGTGGCTGTAACACAGTATGTGAGACTAGGTAATGAACAGAAATTTACTGTTCAGTTCCAGAAAATGGGAAGTCCCAAGACTGAGAGATCAGCATCTGGTGAGGGCCTTCTTTCCAAGTCATCCCATGGCAAAGGGTCTCAAAAAGTAAGCAGGAAGGGAGGGAAGAAGAAAGAGAGAGAAAAAAAATAAAAAGGGGCTGAATTTCCTCTTTTAATAACAAACTCCCTTCTGCAATCATGATATTAATCCATGACCTAATCACCCTCACTGGGCTCTACCTCCCAATACTGTTGCACTGGGAATTAAGTTTCCAACACAGGCTTTTTGGGAGACACATTCAAATCATAGAAAGGTCAAATCAGTTAAATACTAATATAAGTGAAACAGAAAATAGAGGCCCTCTGGGCTCCACATGATCACAGGTATAAATAATTAGTACAGAGCCTATGAATCAATAAATGTTATTTTTGTGCTCTACCTGTTTTAGGTTAATACCTAAAAGTGATTCTGCATTTCTCTGCCATTCATTCCAAAGTTGTCAGGTCTGCCTTATTAATATTTCTAGAATTTGGCCAATTCTCTACATTCCAATCTAAAACAACCTTCAGGCTTCTACTATGAATCTCTTTGCATGAACCTCCTAAATTTTTCCTATTGCTAATACTGTCTTCATCAATCCATTCTCCATGTTGAGACTGAAATGATTTTTCTGAAATTTAAATTTGGTCGTTTCTGTTTCTACTACTTAAACCAGAGATGAGGAGGAGAGGACAGAATCTAAAAATATTTAGACATGTAGCAATGAACAACTAGTAATCTAGGATGAGGAAGTAAAGGTTATGAAGAAGTCGGGAATGATTTATACATTTACAACCTCATTGTATAATGGGTGGCGGTGCTATAAAAAGAAACATAATGCAGGAGAAGCAGATTTGGTGGGATGATGATATAATAAATGCTATGATGCAGTGCCCAAGATTTAGAATCTTATTTCCCCAGTTGTTAGGTGTGTGACTGCTGGTGGCTAATAACAAAGACTCTCTCTAGGGATGACCATCCACAACTGTCCAGGTGTCTTTCCTTCAATTCACACCTATGCCTTCATGAGAGTTCCTTTTGATCAAGTAATGGAGGAAGAAAAATGCCGAACTTGGTGCATAGATGGGTTAATTCAGTCTATACGTGCAAGCCAAAAATGATTGCTTCTGAATCATAGTTCTACTCAGAGGTAGCTCTAAAAGATGGTGGTGAGAAAAAAAATACCCCCAATGAGTAGAACTTAAGGTTGTACATATGATTATCCACTTGGTGTGGAAAGAGAGGTGCCTTGATAAAAGGTTACTTATGGATTCACAGGCAGAGGTGAATGGCTCAGATGATTGGTTCAAGGCCTGGAAGAAGAAAATCAGGAATATCATAAGCAAGAAGATCTGGAGAAGAGGCATAAGGATTGGTCTGTGAGAGCGAATACAAAGTGTGAATAATGATATGTTAAGGCCCACAAATGAGTATCCAAAATGGAAGAATCATAAATAATCAAGTACACAGAATAATTCAGCCAGTTGACATCAGTTATTGGTTAATCTGGTGATGGCATAATAGGTATTTGAATAGAATAGCCACGGTGGTGAGTATAGAAGCTATGCATGGGCTAAGTATGGGTCCTTATTCTTCTGGCTAATCCAGCTACCATCATTGCCAAATGTCCACTCTTCTAACAACAGAGACACAACACTGAAAACCCAGTGTGACACAATCCCATGACGACCACAACCATCACATGATGGCAAGTCAACCGAATTGAACTCCTTTCATCCTAAATGGGAAAACAATTCATTTTCACTAGAATTGACACATATTCCAGTTACGGGTTTGCCTTTCCTGCCCACAGAGCCTTAGCCAGGACTACACCAGGAAGCATAAAGAGTATTTGATCTCTAATATGAGATCTTCATGACATCAAATTCTCCTTCTGCCCTATTCTGCTTCCTTCACTCCCTCTCATAAGTCCTGTTGCCAATGGCAGTTCCCAAGAAACTTCCTGCATGTATATCTTCTTTAAGAGTCTGTTATCCAGGAAAACCAATTTAAGACAGATGATGAATTAAGTCTAGTTGGGAGTGACTGCAGGACACTCAAGCAGAGATACTGCATTTTTGCATATTGAAACTCCAAAAATTAGAGAAGCTTACTCAGTGAGAATATACAGAGTATCAAGAGTAGTACACTGAGAATAGAATATGAGGAAAACCACAAAAAGGAGAAAAAGGAATTAAAACAAACCCAGAGAGGATGAAGTGGCACCAAAGAGTCCAAGTTAAAAAAAGGTCTGAGGCCGGGCACAGTGGCTCACACCTGTAATCCCAGCACTTTGGGAGGCCGAGGCAGGTGGATCACGAGGTCAACAGATCAAGACCATCCTGGTCAACATGGTGAAACCCCGTCTCTACTAAAAATACAAAAAATTAGCTGGGCACTGTAGTGTGTGCCTGTAACCCCGGCTACTCAGGAGGCTGAGGCAGGAGAATGGCCTGAACCCAGGAGGCAGAGGTTGCAGTGAGCCAAGATCGCGCCATTGCACTCCAGCCTGGGTAACAAGGGCGAAACTCCATCTCAAAAAAAAAAAAAGGTCTGAGAGATGAGGCAAGTTGGAGGTTATGGATGACCTTAGCAAGAGCTGTACAGTCAAACTGTGGGACTAGAAACAAAAGTGAGGTAAGTCAAGGAATGAATGGGAGGTGAGGAGGTAGTGGCAGTGAATAAAGACCAGGGGTCAGATATTCAAATACTCACAGGGGCCAGGTAGGTGGGATAAATGGGTAAACTAACTTCAATCAATAATAAGTGTCCAGGCCTACATGGGCCAGGTACTACAATAGGCACTTGAGTTTTCAGTAGTGATGTCAGAGGAGACAGAAAACGTAAGCAAAACCATAAAACCATAATTTCAGAATTCTTTAAAATGAATAAAATAAGATAGGAAAATGAAGAAAGAGCAAATTCAAAATGACTGAAAGGAATAAGGAAAGATTTTTCTGAGGAGATGACATTTCAATGAATTCGTTAATAAGAAGTCAGCCATGTGAATATTTTGGGAAAGCATATTATAGGCCAAGAGAAAATAGTAAATGTGAATACTCTGAAGCAGGAATGAGCATCTGTATATTCCTAACAAAGAAGTCAATATGGCTGGAAACTGCTAGCAAAGAGAAGGGTGTCAGGAGATAAGGGTAGGAGAGCTAGCCAAAAGTCAGCTTAACTCAGACTAGTTGGCCATAGTAAAGCCCATGATAAAGTACACCTTAGAAGCCAACTGTTCAGAAAGCCACAGGTCAAGCATAAGAATGAATCATGATGGTGATGATTGAAAGTGGTGGGGACTGTGACAGAGTGGAGAGAATTATCTTACTCAAAGAGGACAGTTGCTGATCAACAACAGCTAGTCACCTCTACTTAAGAATGTGGAACCAATCTCAATATCACAATTCTAAGAAAAGTAGAAATCTGGATTCTTAAATAAAATCTTCCAATTTCTAAATGATGTCACTCAATTCCAATATTGTTTTTTCAAATGATGTGATCCAAAACACTGTGATGATCTAACAGCAAATCTGAGGCTAGACTTAGCCAGCAGGTTTCCAAATGCAAGTCCTGGTTCTCAAAATTGTTCTTCCAAAGTTAGATGAAAACAGGAGACAGACGGTGAAAAGTAGCTAAAAGAATCATAGGCTGCTATTTTAGTCAGGGTTCTACAGAGAAATAGAATCATAGGATTTACATATATCTGTGTATCTCCATATCTATCTGTCTGTCTGTCTGTCCCTCTCTGTCTGTCTGTCTGTCTGTCTGTCTGTCTATCTACCTAGCTACATGAGGTAGGAAGAAGAAATACTGATTGCATTGTCTCATGTGATAGTGAAGGCTGACAAGTCCAAGATGTTCAGAAAGCCACAGGTCAAGCATAAGAATGAATCATGATGGTGATGATTGAAAGTGGTGGGGACTGTGACAGAGTGGAGAGAATTATCTTACTCAATAGGCACTTGAGTGCCTATCAATAGCAGGCCAGGAGGCTGAAAATTCAGGCAAGAGTTGACATTTCAGTCTTAGGTCAGAATCTTACAGAGCAGCAAAATGGAAACACAGGCAAGGTTTCTATGCTGCAGTCTTGAGGAGAATTCATTGTTTTTCAGGAAGGCTGTCTTTGCTTTTAAGACCTTCAACTAATTGAATGATGCCCATTCACCTTATGGAGGGTAATGTCTTTTACTTAAAGTCTATTGATTTAAATGTTAATGCAATCTGAAAAATACCTTCACAGCAACATTTAGGCTAGTGTTTTACCAAACAGTTGGGCATCATAGCCCAGCCAAGTTGGTACATAAAATTATATATCACAAGAGCCAAGAAAGCTTTAATTTATAATGAGATATGTTTAAACAGTTTATACTCTGAGAAGCCTATATAGCAAGGAGGACAGGATGAAAAAGGAAAGAAAACCTATACATAGAGTAAGTGAGGCCTCAAAAGAGCAGGAAGTAGGATCAGAGGATAGACTGATAGGATTGGCCTTGAATAGGAGGAGGACACTCTCACCCTCTAGAATAGAAAGTAGCAAGCTGTGTCCCAAAGGTCAAATCAGTTAGTTGCCTATGATTGTGTTAGCAGCAGTGAATTTATGTGGATCTGCAGCAACATGATTTTTGCCTCCTCAGAAGAAAGGCTTCAAAGGAGGGGGAAAAGGCAGAGGGACAGACCAAGGTAAGTTTTAGAGCAGGAGTCAAAGTTTATTAAAAAGTTTTAGAGGAGGAATGAAAGGAAGTAAAGAGGGCCAAGCATGCAACTTGAGAGATCCAAGTGCTCTGTTTGACCTTTGACTTGGGGTCTTATATGTTGGCATGTTTCCAGGGTCTTGTATCTCATCTTCCTTGATTCTTTCCTTGGGGTGGGCTGCCTGAATGCATAGTGGCCTGCCAGCACCTAAGAGAGGCCACATGCACAGTGTTTACTGAAGTTGTGCTCATGCTCATTTGAGGCGTTTTTCTCTTACCTATTGAGCGTTCCTAGAAGAAGATCATATACTAGTTAAATTCTACCATTTTGCCTCTTAGTATTAACGTTTGGGCCCACTCACCCAACTCCTGAGATCTAATTGGGAAGCTGCTGATCACCAGTTTCAGGTGATTTCTACATGTTGGGAGACTGCCTTACCCTGCCACCAGCTGTGATTAATTATTATTTTAGAGAGACAGTTTAACAACTGCCTATCACTTGATGGTCCCCTGAACACTCCTGGTGGAGAGGGGGTCCTTTCTTGCCCTGCTCATGTCTTCCTGGCTACCTACTGTAACAATTGTACAAGACTCTAGAGCTAAAAATCGTCATTGCATGTTAAATGGTTGAAAAATAGTAAAACAAAAATTTTCAGGAACATGAAAGTTATATGAAATTTGAATTTCAGTATTTATAAATAAAGTTTTATCAGCACACAGCCATGCCCATTTATGTAACCAACTGTTTTAGTCAGGGTTCTATTGACCTAGAGGTTCATATTGTCCAGATAAAGCCATAAAGCCAATTTATCAAAACAGGAGAATTGTAATAGAGAAAAGATTTTATGTAACAATCTTGCATGTTCTTCACATGTACCCCAAAACCTAAAATGCAATAAAAAAAAAGAGAGAAAGATTTTAACATATAGAGCCACCTAAACAGAAGACTAGAGTTGTATTATTACTCATGTCAGCCTCCCTGAAAATTTGGAGGCTAGAGTTTTTCAAAGATAGTTTGGTGAAAGGAGTACTACTGATTGGGGATACAATCATAGGGATACAGAAAATGGTTATGTGCCTAGTCCTCTACTATTTGGGGGCCACATGACTAGTTGAGAGTTATGGGTCTGGGCGGGGCTATTCAGTTGTCAGAAATGGAAAAGCCTAAAAAGGCATCTTAGGTTCTACAATAGTGTTGATAATTGCAGGAGTAATTGGGAAAGTTATACGTCTTGTGACCTCCAGAATAAAGGCTGGTAATACTTTAACTATGCCTGTATTTTAGCAGAATTCAGGTCCCTTTCATCCTTCTAATTTGGTGGCCTTTCATTAGTCTTACAAAGGCAGTTTAGTTTGGGGAAAGGCTATTATCATTTCAACTATAAACTAAATTTCTCCCAAAATTAACTTGACTCATGCCAAGAAATGATCAAGGGAAGTTTGGAGGTTAAAGATAAGATGAAGTTGGTTAGGTCAGATCTCTTTCACTGGTCCTACTTTTCTCACGTTACAATTTTTATAAAAGTGGTTTCAATCATTTACATATTGTCAATGGCTGCTTTCTTTTTTTTCAATTTTTAATTGATAAAGAATTTTATCTATTTATGGGATACATGATATTTTGATAAAGTATATAATGTGTAATGATCTAATCAGGGTAATTAGGATATCCATCACATCAAATAGTTATCATTTCTTTGTACTAGGAAAATTCCAAATCTTTTCTAACTATTTTGAAATATACAATAAGCTATTGTTAACTACACCCATCCTACTGTGCTATCAGACACTAGAACTTATTCCTTCTATCTAACTGTATTTTTGTACCCATTAACCAGCCTCTCTTCTCTCTCCATTTACCATTCCCACCTTCCCAGCCACTCATAACCATCATTCTACTCTCTACCTCCAATGGATCAACTCTTTTATCTCCCACATGTGAGTAAGAACATGTGATCATCTGCATCTGGCTTATTTCATCTAACATAATGACCTCCAGTTCCATCCACCTATTTGCAAATGACAGGATTTTATTCTTTTTTTATGGTTGAATAATGTTCCATGTCAATGGCTCTTTTCTTAATACAGCAGCAGAATTGAGTTTAATGCCCTACAAAGCATAAATGACTTACTACTAGTCCTTTACAGAAAAACTTTTCCAGTCATGAAAGATGTGGTCACAGGCATGTTGACAGTATAGAGAGCACATGTGAAATGGCAGCATAAGTGCTCCAATGAGGCTGTAGCATTAGAGCCAGCTGAGAATCTTACAAAGACTGATAAGGAAGCAAGCTTCCATGTAGGCTGCAGGGCAGTCCTGAATCTCCCACTAGATAATAATGGTGGAGGCCTCACAATCAGGAAGATGTGGGACACTGGTGATAGGGACCCAAATCGAGTACAACTTCCTTGTGTGCTTTTGCTCAGAAGGAAACCTCAAAAAAGGGAAGTAGGGGAGTCAAATTCACATGTACTCTCTTTTGTTATTCGTTACTGAAAAAGAAAAGTTTGAAAACAGGAAAGGAAAAAAACACCCATAATCTAATCTCTTAGTAAACATCATTGAAAACAGTGCACACATGTATCCCATAGATACAGTTATTATGTATTAATTATGTGTAAGTTATTAATATTATGTATTAATGAAAAATTGAATAAAACAAAGAAAGCAGCCATTGACAATATCTAAATGACTGAAACCACCTTTGCGAAAATTATAACCATGAGAAAACTAAGACAGTGTTTCTCAAAGTGCTGCCTGAAGATGCCAGGCATTAGTGTCACTCAGGGATGCTTCAGGTTTGCTGAATTAGAACTTCCAGGGATGGATACAGGAATATTCATTTTTAACAGGTGTCTTGGGTGATTTTGAGATGCATTAAAATTTTTGCAATTTATTTGTAACCTAATAAAACAAACAATTATCAAACAATAATTGCAACATTCTGTTAAAAAACAAACTCCAAATCCAAATTAATTTCAACATGTAATACAGGTTGAAGGTTAAATTTACATCTGATTCCAGGAAACAGAGAATATAGTGGGCTAGAGCATCATTTCAAAAAGTCTAGTCTGTATGTGGACAATCACCACATAATTTGGTAGAGCAGAAATGAATTTGGGTAGAATGGGAATGATGAGACTTTTTGATCTGATTTAACTGATTAATATAATAAAAAGTATCAAATCAAGTCAGTGTATAGAAACTAGCATCCAAAAAAGTAAAATAGTTTTATTCCTTCATTATATGCCTAACTAGAATTTTTTTGTGGTGAAAATAAATTTCATGTATCTTAACTGTAAAACATTTAAAAGCCCCTGTTATGATATAAATGTGTCCCCCAAAATTTATGTGTTGGAAATTTAATCCCCAATGTAATAGTGTTGGGAAGTGGGGCTTCATGGAAGGTGTTTAGGTAATTCATCCAGCATGAATTAATTAATGCCACTATAAAAGGGGCTTGAAGGAGTGTGTTTACTGTCTTCTGCTCTACTGCCATGTGAAGAGAGTTCCTCTCTTTTTTCCCTTCTGCCTTCTGCCATGTGATGCTGGCCCCTCCATCTTGGTCTTCCCAGCTTTCAGAACTGTGAGAGATAAATTTCTATTTCTTTTAAATAAATAAGCCAGCCTCAGGTATTGCATTATAGTAGCACAAACAAACCCAAACAGTTCCTCCAAATGATTCATTTTTCATTGGCTACTCAGTCTTCACACATGGCAGAAATAACTTTTCCCTTATTCCATAACTAATTTCACTCTTTGGAGACAGCTACTAAGATGGAAAGAAAAAAAAAAACCAAATGGTTATTTCTTTTTCTGAGTAAATTTTTATAGTAATATCTAGGAAGAAAATTACATAATAATGCTCCTTTAAGTTCCTTAGTACTGATTTCAGGCCTGAATAAGGTCCTGCTGCCTACTGTATATCTTTTGGTCAAAGTGTATGAAGCTATTATTTAGGGTTTTGAACTTTTGGAGGAGAAGCAAAGTGAAGAGCAATACTTTAGTCTTCAGCTTCATTGCAATTTCCATTTTCTGCTCAGTGAAGACTTGTTTTGCTCTATTAGACAGAGAGTAGTTTTCAGCGGATGACACAGAATAGGAAGTGATCGAAATCAGAGAATTGGCAAAGATGGGGGTGGGGGAGGAGAGACTATAATGATTGACAGACTAAAAGAAATTAAACTTGACCTTCCTAATTTGGTAAGCATGGGTAAGTAGGACTTCTTAGTTGCACAACACTGGTTAGAATTTGACCTTAGCTGTACAGCAGTTCTCAGAATATCCTAGGACAATGTAAATAGTGGAAGGTACAGAGAAGACATGTGTTGTGGGCTGAGATTACAAAGCAACAATTAAAAACTGGCTCACTGGTTACCTTGGGTTAGTTATGTTTACATTAGTTATGCAGAGGATCTCAATGCTTTGAGGTAAAAAAGAAAATTAGCCTTTGTCATGGATGTCCAGAAAATTAATAGATAACACATACCCTCTAAAGAGGTTTGCTACATACCAGACACTGTGCAAAGAGCTTTACATGCACTTTTCTCATTTATTTTTGCCACAACTCTGTGAAGTCAGTACTACTATTCTATCCATTTTTTTTTTTTCAGGTAAGGGATCAGAGATTTAGAGAATTTAAGTGACTTGGCCAGGGTTACTGGCTAACAATAACAAAACAAGACTTTAAAGTCAGGTCTGGGCCAGGCACTGTGGTTCACACCTGTAATCCCAGCACTTTAGGAGGCCAAGGCGGGTAGATCACAAGGTCAGGAGTTCAAGACCAGCCTGGTGAACATGGTGAAACCCCGTCTCTACTAAAGATACAAAAATTAGTTGAGTGTGGTGGCATGCACCTGTAACCCCAGCTGTTCAGGAGGCTGAGGCAGGAGAATTGTTTGAACCTCAGGAGGCAAAGGTTGCAGTAAGCCAAGATCGTGCCACTGCACTCCAGGCTTGATGTATAAAGAACTCCAGTGATTGACACCTCCATGCATCTATAGAGGATCCTTGCAGTTCAGTATTGAGCATCTATCGAGCCATTTGGGGAATATAAAACTAAATTATCTCTGCCCTTAAGAACCTCATAAATGTATTATGAGTAATTGAACTAACTTAAAGTCATAGATAGCTTGGTTAGTTCACACATTGACACACTGCATTGGTTCATAGACATATTAGTCAACATATGAGGAGGAAATAAAAAAACAGCTGTACTTTTATTTTAATAAAATACAAACATTTCAGTGCACTTGAAGTGGAACAGAAATGCTAAGTAATAAAAAAGTATACTGGGCTATGGGTCTAGAAACTGGTAACAGTGGCCAGAAGTTTGGCTCCTGTGAGCTAATGAGAAGAAAAAGGCTCCGTGTGAGATGAACAGCTGCAATTAGCCTTCCACTAGTAAGAACTGTCTGAAAAAAAAACTGCTAGCAACTGCTGCCTACTGCTCTAAGTTTATAAGACATTAAGGTCCAAGGGAAGAGGAAGGACATAGATGTAGCTTTACTACCAGAAATTTTAAAAGCCATTCAAACTTGGTGTCTGGATAGCTGAAGACTCCAAGAGCACCACAGCACAAAAACTCTACACAATTATTAGCAGACCTGCTTTTTAAAATTGGGAGCTAAGGGACAGATTGAGGCTGTCAATATGGAAAGATGAATACACAGAGAGAGACAAAACACTCAAAGAAGTCTAGTGAATGGCAAGAGTGCTATGGAAAATATAGCAAATTGGCTTAATGTCTATTCCCAATCTCCCTTTTACTTATCTTTCTCTGCTATAGAAGCTAGAAAAAGAAATACTCATTATTCCAGCTTCCTTTGCAGCTATGGAAGGCCATGTGACATAGTCATGGATGATGAAGTAATAGCAGAAGTGCCTAAGGAGATATATGTTTTTCCTTGGAAAAAAAAAAAAAGACAAAGCCTCATTGTGATAAAGTCCTTTTGACCTTTACCCTTTTTCATGCCTAGAATGTACACATTATACCTAGAGGCACACACCCATCTTATGAAACTGAGAATAAAAGATTATGGGGCATAAAGGAGCTGGATCATTGGTGACATTCTTGAATAGTTGCACAGCCCTTTATTGTCTACTTTGAAATCTCTTATGTAAAACAAAAATTCCTATTGATGAAAGCTACACTTAATAAGGTTTTCTTTTATTATTGTTATTATTATTCTACTTTAAGTTCTGAGATACATGTGCAGAACATGCAGGTTTGTTACATAGGTATACAGGTGCCATGGTGGATTGCTGCACTCATAAACTCATCATCTACATTAGGTATTTCTCCTAATGCTATCCCTCCCCTTGCCCCTCAACCCCCAATAGGTCCCAGTGTGTAATGTTTCCCTTCCTGTGTCCATGTGTTCTCTTAATGAGATTTTCTGTTTATCAGAGGTATATTTGCATTATCCCTAACCCTTACAAAATTAACTATATGCACATAAATTGACTCAAGAGAAAATAATGTTTGTATATAAATTCTGACAAAGGCTTTGAAAGAATTATTTTTAAAAAGTATAAGAAGATAAATGTTAATAAAAGAGTAATTAGGAGGCAGAAGGCAGAGATAGAGATGTCTAACACACTTTTACAGAGAATTCGGGAATAAATGAAGAACAGTAGCAGAAAGGCAATATTTTCCAGAATTGAAAAAAGAATGGAATCCCCAGCTAAAAAATGTGTATGAAAGATATATCAACAGATGCATAATTTAAATGCTCAAAGAGAAAAAAGAATGGAAACTAAAAGGCAAGATAAAACTGTTTTTTAAAGAAGAATCAATTTTGAAAAGAAACTGATTAAAAAATTTTCCCCTTATGAATAGACCTTATGTATTAGAGCACTCTTAGGTTCATAGCAACATTTGGTAGAGGGAGAGATTCTACATATCCCCTGCTCACACAAATGAAAAACTTCCTTCACTATCAATGTCTCACATCAGAGTGGTACCTTTGTTACAATTAATGAACTTACACTGACACATCATTATCACCCAAAATACATAAATTACATTAGGTCTTACTCCTAAAGTTGTATATTCTGTGGGTTTTAACAAATGTAAAATGACATATATCCACCATTATAGTATCATAGACAGTAGTTTTACTGTCTGAAAAATCCTTTATACTTTGCCTATTAATTTCCACTTCCCTACTTAACCCCTGGCAACCACTAACCTTTTACTGTCTCCATGATTTTGCCTTTTCCAGAAGGTCATATAGTTGAAATTATATGGTATTAGTATTTTCAGATTGGTTTCCTACACTTTATAATATGCATTTAAGATTCATCTATGTCTTTCATGACTTAACAGCTCATTTCTTTTTATTACTGAATAGTATTTCATTGTTGGGATACACTACAATTTATTCATCTATTTACCTATTAAAGCCTTTCAGGGTGGCTTTCAAGTTTGGCATATGTATAAAGCTTCTATAAACATCCATGCATAGGTTTTTGTGTAGACATAAGTTTTCAACTCATTTGTGTAAATACCAAGAAACGCAATTGATAGATCATATAGTAAGAGTATGTTAACTTTTATAAAAACTTGTCAAGCATCTTCCAAAGTAGCTGTACCATTTGCATTCTCATCAGCAACCAATGAGAATTCCTGTTGCTCCACACAACCTCCTCAGCATTTCATGTTGTCAGTGTTCTGGATTTTGGCCATTCTAATAATTTTGTAATGGTGTCTCATTATTGCTTTAATTTACATTTCTCAATGACATATGATGTTGTGCATCTTTTCTTATGCTTGTTTACTATCATATACTTATTATGTATCTTCTTTGGTGAGATATCCGTGTAGGTGTTTTGCCTATTTGAAAATCAGGTTATTAGTTTTCTTATTGTTGAGTTTTTAAAATTCTTTGTATATTTGGGATAATAGTCTTTTCTCTGATTCATCTTTTGAGAATATTTTCTCCAAATCTGTGGCTTGTCTTCTCATCTCTTGAAAGATAGAAATTTTTAGAATAGAAATGTCATTGAAATTTAAAAATCACACACAGACCCAGGGATGGTTAAAGAATAAAGTCACAGTAGACATAGCTAAAAACAGTACTAGAAAATTGGAAGACAGGTCTGAGCAAATCACCCAGAGTGGGAAAACATGTAAGTGCTATTAAAATACATGAAACAAAGGGTGAGAAGTTCAAACAAATATCTAACAAGAGCTCAGTAAATAGAGAACTCGGGAAATAAGCAAGAGGTAACCATCAAATAATAATGTAATAATGGCTAATAATTTTCTAGAATTGGAAAAATAAATTTTTAATCCATCTTAATGTACCATGGGAGTGTCAGAGACAAAGAAACTAAATTTAAAAATATGAAAACAAAAACATAAATTTTCTACAGATGTATGAGTTCTGTAATTAGGTCTATAGAAAACATCTTATCGGCACTAAAATTTGTCAGAAGACAATGAAATAATGTCTTCAAAGTGAAGGGGGAAGTGATATGTGAGAGTATAGCTCTATATTTAGCTAAACTATTATTCAAGAGTATAAGTAAAATGAAAAAATTTGCATATGCAAAAACAGAAAATTTACTATTCACATACCTTAAAAGAAAGATGTAGTAAAGGCTATAATCAAACAAGAAATTGAACCCAGGAATAGTGAGAAATAAACAATGGTAAAGAAAGAAATATTGACTGCAAAAAAGGAGATATGCTGTTAATTTGAGAGAACATAAGGGTGGATGAAGAATGTTAAAAATTGAAGGGAAATATATTATTCTAGGTGAATAGCTTTTATAGCACTCTTTATTAAATAAATTCTGTTATCTTCATCTTTATTAAATTTCTATATAGAAAATTTATTTTGGACACCCTATTATCTTCCTGGTGAGCTATTTGCCTTTTGCCAAATCAGTATCATATTATTTTGATTATATAGCTCTATAATATATTTTAAAATCTACTTGAAGTTGTCACCCTTTTCTAACTATTTTCCAAAATATTCCTGGCCACATCTATTTTTCATGCACAAGGTCAGAATACTTTTTCTGTAAAAAGCCAAATAGTAAATATTTCATACTTCTAAGGCATACAGTTCAACACAACTACTCAACTCTGCCATTATAGCATGAAAGAAGTTGCACACAGTATGTAAATGAATAGGCATGCCTGTGTTCCAATAAAGCTTTATTTACAAAATAGGTAGCTGGCTAGATTTGGCTAGTGGGCACTTTGTCAATCCCTACACTAAACCATTTCTTTGCCATATTCCTTTCAGGTTCTGCCTTCAAGGTTGGTTACTTTAATTATCTAAGTGTCAGTTTTCCCCAACATTTTGGATACTGCACCACTGTAATAGCATCATATTTGGAAGTCTGTGTATGAAACTTCATCTAGTCGAGGACAGGAGAAATCTTTTCCTCATCTTTATGACTTCATCTAACTGAGTATTTAACACAGAGTAGATGCTCAATGAGCACTGTCAGAAGAAGGTGGAGAGCTATGATGCTAGGATTTATTCTAATACCCTTGTTTGATGTTGGTAAAATCAAACAAGATACTGATATCTTGGCCATAAAATCTTTTGCTCAGATTTTAAAATTAAGTTAATGACAAAATGGAGAGACAAGTAAAAAGATGATTACAATACAGAGAGATAAGGGTTGGATTGGGGTTAATATAAGCTCTATAGAAACCTATGATTGGCAGGTAGAGATCAGAGAGAGAGAGTTAGGCTTAGGCAGAAATTTCATGGGTCAGCAGGAATTAGCCAGGAAAGTGGGGGAAGGGAGAAAGGAGAATGCTCTAGAAAGAAGACAAGGCATGCAAGAAGTCTTAGAGGTGAGAGAGAACATGGCTGGAACTGCAATAGTATAGAGGAGCTGGAGCTGGGGTGAAAAGTAGGATAGGGAGGGAAGCAAAGAGTAGAAAAAATAATAGACAAATGAGGTGAATGGTAGGGAGCAATCTGTAACTAAAGGCAAGGTTTAAGGGCACAGTTCTTTATTTAACAGATTTTTCTAGGCTTAGCAAGCAAAGCTCTGGATGAAGTAAAGGTGATGGTTGTACCTAGGCAAAGAAAAATACTAGAGTCTTGGGTAAGTTATGGTTAGCATGAAGCAGGGGAATGGGAAGAAGCCTTGGTGTGAGGGGCCAGAGAAAGAACAGCCAGTTGGCCAGTCAAGAACATCTGCTCACAACTGTAATGGGAGCAAAGGGAGGAGGAACACACTTGAGCCCAGGAGCTTGCCTGCCAAACATTTGTCAGTGTGGGACTCTCTTGTTCCTGCTTGTACTCTCCTGATCAAACACATAGCAGCAACAGGATGTACTCTCCCGGGAAGGGAAAGGTTTCAGCATTTGGGGACTAAGGTTGGCGGGGAGGTGAATGGGAACATCTGCTCTGTGAAGCCGCTTGAAAAGTTATCTTCTGGTCACTTGGGGAAAACATCTGGGCTGCACACTCCAGACCACCAGTGATGCAGTAAGTGGAGAAAGATTGGGGGAATTGATGAAGAAGGAGGAAGAATGGACGCAGAATGTGCTGTGAGTTAGAGAGCAATGACGTGGGTTTAGGGAAAGTGATGTGGCCCCTCTGGAAAGGTCAGTCACTTGGGGACTCTTTCAGGAAAGGAAAAAAGGCAATTGGGATTTTCACCCATCAAGTTCACTGAAAAGGCTGACTTGATTCATGTCATCCTTAGCCCCTCAACTTGCAGGGTGCAAAAACACCAAGTGGTGAGCAGCTACCAAAGGAAGGGAAGAATAAACTTCCAAAGGCTTCCCTCATATTTAAGAAGGTATGTGTGGACAGGAAGGAAGGGAGCCAGGACTATTTTTGAGATGAATAGAAGGGCTCCTTGAATTCCACATGTTTCTTAGGCCTTATCTTTAATCTTCAGGCAACCCATTAATTTGGGAAATTTGATTTGACTTACTTCAGATAGATTAGAGTATCATAAGTTTTCTTCAATATATTTAAAAATAGTATCTCAGTTTTCATCCTTTTCCTGGGACCATGCAATACTCTTAAGCAAATTAAGAGGACTGTCTCTGAGTCATTAGGAATTATACAGAGTTTTTCAACTCTTAAAGATCAGGAAATTGAGGAAAATGACATGCAGAAAAGCCAATTTCCTTTAAAGGAGCATGTGACTGATAAGAAAGAGATCTTGGGCTGGTCTAGGTTTTCTGACTTTAATTCTGATTTTTTTCATAAACCCATGATATTTTTCATATGTAGAAAGGCGATAAATAAGTTATTTCTTGCTGAGAAGGTAAGATGGCCAAGCAGAGGACAGTTAGGGAGACATTGCAAAGCTAAGTCTAGAACAAAGTGTTTGCTTCAAACCATGTGACCATTCAACGTTGAGAAAAGAGAGGGGCCAGCAGAGAGAAGAGAAGAGAGAAAAGATTATTCTTGGATAAAGGATTCAAAATGAAGTTGGACTGGGCTAGTCTTTCCCTACATATGAAAAAGCTTTAATTCATATACATTTTTGTACTACAAAGTTTCATTGCTGGAACGCTAAGTTGGAACCCTGGGGGGCCTTTAGACACCTGGACCCTGATGCAGTTGTGAGAACTAATGGCTGTAAAAGAAAATTGTAAGGCCAGGAAAAGGCATAGACACGGTTATTTTGCATTGTACAGTCATTAGGATCAGGCACTCTATTGGGGTCTTTACATCTTCCTAACAACCTCTGAGGTGGATGTTACCTCCCTCACTTTATGGAAGAAGAAACTGAGGCACCAAGAGGTCACACAGCTAGTGAGCAGAAAGAGAAAGCTAGAAGAGATCTCCAGCCTCCTCTGTCACAGATACTTTGTAGGATGGGGCTCTGAACTGGGATCAGCCTTACTGAAGTTCAATGCATATGGCCTGTTACTACAGAAATGCAGTCCCAAGTCACATCTCATCCTATTACCCACATGTTACCCTTGTTTCTCAACCCAAAATTTTATACTGGACAGATCAGGTTAAAAGGAACCAACAAAGAACAACAAAAGTAAACAAGTCTCAAAGGGCAGGCTGGTATGTATCCAAACCTGATTAGGCAATGCTGTATTCATTGCAACTGGTGGCACAGATTAGCTAGAAATGGAGGTACCTGGAATCAGAACTGTCACCTGGGAAGAATGAAGGTAGGAGGACAGGCCCAGCTATAGGAGCTGCAGGAGTTCAGTCCCATGTGCAGAATAGCACCATGAAGGAATGACAACAGACAGCAGGTGGTGGTGGTGGTCAGTAAAGCAGTGGGCATCAGAAAGATCCAAGGCAAAGCACAGCACGTAGTTGAAGTGATTTTCCTTCCTCAGCCTCCTGAGTGGCTGGGACTACAGGCATGAGCCACCATGCCCAGCTAATTTTGTGTTTTTAGTAGAGATAGGGTTTCACTATGTTGGTCGAGCTGGTCTTGAACTCCTGACCTCGGGTGATCCACCCACCTCGGCCTCCCAGAGTGCTGGGATTGCTGGCGTGAGCCACCGCACCTGGCTCCTTTTTAAAAAATGCCTGTTTTACATAGGGCTTACTTTGATTTGATGCCTATTGATAGCTGGTACTGGAATGGGCCTGGATTGGGTTCCTCAGTGTCTTGAGCAGACTGGCATGAAAAGTCAGGGATTGCACTGTTCCTCCTAAAACTGTCTGTCTGGAATAGTATGGTAGCATCCTTAAGAGTCCAGAGCTCAATTTCGGGACTAATGCTTTAAGAGACTACATACTCACTGAATAGTATCTGAGAACTGATTATGAGAATGTAATTGATTTCTTGTAACCAAAAGTCAAAGGTGATCATTTGGGTCAGAGTTGACTAGCAATTGAAACTTAGGGCAGAGTGGTAGGGAATTCTAAAAGATAGTTTAGTACTTTTGAAAACAAGGGCACTAGAGTGAACTGGCAACCAACAGAATGGGAAAAAATTTTGCAATCTACCCATTTGACAAAGGGCTAATATCTAGAATCTACAGAGAACTTAAACAAATTTACAAGAAAAAACAACCCCATCAAAAAGTGGGCAAAGTATATAAAAAGACACTTTTCAAAAGAAGACATTTATACAGCCAACAAACATATGAAAAAAGCTCATCATCACTGGCCATTAGAGAAATGCAAATCAAAACCACAATGAGTTACCACCTCATACCAGTTAGAATGGTGATCAGATGCTAGAGAAGATGTGGAGAAATAGGAATGCTTTTACACTATTGGTGGGAGTATAAATTAGTTCAACCATTGTGAAAGACAGTGTGGTGATTCCTCAAGGATCTAGAAATAGAAATACAATTTGACCCATTAATCCCATTACTGGGTATATACACAAAGGATTATATATTATTCTATTATAAAGACACACACACACATTTATTGTGGCACTGTTCACAATAGCAAAGACTTAGAACCAACCCAAATGCCCATCAATGATAGACTGGATTTTAAAAATGTGGCACATATACACCATGGAATACTATGCAGCCATAAAAAGGATGAGTTCATGTCCTTTGCAGGGCCATGAATGAAATTGGAAACCATCATTCTCAGCAAACTGGCACAAGAACAGAAAACCAAACACCACATGTTCTTACCATAGGAAGGGGAACATCACACACTGGGGTCTGGGGAGTGGGGGGCTAGGGAAGGTATAGCAGGGGGTAGGGGGATTAGGAAGGGTTAGCATTAGGAGAAATACCTAACATAGATGATGGGGCAATGGATGCAGCAAAATACCATTATGGCACATGTATACCTGAGTAACAAACCTACACAATCTGCACATGTACCCCAGAACTTAAAGTATAATAATTTTTTAAAAACCCATATTGAAAGGAAATGTTGAGAACAGGCAGCATGCATACTTGAACTTGCTTGTCTAAAGAATGAGACTTCTGCCTAGGCATGCAGTGCTTCCAAGAAGACACATTTGGAGCAGGAAGAGAGAAGAATTAGCAAAGTAGAAGCATAGGCTATGCCAGATAATTCAGGCAAAAAGGCAGAGGCAGCTGGCACCTGGAGAGCAGAGGCCCACCTATCAGAGAAGGGGATTGTAGTTCTTGTGAGGGAGCTAGCAAAACAATGCAAGGCCTGCAGCAGTGGGCAGTTGAGCAATGGAGAGGCTGATACAAGGAACAAGATAGGAATCCAGTTTCCAAGAGGATAGACAGTACAAGCGCACCCCTTTATCTGAATTTAATCTATTTCTAAAAACCTGTTAGATACAAATGTTCAGATAATGGAAGCCTCCAGGAGTCCCTTATTTTAAAATAGAATAATAATAATAATTAGCAGTCCTCCTAAAATCTTAATGTTCTGATATGTCATGAAGAAGTCATATTGTAATCCATTAAGGATTTGTGCATAGTATAAACCAACAGTAGTTTAATAAATTTTCTATTGTCTCGTGTAGAAAAAAAATTGTCTGCATGGCATATGAGAATAAAATTATAAAAATGTATATTTTTATGCAGTCATTTGCTTAGTATGCTTTATATCTTTGAAATTTTCTTTCAATGAATGGACTTTCCAAAGCATTTCAGGCTCACCAAGTTTCTCTGCAGCCTGTTCTACTTTCTTGGGAGACATCACCACTTAATTTGGAGGAGATGACCATGACAGGGCATAACATATTCATTGTTGTAGGCTGAAAGTACCCAGGGACAATACATAAACAAATGTGTGTGGCTGAGCTCCAATAAAATTGTATTTGGCCGGGCATGGTGGCTCATGCCTGTAATCCCACCACTTTGGGCAGCCAAGGCAGACGGATCACCTGAGGTCTGGAGTTCGAGACCAGCCTGATTAACATGGCAAAACCCTGTCTCTACTAAAAATACAAAAGTTAGCCAGGCATGGCGGCAAAAGCCTGTAATCCCAGCTACTGAGGAGGCTGAGGCAGGAGAATCACTTGAACCCAGGAGGCAGAGGTTTCAGTGAGCTGAGATTGCACTGTTATACTCCAGCCTGGGTAACAAGAGCAAAACTCTTTCTCAAAAAACAAAAACAAAAAAATTATATTAAAAAAAGGAGGTGGAGAATTGAACTTGGCCTGTGGACCATAGTTTGCAGATTTCTCTTTAAAGAAAAATATTCTCTCTGATACCAATGGACTTATTTTAGGATTCTTAGAATCTATGGACTTGAGTTTTTAAAACTCCAATTGAATTTTGTGTTCAAAATATGTTCTTACGTCATTAACATACTTTTGATTTGTCATGGATAAAATGATGTTTTTCTTTACAACTGGCAAGAGTTTTTTTCAGGGTTATCTTTGAATAAAGAGAATAATTAAAAGTATTAAAATGTGTGTGTGTTTGCATGTGTGTGTTATACTTTGACGTATCTTTAGATACCTGATTTTGAAGGTGAAAATAGAAGGATGATGCAATGGTTTATGCCTGAAAACCAGGAGGCCAAGGTGGGAGACCAAGGTGGGAGGATCACTGGAGTCTGGGAGGTCAAGGCTACAGTGAACAATGACCATACCATTTCACTCCAGCCTGAACAACAGAGGAAGATCCTGTCTCAAAACAAAACAAAACGAACAAACAAAACCTTCACGAAGATGAAACGTAATTAGCCTAAGTACTTCAAACACTGAAGAGTTCTTTATCCCCCAATTTCTTCTCCCCAAAAAAACATAAAAAACACACAAAAACATCACATATGTTTGTAACTCAGACAGGCATGATGGTTCATGCCTGTAATTCCAACACTTTAGGAGGCCAAAGCAGGAGGATCACTGGAAGCCAAGAGTTTGAGACCAGCCTTGGCAATAAAGTAAGACCCCCATCTCCACAAAAAGATTTTAAAAATTAAAAATTTTAAGATAAAAAATTTTTTAAAATGTTTCTAACTCTTGGCCAGTTTAGCCTACCTCTTTCCTAACTTGGCATTTATGAGGTGCCCAGCATCTTGGTAGGCTGGCAGTCAGACTCCTCTTTCCTGCCAAAGAAATGATTTCATGTCTACTGCTAGTTTGGCAGTACACATCCACAGCAACGAGCTTTTTACATTCAGGCACAGATAGGCTCACATACATTTTCTAATCGGCTTCTGTTCCCACAGAAGCAACAAAAACACATCAAGAGGGCAAAGAGATGATAATGAAAAACTAATAATGATACTCTTTACCTCCTCTGAAATCCCAAAGTTAGAGTTGATTCTAAATCAATTCCTGGGCAAAGAAACATTTATTGGGTGTTCAGTTCATCAATTCTTCTGATGCATATTTATTGGATACCTCTTTTGTGTCATGTGTTCTATAAGCATTGGGTATAAGAAAAATAAATGAGACACAGTCAAAATCCTTAAGGAATTTCCAGTCCAGAAAGAATAACAGCAACCAAGAAAAGTAAGTGGCAGTTTTTGTGTAAGTTTTGGCCGTTTTTGTCTTTCAAGAAATTGATCTATCTCATCTAAGTTGTCAAATGTATGTGTGTAGTGTTGTTATTGTCCTTTTAATGTATGGAGATTCTGTACTGACATTCCCCTTTATTCCTGATGTTGGAATTTATGTCTCTCTATTTTTAAAATGGTTTTTCCTGGTCATTTAGATAGAGCTTTTTATTAATCTCTTTTAAAATCTATAACTGCTTCATTTTGTTCTATTATCTTTACTTTCCATTTCATTACAATGTATGCTTTTTCTCAATTATTTTGCTTTCTTTGAGTTTAATTTGCTCTTCTATTTGCTATTCCTTTAGGTAGAGGCTTTGATTGCCCATTGTTCTTCTTTTCTAATACACACATTTAACAGTATGATAATACTAATTAAATACTAAAATAAATATTTAATACTATAAATGGCCATTGAAGCACTACTTTAGTTGCATCTTACACATTTTGATATGTTGTACTTTTAATTAAACTCAAAAGTCCCCCCAACTTCATCCACTCACTGGACTCCACGCACATGATGCTGACCACCCTGCACTGCTATAGAGAGGGTCTGATCTTCGTCTCCGTACACGACTGCTTCTGGACCCATGCGGCTGATGTCCCCATCATGAACCAGGTGTGCCGGGAGCAGTTCGTCGGCCTGCACAGCCAGCCCATCCTCAGGACCTGTCCAGCTTCCTTGTCAGCTGGTTCTGCTGCAGCTCCAGGCTCCAGAAGCTCTTCCAGTGTCTGGACGATAGCCAGCTGAGGGAGACGCTGCTGGCAGTGCCCAAGCCAGGGGCCTTCGACCTGGAGCGGGTGAAGCGTTCCACCTTCTTCTTCAGCTGACATCTCGTGGTGCCATTGTGTAAATAAAATAAAGCTCTTTAGCCACCCACAAAACAAAATAAATAAATCTTTATCAATTATGAAGAAAAGACTGTTGAAGTTTCCTATACTTATGGATTTGTCTATTTCTCTTTTTAGTTCTATTAGTTTTGTTTCATGTATTTCGAAGCTCTGTTTTTGGTATATATACATTTAGGACTGTTATGTTTTCTCAGTGAATGAACTTTTTTCATTATGTAATTTTCTTCTCTATCCTTGGTAATTATTTATGAATCTACTTTGTCTGATACTAATATATTTACTCTAGTTTTCTTTTCATTAGTATCTGCATATATTTTCTATATTTTTACTTTTAACCTAATATATATGTATATATACATATACATATACAATATTTAAATTTGGTCCCTTTAAAAAATATATACCTTGGGTTTATAGGACAGCAACTGATGTATCTTGATCTTGTATCCAACGAACTTGACAAACTCTTCCATTACTTCTAAACTGATTTTTTAATAGTTCCCATGTAGTAATCATGAAGTTCTGTTTTGTCCTTTTCAAAGCTTGTATTATTTATTTCTTTTACTTTGTACAATACTGGACAGAATTATACTTGGACTCTGTCTTATTCCTAACTTTAAAGGGAATACTAAGAATATCTAATTATTACTATATTTGCTTTGTCAAATTAAAGAGGTTACCTCCTAAAAAAAATAAATAAATAAATAAATAAAGTAGATTTCTTGTAGATAACATATAGTTCTTTTTTAACAATTAAAAAATAAATCTCTGTTCTTTAATTGATGGATTTAACTATCTACATTTAATGACATTGTTAGATTTAAGACTACCATTTTATTTTATTTTTCCTGTCTGTCCTTTGTTCTTCTGTTCCCTCTTTCCTCCCTTTTTAATTATTTGAATACTGTTCAATAATTCCATTTTAATTTCGCTGTTGACTTTCTGGATATATCTTATTGTATTATTGTTTTAGTGATTACTCTAGAGATGGGAATATTGATTTCTAACCTTTCACAGTATGCTCAGAGTTAATATTTTACTACTTCAAGTAAATATAGAAGACTTGCAACCAAATAGCTTCCTTTATTCTCCCCCTTTATGTTATAGTTGTCACATGTATTGCATTGAAAATCCCATCAGATAATGTGATAAATTTTTAAAGAATTTTAAGATGAGAAAAAAGTTTATTATATTTTCAGCTATTTGCCATTTCTGTTGTTCTTTCTTCATTCCTGAAGTTTTTAGTAACTGGTATAATTTTCTTACATCCTGAAGAACTTCTTTTAGTGTTTATTTTAGAGCAGGTACACTGGTGACAAATTCTCTCCATTTTCCTTCATATGAGAAAACTTTCATTTTGTTTTCATTCCTGATGGATAGTAAATTCTGGGTTGACAGGATTTTTTTTTCAGTTCTTTAAAAATGTCATTCCACTATCTCCTAGTCTCTGTGCTTTCTGATGCAAAATCATCAGTTATTTGAATTGTTGTTTTTCAGCCCTTTGCATTTCAAAGCCACTGCATTTTGAGGTGTGTTGTTGGATAACAATAGATAACTGAAAGGTCGTCAAACTCAGTATTCTGGTCACACTGAACTTGTTTTAGTTTTTTGAAAGCCATTCACTGTCTTTCTTCTGAGGCTTCACACATATAATTCTCTCTGCATGCGAGTCACACCCTCACACCCATAGCACACATCTACTGCAGTCTCCCAAATTACCTCCTCATCTTTCAGGTTCCAGGCTGTTTCTTCCTCCTAAAGGAGCTTCTTTATTGCCCACTGCTAATGAGTCTAAATCAAGTACTCCTACTACATACTCTAATAACGCAAACTGTGCTTTCCATATTACAGTTCTAAAATATGCATGAGCACTCACTACATACTAGGTCTTGTATTAACAGCTTTACAGAAATCTATGAAACAACCCTGTTATTCCTTCTGTTTTCTCAGTGGGGAAACTGATGAAAAGAATGGCTGTTTTACCTGCCTGTAATTACAGAGTACAGCTAATTAGTGGTTGAGCCAGGATTTGACCCAGATGGACCAGATTCAGAGCCAGGTCCTTATACACTATTTTAAGCTGCTTCTAACTTACTCCACTGTATTACAATAATCTTTATACAGCTCTGTAGAGCCAACAAGAATCTAGCTTTGTAAAGAAAAAAAATACTATGTCTATCTTGTTCATTCTTGGTATCCTTGTGTTTAGCGTAATCTATGGCACATAAATGACAATAACTATTAACTGTGTGACATCAAAATACTATATTTTATTTTCCAACTTATGTATATGTGTTACTTCTATACTATGAGTTTCTGTAGGTTATGTATCTTCAATGTTTTGAAGATACATATCCAGATTCAGAAGTCTAAAATATGTTAGCTTTTCAATAAATATTTCATGAATGCATGATTGTTAAGTGAAGAGAAAATATGTAGTATGGAGGCTAGCATGTTTTATGGATCAAAAAAGGTGCATAGACCCTACTTAGCAGAGCCAGGAACTCAACATTAGTGGTAAATAAATGAAGGTTAAAGGCAGACAAATAAGGGTCAGTATTCTGGACTCAATTCTCCATCAAAGGTTATAAAAACTCACTAGTAATTAGTCCAAAAAGTTGAATGTAGAATAATAATATATTTTTAGCCTACTAAATTATTAAATTGAAATTAATACAGAGTGATTGCAAGGATATAGTGAAATGATGTTAGCATTACCAAGCTCATGAAGATTTAAATTGGTATATTTGTATTAAGTCATTAAAAATATTCATATACTTGAAGCCATAATTTCTTTTATGAGAGTCTATTCCTACAGAAATAATGAAAATGTGAACAAAGATTTAGGTGCCAACATTAGTTTAAAAAATAATTTTAAAAAGTCAGAATCAACTGAAATTATATAGACCTTAACTTTTTGTTGTAAGACATGGAGACATGATCAATCATCATATACACAGATAGAAAAAAAGCCTAAAAGAAAATATTTCAAAATATTAGCAGTGATTAGCTCTGAGTGATGGAATTACAAGTGATTTGAATTTTCATTTTTATACTTCACTATGTTTTTCAATTTTTCAACCATTGGCATGCATTTTTCTTTAATCGGATGAAAACAATAAATGTTACCCAAAAAACTGCAAACTAAGTTTGCAGCTGACCACAAGACCCATCATAAATAAACAAACTGAAGTGAGCCATTTCAAGAAAACAGACGTAATAACAGACAGGGTGGTGGGAAAGCATGCAAGCCAAAGGCACTTCTCCTTTAGCAAAGTAAAGATTATGTTGCTAAAGACACCGTGGGAAAACAGTGCAGGCATCAAAGAACACAAAGATCCAAGAATTGTTGGAAGGAGAACATATAGGTTTACATCTGTCTATTAAATATGTCTTGGAGAAAACTTTAAAGCAAACAAATCCCAGCTCTCCAGTGGTCTAAGTGAACTGCCAATCCATAGTCAGAGCCAATTTAAGCTTTGGATCCTTTACTTGAAGGCTGTCAGTGGGAAGCGAATTGGAGACATAAAAACCTAATTTATAGCCCACACCTTTCCATGTGTACTTTGCTTGGCTAACACTCTACTCAGGACCTTCTTGGCTGATAGTTTCAGTCTGTTGACCTCCCTCCCTAAATCTCTGATCGTGTCTGGTCACCACGACATTTGAGAAATTATGCAAGAGCTCTCTCTAGCTCTCCATCTAATTGTCCTGCAGGAAACTAACATTTTCATACATCAAAACCTGGTTCATAAATAAAAGTAAGGATTTCATTTCTTCTTGAGTGTGTACTGCAATCTATGTCATGGATATATTGTACTTACTTTTAGATATATAGACCAATGGCACAGAACAGAAGCCTCAGAACTAATGCCACACATCTATAACCATCTGAGCTTTGACAAACCTGACGAAAACAAGCAATGGGGAAAGGATTCCCTATTTAATGAACAGTGTTGGGAAAATTGGCTAGCCATATGCTGAAAACTGAAACGGGACCCCTTCCTTATACCTTATACAAAAATTACTTAAGATGGATTAAAGATTCAAACGTAAGATCTTAAACCATAAAAACTTAAGAAGAAAACCTAGGCAATACAATTCAGGACATAGGCATTGGGAAAGACTTCATGATGAAAACATCAAAAGCAATGCCATCCATTCTACAGAATAAAGTCCAAGCTTCTTAGGCCCCAACAGTCTGACCACAGCAGCATTTCTTCCATTACAGGGTCACATGAATCCCAAGCAATTGCTGCACATTCAAGCCGCTCAGTCCCCAAATCTAATCACTTATTTTTCTTTTATGTATGTAACAGTTGGCTTTTAGTTCAGTTATAGCATTTATTAACTCAACCTTGGAATTTTAGTATTATCCATAATAGCACCAGTCTTTGAGAATCTAAATTCCTTTATTTAGCATCAAAAACTTTCATGAATTTCTTTATTATAGAAGGGCAGGGAATGTGACTGTCTCAACTACTCCTGTAACTCCAGTTCCCCACACAGTAGCTACCCACATGGTAGGTTTTTCAAATGGGCAAATTATATCCATTACTTAGTTAGTATATAATAACCAAATATGATTATAAATTGGTATTTTCTCATGAATTTGCATTTCAGAAATTTCAACAACATTCATGTATTTTTAAATAACGGCCAAGTTTAAAATATAATAAACTTTCTCCTTAGGGGGGTTCTGGTTATTAAAATATTTAATATTATTAAGTATATATAAGGTATTCAGAGATTACTGATATCTAAGGACTTCAAAGACAATAAAACAGACTCAATACTAAACTGAGACTGAACATAATTCTTATTTTTTTTACGATTCAGGAAGCACTTCATGACCAAGCAATACCAAAGAGCCATCATTATGCACCAATTGCTCTTCCCAGCAATAATTGTCAATAGAAATTTCTGGTAGTTAAATGCCAGATTAACAAGCTGTTCCTGTCTTTGGAGCCCATGTGTACACAGACTCTGCCAGCCCCACATTGAATGAAATATTTCCTGATTCTAACTGCTTTTAGTGTTTTCTCAGTAGAGTAATTCAAAGTCTAATTGCATTTGGGGGATTTCAACTGGTCTCCAACATGGCCAGTTTCTACACCTGCCTCCAAATAATATGTCATTGATCAAGCATATTATGTTGGCATTGGTCAGCAATCTCAGGCTCTACTTTTTGTGAACATGTGTGACCTTAAGAAAATCTTAGCTTAGCAACTGTGTTGTGAAGTTTCCTTTTCTTTACATTTTAAGTTCTTTATTATCACTATTATAATTACCATTATAATCTTTCCCTTGTGGTTTTATAATCATAGTATCAACATCATAGTGTTATTGCATAGGCTACACATATTGAAAATACTTGCCAGGTAATAATTGCTCAGGTAGAACATAACCATTATTATTATTGTGATGTGGTTTATTAACTGCCCATCATTAAATAGAACTCTTTACCAAACAGCACCATCCCCTACCCACCCAGGAACCCTTACTTATTGTCCATTCAATTTATTAGGCATTTATTTGAATATCCCCTTTGCTCCATTCTTGGAGTCAGGCATCAGAGAAAATAAAGATAAAAGAGACCTAGTATCTGCTCTAGAGGATCTCAGAGTCTAATAGGGGAGACAGACCCACAACTAGACAGGTATAAAATGATGTGGTATGTACATACCCACTAGCAAATATGAAGGATCTCTGGGGGAAATAAAACCAATGCAGGGTCTTAACAATAAGATAGAAAGCAGAGCAGTGTGCAGGAGGAAGATAATGAGCAGTCACTAGGAAAAAGATATTCCAGGAACACCTGAACAAAAACAGAAAGACAAGAAAGAACATGAGTTTGCTTCTGAGTATGACGTCTTCAGATGGTTTGGAATTACTGGAATATTAAATACAATATGAGAAGTGGCAAAAGATAGTATGGGAGTGGCCAGCAGGGGCTAGATCAGAGAGGAACTTTTAGATCATGAAACAATGAAGGCTTTAAACACAGACCTGAACATAGAGAAGTGCCACTTTTCACTGCCTCACTGTCAGAGTTCACCTGTCCATGCAAGGTTCTCTAGACAGGGTAAGACTGAACTATGGAAGTTGCCCAAGGCAGGAAGCAATAGAAACAGTTTGTTTTTGAACTAATGAGTGCCCAGGGGGGAAGTCTTAGCTAGTTGATTAGGTTTGGGTCAAAACTCCCAAAAATAGAGAATTTTAGAAATGCCGGTTTGGATTGCCTCTGTCTTTTCCAAGTTAAGCCCAGAAGCTGGACAGAC
The DNA here is from genome assembly GCF_049354715.1 of Callithrix jacchus. NCBI lineage: Eukaryota > Metazoa > Chordata > Mammalia > Primates > Cebidae > Callithrix > Callithrix jacchus. The sequence continues at coordinate 105,622,735 of NC_133510.1, read as the reverse complement.
AAATGAGCTTGTGTAGACAGTGACTTTCTAGATCTTTGAACAAGTTCAGAAGAGACTTCTTACTTCATGGAAGCTGTATGTCCTGGCCTTAATCTACCCATCTCAGTTGTGCTTAAAGGTCACTAGAGCCTGCCCTGGGTTTAGGACATAATCAGTGAAAACTGAGGGGTCTGTGCTTACAGACTAGCAAGGGTGTTGTGCTCACAGGTGCCTCACAGGCCCATGACCTACGGCTTGTAGGCTTGTATTCCAAGAAGTTCAGCATTCCCACAGCTCAGCCAACTTAGGACATAAATGTCCCAAAATCAGCAAATAAATGCTGTATTGTGGCCAAGGCAATAGCAGCTGCTTCTGAGAATATAATGGGGTAAAGAAGGGACACAGAATGCTTTCCACAGGAAACTGGAATAAAAATGAGTCAAAACTCCAATGCTGGATTTTTATGGTAAAGAACCCTTTAAAAAAGATATAAACACCCTATGTTTATGCAAAGTAATGTGGGGATTGGGTTCTTGATCTAGATAATCTCAAACAAAAATCTTTTTAATAGATTCATCTAAAATATTTAGATCATTGAAGGGAAACAACGTTTACTGTTTGAGTTATCTGAAATTCCCCACTTCACTGGATTGTATAGACACAGTTCTGAATTACATTTGTCCCCCTCCCCCCAAAAAAATACCAGAAATGCTAAACTGAGAAAAAGGGTTAACATTTGAGGGGAGGAATGGGCCTCCTCAAAGCAGTCCAAAAAATTCTTAATAGTTTTAGAAAAATCAACAAGAAAGAAAAGAGTGATCCGAAATGCTTTTAACTTTTTTCTCATTCCAAATCTGTACAGAGCGCCCCCCTTCACCATGGAGTAGAAACACGCTCCTTCAAATTCAAAGCAGCCTATCTGAATGATCACATTTAAATCGCATTTAATCCAGAAGAATGTGAGCAAGCATCTGCCAACACAACAATAATAAATTTGGTCACTTAGGCCTAGAGCAAGAAAGTCATCCAAGATCAAACAAGGATGCAGTCTTTGAAGGCGGCCATAACAGGGTTCGTCACAGTGTGTTAAGGATCTCAGATGCATTTCTCTAGACGAAGCCAGAGTACAAATGAATTTAAATTTTTAGAGAACAGATAATCCAATGACTGAATCTCAGAGATTGTAAGAATGAATGCCAGGATGTTAATCATTCTTCTCCTTGTCCTCAGAACCCTGAGTCATTTGTCCACCTAAATATTTAAATACAATTTCAAAGCATCAACAACATGCATCATCTATCAACAGCTGACAGGCACTGGAAAGGTATCACGATGGGCCAGATTACCTGGTTTCCTTACGTCTTTTCCATCTCAGTAATATACTCACTCACCTACATGCAAATCATACACACCAGATAATACTGTTATAATTCTTTTGAAGCCTGTTTACAGATGATTCCAAAGAATAACTATGTTTTTATCCACAGTCTATAGAGACTGCCTCTGTCCTCTGCCTCTGTAGCCAAATTGGGCCTTCAGATGCTTGACAATTCCACAGTTCTCTTCACACCAAACCTCTAGTGCTATTAACTGGTAATGTATTTATCTCCTGTGGTCGAATTTTTCCAATCAAACTAAATTTCCTGGAAGGCAAAGATTGGGATACTCCCTTTGCTTGTCTTTTTTATAGCAAACTATTGGTTATGGGATGGGCTTAATGAACATTGTATGTGAACTCAGAGGTACATTTAAAAGAAAAAGATATTTTCTGGTTTATGGCTCATCTAATCAGACACATCAGTTTAAAAAGACAAAAGGCTGAATGATAGCTTTTGTGACTCAGGAGTTGGTATTTTGTGAGTAATTATACATCCTCAGTGAAGAAGACACTTGGCTGGGGGGTCATTGTAGCTCTGGGCCCTCAATACAGTTCATACGATACTCCTCGGTCACCACAGAAAGACCTAAAACTCAGAGCTTAACTTCTAGGAAATGAGTACAGGAACCTCAGTTATAAAGACCAGATTGTATTTTCTGTCTGCCAGTTTTGGTGCATTTCACCATGAGAACACAAGTTCTGAAATCCCCAAAGAGACGCAGAAGATTACCAAGCTAATCAACAAAGCAGAACTGGCTTTGGTGCATATAAAGGGATTCATCCCAGGGAATTTTGCAAAACTTGAATAGATGCGTATGTAGCCATGGTGATTTCAAATAGGCCAAGGGAAACAAATGAGACTTTATTTGGGGTTATATAAAATGAGACCATGTCAGAGACATAAATCACTGGGGGAAATGTTACAAATCCAAGGTAAACCATAGCTAAATGTTCTCTGTCTGGATAGCCTGCCCTCCAGAAGATGTGAATTTACCCGAGGTCAAATGGAGACCAAGGTCAGAGGCAGAACCTGGAATAAAATCCTTAATTTTCAATTTGCTCCAAACCCAGGTTCAGTATTACACCCAAGGTAAAACAAGCATTGTATCAGAAATCTGTCAGCCTTGAGCAAAAGGAAATAAGTTATTTGAAATCATAGAAATCTCATTGTTAAACACTTTGGTTTTAGGCGACATTTAGGCAATTTGAAATGTGTAGAGGGTTCTATAGGGAAACAGCTTGACAATCCAACAGTGATACTGAGAAATGCCCAAATGCCCTTTTGTAGCCCTATGTCATATACAAAGTGCTTCACATCCACTATATCATATGATTTTCAGTCACTCTGTAAAGTACACAGGATGGGAAAATATCTCTGCCTTTTATGGAGAATACTGGGGCCACAAGAAGTTAAGGAATTTCTAAACTCTAATGGCTAAGAGGGGGAAGTGCTAAGACTGACTCTGTTGCTCTTTATACCCACCATGTTTCGATACATAAATGTATGTTCTCTGCTCTCGCTAATTGATGTGGGCCTCTGCATGCAAGATGGAAGGAATATAATGAGAGAACTCTTGGTCTCAAGTATCTGGTTGGGAAGACTGGACTGATAACAAATATTGTTCTTCATCAAATTTAAGAAGCTCTTCACTTCTCAAAAGATTAATTTTTTCCCCAATGGTGTTAAAATGTGAAAAAAACTTGGCTGATGGTGAATTGTAGCATGTCAAAAATTAAAGATATGTCCCAATTTTGAAAAAGTTGAATGTGAAAAGAATTTATTTCTTAGAATCAACTAGGGTAATCCAAGATAATTTTATAAATATAGTATATTATATATATAATACTGTCTTAAATTATATATATATTGTATATATAATATATATATATATATATCTCTGATAAGTATCAATGTCTCCTTTCAGTTGCAGAAACAGTCTATAGTGGAGCAAAGTGAACTAGTTAGTAAAGTGACCAGATTAGGGTTCAAACCCAACTCCATTGGCTTATAGAGTTTGATAAGCTTGTGGGCTATAAATGAGACCATCTTCTATGGGTGACATGTGTGACATCTTTTGAGGTGTCTCTGGTTGGAATTTCCTAAGGCAAGCCACCTTGGCCATGGTATAAACCATAGCATAATAAACTCTTCAGGGGACTTTAAGATAGTAAATCTTCATGTCAATATGAAGCATGAACACTGAAAAAAATTTAAAAGTACAGATTTCTTAGTAACTGAGAAGGAATTGGATTTAATGCTGTGCCCAGACACCTTATAAGTAATGCCCAAATCTAGAAGCGACAAGTGCTACCAAAGCATAGATAGAATTTCTTTTAAAGATCTTGGAAATTGCCCACATCAAATGAATTATGCTGATCTTGAAGAAAACTATCTGTCTTATGACTATGCTACTCAGTGGACTCTGTCCTCTCAGCAGCCACTGTGTTGACTTGTAGAGAAAAGGGAAATGGATTCTCTGTCTTTGTAAAGAAAGAAAGCTTAGAGATAGCAGGAACGAGAGAAACAAAGTGTAATAAAACAGGAAAGAGTTGAAGGGATACCTTTTTGAACCTAAAGACAATTGATCATTCAAGTTACCCCATAGATACATATTATCTGTAAAGGCACCCTTTACCAGAATATCCCAAAGAATGCTCATTCCTTGGTCAAAAATGTTTGAGAAATTCTGAATGTTATATTCTTGTCTTAAAGGCTCACAATACACATCAGCATATTAAAGACACTAAGAAATCCTGCAATATGGAGACCTACTTCACTTTAACAGCATGTAAATTGGCAGAACTGGAATTCAACTCTGGTCTATCTTTGAAGCTCATCTTCATAACCACTCTGCTGTACTGCTCTATTCCAGAGTCTTGCTTGGTTGCCCAGGCTGGAGTGCAGTGGCATCAATTTGGCTTACTGCAGCCTCTATCTCTCAGGTTCAAGCAACTCTCCTGCCTCAGCCTCCCAAGTAGCTAGGATTACAGGTGCTCACCACCATGCCCAGCTAATTTTTTGTACTTTTAGTAGAGATGGGGTTTCACCATGTTGCCCAGATTGGTTTCAAAGGTAGTGCTCTATTCTAAATGAATATTTTTCTCTTTAATTTTGAAAAAGCTAAATTAAACATAAAAAGAGAAAGTAAAACATACATATCCATATGCCCAACCCTAGAAATTAATAAGCATCAACATCTTCTCATGTTTCTTTCTTATTTTTTACATAAAAAATGGAATGAGAACATTATAGAGTTGAAGAATTACAAAGTTGAATTCCCTTTTGTTCCCCTTCTCAGTCTGTCCCTTGCAAACACTATACTGAAATTGATATGTATTCTTAGAAGTGATGTTTTTCTATTTTATAACAAATATATGTGTTCGTAAGCAGTATCTAGCATTCCACTTTTTAAAAATGTTATGTAAGTACAATCATACTATATGTATCATTCTAAAATTTTCTTTTTCATTCAATATCACATTTCTGAAGCTAATCTATTATTTAAACTGTTAAATGGCATTTTATCATATGAAGAGAACAGAGTTGATTTATTTATTTTCTTGCAGATGGTTATTAAGTTACTTCCAACTTTGCTATTACCAAATAATACTGCAATAAATGTTCTTTTTTGAGACGGAGTTTCACTCTTGTTACCCAGGCTGGAGTGCAATGGTGCTATCTCGGCTCACTGCAACCTCCGCCTCCTGGGTTCAGGCAATTCTCCTGTCTCAACCTCCCAAGTAGCTGGGATTACAGGCACATGCCACCAAGGCCAGCTAATTTTTTTGTATTTTTAATAGAGACAGGGTTTCACCATGTTGACCAGGATGGTCTGGATCTCTTGACCTCGTGATCCATCCACCTCGACCTCCCAAAGTGCTGGGATTACAGGCTTGAGCCACCGCACCCAGCCCACAATAAATGTTCTTCTGTCCTTGTATACTTGCAGGGAGATTCTCTAGGGTATATACCTAGAAGCGGAGTTTCAGGGTCGCGGAGTTTGCATATTTCCAATCTTGCGGGAGACTGCCAAATTACTCTCCACTGACCTTCTTATCCTTATTCTATTTAGCCCACACACTCTCAAAACACAAGAGAAAAATAACAGAGTTTTTCAAAAAGATTCAGCAAACTTGAGGTCCAAGCTCTAACTGTGATTTTAAGACAGTCACTGAAAAGTTTTCAGTCTTAGTTTACTGAGCTGGAAAATGGAGTGGATAATACTTTGCTCAACTTATTCCCTGGGCACTAAAGGTGAAGACAAATAAGATTGAGACAATGAATGTGATTTGTAAACTAGGAGTGTTGAACCATGTTAATTATTTCTGTTAATAAACACACACACATAAATCAATCATTTTTCAAATATCTGAGTGTCAACTGTTTAGCATGCATTAGTAACAATCTAGCTCGTTTTAGGATAGTGACATTTCACCTTTTTCAGTTTCTTAAGTGCCATGAGAGTAGTGATAGGGAAAGGAGGCAGGAAAATACTGGGAAGAAGAGGGCAGGTCCTTGGCAAGGGCCCCACCCTCAAACCAGGAATTGTGGCCGAAAGTGAGAACATACATTACTGTTTTCCCACTCGAATGTTGCCATTTCCAAAACCACCCATGGCCCACCCTGCTCCTAATCCTATGCCCATAAGATACCCAGGTTCAGCTGGCAGAAGAGGAGAAGCAGAAAAAATGTTGTAGACTACGGTTGGACATGGTGAGAAGCAGCTCGACTTCAGAGGGACTGCTTGATGGCATTGCTTTGGAGAGTTTAGCTGGGAATGGCCAATTTTGAAGAAAGATGATCCTCCTGCTCTATTCCCTTTTCAACTCCCCTTCCTGCTGAAAGCCACTTTAATTGGCAATAAAATTCCCCATATTTACCATCTCCAATTTGTTCATGCAACCTTATTTCTCCTGGATGCCAGATAAGAACTCAGGTATGGGTGCAAAAGGCTGTCACACTGACCTCCCACTGAGCTGTTAACACTTAAGTCATCCACAGACAGCAAAGCTAAAAGAGCATGAACTGTAACAGTCTCTCTGGAGCCTCAAGAGTTGCAGGTACCCCTCCACCCCAAGATGCTGCTGCAGGGCTGTATGGAGTTTTGCTCCTTCTAGCACCCAAAAGCACTCACCCTGACTCCTGCACCTTCTCACCTGTGTTCCTCATCCTGTGAGGGGTGGAACATAGCAGGACCAAGTGCGTAGAGTCTGTCCCTGCTGGCACCAAAGCAGCCAGATAGTTCTAGTGTTCATACACTCCAGTTCCTGCCCACAAAGGGATCAGAGAAAATTTCCTGCTTCATTTTAGAGACTCGTCCAGAATACATCAGAAGAGTGAGTACATGCAAAAATGTAGTTCGCTCTCTCTTTTTGCCCACAGACTTTCCTCTGAGCCATGCCACTTGCAGGGGACAGGATGCAACACTGCCATCTCTCTCTTTTGGGTAAAATAAATGTTGGCTCTTTTTCTCTTCACAGAGGTTTTGCTGTCACATGGGACTGGAATAAAGTCCCAAGGCAACTGAAGGCATCTGGTCAAGGTCACTCCTCAGTGTTGCCAGAAGGCCCCAAAACTGGGCCCAGTCCCCAACCACCCATCAAGGCATTGGCCAAGACCCCCAGACTTTTCTATTGTATCTTTTCTTTCTTTCTTCATAGTTTGAAAAGGCTTCTATCTCTTATTTTATAATGTTAAGAGTTTTGCTGCAAACTGCAGATATATTAATTAGAATAATTGTTTGGCCCAGCAATCAGATATGCAATTCAGAACAACGTGATTTCCCATTTGTTCTTAGAGGTGCCATTCCCTCCCTAACCCCAACAGCCACAGGCACACATGGCACACAGTGGCTCCCCTCTTCATGCCCTCCCCTCCCAGCTGGGGCACAGGGGCATGTCTGCGGCATGTACATGCCATGCCCAATGGCCACGTGGGATGGGATACAACCCCGGCTACCACCAGGGCCTCAGGGCAGTCTTGGGGTCCAGAGACCCCACGTGGCCAGCTGGCCAGAGTTTCCTGCTCACTATCCCCTCCTGCCAAGTGCCCATAGAGCCTTTCCTCTCCTGACCAAGGAGTTCAGCTTGGTCCAAACTGGGGGAGAGATACAGTGATTAAAGGATCCTATTTATATAGGACAAGGGGTTTTTCCTCTCTCTTAAGCTGTTTTTTTTCTCTTTCCTTTTCTATGCAAAAGGGTTCTTTTCCTACTGCAGGTCTCTGCTTATAATAGGGAGACAACAGAGGAATAACTTGCACCAGCTAACAACTGCAAAATTGGCAAGGGCTTTCTAGGACCTAATCCAATGAATCCATGCAACCCTGAGATACATTTTTTGTCCCAAATGCAATTCTAAACTTTGAGTTGAATCCCTACAAAGGAAGACCAGATCTGAGGGATAAAAGTGAGGCAACAGGTACAGTATAAATGAGCAGGACCAATTCTTGCTGATTAAGCTCCTGCTTCATGGAAGGAGGCCATGCTCCATGGCATAGATAAGGCCCAGGGAACCCAAACGTCACTGACAGTAGAGAGAATGGAGGCATAGGTCAGTGCAATTTGGAGTGCAGGCCCTCCTTGCTTCATGGGTATAGGCCACAATGGCACCCATGGGTGGCGTCCATCTAAGGTTACCAGGTCTTGGGGATAACAAGACAGAAGAGAGGAATGCCTGCTTTCTCTTTCTCTCATACCCTGAGTTTTCACTGAAAGGAAGGAAAATAAGGGAAGCCTATTTCTCTGTCTTTCAGAACGGGCAACCAGCGGTCATCACCATCCTCAGTCTATACCCCTCTGGAGTGTATCCTGAATCACGGGGACTGCTTTGACCTGCAGACTTTAAGGAAAAATGCCTCATAGCTCTATGCACAAAGGTTTGGCCAAATTATGATCTGCAGGAAGGACTGGCTTGGCCTCAGGAAGAAATCCTGCAATTGGACCTTTTCTGTGAATGTGAGGGCAAACAGTCTGAGGCCCCATATGTGCAGGCTTTTGATACCTTGCAGGGCAATCCAGACTTTTGCCTACAGTGCAAGATTGATCCAGCCCTCCTGTTCGCCATCTCAGGAGAGGCTGCTAGTGGCAATCCCAGAGAACTAAAGAAATAAACCCCAGAGGCACCTCCAGCAGGGGAGCCAGTTCCCTCCAGCCTTGCTCCTCTGGGCCTACCTTGTTCTCCCTATCCAGCTTCTCTCTCACTTGCCCATTCCTAGAAATCCTTTCCCTAGACAAGCCCCAGTCTCACTCTTGCTTCTCTGACAAATACCTCGTGAATTCGGCCCCAGTAAGGTCCAGGTCCCCTTCTCTCTACAGGACTGAAGGCAAATTAAGGGAGATCTTGGCAAGTTTTCAGAGGACCCTGACAGAAATACAGAGACTTTCCAGATTTTAACCCAAGTATTTGTGGGTTTTTTTTTTTTTTGAGATGGAGCCTCGCTCTGTTGCCCAGGCTAGAGTGCAATGGTGTGATCTTGGCTCACTGCAACCTCCACATCCAAGGTTCAAGCAATTCTCCTGCCTCAGTCTCCCATGTAGCTGGAATTACAGGTGCCCACCACCACGCCCAGCTAATTTTTTATACTTTTACTAGAAGCAGGGTTTCACCATATTGGCCAGGCTGGTATT